>NC_044399.1:58638081-61038081 GCF_006542625.1 Nomascus leucogenys
AGGAATACAACTTACAAGGGATGTGAAGGACCTCTTCAAGAACTACAAACCATTGCTCAAGGAAATAAGAGAGGACACAAACAAATGGAAAAACATTCCATGCTCCTGGATAGGAAGAATCAATATCGTAAAAATGGCCCTACTGCCCAAAATAATTCATAGATTCAATGCTATTCCCATCAAGCTACAATTGATTTTCTTCACAGATTTAGAAAAAACTACTTTAAATTTCATATGGAACCAAAAAAGAGCCCATATACCCAAGACAATCATAAGCAAAAAGAACAGAGCTGGAGGCATCACGCTACCTGACTTCAAACTACACTACAAGGCTACAGTAACCAAAACAGCATGGTACTGGTATCAAAATAGATATACAGACCAATGGAACAGAACAGACACCTCAGAAATAATACCACACATCTATAATCATCTGATCTTTGACAAACCTGACAAAAACAAGCAATGGGGAAAAGATTCCCTATTGCATAGCATTGGGAAAACTGGCTATCCTTATGCAGAAAACTGAAATTGAACTCTTCCTTACACCTTATACAAAAATCAGCTGAAGATGGATTAAAGATTTAAACGTAAGATCTAAAACCATAAAAACCGTAGAAGAAAGACTGGGCAATACCATTCAGGACACAGGCATGGGCAAAGACTTCATGACTAAAATGCCAAAAGCAATTGCACTAAAAGACAAATTTGACAAATGGGATCTAATTAAACTAAAGAGCTTCTGCACAGCAAAAGAAACTATCATCAGAATGAACAGGCAACCTATAGAATGGGAGAAAATTTTTGAAATCTATCCATCTGACAAAGTGCTAATATCCAGAATCTACAAGGAACTCAAACAAATTTACAAGAAAAAAACAACCCCATCAAAAAGTGGGCAAACGATATGAACAGACACTTTTCAAAAGAAGACATTTATGAGGCCAACAAACATATTGAAAAAAGCTCATCATCACTGGTCATTAGAGAAATGCAAATCAAAGCCACAATGAGATACCATCTCATGCCAGTTAGAATGGCAATCATTAAAAAGTCAGGAAACAACAGATGCTGGCAAGGATGTGGAGAAATACGAACACTTTTACACTGTTGGTGGGAGTGTAAATTAGTTCAACCACTGTGGAAGACAGCATGGTGATTCCTCAAGGATCTAGAACTAGAAATACCATTTGACCCACCAATCCCATTACTGGGTATATACCCAAAGACACATGCACACATATGTTTATTGCAGCACTATTCACAATAGCAAAGACTTGGAGCCAACTCAAATGCCCATCAATGATAGACTGGAAAAAGAAAATATGGCATATATACATCATAGAATACTATCCAGTCATAAAAAAGGATGAGTTCATGTCCTTTGCAGGGACATGGATGATGCTGGAAACCACCATTCTCAGCAAACTAACACAAGAACAGAAAACCAAACACTGCATGTTCTCACTCATAAGTGGGAGTTGAACAATGAGAACACATGGACACAAGAAGGGGAACATCACACACCAGGGTCTGTCAGGGGGTATGGGGCTAGGGGAGGGATAGCACTAGGAGAAATACCTAATGTAGATGACAGGTTGGTGGGTACAGCAAACCAGCATGGCACATGTATACCTATGTAACAAACGTGCATATTCTGCACATGAATCCTAGAACTTGGAAGGAAGGAAGGAAGGAAAGGAAAGAAAGAGAAAGAAAGAAAGAAAGAAAGAGAAAAGAAAGAGAGAGAGAGAGAAAGAAAGAAAGAAAGAAAGAAAGAAAGAAAGAAAGAAAGAAAGAAAGAAAGAAAGAAAGAAAGAGAGAGAGTAATGGGTATCCCAAGAAAATGTATGAACATCTTCTAGAAGTGGTAAAAGGTGAGGAAAGAGGCTCTGGCTTTCCCAGACTGCATAATGCTAAATAGTAAGCTATAGATGTTTTTCAGTGGAGATCATTCTACCTTTTTTGGTTTTCAGAACATCTAGTTCAAAATGCCTAGAGACAGGAGGACCAGTATCAGCCCTCAAATGAGGGTGTAGCATGAATTTGTGAACAGTAGGCAGCTGAAGCCTGGATGAGTGGATTACTTCATTTAGAGCCTTGCTACCCAGAGCAACAGCATCAGCTACACCTGGGGGATACTTTAACAAATTCCTAGGTTATTTGCATGTGCATTGAAGTTTAAGAAGCACTGGCTTAGAGGACTGGCAATTAAGAAAAAGAAAACGGGTCCAAAGAAGAAAAAAAAACCTGAAAAACAACACACTGAAGTACTATCCTACGATTAAGCAGGAGAACACAGATGAACTGTGATGTTTCACTGGTCTAGGAGAGTAGAAGATATTTTACACGAAGTTTAGGATTTAAGAATAAGTATACAAGTGACAAAAAAGTAGACAAATCGAACTTCATGAAAATTTTAAAACTATTTGCATAAAAAGACAAATACTAATAAGGCAAACTATGAAATGGGAGAAAATATTGTCAAATTACATATCTGATAAGGGATTAATATCCAGAATATACAGAGAGTTACTAAACTCAGTAACAAAAAAACAAACAACCTCAATTCAAAAATGGGCAAAGAACTTGAATAGACATTTCTCCAAAGAAGATATAGAAACAGCCGGCCAGGTGTGATGGCTCACGCCTGTAATCCCAGAATTTTGGGAGGCCAAGGTGGGTGGATCACAAGGTCAGGAGTTTGAGACCAGCCTGGCCAATATGGTGAAACCCCACCTCTACTAAAAAAAATACAAAAAAAAAAATAGCCGGGCGTGGTGGTGCAGGCCTGTAATCCCAGCTACTTGGGAGGCTGAGGCAGGAGAACTGCTTGAACCCAGGAGGCGGAGGTTGCAGTGAGCCGAGATTGCCCCACTGCACTCCAGCCTGGGTGACAAAAAAAAAAAAAAAAAGAAAGAAAGAAACAGCCAATAAGCATATGAAAAGATGTTCAACATAAATCAAAACTACAATAAGATATCACCTCAAATCCATTAGGATGGCTACTATCCAAAATAATAGCAAGTGTTGGTGAGAATGTCGAGAAACTGGAGCACTTGTGCACTGACTGTTGGGGGTAGTGTAAAATGGGATCGCTGCTATGGAAAACAGTACAGCAGTTTCTCAAAAAGTTAAAAACGGAATCACCATACTATCCAGCAATACCACTTCTGAATATATACTTCAAAAAAACTGAAAACAGGATCTTAAAGAGCTATCTGCACACCTGTGTTTATTTATTTTATTTTATTTTATTTTATTTTATTTTATTTTATTTTATTTATTTTTTTGAGACGGAGTCTCGCTCTGTCACCCAGGCTGGAGTGCAATGGCGCAATCTCAGCTCACTGCAACTTCCACCTCCCGGGTTCAAGTGATTCTCCTGCCTCAGCCTCTCGAGTAGCCTCTCGAGATTACAGGTTCAAGTGATTCTCCTGCCTCAGCCTCTCGAGATTACAGGCGCCCGCCACCACGCCCAGCTAATTTTTGTATTTTTAGTAGAGATGGGGTTTCGCCTTGTTGGCCAGGCTAGTCTTGAACTCCTGACCTCAGGTAATCTGCCCACCTTGGCCTCACAAAGTGCTGGGATTACAGGCGTGAGCCACCGCACCCAGCCACACCTGTGTTTATAATAGCATTATTCACATTAGCTAAAAAGTAGAAGCAACCCAAGTGTCCATCAACAGATGAATGGAAAAGCAAAACGTGGTATACATGTACACATATATGGAATATTATCCAGCCTTATAAAAAAAGAAAATTCTGACATCCTACAACATGGATGAACCTTGGACATTACACTAACTAAATTAGCCAGTCACAAAAAAGACAAACAGTACTGCACAATTCCACTTATCTGAGGTATGAGGCTAGTCAAAATCACAGTGACAGAAAGTGGAATGGTGGTTTCCGGGGGATGATTTGTTTAACAGGTTTAGAGTTTTAGTTTTATAAAATGAGAAAGTTACGGAGATGGATGTCATGATGGTTGCACAACATTATTATCAATGTACCTAATATCACTGAACTGTAACTAAAAAATAGATAAGATGGCTTTTATGTTATATATACTTTACCACAATAAAAAAATTAAAGAAAAGAGAGTAAGCATCTATGGCATATTCCAAAAACTCAGATAAAAGGGAGGAAGAATCATAGTAGAAACTGAAAAGTACAATATGGTTACTTCTCAAATACTTTTCATACTGGTCACATCCATATACCCTGGATGAGCCAGAGAAAGGGGTCAGGTGGAGGGAGGTGGCGTGGGCGAGACTATCCCCTTTGGGTCAGTGATATCAGTGAAGCTGTGCCATTGGTATAATGGTATAACCAGGGATGAAGAGTAAAGAAAGCCAGAAAATGTTAAAGGTGAAAAGGACCTTAGACATCTGGTCCAGCGGTTGATAGCCTATGTTGTGACAAGTAGGGATCAAACGTACCTTAAGAGTATGTGTCTTGGCAGGGCGCAGTGGCTCACCTGTAATCCCAGCACTTTGGGAGGCCACGGTGGGCAGATCACGAAGTCAAGAGATCAAGACCATCCTGGCTAACACGGTGAAACCCTGTCTCTACTAAAAATACAAAAAATTAGCCGGGCATGGTGGCAGGCTCCTGTAGTCCCAGCTACTCGGGAGGCTGAGGCAGGAGAATGGCGTGAACCCGGGAGGTGGAGCTTGCAGTGAGCCGAGATCACGTCACTGCACTCCAGCCTGGGAGACAGAGCAAGACTTCGTCTCAAAAAAAAAAAAAAAAAAAAAAAAAAAAGAGTGTGTGTCTTTAGAGCAGCCAAGGGGAAACCAAATGGTCCCTGTGTAAGCCCTTGGTCCCCATGTCAGCCCTTCCTCCCCTGGTCAGAGGTAGTGGCTACTATTCTGTTTTATATAATCATTGCAGGAGAAAGATTCGTTTGTAAAAATATTTCTAGTATATTAAAAAGTAAAGTTTGTAACTCTTGATTCCAACACCAAAATTTCACAAATTTACAAATGGAGAAACTGAGATAACTTCCGAAACTGAGATAACGGAAGTTATCTGTCCAATATGTAGAGCTAATTAGATACAGAGATGAAACCAAAACCCATGACTGCTGATTCCTGCATCAATGCTTTTTTTTCACGACATCATTCTGCTATATCCAAATTTGCTTTGAAAATTCTTTGTCACTTACTAAATGAGGTCTGTGTGAATAAAAAAGGAAATGCAAGATCCCAAAGAGGAAGAGAGATCAAAAGTGTCTCTACACTGAGTTATGAAGAATAGAAATATTCATAAAAGGAAGAACATATTATATTAATAGCTCCATAAATGAAAAACTATAAATGTTGGACTTAGCATAACTATTGAGTAGGTGGCTTTGTTAGAACTTTACTAATTATAGAAGTGCTGATGAACAGATTTAGAAGAACCATAAATTCAGTCAGACTTTATCACTGGCTTGGGTTAGTAAGAATATTTCTTTAATTTCTAAACTAATAACAGGTTTAAGATAGACCAATTGATGAACATTTATAGTTTCATGCTTATGAACAGAAATTGTGACATTTCACGATGCATAAATGATGATGAAAGTATTGAGGCATCCTAGCAAGTTGCAATTCTCCAGGGAAGCTATTAACAGCTTAACATTTCTAGTTCACATTGGAATGATTCAACTTGAATGAGACAAGTTCTCAAAAAATTTTATACTAAATAGGCATGAAAGAATGCAATTAAGATAGCAGACTAGGTTGGGCCCTTAAGCTAGGTTTCTTGGGTCTATTGCTAAATCAAATGTTGCCATATATATATATATATATATATATATATATATATATGAAAACCTGTAAAACAGTACAAAGCAGGCTTCACAAACTATGTTAAAAAATAAACAAACATAAAAACAAACAAAACTATGTTAAAAAAAAAAAAAACAGAACAGCAAAATAATCCTTCCTAATGCTCCAATAAAATAAACTAGACTTTCCCCTCAGATAAACCAAGGCTGTACCCACTACTGCCTATGCAGCATGGGCAATGGATGTTGCTGATTCTTTTTCTTTTTTTTTTTTGAGATGAAGTCTCGCTGTCGCACAGGCTGGAGTGCAGTGGCGCGATCTCGGCTCACTGCAAGCTCCGCCTCCCGGGTTCACGCCATTCTCCTGCCTCAGCCTCCAGAGTAGCTGGGACCACAGGCGCCCGCCACCTCGCCCGGCTAATTTTTTGTACTTTTAGTAGAGATGAGGTTTCACCGTGTTAGCCAGGATGGTCTCGATCTCTTGACCTCGTGATCCGCCCGCCTCGGCCTCCCAAAGTGCTGGGATTACAGGCGTGAGCCACTGCGCCCGGCCGGTGATTCTTTTTCTTTTCTCCTGTCTTCAATTCCATTCTCCTGCTATACTGAGTGTATGTTTGGGGCCAGCCTCAGGATTCATTAATATAGAATTCATTCATTCATTCATTCATTCATTCAAACAAACATGTATTAATGCCCCACTATGTGTGGGGCAACACCTAAAGGCACTAAGGATCTGTGCCCTCAAAACCTTCACAGTCTAGTGGAAAAATAAACAACTAAACTATTCATTAGATTGAAATTGTTACAATAAAGGCATATTATAAGAGAGATGTGCACCTGTGGCCGGACAAAGGAAGGATGCAAGAGAGGGCAAGACTGGGCATCACATGAGACTTTTCAAGGAGGAGGTAATGTTCCTAGTTAGAAGGAATCCAAATGATCCAAGGGAGTAAAAAGGATAAGGGGGTGGAAGGAAGAGATGACAGCACATGGGAAGTCACTGAAGTAGAAGGGCACATTCAAGGGACTGTTCAGGAAGGATGAAATACTGGATACTGGTGAGAAGGATGAAAAACAAAGCTGAACACATTTAAGGGCCAGAGCGTAAACAGCCTTAATGTATTTTAGTTAAGGAACTTATTTTAAGGGCAATATGGAAAGGGATTACAAAGTGAGTAATGACATAATCAGGTTGTTTTACAGTATTCTAAGAGCTTTGGAAGGCTGGATTCAAGGAGGACAAAGGTGAATGCATGGTGGAAGAGGGAGCTCTAGAGTGGTCCAGAGGAGAGCAAGAAAGACGTCAACATAGAGAAGCAACTTGGTGCTGGGTGTCAGAGCCCAGGCAGAGTGAAGGGAGTGCACACCCAGGGGAGGGTGCAGCAGCAACAATAGCAAGTTGGTTACATAAAGGGGGATGGATATAATATGTATGTGTGTAACCTATATATTATGTTATAGTAATATATTAAGGATAATGCGAACCAGATTTATCACTTTCAGAGAAGGAAGTTACAAATATGCATAAAGAGAAAAACAGAATGAACCCAGTGTGTTGAATTGGAATTGGAGGTATCAGTATGAAAATGGTTGTTTAACATATTTGGGTAGGTACATAGAAGTAATATTGAGCATCAAAATAATGACAGTAACTGACAATAATCCATTAAATGAACTAGACATTAATGAGTCCATGCTAAATAAATTGAAAGCTTGATAAAAAATAGGATATTTGGGTGGTTTCAAAGGACCTTCCCAAAATACCAATGACAAAGGGGGGAAAAGTAACTTTACAGTGGAAACCCCAACAGACACTGCCTTTAAAGTGATCAATGTGAACACATCAACAGTAACGAGTCAAACAGATATCCTCTGCCACTTGAGAGAAGGCATGAAAAAATATAACATCACCTCTGTGATATTCCTGCCACAGATGCATAAATGGATCTAATCATGAGTGAACATCAGACAAATCCAAATTGAGAGAAATTATATAACATAACTGGCCTATAATCTTCAAAAATGTTGTAAATGTCAAGGAAAAACTGAGGAACTATTAAATACACACTAGAGAAACAACTAAAATCACACATGATTCTAAACTGAATTCTGAACCAGGCATAGTAGGTCATGCCAGGGGAGGCTGAGGTGGGAGAAGCGCTTGAGCTCAGGAGTTCAAGACCAGCCTGGGCTATAGCAACACCTCATCTCTTACAAAAAATAACAATGATGATAAATGATTTAAAACTAAACTGAATTCTTCTGCTACAAAGAAATCATTGGGACAATATTAGTGAAATTTGAATGGGATCTTAGAATTGGATGGTAGTAGTATGCCATGTTAATTTCCTGATTTTTTTTTACCATATTGCAATTATTAATATTTAAGAGAATGCCTTTATTTCTAAGAAATACACACTAAAGTATTTGGAGGTGAAGGCTATCACATCAGCAACTTACTCTCGAATGGTTTTTTAAAAGTGCTTTTATTGTTCTTACATTTCTATTATAAATTTGAGATCATTTGAAATTTTCTTTTAAAGAAAAGAATTAAAAGAGGACCAAAAAAAAAAAAAAAAAAGGCAGAAGCTGGAATTTTAAATTAGAAATCCACTGCACATGCTTTCAAGTTTTACAGTACATATTTATACTTAGTTGCATGATAAATTATGTATAATTCCCCCAAATATAACTATTTTTCCCAAATTAAAGAATCTCACCACGCTTGGTCAAAGAAGTCTACCTGAAATGGTCTCCACTGGATCCTGGAGTCAAGATTTGAGGCCCAAAGCAGTCAAACCTAAGTCAGCAATGCTTCTTACTGAAATTGCTTAATAAGGCTTATTTCTGTCTGGGTGCTATGCATCCCACCTTAACATACATCGCCAACAACCATTGAAGATAAATACTGTTATTATTTCTATTTTGCAGATTTGAATTTTTCTCAAGGAGATTAAGCAAATGTTTAGGATCTTCCTCTAGTAAACAGAGCACTAGAAAAAAAACTTCAGTCTTTTAACTCATGGCCTGTGCTTTTCCCACTGCAATCCAGTAGCTCCCTAGGTCCATGGCACCACGTTCTTCATTGTGGGAGAGACAAAGATGAATGAGACAAGTTCTCAGTGAAGTTATTTCTGCCTTCTCTTCTTTATACCACAGTCAGAATCTTCTGCCTCTTCCCTCTCACTAGGACTCTCTCACATACTAGTTTTCATCAGTGGGTAAGTCCAGGGACACTATTTAATCTACCTTTTTCCTCATTGAAGAGATGCTAAAGCAATACTTTTTTTTTTTTTACATCACAAACTGAATTTACTTTATTATTATTATTTTTTATTATACTTTAAGTTCTAGCGTACATGTGCACAACGTGCAGGTTTGTTACATATGTATACATGTGCCAAGTTGGTGTGCTGCACCCATTAACTTGTCATTTACATTAGGTATATCTCCCCATGCTCTCCCTCCCCCTCCCCCCTCCCCCCACCCCCACCCGACGATAGGCCCCCAGTGTGTGATGTTCCCCTTCCTGTGTCCAGGTGTTCTCATTGTTCAATTCCCACCTATCAGTGAGAACATGCGGTGTTTGGTTTTTCATCCTTGCGATAGTTTGCTGAGACTGATGGTTTCCAGCTTCATCCATGTCCTACAAAGGACATGAACTCATCATTTTTTATGGCTGCATAGTATTCCATGGTGTATATGTGCCACATTTTCTTAATCCAGTCTATCATTGATGGACATTTGGGTTGGTTCCAAGTCTTTGCTATTGTGAATAGTGCCGCAATAAACATACGTGTGCATGTGTCTTTATAGCAGCATGATTTATAATCCTTTGGGTATATACCCAGCAATAGGATGGCTGGGTCAAATGGTATTTCTAGTTCTAGATCCTTGAGGAATCGCCACACTGTCTTCCACAATGGTTGAACTAGTTTACAGTCCCATCAACAGTGTAAAAGTGTTCCTATTTCTCCACATCCTCTCCAGCACCTGTTGTTTCCTGACTTTTTAATGATCAGCATTCTAACTGGTGTGAGATGGTATCTCATTGTGGTTTTGATTTGCATTTCTCTGATGGCCAGTGATGATGAGCATTTTTTCATGTGTCTGTTGGCTGCATAAATGTCTTCTTTTGAGAAATGTCTGTTCATATCCTTCGCCCACTTTTTGATGGGGTCGTTTGTTTTTTTCTTGTAAATTTGAGTTCTTTGTAGATTCTGGATATTAGCCCTTTGTCAGATGAGTAGGTTGCAAAACTTTTCTCCCATTCTGTAGGTTGCCTGTTCACTCTGATGATAGTTTCTTTTGCTGTGCAGAAGCTCTTTAGTTTAATTAGATCCCATTTGTCAATTGTGGCTTTTGTTGCCATTGCTTTTGGTGTTTTAGACATGAAGTCCTTGCTCATGCCTATGTCCTGAATGGTATTACCTAGGTTTTCTTGTAGGGTTTTTATGGTTTTAAGTCTACCATTTAAGTCTTTAATCCATCTTGAATTAATTAGCAATTCTAAAGATTTACAAACGTGCCTCAGAATATAAGGGTTAAAAAAATGCTTTCTTAATGCACTGTGTTAAATGAGTTTATTGAGTTTATGATAACCACTTAGCTAAAAATGAAGAGAAAAAATGACATAGGAGGCGTATAAAGATAAACAGTATGATCTGTGAAAAATTTGATGTTGGATAAGAAAAGCCAAAGGCCAACCTAGGAACTATTAGGAGTTCTGGACAACTGAACTGCTGACTCCCAAATTTCTAATGTCTCACTTTAGACATTAAAGTGTAGAAGAGATCACCTAAGAAGCTCTCATAAATTAGAGCAGAAATGGAACTGTTGCTCTCTGGAGAAACAATGGGACCTTTTCATCTCTGTGAGGAGTACACTATTCCTCCCATTTCAATGATGGTTGAAAAGAAACTGACTGCTCGATAAAAACAGAGGGGGGAGAATAAGACACCATTTTATGCCAGGTGCAGTGGCTCACGCCTGTCATCCCAACACTTTGGGAGGCTGAGATGTGAGGATGGATTGAATCCTGGAGTTCGAGGCCAGCCTGGGCAACATGGCAAAACCCCATCTGCACAAAAAATACAAAAATTAGCCGAGCATGGTAGCATGTGTCCATAGTGTCAGCTACTAGGGAGGCTAAGGTGGCAGGATCAATTGAACCCAGGAGATTGTGGCTGTAGTGATACGTGATCACACCACTGTACTCCAGCCTAAGCCAGGAGCAAGAACCTGTCTAAAAAACAAAACAAAACAAAACAAAAACTACTAAGTAAATAATGAATTCTCTCAATTCAGCTCACAATACAAAGTAGGACACGTTGAATATCACTTTCATAATTCTGCTTCATCCATCTGGAACACTGGCTATAAGGCCTTACTAGAACTTTGAGAAGCTTATTGAGTAAATTTTTTTTTTTTACTCGATAAGTTCAAGTACTGAGTAAATTTTCCCCAAAAATACTCTAAATTGAAAGATATCATATCAGGACCATATAATTACTTTCAGCATTTTGTGAAAAGGATAAAGGAAACCCTCCTCATAAAACAAAACAAAAAAACTATAGGCCATTTATAGATTATTCAAACTGACATAATTCAGTTTGTAAAATCATTATTTTATTACATCATTCCTATGTAAAATCATTATTTTAATACAGGAACTTATAAGAAAACTCAATGCAGTTATGTTTCTTGTTGTTAGTACTGTGTCAGAGAGGGCAGTGGCTTTGGTTTACCTCCAATGGTCTCTCTCAAAAACACCAACTGACTGAGTCTATTCCTGGAATTGCTCTAACCTCCCCTAGTATTTTGTCCGTTTGCACATTGTAACGCACAAGGAACAGTGGTAACATGTGAAACAAGTTCAAAGACCCCAAAGTGGAAGACACTGTTTTCCTGCATCCTACCTACTGTAACTGAAAACTGGGAATTTACTGGAATTGAGGATTTATTATGAGTCAGATGGCTGATAGCCTTTCCAACCAAAACATCTGCTCTACAAAGGCACAACTGCTCCAATCCATTTCCTCTTGGATCTGGAGAATGACCAAGTTGTAGCTTAGCCCTTTCCTTAAAGACACAGGGACTTGAAATGAAAATGAAATAAAAGTGGATCTCTATGTCACCTTCCAAATTCTACTACTCTTAAATGGTACTAAAAATATAACAAAATATGAGAATAAATGTTTTAGACATTAAAAAATCGCAGTCAGTTCAGTGGAATAACCAAGGATTTTTATCAGATCATTCAAATTTACAACGGCACAGCTGAAACCAATTCTTTCTCTGGTATTGAGGGGAAAAGGGACATGGATTACCCAAGCACAGTGAAAAAGGGTTTCATTATTCATTCATTTATTCAAAAAATATTCACTGTGCACTTCTATGTGTCAGGCACTATTCGAGAAACAACTGGTGAACATGCTAGATAATAGCCCTCCTCTTGGAGCCTACCTTTCAGCAGGGGATGACAAAGAATAAACAAGTCAGCCAATTCATAAATAGCCTTCAAAACACTATAGAAGTTATCTTGTTTCCAATGGTTTATTTGCAACAATTGATACCAAGATTTTTTTCTAGCAACTACAGAGGGCTAGTGTAGTGGTTCAAGTTCTAGCATTTGTTAAAAAACACACATTCCTGAACCCTGCCCTGGGGATTATGATTCAGTAAGTGTGGGTAAGTCAAGGAAATATGATTTTTTAACTAACAAGGGGATTGAATTGCCCACCCAGGTTTGGGGTCTATTGTCTTAGAGCAATAAAAAAATGTTTGAGCTTCATATCAATATGTTTATCTGTATTTATTTATAAGCTATATAGATGAACTTATGTACTAATACATTACAAACATCATAAAACATGCACAAACAGTAGAAATTCTAAGAAGGTGAGACAAAAATCAACACAACTGCATGGTTTATTACATGGGGCATGTTAGGAGGTCTGCAGGTTCCCCACATGGACTGGGGATAGGACAACCACAGGTGAGGCCCTGTAATTCACAGCTTGGAAAGACAGACTCTATCTCAGCCCTCACTCTGCTCCATAAACTTACATGGGTGCAGAGAACTAGGCAGAGGAGCATTAAAATTATCATCATCTCAGTGACAGGAATTTGAGAGGCCCTGTGTCTCACTTCACAAGCCAACATATACCTGCCCATTCTTGTTAACACACACTAAATATGGTAAAACCAGATCTAAAAAAAGACAAACTCTGTCATAGGTTCAGCAGCCATAACCCTGTTGTGTCGGCTGTTTGAATCATGTGTGAATGGGTCCATGCATGCTAGATATCAGGCAATATGGTAGAGTAGAAAGATCACAGACTTTGGAGATAGACAGACTAGTGAGAATCATGGCTTCATCGCTTACTGGCTATGTCAACCTGGCTGGATAAGTTATTTAAAACCTGGATGAGTCTATTTCCTCAACTGTAAAATGAGAAGTTATAAAACTGCTGTATCAGTAATAGTAGCCACTATTATCGGCACTGTTATCCCAGATCATCTTGGGACTATCTGACCCACCTGTTCCCTGCTATCTGTGGACACTGGGCTTTGCCTGCTTCCCTGGAAATGATACCTATCTGTTGCCTTCTCTGTATGTAAACTCTGTTGTCAAATCCTGGCCTGTCTGTACAAAACCAATTTCTTCCTCCTGACCACGATGAATGAGTACCTCCACAACAGCTGCCCCCTTAGAACCTACTCACTCCTGGCCAGGCCCATATACATGCCCTTGACTTTGAATTCAGTGTTATGCCTCATGGACCAACAGCCCTCATTTGCCCCTTCATTTGGCATCGAGCTTTCTAGTCATTATGCTTCTGCAGGCACAAAATCTCAACAAGTATCAACTTCTTTCTTCTAGTCATGGTCTCCTTTCCAATGTCTCTTGTTTGTGCTTCCTGATATTATTATTTGAATAGTTACATGTACTGAAATCATTTATTGAATTTGGAGATTAGAAAGCAATACACAAAAGAATCTGCTCACAATGGCAGGAACGGGAATACACATATACACAAAAGCATAGTTTTTCAACTAGATGACTTTTGAAAGTCAGGCAGCCATCTTTTTTTTTTTTTTTTTTAAGAGACGGAGTCTCTCGCTCTGTCACCCAGGCTGGAGTGCAGTGGCACGGTCTCGTCTCACTGCAACCTCCGCCTCCCAGGTTCAAGCGATTCTCCTGCTTCAGCCTCCCAAGGAGCTGGGATTACAGGCACGCGTCACCACATTCGGCTAATTTTTTATGTTTTTGGTAGGGACGGGGTTTTACCATGTTAGCCAGGCTGGTATTGAACTCCTGACCTCAAGTGATCCACATCCCCACCCGCCCCCAGCCTCCCAAAGTGCTGGGATTACAGGTGTGAGCCACTGCGCCTGGCCTAAGCAGCCATCTTAAGAAAAATCAGGCCTCTTAAAGAAAAAATCAAAACAATTAAAAATCTATCTAAAATAATTTAGAAAAAGAGCAAATAATCAATATCAAACCAAAATTAGAAAAGACAAAAAACAAAATGAAGAGCAAAAATAAAAATAAGCTAAGTACACGCAGCAATACAAAAGACAGAAAAATTCACATTAAATCAAGACTATAGGTTAGAAATTTTTTTTTAATTAGGGCATTATAAATCCTGATTATATGCTAGTAAATTTGGTAGTTAAATGTAAATAGATAAAAATTCAAGACCACAAGAGGATAAAAGAGAGGTATCAGGAAATAGCAAACCTCAATGGACAACTTACAACAACAGAGTGAAATGTTATTAGGATTACTATTTTCAAAGATGCCTATAGCCAATGAGTTTGTTGGAGAATGTTTTGGAACTTTCCAAAAATAGGTAAGAATGTTATGCTTTTCAATCTACCTCATAAGGCAAATATAGTCTTATTTTCCAAAAACAGACAAGATATGCACAATGATTTTTTATGAGTATGGCTATAATAACCAAATAAAAACCCTAGTAGATAGAATAAAAGATCACATTAAAATAATTTTCCTATGAACAAGCAGAGTTTTATTCTTGTACTGCATAACTAGACACAAGGAAAACAACATAATTCATCACACAAAGAGGGACAGTATAGGAATCACATCATTAATGCAACAAGTACTTATAAAAAACTGCAACACCCATTCTGAGCCCTTTGGCAAAGCAAATACACTACAACCAGGTTGTCAAGTTCTCCCCAAGAGGCCTCGGGGGTGCAGTTTATGTTCTTGGTGGACAGAATTTGGCCTTCTGGGCACAGAAACTCAATTCTGTCTGCACACCAATTGCACAGCCACGGCTCAAGGGAAGGTGGCATTATACAGCCAGAACTCTAACTCATTAGTTTACTATCAAAATTAATTTGGTACTAAAATTCTCTATGTTCGTATGGTTACTGCATTCTTTCCCTGTAAGAAGTCAATTTATTACTTTGTAATAATAAATCACAGTCACAAGGATGGAATGAATACTTCAAACCCCTAAGATCAGTGTATTATCTTCCTATGAGGAAGGCTCATGTGGGTTTCTGAGTGAACAAGAGATCAAAACAAGGGGAGTTAGAGGAACTGCCTTTTAACAGTCTGATATCCTAACCTTGATAGTATATCCAAAGGGAATACCAAGACAGTTTAAAGTCTGTGATCTACATTCATCCTTCTGCATTTACCTCCACTTTCACATTATTCAAAATTCACTGGCAAAACCATCCTTTATTTTGGATAATGCTGGAATAGTTACTGCCAAATTCTCTAACATTATTTTTTCTTATTCTTCCCTAGCTTCGGTTTGATACATTCTTTCTTCACATATGTGAACACATTCCAACAAGTCCAATATTGCTCACTTGGGATCCATTTCATCTCCCAAAGAGAATATCACGTTTACACCTTAATCCATTTATGTGCTGGCTGCAACTTTCATGGAGCAAGCTGATTCCTTTATTTCCTAGTTCATAGGGAAGCAAGGGTAGTTACTTGACCGAATAGGCAATTAGATATTGGAGAGGAAAAAGAATTAAAAATATAAACATGGCGAAAAAGGAAAAAATACATGTGATATATGTCATAGCTCTATATCATCAAGTTATAAAGTTATATGATTACAGAACTCAATAAAATCAACTTAAAATAACTAGTGTTAGCTAAATGGCTTCAGCAAAGTTGCAAGATAAAAATCCATCTAAAACTACTACAAGCCTATATACTATGGGCCGTAGCCAGAAAACGCAGTAGAAAAGACCCCATTTATAATTCTGACAAAAATTCAATAAATGGATATTAATTTAAATCAGAAAATTAGAGACTTATTCAAAGATGACATAAAGTCTGACAGCAGAATTAAAGACAGACAGATAAATGAAGAAATATTATTTGCTCCATGCTGGGAAAACTAAATATAGTAAAGATGACAACATTCCCTAAATTATTATGTAGATTTAATAAAACACTGATTTTACAGAACTTGATATTGGTACTAAAACATGTGTTGGAAAAGTAGGCAAAATGCCAAAGGAAAAACACCAAAGTTATGATAGTGGTTTCAAACTACGAAATTTTAAAATGTTACAGAAGAAGAATTATTTTAAAAGAAGA
Organism: Nomascus leucogenys; assembly: GCF_006542625.1. Lineage (NCBI taxonomy): Eukaryota > Metazoa > Chordata > Mammalia > Primates > Hylobatidae > Nomascus > Nomascus leucogenys. The sequence continues at coordinate 58,654,464 of NC_044399.1, forward strand.
TATGGTATTAGTTGGAATAGAAAAAACTCAAAATAGAATTCAGGAATAAAGATGAAAGGGAGGACACGACAAGCCAGAAGCAATCCGATTACAGAGGGGAACGTGCTAGTGAGCAACTGGAGAGTAAACAGTAAGACAACGAGTAAGTTAGAGCCTTAAGCTCACACCATACGTGCAGGCTAGAGAGTGAAAATATATGTAGAAGAAAACAGAATAGCATATTCACTCCAACTGTGGAAGAGAGAGAACTTTATAACTGCCAAAAAAGTAGAATATTATCACAGACATTTTCAAATATAAAAAAAGAAAATTTCTATACTCAAAAATGTAGCAAATATAATACAAAATATCAAAAGGACAGAGCGCACAGAAGAGCTCAATGTGACAAATGTAAGTGATATAAGGTTATCATCCACTGCATATAATTAAAAAGAGTCAATAACCAGATTTACTTGAAAAAGTGGTCCAAAGAGATGAACCTGGAAAAAATGCACAACTTGATAAAGGTAATTAAAGATCATTTTAAGGTACCATTATATAACTACTAACTTAGCAAAAATAAATAAAAATGATAAAAACCCAATTAGGCCAGAGTTAGAGTACACAAAGCTCTGCCTCCTAGTCCCACATGCCCACCCACCTTCCAGCTAGTCCTAGATTTTGGTACTGGTTATATTTCCAGGGTCCTGTATGGTTACTTATGGTCAAGAGCTCACTTTCTACACATTCTGGTAAATGAATCTGCATTTTATTTTCCTGTCCCCAGGTCCTTTGCTGCCAGGCATCACGGTTCCCCTACAGCTATGGTTCCCCATGGCTCTTATTCATGTTCTCAGTCAATTACCCATCTCTCTTTCGGCCAGCTTGAACCCCTTGCCATTATCCAGTACTGCTACCTTCCTAGGCTGACCATCCTACTTAACAGACTGGTTTATTTTCCAAGGCAGAGTTTTTGGCCTAACCCAACCCACAGAAAACAGAGTCTTGATTAAGCATGGAGATACATTTTCATATTGTTGGGAATCCCGTAAGTTGGTCTAATCTTTCCTGAATGCAACCTAAAATATGTAACAAGCTCTCCTTATCCTTTGGCCCAATAATTCTACTCTGGGGAATTAGTTCAAAGAAATAATCCAAAGGGAGAAAGAAATTAGTGCAAGATGTTCTCAGCAGCCCTATTAAAAAATAAAAAAAGAGAAAATGAAGGAGTGAGGGAGGAAGAGAAGAAGGAAGGGAGTGGGGGAGGGTAAGAAGAGAGGAAAGGAAGAAGAATTTAAATAGCTAATAGTATGAGAATGGCTGACAAAACTATGACATGTTAACATAATGGAATGTTCTATACTACTGAAAAAATGGCAACTATGTAAACCACAGATATATGGAAATGGTTATGAAGAGCACTGGAGAGCTGGTTTAGTGACATTCGAAGTGAAGGGATTTGGTATTATTTGCTTCAACCCCATGCTCACACCAAAGCCTAGGACATCTCATATTCTTTCTGCACCTTCCCTCGACCTCACTCCCACTAAGATGAGAAAGCTGTCCTTTATTTTCTCCACCATAGCTTAATATGTTTTTGGGTTTTTTTTTGCTGATCAACAATACCTAAAATTGTTGTAACTTTCCTATTTCTAAATGAGGGTCTAAATGTATGACAATAGGTTTCCAAGCTTTGCACAGCTCGTGCACAATTCACTTTTTAAAACAATGGCATTTTAGACAGATGTCAGCCATTCAAACTTTGCTTTGTCTGAAGACTTTCCTGTTAGGCCCCATCTATCACTGCTCACTTGGTTGTGAGGACTACTAGATTCCAACCAATCTAGCCCTGAACCAACAGGAGCCTGGCCAGACCTATTAAGAGTCCCTTTCCCATTGTGAACAATGTAGGGAAAGACAATGAGTACAGGGAGTAAGAGGACAGACTATGGTTTGAAGCTAATCCGGATTTCAATCCAAATTAAACTACTTAATGTTTGACTCTTAGAAATATTTAAGTTCACTGGTCCTCAGATTTCTCATCTATAAAGAGAGGCCACTAATGTCTATTTTGGACTACAGAGAGCACTGAATGCCAAGCACAAAGCAAGTGTTCAGCAGGTGATTATATCACCTCTTTTCCTACATAAACAGCCCAGTTCTTGAACTGTACTTGGTAGAAATTCAGATTGCTCACAAGCCTGATCACCTTCCATTGTTGGTTCTCTTCTTCACCTCCAAGCCTCTTAGGATATAACACCCAGGATTATACTACTTAAAACCTCAGAGACAGCTATCGGAACTATTACGTCCTTTGTTCTTGAAACAGCATTTCCATTAATGAAACCTTGTTTTACATGAGATTTTTGGACAGCTGAGTCCCAAACCTTTTCCTAAAAACCCTAAATACCCCAAATCTTTTTCACATGAACAGCTCTAAATAGATATCTCTCCATATCCTACATTTATTTGTCTGGCTGGTATGTTTTTGTTTGTTTGTTTGTTTACATTGAGTGTAAAGGTGTGAGATGGAGTATAATGAGTACTGGACTATGAATCAGAAGGCTTCGCTTGTCTCCATTTATTCAATAAATATTTATCAAGCACCAACTCTGTACTAGCCCCTGTGCTAGGTATTAGCGCTACAATGGTGAGCATGCAGACATGGGCCCTGCCCTCACTCAGAGAACTTATAGCGTAGAAGAAAGACACAAAAGTAAGCCAACAGTTACAAAACCTATGATGAAGGCTCTGCCAGGTAAGGTATAGGCTAGTGTGGGGGCATGGAGGAAAGGCACCTGACCCAGACTTGGTCTAGAAATGCCTCCTGGAGATATGTCCTGGCTTTGCCACTCCCAATGGTTGACTTAACTACCAAAGCCTCAATTTCCTCACCTATAAAATAACGGGACTGCTATGGAGGAAATTTGCCATCAAAATTACAAATGCATTTCTGTTGACCTGGCAATCCTTCCACTGGGAATTGGTCCTATAAATAATATCAGCATACAGAGGAAACAATGCATTTACAAGGTTATTCACTTGCAGCACTGTTTATGATAGCCAAAGATTGGCTATCATAAATCATTCCCCTACAGAGGGTGATTTAAGAAGCTATGATACAGCACATAATAGACTAATAGGCATTGTGGAACAAAAAAAAAGAAGAGGGAGCTACATAGTGGTATGAAAAGATTGCCAAGATGCATTGTTAAGTAAAAACACTGAGATGCAGAGTAGTGTATATAGTATGCCACCTTCTGTGGAAGGAAGAGAATAAATGAGAACATATACTCGCATTTGCATAAAGAAATCCTGGAAAGATACATAAGAAACTAATAAAAGTGACTGTCTATAGAGAACCGGAAAGGGAACAGAGTAGAAAGAGATAGGATGGGAGTGAGATTTTTTTCAATGTATATCTTTTTAAACATTTTTGAGTCATATAAAAATACTATCTAACTATTTACATTAATTTTAGGGTGGGACTAGATAATTTGTAAAGCTCTTCCATTCTTAACATTCTCTAATTATATAACAATCCACATTTAACTTGTAATAATACAGTGAAATATTCATCAGCTTCTTTGTCTATTTGAAAAATGCTTAGTTTACAATTTTTAAAAATAGGATACTTAGGTCAGAACAATATGAATATATTAAAAACACTTCTGTGGCAAACTCAATCATTGCCATCTATCTATAGTTAATTTTTAAATCCCTCTAAATGTATTAAAATCCAATAAAGATGTATTGAGTACCTGCTCTGGGCCAGACACAGCCATGAACAAGACCAAAAACATCTCTGAATAAAGCATTTATTGTAGTGACCATAAATCATCCTTATTACAGATGTTAATAATGAATTTAAATACAATCATCTCTCTCTACATACATATATTTGTGTTATTTTAAAGTTTTTATTAATTTTTAATAGAAAACGTTGTATAAAATCTGATTTAAATGTTTTAAATTAAATTTGGGGAGGGGTCAGTCCATTGTTCTGATAATCCAACCTAGGCCTGCCCTAAACAGGCTACAAAACACTCCTGGCTATTTCAATGTGTCCTTCAACCTGGCTCAGGACACAGAAGAATCTGGTTATCATTTCCTGTATCAGCCCCCTAGCCTGGCTTCCCATACACTATTGTACTCCCAATCTCTCAGCAGCATTAATGTTTGATTCTTACGTTTGGTCCAAATATTTCACAACATAGTCTGTACTTTTGTCTTAACTATTATAACAATTAATTTCTTATCTGTTTCCCTCACTAACTGTGAATACTGCGATGGCTCAGTCCCAATCTTATTCAAAGCCTGAGGTGTACATAGGAATGTTCAATAATCATTTGCTTAATAGATTTTTAAAAATGAACAAGTGAACAAACAATGGAATAATTAATTCATAACAAAACTAAATTCAAGCTAAATTTAAAAAGTTGTAAAGGAACCAAGAAACCCATAAGGAAATTAATGTTCTATGTTTATTGCTATCACAGGTATACGTCGTAGCTGGCTCTCAGTCCCAAATGCAGGGTATGGCCATGCAGGTAATAAAGGTTACAGAGTGCTGACATGATGCTGATGACATGCTGTCTTCACCCAAAAAAGGCAAGTGTCTCAGCTAAGATGGTAGTGACTGGTGTGGTACAGTAAAAAAAAACTGAATTTGAAATAAAAAGACACAAGTTCAGATCCCACTTTCCTATTTACTAGCTATGAGACTCTGAGCAAGAGTTTAACCTTTCTCAGCCTCCCCTGAGCCTTTCCTTCTCTTAAAATGCCAAAAACAAAACAAAACAAAACAACCCAAAACAGAAAACAAAACAACCTAAAACCAAAACAGTACAAATCTGTCCTGCCTACCACATGGAATTGTTGGGATGAGCATAAAAAATACTCTTTGTGAAAGAGTTTTGTGATAGTAAAGTGGTATACAAATTTAAAGAACAGAAATGATTACTCTTCAAAGCTGGATCAAGATAATTCAAAATAATGATTAAAATTCAATGAGACCAATGTAATAGGGGAAAATTACATTTTACCTAAAGTGTAAGTTCCTCAAAAGCTACCTTTTAATTATTTGACGGTAATCATAAAGAATGATCTGAAGATAACACCAGCAAAAGGGCAGTGATCCTATTTAGACAGCACACTCAGTGCTATGTGCCCAGGGACTGTCGGATGCTGAGAAGATGAAGACAAAGAAAACATGATCCTATGATCTTGACCCTGTAAGAGCTCACAGTCCAGTGAGGATGGCAAGAATAAGTACAAATGATCAGGGCAGAGAGAGAGAGAGAGAGAGTGTGTGTGTGTGTGAGACAGAGAGAGAGAGAGAGAGAGAGAGGCAGAGACCAAGGGAGAGAGGACTTAGATATATTAAGATTAATTGGTTAGGTACAAAATACTATCGAAGAATTAAGAACCATGCTACCCTATTCTTCAACCAGGCTTCTGTTTCAAAGCATCCTGGGGTGCTGTAAAGATTCCTGGGCCCGCCCCATGGTATACCTCTCTCTTAAGACTTCTATAATCTCTCTCAACAATATTTTACATATTTCACTGTAGAGCTCCTTTATATCTTTAAATAAATTTGTTCATATTTTATGCTTTTTGATGCTATGTTAAATGGTATTGTTTTTCTGTTTATATATACTTTTCCAGTTTTTCTGTTAGTATACAGAAATACCATAAATTATTTTTACTACTACCCTTGTATCCTGTCCCTTGCTAAATTCACTGTCTTAGCAATCTTTTTGTATATTTCATTAGATCTTGTACATACACAATTACAGTGTCTGCAAACAAAGGCAGTTGTACTTCTTCCTTTCCAATCATTATGTCTTTTATTTATTTTTTCTTTTCTTATGGCATTGATTACAAAGTTGAATAGAAAAGTCATAAGAGTGTACAACCTTGCCTTTTTCCTGATTTACTTGGTCATAATGCATTATTATTACCTTTTTAAAAATAATATTCAGTTCTGTTTTCTAGTGTTTTGCTAAAGCTTTCTGTATCTATATGCTCATTCATGAGGGAGAATGGTTTGTAATTTTCTATTCTTGCAACATCCTAACATCCTAGATAGATTTTGGTATGAAGAGTTATTCTTACCTCATAACAACTATTGAGGTTCTATTGGACTACCTTGATAGACTGAAATTTATAGCTGATTTTAGCAACATGCAGACTAAAAATACCAAGCCCAGGGAATGGCTGTGACATTTTATGTGTAAGGTAATTCAAGAAATTATTATATATGCATATTACATGCAAAGTATTTATTGACAAAATATTATTTTCCCAAGTATGCATAAGGAAAAAACTAAGCCATATTTCACTTTAGTTGCATAGTTCCTAGTTCTAATCACTTACCCACATAGACAAGGAAGAAAGGATTGTGTTTATTTACCTTTTATATCTTTATAGTTCTCTAAGACTCAGAAAGAAAACTTCTCCAAGTTTATTATTATTTTCAGTTGAAGTAAAATTCTACTGTGTTCCCTTGATATTCATTTCAGATGCAGCGAAGTCTAAAGCTGGAAAGAGCTTTGGAGATCACCAACTTAACATCTTCGGTATTTTAAAGACGGATGAATAGGTCAAGGTGAGAAATGAGTTGTCCAATGTCATCCAGCCCTTTGATATCACAGGCAGAGATGGAACTACTCCTTCCCAACCCTATAATAAAAATAGTCTACTCTCCTCATCCCACACCCTTTCCTGATATATCCTATGCAAATGCAACAAAAGATACTTTGCAACTGTGAGATGCTAATACCTATGTATCACCTATCCATCTGGTTAAAAGACTCTCTATTAAAGGAGTTTGTATTTTTTTCACATCATTTAAAATCAAGGACAGTACTGATTGGCATAAGGCCCCATTTTTATTGTTTTAGGACTAGAAAACAAAAGGTTTAATGGATATTAAAGCTAACATGAAAACAAATTGACTTTCTTATCTTTATAGAAAATCTGAAATTAAAAACCTCAATTTATAAGGGTAGTATAAACGGAAAATATATTGTTAAGGCTCAAGTATTAGGAAAATAACATAATCATTATGGTAGACGAAAAAACACTGATATCCAATATTTCTATAGCACTTGACAGTTAAGAAAATATTTTTTGTAGATCTCGTTTGATTCTCCCAAAATGCAGGAAAATAGAAAAATAAATAATGTATCCTAATTTTCAGGGTGAGAAAACAGGTTCAGAAAGTTAATTTACTCAAGTTTACACTAACAGCAAATGGCAGATCTGGAACTTGAGCCCTTGTCCTCTAAACCAGAGAACAAAATAACGCTACTAACCCCTGGGCCCTTTGGTTGGCTGAACATAAAATTTACACACGAATATGTCCAGAGGTAAACCAGAAGACATCTCTATCTTAAAGAATAGAGATCTTAAAGAAGTATAATAATCCCCAGGGAATGACCCTAAACTAGAAGCATACCTATGTATTTCAACTTCAAAATAAAAGATTCCGATAGGTGCTATCTACAGGAAAGAAAATACGGACATGAAAACAATAGCTAGAAACCGCAGGGCACAGTGGCTCACGCCTGTAATCCCAGCACTTTGGGAGGCCAAGGTGGGCAGATCACGAGCTCAGGAGATGGAGACTATCCTGGCCAACATGGTGAAACCCATCTCTACTAAAAATACAAAAATTAGCCAGGTGTGGTGGCGCACACATGTACTCCCAGCTACTCGGGAGGCTGAGGCAGGAGAATCACCTGAACCCAGGAGGGGGAGGTTGCAGTGAGCCAAGATCACACCACTGCACATCCAGCCTGGCAACGGAGCAAGACTCCGTCTCAAAAAAAAAAAAAAAAAAAAAAAAGAGAGAGATAATTTACCTTTCTCAAGGATTTACAAGGATCTACATGCTTTGTGCCAAATACAAGCACTCTGTCATTTGGCTATATCATGATTACTACCTTTTACTCATGTACTAGGAGTTAAGAAGTTAAAAGCATAATACCTGTTAACAAAGACAGGTAAAAATTATTCTAAGATTAATCTGAACACTGGAAATGGAAAAATTCTGACTAATGTATTATATCTGTGCTCTGCTAACTTGTCTGAGGACACAGAAGACTGTCAGAATAATCTAAATAATAGTAATATAAATAATATAAATAATAAATCCCTAAATCTTTCTATAAAATAATGCTAACTGATAAAACACACACAAAGAAAAAAAATACCACAGAGTTTAACAATGATAACTGCTAGGTAATTTCAAAACAAACATTAATCGCATTGAAGGTAATTTATGGAGACTAAATTTTTTAACAGCATATTTAACTTTACTGCACTGAATACAAAATCAGAACCATTCTGCCATTATGTAACTAGTGGAATATTAAGTCTTCTTAGTCATAAGATTTGAAATCAGAGGACCTTTATTGAAGTAGCTGAGCTAACAACGCTGTTTTATGAGCCTGGGCAAGTTACTTAAAGTGCACAAAGTGTTTCCTCATCTGTAAGATGTAGATAATAAAAATATCCATTTTTTTCTTGTCAGGTTATCATAACTTCAAAAGTAATAATGCATTTCGTCATCTATTACAATGCCTAGAAATCTATCACTTGGGTTCTGGCCCAAAATCTGACCGTGAAGAAAAGAAAGAAAATCAGGTGCTAAAGTTGTATTTTAAAATCACTTAGCAAACTGTCCTCAAGACCTCCAGCATCTAGACTAGTGCTGGCAGAGAAAGAGGTGGCCAAGACATAGTTGTTAAATGGAAAAATGAAGCTAGTTCACAGTGATTTTTACTTTTGAATTGCAATATTTGTTATTCTTCCATAGGTTTGGCTTTCCACGTTTTATTTCTCTAGGTACAATGTCTGTGGATGTTGGTTTGATCACAGCCATCCCAGCCTTATGTAAACAATGGGTAGTCAATATATTTATGTCACAGGAATGAAGGAGAGATCTTTCCTCACTGAATCACAGACACTTGGGGCCAGGAGAGTTCGTAAAAATCAACTATTATGAAATGACGTTTTGACCACTTGTCTTTGTCCCTTTTCAATAAAAAGGAAAAAAAAACCCTAAATGCACTAATTTTACAATATCTTTTGGTAAGTTACTAGGCCAGGCACTGATTTAGAGACTTAGGATACAATGGTAAATAAAAAAGGTTGCCTCTCCTTTTAGTGCTTATGATTTGTCACATCAAGGCAGGTACACACACACAGATGAACATGGCCTGCTAGTGGCTACAGAATCCCCACAAGTTATGTATCGAGATGACAGTGGGTACAGAGATTGCTTTTCCAGACTGGCCCTCAAGATCCAAATGGATTAGGAATAAACATACTTGTTTCCTTTAAAGCAGCAGCTTACAATCTTAGCAATATGTTGAAATCACTGGAGAGCTTTAGAAACCATAGCTGCTTTGGTCCCCTCCCCAGAGATGCTGATTTAATTGGTCTGGGGTGCAGCCTAGATTGGGAGTTTTTAAAGCTCCCCAGGTATGGTCAAGGTTGGGCAACACTGGCTTAGAGCAGCTCAGAATTTCCTAAATAACCACCCTGTCCTACAAAAGTCTCCTCACCTGGGAGAACAGAATAATTGCAGAAGCCCAAGGGCCATCTTCGTCCACACCTGTAGCTCCAGAGCAGTCACCTTTAAGCCCTAGGGTTAGGCAAGGGACTCTAAGAGCAAGTTTTAAGACAATCACTGGAGCTGTGAAAAACTATAGCAGTCACCACCTTATGCACCCCAATGGCAAATGTCAGGAGAAAACAGTCATTTAGGATTCTAAACATCTAGATGAGAACAAGCTGAAAGAAAACAAACTAAAAAGAGAATATTGTAAGTACTAGTGATTAATTATAGATACACACTTGTTTTCTGAGCATTCTTAAACAATTTTTACTGTAGAATTGCTAAAAAAAATAAGAAAATACAAATGGAAAATATCACCATAATCTATGACATCTATATAAGTCAGACTTCTTTCCTGTGTGTGTCTATGTGTTCACATAAACAACATTTAGAGCTTTATGCTACAAATTCTGTTTTGTAGTGGACTATTTTCAGTTAACAAGATACTGTGATGAAGACTTCTGGTTGAAATGACAGATTAAACTACCGAAAGCATTACTAATTTATTTGAAACAAAACCTCGGCCAGGCGTGGTGGTTCATGCCTGTAATCCCAGCAGTTTGGGAGGCCAAGATGGGAGGATCACTTGACGTCAGAAGTTTGAGACCAGCCTGGCCAACATGGTGAAACCCTGTCTCTACTAAAAATACAAAAACTAGACAGGAGTAGTGGCGCATGCCTGTAATCCCAGCTACTCAGGAGGCTGAGGAGGGAGAATCGCTTGAACCCGGGAGGCAGAGGTTGCAGTGGGCCGAGATCACGCCACTGCACTCCAACCTGGGCGACAGACCGAGACTCTGTCAAAAAAAAAAAAACAACCTCATATTGAGGAAGTCCCCAAAGGTAAAATAGAGGTACTGGCAGTTGCAGTGAGAGGCAAGGCTAAAAAGAGGAGTAAAAATCTGTGTAAGCTTGCATAACGGTGAGAACCCCTCCTATGACAGAGGGCCCAGAAGTTTCATGTTCTCATTAGCTTCAGTCTCCAGCAATTCATCAAAATTTCTAGTCTTCCTACAAGGATCTAGTGGCTTCTGCCTCAGGTAAGCAAATGCTGACATCCTAGGACTCACTGAGAGCTCCTGTCTCTATCCACGTTTCGGGATAGCTGTTTGTTCTGTTGCCTTAGTTCTCTGATGAGTCCATGAAAATCTGTCTGTCCAGCTTTTTTCTTGTGGTAAAAATGGGACCTATATCATTCCAGCTCTTCAGATCACAGAGCTGAAACCAGAAATTCATTCCTTGGCCACCAGGAGCCAAGCCTTATATGTTCTTACACCCCACATCCATCCCCAGATATGAAACCAAAAATTTATTTTCTGAAGAAATTGAAAACTCCTCCAGAAATGGCCAACTGATGCTGGCATTTGAAGATCTCTCAATGAAGAAGACAGCTCACTCCTGGTCTTCTCATAGTTAAGCCCTCAATTAACAAGGATGCTTCTCTGCTAATTAAGATTTGCTTAAACTGATATTAAAATTAATTTTGTATTCCCAGAACAAAAATAGATTAGGAGATTGCTCAAGTATGGTGGCAAATCAGAGGAAAACCAAGATGAGATAAATGTTTCTTTTTTCCTAAGTTAGAAAGTAAGTAATTAGAAGTGGACTCTATACAGATATTTTGAAGATACATGAAGCTATGGGAAACAATTCAAGAAACTAAATTAGAAACAGAAGATGTGCTGGCGATTTTTAAGAGCACTGTCGTGCTTATGTGAAGAATTTTTGAAATTATTAACTTGAAGGGAAGGAAAAGTGCATCTTAAATAAGTTCTTATATTGTTATTTCTAAGTACAGTTTTACAGTAGTTAAATAAAAGAATCATAAGACTAGAAAAATAGATAAGGCCCTTGAAAACATATTTCAACATTCTCCTTCCTTCAGGCAAAAGAAGACATCAATCAGCTCACAAAAGTTACTGTTTGCCAGGTTAGACGCAAAAACACTTTTTTCAACCCTCAAACAGGTATTCACATGCATTGAACAGGCATTTATGCATAAACTTGTCCATCTGTAAAGTAAAAACTGTAAATTCCCCCAAGATGGGAGCATGTTTACGTTGAGGTCTAAATTAATTCATTGTGGTTAATAAACAAGTAATAAAATAAAATTAATTTAATTAGGAAGAAAAAAAGACTGTTCTACGAACTCAAAGACAAATTATTTATATTTTAAAACCCAAGGTACATTTTCTCTGTACTTGGAAATTGTGTAAATGTGTTAGTACACTGGGTCATATACAAATCAGCATATTCTTGGCTATGAGATTTTCACAGATAGATTCAAATTCTTCCGTCTATTTGTCTAAGCTTTAAATTCTATTTTTTCTGCACTTGGGCATATCCTGTCTACAAATTACAGACGGACAAGTTCATTTGAAAATTGACTAATTAAAATATATTGATCATAAAATATGTACTGTTATCTTTTTTCCTTAACACATCCTAAAGCTAATCTTAGCTGAAAATGTGTAAGTACTTATCCCTGTACAGCATAAGACAAGAATATAATTCAATGAAACCTTTACAAAATGTCAGATTAATTACATTTTTTCAGTGCAGATGGATTTAAGGAAATCATCTCTGAAAACAGCACTTCATTTAAAATAAAATAAAGACATAATCTTCTCTGATAAGTCAATGTGTAAGAGATGCCAAAATATTAAAACTGCCATATATTAAAATGCTTTGGTATGAATTTTTCAAATAATTACAAGTAGTGTATGATGATCCTGAGGCAATACCCTAGAAACACTAAGGTTTTTATGGGTAGCACAACAAGAAGAATCAATTGCGTGACACACAAGAAATAAACTGAATCATGTATGGCTAAAAATCTTAAATTTTAGAGAGGTCATTAGTCTATAAGTCAAGTAATACGTTAAATATTCATTCCTTTGACAAGCATTTATCATCTATAATATATAAGTATTCAAATATTTCTGTAACTCTGAACATCAAGTTAATATGAAGTTAACCACATAGGCAAATTTTACGTCTCCCTCTACACAGGTCAGCATGACATTTCTCTAAAATGACTTCTTTATGAGGTTTTGAAATTCAGTGCCATAAAAGTCAGATGCATAAATCATTCCTACAGAATACATTTATAATGTACCATTCATTGTGCAATGACTTCATGTTTTGGTGGACTTAAAAGATTTACTGTTACTTGAGTAAAACATTAACAGAGACAAAATATTTATATCTTTGTTTAATAAAGCTTAATATGCACCTTAAAACAATTTACATTTATATATTTGTTAACACAAGTAATGCTCTATTCGTTCCCAACTGAAATTTGTTATTTAAAACATTTCCTATGTCATGTCTAACTAAAAATGGCATTTTAAAGTTGTATTCAAGTTAGAAAATACACAAAATAGAGAAGTTAAAAAGTATAAAACTGGATGGTAATGTTTTCCTTTTATTGTTTCTAGTACTGTTACCCTTCATTCTGTAAGAGCTATCTTCTTTTCGTTTTTTTAAAACCCAAATAAAGAAGTTAATTTTGTTGACTTCTAATACTTCACTATGTGAAATGACACTGGGAGTGCCTGAATACACATTCTGTCTTTTAAAATAAATCACACAGGTCTGGCAAAGTGTCAAAAATGTAGACAGTTAAGGTTACCTTAAGTTCCTCTCTTTTTCATGGTTTCTTAATAGACTGTGAGAAGGCAGAAGGGCTCCTCAGGCCAAGTTGTCACGTCTCATGGCCCCTAAACTACTGTCTAGAACTGTCAGAGTCTACACTTGGCTCCCTGGATTCATTCCATGGATCAAAGCTCCAGGATTACCCTTTCCAGCAACAGATGACAATGCTAACAGCACAAAAGGCATCAACACTATCTCTTCAGGAAACTACCCAAAACGAAGACACCCAAGGGTACTTGAATGACACACATTTTTTTCTTCCAATGCCCCTGGCCTCCCTCAATACCCATAACCCTAGAAAAAAGGAAAGTAATTGATCCATAGATTCCAGCCAAGTTCTGCTTTCAAACACAACTCCATACACACAGACAAAGTGGTGAGCAAATTCTATCTATAAGCTTCTATAATAACTGACATTCATATTTTCTTCTGGAAAAATGCCCTATCTGCCTTTACCACTCACATCCCTGAGGTATCCTATGCACACTGCCTCACCAAACAACACCTCTCCCTTCCAAGGCCAGCTATGATTTCTCTTTTAACGAACTCTTTAGAGGGCTTTCCAGGCCTGTTATTCTAATCAACTTGGTAGTTCCTACTACTTTCCTACCTTTAGACCCTCTCCAAGTCCTTAGTACAAGTATGAAAATCCTGTATGGTTGCTGCTGTGTCTCTATCATCCATGTGTACAACAGGAACTATCATAACCCTGGAGTGAGAAGGAAAAGACAGCCACGCTACCCATCAAGTGCATCTTACTCTGCTGTGCATCACAAGAGAGGGTAGGACACCTTTAAGGTAACCAAATCCAAGGTTAGAACCAAGTGTATAATAACAAAATGTTACTATAACTAGGTAGGTTTGTCTTCATTATTAATTCACAGAAAGGGAAGGTGGGCTATGTGTTTTATTCTCTTTCTAATTGTCCTTACTACCTACTTAACACAGGTCACTGTGCTCAATAAATACAGATCACCAAATGACCAAATATATAGATACACAAGTAAAGAAACATCATCTATTTTAAAGATGGCCACTCGCTGGAACAAAGATAAGAGTCAGATATCTAGTTACCCACAGGCCAAATCAGACCTCAGGAACACAAACACTGCTAGGTAACGTTTTATTCATCAATCTCCCAGGGACAATGATAGTACATACACAGCAGCAGTAACATCAATCGGTTCAGTAAAAATAAAAGGCAAGATCATGTCCCAAGAGGAGGGGAGGGCTGGTTAGGACTGGAAGCATAAGGAGACTAGAAAATAGGAAATATTTAATAGTTATTAACGCAAATGTGCTAAAGAATTGATAACTACTGTTAAGTTATACAAAGGGCCCAAAACAAAATTAGAATCACAAATTCGCAGTGGGCCAAATCAGTGTGGTTCTCGGATTGCTTCTAAAATGTTCCAAAAGCAGATTGCAAAGAGCAGGAAAGCATGCAGTGACTATCACAGTGGACAAAGAACGTGATTAGGAGGGCTGAGGAGGTGGTACTGAAGTAGCAGGTCTTTGAGACAAGGCTAGGCATGCAATCAGCAGAGTCCAAGAGTGAATGATTGAAGGCACAGATCTAGCTCCACAGATGTGGAGGAGTGGAAGAGGCAGCAGTTCAGGGCTTGGTAAGCAGAGAAGGAGAGTGCTGATATTTTAGAAACAGAGCAGTGATGATGAAGTACAAGGTGCAGCAAAGAGGAAAGGTGGGGAGCAGAAATGGAGCTGGAAAGACTCTAACAGGCTGAAGAAGGATGAATGGATCATCACTTTACATGCCAGAATTAGGGAGGATGATGGCAGAGGATGGAGAGAAGATAAGACCCAGGTACTGAGGTTGTCTAGCAAAGTGGGAATGAGTCTAGGGTTGACAGAGTCAGCAATGATTACTGAAAAGAGTGGTGCATGTGGACAAATTATTAGGTTTTAATATTTTCACAATGTATCAGGAGAAGTGAGAAAGGTGAGGCCTCCACAGCAATGAACAGAATCAATTTTCAATAAAGACAAGAGGCAGCAGAAAAATTACTTACAAGTGAGGGAATTACAACTCCAGATGAAAGAAAACTATTTCTGGTTACTATTAAGTTGAATGAATTAATTAAGCATAGAGTCTACTAGTAAAATACTCTGAAAACCTTTAAACTAAAGAACCATGAAAATAGCAACCATCCAATTCCTTAACTGTGATCATTATCTGAGGACTTTTATGCCAAGCACTATAGGAAGTGCTTTACAGGCATTATTTTATTTCATCCTTTAACTTAACACTGTGAGATAGGTATTAGATTCATTTTAGAGAAGAGGATACAAAGGCATAAGTTAAATAACTTGCATAAGGTCAGAGTCAGTGACAAAACTGGGACTGCAACTCAAGGGTAACTGATAACCCTTGCTGTTCTTAAGCACCAACAGAATCCAGATGACATATTGCCTTTTCCAGTATTTCTGCTCTTCTTTTTATCTTTAAAATGTTTCTTTGAAAGCTATGAAATACCAGTGCTCAACCACATCAGACAACCAATACCACAAAACTATTTGCTTTATACTGAGAATGCACTGTAGTGCCTTCCTTGGAATGCAACACTTTTAACCTAAAACTGAAAAATATATCGTGCTAAACAATAATTGCTCTTCACTTTCAAATTACTGATATCAGAGTGAATGGCTTTTTCTTCTGTGCATTGTTGTTTTTTTTCCCCCATAGCAATATGCCATTGTCACATCATGAAATCTTAGGCAGCTACTATTGTTCAGTTTCAATATGTTTCCTTACCTCCAAAGAAAACAATCAACTCTAAGTTGTCTACACTTCATTACTAATAATTTATCATTAAAAAGCACAAAATGCATTGCACATTATTACTTTAGTTCTTATGCATAGTAGATAACTGTTTTTTATTAAAAACTGCATGTAAAAACATCTTTAGAACATTTGATAAAACATATCCCCATGCCTTTTTGTTATCTGTATCATGTCCACACCTAGAGAATGAGGCAGATTTGACCTTCTGAAAGGTAGTGGGTCTGAAACAAACTAAAGAAATCATGGGCCTCTTTTCATTTCGCTTAAAAAGGGATTTATGGTCATTTCTGTTCAACAACCTAAATTCATTTAGGGCTGAAGTGAGGGAAACAGACGAAAGGAAGTGGGAGTAGCGTAGCATTAAGAAACACTGAGAGGGGCCCAGTGTGAATTAGGCTAGTGGAAATACAGACTCTTAAGATGTGCTAAAGCCTGATAACCACTTTTAGTGTTTTCAAATCCACAATTCCCACGCATTCATCTTATTCGGTGATGATGTCTACAATGTTAAAGTTGCCACAAGATACACTGAAAGCAACATTTTCTGTACTAAGTAATTTGATTCACAGAAAGCATCTTCTCAACACAGTGGACCTTGCCTGGTCTTAGGTACAAATTGGGAATCAGGTAAGTGTGGCTCTAGCCTGCCTACAACAATTGTCTGCAACACAGACTTGGATAAGTTCTTCTTCTAGAAAAGAAGCAGCTCCTACTTGCCCTGTATATCTTAAAGGGCTGTGAGAAGAAGCACATGCAGGCGCTTTGCCCTGGGGAGAGTTACATGTAGAAGGGACTCTGGATGGAAGCAGGCGCTCTGTGACCAGCCTGCCAGTCTGCGAGTCTATGTGGCTGGCTGCACTACGTTTTCCTGCCCTCCTCTCCCCAACTATAGGAAGATTGTTTTGTAGGCTCATTATTGCTTCACCAACTGCTAGGAAGGAAATATTTCTATGCAATAAAAATTCTTTTGGTGTTTTTTACTCCCTTCTCATCCATGCAAAACAGGAAAGCATGATACATTGCCTTATATGGTAACAAAAGATCCAGACGAAGGTTCTTAATGTTCTTAGACAATTGTGCTCACATTATTACCACAACACTTTCCTAACTTCACTGTTTGAATAGGAAAAAAGATGCCTTACATGCTCCAAGTTTAATATATCTCCAGGGAAGATATATCCTGACAAATGTTTACTAAATCAGGTCACAGATTAATCAAATAGGGAGTTCACTGAAATAATAAAATTAATATGCTTGCAGATGGCTATTTAAAATGAGAATGCCAAGGTAATTGTAAGTGGTTTTAAAAGCAGTTTTCTTTTCTCTTTCAAATATTTGAACCATGCTCTTAACAATGTGGTCTACAGAACACAGGCACAGATTGGTCTCTTCTAACATGATTACTGCTTTTATTTACATGTTGTTCAACAGCCATCACCAAAAAAAGCCATCATCAGACTAGTATCTCATCTCAAGGAGTACCTGCCATCTCTCTCATTATATCTAGAGATTTTTGAGGCAGGTAGTCTACAGGTTCTTTTGCCTCATCCAGGTAGTCTACCCTATAGACAAATTTTGGTACTGAAATCACCTCTCTCTCCTTCTCTTTTCAATGCTCTGATTACATACACTATTAATCTGTTTTCATTTAAGGAAATGAAACACATGTCCTTAATGCTTTTTCTAAAATGCTGGATGGTACAATTATTTTTAAATGAGTATCACAGAATTTTAAGGCTGACCCTCAGAGATTATCTAGTTCACTTTTGAAATTAAAGATAAGACTGAAGCTCAGGGAGGTTTCTTTACTTTCCCCAGAGTCACACTATTAATTAAAGACAAATATGATAAAGGGTGCCCAAGTTAACTACTTTTAAAAATCTAATCTAAAAATATGAATGTACAAATATTATTCTTTGTATAGAAGGACTGGCTGAAGGGTTTCTTAAATGGTGAGCTCCTATAGTTTCTTTTTAAGAATTCACTGTGCAAAACAGTGTATACTAACCCTGCAGAAATATATCTACAGTATAATGTTAACTATGAGTCTAGATTTGTAATTTATTTTTTAGGTAACATATTTTTAAAATAGTATAACATAACTTTTATTGTTAATGCCACTACAAATAAAACATTAAGATAGTTCTGGCTTTTTCAAAGAGTTTATGTGAAAACATACACCCTAACAGTTTATTTTCTAATGTCTATGACACTGTCTCAATCAGTAAAATGAAATCCACCCACCTTTACTTCAAATTAAAGGCAATGCCTACATTTACAGAGAATTATGTTCCTTAATGAGCACTGTAAATCCAAACAATGTAATTAGGCTGGATTTCCCATGAAAATAAGTATGAAGGTAAGGTACCTGACCAAAGGCCTAGAGCTCAATTTAATTTTAAAAATATACAACGATCAGACCATTGTATTTGAACAGTGAAATAATATGCTTACTTACTGCAATTCAAAAATTAGTCATAAAACTTTTCTTTAGTAAGCTATATTTACTAATAAAGGAAGCAAAGAGCTTTTATTTTACCACTAATTCCTGCCTCTCTTGTACTACAACAAAAAGAAAACAAATAGACACTGTCGCTGGAGTAATCAAATTCTGAAGACTTTCTCTAGAAATATGTGCAAGAGTTTGTTTTTTTTTCCCTTAGATGACATAGTCTAATCACTGATATAATGAATGCCAATCTAGCCACCATGCAGATAAAGAAACATAACATGAAATACAAAGGAAGGGCCTGTGTAGCCCCTTACCTTTCTCATCCCCTTACCTACTACCCGTGCCAGGTATCCAGTATTCTGAAATTTCTGCTTTGAGGAAACTCTGGCACACTTAATGGTTCTTGAGAAATGATTTTATTGCCATTTTTTCTTTCTGCAATTTTTTCTATATAAATTTAGAAAATAGGTTGCTAAAGAAGTAGGATCAGTATTTTGCAATTTCTTGGAGAATATGTGTTAATTTGTGTGTTCAGCTGACATAACAATGAGAGTTGAAAAATTGGTTCATGCTGGAAATATGATTAACTGTAGATAAATCTAAATGAGAACCACTTAATGATTAATGAAGGAAGGATGGAAGGATGGAGGAAGGGAGGAAGGGAAGAAGGAAGGTTAACCATTCCAATGGATATAAGAAATGCCTTCAGGCTAAACCCTTTCAACTTTATAGTTCCACCTCAGTTTCTCTTCTGAATGCCAGACTTGCATATCCTAGCTGCTGGACATCTCCACCTAGATGTCTGAAAGGCAATTCCAAATCAACACTGCCAAATTATTATAGAAATCTTGATCAACACCTCAATGTGCTCACCCCAACCCAAACCTATACCCCACTCTAATCCCCATTCTCCCATCTAAATACAATAGTTCTTCCTTATCCATGGGAAACATGTTCCAAGACCTGCCAGTGGATGCCTAAAATCATGGATAGCATCAAACCCCCTATATACTATGCAAAAAATTCATTTTCCTTCTTCATAATTTCATGGATAGATGTTTCATTCTTACTGTAAAGCTTAGCAACCTCAGCATAGGGTTTTTTTTCTTTCATTATTAATTCTAGAACTTTCACCTTTTCACTTAAAGCACTTTACGGCTTCTGTTTATCATGTCTGAATTGCCAGCATCCCTACTCTTGCACTTTGGGGCCATAATTAAGTAAAATAAGGGTCAACTTAATTCAAGCATTGTGGTACCAGCAACAGCAGATCTGATATTGATTATATCAGACATCCATAAAGAGATATGATATAACCAATATCAGATCTGCTAATTGGCTACTAAGTGATGGAAGGGCACACAGTATACACAGCTAGAGCAAAGTGGCTTGTACACTGTGAAAATGCTGGACAAAATGACAATTCACATCTTGGGTGGGACAGAGCCGGATGTCATGAGATTTCATCATGCTACTCAGAAGAGTACAAACTTTAAAATGTATAAATTATTAATTTCTGGAAGTTTCCATTTAATTTCTTTGTACTATAGTTGACCCAGGTAACTGAAATCCCAGAAAGTGGAAAAAAGGATGGAGGTACTACTGTAAATGGCACAAACATCTACCCAGTTACTCAAGCCAGAAACCAAGTGGTCATCCTTGATTTCTCTCTGTTGGTATTTATTTCTTGATATAATAATGAATTTTATGAAAACGATGTTCAACATTATCCTGTCTTTCCAAGATATTGACACTCTAGAGAATTAAGAAAAGGAAGTCTGATAACATGATATAGTGTTTTTGATGTAATTCCTGAGAATTTTCTTTGGGATGGAGCTGAGGGAGTGAGAGGGAGGTTAGGAAATAAATAAGAGATAGGATCAAACACGGTATTGCTAGAAATTCTGGGTGTCACAACAACCCACAATGAAGAATATTTGTTCTTCAACACAGAAGATGGTTGTCCCCTCCCCTCAAAAAAACCCTAACTGTAATCTTCCTCTAAAATAATATTTATTTGGGTTTAAATTATCTCAAAAATAACAGCCTTTATCCTTAGAAGTTCTAGAATCCCATGTGAAGTTTTTTTGTGAAATAAACAGCTCCTCTGTACACTACCTCTTCTGGAGTCTGTAATCAAGGATAATTATACTATGGAATAAAAGCCAAAAGTTAATACAATTTTAATAGCAGCTTATACACTCCATAAAAATATTTTAAATTCATAAAACATATAGGAACAAAACACAATGGTCTTATCTTAAAACTTTAGTTCTTAAAAAGGAAAAACAGTGTAAATATGCTGTAAGAAGATATTCAAATATAGCAGGTTGTGCTTATTGTTACAAACATTTATGTACTTTTATAACTAACTCATCTCTCCATTCCTATTAATTATTAATTACATTTAATACTATTGTTAGAAAGTAGGCAAAGCTCTGGGTACTTTTAGTGTTTGTCTCTAAAACCTAAAGGCTGAGAAGGCCTGTAAGCCTCTAAAAATGAAAGACAGTGGCATTTGAGAGAATATTTACAGATTTTCTAAGTCATTTACCCCTACTGCCAATTTCTAATTAATGAAAGAATATATCAAGTTGATAAAACCTTGCTTATCACCTAAATTAGGCAATGATATACAGATGAATAAGGCATGGAGCCTGTCCATAAAGAGTGCATGGTACAGAAATATCTTCATACAAAGTAAAAAGAGAAAATTGAGATGATAAAACTTTCTATTAAAAATGTTCAATGGGCTGGGCGCGGTGGCTCATGCCTGTAATCTCATTTTGGGAGGCCGAGGCGGGTGGATCATGAGGTCAGGACATCGAGACCATCCTGGCTAACACAGTGAAACCCCACCTCTACTAAAAATACAAAAAAAAAAAAAAAAAATTAGCCGGGCATGGTGGTGGGCGCCTGTAGTCCCAGCTACTTGGGAGGCTGAGGCAGGAGAATGGCATGAACCCAGGAGGCGGAGCTTGCAGTGAGTGGAGACCACACCACTGCACTCCAGCTTGGGCAACAGAGCAAGACTCCATCTCAAAAATAAATAAATAAATAAATAAATAAAAAATAAAAATGTTCAATGGTCATCTAGGATTTAAATCATCTCAAATACAGTATATGTTGAATTACTGAAAGAGGAGTTGTTGCCATAAAAAATTTTTATCTAAAATGTTTTATCTAAAAATATTTTATCTAAAATTTCATTTAAAAACAGGGATTTTCTTTTCTCTTCTCTTCTCTTCTTTTCTTTTCGAGAAAGGGTTTTGCTCTGCCAACCAGGCTGGCATACAGTGGTGCCATCACAGCTCACTGCAGCCTTGACCTCCCAGGCTCAAGTGATCCTCCCACCTTAGCCCCCTAGTATGCTGAGAATACAGGTGCATGCTGCCACGCTCAGTTAATTTTTATATATTTTTATTTTTTGTTGTAGAGACAGGGTCTCCTTATGTTGCACAGTCTGTTCTCTAACTCCTGGGCTCAAGTGCTCCGCCCACCTTAGCCTTCCAAAGTGTTGGGATTACAGGCATGAGCCGCCACATCTGGCCCAAAATTTCCCACCTCAAAAAATTTTAATTAAATCTAATAAACTACAATATATAACATATTTATTTAGTATATTGTATATGACATATACAATATAAAATAAGCTATACAAAGGAAAGAAAAAATACAGAGACAATGTAGAAGTACAGAGTCTCATTCAAATGAAGTGAAAATAATAGTTCTATTACAGTTTCAGGAATCATACATTCTAAAAAACATTTGAATTAGCTGCCTATTTGCAGTGACTTCTGACACACAAGTAGCAAATACTGCATACTGCATTTAAGCAATTAATCAGAATGATTTTCCATTATCTATCAAAACTGTGAAACATGAGATTTATACAATCAGCAAAAGCAGGTGATGGCCCATAAAAAGACACACTGCATGGATACACACACACACACACACACACACACACACACGCACAGAGAGAGAGAGAGAGAGAGAAACGTGACGTTTTTGTTTTTATAGAGCCTGTACTTTGAAATTTAACCTTACTTTTATTCTTTCTTACCTAAACACAAATATTCTTTGCTTAGAAGGGAACAGCATTATGTATTGGGAGACACTGTTTACTAAAGGAGTAGGGCCTCAAAGTTATACAGCTCTATTACTAATTTGTTAGGAGCCTGAAGGCCCAGTTAATCTGCACTTAAAAGAAAAAACAACAACAAAAAACCTAAACAACCTTCTCAGCTTTTACAGAGGTGCAGTCCAATCCAGACAGTTGTGTGTCCCAGCAGCTAAGTCCAAAGTTTCCATTGTGATCAAGGAAAAAGGCTTGCTTGTTAGAACTTGTATTAGCTAAATTGGGTGCACTCGGTATTAAAAACGGAGGCAGGCAAGGGCAACAGCTGCCTTCTTAAGACTTTGTAGTGCCGCAAGAAACATACGTGTGCATGTGTCTTTATAGCAGCATGATTTATAGTCCTTTGGGTATATACCCAGTAATGGGATGGCTGGGTCAAATGGTATTTCTAGTTCTAGATCCCTGAGGAATCACCACACTGACTTCCACAATGGTTGAACTAGTTTACAGTCCCACCAACAGTGTAAAAGTGTTCCTATTTCTCCACATCCTCTCCAGCAGCTGTTGTTTCCTGACTTTTTAATGATGGCCGTTCTAACTGGTGTGAGATGGTATCTCACTGTGGTTTTGATTTGCATTTCTCTGATGGCCAGTGATGATGAGCATTTTTTCATGTGTCTGTTGGCTGCATAAATGTCTTCTTTGGAGACGTGTCTGTTCATGTCCTTTGCCCACTTTTTGATGGGGTTGTTTGTTTTTTTCTTGTAAATTTGTTTGAGTTCATTGTAGATTCTGGATATTAGCCCTTTGTCAGATGAGTAGGTTGCAAAAATTTTCTCCCATTCTGTAGGTTGCCTGTTCACTCTGATGGTAGTTTCTTTTGCTGTGCAGAAGCTCTTTAGTTTAATTAGATCCCATTTGTCAATTGTGGCTTTTGTTGCCATTGCTTTTGGTGTTTTAGACATGAAGTCCTTGCTCACGCCTATGTCCTGAATGGTATTGCCTAGGTTTTCTTGTAGGATTTTAATGGTTTTAGGTCTAACATTTAAGTCTTTAATCCATCTTGAATTGCGGCACTATTCACAATAGCAAAGAGTTGGAACCAACCCAAATGTCCAACAACGACAGACTGGATTAAGAAAATGTGGCACATGGCACATATACACCATGGAATACTATGCAGCCATAAAAAATGATGAGTTCATGTCCTTTGTAGGGACATGGATGAAACTGGAAAACATCATTCTCAGTAAACTATCGCAAGGACAAAAAATCAAACATCGCATGTTCTCACTCATAGGTGGGAATTGAACTATGAGAACTCATGGACACAGGAAGGGGAACATCACACTCCGGGGACTGTTGTGGGGTGGGGGGAGGGGGGAGGGACAGCATTAGGAGATATACCTAATGCTAAATGACAAGTTAATGGGTGCAGCAAAACAACATGGCACATGGATACATATGTAACAAACCTGCACATTGTGCACATGTACCCTAAAACCTAAAGTATAATAATATGGCAATGAAAAAAAAAAAAAAAAGACTTTGTAGTATGGAAAATCTTCAGGCATCAATGCAGATGTGTCCCCAAGGGTCCGTGAACTGAAAAAAATCTGTGACTACTCTAGGCATGTCCTAGGGGAGCTCCATCAACTTGCCCTCCTTTTTCTTGGTCTATATCAAACCTTCCACTTCCAAAAATCTTGGAAGAAGAATGAACTTCTTTAACGAATATCAACTTAGTGAGATGTACACTAAAAGTACAAATAAAGCCTATTATTCTCAAGGAAAATTTACATCTCAAACAAAAGCTTGAAAATCTAAATTCACCTAAATAAATGGAGAGTCTCCAGGTGGTGAACAGGCACCCTCCACTGGTCCCACTGGTCCTGGTCAGCTTGGCTGACCATTCTGTCCCATACGTTCTTCACACTTTTCACCTCCCCTCACCCCAACTAATGCCATGGAGGTCAGTAAAGAAAAAAGACAGTGAGAAAGTCCACAGAAAGGGAAATCAGTCCACTGAAGATGTATCAACAGTATAATATGGCATGACTTCTCATATAGGGGTTAGGGAAGTAAAAATCCTGTTTTATTCACAAACACACAAACACATAAAAGGCTAAATTTGAATTTTGCTTCGTAAGTCCTGGTCCTAGACCCCCTTCTCAGAATTAAGGCACTCTGTATCTGTTGAATGAATATTCAGTGGTTTTCAACCAGGGGTAATTTTGCCCTCCCGGGGACATTTGGCAACATCTATAGATATTTTTGGCTGTCACAACTTGGAGGCAGGAGAGGAATTATACTAGCATCTAGCAGGCAGATGCCAGGAATGCTGCTAAACATTCTATGACACAGAAGATAGCCCCCAGCAAAAATGAATTATCTGGTCAAAAATGTCAACAGTGCTGAGGCTGAAAACACTGGGTAAGAGAATAGCAATTTGTCACAAATAAATTCACGTCTACTTTCTGAATTGTCTGCTACCCCAATTCCTAATGGCCCCAGCAATTTCTTCCAAGTATGACCAGATCTTTGAGCACCAGTCATAAAAATTATAGGAAATGTAAACTGACAGAATCTTCTGGGAGTTACAAATATGTATATATATGTGTGCGTATATATATGTGTATATATGTATATATGTGTGTGTATATATGTGTAAATATATATGTATCTATGTATATGTAAATATATTTATATATAAAAACCTGGATATTGCTTGACCCAAGGAATACTACTCATAAGACTTTATCCTAATTAGCAATTAGATATATATGTCTGTGTGTTCATGGATATTCACTGTAGCACTCTTTGTAGAGTACCTCCCCCACCCCCCAAAAAGTTAAAAACAATCTTACTATCTATCACCATTAATTAAATTATGACACATTCATTTAACGGAATCCAGAATCCTATACAACCTTTGTTCCCGCCCAAAGGATGTGGTGAGTCCACAATACACAGTTAACTCAAAAAGGCCAATTAAGAAAATCACCAAGAGAGCCTCAACTGATGGATATTATATTATTATTAATGTTCATTTCTAGGGGGTAGAATTTCATGAGTTTTTCCTTTTCTATTTTACATGCATTCATACATTTTTTACAATGAACATGTATTTATAAAAAACAAAAAAGTAAAGAGATTTCTTATTGATTATTTAGAGACAGGGTCTTGCTCTGTCGTCCAGGCTGGAGTGCACTGGCGCGATCATGGTTTACTTCAACCTTAAATTTTGGGGCTCTAATGGTCCTCTTGCCTCAGCCTCTTGAGTAGCTGGGACTACAGAAGCACACCACGACAACTGGCTAATTAAAATAATTTTTTTTGTGAAGACAAGGTCTCATTATGTTGTCCAGGCTGGTCTCAAACCCCTGGCCTCAAGTAATCCTCCTGCCTCAGCCTCCCAAAGTGCTGGGATTACAAGTGTGAGCCACCACACCTAGCAATTTCTATGTTTTAAAAAAGAAAAAAGGACAATGGTTAAGGGTGTAAGAAAGCTTGGAAATCATCTAGAACAATACCTTACTCAAAAGATGAGAAGGGGAGGATTAGAGAGCTTAAGTCCTACTGATAAATGGCAGAGCCCGCTCAATACCAGAGAACTCAATCTAGCAGAGAAAGAGAAGGAAAGGCAGGATGGCATTAAAAACTGAACATGAGCTAAAGTATTTACCAGTTAATTTAAATGTATGGAATTTGTTTCAAAATAATCCAGTTTGGGAGACAGGAGAGGACATACAGTTGAAATAGATTAACCTTGTAGTAATTATTGGAACTAGGTAATGGGTTACAGGACAGTAGTCATTCTATCTTTGTATATGTTCAAAGTTTTCTACATTTAACAGGTCAAATATATATTTTCCAGCTCTGTACCATGAAAAGACCGAGAAACCATAATCAATCTGGTAGCAATGAGCATACCAAGAGCCTAAACTGTGATAGCAAAATATTTCCCATTAAAAGAATCCAGGCTGCCAACATGGTGAAACCCCGTCTCTACCAAAAATACAAAAATTAGCTGGGCGTGGTGGTGTGTGCCTATAATCCCAGCTACTCGGGAGGCTAAGGCAGGAGAACTGCTTGAATCCAGGAGGCGAAGGTTGCAGCGAGCCAAGATGGCGCCACTGCCCTCCAGCCTGGTGACAGAGTGAGACTTCATCTCAAAAAAAAAAAAAAAAAAAAAAAGAATCCAGGCTCACATCTGTAATCCCAGTGCTTTGGAAGGCCAAGGCAGGAAGATCACTTAAGGCCAAGTGTTTAAGGTTATAGTGAGCTATGGTAGTGCCACTGCACTCCAGCCTGAGCAACAGAGTGAGACCCTGTTTCAAAACAACACAAACAGAATCCAGGTTTAAAAAAAATGTTTAGTTCCAGATTTGGGTCACGAAATACACAAAATGAATTTCAAACATCTTGGCACAGCAGATATCAAAGACTACTAGGGCCATGTCAAAAGGATTCAGGAGCTAACCTGAAGAGGCTACAGCTGGCCAAAGATGAGAATGAATTTCAATAAGGGTAAGAATTGCAGTAAGTTGAAACCCAAATATATTTAAAGTCATAAGTTCAAATTAATTTAATATATAAATAGTCAACTTTGAAGGATGACAGGCCAATTCATTATCTTGAAAACGGAATAAATAAAAGAAGCATTTATCCTGCCTTTCCTATATGAACTGTAACACTGGATAACCAAATACTAGAGAAGCATCTCCTTACAAAATTATTCCAGTTAATAAATGAAAAGAGAATGATAAAATTATAGTATCACCATTTTGCAACCCCCAGTGAATTAAGGGATCTAGGTACTATGCACCAATAGCTACTACCACCACAATAAACAAGTGACAATCACACAATATGTGCCTTCAAATAAAAGAACACATCACCACCAATAACACTGCCAAAGGAATTGAACTCAGATCTAACTAAGCCTTTCCATCCAGCTGCCAATTGGCAGTAAATACATAGGAACATGCTGAACTGCACAATAAGCCTGCAATCAGCAAAATCTAGACTGTGGGAAACTACAAGTAAATGACCTGAGTTCTTCAACAACAATAACAAAACGATAAGAAAAAGAAAGGAATAGAGGAGGAATCTATAAATGAAAAGAGACTTAAAAGACATCGAATTTAAAACAATGGGTAAGACTCAACCATAGCTGAGGGACAGCTCGGGGATGAACACAAAGAATGTCAAGGGTTTCTTCCTAACAGTCAGAATGGTGGCTACTTTTAGAGGGAAGAAGAAAGTTGTGATTGGGATGGGGCACATGGAGAGAAGGAAGAACTCTCTAATAAGGTGACATTTGGGGCAGATCTTATTCTCATTTAATAATTAAGAAAACTGAGGCTGGGGGCGGGGGTGTTGAGTAACTTGCCAAGGTTACACAGTAAGTGGTGGTGTGCCATGATCTCACTAAGAGCTTGAGCTCTTGCTCAGGCTCTTAACTGTGATTTAACACCTTTTTTTCTAAAGGTATATAAAAAATAAAGTGCACAAATCTTGAGTGTAATTTTACTTGAGAGTAAAGTTCAATGGACTTTACAGATTAAATAGTTTTGTTCTCAAGGTTTTAAATGTCCATATAAAGAGAGGAATGCTTAACCTCTTTTTGAAAATATCTTTCAGTGCAAAGTCAACTTGTTGACAAGTTAAGATTGATAAGAAAAGTATTTCAAAGACTGCAGCAGTAAGCAAGCCTTACCTGGAGCTGGGGGATAGAAGAGTCAGAAATGATGCTTTTCTTCTTTACTGAATAAAATAAAAATCTCCCTGGGGATTTTTTAAGAGAGCCAGTGTATGGCCATTGGAGGTGAGACATGACAAAGTAGCTTCAATCCACAGAAAAAGAGACATGCATGGGGCATTATAGTAGGAACACTCAAAGATAAAAACTTGCAGGTTACCTAACAGAGGGGATAGTTTTCATAGCACCCTGAAGCAGGCAGAAACAGACACTAGAAAGCTGTTGTGCAAATTAAAAGATTTTCTTAGAGCAAGAAGGAAAACTAGAGTGAAAAAGTAATTTGATTATAGTTAGGTTTAATGAAGCTATTTGAAACTGTGCCTGAGTAGGTCTAATTCTTTTAAGTTGATTCCATGTAATATCTCAAATTGGATTTGATATATAAATCATAGTAATTAGTAAATATTTGTCCTGTTACTTTAAGAATGAATTTTTAGCATGGTGGCATGCGCCTGTAGTCCCAGCTATTCTGGAAGCTAAGATGGGAGGATCAATTGAGCCCAGCAGTTAGAGGCTGCAGTGAGCTATGAATTAAACCACTGTGCTCCAGCCTGCACAACAGAGCGAGACTCTATCTCAAAAAAGAAACATACTTGAATTTTTATAACAATCATAGTAACAAGAATGATAATAACATTCATCAAGAGCTCTGTGGTAGTCTGAACTAACCAGTTACATATATTAACTCATTTAACCTTCACAGATGCTCTTGGAAGTATGTAGTCATAGCCTCATTATCTTTTTCAGATGAGAAAACCAAGGCACGCAACCAATAAGCAACAGAGATGGAATACTGACATTATTGTGTGTCTGCATTTATCCACTGCTTGCATTTACTCGGCAGTCAATCTTCCCATTGGGCCAATCCTGCTCTAAAGTAGCACCAAAATTCTCATGGTGGCAGGGCAATCTTAATGGGATTTAGGAAGAACTAAGCTCTCTAGAAAGAAGGCATATCTGAAACAGTTCCATTTCAGGGAAGGAAGTGTTAGAAGTAGGCTTAACCTGTAAGCTTAACTTCTGCAACTCTTTAATCCATTATATTCCAAGGATATCTGGAAGTACATTAGGTAGGGTATGGCCTGTAAACTATAGATTTCTCTAGTGCAGTGCTTGGCATGTAGTAGGTACTCAACAAATATTTATTGAATGAAAGTGAAAATGAATACATGAGTAACAATCACAGAACATTCTGACATATTGCATAATTTCCTAATGCCAAGTAAGTAAATCAGATAATTGCCAGTGGACCCTTTAATTTTAAGCAGTTGTCGAAAAGGCTAACTAAAGAAGGGGATGTAAGAGAAATGCCTGGAGAAAACAGAGAGGAAGAGAACAAATGCAGGGGTATGAGGTAGCTGAGAGAACCAACAGGCTAATAGATGATGATGAAGAAGCTCTTCTCACTGATATGTAAATGTACATAAATAGCTATCTTTATTCAGTTTGCCAGGAGTCTCCATTATCCTGAAAAGTGAAAATGTAATTAAGCTGTACCCCTTCACACTCTCAGACACATGCACACTTATTTTCCATTAAAACACTCTTTGAAATAAAAGCGGGGAAAAAGTCAAAGCAGAATTTTTTAAATTCACGCACTCATTTTTTTTAGTTTTTATCAACCTAGTTATTTTGGGTTGCTATTCACTAAAAACTATAAGATATGTCGGTGTCAGGGCCATATGTTGAAAGTCAACGGGATTCTTTTTCTTCTAGCATTCTCTATCTTTCATTGGCAGGTTTTCTTAGTAAGATCTGTCATCTGGAAGAGCTCATTCTGCACAGTTGATGATTTTCCATAGGTTATGTTTTCAGGCTGAATCATAATCTTTTGTAGTTATAATCTGCTGAAATTCTCATTACACTCATACAATATTTAAAACATTTTGTGTTTTTATTTTTCCAAAATGGAATATAAGTTTTTCACCATCTTCACAATTAAACTAATATCAAATTGTCTTGACAGAACCTTTAATTATGGGGTAGAGAGTAATTAAGTTTTAGAACTTAAAATCCCAAATCTACCACAGAGTTGTAAACTCAGTATTTTATGTATTCTTAACAAAGGCTGTCTGCAGCAGCCAAGGGAGGTCACAAATGTTATACTGCATGCTTTGATTCTGATTTATGGTTAGGATTGTTAGAACTTGTATTTTGTGCCCTCGCTACATATGTATGTTGTAAATATTGCATAAGAAGATTGGAATGCAATAGCCATAAAAATAATTGCAGGCTATTACATAATCAGAAGTCTGTTCCTATTCTTTATTATGGTAGTCTCATCATACTAAGTAATATATATGTACTGAATAAAAATAGAATGAGCTCTAGCATTATATTCCCTTTTATGTTTCCTTTAGATTTAAGATTTTAATTGCTACAATTGTGGATCATAGTGTTTCTTTAAAAAAAAGTAGAAAAAGCGAGGTCCACTCAAATAATGTAAGAACTCATCTACATTATCATTAAATCATTTTACATACACATATACATTATTTTTTCTTTAAAAAGAAATTTTTTTAAAAAAGGAAAAAAGAAAATTCCTACTGAGTATACACTGTGCTCAGGGCACTGTGCTATAAAGCAAGAAAATACAAAGGTGAATTACACCAATTCTGCCATAAGGAGCTTCAACTCTTACCAGCATCTGCCCTTCCTTCCTGTTTGTACCGCTACCTGTGGATCACTTCATTTCTAGTTCCAGTAGCCTCCTTTAACCTATGCTCCTTCCCTCCATGTGCCTTCCCCAGTGAAGTCTTAAGGTGCCACTTTGTACCTTGACTGTTTTAAAACCTGAAATGACTCTTTAATGTGTACTGATGAAATCCAAATCCTTTAATCTGGCATTCCACACTCAGCAATCATTTTTGTCCTTGAACAGAATTCAAACTCATCCACCTCTGGGCCTTTCCTCAAACTTTCACTCTTCCTGGAGGTGACCGTTGTATAATGCCATATCTGATGGGTAAGATTTCAACAGATAGAAATTGTAATGTGGAGTATTACAGATTGAGGAAGACACAAAATCAAGAAAGTATAAGATGTGTTCAGGTTAACTGTTCAGTATGACTGCAGTATAAAATTGATGTAAGTAAGCAGAAGGGACAGGGACAATATATTAGTAACACTCAAGAGCTGTTATTATAGATCTGAGTATCTAACTATCTTTCTATCTCTCTGCCTACCTACCTAATACCTGTGTGGTTTTAAAATATGTCCACAAGGGCCACGCGCAGTGGCTCACGCCTGTAATCCCAGCACTTTGGGAGGCAGGGGCAGGCAGATCACCTGAGGTCAGGAGTTTGAGACCAGCCTGGCCAACATGGTGAAACGCCATCTCTACTAAAAATACAAAAATTAGTTGGGTGTGGTGGCACATACCTGTAATCTCAGCTACTCAGAAGGCTGAGGCAGGAGAATCATTTGAACCCAGGAGGAGGAGGTTGCAGTGAGCTGAGATTGCGCCATTGCACTCCAGCCTGGGCGACAAGAGCGAAACTCCGCCTCAAAAATAAATTAATTAATTAAACAAAATAAAATTAAAATGTCCACAAACTCTTCGATATTCCTACCTTCAAACGGTGGAGATAATTCCCTTTATCTTAAGTGTGGGCTAAGCTTAAATAACTTCCAGTGAAGTGAGTAAAAGGAAATGGCAGTGTTAAGACTTCACACTAGGTCAAAAAAGGCCCTGTGGAGTCCTCACTCTTCCTTGGATCACTTGTTCTGGAAGAAGTCACGCCCCATGTTGTGAAGACACTCAAGCAGCCTTTGGAGAAGCCGATGTGATGAGGCATCAAGCCTTCCTAATAATAGCCATGTGAGTGAACCATCTTGGAAGTGCATCCTCCAGCCCTAGTTCATCTTTCAGATGGTTACTGCAGCCACTTGAGAGACACTGAGCTGGAACTTCTTAGCTAACTCAATCCCAAATTCCTAACCCAGAAAAACTGTGAGATAATGAATATTTATTGTCTTAAGCCACTAAATGTCGAGTAACGTATTATGCAGCAATAGATAACTAATATAACCTATCGATACATGTCTACAAAAGAGGCTATCAGTGACAAATATAAATATAAATATTTATAATAATATTCCCAAACAATATACTAAAGAATAAAAAGCCTTTTAACCTGTCATATTACTGATATGACTAATAAGTACAGTGAGGAACACTGACCACATTTATCCTATTTACCAACATATATACCTCAGCATTGAATACAATGCCTGACTCAGAGTCACAATTTAATAAATTATCGTGGCTCTTTTTTTTTTTTTTGAGATAGAGTCTCGTTCTGTCGCCTAGGCTGGAGTGCAGTGGCGCAATCTCGGCTCACTACAACTTCCACCTTCCAGGTTCAAGTGGTTCTCCTGCCTCGGCCTCCCGAGTAGCTGGGACTACAGGCATGTGTCACCACGCCCAGCTAATTTTTGTAATTTTTTTTTAGTAGAGATAGGGTTTCACCATGTTGGCCAGGCTGGTCTCAAACTTCAGAACACAAGTGATCCACCTGCCTCGGCCTCCCAAAGTGCTGGGATTACAGGCATGAGCTACTGAACCCAGCCACAATTCAATAAATATTGTTGAATAAATTGGTGGATCCTTTTCCAAGAATGGCTCTGAGGGAGATTTTCTTACATTATGATAGATTTCATGTCCTGGGTTTCTTAACAAAAGGCAAAACCAGGCAGGGCAAATGGAGAGAAAATATAATTCCTTAAAACTTTCTGTAGTCAATATATTGCTTTTTAAAATTATGTTTTTATTGCAAAATAAAATACAAATATGGAAAACTACACAAAACCTATCTATAGCTTAGCAAATTACTAAAAGACAAAACCACCCAGGTAGAGAAACAGAACTTTGTCAGCTACCCTAGAAGCCCCTCCAAGCTGTGTGTGTGTGGATGGATGTAGTTTCCTTTCCCTCATCCCAGACTATTCAGGCTTAGAATAATAGAGATGATATTAAAGAAGAACCACAACCCAAGGAGTTGCTCCTGTCATGGCCAGGACCTCGTGAGCACAGTTCTTTATGGCATGATAATTTGCTGCAAGCCTTAGTACCTGTGAGTGAGAAGCCAGAGCAGTCTGACCAGATCATGAATAGGAAGACTCTCAATGTAAACTTAGTATCTTTTTTTATGTTTAATACGTGGCATAAAAGAGGCACCAATGAAATTTTCAAGCGAGAAAAGCTGATAGTGGTAACAGGTTCAGACCTCACACTTACACACAAGTCAGGATTCTTGCTTTGTAGATTTTAATTTGGGATAGGTTTATATTACAGTGTTGACTAAAGTTAAACTGCCTTGATTTGTTATGATTGTCTAATAATGAAACTTCTGATGGTGTGCTAAATAAATGAAGTTGAACTTTTAGCTGTGTGCCCTCAAGTAAATGGTTTTTTTGTTTGTTTGTTTGTTTGTTTTTTTGAGATGGACTCTCATTCTGTCACCCAGGCTGGAGTGCAGTAGTGCAATCTAGGCTCACTGCAACCTCCACCTCCCAGGTTCAAGCAATCCTCCTGCCTCGGCCTCCCGAGTAGCTGGGATTACAGGTGCCCGCCACCACGTCTGGCTAATTTTTGTATTTTTCAGTAGAGAAGGGGTTTCACCATGTTGGCCAGGCTGGTCTTGAACTCCTGACCTCAGGTGATCCGCCCACCTCCGCCTCCCAAAATGCTGGGATTACAGGCGTGAGCCACCGCACCCAGCCAAGTATATGTTTCTTTACTACAATTATGGATTGCCTGGGTGCCCTAGCATAAAACTTCAGCCTCACACATGCCAATTCTCAAGTATATGGGTCTACAACAATTTTTCTAAAATGAATCAATTGAACATTAGAGTATAGGAATCATTCAAAAGGCTGATTCTGAAAAATGAAAAAGAATAGCTTCATGTTGATTTCCAGCTTTTTGCAACATCACTTACGGTAACGAGAAAACACTGAATCATTCTAAAATTATTATGGGAATTTGCTTAACTTCATTCAGGTTGGAAAACAGATCTTACACAGCCTTAACAAGGCTTCTAAGTCTTGCCCTTTAATGACATAATTGTTTAGAGGTGCTAATAAAGTTTCCTGGACAGGCCAATATATTTCAAATAAAACAAGATTAGATTACTCCACCATTTTACAAGATAGCATGCAGATGCCCACAAGATATGTAGTAGCAAACTAGGTTCCATTCAGTGCCAAGTAACTTGCTAATGTCACTTTTTTAGAAAGAAAGGGAAGTGAGATTTGTTGACAGGACTACTATGGGTCTCCACCAAAAAGTTCCTGTCAAAAAATAAGCAATTTCACAGTTCCACTGTATCAGAGGCTACAAAGAATATGCGAAGCATTGAAATCCTAACCTTCATCCAGTGAAAAGGGCTTGCTCTACGGGAAGCCTCCATGGCAGTCTCTTGGGGTAAAAAGAACGTGGGCTTTTGAGTGAGACAGACCTGAATTGAAATCCAGGCCCTGCCACATACAGTTAGGATAACCCTGGGTAACCCATTCAACTTCTCTCAGCTTAGGTTTCCTCATCTTAAAAAAATGAAGATAATAATGCCTTACTGGCTTACTGGATGAGTGAAGATTTTTTTGATCATAAGTGACAGGAACCCAAATCATACTCACATAAAAAAAAAGTTACTTATTGGAAAACTATGGGAGAGCCTCAAAGATTCCAAAGAAGAGCTGGTTACAGGAGCTGGAGCCAAAATAGTTTCTCAAACCTCAAGGACCAAAACCAAAAATCTCACCACTGACGGTACTCTTTCTCTCTAAATCTTTATCACTCATCATTTTCCATGTTGACTTCCTTTCATTCTCACTGTGTAGAGCTGCACTGTCCAATATGGCAGTCACTAGCCAAATGTGGTTACTGAGTACCTAGAATGTGACTAGTCTGAACTGAGAGGTGGTAAAGGGTAAACACACTGGATTTTAAAGACTTGGCACAAAATATGTATACATACAATGAGTCATTAACAATTTTTATTTTGATTATATGTTGAAATGACATATTGAGTACAGTGGGTTAAAGAAAACATTATTAAAAGGAATTTCATCTATTTCATTTTAGTTCTTTCAGTGTGGCTACTAGAAAATGTTAAGTTGCATATGTGGCTTGCATTATATTGGTACTGGACAGTGCTATCTACAGTCTTTTCCCACGTGATGAGAAACACAGCTGCTTATAGTTCTGGACTCAATTCAAGCTTACAAACATCTCAGAAAAGAAAAGGATTTTCCCTTCCTACTTCAGTTTGTAAATGTCCTAGGAACGACTCTGACTGGGCAAGCTTAGATCATATATCCAGTTCTTTACCTAACCCCTGCCAGGCAGAAGGGGAACCACGCTAGACAGTCCTAGCAGAATCGCATGGATGAAGGAGGGAAAAGAACATGGGCATGGGATACTACTACAAGAAGAAGGGGAAGAGACATGCTAGGCAGACAAAACAACAAACATCCACTGTGCCACCTTACAGGGTGGCTGTGAGATGTCTTTTATTCTGACCAATGTCTGTCTCTAAATGCTAGTGGTGACATTAAGTGGCTGTAAGTCATAAAACAGAATGGCACACATTAGAAACCCTGGGGATAAATACTTCAGATTTCTACGTCTGAGTGTTCATCAAATCTACCTAAACCAATGATACTAAGCCCTAGATGCTGGCAGCTTATAAGAAGGATTGATTTCAAAGAGCAATTGGTGAAGATCTCAGCTTTACTCTACATTGATGTGAGCTGATAATGCCTTTTTAATACAAGTATCATTGCTAATAATGCAGAAGTTTTATGAAGAAGGTAACAATCCTGGAAATATGTTTTTTTTGTTTTTTGTTTTTTTTGAGATGGAGTCTTGCTCTGTCACCAGGCTGGAGTGCAGTGACGTGATCTTGATTCACTGCAACCTCCACCTCCCGGGTTCAAGCGATTCCCCTGCCTCAGCCTCCCAAGTAGCTGGGACTACAGGCACGCACCACCACACCAGGCTAATTTTTTGTATTTTAGTAGAGACTGGGTTTCACCATGTTGGCCAGGATGGTCTCTGTCTCCTGACCTCATGATCCGCCTGCCTCAGCCTGCAAAGTGCTGGTATTACAGGTGTGAGCCACCATGCCCGGCCAGGTTTTTTTTTCTTTTTTTTTTTTTGAGATGGACTCCTGCTCTGTCACCCAGGCTGGCATGCAGTGGCACAATCTCAGCTCACTGCAACCTCCATCTCCTGGGTTCAAGCAATTCTCCTGCCTCAGCCTGCCAAGTAGCTGGGATTACAGGCACCTGCCAGCATGCCCAGCTAATTTTTGTATTTTTAGTAGAGAAAGGGTTTTGCCATGTTGGCCAGGCTGGTCTTGAACTCTTGACCTCAGGTGATCCCCTGCCTTGGCATCCCAAAGTGCTGAGATTACAGGCGTAAGCCACCGTACCTGGCCAACAATCCTGGAAATGTTTATATGCTGTTTTGAATCTACTACCAAATACAACAGGCCATAAAGTCTACAGCAGCAGTTCTCAAAGTGTTTGGGACTCCCTTTTACAAGTAATGAGAATCACGAAGTGCTCCTATTTATGTGTGCTACTCTGTTGACATTTAGCATATCTGAAATTAGAACACAGGTTTTTTAAAAAAAAAGTTATTGAGATTTTATCACGTTTTCTTCTAGAAGTTGTATAGTTTCAGGTTTTACTTTTAGGTCTATAATCCATTTTGAGTTAAACTTTACATGGAAATATATATATATATTTCAGCAAATATATATATATATATCCCTTTTCAAGGCATGGATTGAAGTTTCTTTTCTTTTTTTTTTTTGAGATGGAGTCTCGCTCTGTTGCTCAGGCTGGAGGCTGGAGTGCAGTGGCACAATCTCGGCTCAGTGCAAGCCTTGCCTCCCAGGTTCACGTCATTCTCCTGCCTCAGCCACCCGAGTAGCTGGGACTACAGGCACCTGCCACCACGCCCGGCTAATTTTTTGTATTTTTAGTGGAGACGAGGTTTCACCGTGTTAGCCAGGATGGTCTCGATCTCCTGACCTCGTGATCCGCCCGTCTCAGCCTCCCAAAGTGCTGGGATTACAAGATGAGCCACTGCGCCAGGCCTTTTCTCTTTTTTTTTTTTTTTTTTAATATGGATATCCAATTGTTCTAGCATCATGTGTTGAAAAGATTATCTGTTCTTCTCTGAACTGCCTTTGCACCTTGGTCAAAAATCAATTGTCCACGTATGTGTGGATCTATTTCTGAATATTCTATTCTGTTCCAATGATCTATACTGGTATATTTTTTTCTAGACCTTCATCACACTGTCTTGATTACTGTAGCTTTATAATAAGTCTTTGAAATCAGAGAATGTGAGTCCTCCAATTTTGTTCTTCTTTTTCAAAATTGTTTAGGCTATTCTAGGTCCTTGGTATTTCAAAATAAATTTTAGAATCAGATTGTCAATTTTTACAATTTCTGCTGAGATTTCAACTTGCTAGAATTGTGCCAGATCTATATGCCAATTTAGGAAGAACTGATATCTTACAAGATTAAGTCTTCCAGCATATGAACATGACATATCTATTTGTTTAGATCTTCATTAGTTTCACTCAGCAACGTTTTGTAGTTTTCAGGATAAAAGTCTTTCATATCTTTTCTTAGATTTATCTCTAAATATTCCATAATTTTGATGTTATTACAAATGATATCTTTAAAATATCAAATTTTAATTACTTGTTATCCTATAGAAATATAATTGATTTTATATATTGATCTTGTATCCTGTAACATTACAAAATTCACTTATTAGTTCTAGAAGCTTTTTTGTAATTTCCTTAGGCTTTTTGACATAGACAACAATATCATCTGTGAAAAGATAGTTTTACTTCTTCCTTTCTACTCTAAATGTTATTCCTTTTTCTTGCTTTATTGCACTGGCCAGGCCCCCCAGTACTGAATAGAATTGATGAGAGTAAACATCTTTGCCTTCTTAATCTTAGAAAGTATTTGGTCTTTTACAACATCAAGTATGATACTAGCTATAGGATTTTCATAGATGTACTTTTATCAGGTTGAGGAAGTTCCTTTCCATTTGTAGATCCCTGAGAGTTTTTTTTATCAGGAATAGATGTTCAATTTTGTCAAATGTTTTTTCTATGTCTATTGAGATAATCACATTATTTTTCTTTCTTAGTTTGTTAATATGATTAGTTATATTGCTGATTTTTGAATACTCAGCCTACCTTACATACCTGGGACAAACTCCACTTATTCATAATGTATCATCCTTTTTATGTATCATTCTTTTGAGTTTGTTAAAATTTTATTTCAAATATTGCGCCTGTGTTTATGAGACAGATGCATCTAGAGTTTTCTTTTCTTGTAATATCTTTGCCTGATTTTTGTTATCAAGTAGTGCTGTCCTCACAGAACAAGTTAGAAATCATTCCCCCGTTTTCAATTTTCCAAAAGATTTTCTGTACTATTTCTTCCTTAAATGATTGGTGGAATTTACCAGGGAGGTCATCTGTGCCTAAAGTTTTCATTGTGGGAACATATTTAACTATAATAGACACAAGGCTATTCAAATTATCTACTTCTTCTTGAATAAACTTTGGTAAAATCTGAGAAAATTTCTAAAATGCAAGAACACACAAGCAAATATGGCCTTGGCTATCAGAGTGATGACATAACACACCACATAGCCTCTGGAAAACTCCACTATTCACTCATGAGGTATGGAAATTCTTAATTTTATTTTGAAAATAGTTTTTACCTCATGTACTCTCTGAAAGAGTCCTGGAAATACCAGCAGTCCTTGGACCATACTTGTGAGGTGCTGGTCTATGGAAAAGAGACTAAGAATGCCAACACTATCAATATTCCAGGATCTTCTGCTAAAGAGTATTTTCATGAAGTACTCACATGACTTTCTATGGTTAACACAAAGTTTGACAAATCTAAATCATATCCCATCCTGCTTCAAGAGAGTCAAACTGCTTATGAGCAATCCTGGAACAAGGAGAAACACCAACTTTATTTCTGGGTTTCACACATCCCAACTATATAATATGATCATAATACGAAAACAAATCTGCAACAAACAGATACAAGGAAGAAAATGGATCTTCAGAAAAATGAAGGAAAGAGGGTAGATCCCTTTGTGACATTATTTTGTCATTAAACTAGATCAAGGTATGTGTGTAGTTAAAATATGTCTTAAAATATTTTATAAAATAAAAAATCCCTCTCTTCTAGTTCTGTATTAAATGTCAATCTAGGGCTTCTCCTATGCCAAATCCTGGAAATGTATTTATAAATAAAAATAAAAAGGAGGAGCATGCTGGGTGACAATGATTGTAAAACTCAGCTAGGCAAAAAGAATAAAACCAAAAAACCTCAGAGACACCTCAGACTGCTGTATCTCAGGATAAGGGAGGCAATGGTAACCAGCAGCCACAGAAGGCACAGGGCGGGCTCGAATAATGCTTCTCAAACCATCCACAGTGAAGGAGCCGTTGTTGTTTGTTTCTCTCTAATCCATCACCAACTGATGGATTTGTAAAATACATTCAAAGTGAACTACTAGAAAAAGAAATCTTTTAAAACACATACAAAATACAAACCCAACATTTCTGTCATTAGATTCAACAGATATACGATTATTCTGTCAACTGCTTTTAATGTTTCTAAACGCTCTCAATGCTGTGTTTGTTTCATCAACCAAAACTGATGCACTTTGGGTAGCACTGGCTAGAAGTTTCTGGCACCTTTCCTCTCCCCTACTTTCCCAGGTTAATCACTGAGTTAAGTGACCACGCACCCCAGCTGGTATATAAAATTATACAATGTTTACATATATACATATATATATATATTTTATATACACTTCAGCAAATCTAAAACATGCGTCACCTGAAGCCTTGATATTAAGTTTTCTATCACCTTGAGCCCTGACTATGATAACAGGTCTGGATCCAGGGTCCAGCCTCATTTCCTCCTTCCTCTTCTCCATCATTTTATATAATGTTTCTGGCAGATTTCTATTCCTAAATACAATCCCAATTGTAGTATTACCCTGCTCAAAAATAATGACTAAAATTTGAGTCAAGTATTTAAGGCTGTATCACTATGTCTTTAAAATGCCTTTCCTTTCTTATCTCCCACTACTTTGTACACAAGTTCTACGTTTTAGCCAAACCGGACTGTTCAACTGTTTTCCAACTGTGCTACTGGTGCCACCTGAAAAAATGCTTGTTCTTTCTGTCTAGCTTCTTTTTTTCTTTCTTTTTTTTTTTTTTAAGACAGTCTCATTCCGTCACCCAGGCTGGAGTGCAGTGGCGCAATCTTGGCTCACTGCAAGCTCTGCCTCCCGGGTTCACGCCATTCTCCTGCCTCAGCCTCCCAAGTAGCTGGGACTACAGGCGCCCGCCACCACGCCCAGTTAATTTTTTTGTATTTTCAGTAGAGACAGGGTTTCACCGTGTTATACAGGATGGTCTCGATCTCCCGACCTTGTGATCCTCCCGCCTCGGCCTCCCAAAGTGCTGGAATTACAGGCGTGAGCCACCGTGCCTGGCCTGTCTAGCTTCTCTTTATCAAAACCAAGTCTTTCAAGGCCATTCCAAATGTCGCCTCCTTTATAAAGGTTTTTTTTTCCCAGCCAGGTGTAATCCTCTCACCAACCTACTAAAGTTTGTACTTTTCTTAATAATTAAGTATTATCCTAACATGCATTACACTATTATCTGTTTAGTCACCTTACACCATTAATCAGCTTTTACCTTTATTTGAGTTGTAGGTCTACTGATTGATGAAAATGGAGT
Organism: Nomascus leucogenys; assembly: GCF_006542625.1. Classification (NCBI taxonomy): domain Eukaryota; kingdom Metazoa; phylum Chordata; class Mammalia; order Primates; family Hylobatidae; genus Nomascus; species Nomascus leucogenys. The sequence continues at coordinate 58,695,646 of NC_044399.1, forward strand.
AATGAGAACAGATGACAGAAACAAACCGGCACAACCTCTGTCAGGTTCCAGGTGGCACCTTTAAGTTGTGGGTGAAGAAAACTCTACCACAGAGAAAAGTAGTTCCAGATAAAAAAGAAAAAAATGGTCACCTGTAGTGATCACATCCCATGATTCCTGTTAATCTCACTGTGCTACCTGGTTCCAATCCCCACTTCCCTTTCTGGATCATAGGTTGCAAGGCTTCCCTCATAAATGGACTGAAAAAAATAGGGCAAATCCAAAAAGCTGATATGAAGAGATTAAGTCTACACATTGGCTTAGAAAAACCAACTGCTTAAAACTGGATTAGTAAGACAAGGAAGTATGGTCTTTTACAAACTCAAGAAGTACTAATTAATGTTGATGCTCAGAGTCTTAATAAACACTGACCTGATCAACCCTCCCTAGAGTTTTGTGCTTATTTTTGGGCACCACAGTTTAAGAGAGATGCTGGCAATCTGGAACACTCCCTAAAGAGAAGTATGAAGATGGAGAAGGATTTAAAAACCTGCGACATATTTGGAAAGTGTAAAGGACTAAGAATGCCTAGCCTATAAGTTTTAAAATACAAGTGTTGCTGCTATAATATGATATATGCATTCCTTAAAAAATTGCATTCTAGTAAATTACGTACTAAAAATAAGAGACTTATGAGGAAAATATAGACCACTTAAGGCCTGCACAACTTTGTAAGCACAGCACTGACAAAAACCAAAGTAATTTCAGTAAAATATTAATGTATTTAAGATGCTATATTCCCAATAATAAGTGATACAATAAATAATACGATATGCCTCCAAAGCTTGCTATGTTCATCTGTATTAGTTTACTTTGCATTTAGCTGCTGTTATTTAGTGGTCAAAATAATTAATGTGCTAGAGAAAAGGTCAACTATAAGCCATAGCTGCTTTTGCATTATACTGACAGGCTTCTACTATTTATCAATTGTGAATGAACTAATTTTTGTTACTAAAGCATGTCCTGTAGCAGAATAGACTGTATTTAAACAACAATCACTATAAATGGGGACAGGAAAGCAAAGCAGGTCAACTGATAATCATTTGAGATACACCTACATTCTAAAATGGAAATTTTGTAAAAAAGAAAGAAGCACACCATAAAAAAATTTAAAATCAACTGTAAAACAATAAAAGAAAGCCAAAAGAGGAAGGCCCTCTTTTTTAAAAAATAAATTTTATTGTGTATATTTAAGGCATACAATCCGATGTTATGGGATACATACAGACAATAAAAGGTTACTACAGTGAAGGAAATTAATATATCCATCATCTCACATAGTTACCTATTTTTTGGTTGTTGTTTTTATGGCCAGAGCAGCTGAAATCTACTCATTTACCATGAATTCCATAACGGTACAATTTTATAACCTGTAGTCCTATTGCACATTAGAGTGCTAGACTTGTTCATCCTACACAGGTGCTCTTCGTACCCTCTGATGTACACAGAAGATGTATCCTACATCCTCCCATTTGCCACTCACCACCACTCCCAACCCATGGTAACCTCTGTATTGTTCTCTGCATATATTTGAAATTTTTTTAAGATTCCACATACAAGCGAGATCATGCAATATTTTTCTTTCTGTGTCTGGCTTATTCCACTTAGCATCATATCCTCCAAGCTCGCCCATGTTGTGGCAAATGGCAAGATCTCATTCTTTTTTAGGACTGAATAATATTTCAAAATGTATATGTACCACAGTTTCCTTATCCATTCAACCGCTGATGAACAATTAGGTTGTTCCCATATGTTGGCTATTGTGACTAAAGCTGCAATGAACATGGGTGAACAGAGATCTTTATGAGGTGGTGATTTCATTTCCTTTGGTTATATGCCCAGAAGAGGCATTACTGGTAGTTCTATTTTTAATTTCTTTAGAAACCTCCATTGTGTCTTCCATAATGGGTTACCCCCAATCTACATTCCAAGAAACTACCTGTAACTTCTTTTTTCCAAGAAACTACCTGTGACTTCTTCATTTTTAGTAAGAAAATATATATACCATTGTCAGAATTGCCATAAATCATATTTGGAAACTTAAGGCAAGTAAAAATTTAAGTTTTGAATTCTACATAACGGAAATCGGAAGAGAGGAAAAATTAAGTAGTAAATATAACTCTGTCATAATTTCAATGAAATGTTTTCTTCTTTTTTTCAACTTTTATTTTAGGTTCAGGGGTACATGTGCAGCACTGACAGGGGTATTGCATGCCACAGGGTTTGGTATACAGATTATTTTGTTACCTAGGTAATAACCATAGTACTTGACAGGTAGTTTTTTGATCCTCACCCTCCTCTCACCCTCCACCCTAGGGTAGGCCTTGGTGGCTATTGTTCCCTTTGTTGTATCCACATATACTCAAAGTTCAGCTCCACTTATGAGTAAGAACAAGCAGTATTTGGTATTCTGTTCCTGTGTTAGTTTCCTTAGGATAATGACCTCCAGCTCCATCGCTGTTATTGCAAAGGACATGATCTCATTGTTTTAATGGCTGTACAATATTCCCTTGTGCATATGTATCACATTTTTTTCATCCAGTCTACCACTGATGGGCATTTAGGTTGATTCCATGTTTTTGCTATTGTGAATATTGCTTAGTTCCACAGTAAATTCAATACTTTGAAATACAAATTAAATGACTTAATGAAATCAAAACCATTTCTATTCTGCACCTGCACCAAGCTCAGAAGTGTATTAAGTACCATCATATTTATTATCTTATTAATAGTCCCAACAATCCTGTGTGGCATGCAAAGCTATCTTAGTCAGTTCCAGTTGCCATAACAAAATACTATAAACTGTGTAAAAAACAGAGAGTTGTTTCTTACAGTACCGGAAGCTAGAAAGTCCATGATCAAGGTAGCAGCAGCTGTGGTGTCTGGTGAGGGCCTGTTTCCTAGTTCACAGATGGTGCCTACTTACTGTGTCCTCAGGCCTGTTAGCCCTCTAGGGCTTCTTTCATAAGGGTATTAATCCCATTCACCAGGGCTCCACCCTCATAACTGAATCACCTCCAAAGGTCCTAACTCCTAACACCATCACCTTGGGGATTAGGATTTCAACATATAAATTTGGGGGAAGGTGGGTACAAAATTTCAGATCATAATAATAGCTAACCTCATTTTAACGGTTTGGGAAACTAAGACTTGGAAGACAATTCGGTAAATTTTATGTTACTAACAGATGATTTAAAATAAGAGAGAAGATGGAATAAAAGAAGGAAGGTTAAAAAAAAAAGGGTGGGGGGAGAAAGAGAAGAAGGGAGACTTCAACAGAGTTGAAGGTACTAATCAAACATAAACAGAGACCATGGTATAAAAACCACGGACACTCACTGAGCCAAATCCCTTTACTTATCTATTTATGATGCACCAGATGTCTTTGTGAAGAAACACTCCCCTCCATCATCTACAAAGGGGATCGGCAAACTACTGCCTACGGGCCAGATCCAGCCCAATGCCTGGGCTGGATAAAAAAAAGGTTTATCCTTTACTTTAAAAATAAACGTTGTTTGTTTTTGTTTTTAGAAATTCATATTTTTTAATTGACAAATAATAACTGTACATATTCATGAAAAACACAGTGATGTTTCTATACACATAATGTATAGTGATCAGATCAGGGTAATTAGCATATCCATCATCTCAAACATGAAAATAAAGTTTTATTGGAACTCAGCCACACTCATTCATTTACATATTGTCTGTAGCTGCTTTCATGCTATGAAAGCAGAGTTGAGTAGTTGTGACAGAGACCATATGGCACACAAGTCTAAAATTTTACTATCTTGCCCTTTAGAGGAGCCTGCTGGACCCTGAACTAGAGTGTCTTTTTCCCTAAATCCTGTCTGCTCTCTAGAGAAGGGAGGTGGAACAAGGACGAGGTACTGAGAGCAGCTATGGGTCCACTGCTTAATAAAGAAAGAGACAGATTCCCTGCAGAGTAAGTGTTCAGATCATCTCACTGCTTTCTTTGTGATTAAGTCTCAGATGCAAATTTTGGCCCAAATTTAGCAAGGATAAATCAGTCTTATTACAGGAGTAAACAGCACCCTACTTTTATGGCACTATCTTCCCGGTACTTCTTCCTACTTTTAGAAAAGTATGCCCACTCCTATTTGATTAGACAGAAATTATTTCCTTTAAGAAAAGAAGATGAGAGTTCTGCGTGAATTCTTTATGGTCCTTCAAGTCCCAGACGACTATTTTGCTTTAAAGCTAGATTTTACAAGAGTGTGTTAAAGCAGTCTTTCTCTCTAAAAGCTGATTATTAAGTGTGACTTCACTGAATCAAAAAAATTCCCTGAATTAAAAAGTGTCAAATTCAGAGGAGTTATTTAATCTGTGGTTTAGAGAAAAACTTGTAAAGTCAGCCTTTGAATTTATATATTCTTATCAGAATCAGAGGCTTTTCAATGTTTCTATCTTACATGTGCTGAAAAAGAATTATAATCAATACATACCACCCTAACAAGCTTGCTGGATTTTAAATAAAGAGAATATCTGGGGGGAAATTACCAGTTTCCTTTCTAGCAAACATGTAATGCTAAATGGGCTTCAAGCATTTCCAAATAGTAGAAGATAATGCAAGAATTCATCCACAAAAAAATTCCAGTAACATTAATCAGTCTAATGTTGTTCTGGGTGCAGAGAATGCAAAATCCTCCCTGTTCCTAAGGGCAGATGAGAAGAATGAGAAATTTCAAAACTCTGCCAACTTATTCAATCTTTAATGGCAAGTCACAAAATGTGACTGTCATACACACACTTTGTTTTTTAACACTCATGCCATTACCTATTTCTCCTAACTATATAAAAGAATGACAGCACCACTTGAAATGGGCTTTTCCAGGCAAAATTTCCTTTAAACTTTTCCAGGAGAGAACATTGATATAATGATCATATTTAAGCATATCACGAATTAAAACAACTTCTTAAGAAAGTTATGATTTCTCTATGATTACAGCCGGGTGCGGTGGCTCACACCTATAATCTCAGTACTTTGGGAGACCCAGGCAGGTAGATCATTTGAGTTTAGGAGTTCAAGACCATCCTGGCCAACATGACGAAACCCCATCTATACTAAAAATACAAAAACTAGCCATGCATGGTGGCACGTGCCTGTAATCCCAGCTACTGGGGAAGCTGAGGTATGAGAATTGCCTGAATCCCAGAGGCGGAGGTGGCAGTGAGCCAAGATCATGCCACTACGCTCCAGCCTGGGTGACAGAGCAAGACTCTGTCTATTGAAAAAAAAAAAAAAAAAACCTTCTCTATGATTATTTTGGCTAGTATGCTATCATTTCAGTTGTTTCTTCTTAATAGTTTCACTTGATCATTTCAGTTCTTCAAGTTTCCATCCCATTTCCAAAATTCATTTTGTCAGATACCCACTGAGTATATTTTCTAATCATTCATATCCTCATGAACACCAACAATCTGGCCTCTATTCTGGTCATCCTACTGAAAGTGTTATCTCTACTCTCATCATCCCTATCATCCTCACAAATTCAAATGCTTTTTTTCTTGGTTCTAATTCTTTCAATGGCATTTGAGTATTTCCTTCATCATGAACATTTTAAAACCTTGACTTGGCCAGGCACAGTGGCTCATGCCTGTAATCCCAGCACCTTGGGAGGCCAAGGTGGGTGGATCACCTGAGGGCAGAAGTTCAAGACCAGCCTGCCCAATGTGGCAAAATCCCCTCTCTATTAAAAACACAAAAAATTAGCCAGGCCTGGTGGCAGGAGCCTGTAATCCCAGCTAGTCGGAAGGCTGAGGCAAAGGAATTGCTTGAACCTGGAGGCGGAGGTTGCAGTGAGCCAAGATGGAGCCACTACACTCCAGCCTGGGTGACAAGAGTGAAACTCCATCTCAAAAAAAGAAAAAAACCACACCTTGACCTTTATGACTCTGAGCTCCTGTTGTCCTTCTACATATATGACAATTCTCTTCCATTGGCTTCTCCAAATTCAAGCTTCTCCACAGTTGTGTGCAAAACTTCCTACTTCAAAAGGTTCACTTTGGTTTCATTATCCTGCTTCTTTTCCACCTTGACCTTTTAGCACCTCTCTCATTCTAGCTGCCAATAATCAAAATGAGATATTCTGTCAGTACCTCCAAATAAACACAGTCTTGGGCAAGTAATTGAATTTCTTTGGACTTCTCCTTATTTTTATGTCAATTAAGTGAATTATCCAGAAAAAGATGAAAGAGTAGGAATTTCAGAGCCAGAAAGAAGAGCGTGAGCAAAATGACAGGACCGGGAATTCTTTTTTTTTTTTTTTTTTTTGAGACGGAGTCTCGCTCTGTCAGCCAGGCTGGAGTGCAGTGGCGGAATCTCGGCTCACTGCAAGCTCCGCCTCTCAGGTTCACGCCATTCTCCTGCCTCAGCCTCTCCGAGTAGCTGGGACTACAGGCGCCCGCCACCACGCCCGGCTAATTTTTTGTATTTTTAGTAGAGACGGGGTTTCACCGTGGTCTCGATCTCCTGACCTCGTGATCCGCCCGCCTCGGCCTCCCAAAGTGCTGGGATTACAAGCGTGAGCCACCGCGCCCGGCCAGGACCGGGAATTCTAACAGCACTGGCAGGACACTGCAGATGGCTGCCTTTCTGAGACTAAACGCACATTTTGGGAAGCTGTGTAAAACAGCACTGCATGGGAGAATGGGCTCTAGAAGCAGCATCCAACAAGTAAGTATTACTTGCCTTGAGAAACGTTACAGGAGACTAACAGTAATACTGCAGGAAGATTGGGCACTGAAGAGAATGGGGCCAAGGAAATAGCTCTTACCATGCTAACCCAGTTATAAGGGGATTAAGACTACCTGCTAAATGAAGTCGAAAATCAATCTCCCAGCATTCAGTATCTTTCCAACTTTTTTTTCTGGTTTTATCTCCCAGTAGTCTCTTGCAGGAAATTTCTCTTGCAACCTAGATTACTACCTACTCCCCAAATCAAGTATGTCCACACAGTCCCACCACTGACTGCATGATCACCCACCCCTGATCTGTTCCTCCTCCCCCTCCAGCCTTGAAAAGCTATGCCACTTAGAGGCCTAACTAACGCCCAAACTTGGTCATAAAGATTTTATGACCTAATCATTCCAATCCATAACAATCTTACTCTTTTTAAAAGCCTACTGGGCAGTAGTGTACAAGTTAACACTTAACTATTTATCAGTAAATGTTAACTTATCAATTATATTATAAGGTCTCTGAGGACAATGATTATGCTTGAATTTCTTTTTTGCTGTTTGTCTAATCCCAGTATAATTTTATGGCAAAATCAGTACTTAGGTGTTCTGCACAGTACCGCACTCAAAAACCAAGCCAAACTCATTCCGGCCGCTCTGTTGCAGTTGTGATAAGTGGCTCAGGATACTGAGTAGCACTCCAGTTCAAGGTTCTCCTTCTGTTACCCACTGGGTCATTGTAAGATCTCCCTGAATACCATACTGTATAGTATAAATCAAGGAAAGTGAAGAAAAGCCTTCTGCCACCCACCTGGTACAAGACGGTTAGGTTTTAGAGCAAGGGTCACAAATTAACCCACAGGCCATGGCCACGACATAGAAGTGTTCTTGCACAGTGTTTGTAAACAATATTTATCATTGCTATTACTTAAAAGATAGTAGTTTTTCATATTAACAACAACAACAACAACAAGCCCTGAGATTCTGGGCTCCTTTTAATAACATCTGGATATCTGGCAACACCAGCCCCAAATTATCAAATGGAAAACAACTCTATAGCTGTACAGCAGCTGCTGCCTTTAGATGAAGCACATACATGCTAGTTCACTCCAGTCCCTACCGTTTCCTATTGTATTGTAACAAGTCAGATTCACTCCTTTTCAGTACTTGCCTGGCTCTGTGAATATCTGCATTTGCTACTAGGTTTGGCTAGAAAGCAGACTGACTATAAGTAGGTAACCTGCTGGCCAATGTCAGGCTGAGGAGGCTGCTCCTACATCAGATAATCTCAGCACACCTAGATGCTCTCTTCCTTGTTAGTGATCTGCTTAGACCATTGTATAGTTACATATTCACAACTCTCTGCCTATCCTAGGTTCCTTAACAAGTGTAGACACTCTGAACTGAATTCCTGCTTTCTGCCTCTGTTTGGCAGAGTGACCTGGGCTCTGCACTGATTGTGCCCTGACTGATCAGTACAGCCACAGTTACTTCAGAAGAAGGATGAGAGCTTCATCTCTTGTATAAATAACCTATTTTAGCTTTTCCACACTCAATTAATTTCGCTGTAGTGTCATGATTCAGATTCCACAGTGGAACTAAATTTCTACATGTAATCCATCAGGATGAATGGGCTCTGTGTGATATTAAATAATGCCAATAAAAGTCCAAGTACTTCAGTCATAGTCAATTGGTTATAGCCCTACTTCTAAGCTGGGCTAGGGCTCAGTGATTTCTAGTTTAGAGATACTCCACCAACAATTTAGCCTACATAAACAATATGGTCTTTTCTTACTCAACAAAAAAAAGTTAATGTTGATTTTCTTTGCATGGTTATATTTGCCATATCCACTGTCAGCAGGAAATAGTTGCTATTTAACCTGCCAGTTCAGTGGGATAAAACAATTTGCCTCCATATTTTTGTATGATGCTACTGAAGGGGTTCCTAGCTCTAGGATTTAACTTCACTGTATTCTGTATAAAACTGGCTCATTATTTTAAGTGACCAATTCAAACACACATTATATTTACAAGTAAGCCTCTCCTCTCCCCCCAAATACTGTATTCTTAGTTTCTGAGCTTCTTGTTCAGAGAATAAAAATTTCAGTAGACAATTCAAACCTTTCTTTAGCTACTTTTCTATGGAGTATGGTTTTATAGAAAATAGAAGCCAAAACAAAAACACAGCCTTCTTAGCATCATATTGTTAAGTTCACTAATTCTCAGGACAAAAATAAAGACAGGAATACACACACAGCACTTTTCACCACACTCTAAGAAAATTAAGAGCAGCAGCATGTAATGACTAGCTGTTCGTTAAGAGAAAGTATGTAATTATAAAACCATCTTTCTTTGGCTCAGTAACTGTAGAGAATACTTGCACTTTGATCATGTCTGTAATCTCCTCTTTATGCTGGGGACCACGACTTCTCCCCATAAACACACCAGTTGAGAAGTTCAGGGGTACACAACTGAGCCCAGTGGAACAGACATAAGACAGTTGGTCTATGGCTGATCTGTAGAGTACTAAGTATGGACTGTTTCCTGCTATACAGACCACAGAAGAAGAGGATTTGTATGAAATTTCTCATCTGGTCTACATGAGCTCATGCTGGATTTCTACCACCTGCAAAATGAGAATCCTAACAAATACAGAAATATTTTTCGTGTTTATGTTAGTGATTCATCTGACCCTTTGATTAACCTCAACCAAAAGTGAAATTCAGACTCTGAAATCAGACTTCATCTTCAGAATAAATTCACTCTATCTCCTGTAAGAACCACATATATTTACAATACAATATTAAGGGAAATCATATCACTGAATATTGAATGGCTTTTTCATTTTAACATAAAATAATTCTATTACTGGGTAAAACAGCCACACTTGGTAATATGAACTTATGTGTGAATGATGGCCTCATCATAGTGTAATGAAATGTCATTGTAGCAAATCAATAGGGTATGCAGTCAAACTCCATACTACTCAATATTTTCAAGTTCTACCTTCCCTTTTATTTGTTTGAAATGATAGGGTAAAACTATATTGATGCTGGTGAAGAGTATTCTAACCCTAGGAACCCAGGAAGTTTATTTTTGTAGTTAGACTATCAATTATAGGCCTAGTAATTAGATGAGGAGCATCCAAATGCAAATAATATGTAAAGCAGCTCCTAAGACAAACTTCCTTTGAAGAGCATAACCACATGTTACAACAACTTTAGGAATGTAGATCTTAAAACCCTCAACAAGTATTCTGGATTGTTTCTGGTGTGCTGGTAGGTTTCTGTTTTTGTTTTTTTGGCTGTTGCTTTGTGTTATACAAGAGTTTCTCCTTTTTGGTCGTTGTTGTTTTACTCTTTTTGCATGAACCTTAAAGATCCAGAAGGACAATAGTGTTGCAATGTAGATATTTTATCTATAGAAGAGACATCATTTCACAGTAATGCAGGGGTTAAACAACATTACAGTTTTGGCAAAGAGATTCCACCTTTCTCTTAACTGACTGGCAAAGAAAATAAGAACAGCATATGAAGTTAGAATTCTTAAAATAAAAATATGATAATTTGATGCTGAAGAGATAAATATGAGATTATGAGCCAACAAACATTTTTTTTCCTTTGACCCTTCAAGAATATGAGCAGAGGCAACATCAATTTCAAATAAACAGGAAGACTGCTGAAACTGATACGGCACAATAAATTAAAATAAAAGCACTGTAACTGTAAATTGTGGATTATATAAATCATGTACTTTCATATGCTGTTGAACTTGCCTCCAAATGAGCTGAAAGAGAGTTTTAACTGGAATACATGGAGGAGGTCCTGAGTGTACGTTATAAGGGTTTCTTAGAAGACTGCTTACTAGTCTAATAGAGCACAGTAATTGCCAAAATCAAATTAATTATGCTTGGTTATCACAAATCTAATAGATATATTTTCCACAACAGGATTGTAGAGAAACTGATAGAAATTGATGATTTCCATTCTTACTGGGACTTTACAACCCTTGGGTACAGAATGGAGAACTAGTCAACTGGAAACTAAAAACGAAAGTTTAATGAAGTACAAAAATCCTATGTTTTACTTAGCGGAAAAGAAAATAATTTTCTTCTTTAGATGGACTGTATAGACCAGGAACAGTGGCTTGCACCTGTAATCCCAACATTTTTGGAGGTTGAGGTGGGAGGACCACTGAGACCTTTTCTCTACAAAAATAAAAAGTTAGCTTGGCACAGTGGTGCTCGCCTGTAGTCCCAGTTACTAAGAAGGCTGAGGTGGGAGATCACTTGAGCTTGGGGTGAGCTATGGTCACACCACTGCACTCCAGCTTGGGTGACAGAGCAAAACCATGTTTCCAAAAAAAAAAAATGGAATGTACTAAAAAAAATTCCCTAACCTTTTCTATGGTTTATAGTTTATATTCTACTAAGTCATACTTATAACCATTACCAAAATTAATATCTAATATTATTTATTGATTAGTACAATATGCAAGCAAACTTGTACAAAGATTCTGTCTTTTCTCTAGGCAGTTATGAATACCATTAACTCTCTGAACAACATCAAATTAGGAAGGTAGAAATTTTTCTTACACTAGATTGCAATTAAAGAACCACAGGTTCAAATACAGCGCAGAGGGAGGCCAGCCAAATCTTTTTGTTTGTTTGTTTTTTATCTGTTGTTTTTTGTTTTTTGAGATGGAGTCTCACTCTATCACCCAGGCTGGAGTGCAGTGGCTTGATCTTGGGTCACTGCAACCTCTGCCGCCCAGATTCAAGCGATTCTCCTGTCTCAGTCTCCCGAGTAGCTGGGATTACAGGCGCCTGCCACCATGCCCGGCTAATTTTTGTATTTTTTTAGTAGAGACAGGGTTTCACCATGTTGGCCAGGCTGGTCTCAAACTCCTGACCTCAGGTGATCCGCCCGCTTCAGCCTCCCAAAGGGATTACAGGCGTGAGCCACTGCGCCCGGCCAAGGGCCAGAACCTCGAAGGCACTTGCTAGGGTGTTTGTAGAATGGAGTGGCGACTAATATTGCATATTAGGTAATTTACATGAGAGTCTTTCATTCCAGTAACATTATTAAATAAAAGCGATTTTTCCCAAAGTTTAATTCACTTATAATAATCTTATTTTAATATGGAAAACTCACTTCTAAATGACTTTTACAGTTACTATTTTAGCTTTTAGGTAACAAAACAGCTCAATGGAACTTCATGTAAGAAATATTTTTAGTAGAATTCATCATCTGAACAAAATGCTGACAAACCAGTCATACAAATACTGAGTTAAATAATTACTTAAAAAGCTCACTTATATTCTCATACTGATAATCATATATTTTTACCTTGAGAAGGTACGTGGGGATATTGCTGAAATCCACCGGCAACTTCAAAAGGAAACGAGCTGAAAATTCACCAGTCTGTAAAAAGAAAGTTATAATAATAAGATTAAAATCAAAAATAGATTATGAAGTGACAATTATAGCCAAGGCCACAAGTTCAACCTGTTCAAACTGCAGGCATCTTCAATTTGGTTTTCCTAACATTAGGCAAGAAAAGAAGGTTGGAAAAGTAGGTGAGGATCAAAAAGAGTTCTCAAATTATTAGTTACTAAAAAGCACAATTTGAATTTTTTAAATCTGCATTTTAAATGTACAATAAAATTATAATGTAGCAGTATTGTCTTTTTGTTTCTTAAAAGTATGAAAAGAATATATGAATGTATGATTATTATTTTTTTAATCCCAAACAATAAAGACAGACCTACCCCTTTGATTCATTTGTTTTTATTAGAGCATTCAGACAACATCACTAATATTTATAAACCACAAGGCTGATGGCATATACCACCATCCTGTCTGTAGTATGTCTAGAAGTACATGCAAAGTTCAAACTTCTACCTAGCAGTGGGTATTCAAAATAAGTTTCTCATCTCCTGAAAGTCCACTCTATCATTGTCATTAACTGATGTTTTTTCATAACTCCCTCCATGAACTAATCTTTATAGGAAAGAGGTACAGAGGTTTGGCGATTTAAAACATTTAACTAAGCTATAAATAATAGCTTCTATTTGCTAAAACAGAAAACTCATTTAAAAGAAAAACGTTTGCCTCTCAATTTTTATGATAGGAAAGCCTAGGGAATCACTTTTTTTTTAACTTTGTCATAGTCTAGAGGAGGAGTTTTCCAACTAGATCATGCAGAGATCTAGAGGTGCTACAGAACCTCTGCAAAGGCAACAAAAGATGTGTCCTGACCTGGTGGAATCCTCGGTCTTCCATCCCGTCTCACTGCAAGTGCGCAGCTCAGCTTGGTATTTTGACATGGTGTGTTTTACTTAGACATATTTGAAAAAGGAACTCCAGAAATGATCCAGAACTACTCAGAGTGGATGTCTATCCTTTTAATATTGTAACTACCAAAGAGTTCCCGCTCTTTAAAAAATGAGCAGCACAAACTCCCCTAAACACATCTTAAAACATAGCAAGCATTTACAAATATTTGTTATGAGCGGGTGGATGAATGCACCTAGGCACACATGCATAGCACTTTAGACAATTTCACCACAGTCACCACTCCATTCTACAAACACCCTAGCAAGTGGCTTCAATGTTCTGGCCCTTGCCCGGGCATGGTGGCTCATGCCTGTAATCCCAGCACTTTGGGACGCTGAGGTGGGCGGATCACGAGATCAGGACATCGAGACCAGCCTGGCAAACATGGTAAAACCCCATCTCCACTAAAGAATACAAAAATTAGTCAGGCTTGGTGGCACGTGCCTGTAGTCCCAGCTACTCGGGAGGCTGAGACAGGAGAATCACTTGAACCTGGGAGGCAGAGCTTGCAGTGAGCCAATATTGCACCATTGCACTCCAACCTGGGCAACAAGCGAAACTCTGTCTCAAAAAACAAAAAAGGTTATGGCCCTAATTTTAAAACTCTGATCTAAAACCTTGAAAATACAGACAGAAATATAAACCTTGAGCTCTGAAGATAATAATAATAACAACTAATATCTGCCTAAATGTTGTTTGTTTTACCACTCACAACATCTTTTAACTTACACCAACCTCTGGCTAAGGACAGAGCATTTCTTCATTACCATAAGCCTAACCCTGTGACAGACAAGGCGGAAATGAGAATTGAATGGACAGAATCAAAGCTGAGGCAAGCCAGAGAGAGTGATAGAAGCCACTGTGCCACCAGGAATGCCAATGGTAAGAAACAGGATGGATGCTCAGAGCTGAGTAGCTATTCTCAGTATTGAATGCCATTATGTGCAGGCTACTCACAACTCAACACTTGGGAGAATACTTAAGAGCCACTAAGGATCTACAAATAACTCATCATGGTGGGTGGGAGAAGGATTGTGAGATCCTATTATAATTCTTGCCTTCTGTTACAGTCCAAGATTACCAAAAGGTTTGGTTTTGGTATTATGTTAAGCTCCTAGATGACTCTAAAACTAACATACTCTGGTTAGTATGGTTCTTTGGATCAAGACACAGCTAAACCTAAAAAGGTCTGTTTTTAAGTACAAGGGGTCATACTTTGAAAGGGGTAAGTGTAGAGGCAACAATAACAGCATAGAGTTAAATGGGATCTTATAAGAGGGACACCTAGCCCAGTGAGAGTTGGGGGTGTAGAAGGAAAGACAAAAAAGTCTTCCCTTAGCACTGTGTACAGTGCCACAGAAGAAGGACCACTCATAAAAGAATACATGCTCCAGGCCGGGCGCAGTGGCTCACGTCTGTAATACCAGCACTTTGCGAGGCCAAGGCAGGTGGATCAGAAGGTCAAGACTTCGAGACCAGCCTGGCCAATATGGTGAAACCCCATCTCTACTAAAAATACAAAAATTAGCCAGGCGTGGTGGCATGTGCCCGTAATCCCAGCTACTGGGGCAGCTGAGCCAGAAGAATCATTTAAACCCGGGGGGAGGCGGAGGTTGCAGTGAGCCGAGATCACACCACTGCACTCCAGCCTGGGCGACAGAGCAGCACTCCGTCTAAAAAAAAAAAAAATCATGCTCCCAACAACTGTCCACATTCTCTTTCTCCTATATAATTAATTTTTCTCTTCTTTACTCAATCACTTTCATCAGCATATAAACATCTTTTTTTTTTTTTTTGAGACAGAGTCTCACTCTGTCCCCCAGGCTGGAGTGCAGTGGCGCGATCTCAGCTCACTGCAAGCTCCGCCTCCTGGGTTCACGCCATTCTCCTGCCTCAGCCTCCCGAGTAGCTGGGACTACAGGCACCTGCCACCACGCCCGGCTAATTTTTTGTATCTTTAGTAGAGACGGGGTTTCACTGTGTTGCCAGGATGGTCTTGATCTCCTGACCTCGTGATCCGCCCGTCTCGGCCTTATAAATATCATTTTTTAAATGTCTGCATTCACTTCATATGCTTCTTCAGCTCCCATTTCATTTCTCTGTTTTACTTTAAAAAATAATCCCCTGTAAAAAGTTAATCTATATTTGAGGTCTACATTTCCTCTTTTATTATTTTCTCTTAAGCCCTCACCAGTCAGACTTTCCCTACCACCACTCCACCAAAACAGTTCCTCCAGGTCACCAATGACCTCCCCATTGCCAAATTCAATGATCATTTCTCGGTCTTCATCTTAGTGTTCTACCAGCAGCATTTGACACAGCTGATCACTCCTTTCCTGGAACATTCTTTACTTGGTTTCCAGAGTCCCAGTCTCTCTACTTCACTGGCTCTCCCTCTGTTCTGCTCAATCCTTGAACATTGGAGATTGGGGTATGCCTGGGCTTAACTCTAAGACCTCTTTTCTTTATTTACATGCCAAGATGATCTCATCCAGGCTCATGACTTTAAATAATGTATATGCTGATGACTCCCAACTTGTGTATCTCCATCCCAGACCTTTTTTTAAATTCAAATTTCATTTATCCAACTCCTATAAACAAAACTAAATTCCTGATTTTGTGCTCTTCTCTTGATATTTATTCCTCATTTCAGTAAATGGCAATTCCATTCTTTCAGTCACACAGGCCAAAAACCTAGAATCATTTTTGACTTCTATCTTTCCCTCTCACCTCACATTCAAAGTGGCGGCAAATCTTGTTAACTCTCCCTTCAAAATATATCCTGAGTCTCCCTTCAAAATATTGACTTTTGGACTCTCCCTTCAAAATATATCCTGAGTCCAACCACTTTTCACCACCCCTCTAACCACCTGATCTGAACCACCTTTATCTCTACGCCTGGACAACTGCAATTGCCCCTAACTGTGTCAGCCCTTGTTCGCCTGCAGTTTATTCTCATGACAATAGGCAGAGTGATTCTTTCAACACATCACTTGGATTCTAATCCTCGTTTGCTCAAAACTACCAAATGGTCAGGATTTAGCTCCTTTACAGAGTAATCTGACAAGTTAACAATTGAGCAAAGATGGAAAGAGGGTAAGAAACAAACCATGTGGAACTGAAGGAAAAACACCCCAGGCAAAGAGAACAAGTATAAAAAGGGTTGACGCAGGCGTGTGCCTCTGTGTTCAGGGGATGGCAAAAAGGTCAGGGTTACAGGAGCAAATAAGCACTAACACGGATCAAAGTCACCCAGAAACTCTCTCCTCCATGGTACAAGCAATTTCTAAACCCCTAGAGGTTGTGCGACAATCATTCATAAAATTAGTGAATAAGAAAATGGCTACTACATCTACATGGAACAACTGTGAAGTCATTCCTGGGGATGTTGAGGCAAGCTTTTAAAAAGTACCATGGGATTCAAAGAGTTTGGGGAAGGGAGTTGGAGGGATGATGATAAACCAAACTCAAGTCATTTCTTCATTTTCAGTTTATAAAGCAAACCACCTACCAATAAATAAATAACCATTTCTACCTACTAGTGTAAAATGTCAACCTGTAACCTGTAAATTAAAATGCAATTTTAAAACTTTTAAACTCAGAGGTGTGTGTATATATTGCCTGTTTTTTACATACACATACATATATAAACAACAACAAAAGTGAAATGTAGGATTTTAAAAGTTAAAATAACTCTTGTACATATAAGGTAATAGGAAAGATAATTACATATTTAGCACTTGGACTCATTTGAACTGCTAGTTATTTTAGTCCATGCACTGCATTTTAGCTCTTTTGCCCTATTTTAGTTTGTACAATATATTTTTATTCTACCAGCTATTTTAGACCAACATTCTTTTAAAAACTCTCAGATGATCCCTACTTTATTCCTTCTCAAAATGTTGATCCTAGAATTAATATAAATTTGTGTTTATTGGCAACAGGCTGATTTACACAACTAATGTCATACTGAAAGAAATGTTGGTCCCAGGACTAATATAAATTTTTGTTTATCAGCAACAGGCTGATTTACACAACTAAATTCATAATAAAAGAAACAATACTATGAAGGGAATTTGGGAAACCATAAAAAGCGCTTTTTGATTGCCAACTTTCAAGCCTATCATACATTCCTTATTTTGCCATTGGAAGAACAAAGAAAACTCAGCACTTGTTTCTGACAGCACTGGAAATGCTGAACACTAAGACTCAAGAATTCAGTTTTCCATTCTGGCACTGGTTTTCCTTATGACCTATAAGCTAATCATCTTCTGTGAAACTGAGTACATGATAATTTTAAAACAATCTTAATGTAAAATTAAGTTAGAAACCGTAAATGAAGAGCAAAACAAGTGAAAAATCCTTGTTCTACCTCAGATAATGACTTTTCATGTGGTTTTATATTTGAATTTCCAACAGCTATTCAAGCAATTTATGGTCACTCAGTTGTAATGTCAAAGATTGCTTTCACAGCAATCTTTCCTGTAAGCTGAAAATGAGACATTTAGATGCCGCCAAGTGAACAGAATAATTTGATTTTTTTTTTTTTTTTTTGTCAGTCCTTGGTCAAAATCTCCTCTTGGATAGATGTAGAAAATTATCTAACCTATGACTGTTAAAATGTCAGCCTTTCTGCCAACTGTCTTAATGGCAATTTCCCCAGCATTAGCAATAAATATGTGCATCTTTCCTTTTCTCAAGTTATAGTACGTTGGCAAGTAACTTAAACTAACAAGACTCTGAGTTTTGGCAATTTATTAGGTCTAGGCTTTTCTTTTGGTTAATCACAGCTGTGACAGTTTTCTTCTCCTTTTAGAAGTGACAGGTAGACATTTTGTGCAGAATGGAGTCCAAGTTCAGGTTGCTCTGTAAGGGAAAATTTTACTTCCTTTCTTAGAGACACTTCCCTTGTCAACAAACAAGCTTTTATCTGAAACTGACTGCTCTTACCACTTAGACAGCTAAAAGCTAAGAAACACTCAAGTGATTATAACTTTAGCTGGGTGACAAACTGGTAAGGCTGATTCTTCAAATGGACTCTGAAAACCAGTGAGCCTAAATCTGGAGATTGTTCCTTAGCACATGCATAAATACACACTAAATGTGAAAAGGAAAGTCAATGTTAGTCTAACTAGAATTTTATTATTTACAAAATGTTTTCTAAGATATGTCATTTAATTATCCCCAAACCCTGCTTGGTAGATACGATTCATTTATACTTAGAAATGAAAAAACTGAGGCCAAGAACAGTCAAGAAACTTGTCTATAGTTACTGAGAGAGTAACAAAGAGTCACAGAGCTCAACCTCAAGACTCAAGGTGTATTCATTCATGAGTATGTATTAAGGGCCTAAAATGTGTCAGGCACTCTGCTAGGCATTGCAAACTAGTGAGTAAAAGAGACAGGACACTGCCCTTCTGGAGCTTATAGTCTAGCAGGTGAGTCAGATATTAATCAAAATAATCACTCCTACCAATTATAACCTGTGTGGAGAAATGGGAACACTTAAACACTGTTAGTGGGAATGGAAGTTAGTTCAGGCAGGTGGAAAGCAGTTTGAAGATTTCTCAAAGAACTAAAAATAGAACTACCATTTGATCCAGCAATTTTACTACTGGGTACATACCCAAAGGAAAATAAATCACTCTACCAAAAGGACACCTCCACTTATATGTTTATTATAGCACTGTTCACAATAGCAAAGACAAGGAAACTACCTAGATGCCCATCAATGGTGAACTGGATTTTTAAAATGTGGTACATATACACCATAGAATACACCACAGAAATTAAAAAAGAACAAAATCATGTCCTCTGCAGCAACATGGATGTAGCTGGAGGTCATTATCCTAAGGAAATTAATGCAGAAACAGGAAACCATATACCACATGTTCTTACTTATAAGTGGGAGCTAAACACTGAGTTACATACAGACATAATGGTGGGAACAACAGACACTGGGGACTCCAAAATGAGGGAGGAAAGAAGGGACAAGAGTTGAAAAACTTCCGATTGAGTACTATGTTCACTATTTGGGTGGCAGGATCAATAGAAACCAAAACCTTAGCATCACACAACATAACCCTGTAATAAACCTGTACATGTACTCCCTGAATGTAAAATAAAAAATAAATAAAATAAATTATAACCTGTGATAAATGCTATCAAAGGGCACAGTGCTCTGAGAGCAAATTCCAGGAGGAAATGAACCACCTAGGGTTGGGGGCTCATTACTTGGAGGGAATTTTTTTTTAAAGCTAAGTCAAAAGATAACATGGAAAAATAAATAACACCAGGCAGGAAAAGTCTAAAGAAGAAAAGCAATGCGAGGGAACTGTACATAAAGCATAATTTTTCTCTGGTCACTTAAGATTTTCTCTTTATGTCTGATTGTCGGTATTTTTACTATAATGTTTTGTTTTAGTTTTTCCTTGCATTTATCCCAGCTCGGGTTTGTTGAGCTTCTTGAATCTGTAAATTTCTGTCTTTCACCATATTTGGAAATGTGTTATTTCAGTAAATACCTTCCTGCCTTCTCCCTTTCTCTTCCCCTTCTAGGACTCCCGTTTCTTATATATTAAACATTTTGATACTATCCCATAATATCAAGGCTCTGCTTTCCCTTCTTCCAGGTATCAGTGTCCATCCAGTATCTGCCTGCTTTGATCACTCTCTAGTGTTTTCAGGCAAATGGCTCTATATTTTGCTCGGAGCTCTGAGCTGTTGTTAAGAGTTAAGTCAACAGGAGCTACTTGGCCATTACAAAAAGTGCAACTTGACGGAAATCTACAAATATTTTAATATACTGTTGACAATACTGTGGAGAAACAACCACTTTCATATATTGCTGCTGGGTTAGTAAACTTGTATAAACTTTATGGAAGTTACTCTGACAATAAAATTATGAACACATAATCTTGGATCCAGTAATTCCACTTCTAATTATTTATCTTACAGACATACCTGAACACATGCAAAGTGACGTATATACAAGATTATTTATTACAGTATTGTTTATAATAGCAAAAGATTAGAAGGAAACTTAATATCCAATAATAGAGTTCAGATGTAATAATAATTCAATTATACAATGTAATAATATACAATTGTAAAAGAAGAATGAGGGAGTTCTATATATGTTTATACAGAAAAAAACCTCTGAGCTATATTAAGTTAAAAGGAAGATCCAAAACAGTGCATAATATACATTACCATTTGCACAAAAAAGGGGAATATGTATTAGTATTTGCTTATATATGTACAAACTAACTCTGAAAATCTATCCTAGAAAAAAGTCATATTAGTGCTTACCTGGATAGGGGGAAAGTGGTATGATTTGGGTGGACAAAGGACAAAGATGGGAGGGAGACTTTTCACTATATTACTTTATATAGACTTTGATTTTTGAACAATATGAATACATTACCCATTCGAAAAAATTTTAAGGAATTAAAAAAATAAAACTTAAAGCGTATATAATGAAATGTCCACAATTCACGCATTATTCATTCATTCATTCATTCATTCATTGAACAAATATTTACAGAGCACATACTGTACCAAGTACTAGGCTAGACAATGGAGAACTTAAGACAAAACAGTCTATGTGTCCTCAAGGAACTTAAAGTCTATTTTGACTAGACTGGCAATTAAACAAAATAGTACAACATGGTTAAGTGTTTTGACAGAGATATTCACAGGACGCTTTGGAAGTAATTTAGTTGAGACACTCAGTTTCCAGTGACAGAACTCCAATTCAAACTAACTTGAACAAATAAAAGAGAATTTACTGAAAGGATATGAGGGATCTCATGAAACCTAAGGATAAAAACATAGCATGGCCTCAGTTCCAAGGATTCTAATACCCACAGAAGTTTCTTAGTCTCTTGTCTCTGCTGTCTCTGTACTTCATTTTCCTTTCCATTTGCCAGCTTCTGATTCTTTTGACCAGATGTTATTAGAAAAAAGTTCCCAGATTTACATGTTACAGACCAATTACGCATACAGAGACCAATCTCACTCCCTCAGTACTAACTCCAAATTCCCAGAGAAGAATTCTGTTTGGCTTAGGTTGAGCCTCCCTGATCTAATCAACACATTTCCACAGTTCTTTGAAGTAAATAAGTTAATGGTACCATAAATTCTTGAAAATAATTGAAAAACTAGGAAACTCTTTTCTGAGGAAGGAAACAGATTGCATCATTTGTACATTTCCGAAAACAATTTTTTAAACACCTTAAGAGTTTTCGTACAGAATACTTGAAATGTAGGATTCTTTTTGTCTTTTGCCTTTTAGTACATGAAAAAAAGGCATTAAAACCCACCTCAGCTGGTCCTTGGACAACACTTGTCCATTTCCTTCGTGGCGAGAACACTGTGCGAGGAGTGCACCCTACATCTAAATGGCCACCAAAGAGATAGGGCAATGCACCCATCATTTCAGAACAAATGAGTGGCCTCACAAAGATAAGTAAGGTGGCGCAATTAGAGTCCTTCCTCACATGCTGTTCTGAAAAGTATAGGCAAAGGAAATGGAAAGGATTTCCTTTGTGTTTCGTATGCTTCCTGAAAATAAGGTCTTTTCCACTTGAGCATCCTGCTGCTGAAAGAAACTTGGAATTTCCTACTGATACCTCTACTATTTAAAAAACAATAACAGAGTTCCTTTGGAATATCAGTATGATTTTAAAAGTTATAATCTACACCTTTAATATTCTGAGGTATAAAGTAATTTAGGTATCCACACACTACTTTTTATTAATAAGGTTAAAAACCAGAGATAAAAGCTATTGTAAGCAAGATCTTAAGTATGTCCATTGACATACAAGTCAAAATTCAGTACAACAAATTCCATTACAAAGACAATTAAAAAGGGAGCCACTGTCATGGTTCATTTATTTTAAATAATGTCCAACTCCTAACAGTTCCGTGTGGCTAAAAACTAAACTAAACAAATGTGGTCAATTCCTTGGAGTATACTGTAGCATATCTGACCACCACACTACACCCTTTTCAAAGGAGCCACCACATGTTAATCCCCATGTCAAATGCCATCAGGACAAACTCCCAAGGAGCAAAAATTAAAGGGGGATTATCGGCCAAGGCCCCTGCATGCCCTGCCATATATGGCTGACTGGCATGACCAGAGCACCTACTACATCCTCATGCCAGTAGGGGAAAGGCCATCCACTTCCAGGCTCCCCAGATATTTTGATCTTTCTCTTAGCAACTCTTGCCCTCCTCTCCTATCACACTAGACCAGTGCTGTCTGAAAGAAAAATAATGCAAAGCACAAATGTGAGCCATATATATAATTTAAGATTATTTAACATTTTCTAATAGTCACATTTTAAAAGGCAAAAAAAAGGTGAAAAGCTAATAATACATCCCAATATATCTAAAATATTAGCATTTCCACACGCAATCAACATAAAAATTATTAATGAGTTTTTTTGTACTAATTCTTCAAACTCGGGTGTGTATTTCACATGTGCACACATCTCAGTTCAGAGTAGCCACATTTCAAATGCTCGATAGTCACATATTTGACTAGAAGCTCCTGTATTGGACAGCATAGTTCTAGACATTTTCCCATTAACATTAATCCCGACGTTAAGGTAAACACTCCCTGCCACAAATACCTAAAGACCTACGTAAGCTACCAAATACCATAAACCTGAAAGATTCCTCACAAGCAGATTGATAAATGTCAGCAGGTTAATGGGAATGACCATGAGACAGCCTCTTTTAGCCAATATCTTTTTTTTTTCCTCCAAAAACTGTCTAAGCCTACTGCCTTTCCTTCTTCTCCACCTCTCTGCCTAATTCTCTGAAATTTGTTTTCCCATCCTCAGAAGTCCATCAGAACTGCTCCTGGTAAGATAAGCAACACTCTCTTTTTCTAATTTTCACTTTTACCTTGCTCTCTACACTTTATCTGCACCTTGGAGGTCACAGCCTCTATTGGTCACATACAGTAACTTTATGATTAACAGCATTTTGAGAGATCCTACAGGAACAATCATTGAAGTGGCACTTATTGAGCACCTGTTATAATAACTTACAACAAGGATATACCAAAAAAAGCTAATAGTAATAATAACACTTTGTATTACTTGACTCCATATTTACTTGACTCTGTTTCCCACACAAGATCTAATTTAATCTTTGTGTCAAGGTCCAGGCAACAGTGTAGTTATCTCCAGGAAAGTGACACATGGAAAAACCTATAGTCACACAAAAAGAACTGGTAGTAGAAAGAAAACCCAAAGCTCCTGCCCCCTAGATCACTCTCCCTCTCCAACACATCTTCAAATGGCCTCTGCGTAGAGGAGCTCACGCTCAAACACCGCTCAGATACTTTCCCTTTGCACATGATATCGCAGCACGATGACATGATGGAAGCTTAAGACATTAACTCAAGTGAGGAGATACCATAAAATGGCTCCTTTCTTTTCTCCACAATATTTTTAAATGTTGCCAGAGCTTAATGGATAAGCCAAAGATTTTTAAAACCTTACTAGGATTTGGGTCAGATACAAGCAAAAAAGGTAATTGTCTCACATCCCCATTATAAAAGCATAAATCATTATTAAGGAAAAATATGTTGCTTAAAAAACTGTTTTCTCTCACAGATCACCCACTGATGATTTTTATATGTAAACTATATGGTTTTGGAATATCTCAAAACTTACATTTCATATCTCAAAAAAAAAACACTTTAATCAAAATGTTAGGTATGATAAGCCAACTTTAAGTTCTGGAAATCAAAACAAATCAAACTAAAATTCACAAATTTGCTTATTGTGCTTTGTTGCAATTAATAAACACTGTGTTTGAATATTTGTCCTCTCCAAAACTCGTGCTGACATTTAACGCCCAATGTGGCAGTATTAAGAGGTGGGGCCTTTCATGCGTTACTGGGTTAATGGATTCATGGGTTATCATAAGAGGGGACCTAGTGGCTTTACAAGAAGAGAGAGATTGACCTAAGCGAGCATGCTAGCACGCTTAGCCCTCTCGCCATGTGATGCCTTGCACCATCTCAGGACTCTGCACAGAGTCCCCAATAACAAGAAGGCTCTCATTAGATGCAGCCTCTCAACCTAGGACTTCTCAACTTCCGTAACTGTAAGGAATAAATTCCTTTTCTTTATAAGTTATCAGTTTCAGGTATTCTGTTGTAAGCAACAGAAAATGGATTAAGACACACTGGTTCTTCTGATACACACATCCATGACAAAAATGTTAAGAAGGCAATATAAAATAGAGATAATAATTAATAATAATAATAATAATAATAGAGGCAATATAAAATGAAACCTTAGGATTTACCCATTGAGAAAATGTATGATGTATCTTTTTTGATATATCAAAACAGGATATACACTTTTAATAGTAGTTCTTACATTATGGGAATTCATCACTTTAAAATTATGATCTTAAAAATAGCTCTCCTCAAACGGGTAGCAGTAGAGATCTTTGTGGTAATGGAATATCTGCATCTTGATTTCAATAGTGATTACAGGAAATTACGTGTGTGATGAAATGACACAGAACTATACACATACATTGTACCAATGTCAACTTCCTGGTTTCTGGATTTTTTTTTATAGTTACAGAAAATTGAACCACTGGGGGAAACTGAGTGAAGGATACTCAGGATCTCCACTTTGCAACTTCCTATAAATCTATAATTATTTCAAAATGAAAATGTTTACAAAATATAAAATAAATACACTTTTAAAAAATGACTCCAAGCATGCAGGCGGAAAAGTGTTCTTCACTCTTAACATTAAGCTTGCATCCCAATATGCATCTGTTTTCACCCGTTTAGAAAAACAGGGGTTTCCTAAACATTATAGTTTTATAATTATTATTACTATTTCTTAAACATTATAAAACCAGAATAGACGAGGACTACAATGTCTAAAAATCATTAAAAGAGATGAGCAAAGCAATAAGGAGAAACGATTTGATAAAAATACAAAGGTAAAGAATTAGACAATAAAGAATGGGTATTTTTTGTTAATGTTTACTTTCAAATGTGTGCTTGCTAAAACTCTCTAAATGGAGGTTCAGGGGGCAGGGAGAAGAGTGTCTGCATAGGGTGGGGAGAATAGTGTATTTCAAATTCGCAGGCTTGTCAGAAGATTGATAGTAAATCAGAGCCCTTTTCCTCTTCTACATGGTAACATTTTCCTCATGCCAGCTGATAGTAAAAGGAAGAAGCATATCAGGTTTTTCAAAGCCTCATAAGTTTAGAGGAGAAATGTTTTTAAGAATATAAATGTATGTGGCAGAAAGAAAAATTCAGTGATAACAACAGTAAAGACCATCCTCTCTAACAGATACAGAACTGCATAATGCAAAGGGATTAAATCATCATTCCTAGTCTTAGATTCTTTATAGCAAGCATTTATCAGATGGACTACTTGGACCAGAAAAAACTAAAATACTTGAATTTCCATTCAGATCAGGAAGAACCTATTGATTCTTATAATGTTTCATTTAGAGAATATACTATTTTCATGTTTTAATTTAAAAATATCCATTTATTTCATATAAAAATGTCCTCATGTTGCAAAATGCCACTAAGACATAATAGATGTGTTTTACTGATCAGTAAGCCAGTTGAATATATGCTTACAATTCTTGTTCCCCATATATGTCATGTCCCTAAGTTTTCCCCAGTCATACAACCCACTGACCATCTCTCTTGGGAGAGCCATCCATGTCCACCTTCCTTCAGGGTCTAGCTCAGCAGTTGACCAGTAAAGGCTTTCCTTGGTCACTCCCTTCCTCAGTGATTGTCTCTTATGCTGAATGCTCACGCAGCCTGTATATTCTATTTGAGATGTAATCTATCCAGTATTGTTCAAATTCCTCTTTTACAGATACAGATTAAACCTTCTAAATTGGATTTTAACAGTCTCAGGAGCCAAAGCCATATCTGATCTACTTTATTTTTTTTTAACCCAAAACCTAGCATAGTAGACTGTCCATAAATCTATTAGTCCCACACTGGCTTAGCCCTACTAAAGTGCATCTTGTTAGTTTGGTGTAGCATTCCAGCACACAAAAATAATTTTTAATGTTGATTTTGTAATCTTGCACAATAGCTGCCTTTTTAAGCTCTGTGCTAGCAGAAAAAAGAAATGCATACTTTGTATGGGTTCATTCAAGTCCCTAACAAAACCCTTAACAAGACAGGGTCAAAGGAAAAGCCCTGTGACATTCCATGAAACACCTGAGGCTGGTAAGAGTTATACCCCAACTTTTAGGTGGAATGCTTCTACAGATCCCAACAACTAAAAAAAGGAGCATAAGTCAGTGGAATCCTAAGAGAGAATGACCAAGTGCCTCGCTGAAAATGAGATCATCTAAGTTTATGATATTACGCTTCCTTAAAGAAGTAAACGAAGTTTGTCATGACAGTTTCTCAGTTACCCAATTATTTTTCCAATTGACTACTGCATTTTTATTTTAATGTTTGCAAATCATCTACTTAAAGATCTGAGCTTAATTTCTTTAAAAATCTCCAGGATGTTGTTATTTATAACAGTCTTCTAGGATCTTTCTGCTTCTCTAAAATTTCTCAAAGATAATGTCCCAGAGAGCATATCTGCAAGTTCCTTCAGTACCCTGAAATGGTTTCCTTTAGAGCTTCCAGAAGGCATGCAGCCTTGCCAACCCCTTGATTTTGGCCCAAAGAGACCCATTTCGGACTTCTGCCCTCCAGAACTATGACATAATAAATCGGTGTTGTCTTAAGCCACCAAGTTTGTGGTAATTTTTACAGCAGCAATAGGAAACTAATACAGTCCCTGATTCAAAAAAAAATCTTGGCTTAAAATCAAGCTCCTTTCTTTCTGCCAGGGTCCAGTGTTTATCTCCAGACTCTTGGTCTACATTTTTCCTCCATTAGCAGGCTGTCCTTTAATATTCCTGAACCCTCATGCCAAGCTCTAATTTGTTCATCCCTCAAGACTCACTTTTATACCTGTTTCTTGATCTACTCCCTGATTCCAACTCATAGTTTTACTTCTACAGACTCAGCTACCATTTCTACTAGGCCTTCCCTAGGCCTGGTCTGTTGTAAGCTTAACCTCAGTCTACTTTGCCTTGTAACAGGATTCTCAGTTTCTTTACTTCACTTGAATCCATAACCATTGCCCTAATGTTTACAAACTACTTAACATCAAATCAAAATAAACTGAGATAAGTGTAGCAGTAGTAGGTTTTGTAAGTAAAGAAAGGAATATCGGTAACATTAAACAGGAAGTTTAAAAAATACTATAAATACAAACTATCTGCTTGAAATGAATTTAAACTTCTACACCTAGATGAACTACAACTCAAGTATTAGCTGAGCCACTGAATAACATTTTGAAAATTATTAGGTAACAAAGGGTGCCATAAAACTGGATTATATTCAAATTCACTATTAATATTAAAAAAGGGGGAAGAGACAGGAAGGCAAATCCTAAAAACTAAAGACTGGTTAGTTTGACAGCGATTCCTGTTTTCAGATGAGCCTGTCAGCACTAAAGACAACACATGTTCACTAAGAATTAACCTAACACCCATTTATGTAAGGACAATTAAGTTGATTATTTAATAGGAAAATGCTGGGGATAGAGGATAACCTAAGTTCAACAAAGTTTTCCTTATGAGCCACATAAACATATTAACATTTCAAAACAATCAATAGTTTAAGTCTGAACCATGCACTGTTGGTGGGAATGTAAAATAGTGCAGCCGTTAAGGAAACAGTATGGAAATTCCTCAAAAAATTTAAAATAGGATTATATATAATCTAGCAATCCCACTTGTAGATATATATCCCAAAGAACCCAAAGCAGAATCTCAAAGAGATAGTTGCACACCTATGTTCAATGTAGCATGATTCACAACAGCCAAGAGGTAGAAGCAACCCAAATGTTCACTGATGGATGAATGGATAAGTAAAATATGGTAAATACACTCAATTGAATACTACGCAGCCTTAAAAAGGAAGGAAATCCTATCACATGCTATAACATTGATGAACCTCAGACATTATGCTAAGTGAAATAAGCAGTCACAAAAAAACAAATACTATACGATTCTACCCATATGAAGTATCTAAAGGAGTCAAAACCATAAAAACATAAAAGAGTAAAGTGACTGCCAAGCGCTGGGGGGAGGAGAAATTAGTGTTTAATGGCTTCCTTTGCAAGATGAAAAAGTTCTAGAGATCTGTTGCACAACAATGTGAATATATTTAACACTACTGAACTGTACACTTAAAAATAGTAAAGATGGCAAATGTAGTGTTATGTGTCTTTTACTGAAATATAAATTCAAGACTTTACAAAAGGAAAAAAACCTTGAACTGAACAAACAACATGATTTGTAATAAGAAAAATTTTAGTCATGCTGATTCGAAGGCATTAATCATGTGTAAAACCTTAAAATCATAACCTTTAAGAAAAGCCGAAGAGGCCAGGCACAGTGGCTCACATCTATAATCCCAGCACTTTGGGAGGCCAAGGCGGGTAGATCACCTGAGGTCAGGAATTCAAGACCAGCCTGACCAATATAGTGAAACCCCATCTCTACTAAAAATACAAAAATTAGCCGGGCGTGGTGGCATGCGCTTGTAGTCCCAGCTACTCAGGAGGCTGAGAGAGGAGAATTGCTTGAACCCAGGAGGCGGAGGTTGCAGTGAGCCGAGATTACGCCACTGCACTCCAGCCTGGGCCACAGAGCAAGACTTCGTCTCAAAAGAAGAAAAAAAAGAAAAAGAAAAAGCTGAAGAATAAAAGCGGGAGTGTTATTTAGCCTAACAAAGACAGTGAAACCTAAAAGAATTAGCAGAGAAGAGCACCTAAACTTTTTCTGTGCTTAATGAGAGTTTATTCATTCATTCATTCAAAAATGTTTATGGAATACCAATGAGGTGGAAGCCACTGTTCGAGGTGTTTGTGATTTACCAGTGAACAAAACAAAGATCCCTGCCCTCATGAGATTTTACATTCCAATGAGGACAGACACACAATAGACATAATCAATAAGTATGGTAGGCTCCCTTTAAGTGGCTCCCAGTGGTCTCTGGTATTCACACTCCTATGTAATTCTGCATGTGGGTGGGGGGGAGGGGTGGGGGGTGTAGGTGTGTTGGGAGGGTGGGATATTGAACCTAACAAATAGAATACAGCAAAAGTGATGGGCTGTCACTTTCAAGATTAGGTTATAAAAGACTATGACTTCTATCTTGCTCACACACTCCCTCTTGCTCTCCCCTACTTGCTTGCTCTGAATCTTGTGCACTGCCCTGTAGAGAAGCAAGGAGTTGAAGGCAGACTCCAGGCAACAGCCAGCACTGAACTGAGGCCCTCCGTTCGATGGCCCATGAGGAACTGAACAATGCCAACTACCACATGCATGCATTTATAATGACTCCATCTCCAGTCGAGCCTTGAGATGACCAGAGCCCTAACCAACACTTCAAGCACAACCTGTGAGAGACCCTGAGACAAAGGACCTACCCAGATTGCTGCCAAAAACTATGATAATAAATGTTATTGTTTGAAGCCACTAAGTTTTGGAATGATTATTTTACACAGCAACATATAACAAATACACTAATTATATGGCATGCCAAAAGGAAATGCAAAAAAGCCACGTGGAGCAAAGTAAAAAATAGAGGAGAGGTGCAAGTCACAATGTTTAAAAGAGGTGTTACCAATACTTACACACAAATGCTTACAGCAGCATTATTCATAAAAGACAAAAAGTAGAAACAACTCAAGTGTCCATTAATTGGTAAATGGATAAACAAAATGTGGTATGTCTATTCAATGGAATATTATTCAGCCATAAAAAGAAATGAAGTACTGATACATGCTACTACATGGATGAACCTCAAACATAGGCTAAGTGAAAGAAGTCAGTCACAAAAACCACATACTGTATGATTCCACCATAAGAAATGTTCAGAAAAGAAAATTTATAGAAACAGAAAGTAGTTTAGTGATTGACTAGGGCTGGAGATGGGAACAAGATTAACTGTAAGTGGACATGAGGGATCTCACTGGGGTGATGGAACCATTCTAAAACTGGATAATGGTGGTGGTTGCTCAAATCAGCCAACTTATTAAAAATCATTTAACTGTACACTTAAAACAGGTAAATTTATGATATGTAAATTACACCTCAAAATGGCTACTGGGGGTGTTAACAGGGCATCACTGAGAACATAACATTAGTAGAAGTTTGAAGGAAGAAGAGTATTAGCCATGTGCATATCTGGGGGGAACATCCCTGACAAAAGAGAGCCTACGCAAAGACCTTTGGGCAGGAGAATATCTGGTGTGCTTGCTGCACAGCAAGGTGCCAGTGTGGCTGGAGCTGAATTTGAAAGAGGAAGGTAGGAGATGAACAGACAAAATTAATGATGGATGGAAGATGGTGGTGATAGGAATCATACAGAGTTTTGTTTTTTCTTTTTGGGGGGTTTCTTATATATATATATATATACATATATAATTTAAGTTCTGGGATACATGTGAAGAACGTGCAGGTTTGTTACATAGGTATACACATGCCATGGTGGTTTGCTGCACCCATCAACCCATTATCTACACCAGGTATGTCTCCTAATGGTATCCCTCCCCTAGCCTCCTCCCCACCAACAGGCACTGGTGTGTGATGTTCCCCTCCCTGTGTCCATATGTTCTCATTGTTCAACTCCCACTTATGAGTGAGAATATGCCATGTTTGGTTTTCTGTTCCTGTATTAGTTTGCTGAGAATCATGGTTTCCAACTTCATCCATGTCCCTGCAAGGGACATGAACTCATCCTTTTTTATGGCTGCATAGTATTCCAGGGTGTATATGTGCCACATTTTCTTAATCCAGTCTGTCACTGACGGGCATTTGGGTTGGTTCCAAGTCTTTGCTATTGTGAATAGTACTGCAGTAAACATACGTGTACATGTGTCTTTATAGTAAAATGATTTATAATCCTTTGGGTATATATCCAGTAATGGGATTGCTGGGTCAAATGGTATTTCTGGTTCTAGATCCTTGAGCAATCACCACGCTGTCTTCCACAATGGTTGAACTAATTTACACTCCCACCAACAGTGTAAAAGCATTCCCATTTCTCCACATCCTCTCCAGCATCTGTTGTTTCCCGACTTTTTAATGATTGCCATTCTAAGTGGTGTGAGATGGTATCTCGTTGTGATTTTGATTTGCATTTCTCCATATAGAGTTTTTTATACCACTGGAAGGACTTTGGCTTTTACCATGAGAGAAAAAAAGAGAAGCACATAAGGTTCTGGGAAGAGGAGCGATAAGGTCTGACTTGAATTTTTAAAGGATCATATAATTATAAGTTGCAAAAAGAAAATATAAAAGGCACCATGTAAGCTAGCTGCTTCAGTTACTGACCTCTCTTACCTGACTGGGATTTTGGAGAAGTTTTCCATTCAAAGGAGGGGGAAACTTGTTAGTGTCTCAAAATGTGGCCTGCAAGCCACATACATCAGAACAACAGGGAGGCTGGTAGCACGTGCAGGCCCTCAGGCTCCACCTCTGACTGCTGATATCTGGGGCTTGGGATGAGACTCTGAATCTTACAAACTTCCCAGGTAATATCTTTGAGAAACACAATGAACTAGACAAACATTAAGGTCTCTTTAAACTCTAAATTATGAGAAACGTATAGGCTACCTGGACCATGTTTATCTAAAGCAATGACTAGGATTTACAAATGGACATCTGAATTGATTATTTTATTATGGATGAAGTCATCTTTTTTTTCCATTCTCAAAAAACCTTACCCAGTTGTTTTTTTTCCCAGCATAAATTTCCATGTTCTCTCCATACTGTGGCTCTTCCAGTAATGTCTGGTATTCAAACATGAGGCGGGAGCTCTCCCGGAGGCGGCTACATTGGAATTGGTGATATTGTTGCACAAGTTCCTTCACCACAAGTAAGAGACATTCAGGATTTGAAGGATTCCAGGAGGCAAGATTCTGTAGAAGTCGTAACAAATAAAAGACCAGTTAAAACTGAAATTTCATACAAATCCAGTATCACATTCACACATCAATGTAGAGGAAAAGAGTAATAGAAATCTAAGAGGAACAGACTACTCCTCCTGAGCCATATACCCAGAGATGAAGTTAGAGAAATCTTTTGATATTGGCAATTTCTCCTGCCTTCTAAAAAAATCCTTGCAGAAAAATTGAGGAGGAATTCCATCATGAATAGGCAGAAAAAGTGAAGTGTAAAGCCGGGTAGTAACAAAACAAGAAACCTAAATATCCTAGAAGACCATAATTTTAGCCCTGGAAGACTTAATTTGTTTCTTATTCTTTTATAATTTTAATTTTTTTCGATCTCTACCTAAATTCAGCATTATATGCTAAAGTAATTCAACTCAGATCCACAGACCATCTGTATCTGTAATACCAGATATAAATAAACGCTCTGTAAACACTACAGCCTCACAGAAATATAAGCACAATGGTGACGGTTAGGCCTGAAAAAGATAGGCATAAAATAGAGACACGGGAAAATGTCTGCCAAATGCGCAAATCTGAATAACCACAGTTCATCCGTCAGTCACTCCTCCAAGTGAAAAAGGATGTTTCCAAGAAAAAAGCAGCTAGTTCAGCTTGGAACTCAATCACACTCAGGATTTTCCTTGAGACAACGTACTTAGGTATGCAGTAGTCCTCCATGTGTACTCTCTGTGTCGCACAGAATATTGAAAGCATGTGTACTCAAGGGTTATGACTTTATAAAATTCATAGTTTTTATTACTTCATCAAAGACATTTCCTTTTTTTTTTTTTGAGAAGGAGTCTCGCTCTGTCGCCCAGGCTGGAGTGCAGTGGCGCGATCTCGGCTCACTGCAAGCTCCACCTCCCAGGTTCACGCCATTCTCCTGCCTCAGCCTCCCGAGTAGCTGGGACTACAGGCACCCGCCACCACGCCCGGCTAATTTTTTTTGTATTTTTAGTAGAGATGGGGTTTCACCGTGTTAGCCACGATGGTCTCAATCTCCTGACCTCATGATCCGCCTGCCTCAGCCTCCCAAAGTGCTGGGATTAGAGGCATGAGCCACAGCGCCTGGCCAAAGACATTCTTAAGTGAACTGTTGTTTTTTTTTAACTAAGTATGTGTGACAACAGAGAATAAAATAACCATGAGTATAGCTTGATGTCTGCTGTGGTTAATGCCAAGTCATCAGTTTTGCCCGCCACTGCTTCTGCAATGTAAATGCAAACATTAACACTGTAAAAAAGATGTCATAATATCTTAATATGATTATGAAAACAGTTTTGACTTTGCAGACCCCTGAAATGGTCTCAGGGATCCTCATAGGTCTGCAGACCACACTTTGAGAACCATCAACACTACTTTATATTATCTTAAGGACAAACCAAGCATAGCTTCTACCAAAAGAAAACAAAGAAAAATTAAAGGAATGCATTTTTTAAAGGAATTACTTTGCTCTACTGAGTAGGTTGATTTATAGGAACTAAATGACAATGGGGAAATTCACAAGTGTTCTCTCATTTATAGGAAAAACAGGTCTTAGGATGTTCAGATAAAGACGATGAACAGAGGAAAAAGTAAGAGCTTCAGCATCATACAGTGAATAAGAGGGGTATCTTGATATGAAAGTGATTTGATAAGTAAAGTACAAAGTTTTCCCTGGCAAATCCGTTGACCTCAATAGCAGGAAACTCCTCTGAGCTGTTCAAGACTAAATTCAAAGTATCAATAGGATATAACAGCATTGTATAGAACTTAAAATGATCTTAACATAGCTTGCTATGCATTTCCCTCAGAGAGCATTGCTAAACATTTATAAGCAAGAATAAAATACAATATTCCATTTCTTGGTCAAGTATTCCTTACCAGTCTTCATTCCCTACTAGAGCAAAAAGAAAAGTTAGTTGTCTTGATTTATATTTTTTAAATTCTGTCATTTCTCCTTAGTTATTTGGCAAGCTACAGGCCTATATCCAAACAATTGTTTTTATTATACTTTAGGTTTTAGGGTACAAACAATTTTTAAAAATTATAAAAACATATAAGTTGGCAACATACCTTACCAACTCGAATTCATTTCAAGTGATTCAAACAAATTGTTAAAGACATACCAACCAGTCTCCTTCCATTAAAATATAATTTCTTTATTGATCTCCTTAGCCATTCAAGGCAAACTCACTGGAAAACACTCCCAATCAAGGATGGTTTAGCTATACTAAACAAGATAAAAATTCCTCTAGTATTGCTACACGACCACTTTTACTTGTTAGGTAATTTGTAGTTTGAACCACTTTGCCTAGAAGGGGAGAAAACAGAAGATATATAAAGTTTTAGTTACTCCCTAAGAATAGGGCATATTTTAAAAACAGGTCTGGCAATACAAGGCATTGGAGCTTTCCATTCTCTTGAGTAGGAGATACAGAAAAATGCCCAAAGCTCCTTCAGGGAAAGAGGGGGAGGAGGCATAAGTTAGCAGGAGTCTATGAAAAAGAGAAAAATAAGTGTTTCTCTCTCTATTCACAAAGTTCTTTTTCTACTTCTTTTTGGTAATGCTTGAAGGAAGAAATCTGAAATGAGGATGGTCACAAAGAGTAGGCACAGGACACATCACATATTAACAGAGAAAAGAGCATACAAAAAAGGATTCCAAAAATGAGGAATGAAAAACGCATTCAGAGAAAGTGATAAAACATTGTCAAAGAAAAACAAAAGCAAAAGAAAATTCACTACTATTTTATAATACAAACTTCATTCATTCTCACGAAAACACCTATGAAACAGTTCAGGGAGGGTATCACGCAAGTTCTTTTTAAAGACTAGTTAACTAGAGAGATCAAATAACTGCTCACATTCAAGTGTAAACAATAATTGAGACTGTGTAGAATGTAAATCTTCCTACTCTTCCTCCAATCAGTTAACTAAAATATCAGTTTTGAACCAACGAACTGGCACTTGCCTCTTTGTGGTCATGAGCGAACTCGTGCATAGTGGTAATTTTGAATTGTTTACTTTGGCTCCCCTGTCTAGGCTGCCTGATAGGAGGAGTGCTCCGAGTTCATGTGACCCTTCACCTTCCCACGTTTCTCTCTCGTAAATATACTCCATCACGTACCTATGGGCTCCCATATCAATGGCCCCGCAGACTTGAACAAGCCCAACCAATCCTCAGAGCTCCTCCTTATCAGAGCTTCCTTCTTCAGAAAGACAGTGAGGAATAGTAGTTTCAAGGCCTAGCTCACCCTCAATTCCGGTTCCACTTATCAAAACCCATAGTTTTTTGGCCACAGTCCCACAAATTAAGACATGCGCAAGGATGCCAATAAACGGAAAACACTGAGAAACAATGTAGTCTGTCCATGTCTTTGGGGAGATAAAGGAGGAAACTAAGCAAATGAAATGAGACTTGGAACCATCTCTGCTTAATAAGGGAGGGGAAAAAATCTTCCAGGGGGAAAAAATGATTTAATGAAATTAATCTTATGATAAAAATGTTCAACTAATAAAAGGATAAGGTACAGGAATACATTCAAAATATAACAAGAAAATTATCTAAAACTTCTTACTACAAAATTTTGCCCAACTCTCTAGCATATCGATAAAATAAAAGGAAATTAAAAGAGACTGACAATATATGAAAAGTATGTAAGCCCATTAGTGTTAAGGAAGTATAATTTTCCTAATTTCTCCTTTTTAATAAACTAATTTTTCATTGAAAAAGTAATATATGCACACGGTAAAACAAATATTTTTTAAATGGCATAAAAGAATGTAAAGAACAATATTAAGTCTCCCTCCAGCCTATATTATGAGATCTTCTCCCTAGAGAAGATACTTTCCCCCACACAGGGCCTGCACACAACACCAGTGTCTGACCCTTCCTAAGTTCCTCCACATGACCCATGGCTCTGCCACTCTATGCTGCCTTTCCCACTCTTTGAAGCTCCAAACACTGCTTCCATGGTGCCTGTTTCCCTCAGATCAGTGTCTTACTTTCAACTTATTATCCTGATAGTGCTTCAGCTCCACAAATTGTTTCTGGCACCCATGGGACGCTCTGATTTGGCCTCTTCCTCACCCAGCATTTCCCACAAAAGAAGAAAGTTGGGCAAAAATTATGAGAAAAAATGTTTATATCTTAAATTAGTCAAGTTCTTTTTTTCAGCAAACAGCTAATGTTGGTGAAGATATTTCATGGACCTTTTTACACAAGGAATTGTAAACTCATACAAGTAGTTTAACTGTGTGTGTGTGTGAGTGTGTGTGTGTCGGAGAGAGAGTCTTAGAAATGTTTATTCTCAATGCCTCTAGAAATCTTATTTCTGGGAATCTAGCTAATCTGCAAATAACTAAAAATAAGGGGGGGACTTTATAGACAGAAATACACATAGAGTCATTTGTAATATCATGAAACTGCAAACAATCTAAACACCTGATAATAAGAATTGTTTTAAAAACTGTTAAAGTAATTCAAATAAATAATCTGCAACTATGTTTCTATACTATTACAGTATGTTTATACAATTATATATATAATTGTATAATTATATATATAATTGTATAATTATATATATAATTGTATCAACAATTATAATAGCACAGAAACAATTGCAACAGCACAGAAAATACTTTTGTTAAAATACTAAATGAGGAGAGATATAAATCTGTATATACATTATGATTACAACTTGGCTATCCCCATCCCCTCCCAACCATCCACAGCAAAAACCATCTTAACATGGAAAATTTATTGGGAGAATTGTTAATAACTTATATCCATAGTTGGATGCTATTTAAAAGAGTTTTTTTCTTCTTCCTGTTTTTCTGTATTTTCCAGATTTTCTGAGTGTATATACATGTATATGTATGTATATATACATAAGACATGCACATACTTTCATAATGGAAATATAACTTTTAAGAAAACATAATAGCATACTTCACGTATTTTATTTCACACTTCACATATTTCATTTCTAACTGTTTTTCAATCTCAAAGTTTAAGAAATTCCATTTGTCATTTATACATTTTATGAGGTCAGACTCCAATTGTCTCTTCTACACAACTAAAAAAGTTAGCCAGTGCCATAACCGTCTGGAAAACAAATCTTGCATCATTTAGCCCTAAATACGTATGCTTCAAGTAACTCTGAATTTACTATTTCTTAAATTCTGAGCCTCGCAGAACATTTCCAGAAAGCTAATGCAACATGCTAAAGTGTAGTGGTCACAGTTGAAGCAGTTTATTGTGCTTTCCTTAGCCAAAACTCTTTTGTGTTGCATTCATCTAAATGCAAAGTCTTACTAAACAAAAAGAACAAATCTGGAGGCATCACATTACCTGACTTCAAACTATACTATAAGGCCATAGTCACCAAAACAGCATGTTACTGGTATAAAAACAGGCACATAGGCTAATGGAACAGAATAGAGAACTCAGAAATAAAGCCAAATACTTACAGCCATTTGATTTTCAACATAGCCAACAAAAACATAAAGTGGGGAAAGGACACCCTATTCAACAAATGGTGCTGAAATAATTGGCAAGCCACCTGTAGAAGAATGAAACTGGATCCTCAGCTCTCACCTTATATGAAAATCAACTCAAGGTAGATGAAAGACTTAAATCTAAGACCTGAAACCATAAAGATTCTGTAAGATAACATAGGAAAAACCTTTCTAAACATTGGCTTAGGCAAAGACTTCATGACCAAGAATCCAAAAGCAAATGCAACAAAAACAAAGATAAATAGATGGGACTTAATTAAACTAAAAAGCTTCTGCACAGCAAAAGAAACTATCAGCAGAGGAAACAGAAAACCCAGAGTGGGAGAAAATCTTCACAATCTATACATCTGACAAACAACTAATATCCAGAATCTACAAAGAACTCAAACATATCAGCAAGAAAAAAAAAATCTCATTAAGAAGTGAGACACATGCACACCTATGTTTATTG
Organism: Nomascus leucogenys; assembly: GCF_006542625.1. Lineage (NCBI taxonomy): Eukaryota > Metazoa > Chordata > Mammalia > Primates > Hylobatidae > Nomascus > Nomascus leucogenys. Next base: position 58,733,736 of record NC_044399.1, read on the forward strand.
CAGCACTATTTATAATAGCAAAGACTTGGAACCAATCCAAATGCCCATCAATGATAGACCGGATAAAGAAAATGTGGCATATATACACCATGGAATACTATGTAGCCATAAAAAAGAATGAGTTCATGTCCTTTTCAGGTACATGGGTGAATCTGGAAGCTATCATTCTCAGAAAGCTAACAGAGGAACAGAAAATCAAACACGGCATGCTCTTGCTCATAAGTGGGAGTTGAACAATGAGAACATATGGACACAGGGAGGGGAACGTCACACACGGGGCCTGTCAGGGGTTGGGGGGTAAGGGGAGGGAGAGCATTAGGACAAATATGTAATGCATGTGGGGCTTAAAACCTAGATAATGGGTTGATAGATGCAGCAAACCACCCTGGCTCATATATACCTATATAACAAACCTGCACGTCCTGCACATGTATCCCAGAACTTAAAGTAAAATGTTTTAAAAAGTGGACTAAGGACATGAATAGACAATTCTCAAATGAAGATATACAAATGGCCAACAAGCATTTGGAAAAATGCTAACATCACTAATTATCAGAGAAATGCAAATCAAAACCGTAACGCAATACCACTTCACTCCTGCAAGAATGACCAAAATCAAAAAATAACAGATGGCATGGATGTGGTGAAAAGGGAACACTTTTACATCATAAAAGTAAAAAAAGGGAATGTAAACTAGTACAACCACTATGGAAAACAGTGTGGAGATTCCTTAAAGAACTGAAAGTAGATCTACCTTTCGATCCAGCAATCCCACTACTAGGTAACCACCCAGAGGAAAAGAAGTCATTATATGAAAAAGATACTTGCACACGCATGTTTACAGCAGCACAATTTGCAATTGCAAAAATGGGGAACCAGCCCAAATATTCATCAATCAACGAGTGGATAAAGAAAATGTGATATATATCATGGAATACTACTCAGCCATAAAAAGTAATGAAATAATGGCATTCACAACAACCTGAATGGAATCAGAGACTATTATTCTAAGTGAAGTAACTCAGGAATAAAAAAACAAACATCGTATGTTCTCACTCACATGTGGGAGCTAAGCTATGAGGACACAAATGTATAAGAATGAGGACACAAAGGTATAAGAATGACACATTGGACTTTAGGGACTCAGGAAAGGGTGAGAGTAGCAAGAAACAAAAGACTACACATTGGGCACGTGTACACTGCTTGTGTGATGGATGCACCAAAATCTCAGAAATTGCCACTAAAGAATTTATTCATATAACCAAACACCACCTGTTTCCCAAAACCTACTGAAATACAAAAATTAAAAAATTTTTAAAAACCTGTACACAAATGTTCATAGTAGCATTATTCCTAATAGCTAAAAAGTACAAACAACCCAAATGTCCATCAACCAATGATGAATAAATACGATGTATACATACATACAATGGAATATCATTCCACAATAAAAATACTGATTCATGCTATGACAGGGATCAACCTTGAAACATTAAGCTGTGCAAGAAGCCAGACCTAAAGGCCACACATTGTATGAATCCATTTATACAAAATGTTTAGAAAAGCCAAATCTATAGGGACAGACTGTAAATTAGTGGTTGCCTAGGGCTGGAGACTTGGGGGAAAACGAGGACTGCTAATGGGTACACGGTTTCTTTTTGGGAATGATTAGAATGTTGTAAATTCACTATGGTAATTGATGACTGCACGACTCTGTGGATATACTAAAAACAACTGAATTTTATACTTCAAATGGATGAGTTACATATCAATTAGATCTCAATAAAGCTGTTAAAAAAGAAAAAAGTAAAAATCTTTCTACAACATAGAAAGTAATAGTGTATTAGGTAATTTCTAATTTTAAACTTCTAATGTCTGTAATCATGAATAAATTATATAGAATATGCAGAAAAAATAAAATAAATGGGAAGTCTTAGGAAATCACCAACATTTTACATTTCTAACAAAACTGGAACTGAACAAGCATGATTTTTTAAAATGTCACTCCATCTGGAGAATACCAAGGATAACAACAAAAATAAATTTGCTATTGACCTATTTGTAAGAGGACCAAGTATTATCAGCAATAAGTGTTTACACTGTACATTTTGTTAAGTATGTATAATTCCTCTAATATATCATCTAAAACAATTGAAATCATTTTAAACATATTTTCCTAATTTCTTCAAATATAACGATTTCCAAATTTTGTAAAATCGAGTGGACATAACATGAATTTTGAGGATGGGAGAAGAGAAGCTGGATTAAGAAAAACTAACTTTGGGACTATTCAGAGCAAGTCTACTCCTTCTTCCATGTAAATGCCCTTCAAATATTTATAGTCATGTGGCTAACAAAGAAAGGTAACACAGCACTGCCAATCATATCCCTTATGGTTTTAACTTGCAGATTATATTTTGGGATTTTGTTCTTGAGAAATTTCAACTATTAAGAACAAAATGAAGTGGAGACAAGAAAGAATATCACAGTAGTACCCTTCACCACTACAAATTGTAGCACACTCATAGAAATAAATATTGGTAAGGCAAAAAAATTAAACAGGGTAGTTCTGTGATCCTCCATGGCTTTGTTTTCAAATATTCTAATAATTCTCTTCCCCCTTGTAAGCAGAGCCTATAGAGTCTGATGAGATTGTTGCTATGATGTTTGAAGTTGTTCATTACAGTCTAAAACACAGTGGATTCTGGGATGCACAGAAGTTAATTAGAAAGAAATGCACCTGCGGCGGGCCCGCTTTGGCCATCTCTCCGGCCCGGTTTCCCTCGGCGTGCGACTGTGTGCTCAGCCCAGCACCATGGGGAAGTGGGACAAATGGGTGGCCTATATGAACCCAACAGCAATGGCGAGATCAAGGGGTCCAATCCAGTCTTCAGGGCCAAAAATACACGATTATCTGAATCGATCAAGGCATACCTGGGAAGAAGTAAAAGAGCAACTAGAAAAGAAAAAGAAAGGCTCCAAGGCTTTGGCTGAATGTGAAGAAAAAATGAATGAGAACCGGAAGAAAGAACTAGAAAAACACAGGGGGAAATTGTTAAGTGGAAGTGAGAGCTCATCCAAAAAAAGACAGAGAAAGAAAAAAGAAGAAATCTGGTAAGCATTCATCTTCTTCTTCATCAAGCTCTGATTCTTCCAGCGGTTCTTCTGACTCTGAAGATAAGGATAAGAAACACGGAAAACTGAGAAAGAAAAAGAAGAACCGTTCACATAAATCTTCTGAAAGGCCCATGTCAGAAACTGAATGAGACAGTAAGGATAATTTAAAAAAGAAAAAGGAGTCAAAAGATGCAACTGAGAAAGAAAAGGACATTAAAGGACTCAGAAAAAAAGAGAAAGATATATTCTGAAGATAAACCTTTATCATCTGAGTCCTTGTCAGAATCAGAGTATATTAAGGAGGTACGAGCAAAAAAGATGAAAAGCAGTGAAGAACGAGAAAAAGCAACAGAAAAAAACAAAACAGAAAAAGAAGTGTAAGAAACACAGTAAGAAGAAGAAAAAGAAGCCTGCTAGTTCAAGTCCTGACTCACCATAACATTAAGAAAAATCAGGATTCCCTTATAGAGAAAGCACAATGTCTGAGGAAATTTCAGCTGTGAAAACTACAACATATTTACTAAAATGCATGAATTTTCTTGTTTTTAGAATTATTCCTGGACTATTCAGTAGCCACTCAAATGCCACTGTGTGAAAGGGCCATAAATACTGCCTGCTGCTTGAACATCTATTTTCTTCTCTTCCAGTGCTTGATAACTCTGGGAGATAATACACTGCAGTCGTACTAGTGGTTAAGATATTTGGGAATAAAATTAATACTTTTGACTAGAAGTGTCTAAAGATAAACCAACAGAAATTGAATCTGGATACATCTTTAAGATGTGATCAGAAATGACCAGATGACTCTAGTTAAAATTTTTGAAGGAGGGATTAAATTAATATTTCAAAACCCTTACTCTGTAGATAAATGTATGTTAATTTTTTCCCCTTGTATACTTTTATTTACCTGGGGAAGGAGCTTTTAGGGTTAGGGGGTGGTTTGCTATCTCTTTAGCTAGCGGAATAGTGTGCCTTTGATCCTCACACATCTGTATCATGAACACAGCAGCCATGCTTCACAGGAAGGTCAGAGCTGGCTGCCAGCAGTCTTGCCCTTTACTGACCTTATGTCATCCTTGGATGCTGTCATATGCTGCTTTGAGTGAACCAGAGAAACAGCCATTTGCAGCATGAGAAAGCCCCAAAAGCTTTGGGATTTACCTCCACTTCAATAATAATGAATATTTTTTAGCATTAGAATGTGTTATGTCATTTGAATTAATTTTGATTATACTTCGGCTTGGGAAAGGAATTACTTTAAATAGACACTGGTACTTTCTGAACTTGATAGCTAAGGATTCTAAAACGCACATTTTATACTAAGTTTTAACCAGTCAGGAAAATTTTATGTAACCAGTGATAGTTTATTTTTTGTATGAATTTTGTTTAGGCTGCAATGTTTAGCTTTTGTTAACTCCTCACTCTTGCTGTTTTAAGTTCATTACTATGTTTAACAACCTACTTGCCAAGATATTTAGCATGTAAAATGCAGGGTTTTTATTTAAAAAAAAAAAAACAGCTTCATATTGAAGCTGAGACTTACCATAAACAAGTTGAGTGGCAAAAAAAAAAGAAAAGAAAAAGAAAGAAAGAAATGCAAATATCTGCCATCCAAATGAATAGCTAAGTAGACACCAATAAATGGCCACTTCTGGGATTAATTTGGGCTAGTAAAAGTATTCCTAGAAAGACAGTTAGGTTAAGTCCTCACACTTACTTAGGAACTGTGTCTGTCAAGTAAATTGAATGTATGCCGGTAAAACATGGTGATTTGCGACCTGTGTTTAGGGGCTTCTGGTGGAGCTAGAACTAGCCTGAACAGAAGGCCCTTCAGGCTTTCTAAACCCTGTTTTAACCAGAACAACTCTGTTCTTCTGGTTTTTGTTTGTTTTAGTTTGGCTTGGTTGGAGTTTTATCAAAGATGTTGTTATTTGCAAAGAACCTTTTTTTGGAAAAATTGATCTAGTCTAATACTCAGTGAATAATTCAGTGAAATCTTAATGTTACCTCCCCCCGTCCTGTATGTCACCCTCATCTCAATACCAGAAGCCCTGCTAAGTGGAATCCATAATCATAACATGGCCATGGAGGAATGGCATAGGATCTTCACAAAAACGTGCTGAAGAAAAGTATGTCCTTTTGTTTTTTTCCTTTCAGTTTTTGTTTTTAAGACTTTAGCCACAAATTATTAAATTAGTCAACAAATATGCAGCTCATGCTTGGAGTAAAAGGGATTTATCTTATTAAATCCTACATATCTTAACAATAAGCAGAGTGGAGCTGGCAGTTGCTCCAGAAAAACTCATCCATTTTGGGGAGTTTTTGGGAGCAGCCATGGAAGCCATGGAAGCTTCTGATTGTGGTTCTGCCCCTCCTTTATCTTGAGCTCTCCAAGGTTCTGACCTGCCTCTCAACCAACAACCAACTTCGCTGTGAGCCACGTGTACACACAAACACACGTGTGTGTGTGTGTGTGTGTGTGTGTGTGTGTGAAAGAGCTATTTTTTTTTTTTTGCTTGCAGGATAAAATCGATCAGACCATTCCCTGGCTTACAACCAATGAAATCTTCTAGCTACTTGTGGTAATGTGATCCTGATTCTCATGTCAATACAGAACATGACAGTTATATATTCTTGAGGAGGACATATGTCTTGGGCAAAATGCACAAATACCTTTGTAGCTGAAAAACCACTTTCCCATAAAAGTTTGTGATAGGACTGGTAAGACTCACAATGGACAAAAAGCAAAATAGGAAATTTTAAGTCTGAACTTTTCAAAATGCCATTCGGTAGGCAGCCTCACCCAGTTGCTAGGTAAGCCAAACTTCCAACTAACAGAGGAATTCTAGGGCATGTTCAAATATCTATCAAGAGATGACCTACTGGTGGAATCTTATCAGAATTTATCCTCTCAATTTTGTGCCAGGGTGTCAGAATCTTTGGAGGTGGCATACTTCACATTTCTAGTTTCCTCCATAGGCAAGTAAGCTTTAAATCTAAAACATGTAAAAGTATCCCAAAATGATACCTAATTATAATTATGGCTCCATTTATAAAATTAAAAAGCCTGTGATGTCCCTTCTTGCCCATCAGAAATTGCTACATAGATTACCTTTCAGTTCCTCTTAAAAGAAGGTGACCAGTATACAGCCCCACTCCATCTTGAATTTCCACTTCAAATGAGTCTCTAGGATCACCCAGCTTAATTCCAACTTGTGTTTCTTTCTTAAGAATTAGGGATGGATAAATGGGAGGAAACAAAGGTGGGAGAGAAGTGGAGAGGGAAAAAATTTTAAACCACATCTCTTGATCCAATCTTCCTCATTTATTAAGAGAAAGAAAGTAGGCAGATTCCTGTCTATCTTGGAAAATCCCTCAAATGGGACAGGAATGAAAAGAATACCCTCCAAAGGAAAAGAATCTTAATTAGTCATTTTTCTCTTAAAACTGTAACCACACAGAGAATAAAAATAATGTATCTTCCAAAACATGCATTAGAGAACTAAGGCCAAGAACACTAAAATTATTGAATATAAGCACCATGAAGAGTACTAGAGTGACTAATAACTAAATATACTCTATTTCTTCCATAGGTGTTGTCTTTATCCTCACAATTTTAAGGTAATATCTTTTAAATACAAAATCAAATCTATTTGGGGCCAAAATGCTCAAGTTTTAAACCAGTGGTTTCTCAAAAATACATGAATTAATATTATTAGGACAAAATGTCAATGTAGGCTAAAATTTGACTTATGAATCCTAAACATTAAAACTATTTTTGTGGCCCCAGGTTGGCTGTGGTTCTGAAATGAATGTGACCATTTACCTTAGCTATTGATGCCACACACGGTCTCAATTAATGCTACTCAGACCCAGAGAATGAAAGGCAATGGCAGAAAGGGAATTAGCAAATATGATTTCTAACTTAATTCAAATTGTTTTTCCTGGGGATGTATTTAAATTTTCCAGGTTGCTCGAATATCATCCAGGGATGTGATTTTGAAGGAGACAGCTTGTTACTGGTTTTCCTGGCTGTACTACAAGAAACAACAGTGTGAGCTTATTTTAAGTTAATGTGTGCTTCTGTGTTTCTTTACAAGAAATTAACTGCAATCATTTAGTTAAAGCAAACACTTTGTTAGTGTTACACTTTTCATTAGAAAATGTCTTCAGGAATCTTTCAAACTTAGAGAGTTAAGAATCCCAATTCCGTCCAAAGATTTTAAACTTGGAGCAAATTATTTAAATCACAATGAACGATCATTTAAGCTTAGTGACCCTTTGCTGGCACTGAATATTTTATAGCCATAGGGAACTCCTATCCATTCTCCCAGATCAAGATAGTAACTTTTTTCCTGTCTCAGTCGGCACCAGACCCCACGGTAGATTCTTATTTCATTCTGACTATGATAATCACAAAGAAACCCACAGGAATGGGCAGTATGGAACAAGAAGAGCAAACAGTTTCAACCAATTTATTATTTACAACTGGAGAAACATCTGCAGGCTCTGACACCTAGTTTCTGACCTCTGCCCTAGATGACTTCCCTAGTGAGACTAGGCCCCTGGGCTACAATGATTTATATTATGTAACTGTTTCTCCACACCTTAGCTGAGCTCCCTGGACTTTAGACCCGCAATATTTGCCAGACCCTCTTCCTTTTAGTCAAAATCCCAGCTATAGGCTTTCCTGGCCAGTGGTCTTAAAACCACCAATGTCCTAGTAACACAGCTTATGTGTAAATGGGCAGGTAAAACTCCGAATGAAAAGGAGACCACCCCAGGCTCTTCAGGTTGTAACAGCCACATGCAGCTATAAGAGCAAGAAAGAAAAAGCAAAGCAAAATAGACACTCAACTGAAGGAAACGATATCCACAAAGCACAACACGCGGGATACTAAAGAGCTTTCAATGTCTTTATTCTTCTCCCTAAAAACTCTACCTCTTATCCCCAGATCCATATAATATCCTTGGTCTAAACATACATTTAGTAAACATCCATTGTTTCACGTCCAACTCCCATTCCCCTCTTGCTGATAACACCAACCCAAATTTTGTGGGGGAGACTTCCCTTCCCCATTCTCAGGCATAAGTTTTGAGTGGGAACCTCCAGTTCTCTATAAGCTCTATAGGTCCTCACTATCTAACTCCATCAACATTGCCTATGCACTTAGCTCAATGTTTTGATTCAGCCATTGGACACATATCCAATCAAAGCCAATGAGATAAATAAAGACATCAGCTGGGACTGCTGAGAAATAAAGGCTTTCTTTCTTCCTATGAAAGGAGAATATAAAGTCTGAATTGGAGTAACAATTTTTTATTCACAAGGGAAAAGACTTGTGAACCTGTGTGGATATGGGGACTAAAAGTTAACACAATGGGAGGCAGAGCAAAGAAGAAAAGAAATGGGAAGAAATCAGGTCCTTAAATAACATTATTTCAGCCACTGGACCAAGCTTTGTCTGATGCTCAATTCTGGACTGTTAAGTTCTCTAAGCCAATTAATTCTCCTTATAGTTAAAGCCAGTTTGAATCAGGTTTCTGTCACTTAAAAAAATGGAAAAAAAGAAAAATAAGAAAATAAAAGAGTGCTGACACACCACAACACCATTATCACCATTTTACCTCTTTAGGGGAAAGATCAGAGGAAGAGGCACATGAGCTCTTACTAGGCCATATAACTATTCAAGAGCACTTCAACCAAAAGTATAGATTTGGTATGGGTTTTCTGCCAGAGACAAAAGTTGAGCAGCTTCCTACATTTATCTGCAGAAAAATCTACACAGAGGATTAATCTATTTTTACTAACCCAGCAATGATTATAATGATTTTTCTTAAGGAAAAAATAAATAATAAGGAAAAGAGGAAAAACAGAATCTATATTTTTGTGTATTACAACTCATTCAATAAATTTAAGTTAAAATGGATCTGAAATAGGTATCTGAGATGTTCCCCATCCTAGCGCTTTTCAAACACCAATAAGGTATTTGATTCAGTGGGTAATCAAGTGAAACTTATAAAAAAGTCAACAGTCCCATTGAAGGACATAAAGGAGAAAAATGAACTGTTCCACACTAAATAAGGACCCTTTGATTACTGACATGTGTCTTTGATTACTGACATGCACACAATGAGCAGTACCCCAGCCCTTCTTTAGCACTGACCTTAGACAGGAGGCCTTCACTGGCTTCACAGTCCCTTAAACAGGAGATATTTTTACCTTTCCTCCACTTGACTGGAACATATTCAGTACGTACCAGCTGTCCTGTGGTATCATATGAATGCGGGCTCCATGCCACACTGGAAATGTGTGCCTCTGCCCAGTAAACCTTTACATCTTTTGCACACATTCTCTCCCCAGGAGACCTAAAATGGGTCCCCAGAAGGCAGCCATGGTGACTGCCTTCAAACCATTTATCAACTTAGCAATACACAATGATTATTGTTTCATGAACTGTCACTTCCTTAAACTACTGCCATCCGTCTCTAGCCCCTAAACCCATTCCTCACCAGTTCTTTCAAAACTGTGGTGCCTCTCAAAGTAAACTAAATAAAAGCATCTGTTTCAAATGGTACCATCCAAACAGCCTTCCCTGGGTCTCAGGATAAATAATCACGAAGACATAACTCTCTCCAATGAAGTGCGTCAAGAACCTTAACAAAGCCTTAACATCCCAAGCTATCAATTTCGACTGCCATCAACTCATCGTCAAACAGACTAGGTTTCTTTTTATTAATAAAGAGCATTTTACGTTTTAAAAAATCCCTTAATAGAAGGCTGTCAATATGCAATCTTCATTAACCAGGGAAGCCTGATCTTTCCCTACAAGTATATGAACCTTTTCTACCTACTACCCTAGCTTCCACACTGGCTATCATCAGAGTAACTGTGGAAGCATCTTAAAAAGACAGAGTATCAGATCCAACCCTCTGATACACTGATTAAGTATGCTTGAGGTGAGACCTGCTCCTTGGCCCTATACAGTCTTTTCATGATTTTGGAGTCAGGTTCAGGCATTCACGTAGCAGGCAAAACCTAGAACACTTAATTATTTTTCCAATGAATTTTCTCATTGTGATTAAAGGCCCAAATAATTTCATATAAACTCGCTAGACCTTCACATACAATCCATTGACTAAATGATGGCTAAAAGCTCCACCCACTAGAGCTTTCCACTAGTTGCCCCACACGTATCCCAGGAAGTTACAGATTGTTTCTCCAGACCTCTGGTCTACTTCTAACAATGAATATCACCTGGAATCCAGAGCTGCCCATATCCAGGGGGGAAAAACATCTTCAACAATGGAGAGCCAACATCATTCTTGCTCCTTTCTGCTTCTCCTATAGTAATGAATTTTACTAAACTTGATCCTTTCATCTGCCTAGATCTGTAATATCATCCAGGCTCCCTGTGAGATCCCATCTCCCCTGATTTAATGTCACTTGTGCCCTGGGGGGAAAGTGCCAAATAGCTTTCTCAATGGTGTGATCATTCTCAAATTGGACATATTTATTTGTGTTTAATTTTAAATCATCATCTTTTCTCTCAAATGTTTTTGTGATGGTTTCATTAAGATTAAGGAATTATGGAGCATTTGCAAATTGACCGCCTCAGCCTGCAGACATGCTTTCTTTGACCCACACAAATTTTTATTTGAAAATCTTTAAACAAAGCATACACGCTTCAGCAGGTCACAATCCCCACCAATTCCAACTGTTTTATACCTACTTTTTCATTCATTTGTGTTACCTGGGTACACTTGACTGGCTCCTTCAGACATTGGAGTTCGTAGCCCCTGCTACAAATAAGATTATTGAGATTTTAGGGCATCTCCTAAAAAGACTGTTTATTTCCTCCCATGGTCTCTTCATTTATGGTAGATGCATCAGGTCTTTATTGGTGTCATGTAAGCAAAAGAATAGCTGAAGTTTCTCAGTCATTGAAAATTAAAGATGAAAAGAAACCTCTTCTATTTATTGCACCCACTAATGTTCATAAGAAATCACTGATTGTCTGGGTAATATAGTTACTTCATATCACTGTCTTTCTATGAGATTATAAACTATGGGAGAACAGGAACAGTATCTTATTCATCTCTATGCAAGTACTGTGTTAGACATTATGGGTTATTCAAAGTGGGCACTCAAATTATTTTTCAAGTGAATGATCACTACTATTCAATTCATTATAAACAAAATTAGGTATATTAAAGGATCCAAAACATTTTCCAAGGTCAATAAAGATACTGGCTACTGGGAGCCAAGTTAATCTGTGGTTATTAGCAGAAGTAGACAAAAGAAAATTGGAGAGCAATTCTGAAAATACAATATTGCAATAAGACTAATTACAGTCATCAATCACAAAAAGTTTGAACAATCTGAAAAATAGTATCTTAAAAGCATTCTAAGACATAATTTCTTTCCAAAGGCTATCACACTTAAAATAAGAACGTAAAAATAGTTATAAAAATGAAATGAAATTATTATGGCTCAATAGACAAGGTCTAAGGGATACAAAATAGCACATTAAATCAGTTCATAAAAACTGTATGTGATGTTGATCTTCCTGTTTTTCATAAACCTTATAATTGTGCTTCCAGAAAGCTACCAAGCATCTGCCTCTATGTAGCTAATTCTTTTAATCTTGGAGCTCTAACAAGGAAATAGAGAGTATACTGTGCCAGGATCACTATCTTCTCCAGCCAAAAGCATTATGTCTTGGAGCCAATTTCCTCTTAGTAAATTTTGATCAAATTTCTTCCATTTGCAGCTTCCTTAGTACTGGTAATGGCTGCAATGTCACAGGTTGATATATATGTATATATGTTTAACAATATACATTATAAATTTAACAATAATATGTACACCTGTGCACATGAGTAAATACAAGTCTATGTATGCAGCCACACATATATATGCATTCATAGTGGTTCCTGTCTCTTTATGTGATTCTCTGTGACTACCATTCAGGTTTTCTTAATCCAGTGAAAATTCTCTGGTAACAAACATTACTTTGGAACTCTGCATTAATCAACTCTGCTATACAGCTACAATATAACGATAATTAAGGTTAATAATAATTCTGATGCTATAAAGTCTCTTAAATGCTTCCAAACCATCAAAAAAAAGATCACATTATGTTCTACTTTTAGTGAGAGAGGTATTTTATTTAAAAAATCAATTATTTTAAAAGAACTGGTGGCTCATATATAGCTTATATATTTTTATGAGTCTGTATATTGGATTAATCAGTATACCTTATTTCCCCACTATTCTCAATACAGAAGAATTTCTGTAATTTTTATATATGACACCTAACATTAATATACACACATTAAACATATCATACACAGAGGTTACAGATTAACCAGATCACCATATTTTTCAACTACAGTATATAATTCCTTAATCCTTCAAGTGCTAAACTAAACTGTTAACTCTCTAGTTGCTCCTGTTATTGTTTAAAATAAAGCATATTTAGTATAATTCACCTTACTTGATGAACAGGGGTCATTCTTATAAGAACAGATAGCCACTTGTAAAAAAGAGTGATATAGTTAGGGACGTTTTAGGTGAATAGGCTAACTGTCCTTAAAATAAATGATACCAGGATACTGTACCTTTAGAATCCTTGTTGCTTTTGATAGTTCTTTTCTACTTGCTATACACTTATTTGTCTCATTTTGCTATAACTAATGTCACTGCAAATTCTAATCTTCAGTCAAGCATTATATACAATTATCTAAATAAAATCTAAAGATGCCTCTATATGTCGTGTATAAAATAAAGCACATAGTCCTTATTTCAGCTATTTCACAAAATTTAGAAACCAGGATGGTAGGGGAAACCAGGGTTACTTTTGGGTTTGTGACTATGTACCAAGTAATTTAAGGTACAAGAAATTTGGGACATATATCCAACTACCAATTTATATGAACTGCAGAGGAAGAAAGGAACATGTTAAACTATACCACAGAGATACAATCAACAAAATCTAGTCTGTGGTAATTTTCTAGGACAAATGGCCCTGTTTCTGCAGCTATAAATTGCAAAAAAGGGAAAAAAAAAAGATGGAGAAAACCAGTAAGTTAAAAAGACTTGACATAACAATCACAATGCATAGATCTTAATTCAAACAATTAGGAATTTGAACAATGACTGGTTATTTGAAGATGCTAGGGAATTACTGTCAATTTGTTTAGATAAGATAATGGTATTTTGGTTATGCTTTTTAAAAGATTTATATTTTTGCATATTATACTGAAATATTTACAGATGAAATGTCATAATATGTGGGGTTTGCTTCAAACTACGATGCTACTAGGCAGCAAGTGAATAGGAGTATAGATGAAACAAGATTATGACGTGGCAATTATTGAAACGAGATCCATGGGGATTCATTACACAATACCCCAAAATAGAAAGTTTTTCAAATAAGGAAATTCTACAGTTGTAATTAATTTTGTTGTTTTGATTTCTGAAAATTATACCTAAGAATTATGATTGGATTTCTAAAATGGCTACTTACAAATTTATAGCCATGACGTGATGTTAAAAGTTAAAGAAGGTATGCAATTAATCTTAATTGTTTAATCTGGCTTAAAAATTTATCAATTTTTCAAAACTTCCTTAGTCTTTTACTCTAAATGTTACAAACATTTTAAAATGCATTGTTTCCTTGAAAAAGAAAATTTTCACAGGGCATGCTGCAAAACAGCACAAAAATTTTTATCTCAAATTTAATAATCACAAATTTAAAAGTCCAAAAAATACTCACAAAATATAAGAAATGAACTTAAAGCTCTCTTCAGGAAGTCAAAATCCTTAGATTAACAGACAGGATTTCAATTATTTATGTTTAGCATTAAAAGGTTGACAATTACTATTACAGATTTTCTAAGTCAGTAAAACACAGCTAAGGTTGTCTATGATGTATTCACTATGAACTAGACAAGATACATACATAAAATAAATCTATAGCTCATTCTAAAAGTATTTCTATTCAGTTCTATTCATGTATCAATAAAAATATATAAACTCAAAAGTTTGAAATAGTTATCTCTTTTCCTGACTTGAAAATGCTTTTAATTTAATCTGTATAGATTTACTGAATTTGGAGTAGAACCTAGATAGTAGTTGAAAGTAAAATAAATGGTTAACTAGTACATTAAATTAGTTTTAAATTAAAGTCAAATCTCATTGAGACACATTTTGCTTTTTAAAAATAATTCCCAGAGGTGCTAACTAGGCTAAAGTTCATGTTAACCTTGGAAACATCTTCAAGTTACCAAAATAAATAAGTCTTTTTAAAACGTATCTTTAAGCCAGGCATGGAAGTGTGGTCCCAGCTACTCAGGAGGGATCACCTAAGCCCAGGAAGTCGAGGCAGCAGTGAGCTGTGATTGTGCCGCCACACTTCCAGCCTAGACAACAGAGTGAGACCCCATATCTTAACCAAAAAAACAACAAAAAAAGTATCTTTAAACACACAAATTATATATAATTGTTATGTCAATTAGTGTTTGTGCAAATTAATTTTTTAACCTCCTAAAGAACCATCCCCTTTGATTTTAAAAAGTGACTGATAACCTCTGGTAGACTATTTTAGATATTATAAGTAATTAGCTGTCCTCCTTTTAAAAATTCTATAATAATCCGGACTTTATTTTTCAATCTGCTTTCTTCATAAATGTTCTTGAAACATACTCAAGAAACTGTATTCAATGTGTTGAATGTTTTGTTTATAATAATGTTGTACTTCTATTTTTATAATCCTACCTACTTAAAAACATTCTTAAAATGTATACAAGGTCTACTGAGTCATTGTCAATTCAAGGCTAGAGACCATTCTGTGGTTAAAAGATTACATCGAACCAGTGTAAGGGCTGAGCTGGCGTTTTCCTTTACAGGTTTAAATATCTTGGCTCTCCAAAGCTTGTGTGGGGGCTGCAGTTTGGCATAAAATTCTCAGCAGGATGCAGATAATTTCTCTGAAAAATGTTTTTTAATGGCTAAGTGTTTTTTGTTTTTTTTTTTTTTTGCTTCTTAAAAATGTTGGAGAAAACATATATTAGAACCAGGTTCAAAATTTATGAGACTCTTCCTCTGTAATGTGCCCATTCCTGTAGATAACCCAAGTACAGCAGAGCAATCCCAATCCTAAAGACTTCAGTAAGCACAAAACCTCATTGCTATATGAGTTGAAAGATAAGAACGAAAATCAAAACAAACTGCTTCAATTATAAAGGTAAACTTAGGGCTTCTTTGAAAATACATCCATGTGCTAAGCTCTCCCTGGTAATGATTATATGTTGCCCTTGGTCATTCTGGCTTCCACACCTCTGGTTTTCTTTCCATTTTTACATTCAAATATTACCATCTTTATTCCCTAAAATGGCCTTGTGAGATAAGTACTTATCAGTTTTATCAATAATACACAGATCCTGCATAATCCACCTAGTAATCAATAAAACTAAATCTAGAATTCAGATCTGTCTCACCTATATTCATTTTCTATACCTGTAGTTCTGGACTCTGGCTATCACACTAGAATTGGCTTTGTTTGTTTGTTGTTTTTGAGACAGGGTCTCACTCTGTCACTCAAGCTGGAGCGCTGTGGTACAATCTCAGCTCACTGCAGCCTCAACCTCCCAGGCTCAAACGATTCTCCCACTTCAGCCTCCCAAGTAGTGCAATTACAGGTGTGCACCACCATGCCTGGCCAATTTTTGTTTTTTGTAGTGACAAGGTTTTGCCATGTTGCCCAGCCTTAGAATTGGCTTTCTAAACCAACTGATGCCCAGGTTCTACCCCAGACTAAATAAATAAATTGAAATCTTTGGGAGCTAGGATCCAGCAATCAATACATTCCTGATTTCCCCATGAAATAATCACAACGCCACAAGAAGAAGAGAAATGTAGAAAGCAGGATGGCAGACATGGTCAACATTAAATTACCTACTTGCAAAACGAAGCTTTAATGTCATTTTCTTTTTTCACCCTACAGTCACCCACTTCCCCATTCCCAAATCAGTAAACACCAAGAAGTCACTTAATTTTAGTATTTGCCTACATGAAGTATATTGGGAAATTAAATCCTAATAATCACCAAAATGTATAAAACAATTCTAGCTAAAACACCCTCTAGATGATTTATAATTTTATACCCTCTTTAGCTACTGGCTCCCTTTATTATATTTTGTGGCCTTTTACTCCTTTCTGCATCTCTATCTTCCAACTGAGATTTTTGCCTTTCATCTCCCTGAAGAATTAGTAAAGGTTTGCTAATGATGAAGTCCCTGCTTTTGTTTACTTGAAAATGGATTTATTTCACTTAAATTAGTCAGTAATCTTTTTGCTAGGTATAGGAGTTTAAACAGTTGTTTGGTTTATCACATTAAATATATCACTAAACTGTATTCTCTCTTCCATTAATGCTATTAAGAAGTCAGCTAATAATCTAATGGTTGCTCTTTTGTTTTCTCTGGTTTCTTTTTTTAGATTTTTCTCCTTGTCTTTGGTTTTCTGTAATTTGCCATGATGTGTCTAGGAGTAAATTTCTTTGTAGATAGCCATCTTAGGATTAAGTGGACTACCTGAATCCGAGTAATTACATTGATTAATATGTATATACTGAATATATTTAGCTCTTTTTTAAAAAAAACTTTATTGTAAAATATAACAAATATATGGACAAGTTCACAAAACAAAAATGAACACCTTAATTAATAACAATCACAAAACCAACATCTGTGAAACAGATGGAGCATATGTACAAAGCTAAGCTCATCAGCACATTCTATTCCCCAGAGCAATAATATTCATAGATACAATGACCTATATGAGGAAAGTCAAGACAAGTCTCAATTCCAAGACTTTGTGATACCAGACTTTCTTTTCTTTGGAACTCGGTGTTGTGATGTTCACCTAGAAGTACTAGGAGATACTAGGAAGAGCCTAAGAATAATATCAGCATGAATGGAAGGCAGAGCAAAGCCCTGATAACATTGTTTAAGCCCTAAAACTATTCACACCCCAAGCTAGTTCTACCCCTGGTCTTTACTGTTATATAATCAATAAATTCCCTTTTTTTTTTTTTTTTTTACCTGTTTGATTGTATTTTCTGTCACTTGCATCTTATCAGGTTCTAACTGCTACAATTCATCATGTGATTGCCTTTCCTGAAGTAATTTCTTTTTCATTTGAACTTTGTTACTACCTTTCTGATATAGTTTGGACATTTGTCCCCTCCACATCTCATGTTGAAATCCAACTCCCAATGTTGGAGATGGGGCCTGGTGGGAGGTGTTTGGTGCATAGGGGTGAGTCTATCCTCATGGTAATGAGTGAGTTCTCACTCTGAATTCACATGAGATCTGATTGTTTGGAAAAGTGTGGCACCCCCTCCTCTCTCTCTTGCTCTTGCTCTCACCATGTGATATGCCTACTTCCCCTTTGCCTTCTGCCATGATTGTAAGATTCCTGAGGCTCTTTCCAGAAGCAGATGCCAGCACCATGTTTCCTGTACAGCCTGCAGAACTGTGAGCCCAAATAGATTACTTTTCTTTATAAATTACTCAGTCTTACATACTATTTAATAGCAACACAAGAACACACTTTCTTTTCTACCTTGTATCACAGTTCCATCCTGTCTTATAGCATAACTGTATGTAGCCATATTTTCTCCACTACTAAAGTGTTAGCATGGAGCACAGTGCCTAAATATGAGGTATTCAATAAACAGGTATTGAAGAAACTGTGAATGTATCAATGAATCATTCATTTTTGTATCCCTTGCACCTAGTGCAAGCCTTAAATATAATATAGGCTCAATACATGTTTGTAGAAGGAATTAACTAACAAAAAGATAGGAATAATATCACAGGAAGGCAGACGTCAGTACATACACAAATGGGATCTTAAAATAATCCTTCCTGGTGACTAGAATGATCCATGTGGAAGTAGATAAGAGTTGAAGGCATCAGTAAAGTCATGTTTCCCTTAATATAGGTACAGATGGCTACATAGACAAATATTTATAGATATGTACATTTCCTTGCTCTGTGAGCTGAAAGGACCTAAATAAAAGCAATGACATCCAAGTAGCAGCAAGCACATCTAGCACTAAGATCTTGGTTTCTAAGACCTTTCTCCAATAAAAAGGACAAGGGATCCTTAGAGAAATGGCTGATACTAAGACTGGAGCAGGAAACTGACAAGATGAACCGAGATCATCTCATAGTGCCAGAAAGTAAGAAAATGCTACAAAAAAAAACAAACAAATAAAAACATCTATAATGATGCGGGCATATCAAAGGAATATAGGAACCAAGTGGAAGAACTTCCAATGGTCAAAGCTGGAAGAATTTGAAGAACAAAATAAATAACATAGTATTGGACTGTAACCCAAAGTATAAAATAAGTATCTATAAGTCCATACTGATACAAATAATATTAATAAATGGAGAGAATAGACAAATCTCCCAGACAGTAGAATTCCAAATAATTTATGTAGACACTGCCCTCAAAGAGGGCATAACTCCCCACTTCTGTGGGTTGCACACAGTGAGACCCTTCCATAGTAAAGGATAAAAGGGGGAAAGAAAGAGTAGCTTTACAGGGTAGCGAACACTCCCTCAACCCAAGTGATTAAGGTCAACAATAGTGAAAAGTCATATCAATAGTATGTGACTATCAATATGACTTGATATGTGATGAAAATGGCTTTGTACCTCTGAGGTCTTTCTACCAAAAGCCTATAACCATCGCCTAAACATGAAAAAAAATCAGACAAATCCCAACTGGGTGACATTCTATAAAATACCCAGCCATTTACTCTGCAAAACCATCAAAGTCATCAAAAACAAGGAAAATATGAGAAACTGTCATAAAAGGAACCCAAACAGACATGAGGACTAAATGCAATGTGGAATCCTAGACGGTATCCTAGAATAGAAAAAGGACATTAAGAAAAATTTTTTCAAATCTGAATAAAATACGGACTTTAGTTAATAATAATATATCAATACTGGTTTGTCAACAAATTGTCACAAATGTACCATAGTAATATAAGATATTAACAATACGGGAAGCTGAATGTGGGGCACTTAGGAACTCTCTGCTCTCTGTACTGTCTTGGCAACAATTCTATAAATCTAAAATAAAAATTCTAAAATTAAAACTTTATTGACAGATAAATAGCCCTTCCCTCAAAAGATCCTGTATACCAAAAGCACACAAAACAAGCTAGTTGTAAGACCAGCCTTTGAAACAAGTGAAGAATATGAAATAATTAATTTAAAGATCCTGAAGGAATATAATCAACAATCAACTGCACATTCTTTTTAAATGCATAATAAAAGTCTCACTCCTCTGAAAAACTAATGTATACACATGAAGTTCGTAACTATTTCAGGAAGCATGCTTAACAGCAAGTGGCTAAAAAGGCATTAAAAATTTCTGAAATCCTTAGTACCATAAAGGAAAAAATATTATCCTCAAATCATGAACATCTCACAAAAGTTTCAATGTCTTGGTTAAACCATACTAGGAAGAAGGAAAACAAAACCTAAGGCTGTGGAAGTTTTTTAAAATCACAGCGTAGACTGGTAATGAATAATCCTTAGCATTGTATTCTAAACCCCTTACAATTCTACTTCAACCTACTTTTGTAGCCGTATTTTCTACTATTTGCCTATGCAAACTACTCCAAGCAAACTGGCTTGCTCAGTGCTTCCAATATGCCATCCTTGGTATATGATGCTTCTCTGTACTTTTGTCCCCGTCTACAGTGCCATCCCCCCATCTCTTGCCTTCTAAATCCTACTCCTGCTTGAAGAGTCAGCTAGAACCCTTCTTCTTCCATAAAGTCTCAGACTTTATGCACCTTAGGTACAATAAGCACTACTTTATCAGACTTCCTGTACCATTAATGTGGTACTCAGCATATTCATTCATTAAAACAAAAACAAAAACAAAATCTTAGTGTGCCTGGTACCACAAATAGACATTAGGGAAACTAAAGACAAGTAAGATAATAGTCTCTGCCTTCAAGATGTTCTCACAAATGTATAGAAGACAAAAAGGTAAACAAGCAATTACTAGACAGAATACAATGCTACAAAGGTGTATATAATGTGCTATGATAATATACTGTACTGTAATTTGCTACAATATTTCCCTTTTAATGTCTAAGTCCTGATTCTCCAATTAAAGCAAAGTCCTCTTGAAAGGTTGGTTCTCTATCTTCTACTCAATGCTATATATATATTAGCTAAAAACAATTTTGATGTTACTAAAACCTTCATTTCTCCCTTATTCTCTTAAGAGAAACAAAGGTAAAGGCCCTGTTCAGAGACAGTAGTCTTAAAATAATGAATTAATAGATTTTTTTAGTAAGTTATCAACAATAACCAACTATTAGTTATTCAGAGTAAGGGGAAAGATGGTTAAGAATTCACAAGTAATCACCATTTCATTTAGATTCAAGTGGAACTCTCTATGAGTAACAAACAAAAATAAAGAAAAAGGACTGGTTTGAGATACATCTTTTATCTTCCTGCAGAGGTACTGGCAATCAGGAACAGATCAAAAGAACAGACACCAATTTTAAAAAGTGCTTAAGATAAATCTGTAATGTCTTATGAAAAATGCTTATGATAATATATAAAGTAAAAAAAATTGAAAAATGTAGACAAACATATGTCCATGTGGCATGTGCAGAAAAACACCAGAAATAAAAATCTACTAAACTGTGAATATTCATCTTCAACTCATCTAGGGTTATAGACTGGTTTTTCTTGGTACTTACTTGTATTTCGAATGCTAATAATAATAATAATTATTATTATTATTTTAAAATCCAGCTCTTTGAAGGGAGTGATGGAGAGAATAGGAGGCGACAAAGAGCAGATGGATGACAAGAGACGACCAACCAAAAGACAATGGGTAATCTTCAAAACTGATTAAATAACTCCTCTGGATAAGCATTTTTTTTTTCTTGAGACTGAGTCTCACTCTGTCGCCCAGGCTGGAGTGCAGTGGCATGATCTTGGATCACTGCAACCTCCACCTCCCGGGTTCAAACAATTCTCCTGCCTCAGCCTCCTGAGTAGCGGGATTACAGGTGCGTGCCACCATGCCCAGCTAATTTTTGTATTTTTAGTAGAGACGGGGTTTCACCATGTTGGTCAGGCTTGTCTCAAACTCCTGACCTTGTGATCCACCCACCTCAGCTTCCCAACGTGCTCAGATTACAGGCGTGAGCCACCATGCCTGGCCCTGGATAAGCATATTCTTGAACTGCAATGGTTTATACTCAACTCAGTACCTCATTTTCCCAATAGCTGTTTTACAAATTCAATAGAGTAGATCAAAACTGGCAACATCTGCTAAATGTTATATTTGCCATTGGATTTCAAAAAATAACTTGGTTTGCCTTTTCTTCATTTGTCTTAGGAGAGTGAATGTTTTTAATATACCTTGTTTGTGCTTTCAAGGTGCTCTGTTTTTCTACAACTATGCTTTTAAAGCCTTGTTTGTAACACATGCTTTCAAATTATATGTGTATGCATATGTGTATATATTAATACTCTTCTTAATCTATAATTGGGTATAATAGCAACACCTTTGGAAAACAGATGAAATCAAAAATCTTAATTTTGAACCAGTGTTCTTCTACTGTCTTCCTTTAGGAAGTATATTTTTTAAAAAATAACATCAACTTTCTTCCTATTTCATAAAATGTTTCCCTGGCTGATGAAACAGACATGGTAGAAATACAGTAGTTTTTAGTTCATTAACACATAAACCAGTTCTCCATCAAAATTTCTAGTAATTTTCTCATATTCTCTTGGGTCATTTACTGATGATGCATCCTTTGATTACAAGCTGCATTCAACTCAAGAGAACCAGAGATGCCATGCTAAATAATGTTTTATTTCTACCTTAGGAATATATATATTGGAAGTTAACATCTAGGTTTTCATAAAAAAGGAAGAAATACAGTTATCTTCATTTTATTAATTTGTTATTGAACATTTTATTAATATCAAACATTTTATTAATTATTAATGATTAATTTTATTAATTCTGTATTCTTACCAAGGTGTAATACATGTACATTGTATTTTATGATCTGCTGAAGTCTTTTGTACTTTTGCTTTGAAAGTAAATTTTAAAATTATATGTTCTCAAAATATAATGGAGACGACTTCCAGGTGGGATGAAGTAGCTCTGTACAGATCAGCACTCTCAATAAGAACAACTAGAAAGCTAAATAAAATATAGAAATCTATTTGAAGGCATTTGCTATCTATGGAAGCAATGAGAACTGGGAGGCTGAGAATCGAGAGGAGAAAACCTCAGGGAGAGGAGCTGATGTCTGCAGCTTCTTTTACCCTGGGGACATTTGCAAATTCAGGGTACAGGAGGGAGGCTGAGAATCCAGGCTATGCACAGTCACAAAACTGCTGCTGAGGCTTAGAGAAACCATCGGAACTTTTGGCAGAGTGTTGAGAGACCTCAAACATACAGCCAGCTCCCCTCAAGACTTTGATGAATTTTGGGGTAGCCCAGGTCAAGAAGCTAAAAATTAAGAAAATGCCTCTGAAAAGCAGAGCAAAGCAATCAGCAGTCTTGTAAGACAACATTTAGAATTTGAGATCCACACTGCTTGTGTGTTTAAATATTTGACAAATGACAGAGAATTCTATTCTGAAGTATGTTGTGGGCCAAGGCACTTAGAATTGTTTAGGAACACTGGCCACTCCAGTCTCCCAAGTAAAACCCTGAAGAGCACTATCCCAGAACAGAAGTGAACCAGAAGTAAACAGACTCTTACCAAAGCCATAAACTAGCTTTGACTCAGCAAAATCCCTGACTGGATTAAAGTGACCATCCAATCACATCAGCCTATGTCCCTATCAGAGGGGACAGTAAACCCTCTCTCTGGAAGAAGACTGTGTTATCTGGAGCCTCTGTAGTTTCTTAACTGGAATGTCTGACATTCACTCAAAACTACCAGAAACACCAAAAACAGGACCACATGATGGATAACCAAGAAAAAAGCAAATAAAACACACACACAAAAATTGAAGGATATTCCAGATATTAAAATTAGCTCACATGGACTAGAAAACAAATATGATTAACACAAGCCAGAAAGTGGAGAAAGCCATTTAGATATAGATGAAAAGATAAGTTAACCAGATAATTGGAATTTATAGAAAATAATCAAATAGAATTGTAAAACTGAAGAACATATTCTCTAAAATTAAGAACTCATGAGGGGCCAGGTGTGGTGGCTCACACCTGTAATCCCAGCACTTTGGGAGGCCGAGACGGGCGGATCACGAGGTCAGGAGATCGAGACCATCCTGGCTAACATGGTGAAACCCCGTCTCTACTAAAAATATAAAAAAATTAGCCGGGTATGGTGGCGGGCGCCTGTAGTCCCAGCTACTTGGGAGGCTGAGGCAGGAGAATGGCGTGA
This sequence comes from Nomascus leucogenys, assembly GCF_006542625.1. Taxonomy (NCBI): domain Eukaryota; kingdom Metazoa; phylum Chordata; class Mammalia; order Primates; family Hylobatidae; genus Nomascus; species Nomascus leucogenys. The sequence continues at coordinate 58,757,348 of NC_044399.1, forward strand.
ACCCGGGTGGCAGAGCTTGCAGTGAGCTGAGATTGTGCCACTGCACTCCAGCCTGGGCGACAGAGCAAGACTCCAACTAAGAAAAACAAACAAAAAAGAACTCATGAGGATGGGTTTAATAGTAAAAATAATAAACTGGAAGATAAGTTTGCCACTATCTAGTTGTGCTATTCATTCATTTATTGCCTCTCATCTCCCAAAGCCATTCTGCTTTAACCTGTTTATGAAGTGGGGGCCAGACTCTGTAAACATTTTTCTTCTGCCAGTGAGTGCAGTGTTCAGCTTGTCAACAGAGGGTGATGGAGGAACAGTGCAAGGCACAGCAGAGGGAGGAGCTTCTTACCCTGGTTCTATGTACTTTCCTCCTTGTTCCCATGGTGCAGCTGCCAGAGCCATGCAGGAGACCTATTAGTGCTCATCCTCCAGCCTGTTTCACTGAAACCAGCCCATTTCCACTTTGCCAGCTCTGGCTTACCAGCACCCAGTAGGCTACCTGCACCAATTCTGGCCCACAGCACCCCCAGTGAAGGTCTTCATCTTCCCGTAGCCTGCAGCCACACCCTCTCCAACAAGGAGGTGGGAATCTCAGCTGTGACGGGGTGTGATGGGGGAAAGGGTCTTCAAAGTTTGTTCCTCTCCCTTAGCTCTAGAATAGCTGCTCCCTACAACTGCTAGTCTTGCATTCTTTAGAGATCTCCTTTACCCCTTTAGGTAAATAATTCTCTATATTAAATTTTCCCTATTCAAATTACTGCTATGGTTTCTGTCTCCTGACTGGACCCTAACTGATAAACTAATAAAGTTGAGAAACCTCAAACTGTCCTATCATCTATACTGTATGACCCAGCAAGTCCACCCTTCGATACATATCCATCAGGAATGGATATATGTGCATTAACCAAGACATGTACAAGAATGTTCATAGTAGCAATATTCACAACAGCAAAAAAACTGAAAATAACCTAAGTGTCAATCAATAGTAGAATGGATAAACTGTGGTATGCTCATACAATAGAATACTATCAGCAATGAGCATGAACAACAACCAAAGTAACTACATGGATGACACTCACAAATAAATATTGAGTGAAAGAAGACAAGCACATAGTTTGATTCCATTTGTATGAAGATCAAAAAGAGGCAACAATAATGATGACATCATAAGTCAGCATAGTGTTTACTCTGAGGCAAGGTGGTCATAGTGATGGAACAGGACATGAGTGAGGCTTCTGGATGTTGGAAATATCATTTCTTGATCTAGGTGCTACTTACACAGGTGTGTTTACCTTTTGGAAATTCACCATGCTATACATGTGATTTATACACTCTTCTGTATAAAAGTTATTTGTTAATAATAGTTACCTAAGAGATATATATTATTCATAAAAAAAATCAAATAATATGTTTCCAAGTCCCTGGTACTTACCACACATACATGGATATGGTAAAGTGCCCCTCTCCATGTTCCCACAGTACTCTGTACGTATACCTCTATCTCCACACTTGTCACCCTGTGCTGTAATTCTGCTTATCTGTCTTGAGCACTATGTCCAGCTTCAGGGCTAAGGACAAGTGCTTTATAGGTCTCAAATGAGGCATCAAATGGAGATTTGAAAAATGAGAGAACATTCTATTTTAAAATATGTTGTAGGCCAAGGCACTTAAAAGTGTCTAGGCATCGAGCACCATCCATCTGGATAGCGTTTTTCAAGTGTGTGACATGCAGTCCATTTCAGCTTAGTGCATTCTTTGTATATATTTTGTGTATACTGGGGATGGGAACTATTTTGCAAGGACACATTCAGAAGATGTCCTTCTGTAGGTAGCACAGTGAAGAGCACAGGAGGAAAAGTGACAAGGTGTTGGTACTCTTACATTCTACGCAAGCAGAACAGTCACTGAAGGACTCATACAACCAGTGACTAATACCTGCAGTAGCATTAGGTTCACTACCCTGAAGATGCTTGTCCCAAACACTAAATTACCCTCAGCTTCCTCAAACCAGGGAGTCAGATAGCAGTGGTTTCCAATCTACTATAGTTGCAACATGCTTTTCTCATTTAAATTTATGATCCACCCTTCCTCCTTTATGCAACTTTATTTTAAGTTAAAGTGAATTATCATTATTACCTTGGGGGTAAAGAATTTCATAATATCCTTTGAGGGAGCTGAACATACCACAGGGTGTTGCAAAACAAAGGCTGAAAATCATTGTTTCAGAGGTTCTGTTAACTGATTTTATTTTTATCCCTCCAAATTTCTCTAAAACTAAATTTTTTTTCTACTTTTTAAAATTTTAATCTAAAGTGTATTTTCTAGTCCTGGAAAGCTGCAATCCCTTAAGGGATACAGAACCTTAAAGGAAATCTGTTCATCTAACAAACATGCATTGTATACCCCTACATACCAGGCACTCTTCAAATTACCAGGATACAGCAGTGAACAAATTCCACTCTCTGCTGAAGCTGCCAATCCAGTGAAAAGACAAGGATGACTCATTATCCCAGTTTGCCTGGGACTGCCCTTCTTTAACTCTGAATGTCCTGCATCCCAGAAAACCCCTCAGTCCAGGGCAAACCAAGGCCAGCTGGTCACCCTGGCAGAGACAGACACCAAACAAGCAACCAAAAATCATCAAATGATGATAAGTGCTTTGAAGAAAATAGACAATGACAAAGATGAAAGTGTACTGAAGACAGTATTGCTATTTTGCATAGGGATGTCAGGGAAAGCCTCCCTGATATAATGACACTTCAAGAAAGGAGAGAACAAGCCATTCAGGTAAGTGGAGGAAGGGTTACAGGTACAGTAATAAAAATGGTCAATAGCAAATGAAAAGGCCCTAAGGTGGGAGTGTGTTTAGAATGTCTGAGGAATGGCAAGGATGCCTCTGTGGCTGGAAAGGGCTGAGCAAGGAGCAAAAGAGAAGAAGTTCAAGTTAAAGAAGCAATTGGGTGACAGATATAGCATAACCTACCCATCACTTAACTTCTTCTAGATTATTTTAATCCCATAATTCCAACCTACAATAATTTTCCTTTTTTATTATAATGGAGACTGTCTTAATTTATTGAACATCCTCTCTTCTCACATCATATATTGTATGTGAAAAACAGTATTTAACTACTCCACAGCATTGCTTTTGTTTCAATTATTCCAACATTTAATTATATACTACCTGTATTTGCTTTTAGATATCTATATCTTACCTCCCTAAAATTTATTGATGGATTGATTGAGAGACAGGGTACTAGGATTAGAAGGCATGAGCCACTGCACCCAGCAATCTCCGTAAAATTTAGACCTCTTGAAGTCAAGTTCCATATTGAACAGTGTTCAACACACAGTATGCAAGCATTAAATACTAATGGATATGACTCTTTGTCTTTTGTTTATTTTTATGCTCAGAATAAAGAACTCTTACAACTGAACAATAAAAGACAATCCAATTTTTAAATGGGCAAAGCATCTGAATAGACATTTCTCCAAAGAATATATACAAATAGCCAATAGGCACATGAAAAGATGCTCAGTATCACTAGCCATCAAAAAAGCACAAATCAAAACCACAGTGCGATACCACTTCATTTGTGGTTATGAGATACAACTTCATACCCACTAGGATGGCTACAATAAAAAAGACATAATAGCAAGTGTTGCTGAGAATGTGGAGAAACTGAAACACTCATACACTGCTGGTAAGAATGTAAAATGCCACAGCTACTTTTGAAAACGGTTTGGTATTTCCTCAAAAAGGTAAACATAGAGTTACCATGTGACCCTGCAATTCCATTCCTAGATATATATCCAAGAGAAATAAAAATATCCACACAATAGTAGTTACAATAGCTAAAACATGGCAACAACCTGTAAGTCCATCAACTGATGAATGGATAAATAAAATGCAGTATATGCATACAATGTAATCGTATTTGGCAATAAGAAAATAAAACAGTAATACATGCTTCATTGAAAACAATACGCTAAGTCAAAGACATCAGTAACAAAGGACAACATATTATATGATTCCATTTATATGTCATGTCCAGAATAGGCAAATCCATACAGACAAAATGCAGATAAGTTGCTACTTCGGGTGGTGGTGGATCAGGGTGGGAATATAGGGAAGTGACTGCTAATAAGTTTAAGGTTTCTTTTTGGGATTATGACAAGGTTCTAAATTTGTGGTGATAGATGCAAGTTGCACAATTCTGTGAACATACTAAAAACCATTGAATTACACACTTTAGGTGAATTGTATGGCATATAAAGTGTCTCAATAAAGCTGTTACTTAAAAAAACTTTTGAACTGTCTCCAGAATGGAAAATACTTCACTGGAAATAATGTTAAGCAAAGGCAAACAGACTTCTGTTGGAAACATTACTATAAAAGATGGATTCAATCAGTGGTTCCCAGTAACAGTTCAGAGTAATCATAAAAATAGCCCAGAGAATTTAATAAGTGCTTGGGCTCCCCAAAGGATACAATTAAGTAGGTCCAGTAATCTGTATTTTTAAAAGGCTTTTCAATATATTTTAATGTATATCTAGAATTGGGAACCACTGAACCATTAATATCCTAACTCAAAGATTTTATGAGAGTTTACCTTTGCTATCTATGAGATACTTCTCTATCTAGTATTTTTCATTTATCTGAAAATCTCAAGTTCCTTAACGGAACTCACCTCCCTAAATGAAGAGTCTTGAGTTTAGAAAGAGGTGGCCTCATTGGATGGATCACAGCACGTCACATATTCCTATTAACCTTATGTGTGTCCTTTACTTAAGCTACCTCAAATCCTTTTTTTTTCCAGAAACGATTTGATTTAAATAAATTGAATAAATAAAAGATTACATATATTACATATATTCTCTAAAACTACATTTCTCAAACTGAGACACACTGAAGAGTCATTTTTTCTCAAATATTTATAATTTAATATATTTTTGTTTTAAAAATACAGGTATGTTACAGAATCAAATATAAAATTTTCATTAATTTTTAAGGTAAAACCCAGAAACTTCAAAGAAATTCCACACTTGCCACAGGAACTACTTTAGACTACACTCCCAGGTTCTAAGGGTATATACTCAGGCCCTTCTGCAAGGCATACTTCAGGAAAAATCCAAGAAATCTAGACATTCTGTTTTCCACTCCATGGGTGATGAAATTTGTATTCCCTCTTTATTCAGAACCATATGTAGACTAGTCAGGTTATTAATGATTGTGCTCTGAGCACTTCAGGAAGGGGAAAAATGTCTGAACTGAATCCAAGAATTAAACCAAAATCTGTTAACAAGTGAGTGAAAAATCTTTCAGAGACAAGCTACACTCAGAGAAATGTCTGCTGGGGATCAGGCCTTGTCGTTAACCTGTCTGGTGTTTTAATCAGACAACAATAACCATCAAGAGCAACCTCCAGAACTATTTGGACATCGCCCAGCTAGTGGAGGGTACACTCTGGTTGCTTATCTGGGCTTGCTCAGCCCACTGATCCATGAAGAAGCCCTGGGTAGTCCACCCAAGGCCATAGATGAACTATCACTAAAGAGAAGGTGTTCCCCTAGATTTGCAATCTTTCACTTAGATCTAGTGCTTTGATTTTTTGGCTATTCTTTTTCAGCTATTCTCTCAAAACATTTGTGACAACTTCACTCAGGGACTAAACATCTTAAGAGTGGTGTTATAATATCAGGTCTGACACAGAATTATATAAATCTAGGTCAATTTCCTCAATAATAAAATGGAAGAGTAGAATAAAATGAATCTTAAGATCCTTTCTAGTGTTTAAATTCTACACTTACACAATACTTGCCAAATATTAAAGATATGTGCTATGAATTTTAAATGCAATTTCAAAAAAAAGAAGTTGTAAACATGACTTTTTTATTCTTTCCATTAGGCTGTTTCTTCTTGCATCACCCTAGCTCAAAGCCCTTTCTCCCTCCACTGAATTTTTACAACCATCCTCAGTTCTGGTCTTTGATCTCTCCTTATTCCATTATATTGACCACACTGCTATTAGATGATTCTCCCTTCATCATTTCCTTCAATGGCTCCTAGCCCAGCATTCAATGTGCTCCACAGTCTTCTCCCAATTTACCTTTCTAACCTTGTCGATCCCTTCCTTATATTGACTTACATTTCAGCAAACCTGTCAGTGCCTTCTGAAATACATTAGACAAATCCCAGCTTCTTCCAATGTGCTTATGTCATTCCCCCACCTGAAATACTCTTTGTCATACCTCCCACTTTTGTTCCATTCTTCAAGAATGAGTACAAGTCTCGCCTCAACTACAAAGCTTTTTCTGACCACCTTCTTTAAATTCCTGAGGCACTTAGCCTGGAATACATCTTTGGCATCCGGCATATGCTACCCTCTTCTGGGAAGATTTAATACAGAAGAAGTCTGTGGTGAAATCTCTGTGTCATTTTTTTTCCCAGGTTTAAGACTCTCAGCTTTAATACGGGGTGAATGTGTAACACACAGCATCTAAAGGGGCCATATTGAACTCAGACTTTTTTAATTAAAAAAAATACAGCTCATGTTCAATTATTAGAAACTTCATCATGAATCCACCTTACTCTTGCCAACAATATTTTTACAGCTATGTTCTAATGTTTAAGACAATAAGTTTGGGTTACTACTTCCTGTTTAATACCTTTAAAGGGTGGAAGCGGGGCAAGAGTTCAAAGTAAGTCATCAAAACTTTTAATTATAAAACCTGAACGAGACAAAAAATTTCCAGAAAACGAAACTAAGAGTATAGTTTTGAACAACAATAAAACCTCTTCTAGTATAGGTATCATACCAAACTCAAATTTGAGAAGAAATAAAAAGAGACATTTTGTCTGGTCAGAACCATTTAAACAAAATCGCATGTGTATTTCTCCATCCACCATGCAAAACACACAACTTTTTTAGTAAGTACATATGCTTACTAAAGCATATGTGCTCCAACAAGTACCACCACCCTTTCCCTAATGGTGAATATTTCTGCTTTAATTCCAGAAACATTTTATTTCAACTACAAAGTTTCTGGTGTTGCTTGATAAAGAACACTTAATTCTGGTCTTTACGCTTCTGATAACAATACTGAGATACTGAGATAATGCAGATACAAGTCCAAATTTGCCACTTTCACTTCTATATAAAAACGGCTTCTTGAAGAGCCAAGAAACACTCTCCTAACGAGCCCTGTAATGAAGTGTTAGTAAACATTAGAAAATTGATTGCAGGCATGAAATATTACGTTAAAACAAACAAAATATTTTCAACATGTCTCTTTAAACTGAAGTAAAAATATTTCAACCAATATGCTAGAGACTTTCATTAATTCGAAATACCCTGAAACTAAACAGCAATGAAAAAAACCTCTTATTTAACTACTGTGGCACATAAAGAGTTCCATCTATTTCACAGGACAGAGAAAAGAGGGGTGGGAAAAAAATGCAGATGTGTGATAAATCTATCTGTTAAGCAAATGCTGAAAGCCAATTTTGTTTTCCTTTCACCAAAGAAAGATCATTCAAGCAAGTCTGCAGTACTCACCTGCAAAGCTGAGGGGTCTGGCAGGAATTCAGCATCTTCCCCAAAGATAAAATCGGGAGGCAGTTCTGGGTATTGGGCATTGAAAATGATATCCCCTGAAATAAAAGAAAATGACAGGTCCTTTTTATTTGCTTTCTAAGTATGAATATTCTGAAGACTGTATCAGAAAAACTTCTAAAAGAAATTTACTCAAATCAAAACCACAGTGAGATACCATCTCACACCAGTTAGAATGGCGATCATTAAAAAGTCAGGAAACAACAGGTGCTGGAGAGGATGTGAAGAAATAGGAACACTTTTACACTGTTGGTGGGACTGTAAACTAGTTCAACCATTGTGGAAGTCAGTGTGGCGATTCCTCAGGGATCTAGAACTAGAAATACCATTTGACCCAGCCATCCCATTACTGGATATATACCCAAAGGACTATAAATCATGCTGCTATAAAGACTCATGCACACGCATGTTTATTGCGGCACTATTCACAATAGCAAAGAGTTGGAACCAACCCAAATGTCCAACAACGATAGACTGGATTAAGAAAATGTGGCACATATACACCATGGAATACTATGCAGCCATAAAAAATGATGAGTTCATGTCCTTTGTAGGGACATGGATGAAACTGGAAAACATCATACTCAGTAAACTATCACAAGGACAAAAAACCAAACACCGCATGTTCTCACTCATAGGTGGGAATTGAACAATGAGAACTCATGGACACAGGAAGGGGAACATCACACTCTGGGGACTGTTGTGGGGTGGGGGGAGGGGGGAGGGACAGCATTAGGAGATATACCTAATGCTAAGTGACGAGTTAATGGGTGCAGCAAAACAACAAGGCACATGGATACATATGTAACAAACCTGCACATTGTGCACATGTACCTTAAAACCTAAAGTATAATAATAAAATTTAAAAAAAGAAATTTACATTAGTTTAAGAAAAACATTTGAAAAGCACTTTCCAGATGATTAATTCTTCAAATAAACTGATATCTTTTTTTTTTTTTTGAGACAAGATCTCACTTTGTCATCCAGACTGGAGTGCAATGGTGTCATCTTGACTCACTGCAGCCTCGACCTCCCAGGCTCAAGCAATTCTCCCATCTCAGCCCCCCAAGGAGCTGAGACTACAGGAACATGCCACCATGCCCAGCTAATTTTTGTATTTTTATTAGAGATGGGATTTCGCCATGTTGTGCAGGCTGGTCTCAAACTCCTGAGCTCAAGCGATCAACCTACCTCAGCCACCCAAAGTGCTGGGATTATAGGTGTGAGCCACTATGCCAGGCCTGCTATCCTTTTTTAATTTAACATCCACAACAAGCAATCAAAAAAGCTTTAACACCAAGTACACTATGAATGTAAATATCCAAGGAGAAAAGTAGAAGCAGCCACATCCAAAATATGTGCTGATTATTTTTACAGGAAACATTACTGTCCAATCACTGCCTGCTAATTAATCAGTAAGCCTTTATGAAGACTGATTCTGTATAGACACAGTCCTTGCCTTGTAGAAATTAAACATACATACCTTTGGTATAATGGAAAGAACATCTGGCTTATAGTTCACAAAAACTTAGATTTACATCCACAAGGTCTCCTCATTATTTATTAGCTCAGTTGATCTTGAGCAAGTTTTAACTTCTTTAGACCTCAGTTTCTTCATCAGTAAGAGGTAGACATAATAATACTAATGTCACAGATTTATTGTGATGATAAAAAGAGATGGCATGCCTAGCAGTGTCCAGCATATAGTAAGTTCTCAACATGTGATAATGGAAGTATTACTGTTGTTTTGAAACATAAGACAAATTTACAAAGTCTCATTAGCAAATTTACATTGCACGTTCTTCTACCTGTTTCTTTTCTGAATCCTTCTGTAGCTCCCTTTTTTTCCTCTGCTCATCCCAAGAATCAGCTCTTGTCATTATGCTAATACTAACAAGTAGATTAGTTTATTGACAATCTAACACACATATTGAGTTGTAATGTATAAAAATATGTATACTTATGTACATGTACACCACCTCTGTACACATACATACATACAGCTTTATCAATCCAATCATTTTTACTGCTCAAACAGTATCTATAAAATTTTATCCAAATGTAAACATTTAAACTTCAGTCCTCATTTGAGCCCTTAAATATCTATGTACTAGGCATTTCAATGTCAAACTCAGCAAGTCTAAAACATGAAGATGACTCTCCTTTTCTCACTCCTCTCGTTCCCTGATTCCATGCTAAAACTTCAGTGCCATCTTCAACCTTTCATACGCCCTGTATACTCTTAGAAAACAAGTCATCTCAATTTTTCCTCCAAAATGTCACTCATATGGATTTTTCCTACTGTTAACAGCCCCTTCCAGGCCCGGATCACCTAGTCCATACATTCACTCATCCACCGAATAAATATTTGAATTTTGCCATAGGCACTATGATAGGCATTAAAGATCAAACAAACAAAAAAACCCTGCTATTAAAAGCTGACAGACTAAAGAAACTCAATCATTATCATACCTTTTAAAATGGTCTCCTAATACTAGCTGCCCTCCAGTCCATAATACATATTATCACCAAGTAAATATTCTTAATGTGCTATTTTGTCCTGAAACTTCCTAACTCAAGAAACTTAAATGAATCTCTAATATCAAATGGAGTAAAAGCAAACTTTTCAAACTGATATTCACCCTTCTCTTTGTCTACAAGCCTGTCTTTTCTTCCAGTCAATATGATCTGCTCGATGCCCTCCAAATACTATGACACCAAATACTATAATATCTCTCTCCTTGCTCAGTTCTTACCATCCTTTATGAGCCCACTAAATTGTCTCTTGTATGAAGCCTACCCTAGTAAATCCAGAACACACAGATCATTGTTACTTCTGAAATTAAAATCCTGACTAGTTACGCCAATCACTTGAGTATTTAGTTGTAAGTAGACTTATATTGTTTTATTGCCCTATTAACTTTAAAAAATCATAATAAACACAAGCTACCTGTGAGATATTGTGACACGCTGTGTCAATACAAATATATTTATTCTCAAGGAGCTCATGTTTAGTGAGGGATATAAGACATAGAACCAGAACCACAAATACACAGCGGTACAAGGTGAGTACATATAATTGATCTTCCTAATTAAATTGCAAGCATCCAGAGAACAGACATGTTTTTATACTTATTTAATGTTTCTGACAGGGCAGAGTACAGCACAAATAGAATATATTCAATAAACACTCAATAAATTAAAGAAATTCTATTCTCCAAACTGAATGTCTAAGTGCTGAAAAAAATCTTCAGTGAAGAATAAGGCATAGCAACAAACATATGAAAAAATGCTCAACATCACTCATTATCAGAGAAATGCAAATCAAAACCACAATACGATTACCACCTTACTCATGCAAGAATGGCCATAATAAAAAAAATATTAATAATAGATGTTGGCGGGGATGTGGTGAAAGGGGACACTTTTACACTGCTGGTGGGAATGTAAACTCATACAACCGCTATGGAAAACAGTGTGGAGATTCCTCAAAGAACTAAAAGTAGAAATACCATTTGATCCACAATCCCACCACTGGGTATCTACCTGGAGGAAAAGGAGTCATTATATAAAAAAGATACTTGCACACACATGTTTATAGCAGCGCAATTCACAATTGCAAAACTATGGAACCAGCCCAAATGCCCATCAGTCAACAAGTGGATAAAGAAATTGTAGTTACAACACACACACACACACACACACACACACACACACACATCATGAAATATTACTCAGCCATAAAAAGAAACAAAATAATGACATTTGCAGCAACCTGGATGGAATTGGAGACCATTATTCTAAGTGAAGTAACTCAGGAATGGAAAACCAAACATTGTATGTTCTCACACATAAGTGGGAGCTACGCTTTAAAGACACCAAGGCATAAGAATGACATAATGGACTTTGGGGACTCGAGGGAAAGGGTGGGTGGAGGTGAGGGATAAAAGACTACATATTGAGTACAGTCTACACTGCTCTGGTGATGGATGCACCTAAATCTCAGAAATCACTGCTAAAGAACTTATTCATGTAACCAAACACCACCTGTTCTCCAAAAACCTACTGGAATAAAAAATATAAATAAAATAAAATGTGAGAAATGCAACACACAAAAAAGACTAAAAATAAAATATATTTTTATTTAAAAAAAGAAGAAGAAGGCATAGCAAAGTCACTCCTGGAGCTTTCTGCAGGGAAGAAATTTAAACAAGAAAATGTGTCCTTCAGAAGACAGGTATAAAATTAAATTATCAAAAGTAGTACAACCACCACCTCTCACCCTACCCACTAACATCATCTCAGATGATCAACTGTATTTATGATAAGTTATAAAATTCAAACGTGCTAACTATAAGGCATTAACTCAAGCCTTGGCTAAAAAGCACAAGTAGAGATAATATGAATGTCGTGATTATTCATTCTTTCAAATATACACAGCAAGCATATTCTTTAGGAAGGAACATACTTTAGAGATGTGTTTTTAAAAGTCCTATAGTTGGCTTACTTTAGTTACTTTAGGGAAAAAAATCAAAAAGTTAACAGAGCAAAGATATCAAAGTTTTGAAAAATACCAATCTAGGATCTATTGTCCCTTGACATTCTAAAAATAAATAACATGCCAAATTCCAATAAAAGAAATTTTATCACTTTTGCTACTATAGAAGAATGGCTGCATTTTCAAGTTCACAAAGGAACATTGTTAGTAATAAACATCTCCAAACTGGTAAACATTGAAAAAATCTACTTAAAGGAATATCCATTCTGGTTGATTCTATTCAACATTATACTGGAGGCTCTAGCAAGAACAATTTGGCAAAAAAAAAAAAAAAAAAAAAAAAGATACAAAATGTATCTACATTGGAAAAAAGCAAAACTATCTCTATCCACAGATGACATAAATCTTGCATGTAAAAAATCCCAATGAATTCACACAAACAATGAGAACTAATAAACAGCTTCAGCAAGGTTGCAAGATACAAGATAAATGTACAAAAATCGACCGCATTTATGTACAACAGTAATTAACGATCCAAAAACAATTTTTTTAATTCCATTTACAATGAGATCAAAAAGAACAAAATACTTAGGAATAAACTTAAAAGAAGTATAAGAAATGTACACTAACAACTATACAACATTGTTGGAAGAAATTAAAGAAGGCCTAAATAAATGGAAAGACATCTCAAGTTTGTCAACTAGAAGACTTACTATTGTTAAAATGGCAACACAACCCAAGTTGATCTGTAGATCCCATGCAATCCCTACCAAAGCCCTAGCTGGACTCTTTGCAGAAATTGACAAGCCAATCCTAAAAGTCATATGAAAATGCAAGGGATCCAAATAGCCAAAGAAATATTTAAAAATAATTTGCAGGCCTTCTTAATTATAAAAGTTATTACAAATCTACAGCAATGAAGACAATGTGGTGCTGGAATATGGATAGGAATACAGATCAATTGAATAGAATTCAGAGTCCATAAATAAACCTTCAAATTTATGGCCAACTGATTTTTGACAAGGGTGCCAAGACAATTCAATGGGGCAATAAAGTTCATCATCTCACACTCATTAGAAGAGCTACTATCAAACAAAAAAATAACAAGGGTGGGTGAGGACACAAAGAAATTGGAACCCCTTGGAAGTGCTGATGGGAATGTAAAATGGTACAGCCACTATAGAAAACACAGTGGTGATTCCACACCAAAAAATTAAAAATTAGCATATGATCCAGAAATCTACTTCTGGGAATATACCCTAAGTAACTAAAAGCAGATTATCAGAGATATTTGCACACATCTGTTCACGGCAACATGATTCACAACAGCCAAAGAGTAGAAGCAACCCAATTGTCCACAAACAGATGAATGGATAAACCAAATGTGACATATATGTGTGTGTGTGTGTGTGTGTGTGTGTGTATACATATAATGAAATATTATTCAGCCTTAAAAGGAGAAAAAATTTAAAACATGCTACAACATGAATGAATATTGACGACATCAAGTAAAATAGTCACAAAAAGACAAATACTATAATGACTCCACTTATACGAAACACCTGAAGTAGTGTGTTTCATATAAGTACACTACTGAAGTGTACACTTAAAAAATGGTTAATATGGTAAATTTTGTTAAGTATATTTTATCCTAATTAAATGGGTTTTTTAAGCATCTTTTCAACAAATGGTGATGGGACAACTGGAAAGCCACAGGCAAAAGAATGAAGTTGGGCCCCTACCTCATATCATGCAAAAATTAACTCGAAATGAGTCAAAGACCTAAGTGTAACAGCAAAAAACTACAAGATTCTTCAGAGAAACATAAGAATAAATCTTTATAACTTTGGGCTAGGCAATGCGTTCTCAGACATGAAACCAAAATCAAGCAACAACAACAAAAATAGATAAATTAAACTTCATCAACATTGAAAATTTTGGCCTTCAAATGAGACTATCTAGAAAGTGAAGACAATCCACAGGGAGATAATTTTGCAAATCACATAGCTAATAAAGGACTTGTACCCAGAACAAAGAAATCTCATAATTCAACAATATAAAGGCAAATACCCCAATTTTAAAATGGGCAAAGGGTCTGAACAGATATTTCTCCAAGAAGATATACAAATGTCAAGTAAGTACATAGAAAGATGTTCAAGATCATTAGCCAACAGGGAAGTGCAATCAAAATCACAGTAAGATAGCTCTTAATTACCCACTTGGATGGCTATAATCAAAAAGACATATAATAATAAGTGTTTATGAGAATATGAAGAAACTGGAACACTTATACACTGCTGGTGTGAATGCAAAATGGTGCAGTCACTTTTGAAAACAGTCTGGCAGTTCCTCAAGAGGTTAAACATAGAGCTACCATCTGACCCTACAAATCCACTTGTAGGTATACATATACCCAACAGAAGTGAAGACATGTCCACACAAAAACTTGCACATTGTTTGTACCAACATTATGCACAATAGCCAAAATGTGGAAACAACTAATGTCCGTCAACTGATGAATGAATAAATTGTGACATTATACATGTAATGGAATATTATTCAAATTTAAAAGAAAGTACCGATATAATGCTCCAATGTGGATAAACCTTGAAAACATTAAGCTAAGTGAATAGAGCCAGATACAAAAGGCTACTTATTGTATTATTATTGTATGAATCTATTTATATGAAATGTCTAGAATATGAAAATTCATAGAGACAGAAAGTAGATTAATGGTTGCCAGACAATGGGGAACCGGAGAATGGGAAGCAACTGCTAACTAGTACAAGCTTTCTTTTTGTGATGATAAATATTTTCTGAAATTAGTGTTGATTGTGACTATATTTGTAAAAAGCCACTGAACTGTACACTTTAGAGGGTAAACTGCATGGTATGTAATTATATCTCAATAAAGCTGTTTTTATTTTTAATCTCAGGCAAAAAATTGTCCCACTTTAAAGAAACCTGATCTTAAATAAATTACAAAGTGTTTACTGAATAGTTGTGGCACAGTTACTTTTTAAAAATAAAATCGTATTGAAAATGCAATGTGAAGAGTTTCTGCATTTAAAAGAACTCTGCAATGAGCCCTTTATGAAAGTAAAGAATGCTTTTTAAGATAAATACTTGCAAAGATCTTTATTGTTAAGGAACTTTACAAAATGTGTCTTTTTAATGGACACGACTGGATAATGTTAAAGACAGACTTTTTAAATTTTTAACTATTATAGATATATAATGTTGTACTTATTTATGGGGTACATGTGATATTTTGATACAAGCACATAATGTATAAAAATCAAATTAAGGAAATTGAGATATCCATCACCCCAAGCACTCATCATTTCTTTGTGTTAAAATTCCAGGCCGGGCGCGGTGGCTCACGCCTATAATCCCAGCACTTTGGGAGGCCGAGGCGGGCGGATCACAAGGTCAGGAGATCGAGACCATCCTGGCTAACACAGTGAAACCCCGTCTCTACTAAAAATACAAAAAATTAGCCGGGTGAGGTGGCGGGCGCCTGTAGTCCCAGCTACTCGGGAGGCTGAGGCAGGAGAATGGTGTGAACCCCGGGGGGCGGAGCCTGCAGTGAGCCGAGATCGAGCCATTGCACTCCAGCCTGGGCGACAGCAAGACTCTGTCTCAAAAAAAAAAAAAAGAAAAGAAAAAGAAAATTCCAATTCCACTCTTTATTTTGAAATACACAATAAATTATTGTTAACTATACTCACCCTGTTGTGCTGCCAAACACTAGATCTTATTACTTCTATAGCTGATTTTTCAATAAATTTTAAGGCAACCAACAAGTATTTGAATATACAATAAAGTTGTTTTTTTTTTAAGGAAAAGATATGTACTAAAAGGGGAGGGAGTTTACTACATTATATGTAATAAAAACATTATATAAATATTTTTCAAAACAAAGAAGTGACTTAAAATAGCTTTCAGAATCTCACACAGTTATGTTCCAGAATTTCTCAGGCTCCTACCTTCAACCTCAGAGAACTCTGAAACACTTTGCCTCAATACTGTACAGCCTCTTTGAAATAAACTGTGGCATTGTTCTCTTGCTATGGAGAACAGTCAGTAAATCAGTCAAGAACATTTATTAAAAACCCACAACGCACAGATGTGCATACTGGACACCTTGGGAGTTATACAGGAAGTAGAAAACATAGTACCTGACCTCAAGGCAGAGACAGTAGAGAAAAGACCAACACAAATCATATAGAAGAGCAATAACATCACATTTCCTTTATTTCACCCTGGAGCAGATGATATGAACACAGAGTACAGATTACCTGGACACTGCTTACTCCAACTTTTCATAAAATGGAAGAGTAGGCAGGAGAACAAAGAAATAAAAGCAGGATCAGAGGTGCTATAAGGTAAGGTTTAAAAAAAAGGCAGAAGTGTTACAACCACCTAACAACAAAATAATAGTTTCAAGTCTTATTTTTCATTACTCCCTGCAACTTGCCAGGCTATAATAGTGGGAGCAATGGGGGCAGAAGTTTCTTCCTTTCAAAATGCACATCAACAGTGCTTCATAATATGACACATACATGAAATCACAGAAATGTTAAATACAAAGTATACTTTATTTACACGCTTGTGCCTTAGCAGCCGACAATTTTTAGAAGGTATCAGCACCATCTCAGGAAGGCCCACTTACCAGATATGCAGAGTGAACCATATGTCCTACTCCCTAATTACAGAAGGAACACAGCCTGTCCACAGGCTCCCTGCCTTATTCTTCATCAGTGAAATATTATCATACTATTTTGTCTATCAGTTTCAATAACTGCCAGGAAAACATAGTTTCTCAGAAACAATTCAATACTAATACAACTAATATAATCACTAATCATTAGAGAAATACATATCAAAACCACAATGAGATACCATCTCACATCAGTCAGAATGGCTATTATTAAAAAGTCAAAAAATAACAAATGCTGGTGAGGCTGCACAGAAAAGGAAATGCTTACACTTGGTGGGAATATAAACTAGTTCAGCCACTATGGAAAGCAGTTTGGAGATTTCTCAAAGAACTTAAAATAGAGCTACTACTCAACCCTGCAATCCCATTACTGTGTATATACCTAAAAGAATATAAATCATTCTGTGAAAAAAACACATATACTCATATGTTCATTGCAGCACTATTCACAATAGCAAAGACTTGGAATCATCCTAGATGCCTATCAAGAGTGAATCTGATAAAGAAAACGTACATAGGCCAGGCACAGTGGCTCACACCTGCAATCTCAGCACTTTGGGAGGCTGAGGCAGGTGGATCACCTGAGGTGAGGAGTTCGAGACCAGCCTGGTTAACATGGTGAAACCATGTCTCTACTAAACAAAAAATACAAAAATTGGCTGGGCATGGTGGTGCATGCCTGTAGTCTCAGCTACTTGGGAGGCTGAGGCAGGAGAATTGCTTGAATCCAGGGGGTGGAGGTTGCAGTGAGCTGAGATTGTGCCACTGCACTCCAGCCTGGGCAACAGAGCAAGGCTCCATCACAAAAAAAAAAAAAGAAAAAAAGAAAATGTGGTACATATACACCATGGAATACTATACAGCCATAAAAAAGAATGAGATCATGTCCTTTGCAGCAATATGGATGTAGCTGGAGGCTATTATTCTACCAAACTAACCAGGAACAGAAAACCAAATACCACATGTTCTCACTTATAAGTGGAAGCTAAACGTTGGAGTATACATGGACACAAAGAGGAGAATAATAGACACTGGGTCCTACTTGAGGATGGAGGGTAAGAGGAGGGTGATGGTCAAAAACCTACCAATCGGGTACTTTGCTCACTATCTAGGTGACCAAATCTTTTGTACACCAAACCCCAGTGATACGCAATTTACTCACGTAACAAACCTGCACATGTACCCCCAGAACCTAAAATGAAAGTTGAAAAAGAAAGATAAATGACTGGTTTTCTGCCAATGATAGATTATTCTTACCAGTTGCTGCATTAAATGATTACTTACCGAAACTCTAAGTATGGAAGTGAGAGTCAGACAAGAACTTTGTGGAAACGCCAGTTTGAAGGAGATAGTCTCAATAAAAAGTAAGTTCAAGCAATAGAGTTTGTGTCTGTCCATTTTTGCATCACTATAAAGAAATAACCGAGGACTGGATAATTTATAAAAAAAAGAGGTTTAATTGGCTCACAGTTCTGCAGGCTGTACAGGAAGCATGGTGCCAGCATCTGCTTCTGGCAAAGACCTCAGCAAGCTTACAATCATGGCAGGAGGTGAAGGGAGAGCAGGCACATCACATGGCAAGAGTGGCAGTGAGAGCAAGAGGAGGTGCCACGCTCTTTTAAACAACCAGATCTCACATGAAGTCAGAGCAAGAACTCATTCATTATCACAAGGACAGTACCACACCATTCATGAGGGATCCACCCCCATGACCCAAACACTTCCCACTAGGCTCACCTCCAACACTGGAGGTCACATGATGATATATGGAGGTGACACACATCCAAACCATTTCAGAGCTTTACGAAAGACTTTGGAAAGGTGACTCATTTCCAAGAGTTAGCTCTAACCCTTAGTGTGTCCTTATACTGAAATTTAATATCTCTCTGAAAATTCCATTTGCTGGTTCTGAGAACTTTATGAGACAAGTTTAATTTCTCTGTAATATCACAGCCCTTCAATTATTTGAAGGCAGTTCTCATGACCTATCTTTCAACCCCACTAGGAGTCAACTCTTAGACAGGCTTACTATCCCAGTCTCCTTCACTATTCCTCATCTGACTTGTTTCAATTTCCTTTATCATTTGGCTCTCTCCTCTCTGAATATGTACCAGTTTGTCTATAGCTCTCTTAGAGGATAACACCCAGACCTCAAGATCAGATTCTAGGTGTGTTCTAAAGAGCATAGAAACAAATAAGAAAATCCATGCCTTAATTTATGTATTAAACTTCTATTGATAAATGGCATTGCAAGTTAAAATAGCTTTTTTGACCGCCTCATCAGTAGTGACTCCTATTATGCTCTTATTAACTAAAAGCCCTAACATTTTTATGTATTTACCTCTGCTAAGCTACATATCCCTCTTCTTAACTAGGACAACTAAATTTTCGAATCCATTTTGAAATTTTAAATTTATCTGTATTATATTTCGATATTGCTAGATTTACCTATTTAAAGTCCATCATGATATTCTTAGATTCTACTCAATTTTGGGTTGGCACTCCTAACTTAAAATTATAAACATACTGGCCAGGCATCCTCCTGGAAACCTCCCTTTATGGCAATTTATAAACAATAAACAATCTTGGGTGCAATAGTTTAAACAATAATATCTAACCAATAATAATATGAACTTAAACATTCATCACAAGTTTGTCAAGGACCTTGTCAACTGCCTCAGCAATGTAGGCTGTTGTGCCTACAAATGCAAGGATACCACTAATTATTCCATTGCACAGCATTATTTTCATCTTGAGTGGTAGAGTTTAATTTCCAATATCAAGGAAAAAGACTCTAAGGAATTATTACATCTGAGAGTTGGCATATTTACATGAATTAGGCTCTCAAAAAAAAATCTGTAGAACAAAGGATGGAAGTAGGGGGCAGAGGCTAAACTTAGGTCATTTAAATTTGCCTCCTCTTCTTAGAAGACTTCCTTCTGCCATATCCCTCTCCTAGACTTCGGACCACACCTAATCCTTCTTTGCACTTCTAATATCTGAAGCAGTGCTATGTAATAGAAATAATAATGCAAGCCACATACATAATTTTAAACTTATCAGTAGCCACATTCAAACAGTAAAAAGAAAAAAGGTGACATAAAAATTATAAACTATTTTTTAACTTTATACACAGTAAAATTCATCTTTTTCTGTACAGCTATAAGAGTTGTACAACATGCAGAGATTTGTGTAAACACCACCAAAATTAGGATACAGAACAATTCTATCACTCTCCAATACGTCTTCATGCTATCCCTGTGTATTTAAATGTTCCGACCATTCCTTGTTCCTGGAAACCTCTGACCTGCTCTTGGCCCCTTCAGTTTTGCATTTTCCAGAATGCCATACAATGGAATCATGTAGTATGTAACCTTTTAAGACCAGCTTCTTCTTTCACTTAGCATAAGGCATTTGAGACTCAAATTGCTGCATGTATCAATAGCTTGCTCCTTTTTATAGCCTACTAATACATTCCATTGTACAGATGTACCATAGTTTGTATATCCATCTACCCAATGAAAGACATGTAGGTGATTTCCAGTTTGTGATGATTATGAATGATGCTGCTACAAACATATATGTACATGTTTTGCGTGAATGTACATTTATCATTTCTAGATAAATGTTTAAGACCGGATTGCTAGGTCATATGATGAAGTGTAACTTTAACCATAAAACAAACTGCCAACTTTTTTCCTGAGTGGCTATTACATTTAGCATTCAAACCAACCATGCATGAGAGTTCCAGTTTCTACACATTCGTGCCAACATTTAATATGGTCAATTTTGTTATTATTGTCATTGATTTTAGTCATTCTAACAGGCACATCATGGCATCTCATAATGATTTTAATCTGCATTTTCCTAATGACTAATAAAGTTGAGCATCTTTTCATGTGTTTATTTGCTATCTGTATATATTCTTTGGTGGAGTATCTGTTCAAATATGTTCCCCATTTTTTTATTGTTGTTGGTTTTCTTAATGTTGACTTTTGAAAGCTACATATTCTTGAAATTTGTTCTCTGTTAGATAAATGATTTGCAAATATTTTCTCTTACTGCTTCTTGTCCTCCTCTTAACAGTCTCTTCAGCAGAGCAAGAGTTTCAAGCTTCAATGAAATCCAATTTATCAACTTTTTTCTTTTATGGATTATGTTTCTAATGTTGTATCTAACTCAATGCCCAGCCCAAGTCACAAAGCCTTTCTTCTATGGTTACTTCTTGGATTTTTATGGTTTGAAATTTTCCATTTAAGAATGTGATTCACCAATTTTTGAACATGGTTTGAAACATAAGTCAAGGTCCTTTTTTTTGCATGTAGATGTCTACTTGCTGAGAAGACTCCTTTTGCCATTGAAGTGCCTTTGCATTTTTGTGGGAAATCATTGACCATATTTATGTGGATCTATTATTGGACTCTCTATTTTGTTCTATTGATCTATGGCTCTTCTTTTGCCAATATCACACTGCCTTGATAGTAAGACTTCAAACTGAGTAGTCTGACTCCTCCATTTTTATTGTTCTTTTTCAAAATTGTTTTAGCTATTTTAATTCTTTTCCTTCCCATATAAATTTTAAAATCATCTTGTCAATATCTACCCAATCCTGCTGGGATTTTGATGGGGATTACACTAAATACTGTACATTAATTTAGGGAAAATTGACTTAGGAAACTAATTAAAACTAATTAGGGAAAACATCTTAACTATGTTGAGTCTTCCCATCCATGAATATATTATATATCTCTGCATTTATTGAGGTCTTCTTCAATTCCTTTAGCTACATATAGATACTGAACATACCTTATTAGATTTATAACTAAGCATTTTTTTTGGCAGGAAGGTATTATAATTGGTACTATTTTTTAACTTTCTGTTCCTGATTGTTCATTGCTAGTATAAAGAAATATGATTGGTTTTCCTATGCTGATCTTATATCCTGTAACCTTAAAAAACTCATAAGTTCTAGGATTTTTTGAATATGCCTTGGGATTGTCTACATAGACAATCAGATTATACGCAAATTAGGTGGATTTATCTCTTCCTTTCCAATCCATATGCCTTTTATTTCTTTTTCTTGACTTCCTGCAACTTCCAGTACTATGTTATATAGGATTTGGGAAAGTGAACATCTTTGCCTCATTCTCAGTCTTAGAAGAAAAGCATGCAGTCTTTCACCATGTATGACATTAAGCTGTAGGTTCTGTGTAGATGTCCTTTATAAGTCTGAGGCTGAGGAAATTCCCTTTTATTCCTATTCAGCTAAGAGTTTTTATAATGAACAGATTTTAAATTTTAGTTTTTTCTGCATCCATTGATATGATCATATGGTTTATCTTGTATTAGTCTGTTAATACGGAGACTTGCATAGATTGATTTTCAAATGTTGAACTTGGCTTTCATTCCCAGAATAAAACCTGCTTGATTATGATACATTATTTTACTTATATACATATATAGACAATGTATGTTGTACACATATATATGTATGCATTTTATATATGTTGCTAAATTCAATTTGCTAATTTTTTTCAAAAGTTTTACTTCTTTGTTCAAATGAGTGATACTGGCCTATAGTTTGTTTGTTTGTTTTCTTCTACTTTCTTTGACTGATTTTGATATCAGAAAAATGTCAGCCTCATAAAATAAGAGAGAAACTGTTGTATCCTTTTCAATTTCTGGATGATACTGCATAAAATTGGTGATTTTTTGTCTTGAATGTTTGGTAGAATTCACCCGAGATAATCTGGGTCTGGCATTTCATTTGTGAAAGGCTGTTTTTTTAACTACAAATTAAATTTCTTTAACAGATATAGGATTAATCAGATAATCTATTTCTTTCTGAGTGAATTTTGATAGTTTATTTCTTTCAAGGAATGTGTTCATTTCACTTATTGCCAAATGCATTGGCATAAAGTTAGGTTCAGAGTGAAAGCACTAAACCATCTTCTGTGGACTTGATTCATCAGAATAGTTTTCAAAGCCTTTAAACGCTACTCTGGTTTTCCCAAAGTGCGCACCACCCAGAGGCTAGTCTGGGCACTATTCTATGCTGTAGCTTAGTTCTCAAAGACTTTGCTATATTGATTCTGTCCGGATCCACGTGTGAAGCTCAAGGATAAGCCTGAGACTTCATACACAGATTAAAGGATCCTTTTCTCCAGCCCCTCTTCTCTGTGACTTCCCCCGTACTCTGCCTCCCAGGGGCACCTTTTCCTGGTACTCTGGCTTGAAACTGGGAGTTTTTCCCTCCCCATGTTTTTATGTACTTTCCATTACTGTGTCAATCTGGAGAAGAAACCCCAAAAGAAAAGAGTCTAAGAGGCTACTGCAAGAGTCCTGTTTCATCACTAGAGCTTGCCTGCCTTAGGGACAGAAGAGTTGGTGGGAAAGAAAAAAAAAAGATTACATCCTGAAGGGTGCCCCTTTCTATGTCTTCGACCTGGGAGAGGGTTTTCACTGGAGAATTTTCTGTCCTTGCCCAGTGCATAATGCCAGGGTCCAGGATGTCCTAGGATCCAAATCAGGAGATATGGAAAGAAAAGATAACAAATTTTTTAAAACACAAGAAAATGACCTCCATATGGGTTAATTTTTGAGTTTTTATTTCTTCTTAGTATGTCTGATAATTACTTTTCAGAGTCCTCAAGCAGTTCCTATATGTATTCTTTAGGTACTATAGTTTTAAATTATAACCAATGAGAGAGCTAGGGTGCAATGTTTACTTGTTTTTACCAAGAACTTGTAATTAAAGCTAATAATTATGACCAGGCGCGGTGGCTCATGACTGTAATCCTAGCACTTTGGGAGGCCAAGGCAGGCAGATCATCTGAGGTCAGGAGTTCAAAACCAGCCTGGCCAACATGGTGAAATCCCATCTCTATTAAAAAATACAAAAATCAGCCAGGTGTGGGGGCGCACGCCTGCAGTCCCAGCTACTTGGAAGGCTG
Organism: Nomascus leucogenys; assembly: GCF_006542625.1. Classification (NCBI taxonomy): domain Eukaryota; kingdom Metazoa; phylum Chordata; class Mammalia; order Primates; family Hylobatidae; genus Nomascus; species Nomascus leucogenys. The sequence continues at coordinate 58,781,132 of NC_044399.1, forward strand.
AGACAGGAGAATCACTTGAACCTGGGAGGTGAAGGTTACAGTGAGTCGAGATCGAGCCACTGCACTCCAGCCTGGTGACAGCACAAGACTCCATCAAAAAAAAAAAAAGCTAATAATTAAAATAATAATTAATAAATTAAAGTTATTTAACCTTTATATTTTATTTAGCCAAGATATACAAAATAATACCATTTCAACATGTCATCAGTATAAAAGTTATCAGTGAGATATTTTATATTTTTAAATATAACACTTCAGCATCTGATGTGTGTTTCACACAGCACATCTCAATTCAGACTAGCCACATTTCAAAGACTCCATCACCACACGTGGCTAGCAGCAACTATACTGGACAGCACAGATCTACAGGAAACACTGATTAGGAAAGAAGGAAACAAAGGGAATGAAGGGAAGGTAAGAAAGGTCACTTAATTTTCCATGACTATCTCCATGTAAAATGTCCTCCCTGCCTCATTAGATACCACATTCTGTTCCTTGGCAGTTATTACCTGTTGAAAAAAGTTCTTTCTTATATTGAAACAGAAAATATAGCTACAAATCACTTTTACCCACTAACACTAGTTCTACCCTAAGCATTATTCTATACGCTAGTCCCCAAACCACCTGCAGATGACTGTCAGGTCTTCTTTTAATCTTCTCTTCTCCAGGTTAAATATGCCTAGTTCTTTCAGTGGTTTATAATAAGACAATTTTCAGGAAATTAAGCTACATGATTCTTATGTATATCAGAGAGAATATACATGTTGTTGATTCTTAGAAAATTAGACTAATTCAGAAAGGGGTATTGTCCATCTTCAGATGTAATATGTTTTAAATGAACTTTTAACCTTGTATTTTTGTATACTTATTTCGGTGCATAAAATAACAATATTTTAAGCCAAATGCTATAAATTAGCATTACTTTATTGAGCAATAAATATTCTACTGAAGAAAATTTTAGTCTCAGTAATCTTCTAATGCATATTCATAAACTGTTTCATTACTGCAATTTGTTATCAACTCTTTTTTAATAACTACATGCAAGTGACACTATAAAAAAGAAAGTAAGCTTTTTCAACCTTTCTATGATTGTTGTAGTTTTAAAAAGTAGTTCAGAATTAAATATAATTTTAAAACAAATCAGTAATGATCCTTGTCATGAAATAGTAAAACGTTGAAAAAAAGATGGGAAAATTTAGCAAGTAAGCTTGATTTTTATATACCCATATACACACTCACACACCCTTGATTTAGGTGTAGCTCCTAGAACACTATGTATTTACATTTATTTTTCTTTTAACGAAATATCATAGTGAGATGGATGTTGTAAAGTTGGTTTAAACATACAGAATAAGTAGCTTTGCATTTACTGATAAGAAAAAGAGACATTGCCATTTGGAGGAAACTATGAAAAACCCTAAGATGTGAAGCAACAGGAAAAAAAAAACAGTAATTAATTATTCTATACTTGAAAAAGCTTAAGAAAAAGAGCATGTGACTGAAAAGATTTTGGTTAAACTGGCAGGATAGATCAATATGTTTTCTCATTCTCTAAAGATAAAATTTTCATTTATTAATTCATTCAATCCCTCAACAAATATTAAATATGTACATTATGTTAAGTACTGTCACTGACAGAAAAAGAGTTAGGAGATTCTGCCCCAATAAAGCTTGTAGTATTGATTCAAGATACTAAAAACACTGGGCAAAATGTTTTTTGGAACAGGATACAGTCCCAAAGTGTCACCTCACAGATCACTAATTCATTATAATTGAGAAAAGGTATCCTTATAATGAGAAAATCTGGTAGACATCAACTTAATTTAAACAAGTGGTCAAGCAGCAGCAACAATGGAAGAAACATATCATGGGCCTTGTGGTAACTGCACTGAGAAGTACATAACATCACTTATTTTAAAAGCTTGACAAATATGTTTAAACTGAATACAACCATGAAGAGAAAATCAGATAAACCAAATTGTGGGATATGTTACAAAACAACAGCCCCAGACTCTTCAAAATCATTAATCATTAATGTCATGAATAACCAAAAAGAAAAGGGTAAGAGAATTGCTCTAGATTAAAGAAAAAAATTAAAAATATTTTTAAGTGTGAGCAGTAAATATAATGCATGATCTTTCACTGGATCACAGATCTGGGGGAAAAAAAGCTAAAAGGATATTAATGGACAACTGGGTATATCTAAATATGGACCACACATAAGATGCTACTGTAACCATGTTACATTTCTTGAGTGTGATAGTGGCATTGAGATTCTATAGGAGAAAAATGTTCTTTTCTTGGGAGATACGTAGTGAAGTACTTAGGGGTGAAGTATGAAAATATTTGCAACTTACTTTAAAATGACTCAAAGATTTAGAGATAGATACTGTAAACTATATATCTATATCAGCATACACACATACATTGAGTAGAGAGAGACTTTTAAAACATAGCAAAATGTTAACAACTGATAGATTAAATAAAGGGTTTACAGATGCTCATAGTACAATTTGTTCCCATTTTTAAAAGGCAGATGTTATCCTTTAAAATAACAATTTGAGAAAAAAATATAACACAAAATAAAAATGTATTAGCATCACAAGAAATGAATAAATAACACACCATGCAAATTCTGAAAATACAGGAATTAGTAAGGATCTAACAGATGACTTCATTGAAGAAGTGGCACTTGGACTGGGAATTAGACAATAAAACTCTAAAAAAGTTAAAAATACATTAATACATTCCTTTATAAAAAGTGAAAAAATATAGCATATAGACTATATGCCAAAAAAATTAAAGAATAAAAAGGATTTGGAAATGAGGATACAAAGAGAACATCACGAGCAAAAGCAGAGTAGCAAGAAACTCAGGGTGTACCTGAGAAGTGTAGCAGATGCCATGGTGACCCACCATACTTCCTTTGTCCTCCCACCCAGAGGTCACCTGCAGCTCTGAATTCCTGTAAAACAGAGTTTCTAAGCCATGGGACTATTGACATTTGGGGAAGGATAACTCTTTGCTGTAGGGGGCAACCATATCAATGCGGTATATTTAGCAGCATCCCTAGTCTCTACCCACTAGATGCCAGCCAGTAGCACTTTTTCCCTCCCCCAGTTGTCACTACCAAAAATGTCCACAGAATTTACCAAATGCTTCTTGGAGAGCAAAATAACCTTCTCCCCTCCCCTGAACCCCAACCTCAGTTTGAGAAAGAACCACTGCCAGAAATTGTGGCCATCCAGCTCCAGTAACTGCATCTGTCTGCATAAGGGCATTCTCTGGCCTAGAAGGTAGCTTGGCCAGTATATAAAAAGGCTGGACTACTTGGAAGTGAATGACACTAAGAATGAAGGATGAGGGTGGATGCATAAACAACTTCCTTGCCCTTTCCTGGCACAATACTGAAGTGAGTTTCACATAGCTGGGAGGTTGTGAGTGAAATTTAACCCCACTTAACAACAGCAATAACCTACTCTTCAATGCACCCTATTTTGGCTTTTCTCCCTCTCTTTCTCTTCCCCACCCCCTCACTGTGCTTCCAGAGATCACCTCCTATATTAGTCCGTTTTCATGCTGCTGATAAAGACATACCCAAGATTGGGCAATATACAAAGCAAAGAGGTTTAATGGAGAACTCACAGTTTCATGTGGCTAGGGAAGCCTCACAATCATGGCAGAAGGCAAGGAGAAGCAAGTCACATCTTACATGGATGACAGCAGGCAAAGAGAGAGCTTGTGCACGGAAACTCCCCCTTATAGAACCATCAGATCTCATGAGACTTATTCACTATCACGAGAACAGCATGGGAAAGACCTACCCCCACAATTCAATTACCTCCCACTGTGTCCCTCCCACAACATGTGGGAATTCAAGATGAGATTTGGGTGGGAACATAGACAAGCCATATCATTCCAGCCCCGACCCCTCCCAAATCTCATGTCCTCACATTTCAAAACCAGTCATGCCTTCCCAACAGTTCCCCAAAGGTTTAACTCATTTTGGCATCCAAAGTCTCATGTGAGACAAGGCAAGTCCCTTCTACCTATGAGCCTGTAAAATCAAAAGCAAGTTAGTTACTTCCTAGATAAAATGAGGGTACAGGCATTGGGTAAAAACATTCAGGTCATGCTGATGCAAGAGGTGGATTCCCATGGTCTTGGACAGCTCCACCCCTGTGGCTTTGCAGGGTACAGCCGTCCTCCCAGCTGCCTTCACGGGCTGGTGTTGAATGTCTGTGGCTTTTCTAGGCACATGGTGCAAGCTGTCAGTGGATCTACCATTCTGGGGTCTGGAGGATGATAGCCCTCTTCTCACAGCTCCACTAGGCGGTGCCCCAATAAGAACTCTGTGTGGGGGCTCCAACCCCACATTTCCCTTTTGCACTGCCCTAGCAGAGGTTCTCCATGAGGGCCCCACTCCTGCAGGAAACTTCTGCCTGGGCATCCAGGCATTTCCATACAACTTCTGAAATCTAGGCAGAGGTTCCCAAACCCCAATTCTTGACTTCTGTGCACTCGCAGGCTCAACACCACACGGAAGCTGCCAAGGCTTGGGGCTTGCACCCTCTGAAGCCATGGCCCAAGCTCTACGTTGTTCCCTTTCAGCCACAGCTGAAGCAGCTGGGGCGCAGGGCACCAAGTCCCTAGGCTGCACACAGCACAGGGACCCTGGGCCCAGCCCATGAGACCACATTTTATCCCTAGGCCTCTGGGCCTGTAATGGGAGGGGCTGCTGTAAAGACCTCTGACCTGCCCTGGAGACATTCTCCCTACTGTCTTGAGGATTAACATTCGGCTCCTCGTTACTTATGTAAATTTCTGCAGCCAGCTTGAATTTTCTCTTCAGAATATGGGACTTTTTTCTATCACATTGTCAGGCTGCAAATTTTCCAAACTTTTATGCTCTGCTTCCCTTATAAAACTGAATGCTTTCAACAGCACCCAAGTCACCTTTTGAATGCTTTGCTGCTTAGAAATTTCTTCCGCTGGAAACCCAAATCATCTCTCTCAAGTTCAAAGTTCCACTAATCTCAAGGGCAGGGGCAAAATGCCGCCAATCTCTTTGCTAAAACATAACGAGAGTCACCTTTGCTCCAGTTCCCAATGAGTTCCTCATCTCCATCTGAAACCACCTCAGCTTGGCTTTTATTGCCCATATCATTATGAGCGTTTTGGTCAAAGCCATTCAACAAGTCTCTAGGAAGTTCCAAAGTGTCTCACATTTTCCTGTCTTCTTCTGAGCACTCCAAACTGTTCCAATCTCTGCCTGTTACCCAGTTCCAAAGTCACTTCCACATTTTCAAGTATCTTTTCAGCAGCACCCCACTCTACTGGTACCAATTTACTGTATTAGTCCATTTTTAGGCTGCTGATAAAGACATACCTGAGATCAGGCAATTTACAAAGGAAAGAGGTTTTAAGGAGAACTCACAGTGACATGCGGCTGGGGAAGCCTCACACAATCATGGCAGAAGGCAAGGGGGAGCAAGTCACATCTTACAATGGATAGCAGCAGGAAAAGAGAGAGCTTGTGTGGGGAAATTCCCCCTTATAGAATCAGCAGATCTCATGAGACTTATTCACCATCACGAGAACAGCATGGCAAAGACCTACCCCCATGATTCAATTACCTCCCACAAGTCCTTCCCATAACACGTGGGAATTCAAGATGAGATCTGGGGTGGGGACACAGCCAAACCATATCATCTCCCAGTGAAGTATATGTACTCAAATTTTTGTCTCAGGGTCTTCTGTTTCAGGAACCAAACAAAGGCAGGAAGCTTGGCTGTTCAATGAAGAAATATACGTTTCTCCTGGAGAAATGAAATTTTTGATATCTATTCACAACCCTATGTGATTTTATAAAATCATATCTCTGACAGTTCTGCCTGTTAAATGACAACCCCACAAGAAGATAGCACTTAGTCTGGGCCACTAAAGATCAATGCCATAAGACAAGGCTTTGGTATTTCTATTTCTATCCTACAACTAGTAAAGGAAGGCAGCAGGTCTGTGCCCAAAAGGCAAATAAAGGAACAAAACAAACAAACAAAGCTACTTAATATAGAGGAGAACGGTTCAAGCTATTAAAGCTGCTTGATGTACCAAATTAATCAAACAAAAAGCATAGCCTGAGCCCTGGGAGAGTCTGGTTTGGCAACTCACTACGGCCAGCCAGACATTTTCGCAGAGGACAGCAATTTCTTACAAGAGTTATAGCTGATGAGGGGTGAGGGGACAAAGACTGAAAAGGCTGGCCTGAGGCCCAGAGTTTAAAAAGTACAAGATGAGCCTGAAACATCTGGTCATGCCAGAAAGCAAGAAACTATCAAAGGCTTTGGGGGTCATATCAACAAGACTTGAAGAGCCATCATGCAGAGGCTCCTGGTCAAAGACGAATGAATTTAAGCATCAGTAACAATAACTGTAATGAATTAAAACACACCACATTATTTTAAACCCTAGAGTTAATGATATATTAACAAATCAAGTTGTCTTCAGAAGATGTGAAAGATCTACACATTATTTTGAAAACTGGAAAATAAAGAAAAAGAAAGAATTTATCCTATCCTTCCTAAAGGAACCTGTACTCAGAATTACCAAATAGTTGATCAGGAAAAACTCTTTACACAAGTATTCCAACTAATAAATGAAGAATAAATGACAGAATATCACCATTTTGCAACACTTAACAAATTAACGGATCTAAGCAAAGACCATTGAAGGTTGCCATATTATATGCCTCTAATGAAAGAGTATGTTACCTGTGAGATAGTCTTGCCAGAAACCAAAATCAAAACAAAACAAAACCTGAACCTGAGTAAGCCTCTACATGAAACTACCACATCAAATGACACCACAGAAATGAAATCATCAAAATCAAACTGTGGAAAACTAGAGAACAAATGGCCCAGCTTCTTTACAAATAAATATAAAACAAAGAAGAAAAAGAAGAGAGAAAAAAATAATGAAGAGAAGGCAAAGAAATGAGAACCAAGTGAAGAAGAATATGAAGAAAACAAGGAGGAGGAAAAGGAAAAAAGACAAAGAAAAAAAGGAGGAATAAGGGAACAAGATAACTGCAAATAAGAGAGCTAAATGACATATCAACCTATTGCAATGTGCACACAATCAGTATCCACACAACTGTAAAGCACACACACATTTTACATATGTATGTTTGCATATGTATGTACATATGTATACGTGTGTGTATATATATATAGCAACCAAAAAATTGAATAATGACTAGTAATAAAAGATTTAAGAATTAGCATTGATTTTTTTAAAGTGTGTCAATGATATTAAAGTTGTTTACAAAGAGAGTCCATAGCTTATAAAGACACATACTGAGTACTTATGGATGATATGATATGATGCTCGGAATTTGCTTCAAAATTATTTGGGGAAAAAGCTGATGGAGAACATATGAAATAGAATTGACTATGAATTGATAGCTGTGAAACTGTGTGATAGGTACGTAAGAGTTCATTATACCATTCTCTTTACATTTCTAAGTGTTTGAAATTTTCCATTTCAAAAATATTTTTAAGTGATTTTCTCCAAGACTCCACCTATTGCCACCAAGATTGGATTTCATATGGTAAACCAATATAATTTACATTGAAATAATTTTCATTCAGCATACTTACAGAGTTGGAAAAAACCTTATAACGAAGGCAGCCAGAAATTTTATCACCAAAAATGGGACACCCAGAGTGGGAAAAAAGGGCATTATTAATAATTAACAGGACAACATAGACAGACATAGAGGCGGATATGGTTAATTGCCCTCCATATGTTATTCAGCTCAGTTTCTGACATAGTTGAACTCACAATTATCCCTTAAAACATACCCCATCTCCAATAAGGCAGTTATACTACATCTATTTCAATTTCTCCTGTAACAAAAACCTCATTGTTTCCCAAAGCAGTTCCTTATATTAAAGGACAACACCAATTATTAAAAACTCTCTGTGGAGTCAAAATCTGTTTCCTAATAACTTCTACTTGGTAGAATTGGTTTTATTTTCTAGGAGAACAGAATGTGATGAGTAGAAAGAATCCAGAACTGAGAAGAGAGAACTGGATCTGCTAAGAACTAATAAAATCATCTTGGACAATTTATAAAACCTAAAACCTATCTAAGCCTCCATTTCCAGCCCTTTCTATCTTTAAAAACCAGCACTCTTAGCTTCTTCAAGCAGTGTGTAATGTGTCACGATTTCTGTTGAACACACCCTAATGTTGTTCCTACACTATGCTGCCCAAAAGTCAATACGACACTCATGTATGGTCTACCGTATTACAGGCACAGCACAACAACCTCATTCCACACTGTAGACCCAAAGTTTTGTTAATCCAGCACAAGACTGGGTCAGCTTTTGCAGTAATTGCACCACATTATTGGTTCATACTACATATCACAGATAATTTTTTCTTGTAACTGCTTTCCTTTACTTATATGACTAATTTTTGAAACCTAAATAATGGATGTCTTCATCTGTTTTGTGTTACTATCACAGAATACCTGAGACTGGGCAATTTATATAAAGAAAAAGGTTTATTTAGTGCACAGTTCCACAGGCTGTAAAGTTCAAGTTTGAGCGGTCAAGTGTGGTAGCTTCTAGTGAGGGCCTCATGTTGCATTGAAACATGGCAGAGAAATGGAAGGGAAAGCAGGTACATGAGAAGGGAAAAGGGCAACACATGAGTGGTTCATTTTATAACAACCCACTCTCTTGGGAACTAATCCATTCTCATAAGAACTAATCCGGTATCAAGAGACATACACTAATCCATCTATCTTCATGATCTAATCACCTCTTAAAGGTACCACCTCTCAACAGCACTACATTGAAGACAAAGCCTCAATATGGCAAACCATATTCAAACCATAGCAATGGACTTTACTCTTATTAAATCCTGCTGCTTCCAAACCAACATACTAACCTACTGGGATAGAATGAAATTTTGTCATATGTCACAGTAGCTGTCTCTTTAAACTTGAGTCCTCCACAAGTTGAACAAGTATATCACTCAGAAAAATGCTGAATAAAACAGAGTCAAAAATACAACCCTAGAGTATTTCATCTGAGATTTTCCAATGATTGTTCCATTTACTGCAAATCTACTTAACTATTTTTTGGTATAATAACATATGAAACGTCTAGAAAGACATCAGAGGAAAATTGTTAAATTTTCTGCTGAAATGATTTGCTATGTCAGCTGAACTACCATTAAAAAACTGTAAGACTAGTTTGGTATAACTTGCTTCTATGTAAACCCATGTTGGCTACTAAAGATATAACAGGTTTTAAATGCTCTCAAACAATTTATTGAATCCTTTAAGAATATATCCTTCCTTCTTTTCTTTTTTTTTTTTTTTTTTGAGACAGAGTCTTTCTCTGTCACCCAGGCTGGAGTGCAGTGGTGCAATCTCAGCTCACTGCAACCTCCGCCTCCCAGGTTCAAGCAATTCTCCTGCCTCAGCCTCTGGAATAGCTGGGATTACAAGCATGCGCCAACAAGCCCAGGTAATTTTTGTATTTTTAGTAGACATTTAGTTTTGCCATGTTGGCCAGGCTGGTCTTGAACTCCTGACTTCAGGTGATCCGCCCACCTCGGCCTCCCAAAGTGCTGGGATTACAGGCATGAGCCACCTTGCCTGGCCTCTCCTTCTTTTCTTTAAATATTGGGACAATGATTTCCTTCATCTATAGTCTGCTGCCATTATCCACAATTTCTTCAACCAGATGATTACTGTGGTAATTCTAGTAATTCCACTTGTCAAAAAGATCACCACTATAAAAGGAATTTTGGTATGGTTAATTAGTTCAAATAAGAATTCTGCTGAGAGCTCCTTTCAGTACCATAAAACTGTCACGCAGATAAGAAAATAAAGTTGTTTTGTTCCTAGGACAAAAATATTTTTTGAATGAGCACTGTAATGTTGTCTCGTGGATAATATTCTTTTTAATGATAGTAGCTATATATGCACTTACCAAGAACACTACTAAAGCAATTGCTACAATAGGTAGTAAATTAGATGACATCAAACGGTCTTTAGCTCTAAAAACATATGCAGTTCTTTCAGTTCAGTTAATTATTAAGATGACATAAATTCTGACAAACCCATGTTTCTTAAGAGGTACTATAGCAAAACAGTAGCTTGAAGAGCAAATATTCTATTTTAATTAAATTTGCTTTTGACCATATCAAATTTCTTTCTGATCCCTTCTGTTTCATAAAATAAAACTGGGTACTTATTTAAATCAAAAGCTAAAGTTAAAATCTTTTGATAGCTTCATTTCTAAATACATTTTAAGTACATTTGAAAATGAAAACCCAATTTTTTCACTCACAAACGCTCAAAGAGTTTAGCTATACATATCTGGTCCACTTTATTATCTTGACCTTTAAGTTTCCTTCCCTCATATTTCTCACATTAAAGAAAAACCACCAGGCACAGTGGCTCACACCTGTAATCCCACCACTTTGGGAGGCCAGGAGGATCCCTTGAAGCTAGGAGTTAGAGACCACCCTAGGCAATAAAGCAATGCCCTTTCTCCATAAAACATTAAAACATTAGCCAGATGCAGTGGCATGCACCAGTAATCCCAGAAACTTGAGAGGCTGAGGCAGGAGGATTGCTTTAGCCCAGGAGTTTGAGGCTGTAGCGAGCTATGATTCAGTACATTCCAGCCTGGGTGACAGAGTGAGATCTTATCTCTTAAAAAAAGAAACAAACAAAAATTTCCAAATGATTTTAGAAAGTAGTTCAAAACTGTTGTTTAACTTATGAATCAAAAAGATATAATTAGGGGGGGCCAGGCATGGTGGCACATGCCTGTAATCTCACTATTTTTGGAGGCTGAGGCAGGATAATCATTTGAGCCCAGGAGCTTGCAATCAGCCTGGACAACATAGTGAGACCCCAACTCTAAAAAAAAAAAAAATTAAAAATTAGCCAGATGTGGTGGTGCATGCCTGTAGTCCCAGCTACTCAGGAGGCTGAGATGGGACAATCACTTGAGCCTAGGAGGTCAAGGTTACAGTGAGCTATGATTGCACCACTGCACTCCAGCCTGGGTGACAGAGTGAGACCCTCTCTCTCCAAAAAAAAAAAAGATAATTAAGGGAATTAGAGATGTATTAGGCCAGGTAATAGAAGTGAATCACAAATCTATGTTACTGGGTCAGGGCATAGAAGATACAATCACATGCTAACTACAGATACTCCTCAACTTACAATGGGGTTACCTCCCAGTAAGCCCATCATAAGCTGAAAATATTGTTAAGTAAAAAATGCATTTAATAACCTACTGAACATCATAGCTTAACCTAGCCTACCTTAAATGTGCTCAGAACACTTACATTAGCTTATAGTTAGGCAAAATCATCGGACACAAAGTCTATTTTATAATAAAGTGTTGACTATCTCATGTAATTGATTGACTACTATACTGGAAGTGAAAAGCAGAATGGTTGCATGGGTACTCAAAGCATAGTTTCTACTGAATGTGTATCACTTTCGCACCATCGCAAAGGTAAAAAATCCTAAGTTGAACCATTATAAGTTTGGGGATCGGACCGTCTGTTGTCTTAAAAACACATATAGCAAAATAAAGCAGTTAGGACTATTCTCCACATCTCAAAGCTGAAACTGAGCCTTTATCTCACATAAGCCTGATTAACTTCTCACCCTATCTTCACCAATTTCTGCAGGTGATTTCTGTCCTCAGAAACAAAACAAAAACAACCAACCACAAGTTGTTACTCCTAAAGTGTCTAAGAGATGCCCACACAATAATGGAAGTTTTTCAGTTAACTTCTCAATACCAACTGACCACCACCTTCCCCAGCTGATATATGGCAGAAGACATTAGCATCTGATAGTGTGTTTACTTCCTATTCAGCAAAGCCATTGCTTATCCTTATTTCTCATCATATACTGAGAAGCAGGTTATTATTGTATGATAATAAAGATAATATTTATTTCCTAACATGTTAAGTGGAAAAAGCATTGGGCTTGGGACTCAGAAGTCCCGGACTTGAGTTCCAGGTCCCTGATCTCCCAGTTATCTGACCTCAGGCTAGTCACTTACGCTCCGTGGTCCTGTCTTATATGTAAAGCAAGACAGCCAGCCCTCAAAAAGTTGTTGGAAGATTAAAATGAGATCATTTTAAGTAAAACTACTTTGGAAAATACGAAATGTTATATGACTGTAAATATTTCTTTCTAATTCCTAGCTGAGCTATGCAAAGCAGAAACTTAAGGCTGATGTGGCACAGCTCAACAAAGACAAGCAACACTTGCCAAAAAATCAGTAGAAATAACCACAGAATGCTAGCTGGGGAGAAAAAAAAACCACACCAATCTTTCTGTGAATTCTGAGTTCATTGTTTAACAATGAGTCTTTTGCTGACTGCACACACAGGCACAAACCAGAGCACTAGCAGCAGAATCAAACTTGCACACAAAGGGCAATCTTGGACTATGCCTTATACTTTAGCTCCCACAAAATAGTGCTTGGAAGTCTGTGCAAAACTCCACCCGCTTTCACAAACTTTGTGAAAATCAAGCATTAGCCTGTGGAATTCATGAAAAAAACTGAATACTTTCTGCTATCAAATAACTCTAAAATGCCCAGTAACTGGATAAGAAAGATGTAAAAAAAAAAATGGTATGAAGGATCCTTTGAGTTCACACGACAGATCTAAACAATGAGTCTAACAATGAACAAAAGCAAGTCCAGTAATCCACAGAAGATGAAGTGGGGAAAAAATCTATCGAAATGAATGAAAAATTAAGATGCTGAAAAATTAGGATGAAGCAATCAGAATTCTTCAAAAGTAGATATAAAAAATGCTTTTCAGAAGAAATGAATGAAAAGACTAAAAAATAAAAATAAAACTATGACCAGAGTAAAAACAGTTAAAGACACACAAGCTCTAGCCAACATTCACTGAAAGTACGAAAAAAAAAATCAAGCAAAAGAAAACGAGCAGTTTTTCAAAAGCAATAGCATCACGATGGCAATTTTTTCTGATAGTTTAAATGTAAGTTGATGATAACAAAGGACAAAGACAGTTGTGCCTCTGCCAGGAAAATTACGCAAGTCAGACAGAAGGAAATCAAGCAGTGTCTGTGACAGCGAGTTATCTACATGTATTGCAGTTTGCAGGGAAGGAGTAGAGAAAGAAGCAAACACAAGTCACAACATCTCAGAAGTGCCAAGGTCACTCCAACACAGCAGAAAAAAAAAATAGAACATTAAGAAATATTGAAATAGAAGCATGTGACAGAGATTAAAAGTGAAATATATTAGACTCCTGATAACCTAGGAGCAAATTCTATCTTCTGACTAGACTACATAAAGATTGGATATATCACAGTTATCCTGTCATGAAAGTACTGTTCTTTTATCCAGTAATAGTATTTTAATGAGGCTCTCCAGCATCTCTCTTCATAAAACATTAATTAAAAGATTCCAACAATTAATTAGGTATCTTATTTCACTAAATGGAAAACTGTCTGTCTAAAACTTGCAGGATTCCTAGGCTCTTAGGACCATATTTAAACAAGGAGCATGTAATCCTTCACAGAAACAATACATTGACTCGCATGTGGCTGGTGACCAGATTGCTGGATGCTACAGAAAACAATTGTTACTTTTATAGAAGCAACTCTGCCACTCAATTAGCAACTCTTGCTGGGTCCTCAATTTGGACAAAAGCTCTCTAAAGCTTCATAGTTAGAACTGGAGATTTGTTGCCTTCTTCTCTCAAGAAAGCTGCTACTTAAAATCTAAGTACCCACTCTAACGGTGGTGTCCTTCCATTTCACAAAACTACAAGTGGCTTTGGGTTATTCAAATTCCTCAAGTCATCTTGAGATTCAGAACTTGCGAACACACAGCCACAATGAGCCCAAGGCACTCCTCTGGAAAAAAACATCTCTCCTTCTTCTGCAGGGCTCAAAGGACTTCACACTGATAGTGTATACTGTGTGCGAATTCTCCCAAGGAAGGCAGACCATTCACACTTAATGACAAAATGCCAAGCCTCTGTCTGTCTTTCCTCACAAGAGTATTTGTTAGGCAAGGAGCTAAAGGTCAGTCATCTGTACTGTCTTCAATACTCTCCACCAAGCAGCCAGGCCTTTGTAGACTTTCTACCTCTTGGCAGGTGAGCTCTACTTCAACTTCATAAAAAATAAAAATTAAAAAAAACTAAATATACATATATACATATATGTGTGTGTATATATATACACACATATATGTTTATACACACATATACATATATGTGTGCATATATACACACATATCTATGTTTATACACACACATATACATGTGCGTGTGTATATATACACACATATACATGTTTATACATATATGTATATTTATATGTTATATATATACATTTATATATGTTATATATATACATTTATATAAATATATATATATACACACAAAGCAGCCAGTGGAATTCTTGAAAAACCTAATGCTGTTTACTGTCATCAGATGTGAATTCCTCACCCTTTCTCCTCAATATTCACCCATTTCTTTCCTAATCCTTTTGTCTTTTCCTTCTCCCTCTGGAGACTTAACCTCTATATCTCTGCTCTTCTCCCCATCTCTTCCACCCTCCTACAGGCTCTTGTCCACTCCTATTCTTCAGGGTCTACATTCCAATTACTACTGCCACCTACAAAACTACCCCAAACTCAGCGCTTAAAACAACCATTTTCTTATGCTCATAGATTCTGTGGGTTAGAAATATAGGCAGAATGTAGTCAGGTGATTCTTCTGCTCCTCACAGCATTGACTGAGATCACTCAATGGTGTTCAGCTGGTAGTGCTCAGTTTGAAAGGCCCAACACAATTTCACTGACATTTCTGATGCCTGGGCTGGGAAAACTCCAAGATAAAAACTGACAGCTGCAGCACCTACATGTGGCCTCTTCATGTAGTTTGGCTACCTGACAGCATGGCAACCCCAATATAGACAGACTTCTCATGCAGTGGTGCAGGGCTCCAAGCAAAAGCATTCCTGCTAGAGTAAGATGAAAGCCTCATTGCCTTTTATAACCCAGCCTTGAAAGTCATACGGCATAATAAGCATCATATTCTATTGGCCAAAATAATCACAAGCCCACCCAGATTCAAGGGGAGGAAAATTATACTTGGAGGAGTGGTAAGGTCATGGTATAGAAGAGCATGTGGAATGGGAAATGCTGTTGTGGCCATCTTTGGAAAACACAGTCTGCTACAGTCTCTTACTTCACTTACTACTTCCTTTTCATCTAAAATCATGCTCTACTGAATTCTTTTTTAAATGTCTACTCTTAGTGCTGTCTAGAGTAGGCTTAGATAAAGAAATAATGAGATGGTAATTCTAGGCAGAGATAAAACAAGCAAAACTTAGAGGGTAGAAAGCAAATTATGTGCTCAAGGAATGATGAAGAATAGCAGATAGTGTTGAAAAGTGAGGTTAAGGACAAGGTATCGAGGCAATCTGGTTTAGTAGAAAATGGGGTAAAGAGAACGCTGGAAAGATTATGATGGTGCCAAAAAAAATGGGGGCCATCAAATACTGTACTTCAAAATTTGGACTGAGTAGGTCCTCAATAGTAACTGGTGCATAGACGAATGAATTAAAGTACTTTGAAAATTGTGGATTCTTTTCTTTCTGCAGGAGATTGTCATCCCTGCAATTGCCTGGCACTTGTTTTACCCAAGTGTAGTGAGATAATGTTGCGGAAAACAGAAAAAGGAGAAACAGGAAGACAATAACCAAAATTTTTTTAGCCAGAGAAGAAACAGTTTTGCAATTTGCTCTACACTGGGATGACCAAATTGTCTGATTTCAACATCAAGTAGCATTCATTCCTTAGTCATGACATACTTTAGGCATACTGTCAAGCAACACATCTTGTGTCTAAATAATCATTTCATGATTTGCTTATCAGATTCATCCCAAGGACAGAATCAAAAGCTCTGCTAAAATTGGGATAAATTAAATTTATCTTTTGCTTCCAATGTACTATACTCATCATTCTGTAATAAGAATTGATCTATTAAGAATTGTTTTTTACAAAGCAAAATTGGTTAGTCCTATACTAGCCCAAATGTTGGCAAACTACTTTTGTGATTCTTTTTCTGAGTTCTTTCTAAATATGCATGTCAACCTGCCAGATCTATATAACCTTCATAATTATCTTTTACTTTCTTTAATGCAGAAACTATGCTGCTGCTTTTCAAATCTTTAGATACTTCCTTATCCCACTGGAAGATTCCCAAAATTACTTAGTGTCCTTCCAATTAAGAATTTCCACATAAGACATCATCTTTTAGTGCCTTTGTATCACTCATTTAATAAACATTTCCTGATTGTCTACTGTGTGGGTCATCTGCAACAGACCTTAGAAATCACAGAGGATTCTTGCTCCTAGAATTTAACAATATATTATTTTAGAGACTAAAGATTTGGTGTGATAGAAATAATCTGGACATCAAATTCTTTCATATCTCAAATCCAAAAATTTATTCCTTCGTGCCATCCTTAGTGCACTATCAGGATTTGGGGTGTTTCTATGCTGCTATTGCTTGATACCCATAAATCTGACATAAATTTGGCCTTCAAAAAGTTTACTATTTTTCTATAAAGCAGCACAACTTATCTTTCCTTTCCCTTCATTTATGTTAGGAACCAGAACATAAAAGAAACCAAGAGCTACATTAATGATCTGGTTTAACTCTACAGAAGATATGGTTTTTGTAAAGATGAAAAGACAACTCAGAAGTATAAAAGATCTGTGCCATCATAGATTATTAAGAATACCATTTAAAATAATTCATGCATGAGGTTGTATCCTCTTTATAAACAGGTTCCTCTCTTAGGTGAACTGGGGTAAAGGTAATCACCATTCTACAGAAAAAAAAAATCAGGTTGCCAAAATGTGACCTGTGAGTCATAAGAAAGGAGGAAAATTGCTCATTTTTATAAATCTCACAACATAGGTCACCCATTATGGAATGAAAAATAAGAAAAACTAAAATGATACTTTTATTTTAGCATTAAATAGTCCAAAAAAAGTGCTTTAACTATCTCTGTTCATATAGTTTGAAAATCCAATGCAAATACTCAAATCATATCCAAGGTAAATAGTCTTAGCCGATGCTGATATTAGGAACAGAAAAATCTCAATGTTAAGGGAATAAAACACAGAGAAGAAATTAGGCCATGTTACTGTCCTTGACAATCAAAGCCTAAAACAAAATAAAACTAAAAATTCCCGTGTGATTCTGAAGACAAGCATAACTTCATTTGCAATGGGGAGGAAACTTCGACTAAAGCACATATCTGTGTTATGGAAAACCCAGACAAGATTTACAAATTATATAAAAGATCACTCAAGTTTTTGCCCTAGACCAACAAAACGATTAGAGTAATTTCAAATTGCTACCTAGTAACTTTAGAATTTGCCAAAGTTTGAAGTTTTTTGTTCTTTAAAGGAAGAAAGCAGCAATGAGTAACAATAGTGTGCTTCCTGGCCTTAGGAAGAGTGAGACAGGAGCTCTCCAGCTGCACTTCCTAGCAAAGTATGCCAGCTGCCTTCTGCAAACTGAGATCAAATTGCCAAGAACTTACAGGAGAGCAGTCATGATGGATGACCTAAAATACTGATCTGTTGCAAAGAGGATGTAGTGCAAACCACACAGGAACTGACAGGAAATCAGCCCTTGGGCTGGCAACTACAGATTCAAGAAGGCTAGGAATCCTGGACCTTTGACAGCCAAATTTCATCATCTTCCTTTGTAGGAAGAGTTACATTTCTGAGAGAGCAGTCTGAAAAATCTTGTACAAAGCTTTTTGGTGTCTATTACTATTTAATAATACTGCCCCCTGCCTGAACCAGTGGTTTCCTCACATGTGTTAAAAGCCCATCGAAGGTCCCAGAGCACTACTTGACCAAAAATCACATGTTTGCTGGCACACACCTTCATTCTCTCAGCCACGAGCCCACTGAATGCCATAAATGATTCACAGGCTGTCATGGTGGTAAGAAGAAAAACTAATATTTGGAGTTCACCAAATAGTGAGTCATACTTCTGGAAGAAAAGAAAGCCTTACAATTGGCAGCCCTTTGGCATGAAATTTTAAAAATTGTTTTTAACATTAATATTAATTCGACGAAAGTTGGCAAAAAGAAATTGATTGAGAAACGTGATATTTGGTTGGCTTATGCCACATAAAAGTCCAGTTCATGCTCCAAGAAAAAGGATGAGTAGGATATCTATTACCTATTTCTAGACTTGCCTTCTGTACTCACTGCTGCCAAGTTACTCATTCTCCCACACAACACTTTCCATACTAATTTTGACCCTTAAGAATCAAAAAGAAGTCTTGCCTTCTTTGCTCCCAAATGCCAAAATGGAATCTTTTAGTATTTCACCTTTATAAACGGAATGTTTGAAAACAGCCCTCTTTGGCTGTGACATCAGTGAGTTGCTGAGGCCTCCAAGGGCCGGAGGAAGCATTCCCAGTCCCTCACAGTGCTGCTGCACTCCTACGGTGCAATCTGGCAATGGCCAGCGACCAAATCTTTAAAGCTGTTTTATGGTATTTAACATATGGTCATAAATTGCTCAGTGCTCTAAAGAGGGGCTAAATTTGCCGCCCCTATTGATGAGACATGTTCTTATTTATTTAAATTTAGTGGCAAGCTGGCATTTCTCCAGATGGAGAGGTTTAGGCATTAAGTACAAAGGAAGAACTAACTAGAAATGAGTTGTAACTTTTCTATATAGTGAGTGCAACCCCACAAACTCAGGCTTCTGTGCCCAAGTTTGTGCACCGCCATCAAACACAGCTTACCAAATAGAAAGTCAAGAATATGAAAAGACTCTAATTTCTAAGGGTCAAGAAGGGATGAAACATAAATTTTATTCAGACTGGATACGAATTTTTTTTTTAATCTCCTTCTCTTTCTCCTCAGGCTAGCTCTATTCCTACCCATCTCTCTTACCTATTTCCCTCACAAATTAGATGTATCTGGTCTTCATCTGAAATCCCACAACTGCAAAACTCTCTAGAACTTCCTTAATCTTCTGGCATTCACCTTCTTATTTTGCCATATTTTTCATTGTTTATTTTTTAATGGTTTTAATTTTCCATCACTAAAAACATGATCATACTGAAACATTTTGTTCCCCTCCTTTTACGAGCTAGCCCTGTAGCCAAAGGAAGAAAAAAAAAGATTTTTTTTTTTTTTGGTGAGATGGTTGGTAATGATATTAAGGTAGATGGTATTGAGAGGTGACAGGCGCCTCCTCTGCCTGGGCCCCCACTTTGGTGGCACTTGAGGAGCCCTTCAGCCCACCGCTGCACTGTGGGAACCCCTTTCTGGGCTGGCCAAGGCGGGAGCCGGCTCCCTCAGCTTGCAGGGAGGTGTGGAGGGAGAGGCGCGAGCGGGAACCGGGGCTGCGTGCGGCGCTTGCGGACCGGCTGGAATTCCGGGTGGGCGTGGGCTTGGCGGGCCCCCCAACTCGGAGCAGCCGGCTGGCCCTGCCGGCTTGGGACCTGCAGCCCGCCATGCCCGAGCCTCCCACGCCCTCCATGGGCTCCTGTGTGGCCCGAGCCTCCCCGACGATTGCCACCCCCTGCTCCACAGCGCCCAGTCCCATCAACCACCCAAGGGCTGAGGAGTGCGAGTGCACGGCGCGGGACTGGCGGGCAGCTCCACCTGCAGCCCCGGTGCGGCGGGATCCACTGGGTGAAGCCAGCTGGGCTCCTGAGTCTGGTGGAGATGTGGAGAACCTTTATGTCTAGCTCAGGGATTGTAAACACACCAATCAGCACCCTGTGTCTAGCTCGAGGTTTGTGGATGCACCAATCGACACTCTGTATCTAGCTGCTCTGGTGGGGCCTTGGAGAACCTTTGTGTCCATACTCTGTATCTAACTGATCTGATGGGGACCTGGAGGACTTTTATGTCTAGCTCACGGATTGTAAACGCACCAATCAGCGCCCTGTCAAAACAGACCACTCGGCTCTACCAATCAGCAGGACGTGGGTGGGGCCAGATAAGAGAATAAAAGCAGGCTGCCAGAGCCAGCAGTGGCAACCCGCTGGGGTCCCCTTCCACACTGTGGAAGCTTTGTTCTTTTGCTCTTTGCAATAAATCTTGCTACTGCTCACTCTTTGGGTCCACACTGCTTTTATGAGCTGTAACACTCACCGGGAAGGTCTGCAGCTTCACTCCTGAAGCCAGCGAGACCACGAGCCCACCGGGAGGAACGAACAACTCCAGACGTGCTGCGTTAAGAGCTGTAACACTCACTACGAAGGTCTACAGCTTCACTCCTGAGCCAGCGAGACCACGAACCCACCAGAAGGAAGAAACTCCAAACACATCTGAACATCAGAAGGAACAAACTCTGGACACGCCGCCTTTAGAACTGTAACACTCACCGCGAGGGTCTGCGGCTTCATTCTTGAAGTCAGTGAGACCAAGAACCCACCAATTCCAGACACAGTATCAAAAGAGAAGTGTGGGCCCAGGATGGTGGTTCATGCTTGTAATCCCAGCACTTTGGGAAGCCGAGGAGGGAGGATCACTTGAGCCCAGGAATTGGAGACCAGCCTGGGCAACATGTAAAGACTCTGTCACTACAGTGGTTCATGCCTGTAATCCCAGCACTTTGGGAGGCCAAGGCAGGAGGATCACTTGAGCCCAAGAATTCAAGACCACCCTGGGCAACACAGGTAGACCCTGTCTCTACGAAAAGTAAAATAATTAGCCAGGCGAGGAGCTCAGGCTCCTCCCACCCCAGCTACTTGGGAAGCTGGGGTAGGAGGATCTGCTTGAGCCCAGGAGTTCAAGGCTGCAGTAAGCCACGATTGCACCACTGCACTCCAGCCTGGGCAACAGAGCAACACTCTGTCTCAAAAAAATTAAAAAATAAAAAATTAGCCAGGCATAGTGGCACACACCTGTAGTCCCAGCTACTCAGGAGCATCACCTGAACTCAGGAGTTCGAGTCTGCAGTGAGCCAAGATTATACCACTGCACTCCAGCCTGAGCGACACAGCAGGACCTTGTTTCAAAAAAAGAGAGACAGAAGTGTGAAGGGTAGAGCCACTACTGGTTTTCTTTTTCACGTGCCAATATAGAACTGGCTAAAGAATCAGAAGTTAATTATGTTGCCTAACTCTGGAATGTGAAGAAAGACTTCAATAAATTGGAGGTTTGACAGCAGCCTGGGAACAGTATTAAAAGAATTATTCTATGAAGAATTAGGCTGTTTATATCAGACAGAAGTCTTGTTTTTTAATTTCAATACACAATTGTTTCCCCTGAAGCAGAGCTAGTGAAAATCAACAGAGATCGGTGGTCGGATAATGCTACATAAAGCCTGCCATGCATCCCAAACTGGTCTGGAGTGCCTGTAACATTTGGAGCGCCCATAACATGTCCCAAAAGGTCTTATGCCAACTTCTGTCTCAAATATCCCAGAGATGAGAACAGTTGAATGCCCTTAAGAGCCAGAATAATAAAGAAAAAGAATAGTTCAAAACAAACATAAGTACATTCGTGCCCTCTGGATACTTCCATTAAGCACCTAGTTTCCTAAACACCCTTTGTTATGAGGCCAGACCAGAATTTTTAAATCTCTGCTTTACCAACTCTGAAAAAGTATGTGTCCTGTCTTTTCTGATATGAAGACAGCATTACCAGTGCCATAAACTTGCAAAAAGGGAATCACTCTGAAATACAAAGATAACTAATAGAAATGTAAGCATTTCTTGACACTAACTATGTAGCCTCATCAATCCAGCACACAATAATCCCATTAAATGTAAATGGTCTAAACATCCCAATTAACAGGTAAAGACTGTCAGATTTAAAAGTAAAATCCAATTATATGCTACTCAAAAGAAATCTAAATATAAAGACACAAATAGGTTAAAAATAAAACAATGGAAAAGATGTACCATGTAAAATTAATTTCAAAGCAAACAACATTTCCAAGGACAAAGAGTGTCAATTCAAGAGGACATAACATTCTTAAATGTTTACAAATTTAATAACAGAGCTTCAAAATAAATGAAGCAAAAAATGACAGAACAGCAAGAACAAGTAGACAAATCCACAATTATAGTCTGTGATTTCCATATCCTTCTTCCAATAATTGATAGAAGAATGATGCAGAAGCTCAATAAAGATATGGTACACATTTAAACATAAACCCATAATTATAGTCAGAGACTTCAGTATCTCTCTTTAAAAAACTAAAATAGGGCGAGGGATAAAAGACTACAAATAGGGTGCAGTGTATACTGCTCTGGTGATGGGTGCACCAAAATCTCACAAATCACCACTAAAGAACTTACTCATGTAAACAAACACCACCTGTTCCCCAATAACCTATGGAAAAATAAAAAATTTAAAAAATTAAAAACTTAAATAACAAAAAGAAAATTAGTAACAATATATCACATTTGAACAGCTCTATTAACCAACTTGACCTAATTGCTATTATAGAACACTCCACCAAAGAAAAATAGAACACATTCTTTTCAGTGTACATTGAACATGTACTAAAATAATCTATATCCTGGGCCATAAAACAAATCTCAATACATTTAAAAGGATGTAAGTCATACAAAGTATGTTCCCTGACCACAATAAACTTAAATTCAAATTCAATAAAAGATCCAGAAAATTTTGTAAACCAAATAACATATTTCTAAATAACTCATAGGTCAAAAAAAATCTGAGGGAAATTCAGAACATGTGATGAGTGAAAATAAAAACATAACACAGCAAAATTTGTAGGATACATCTAAAACACTACTTAGCTGGAAATTTATAGCATTAAACACCAATATTAGGAAAAAAGAAAGATCTCAAATCAGTGACCATGTTAATAAACTAGGAAAAGAAGAGCAAGTGAAAGTAAAAGAAGAAAGAAATATTTAAAATCTGAATGGAAATCAATAAAATAGAAAACAGAAATACAACAGAGAAGATGGATGAAACCAAAAGCTGGTTCTTTCACAACATGAGTAAATATTTACCACTTTTTTCTTTACCACTAGCCAGACTGGCAAAGAAAACAGTTGCAGGGGGGAAAGGAATGGCCAAGATCAGGAAACACAGAGGTGACATCACTACAAATTTTACACATTTTTTTAAAATAATAAAAAAAAAATTAAGAAAAACTTTATGCCAATCAATTCAGCAACTTAGATGAAATGGACAAATTCCTTTAAAGACACAAATCAGCAACACTGATTCAAGATGAAGTAGATAATCTGAATAGATCTAAATCTATTAAGCAAATTTAATTTGTACTTTAAAACCGTCCCACAAAGAAAACTCCAGGCCCAGATGGTTTCACTGGCAAATTCTACCAAACATTTAAGGAAGAAATAATATGAATTCTTCAAAAACCTTTGAAAAAAATGAAGAAAAGGTTCACTTAGCAACTCATTCTATTCTGAAGCCAGCTTTACTATGAGGAAAAAAATAGTGAAAAGCATTCAAATGAAACTACAAACCAATATCATTCATGAATATAAATGAAAAACTCTAAAAAAAAACTTTAGCAAATTAAATCCAACAATATAGAGAAAGGACATACATCAAAACAATCAGTTTATCCCAGGAATGCAAGGTAGACTGAATATTCAAAACTCAATGAATGAAAACCACCATATTAATAACATTAAAAGAGAAAAACCACATGATCATCTCAATAGATGAAGATAAGTATCTGCCAAAATCTAACATCCATTGTTGATTTTTTTCTGTTGTAGTCATTTCTACATTAATAACTTTATTAACTGCTAATGAAAATTAGAACTTTTATGGGTTCTTCTGACAAGATATTTTAAAATCTTAAAATGCCTTTACTTCACTGAAGCCATCTTTAGAGTTAGTTATTGCTTTCATGTTACCTGTCATCTTGACTTCAACTCGATATTTTTTGTTCCCAACCCTCAAATTTTAAAAGTAGCTTCAAGTTAAGGAAAGCTCATTTTTCCACAGTTGATTTTTGTGAAAAACATCCATCTCCTGCTGGAAGTCTAGGAGTGAACCTAGAACTTCAGGGCCAACTGGAAATTCATTACCAACACTTGCATTGTTTAATCT
This sequence comes from Nomascus leucogenys, assembly GCF_006542625.1. Classification (NCBI taxonomy): domain Eukaryota; kingdom Metazoa; phylum Chordata; class Mammalia; order Primates; family Hylobatidae; genus Nomascus; species Nomascus leucogenys. The sequence continues at coordinate 58,805,308 of NC_044399.1, forward strand.
ATTTATCTCCACAAGCCAGAAAATGTACAGTCCTGAAAAAGGTGGACTCTTTGTGCACACATACAATTTTTAAAAAGGAGAGGGCAACAGGAAGGGGACTGAGGCTTGATCACCAAAAAACAGCACAATGAAAACAAACAATACGGAATAATGAGGACTAGAATTCAAATTACCAGATGTTTTAAAGAGATGGGTGCCAGTTTTCAATTCCCTTTTCAATACCACACTACAAAAGAACTATTTTTAAAAATAAAAAAGGGTTGAGAGAAAAGAATTAAAATAATATCTAAACAGTTGAATGACCTTCTGTTTGTTCCTGATAAACTTAAATCACATCTTCTTCTTCCATCCCCAGTTCTTTTAGAGTATGATTATCAGCAATTATCTGACCTTCAAAGAGAAACCTCAGTGAATTCATTGGATGCCCTGTCTTCGACAATATGATTCTTTTTTTTTTTTTTTTTTGAGATGGAATCTCACTCTGTCGCCCAGGTTGGAGCGCAGTGGTGCGATCTCGGCTCACTGCAATCTCCGCCTCCCGGGTTCAAGCGATTCTTCTGCCTCAGCCTCCCGAGCACCTGGGATCACAGGCACCTATCACCACACCCGGCTAATTTTTTGTATTTTTAGTAGAGACAGGGTTTCACCATGTTGGCCAGCCTGGTCTCAAACTCCTGACCTCAGGTGATCCGCCTGTCTCGGCCTCCCAAAGTGGTGGGATTACAGGCGTTAGCCACCGCACCTGGCCAACAATATGATTCTTTGAGTCTCTTAAGATGTGCTGTCATTTTCACTGAAGTAAATCTCACTGCTATCCTGTCCAGTGACTTTGAGTTCAATGTACTCACCTTCCTTCTTATCCCCCAAGTCCTAAGTTGAAGGTTCTGGCTGCTGGTCAGACATGGTGACAGTGGCTTCCCCCAAGAGTCTTCGCACAGCAGCAGGCTGGGGTAGGCAGACCTTAGCTCCTGGTTTTACAAATCTGTCTCCCTTTCCCACAGGACAACACTGTGGCTGACCATTCCTGATTTTAAAAAACTAAACAAAACAAAAAAATCCCCAACTAACTAGGTATAAAAGGGGACTTCATCAGTCTGATAAAGGGCATCTCTGAAAAATACATAGCCAACATAATATTAATACTTAATAGTGAAAGAATTATTTTCCCCTAAAATCTGAAACAAGGAAAGAATATCTAATTTTAAAACTTTTTTTTTTTGAGATGGAGTCTCACTCTGTCATCCAGGCTGGAGTGCAGTGGCGCAATTTCAGCTCACTGCAACCTCCACCTCCTGGGCTCAAGCCATTCTCCTGCCTCAGCCTCCCAAGTAGCTGGGATTACAGGCATGCGCCATCATGCCTGGGTGATTTTTGTATTTTTAGTAGAGACAGGGTTTTGCCATGTTGGCCAGGCTGATCTCTAACTCCTGACCTCAGGTGATCCACCCACCTCGGCCTCCCAAAGTACTGTGATTACAGGCGTGAGCCATCATACCCAGCCTTAACACTTTTCTACCAACAAAATATTGGAGATTCTAGTCAGTGCACTAAGGCAGGAAAGAAAGAAAAGGCATTCAGATTAGACAGAAAGGACTAAAACTGTCATTCACAGATGGCATAATTTTCTATGTAGGAAATCTTATGGAGTCTACAGACAAACTTCTGTAACTCATACCTGAGTTTACCAAGGATCTAACATCAACAGACAAAAAAAAAAAATCAACTGTATCTCTATATACCAGCAATAAACAATCAGAAATTGAGAATTTAAAAAATACAATTTACAACAGCATCAAAATATATTAAATACTTAATAAACAAAAAGAAGTGCAAAACCTGTACATGGAATAACATAGAAAACTAAAAAATTGACAAGATGATTCCAAATTTTATAGAGAAATGAAAAAAATCTAACATTTCCAAACCATTTTGGAAAAAAAAGGAATAAAAATTGGAGGGTATCTACCACCTGATTTCCAAACTTACTATCAAACTACAGCAATCAAAACTGTGGTTTCAATATAAAGTTAGATATATAGACCTACAGGACAGACTAGAAAGTTCAGAAAAATGCTCACACATATGTGGGCAATTAATTTTTGACAAAAGTGCAAGGGCAATTTAAAAGAGAGAGCATTCTTTTCATCAAATGATACTAGAATATGTGGATGTCCATACTTTTTAAAAACCTGTATCATATACAGAAGTAAACTCAAAATGGATCACAAACCTGAACATAAAACCTAAAGCTATAAAACATTTAAAAGAAAACATAGTACAAAAATCTTTGTGGCATGGAATTAGGCAGTTTCGTTAACACAATAAAAAGGCAAGCCACAGTCGGGGAGAAAATATTTGCAAATCATACATCTGATAAAAAACTTGTAACCTAAATATATGAAGAATTCTCAAAACTCAATGATAAGAAAATAATCCATTTTTAAAAAAGGCAAAAGGTTTGAACATTTTGCTAAAGATAAGTTATCACATATAAAGAAATGAAATGTAAAATAGTAGCAGAAAAGGATGGCCAGAGGAGTTGAGTAGGGGAAAAAGAAGTATATAATATTGTTAGGTTCTTACATGATAAATGAAGTATTATAGTATTTTTAATGGTAGACCGTGAAAAGTTAAAGATATGTATTCTGAACACTAGAACAGCCATGGGGGAAAAAAAATCAAACAATGACATATAGCTCAGAAGCCAACAGTAGAGACAAAAAAAAATCCTAAAATATTAATTAATCCAAAAGAAGGCAGTAAAAGAAATGAAAAACAGATGACATAACAATTAGAAAATAAACAGCAAGATCCAGCCATAGTGGTAATCAGATTAAAGATTAAATTACCTAAACACTCCATTTAAAAGGTAGACATTATCAAGCATAAACAAAGAGCAGAAAACAATGAAATATACATGAGAATAATAAAGAAAAATCTATGAAATAAAAAGCTGGTTATTTAAAAAAAAATAAAATTGTTAATCTTCTAGCTAGATTCATCAAGGAAAGCAGAGAAAAGACACAATGTACCAATGTCAGAAATGAAAGGGGAAATGAGTACAGGTCACACAGGTAGTAAAAGAATAACAAGGAAATAGATGAACAATGATATGCCAATAATTTCAACAACTTTGATGAAATGAACAAATTCCTTAAAAGACAAGGCTGTAAAAACTCACTTAAGAATAATTTAAAAACCTGTTAGTCCTATACCTGTTAAAGAAATTGCATTTATAGTTAAAAACCTTCCCTCTCGCTCCCTCTCTCTCGCTCTCTCTCTCTCTCTTCCTCCTCTCTTCTCCTCTCCTCTCCTCTCCTCTCTCCTCTCTCCTCTGTCTCTCTCCTCTCTCTCTCTCTCTCTCTCTATCTCGCTCCAGGTCCAGATGGCTTCATTGGTGAATTCAAACCTTCTAACCTTTCAGGAAGAAATAAAATCAATCTTTCACAAACTCAGAAAACAGAGGACTGAATACTTTCCAACTTATTTTATAAACACAACATTACTCTGGTGCCAAAACCAAGCAAAGAACTAAAAGTAAAGAAAAGAAATACAGCATCAAATACAGAGGCAAAGTTCTTTAAAAAGACATGAGTGAATCAACTCCAGTAATACATCAGAATGATCATACATAATAATCAAGCGAAATTAATCTGCAGAATGCAACAGTGGTTCAACATTTGAAAATCAGTTTATCATATTAACAGAATAAAAGAAATAAAGCAAGTAGACAGAGAAAAAACATTTAACATATGTTAACATTCTTTTCATAATAAAAACTCTCAGCAAACTAAAACAGATGCGAACTTCCTTAGATTGATAAAAAGGCACCTAGAACTGACAATTACACTTGATGAAAGACTAACTATCTTCTTAAGACTGGGAATAAGGCAAGGTCTGACTTCACCACTTCTACCTGCCACTGGCTATTAGGTATTGTCTATTGCACTAGATAGTACAATAAAACAAGAATGAGAAATATAAATTATACAGATTGGAAAAGAAGATACAAAACTATCTTTTTCACAAGCAAATGTGTTGAAGAAAATACCTAAGTAATCTACAAAAAAATTATTAGAATTAATACGTAAATTTAGGGACATAGCAGCATCAGCATACAAGGTTAAATATACCAAAATCAATTACATTTCAGTGAGTTCAGGAAAAGAAAGTTCAAAAAAAAAAAACACATTACTATAAATCGGCATCAGAAAGTATGATATATTTAGGGGTAAATTTAACAAAATTGGATTAAGATATATTCACTGAAAACTATAAAATACTGCTCAGAGCAATTAAAAATGACCTAAATAAATGGAGATGTTAGCATTTTTATCTCTTGGAAGACTCAATGTTAAGATGTTAATTCTCCACAAACTGATCTACAGATTCCCAGCAGGATTTCTGTAAACAATTACAAGCTGATTCTAAAACTTCTATGGAAATACAAAGGACTTAGAATACCCAAAACAGCTTTGAAAAAGAAGTTACAGGACTTATACTACCTTATTTAATTTATAGATTCAATGCCATCCCCATCAAGCTACCAATGACTTTCTTCACAGAATTGGAAAAAACTACTTTCAAGTTCATATGGAACCAAAAAAGAGCCCGCATCGCCAAGTCAATCCTAAGCCAAAAGAACAAAGCTGGAGGCATCACGCTACCTGACTTCAAACTATACTACAAGGCTACAGTAATCAAAACAGCATGGTACTGGTACCACAACAGAGACATAGATCAATGGAACAGAACAGAGCCCTCAGAAATGATGCCGCATATCTACAACTATCTGATCTTTGACAAACCTGACAAAAACAAGAAATGGGGAAAGGATTCCCTATTTAATAAATAGTGCTGGGAAAACTGGCTAGCCATATGTAGAAAGCTGAAACTGGATCCCTTCCTTACACCTTATACAAAAATTAATTCAAGATGGATTAAAGACTTAAATGTTAGACCTAAAACCATAAAAACCCTAGAAGAAAACCTAGGCAATACCATTCAGGACATAGGCGTGGGCAAGGACTTCATGTCTAAAACACCAAAAGCAATGGCAACAAAAGCCAAAATTGACAAATGGGATCTAATTAAACTAAAGAGCTTCTGCACAGCAAAAGAAACTACCATCAGAGTGAACAGGCAACCTACAGAATGGGAGAAAATTTTTGCAATCTACTCATCTGACAAAGGGCTAATATCCAGAATCTACAATGAACTCAAACAAATTTACAAGAAAAAAACAAACAACCCCATCAAAAAGTGGGCAAAGGACATGAACAGACACTTCTCAAAAGAAGACATTTATGCAGCCAAAAAACACATGAAGAAATGCTCATCATCACTGGCCATCAGAGAAATGCAAATCAAAACCACAGTGAGATACCATCTCACACCAGTTAGAATGGCCGTCATTAAAAAATCAGGGAACAACAGGTGCTGGAGAGGATGTGGAGAAATAGGAACACTTTTACACTGTTGGTGGGACTGTAAACTAGTTCAACCATTGTGGAAGTCAGTGTGGCGATTCCTCAGGAATCTAGAACTAGAAATACCATTTGACCCAGCCATCCCATTACTGGGTATATACCCAAAGGACTATAAATCATGCTGCTATAAAGACACATGCACACATATGTTTATTGCGGCACTATTCACAATAGCAAAGAGTTGGAACCAACCCAAATGTCCAACAATGATAGACTGGATTAAGAAAATGTGGCACATACACACCATGGAATACTATGCAGCCATAAAAAATGATGAGTTCATGTCCTTTGTAGGGACATGGATGAAACTGGAAAACATCATTCTCAGTAAACTATCGCAAGGACAAAAAACCAAACACCGCATGTTCTCACTCATAGGTGGGAATTGAACAATGACAACTCATGGACACAGGAAGGGGAACATCGCACTCCGGGGACTGTTGTGGGGTTGGGGGAGGGGGGAGGGACAGCATTAGGAGATATACCTAATGCTAAATGACGAGTTAATGAGTGCAGGAAATCAACATGGCACATGGATACATATGTAACAAACCTGCACATTGTGCACATGTACCCTAAAACCTAAAGTATAATAAAAAAATAAAATAAAATAAAATAAAATAAAATAAAGACTTCCTATAAAGCTACAGTAGTCAGGATCGTGTTGTATTCACTTAAGGATAGACATATTAAGGGAATACAACATAAAGTCCAGAAATAGACCCACACTTAAATTGTTAATTAACAAATATGTGATCAAAAGTAGCTCAAGGCCAGGCACAGTAGCTCATGCCTGTAATCTCAGCACCTTGGGAGGCCAAGGTGGAACGACCACTTGAGGCCAGGAGTTCGAGATCAGCCTGGGTAACACAGTGAAACCCCGTCTCTACAAAAATAAAATAAAAAATAAAAATTAGCCAGGTACGGTAGTATGTGCCTGTAGTCCCAGCTATTTGGGAGGCTGAGGCAGGAGGGGTTGCTTGAGCCCAGGAGGTCAAGGTTGCAGTGAGTTATGATTGCTATGATTGTGTCACTACACTACACCACAGGCTTTTTATTACTGGGTAATAAAGTGAAACCCTGTCTTAAAAAAAAAAGAAAAAAAAAAGGTAGCTCAAAATGGATCAACAATACCAATGTTGGCAAGAATATAGAAAAACTAATGGATCAACAATACCAAATGTTGGCAAGACTGTAAAAGAACCAGAATCTCATAAATTGTTAGGAATGTAAAATAGTGCAACTACTTTGGAAAACAGTTTAGCACTTAAAAGTTAAGCATACACTCAGCTTACAGCACAGTAATACTACTCCTAGGTATTTACCCACTAAAAATTAAAACATATCTCCAGAAAAAGACACATCCAAAAATGTAATGGCAAGTTTATTCATAATAGCCAAAAAATAGAAAAAAAAAATCTGAATGTCCTTCAATGGATGAATAAATAAAAAACTGTGGTACAGCCATACGATGTAGTGCTATACAGCAATAAAAGGAACAAAGTACTGATGTAACATGGATGAATCTCAAAAACATAATGCTGAATGAAAGAGGCCATATACCAAAAACTACATAATATATTATTCCATTTATATAAAATTCTAAACAGGCAAAACTGTTTCAGTTTTAGAGAAATGATAAGGCTCAGGGTTAAGAGGAAGGTGGTGGAGGGGACCGATTTGTGTGGGGAAGGAAATGTTCTATACCTTTAGGGAATGGAAATGTTCTTTATCTTCACTGTGGTGTGGTTTTAAGTGTTTACCATTGCCAAAACACACAGAACTGTACACTTAAAGTGGGTACATTTTATTATATGTAAATTATACTACCTCAATAAAGTTGATATTAAAGAGTGGGATATAAATTTTGACCTCAGAGTTATTGTGTCGATAAAATAAAATAATGTATATAAATAAGCCTAACCATAAAATGCCCAATAAGTTAATTTAGTAATCATATCAGTCATTTTTAATAAACTATAATCAGTACCAAAGACAGATTATATATAATACATAGCTATAATTAAACTGACTTTATAAATTTAAATTAATATTAGTTGCTATTCCTAATATATTTCTTCTAATCCATGAATTCCAAGAAAATAAAATATTCTAAAACTCCAAGACAAAGGAATCCTGAATATCTAAGGAGAGTGTCTAATCCAGAAAATTAGCACTCTTTACTTGCCTTTCAATGAGCATTTTGTAGAACATTCACTAAATCAAAGGTGACCTGCCTCCATAATTTGCCTCTAAAAATACCTTAAATGCTAGATAATAACAATCTTTAAGTAAATGAATCTTTTTAAAAGACAAAAATAAAAGTAAACTTATGCCTGTCAGCATGATGCAAAATACTAAGTCCCTAGACAGCGTCCAACTTTTTACTTAGCTCAACTGTTGCAAGTCATAGTAAAAATGGTTAACTGCTACTCTCCTTGCAAGCATTCTTGCAGACTAGAAGAGAACTGGTCTAGGGAGTCTCCTAAATAGAGAGCATTTCCATTAGAGTGGCAGGTTTCTGGGCGCGAATGAAAAACCAAATACATCACAAGACAGGATATTTTATTATTTCCTTGGTTTGTCCTGCTAAAGCCAAAACAGTGTGGCAAAAGCAGAAGCAGGAAAGGAAGGCAGGGTATTTGTGAAGTATAATGGGCAAATCAGTCTTGCAGAGCAGCTTTCTGACTTGGCTTGTTGTTAGCTGAGCTCCAACTGGGAGGCTGGAATGTCACACTGTGACTGGCCTTGAATGCCAAGCTGAGAGATTCAGTCCACTAAAATACTGAAGGGGAAGTGGAAGCAGAAAGATTACTTGGTTAACATTTTCCAAACAGATTATTTTAAATAGTACAAGAAATTTTAAATAAAATAACATCGTCATCCCAACAAAAATGCCAACAGCTATAGTCACAACGGCCAGCTTTTGGACCTAGTGGCCAAGGTTCAAAATGTATGGTATGGGCAAGGTGCAGTGGCTCACGCCTGCAGTCCCAACACTTTGGGAGGCCACAGTGGAAGGATAGCTTGAGCCTAGGAGTTCAAAATCACCTGGGCAATGAAGTGAAACCGAAACCCCGTCTCTACAAAAAAATGGTGATGCACACCTATAGTCCCAGCTACTTGGGAGGCTGAGGGTGTTGGATCACTTGAGCCAGTGAGGTCAGAGCTGCAGTGAGCTATAATGTACTCTAGGCTGGGCCACAAAGCAAGACCCTGTCTTAATAAATAAATAAATAAATAAATAAATTTTTTAAGAAAGAATAAGTGAAACAGTTATTATCAGGTGGACTGCCAACAATATTTCACTTAGATGGGGTTGGTAGGCAGGCTATGAAACAATTAAAGAACAACCTATTACATTAAGAAACCAAGGCCAGGTGCAATGGCTCATGCCTGTAATCCCAGCACTTCAGGAGGCTGAGGCAGGTGGACTGCTTGAGCCCAGGAGTTCAGACCAGCCTGGGTAATGTGGCATAAACCTGTCCCTACAAAAAAAAAAAAAAAAAAAAGTACAAAAATGAGCGGGTGTGGTGATGTGCACCTGTAGTACCAGATATTTGGGAGGCTGAGGTGGAAGAATTGCTTGAGCCAGAGAGGCAGAGGTTGCTGTGAGTCATGATCACGCCACTGTGCTCCAGGCTGGGTGACATGGCGAGACCCTGTCTCAAAAAAAATATATAAAATAAAATAAAATAAATAAAATAGCACAGTATAACAAAGCAAAGAAAGTGCAAAATTCTTATAGATGAGATAAATCAATAAAGTCTCAATATCTATTTCAGCTGATGCAACAACAAACTTCGCAACACCACTGGGTCCTCCAGGCGCCATCAGTTTGGTTATCAGTTTCTATTTGATAGTCATCCATGCCAAGCCCCACAGTGTCTCTGCATTGTGCTACATAAGTAATGAGCAGCATTCTCAGTTTACCAAGCTGATTAGCTAGAACAAATTATTATGTAATAGATCTGAGATGGGGAAGCATTGTGTTAAAACACACACAAGCACACACACACACAAAAGCAGCAGCCAAAGCACTCCAGGAGACATAGATCAAAAATGAAGTTGAATTTCAGGTAGATTCATTAAAGTAGAAGCTCCAGAACATTATGTGCAATGTTTCTGTAAAAATCTATGAGTCTGTTTGGCCACTATTTAATTAAATCGTACATTCCATTTAAGTAACAGTTCTGAAACTGTTCTCATTTTGTTTTAATCATTCTCAAAAAATATATATTTAAATCTAGTGATATAGTATGGAATCCTTAAAAATGAACAGTAATTTTATACTGCTTCTCTGAGGACATGGAAGATAATGTGTTATCCGTATCATAATTGATTTTTTTCTGACTTTTTCCTCTGAAAGGAAAAGTGTATCAACTTCAAAACCTTTGGGTATTTCTTGACATGACTTCTTCACTCTGTCACAAATAGCTTTGAAATATCCATCATTCCTCCCAGATGATAAACAACTATATTGCTCTTTTTTTTTTTTTTTTTTTTTGAGACAGAGCCTTGCACTGTCACCCGGGCTGGTGTGCAGTGCCGCGATCTCGGCTAGCTGCAACCTCCGCCTCCCAGGTTCCAGTGATTCTCCTGACTCAGCCTCCTGAGCAGCTAGGATAACAGGCACCCACCACCACACCCAGCTAATCTTTTGTATTTTTAGTAGAGACAGGGTTTCACTATGTTGGCCAGGCAACTCCTGACCTTGTGATCTGCCCGCCTCGGCCTCCCAAAGTGCTGGGATTACAGGCGTGAGCCACCGCACCCGGCTGCTCTATTGTTAAAGACAAAAAAAATGTCTACATTTTCATTTGGAAATTCTTTAGAAAGAATTCCTGCAACAGGGTAATAGATACCTTTCTGGGTATCTGCCAGCCTATGCTTATCTTATCTTGTGTTAAAACTGACCTCTACTAATCAGGTTGATAATACATGACCCAGAAATCCTGGCCATATAACTTGATCACAAGTGGTCACTTGGCCCAAGCTGCCAATCAGATCCTCTCTCCCAGGAATTTAAACTCAATGACAAACTCTCTGGTGGCCTTGAATTTAGTCCTCATGCAGGGGCTCAGGAAGTCATTTCTACCTAATGTGGAGAGAAACAGAAGTCAGGGGTTGGTTGGGGTGGAGGGGCGGTTAGAATATAGTGACAATGGAATATGTTGCAGGAGAAAGACACAAACATGGACACAGATGCTGACTGGCTACTATGTCTACCAGCCTTCCAGTTCCTGATTCTAGTCCCTGAGAACCTGGCTATCCTTTCTGCCCTTGGGCATCACAGGCTTTACTTGATTCCTTACAAAGACAAATAAATTCTTCAATTTATGTTAGTTCCAATGGGTTTCTTATAACAAAACAGCCCCTGATTAAAATAAATTGTTTAAACCACAGATAATTTCAAAGGTAAAACCAGTGTTAGCAAACTACCAATGTTAGCAAACTGTTTGATTTACTAGCCACAGACTTGCTCAATATAACTTACAATATTTCAATAATCCCTCTTCAAAGTTGCATAAACAGCGTTATTCAAAGAACTGGCAGAATTAAGTTCTGTCACTTCCTATCAAACCTCATCATTGTCAGATCCAAAGAATGAACACGGCTCATTCTTTCCACAAACATTTATTAAAACTCTCTAAATGCCAGACACTCAACTAGAGATTGGGAATAAAGTATGAGCAAACAGCCTCACTCTTTGCCCTATTTAAATACGGTACACAAAAATACAAATGCAATAATTTCTTCTAGAGTTAATTGCTACAGAGTATGACTAGGATGGCTATTTTTACAAATAGGTGTTTATATGACACTCATGGCTCTTTTTATGTGAATAGCTGCTATAGCTGGAAAATTTTCAACCATTTCAGTTGCACCATCTTGGACCTTAACGTGTATTTCATTCAAATCAATCTTGATCACTGAAGATTCACATTTCCAATATCATTTAAGTAACAGAATATGTTGCAGGAGGAGTTGTGTCTTCTGCAATTGTGAGATTCAAGGACTTCTTCTTACTTAAGATATCCTTTGACATTTTTCAATAGAATCTTATACAAATTGGCAACTCTTTTACTGGCCAACAATTGTCTCTTCACAGTAAAAGACCCGAGGAAACAATAATATCATTCCTAATGTACTATAATCTTCTGATCTTTTTTATTTCAATTATTTAACTTTGAATGGGGATAATTCTGTAAGAATCAATTAGTGAGTAGAAATATGCCCTCTCTCATCTCTCATTCTCATTCTCATTAACTGCACAGTTTCCTTTATTTACAATGAAACAGATTTACAGAAGTACTATTTTCCAATACATAAAATATTTTGAAATATAAGTTTAGTTACATGCTATTTTCATTAATCTGATTGCAGAGGGCAGAGTAAAATATATAAAGATAAAATTGATTCAGACTCCAAATCTGCAAATAACTGTACATTCTTCCTGTTTTCTGAATTAAGAGCAATGTTCCAATTACAAATTCCTTGTATAATAAATAACTTCTAAAGATCAAATTTCTGTTGGCAAAAGGCTGATACAAGTAACAGAATGCCACATTCTTTATAATACATACTTCAACCAACGAAAATCTGAACACTAAAGATTCATTAATTTATGCATGCATGCATTCATTCTATTTCTTCAACAAATATTTAATTGAATATCTTTACTGTGCTAGAGACTAAAGGTTTAATTTAATAAACACAACAGTCTCCATCTCTAACTTCATTGAACTTAAGTTATGAAATAAAATTACTGTAAGTTCCAGTAAATTACTGAATACTTTGATTCAGCGTTGGTTAGAACTATAGTTTAAACTAGCCAAGCGCAGTGGCTCACGCCTGTGATCCCAGCACTTTGGGAGGCCGAGGTGGGCGGATCACTAGGTCAAGAGATCAAGACCATCCTAGCCAACATGGTGAAACCCTGTCTCTACCAAAAATACAAAAATTAGCTGGGCATGGTGGCCAATACCTGTAGTCCCAGCTACTCAGGAGGCTGACACAGGAGAAACACTTGAACCCAGGAGGTGGAGGTTGAAGTGAGCCAAGATCACTCCATTGCACTCCAGCCTGGTGCTAGAGCAAGACTTGGTCTCAAATAAATAAATAAATAACTATCGTTTAAACCATACACCAGAAGTTTTCAATGAGATTTAATGAGAAACTTTAGATTTAAAAAATTGTTTATATAAAAATGTCAAGACTGCAAAGCACTGAGTTAGCCATTACCCTTTGCTTGGAAAGAAAAAGGAGAAGGTTAGAGAATATTTAACTATTATTTACCATAGAATATAATTTAAATCTATACTTACTCATTTTCCTCTTACAATATAATTAGGTTTCCTTAGAGGTCTGTTACTTTAAAAAGGCAAAAAGCTGGCCGAGCACGGTGGCTCACGTCTGTAATCCCAGCACTTTGGGAGGCTGAGGCGGGCGGATCACAAGGTCAGGAGTTCGAGAGCAGCCTGGCCAATACGGTGAAACCGTGTCTCTACTAAAAATACAAAAATTAGCCGGGTGTGGTGGCACGTGCCTGTAGTCCCAGCTACTTGGGAGGCTGAGGCAGGAGAATCACTTGAACCCAGGAGGCAGAGGTTGCAGTGAGCCGAGACCGTGCCACTGCATTCCAGCCTGGGAGACAGAGTGAGACTCTGTCTCAAAAAAAAAAAAAAAAAGGCAAAGAGCTTTTCTGTTTGCTGAGATAGTTATCTTACAAGAGTTTATAAAACTATACAACCTTTCAATTAAGTGTGTTTGTATTAGAAAACTACATTTGTTAAAATGTGTGTTGCTGAGAATTGTGTGTGTTCGTCTAAAGATGAATATTATGTTGGTTGTAGGAGGCTGAATTCTATCACAAATATTGTGGTAATTAAACACTATGACCTTACTGACCTTGTATAGAATAGATTTAAGGTTGCTAAAAATAATGGAAAGCCCAGAAATAAAACCACGCTTCTACAGCCAACTGATTTTTGACAAAGGTGCCAAGAACACACATTGGAGAAAGGACAGTCTCTTCAATAAATGGTGTTGGGAAAACTGCATATCCACATGAAGAGGAGTAACACTAGCCCTTATCTTTCATCATATACAAAAATCAACTCAAAAAGGATTAAAGAGTTAAATGTAAGATCGGAAACTATGAAACTACTAGAAGAAAACATAGGAAAAATGCCTCGTCACAACTGGTCTCAGTAAGAATTTTTTGGATAAGCTCTCAAAAATACAGAAAACAAAAGCAAAAATGTATAGATTACATCAAACTAAAACGCTTCTGCACATCAAAGGAAACAATCAACAGACTGAAGAGACAACCTACAGAATGGGAGAAAATACTTGCAAATTATACATCTAACAAGAGGTTAATATGCAGAATATATAAAGAATTCAAGCCCCTAAATAGAAAAAGAAAATAATCCAATTAAAAATGAGTAAAAGACCTAAAGAGACATTTTTCAAAAGACATACAAATGGTCAACCAGTATATGAAAAAATGTTCAACATCGCTAATTATCAGGGAAATGCAAATCAAAACCACAATGAGATATCATCTCACTCCAGTTATACAATGGCTACAGTCAGCTCTCTATCCATGGGTTCCACATCCATGCATGCAACAAACCAGTTGATGAAAAATATTTAAAAAACAGGCTGGGTACAGTGGCTCGTGCCTGTAATTCCAGCACTTTGGGAGGCCAAAGCAGGCAGATCTCTTGAGGTCAGGAATTTGAGACCAGCCTGGCCAACATGGTGAAACCCTGTCTCTAAAAACAAAAATTCAAAAAACAAACTGCATCTGAACTGAACATTTACAGACTTTTGTCATTATTCCCTGAACAATACCATATCACAGCTATCTACATAGAATTTACATTGTATTAGGCATTATAAGGAATCTAAAGATGATTTAAAGTACAAACATAAGGCAAAGATATTCTGGGTTTGGTTCCAGACCAATGCAATAAAGCGAGTGTCACAATAAAGCAAAGTCATATAAACTTTTTGGTTTCCCAGTGCATATAAGAGTTATGTTTACTATACTATAGTCTATTAAGTGTGTAATAGCATTATGTCTAAAATAAAATGATAATACCTGATTTTAAAATACTGTATTGCGGCCGGACACGGTGGCTCACTCCTGTAATCCCAGCACTTTGGGAGGCCAAGGTGGGTGGATCACCTGAGGTCAGGAGTTCAAGACCAGCCTGGCTAATATGGTGAAGCCCCGTCTCTACTAAAAATATAAAAATTAACCGGGTCATGGTGGTGTGCACCTGTAATCCCAGCTACTCAGGAGGCTGAGGCAGAAGAATCACCCGAACCTGGGAGACAGAAGTTGTAGTGAGCTAAGATCGCACCATTGCACTCCAGCCTGGGAGACAGAGCGAGACCCTGTCTCAAAACAAAAATACAAAAAAATAAAAATACAAATAAGAATAAAATACTGAATTGCTAAAAAATGCTAACAATGATCTCAGCCTCCAGCAAGTCACAATCTCTTTGCTACTGCAGGGTCCTGCCTCGATGCTGATGGCTCCTGACTGATTAGGGTGGTAGTTGCCTGAAGGGTGGCATGGCTATGGCAATTTCTTAAAATAAGACAACAATGAAGTCTGCCACATTAATCGACTTTTCCCTTCAGGAAAAATTTCTCTATAGCACAAGATACTGTCCGATAGAATTGTACTCACAGTAGAACTTCTTTCAAAACTGGAGTCAATCCTCTCAAACCCTGGCGAAGCTTTATCAACTAAGTTTATGAAATATTCCAAAGCCTTTGTTGTCATTTCAACAATGTTCACGGCATCTTAACCAGAAGTAGATTCCATCTCAAGAAACCACTTTCTTTGCTCATCTGCAAGAAGCAACCTTCTTCATCAGTACAAGTTTTACCATGGTATTGTAGCAATTCAGTCACATTCTCAGGATCCACTTCTAATTCTAGTTCTCTTGCTATTTCCAACACATCTCAAGTGACGAGGTGCATTGTCAATGAGCAATAATATTTTGAAAGGAATCATTTTTTCTGAGCAGTAGTTCTCAACAGTGGCTTTCAGTAAACCGTGTTGTAAACAGATGATTGTTATTCTACTGTAGAACACAGGCAGTTAGATTTAGCATAATTCTTATGGGCCTTAGGATTTTTAGAATGATAAATGATCCTTGGCTTCAAATTAGTCACCAGCTGCCTTTGTCCCTAACCAGAAACTCAGTCTATCCTTTGAGGCCAGGCATTGCCTTCTTAACTATGACAGTCCTAGATGGCATCTTCTTCCAACATAAGGCTGTTCCATCTACACTAACAATCTGTTCCTAAGTGTAGCACTTCATCAATGATCTTAGCTAGATCTGGATTACTTACTGCATCTTCTCTATGAGCACTTGCTGCTTCACCTTGCACTTCTGTGTGATAAAAATGGCCTCTCTTCTTAAATCTCATGAACCAACCTCTGCTAGCTTCAAATTTTCTTCTGCAGCTTCTTCACTTCTCTCAATCTTCTTAGAATTGAAGAGAATTAGGACTTGTTCTTGATTAGGCTTTGGCTTAAGGGAATGTTGTGGCTGGTTTGATGTTTCATTCAAACACTAAAACTTTCTCCATATCAGCAATAATTTTTTCACTGTCTTATAATTCATGTGTTTACTAGAGTAGCACTTCTAATTTCCTTCAAGAAATTTTTCTTTGCATTCACAACATGGTTAACTGTTTGGCCAAGAGGCCTAGCTTTCAGCCTGTCTCAGCTTTCAACATGCCTTCCTCACTAAACTTCATCATTTCTAGCTTTTGATTTAAAGTGAGAGGTGTGGGACTCTTCACTTGAACACTTAGAGGACACTGCAAGGTTACTAACTGGCCTAATTTCAAGACTGCTGTGTCTCAGGGAATAAGGAGGCCCAAGAAGAGGGAGAAAGGAAAAAGGATGATCAGTACAGCAATCAGAACATACACATTTATTGATTAAATTCACTATCTTATATGTGTATGTATGTTATGGCATCTCAACACAATGACAATAGTAACATTCAAGATTCAACAATCACAGATCACCATAACAGAATAATAATGAAAAAGTATGTGGAAATGCTTCATGATTTAGAAAGCAAAAATTTTTAAGTTTAAACAAATAATTAAAAAGTTTGAAATGGTATAAAAATTACCAAAATGTGACACAAAGGCATGAAATAAGCACACGCTTTGGGGAAATGGCCCTGATAAACTTGCTCAACACAGAATTGCCACAAACCATCAATCAATTTGAAAAACAAAAAATCCTTGTTGAAGCACAATAAAATGAGGTTTGCCTGTACACAGGAAGATGGGCATAGGTTATATGTGAATACTATGCCCTTTTATACCAGGGACTTGCACAGGACGTCTTAGAACCAATCCCCCATGGATATTGAGGGATAACTGTATTATTAAAAGGACAAAAGATCTGGGCATGGTGGTGTGTGCCTGTAGTCTCAGCTACTTAGCAGGCTGACGCAGGAAGAACACTTGAGCCCAGGAGTTCCAAGTCCAGCCTGGGCAACATAGCAAGACTCTGTCTCAAAAAAAAAAAAACAAAACAACAAGCCAGGCGCAGTGGCTCATGCCTGTAATCCCAGCACTTTGGGAAGCTGAAGCAGGCAGATGACGAGGTCAAGCGATCGAGATCATCCTGGCCAACATGGTGAAACCCTGTCTCTAATAAAAATACACAAATTATCCGGGCGTGGTGGTGGGCACCCGTAGTTCCAGCTACTCCAGAGGCTGAGGCAGGAGAATTGCTTGAACCCGGGAGGTGGAGGTTGCAGTGAGCCAAGATCGCATGTGTGTGTATATATATGTGTATGTATATATGTATATATATAACATATATATATGTGTATGTTATATATGTATATATATAACATACACATAT
This sequence comes from Nomascus leucogenys, assembly GCF_006542625.1. NCBI lineage: Eukaryota > Metazoa > Chordata > Mammalia > Primates > Hylobatidae > Nomascus > Nomascus leucogenys. The sequence continues at coordinate 58,822,721 of NC_044399.1, forward strand.
ATATACACACATATATATGTGTTTTGTTTAAAAAAAAAACCTCATCTTTCTAATTCTATGAACTTTTATAAACATAGTTTCCATGATCAATTACCTTTTCCTTTTATTTGGCTGTGAGCTGCTTAACACCAGAATCTTGAATCATTTTAGCATAAGAATTGCCATTATATAATGTTTACTTATTATTTATTTATTATAGAGCATACTGTGGGCTAAATTAAGTCCCCAATGTATAATGATGATACCCAACAATAATTTACTAGAATATAATTATGTTATATGATGAGTGACAGTCCTAATACACTAATCACAAATGTTATTAAAGGTTTCCCATGAAGAGCTTATAGTAATGAGAGGATATACAGTATCAGCAAATGCTTCCTAACATAAACCCATGTTACTAGAAAGATGCCTGTGAAGTCACATTATTTTTGTCTCAAGACTGTGGACTGACCACACACACTTATTTCTTCTCTAAGACCCACTCTCCAATCCCATTAAATGATAGTGAATACAGAAAGATAAAATCCCAAACAACAGAAAGATGAAGAGGAAGGGAGGACAGTAGTTAATCAGTAGATGAGAAAGTTTAGCAAATTGCTAGAGACAGAATGCAGATGGAAGTGTAGTACTTGACAAGGTAGGGCAGAGGAAAGCTTTGACCTGTAATAATGTGAGGAAGAGGCCACTGATGAGGAGGAAGCCATTTGTCCTAGTAAACCCATAAACGTTTGTAGTTATCCAGGGTAAGGGGAGGCAAGAATGAGACACAGGGCTAAGAACAGGAAGAGTAAGCAAAAGCTCCTCACGGAATAGTCTATATACCTACCACCCGAAAATGACAGGGTGACCAGGTATGTATCCCCAGGTATTCAATGAAGAAATAGAACAAACTATGTGAGGAGAGCTAGAACAGTTGGCTCACATCTGGCCCATCATTCATCCACACATTCCATAAGCCTTGCTCACCTACTCAGAAGTCCCAATCAGTATTTTATCGTCTATCTTAAACAGAAATAAATACCTTTTATTTGAAGAAAACCTATAGAATAAAAGAGGGAAAAATATGATAAACAAAAATATAATCCCTAGGAAAAATTAAAATAATTCAGATAACAGAAGAAAACTTTTTTTAAAAAATCTCTAAATTTTATTCTTTGAAGGATTTTAAAGGACCTATATTCATAAAATAAGAACAAGATGCTGAGAATGAGAAACAGTGTAAGAAAGAGTTCTTAGAAATTAAGATACCTAATTGTGACTGTAGTAATAAAAAATTATCAGATGGGCTAAAGGAAAGGCAGAAGGGTGGAAAGAGGAATAGAATCTGAGCAAGTTATCTGAGAATGGGTTCCAGCAAGATAAGTAGGTAACCCGTTTATCAAGAAATCATTCCACAAAACATAGAATCTACAATACACAGATTCTACAAAACAAGGTCAAATTCAAAAGAGTAATAAAGGCACATCTCACAGTGATAATTATGCAGGAAGAGGCCTCCGGAGCCATCATTCAAGCAATTTATAGACAAGGCACAGAAGACAACTACAGATTTAGAACGGACAGTAAGTTATCAATCTTGAAAATGCAAAAGGAAAATAACCAAAGACAAAAGCTGGGAGGTGAAGGAAGAGGAATTGAAGGAAGGGCAGGGGCTAATATATTCATCTTATAAAATGCAGAGGCAAAAGACACAGTATCTATGGTTAATGTAAAACTAAAGAGTATACTACCGTAAGTATTCACCATTCTTGCATAGAGATTGTCCTTAGGTAGTAACAAAGCTAACTGTTACCAGGTACTTACTAAGAATTCTTAGGGGTTATTCATTAACTGTGTAATACAATGTCTAAAGTGATCCATTAAAAAAAGTAAGTAAAAATTTTTAAGCTACAGGGTAACCAACACAGGAACTAATAATGGTGATATAATTACATTAAGAAGGAAAAGAAAAAAGAGTTCAGGGGTATAGGGAAAATAGGCTGATGCTTCATGTATCAGCATCAGCGCAGGAAGTCAAAAGATAACAATGTCTAAAACTGATAAGGCAAGAAACAGAGGCAAAAGTACATTATTTAAAGATATGGAGATCATCCCCAGAGAGCTAAACTGAAAATTTTTAGAACCTGCAAGTGATTCTCTCAGGAAACTGGACTGGGAGAGAAGACTACTGGTTTCATGTATCAAAAAATTCCAGTACTTTTACATTTTTAACCACATGAATTATTTACTTTGATCATTTCTTTTAAATTTAGTTAATAATTTTTTCAAAAAAAACATAGCAGTCAAATCTGTCCTACTACTTCAGACAGGTAAAATTATTTTATATTTTAATGGTTTCCAGAAAATGGTCTAATAATGCAAGGCTGACAAGTCAGCATGTCTAACATTTCTCATTTAATCTTGCATTTGATAAATTAGTATCAAGTGATTCTACAGAATATAGTACTAAGAATACAAAATACTATATAGAGACATGGACCCTCCCTGGCATGTAACGGTAAAACACACTGGTCCAATGGCCAAAAAGCGGTTTACCCATCTGTTCCGTGTTTAATATCCATGTTCTTTATTTTTCTTTTTAGGAACAGAAAAACTTTAATAGGCTGTTCACCACAAGAATAGGTTGAAGAGAGAAAATTCCTGTGAGATTACCAACACTAACCAACCAAAGCCACTGTGATTTCCACACTAGGCTAGAGGTTCAGTATTGGTAACAGTGACAGAGAAAAGCTGATACAGCCTAGATGGCTGCTGTAGCTGATGGGCTGAGTCCAATGACAGATCTTCCATACTATCCATCCAAGATCAAAAACTTGTGGTCCAGGAACTCAAGCCAGCCCACAGACACATTCAGTTTAGCCTGCATAATACTGGCCGACACCATGTTTTTAATTTTGGAAAAGTAGCAACATCTAAAACTGACAGAATTCAGGTAAAACTTCAGACGTCCACCTTCTCTCAATAAATCATTAAAGGTAACTCCCCTTAAGTGACAGGGTGTCCCAATTTGTCACACCTAGCCTGTTTCCCTTACTATATTACCAATCTAGCCCTTGTAGACCGTTTGTATCTCTGATCCTTGCTATAAAGGATATAACATGTTGATATGCCTAAGCCATGCCAAGAGTTTTTGAGGTAGGACTCTTACACTTTGGTAACAACAGGAGACAGATCAGTGACAAGTCGTGGTGCAGCGGTTCCACAGGGGGGTTAGCAGCAGTGATGGACAGCAGCCACTCCTACCTAAAAACTGTTTCTAAATGGCCAGGTATTCTAAAGCAGCGGACTCTTTATTGAGCATTACGTAAAAGCCGCCTATAGAGAAAAAAACACATAAAAATTACCAGGCATGCCTAAATATTAGGAATTTCTGTGCATGCCTATTTAACCACAACTTATTCCCTGCCAACTGCCTTATTTTTAATCAAACTAGAATTGAATGGCAGATAAGAAAAGTGGTAAATGCTAGTGAACAATATCTTAGGAGATAACAACTAACAGCCGGAAATGAAAACTGAAGCACAAAGTCCAATAGCTGACACTGTAACCTACATTTTGAATAAAATAGTCATCATTTACTTACATTTTAATGTCTCTCCAGCATATGGTATGTGCAGTTTAAATCGGTCACAGTTGGGCCCAGGAGTCAATGATGTGCAGCTTTAAAAAATGCAGAAACAGAAGAAAGAAAAGATTTTTTAAAAACAAACTTTAAAAACCCACATGTTTATGATACTAAACAAAACAGGATCTTTATACAGAACAGATTAAAACACTGGCTTACAGAACAAAATAAAAGTCTTTAATAGTCACGGAAGCCAAGACATGAAGACTCGTCCCAAAACAAATAATTCATTTATTTCACAATAAAACTTACATGTGTTTTAACAACAAACATCAACAGTGTGCTTCAACTATTTTTCTCAAAGAGGCATATCTCGACTTTTAAAATTAGGTATATTATCCAAAACACATGTCTATTCTTATGCCAAGAACTGTAAAATAAGAATAGTTTTATGATCATATTTTAAATATGGACTCTTAGCTTTCATTCTGTTAGTACAAAAAAGAGCCCACTTTTAGCCTTTTTCTGGTACCAGATGGTTTTCTTTCATTCCACAAAGGTACAGTGCTTTCTTCAGATTTGGCACACCATAACTTTCATCTGCAGGAAAGCACAATGTATACTCAATTTCAAGTAAAACGCAAATTTAAAAGGTGGGGGGTAGTTACCCAGGTCTCAACAATTTGGTATTTTCTTTTTGTTTTGTTTTTCAAGACAAGGTCTCACTCTGTAGCCCAGGCTGGAGTGCAGTGGTGCAATCTCTGCTCACTGCAGCCTCAATGTCTCAGGCTCAAGCTCCTCCCACTTCAGCTTCCCAAGCAGCTGGGACCACAGGTGCACACCACCACACCTGGCTTTTTTTTTTTTTTTCTTTAAGAGAGAAAGTCTCACTATGTTACCCAGGGTGGTCTCGAACTCCTGGGCTCAAGTGATCCTCCTCCCACCTAGCCTCCCAAAGTGTCAGGATTACAGGTGTGAGCCACTGCACCTGGCCTGGTTTTTTTTTTAATCTATTATTTCACAAGGTTATACAATGTTTCTTGCTCTTCACAGATTTGCTGTACAAGATAATTTATTGTCTTAGAAGTCATAAGTTCAACTGCATAACAGCTGCATAGGCTTCATAAGTTAATAAAATATTAATATGAAGTCAATTGAGAAAGTAATATGTCTTCATTTTGTTTTAAAAAGATGAGAGTTTTAATTTACAAACGAAAGCAAGGAGGCTAATTTTCTTCCATACTTCCAACACTGGCTGTGAAGCAATTCTAAAAAAGAACCTATAAAAGTAATTTAAGGGATGGATGCATGGTTGAAATAAATGTACAATTTCCCTACATGGCAACTTGGAAGGGCAAGAGTCATTTAAAAATAAATTCAAAAAATTTTGGCTTTAAGTAACTCAGACCCCACGTTAGAGATTTACTATTATTTTTTCCCAAAACGATTTGAATGTGAAAGAGAAAAGAACCAGACAGTGGCCAGGCGCAGTGGCTCACACCTGTAATCCTAGCACTTTAGGAGGCCAAGGCAGGCAAATCACTGGAGGTCAGGAGTTCAAGACCAGCCTGGCCAACATGGCGAAACCACATCTTTACTAAAAATTCAAAAATTAGGCCAGGCGCAGTGGCTCACACCTGTAATCCCAGCCCTTTGGGAGGCTGAGGCAGGCGGATCACAAGGTCACGAGATGGAGACCATCCTGGCCAACATGGTGAAACCCTGTCTGTACTAAAAATACAAAAATTAGCTGGGCATGGTGGCACCCACCTGTAGTCCCAGCTACTCACTCGGGAGGCTAACTCAGGTGAATTGCTAGAACCTGGGAGGCAGAGGCTGCAGTAAGCCAAGATCCCACCACTGCACTCCAGCCTGGGCACAGAGCAAGACTCCACCTCAAAAAAAAAAAAAAAAAATAGCCAGGCATGGTGGTGGGCACCTGTAATTCCAGCTACTCAGAAGGCTGAGGCAGGAGAATTTCTTGAACCTGGGAGGTGGAGGCTGCAGTGAGCCAAGACTACACCACTGTGCTCCAGCCTGGGTGACAGAGTGAGACTCTGCATCAAAAAAAAAACAGAAACTTTAACAAGGATATGTTTAACATAAATCACTAAGTTGATTATTCCTCATTATCTTCTGGGGTCAATAAAAATACCAGTTTATAAACTAAACAACTAAGTTGCACCAGCAATTGAATGGTAACCAATTTTTATATTTCACAGGTTTTAAGAATACTTTCTCATTTTCCTTTCAATATAAAAAAATTCCTCAGAGTACATTTTAGAGGCATCATATTTCCCTTTTAGTATAATCTTTTCTACCCCACAACACAGTAGTTATTTTAAAAGACTATAGAAAACCCATAAATTCTAGCATTATGAAGTATAATCTAATGATGGTAATGAGCATCATGTCATTATGAGCATGCTGTTATGAGCCTTATAAGCAACACTAAGATTTTTCTTTTTCTATTGCATTCAACTGCAATGCTTTAAATTTATGAAAAACACCATTCACAATCAAGGATCTTTTTGGGGCTTGGGGATCAAATTATCTAACTACATAGCTTAAAGACTGAAGTTAGCAGTAGTACAGGAAATCCTCAGGATTAACCTGATTCCAGTTTGTTTGAATAACTCACTCCTTCTTCAATGACAAATTGTTTTTTTCCCGAATGGTTACACTCATTGTTGGGCCACACTTTTTATTATATACTTTAACCAGAACTGGTTAAGTGTTTTTGTGCCCTGCCATGTCACCTTCCTCCCTTACTACATCAACAGCTGGTTCCAGCAACCTCAGTGTATTAAAAGGTACATTTCTAAGGGGGATAGGAAGAGATTTGTTAAAGGATACAAAATTATAGCAAGATAAGAGGAATATGTTCTAATGTACTATACCACTGTAGATGACTAGAGTTAACAATAATAAATAGTTTCAAATAGCTAGAAGGAGGATATTGACTGTTTCTATCACAAATAAATGATAAATGTTTGAGATGAGGATATGCTAATTACCCTGATCTTATTACTATACACTATATGTATCAAAACATCATTATGTACCCCATAAATATGTACAATTCCTATGTGCTAACAAATTATAATTCTATGAAGAAAAAAGTATATTTCTCTATCTCTGTGTTTCATTCACTGATTTTTTTCATTTAGATAAGATTTATCAAGCATTGCTCTAGGTGTTAGGATTATAGGATGGACGAGACAGAGAAGATCTACGGTCTCATGGTACTTAAATTCTAGTGAGGGAAGAAGAAAATGATAAACAAGAGACAAACACATAAAGATGGTTTAGGATTGCTAAATGCTATGAGGAAAATAAAACAGGGTGCTGCACTGAAGCAAGAGCTACTTTACACTGGAATATCAAAGAGGACCTCTGTAGGAGGTGAAATCAGAAAACTGAATAACACAAAGGGGCCCACCATGCCAAGTTCTGGGAAAGAGCATTCCAGGCAGAGGAAACAGCTGGTGCAAAGGTGTGAAGGCAAGAACCAGCTTGGTACATCTGGGGAAGAAATCTTGATATATCTGGGCAATGTGGCTGGAGCACAGTAAATGAGAGAGAGAAGAGCAAAAGATTAGGACACAGTAAATGAGGGAGAGAGGGGCAAAAGCAAGGGATAGATCACACCGGACCTGCAAGTGGTTGCAATTCATTCAGCTTTTATGCCAAGCACAAAGGAGGGTTTTGAGCAGAAGAGTAAAAACATCTACGTTTTTAAAAGATCACTTTGTCTACTGTATAGAAAAAAAAAAGACCACAAGAGAAAATGAACACAGCCAGACCAGGGAGGAGACCATTTTAGTCAAGAAAGATGATGGAGCAAAACCAACATGCATTTATAGATGGTATCACCTACTTCTCTGCTATCTACAGAGATCCTTGCCTGTCCATTTTCTAGCTCTGGTGCAGTGACAATGCTGCTGCTTCAGTAAACATTCACTTCACAGTCTTCAGTGAGGAGACAGTGTTCTGTGATGGGGGGCTGAGCAGAGTGTAGCCCACCTGGCAGATAAGGCCCACACTCAGGCGCATGAGAGCAAGAATGGTGCTAGAAAGGAATGAACAGGGTCACAGAGGGCAGAGACCATTCCCCTCAGCCTCTCACCTTCAGTCATGGAGAGGAGTGTTTCAGGGTGTGGTTATCCACCTGGAATGGGATGAGGAGCTCTGCTGCCCAAAGTCTCTACTATTTAAGGAAAGACATCGCTATAAGGAACAGGGATTGCAAACCTCTAAGAGTTGTAGGAAGGCCAGGGCAGCTGGGAGCAATGTGGATGAGTCTTGTGTTTACCCCCCAGGGATGCTACTGGTCTCACCAGGTTTCTCAATCTTCACTGGGACTGAAAACCCAATGCAGGTAGGATAATAATAATAATAATAACCACTTTAGATCTGAAAAAAGAAAGAAAGATGATGGATCCTTGGACTAGGGTAACAGCAGTGGAGACGAAACAAATAGATTTATTGAATAAGACTTACTAGCAAAGGAGCATGTTTAGGGAAAAGGAAATGGAGAGTTTAAAGTGTGAGATGATAGCCAAATCTTCTATGGAAACAGTCAGGCTAATGGGTGGGCTAGCCAATATATAAGGGCCACTAAAACGCCACAGAAAAGATAGAAGAAAAATTTACAAAACCTCACCTTAGTGTTTTATGATATTGGAAAGATCACTTACTTTCCAATATCATAAGTAGGAATGGGGGACAGGGGTATGAAGAGTAATACTTTTCAAAAGCACACTCAAGTCAAAATTCTAATCTCCAGTTAGCTGCAGGGATTCTGCTTTACTGAAAGGAATCTACAAACGTGGGGCCAAGAGCCAAAGTGCTCAAGGCAACAGAGGAAAGCTGCCATTAGTAGGTCTCTTTCTCCTAAGTGGCACTCAGCTTGTCTTCCAATGAAATGTTGGGCAAATCATTTAAGATATGTTACATTCTATCTTCTTATATTACCTAGGATAAATAGGTTTATAGGAAACAAGCCAATGCCATGTACCTCAAGTTTCTTCTAAGATTAAACTAAAATGTTTCCTCTTCTTAAGTTACCTGTGTCTAAAATTGGTTTGGTCATGTTCTTTAATTTACTGTGAAAATTCAAGCTGCACAAGAGGAGGGTGCTCATTTTTCCATTAATCAAAAAAGAGCATAGGGGCAGGGTGCGGTGGCTCACGCCTGTAATCCCAACAACTTTGGGAGGCTGAGGCAGGCAGATCACCCGAGGTCAGGAGTTCAAGACCAGCCTGGCCAACATGGTGGAACCCCATCTTTATTAAAAATACAAAAATTAGCCGGGTGTGGTGGTGCATGCCTGTAGTCCCAGCTACTAGGGAGGCTGAGGAAGGAGAATCGCTTGAACCTAGGATACGGAGGTTGCAGTGAGCTGAGATCATGCCTCTGCACTCCAGCCTGGGCAACAGAGCGAGACTCTATTAAAAAAAAAAAAAAAAAAAAAAAAAGAGCATGGGTTTAAAAGAGCTTTCCTCTGTTGCCTTGAGGAGTTTGACTCTTGACCCCAAATCTGTATATTCCTCTCAGCAAAACAGAAGGCCTGCAGCTAACTGGAGAGTACCATTTTGACTTGATTGTGCTTTTGGGGAGTATTACCCACTCCCGTCCCCACTTCAGGTAAGTGATCTTTCCAATGTCATATAGCACTAAGGGGAGCTTTGGTAAATTCTAAACCCATGGTAATGTTTAAAAAGCTTTAAAAATACATGGAAATAGTATGATTCCACTTATGGAAAAAGGATACTTGTAAGTATGTATATCTACACACATAGACAGATTTCAGAAGGAGAGTAACCAAAACGTGGCCGGATTTGAAATGATTTTTACAACATTCTTCTAATTACCTTTCTGCGTTTTTTTTTTTTTTTTTTTGAAACAAGGTCTTGCTGTCACCCAAGCTGGAGTACAGTGGTGCAATCACAGCTCACTGAAGCTTCAAACTCCCGAGCTCAGGCGATCCTCCCACATCAGCCTCTCAGGTAGCTGGGACCACAAGCGCATGCCACCACACTTGGCTAATCTTCTGCATTTTTAATAGAGGCAAGGTTTCACCATGTTGCCCAGGCTGGTCTCAAACTCCTGGAATTAAGCGATCCTCCTGCCTCAGCCTCCCAAAGAGCTGGGATTATAGGCATGAGCCACTGCACCCAGCTGCTTTCTGCATTGTTTTGATTTTTATAATGAACATGAACTATGAACTCTTTTACTATTATAATTTTTTTAGGAGACAGTGTCTTGCTCTAGAGCCCGGGCTGGAGTGCAGTGGCACAATTATAACTCACTGCAGCCTTGAACATCTGGGCTCAAGGAATCCTCCCACCTCAGTCTTCCAAATAGCTGGGACTACAGGTGCACCACCACACTCAGCTAATTTTTTTTCTTCTTTTTGAGACAGGATCTCAGGGCTTTGCCCAGGCTGGTCTCGAATTCCTGACCTCAAGCAATCTTCCCGCCTCAGCCTCCCAAAGTCTGGGATTATAGGCATGAGCCACGGTTCTTGGACACAATTATAAAATATTTTAAGGCTAAATACAACCCTTTTCTATTTGACTAAGAAAACTTGGCTACGATGGCCTGATTTTATCTTTTTCTTTTAAAGTACTTCACTCCTTCTCAGAAGTACAGAATTCAGGGTGATATACTGATGAACAGTCTTCAAGTAAAGCATATGAAAGTCTTTATACTGTGATATCACGAAACTTCACATTTCTAACATTTATTATCTTTCACAGTTTCTTTGGGTTGGAATTTGGGAATGGCTTGGCTGGGCAGTTCTAGCTTAAGGTCTCCCATGAAGCTGCTGTCATAAATCAGTAACAGATAACTAATACAGCAGGGAAATTCGCTCATCTAGAAAGCCATTTCCTTATACAAGTATGAAAAAGCTAGTAAAGAAAAAGCTACTGGCTACATTAAAATTATATTTATAGAATGGCAACTTGTCCTCACACGTAGTTAGAGCCAAGGTTGAAAAAGCCAATATTCCAAATTGAATCACTTTTAATTTAAAAATTATTTTTAAATGATTTTAAAATTGCTGACAGTTAAGTATAATTTCAAATTTGTCTCTCAACTATATTTCATCAGTGTTCACTGTGTGTCTGGCACTAAGTGCTAGGAATATAGCAGTAACAAGAACAAAAAACATATCTTGGTGTTAGAGTACAGAAAGGATTTTGGATAAAAACTATGCTGTAAAAATGTATCTTTTACCAATTTCAAATTACCTAAATATACCAGGAATGCACTGTTTTAAAGTTTAACATGTGGGTGAACAAAGGGAGTTAAATTCACATTATACAGATTATGAAAGTGGGAATTATCAAGGGGGAATTCTTGATAGCATCAAAGGAGGTAGTTTAATCTACTACTTTATTACAGAAATGGCAGTTAATCATTGACGCAATAAAATGCTGAGCGTAAGAACCTTCGCACATTCTCATCTGTTGAGTCTCTTATTTTACATTTAATCACATGACTCCCAGTATTATTTGTCTATTTTTCTCATTGTGGCTTGTTTTCCCAACTAGATCATAAGATTCTAGTATCAAGCGCTATGTTACACTCTTTTTTAAGTACGTCCTAGTATAGCACCTAGCACAGTGCTAAGTATCCAGCACTGATGAAATTTTAACATATTACTAACACTCATAAACTAAGCTCAAGAACTGTCATTTTACAGATAATGACATCAAAGAGCAAAGGGTCTCACTGGCACTCTGGGATTGGAAACCACTTCCAGGACACTCTAACCATATCTTAGTCTCCATGGCCTAGGCATCTTTAAATCTCCAGTGTCTAGCACTGATATCAAGGAGGTGAACACTCCAACAACTATGTGTGAGGATAAAGGTTTGCTGAATGAATGCATACATCTTGACTCCTAGTGTTGTACTCTTTTCATGATTAAAAACAACAACAAAAAAAAAAAGACTGTTGATTTAACTGGAATTGGGATGATGTGCTCATCCTCACCTCCAAGAAAGGCAAAAGTGTGATTATTTGTGGAAGGTCTTCCCTTTGAAGAACTGTACACACAACTCAGAATTTAAACTTTAAGTTATTACCTATAATTATTATATTTCCACAATAAACAAATAACAGCAGCTAATATTTGTCGGGCATTTACTAACGTGGCAGGCACTATTCTAAGTTCTTTACTTATATTAAACTATTTAAACTTACAGCAACCTTCCAAGACAGGTGCTGTTATTACCTCCAATTTATAGATGAGGGCACTGAGGCACGTAGATGCTCATGTAACTTGCTAGTGAGTGACAGAGATGGGATCCAAACCCAGGATGTCTGCCTCCATGGCCCACTTTCTTAATTACTACATTAAACCAGCTCTCAATAATTTAAGAGAAAACCATCAGATTAATGAGATATCTTATGATTAGTGATTTATAAATCATAATTAGTGACTTATAAAGATTTATAACTATAAATCTTATAATTGGTGAACTATATTTTCAACAAATGATATTTTATTAAGTACCTAGAAAAATGAGAAGTAAAAGATGACAAAATATTGCCAAAAAGAAGTTCTATTACATGTGTTCTAATGAAAAGAAAATTATTTATCAGTAATAAGTATAAAAACTGTAAACACATAAATCAAGGCTACAAGAGAGGGAACAAGCCCCCTGTAACTTGATGACACAGACTCTACGATGATGACACTGTTCATTGATTTAGCAAACTCTTTATATAAATAAACTGTAAGTAAATAATGAAAGGTAAATTTGGATTTGACTCCTCTTTAAATTATCATTTGTTCCTAGTTACTGAGATCCAACTCAAATGTTAAGGTTTCAGTATAAAAAATAAAAGTAGGCAAATTTTACTATACTTTATAGGCTTTTTAGTGACAGCCAAGAACTAATCTAGATTAACAAAGCTGTATGAAGATATTCTACAACCTTTAAAACACTAGCAGTTTTAAAATAATGCAAAATATAAGAAAATATATTCTTTCTGGCTTAATAGGGATAACCCTATTTTTTGACACACTGTCTGGAAAAAATAATGACTTAGACCATTTCTATTCTTCAAGCCACCTAAAAAGAACAAAGTAGATGAGTCCAGGGTTCCTTCCCTGAGTCTACGTCAGTTTCCTTTACCCTGACTATTAATTTACCATTTGGCATGTGTCCTACATAGCTTCCTGTTTTCTTGATAGTGACGTTTGTGCTAAACCAACAATATTTAACATCAGCTGAGAAGGAAGTCTTCAACTTTGGCAACCTAAAATAACAAGTGACTCTCAAATAAAATATGCTCAAAGATCAATAACTGCCTTTTAAAAAAAAAGTCACATATTACAATAAATTACTGTTAACTAATATTAACTACATTTTCATCTTTTAGAATTTATTTTCTCTGAATTAAATCTAACATCAATTACTCAGTTTCAAAAATTATCATGGTTTCTAGACTGGATGCAGCAGTAAAGAAGCTGGAAGACTGACAAAGGGTATCTTCACATCTATCTAAATAATCTAAAACATGGGCATTTTATCTGCAAAGGCATCTGAACTGGTTCATGGAATCTTACATATTCAACCTTGAAAGGGCTATAATTATACCTCATCTGACTGGCCAGACCAAATCCACAAGGTCAAGTCTTAGACCTTTTTACAAGCAAAAAGGACAAATTAAAATTGGTAAAAGAAGACAAAATTGCATTCAGATAGATTTTCTACGTTGATTTTCAGGGGAATGGGGCTATGCATTTGATGACATATGATATTCTTGATACATCAAGTACATTCTATCTCTAAAGCCTAAAAACTATGGCTAGACCCTACTAGAAAAAATGATACATTTAATTCTTAGCATAGGATTCCAAAATGCCATCACCAAAATAAGTGACTCAGCCCAGAATGTTTTAAAAATTACAAAATTAAAATATTCAAGAAAATGTGTTTGCCAGTTCATGTGGCGTCAACTGTTATTCTCAGCTTCTATGCCATATCTCCATTTATAAATGATAAACTTCAACTCTACTTTAGAGTAGGAAGTATTTTTAAATGTTGGTAGGTGTCCCTATAACAAAAATGTGGTTTAAATTACAATATGGTTTCAGTAGGAATGATGGGCTCACATACTGTTTTTAACAGCTAACTAGGAGCGGGGAAAAAAATCCTTTAACTTTTTCAGATAGATGCTTAGCTTATTAATTTTCAACCTTTCTTCTTTTCTAATATGTGCATTTAAGTAACTCTGCTAAGAGAGTAAGAGGAAATTGATAGGATTATCTCAATAAGTACAAGTGTTTGATAAAATTAAACATCCATTCATAATTTTAAAAGCTCTCTATAAACTGGGATAAAAGGGAACTTCCTTAATCTGATCAAGGTTATCTATAAAAAACTTGAAGCAACATCATACTTATAAACAAAACATTAAAATTTTTTTCTTTGAGATAGAGGATGAGACAAGAATACCAACTCTCATCACTTTAATTCAACATTGTACTGGAGGTCCTAGCCAGGATGGAGGAAATAAGGAGTATAAAAATTGGAAAGAAGAAATAGAACTTACTTTTTTGCAGAAAATGTGACTGTGAACATAGAAAATTTTGTAAATGTTCATATGCACTATTGGAATTAATATGTGGGTTTAGCAAAGTTGTTAGAGCATACGTAGAAGTCAACTGTATTTCCATATACCATCAACTGTCAGAAAATAAAACTTTTAGAAAGATGCCATGTAAAATAATATCAAATGATCAAATATACAGAAATAAATGTTACCATAGATGTGCAAGATCTCTACACAGAAAGCTATTATTAAGAAGAAAATAAGTAAACAAATAAATGAACAGAGATATCATGTTCATGGATTAAAAGACTCATAATGAAGCCGGGCACAGTGGCTCACGCCTGTAATCTTAGCACGTTAGGAGGCCAAGTCAGGTGGAACACTTGAGCTCAAAAGTTTAAGACCAGCCTGAGCAACATGGAGAAACCCCGTCTCTACAAAAAATACCAAAAAGTTAGTGGGCATGGTGGCATGTGCCTGTAGTACCAGCTACTTGGGAGTCTGAGGTGGGAGGATCGCCTGAGCCAGGGAGGTCGAGGCTGCAGTGAGCCATGATCACATCACTGCACTCCAGCCTGAGCCACGGAGTGAGACCCTGTCTCAAAAAAAAAAGACTCATAATGAAAAGTTGTCAGTTCTCCCTAAATTGATCTGCAATCTGAAAGGCAGATTCTAAAATACAAATGGAATGCCAAGAACCTAGAATAGATCGGATTATCTTGAAGAAGAAAAACCTGATAGGATTATTTACAATAAACAAAAGGTAGAAGCAATCCAAGTGTCCATCCATGGATGAATGGATAAACGAAGTGTAGTATTATACATTATATATCTATATTATACTACACATATGTATATATACATACACACACACACAGATACACACACACACAAATGGAATGGAATATTATCCAGCCTTAAAAAGGAAGGAAATTTTGACACATGCTACAACATGGATACATCTTGAGGACCTTATGCTAAGTGAAATAAGCTAGTCAAAAAAGGACAAAGACTATATGATTCCACTTACATGAGGTATCTAAAGTAGTCAAATTCATAGTCAGAGAAAGTAGAACGGTAGTTGTAAGGGGCTGAGGAGAGAGGGAAATAGGAAGCTATAATTTAATGGGTACAGAGTTTCTAATGGATAGTTGTAATGATTGTACTACAATGTGAATATACTTAATGCCACAGAACTGTATGCTTAAAAATGATTAAAATAGTAAATTTATGTTATATGTATTTTACCACAGTAAGAAAAACTTTGGTATGAAATTTGCACTACTGGATTTCAAAATTTACTATAAATGTTAGTAATTAAAATACTGATGTTGGTACAAAAATAGACAAACCAGTAAAACAGAATAAAGAGTCCAGAGACAGACCCTCACATTTCTGGACACTTAATTTATGACAAAAGCATTTCTTCCATTAGTATCTACATATTTTTTCAGATTTCTTTTTCAGGTATGGCAGGTGAAAACACCACAATATAAGTAATATAAATTATCTTTACAGTGTTGCTTATTTTATCTTTATATCATTTTTAGCTTATATTTTATGTTTTATAATCTATAAATATATTTTTATAAGTACGCATGTAGCAGAGGTACACAATAAAATGATCTGGGGTGTGCTATAGTCTGAATGTTTGTGGCCCCTCAAAATCCCTATTGGAATCTAATCCCCAATGTGTTGGTATTAAGAGGTAGGGCCTTTGGGAGCTGACTAGGTCATAAAACGGAGGCCTCATAAATAGGATTAGTGTCCTTACAAAAGAGGCCTGAGGGAGCTTGTCTGCCCCTTTGCCCTTCTGCCATGGAAGGACATACAGAAGGCACCATCTATGAGGAACAGGCCCTCATCAGACACAATCTACCAGAGCCATGATCCTGGACTTTCTAGCCTCCAGAACTGTGAGCAATAAACTTCTGCTGTTTATAAATCACCAAGTCTAAGGCATTTTGTTATGGCAACCCAAACTGACTAAGACAGGGTGCATAATTAAAAAAAAAAAGTTTAGGCCGGGCATGGTGGCTCACGCCTATAATCCCAGCACTTTGGGAGGCTGAAGCGGGCAGATCATGAGGTCAAGAGATCAAGACCATCCTGGCCAACATGGTGAAACCCCATCTCTACTAAAAATACAAAAATTAGCTGGGCGTGGTGGCATGTGCCTGTAGTCCCAGCTACTTGGGAGGCTGAGGCAGGAGAAATCACTTGAACCCGGGAGATGGAGGTTACAGTGAGCCAAGATTGCACCACTGCACTCCAGCCTGGAAACAGAGCAAGACTCTGTCTCAAAAAACAAAACAAAAGTTTGGAGTGATCATTGCTATAAGAGTTATAAAAAGGAGTCTCTATTCTCAAGAACTTGTAATCAGAAGACAAAAATCAAACTATGAAAGTCACACAACACAATTTAAATAACAAGTCAAGACAACAATAGATACAAGTCACAAAGCAATTAACATGATAAATTGCCAAATTACTGGTTAAAGAAAATAAACACAATAGGAGCGAAGAGAGCAAAGAAACCACTTTTAGCTTGGGTAACCAAGGAAGGTTCACTGGAATACAACTGGCCTCTAAGAATGCATAGAATCTGGCCAAGTGAGGGGAAGGAGAAATAGTTATGGACAATTGCCTTTAAGTAAGGGCAAAACCTAAGAGACAGGCACTGCTAGACTGAAAACTCTAAGAAGAAAGAGAATGCATTAAACCCTGTATCCCTCAGTGTCCAGCAGCATACCTGCTGGCACATAGGAAGTACCTGAAAGCTATTTCATAAATACTGCAAGTGAGCAAGGTAGAGCTGGAGTGGACAAGGTCAAACAAGTTACAGAAATGTCCTGGACTGTTTGCTATTTCAACTGTGGGAATGCTGGTAATTACTGCTCATATTAGTAAATGTTATATAAGAGATCCCCAGGGCCAAGGCCAACTTAAATACCATTTTCATACATTCAATGTACAGTGTTATTTTATAAGAAGTAATTTTTATACTAAACACTACTAATTTTCCAATGAAAATATTCCTGTAAACTTTTTAGGCCACTGTTTTTATGCCTTGATCCAAAACATGTCCTCAATGCTGCCTATTCTCTGAACTCTGGGGCTCATATTTTATATTATTTGCATACTATTTGTCTACATCCCATAGAAATTCCTGATCCATATAGGGAAGGCCTAAGGAGTATTTACCTTGGCATGCTCCAATAGCTCAGATTCTCAAGGGAATGTACTAGCAGAGCTTTGATCTCACCCTGATTAGCTCTCATGCTATATGCTTTATTTATGTTTATATCTCAACAATGCCTCACACTTACTTGGTGCTCAGTATATGCTTAACTTACATAAAAAAATAAATTTGAATGAATATGGAAAGCACAAAAGCAGAGTAAAGGAAAGAATAGATGGAAAACCAGTGGGGATGGGGAGTTAGGGAGATGGGGAGAAGAAAAAAAAAGAAAACGAAAAAGTAGAGAGAGAGAATTGTAGTAGGAAACTGATGACAGGGTAGAGCCAAAAACAGAGAATGAGATAAAGAACAGTGGGGAAGAAAGGAAAAGGAAGAATTAATAGATTCTGAAGTGTCATTAAAGGATTCCCTTTCCTGTTACTGAAAAGTGCTTTCTAAAGATAGAAAAAAAAAGTTTTTTATATCTTCAAATTCTTATATTTAAATGATTGTGAAAAGACTTAGCATCTGCTATATGAGCATATCTGGAACGACAGGGTAATGGGATAAGTGTGCCATCCACGTATTTTTGGTTGTTAGGTAGTTTGAAAGGATTTCGTTCTTAGATTGCTGCTTGAGATGCTACTGTTATACACTATAAATTCTAAAGCCTTGTGCAAGTTAAATAATCTCTCTCATCTTCAGTGTTCTCATTTGTAAAATAAGGATAACAGTCATGCTCCAGAGAGCTGTTATGAGGATCCACTGACTTGGTGCACATAAATAAAGTATTTAGAACAGTTCCTGGCACACAGAGAGCACTCGCTGTCACGAGTATTCAAAAGTATAAATTGCAAAACCAAAAAATAAGGACGAGGAGAGTCTATCTCAAACACTATTTCCTTAAACCCTTTACTTCACTGGGGCAATAATTTTCTGAGCTAGAAACCATCATTCTCAGCAAACTATCTCAAGGACAAAAAACCGAACACCTCATGTTCTCACTCATAGGTGGGAATTGAACAATGAGAACACATGGACACAGGAAGGGGAACATCACACTCCGGGGACTGTTGTGGGGTGGGGGGAGGGGGGAGGGACAGCATTAGGAGATATACCTAATGCTAAATGACCAGTTAATGGGTGCAGCACACCAACATGGCACATGGATACATATGTAACAAACCTGCACATTGTGCACATGTACCCTAAAACTTAAAGTATAATAATAATAAAATTTTAAAAAATAATAAATAAATAAATAATTCAGAATCTAAATAAAAAGAGAAAGCAATCCATCAGTAATAAATATTGTAACCTTTAAATACAAAAAAAAAAAAACCTCAATTGACCTTGCCTCTTCACCAGGCTACTTCATTTCTTCATTCCACAGACAAAAATTCTCACGGGGGTCCAACCATGAAAAGACTTAATCAAAGCAGTAAAATAATTTTTCAGCGTCCTAAAGCAAATCTAATGGAGCCCATCATGCCTCTCATGTTACACAGCATGAAATTTACAGGGAAACACAGAGAAGAATATCAGGATGGGACATGTAAATTGGCTGCAGAGCAAGCAGAGACTAGACGGAGCTGTCAGAGAAACAAAGACGGGAAGCATCTAGTCTAGGCCAGAGGCTTTCAAACTTTTTTGACACATAATAAGAAATTTTTATATCACCATTTTATATCACCATCAGTAGAGATATCTATACGGAGTAATATGTATATATGCATATGTGTGTACATATATGTGTGTATGTGTTCATACATAAATTGAAAACAAAATTGTTAAGCAATGATACTTAGCTTTATTACATGATGTGTACTTTTGTTCCATTCTCTTCTGTTTTTTATGTAAATCAAGACCCTCTAAAATGATTTCATAACACACCTAAGGGTCACAGCTATCAATGGTTTGTAACCCACAGCTCTGTCCAATACAATCTCACAGAAGGTAGCTTCCTGGAAAATGAAGATAACAATACTCAACTCTACACTTGGTCAAAACTATTCCTTGAACACTTCATTCAGTTCTAGGTGTTACACTTTAAGAAGTATAGAGACTAACTGGATCACATTCAGAAGAAGCCAAAAAAGACAGGGAAGGAAACAAATCACATGATAGAAGCAAAGGCTACATGTTAGCCTACAGAAGAAAGAAATATCAAACATGATAGCTATCTTCACTCACATGCAGGACCAATTAAGCTTGTTCTATATTGTGATAAAAGGCAGAAGTGGCAAGGAAAAGGGTTTCAGGTCAATGTAGAAAAGCACTATGTAGCAGTATTAGCTGCCCAGGGAGCTATGTTGGGACTCAAGGAGCTTCCACATGACTGGAGATACTTACAGACAGCCTGAACAGTCACTTGGCAGAGAAGCATTAGAAGGGGTTCATAGATCATATGGTTAACATTAGAGTGTAATGCTTTCCAATCCTGAAATTCTATAATTCTGGTGTAGATTAAAACAATATTATACTTTAATATGACTACTAAAGCTAACAGTAGTTCTTTATTAAGTTTTTAATAAGAAATGAATTTACCATGAACCACATGAAACAAAGTTGAAATGGCAAATGATATTTTCTTATAACAAGAGAATGTAACAAAAATTGGCAATGTGCCTATCATAGTCATTAAAAATCTTCATCAGTTACAATTAGAGAAAAACTGAAATGTTACCCAAATCACTGGCATAGTGTTTAAGATATTCAACTTAGAAAATATAACTACATTACAGCTTTAATAAGCAAATATCAAAAAAAGATGATCTTTAAAATGTACAGAAATAAGAGTGTTTACAAAAGAAGATTGTATTATAAACATTGTCTCCTTGCCCAAAAGCCATTCTTTGGTGTGTGTAGATTTTATGTGTATTTTATACCTATAAAATATATGTATAAATTCTCTCCTTACCCAAAAGCCATTCTTTGGTGTGTGTATATATATGTAAAGCATGAACAAAGTAACAATGTCCTCTCTGATTTTTTAATGATCCAACTAACTGAAAATTTGAGTTATCTTCAGAAAAGTTTTTATTTGTATAACCATCTACCGTATTTGTTTTAAAAAACAGTATCTCCAATTATCTAATACATAGTTAGGAATTACTTATCAATAACATACTACTGTCGCCCCTCTGAGACAGAATTCTTAAGAAGGCCAACTCCTGGACTGTTAGAATACAGAAACCTTTCTAGAATTGTGCTATTCAAAGAGAGCAGGTCCATGGACCAGTTCTGGTCTGTAAATTATTACCAATCCATAATAAGAAAAGTACAGAAAATGAGATAAGAATTTTAAAACTTTTACAGCAATGTGTAAGAATAACTTTAAATCTGATGAATCTACTAATAAAAGAGTCAAGCCTTGTATTTCATGTCTTTTTCATTTCACTCTTCTAGCAATTCATTTTTATATTTTACAAAAGTATCAGTTGGTGACCACCTAGATTTTTTTTAATCTGTTCTTCCATCAAAGAGTTTGAAAAACACTTTTCTAAAGAATCTTTAGATGCTGAAGGTCCTTGGATATGAAGATAAGCTGCTTTACTTTGATGTCTTCTAATCTCCCTATTCATCTTGGTTTTCCCACAACAGTAACAAACATTAATTTATTTCTTTCCAAGTGTTCTTTTGATATCTCTACTAAGTTGACAGCAACATCAATATAGTTCACTGCCCAAAATTTATCATCAGGTTATCTGTCTGACTGCTCAGAATCTGTAACACTATTTCATTTCCATCCAGATGTAGCTCCAACATATTCTTGGATTCATTCCTTGCAAGAAGATATTAATAAATTTGACAAGCCAGTTTGAAGGGGTCACCCAATCTTGCAACATGACTGCTGGCATAATCTGTGGCAGTCTATCCTTTGGAACTTCTAAAGGTAGTATGGCTCAGTTTTAAATCCCAGGCCTTCTAAAGAGACCATCTAAAGTAATGGTCTCTTGCATCCTGAATTCCTGCCAATCTACCTATAATTCCAATCTTCCATTTGAACTATATTGGTTCTCAGAATCCTTTTCTGACTTACATATTCTTTTAATTTCTTAAGTAAATACATACAAAGATAGATATAATAAACATATTTATAAAAACCTGCCAATGACAATTCCAAAAGATACTTTTATGATGCAAAAACATGATAAATATTATTCTTTAAAAATTAAATACATTGTGCTGTGCTGTAAGAAATTATTCCACAATGCCAATAATTATATCATTAGTTTTAGTTAAGATTTGCAAAGTCATTCAAGCTTCCAAATCCTCAATAACTTTAATAATGGAAAAAAAAAAAAGAATAAGGAGTCTGCGAATGTAGGTCAAAAAGCAAATAAGTGACAGACTTAAAATAATTATATGTGTTTAATTTCTGCCCCAGTTCCAACAATGAAATTGTATTCCCTTTCCATACCCTAGTAATTGTTCAGCATTCCTTCCGAAGGTGGGAGACTGAGACTCTACAACCTTGGTTCAATGTTTAGATCTCCTAAGGCCAGTTTCTGGAATTAGGCATGGTTAAACATTATGACAGCACAGAAGAATGGCTCTTTTCTTTGAGTGTCTAAAAGCTTGGGGGTTAGTGGGTATAGCGTAGGCAAAGTAGTGGTGTAGGTTTTGCGAAAAGAAGAAGAAAAGGAAAAATACATGGAGGAGGCACGTCCTATTCCTATTCTATCTCAATATGATCTGGTTTTTATTTTTTATTATTAGATTTGTTTAAAATAATATAAATGGCTGCTAGTGAAAAACAGATCAGATCTAGAACAGTTATGAAGAGTCTGGTTAGGACTAGTTAGGAAAAGAGATGGAGTGCTGACAGTACTGAGAGAGAGAAATGGATGAACTAGAGGCCAAACAGCTTCTGAGAGGAACTGATGAGACTTGAAGAGAGATTTGCATTTCAAGAAGTAACGATACCTTGAAGTCCATGCTCAAGATTGTGATAAGGATTTAGTTTCAGTATCTCATTTTATTTAGGAGCCCACAGCTGTACGCTTGCCTCCATTTTTCTCTACCCTTCCTTTTCTACAATCTTTTCTTCTCCCCTGATTTCCTCTTCCTATCTTATTGTCCTTCCTCTGTCTTCCTTCTTTCCCTTCAAATCCACCCCTTTCTTTCTTCCCTCCCTAACCTTCTCCTTTGCTTACATACAATATGGAACTGAAAGAATTTTAAAATATTTATTCTATTTATGAATAGTTCTTAACTTAAAATCCAGAGGGTTCAAACATGTATATATATTATACATTTGCAAAAAGACATGTAATAGAATGTTCACAATGGCACTATTCAAAATGGTGCTATTCGTAATACTAGTGTATTAGTCTGTTCCCACACTGCTAATAAAGACATGTCCAAGACTGGGTAGTTTATAAAGGAAAGAGGTTTAATTGACTCACAGTTCAGCATGGCTGGGGAGGCCTCGAGGAACTTACAATCATAGCAGAAGGGGAAACAAACACATCCTTCTTCATGTGGTGGCAGCAAGGAGAAGTACTGAGCAAAAGTGGGAAAAGCCCCTTATAAAATCATCGGATTGAGTGAGAACTCACTCTCTATCACAAGAACAGCAGCATGGGGGTAACCATCCCCAGGATTCAATTACCTTCCACCGGGTGCCTCCCATGGCAGGTGGGGATTATGGAAACTACAATTCAAGAAGAGATTTGTGTGGAAACACACCCAAACCATATCAATTAGGAACTACCCAAATGCCCTTCAAAAGTACAGTAGATAAACCGTGGCATGTTACACAATGGAACACTCATTGCTCAGCCAGAAAAATGGGTGATCTACAACTGCCTGCAACAATATAGAATATCACAAACATAACGCTGAACAAACGAAGCCTCACACAAAAATGCCATTTTGTGCAGTATAAATTCCATTTATATATACTTTTTAAAAAGCATATTAACCTATTTTGTTAGAAGTCAGGATAGCAGTTATCCTTTCATGGGAAGAGGGGTCAGTGACTAGATGGGAGCACAAAGAGGACGTACAAGGTGCTGATAATGTTCTGGGTTTTGGGTGCTAGTTACACAAGTCTGTTCAGCTTGTGAAAATTTAATGCATTATATATTTACTTATGATTCAGTGTACTTTTCTGAATATATACTATACCTCAATAAAAAGTTTTTAAATTTAAAAATCAATTAGTTTAAACCTTTAATGTTTAGGGGAAGGAAGTAGCAACAACTGACCTTTTTTGTTTCTCTGATGCTTTCTAATGACTTTTTTCAACCTAGGAGACAACTGTGATACACCCCTGAACCTGGATCCATGACATTACTGTCAGATCCACAGTTTTATACTTATTGTGCCAGGTCCTATGCTAGGTAGTGGAGACACAGCTGCTATGCCAGATAATGGCCCTGTCTCCTCTTGAAATTGGCAATAGGACAGATTCTGGTACAGAAAATAACAGGGGAGAACTGTTATAGATGGAATGGCTTAGCTATGCAACCCTGAACAAGTCACATAACTTACTTGAGTTTCAGTTACCTCATCTGCCTTAAGAGATTATTAGAAGGATTATATGCGACAATACGTTTCAAAGCACTTACATTACAATTGAAAATTATTAATGATAACAGCTAGTGTTATATTACTGTCCTTCCTGCCAATATAGAGCTGCTTATGTTAACCAATGTCATAGCATGTTCTATACCCTACTACTGTAATCATAACAATGAGTAATATTTTATAAGTCACCAATTCTCAGTTAAAAGGCTTCTACTATGGGAGAAGCAGGTGCATCGGAAAATGGGTGTCCTCTGCCACAGAAGGAGATACTAGTGATACAAAGGTCTGGCTCAATTTCACCACAGCCTTCTCTGACCCTTCTAAGGAAGAAAGCACAGAAAGATGATGCTAACAGAGGGGCAGGCTAGAGAAATTTAGCCAACTGGAGAACATATATGAAGTACCTCAAATTTTGTCAAAGTGAAACTTTTGTGCATTAAAAGACATTGTCGACAGAGTGAAAAGGCAACATATGGAATGGGATGGGATACTTGCAAATCATATGTCTCTCTGAGAAGGAACTGATATTCAGAATCCACAAAGAAATCATACAATGAATACCAAAAAAAACTTTTTTAATGGGCAAAAGACTTGAACAGACATTTCTCCAAAGAAGATATATAAATGGCCAAGAAGTACACGAAAAGATGCTCAAGCCTGTAATCCCTGCACTTTAAGAGGCCAAAGTGGGAGGACTGCTTGAGCCCAGGAGTTCGAGACCAATCTGGGTGACATAGCAAGACCCTGTTTCTACAAAAAATAAACAAGTTACCCAGGTATGGTGGCACATGCCTGTGGTCCCAGCTACTCAGAAGGCTGAGGTGGGAGGATTGCTTGAGCCCAGGAGGTGGAGGCTGCACAGTGAGCTGTGATCGCACCACTGCACTCCAGCCTGGGTGACAGAGTGAGGTTCTGTCTCAAAAAAAAAAAAAAAAAAAAAAACGATAATAATAAAGAAAAGATGCTGAACATCAGTAAACATTAGGGAAATACAAACCAAAACCACTGCAAGATACCACTACACACCCATTAGGATTACTACTATCAAAACAAAAACAAAAACAAAGAAAAACAGAAAGTAACAAGTGTTGGTGTTGATGAGGATGTGGAGAAATTAAAACCCTTGTGTTTTGCTGGTGGGAATGTAAAACAGTGCAGCCTCTGTGGAAAACAGTATAGCACACAGCCATAAAAAAGAAGGAAATCACATCCTTTGCAGCAACATAGATGCAGCTGGAGGCCATTATCCTAAGTGAATTAACACAGAAACAAAAAATCAAATACTGCATGTTCTCACTTATAAGTGGAAGCTAAACACTGGGTAGACATGGACCTAAACATGGGAACAATAGACAATGGGGACTCCAAGAGATGGGAGGAAAGGAGGGAGGCAAGGGTTGAAAAACTACCTGTTGGGGCTGAGCACAGAGGCTCACGCCTGTAATCCAGCATTTTGAGAAGCCAAGGTGGGTGGATGGCTTGAGTCCAAGAGTTCGAGACCAGCCTGGGCAACATGGCACAACCCCATTTCCAAAAAAAAATACAAAAAATTAGCCAGGCGTGGTAGCATGTGCTGTAGTCCCAGCTACTCAGGAGACTGAGGTGAGAGTATTGCTTGAGCCCAGGAGGTTGAGGCTGCAGTGAGCTGTGGTCATATTACTGCACTCCAAACTGGGTAACAGAGTGAGACCCGTGAGACCCTATCTCAAAAAAAAAAAAAAAAAATTGTTTTTTAAAAAAGAGAACCTACCTATTGAGTACTACACTCACTACCCATGTGACAGGTTCAATTCTACCCCAAACCTCAGCATCACACAATATACCCTTGTAACAAACTTGCATATGTATCCACTGAATCTAAAATAAAAGTTGGAATTATTTTTAAAAACAGAAAGAAAACAGTATAGCGGTTCCTCAAAAAATTAAACAGAATTATCATATGATCTAGCAATTCTACTTCTGGGTATATACCCAAAAAACTGAAAACAGGGACTTAAACAGGTATTTGTACACCCATACTAATAGCAATATTCACAATAGCCAAAGATAGAAGCAACCCAAGTGTCTATCAATAGATGAATGGATAAACAAAGTGTGATATATACATACATTGAAATACTATCTAGCCTTTAAAAGGAAATTCTGACACTACAATATGGATGAACCTTGAAGACATTATGCTAGGTGAAGAAAGCCAGTCACAAAAGGGTAAATACTGCATAATTCACTTACATCAAGCGAGGTACCTAAAGTAGTCACATTCAGAGACAGATACCAGAATGGTGGCTGCCTGTAGCTGGGGGAAAAGAGAAATGGAAGTTGTTGTTTAATGGTACAGAGTTTCAGCTTGCAAAATGAAAGAAGTTTTGGAGATATACGTCTCCAAATGCCACATTTGTGATGTACTCAATGCCCAAGATGTGTACACTTAAAAATAATGAAAATTGTAAATTTATGTTACGTATATTTTACATTATAAAACATAATGTGCCAAGCCCAAAATTGACCCAACATGTTAATTACTGAACCACAAAAATTTTAAAATAATGTTTTTTAAATGAAAAATTCAGGAGTTCACAGATGAAAAAAAAAATCATTCTGAGGGCATTACACCTATTTAAAAGTGGAACATCAAAATGTTCTCCAAAACTTCCACTCGATTCAAGGTTTGTTATCAATAAATTGGCAAGAGCAAAGGTTGAGATAAAAAACCTTTTCGGAAAACAAACAAAAAAAAAGATGTATTTTTCAAAAAGTCAAGAGAAGCAAGGTCACTGGGATAAACTTAACTTTCGTAACATGCCACTAGAAAGATAACCAAATTACTGAAGAAATGTGGCCCTGAGATGGAAGATTACAAAATTAATTCTCAAGCAACACGGCACCAAAAAGTAAAACTATTCAAGTAACATGGAAGCTGGAAAAGAGGCTGTTCTACATTTCTATGTAAGCATAAGGAGACTTTTAACATATGAGTGATGGTATAAGAATAATTAATTGGGAGCCCTAAAACAAATGTATATGCATATTAACCTGTACTAAAAAAAACCCTCACCTATCTTCCAAACTCAAAGCATTTTGTAAATTTGTCCTCCTAATAAAACAAAAACTAATCCAAAAATACTATCTAAAAATTGTACACAATAGAGGGGACAAAAGACAACAGTGGGAGTGATTTTTTTTTTCTTTGAACAATGTAAAGTGGAGCCAGGCATAGACTAGATGAATTTTCTACCCACTTTTCTTTACACATTAGACTGGCTACCTCCCTTCACTTCTTCCCCTACATCAACCTCCATACCAAATGAAGTCACCCTAAAATGAAGTCATTGGAGGGCATGAAAAGCCCAAGATCAGAACCACCTAAAATCCCAGACCCAAATTTATCCTGGCACTTACTACCCCAGACTCTGGAAGCCTAGCCAAAGTTCCCAAAGTGATTTCAGACTTCACTGGGTTAAGGCCAACAACACCACTTACAATCTTAAGCACAAAATATAAAAGGCCATAGAACACCATATGCAAGAGCGCTTTGTAATGTTAAAAGGCTCATAAACTGTTTAATTAAAATTATTTATATTACTGTATTATACTATTATGATCACAAAAAGTCTAGACAGGCAGCTAACTACCCAGGGTG
Organism: Nomascus leucogenys; assembly: GCF_006542625.1. Lineage (NCBI taxonomy): Eukaryota > Metazoa > Chordata > Mammalia > Primates > Hylobatidae > Nomascus > Nomascus leucogenys. The sequence goes on from NC_044399.1 coordinate 58,850,225, forward strand.
GAAAAGAATATGGGCTGGGATATGAAAAGTAAGAGGAACCTGTGTTTCCTTCTGGTTAGCAATCCCAAGGAATACTTCCTGATGGACATCCTGCCCTCAGTAAAACACTTAAAATATCAACACCATGCACTGTTCACTGAGTTTCCAGATGTTCTGGTACCTAGATAAACACCCTAAGTTCCAGCCAAAATTCTTGTCCATCTATGACCCCACACACTGCCCACACTAGCAGAGTTCAACAGCCCACCGCTTATGCCCTTCATCCTCAGACAGAACTCCCTGCATTATCTATCTTAAGAGGTTTCTTCACCCCTCTGTTAACAACTGTTGCATGTATCTGCTCAAGACAATCAGTGTTCAATCTCTAATGACTGTTAAAAACTCTTAAGTTTTGTCTGCTAAAACAGCTGGCATCTTCATGCCCATTCATTTTTCAACCTAATCAAATATTCTAAGTTTCATCCACCTGCAGGGTCAGAATAAGCCATGATGATTTTTCTCCTGCCTCCATAGATTTGCAAAAAGCAATGAACAAGGAAAGAAGGCTGTCTCAGAATCAAAAATCTCTGGATCTCCCATCTATTTCTGCTACATGATTTCTCTGAGTTTTGTTAGATGAGAGTGAGCTCCTGTTTTGCTCTGCTTGCCTGGGTCTTATTCAATAGTTCTTGTCATACTGCTTGCATGGACACTCTTTACAGACTGCCTGATTCTAAAATAACAATGTGACAACAATAACACAGTGAAATAATGATATATCATACCACATATTATTATATATAACATACAATATCACCCACCATAATGTGAACATTATGACCAAGCACTACTGTAAGTGCTTTATATGAATTATCTCATTTCGCCCCCATAACTACTTAATAAGGTCATTAATGCCATCCCCATTTAAAAGAAAACTGAAGCACCGAAGGTTATGTGACCTATCAAAGGCCATTAAGCTGTAAGCAGAATTAGGATGCAAACTCAGACCTCACTGACTGAAAAACCCACATGCTTACCATCACATTATCCTGCCACACAGCCCCTCTAAAGATGGCTCCCTGTGTTCCAACCCCCGTCTAATCTGACTTCCAGCTTCTGCCCACGCCCGACCCTCCCCAGCCAAATCTTGCTTTATTTCTTCTGGTCCTGGCTCTTTTTCTTTTCTCCAAAGTCATCTTAAGTGTTCTGATAAAAGATTGTTGAGTTATTGAGTAAATTTTCCCATGTATCTTCTGATTCTACCTCAATCTAACTTCTGTGTTTGCTTTCATATATGCCAGTAAACAACTGAATTCCTACACAATAGCAGCTAAATGATAAAACATCTAGTAATAAAGTTAACAGTAGGCACGCAGTATGGAAGAACTGCTTTAATTGTATTGATTGTTCTCTAGGTCTGCCATACAGCTATTATTTTAGGTCTTCCCTTCCTGTACTGAATCACTTATTTTCTTGTTTTACCTTCTTGCTTTGTTGGAGCATATATTCCACTAGCATCCTAAGAAAGGGAGAAAAGGAGATAAATTTTTTGAGTTCTTAAAAGTCTGAAAATGTCTAGTTTTAAATTTGATTGATAATTTGGGCAGGTACAGAAGTTGGCCCAACAGATACATTGTCACAGTTTCATGAATGCAGTATTTTCTCTTATTTTTACAAGGATACTAATTATAGCTTTAAAAAAAATTCTTCTGTACCTTGCATTGTCCCTGTTTTGCTCTCTGTCTTTCATGTTGATGGCTTTCCTCAGACTGATGATTCCTGGCTGTGCATTTCTGTTAAAGAATGCATCTCTAACATGTAAATTTGAAGCCCTTTATACATAGGTGGAGTTGTCAACGACTGAGCTTCACTGTAGTGTTATCAGGCAGCATACTGGCCTTTTTACTGGAGGATTGCCAGATTGATTATCTGGAGGTCTTTCTCTGGGACCATAAAATAAAATGTGCCCATATGGATGCATATATTCCTATGTATCAGCAAAATTTTAATTACTGGGCCAAGAAGTATACAAATTTAAGACTTTTGATGTATAGTAGTCCCCCCTTATCTATGGTTTTGCTTTCTGTGGTTTCAGTCACCCTTGGCCAACCCTGACCCTTGGTCAAGAAAACGCAATATTTGGTCTGAAAATATTAAATGGAAAATTCCAGAAACAATTCGTAAGTTTTAAATTGCATGCTGTTCTGAGATTGTTCTCACACCTTCCAGCTCTGTCCCGCCTAGGACATGACTCATCCCTCTGTCCAGCATAGCTGTCTACACTACCCACCCATTAGTCACTTAGTCGCTGTCTTGGTGATCAGATCAACTGCCATGGTACAGCAGTGCTTGACTTCAAGTAATCCTTATTTTACTTAACAAAGTGCTTCGGGAAAGCACAAGAGTAGTGATGCTGGCAATTCAGATACACTAACGACAAGCCATAAAGTGCTTCCTTTAAGGAAAAAGGTAAACGTTCTTGACTTAGTAAGGAATGAAAAAAAAATCATATGCTGATGTTGCTAAGACCTAACATAAGAACAAATCTTCTATCCATGAAATTGTGAAGAAGGAAAAAGAAATTTGTGCTAGTTTTGCTTTGCACCTCAAATTGCAAAAATAACAGCTACAGCGTGTGCTACGTGCTCAGTTGAGATAGAAAAGGCATTAAATTTGTGGGTGGAAGACACCAGCATAAACGTGTTCTGACTGACGGCAACAGAGTTCCATCAGAGGTTTCAGGCATCTACTGGGGGAGGTCTTGGAACGTATCCCCTAATGAGAAGGGGGGACTACTATATTCATCTATTTCATGATTCAAGTTAAATCTCAGTTCCTCAGAGAGAGCTTCTCTAACCTTCAGTTCTCAATTTGCCTCTCATCAGGGTAATCTCCCTTCATTTCTCTTTCTCAATTAATTAAAAAGAGGATTTTTTTGTTAACTAAATTATGGTATGTTTCCTAATGAAACAGTATACAACTATTTAAATGAGGTTACAAAAAGGTATGTAGAACACGGGGTTAAGCAAGACAAATTTTAAGAATTAGAACAATATGGAAGGCGGGAATTTGTCCTACTGGCTATCATGACATTTCACAAGACTGTAATAGTTAAGAAAGTATGGAACTGGCACAAGGACAATGAGGCTGACTGACCAAAACAGAAAGCCTGGCAACAGGCCCATGTGTGATATAAACTTGACATCCATGGGCAAGGATGGCCTTCTCAATAAATGAGGCTAGGTCAACCAATTATCCATATGGTGGGGGGGTAGGGGAGACAATATCTCTGTCTCACTCCATATTACAGAAAAAATAAATTCCAATTTAAAGACCAAAAAAGGAAACAGGAAAACTTTAAAATTCTTAAAGAAAGATGTGTGACTTCTGGATAGGCCCACATTTCTTAAAACTCTCTCTCTCTCCCTCACACACACACACACACACACACACACACACGTGCACACAGGCACATATATTCAAATCTAAAAAAGAAAATACTGTAGAATGTAACTTCATCAAAATCAAAACTCTTGGATGTCAGGAGCACTAAAATAAGAATATATGCCACAGACTTTGTGCAGATATTTGTAATACATGTAATTACCAAAAGATCAGTATCCAAAATATATAAAGAATGCTTTAAAATCTATAGAAATATACAAACAATCCACTTAAAAGATGAACAAAGGATATCCCAAAGGAAGAAACTGAATTGCCAATAAGCATATTAAAAGACTTTTCACCACAATAGCAATCACAGAAGTGCAAATTAAAACCATAATGAGATACCAGGTCGCACCTCATCAGCTTGGCAAAAATGTAAGTCTGACAATATCAAGTACTGGTGAGGCTATACAGAATAGTAGAAACTCATTTCTGATGGAAGGAAATTGATTCGATCTGGCAATATCTAATAAAATAGAAGATGTATACATCTTAAGAGCTAGTAATTCTATTTCTAGGAACATACCTTTGATGAGTAGCTTTCAAATTTTTGATCACACATTATTTTCATTATGAGCCAGCATACACATACTTACTTATTTAACTGAAATGAAAATTCACAAAACAGTGCTTATTCTTACTGTGACACATTTTGAGAGTTTCCATTTTGTTCTCATTCATTTTTTAATGTTGGGGTGACTCACTCAATTGATTTTACAACCACTAATGGGTAAATACACTCAGTTCAAAAAACTGTCCCAGAAAATATTCTCATACCTATTTTCTTGTGCACATGTGAGAGAATGTTCACTGTGGCACTCTTTGTCAAAAAAATAATTTAAACAGTGTAACAGTCAATCAGTAGAAGAATGAATTTAAAATTAAGGGCATATTCATACAATGGAATACAAAATATCAGCACAAACAAAAGAACCAAAGCTGTAAAAATCAACACAGATAAATTTCATTAACTTTATACCAAGCAAAATGGGCAAGATACAGATGAATATATATAGTGTATCATTTGTACAAACTTTTTAAACATGCAAAATAATACTGTTGAGGAATATATTTATGTATAATGAATACATAAAGTATGAAGACAGGCGTGGGGAAAAAGGGGAATGAGATCAGGGAAAAGTACAGAAAAGTCAAGTGAACAACTAAATCTAAATTATTAAAAACTGCCCATCTTCAGACGAGATTGGGTGCAATCAAGGTGGTATGGCCATAGACAAAAATTAAACTATTGCCTCCCAGGGCAGCAGCTTCCTTCCAGACACAAGGCTAATAAAGATTCAGATTGCCAGCTAGAGAGACTCATGCAGCCAAACTGAGATCAGTCTTCAAAGCTTACAGCACTCATCCTTTAAAAGTGTTCTATCTATTTAGTAATCAAGTACTTACACTGAGTATCTATTTTTAACTAAGTAATGAAATTCAGAACATGGACAAAAAAATGCAATAGGTAGTTGTGGGCGGATGAGATGTCACAGCAGATGCCCCAAACACAGCCATGTGCCAGTAAGGTTGAGTCACTGCAATATGCTGAAAAAAGATACTGAGGCTCAGCTGCCACAGGTTGCAGTGAGCCCTCTCTGCTTTCCTCACTGTTGTATTTGCCAGGCATCAGTCCAGAATGCTGAACAGACACTTAGACATTTTCAAGATTAGAAAAATCACTAAAAATGACAAAATATGGCATCTTACAAATAGCACATGCTTGTGATCAAATTAACACAGAGCAAAGAACTAATAAACATTCAGTAAGCTCATGGAGTAATTCCCTAAAATTAATAATTTGGTCCCTTCAGATCTCAGTCTGTATTTTACCTGGAAGAGTAAATCCAGTATTAGATAATACACTTTACTATAATTTCTTTTTTTTTTTTTTTTTTTGAGACAGTCTCCCTCTGTCGCCCAGGCTGGAGTGCAGTGGCGTGATCTCAGCTCACTGCAAGCTCCACCTCCTGGGTTCACACCATTCTCCTGCCTCAGCCTCCCGAGTAGCTGGGACTATAGGCACCTGCCACCATGCCCAGCTAATTTTTTGTATTTTTAGTAGAGACAGGGTTTCACCGTGTTAGCCAGGATGACCTCAATCTCCTGACCTTGTGATATGCCTGCCTCGGCCTCCCAAAGTGCTGAGATTACAGGCGTGAGCCACCGCACCCAGCCTACTATAATTTCAAAAATGTCAACTCATTTCAGGGAATGTCATTAAAAAGAATTATGCATAACAGAATGTAAGCAATACACTATCAGGCCAATAAAAATCCTTCCAAACCACAAGAACAAACCACTCTGATCCCCAAAACAAGTAGTTTCTCAAGGAAAACATCTAACTCATTCATTCATCCATTCAAATCCTACTTACTACATTACATGTGAAAAGTACCAAGATAGACCTTAAGGAGGTATAAACATAAATTAAACAAGAACTTGGCCCTTAAGATACTGATGGCCTAGCAATGGAGTTTAGAAACATACATAGTCTTAAGTAAGGTAGAAAAATCTAGGTACCATAAGAGAAATATATATGAATTGCTATTTAAAAAAAAAAAAAAAGAAATCTTGCTTCGATTAGGTTCTTGCCTACTTCGCCTATGAACCAGATCTAGAATACAGACACTTAGACCTTATCTCTTCAAGGCCAAGTGGACACATGTAATAAGAGTGGTTCTTGTGACCTTTAAAAATTGTCTCCTAGTTTTATACCTTTTATTTATACCGTGTCCTATAGGGTATACCTCTTTCAGTTAATAGAAATTAGACATGTAGATCCTACCTCTCATAACTGTGTCTGCTGAAGATCTAAAAGAAAGGGAAATGCCAAAAGTGACATACCAAAAAGAAGCCATTCTTTTCCCTAACTCTGTCACTGTTTTGTTACAGAAATGAGAAATTCACACTTCGGCTGGTGGAAGGATTGAAGAAGGAATTGCTAATGAACTTCTAAAGAACTTCCCTGAATCTTTCAGACAAGGACTACACAAAAGGCATCAATAATGTTCCAGATTAACGAGGGCTTTCACATCATTTTATGAATGTGGGTAGAGGCATTTTTATTTCTTTTTTGAAGCTAAAGAAAGTAAATTCCATACATATTAAATGTCATTAAATGCCATTTCACCTATTTTTCAGGCAGTTAGTCCAGAAAAAGCTAGGACTAGGCCAGACACAGTGGCTTATGCCTGTAATCCCAGCACTTTGGGAGGCCAAGGTGGGTGGATCACCTGAGGTCAGGAGTTTGAGACCAGCCTAGCCAACATGATGAAACCCCATCTCACTAAAAATACAAAAAATTAGCCAGGCATGGTGGCGGGCGCTGTAGCTACTAAGGAGGCTGAGGCAGGAGAATCGCTTGAACCCAGAAGGCAGAGGTTGCAGTGAGCCGAGATCGCGCCATTGCACTCCAGCCTGGGCAACAAGAGCGAAACTCCGTCTCAGAAAAAAAAAAAAAAAAAAAACGCTAGGACTAGTGGATTCATTTCAAATTTGTCGTCAGATCCCACTATTTGCACTTAAATCTTCAACTAAACATTCAGGAATTTGAGAACACCCAAAAGGGAATCTGTGAAAAAGAAGCAACAAGACTTTATGCTGAAAAACGTAATTGGTTTCTCAGGATACTGATACAAAGAGTAAGAATTTCAGGTTGATATCAGTTTACATATACCAGTCACCAGTCACCAGTCTACTAGCCATCAGGCCCCTGTCAGGTCTTCATTACCTCTGAAAAGAATGTCTGTGACATGCTAAAAAAGAAAGATTTATTTCTACTTCCTGTATATTCAAGTCAATGAACATTCCTGGTTGATGGGTTGGTTTTATTTTTTTTCTTTATTTTTGTTTAGAGAAGGGGTCTAGCTATGTTGCCCAGGCTGGTCTCAAACTCCTGGGCTCAAGTGATCCACCTGTCTCAGCCTCCCGAGTAGCTGGGACTACAAGCATGTGCCACCGTGCCCAGCTCAGGTTGTTTGTTTTTTGTTTTTTGTTTTTAATGAAAGCTTTACTGAGATATAATTTACATACCATAAAATCACTGTAAAGTGTGCAATTTGACTATTCTTCATATATTCCCAAAGCTATGCAACCTTCACCACTATCTAATTGTACAACATTTTTGTTACTCCAAAAAGAAATCCCACACTCAAGCAGTCACTTCTGATTCCCCCAGCCTCTGGCACCCACTAATTTACTTTCTGTCTCTACGGATTAGACTATTCTGGACACATAACATAAATGGAATCATGTATTATGTGACCTTTTGCAATGAGCTTCTCTCACTTAGCACAATGTTTTCAAGGTTCATCATGTACTATGAATCAGTACTTCACTACTTTTTATGGTTAAATAATATTCTATTTTTGATATGTCGAATTTGTTTATCCATTCATCACTTGATGGACATTTGAGTTGTTTTTGCAGGACTTTTGACCTGCAAAAACCTTAGTCATCTAATCTGATTTTTCATTTCAAGGATAAAAAATCGAGATCCAGTGAGAAAATGGGAACTGCCTCTGGCTACACAGACTTAAGACTATCAATGGACATCTGAAATGCCTTCTTTTCTCCAAGCTCACCCCATTCCAATAAAAGAAGAAAATCCTTAATGTGTTTGTTCCTAGCAGTAAAATGCAAGATAGGCTAGGTCCAGAAGACCTGAGGTGGGAAGGAAAAGAAAATGGGATTAGGCACAATCTTGTTGAACCAAAGGAACTTATGAAAAGACCAACAGTTTTAAATCTTCAAAAACACAGAAAAAGAGAGATGAGCACAATGCAGACATAAAGATGTTATTTTTAATCAAAGAAGGAAAGAAACATGAAAGTGTGGGAAAATCCTGAAGAGTTACTCTGAAATATCCAGTGATCCATTTGAAAATCTTTTTATTCTCAGACCCAGAAGAAAAATATACTGATTTAAAGATCCCAGAAAGAGGAAATCAAAGTCAAAACCACAAACTGAGAAGAAATGAGCACAGTAAAGGAAGTACATCACTCTACTTTCTGCATGCCAAAAATTACAGTGAGGGAAACTGGAAAATACCCTTTTGAGATCTGATCTTGATGACTTCAATTAGAGATGGAGTCCATCTAAAGAAAGCATTTTGTAATTTAGGAGGCTCCAATCTGTATCTAGATTGTCTATAATAATGTGGAAATTCAGACTGAATGAATCTTATATACAGTCTCTATTTCCGAATCCCCACTTCCTACCACCATTTATAAGCTGGGGAAGTCTGTCTGAGCACCAGGCCTGCTGCTTGACTAAATGGCAAAAATCCTAAACCAGTAAAAAAAAAAAAAAACCTAAAAAGTCACTTTCCAATCCCTGGCTTATCTAAGGATGAGAGTTAATTTATAAATCCCCTAATGTGTATAGTTAACTTTTAGAAGAAAAAAAAAAAGTTATGACTTTCTTCTTATCAACTCCACCAGAGTTCTTTCTACCAAATCCTCTTGCCTCAACAAAAAAGCAGCTAACCTAACACTAGCAAAACGGCTAGCAAATAGTAAATGCTCCATAAGTATTTGATTAATGAAATTGAGGATAATATCAGATGTTTTCAAAAGCATCCTACTATTCCAAAGAAGTATCTTAGTTTTTTATCTTACCACTAAAGTCTTGGGTATAAAGACTTCTTATACCCAAGTCTTTAGCTTAGTCAAACAACAGCAAGGTGTGTAGACGGCAAAAGGCAAAAGAGACTAACAAGGAGAAAGATGAAAGAGAATCAAGAATACAACATTTCTGCTTTTACTGTTGCTGCCGCCACTGCTAACACCCCTCCAAACCCAGCACTGCATGCTTGTCTCAGAGTCCATCCTGTTACCCAAATGATCCCACAGCAACCTCATGGCACCGCCATGAATGGAGACATACAAGGGCACCATTCACTGTGACAAGACACTGACATGCACATTGTTTTGCCTCCTGCCAGACTACGGGATGCAGAGAGGGTGCAAACCGAGGACCTTGAAAAATCAGCTTTATGTGACATCATGGTGGACGTGTGTGAAAAGCACTACCCACAGAGACACTGATATGACCATCACCAGAGATCTTTCACAGAGACCACAAGCTCCCTGTCACCTGGGAAGCAGTGGCAGACCCAGCTGAGCAATGTGGACCCAGTTGGGCACAAGCTGCTCCAGACTCAGCTGGGCACAAGCTGCTGGCCCAGTTGCTGGAGCCTAGTGAAGAGGACAATATGGTGTGCATCCTCTATGACAAGATGTACGAGAATTTCATGGAGGAGGTGGACACAATAGATAATGAGACCTACCAGTGGAAGAAGGGGAAACTTTGACATACCCTAGCCACTAGCCTGAGTGCTGGCTCAACTTAATCCCACCTGGAGCCAGCCCAACCGAGGTAGGGTTCAAGTATGTGATGGATCTAACTCTTAGAGAACAGTTTCTGCAGAGACTAGGCTTCTATCGGCACATCTGGCTGCCAGACTGGGGCCTGGGGCCCTGGCCCAGTGATTCCAGGTGCACCTAAGCGGAGAGAGATGGGAAATGGCAAAAGGTGGATGCCCTTGAAAGGAACAACTCTACCACCTGGAATCTAGGCTGCCCCTACCCCAGCCATCATCTTTGTTGTCTATACTAACCAGATTAGACAACAGTAGTACAGTGTGTGCCCGAGGAGCCCCACTCATTCTAAAGCTAGCTGCCCCTGCCCAAGCCATGGTGGCTTCTTCAGGAGGAGGCCCTGTACCAGGTCAGTGAGATTCCTGGCTGCATCTTTGTCCATATCGACAGCTTCATTTGTGGATGCCATATCCAAGAAGGTACCTCGAGCATGGCCCGTGCAAACTTGCCCTAGTGCCCAATGGCTATGCCTCCCACAAATCCCAGAGTCCGGTGAAATTTCCTCCATCTTAAAAAAAAAAAGGCAACATATCTAGTAAGAAAGTACTCAAAAATGATGGGGATATGTCAAAAGGACCCAAAAGCCACTTGATAGAGCTCTCAATGACAAAAAGCTGGAGCAACTGACCAACAAAATAAATGATAATAATATTTAATTTATAACCCACAGAGGAAAATAAATACCTAAAAATTCATACTGGCATAAGTAAATAACTGAATAAATAAATAACTGAAGGAGAAGGAAGAGTGTTTCTTTATAGTAGAATTCAAATCAATAAATGGGGAGGAATGAGAAAAAGAGAAAAAGCACGCTTAGACAAGCACCAGAGTAGTAATAGTTATAGGAAAGAATCATCCATGGATGCTGAAATTAATGGACAAAAGGATGATGAGAAACTGGATATTTGCAAAGTCTCAAAGCATCACTCAGCAAAATACAGTACTTAACTAATTACAAGGAGAAAAATCAGTTAACTTTACAGTGATCACTTAACCAAGTTATCAAAGTTAACTTAGTAGTAAAAAGGCATATGGATATCATATATTCCCTGATCTGACGCATTGAGGATGGTACAACAACACATCTGTACTACACTTGGGGAAAAAACATATTTTTCACTCTAATGAAAAGAAAACATTAGACAAACCCATGTGGGTGCACGTTTTACAAAATAAGTAGCCAGTACTCTTTAAAAATGTCAAGGTCATGACAGGCAAAGAAAACTTGAGGAAATGTCACTGTTGGGGAGACTAAGGAGACATGATGATTGGATCCTGGAACAAAAAAAGGCATTAATGGAAAGACTGGCAAAATTCAAATAAGACCTGTAGAACAATTAACAATATTATAACAATGCTAATTTCCTGTAGTATTTTTGTAGCTCTTTGTAAATCTAAATTTGTTTCAGGAAAAAAAAATCTGTTTTTTAATGCAACATTTCTAGATGTGAGATCTTGCTGTTTCAACCCCATTGTGAGAAATGACCCGTTTTGGCTATTATAATTTTCATATTAAGAGAGTTTACCAAATGGTATCAGATTCAGAATATGTTTGTTGCTGGACTGCAGCAAACACAATAAGAAAACAAGCCAATGAATGAAAACACACTTTTAAAACTCTGACAGCATGCTCTTCACAAAGAAAAAACAGAAAAAAAGACATGAACATTCTAGTCATAAAACAATGGCCCACAACACAAATAAAATAACCTGAAACATAAAATGTCAAGAACTGAACAAAACCAACTGAATCAACATATGATGAGATGATGACTTGGTGGGTTTCTGTGGCGGTCAATTTTTATGAGTCTGGTAAGGAAGGGCTGTCATTAGGTAAAGGTTGAATTGGTTCTGGTACATTCACTGAATTCATTCTGGTACATACCCAGATTTCAAGTCAGTTATCCTCAAACAGTTTGTAGCATCCAGTCCCACTTTTCCATTCCGGACCACACTAGATATGAAAGGGGAGAGCATTGGAGATATTCGGTTCAAGGCCACTTCTGGGGACATTTTAACTTCACTTGTAAATCACCACTGAAAGCAGAAGGAAAGAATAATGATCAGGGCTTACAAATGGACTAGATACAACACGCTGCCTGAAAACTGGACAGCATACAGCAGTTCCTCTTGCATGAACAAATAATTCATTTCCCTTCTCCAGCGCAGCCTCTTCCAATGATCCTCCAGAAGAAACCACCTCGCTGCTGCTCAGCTACTCAAGACTGGGACTACATCACTGCTTTTCAGGAACAGAAGGAACTCCTGAAATACAATTCCTTCTTCCTTCCCAAAGCTGATTTCTACACTGCCACACTCTACTCAAAGTGGTCCCACTCTATCTCACAACTGACTCGTTCTACTTTAGCTGAGTCCAAGGAGCCCTTGCTAACAATTCTCTATCCCAACACAAAAACACACACATCACTGAGTTAGCAATCTCTCCCTGTGTGTCCCCACAAGGAGTAAAAACTTGATGGATAATACCATATAAAACTCTACAACAGGTTGACCTGCTTGAAGCTATTACTTACTAGAAATTATTTACTGCTGATAAATCTTTCTTTTTTTTTTTTTTTTTTTTTTTTTTTTTTTTTGAGACAGAGTCTCACTCTGTTGCCAGGCTGGAGTGCAGTGGCGCAATCTTGGCTCACTGCAAACTCCGCCTCCCGGGTTCAAGTGATTCTCCTGCCTCAGCCTTCCGAGTAGCTGGGACTACAGGCGCATGCCACCACACCCAGCTAATTTTTGTATTTTTAGTAGAGACGGAGTTTCATCAAGTTGGCCAGGATGGTCTCGACCTCTTGACCTCGTGATCCACCGGCCATGGCCTCCTAAAGTGCTGGGATTACAGGTATGAGCCACTGCGCCCGGCCTACTGCTGATACACCTTCCTTAATACCTTTCCATCCACAGTGTAGTATAACTACCTGCTTACGTGATCTCTTCCCTGCAGGGACTATGTTTTGAATCCCCAGGGTTTAACAGAAATACCTGGCACATGCTAAATACTCAATAAACATTTTTTAATAAATAAATGAGTAAGGGGACAAAAGTTAGAGAAATATTTCAGTATGGAGAGAAGATAATGTGCCCCCTCCCCAAAATTTGGTAGGGGAATAGATATAACAAAATCCAATGGACAGATATAGCAAAAATCTACTTGACAATTAAATTATGAAAACATACACCTATGCAGCTATCAAGCAACACAGACTAACATGGATCTTAAGATATTTGACTTTAAGGCACTAAGTCCTTACACTTAAAACCACAAAAGTAGAACCAATACATCATATCTAAATTATCTGGAAACTCATAGGGCTGGGGGAGGGAGTACATGAATTCTTCTTAATAGATTTCTAAATGAAAGCCTCTTCCTTCAGAGGAATAAGTTGATTCAAATGATCATTTCCCTCCTCAATTTTAAAGAATAATGCCACATCAAAAGAAAATTAATTTCCAGCAAGTTACCAGTAAATGATGCTCTGGTTCTAGTTTTCATACATTACACCACATGAAAACTTACAAGTCCTTGCTAAAATAAATGTTGAAAAGTAGAACCTGTTTCAGTTTATTATTTCAGATAGTAAATAATAAATTTATTTGCTAATTTATAGCTCAAAAAATAATAACACTTTGACCCTATATAGTGATGACAACCAGAAGTATCTTCGAGATTAACACCTTTATATTCATACTTCAGTTCCAAAATCATCCTTTTTGTAAATATAAAACAAGCTCTTCTTCTGACCACTTAACAGATGACCGCCCCCGACTAGTCTCTCATTTCAAAGTAAGACTAAACATCTAACACTGTACTACCAATCATAAAAATCATGTACTTTTTTAAACATTTTATCACTTATAAGGAGCATCCATATATATTACTGCAGTTGATCTTCACAAGCCTGAGGTAGTAAAGAATTTTAATTCCCAGTTTGCAGATAATATGGGTAATTATTATAATTTCATTCTGAACAGTATATTAATCCACATAATTTTGAAGCCTATTTTTTTTCTATTCGCCAACATTTCCACCTTCATGTCTATGTCACAATTCTTGGAGGGATGTTTATCAAAGTCATATGCTAAGTACAAATATACCCATCTTATAAAAAAGCAAAAGGATCTCACCTATATTACAGAATTGTTCTTCTGTGTTTTTTCCCCACAGTACCTATTATTACTTTATCTCGTTTCTGCAAAAGAAGGAAACAGAACCAACACATTCTAGACATCTATCTACCCATTATCAGGCATTATATTACCCAAATCTATCTGTAATTTCATTTACATCCCCCCAACTCTGTTCCCTGAGAACAATAATTGTTCCCATTTGACAAGTGGAAGCTAAAGAAACTTGACAAATAGAAAATTAAAGCTCAGCAAAATAAAGTAACATGTTAAATGTTGGAAGCTGGAGGATCAGAATCCGAATCCGGATTCTCCAAGTCCACTATACCTATCTTTCTCTCGAATAAACATTGGTAACTTGTATCACCAAAGAGAAAAGCATCAAGGTGACTTTGTAAAGCGTGTATCTTATAAAACGTGAACAGACAAAAAGTAACAAATTTAAACAAATGATTGCTTTACCACTAGAAATAAACTGGACTATTGCTGGCCTACTGCTGAACCTGGTCTGAGTGATTCACTAGTCAAATGTTAAAGGGAACAACCTTGCTCTAGAAGCCAAACCATACTAAGTGACAACAATACATTCTAATTCAGCAACGGTCGTGACTTTAGGATGACACCTTAGGGAATGAGTTCTCTTTATTTCCAGGGCAGCCATAATACTATTTTTTGACAGTGCAAGGTTTCACGCAGTAGTAAAATCTATTTCAACCACGAGGAGGTGTGACTTCTCTAAAAAAAAAAAGGGGGGGTGGGGTGGGGAGTGGAATACAATGACTCCAAAATCAGAGGTCACTTAGCCAAAAACACTGGTCCTTTGGTGCAGTGAACCGGGTACATGGACAGGCAGTAACCACCGGTAGTAACTCTTACGCATGGCAGCACTATAATACACCCCAGATATACAAATATTTACGGTGGTCAGAGTCCCCTGAATGCTACTCCTGCAATTTGTATTTCCTGATTTTGACGTATTGTAAAAGGAAAATGCAAAATTACAATTTTTGCAAGGGTCTGCTATCCCAAAGTAAAGTTACAAAAGGTCCTTTGATGAGAGGCCTGGGGATTACAGAGACGTCTAAAGCACCATCCAGGTTCTTGCAATTAAAATGAGATGACAAACACGGAAACATGTGCCCTGCTGACGTCATGGAACGGAAAGGGGTGGCATCCTGCTGCGTCACGTCGACGTCATACAGCGCACGAGGGAAGTTACACTGGGGAAGCAATTTCCCCCAAGGGGCAACATTCGAGAAAAACAAGTTAGCTCAGACCCGAAGAATGACCACCCCACTCTAGGGGACGTCTTAAAAGGGACACTCTCCCCTCTTCCAAACTGTATGATTCCCCTCATCAGGCAACAAGGAACTAATACTTGGGGTTCACAGGGACCAGGGGATGGGCCAGATATGGAGAAAGAGACGCCTCTGGCCTTGGGGGCTCGTTCTTGAGGGGATCAGCGTGATGGGGATGAGAAGGGCATCTTTGGAACGGGGGCCTTCCCTATAGGAAGAGGAGGCGAGTCCCCTGGCCATATTTAAACCACAGTTCTCCACGCCACCTGTGCGACTCGGGATCCAACCTCCCCGCACCAGCCCCAGTCCAGGTACCTGGAACTTAGTCCGATCGGTAACCGGCGACTACGTGGGGTACAGGTACCCGAGCGCGCCCCCGACCGACGCACCGACCTGCGCGCGCGCCGCGGGCAGGATGCGTGCGCACTCCCCGGACGTCCCGCCCCGCCCCCTCTGCGGCCCCGGAGCTGGGCGGCGTGCGCGCCCCCGCGCCGCGCCGAGCCGGGCGCTCGGAAAGGCGTCCCCGCGGTGCCTGACAGTTCCTTCCTCAGCGCCTGCCCAGTGAGTGGCGAGGAGCGCGGAGTCTCGCCATATCAGGAGGGCCGTGTTACGTGAGGCTGTGCACGGAGACTATTCCAGGAAGAAGAGGGGACACTTGGTGGGCGGGGTGATTTCGGGCAGTCAAGTGGGCGACCCGCGTAGGCGTCTGAAAGGCCCGCGTCGTTAGGGAGGGCAGGAGTGGCGTCTCTGGTTACGGGGTCGGGCAAAGGGCAGAGGTTACCGTCCAGGTTGGACAGCAGCACCGTTGAGCGATGGCGGCATCTGGGGAACCCCGGAGGCAGTGGCAAGAGGAGGTGGCGGCGGTGGTAGTGGTGGGCTCCTGCATGACCGACCTGGTCAGGTTAGTCTGGGGCCTCTCAGTCTGCGGCTCGGGGGAGGAGGCGTGCCGTGCGCTATGCGCCCAACGGGCTGGGTCTCCAGGGATAGACAGTGCTAGCTTTGAGTATGAGCTGCAGGTTTTCGAAGCCCTCAGCCTGCTTTCCTGGCATGAAAGAATTTGAGTCTGTAAAGGTAAATCTCAGGGGAGGGAACGTAAGAGGCCAGGGTTTAGTGAAACCTCTAATATTACTCAAAGCGCTCCCCAAAGACCTGCCCTCCAAAGATTTGCACCCCCAAAGACCTTTCTTGGCCCGGCTGCTGAGCCTTTCCCCAAACGAGCCAGGGAACTTTGCCCACGTCATTTTACTTCCGAGAATGTGCCTACCTCACAGGGTTGTTGTGAGGACTAAATGAAGTAAAGTGTTTTGTCAAGCGTAACTATCCAAATTGGGTATTCGTCTGAGCTTATTGTATAAAATAATGAGCTGAGCAGAAATCAAAAAGACTGTCACCTTTCACCATGTTGATTGTCAGCATTACTGCAGTATTTTATATTTACAGCGTATTTTTCAGCAAGCCAAGTATGAATCAGAATAAAAACATAAACACAGTATTTACAACCTCTAAAAACTATGATCAAATTATGATAGAAAATATGCCAAATGAAAATTGTTGAGTTAAGTCAGTAAGATTGAGTAGACAGATTCTTCTGATTTGTCTTTTTTTTAATTAAGGTAGCTTTTCTGATTACAAAAGTAATGTATGTTCATTGTAAAAGTAGTAATAAATTCAGATATTCCAAGAAAATCCTACCACTCCAATTACTGCCGTTCAGTCTTTTGATGAATATCTCTTCAGATGTAATGCTACTTTATGTTATAAAAATGATCAGGTATACTACAGTAACACCTCATTTGTCCTGAAATGTTGCTTTTCCAAAGGGTAAGAGAGAACATGGAACTAAACAAAAAGGCCTTGGGGCAATCAAAATAAGTCACCAAATTGCTGCACCAAACCACCTGTATTCTACTCAGAAAATAGGTCTAGGGTCCTCATGTAACCAATTTAACCTAACCTTAAAATATTTATAAGCTGTGTTACCAAATTTTCACTGAGATTAGAAAGGTGGGAGTTAGAGAGAGGAGAGACTGCTAGAGGCAGTTATAGTGACTGATGAAAACTTAAGGGTGAGTAGGAGACTGTGTAACAAGAAGAAGCAACAAAAGAATTTTAAATACCAATGACCTTTATTTTTCCACAACTATTAGAACTATTTTGTCAGACACTGTGCCAAGATAAAAATACTTTACTTTGGTGACAGAGCATAAAATTGAATCTAGTTGGAGACATTTGTTGAAGAGGCCTGTACATCTTTTTCTAGAGCGAGAGTCAGTAAACTTTTCTGTAAAGGGCCAGATAGTAAATATTTTAGGCTTTGCAAGCCATATATGGTCAAGGTCACATTTTTTTAACAACATTTTTTGAATGTAAAAACGATTCTTACCTCCCAAGCCTTACAAGAACGTCCTGCAGGCCATAGTTTGCAGACACCTGTGTAGAAAGAACATCGCTGTGTTTACAACACAATATAGCAATTGATTTTACTGGTGATGACTCTTTTCAAGAAAAGGTTATATGGTACTTAATAAATTTTGTATAAAAATAGAGCATGTATTTCACTTTAGAAAAAGTTTCATCAAAAATTCATAAAGTTTAGTTACATAAAGGAATAAACCTTCAGTAAACCTTCATCTAAAATGATTCATTCCATGGGAAATCCACCTAGCTAAATGTTTACCATGATTTTATGTGTGAAGTGGCAGAAGAGTAAGAAAACTAAAGTAGACTGGGCGCAGTGGCTCATACCTGTAATCCCAGCACTTTGGGAGGCCAAGGTGGGCAGATCACCTGAGGTGAGGATTTTGAGACCAGCCCAGCCAACAATGGTGAAACCCCATCTCTACTAAAAATACAAAAATTAGCTGGGCATGGTAGCTGGCGCCTGTGATTCCAGCTACTCCAGAGGCTGAGGCAGGAGAATTGCTTGAACCTGGGGGTGGAGGTA
This sequence comes from Nomascus leucogenys, assembly GCF_006542625.1. NCBI lineage: Eukaryota > Metazoa > Chordata > Mammalia > Primates > Hylobatidae > Nomascus > Nomascus leucogenys. Next base: position 58,868,413 of record NC_044399.1, read on the forward strand.
GCAGTGAGCCGAGATCGCGCCATTGCACTCCAGCTTGGGTGACAAGAGCAAAACTCCGTCTCAAAAAAAAAAAAAAGAAAAGAAAAGAAAAGAAAAGAAAAGAAAATTGTCTCATACATCCTACCTGAATAAAAGTGTCAGGGTTAAAATTCAGAGCTACTTCCTTGTTACCAAACTGAGAGCTTTCTGTGAAGCTTCACCATCAGATACTAAAAATAACTGTAGTACTTTGTGGGGTGGGGTAGGGCAGTGGTATCAAAGGCCCATTTTAGCATCCGTCAGGGTTTTAAAATCTTATTTCAGAGCTAGAAAAATTTGGGAATTATTTATTCTAGTCCTTCAGTTTTTAGATAAACTGAAGCCCAGAGAAGAATTTCTCCTCTTGGCCATTTTCGTTCCTTCATAAAATATCCAAGTTTCTTCTCTTGACATGAATCAGTAAAAATTTTACTAATGATTAGCAAAATCATTAGTAAAATCATCAGTAAAAAATCATTAGTAAAATCACTAGTAAAAATTTTATTCCCGTATAGACTGTCTCTACTAATTCCCACAGCTTTTCAACAAACTTTTCATGATCTCTTATTACTTACGACACTGAAGATCTTTACGGAAATCTGAGTATAGGATTTTCATTTAAAACCCTGCATCTGTGATAAACTTGAGTGCAACTTTTCTAGTTACAGTTAGTATCATGATTATATTAGTTATCTACTGCTGCTGTAACAAATTACCAAACTTAATAAGTAATGCAAGTTTATTTTTTTACAGTTCTGGAGGTCAGAAGTCTGATACAAGTCTCACTGGGCTAAAATCAAGGTGTCAGCAGGGCTGGGCTCCATTCTGGAGACTCTAGAGGAGGATCTGTTTTCTTTCCTTTTCCACCTTCCAGAGCCTGCCCACATCCTTGGCTCATCGTGGCCCCTTCCTCCATCTTCAAAGCCAGCAATGGTTGTTCAGGTCTTTCTCACATCACATCACTCTGACCCCCAGTCTTCTGGCTCCCTCTTCGCCATTATAAGAACTCTTGTGATTACATTAGGCACAACCAGATAATTCAGAATAATCTCTTTATTTTATGGTGGCTTATTAGGAACCTTAATTTCCCCTTGCCATGTAACAACATATTCACAAATTCTGGGGATTTGGATGTGGACATCCTTTGGGAGAGGGGAGCAGAGAGTATGTTATTTTTGCTACCACAGTGGTTAAGCTTGAAGTAAAAAATCCTACAATACTTAGTTCTCAGAGACTCTTTGAAGCCTATCATTCTATCCTCACATTTTACAAGTGAGATAAGGAAGAGAGCTTCAATGACTTACTCCAAATCACACAGCCAGTAAGTGGCATAGTAAAGGCTACTACCCAGGTCTCCCAATCCTCACCTTTCTTTTTTATTTTTTTAAATATATATTTTCTATTTTTTATTTTTTTAAAGATGGGCTCTCGCTATATTGCCCAGGCTGGTCTTGAACTCCTGGGCTCAAGCGATCCTCCTACTTGGTGTCCCAAAGTGCTGGGGTTATAGGCGTAAGCCACCGTGCCTGGCCCCAATTCTTACCTTTCCGTTATATCATTCTACCTCTAACTCTGACTAGTGTTTATTGCCCTTTTCATCTACAGTACATTTGATAGCTTGTAGTCTGTACATTCATTGTTAACTTTATAAACTGATAAGGAATAACAACTAAGGATTTATAATTTTCAAGTCTAAAGATAGTATCTTTATTATTGTGCCTTATTCCTAAATTTAACTGTAACTAGCCTGGACACCCATGCCTATTCTTTAGTATCACTTCAGAAATCAAACTGCTTCAATAACTAAGCCCTTTTGGATGGCATCCAAGCCCAACTTACTTTATATATTACATTACTGTGGGCCAGACACTGCTAATTCAATCAATGAATAACCTTTTTTTCATTTCTAATTTCAGTCAGCTATGAATAGTAAGACCTATGTAGTAATAATTTTTAAAAATCATTAGCTCATGCAGCATGGCAAACAATTGAAATTATTTAATACTCACTTACATTTTTCTCATTATCCTCTTCCTTCTTGAACACTGATCTCTAAAGTTACACATTACAAAGACACAAGAAATCAACCCTGGTCTTATGGGATATAAAGTCAAAGATTTTCCAAAGACAGATTTCCACAAAAAAAACAACAATGTGTGAATATTTTTAGATGTTAGGCTCATAGGCCTTTGTTAATCATGCTTTCATTAGTAATCCTTATTTTTTATGACCTGTATCACCCATTTTTTAATTATTCATTCAAGAAATATTTATTGAATTTATACTATGTGCCAGGCACTTCCCGACGTGCAGAGGATACAGCAGTGAAAACACAGACAAAAATCCCTGCCTTATGAAGTTTACATTCTAGTAAGACAGTATCAGTAGAAATAAGTTAATTACATAGCATGTTAGATAAAAGCTAAGGAGAAAAATTAAACATGTAAGGAGGGATGGGAATAGGAAGTTTAGATGACTGGCTTCAGAAAGCCTCACTGAAAAGGTCATTTAGAGTAAAGACCTAAAGGAAGAAAGAAAACAAGTCATAATCTGAGGGAAGAGCGTTCCAGACAGAAGGAATAGCGTACTCAAAGGCCCTATTCAGTGAAGAACATGGAGTCCAGTATGGCTGAAGAAGAAAAAAAGAGGAGACAGCAATCAGTGATTAAAGTACATTGAGTCATACTCTGCATGAGATGAAAAGCTAGTGGAGGATTTGAGCAGGGGAGTGACATAATCTTATTTTGATTATAATAGGATCTCTCCAAGGGCTATATGAGAATAAATAGCATGAAGGAAGGCAAATACAGAAGCAGGGAGACAAATTCAGAGTCAATCCCAACAATCTAGGCAAGAAATGATGGTAGCTTGAAAGCAGTGCAAGTGGAGAGAAAGCATCTTTCGATTATATTTTTGGGGTACAGTTGACAGGATTAGAGGAAGTCGACCTCTACGAAAATGCAGAAGATTGTCTGCAGAGAAAGTTGGGTGGGAGAGGGCTGTATCAGGAGCACAGAGTGGACATGGGAGGGTTGAGGTACCTACTAGACATCCAGTTGAGGAGATCAAGAAGACAGATACAAGAGTTTGGAGTTCAAAGGAGAAGTCCAACCCAGAGATATAAATTTCAGAGTCATCAGTGTATCGATGGTATTTAAAGCCATGAGGCTGGATGAGATCACTGAGTTTCTGATCTAGGGCACTACAACATTTAAAGGATAAATTTTTAATAAAATTGACTTCCTGTCTCTCTTCAAGTCTCTCTGCAGTACTAAAACTTGCTTTGAGACAAGCTTAATACAAACCTATGTTTATATTTCCATGGCAATAGACTCTGATGTCAACTAAAACTCTGTGTTATCTTTTTACATGCTGCCAATTAAAAGTGATGGCTTGAGAGATAAGACTCGTGTTCACCCAAGCATCTAAATTTAATCCTGCCAAATCAGGAAATGAGTGCCTAATTTTCAAAAGGTTTAATTGAATAGTGGAATAAGTGAATTTAGAAGCTTTTAGATCCAAAGCGGATGAAGCATTGGACCTAGATTACTTAAAAAAAAAAAAAAAAAAAAAAGTTATGGCCAGGCACAGTGGTGGCTCAAGCCTATAATCCCAGCACTTTGGGAAGCCAAGGCAGGTGGATCGCTTGAACTCAGGAGTTAAAACCAGCCTGGGCAACATGGCAAAACCCTGTCTCTGCAAAAAATACACAAATTAGCGGGGCATAGTGGTGTGATCCTGTAGTCCCAGCTACTGGGGGGCTGAGGTGGGAGGATCGCTGGAGACCCGGGGGTTGAGGCTGCAGTGAGCCTTGATTGTACATTGTACTCCAGCCTGGACAACAGAGTGAGACCCTGTCAAACATAAAAAAAAAAAAGAGTTATACTGTACCTATTAAAGTTTGTATTTGTTTGACATAATACAGTACTTTCTAACTGGGACACAGGTTAGAGAGTCAAGAAGCCTCTTGGCTTGTCATATTTAGAACAGAGAAATCTCTTTTACAGTCACATTTTCAGAAGCTAAAAAAGGAATATTGATCCAAAAAGTATCATGCTTTCCCAGTATTCGAGGAATATAATATCCTTCATTATTCTTTCTGCTTCTTAAATTGGTCTGAAAAGTTGCTTATCAGTTACCAATCATTTATTAAATTAGTATTTTGTTAAACATAGTTGTGTCAACTATATTCCCTAATATCGAAAGTAATCATTCATGGGAAATTTGCTATGTCCCTTTAATGAAAATATACGTTAAAAAATTATGGCTGGGTGCAGTGGCTTATGCCTGTAATCCCAGCACTTTGGGAGGCAGATGTGGGAGGACTGTTTGAACCCAGGAGTTTGAGACCAGCCTAGGTAACAGGGTGATGAGACTCTGTCTCTTAAAAAAAAAAAAAATTGTATATGACAAATAAAGAGCACCTACTGTGTACTATTACAAAGCAGTCCCTTTAGCAGTCCATTCCTTTGCCAGCTCTCTGTGCCTTAGGCTTTTCATGTCTGTAGTCTAAGGAGAACAAAGTAAGGTGGACTTTGTGATGAGTTTTGCTCTAGTATTTTGATGACTTGTTTATAATATTGAAATACTTATAGTGTGCTAAACACTAAGAATATTGCAGTTATTAGGAGGCCGGGCGCGGTGGCTTACACCTGTAATCCCAGCACTTTGGGAGGCCAAGGCGGGCAGATCACGAGGTCAGGAGATCGAGACCATCCTGGCTAATACGGTGAAACCCTGTCTCTACTAAAAATACAAACAATTAGCTGGGCGTGGTAGCAGACACCTGTAGTCCCAGCTGCTCAGGAGGCTGAGGCAGGAGAATGGCGTGAACCGGGGAGGCAGAGCTTGCAGTGAGCTGAGATCATGCCACTGCACTCCGGCCTGGGCGACAGAGCGAGACTCCATCTCAAAAAAAAAAAAAAAAGAATACTGCAGTTAGGAAAACATGGTTACTGCTTGTCTTGTCTTAGTCCCTTTTGTGCTGCCATAACAGAATACCTAAGACTGGGTAATTTATCTTTTTTCACTTTTATTTTAAGTTCAGAGGTACATGTGCAGGTTTGTTATATAGGTAAACTCATGTCATGCGGGTTTGTTGTACCCAGGCATTATTTTTTTGTGTCACCCAAGTATTAAGCCTAGTTCTCATTAGTTATTTTTCCTGATCCTCTTCCCTCCTTTCACCCTCCACCCTCAGGTAGACCCCAGTGTGTGTTGTTCACTTCTGTGTGTCCAGGTGTTATCATTTAGCTCCCACTTGTAAGTAAGAACATGCAGTATTTAGCTTTCTGTACCTGTGTTAGTGTGCTAAGGATAATGGCCTCCAGCTCCATCCATGTTCTGGCAAAGTACATGATCTTGTTCTTTTTAACAACTGTGTGGTTTTCCATAGTGTATATGTACCACATTTTCTTTATCTAGTCTCCCATTGATGGGCATTTAGGTTGATTCCATGTCTTTGCTATTGTGAATGGTGCTGTAATGAACATACACATGCATTTGTCTTTGTTACAGAATGATTTATATTCCTGTGAGTATATACCCAGTAATGGGATTGCTGGGTCGAATGGTAATTCTGTTTTCAGCTTCTGAAGGAATTGCAACCCTGATTTCCACAATGGTTGAACTAATTTACACTCCCACCAACAGTGTATAAGCATTACTTTTTCTCCACAGCCTTGCCAGCATCTGTTAATTTTTGACTTTTTAATAATAGCCATTCTGACTGGTATGAGATGGTATCTCATTGTGGTTTTGATTTGTATTTCTCTAATGGTCAGTGATGTTGAGCTTTTTTTGATATGCTTATTGAAAATAAAATAAAATGTATGTCTTCTTTTGAAAAGTGTTTGTTCATGTTCTTTGCCCACTTTTTAATGGGGTTGTTTTTTTCTTGTAGATTTGTTTAAGTTCCTTTTAAGTGCTGGATATTAGACCTTTGTCAGAGGCATAGTTTGCAAAAATTTTCTCCCATTCTGTAGGTTGTCTGTTTACTCAATAGTTTCTTTTACTGTACAGAAGCTTTTAGTTTTCTTTAGTTTAATTAGATCTCATTTGTCAATTTTTACTTTTGTTGCAATTGCTTTTGGCATTTTTTGCCATGAAATTTTTGCCTGTCCTGTGTCCAGAATGGTATTACCTAGGTTGTCTTCCAGGGTTTTTATAGTTTTAGGTTTTACATTCGTCTTTAATTCATCTTGAGTTGATTTTTGTATATGGGAGTAAGAAAGGGGTCCAGTTTCAGTCTGCACATGGCTAGCCAGTTATTCCATCACCATTTATTGAATAGGGAGTCCTTTCTCCATTGCTTGTTTTTATCCGTTTTGTCAAAGACCAGATGGTTGTAGGTATGTGGCCTTATTTTGGGGGCGCTTTATTCTGTTCCATTGGTCTATATGTCTGTTTTTGTACCAGTACCATGCTGTTTTGGTTACTGTAGCCCTGAAGTATAGTTTGAAGTCAGGTAGTGTGATGCCTCCAGCTTTCTTTTTCCTTAGGATTGCCTTGGCTATTCAGGCTCTTTTTTGGTTCCATATGAATTTTTATTTTATTTATTTATTTATTTATTTATTTATTTATTTATTTTGAGACAGAGTCTCACTCTGTCACCCAGGCTGGAGTGTAGTGGCACAATCTTGGCTCACTGCAACCTCTGCCTCCCAGATTCAGGTAATTCTCCTGCCTCAGCCTCCCAAGTAGCTGGGACTACTGGCCCACACCACCATGGCTGGCTAATTTTTGTATTTTTAGTAGAGACGGGGTTTCGCCATGTTGACCAGGCTGGTCTCAAACTCCTGACCTCAGGTGATTTGCCAGCCTTGACCTCCCAAAGTGCTGGGATTATAGAGGTGAGCCACTGCATCCGGCCTTATTTTTCTTGAGACAGGGTCTTGCTCTTTCACCCAGGCTAGAGTGCAGCAGTGTGATCATGGCTTACTGAGCCTCAACTTCCAGGCTCCAGCAATCCCCTGACCATAACCTCCCAAGTAGCTGGAACTGCAGGCACACACCACCATGCCCAGCTAATTTCTGTTTTTTGTTTGTTTGTTTGCAGAGATGGGGTTTTGCCATGTTGCTCAGGCTGGTCTCGAACTCCTGAGCTGAAGCAACCCACCCACCTCAGCCTCCCAAAGTGCTGGGATTACAGGTGTGAGCCATCGTGTGCAGCCCCATTTGAATTTTAAAATTCTTTTTTCTAGTTCTGTGATGAATGTCATGGTAGCTTAGTAAGAATAGCATTGAATCTGTAAATTGCTTTGGGCACTATGGCCATTTTAATGATATTGATTCTTCCTGTCCATGAGCATGGAATGTTTTTTCTATTTGTTTGTGTCATCTCTGGTTTCTTCAATCAGTATTTTGTAGTTTTCATTGTAGAGATTTTTCATCTCCCTGGATAACTGTATTTCTAGGTATTTTATTTTGTGTATGATGTGGTAATTGTGGATGGGATTATGTCCTTAATTAGACTTTTGGCTTGACTCTTGGTGTATAAGAATGCTAGTGATTTTTTTGTATGTTGATTTTGTATCCTGAGATTTTGCTGAAGTTGTTTATCAGCTTAAGGAGCTTTTGGGCCAAGATTATGCGGTTTCCTAGGTATAGAGTCATGTCATCTGCAAACAGGGATAGTTTGACTTCCTCTTTTCCTACTTGGATGCCTTTTATTTCTTTCTCTTGCCTGGTTACTCTGGCAAGGACTTCCAATACTATGTTGAATAGGAGTGGTGAGAGGAGGCATTCTTGTCTTGTGCTGGTTTCCAAGGGAAATGCTTCCAGCTTTTTCCCATTCAGTATGATGTTGGCTGTGGGTTTGTCATAGATGGTTATTATTTTGACATATGGTCCTTCAATACCTAGTTTATTGAGAGTTTTTAACATGAAGGAGTGTTCATTTTATGGAAAGCCTTTTCTACAACTATTGAGATAATCATGTGGTTTTTGCCTTTAGTTCTGTTTATGTGATGAATCACAGTTATTGATTTGCATATGTCAAACCAACCTTGCATCCCAGGGAAAAGTCTACTTGATCATGGTGGATTAGCTTTTTGATGTGCTGCTGGATTCAATTTTCTTTTTTTCTTGTGCCAGGTTTTGGTATCAGGATGATGCTGGCCTCATAGAATGAGTTAGGGAGGAGTCCCTCCTCCTCAGTTTTTTGGAATAGTTTCAGTAGGAATGGTACTAGCTCTTCTTTGTACATCTGATAGAATTCAGCTGTGAATTCATCTGCTTCTGGCCTATTTTTTAGTTGGTAGGCTATTTATTACTGATTCAATTTCAGAGCTCATTGTTGGTCTGTTCAAGGATTCAGTTTCTTCCTGGTTCTGTCTTGGGAGGGTGTATGTGTCCCAGAATTTATCCATTTCTTCTAAATTTTCTAGTTTGTGTGCATAGAGGTGTTTATAATATTCTCTAATGGTTATTTGTATTTCTGTGGGGTCATTGGTAATATCCCCTTTAAGACTGGATAATTTGTAATGAACAGAAATGTATTGGCTCATGGTTCTCTCCAGAATGGAGAGTCCAAGATCAAGGGCATCTGTTGAGATTGCTCTATCCTCCATAAAGCAGGTGGTGGGGAAGAGAGAGAGGTAAAAGGGGGCTAAACTTGTTCTTTTATTAGGAACCCACTCCCTTGATAACAAACCCACTCCCATGATAATGGCATTAATCCATTCATGAAGACAGAGCTCTCATGACCTAAACTCCACTTAAAAGTCTCACCTCCCAGTGCCATTTCATTGGCAATTAAATTTCAACATGAGTTTAGGAGGGAACAAACATTTGAACCATAGCACTGCTCTTGGGGAATTTACAGTCCAAAGAAGAAGGCAGACACAAAAAGAGATTATTATAGTATAACATGGTAAGTGCCTGCAGGTTATGCAAGAGAACAGGGAAAACTTCCTGGAAGAGATGCCCCCTGAGCCAAATTTTTTAAAATAAGCAGGTGCTAACCCAGAAAAAATGGGGAAGGAAGACATTCCACCACCTGGGGTTACACACAGAAGCAAAATGATGGATGTGCTTGTGTGGTATGTGCTGAGGCACATATGTGCTTGCATGGTATCTGCTGAGGCAGCAACCCTTGGGTCTTAGAACATCAGGATATACAGTGGTGATGAAAGGCCTAATCAGCCATGCTGAGGTGCTTAGGTTTTATTCTGTAGGCCCTAGAAGCCAGTGAAGGGCTCAAAGTACAAGAATGGCAGCCAGATTTATATTTCACATTGTTCACTTAGTGCTAAAGTCAGATTTAAAAGAAGCCAATGTTTTGAAGACATCAAAGGCATTCTTCTTGAAGACAGGAAGACCCATTTGAAAGGTAAAGCAATAGTACTCACAAATGTTGATGATGGTGCAAACTAGGACAGTAGTGCTGGGAATGAAAAAGACGAAAAAGCTTAAAGAAATATTTAGGGGCTAAAATAGTTGGAAACAACTGTTTAGTAAAGTGGGCATGAATCAAGCATTCACTCTCTGATCTTTTATAAGGAAACACTAATGTTGAAATTTTACTTTGCCACATTGACAAGACCTAGAAGGTAGAGTCCTTGGAAAGAATCCCATCTTATGGAACAAAAGCATTCCATGCTTACAACTTTTATGGGGGGGGAGTGGTTATATTCCTTAAAAATCAAAATAGATGGTATCAGATAATTAAGAGATAGTCAAATTCTCTCTGGAGGAAAAAATCCTAATTTTGTTTTGAGATTTAAGAAAAAATACAGGTATTCTTTCATAATTGTAATGGAGACGCTAATGACAAATTTAGCTCAAAAAATTTACAAATATTAACTGGAGACAACGAAATGACAGAAGATATAAACATAAAAAAGAATGTTAAAATACAAAATAGAATCTTCCATATACCAATACAACATTCTTAGGGGAAAAAAAAAAACTACACAAAGCTCAACCACCCATGTAACAAAGATATTTATAATGTGTAAAGTGTTGTCGGGGAACTTAGGGACTGTGGAATTAGAGAATATCAGAGTAGCAAAGAAACTTGAGTTATTTTTGTGTTGAAATGACCACCCTGTTCATGTTAAATATAGGAAGCACAAGTCTAGAAAGAATTAACTAATTTTCCCCCAGCTAATACCTAATTAAGATTGGAGCCAGGATTAAAGTTTTTATCTTTTGGCTCTCAAATACTAACACATTGTGTTATTGTGAAGTTTTGAGTAGCATTTCAGAAGTTTGACATGTACTGGATTTGCAAGAGACAAAGTGTTCAAAAGTGCTAGTAAGGACTGATTTCCTTGAAAAAGAAAACAAAGCTAATATTGCAATTATCAGTATCAGAGTACTTAGCATTATTGTCCTTTAGAATTTTTTTCAGACCTGCGATTTTTATTATATATGCATAATATAACATTTACCATTTTTAATTTACAATTCATTGGCATTAAGTACATCCACATTTTTTTACAAACATCACCACTAATCATCTCCAAAACTTTTTTCATCTTCCTAAACGGAAATGATGTCCTTATTAAATAAGTCCCTATCCCCTCCTCCCCTCAGCCCCTGGCAACTACTATTCTACTTTCTATCCCTATGAATTTGACTACTTTAGGTACATTATATAAGTGGAATTATGCAGTGTTTGCCCTTATGTGACTTACTTATTTCACTTTTCATAACGTCCTCAAGAAAGGGTAAGTGAACTTGAAGACATAGTAATAGAGATTATCTAAATTTAAGCATAAAGAAAGAATGCACAGAGCCTCTATAACCTGTGGAACAGTCTACCATATGTATAATTGGAGTCAAAGTATCTCATACAGGTGGAGTCTTTGTAACTGGCTTACTTCACTTAGCATAATATTTTCAGTTTATCCATGTTGTAGCATGTTTCAGAATTTTCTTCCTTTTAAGGCTGAAAAATACTCCATTTATGTACATTACACATTTTGTTTATTTATCTATCAATGGACATTTGGGTTGCATCTACCTTTGGGCTATTGTGAACAATGCTGCTATTAACATGGGTATACAAATATCTGTTTGAGCCCCTGTTTTCAGTTCTTTTGAGTATATACCCAAAAGTGGGATTGCTGGATCATATGGTAATTCTATGTTTAATTTTTTTGAGGACCCACCGTCTTGTTTTCCATAACAGCAACACTGCTTTTCCTTTTAGTTTCTTGCATCTTCTTTGTAAAGTCCCTATTCTTCATCTTACTCACCAAGCCTCCTTTTCCTATTTCAGTTTAGCCTATTTTTTTGTTTTGTCTCCTATTTGTAATCCCTCTTTTATGTCCTCTTATGCAATTTTGCATCCCCATATGCATGTATATCTCTCATGTCTAAGTATACATTTGTGCAAGAGGGAAAATGTGTCTGTACAGGCAAGGAGCTCAGTAAACCTCATACATTCTCTGCCGCCCTCAATCTCATCCCCAGCATTTTTGTGGCCATTTAATACTGTGTTACGTAGAGATACAAAAATTTGTTGATTCAGTGCCCTAAATAAATACTTTTAAGTTGTTTCTGTTTGCTATGATGAACTTCAACACTTATCTTTTGGACTCATGTCTGTTTCCTTAGGTAAATTCCTACAGATGGAATTTCTAGGTCAAAGGAAATAACAGTATTGTTTCCGTTTTGTTTTCTTTTGAGTCAAGGTCTAGTTCTGTCACCCAGGCCAGAATGCAGTGTCGCGATCACAGCTTATTGCAGCCTTGACCGTCCAGGCTCAATCAATCCTCCCACCTCAGCCTGCTGAGTAGCTGGGACTACAGGTGCATACCACCATGCCCAACTAATTTTTATATTTTATTTTTGGTTGAGACAAGGTCTCGCCATGTTGCCCAGGCTGCTCTCGAACTCCTAGCCTAAAGCTATCTGCCCGCCTTGGCCTCCCAAAGTGCAGTGATTACAGATGTGAGACACCATACCTGGCTGGAAATAACGTTTTTTAAACTTTTGAAATACATTGGCAATTTGCCTTCATAGAAGTTCTTCTGAAATACACTCCTACTCACAGTGTATGAAAAGACCTATTTCCTGGATTTTTAACGAACACATTACTAGTTGAGAGATGTTAAATGTTTTCATGTTTGATTACAAGAGGAAATGTTGAATGTTTTCCAGATGTTTGTTAGTTATTTGTGTTTCTTTTGTGAGTTGCCAACCACGGGTCCTTTGTCCATTTTTCTGTTGGACACTCCTTAAGATTTTAAACAAGAGAGTTCAAAGAAAAGAAAATGTAAAGATGCTGGTTAAGAGTTCTGCAGCAAAGAAACTAATAGTATAAGAGTGAAAGGAGAATTTTAAGACTCTGGCTAGCATAAAATATTGTGGAAATATGGAAGAGAGAGATTCTCAACCCTGGTTGCCCTTTAGAGTCAGTTAAACCAGACTCTCCAGGGAGGGAATCCAGGCATCAATTTTTGTTTTTTAAATTCCCCATAAATTTTAATGTGCCACAGGGGTAGAGAAAAAGTGACTTACTGATAAAAGCAGGAACTATGAAGTAGAGTGAATGTGACAAAATACTGTAGGAATTTGGAGAAATGAACCTTTCAGAGAAAGGGGTTGCAGTTATTCCTGACCAAGGGGAATCATGATTGGTACAGATAAACACATCAATGGATAAGTGGCATTATACCTGGTTATCCAGTCTCTCTGCTGTGGTAATACAGAGTCTTCATGCTTGATGTGTTGTGTCACATGATGCTGTACAGTGATATCAGTTCTTGAATGATGTGAGTTCTGCCCAGGACAGTTGCCTCCTAGTTGAGTGGCTGCATCTTCCTCCATTATGACAGTGATTGTACAATGTTAAAACTAAACTTATAAGCTAAGTGAGGACAGGGTCTGAATATCTCCAGAACTTCACACAGAGTCTGGAAAGTAGTAATTGTAACAAATATATGCGGAGAATGGACTGAGTATCACAAAAAGGATCTGAGATTATTCCAATTTCTTCCATAGTTATCATACTAAATCAAAATTTGCTTCATTGAATACAATTTTAATCACTTTTTAGTACTTTCTACACAGTGATGAACTACCTTTTTGTCATATGATCTTCAAGGACAAGGTTTCTTTGAATTGTATAAGGTTCCTCTTATGACGACTGACTGAAGACACTCTTTTGAGGCCTTAAATTCTTTGTATGAGCATTTAAAATATTTCCATGTGCCTTGCTTTACCTTCTTTATGATTTTTATGTCACTAGTTTGACTTGGAGTGTTTCTTGTATACATGCAGAAGGCTGCTATAAATTATCTCTGTATGTGGTTGATGTGTTTTCTAAATAAAAGCTGAGAGTTTTGTTTTTGCTTTGGGTTTGGGGTTTTTTGTTTTAGGGTGTTTCGGTTTGGTTTTTTTTGTTTGTTTCCCAAATACATCACATATTAGGTACTGGCTTGTCTCTAATGGTCAAAAATATCTTCTGTATTATTGCAGAAAATAATTTGTGCAACAGTTTTTTAAATACCCTTTACAAATTATATTTTACATCTGGATTTTTACCACCAGTTTAAAAAGTTACAATTCATACACTGTTACAGCAACAATATTGGTTTTTTCTGAGTTAGAAGTCTTCATTTTGAAGTGAGAAATACAAATCTACATTTTTAGTTACCTAAATTTTCAACCAAATTATCTGCCAAAAATCTTTTAGAAACTCAATTTTAAAGTCCTTCAGGCTGTCTCAGTGAAAATCATAAGCAGTTCTTTGGTATTCTGTCAAGACCACAAAGAAAATAGAGTATTATCTAAAATGTTTCTTTTAAGCCATTTCAAACCATCACAGTACCTTGCTCAAAGTAGTTACTCAGTGAACATTTGTGGAGGGAAGGAGGGAATGCTTGCATGCCACAGTTGCCCAAGAATAGCAGCTGTGTAGAATGTCTGTGTGGGGACCCTCGTTCCAGCAGAACTTTAACCCTACTGACAGCTGCAACAAGGAAACTGCATTATTTAACTGGTTAGTTCTTTGGGTTGTAATGAGCAGAGGATCATTTCAGTTACTTCAAGAATGGATACTTGTTTGCAGGGTGACCCAGAATTAGCTTAACAGCCAGGTCTCAGGAAGAGCAGGAACCAGGGAAGGTTCCTAGGAAATGGATTGTTCTTGAGTTTTTACCCCAGTGCTCCATCATTACCCTGGCCCCACTGTCCTCCTCATGTGTGTTCCATACCCTCACTCCTCTCTCTATTTGCAGGCTTTCTCTGCGAGTATAGCACCTGCTCATTCCCAACCCTGCCAGTGTTTTGCCTTTATTGTCCTCCTTTACAAACCCCCTGCATCCATTCAAGCTTCTGCTTCCACCACAGACTGCTTCCTTCTTGCCATGTTTCTTATTTGATGGGTGTGGTTCAGCTGTGGTGTTTCATATACATTCATTAAGCTAGGCTGACTTTCTGTCTGCTTGACGTGTCGCTTACCTAGGGAATTATATTAACATCACCTACTGTGATGGTGGATTTGACAATTTTTTGTTGTTGTTATATATTTTTTTGGTTTTATGTATTTTACAGCTATTTTATTGGTTAGACTTGAAGTATTACATTTTCCTGCCGAGTTTAACATTTTTTCTCCCTTTCCTGTGGTGCTGATCAATTTAACCTTTTGATTAAAGCAAGTTACCATATTTTATCTGTCTTTGCCGTAAGCTTTTTTATTTTTTAATTTTTGGCTGATATCGATAAAGCTATCCAGGTTTGTTTTAGTTGCTATTTGCCTTGTATATCTTTTCCTGTCTTTTTTTCTTTTCACCCTTCAATGTGTCTCATAAACAGCACGTAACCTGGATTTTAGTCTTTTGTTGGCTTGTTTTATTTATTAATGTTTTTATAACTGCGATACTTTTTTCTTTTTACTAGAGAATGTAATCCAGTCACATTTGTTGGGAGTTTTGATTTATTTGAATTTATTTTAAATGTGTTACGTTACAATAAGCCGCTCTTTAGAACACTATTTTTCAAACTCATTAAGGCTGTAGAGCAGGGGTCCCCAACCGCTGGGCCACAGACCAGTACTGATCCGTGGCCTGTTAGGAACCAGGCTGCAAAGCAGGAGGTGAGTGGCAGGCAAGTGAGCAAAGCTTCATCTGTATTTACAGCCACTCCCCATTGCTCACATTACCTCCTGAGCTCCACTTCCTATCAGATCAGCAGTAGCATTAGTTTCTCATAGGAGCGCAAACCGTATTGTGAACTGCACATGCAAGGGATCTAGGTTGTGCACTGTTTTTGAGAATCTAATGCCTGATGATCTAAGGTGGAGCTGAGGCACTGATGCTAGCATTGAGGAGCAGCTGCAAATACAGATTAACATTAGCAGAGAGGTTTGACTGCACAGAGACCATAATAAATCAACTGCTTGCAGACTCAAATCAAAACCCTATCAGTGAGTGGCAAATGACAATTAAGCTGTATCTGGTGGCAGGCTTAACTTTATAGTGGCAAGTGAGTTGATGTACTTCAGCTGTACAGCTGCATCTGGTAGCAGGCTTTAAGTCAGAATCCGACAGTTATTTTAGCCCACACATGGCCCACCCATTATTTTATTTACCATGCCTCTTTCTCACACTGCACACTTGTCTCAGTCACAGTTTTGGTAAGCCCATGAGCTAATCCTAGCCAAAATTAGTAAAAAATAAACATCACTGGAGAGCTTCTTTGAAAAGGGGGGAAAGACCCAATGATGAGACAGCAGAAGACTTTAAGACTGGCAACAAAATGAAAGCTGCATTTAAAAGAAAATACCAAGAGTCCTATTTAAATTACGGGTGCATTGCAATAGGAGATTTCACATTCTCCAAACCTGCTTTGTATAATATGTGGTAACTGGCTATCCAGTGAAGCCATGAAACCTTCAAAACTGCTTTGCTACATGGAGACCAAGCACCTCACACTAAAAGACAAGCCTTTGGGGTTTGTTTTTGTTTTTTTTCTAAGTGAACACGAAGAACAGAAGCAATCATTGAAGGCCACAGCTTCATCAAATGTGTCTGTACTGAGAGTATCACTGTTAGTGGCTAAATGCATTGCTAAAGCTAAGAAGTCCTTTACTGTTGGTGAAGAGTGGACCCTGCCTGCTGCTAAGGACATTTGTCATGAACTTTTAGGAGAGCCTGCAGTTCAAAAGATGGCACAAGTTCCTCATTCAGCTGGTACCATAACTAGACAAACTGATGAAATAGCAGAGGACATTGAGGCACAATTGTTAGAGTGGATTAATGAGTCACTGTGGTATGCAGTCCAGATTGATGAGTCTACCAGTGTTGACAAGGCAACAATGCTTGTTTTGTGTAATGTATTTTTCAGGAGGATGTGCATGAGGATATGTTATGTACACTTTTGTTGCCAGCCCACACCACAGCTGCAGAACTGTTCAAGTCTTTAAATGATTACATGTCAGGAAAGCTGAACTGGTCATTTTGTGTGAGTATACGCATGGACAGAGTGGCTGCCATGGTTGAACAGCTTTCTGGTTTCACTACTCAGATCAAAGAGGTTGCTTCTGAATGCGAGTCTACACACCATGTCATCCATAGAGAAATGCTGGCTAGCCAAAAAATTTCACCTGAACTTAACAGCATTTTGTAGGATGTGATTAAAAGTATCGGTCGGCGGATCACGAGGTCAGGAGATCGAGACCATCTTGGCTAACACGGTGAAACCCCATCTCTACTAAAAATACAAAAAATTAGCCGGGCACGATGGCAGGCGCCTGTAATCCCACCTACTTGGGAGGCTGAGGCAGGAGAATGGCATGAACCCAGGAGGCGGAACTTGCAGTGAGCCCAGATAGCGCCACTGCAGTCCCGCCTGGGCAAAAGAGCGAGACTCCGTCTCTAAAAAAAAAAAAAAAAAAAATTATCAACCACGTTAAAGTACATGCCCTTAACTCACGTCTCTTCGCACAGCTCTGTGAGGAGGCGGGCGCAGTGCACACACATCTTCTCTTATACACAGAAGTGAGATGGCTTTCTAAAGGTAGATCACTGATCAGAGTTTTTGAGTTACAAGAGCCACTCCAGAGATTTCTTTTAGAAAAACAGTCACCACTGGCAGCACATTTCAGTGACACAGAATGGGTTGCAAACCTTGCTTCATTGTGTGACATGTTCAACCTGCTCAACGAACTCGATCTGTCACTTCAGGGGAGAACGACAACTGTGTTCAAATTGTCAGATAAAGGGGCTGCATTCAAAGCCAAACTGGAATTATGGGGGTGACAAGTGAACATGGGGATTTCTGACATGTTTCAAACATTAGCAGATATTTTGAAAGAGGCTGAACCAGGGCCTTCTTTCCCCCAGCTGGTGCATGATCACCTATCTCAGCTTTCAAAGGAGTTTGAGCATTACTTCCCAACCACAAAAGACCCCCCAAACTGGGAAGGAATGGATCTGCAACCCATTTGTGGATAAGCCAAGGTGAGTCGACTTTGTCCGTGCTGGAAAAGGACCAACTGCTTGAGATCGCAAATGACGGTGGCCTTAAAAGTATGTTGAAACAGCTTCCAATCTTCATACACTCCGGATTGAAGTCAAGGCATAAAATCCAGAGATTGCCCCAAAAGCACTGAAAAGCTTGCTTCCATTTCCAACACCCTGTCTTTGTGAAGCAGGGTTTTCTGCAGTAACAGGAACCAAAACGAGATTATGGAGTAAACTGGACATAAACAACACACTTCAGATATCACTGTCTCCCATCGCCCCCAGATAGGACCGTCTAGTTGCAGGAAAACAAGCTCAGGGCTCCTACTGATTCAACATTATGGTGAGTTGTATAATTATTCCATTATATATTACATTGTAATAATAATAGAAATAAAGTGCACAATAAATGGAATGTGCTCGGATCATCCCGAAACCATTTCCTCCCCCTGGTCCATGGAAAAATTGTCTTCCACAAAACCGGTCCCTGGTGCCACAAAGGTTGGGGACCACTGCTGTAGAGCACAAGTAAGTCATGCTTTTTGTGGAATACCACAGAACATTAAGCTTAAGTTAACTATATTAATACTTCCCATGAAATTGTATGCTCTCTTCTGCTAGACTATAGGTTACATAAAGAATACTGCACTCAGGTTTAAGAAGAAAAGTTAAATTTGATAACATAGTGTCCATTCACTTAATGCCTTCTGAATTAAGTAGGAAAGGAGCACCATTATTTGGCCTTGCCGTCTCAGCATCTTGGTTCAGCTTGAAGAACACCAGTGTTCTTCAGAAGTATAATTACTATTAAATAAAAATTACACAATAAATTATAAAATCCTAAAATATAAATAGGTCCAAGGGGCTTTAGGTACATTTCTGGATAATATTTTGTAAGTTTTGGAGTCAGATCAACCTTGCTTTGAATCCTGGCCCTGCCATCTTCTACTGGGTGAACATGGATATGTTTTGTAATCTCTCTGATTTTCATTCTCCTTATCTGTGAAATAGGATCAAAATAATAATAACTTTCTCATGGTGTTATTGTAATGATTAAATGAATTGATAAAGTGTTTAGTGCAGTATTTATCATATAATAAGTCCTCTAGAAATATCTGCCATTATTAATGTATTAATTATTTCAATTGGACTTACTATATTAGGACTCCCAAAGGAGATGATTGTCTGAGTTGAATTTTAAGGGATTTGAATGGATTAGCTCAGCTGAGAAGCAAAGGAAAGAACTTTCAGGCATAAAGAATAGGCTATGCAAAGATATTTAAAATACAAGTAAGATTTTAAGAATGAACAGTGTCAAGAGACCACCAGGAAAGCCACCATTCTTTCCTCTGTAACATCACCTAGTGACACACTCAAAACAAGAAGTGGTGGAAAGGGATGAAATATAGGTCATTTTTAGTATAGAATTATTGTTTCTTATGCTCTTATATAAATGACTGTTAAGTAAATATTTGTGTTTTATCTATTGAATATCCAACATTATAGTCAAAATTGAAAGAATACCAATTGTCAAAGAAAGTAGCATATTGTGGTTAAAAACTATAGCAATGGAGTCAGAAGAGCTGAATTAAAAATTAGCTCAACCCCTAACAGCTATGTGTTTTTTTGATAAGCCAATACTTTTTGAATTCTCACTTTCTCCCTAAAACAGATGATGATAATGCCTACCCTAGATCATCTTACAAATATATTGTTAAGCTCAAAATAACATAATGAGTTCTTGATTATATATGATCACCAAAAATAGTAGATAAATTAAAATTTAATAATTGATTCCAGATTACATTATTTTTTTATGCTGATTTATCCTTCTAATTATATTTTGCTTAGGATAAAATTAAAATCTGTTTTTATTTCTTTAAAGTACACCAGCAGATGGCAAAAAGATGTAACCCAGATAATTATAATGTAGTGACAGAAGTCATTCTGGAATTTAAAATTTACTATAATTAATTGGCAAAATAGAAAATAAAATATTGGTTTTGTAGTTATTTTTCACTGTCATTTTTATTATTTTACAAATGCATACTTTTCTTGTCTTCAGTGAATTTAAAAGCAATTCATCAGGAACTTTTGACAAATGACTTTGTTCCACCAAACCCTTTCTGCTCTGTTTTTCAGCATTCTGATTTTCCCACTTTCCAGTTCTTGTACACATACCTTTGCCATCCAGAATAGTTGTCCAGTCCCCACTTCCTAATCCCCTATACATACATATACATTTTGCCTGCCCTCGCCTCTTGTAATCTCTAATTCCAAAATTAGCTCATTCCCCACCTCCCTATCCAACCTTTTTTCTTCCTCTAGGACTGTTCTCAGCTGGAAGTAAGGGGGTATATATATAATTAGCCAAAAAGATTTGCTGAGCTTAGGTAGTATTTTAATTTTTATGTGTATGTTTAATATTTTGAGTGATAAGCCTCTCCCGACACCTTGTATACTCAGCCCTCCTTGCCATACTGGAAGAATAAAAAGGATGTGCCCCTTTTTGTCCCCATTTTTCTGACCATATTCCCAACTAAGTTTATAAAGACTCCCGTCACATAACTTTATTTTCAATTTGGAAATTTCATAACTGGCTTACTTTTTCCCTTGGGCCTCTGTCATACATAGCACTTTTGCCCTGTTCTCACCCCATTGTATTATTTATTATGTACCTAGGCATCTGTCATCTCAACTTTCTATATAATGTCTTCTAAGCTGTAGACCGTTCATTCAAAAATATTTACTTCTGCCCATGTTGGAGTAACTAGTGAGCATCCAGAGATCACTAGACATGCAAAGAATCAGGAAAATGTGATCTATAACCAAGAGTGGGGAGAAAACCACTCAATCAAAATAAACACAGAAAAACAGGGATGATGGAATTAGCAAAAAGGCGTTTTTTTTTTTTTTTTTTGAGACAGGGTCTTACTCTGTCACTCAGGCTGGAGTGCAGTGGTGCAATCAGAGCTCACTGCAGCCTCAACCTCCTAGGCACAAGCAATCCTCCTGCCCCAGCCTCCCGAGTAGCTGTGACCACAGGTGCACGCCACCATACCCAGCTAATTTTTAAATTATTTATAGAGACAAGGTCTCACTATGTTGCCCAGGCTGTCTCAAACTCTTGGGGTCAAACAATCCTCCCACCTCAGCGTCTTAAAATGTTGGGATTACAGGCATAAGCAACCACGCCCAGCCAGAAAGGGATTTTAAAAGACCTGTTAGAAATATGCTCAGTGATTTAAAGAAAAAGATGAACAGAAGAAAAATGGAAGATATATAGATGAACCAAATTTGAGGTCTAAAAGATGAAAAATGCAATATCTGAAATAAAAAAATTCACTGGATGAGCCTAATAGCAGAGTGAACATGACAGAAGAAAGGATAAGTGAACTTGAAAAACTAGTAAAAGAGATTATCTAAACTGAAGCACAGAGAAAAAAATGCACAGAGTGTCTGTGACCTGTGGAACAGTCTACCATATATGTCATTGGAGTCTAAGAATAAAAGGAGAGAGAAGCAGAGAGGCACTAAAAGCATTTGAAGAAATAATGGCTGAAATTTTTTAAACTTGATGCAAACTATGCAAACAATGAACATCCAGCAGGATGAGCATGATATAAACTACATCAGAGCACATTGTGATCAAATTCCTGCAAATCAGTTATAAACACAAACTCTTTTTTTTTTTGAGACGGAGTCTTGCTCTGTCGCCCAGGCTGGAGTACAGTGGCGCAATCTCAGCTCACTGCAAGCTCCGCCTCCCGGGTTCACGCCATTCTCCTGCCTCAGCCTCTCCGAGTAGCTGGGACTACAGGCGCCCGCCACCACGCCCGGCTAATTTTTTGTATTTTTAGTAGAGATGGGGTTTCACCGTGGTCTCGATCTCCTGACCTCGTGATCCGCCTACCTCGGAAGCCTCCCAAAGTGCTGGGATTACAGGCGTGAGCCACTGCGGGCCTAAAGAATGTTTGGCAAACAAGCCTTGGAAGTTAAAGACCTGTAGAGAGATTCAGAGACTTCTCCCCAAGATAATTTGTTTTCCTTCTAGAGGTTGTAAACCTAGAGACCCTCCCCTTCTCTCCCTGAGAGGATTTGTTTACAAAGCAAAGGTCATGTCCAACAACGATAGACTGGATTAAGAAAATGTGGCACATATACACCATGGAATACTATGCAGCCATAAAAAATGATGAGTTCATGTCCTTTGTAGGGACATGGATGAAACTGGAAAACATCATTCTCAGTAAACTATCGCAAGGACAAAAAACCAAACACTGCATGTTCTCACTCATAGGTGGGAATTGAACAATGACAACTCATGGACACAGGAAGGGGAACATCACACTCCGGGGACTGTTGTGGGGTAGGAGGAGGGGGGAGGGACAGCATTAGGAGATATACCTAATGCTAAATGACGAGTTAATGGGGGCAGCAAACCAACATGGCACATGGATACATATGTAACAAACCTGCACATTGTGCACATGTACCCTAAAACCTAAAGTATAATAATCAAAAATAAATAAATAAAAAAAAACAAAGCAAAGGTCAGCAGGTCATGTGCAGGTGATGCACGCTGCTTCTTCCCCCACCCCAAAGGGGAGGAGCAGCAGCTGTGTGTGAAATGTCCTATATAGGCTCCAAAATTTATTATTAGGGAGTTATTCTTATCATGTAACCTTGTGGGGGACTGGAGAACTAAAGTATAAATATTTAAATGCTGTCTCTGATTTAAAAACATGGTGGGTTTTTTTTGTCAGAATGAATGAGTCAATATTTAAAAATTATATTAAGAAGGGAGTGTCTCCTATCAGGTGGTCTGGGAAGTCCTCTCTAAAGAGGTAACATTTGAGCAGAGATGTGAATGAAGTCAGCCCTGTAAGACTGTAACATGGGAGAAGACCATATGTACTAATCTTTATTGTCTCTCTCATTGCCTGGTACACTTTTTCACACATAAGTAAATTTTAAATAAGTAGGGGTCAAGGATATGACACTCTGAAAGGCTGGTCACTTCTGGCTAGAGTGTTGTTTGTCCACTCTACAAATTCCAGAGTAGCTGCATCTTCAGACAAAATGACATTTTAGTCACAGACATTTTAGCTAGGAAAAGATATGAGTTTCATGCCTGTAATCTCAGTGCTTTGGGAGGCCAAGGCAGGAGGATTGCTTGAGGCCAGGAGTTCAAGAGTAGCCTGGGCAACAAAGCGAGACCCCATTTCTACAAAAAAAAAAATTAGTTGGGCATGGTTGTGTGCCCCCGTAGTCCAAGCTAATCAGAAGGCCAAGGCAGGAGGATCGCTTGAGCCCAGGAGTTTGAGGTTACAGTGAGCTGTGATTGTACCACTGCCCTCCACCCTGGGCAACAGAGCAAGACCCTGTCTCTTAAAAAAAAAGATATGGGTTAGTAATCAAAATCAGTTAAAAACTGCATAAAGCATAATTTATGTTTCATTACCTTAAATAAATATGTCTGCAAATGAAGGGTTAGGGAACATAGAATGAATTTTTAGTTGGGAGATTTTTTTTACAGAGGTAGAAATAGATATCACTCACTTGATTTTGAAATTACTCTCAGCCTTTTAAATGTGGCATATACAAATGCTGAGAAGAACAAATATGGTTGAAGAATACAGGCAATAAGAATAATAATTAGCGTAATGAATTTTAATTGGGTAATAACTAATAGTACAGTCTCCTGTTACGAGGCTTCTGTTGTCAGAAGCTTGCAGCCAAAAGGAGAAAAGATCAATGCAAAAGCCAAAAAGCAACACATTTGGTGACTTTTGGCTGAAGCCAATATTAGTGTGACCTCTTTGGTTGAAAGACTTTTCATCCCCATATTACCGGGTCATTCTTTCCTTTGGTTTGAATAATCTCTGAGAATCTGTAAAAATCACATCATTGTCAAGAAGTTAAAAGCAATTGATAAGTTGTTCTGGTAACACCTGTCAGTGAATTAACTCAGAGCACAAAACCCAGGCATTTAAGGAGTTGACAAGTATTATTAAACCTGTTTTGCAAGAGAAGAAGCTGGTTCAAAGAGGGAAAAGCTGTCAAAAGTAATACAATCAGTAAGTGGCTCAGGCCTCCTGCCTGGCACACCCAGGCTCTAACCACGTGGCCTCTCATGGCAGGGAAGACTGGGGCCATGTATGAACATTTATCACTGTGCCTTTCAGTCCAACCTAAAGACATTGTGTCATTTTAAAAGCTATGAATTTGTTTTAAATTCAAATATATTTCTTAGGCATGGTTTTCTCTGTTCAGGTTTTCTCCCTCATTCAGAAATTTACACTATTTTTACCTTTAAATGGTAGTAACAATGTATTTCTACTAATACTGTTTCCTTTTCTTTTTAATTTGAGCAATTTAATTTTTCTGTCTTTGACACTGCTAAACCTCTTTTTTTTTTTTTAATTAGAACAAATCATAGTAATGCTTTCATCCCAGGAGACGGTGCTTTGTGCAGATGCTTTCTTGAACCTGAACATAATTTCATGATTTCAATAAGGAAGAAAGATAGGAAAGTCTAATTCAAAGTAAATTAGGATTTATAATTCAGAAATGCTTCTGCCTGTTTGTAACTAACTTTCTAGTTGCTCTCTCCACTCTTCAGTTTATTTACTTTAAAAAAAAATTAAATCCGCCATAAACTGTCTTAGTCTGGGTTTAACAGAAACCAGAGCCTAAGACAGAGGCTTAAGTGCACATACTCAGTTAGCACTATAACCCAGGAGTCAAGAGCAGGGGACAGCGAAGAAGGAAGAGTGTATTTGACATTTGCAAGTCGACCACTGGCTGCTCAGTTCTTTAGGACAGTCTGAAGAGTCAGAAGCCCCGGGGGTGGGATGAGAGCACCATTCAGTAAGGGTCTGTTAGGTGACACCTGCAAGAAGCCAGCTGGTGCCCATGAAGAACTGGTGGCTAGTAAATGAGGCAGAGGCCACGTGAATCTGAAGTAGTGACAAGTGGTATCATATCATACACTAAAATTCTCGTCGTATGTATTTATATGCATAAGAATATAAAGTAACACACGAACTTTTAGTCCCCACCTTTCCTTGTGAATACCTGTCATTTAACTTTTCACTTTTTATGCATGCTTTCATCATGGGAGAACATATACATATATCTTTTTCCTTTTAAAAAACATAAATCAGCCAGGCACGGTGGCTCACGCATGCAATCCCTACACTTTGGGAGGCCGAGGCAGGAGGATCACCTGAGTCCAAAAGTTTGAGACCAGCCTGAGCAACATGGCAAAACCCTGTCTCTACAAAAAAATACAAAAAATTAGCCGGGAGTGGTGGTGTGCACCTGTGGTCCCAGCTATCTGGGAGGCTGAGGTGGGAGGATCATCTGAGCCCAGGAAGTTGAGGCTCCAGTGAGCCATTTTTGCATTGCATTCCAGCCTCAGCAACTGAGCAGACTCTCTCAAAAAAAAAAAAAAAAGAAAAGAAAAAAAAACAGGCCAGGCACCGTGGGTCACACCTGTAATCCCAGCTCTTTGGGAGGCTGAAACAGGGGGATCAGGAGTTCAAGACCAGCCTGGCCAATAAAATGAAACCCTATCTCTACTAAAAATACAAAAAAATTAGCTGGGCATGGTGGTGCATGCCTGTAATTTCAGCTACTCGGGAGGCTGAGGCAGGGGAATCGTTTGAACCCAGGAGGCAGAGGTAACAGTGAGCCGAGATAACACCACTGCATTCCAGCCTGGGAGACAGAGTGAGGCTCCACCCCCCCGCCAAAAAAAAAAGTGGAACATGCTAATCTTATTCCGTGAATTATTTTCTTCACTCGTGTATTACTTGCATCAGGGTTAGGTTTAATGCCATTGTCAACAAGTTGATTTTGCCTTGTAGGAGATACATCAGGACACAATGATTAACATTTGTTGAATTAGTGCATGAATGAAGGAATATATGACTTCTAGTTACAGTTCTTGCTTGTGGAAGAGGAATGCTGCTGATACTGGGAATGCAGTAGGCAAGATCTGGTAAAATATGGAGTTGTCATTATCGGACAGTTGCCCAGTCATCCCTGCTAGTCTCCCCCTGCTTCCCTAATCAACACCTCCACATCCTCATTTCAGAACAGGAATAGATGCTATACGGCGGAGACACAGAAAAGAGACAAAGGGAGGCTGGGCGCAGTGGCTCATGCCTGTAACCCCAGCACTTTGGGAGGCTAAGGCAGGCGGATCACTTGAGGCCAAAAGTTCGACACCAGTCTGGCCAACATGGTGAAAACACCTCTCTACCAAAAATACAAAAATTAGCCTTGCCTGGTGGCGCATCCCTGTAATCCCAGCTACTTGGGAGGCTGAGGCAGGAGAATCACTTGAACCGAGAAGGTGGAGGTTGCAGTGAGCCGAGATCGTGCCACTGTACTCCAGCCTTGGTGACAGAGAGAGACTCCGTTTAAAAAAAAGAGAGAGAGAGAGACAGAGACAGAGACAAAGGGAGATGCTTACAAAAATCTGTTCAATCAGCAAATATCTGTTAACCTCGTGTCAAGTGACAGACACATTGCATAAAATGGAGAACATGACAGACTTGGTCCCTGTCCTCATGCAGGGAAGTCTACAGTTGAGGGAAGAAAGAGACAAGAGTAGGGGAAGGATGCAGAAGAAAAAGAGGAGAAATTAGTAAAATACCAAAAGAGTGAAGAATTTCAGTGATCACTGAATTAATACAGTGCTTCTGTTAATAGAAGTTGTTCAGAAATGCGTTTAAATCTCAGCCATCTGCTCCCACATCAAACACACCTACTGTACCCATGATTTTGCCCTTCCCCGACATACATATACATCCCAGTAATAGTCTGGTGATTTTTAAATGAATTCTCACAGTTGGTAATAAAAATTACACTTGATTCAAACCAGTGAATTGTAACCCAGATCTAAGTATAAATATAGTGGAAATCATAAGTTTCTTTAGTGACAGTCTTACTAATCAAGTTATTTGGCCTGTTTTTAGCCACATGGGATATTTTTTCTTTTTCAGGTTGCTATGAGTGTTGTTTGTAGCAGCATCAGTAAGCCAAGAATTCACATAGTTACTCAATCACACAGATTACTCATCATTGCCTGTTCATAACAGAATCCTAAAATGTTTAAGATTTCTAATGCAAATCAAAATCTCATCATCACTTGTCATTGCTAAATTAAATGACAGGATAATAACATTACATTAAAACCATTTTTCTCTTGATTGAGTACCTTTTTCAGAAGTGAACCTTCTAGATGTATATTTTTTTCATCAGTACTATAAATGCATTTAGAATCCAAGATAAAAATAGAATTTAAAGGGGAGGAGTGGGATGTTTTCAAATTATTGATGAGGGTCTTTTGAATCTCAACCATATTTGACAGTGTACTGCAAGGGAATGGAGTAGTTCAGCTCAATTTATTGACACTTTTAGAGCTATATAAAGGAGGTTAACAGGTTGAGCTTGGTCTTTATTGAAGCAATCGTGTGTTCTTAGCATCAGTTATATGTCATCCCATTGCAAACTGGCTGTTAGGGACCTATAGGAGTTGGCATTGCTCTGTTCTAATATAAGATACTGACTTCAGATAGATCACAACCTATGTGGGAAATTAATATAAATTTCTAACCTGTAAAAGCAGTGTAGGTTCTCTGTGGACTTACCATTGTGAACTTACCTCCTTACCTTTCTTTCCTATCTAAAGCTAATTAACCTTTTTTGGTCACACCTACTCTCTTTTTATCTGCTCCCTCTGGCCCTTGGCCCACTTCTTTGTGGCCAGCTAGCCAGTGCCCGTGCCACCTGAGCCTGTCTTCTTCACTTGCCCTAGAACTCCCCAGAACGCCTCTTTCATTTTAAAGTCAATCATTTCCTTCCATCCTTCAAATATTTTATTTCCTCACACCTTCCATCTTTAATAATATGAAATATAAAAATCTTACCCTGGATCAAACCTTTTATTCTTTTTGCCTCACTTAATACTATCATCATTAGGCAATAATAGCATTATGGTAAAAATTCTTACCTCTTGGAGAAGCTGATGAAGGTATTGACTCAAACAAGATCGGCTATGAGACGATAATTATTAAATTATTAAATCTGGATGATAGGTGAATGAGGGCAAGGGAAGTCAGTATGCTGTTTTCTCTACTTTTATAGGTTTGTAATCTTCCATAATGAAATTTTAAAAATAACTTAGCTCTTTAGGGTTCCTTTTCTAAAATAGATGCCCATTTTGAGTGAGCGCGTGAAATGATGGGGTATGCAGGATGGACTAAGACTAAAACCTGATCCTGCTCTCTGAACACCCCACTCTTACTCTACCCCTTAGTAAACAAAAAAGATTCTTTAGTACCTGGAATTGTAACTTCCTTCTTCTCCTTAGGTCCTGTACTTGATTATCAGAATCCTGGTCTGGTTTAACACTTCCTGCTTCTTGGTTTAACACTTCCTGCTTCTTATTAAAGTGACCAGATAAACCCATATTAGAAATATACATTACTTTCATCCCATTTATTAAATCCCACTGTGAATAAAGTTCTGTGCTGGCATTAGGAAAGAGAATATGAAGGAAAGGTATTCATGAATAACCCTGATGCAGTACAACACTAGCCACAGTAGTGGTCTCTAGGAGAGAGAGAAGAATTCTGTCAAGGAGACTCATTCTTGATAATGATGCAAACTACTAAATGTCATCCTAAAGGAAGAGATAATCTTCCTTGCTTCTGCTTATAGTTCTAATTGTTAAGACAATTTAGAGCTCTACTATATAGCCTTCCATCTCTTCTAAATAACTTAAATTGATTACAGTTACCAATATGCCTTTTTTCTTCTCTTTTTAAATTACAATAGTCTTACTTCTCGTTTGCCAAAAACTGGAGAAACCATCCATGGACATAAGTTTTTTATTGGCTTTGGAGGCAAAGGAGCCAACCAGTGTGTCCAAGCTGCTCGGCTTGGAGCAACGACGTCCATGGTGTGTAAGGTAAGTATAAAGTATAGTGGAGAGGATTCTAGAGGTAAGAATCTGGTTTTAAGACTGGAGTTCATTGTTTTTATTTTTTTCAACCATTTTAAAGTGAACAATTCAGTGGCATATAATACATAGAGTGGCATTTAATACATTCAACCACCACTTCTGTTTTGTTCCAGAACTTTACCATCATTCCAAAACAAAATCCCTTACCCCTTAAGCAGTTCCTCCTCATTCCGTCTTCCCTTTAAGGCCCTGGGAACCACCAGTCTTCATTCTGTGTCTATGGATTTATCTATTCTGGACATTTCATATAAATGGAATATATATTATGTGACATTTTGTACCTGGCTTCTTTCACTTAGCATACTGTTTTTGAGGTACAACGTTGTAGCATATATCAGTATTTCTTTCCTTTTTATGGTTGAATAATATTCCATTGTATGGATATACCGCAATTTTTTTATTCATCAATGAATGGATTGATGGACACTTGGGCTGTTTCCACCTTTTGGCTCTTATGAATAGCATTGCTACTAACATGCATATACATCTACTTGAGTACCTGCTTTCAATTCTTGTGGAAGTTTATTGTTTTTAAAGATCTGAATAACAGAGAGTAGTCTCCCTTGTCCTTTATATTAATTTCTACCTCATTGAATCCTCTAGGAAGTAGCAGTTCTCAAATAACTTAATGCTGCCTTCCCTGAATGTAATGAGTTTGTAACTGGGGTATGAGAAGTGAGGGAAATTAGCTTACTCCAGTGGGTTTCTGTCATCCAGCTTCTAAACAATAGCATGAGTCATCTTGTTTTTAGCAGGTTTCACTGCAGCAACACAGCTTTTGGAAACTTCGTGTAATAACTGTGATTTACTCATATCTAAGTCATTTTCTTCTTATGCTGTATCTTAGATCTGAAAAGAATCTGGGCCTTAATGAACCACATATAACTGATCTTTTGGCATAGTTTTGTTTTCATGTATGTAGAGATATGATATTGTAACATACAGTATTCCTATTTTTATCCATGCTACTGAAATAATTTGAAAATAAATGGGCTGCCAAAAATTTTCATTTTTCATGAAATTTTAAGGTGCTAGCATTATAGCGTTAGTATAACAGGAAAGGTAGGTGATTGTGTGTTTGTTTGATTTTTAGGGAAGGCCAGGCTGGGTCTGCACATTATTAAAGGGCAAGAAAAATACAAGGAACTTGAAAGAACGAGCTTTCTCCTGTGAACTATGTAGATTTTACTAAAAATTCTCTAAATGTCATTTTTCATTGCAGTCAGCACTTTTCTGTCCACAGGAGTTTTAAATGATGTATAAACTATACAATTATCACTTCATCTGCTAGTAAACTGTAATTTTATTTCTAACCTATGATTAACATAATTTTCACACAGCTATTTGGTCAAAAACATCACGTGAAGCGTAAGATTCAAAGTAAGAAACCCTCTTTTGCTAAGATTGAGCTCTTGATAGATTTAAAATATCAGTGTAATTAATCAGCAATTAATTATGTTCCAGGAATTATGGGTCTGTGAGAGGGGGCTGATTAAAAACTTAGGCCTGACTCATCTCATACCTGATTAGCTATGGAGGGTTTGGAGAGTAATCAGATGGTGCTGACTTAATTAAGAGGACCTGGGAACTGGAAAGAGGATGATATAATTTCCTGTGTAAGAAAACCTGGACATAGAATTGGCATTGGAAGCTATGTACCCAAAATGGCTTCGCTGGGAAGAGGGGAGTTCCTAGAGCTGGAGACATTAAAGGAGAGATTAGAGAACCCCTCTCTTGGAAGCTTTATGGAAGCTATTTATGTAGCCATTAAAGTCAAGATTGGATGTCCCCTGGGATCTCTTCCAACCCTAAGATTATGAAATTGATTTTATTTTAGTTCTGTTGAATTTGAGGCAAAGAAAGAAATGACAAAGGGAAATATTTGAGTTATGGAACTGAACTTGGGAAATGAATCCTAAAACCATATGAGTGGATAGGAGAGGAATAGAAGCAGGGGGCTGTATTTTGGGAAATGTTCCAGTTAGGAGGTTGATTAAAGCAAAGGTACCATTTGTGTGTGATGGTTTATGTTAGCATGTGTACAATTTTGAAAGTTCTGTACATCTACCATGGCCCTGATTTAGTCATCTAATGTTTAGCACCACAGTGGATTTTAGCCTGTGTGTCTGCATAGCAGAGGATCAAAAAACATGACTGCAGCTAAAACCTATACAGGGTAACTTTGGTTAGATAACCTGGGATCTTTAGACATGGAATTATTTAAAAGCTTAAGCAAATTGCATAATATTCTTAGACTTCTTAAAAAGAAAATAATATATTTTTATAAAAGAAGTTATTATCTGTTCATTAATCGTATTTTATCCATTGTGAAATACATTTTTATTAAGCAAATTAGCCAAACTTGCTTTATGGCATTTTTTTAAAGATGACAAATTCTAAGTAGAAATGAAAACCATGAAATTTATCAAGATAAAAATGAACAGATGGAGCAAAAGAAAAACAGGTAAAAATTTTCTATGGCTTTCTCAGCAACATTGATTTACCTCTTGCTACCTATAACAAACTAAAATTCAAACTCTTAATGAAGTAAGATTGATGGCCCAAACAAACTTCTTATATTGAGCTAGGGAGAAATATTTGTTAAGATATTGTGACAAAGAACATTAAACGAGTTACCTCAATATTTATACAGTGATACACGTATAATGAAACACTTCAAGTACTTAAGAGTTAGTCAGTATTTAGCTGTCATAGACCAAAGCTACAGTCTAATGATAATTGGAGATGGTACTTTCAGATTTAAAATCCTGGCAGATATTGTATAAAATGAAAGTCTTCCTCCCAGGGCAAAGAGCCTATTAGGACATCTTTCTTAAGACTTCACCTGAGTTAAGTGTTTCCTGCTCCATTCCATTGAAGCCAAATGTTAAGAGGAGGAAGTTATTCCTAAACATCAAAAGTTGGCAGTTCAGGAGAGGACCATGGTCAAGTAAGGAACTCAAGATGCACTGGCCCAATATGAGCACAGAAACCATGAGCAGGTATGAACCCAAATGACCCAGGTCAGGAATCAGCAAACTGGAAACAACTTCAAGAAATTACCCTGTCTTGCTTCCTTCAAATATGAGACTATCAAACTCTCTAATACAGGTAGCTATCTGTTTCCCTGCAGAACCATCAAGCATGAAGTTTTGTGACAGAGGTGATACTGATGCAGGCTGCCCTGAGGGGCTTAGCCAAGGAGGGTTCTTGGCTTTGCCCAGGCAAGAATTTAAGAGTGAGTCAAGGATAAGAAAAAGCAACTGTGTGGTGGGGGGGGGCAGTAAGAACACTTAACTTGAGATCTACCTTCTTAAGAGCATTTTAAGCATACAATAAAGTATTATGAACTATAGGCACGATGTGGTACAGCAGATCTCTGGATCTTATTCTATCTTGCCAAATGGGCAGGAGGAAACTTGGAGGTGATGGATGTTTATTACACTGATTGTGGTAATGGTTCCACAGATGTATGCATGTATTCAAACCCATCAAAATGTATACATTAAATATATGCAGGGTTTTTATTATAATTATATCTCAATAAAGCTGTTAAATATAAAAAAAAAAGAAAAAGCAACTTTGATTGAACCAGTGCTGCACAGCTAACCGATAGGCTGTGTGCCCAGAGGGTAGTGTATGGGCTGTTAGCAACTACATTTACATGTACTTTAAATTATATGCTAATTAAGAGGCGGGTTATTCAGAACTTTTTGGAAAAAGGGTGGGGAATTTCCAGAACTATATAAGGTAACTTGGGCAAATTACAAATGCCATGGGCCATTGCCATGGCATTTGTAAACTATCTTGGGTCCAGTAGGAGTGTCTTGTGTCTTGTGCTAATGAGCAGTGAGAGCAACTAGAAGTCGCTTTCCTCGTTTCAGCTAGCTTCTTCATTACACCATGTTTTGACCAGATCCTGCTTCCACCAGCATGGTCCAACCGGAAAATAAGACCTGCTGGCCTCCTAACTCGGTACATTAAGGCGGTGCTGTTCAAAGTCCAGTCCTCAGGCTGGTGCCAAGCTGCATGCAGATTGTCACTGGTCCAAACAGTACAGGAATTGAGAGTAAGCAGTTAGGATCATTTATAGCAATTTGACAGAATAACTTTATAGCTGTTGAATATAATAGTAATAATAAATTAGGCCTTGTAGTTTGTATGACTCTTTTTTGTTTTCATCTCCTTGTTATTGTATTTTATAAAATTGTTAGTCCACAATGGATTGAAAGCAAGAAAAGGAAAACAAGGCCAGTGCTGCTCCACAGATAGCTTGAAAAGCAGTGCATTAGAGTATCCATCACCTTAACCAAAAAGTACCTTCTGTGCTAGATTGCTGTGGGAGAATCATCTGATCATGCACTGAGATTTTCATTTTCAGAGATCAAAAATTAGTCACCAGGTCTTTCCAGGTAATATATAATGAGGTGAAATCTGTCCTTTCCTGAACTCTGTTGAAAGACAGCTAGCTATAATTAGTTGGCTATGTTGATTGGAATACTTAGCCATATGTTCAAACAAATGATCCTATAACCAAGCAAATAATATACACCTTGTATAAGAAGAAATGGTAGAAATGAGAGAAAATAACTGGATTATCTCAAACCTATCACCACTCTCAGATAATCAGGCCTAATAATGGTGATTGTAGCATTAACTTTGTATATTAAAGGTCTTTATTTTTTTCTGAGACAGGATCTCACTCTGTTGCCCAGACCAGAGTGCCATGGTGCAATCTGGGCTCACTGCAGCCTCAACCTCCCAAGGCTCAGGTGATCCTCCTGCCTCAGCCTCCCAAGTAGCTGTGACTACAGGCACATTCCACCATACCCAGCTAATTTTTGTATATTTTGTAGAGACAAGGTTTCACCATGTTGCCCAGGCTGGTCTCAAACTCTTGAGCTCAAGCAATCTGCCTGCCTTGGCCTCCCAAAGTGCTGGGATTACAGGTGTGCACCACCATGCCCGAAGGCTTTTTTTTTTTTTTTTTTTTTTTTTTTTGCAGAGATAGGTTGCCTAGGCTGTAGTGCTATGGTGCTACAGCTCACTGCAGCCTCAAACTCCTGGGCTCAAGCAATCCTCCCACCTCAGCCTCCAGAGTAGCTGAGACTACAGGCATGCAGCACCACACCCAGCTAGTTTTTTAATTTTTTGTAGAGATGGGGTCTTGCTGTGTTGCTGAGGCTGGTCTCGAACTCCTGTCCTCAAGCAGTCCTACTACCTCAGCCTCCCAAAGTGCTACGATTATGGCATAAGCCACCATGCCTAGCCTAAAGGCCATTATTAAGGTAAACACCCCTTTATCTAGGATTTAAACAACCAGCAAGCTTTCATAACTGAGATTTTATATATTTTTCTTATGTATTTTGTTATAAGGCCACAAATGACAAGTTAAAAGTTAGTATGAAGGATTTATTCAAAAAAGCAACAGCTGGGTTTTGTATGACAACAAATGCAACTTAGTCTCCTCAACTAGCTATTCACTATAACCCTCAGGCACTGAGAAGTGACAAAATGTCTTCAGTTGCAAGGATTAAATTATATTCATCTTAGTTTTAGTGTTAAACATATTTTCTGTATTCTAATGCTTTGAAATCAGTAACCTGTTTTAATATATGTGATAACTTCTTGAGCAGAATATTCAATTTCATGTGGCCTTGGGTAGGATATTTTGATCTCCTATGTTTTATTCACCCCAAATGTATGTTGAAGAGTAGAATTACTGGATGGTTTCTGCCATTTGAGGATTCCAAGCAGCCTAAACAACCATTCCTCAATCACTTTGCAAAATAGAAGTTATGGTGCTGACTGAAGTTGCCCTCCTTAGCTTCAGGTCATAGTTCTGGACTCTGGAAGCCCTGCCAAAGCTCTCCTTCAAAGCAGAAGGAGCCCTCCCAGTGATAAGAGTGAAAGAAGCACCTCAGCACCCTTAGCTGAAGAAATGCTCTTGTTCCTCATACACCCAGCCCTTTTGCTTTCCATGACCCTTGCTGCATTGTCAAATACAGAGGCCACTAGCCACATGTGGATATTTAGATTTAAATGTAATCAAAGTTAAAAAATTGAATTCCTCAGTCACACAGTCTGTATTTTGAGTGTCTGTGTTGGGCAGAACAAATAGAAAACATTTTCTGTATTGGACAGCACAGATATAGAACATTTCATCATTGCAGAAAGTTCTATTAGATGGCACTACTCTACAATATTCAGGGCAGAACTGAGCCTGTGATTTCCAAAGAGCATGTTGAGTTCTGAGAGTTCCCTTCTGGCTTATGTGCAAGTAAGTGCTTGTCCGTAGTTGCTCTTGACCTGGCTTCCTTCATGTGGAACAAGTTAACACATACAGGCTATCTCAGACTATGCGGGTTTCCAAGAATCTTTCTGCCCAACAGTATTTCACTGCTATAGTCAAAAGAGTGTGAGAGTGCCTTCAAGAAGGCTGTTGGAAACAAAACCTTCTATGGAACCATTCTAGAATAGTTTGGGTGCTTGTAGTCATGTTCCTTCAAGAATGCAACATGACAGCCGGACGTGGTGGCTCACGCCTGTAATTCCAGCACTTTGGGAGGCTGAGATGGGCAGATCACCTGAGGTCAGGAGTTCGAGACCACCCTGGCTAACAGGGTGAAACCCCATTTCTACTAAAAATACAAAAATTAGCCAGGTGTGATGGTGCATGCCTGTAATCCCAGCTACTCGGGAGGCTGAGGCAGGAGAATCGCTTGAACCCAAGAGGCAGAGGTTGCAGTGAGCCGAGATTGCACCATTGCACTCCAGCTTGGGCAACAAGAGCGAAACTCCGTCTCAAAAATAAAAAAATAAAAAAATTTTTTTTAATAAAGAACGGAACATGACTACAAGATGGGTCCAAGGAAAATGAACAGAAGGGCAACTAATGTGATCAACTCCTAAAGAATCTCCAGTAAGCTTTTAGGAAGTCTAGACTAACAAATACGAAATCGCCAACAATATAAGATGGTATTGAACTATGGGCTTGATTAGGAGTATCATAGGAGGTCTGGAGATGAGAGGATTAACAAGGGCCAGAGTAGGGAAGGTAGACCTTAAGTTGATACTTGAAAAACAGGTGAGGTTTGATTTAGTGGAGGAGAGAGGGCAAAGGACTTCTAAGTTCTCAGAAATGATGGTAAAGAAACAGACAGGTTTCTTTCTATTGATACATCCAGAAAGGAACAATTTTCTGTGGAAGAATAGGACACACCAGGAGTGACTGAAACCTGGATTGAGACATAGTCCATTGAAGTAATGCTCACCTGCAGGACAGAAAAATAGAAGTTCAGTTCAGAAGTATAGTTCAGAGGTAGCAAGCCTAAAGGACTACAGGAGCCAAGCAGGTAACAGAAATTGCACTAGGCTAGATGAAGTCAAGAGTCTATGTGTACTTTAAGGCACTCACCTCTCAGTTCCAGGTGGTTTGCCTTGCAGGAATGTGGACCCAGTGTTACCAGAACCTCTGAATTTTCAGAACCTCCTGGACATCTGTCTGTTTTTGTGAAGTCTTCTAATATTTAAGTATTGAGAACTAATAAACAAAAATAGCAGGGCATTTATACCAAAACCTGCACACAGATATTTATAGCAGCTTTATTCATAATTTCCCAAACTTGGAAGACATCCTTTAGTAGATAAATGGATAAATAAACTCTGGTACATCCAGACAATGGAATATTATTCAGCCCTAAAAAGAAATTAGCTATCAAGGCACAAAAAGACACAGAGGAACTTTAGTTGCCTATTACTAAGTAAAAGAAGTCAATCTGAAAAGGCTACATACTGTGTAATTACAACTGTATGATATTCTGGAAAAGGCAAAACTATGGAGACAAAAGATTAGTGGTTGCCAGAGGCTAGTGGGGAGAGGAGGATGAATATACGGAGCACATTTTAGGGTACTGAAACTATTGTGTATAGTGTATAGGGTATAGGCTAGTGGGGAGAGAAGGATGAATATACGGAGCACATTTTAGGGTAGTGAAACTATTGTGTATAGTACTATAATGGTGGATATATGACATTTCACATTTGTCAAACCCTATATTCAACACCAAGGGTGAACCCTAATGTAAACTATGGAGTTTGAGTAATAATGATATGTCATGTAGGTTTATCCATTGTAACAAAGTACCACTTAGTTGCAGGATGTTAATAGTAGGGGATACTAGTTGCTGGAGGAGACAGAGAGTATATGGGAACTCTGTGCTTTCTACTCTCTTATGCTGAGAACCTAAAACTGTTTTTAAAATAAAGTCCATTTTTTTAGAAAACAATAGTAGGGCAAACAAAACATATCTAGCAGTCAGATTCAACTTTCAGCCCACCAATTTACAACCTCTGCTGTGGATTCAACTGTAGAGTTCAAGCCAAAGTCCAGCCAAGGTAGCAGTCAGACAAATGTTAAGCATTAGAGAGGTATGGGAGAAGAAAACAAGGGTGTCCTGACTAGCACAGTGACAGTGATTGCGGCACCACGGAGGCCAGAAATGGACAGTAGGGAGATGTCAATAAGATGCCAGCATTGGTATCAAAGGCCTTGCAATCATAGTTTTCTGGCTTTGAGCCACAGACCTAAAGGCCTGGCCCCTGCAAATGGCTGGCCAGGCAGAGAAGAGTGCCTGTTCTGACAGAGCTAGAGGGCTAACCAGATGATTAGGATACACACTCATGCTGTGACAGAAACAGGGAGAGATCCAATTACCAAAGTGGACCACAAAGCACGAATGTGGTCACAGGATCCAGGCACAAACACAGCTGCTTAAATTATGGTTCAGTGGTTCAGGGTTACACTAGGCACTAGGCTAACTAGCTTTTTTTTTTTTTCTTTTTTTCTTTTTTTTTTTTTTTTTTTTTTTGAGATGGAGTTTTGCTCTGTTGCCCAGGCTGGAGTGCAGTGGCACAATCTCAGCTTACTGCAACCTCCGCCTCCTGGGTTTAAGCAGTTCTACCTCAGCCTCCCAAGTAGCTGGGACTACAGATATGCGCCACCACACCCGGCTGATTCTTGTATTTTTAGTAGAGATGGGGCTTTACCATGTTGACCAGGCTGGCCTCGAACTCCTGACCTCAGGTGATCCATCCGCCTTGACCTCCCAAAGTGTTGGGATTACAGGCATGAGCCACCGCACCCAGCCTGAAGCTAGTCAGGACTTTGTTAATAACAGACAATAGACAGACACCCAGTTCAAAATAGCTTAAGCAAAAAAATAAAAATAAATAAAATTTTTAAAAAGAATGTATTGCCTCATGTAACTGAAAAGCCCAGTGGTAGAGCTGGCTTCAGATGACTTAGAGGTCCATTAGGCTATTAGGAGTCTATGTCTGTTTGTGTCTGTCACCCTCCTGCTTTCTGTTATGTTTCTCTGTTTTCTTTCTAGTTGTCTCCACATGGTGAGCCCCAGTGGCTGCAGGCTTACATTCTCTTATAGCCAGCAGTCTTACTGGGAAGAAAACTTGTCTTCCCTGGTAGTTTCAATAAAAGTCCCAGGATTGAGTCTTATTGGACTAGTTTAGCTCACATGCTCATTCATGAACCCATCACTGTGACCAGGGTGGTGGAACACACTTTTTTTTTTTTTTTTTGAGACAGAGTCTTGCTCTGTAACGAGAGCTGTAGCGCAGTGGCATGACCTCGGCTCACTGCAACCTCCGCCTCCTGATTCAAGCAATTCTCCTGCTTCAGCCTCCCGAGTAGCTAGGACTACAAGGAACATGCTTTTTAATCAGGCCTGGGTCCCTTGGCCAACCTAATCTTGTTCTCTATAGAATGGGACAGAAATAGGTGTCCAAAGGAAAAACTGAAATACCTTTAACAGAATAAATGCTAGGATGCAAAAACACAATTCCATTATACCAAGTTACCCAAGTTAGCTAGGGCCTTTAAAATTTCCTTCTCTTTGCTTCCACCTGTCAGTGTCAAGGGAGAAGATAAAAAGATTCTGGAACATCAGGCAAGTCATGACAAAGATGCCCATATTTACAGTAAAGTACAAACAGCTGAGATTCTTCATAAATATTGAGGATTGATGATGGTAGACAACTCTGTCTCAGTGGGAATTATCACATGAACAGCTCAAAATGAGAATGACTTAATGAGTGATGTTCGTTAAATACTTCACATTTTAAGTAGGATATAAGTGAAACATTATTATATAACAATTCTTTGGGCTGCAATCAAGTGTAGCATCTTATATTAAGAACATTAATTAGTTAATGTTTATAAAGTACTATGCAGATATGCCCTTTTAAAATGCTAAGTATTCTAAAAACTACATTGTAGCATTTTACTAACTCAAAAAGATCTAATATTCATTATTTCTTTGGTACAGGTTGGCAAAGATTCTTTTGGCAGTGATTATATAGAGAACTTAAAACAGAATGATATTTCTACAGGTAAAATTCCCACCTTTTTAAAAGTTAGTGTTTATAGCTTTTTTCTGTGATTTTGTTATGAGAAAAATTGAATCTAGAGGAGAATTACTAGTCCTTCCCCTGGTGGCCAGATAATTTTTATGCACAGCTTTGTCCATTCTTGCTTAAATGTCCTTTGGTTGATTCTTCTATGTACATTCCTCCAGATGGGAATAAAATGATAGGAGGTTACAAACCTTCATCTCATGGATATGTGACAAATGACAAGGAGAAAAAGATGCTGCATTTACAAAAGATGTTTTAAGAACATTATAGCTGGCAACAATCATTCGAAGCCACAGAGGCTGAAACCATTATTTCACAGAAGAGAAAACCAAAGCCCAGAGATGTTCTGTGGTTTCTCCAAGAGCACACAGTTGGTTGGAGCTAGAGCCAGGACTAGAATGAAGATCTTCTGACTCCAGTTCAGGGCTCTTTGCTGCTACCAAAGGCTGCCTGGTCAACATTTCTGTTTATATGCCAGACCTTGATTCTTGGTGAAATAAGCTTATGAGAATGAAAATAATCAAACAAGTTCATTTTATAGATTTGACTTTTACTTTTTATCTCAACTCTGACATTCCTTTCAATGAAGAACATAAGTGTGTTGGTCTAGAAAAATGCATATGTATACAATTATGAATAATTGGGGGGAATTGAAAGTAGGAGCAGTTTGGTGGGTTGTTACTAATGCAGAGAAAAGGTGCAACTACATGTAAAGCTGTCTATTTTTCTTGTTGTATAGATGATGGGTATAAATTAGCACTAATTACTTACTTTTTTATCATTCCAGATGGTTAAAGGTTAAAAAGTTTTTCCAAGGATTAGTGTCGTATTGAAATTGTTAAAATAAATTATCCATGCCAGTCTGCATACATGTGATTGTAATTTTCTTTTTTCTTTCAGAATTTACGTATCAGACTAAAGATGCTGCTACAGGAACTGCTTCTATAATTGTCAATAATGAAGGTAAGTGTTTTGCATATTGGAGTGTCATTTCATAAGACAGTATATTTCCAGAGTTAGATCAGAAGCACCAATTTTTACCATAATCCTATGGACCTCTTACTATACCCCCCACTCCAAGGCCTAAAACATAGTTCTTCCAATCCAAATATAAACGTGTTTCCCTTTATTAATACTTCTCACATGGATCATCCAGATCAATTTTCAGACAATTTTCAAAATTGTCTATCCAATATATATGAAGTTGCCTCAAAATAATATGTATATGCTATAATGTCCCCATTACCCTTCATGTGAACTTATCATTGACATTTGTCTCTAAAAGCAGTCAAGCATTCATCTGTCATTTCAGTTACACTAGGTAAGTAAATGTAAATAGGTGCAAAGAAAAGTTTGATGAGTCATATTTATAGACTATGTTCTGAGCAAATGGCAGCAACTAATTACATCCAACTTATCGTTAGTGTTCAATTTTGTCTTTCAACAGCAATCAAATCTCAAAAGTCTATATATACAACAGTCTGCCACAAGGCTTTGCCATAGCTGATACATTTATCTTTTAAAATAGTAATTGGGCCTGGCACAATGGCTCACACCTGTAATGCCAATGCTTTCAGAGGCTAAAGTGGGAGGATCACTTGAGGCCAGGAGTTCAAGGCTGCAGTGAGCCGTAGTCCCACCACTGCACTTCAGCCTGCATGACAGAGTGGGACCCTGACTCTAAATAAATAAATGAATGAGTGAATGAATGAATTAATTAATTAAAACATTGGCTGAGCATAGTGGCTCATGCCTATAGTCTCAGCACTTTGGGAGGCCAAGGCAGGTGGATCATTTGAGGTCAGGAGTTCAAGACCAGCCTAACCAACATAGTAAAACCCTGTCTCTACTAAAAATGCAAAAACAATTAGCTGGGCCTGGTGGCACATGCCTGTAATCTCAGCTACTCAGGAGGCTGAGGCAGGAGAATTGCTTGAACTCAAGAGGCGGAGGTTGCAGTGAGCCAAGATC
This sequence comes from Nomascus leucogenys, assembly GCF_006542625.1. NCBI lineage: Eukaryota > Metazoa > Chordata > Mammalia > Primates > Hylobatidae > Nomascus > Nomascus leucogenys. Next base: position 58,909,291 of record NC_044399.1, read on the forward strand.
GGGTGACTGCACTCCAGCCTGGGCAACAGAGCAAGCCTCTGTCTCAAAAAAAAAAAAAATAGTAATAACCTTCAAGTCAAGTTTTCATAATTCCTGCCAACTGTTTTAATTATAAAAACACCTACATAAGATTTTTTAAAATCAGAATCAATATTCAGAAGGACCAAGCATTTCATGGTGCACCTAGGACAGAAACTCACATGTTGTGGAGAGTGTGCACTGTGTTAAATTAGGATTTGTCACAATGTATCTTTTATTTATCATGTAGCTTTGCAGGATCATTTCTCACAGAAAATACGGTATTTTTAGCTCAACTTTAGTGATTCCAAGTTGCAATAATAATGATATATTTCACCTAAAGGTGGTAGATAAAAGTTTTCATTCTGACTCTAGAAAGCCTATGTTCATTTAAGCTACACTTTAAGTAATTATTCCTGCCAACAGCAGCTCATTCCTTGTCTTAAACCTCTTTTTTTTTGTTGTTGTTGTTCTAGGAATATTCTCAAGTTCTCTTTCTTATCTATGAACAAAATCTGCATTTTCCATGCAAAGATATAATGTAATAGTGTGTGTCAAGTGTCTATTTGGTAGACCTTGCCTGGTTTACAGTGTACGGTAATGCCGTCAAGAGTATAGGTGATAATAGAAGAATTAGGACAAATACACAGAAATGGGACAATCAGCTCCTTTAAATGAAGGAGTGAGTTTGCAAGATAAAGTAATGAGTTTAGTTTTGACAAGTTAAATTTGAGGCATGAACAAGCTAGCCATGTTGCATTGTCCATCAGACATCTATAGTCTTGGGCTTGCTGCTTAGCAGCTAAGGCCAGGCCAAAAATTTGGATCTGGGAGACAGCAACATGGAAGCAGTAGTTGACTCCAACAGAGAAAATGAGGTCACTGAAGAAAAGGAAGGAGAGATGCTGTCTTTCAGCAAGTGGGAACTTTGAATTTTTCCAGGACTGAGGTTAGGTTTATGCTGAACCATCCCCACTTTATTAAGTCTTCCTCGTGGCCAACAAACACATCTGTGGTAAGATGATAGGATAGAATTTGTTCTGTGTTGAGAGGTGATTTTAGGTCATGTCTGTACAAGATCAGCACGAGCAGCCTGGAGCACAGAAAATGCCTGCTACAACTCATTCCTCCAGATCAGTGTTGTCCAATAAAAATAAAATGCAAGCCTCATGTGGAATTTTAAATTATCTAGTAGCCACATTTAAAAAGTAAAAAGGAACAGGTAAATTTAACTTAGGCCATATATTTAACCCAATATGTCCAAAATATTATCATTATAGTGTGTAATCAAAAATTTATCTTGGCTGAGTGCAGTGTCCCACGCCTGTAATCCCAGCACTTTGGGAGGCCAAGGCAGGTGGATCACATGAGGTCAGGAGTTCAAGACTAGCCTGGCCAACATAGTGAAACCTCATCTCTACTAAAAATGTAAAAAAAAATTAGCCAGGCATGGCGGCACACTCCTGCAATACCAGCTACTTGGGAGACTTAGGTGGGAGAGTTGATTGAACCCAGGAGGTGGAGGCTGCAGTGAGCCAAGATCGCACGACTGCACTCCAGCCTGGGCAACAGAGTGAGACCCCGAAATTTATCTTAATTTTTTTTTAATTTTTAAAATGGTAAGAATGAATGGATATTTTACCTTATTTCCTTTGTACTATCTTTGAAATCCACTTGTATTTTTTTTTTTTTCTAAGACAGAGTCTCACTCACTCTTGCCCAGGCTGGAATGCAGTGACGCAATCTCAGGTCACTGCTACCTCCACCTCCCAAGTTCAAGCGATTCTCATGCCTCAGGCTCCCGAGTAGCTGGGACTGCAGGCACACACCACCACGCCCAGCTAATTTTTGTAATTTTAGTAGAGATGGGTTTTCACCGTTTGACCAGGCTGGTCCTGAACTCCTGACCTCACATGATCTGCCCACCTCAGCCTCCCGAAGTGCTAGAAATTATAGGTATGAGCCACTCTGCCCAGCCAGGACTAGCCACATTTCAAATGTTCAATGGCCATGTGTGGCTCTTGCTCATGACTACCATATTGGACAGCACAGCTCTTAAGGGTTCACCTTACAGATGAAATGCACCACCACCCCTCCCTCATTCAGGTGGGATTATAGACAGCAGCTCCAAGTAATAAGAATATATCAGATTCCTTAGTTCTGTTTCTGTTTGATCCATTATAGTATAAGCCAGATATCCCTCTCTCTTCTATATCTGATACAATTTTCTGTCTGTTAGATATTTAAAATGTGTTTTGATTGACAGAATCACTTTTTGGAATACCATAGGGTACACACATGAACTGCTTGCATACTACAGTGTCATACAAGTTTATTCCTATTTATACTCATCTCTACGGCATCTGTCATTTAGGATTCAGAACATTTACCGCATACATATACCAGCTATTTTCTATAAAAGAAATGTTTAAAGTATGTTATATGTCATTTCTCAACTAATATTCTTTATATATAAGAATATTGGGAAAATCTTTTTAAGATTTTGCTTCAGGTGATCAGAATAATATGAATCTTACAGAGATATTATAAAAGATACATTTGGAACTCAAAATTCAAGCTGAATAACCTAGAAATGTTAAAATTAATACTTACAACACATTTTGTATAGTGACTTTACAAGGGCAATTGTATTCATAACACTACAGGATATCATTTGCTTGGCTTTGTTTAGTTTTAATATAATAGGTGGAATTTCTTTATAGGCCAGAATATCATTGTCATAGTGGCTGGAGCAAATTTACTTTTGAATACTGAGGATCTGAGGGTAGCAGCGAATGTCATTAGCAGAGCCAAAGTCATGGTCTGCCAGCTTGAAATAACTCCAGCAACTTCTTTGGAAGCCCTAACAATGGCCCGCAGGAGTGGAGGTAATTATACATATTTTTCATTCTTTCTATAAAAGCTTTTATCGCCATCTTAATTAAAGTTAACCTTTTAAGTTAAGCAAAGCAATACTCTTTCTGTCGTAAAATATTCTTCTTCCATCTGTGAGATTCTTGATAATGTTAGAAAACCTTACAAACAGGGTAAAAAAAACATGAGTAGCATTTCCGAGATCCCACAATATAAATCTTCAATGTAGTTGGCAGAAATGGTACAAGTAGAATTAGAATTCCTGTAATCCCAGCTACTCAGGAGGCTGAGGCAGGAGAATCGCTTGAACCCGGGAGGTGGAGGTTGCAGTGAGCCGAGATTGCTCCGCTGCACTCCAGCCTGGGTGACAAGAGCGAGACCCCGTCTCAAAAAAAAGAATCCCTGAAGCAGCCCCTTGTCCAAGGTACACTTTAGGTGGTGAAATGTTTTCTACTCTGAGAAGCAGAGGTTAAGCTGCATGTCATACATACAAATACATACATACATACATACAAACAAAAGTAACTGGGGCAGCCCAGTTACTTTTTGACAAACATCTCTAGGAATTGAAGATTAGGTTTTTTCTCCTTTTTGTAAAACTTTATCATCTTTCAATAAACAACAAAAGATTATTTATGTGTAATATTTTCTATATTATCAATGTCCATTGACATTGCCTCTTTTGTTTTTGATTTTGGAAATTTTCAAACCTACAAAAGCAGCAGAATTATACGATGAAATCCATCACCCAGCTTCCAGTTATCAACCTGTAGCTAATCTTGATTCATCTTTTCTCCCACTCACTCCTTTTCTCGCCTCCAGCAAATAACAGACTCTTTAAAAATCCAGATAATTTCTTTGTTTGCTTCCTTTTCACCACTGACTAGTGGGGAAAGCATCTTCTGAATTAGAATCCCATTTCTGTCCCTTGTCAGCCTCGTGGTCCTAGCAGAATTACCTGATTTGTCTGAGCCTTGTCAGTAAAATGCATGTAGAAATACTCCATCTGCAGAATTGTTCTAAGGATGGAATAAAATAAAATAGGATGCCAAGCATGGTGTAGTACATGGTGGTAAATCCCAATTTTTTTCTCTTCAATCCACTTCTCTCTTTAAAGTTAGGATAATATCCTGATCAAGCATCATTTGGTGAAAAAATCAAAATAAATAGTAGCCACTCTAACATGATGACTTCTTGATATTGTGGCAATAGTTGTGATTTTTTTAAAGAATAAAATAGAGAACATTGACTTTTTCTCAAGATACAAAATTAAAAAGAAAAAAGAAAAAGAACAGTGTGTGTATGTGTGTTTATATAAGTGATTTCTCCCAAAGTGTATAGTGTTCTACATAGAAATAAATGGAAAATAAGTCACTGAAATGATTTGTGGAGAATTTTAAAATGTTCATCCTGATTTAACAAATTTTCCTCTTGGCAAAACATGCTGTGGTAAATTTTCATTGACATTTAGTGTATTTTTAATTGACGTGAGGCTGTCAGAAAGAATTCTAAGCCAAAACCCATTTGGTTCCATTTTCTCGGAGTGTCACAGTAAAGTCTAATGCTTATGGTTACGCATTCTCTGCACCGTGCCCATCTCAGCAGAGTGATGTGAATACAGGGTGCCACCCTGTTCCTGCTCTTGTCTTTCTTTGTATAGATCAAAGCAACTTCTCTTTTTTTCCTCCTGTCCCTTGCTGCTCAGAGATCACTGTTTCCTCTGTCCTAGTCTAGTTGCCTGTTACCTACCCAGCTTGTGAAGGAGAGAAAAGTACAGCAGCCACAGTTGAGGATCTAACCTTTCACAGGTGAGAATAGAGTAATCCGGATGGGCAGGCAGCCTACCCTGGGGCTGTCATTGGGTGGGGTCCAGAAAGGCTTCCTCCATCTCCTTCCATGTAGCTCTTCCAGTTGGGAGCTGGAGGACCCAGGGTAGCAGGAAGGTGGGTAGGTGACGGTGGGCCACAGACCAGTTGGCCTACTTCACACTTTCACTAAGAGCCAGCATGCCTCGGTATTAATTCTGCATGAACTTCCTTATATAATAATATCAGAAATAGTAATACCATGCATTTATATGTACTTTACAGCTTATAAAGTACTTTCTTACACATTTTATCCTCAGAAAAACCTTATGACAAAGATATGGCAGGCATTGTTCTCTCAGATTAAAGGTGAGAAGACTGAGAGGTTAAGTCATTTGTTCAACCAGTGTCACACTTTAAGTTGAGGAAACCATGATTTCAAACTCTTAAGACCCAAGTTCTGTCTCCTAGTTTAAACCACACTTTAAACTGCCACAACCCGTTGATTCCAACAAACTGAGCCTTTATGAAGAGTATCTCTAGAAAAGTCAAGTCCATAAAGTTTAACACGGTCCAGCACGTGGCCTAAGCTTTATGTGTTTTTGCTGCTCAAGAAACAGAGAAGAGGCTCTAAAGTGTTTTCAGCACTGTAACCCCAATAGAACACACACACGCACACACACACACACCAACACACATGCACACAAGCACACACACTCATCTGTCCATTACTCACTCAGTCAGGTGGCTTTCTCTGGCCCAGTCAGCTGGTCCCTATTTGGTAGATACTGGCCAGATGCAGCTTAGATTCTATTCCATGAGGAGGGTGTGTGTGTGTGTGTGTGTGTGTGTGTGTGTGTGTGTGTGTGTGTGTAAAATGCGTCATCCTCGTATGCAAGAAGAGCGGTATCCCAGCACTTTGGGAGGCTGAGGTGGGTGGATCATGAGGTCAGGAGATCGAGACCATCCTTGCTAACATGGTGAAACCCCATCTCTACTCAAAATACAAAAAAATTAACCGGGCATGGTGGTGGGTGCCTGTAGTCCCAGCTACTCGGGAGGCTGAGGCAGGAGAACAGTGTGAACCAGGGAGGCAGAACTTGCAGTGAGCCAAGACTGTGCTGCTCCACTCCAGCCTGGGTGACAGAGTGAGACTCCGTCTCAAAAAAAAAAAAAAAAAAAAAAAAAAGAAGAAGAGTGGTATAATGAAAGGAGAGCATTGGTTTGGGAATCATGAAATATGGCTTTAAATTCATAATCAGTCAGCAAATGGGGGATCTCAGTCAAGTAAGTCAGTTCCTCACTCTGGACGTCACTTTCTTCTTCTGTGAAACCACAATTGGGCTGACAGCTCTCACAGTTCTTTCATGTCACTTTGGACTGATCCCAGAGCAGAGTGGGCTTAATGATCTCTTGAGCATTGAGCACCCTACCCATTGCCCCAGGAAGCTGCCTATGTGCTGAACAGCATTATTCCATCTTCAAGAAGGATGATAAAGTCATCATCGTCATCATCATCTATGGGTTTTATTATCACAGTTCCATTATCTTTACTGCTTACAGGTAGTGAATTTTGAATTAAGCACATTGCATAACTAGATTATGCTAATATATCAGTTATGAAAATCCAGAGGAAAAGATCCCTACGTCTTTGAATATAGTGTCTCAAAACTCTCTGTCTCTATCAAAATGAAAGCATTGATTTTAAAGACACAGCAGCTACAACACCAAAAATCGGTAGCCCTGTATAGCCCCCATCCTCACCAGGCCACGATGCTCTGAGGTAGGCCCACTGAAGAGCCAATGCTGCAGCTGCTTGTGATGAAATTATGCATGTTGGTTCTGGTCTTTATATCCATTTCCAAGCAAATGGAACAGTACATGAACAATTATAAATAATTGAGATTGTAAAATTGCCAAAGTTAAATTATCAGTGTGATACAAAGTATGTTTTAATGCCACTTCAGTCCTTTTGCCTTTGGCAAACGAAACTTCTTGTCTGGCCATCCAGACTTTCACAGTGACATTGTCCAGCACATAGCCCAAGCTTTGAGTGTTTTTGCTGCTCAAGTCACAGAAAAGAGCCTCTGGAGTAATGGACAGCAAAGCCAGTATTTTGAGTATCCCAACATGCTCACAGTGTCTTCGCCTAGGGTGATTTTCTTCCCCTGTTTCTCTGAGCTAATAATTAGGGCCTTCCTAACTGTCCAGCCCCTGCCCTCCATGACAACACCATAAAGAGTTTCTGCCTCATTTTCCTGCCTTTTAGCCTATACAACTGCTCCTCCAGGCCTCACCAGTTCCTTATTGACATTATTGTGCTATCCATTAACATGCAGTTAAGATAACTAGGAGTTTAGTTCATCTAACACTGTAATCAATAATAATTACTGTTGGGTGCTGCCAGTCACCTCTGCAACTCCAAGTTACTCCATGGTACATTCTGTGTTCTCCAGCTCTGCCTGGTCCCAGGATGACATCATGGCTTCCACTTTGTCTATTACAGATTTGCATTCTTCTTTGATTAACTGCATCTACTAATTTATGTTTCTTTCATTGTGGTAGAGTATGCTCATTTGTGGTAGCACAAGCCAAGAAGAATCCTTTCTTTATGGCATTTACACTTTTCCCCTAAATTTAGTTACCAGTCAGACTCTAAGCCTGTGTATCCAGTTACTATTGAAGAATGCTGTCCCTCAGTAAAGTACAGGCAAATAAGATTGATTTTTATACAGTATTTACAGTAAAATTATAGAATTCCTTATTCTAGCAATTGATACTTAAATTTTAATGTAATTTTTTCCTTAAAATTTGTTTTTGTTGTGGAAAATTTCAAATATATATAGACATACAGAGAATAGTATGGTAAACCTATATATACTATCATTTAGCTTCAACAGTTAGCAACATGTGGCCAGTCTTTTTTTCTACTTTTAAATTCCATCTTTTATTTTAGACACAGCGGGGTACATGTGCAGACTTGTTTTTGTTTTGTTTTTGTTTTCTTGTTTGTTTGTTTGAGATAGAGTCTCACTCTGCCCGCCCAGGCTGGAGTGCAGTGGCATGATCTCAGCTCACTGCAGCCTCCACCTCCCAGATTCAAGTGATTCTTATGCATCAGCCTCCCAAGTAGCTGGGATTACAGGCATGCACCACCACACCCAGCAAATTTTTGTATTTTTAATAGAGATGGTGCTTCACCGTGTTGGCCAGGCTGGTCTTGAACTCCTTTCCTCAGGTGATCCACCTGCCTCAACCTCCCAAAGTACTGGAATTACAGGCATGAGCCACCGCACCGGGCCTTCATATGCAGATTTGTTACATGGGAATATTGCGCCCAGGTAGGAAGCATGGCACCCAATAGGTAGCTTTTCAACCTGTGCCCCTCCCTGCTCCGGTACTTTGTAGTGTCTATTGTTCCCATCTTTCTGTCCATGCATACTCAATATTTAGCTCCCACTTATAAGTGAATACATGTGGTATTTGGTTTTCTGCTCCTATTTTAATTTGATTAGGATTATGGCCTCTAGCTCCATCCATGTTGCTGCCAAGGACATGATTTCATTCTTTTTTATGGCTACATAGTATTCCATGGTATATATGTGCCACATTTTCTTTATCCAGTCCACCATTGATGGGCACGTAGGTTGATTCCATGTCTTTGCTATTGTGACTAGCATGGTGGTGAACATACAAGCACATGTTTCCTTTAGGTATAATGATCTGTTTTCCTTTGGGTGTGTACCCAGGCATAGGATTGCTGGGTCAAATGGTAGCTCTATTTTAAGTTCTTTGAGAATCAATCTCCAAACTGCTTTCTACATGGCTGAACTAAGTTACATTCCTGCCAACAGTGTATAAGTGTTTCCTTCTCTCTGCAGCCTCATCAGCATCTGTTGTGTTTTGACTTTTTTTTTTTTTTTTTTTTGAGACAGAGTCTCACTCTATCGCCCAGGCTGGAGTGCAGTGGCACGATCTCGGCTCACTGCAAGCTCCACCTCCCAGATTCATGCCATTCTCCTGCCTCAGCCTCCCAAGTAGCTGGGACTACAGGCACCTGCCACCACACCCGGCTAATATTTTTGTATTTTTAGTAGAGACAGGGTTTCACCATGTTAGCCGGGATGGTCTCAATCTCCCAATCCTCGTGATCTGCCTGCCTCGACCTCCCAAAGTGCTGGGATTACAGGTGTGAGCCATCTCAGCCAGCCCTTGACTTTTGTTTGTTTGTTTTTTTATTATACTTTCAGTTTTAGGGTACATGTGCACAACGTGCAGGTTAGTTACATATGTATACATGTGCCATGTTGGTGTGCTGCACCCATCAACTTGTCATTTAACATTAGGTATATCTCCTAATGCTATCCCTCCCCCCTCCCCCCACCCCACAACAGGCCCCGGTGTGTGATGTTCCCCTTCTTGTGTCCATGTGTTTTCATTGTTCAATTCCCACCTATGAGTGAGAACATACGGTGTTTGGTTTTTTGTCCTTGCGACAGTTTGCTGAGAATGATGGTTTCCAGCTTCGTCCATGTCCCTACAAAGGACATGAACTCATCATTTTTTATGGCTGCATAGTATTCCATGGTATATATATGTGCCACATTTTCTTAATCCAATCTGTCATTGTTGGACATTTGGGTTGGTTCCAAGTCTTTGCTGTTGTGAATAGTGCCGCAATAAACATACGTGTGCGTCTTTATAGCTGTTTTGACTGGTGTGAGATGGTATCTCATTATAGTTTGATTTGCATTTCTCTGATGATGAGTGAAATGATGAGTAGTTTTTCATATGTTTGTTGGCCCACTCGTGTGTCTTCTTTTGAGAAATGTCTGTTCATGTCCTTTGCCCATTTTTTAATGGAGTTGTTTTTTGCTTGTCGATTTATGTAAGTTCCTTATTGATTCTGCATTATTAGACCTTTGTCAGATGCATAGTTTGCAAATATTTTCTCCCATTCTGTAGGTTTTCTGTTTATTCTATTGACCATTTCTTTTGCTATGCAGAAGCTATTTAGTTTAATTAAGTCCCACTTGTCAATTTTTGTTTTTGTTACAGTTGCTTTGGGGGACTTAGCCAAAAATTCTTTGCCAATGCCAGTGTCAAAAAGGGTATTTTCTAAGCTTTCTTCTAGGATTTTTATAGTTTGAGGTCTTACATTTAAAATATTTAATCCATCTTGAGTTAATTTTTGTATATGGTGAAAGATAAGGGTCTAGTTTCATTCTTCTGCATATGGCTAGCCAGGTATTCCAGCATCATTTATTGAATAGGGAGTCTTTTCCCCATTGCTTGTTTTTGTCGCACATGGCCGATCTTGTTTTATCTGTATCCTGCCTCGTGGCTCCCTACCCCGCACTGCCACCTTGGATTATGTTGAAGCAAAACCCAGATGTTATATCATTTTGTTTATAGTATACCTGCTTTTTGATGTGAGATACTATTACTATTATTTTTTTTTTTTTTTGAGACAGAATCTCACTCTGTCACTAGGCTGGAGTGCAGTGGCGCGACCTCAGCTCACTGCACCCTCCGCCTCCCAGGTTCAAGTGATTGTCCTGCCTCAGCCTCCCAAGTAGCTGGGACTACAGGCGCGTGCCACCACACCTGGCTAATTTTTGTATTTTTAGTAGAGACGGGGTTTCACCATGTTGGCCAGGATGGCCTCGATCTCTTGACTTTTTGATCAGCCCCCCTCAGCCTCCCAAAGTGCTGGGATTACAGGCGTGAGCCACCATGCCTGGCCAGATACTATGTGTTTTAAGAGTGATGTCTTTACTGCATACAGCACTTAACCTGTAGTCAAATTTAGTCCCATCAGCTTTTTATAACTAACGGCTCATTAGTTTAGTGAGAAACCTCTCTGACATTTTTTTCTTCTGTGTAAGTGTATAAATGTAAATACACATATAGTTATGTGTGCTTGTTATTTGTTCTTATTAAAAAGGGAAGGTAGGCCGGGCATGGTGGCTCACACCTGTAATCTTAGCATTTTGGGAGGCCAAGGTGTGAGGATCGCTTGAGCCCAGGAATTCAAGAACAGCCTAGGCAACATGGCAAAACCTCATCTCTACCAAAAAAAAAAAAAAAAATTGCCCAGGCATGGTGATGGGCACATTAGTCCCAGCTACTTGGGAGGCTGAGGTGGGAGGATCACTTGAGTCTGGGAGGTGGAGGTTGCAGTGAGCCAAGACTGCGCCACTATACTCCAGCCTGGGTGACAGAGCCATCTCAAAAAAGGGGCGGCGGGGTGGGTGGGTAGTACAAAACTGCCTTGTTCACTTATAAATAAATTATGGAAATCTTTGACAAACGGAGATCTACTTTACTCTTTTTAACAGCTGTAGTGATTTACATCAGACATGTGTCATAATTCTTTTTTTTTTTTTTTTTTTTTTGAGACGGGGTTTCGCTCTTGTTGCCCAGGCTGGAGTGCAATGATGCGATCTTGGCTCACTACAGCCTCCGCCTCCCGGGTTCAAGCGATTCTCCTGCCCCAGCCTCTGGAGTGGCTGGGATTACAGGCATGCACCACCATGCCCGGCTAATTTTTGTACTTTTAGTGAAGACAGAGTTTCACCATTGTTGGTCAGGCTGGTCTCAAACTCCTGACCTCAGTTGATCCACCCACCTCAGCTTCCCAAATTGCTGGGATTACAGGCATGAGCTACCAATCCCAGCCTATGTCATAACTTTTTAAACCAATCCCCTTTAATAAATGTGTAGGTTTCTTTTTGTGTTTTCTATTGCAAACAGAGCTGTACAAACAACATTGTATATCATCTTTGCATGCTTATGGATTTCTGTAGGATGGGTTTAGAAAAGGAATTACAGGATCATGCATCTTTTGAGGGAAAAAAATTGATCTTTTAAGAATGGCTCTACCATGTTGTTCCACACTTGTAGCTTGCTCTAATCTGTGCTCAAATGCTGATGAATGTAGATTTGTGGATTACACTAGGTGAGCAGTTGTTTCCATTTAATGCTTGAGGAAAACTGGGAACAGTATATTGTTCTGAAAACCTAAAAAGTTTAAGTGAGTGTGTTAGAATACTGGACAATGAGAGCCTTTATGTGTAATTGACACCTCTAAGACCTCTTAGAAGTGAGAGAACCAATGAGAGAGACTGTTGCCAGGCTACAAACTCCAGAAGAAGGCAGAAGAGATGGGTGGACAGGCGGGGGTGTTGGGCTATCTGTAAAGGACAATATAATAACAGTAATAATCCTTTACATTTGTACAGCAGGTTAGATTTTACACTGGGCTTTTACATCCGTTTTCTAATTTAAGCTGCACAATAACTCTATACAAAAATCTGAGCAGCCAAAAATATACCATAGAATTTCTGTGGGTGGACATTCTGGATTCTGAAATAACAAAAACGTGGGAATAGTGTAAGCCTATACTGGACAAGACCCACTGACTGAATCAATATGCTAGGTAAGACCAAGGAAGGTGCAGAAGTAGACTAGATGTCGTCACCAGGCTGAAGTAGTAGACAGTTTCCATTAGCCACGTGCTGATTAGCATCTCCCCATGAATGTGGAATGCATTAGTGCCAAGCTGGCTATGTGAGAGCCTCCTGGAGAACTTGTGAACATGCAGATTCCCTGATCTTACCCCCAGAGATTCTGATTCAGTGGGTTTGAGGTCGGTCCTAGAAATTATGCATTTTAACAAGCTTTTCTAGTAATGCTGATATGCAACCAAGTTTGCAAATCACTGTTCTTGAAGTCTCTGAGAACTACAGCTAGAAATTTTTACACTATGGGTCTATAGTCAAATGAGACTACTTAACACACAAATCAGTGGACCTGGGTTGAGAAAAAGAAGACTAACCAATCTAGTACTCAAGTGAATAAGTGCTTTGACAAAGAAGGAGCTTCCTATGAATGTAATTTCTAAAGACTTGAAATATATATATATATATCTACATTTACAAAGTCCCAAACCAAAGGGTGTTTTAAAATATTGTGAATTGGCATTGAGGTATGTGTTGGTGTGGACAGAGTCCTGGCCTAGAGAGGCCACTTTTTTTCAGAGTGGACCAAACCCTGAACTTAAAGCCAGAGGACCCTGAGTAGGGGTCCATCTTAATTGTGTCCCAGTGTATGACCTGAGACATAGGACCTCATCTTTCTGAGACTCACTTTCCTCCCTCTGAAAAATGGCCATGATATTCTCATTTCCCTGTGTCTGCTGTTCCCATCTATCCTTCTCTTGTAGCCTCTCCGTCTGAGCTAGCACCAGCCTCTGATTGAATTCCTCCTCTTTTCTCAATCTTTTTTTTTACATTCCCAGATTGCTCACAGAAGCCAAGAATGTAAGCTTTTGTGTAAGTGTATATGTTTACAGGAGTAATTGTGATATATTTGGGAGGCATACATAGGTGTACAAAATATGCATATGCACATGAGCTTCCTGCTTACTGTTCCCACCAGGAAAATTCTGAACCTTTCATTGTTTATTTTCTATCATCTCTTTATCTTCCCTGGAAAATGGGTTTATGAACTAGCCTTGAAACCAAGCACTTAAAGTAACCCACAAAAATGTCCACCAGCCTGTTCACATTCACACATGTCCTTTCATGCCACAGTATTTTTACTTTTTTCTAATGCTCTTGTTGCCTTTGCCTTAACTCTATAATCACATTGACTGTAATATTGCTCTTTTCCCTGGGAGCTGAGATGTTGTAAAGTACAAAGTAGAGAAAATGGAAATAGGGAATTGGTACCCAGCTGTCGTGGAGATTGAGATTTCAGACTTTTCTCTACATCCGTAACTAAGTGGATATTTAACCAGATGAAGACAAAAATGAACTCGGGGATTTTCCCTACTGAATGTCTGTAAATGCACCGTGTTAAAAATGAAAACTAGTAATAACCCCCTTTTCCATTCCTTTGCAGTGAAAACCTTGTTCAATCCAGCCCCTGCCATTGCTGACCTGGATCCCCGGTTCTACACCCTCTCAGATGTGTTCTGCTGCAATGAAAGTGAGGTAAGGGTGAATTGCTTTGCTCATTCTATGAGAAACCAAAAGTTCGTGCAAGTGGATAAAGCAAAGGGGCAGAACTAACCACATCAATTTGATGACGTGAATTCTCAGGCATGGTGAAAACAGATTTTTTCAGTTTACTGAGGTGTGGAGAAAAGGAAATTAGTAAATCCCAGGGGGAAAAAAAGGACTCTCTGAGTCACTTCCATATTCTGGCACTTATCAAACCTCAGTTAATTTTAGTCCCTTCCTTGCCCTCACACTGTTGGTGTTTTGTTTTCTTTTCTAATTATTTCATATTCTGAGGACTATATTAAAGTTGCCAGGTTTAGCAAGTAAAAATACAGGATGCCCAGTTAAATTTGAATTTCAGATAGATAATAAATAACATACCTAACAAATTTATACTGTAAAATTACCTGTCATTTATCTTAAATTCAAATTTAACTGAGCTTCCTGTATTTTATCTGCCAACCCTAATTAGTATACAACTCCTGAAGGATCTGCTACATTCTGTAGTGAAGACCCTGTGTCATGATGTATCATCTGAACAGACTATCTGTCAACTGGTACAATAAGAAAGGATATTGTACCACCCTTTCTTAAATATTGTTAGGAAGAAAATTTCAATATTTCTCCCTTTTTATAAGCCAGACAGCATTAGAACAGAGCTCTCGCCCATCAGTGGGATGCAGGTATACACGTTGGTAAATGCAACATGGAGAGAAAGAAATTAATGAACCATAATAGTTAAATTTCCACTTTTTGTTTTTGAGACAGGAACTCACTGTTTCACCCAGGTTGGAATGCAGTGGTGTCATCATGGCTCACTGCAGCCTCTACCTCCCAGGTTTAAGCAATCCTCCCACCTCAACCTCCCAGGTAGCTGGGACCACCACGCTTGGCTAATTTTTTTATTTTGTATAGAGACGGGATTTTGCCATGTTGCCTAGGCTAATCTCGAACTCCTAGGCTAAATCAATCCTCTTGCCTCAGCCTCCCAAAGTACTGGGATTACAAGTGTGAGCCACTGTACCCAGCCTAATTTTCCATTTGGTTTAAAGGCTGAATTAAGGCTTCTAGGATTTCTTGACCTGCTTTCTTGATAATTTCATCTCTCAAAACATAGAGGAAACAAGAAAGAAGACTACTACAAAGAAACTAATTTTAACAAACCACAATAGGTTATGCAATATTTTTGAGCAACCACCATGCTAGGAAGAAGGAATTGTGTGAAATAGCAACCATTTCACAATAAGAGGTTAGAGTACCCTCAACTGCCAAACTGGCCTAAATTTTCCTGCTAGATACTTGAAGAGCACTCTATTTATTCCTCAAATGTTCATCACAGCTCAAATTACTTATTCAATTCTTCTGTCTACTCCATTAAATTACAAGTTCCATGAGGTCAGAGACATCTGTCTTACTCACTCTTGTATCCCTGATGGCTATCCCTGTGTATATAGTTATCTATTGCTGCATAATAAAATACCTCCAAAATGTAGTGGCTTACAAGAGCAATAATTATTTATTGTTACTCCCAGTTTTTTGCATGTCAGGAATTCACACAGGGGATAGCATAGTTTGACTCCCAGGACTTCAGTTGGAAGACTCAAAGGCTGAGAGCTGGAAGTTTTCTTCACTCACATGCTTGACAGTTGATGCTGGCTTTCAGCTGGGGGCATAATGAGGTTGTTGGCCAGAACATGTAAACATGGCCTCTACGTGTGACTTGGGCTTCCTCATAATATGGTAGCTGGATTTCAAGATCCAGCTTCCCGAGAGAAGGAGACACCTGACAGAAGCCATGTTGGCTTTTATGAGTTAGCTTCGGAAATAACACGGCATCACTTCTGACTCATTCTATTGATTTAAGCAGGAAGGTCCACCCTAGTACCCCACCCCTTACTAGAAGATTGTCTTTGGCACAGTGTAAAACCAGGATGTGTGATATGATATAGGTTAATACAGTTATCTTTGGAAAATAACATCTGCTACACTGTACCTGCTGGCACTTAGTAAATGCTTATGAAATAAATAAATGAAAGAACTCTGGTCTTTAAGGAAATTAGTCTCAGAAACTTAATGGAAGAAAGAAAAACATTAAAAGCTTAATGTTCTGGAGCCAGGCGCGGTGGCTCACGCCGGTAATCCAGCACTTTGGGAGGCCGAGGCGGGCAGATCATGAGGTCAGGAATTCAAGACCAGCCTGGCCAACATGGTGAAACCCCGTCTCTACTAAAAATACAAAAATTAGCTGGGCATGATGGCACGTGCCTGTAAGCCCAGCTACTCAGGAGGCAGAGGCAGGAGAATCGCTTGAACCAGGACCTGGGAGGTGGAGGTTGCAGTGAGCCAAGATCGCACCACTGCACTCCAGCCTTGGCTACAGGGAGACTCTGTCTCAAAAAAAAAAAAAAAAAAAAAAAAAAAAAAAAAAAAAGCTTAATGTTCTTATAGTTGAACTCTAATCACAGCAGTAATGTAAATTCATGCTTACGTTACTCACTCTGCTCCAAACACAAACCACTGATATGTAAATACTAATGGACACAATGAAAAGATACTTACAAGCTCTGAAACAAGATAAATAACTCCACACATCAGAAATGGAACAGCCTGACAGAGCATTCAGCCCTTGATATGCTGGCTGTACACTAGCCCCAGAAACAGGCAGAAGTGGTAGGAAGTTCACCCGCTGTGGGTCATGGACACTAAAAGTGTGCCACTTATAGTGGACTGGAGCCGAGCCCACAGATGGAAACCATACAGGCTAGGCTGTGGCTCCCCTGTTAACAGTAAAAGGTGGAGGAACCTGCTACCCCTGCTGCCTGAAGCATATTTAAGGCTCACAACCTGAGGAGTTAGCAGGACAGAGACACAGCCTCTGACCAAGAAGTAAACCAAGCCAACTACTGACTTAATGACTGGACTGGCAGTAACCCCAGAAACAGCAGAGCAAGAACTGCCAATATAATATCTGCTTTTGGTTTAGAGACTCTTGTGTACCTGGGGGAAGCTACTGTAAAACCACTGAGGGCTGGCGCAGTGGCTCACACCTGTAATCCCAGCACTTTGGGAGGCCAAGGCGGGTGGATCACGAGGTCAGGAGATCAAGACCATCCTGGCCAACATGGTGAAAACCCATCTCTACTAAAAATACAAAAATTAGCCAGGTGTGGTGGCATGTACCTGTAGTACCAGCTACTCAGGATGCTGAGGCAGGAGAATCGTGTGAACCTGGGAAGCAGAGGTTGCAGTGAGCCGAAATCTCCTCACTGCACTTCAGCCTGGGTGACAGAGCGAGACTCGTCTCTCAAAAAAAAAAAAAAACACTGAAAAGCAGGGATCAACCAGGTGGGAGCTGACGTGTGACAGCCTTCCAACTCACAGTAAGTACAGTGAGCCTGCAAATGAAAAACATAATGCTACAAAATTCACCCAACACAATCAACAACCTACAGATGAATTTGCCCAAGATGAAATTCATATAATAAAATTTAGCCAGGCGCAGTGGCTCATACCTGTAATCCCAGTGCTTTGGGAGGCCAAAGCAGTTGAATCACATGAACCCAGGAGTTTGAGACCAGCCTGCGGAACATAATGAGACTTCATCCTGTCTCTACAAAAATAAAAGATTAGCTGTGTGTGGCGGTGCATGCCTGGAGTCCCAGTATTTGGGAGGCTGAGGCAAAAGGATTGCTTGAGCTCAAGAGTTTGAGGCTGTAGTGAGCTATGATCATGCCACAGCACTCCAGCTGGAGTAACAGAGCAAGATACTATCTCTAAATAAATAAACAATGCAAAAAATACTTTAAATAGTATAATTAAGATTAACATTCATTATGAAAGAATAAAAAATTTTGTGAAAGAAAAACAGAATCGAAGCAACAACATGTGAATACGAAAAACAACCAGTTAGAAGTCTTGAAAACCTAAATAGTCATGGAAATGTTTTTAAATCACTCAGTAGAAAAATAAACTTAGAATGGAATGAAAAATTAGTATATTGAAAGAGAAATTGGGAGAAAAATACGGATCTTGTTGAAAGCCCCCTGATTTTACAGATTGTAATTGATGTGGGGAAGGTCACAGACTGAGTGAGTAGGATAGGTCTCCTGAATGCCAGGGCATTGCTTTTTCTGCTACCTGTCATTACCTCTCCTAATCTGCTTCCATCTTCTCTGGCAAAAACAAACAAAAGAAATGAGTAGTCTGCAAACATGGAAAGCAAAAACTGGAAATTTGAGAAGAGGCGTTATGGCCCAAGAGAGGCTTGGAAGATTATGTCCTTGGGTGCCAAACTTACAGGTGCAATTTATACTAAAATTATTGGCAGTGGCCCTTTCCTTTCTCCTTTCCTGCCTCCCCTCCAACCTTCCTTTTTTTTTTTTTGGCAGACTTCTCTTTGTTGCCCCTAACTCTTTGTTAAAATTATTATATGTGCAGAAAAGCTGAATGAACACTCTACATTTCACCTAAACATTTGTTAACATTTTGCTGTATTTGCTTTTCCTCTTCCCTGTATGTATTTAGTTTTGTTTTTGTTGAAAAGTAAGTGAAAAAAAAGTATTTTGTTGTTGAGAATAAGTTGCAGACAACATGATACCTCACCCCAAATACTTCGGCATACATCTCCTAAGAGGAACCACAATACCATTATCACACCTAGGAAGATTGTCAGTAATTCCATACTATCATTTAATATCCAAGCCACATTCCAGTTTCCCCAGTTGTCCCAAGAATGTCTTTTATTGATGGTTTTTGTCGTCACTGTTATTGCTTTGTTTATTTTCCTGGACCAGTATCTATCAAGGTTCCCATTGCATTGGTTGTTATAAAAAAGAAGGGAGACATTTTCTAGAAAAACAAATCTGGAAGTGGATCCAGGTTACTTATTTTCACCACTGTTTCTGTTGACTTTTGTGTATTCCAGGCTGAGATTTTAACTGGCCTCACGGTGGGCAGCACTGCAGATGCTGGGGAGGCTGCATTAGTGCTCTTGAAAAGGGGCTGCCAGGTGGTAATCATTACCTTAGGGGCTGAGGGATGTGTGGTGCTGTCACAGACAGAACCTGAACCAAAGTACATTCCCACTGAGAAAGTCAAGGCTGTGGATACCACGGTAAGTTTTAAAATTTAAGAATCATGTTTAGCCCTTGAAAATTGTTACTTAGTAACTAATTAGATGCTGTACCCGAATTTTTGGATAATGAAATAAAGGCCTAGTAAGTGATATGGTAAAAGAAAAGAACAACCAGGCAGGGGAACTGTCTTTTAATCCCTCTCTAACTCTCTGTGGGACTTTATGCAAGCAACTTGACCTCTCTGAGACATAGTTTCCTCATTCATAAAATCAGAATAGCAGTAAAATTATACCTATATTCATTCATTTGTTCGTCCAGTCATTCATCAACAGATAGGGATTTGTGGAGTACCTATTATGTCCCAGTTATATGATAGTTGCTGGGAATATAGCAATAAATAAGGCAAAGTCTCTGCCCTCATGGGGCTTAGATTCTAGGCAGTGAACAAGTAGCTGTGTCTTACAAGCTTCTCATGTGAAATGAACAGCAAGGAGCACTGTTTAGCAGAGATCATTCTTTTAACCAACAAATTCTAGCAGCTAGCATTTACTGCATGCTTGCTGTGTCTCTTTTGCATACATCTCATTTAATCTTTTTTTTTCATTTAATCTTTAAACAATTCTGTGAGACAGGTATTATTTCCATTTTACAGAAGAAGAAATTTGTACAGGATCACATTACTGGTAGGTAACAGAGCTGGAGATTCAAAACTAGGCATATGGACTCCACACAGACATGTTTTGTGTAAGGTACTGTGCTAAGGACAAGTGTGCTGAGTGAACAAGCCATGGCTACAGAGCAGGAATGAAAAGCAAACAAGTTAGAAAAAAGACTCATGGTTCCCCTAAAGCTAGGGAAACACAAATTGTTTGTTTATTGTTAGAATTCAGAAGAGCTTGCCAGGCGCCACTTCACACCTGTAATCCCAGCACTTTGGGAGGCTGAGGTGGGCAGATCACGAGGTCAAGAGATCGAGAATATCCTGGCCAACATGGTGAAACCCCGTCTCTACTAAAAATACAAAACTTAGCTGGGCATGGTAGTGCACACCTGTAGTCCCACTACTTGGGAGGCTGAGGCAGGAAAATCACTTGAACCCGGGAGGCGGAGGTTGCAGTGAGCCGAGATTGTACCACTGCACTCTAGCCTGGCGACAGAGCGAGACTGCATCTCAAAAAAAAAAAAAAAAAAAAAAAAAAAAACAGAATTCAGGAGAGCTGACTAGAAAAGTAAGTAAACTAGACTTGAGGAAGAATAAACATTTTAGGGTTTTTATTTAGAAGAGACATAATTATTCATAAAATATGTTTTGGTTTGTTTTTATGCTTAGAAGCGACTTTAAAATGTGGGTCATTATGAAAAAAGGCTGAGGGGATCTGATGAAGTTTTGGATGTGAATATACTTTGAAAAATGGTTATGTGACATGAAATTAATATCCTGGTTGCCTTTCAAAATGTGCTTTACCAGGTATTTGATAAAGTGTTCTTGGTGTTGCTATTCTCTTCATATTTAGTCATTTCTGAAACTATTAGTTTATTTTCTGTTTTGTCAAGGACAAGAACCTGAATTTGAGGGGATCCTTAGTTCTGAAATCGATCCTCCATTGGACTAACACTACTTTAAGTCCTGACCTAAAGTGAAAAGACTCTAGGCGTCTCCTGCTAAAAGTGAAATGAAGGTTCCTCAAAGACCTACATGGATGCACAGAAGTGGCTTAGCCCCTATTCTCAGTGTCCATGTTAGTTACTACCCCTTTGGGTTGTAAGCACCAGAAGCACAACTCAGGCTTATGCAGGAAAAGGGATTTATTTGGTGCATATAATTGCAAAGTGTAAAGATATGGCAGAATGCAGGGGCTGAACGGTGTCATCCAGGCAAGTCAGGTCACTTGCTCACTGGCTCCCTCCCTGTCAGCTCTGCCTTCCTCATAGTGGGCTATGAGCTCAGGTGGGTCCACTCCCTGCCTACACTGTGCCTCATGTCATGTCCCTGTGCCTGGTTTCAGATGCAAATCACTCTTATCAGAGGATAGGGAAGTGGATGCTGATAAGAAAACAGTAGAATGTCAAGTGTGTTTCAATATATCTAGAGATTTTTCATTTTCTTGCAGAATTTGAAGATGAACTATTAATTGGTACATAGGAAACTGAGGAAAATGTTTAAGTAAAGCAAATTTTCCCTTCTAGGTCATCTAGAACCTAAGGGGAAAAAGTATGATTAAGTGAATATAATCTTTGTACATGACGTGGCTATAAATGCTATAAATGCATAGTCATAACAATGTAAATGCTAATTCTAGATTTAACCAGAAATGGAGATTAGAATAATATTGTGAAGATAGGAGGATAAAGTGAGTGTGCATTTGCACATGGGGGACATAAGAAAACTAAATGCTCGTCTTCCATAATTGGAACTCAAGAGATAATATCTAAAATTGACTTTTTTCTTTTTTTGAGACAGGTTCTCACTCTGTTGCCTAGGCTGGAGTGCAGTGGCTCCATCTTGGCTCACTGCAACCTCTGCCTCCCAGGCTCAGGTGACCCTCCTACCTCAGTCTCCCAAGTGTCTGGGACTACAGGTACACGCCACCATTCCTGGCTAATTTTTATATTTTTAGTAGAGACAGGGTTTCGCCATGTTGCCCAAGATGGTCTCAAACTTCTGGGCTCAAGCAATCCACCCACCTCAGCCTCCTAGAGTGCTGGGATTATAGGCAGTGAGCCACCATGCCTAACCCTAAAACTGGTTTTCTAAAAGCAGTATAAGTGTATTGCCAGAAACATCAGATAATTACCAGAAGAAACTACTAAAAGAATTTAAAGTATTTGCCTCGTGAAAATGGGAATGGAGAGGGATTGGGCATTTATACTTAAACGTTACATGTGTCCACAAAAACTTGTATGTGAATGTTCATAGCAGAATTATTCATAATAGCCAAAAATTGGAAGGAACCCAATGTTTATCAGCAGATGATGGATAAACAAATTGTGGTATATCCATACAATGGAATATTATTCAGCCATTAAAAAGAATACTGATACATACAACAACATGGATGAACCTCCAAAGCATTATGCTAAGTGAAAGAAGCCAGACACAAAGTGTTACATATTATATGATTCCATTTAAATGAAATATTCAGAATAGAGCAATCCATAGATACAGAGCATATAGATGGGTGGTTGCCAGGGACTAGGGGGAGGAGGAATGGGGAGAAACTGCCTAATGGGTAAGGAGTTTTACTTTCGAGTAATGGAAATGTTTTGAAACTAGATAAGAGGTTGGTGATTGTACAACATTGTGACAATACTAAATGCACTGAGTTATTTATGTTAAAATAGGTGAATTATTAAATAATTCTTTTTTAAAAGGAATGAAGTACTGATTCATACTATGACATGGATGCACCTTGAAAACATACTACTAAGTAAAAGCAGCCAGGCATAAGAGGTCACATATTATGATTTTATTTCTATGAAATATCCAGAATAGGTATTATAAATCCATAGAGACAGGAAGTCAACTGATGGTTGCTGGAAGGGGACGGAGAGTGACTACTAATGAGTATGGAGTTCCTCTTTGGGGTGATGAAAATGTTCTGGAATCAGTGGTAATGGTCAGACAAGCTTGTGGGTAATACTAAAGAACACTAAAGCATACCCCTTTAAAGAGTGAATTTTATGATGCATGAATTATATTTCAAATAACAACAAAACAGCTCCACGTAAGCAATTCACTCATGAATGGATATTCATGATAAAGACTCTCCACTGAATTGCCCTGCTGAATATACGTGAATGGACTCTCAGCATCCCCCAGGTGGAGCAGCAGTGACACTGACAGGAACCAGGGTAGTGATTTTCTGGGTCTAGAATCTTCCTCATCTTTTTTATGCTGTCTTCGTCCTCTCATCCAGCACTTTCATTATTAAAATTCTTACCCGTTCTGCACACAGCTGCGCAGCCTCTTCGTAAATCTGATAAAGAGAAGATAATTCGCGTGGCGAGTGAGGAGCTCCCAGGGAGGCATTTTCTTCTGAACAAATGGGCTCCTTCACTTTTCTGTCAGGAGGGTATTACTTGCTCTCAGTCGGTTTGTAACCTTCTCGCTTTTCTCTTCCTCCTAATCCCTTATTAAAAAGTCAGGGATGACATGGATGGTGGAAACATCTTTAGTTGGCATGTTGTCCACTCAAGGCAGACAGCCTGCCTAGAAGAAGCCATTTCCCGTTCTACGTCAGTGCTTCTGCAGACTGCTATATTCAGTTTTGCCTCACTGTTAATAGTTGAATATATCACTTCTATTTTTACATCTGTTTTTCCCGTTGTACTAGAGTGAGATGGTGGCAGTAGCTGCAGATGTCCTCAGCTCAGTTTGGAAGACATGACAGATGTGTCTCTTCTCCCATTTCTATATGTTATCTGAATCTCAGCCTCCAAATGACAGAGCGTGCATGTCTGCCCTCTGTTCTTCCAACCTGAGTGTTAGGGGGTTTGCCTGCTTGCATTTAGGATTGCACTGAGTAAGCACTCCACAGTCAGAGACACACACCTAAGCATGGTATATTTTAGGATTATTGTGCTACTGTGATATATTATAACATTAGTTATCCCTGGCTTATAAGCACTGAAATTCTTGACATATAAATTGCTTTTCTTTATGTAAATGGTTAAGTCCTGGAATCTACAATAACACTCTCAAGAATTTAGTCCATAGGCTAAATCTGTCTTCTCAAGAATCACTCACTCTGTAACAATGCACGGGTATGTAAGTAAGCTGAGAACAAACAAAAGCCAGGGGCACAGGGAATTTATCTTTCCTATTCTTTATTCTCCTTTCTTTCTATCCTTCACATTTGAGTCCTATAGTGTTCAGAGTTGCTGATGAGGCACTAGGCAGCGGCAGCCAGCTGCATGGGTGTCCCATAACTACTCAGGGCTTGAGAGTTAACTCTAAATTAGGATTGCACCAGTAAGAAGTAGAGATAATTTCTGTTAAAGTTTGCACGGAAGCACTTTCTTAGGATGAGGTGATTGCTGGGGCTGGCAGGTTACTCGCAGGTTTCCCAGGTGGCCTCTTGTATTCCTCTCATCCTGGGGTCTGGCCCGCGGCCATCCCGGCTGTCTCAAGGATGGGGTTAATAGACCCACCTTTTAGGCCCCATCCAGACTGGCAGTTCAATCTTTGAAAACCTAGCATCTGAGGGGCCGTCATTCCCCACTTGGTGTGGGTCTATCCTTTCCTCCACCCTACATTCTCCTCTCCCCACCCTTGTCACTTCCACCAGTGGAAGTCAAACTAATATTGCAAAATGTACTTAGAACTAATGAATTGAGGTGATCTCAAGAGGTGTTTCTCAACCCAGGCAACCTGAGGCCCTGTTCCCTGCTTAGCCATAGTCCTGCTGGGAAGACTGAATACTCAGCAGTTCTTGCATGGGTACTGCCAGTACTAGTCTCTGTGACTCTCCTTGAACTGTGTTTCCCCAGCAGACTATTCTTCTTCTTCTCATCTCCTTCTTTCTGATCAACATATACTTTCTTTGCATGTGGTAATTAGTTGAGTTTCTGAGGGGATTTGTGGCTTAGAAGCCATTTTGTCCTTGAATAGAGCCTTTGCACATTTCTGTCCAGAAGCTTCTGTTACAGCCAAGATGTTTTGGTGTCCCTTACTGTTGACTGGCAACACTTGAGAAAGGGCTGGGTGGGTAAAATAATATGGTTTAAAAATTGGTCAAATCTTGGGTGCTGAAGAGGTAAAGTAATAAGGCTAATTTTGAACTGCACTGTCAATTTTTTTATCCAAGAAGTGACTGTTGTTTCCTTCAAACCCTGACTTTAGGACACTTACTCTATTGATACAGCTACTACTCAAAGTGCCTTTGGAAATCCTCTGTTAGAATTGCCTTGAGAGCCTTCATTATCACCTTTATTCCACTAATCACTTTATTGGGGCTTTTTCTACTTGTGAAATTAATACATACTTTAGTGTTCAAGTGGGGAAGGAGAGGAGCGACACAGAAAGGTATAAAGAAGAAAGTCAAGTATCCATGACCCATCCACTTAAAAGTAATTGTTAACCTTTTGGTGTAAATCCTTCCAGATTTTTTCTATGCATATCTACAGCTAATTTGAATATTTACAATATTATAGGATTATATGTGTAATTGCACATATTACAACAAAAAAAATTACAACTAAAAATAGTGTAATTACAACTAAAAAAATCAAGTATTTCCCTAGAATAATATAAATAGGCAAGTCACTGAAGAAGAAATACGAAAAAAATAAAGAAATGAGACAATGCTTAACCTCGTTAGAAGTCAGGAATATACACATTAAAATAACAGTGAGGTCCTCTTTATTACCCCTAAGTTTGGCCAAAATTAAAATTTGAGAATGTTTAAGTCCAAATAGATCACAAAACAAATATTATACAATCATGTAATTCTGGTGGGAATGTAAATTTGTACAGTGTTTCCAGAGGGGAGATTTGACAGTACTAATCTTTTTTTTTTTTTTTTTTTTTGAGACGGAGTTTTGCTCTGGTTGCCCAGGCTGGAGTGCAATGGCGCAATCTTGGCTCACCGCAACCTCTGCCTCCCCGGTTCAAGCGATTCTCCTGCCTCAGACTCCCAAGTAGCTGGGATTACAGGCATGCGCCACCACTCCCACCTAATTTTTTGTATTTAATAGAGACAGGGTTTCACTATGTTGGTCAGGCTGGTCTTGAACTCCTGACCTCAGATGATCCACCTGCCTTGGCCTCCCAAAGTGCTGGCATTATAGGCGTGAGCCACCATGCCCAGCTGACAGTACTAATCTTTAAAATATACTTTCCCTTTGAAAATAGTAAATCTTGGCTGAGCATGCTGCCTCACCCCTATAATCCAAGCACATTGGGAGGCTGAGGCAGGAGGATTGCTTGAGGCCCAGAGTTCAAGACCAGCCTGGGCAACATAGCAAGACCCTGTCTTGAAAGAAAAGAAAAGAAAAGAAAGAGAAAGAAAGGAAGGAAGAAAGGAAAAGAAAGAAGGAAGGAAAGAAAAAGAATGAAAGAAGGAAAGAAGGAAAGAAGGAAAGAAAGAAAGAAAGAAAGAAAGGAAGGAAGGAAGGAAAAAGAAAAAGAAAGAAAATAGTAAATCTCCTTCTAAGAGTCTATCCTACAAAAATGCTCACATACACAAATATTTGTACAAGAATGTTTAATTCAACTTTGTTTGCAATAACCAAAAATTGAGAAGGTGTGTCTTCCTAATCATCAACAGGAGAAGGGCAAATATTAATAATAATGTAGTGCCATTTACTTGAAAGTAACTCTCTAGCTATCTCTAAGTAAATGCATATTTTAAAATCTGGAAAAAACCTCACCAGCTGTTATGATCATTATTCATGGGAAGGGGTATAGGCTGGGGAGAAGGTGTTATAAAGGGGGACTTCTGTCTACTCCATACTCTACTGAATTATTTGAGTTTTTCCATAAGCCTGTATTTTTCATGTATTACTTTGTAATTTGAAATAAATACGACTTTGGGACATGGCCGAAAGCTATTTGGAGCCACATCTAGCAAATAAGATCGGTGATACCATTTCTCTGAGGGTGTACTGGGCATTATCCTCACAAAGAACCTCTCAAGCAGTTCATAATCTTCATATAACTGGGCTGAGGAGCCCCTTGATGTAGGATAACCTCTGAATGGATAGACTCCTGGTGCCAAAAACGTAGATCTCCATTACCTTCCTATTGAGGGCACTTGAGGCTCCTTCAGTCTGGTTAGTTTGTTATATACTTTGACAGGTTTTTTTCCTTAATCTTTTTAAAGAAACCATTCCTCAGAAAACATGTTATTTTATACAGTTCTTCTTGGAAATACCAGAATAAATGTCAAAGCATCACTGTTTCTGTTCGTCATTCAAATGTACAGCAGATCTTCAGACAAATTTTCCTCATGTTGAGGTTTTCTGAATGAATGAATCTGCTTATAGATTTCCATTTAACTCTTCAACCCTCAGTCTCACAATTAATCATAGCTTGAGTGATCTTAACTCTGGCTTTTGCCACATTGCTTGGTCTTCAGTTGATGGATTATCTGGAGTTGTAAAAGGGATCAGCCAATAGGTGATGCCTCACGTTTAGGTATTTGGTAGTTCACGTACTTCGTCTCCCATTTGAAACAGTCCTGGATGGAATGGCTCATGAGAGATGGAGGAACATGTAACACCATGCTGTGGACTGAATTACGTTCCCACCAAAATTCATGTGTTGAAGCCTTAACCCCCAATGTGACTGTATTTAGAGATAGGAAAAGAACGTAATTATGGTTAAATGAGGTCATGTAGGGTCCTGGTTCGATGGGATTAGTATCCTTTTAAGGAAAGACACCAGAGAGCTCACTCTCTCCCTTTTTCTCTCTCTCTCTGCGTGCACACAAAGAGTCATGTGAGCACACAGCAAGATGGTGGCCATCTACAAGCCAAGAGAAGAGGCCTCAAAATGAAACCTACTTTGTCAATACCTTGATCTTGGACTTCCCAGCCTCCAGAACTGTGAGAAATAAATTTCTATTATTTAAGCTATTCAGTCCATGGTATTTTGTTATAGCAGCCCTAGCAGCCTAATACACACAAGGAATCAAGTGAATGTGCTTCAGAAGTGACCTGAAGTGAATGCTAGAAAATTGGCTGTTCTGTAAGGAGAAAGTAATCCAAAGCAAACTAAGAGGACTGGCCTAAATCATCTTTTTGGTGAAATATCTCAAGGGTTTTTGCATATGGTTTAGCTGTAGTCATCAGTCCCAGTGGCTAAGAGCAGATGATGGCCTGAGTTCTAACCCTGATTTAGTAATTAACTAGCGGTGCTGCTTTGGGCAAATGATGTCTTATGTTTGGGGCTCAGGTTGTTCATCTAAGCATGATGTGTCTGGTGTGGCTGATCTCTGAGGCACCTCTGACCTCTGAAATTCCTTGGTTCATTCGCCTCTGAAATTAGATTCTTTGGGGGCATGAGGATTCTTTAGGTTAATAATAAAAGCTGGGCACCAGTCTGTGCCAGGCATCATGCTGGACTCTGCGTTACTTCACATTCTCAAAACAACCTGCAGGATGAGTTTTTGACTGTTTGAGGGAGGAGGCAACTATGGTTCTCAAAGGTTACATGACCTGCCCAGGGGCCTACAGCTGGTAAGTTGGCAGAGCCAGGATTGATTTTTAAGTTGGTCGGTCTGCCTATCTGTCTGTCTGTCTCCAACACCCATGTACTTGCTACCTCACTCACCACCCCGCCTCTTGATTTGGTGACAGTCTGCCTAGCCTTCACTCTCTCTTATTTGACATTCCAGCACTGACTTTCCTTGTCACTTGTCATGATACAGGCTCCTTTTCTGTAGATCTTCAGAAGCGGCCAGATCTTGAAAAGGCCTTGCTTACTTTGTACAGTACACTGCAGCCTCGTTTAAATGAAATAATCCACATACACCCTGAGAACAGTGCCTGGCACATGTAAGCCCTTAGTATGTGTTAGTTCTTACTAGTACATCCCTATATATCTGATTGTTCACTTTACCACTTTATGGATCATTTGGGTACCAGGTAGCGTAGACCAGGAGCTTGTATCACCCACCATTAAGCAGAATGGATATTCTCTTGGCTCTGTATATTAGTACAATGTACCATGATGCAACTCCAGCTTCTTCCTACCATGGTAAGGAGCAGGACCACGTGGTGATATAGTTTGGCTCTGTGTCCCCACCCAAATCTCATCTCGAATTGTAATCCCCAGGTATTGAGGGAGGGACCTGGTGGGAGGTGATTGGATTATGGGGGCACTTTTCACCATGCTATTCTTGTGATAGTGAGTTCTCACGAGATCTGATGATTTTATAAGGGGCTCTTCTCCCTTCCCTTCACATGCTCTATCTCACCTGCCGCCATGGAAGATGTGCCTACTTGTCACTTGTCATGATACAGGTGTCTATAATTACTCCTTTTCTGTAGACCTTCAGAAGCTGCCAGATCTTGAAAAGGCCTTGCTTACTTTGTACAGTATACTGCAGCCTCATTTAAATGAAATAATCCATGTATACCCTGAGAACAGTGCTTCCTTCCACCATGATTGTAAGTTTCCTGAGGCCTCCCCAGCCATGCGGAACTCTGAGTCAGTTAAACCTCCTTTCTATATAAATTACCCAGTCTTGGGTATTTCTTTATAGCAGTGTGAAAAGGGACTAATACACATAGACAGTGATGTTGCAGGATCATGCTCATTCCAGACAGCAAAGGTTCTGGAACAACTCATGTTCATTCATTCTCATCACTGAATGATCAAACCTGGAGGAGAGGTGCACCACTCTCAGAGACTATAACCAAATCATTTTTTCATTACATTTCTTTAAGTAGGAGCTAAACTATAAACTGCTAAACTATAAAGGTTAGTGAAAATGTGATTCTTTTTTAACATTCACAAACTAGCTTTTTAGTTGAGGCAAACTCCTGCCCATCCTTAAGGTCCATCTCAGAGAGTTCTCTTGGGGCAACCCCACTGCTTAATACAATGCTTGGCATATAATAACAGGCCCTCTGCAAATAATAAAAGAGTTCTGGTTCCTTCTGGGAAAGTAACTAGTTTGAGTGTTAAGAGTCGCTTACCCTCCCTGAGCCTTAGTTTTCTCAGGGGACTAGGGGATCAACTGGATTTCTTACATTCCTTAAGTTCTACATTTAAGATGCCCAGGGAAACAATAAATCTTAGATATAAATGCTCCCTATAACTGATTTGAAAACAGAATAATTACCCAGTTTTCCATTTTAAAACATATCCTTAGGCCGGGTGTGGTGGCTCATGCCTGTAATCCCAGCACTTTGGGAGGCCGAGGCAGGTGGATCACGAGGTCAGGAGATCGAGACCATCCTGGCTAACATGGTGAAACTCCATCTCTACTAAAAATACAAAAAATTAGCTGGGTGTGGTGGCAGGCACCTGTAGTCCCAGCTACTCGGGAGGCTGAGGCAGGAGAATGGCTGAACCCGGGAGGCGGAGCTTGCAGTAAGCCGAAATCATGCCACTGCACTCCAGCCTGGGCGACAGAGCGAGACTCCTTCCCAGAAAAAACAAAAACAAAAAAAAACATATCCTTAGATTGTTTTACCTACAGTCATACAAAGACCAGGCCAAAAAAACTAAGTTACAGAGAGTGCACGACATCTCTGAAATCAGCATCATAGAATAAAGAAAACCCAAATGAGGTTCCGAAACAGCCCTCTTAACCTTAGAAATGATATTAGTAAAACTCTGCAGACTCTGGTGGCTAGAAAAAAATGAAGAAGACAAAAAGAAGTTCACTGACTGTAAGGAAAGGACAGAGGACAAGGTAATTGCAGAAGAGATGGATAGACAAGGCACAAGACATCTGTCATGCCCAGGGGGCCATATTAGCTCTATTACATTACTTCCACATCAACAGATCACCTCATTTATTAGCTAATCAGGCAGAATTCAATATTTTAAATTATCTTTCTTAATCCTGCATGTGATCAGTTGAATACCCAGGGCTCTAGAAATCTAATTGTAACTGCTTACCAGAAATGTCATCTTCACTTTGAGGAACTGAACCAGGGCCCAATCTAAGGCTGTTTTTTCCATTTTCCCGAGGTACTGTCCCACAGTCAGACCTGGACATGTATGTACATATGACTACCGCCCGACAGCTTAGTGGCTCCCTGAGGGGATCTGGGCCCCTGGCCCTGCTTCAGAACTCAAATATGGCCAGTGACTGAAAGAGGAATATGGTAGTAGAGAAGCGGGGTATGGAAGTGGATGTAGAGTACAGAAAAGGAACCATTGTTTCAGCCTTGGAAAAAGTCAAGAGAGAAAGAACTAAATCTAGATTTAGAATGTTCTGTGGACCTAGACATGAAATAGTCCCTCTGCCCAGTGAGAGGGTACTGTATAAGGTTATGGGAGCTTGCTTACCCATCTACGATTAGGATTTCACTTCCTCTTAGCTTCCTACATCTAAGCCCCACCTGTCCACCCTCCTTAAGCTTCTAAGACATTGGTGTGATAATATGGCAGTGAGCCTGTGGTCTACTCCTCGCCCATCTTCCTAGGATGTTGTAATGGTGTTCTCAGGAGCAAATCTGCCAAGACAACACAATAGATTTTCTAAGTGGCTTCCATTGAGTGACAACGTTTCTAGGGTAGACCTGAAATTATGAGGAGGTGAAAAAAAACCACCTAGAGCCAGGCGCGATGGTGCATGCCTATAATCCCGGCACTTTGGGAGGCAGATGTGGGCAGATTGAGCTCAAGAGTACAAGACCAGCCGGGCAACATGGCGAAACCCCATTTCAACAAAAAAAGTTAGCCAGTATGGTGGCACACGTCTGTAGTCCCCACTACTTGGGAGGCTGAGGCAAGAGGATCAGTTGAGCCTGGGAGACCAAGGCTGCAGTGAGCTGAGATCGTGCCACTGTACTCCAGCCTGGGCAACAGAGCGAGACCCTGTCTCAAAAAGAGAAAAAAAAAAAAACGCCTAGAGCCAAACCATAGAGCCCATGGCAGTGGGAGCCATGCCCACTGCCCTCAATGCCCATTGCTGCTGATGGAGTTGGACAAGGAAATAGAAAAAGAGGTGTGTGGTTCATAGCTTGCTGAACTCTGCCCTTTGTATAAAAGTGTGTGCATGTGTGTTTGTGTTGTAGGTTAATGGTGTGTATACTTTGCGTGTCTATGTACTGTGAATAAACAGTTAATTACATGAATGTCATGTGCTTATGTGTACGTGTGTGTGTGAACAGAATGTACTGCAGTGAGACAGAGTTTAAAGCCGCTATAAAGCAAGTCATTCTTGCTTTCCTCTTCCTGTTTCAGTTCCTTTAAAAACAAATACAGAAGTGTTCTATACTGTGGTACAACCCCTGAAAAAGCTATGGATTTGGAGATCAAAGGGATCCAGAGGTTA
Source organism: Nomascus leucogenys (assembly GCF_006542625.1). Taxonomy (NCBI): domain Eukaryota; kingdom Metazoa; phylum Chordata; class Mammalia; order Primates; family Hylobatidae; genus Nomascus; species Nomascus leucogenys. The sequence continues at coordinate 58,941,030 of NC_044399.1, forward strand.
GGTGAAGTACATCTCCCCTAAGAGATGCTCTAAAAACTGAAAATGTTATATTGTTTTCTTTCCTTGGTCAAGCAAACAAAAATTAGAAAAAGAAAGATTATAGTGACATCTGCTAGGTGCCTTCCCCATGACTGTCCTGTTCCCAACTAGGAAAATCTTTTTCCTTCATTTAGTATTCTCTTTAACTTTTAGTTTTAATATGTAGGAATCTAATTGTTTAAATCAAGTTGTATGTGACTATAATCTGCATTAAACACATACATTTATTTCTCCCCTCACTAGTCCAAGGCAAGTCAGATTGCCTCTCTTTCCTTCCTTCCTTTCCTCCTTTTATCCTTCCTTCAAATGAAATATTTCAACCACACTGAGCAGTATAGAGAATAATATCATGAACATCCATTGACTCACCACCTAGCTTTATTGATTTTTAACATTTTGCTACTTTTGCTTCTGATAGTTTTTAAGAAATAAAATATTACAAATACACTATGACTCCTGTGTTTAAGATGCTTAATGTTATGAAGAAGTTGGCTTTTTTTCTTTTAAGATATTGGGTCTCACTCTGCCACCCATGCTGAAGTGCAATGGCACCATCATAGTTCACTGTAGCCTCAAACTCCTGGGCTCAAGCCATCCTCCCACCTTAGTCTCCTGAGTAGCTGGGACCACAGGCGTACACCATTATGCCCAGCTGATTTTTTTTTCTAGAGCTGGAGTCTCACTTTGTTGAACAGCCTTGTCTCATACTCCTTCCTGGCTTCAAGCAATCCTCCCACCTCAGCCTCCCAAAGTGCTGGAATTATAGGCATGAGCCACCACACTGAGCCAGAAATTAGCCATTAATAATACATTTGAAGACAGTATTAGCTTATTAAAACATCTCTTGTTCTTTGCCATTCTGCAGTTTTACTACAGGGAATCTAGATCTGAATTTATTTATACTACTCATGACTCTTCTTCCTGAATCTCAGTATTTATGTTTTTTCATCAATTCTGAAAAACTCACAATCATTTTCTCTTATTGTTGCCTTTCCCCTATTTTCTGTGGGAACCCTATTAGATATTCTCTCTCTCTCTCTCTCTCTCTCTCCATACATATATATAGATACAGATATATAGATATAGATCTATGTAGACCTTCTCTTTCTATTCTTCATGTCTTTTAAACTTTGTCTCCTTCATAATTTCTATATCCTGGTCTTCCAGTGCTATATTCTGGGTTATTTCTTCAGGTCTTTTGCCCAGTTCATTAATTGTCTTCTTAGCCATGTCTAATTTGTTTAGAAACCTGTTTTTGTGTTTAGAAACCGTATTTTTCATTTCTAAAATTTCCATTTGATTCTATCTCAAACCTGTCCATTCTTTCATATGGTAGATTCTTATTTTTAAATTTCTTATTTTGTCTTTAATCATTTTAAACATGTATCTGTAGTTTCTTTTAGCTGACTCTATTATCTGAAATTGCTGAGGACTAATTTCTTGTGTAACTGCTTACTCTCTTTCATGGTAGATTGCTTTGTCACATGTTTTATAATTGCGGGCTGTGAGCTTATCTTCAGTGGTACTTTATCTGTGAGAATCCTATGTAGTCTAGGTTGAAGGTATTTCTTGCCTGAGAAATTTGCCTTTGCTTCTGCCTGCTGCCCCAGGAGTATCCCTAGCTGAGGAATACTTTTATTTTGATATCTTGGCTTGTGAATTTCTGGCCACACAGGTAATATAAATTTCTTTTTTTAATGGCTTCTTTTTGTCTGTTTATTTCTGCTTTATATTATGAAATCTTTGTTAAAATGTACTACAGCATATAAAACTACATATTTTAGATGATCTGTTCTTCAGGTATATCTCTATACCTTAATCCTAACTTTAACTCTTTTTTTTTTCTAAGCACTTTTCTAAGTACTTTATTTTTTTTTATTATACTTTAAGTTTTAGGGTACATGTGCACAACGTGCAGGTTTGTTACATATGTATACATGTGCCAAGTTGGTGTGCTGCACCCATTAACTCATCATTTACATTAGGTATATCTCCTAATGCTGTCCCTCCCCACTCCCCCCACCCCACGACTGGCCCTGGTGTGTGATGTTCCCCATCCTGTGTCCAAGTGTTCTCATTGTTCAGTTCCCACCCATGAGTGAGAGCACACAGTGTTTGGTTTTTTGTCCTTGCAAGTTTGCTGAGAATGATGGTTTCCAGCTTCATCCATGTCCCTACAAAGGACATGAACTCATCCTTTTATGGCTGCATAGTATTCCATGGTATATATGTGCCACATTTTCTTAATCCAGTCTATCACTGATGGACATTTGGGTTGCTTCCAAGTCTTTGCTATTGCGTATAGTGCTGCAGTAAACATACGTGTGCATGTGTCTTTATAGCAGCATGATTTATAATCCTTTGGGTATATACCCAGTAATGGGATGGCTGGGTCAAATGGTATTTCTAGTTCTAGATCCTTGAGGAATTGCCACACTGTCTTCCACAATGGTTGAACTAGTTTACAGTCCCACCAACAGTGTAAAAGTGTTCCTATTTCTCCACATCCTCTCCAGCACTTGTTGTTTCCTGACTTTTTAACCAGTGTGTGATGGTATCTCATTGTGGTTTTGATTTGCATTTCTCTGATGGCCAGTGATGATGAGTATTTTTTCATGTGTCTGTTGGCTGCATAAATGTCTTACAAATTTACAAGAAAAAAACAACCCCATCAAAAAGTGGGCAAAGGATATGAACAAACACTTCTTAAAAAGTAGTATAAATTTCACAACCCAAACTGCTTAGGAACAGGATCACATTACAAAGTCTCAGTAACAGGATTTGTTGCTGTTTCTCTGAGCCGGTGGTGGAATTTTTTTTTCCTGGCTCATCTTTTCTGTAGGAGTCTTAGTTCCAGCACTCCACTTTGCTTGAAACCCACCTTTTGTCCAAACATGGCCATTAAAGCCCAAGCCCCAAGATTACCCGGACCAGCAAACCGCTTGGATGGCCATAGTTTATGCTCTTGCCATGCTAGTTTTTAGAACTCTCTTTGTTTTTGGACTCTGGGAAAATCTTATTTCTATTTTTTAGATATACTAATAGTAATAAGGCTTCTGTTTTATCCCAGAGTTCTGAGTATCTTGTAGAAGGAGAGTTTTCAGATCTCTAGGCTACAACATTGCTACAAAGAGAAGCCTAAATTGTGTTTCTTCACAGGCAGTGATCACAGTCAGGGTCCTCAGGCCGCCTTTCATCTTATTCTCAGAGCATCGTGGGAGTTCCAAGACTAATGATACAAAAGCAGCCTCTAGAACTGAAAACAGTTCCTTAAGAAATAGGAAATACCCTATTGGAAAGAATGGCAAAATGGAATGAGGCACATCCCACTGTACACTTTCTTATTCAGCACACTTTGAATTTTCCACATGCCACACAGTGGATATACACTGGTATGCCAGGGACACACTGGCATAATAAGACAGTCCCTGGCCACAAAGAGCTTGGAATCCAGAAGAGTGCATAGTCCATACAGCCAGAATGAGAAGTCCCATGGTGATGCAGTGGAGGGGGCCCATCTAGCCTGAGGAGCCCAGGGAAGCTGTTTGAGAGCGTAAGGGAAGGAGCTGAGCTGAAGGATAAGGCAGAGGCAGCTTGGTAAAGTGGCACTCAGGCAGAGGCAGCAGCTCATGAAGCAGCTAAAGGGAGCATGGCATATTTGTGCTGCTTCAAATAGTTCTATTTGGAAAGACCTGAGTACAAAGAAGAGTGGGAAAGGATGAGGTGAAGAGGTGGCAGGGTTGGGTTGTAAAGGGCTTCCTTTGCCACTTCTGAGAATTCACACTTCTGAGGGCAATGGGGAGCCATTTAAGCAAGGGATACATTTGATCAGATTTACACTTTATAAAAAGATTAATATGGCTGCTGTGTGAAGAATAAATTGGAGTTTACAAGACTGGAGTCAGGGAGAAAGTCCAGAGACTGTCATTTTGATCTGGGTGAGAGATGGTGGCAGCCTGGACTAGGGAAGTGGAAATGGGGATGCTGAGAAGTGGATTTGAGAGCTCATGGGAATTCAGATGACATAAAGATAGTTCATTTCCTTAAAAAAAAGTGGGGGCAGGGGGGAGATAACTAAGATGGTTATTTCATAGTTGAAACAAACAGATCATTCTGTCAGTCCGAGTGGTTTTCAGCATATTTTTTACTCTGACTCACATAAAGGCTAAAACCTACTCCCACTAGAAAGAGTTCCTGTCATCAGTGATTCTCTGCAGATAGCACAGAAAGATGCCTATATAACTTAAAAAAAAATTAAAATCTCAGGTGATCCGTAAATGCCCTTCCATCCGGTATGCCTGCCTTCTAGGGAATCACTGATCTGTGTAACAGGGAAGCATTTGGAGCAGAAATCAATCCTTCATTTAAAGTAACTGACATTTGAAGGTAACTCTTTTGCAACATAATGCTAGTTCAGATACTTGCCCTACCGCCTGTGCCTTAGACACTAGCTTATTCCTGGTAGAAACACAGCCTTCACGTAACTATGCATCCTTCCCTGATAAAGTGACAAATCAGCCAGTATATGACGAATTTGGGTTGTGTAGACAAATATACCAGGTGCACCAGCCAAGACATACACGGTTGTGAATCATCCACACCAGCTTTCAATGCAGTTAGATTCACAGAACAATTGCTCAGTTCCTTCCTTCATTTTCACAGTGTAGACCTGGCTCAAGACCCAAGAGTGAAGCAGCAAGTGTGAAGAAGCAGAAACATTATAAATAACCCAGAGAATCCTTTTATAACAGCAACTGCCTACTGATTTTGTGGCCTAACAGCTCAAGCAAAAATGAATATAAATACAACATTGTGCAATGACTAATTACTCAAAATTTTGTGCATCAGCAGAAGTGGAACCTGTGGTTGGTGCTAATATTATGAAATGCCTTTGCTGTTTAATAATCTGGCAGCTCTGTATTATTTAGCATGCATTTTTCTTGGAGAACAATGATTTTATTTCAAGTACCTCTCACTGAAATAAAAAAGCAGCTGTTAGAAGATGAACATTTGGCAGAAAATATTTTAGCGAATCTTTTGTAAGATACTAAGTCCTATTGGATTAACTGTTTTCTGTCTAGAATAGTGGAGTCACAAAAAAAAGGGGGATTGCTGACCACAAAAGGCAAAAGGCCAACCTTTAGAACTCAGTGAATCACTAACAGACATTTTAGTTTTAATTGCCATTTACTCACCAATATATATACAAAGCTCTCATTAATATTGCCTGAAGAATGGGCCCTTTTTAATTCCATTTTTAGCTGGCTCTCAGGATTCCACTTCTCTTTCATTAATGTGGAATTCTTTAAATTATAGAATAAATTAACTCACCGCAGATATTTTGGGCAGAATGGGGTTTTCAGCAATTTTCAGCCTCCACAGGCCATTCTTCTCAGCAGCTTGCCAGCCAGCAGAGCGGTGAGGGCCGTGGCTGGGAGCAGCACCTGCCCCTGAACTTGAAGAGAGGCTAGAGAAGCCCACTGGGCTCTTGGCCCAAGCCCACTCTCAGGGTGACAGTGTCCTTCACATGTTCCTCAGGCTGGCCAAACAAGGGGTGTGCCAGTGGGTAAGCCACATCACCATAAGGCTGCTGGGCACAGCCAGTTTCAGCCAAAGAACATTATGGTTGAGCTGCATTAATGTAGCCATATTGACTCAGGGACAATTTTTACATTATTATAAGCAAAACAGAAAATGTTCTTTTTTAAATTATCAAGAAATGTGAAAAAACAAAGAGTTTCATCTTATCTCCAGTTCCCATTCCTGGGTTGAAGTGGGTGATAGGTAAAGATTAAAAATGGAAGAGTTTTCAGAGATGGCTGAAGATTATCTATAGGGTGAGGCTCAGGCTCAGGCCGAGGGTGGAATGAGGTATAGAAAAGGGAAAGGATCAGGCATGTCTGTTCTGTATATTATTTGGCAATACGAGACACTATATCTACATTTTTTACAAATGTTATCTCAAAACAGCTTCGTCAAAATGCTCCACTTCAGTCCTGGTCTGACCAGCCAGCCCAGAGCCCATCACAAACTAACAAAGCTGAGAAGGGGCCCTGAGACATGGTCAGGCCCCAGATGGAGCCAGCCAGTGGCCTCTGTCAATATGAACTAATGGCTGACTTGGACCGGGAGCCATTTGTCACCAATAGTGGGGCCAGATCTGTCCACAGCACCAAACTGTGAGGTAGGTTAAGCACCTCAACCTGTGTGAAGGCTGAGATGGCTGAGACACACTGCGTCAGGCAGGGGATTTCTTTTGTCTTTGACTCAATTTTAGATGGAATCCATGTGATGCAGTTATTATGATTATCTGTACTCTTTCTTAAAAATGGCTACTAAATACTTGTAGGGTATCAATAAAGGAAGAATCTGGCAGTTCTGGGATGAAGGTTAATAGAATTTTTCTTGTTCTATAGTAGTTGAAATTTAATCAATGTATTGAAATTCAGAAGATCAGTGTCATTTGTAATACCACTTACTGTCGCTTTGGGCAGTGAAGTGCTGCCCTGAGCATATCTTAGCCCCAACTTACTTTGATTTTGCACTCAACCCCTTGTTGATCCTTCTCTGTTCTCACCTATCTTGAAAGAAGGTTTTAGCCTCATAAACCTCATTCCAGATAGAAATACATAATTCAAGAGAAACACTGATGTCAAAGAAGAGAAGGCATACCAATTTGTGTCAGCATTTGCTGTAAATTAGGAGTACAGGGAGAGTTTAATGTAATGTAGAATTGGAATTAAAATAGAACCAATATTTAGGCAGTCCTCCGCCTCTTTTTTTCCCTGCTGTGACATGGATTGACTTTCTCCCAGCTTAAGTACCTAATGTAGTTCATTTTTTTTCCTTTCTGCTGGAATTCCCCCTCCCCCCCCCCCCACAAAATACTACATATTTATTTCTGGCATCCAAAATTAAATATTTTCACCTTTTCCATTCCAATCACAACCAAAAACTCAGGGTATGAAGAGGTGGAGTTTTCCCCCTCATCTTCCACACCTTTGCAGCATAGAAAGGACCTCTGGTGGCCAGGCACAGTACCTCATTCCTGGAATCCCAGTACTTTGGGAGGCCAAGACAAGAGGATCGCTTGAGCCCAGGAGTTTCTGGAGACCAGCCTGGGCAACATAGAGAGACCCCATCTCTACAAAAAAATTTTTTATAGCCAGGCACAGTGGTAAATGCCTGTAGTCCCAGCTACTCAGGAGGCTGAGTCGGAAGGATCGTTTGAGTCCAGGGAGGTCAAAGCTGCAGTGAGCCGTGATTGCACCACTGCACTCCAGCCTGGGTGACAGAGCGAGACCCTGTCTCAAAAAAAGAAAAAAAAGACCTCTGCCATGCCAGTGTAATCAGTTCAGCTGTTGTAAATAACTATTAATCCCTCCTTAATACAGTACTAATGTGGGTGTTACCTCCATGGTTTCTTTTTTCCTAAGCTGAGAATAAAAGGTTGATAGTGAACATCTCACAATGTAAATTTGTGCAAGGTGTTTCTGTAACTTGTGAGAATTCTTTAGCACACATGCAAGAGTGTTCTTCCTTTTAAAGTGGTCACGTTGGGAAGCTTCACATTCAGACCACATGTTTTCAGAACCTTTTTGGAGCTCTTTATTTGAATTTCTGCCAGAGCCAATCTTGTTCTTTACAGTTGCCCATTGGTTTTGGCCAATGGTGGAGTTCCCTAGCTTGATCCCTCACCTTAATCATTAGACTTGGCTTTAAACAATTCACTCTTTCCAGAAATAAATTCCTTAGGATATGGTTCTCAAAATATAGCCCTAAAGCCAGCAGTATCGCCATCACCTGGGAAGTCATTAGAAACACACATCCCAGGCCCCACCTTATATTTAATGGATCAGAAACTTTGGGGATGGAGCCCAGCAGTAGGTGTTTTAACAAGCCCTCCAGGCGATTCCAGTGCATGCTCAAGTTTAAGAACCACTGACTGAGATGAAATGTGCCTCCATTGAGGATATTCAAAGATATGCTACAGATTTTGAAGGTACTGAAAGAGAAGTTTCAAAATATTTTTGAGCAAAGTTAGAATACATTTATGGCCTCCCCAGAGGACTGCTTTAATGGGGACTGGGCTTTAACCAGGGTGTTCCAGTTCTATCACCTAGCCATTTAACCTTGAGCAAGTTCTTACACTTGGTTTCTCATCCGGAAAATCAAAGACCCACCCTACCTACCTCACAGCATTGCGATGAAATTCAAATTTAATCACATCTGCAAACATGCCCTGTAAACCAGAAAGTGCTGTGGAAAAGTGAAAGTCATGTCACTCTGCAGGCAGAATTCTGGTAGCCTGAGCATTATGTCAGGGAAATGAGTGGGGCAAAGGCTTATATTTATCATTTCCCTGGCCAGATATACCTTTTTGTCTATATAATGGCCTTATGGATGTGTCTCAGATTCTGCCATTTCAGCCTACCAATTCATCTGGTATTGAGAGAGGAAAACCATTGCCTGATTAGTAGCTACAAAATGCTAGAAAAATATTAATATATCCATTTTCAGGTCGGTCCTGGTGGCTCACGCCTTTAATTCCAGCACTTTGGGAGGCCGAGGCGGGCGAATCGTTTGAGCCCAGAAGTTTGAGACCAGTGTGGGCAACATGGCAAAACCCTGACTCTACAAAAAAATACCAAAAAAATTAACCACCCACCTGTAGTCCCAGCTACTTGGGAGGCTGAAGTAGGAGGATCACTTGAGCCCAGGAGGTTGAGCCTACAGTGAGCTGAGATCGTGCCATTGCACTCCAGCCTGGGAAACAGAGTGAAACCCAGTCTCAAAAAAAAAAAAAAAAAAAAGGAAAGAAAAATATATCCATTTTTTGGCTGGGCATGGTGGCTCATGCCTGTAATCCCAGCACTTTGAGAGGCTGATGTGGGTGGATTACTTGAGGTCAGGAGTTTGAGACTAGCCTGACCTGTATAGTGAAACCCCGTCTCTACTAAAAATACAAAAATTTCCCAGACATGGTGGCGCACGCCTGTAATCCCAGCTACTCAGGAGGCTGAGGCAGGAGAATCGCTTGAACCCAGGAGGTAGAGGTTGCAGTGAGCTGAGATTGCACTACTGCACTCCAGCCTGGACGACAGAGTGAGACTCAGTCTCAAAAAAATGAAAATAAAAAATACAAAAGAAAAAATATATCAATTTTCAAACTTGCTGTTTCCTACAAGGACCCAGGAAAGCTCGGAAATGAGCCATCAGGGCCAACTATGTTGTGTGGATACTGAAGCTCTCATGCCTGGAACATGGCACACACCAGCAGTGCAAGGGTCTGTCCTAAAAACATCATTTTATCCCTGTGCAGGGGTGTCTGGACCTTCAAGGAGGAAACTCAGTGCTCATTGCCACACATTAACCACTGCAGAGAGATCGAAAAGAAAAGCCCTCAAGAAAATCAGATCTGCGGAAACCAAGATTTACAGACCAAACCAGTTAATGCAAGTTTGTCCAACACAAATTTGTAAACTTTCTTAAAACGTTATGAGAATTTTTCTGCAATGTTTTTTAACCTCATCAGCTATCGTTAGTGTATTTTATGGCCCAAGACAATTCTTCTTCCAGTGTGGCCCAGAGAAGCCAAAAGATTAGACACCCCTGAATGTATCTGTGTTTGAGAAGAATGTGGATGGATTTTTACCTTAGAGATTAGCCTTTACAAACAACTTCATCATAGGATTCTTTTTTTTTTTTTAAGTCAAGGTCTCACTGTCACCCAGCTCACTGCAGCCTCAACTTCCTGGGCTTCAACAATCCTCCCACCTCAGCCTCCAGAGTACCTGGGACCACAGGTGTGCACCACCACACCTGGCTAAAGTTTTGCATTTTTTTGTAGAGACTAGGTTTTGCCATCTTCCCCAGGCTGATCTCAAACTCCTGAGCTCAAGGAATCCGCCAGCCTTGGCCTCCCAAAGTGCTGAGTTTACAGGCTTGAGCCACCGTGCCTGGCCAGGAATTCTTAAACAGCAAGCTGCTGGTACATTTATAATTTAATTTGAAAACTTTACAAACTCTTTAATGAACACTTCTGGGCAGGAAGGAAGCTAAACCTGTTGCCTCAGTGCTTATTGGAAATGAAGTTTCAATGGCACAGAACCACCTGGCCAACACCAACTTCACTTTTCACACAAAGTGCCAGCTAAAATTGAGATTAGGTGTGAGTATATTAATAATTGGTTAATTATGGTTACATTATTGGATAATTACAGAACAATAAGCTATTGGTTAATTATAGAATTAGAATATGAAATGATTTTGCTCAAAAATGTGTCCCCACTTAACAAATCTCTAGAGACAAAGTAGATAAGTGGTTCCTAGGCCTGGGGTGGGTGGGGAGGAATGGGGAGTGACTGTTACTGAGTATGAGGTTTCTTTCAAGGGAGATGAAGATTTCTAAAATTAGATTGTGGTGATGGTTGCTCAACTCTGTAACTATACTAAAGAACATTGAATTGTACACTTTAAATGGGTGTATTCTATTTATATTAATTATACCTCAAAGCTGTTTTTTTAAATCCAATAGCTAATGAATTGCAGAGCCAAGACAAAAAAATTGTACCTATTTAAAAGACGGAAGCAAAAATAATATCAAAACTTTGCTGCATGCAGTTTAAGACTTGATTCATATGAAAGTGGTCATTTGAAATACATTAAGCCAGAAAATACTTGCTCTTTTTTTTTTTTTTTTTTTTTTTGAGAGTCTCGCTCTGTTGCCCAGGCTGGAGTGCAGTGGCACAATCTCAGCTTACAACAACCTCCACCTCCCAGGTTCAAGTGATTCTCCTGCCTCAGCCTCCCGAGTAGCTGGGATTACAGGTGCGGACCATCATGCCCTGCTAATTTTTGTACTTTTTTTGTGTGTAGATGGGGTTTCGCCATGTCAGTCAGGCTGGTCTCGAGCTCCTGACCTCAAGTGATCTGCCCACGTTGGCTTCCCAAAGTGCTGGGATTACAGGTGTGAGTCACCATACCTGGCCCCTGCTCTGTCTTTTAATTGCAGAGTAATTAAAAAATGGATTATCTCAGACTAATAATTGACTTTTTTTTTTTTTTTGAGACAGAGTCTTGCTCTGTCACCCAGGATGGAGTGGCACAATCCAACAGGGGCACAATCTTGTCTCACTGCAACTTCCATCCCCTGACTCAATAAATCCTCCCACCTCTGCCTCCCAAGTAGGCGGGACTATAAGTATATGCCACCAAACCCAGCTAATTTTTGTATTTTCTGTAGACACAGGGTCTCACCACGTTGCCCAGGCTTGTCTTGAACTCCTGGCCTCAACTGATCCTCCCGCCTCAGCCTCCCAAAGTGCTGGGATTACAGGCATGAGCCACCACACCTGGCTAATAATTGAAATTCAAATGTCAAAAATCAAGGTGGCTGGTAGTAGAAGGCAAAGTAACGGACATTTGCGACATAATGGTTTGTCATGTTCCCTACAGATTTCTTTAGAAAAAAATCAGCACTTACACAATAATGATAAGAAAACTGAAATCTCACTGTCCTTCATGATGCTCATAAACTGACCTGGTTAGAGAAGGCTGTAAGGTTGAGGTTCAGGAAAGGATGTGATCTCATCCTTATGATAGAAATATGCACTGATAAGAGAAGTTAGAAAAATTCAGATTTTGGCCAGGTACAGTGGTACGTGCTTGTAATGCCAACACTTTGGGCAGCCAAGGCAGGAGGATCACTTGAGGCCAGGAGTTTGAGACCAGCCTGGGCAACAAAGAGAGACTCTGTCTCTATAAAAATATTTTTTAAAGAGAAAAGAAAGAAAAAGAAAAATTCATATTTGAGCTGTGGAACTGGGCTCTTCTGTAAGCAGCATTGTGCCTAATGGCATGTTCACAAACAGACCGCTCAGTCCTGTCTGCATAGGGGAGAACCTTTCCACTTTCCCACCTTGGGAAAGATAGGCCATGCCATGCGGGTTCTCATCTTCTTGTTAAATTCCTCACTCCAGGGGTTGAGTTTCCCCAGGACTCACTGGTGGCCATGGAGACTGTAAATGGAGGTAAACAGGAGAGGAACTGGCTGACAGAGGTAGGGATTTCTGGCTCAGTGAGGAAAGCAGGGAGGTATTAGCTTGCATTGAACTTAGAGTTGCTGCGCAGGGCTTCTTAACTCACTAGAAGTCCCTGACTGGGCCACTGGTAGTTCTTTGGGACAAGAGGTCCTGCTTCACTTTTTCTCAAACTTTGTTTTTCATCATCACCCCACACCAAGGAAACTTTTGGGACTTTTTTTCCTAATCACCCTGCCTCTTCCCCCATGAAATTTTTATACCACGTACACACACACACACACACACGTTCCTTGACCTACAATGGGATTACATTCAGATAAACTAACCGTAAACTGAAAATATGATTAATAGAAAATGCATTTAATACAGCTAACCTACTGCTATACTTGAGATGTTGTCCCTGCTAAATCTCATGTTGAATTGTAATCCCCAGTGTTGGAGCTGGGGTCTTGTGGGAGGTGACTGGATCACGGGGGTGGATTTCTCATGAATGGTTTAGCACCATCCCCTTGCCGCTGTCCTCAAAATAGTGAGTGAGTTCTCTCAAGATCTGGTTGTTTAAAAGTATGGCAGTGGGGCACAGTGGCTCATGTTTGTAATCCCAACACTTTGGGAGGCAAAGGCAGGTGGATCACCGGAGTTCAGGAGTTCAAGACCAGCATGGGCAACATAGCAAGACTCTGTCTCTAACAATAACAAAAAAATATGTATATATATATGTTTTATATATATATATATATATACACACACATACACACTACTCGGGAAACTGAGACAGGAGGCTGGCTTGTGCTCCGGAGGTTGAGGCTGCAATAAGTCATGGGTGACAGAGTGAGACCCTGTGTCAAAAACAAAAGTGCGTGGCATCTTCCCTGTCACTCTCTTTTGCTCCTGCTCTCCCCATGTACCATGCCTGCTCCTGCTTCGCCCTCCACCATGAGTGAAAGCTCCCTGAGGCCTCCTCAGAAACCACACAGATGCCAGCACCATGCTTGTACAGCTGCAAAACTATGAGCCAGTTAAATCTCTTTTCTTTATAAATTAGCCAGCCTCAGGTATTTCTTTATAGCAATGCAAGAACTGCCTAACACACCTACCAAACATTATATTACAGTTTGTACTGAATGTGTATCACTTTCACACTGTCATAAACTTGAAAAATTGTAAGTCGAACCATCATAAGTTGGGATCGTGTGTGTGTGTGTGTGTGTGTGTGTGTGTGTCTTTGTGTGTGTATACTGTGGCCCTTTGGAGAGCATTTGTATAATATCTAAGGTTTTTTTCACGCACCCCCACCAAGAATGGATTTTGACCCCTTTCGGGGAGATACAGCCCCAGTTGAGAATGCATGCCCTGGATGAAATGAAGGCTGTAGGCAGGGCCCTTCTGTTCACTCTGAGTGAGTGGCGAGGTTGATAACATGGATTAAGTAGATCAGGCAGCCCTATATCCATCATTAATCAGGATAGGCCCTGACCTCAGGTTCTAGCACTGCCCTGCTAGAGGAACGTCCTCCAAAATCACATTGTTCCTGCACCATCTGTTCAGCCTGCCTGCCCCGTCCTCCAGCCTCTGCTACATCTCCTCTCCATAGGTGGCAGCCCTCTGCCCAGTGGCTGGCTAGCTGTGGTAGACAGTGGAATGCTCCATCAACTTGGCATTGCTGAGGATGTGCAGGCTGTCCCTGCCAGCAGTAACCCTGTTCCCATCCTGTCCTGCAGCCTTACCCACCCCAGCTCTAGGCCTCTACCCAGAAACCTCTCAATGTTCTCCCTCTCCACCTCCTCCCCAAATGAAAGCATGGGGAATGGATTTCAGAGACCCCAGCACACAATGGTGACCATGACTGGAACTCTCTGGAGCCTGGCATCCCTCATAAACAAGAGCCACAGGACACTGGCCTTCACCTCTTCCTGGCTCCAAGTGCATTCCTGGCCGCCCTTATCCTTCTACTCTGAGCTGGAAACATAAAGCCAGTCACAGCATAAACCCCTTGCCTCACAATCTTATGGATTGTGCCCTAGGATGGTGACCTTCTTTGTTTCTTAGAAGCCTTGTCTGGCCCCCTCTGACCTAGGTCATGGGCTTTCACTGCCAAAAACTTGAGCAACATAAGGGGCCGCTGAGATAATACCATCTTTGTCTGCCTCACCTTTGTTGAACACCTGCTCTGTGCCAAGCACTGTGCTAAGCCTTTTCACATACATTACTTAATTCAGTCTTCACAATGGCCCTATGAGGTAAGTTCCCATTGTACAGATAAATAAACCCACAGAAAAGCTGAGTAACTTGCCAGAGGTCACACAGCTAGTAAGTGGTGAAATCAGGACTTAAACCCAGGTCTGTCTGAAATCCAAACCATTTACTGCATTGTCCCAGTTGAAAAAAACATTTTCCAGTTGTATGAATAGAAATAAAAATGACACAAGACCTTTATTGCCAGTGAAAAGGCGGTGAATTTACCATTCTCAAAAGATGACGGAGCTGGCCAGGAGTGGTGGCTTGCACGTGTAGTCCCAGCTACTCAGGAGGCTGAAATGGGAGGATTGCTTGGGCCCAGGAGGTTGAGGCTGCAGTGAGCCGTGATCACGCCACTGTAACCCAACCTGGGTGACAGAGCAAGAGCCTGTCTCAAAAAAAAAAAACACAGCTAACAAAAAGGGGCAGAGGCAGGTTAAAACCAGGTACATATGACACCCACATCTCCTGCCTGTCACTGATTAACCCTTGGAGGACAAAGAATGACTTTTATGTTCCCCAGCCCAGTCAGCTAGATACTCGCGCCTCAGCCTCCTGCAGACAAGAACAAGGCAGAAGCCCCATTTTTAGAACTTGGAAGCAAGCGCAGAGCAAGCCTGGCCCCCGGGCCAGCCTAACATGAGCCATCTCAGCAGCTGGCGCAGCCCTCCTTGAAACACTCTCCCTTGAAGAAATTCTGACCTAAACCCAGTGCAGCCAGCAAGGCTGACCCTGTTGGTGGAATCTGGTGGCCCCAGTATGGTGGTGGGAGGTAGCAGAGACCCTGGTGGTTTACATTTGCCCTCTCTCCTTTTCCTGAACCCCTGGCAATATTCTTTTTTAAGAAATAATGCATTGACTTATGATTTAGTCATGTTTCATCCATTTGCTTTTCCCTGGCTTCTAAAACCACAAGCATGGCTGAGGAATTCATGTCCACAGTGTAGGCTCTGAATAGCTTTGTGTAGGGAGAGGTTTTGAAAAGAGAAGAAAGTGGCATCTACTTGTGAGATGGAATGCATGAAGACATCAGGGAGGAATGCACGCGCTGTAACTGTTAGGGTCCCTCGGCAGTTTGGGTAGTGACTCATTCAGCGTGGGTACGGATTCCTAACAAGTGAAGCTTGGTAGTGATGTCATTCTTGCAAGATTGTCTGGGATCTGTTAGAGCTGCCTGACAAGATCTTACCTTGGAGACTTTCATCACTTGGGGGTTTTTCCCAGCTATACTTCATACCCATCATTTCCTCCAACTTGTCCCCTTTTCTATCAACTGGAATTTGGCAAACCAGAACTTTCACGCATCTGTTCCATTGTCATCCTCCTACAGGGCGTTCCTGGGACAGTGTGTGCTCCTCACCTCATCTCTCAGCACCCATCCTCCTGAGAGTTCTTGGCTCAGTCAGTGCCTACCTCAGCTACGGTCCAGGCCTTGCACTAGGTCTCAGGACACGGAGGTGATGAAGACAGGTGTCCTACCCTCCAGGGGAGGGCAGGGGGCAGCCAGAGGGCCTGAGACTGGTGGTTTCAGGGACAGCACTGTGGTTTGAACATAGTGCTAGGCAATAAATACGTGATGACCAAATTAATACCCAAGCTGAGTCTCCAAAAATGAGTATAGGAGTTAGTCTAGGGAAAAGTCCAAGCCAAGGTGTCTCCATGTACTGAGACCCGTAAGTGAATAGGAAGAAGTAAGTTCCTTAAGTGAATAGGAAGAAGTAAGAGATGAAACTGGAAAAGTGGTTTAGGGAACCTCGTGTGCCATGTTAAGAAGTTGACGCCACGGAGGCCACATGGACAGATTTGCAATAGTGTAGAGGATGGGCTGGAAGGGTCCAGACTGGAGGCAGGGAGACTGGCTAGGAAATTAATGTGACCCTCTGAGGTGATGTGAACATTACTGGGGCAGTGGGGGTAGGGGTGGAGACGGGAGGACAGATTTGAGAAACATTTAGGATTTAAACTCGACAACTGGTGATTGATGAAGTATATGGGAAGATGCCCAGGAGACCCCCAGGTTTTCAGTGTGGAGGTGCCACAAGCTGAAAAGATAAGAAGAGGCCCATGTTAAGGCAGAGTTTTGAGTTCATTTTGGCCGTGTTGAGTTAGAGTTGCCTGCAAGAAACATGAGCCAGGTTAAGCAGGCTCACAGGTGGTTAGATACACAAATCCAAAGACAGAGGAGAGTCTGGGCTAAAGATACTGATTTAGGACCCATTCTATTGATAGCAGCTGAAACTGTATGGCTACATACACCCCAACTTCCTTTCCTGATCCATGTCTGTTTATCTAGGACTTTGGTGCCTACATGACCATTTTTCTCTCTGTCCCCATGCTGTCATGATGTAGGATGACTTCAGTGCCATGAGGATGAACCATTACCAAGTCTCATAGCTCCTAGATGTCCTGTACTCCGGTGACTCTTCACCTCCACTCCACTGCAGCCTCCCACTCCCATGACAACCTCCAGGACATTGCTAGTACCTCCTTGGGACCACTTCAATTCTCCAGTAAAACCTCACATCCTCCTCTCTGAGCAACCCCTGGCTTTCACCTCTTGTACGCCATTCCCACTTGTCTTAGTTCCCTGTACTTTCTCCTTGCCTGTTGACCCTCTCCTGACCTCTCTTCTTTCCTGATCCAGGTCAGACTCTCTGATTGTTCATCTGAAATATTCTTTCTTGAAACCTTTGCTTCCTTTGTACCCCTGCTCCTCCCCCACACCTGCCCAGGACAATGCTAGTTCATGTTCTCTGCTCCTGCCACAAGCACACAGAGGAAAATGGACCCCCCCCATGCAGTGGAGCCTCACTGGAGCTTCACAGCCTTCCCTCTTCCATCCCTGTATTTCTTCATCACTATGGAAAACATAAGCCTTCCCATGGGGAAATGGGAAAATGTGGGCAGTCTCTTTCCCCCAAAATAGCTTCTCCATCTGCTCTGCTGCTGAATTCCTGCACAGATGACCTTGGTACAAATCTCAACTGCCATTTACCACCTTTTCTTTACACTGGGCAAGAGATTTAACCTTGAATCCCAGTTTCCTCAGCATAAAATAAGGATGGCCCAGGGTTGCTGCTGGCGTCTGTGACACTCTGTGCAAATTATTGTAGAAGAAGCTGCCCCTCTCGATAGGCACACAGCTTGGTGAGCTGGCCATGGCCCACAGCCCACTCTCAGCCCTCAGCTGGGCACCCTTGCGCAATGCCACTTTGCCTAATCATACACCGCAGCCCTAAATAAGCCTACCTCCCCTGGGTTCTAATGAAAACAAAGGCCATAACCTGGAAAGCACTCAGCAGAGAGCCTGACTCTGAGCAGAGCCTCACAACAAAAGCTATCGCAGACCAGCAGACTCAGATTAACATGGAAGTGTGCTCTGCTGGGGATGTCACACATTTATGCCAGCTCCACAGCGTTTATTGGAGAGCAGAGCCTTAAGAAGCAGGGATATGAGTCGGGTACCTTCAGTGAAGGAACTAACCCATGGCCATAGTCAAGGGCCCAGGCAGGCAAGGGACAATGGGAGGGAGAGGGGAGTGAGGCAGCTATGGACAGACAGGATTGTCTGAAACGGAGGGGAAGGGAAATAAGAAACCAGCCTCCCTATGGCAACATTGCCTCGAGCCCTAGCAGCAGAGGCTGCCCACCCAGACCCACACCCAGCTCCAGGCACTGCCTCAGGGGCTCCTGCCTCTCAGATTCTCCCCTTGGGGTCATCTCACCAGCTGCTCATGAGTGTCATCTCTCACCAGCCCTGCGAAGTCCTCAACCCTCCCACCGGCACCCTCCCACCCCCACTAGAAGGCTCAGGTATTCCATGGGGCCAGTTTTCCTGTCCTTGCGCTTCCCTGATTCCCCAGCTTCCTCCATGGGCACCACTAGAACTCAGAACCCAGAAGTGTCAAGGACCTCAGGAAGGCAGGGGTTTCAGATGCCACACCCATTCTATAAGAGCAGCTCTTCCTTAAGAGGAAATCACTGTGAGAAGGCAAAGGGTAGTAGCCACATGGGTATTATATTGAAGGAAGATGAATTATTCCATCACCCCTTTTGGCACAAAAATAATTTTCAGTAAAAGGTTAAAACCATCATGTTGTATCAATGAGAACTATTTCATTATTCCAAGAATGATTGATTGGAAAGTACTTGACTTACAGGAAAATCACAGTGATACAATACAGCTCCTACTTTTAAAGCACTTTCCATTTAAAAAAAAATCATACCAGTGTATAAAAATAGTTACACTGAAGATGTGAATCAACAGCCAAGTAATTTATTGGCACTTGAAAGCTTTGTGGTATAAATAGATTCAACAATGAGAATATCAAGTAACTCTGGGCCGTGGCAACCTAACCTTCATTTTCACTAACACAAAAGAAAGTCACATGTAGTTCAGCAAGGGCCATCTGGTCACCTTAGAAGAGATCATGGGAAGAGAAGAACATGATAGAGCCAGGACCAATAAGTCAGGTCAACTCAAAGCAAGGGACAAGGCAGCAGGAGAAACAGAGGGGACAGAGAAGTAGTCCCTGCCCTAAAGAGAGTTCATATTGTCCCATAGCGAAGGCTTGTACAGAAAACGTTCAGCACAATGAACTCAAGTCCTAAGAGAAACACAAAGGGATTACAGGATGTCAAAAGGGAGGGAGACTCTTTTCAGCTTGGTTTCCTTCCTTTTTCCGTCCCTCTTTGCCTGCTTGCCCCAAACCTTCACTGGGTGGTGGAACAGGATGAGAGCAGGAATCACTGGGTCTGGGTACAAAGTGCAGCTCTGCCATTTACCTGCTCTGATAAATGACTGGTAAATGACTTACAAATGACTGGATGTTTCTGAGACTCAATTCCCTCAAGTTTCAGTGGCAGGGGAGTGCAGGGTCAGTGTGAAGATGAAATGAGGTCAATGTTGTGTGTGTGTATATAAATACCCAGCTTTGCTGCCTCTTGATGAGGAGCAAACAGTAAAAGTTCACTCTCTTCCTTACCCTTCCACTCCTCTGTAAAGAGTACAAGGCCTTTTCTTCCCCTTTCATGTTTAAATTTCAAAGAGTTTTTCCATCGTTGGATGTAGTGTGACTTTTCAGATCAGCCTTCTTTTCTTTGACCCAAAGGCCCCTGTCAGCCAGGAGCCTCCCTGCTTCTTTGTGGTTCGGGGCTCAGTAGTCCAACTGCTGCCCTCTTGGTGCAGAGAAACACAGAACCCCTGCATCTCACATCTGGTGAGAAGGTGGAGACTGGGGCAACTGAGAGACCGTCCATCAGCAAGCATTAATTGAACACACAGTACTTTTAAGGGATTGTAAAACTCTAAGGAGTCAGCAGGGAAAGACATGGACAAGATTTCCGACCTCTCATAAGAGTTTAACAGATGGAGATTGCCGCTGTCATGGTTCTTGGTTGAAAACAGAAGAAACCAGTGGTGGTCTTGGCATACGGCGCTGGATACCATCACAACAGGGCTGCCACTAACATCCCAGGCCTCAGCTTTTTGTTTTTTGGCAATCACTGTCACAGCTAAAAAGTGTTCCTCCCAGGCTGGGCATAGTGGCTCACACCTGTAATCCCAGCACTTTGGGAGGCCGAGGCAGGCGGATCCCCCAAGGTCAGGAGTTTGAGACCAGCCTGGCCAACATGTTGAAACCCTGTCTCTACTAAAAATACAAAAATTAGCCGGGCCTGGTGACACACGCTTGTAATTCCAGCTACCTGGGAGGCTGAGGCAGGAGAATTGCTTGAACCCAGGAGGCAGAGGTTGCAGTGAGCCGAGATCACACTATTGCACTCCAGCCTGGGCAACAAGAGCGAAAACTCCAGCTCAAAAAAAAAAAAAAAGAAAAAAAAAGAAAGTGTTCCTCCCGGTCCTCTCATTGTTTCATGGGGGTGTCATTGTCTAGTTCATGGTTACAATGGAAACTACAATGAGGTGGGTATTCCCAAGTGTGGGAAAGAGCTTCACTTCAGTCTACCCCGACTTGTAGCAGATGTCCACTTAAGAAAGAGAGAAATCATTCAGGGGTAGAAATTGGCCCATTTGCAAATTCACAAAGAGTGACTGATATTGATTTCTTTCTCACACTTGGGATTTTTAAAACTTCATTATTATTATTATTATTATTATTATTATTATTTTTGGGGACAGAATTTCACTCTTGTTGCCCAGGTTGGAGTGCAGTGGCGCAATCTCAGCTCACCACAACCTCCGCCTCCCAGGTTCAAGCGATTGATTCTCCTGCCTCAGCCTCCCAAGTAGCTGGGATTACAGGCATGCGCCACCATGCCTGGCTAATTTTGTATTTAGTAGAGATGGGGTTTCTCCATGTTGGTCAGGCTGGTCTTGAACTCCCAACCTCAGGTGATCCGCCAGCCTTGGCTTCCCAAAGTGCTGGGATTATAGGCGTGAGCCACCGTGCCCAGCCCCCAAAACTTCTTTAATAAAATTTTTTACTTTTAAAAAGTAAAACTTACAGAAATGTTGCAGTAGTCCCATATACTCTTCACCTAGTTTCCCCAATATTAGCATTTTACCACATTTGTTTTATTGCTTTCTCTCAAAATACATCAATATCATCCTTTTCTCGATTTGAGAGTAAGTCACAGACATCATGATTCTACCTCTTAATACTTCAGGATATGTCTCCTGAAAAAAAGGACATAACAAAAATACAATATAATTATCAAATTCAAGAAGTTTTACATGGAGATAATCTTATATGTACAGTCTAATAATGTGCCAATAGTGGTTTTTTATCATTTTTGGTTCAGGATCCAATCCAAGACTATGTGTTGCTTTAGTCTCCTTGAATATGGAACAGGTTCTTAAACTATGTTGTCTTTCATGACACTGATATTTTTTGAACAGCACAAGCTCATTGTTTTGTAGAATGTATGTCAATTTAGGTCTGTCTTATGCATTTGAGGCAGGAATACTACATCCGTGACCTTGTGTCCTTCTCCAGGCCCCACATCAGGGAGCAGTGGTGTCAGTTTGTCTTCTTATTGGTGATGCTACTGTTGGTCACTTGGTTAAGGTGGTGCCTACCAGGTTTCTCAAGTGTACAATTACTCTTTTTGTCCCTGTAATTAATACATAATCTGTGGGGGGATTATTTATAACTTGTAAATATCCTACCCTCATCCTACCTTTACCCAGCAGTGTTAATACCTCCATTGATGATTCCTCCCTCAATCAGACAGCACTATGATAGTTGCCAAATAGTGACTTTTTAAAGGTTTTTACTAGCTGGCATTTACTGTAAGGAAGAATTTTTCTTTCTCCAGTATATTTATTTATTTTATATCAGTATAGACTTGTGGATTCTTAATAACATTTAATGTGACTGTTAACAATTTATCTATTTTCAGAATCCTTTAAGTAAATTGCTTTTGTATTTTGTGGGTGAGTCAACCTAATTGCAACCAGAGCTCTTTCTTGATGTGGATTTGGCCATTTAATCTATACTCCACTCTATACCAAGGCAAACAGGAAATAGAATGCTGACCTTTTATAGGAATTGTTGGGTTAAGCACATAGGTTGTTGAAGTGTTTCGAGTAACTTTGGCAAAATGAGGTACTCTGGGAAGATATCATAAAGGAGCAGGGCCTTCTAAAGAAAGACAGCAAAGGGTTTTGAATGAAGGCCCAAAAAGGTAAAGAAGACTGGTAGGATCAATGGCTTCTAAACTAGACACAGAGAAAGGGGGACTTCGCAAGGCAAGAAGGAGTGGGAGAAGGGCAGAGCGTGAACCAGCAGTGAAGTGAACATGCCCAGTCTGCGTGGAGGCTGTGCAAAAGAGCAAGGGAGGTCAAGGGAGGAAGTGAAAAAATAAATGAAGAAATGACATTTAAGAGTTCTGTTCATTGATTTTAGGTAAAAAGATTGAGCACCAAGGGATGGTAGATTCAGTGGAAACAAAGCCATCAACTTTTAATTAGGGAAAAGACTAGAAATGCTTTTGGTCAGAAAGGAAAGAACTAACAGTTGTTTAGCTTTTATTTTTTAATTTCTCTCTTCTATTGAAAGTTGAGCTGTTTTTTAATGTTCACAAAATCCTTATGAGAGAGATGTTAATAACTTCATTTTATATATAAGAAAACAAAGTCACAGAGAATTTACATTAATTTCCCCAATGTCATAAAGCTAGTAAGTGGTGAGGCCAAGATTCACACACAGGTCTATCTTACTCCAAAGCCCAGGCTGCCAGAAGAAAGAAATCTTTAGACTGGAAGAGCAGAGGTGGAATTGGAGCTCTCAATATAAGGACAAATAACTTCCCATATGCCAATCAAAACTCTTAAGCATGGCCCACAGTAAATCTCAATAATTATCTCAACCACGCACTTTGGAGTAAATCAATAGTAAACCCAGGAAATAACTTTCAAGGTTTTCAAACCTGACATTCCTGTATAACTCAATACACATACCCACCCCTCTGCCTTTTTAAAAAATCAGTTGTATTAGATATAATTTTTATACAATAAGATTTTACCCATTTTCAGTGCATGATTCAATGAGTTTTGATGAATGTATACAGTCATTTAATCACCACTATAATCATAACCTAGAGTATTTTCATCACCCCAGAAAGTTCCTGTGCAGTCCCTTTGCAGTCAGTACTCCCCAGCCCCTGGCCTGCTTTCTGTTGCCACATTTTTACCTTTTCTAGGATTTCATATAAATGAATTGATATTAGTTGGGGTTCACCAGAGAAATCAGACCAAGAAGAGAGATGTATATGTGTATGTGTATATGTATATGTATATGTATGTGTGTATGTGTATGTAGTGTATGTGTGTGTGTGTGTGTGTAGATTTATTATGGGAATTGACATGTGCAGTTATGGAAGCCAAGAAGGCCCAAGATCTGCAGGATGGAGAACTAGGAAAGCCAGTGGTACAATTTGGTCTGAGGTCAAAGGCCTGAGATCCCAGTTAGTGTGCTGAGGGAGAGGGGAGAACATAGATGTCCTAGCTCAAGGAGAGAGAGAAAGAATTTGCCCTTCTGCCTTTTAGTTCCATCCACGCCCTCAACAGATTAGAAGATGCCTGCCCACATTGGTGAGGACCAATCTTCTTTACTCAGTCTACAAATTAAAATGACAGTCTCTTCCAGAAACACTGTCACAGACATAGAAACATTATTTCTGTTAAGCAGAAATAATGTTTAGCCAGCTATGTGGGCATCATTCAACGTAGTCAAGTTAACACATAAAATTCACCATCACAAAAATCATACAATATGACATGTAGTCTTTTGTGCCTGGCTTCTCCCACTTAGCATAATTCTTTTGAGATTCATCCATGCTGTTTTATCAGCAGTTCCTTCCATTTTATTGCTAAGTAGTATTGCCTTGTCTGGATGTGCCACAGTTTGTTTATCCATTCATCAGTTCTACAACATCTGGATTGTTTCCAGTTTCGAGTGATTATAAGTAATGCTGCTGTAAACATTCACATATAGGTCTTTACATGGATATATACTTTCATTTCTTTTGGATAAATAGCTAGGAATAGAATTGCTGGGTTTTATAAATACATGTTTAACATTATTAGGAAACTGCCAAACTATTTTCCAAAGTGTCTGTATCATTTTGCATTCCCACAAGCAATGAATAAGACTTCTCGTATCTCCACATTTACACCAACCATTGGTACTTTCAGCTTTAAACATTTGTCTTTGTACTAGGTATATAATGCCATCTCACTGTGTTTTGAATTTGCATTTCCCTAGTGTCTGATGATATTGAGCATCTTTTCATATACTTATTTGGCATATGCATGATGCAGCTTCTTTGATGAAGCTTCTGTTCAAATCTCTTGCCCATTTTTATTGGGTTGTTGGTCTTATTGGGTTGTATTATTGAGTTATAACAGTACTTTACCAGATACATGTTTTGCAAATATTTTATCCCAGTCCATGGCTTATCTTTTGATATTCTTTTGAAGGGCAAAGGCTTTAAATTTTGATAAATTTCAGTTTATCAGGTTTTTTAATCTTTGTGCTTTTGGTGTCCTAAGAAATTTGCCTAGCACAAGGTTACAGCTTTTCTCCTGTCTTCTTCTGGAAGTTTGTTGTTTCAACTCTTACATTTAGGTTTGTGACCCATTTTGAGTTAATTGTTGTCTATGGTGTGAGATAAGGGTTTGTGTTCTTGCATATGGATATCCATTTGTCCCAGAACCATTTGTTTAAAAGACTGCCCTTTCCTCCATTGAATTACTGGGTACAGGTTGAGTTTCCCTAATCCAAAATCCACAATCCAAAATGCTTCAAAATCATGAGCCAGGTGCAGTGTCATCCCTGTAATCACACTTGTAATCTCAGCACTTCAAGAGACCAAGGCAGGTAGGTCCCTTGAACCTAGGAGTTCAAGACCAGCCTGGGCAACATGGTGAAACCCCATCTCTCTCTCTGTCTCTGTCTCTCTCTCTCTGTATATATATATATATACACACACACACACACACACACACATACATACACACATACACATACACACAAATAAAAAAATTAGCTGGCCAGGCATGGTGGTTCACGGCTGTAATCCCAGCACTTTGGGAGGGCGTGGCAGGCGGATCATGCGGTCAGGAGCTCGAGACCAGCCTGGCCAATATGGTGAAATCTCATCTCTACTAAAAATACAAAAATTAGCCAGGCGTGGTGGCAGATGCCTGTAATCCCAGCTACTTGGGAGGCTGGGGCAGGAGAACTGCTTGAACTCAGGAGGCGGAAGTTACAGTGAGTCAAGATAGCACCATTGCACTCCAGCCTGGGCTACAGAGTGAGACTCTGACTCAAAAAAAAAAAAAAGGCCAGGTGTGGTGGCACACATCTATACTCCCAGCTACTTGGGAGGCTGAAGTGGGAGGATTGCTTGAACTCAGGAGGTGGAGGTTACAGTGAGCCAAGATCATGCCACCACACTCCAGCCTGGGCAACAGAGTGAGACCCTGTCTCAAAAAAAAGCTTCAAAATCTGAAATTTTTTCAGTGCCAACCTGACCCTCAAAAGAAATGTTCATTGGAGTATATTGGATTTCAAATTTTTGGATAAGAGATACTCAACCAGTGAGTATAATGCAAATATTCCAAAAATCAAAAAAAAAATCTGAAATACAAAACATCTCTGGTCCCATGTATTTCAGATAAGGGATACTCAACCTATACCTTTGTTGGAAATCAGTTGACCATATATTTGTGGGTCTGTATCTGGACTCTTCTATCAAGTTATCGAGTGAGCTACGTGTCTATCCTTATGTCAGTATCTCTGTGTCTAATTACTGCAGCTTATGGTAAGCCTGGAAACTTTGTTCTTTTTCAAAACTGTTTTGGCTATTCTAGGTCATTTCCATTTACATATACATTTTAAAATCAGTTTATTAATTTACAATAATTGCCAGCTGGGATTTTTATTGGAATTGCATTAATCTATAGATCAATTTGGGGAGAATTGATCTCTTAAGAATATTGAGTTTTCCCATCCTTGAAACTCTCACCATTTATTTTTCTTTAATTTTTCTTTTACTTTCCATAGCAATAGTGGATAGATCTTACACATATTCAGTTAAATTTAGCCTTAAATACTTCATTTTTAAAATGCTGTTGCAAATGTTTTGATAACTTTGAGTTCTTGTTCATTGCTAACATATAGAAATACGATTGGTTTTTTTCACTCTGTTACCCAGGCTGGAGTGCAGTGATGCGATCTTGGCTGACTGCAAGCTTCACCTCCCAGGTTCACACCGTTCACCTGCCTCAGCCTCCCGAGTAGCTGGGACTACAGGCGCCTGCCACCATGCCTGGCTAATTTTTTTTGTATTTTTAGTAGAGATGGGGTTTCACTATGTTAGCCAGGATGGTCTCGAACTCCTGACGTTGTTATCCACCCGTCTCGGCCTCCGAAAGTGCTGGGATTACAGGCGTGAGCCACCCTGCCCGGCCACAGTTGGTTTTTTATAGTGACCTTGTGTCCTGTTACCTTGCTAAACCTACTATTTCTAGTAGCTTTTTGGCTGGACTTCTTAGGATTTTCTACATGGGTCACTATGTCATCTACAAAGAAAAAATGTTTTACTTCTTCCTTTTCAATCTGTATGCCTTTTCTTTCTTTTTTTCCCCTGTCCTTTTGCACTGGCTAGGCAATCCAGTACAATGTTGAGTAGAAGTAGTGAGAACAGACATCTTTGATTGTTCCCAATATTAGGGAGGAAGCATTCAGTCTTTCTGGTTGAGTATGATGTTAGCTATAGATTTTTCATAAATGCTCTTTATCAAGAAGATCAAGTTACACCTTCTTTCTAAATTTGCTGAACTTTTATCATGAATGAATGTAGAATTTTGTCATATGCTTTTTCAGCTCCTGTTGATATAATCATAAGGTTTTTAATATTACTGAATTACATTGATTTTTTAAAATGTTAAACCAATCTTGCATTCCTGGGATAAATTCTACTTGGTCATGATGCATTATCATATATTTTTTATATATATATATATACACACATATATTTAATTTGCTTTAAAAAGTTAAGGTTTTTACATCTATATTCACAAAAGGTATTGATCTTTTTTGTTTTCCTGCAATGTCATGGTCTGGTTTTGGTATCATGGTGACACTAGCATTATAAAGTGTTTCCTTGGCTCTTCTATTTTCTTAAAGAATTTGTGTAGAATTAGGATTACTTCTTACTTAAATGTTTGCAAGGATTATCCAGCGAAGCCATCTAGTCTAGAGTTTTCTTTGTTGGGAACCCCTTATTTTTAATATAGGAAGGACTTATCTTCTATTCTCTATCAACACAGTGTGTGGGCCAGGCACAGTGGCTCGTACCTGTAATCCCAGCACTTTGGGAGGCCAAGGCTGGAGGATCCCTTGAGCCCAGGAGTTTGAGACCCACTTGGGCAACATGGGAAGATCCCGGCTATTTATTTGTTTTGTTTGTTTGTTTGGACAGGATCTCACTCTTTTGCCCAGGCTGGAGTGCAGTGACATGATCACAGCTCACTGCAGGCTCGACATCCCTGGGCTCAGGTGATCCTCCTGCCTCAATCTCCCAGATAGCTAGGACTACAGGCACACACCACAATGCCCAGCTAATTTTTATGTTTTTTATAGAGACAGGGCTTCGCGACGTTGCCCAGGCTGGTCTTGCTCCCAATGTGCTGGGATTACAGACGTGAGCCACCATGCCTGGCCAACCTCATCTCTACAAAAAATAAAAAGATTAGCTGGGTATGGTGGTGCACACCTGTGGTCCCAGCTACTCAAGAGGCTGAGGTGGAAGGATTGCTTGAGCCTGGGAGATCAAGGCATCAGTGAGCTATGATTATGCTACTGCACTCCATCCTGGGTGACAGAGCGAGACCATATCCTAAAAGAAAGAAAGAAAAAAGCAACACATGATGTATCCCTGAGAATGAAGGGTAATCAAGTTGTGAGAATCGTTGCTGCCTAAATAATGCTTCCAGCACACACAGTTCCACCGAGCCCTGTGTTTCCCTGGCCTTGGCTGTAGTGGAAAGGAATTTAACTGATTTTAAGAGTGTTTTCAAGTGTAGGTACAATATTTTTTAAACTTTCTTTTTTTTTTTTTTTTTTTTTTGAGACGGAGTCTCACTCTGTCGCCCAGATGGGAGTGCAGTGGCACAGTCTTGGCTCACTGCAACTTCCACCTCCTGGGTTCAAGCAGTTCTCTGCCTCAGCCTCCCGAGTAGCTGGGATTACAGGCACCCACCACCACACCCAGCTAATTTTTTGTATTTTTAGTAGAGACAGGGTTTCACCATCTTGGCCAGGCTGGTGTTGAACTCCTGACCTCGTGATCCACCCGCCTCGGCCTCCCAAAGTGCTGGGATTACAGGCATGAGCCACCACGCCCAGCCATGTTTTTTAAACTTTCTAAAAAACCTTGTCTGCAGCCAAAACATACCCTGCTAGCTAACAGAGGGGTAGGTAGACCTGATTTCTATCAGCAATGCCAGAATGTCTCCTTTCCACCTTGTGCCTCCACTCTGGTCAGGGTGTAAGGTAGGGAGGCACAGAGGCGTGGCTAACCTATTCATACTTTTATTATCTTAAACTTTTTTGGAAAAATATTATAAGCTTATAGCAAATCAAACAATATAAAAGTATATAAAGAAAAAAAGACCACTGTCCCTGTACCTTGCACATAAGAAAACCAAATATTCACAGTTCGATACATATCCTTCATTTTTCTCTATATTCTTTAAAAAAATACACATATGCTCATATAGATAGGTATTTGTCTTTTTTCATTCTTTTATTTCTTTTCCCCCAAATGGGATCATGGACGCTGAAACCTCCTTTTTTGACTTAATTGACATTTCTCCAAGTATGTGCTTCTATTGCTAGACTTTTCTTGTTAATAGCTGCATACTTTTCCATAATAAGAGTTTATTCATCCTATTTGATAGACAATCAGATGGTTTCCAGTGTTTTGCCTTTGAAAATAATGCAGCAATAAGCATCTTTGTACCTATATTCCTATATTACAGGAGCTTTTCCTTCTGTAGGAGATTCCCAGGAGCAGGATTGAAATTGTTGAATCAAAGAGCGTTACACATTTTCTTTCTTTCTTTTTTGAGATGGAGTCTCACTCTGTCGCCCAGGCTGGAGTGCAGTGGTGTGATCTCAGCTCACTGCAACCTCCATCTCCCAGGTTTAAGCAGTTCTCTGCCTCAGCCTCCCAAGTAGTTGGGATTACAGGCACGTGCCACCACGCCCGGCTAACTTTTGTATTTTTAGTAGAGACAGGGTTTCACCATCTTGGCCAGGCTGGTCTTGAACTCCTGACCTCGTGATCCACCCGCCTCAGCCTCCCAAAGTGCTGGGATTACAAGCATGAGCCATGGCGCCCGGCCGAGCGTTACACATTTTCTAGTCATTGACCATCTTTTCATATGTTTATTACTTACTGACGATATACATTTCCTTTTCTGAAATTGCAGGCCTATATCTTTATACATTTTTATCCTACATTTGTCTTTTTCCTAGCAGTTTGAAGATATTCTTTGAATACTGAGGATATGTTACATGTATTGCAAAGATTTTCACCAAATCTGTACTTTTTCACTTGGCTTTATTTATAGTATCTTTGGACATACAATTTTTAAAATATGTTTATAAAATTAAAAACCTGTTATTTTTTTCGTTATGTCTTTTTGTGTTTACTGACTTGCTTATGTTCTCCCTGTCTGGGGTTATACAAAAATATTCATCAAAATTTTCATCTTACTATTTTACTGTTTTGTTTTTTACATTCAAGACTTTAGCTGGAATTTAATTTTGTATGTAATGTAAGGAGGAGTCAAGACTTGGCATCTGGGAGTTTGCTATAACTCTTCATATCTTGTGGCATTTTCCATGTTTTCATAATAACCCTCCAGTCAGCTCATAGTTTTTCAGGTTTCAGGCCTTTCTCATGTCGGCTGCTGTGCTGTAAACTGAGAGTGGGAAGGAACCATGTCTGTCTCTTTCTCCATTGCATCCTTCAGGAAAGACCAGTAAACGTTGCAAAGCAGCTAGCATAGGGCATAACACATTTTAGGCACTCAGACAATATTCATGGGGGCAATGAAAGTTGCATGCACACCTGCATTACTATCACCCCTTGGCAAGTTTAATATTGATGGCTTTGTGTAAACAAGGGGAAATGTCATTCTCCTTAAAGCCACTCATGGTGTCATGAGCTCACGCTGGTCCTTCCTCCTCCTGTGTCTTTATTCTTTGAGGTCTGCCTTCTCTTATAAATCTGGCTCATTCTATAAGGACTCCCTTCCGGCAGGGGCGGGGAGGGGGAGGCGCTTTCTTCAAATCCCTTCTTAAAATCTGACAGTACTTATAAATTCTGCAATACTATTTAGTATTTAATCCACAATGGATTTTAGTCCTTTTCTAGCACCCATCACTCTGCTGGGCACATAGCCCATTAAATACATCAACTGTGACTGAAACAATCTTGCATGCCAAGGTTCTTTAAAAAGCCTGAGGTGTAGCCTCAAGATTTGTTATGAAAGCCCTTAGGTCTAAGGAACAGCAAGCTGGGAAGAGGTAGAAAATGACCCTGAGAGCTGTTGAATACAAGAATGGTTTTTCTTTTTTTTTTTTTTTTGAGACGGAGTCTCGCTCTGTCGCCCAGGCTGGAGTGCAGTGGCACTATCTCGGCTCACTGCAAGCTCTGCCTCCCGGGTTCACGCCATTCTCCTGCCTCAGCCTCCCGAGTAGCTGGGACTACAGGTGCCCGCCACCTCGCCCAGCTAATTTTTTGTATTTTTAGTAGAGACAGGGTTTCACCGTGTTAGCCAGGATGGTCTCAATCTCCTGACCTCGTGATCCGCCCACTTCGGCCTCCCAAAGTGCTGGGATTACAGGCGTGAGCCACCGCGCCCGGCCTAAGAATGGTTTTTCTTTTTTTATTATACTTTAAGTTTTAGGGTACATGTGCACAACATGCAGGTTAGTTACGTATGTATACATGTGCCATGTTGGTGTGCTGCACCCATCAACTCGTCATTTAATGTTAGGTATATCTCCTAATGCTATCCCTCCCCACTCCCTCCACGCCACAACAGGCCCTGGTGTATGATGTTCCCCTTCCTGTGTCCATGTGTTCTCATTGTTCAATTCCCACCTATGAGTGAGAACATGCGGTGTTTAGTTTTTTGTCCTTGCGATAGTTTGCTGAAAATGATGGTTTCCAGCTTCATCCATGTCCCTACAAAGGACATGAACTCATCATTTTTTATGGCTGCATAGTATTCCATGGTGTAGAGCCTGCATTACCAAGTCAATCCTAAGCCAAAAGAACAAAGCTAGAGGCATCACGCTACCTGACTTCAAACTATACTACAAGGCTATAGTAACCAAAACAGCATGGTACTGGTACCAAAACAGAGATATAGACCAATGGAACAGAACAGAGCCCTCAGAAATAATGCCGCATATCTACAACCATCTGACCTTTGACAAACCTGACAAAAACCAGAAATGGGGAAAGGATTCCCTATTTAATAAATGGTGCTGGGAAAACTGGCTGGCCATATGTAGAAAGCTGCAACTGGATCCCTTCCTTACACCTTATACAAAAATTAATTCAAGATGGATTAAAGACTTAAATGTTAGACCTAAAACCATAAAAACCCTAGAAGAAAACCTAGGCAATACCATTCAGGACATAGGCATGGGCAAGGACTTCATGTCTAAAACACCAAAAGCAATGGCAACAAAAGCCAAAATTGACAAATGGGATCTAATTAAACTAAAGAGCTTCTGCACAGCAAAAGAAACTACCATCAGAGTGAACAGGCAACCTACAGAATGGGAGAAAATTTTTGCAATCTACTCATCTGACAAAGGGCTAATATCCAGAATCTACAATGAACTCAAATCTACAAGAAGAATGGTTTTTCAAGTGAGACTGTGTAGTCACATTTAAATTGTCCTGGACACAATTGTTAGACAAACACAAGCAGGTATTGCTCTGTCCAAAGGCACAGGTCCACAGACTTTCTCAGGATGTTTTCTGTTTCCATGGCCTTCACCAGCTTGGATCTTAGGAGCTTCAGAGAAAATGGAAAGAAACTTGATGTGTCCCTATATTTGGTTTAGAAATAATATCAAATGGCTCTCAGCTCTTTCTATGTGCATTTTTCAGTTGGCCTAGAAGAAATGGCTAATTCTAGGGCTAGGGCAGGGACTATACAAGATGACCCTGGAGCATCTTGGGGGATTTTGTTTGTTTTGTTTTTGTAGAGGCGAGGTTTTGCCATGTTGCCAAGTCTGGTCTCAAACTCCTGGGCTCCAGCCATCTGCCCACCTCAGCCTCCCAAAGTGCTGGGATTACAGGTGTGAGCCACCATGCCCGGCCCCCTGGGGCATCTTGTAATGCCAGAAAGTACTCAAAACCAAAAGGATGGGCGTATGTCAAAAGGACACAGGGGCCAACTGGAAAAGCTCCCGATGGCCAAAACTGGAACAATTTGAACAACAAAATAATATAGCATTGAATTATAGCCCAAAGAATAAAACAAATAACCATGAGTTCATACTGATATAAATGACTGAATAAATAAATGGAAGAGACCAATCTCCCATACAGAAGAATTCCAAATAATTTATGTAGAAACTTCACCCTTAAGGGGATAGAGCATAGAAACTCCACCCATAAGGAGATAGAGCATAACTTCAGGGAATAATT
The DNA here is from genome assembly GCF_006542625.1 of Nomascus leucogenys. NCBI lineage: Eukaryota > Metazoa > Chordata > Mammalia > Primates > Hylobatidae > Nomascus > Nomascus leucogenys. The sequence goes on from NC_044399.1 coordinate 58,973,564, forward strand.
CCCCAACCCTTAAGAGTGGAATACGTGTAATGACTTGCTTTCCAACATGAAAAAAAATTAAAATTAAAAAAACAAAGAGTGCAACATGAAAAAAGGGAGCAAAGTAACTTTACAGTGAAGAAACTTGGCAAAGACTACCTTAGCCAGGTGATCAAGGTTAACACCATCAGTAAGAAGTCATGTTGATCATATGTACCCTTAATATGATGTGATGAAAATGACATTTCACCTCTGTGGTCTTCCAAAAACCATAACCACAGCCTGTGAGAAAAACGGACATAACCCAATTAAGGTATGTGCTACAAAATATGTGAAAAGTTCTCCTCAAAACTATCAAAATCATCAACGACAGCCAGGTGCAGTGGCTCACACCTGTAATCCCACCATTTGGGAGGCTGAGGGAGGAGGATTGCTTGAGGCCAGCCGTTCAAGACCAGGCTGGTCAACATAGTGAGACCCTTTTTTTTTTTTTAATTAAAATTTTTAAAAATTAGCCAGGTGTTGCACATGCCTGTAGTCCCGGCTACTTCAGAGGCTGAAGCAGGCGGATTGCTTGTGCCCAGCCAGGAGTTCATTCAGGAGTTGAGCCCAGGCTGCAGTGAGCTATGATTGTGCCACTGCACTTCAGCCTGGGCAACAGAGCGAGACCATGTCTCTTTAAAAAAAGAAAAAAAAAGAATCATCAAAAACAAAGAATGTCTAAGAAACTATCACAGCCTACAGGAGTCTATGGAAATATGACAATTAAGTATAATATGGTATGTTGGATGGGATCCTGGAACAGAAAAAGACATTAAGCAAAACTAGTAACCTCTGAAAAAAGTATGAAGTTCAGTTAATAATATATTATTTCTTTAGTGGTGATAAATGTACCACAGTAAGATGTTAACAGAACTGGGTATGAATACATGGAAACTCTGTATTATCCTTGTTCCTTTTCTGTACATCTAAAACTAAAATTAAGTTTACTTAAATATTTTTAAAATATGTAGTTTGGGCAACAGATTGACTACATGCTTATCTTCAAAACTGTGCTTTTAATTACAGGGTGCTGGTGACAGCTTTGTGGGAGCTCTGGCCTTCTACCTGGCTTACTATCCAAATTTGTCCTTGGAAGACATGCTCAAGAGATCCAATTTCATTGCAGCAGTCAGTGTCCAGGCTGCAGGAACACAGTCATCTTACCCTTACAAAAAAGACCTTCCGCTTACTTTGTTTTGATTGCTATTAGTCCCAAAATAAATATACCTGGGAATAAAATGTACTTGGGGTGGCTGCTCCTGGCTAATGCTTATTAGAAAATGTCCTCTTCCCCTTTCTTTGCAAATATTAGTTATTTTACGAAGTCATCCTCAAGCTTCAATTTATTTATAACGATGATTCTTTTGCTTTCCATGCATTTGCACAAACCAACCAGAATTAAAGATTCCACAACCAAGATCTGTACAAACATAAAGACAAGTAACCTCAATTGTCAACAGATTGTTAATGCCCCATGTGCACCATATGGCAGGGGTTGTGGACACAGTGTCTAGAGCCAGAGCAGACTCAAATAAGAGAAGGGGCACTTTCTAAGAGGGGCAGCTGATACTCAACTTCAGCTTAGTGTTGTCAACGCCTCTGGTTTTGTAAGGGAAGGCAGAAGTTTGGATATTTATTGAAACCCTGCAGTGTTTATGTATCAGCAACTAATTTTTTTTTAAATGTGAACACCACAGGGGCGTGGTGGCTCACACCTGTAATCCCACCACTTTGGGAAGCAAGGCGGAAGAATTGCTTGAGCCCAACATGGCAAAACCTCATCTCTACTAAAAATACAAAAAATTAGCCAGGCATGGTGGCTACTCAGGAGGCTGAGGTGGGAGGATAACATGAGCCTGGGAGTTCAAGGCTGCAGTGAGCCATGATCACGCCACTACACTCCAGCCTGGGTGACAAAGCAGACCCTATATCAAAAAAAAAAGAAGTAACTACCACCTATGGGCCACATTCAACCCGTGGGCTGAATAAATAAGTCATTTGTTAAACCAGGTTTTTTTTTTTTTTTAAAGCAATTCATGCATGTCACAGACCCTTTACATCAGCTTAGCTAGGATCAGGTGAAAGATTTTTCTTGTTAACTCAACACTGTACAATTTCAGCCTAAAAAGAGCCAAGATCTCACCTATTATTGCTTTGAACCAGTGCTTTATCAAAAGATGCCATAAAATAGCTGATTGACCATGAGGCCACAAGCCCTAAGACTCATCAACTCTCTGCCTAATTCCACTGCCAGAGAGCTGCTCTTACATTTCCCTCAGAGCCAGGTTTAGGCCGTGGAGAAGGAACTTCTTATTTTGTAGTCAGGGTGGGCACTGTATCATTCTCCCACACAAATGCTTTAAATGGGGTAGGATGTGAACCAACAGATCTTAAAATGAGCAGATCCTTTTCAACCAGGAACTTGACAAAGGAGAAAACTGGACAATTTTCAAAACTTGTGGGAAACAACAGCCTGAGTGAGAAAGTATATGGCTCTGGGCAGGACAGAGGTCCGTATCTGAACATTAGGGATTGCTCCCAGAATTCCATGCTATTTAGCTGTGTGGTACCACCATGCCCCAGAAGTCTTAGCAGTGGCTTTACTGAAATACACTATACCTTCTTTTATTGTAAAAGGAAAGAAAAATCTAGGGAATAAAGGATTCCAAAGCTAACCCAGAAAATCCTAGATACTGCTTTCGTGATCTGGGTTTGAAAATATAGGACTGTGGCATTTTTCCTAATTATATAAGCACAAATCAGAAATAGAAGTTCTGATTTGTGTTACAAGGCTCCTCTTTTTGTCATTCCTGGTCCCCCTTGCCATCTCTGTTATTACATGGGAGTTTCTTCAAGATCACTCTGGAATGTTACTCTGCCTTTTCTCTGAGTACAGAGGGAGCAGGCTGGAAACTCTTACATAAGTGTTGTTATGGAAACATTTATTACATGAAACAATGGTTATTTTTTAGTAATGTGGTTGATTTTTAAAACCTCAAATAGTGGGGAAAAACATCACTAAGACACAATAGCATAGGCTATTTTAATATTTTTTATTAAGGGCTATAAAAATACCCAGAAAGATAAATAAATGTGATGCGATGATATCTGTCCTAATATGAAGAACTTTCTTTCACTGCATTGTTTTCCTTCACAATGGCCTTCAAATCACAGGAGGCAGTGATTCCATGCCATTTCCTCTTCTTTTATTACACGCTACAGGATTTCTGAATCAGTATCCCCGCCCTCAGTCTTCTCTTTATAAATCAGTCATTTTCAATCCACCATTTAAAGGGAGCGTATTTTTTTCTTTTCCATGAAGAGGACTCTTTGTTTCACTATGGAGGGAGAAAAAAAGAATTGTAGCAGAAAATTATTATAAAGTATCATCACCATTTTTATAAAAAAATACATATCAGACCATAAGCCCTCACCTTTCTTTTACTATTCCTTGATATGAGGATGGAGCTGATTTGCAAACTCAGTTCCTCCATCCCAGGAGCCAGGGCAGACTGGAGAAAATGGCTATAGGGCCACTAGCTAATCAGCAGCATCCTTGGTATGCCACAAGTCATATTTCAACCAATGAAGAAATATTCACATTAAGAAAGAAAACTCGGGACAAAAATGGAACAATGTTTTAATTCAATTAATTTCCACTCTTGTAGGAGGTAAGCAAGGACAGACTGGGAGCTGGACTCCAGAAAGAGAGCAGCAAGAACCAAGTGGACCACGCTGTCTGGAAGAGTAATAGACACTAAACCTCTACTTCCCAGAGATGGGTTAATACATCCAAATACGGAGTTTTTAGTTTGGTACTATAATTAATATCATAACCAAAATCTCATTATTGTAAATATTAGAGTACAGTTCTCTGAAACAAAGTGCTACCGGCCTGGATGAAACACTGAAGGCTAGCTGGGCGCTGTGGCTCACACCTGTAATCCCAGCACTTTGGGAGACCGAGGTGGGCACATCACCTGAGGCTGGGAGTTCAAGACCAGCCGGGCTAACATGCAGAAACACCATCTCTACTAGAAATACAAAATTAGCCGGGCATGGTGGTGCATGCCTGTAATCCCAGCTACTTGGGAAGCTGGGACAGGGGAATCACTTGAACCCGGGAGGCAGAGGTTGCAGTGAGCCGAGATCGCGCCATTGCACTCCAGCCTAGGCAACAAGAGTGAAACTCCATCTCAGAAAAAAAAAAAAAAAAAAAAAAAGATTGAAGACTAGATGCTGAGCAGTAAGGCTTTCATAGTTCTATAATGCCTTATGGCACTCCATTAACTTCCATCTCTCTCTCTCTCTCTCTCTCTCACACACACACACACACACACGCCCCGACCTATTTCCTCTTTGCTAAAACAAAAACAAAAAAACACCAGAAATGGAATAATCACCCAAGGAAGATCCAGGAACTTAAACAACTATAACCTAATAATTCCTCACTTGTCCCTATTATACAGACATTTTAGCTTTTTTCTTCTACAGTCAATATGGATACTCTGTATATGAGATTCCCAAGCTATCTACGATTAAGAATGAGCTTATCTAAGTAAGTCCATTCTCACCTCCATTCCTACCTTAATTCCGGTTTAGTAGGGCTAGGGTTGGACTCAAGTCTACATTTTTTAAGACTCCTCAATTGATGGGCAGTTGAATTTAAGAACCATTAACCTGTCAACAGAATTTTATCTATGATATTAATACACTGTACATAAGGGATCTTTTTAACATACTTCAAATCATGTGAAATACAAGTAGGATTGATCCTCCTAAAACTCCAAAGAGGACTACAATGCATTAATGCATTACAAGATGGTAGTAAGGAACCAAAACAGTTTCTCATCAATGTTACTATAAGAAATATTTCCCCCATGGTTTTCTACAGGGAACTAAAAACTTGGTTTAAAAAAAGGCGGGGGGTAGGGGGGTTGTCTCACTGAAAAGCAATCTGGAGACTAAGTGACCCTGACTAGGAGTAACTGATTAAGTTAGTAGAGCAAGGCTATATTGAGTAGAATTCCTTGACTCATTCACTGCACCTATTCCTTTAACTCAAAGAATAAATACTTAAGTCCACAGAACTGTGCTAGGCAATGTAGAGTTTAGAAAAATGTAAGACTCCCTGATTTAATACATCAGTACATCATGAGGTGCCCACACAAATGGCCAGTAAACCCCAGAGGAACCTCAAGGTCAGAAAGGGACAAGAATGGTGACAGGCCTCATGGAAAGTGTCAAGTTTGGTCCCTGAAGACAGATCAGCATTTGGATTAAATGAACCAGGAATGGGCATCTGGTTTAGTAGAGGGATTGGTGGTAGGAGTCTCAGTGGGGATCCATGGCCTGACCACAGGGATAGGTCTTGATTTAAAAAAAAAAAGTTTTACATTAATTTGGCTCCATGTAAGAGACAGAACAAGGACTTGGCCAGGAATGGTGGCTCATGCCCATAATCCCAGCACTTGGGAGACTGAGGTAGGAGGATCACTCGAGGCCAGGAGTTCCAGACCAGCCTGGGCAACATAGAAGACACTGTCTGTACAAAAAGAAAACCCAAAAAAAAAAAACTTTTTAAATTAGAAGGGCTAAGCACAATGGCTCAGGCCTGTAATCCCAACACTTTGGGCAGCCAAGGTGGGCGGACTGCTTGAGCTTAGGAGTTCAAGACCAGTCTGGACAACATAGTGAGACCCCATCTCTATTTAAAAAAATTAAATAAATAAACAAATAAATAAAAGAACAGGGACTTGAGTGAGAAAGGCTGGGTTCCAACTCTGGCTCCACCATTTATCAGCTATGAATCCCTGGGTAAAATTTCTCAAAATACTCTATCCTGCTTTCTTCCCTGTGGGAGAGAGAACTATCTCCCTCACAAGGTTGTTGCTAGACACATAGTGCGCAGTCAACACTGTGAGTTGAAATGACACACTGCTACCCACAATTGTAAACATGAATTAATTTTCTGTCAAAATATTTGCTGCTTAATTCATAGAAGAATGAATCTGTCAAGTTCTCTCCCTACATCTAACCAAAATCGATTCTGCTTCAATTACAGTCTATATTGTCTTGTTTAGTCATCCAAGGAATTAAAACTGACAAGTTTTCATTCTCTTTATGATAAACCTTCAATATATTTAAGAAAGTTTAATAAGCTTATGCCTCAGCCTTTAATCCTTCCTCTTCGGAAATTAGCATCTAGTTTTATACCTGGAAAAGGAATTCAAAAGGATAGGCATATGCAGCTGCTTCTTGCCACAGACTATATTATGAAATGCTCAAATAATTGGGAATTTTTTCACGTTTCCTTACCTATTTCCTTCATAAAGCAGACCAACAATCATCGTCCTCAAACTTAACAATTTACTCATCACAGTAAAACATGCTGGGAGACCTGCCAAGCTATTTGGTACCCTGGGCAATGGGGGCAGGCCCCGAGGCAAACAACTTCATCACGAACACGTGCAGGGCATTCAGCAGGTGGGCAGAAAGCCAGGCAGTCGGCTATCCCAGAACATTCTCTTCTTCAGAAAAGACAAAGTTGTGCTGTCAAAGCTAAGGCCATTCCTTATGAGAAAAGTTCTAAGCGTCTGTTTGAAATTTATATGTGAATCTTTTCTCCCACTTTGAACTATGATCAGAACTGTTTATGGCTGTATCCTTTCCCAATCTCAAAACTTCAAATCAAACTGACAATTATTAAGTTCCTAATACCTCCATACTAAGGATGAAAAGCCTAATACGTTTTTTCATACTTAAAATATCACAGAATGTTATTCAATCGTCCCTTTGACTTTTCACCAGCTGACACAAAGAAATCAGAGGGAGAAAAACATACCAATCCAATTCTAAACCTTATCAATCCAACAGCAAACCTCTTCATTTTTCCACCATATGAGGAATCATCCTGAAATTCAGACTCCTTATCATCAGGTACAAACCTAGAATTCCCTTTTTACTCTGATAATGAATAAACAGAAATTTGAACACCATAAAAACAGCAAGGAATTTTATTTCTGTTAAAGGATGGAACACAAGAAACTTTAAGCTGACAACTGTGCTTCTTGGAGCCTTTAAAAAATGTCTGCTCATGTTATTATAGCCATTACCTTGTTAAGAAGCAATGGCCAGGCGCGGTGGCTCATGCCTGTAATCCCAGCACTTTGGGAGGCTGAGACAGGTGGATCACCTGAGGTCAGGAGTTCAAGACCAGCCTGGCTAACATGGTGAAACCCTATCTCTACTAAAAATATAAAAGTTAGCCGGGTGTGGTGGCACACACCTGTAGTTCCAGCTACTTGGGAGGCTGAAGCAGGAGAATCACTTGAACCCAGGAGGTGGAGGTTGCAGTGAGCCGAGATTGTACCACTGCACTCCAGCTTGGGCGACAGAGTGAGACTCTGGCTCAAAAACAAACAAACAAACAAAAATTAATTATAAAGAGCACAAAAATGAACAGCCAGAGCTCTAAAATTAAAAAACGCATTTGCTATTTTTACATAAATCTGCACATAAAATCCAAAAACAGGATAGGTGCCCACCAACAGCAATCAGGTGCTGACGCTATTTTTGTTTGTGAGCAGATAATATGGCCTTGGGAACACTTGTCTCTTCTAGATAAATACTTCCATCTAATGAGACCATTTAAAGTTACCATACAGTACAGCATTTTAGTGGATGGCACAAAATGGAAAAATCAAATTTCCTACCCCCACTGCACTAATATATAGAAACCATATTCCTTTAACTTCTATCAGGACCCAGAAACTAGCCACTGTCGAACAGATGATGCCAGGACACCACACCATCCCCTTCTCAAGACACTTGTCTGTTTCCAGAACACTACCACCTATTCTCTTTACATAGCTGGTTTCTCACCTTCAGGTCTCGGTTAACTATCTCCTCCTGGAGAGACCTTCCCTGATTTAGCCATCTAATGTGACTTTCCCTACTACTCCCCAACTTCATCCTACACCTCAGCATCCTGATTGTTTCTCTCATAGCACTTATAATTTGTCATTTTTTCTCCCCCTCTCAGACTAGACTAAGTGCCAAGAGTACAAGGACTTGTCTTGTGTCCTGGTGTATCCCAGCACCTGGGATGTTAAATAGCATCATAATAATCATTCAATACCTATTTACTAAATGAATGCTAGTGTCAGAGGCTTAAAAAAACTTCCAGAGATGTTCAGATGTTCAGCCTACAAAGGGGGCAATAGGCCTTGGAAGCATTAACCTCCCCAGATCTTACCAACTGGATCATAATGCAAAAGAGTCAGTTTTTCCCGCAGTCGGTTTCTCTTGGTGTTGAAGCAGAAACCTGTCCCAGCTTGGCTCACCATTCTCACCAGAATGTTTCTAAGATTAAAAAGTATGCTGTTATGTACAAGCTGACGAAATAAACTAAAATCAGTCATGGGGGGGATGGCACATTTTGAGAACTCTGTAGGGTATTAGTTGTGAGATATCACTTGGCCCTAAGAAGGTTCAGTTGTAAGACAGCCTAAGTTTTCCATGAAACAGTTTCAATGGTTCAAATCTCTAGAATTTGCTCCACTACACAGAGTTACCTCGCAATGACCTAACCAAAACAATAAGAACAATCAAGCCACATTGCGGGACTAGCCTCAGACATCCACCCTTCACGAGGAGCAGAAGTCAGGAAGGGGAAAATATCAAAGTACTGGTAACCACAGCTGGCTAGTGAGGAAATTGTAAAGATCGCTGTCTCAGAACAGCCCTCTCTTCCAGGGCATAAATGATTATATTCAGGAAGGGACAAAATAAAGAGACTAAAGCTTTTAGGTTGCTAGTGTGCAAAACCTTGTGGCCCTTCATATTTCATTTAAGTTCCAGTCATCCAAAGCAGAAAGTCCATGTTTGCCTCACCAGATCTTTTAACACCTGTACTGTTTGTTATTTTTCATGTGTCTTGTCTCCCCATGTAGACCATGTTATTTCTCATCTAATTCCAAAACAACCTGGAAGCATCCAAGACTATATTACCCATCACTGCACTGCTTTCAACATTCAGCACAGTGCCTCATAAGAGGCATACAGTATTTGTTTGTAATTAAGATAGACAATAATTATTCATTCAACACAGATCCAACAAATATTAAGCACTTACTCTGTGGAAGGCACTCTGGGAAATACAAAGCTCTATAAGTCTATGTCTATGTCCTCTAGGAGCTAACAGTACTGTATGGAAGGTGAGTTGGTACATGAAGTCAATCAGGCAAGACATATATGAAATGTGTCACAAGGGTAGAAAGAACGAGAGTCGGAATATACCTCTACAGAAACCAAAGGTAAGGGACTCCTATAGATCCTGGGGGCAGGGAATTCTGACATAAATAACTGGACTGTGGGGAAAGCTACGTGAATCACTGAAAGATACTGGGAGGGAAAGTGCTAACATACATGTTTTTCATTAACTTTAATCCAAAAGACTAGCTTTAAGGATTTTCGATGTCTTGAGTTGCAAGGAAAAGCTGCTTTAGAACTTCCCTATTTTTACCACAAAATCTTCAGTTATTGTCTACAACATTTATTTTGAAATACAAGTTTGGTAGTTCTAGTCTCTCTGGTACAGCATGGAATCTTTAATCTTGGCTATTTTTGAAATGCTTATACCATGAATGCAAAGGATTACAAAACTCATTAAAACAGACTCTATGATTTAATCAAAGCAGAGTTTGTTCTTCTGGATTCCTGTAGTGAGCTCCAGAAAAATGGCCCCTGGTCCTCGATTTGAGGAAATGGAAATATGGTGGTAGTCCAAATACAGCACAGCCCAATGGTTTGTTTAGAAACAGACAGTGAGCTCACAAATCCTGGGACTAGAAAAGCAGCAAAGGTTCCTTTAAGTATTTCAATGCTCACAGAAGTAGCTCAGTTCAGCAGGAGGGAAAATATTTTTTGAAAGAGTTCATAGATAAAAAATAATCAACTAAGTAATCCACAAACCAACTCTTAGGAAATCAAGGCCCAATGCTTAATTTCATATAAGGATGTATTGGGAGCAGCTAGACTAACAAATCTAACATAAACAAGTGACGTTTAAAAACGGAAAAATCTTTACTTACTTTGACTTGCTCTTGGCAACTTTTTTGTAGACAGGAAGGGTTGGAAAAGAAAATAAAAATATAAATGTATTCTCTTTCTTATGCAAAGTTCATATAAATATCAGTAATAACCAAAAATATTTAACTTATGAAATATGCCATGAGGTGTCACTCAAGTAACTATTCCCTATCTATTAGGGATCCCCTTAGGATTTTATAGAAGGAAGGTTAAAAGACCCAATCAGACCAACACAATTCTAGATTTAATATTTTGCGTAATTTCATGACTGTTGGACCGGCTACCTTTTAAATCTTTCTAAAGTAACACCTGCTCCATTTTTTGCCTCTTCTAAGGTGCAAGTATTGCCGCGCTGCAGCAAGCTTCTTGTTTGACAAGTTTAACCTTTGCAAATTGCAACAACCATCACATGTGGTGAAAACCATACACTAAATCTAACTGGGAAGTCAGCCAGGGGTAAAGAAGAGCACTGACTCGGGAGCCCAAGGACTTCTTTCACTGCCCTGCCGCGTTACTCAGGCAATTCATTGCCCCTCTCGGGAGCAGTTTCCTTATTTTTAGAGTTCGAAATGGGTGGGCTACAAATTCTGAGGTCCTTCGGACATCTAGAGAGTCTCCTAACACGGGCTGGAGAGAAACGCCCCACAGCCAGACTCAACAGTCCGTGAGGACGGCAATTGAATCCAGACACCACAGACCCCTTCTCAGGCACCCACAGGTCCGCACAGGGAGGCGCGCCGCGGGGCATGCCGGACGCTGTGGTCCTGAGGCCTGGAAAAGTCCGCAGCTGCAGCTTCCCGTCCTGTTCGCACATCCCTCCCCGCATCATTCCGGGGCCCTGCCTGTCACGGCCCCCTAACCCTCGCCGTAACCCCTACCGGCACCTCCAGCCCCACTTACAGAAGACCGCGGAGAGGAACATGGTAACCACACCTGAGCAGTCTCCGTCACCGGCCAAAAGGCCCTCAACAAACAACAACTGCTTCCGGGGCACGGGCCGGTTCCGGAAGAGGACGTCCGGCAGTCTCCCGAGGCCACGCCCCCCGCCTGGAACCTGCCCTCAGTCGTCTGGCTAGTTCCTCGGTTCCTCAGAGCGAGTGTGTTTTGCTTTTGTCGTGGTGGAGGTTGGAATCCTCATCATTCTGGAAAGGGATTTACAGCACAGGGTTCGCGCCCCGGCCCTGACTCCTATTTCTGGGTCAAGTGCTTTCAGCGTTAGGTGCTTTCCATATTTGTTTCACGAAATAATCGCAGCCACCGGCATTAGACCCACAAGAACAACTGTGTATTGTACCTCGGCCGCTCCAGCCTATCAACCCCTCGCATATTTTCTTAAAATGTTGCCTCCCTCGACCCAACTCCCTCTCCACCTGGTTAAGCCTTACTCTCACTACTCTGAGTCCCTTCGGCATTAAGAACCCCACTTTTCCTTAATTATCCCAATCTCTAGGAGGGCAGGACCCTTTGCATCTCAAACTTCTGTATCCAAACACCTAGCACAGTTCCTGACACAGAGGCCGAATAACAGATTGAGAGCATTCACATCACGTGCCTAATATCACAGAACTACCAGGTGGCAGAGTAAGAATTTAAACCTAGATTTTATCTGACTCCAAAGACTCATGCCTTTCCCAGTAGACATTGGGACCTACCAGTTTGCAATCATTAATTTTTCATGGCTCTGTAAGGAACCTGGGCTCCTCTAACACCAAGGACCTCGTCAGTAACCTCATTTCACAACTAATAATCAGGACTTTTGAATTTTTTTCCTAATCTGTGATTTGTATCTACATATTAAGTCTTACAGATGTGAAATAAGATTTAATCGCATGGCTCACGCCTGTAATCCCAGCCCTTTGGGAGGCTGAGGCAGGCAGATCACTTGAGGTCAGGAGTTTGAGACCAGCCTGGCCAACGTCGCGGAATCCTGTCTCTACTAAAAAGATAAAAATTAGCTGAACCCGGGAGGCGGAGGTTGCAGTGAGCCGAGATAGTGCCACTGCACTCCAGCCTGGGCGACAAAGCGAGACTCCGTCTAAAAAAAAAAAAAAGGTAATAAAACTGTTTTAAAGAAAATTCGGCTCTCTGTGCTATCACAAAGAAGATGAGGAGGAAAAAAATCAGCTCTCCATACAATACAATTCAATTTTTTAAATTAAGACCGTCCTTCTCCTTAGTACCTATAATACTTTTTTTTCCTTCTAATCATTCTTGATATTTACCATCCCATAACCTGACTCCAGCTACTGAGTACCTTCCAGGTGCCGAAATCCTTCCTTACCTTGCATTGGCAAAAAAGAGCTTCAGATGTTCAAGAGGATAAGGTTTCTTATATGAGAAATTCCTTTAGAGGATTTATAAGAAAAGAACACAAGACTGGAAGCCAAGGAACATGATTTCTAGTCCTTGTTCTGTCCCTTAGGAAGTCACTTTAACTTTAGCCCAGCCAAATAGCAGTTCTTGAACTCCATGCCCCTGCCCCCAACTCTATTCTCCTTACTCTTCTTTATGTTTTCCTACAGCACTTACTGCCATTTAGTATTACTTGTGTACTTGTTGATTTCCCTATTGTCTTTGGCTACCAGAATGCTGGGCAACACCGAAACCCTGTCTCTAAAAAAATTTTTTTAATTAAAAAAAAGAACTTCAGCTTATTCCCTCACTGCTGTATCCCTGGTTCCTACAACAATGCCTGCTACATCTATTAAATATCTATTGAATGAATGAATCTGAGGTGAGAGGCACCATACAAATGTTGTCATTAATATTTATGTTTAAATGGCAAAAAAAAAAACTAACTTTAAGTATTGTCAATAATTTCAGGATCCAGGAGAATGTATAAGCTTGCTTTTGAAAAGAGCCAGGTGCAGTGGGTCATTCCTGTAATCTCAGTATTTTGGGAGGCCGAGGAAGGTAGATCACCTGAGGTCAGGAATTTGAGACCAGCCTGGCCAACATGGTGAAACCCCATCTCTACTAAAAAATAACACAGTTGGCTGGGTGCGGTGGCTCACGCCTGTAATCCCAGCACTTTGGGAGGCCAAGGTGGGTGAATCACGAGGTCAGGAGATGGAGACCATCCTGGCTAACATGGTGAAACCCCATCTCTACTAAAAATACAAAAAAAAAAAAAAAATTAGCCAGGCATGGTGGCAGGTGCCTGTAGTCCCAACTACTCGGGAGGCTGAGGCAGGAGAATGGCGTGAACCCGGGAGGCGGAGCTTGCAGTGAGCCAAGAACGCGCCACTGCACTCCAGCCTGGGCGACTGAGCAAGACTCCATCTCAAAAATAAAAAATAAAAATAAATAAATTAGCCAGATGTGGGCGCCTGTAATTCCACCTACTCAGGACGCAGAGGCAGGAGAATTGCTTGAACCTGGGAGGCATAGGTTGCATTGAGCCAAGGTAGCAGCACTGCACCCCAGCCTGGGCAACAGAGGGAGTCTCTGTGTCAAGAGAGGAGAGGGAAGAGGGGAGAGGGGAGAGGAAGAAAAGAGATAGCATATGAACTGTTTCTTGAAATTCTTGAAGGAGTAGGCTGGAGGCAGTGACTCTCTAGCCTCAGGAGTTCATGTTGCATCCACCTGTTATTTACACCTAATATAGCTGGCAGTTGGTAAGTGTTAATTAAAATGTTTATTATTATAATACAGATGTAATTCATGATTTGGGGCTTTTTTCCTTGAATTTACATAATGAGCCCTCTATGCCTTATTAGAGGAAAGTGCATAACAATTATAGCATCCTGGCAGCCCAAATGGAAAAAGTGTAGTCCTTAGAGAAGGGGCACCCTCTTTGGGAGGTGGGGGTGCTACAGGGAGGAGAAGATCAAGCTGTTTAACCTAGATTCTCAGCCCAGAGAAGCAGATAGAGGAAGAGAACATCTACTCTGGGTCAGGGCTCCATACACAGCATCTGTATTGGGTTGGTAGATACTAAGTGTATTCCCAGCACTTAGCGATGGGATTCAAACCCGAGGATCTAGAAGCTGTACTCCTCCTCCTCTGCTGTGCTGGCAGACCCCTGGCTGCCCATCGTCCAGCCCATTGTCACACCTACATCCTGCCTGACTTGTGACTGGGAAGTACAGCCACTGTTCTTGCCTACAGAATCAGTGATCCTGGCTCCCTGACCTGTCCCAGGGGCCTGGGAACATGGGCAGTGGCAGGAGAAAGACGCTACAGGAGAAAGCTGGGGCTTCCTGAAAAGAGCCGGTACCTTTACAAGCTCAGACACCACAGGCAAATGGGACAGCTTCAAAATCAGGCCCTAAGCCTCAATGGCTTAGCATTATAGCAAAGACTACCTGAGGGAACAAGACGAGTGAAGCTGGGGCCACCAACTAGGTTCACTCTGTGTGTAGTGGGTGTCCTCCAGTTGGCATTCAATGGCCTCTATCATCTGGCCTCACCCTCCTAATTCAGTCCCATCTCTCTTCACTGAGGCTGCTGGGTGCCAATCTCTTTAGAGATAAAGACTTTCCTGACCCTGCATTCCCCATTCCACCCCACATCTTCCCTCCACAGATTCCTCTCAGAGCATCCATTAAGCTTCCCTGCATGCCTTGGATCACAGGTCTGCCTCCTACTGTGGGACCCAAGTCCCTCAAGGACCAGGTCTTCTGAATCTCCCCCACTCGCCCAAGCAGGAAGGAGCACCTAGCAGAAGGTTGCTATCCCACTCACGTTTTTGACAAATACAGACCGAACCTTCTCTACTAAGGGACTCTGCCTTGAGTTATTCTCTCTCCCTTCAGTCTCACTTCCTCCCAGGTCCACCTGAGACAGGCAGAGTGGAAGGAACTGGGGGAAGGCACCTAAAAAAAAGGCATCTAAAAAATGCACAATGAGCATCCTCTTGGGGCTAGAGGGTGGGATGAAGTGAGGGAGGTGAGCTAGAAAGGATGCTGGGGCTAGGCAATGAAAGAACCACAGTGTTATAGCTGGGAGTCAGGCTTAGTTCTGTGGGCAGCGGGAAGGCTCAAGAGTTAAGTAATCAGATTTCTGCAGTGGCAGCACCTGAAATCAGCCATTTTCCCACTTAGTTGGGAGAGTGGTAGTGACTTTCCCATCCCACCCAAAGGCCCCCCAAAGGTCCCCTTGAGAACAATAGACACTTTACTTGCTCTGCATGCTCATGCCTATTTATGTAGTTAACACATGTATTTGGTGTTTCCTTAACAATTGGCAAGTTCTTCCTTATGTATTGTCACTGAGCCTTTTTTGAAGAAGAGAGGAGGAGGGTGTTGTACACCTCTTGAGAATCTGCTGAGAGGTATGGCTTAGCTTTTCCAGAAGAAAATGCACTTATGCCCATCCACAAACAATTTTACCTGCACTTTCTGGGGAGCCTCAACATTGGCTGTACAATGGGATCACCTAGGGAATTTTATAAACTTTTTTTTTTGAGACAGAGTTTTACTCTGTCACTCAGGTGGGAGTACAGTGGCACATCTCAGCTCACTGTAACCTCCGCCTCCTGAGTAGCTGGGATTACAGGTACATGCCACTATGCCTGGCTAATTTTTTTTGTTTTGGTTTTTTGTTTTTTTGGTAATTTTAGTAGAGACGGAGTTTCACCATGTTGGCCAGACTGGTCTCAAACTCCTGACCTCAAGTGATCTCCCTGCTTTGGCCTCCCAAAGTGCTGGGATTACAGGCACGCATCACCACGCCCAGCTCATTTTTGTATTTTTTAGTAGAGATGGGGGTTTTGCCATGTTGTCCAGGCTAGTCTCAAACTCCTGACCTCAAGTGATCCACCCACCTCAGCCTCCCAAAGTGCTGGGATTATAGGCATGAGCCAGTGCACCCAGCCATAAACTCTTTATGCCTGTTTCTTGCCCCCAGAGTTTCTGATTTAATTTATCTGGTTGCAGGCCAAGTGCAGCAGCTCACGCCTCTAATCCCAGCACTTTGGGAGGCTGAAGTGGGAGGATCTCTAGAGGCCAGGTATTCAAGAGCAGCCTGGGTAATATAGTGAGACCCCGCCTCTATTTTTGTTAAATAATAATAATCAAAATAATTTATCTGAGTGTAGTCTGGACTTTGGGTTTTCTAAACTCCCCAGGAAATGCTAACATATGCCAAGATTGTAAAATACTGGGATTCACGGACAGGTTAAACCCCCTGTCAAACACTCTTAAGTTCCAGGTGTGCTCAACTCACTCCACTTGGTGAGCAGCACCTATCTGGGTAGGGAGGGGAGAGGACAAAGTGGCTAGTTTGAAAGAATGAGGAAGTCTTGAAGTTGTAAGCCCAGAGAGGAGGTGTTCACATACATTCCAGAAAGCTGTAGAACCCACCAAAAGAAGAGGTTCTGAAATAGAAGACCCAAAGCAGGAAACTTAATTGCCTTCCTGAAAGATGAATGGAAGTCCAGCAGACAACACCCTTCCCACCCACATACCTCACCTGCCCCAAGAAGAGCCGCAAACAGCAGCAAAAGGCTGACAGCATCAGTCTTTGGGGGAGAGTCAACCAGTTAAACGTGTGGCTTGATTGGTCAGTGACAGGGGTGGGGAGAGGATGGCATTTGTGGGAGTCCAGCACCTGTGAGGGTGTGGAGCTTTAGAGGTAATGGGCTGAAACTGTCGGCTGGAGGAGGAAAAGGTTTGTGTCTTGGTCAAGGAGAGGCATTCCTGCGGTGGATGGGAGCCGGGCTGCAAGGCCGCCGTGCAGAGAGGAACTGCGCATGCGCCGGAGGCCGCCGCGGATTGCCAGCCACGTGATACTGGGCAAGCCCCCGCCTCAGTTTCTGATCTGGGACTTGTGTGGTAACTTCGGAGGAGCCCACAATCTCAGATGATGATGGTCAGATCATCCCTAAGGCTTTTTCCTTTGCGATGTCACAGGAACCTGGGAGGATTTTAGTCCTCCTAAAACTCTGATATTTTCAAACCTGATACCCATAAGAATCACCTGGGATGCCCATGGCCAGATAACATGATTCAGTGGGTGGAGAATGGGGGCGGCTAGGGGCACTCTATAACGCTCACCGGTGCTCCTGATGTTCCGTGTGCCTTGAGAGTCATTGTTCTAGATCACTGTTCTCAGCACCTGGGGATCGAGTTGAAGGGCAGACTCTGAGCCAGTGGGTCTGAAGTGAGGCCTGAGATTCTGCACTTCTAACAAGCTCTCTGATGCTGCTAGCTGTACATCCTGACTACTAAAGTGTAATCCAGGCCAGGCATGGTGGCTCACGCCTGTAATCCCAGCACTTTGGGAGGTCGAGACGGGTGGATTACTTGAGGTCAGGAGTTGAAGACCAGCCTGGCCAACATAGTGAAACTCTGTCTCTACTAAAAATACAAAAATTAGCCGGACGTGGTGGCATGCGCCGGTACTCCCAGCTACTCGGGAGGCTGAGGCAGGAGAATCACTTGAACCCAGGAGCCCAAGGCTACAGTGAGCCAAGATTGCACCACTGCACTCCAGGCCCTGCAACAGAGCCAGATTCCATCCCCAAAATAAAGTGTAATCCAGGCAGCATTGCTAGCAGCAACACTATATTATTTGGAAGCTTGTTAGGAATGTTGAATTTCAGGTCCCACCCCAGACCTACTGAATGAGAATCTGCTTTTTTTTTTTTCCAGACAGGGTCTCACTCTGTCACCCAAACTGCAGTGCAGTGGTGCAATCTTGACTCACTGCAGCCTTGAACTCCTGTGCTCAGGCAATCCTCCTGTCTCAGCCTCCCTAGTGCCTGGGACCACAGGCGTTTGCCACCATGACCAGCTAATTTTTGTATTCTTTGTAGAGATGGGCTCTTGCTATATTGCCCAGGCTGGTCTCCAACTCCTAGGGGCTCAAGCAGTCCTCCCACCTTGGCCTCCCAAAGTGATGGAATTACAGGCATGAGTCACCGTCCCCAGCCAGAATCTGCATTTTAACAAGATCCCCAGGTGATTTGTATTCACATTAAAGTTTGAGAAACATCGTTATGGAAGAAGTGACTTATGATCGGAGAACCAAGACTGAAACTTGGGAATGAGAGAAAAAGATTCAGTTCCTTAAAATGGAGTAGAATTTAAAGAAGGGCAGACATTTTTTTTTTTTCTTGAGACGGAGTCTTGCTCTGTCGCCAGGCTGAAGTGCAGTGGTGCAATCTCAGCTCACTGCAACCTCCACCTCCCAGGTTCAAGCGAACCTGAGGCAATTCCCATGCCTCAGCCTCCTGAGTAGCTGGGACTACAGACGCACACCACCACACACGCCCGGCTAATTTTGTTTTCTTTTTTTCTTTTTGAGACGGATTTTCACTCTTGTTGCCCAGGCTGGAGTGCAATGGCGCGATCTCGGCTCACCACAACCTCCGCCTCCCAGGTTCAAGCAATTGTCCTGTCTCAGCCTCCCAAGTAGCTGCGATTACAGGCATGCGCCACCACACCTGGCTAATTTTGTATTTTTAGCAAAGACGGGGTTTCACCATGTTGGTCAGGCTGTTCTCAAACTCCCGACCTCAGGTGATCTGCCCGCCTCAGCCTCCTGAAGTGCTGGGATTACAGGCGTGAGCCCCTGCAGCTGGCAATTTTTTGTATTTTAGTAGAGACGAGATTTCACCACATTGGTCAAGATGGTCTCGATCTCCTGACCTCATGATCCACCTGCCTCAGCCTCCCAAAGTGCTGGGATTACAGGCGTGAGCCACTGCACCTGGCCAGGCAGATATCTTTATCTCTTTTAGTTAGTGCTCTATTTGTAGGCCTAGTACAGTGTCTGATGCTCAATAAATATTTCTCAAATGAATGGACAAGGTAAGAGTCCAGTTTCTGGAGCCAGAGCATGAGGCCAGCCTGGGGCTGGCCACTACCATGACGTGATGCTAACTACTAGGGCAAAGGTCTTTCTAGCCCCTCTGTCCAAGACAAGATTGGTCCTGATGCTGGCACAGAACAGAACTCATGGCCATGTGAGGCAGCAGTGTGTTAAGTTGTCTCATGTGTGAATATTAAAAGGCTGCAGAGAAATGTAGCCAAGAAGATACACTGGCCTCTCAGTAAGGTCTTCTAAGGACCAGGGGCTGAGCCAACCAGTGGGGAGGCAGGTGGCCAGAGATGCCTCACGCCCAGAAATAACTCACGTGGTCTATAAGAGTGATCCCATGAGCTGCTTCAAACATGGTTTATAATGGGTAGAATTTAATTCACCCAGCATCAATTCTAGTACTCCACTCTTCCCTCCATTCAAAATAGATGTCAGTAAGCCCTATCCCAGGGTCAAAGGCAACCAGTGTGTATCTTGTGGGTTCAGTCCAAATTCCATGTGCTATAAGTAGGTTGGGCAAATGTTAGATACCACAAAGAACAAACAGTGTTTGTTATTAACTAGCCTTAGAGGAATTGATTATTATTCCTAAGCCTCAGGGGTGCCAGTCTAGGAAAGAAAAAAATCTGTTTGTTTTTCCTATATGTAGCATTAGCCAGACTTTCTGAGTAGCCCTGAAAGTAGAAGTTAGAATTTCAGCCAAAATATATCCATTTTCATCATACCCTAGGAAAAAATTGGGCTGAAGATTTCTGACATTCTTCACATTGCCAGGCCCTCTTTCCTAATAATTATTTTAAATTCACTGTGAACATGACAGAGTGCTTCTTAAGGCAGTGTTGTTTTTCTCATCAGGCAATTTCACTTGCTTGATTCTCACAGTGAACTGAGTGAATAGTAATTGTGCATTCCCAAGGATGCATCTACTTCTGCCTTGGGCTGGATCCTATGTTTAAGGAAAAATGACCACATTCAGAGCCACACCAGCCATGGCAAAGTTCCCAAGAATTATTATTTCAGAGGAGTAGTAATTTTCCATTACTCTTTCCTCTGCACTGATGCTGATCCTCAACCTCATTTCTTTTTTCTTTTTTCTTTCTTTTTTTTTTGAGAGGGAGTCTCACTGTGTCACCCAGGCTGGAGTGCAGTGGCACGATCTCAGCTCACTGCAACCTCCACCTCCCAGATTCAAGCGATTCTCCTGCCTCAACCTCCTGAGTAGCTAGGACTACAGGTGTGTGCCACCATGCCCGGCTAATTTTTTGTATTTTTAGTAGAGATGGGGTTTCACCATGCTGGCCAGGCTGGTCTCGAACTCCTGACCTCAAGCAATCCACCCACCTCAGCCTCCCAAAGTGCTGGGATTACAGGCGTGAGTCACTGCGCCTGGCGCCATAACCTCATTTCTAACTGTCTCAGAGATCCTGTCCCAGAAAGGGATGATCCTGTGAGTGCCTCTGCAGCTTCTCCAGGGACTTTGAAAGATGGTTCCTGCCCAGTGTGCACTTCCCCCAAAGATGCCAGCTGCATGTGAATAGGGAACAAGAATCTGACATTGTACTCACTGGCTGTTGGATACGTGATTTAAACTCCTTGTACTCAACGTTCCTGCTATAGAGAGTACAAATGTCCTCTAGCACCTCTGTTGGCTTGTGTAAGGGAACAGCTAATTAACTTTCTCAGTTGCTTTGGAATGGCACTCAATGGCAATAATAATCATGCACGTTCTTAGGTTTTTTGTTTGTTTGTTTTTTGTTTTTGTTTTTGAGACAGAGTTTCACTCTTGTTGCCCAGGCTGGAGTGCAATGGTGTGATCTTGGCTCACTGCAACCTCTGCCTCCTGGGTTCAAGAGATTCTCCTGCCTCAGCCTCCTGGGTAGCCGGAATTACAGGCGTCCATCACCACGCCTGGCTACATTTTTTTATTTTTAGTAGAGACAGGGTTTCACCATGTTGGCTAGGCTGGTCTCGAACCCCTGACCTCAGGTGATCCACCCGCCTCGGCCTCCCAGGGTGCTGGGATTACAAGCATGAGCCACCGCGCCTGGCCACGTTCTTAGTCTTTTAAGTCCATTTTCAAATGGATCTGTGTCTCTTTTTGTTGACCTAGAGAGACAGCAAGTTGTCATGTTCACAAGAATGACCTAACTTGAGCTTCTGTGGTTTGGGATCCTGCCTGCCTGTATTTCACCCTGTTTTGCCTCCAAGGCAGGAGCCAGGTCTCATAGCCAGGAGACTGTGGTTAGTTTCCTGGCCTCCAATCCGAGGTGGGGACACACCTGCACCCCTGAGGGAGGGAGAGCCTGTGGAGGGTCCATGAGGCCAGGGCTGAGTCACTCAGCAGGAGACATGTCAAAAGGCATTAGAACATCAGTTTGGCATTTAAGGAGCAAGAACCCACACAAAAATTCTTCTGTATGTTAACAATCTAGTCCATTTTCAAACTAAATCCAAGAAAGAAATTAAAGTTTGGTGTCCCTGACACTGGGACATTTTCTTCATGTGAAATCAGGCCCAAAAGAAACCTCATCTTTACCCACATATCCAGTGGAGGTGAAGGCCCCCCATCTGATAAGACTGCACCCCACCGGCCTCTGCTTCCTACACTTCACAGTCCTGTTCTAGGAACATGAGAATTCAGAAAACTCCACTGTAAGTCATCTTCTTAGGGGTTTTTACCCAAATCCATTTCCTCTATCAGGAAATTACTTGAAATGTAAGTTGAATAAGCCTGAGCCTTCTTCCTCCCTTATGAAGGTTCATCTTGTTTGGCATCCTATTCAAAAGAAACGTAAGTTGAACTCCAAATGCCCTGAAAACAATGTAAGTCTTTACTAAGCATCTTGGAAAGGTAGCCATTTTTCTTACTCCAAGTCCACTCAACAACTGCACCCAGCCCATTATCCATCCAGAAAGTAGCTTTATGCCCTTTCCTATGTAAATTAATTAGCCTGTTAGATTTCTGTCATTATATCATCCTAGTCATTACTTTTTTTTTTTTTTTGAAACATAGTCTCGCTCTGTTGCCCAGGCTGAAGTGCAGTGGCGCAATCTCAGGCTCACTGCAACCTCCACCTCCCAAGTTCAAACGATTCTCCTGCCTCAGCCTCCCAAGTAGCTGGGATTACAGGTGTGTGCCACCACATCTGACTAATTTTTTTATTTTTCATAGAGACAAGGTTGCATCATGTTGGACAGGCTGGTCTGGAAGTCCCGACCTTAAGTGATCCGCCCGTCTCGGCCTCCCAAAGGTCTGGGATAACAGGCATAAGCCACTGCACCTGGCCCTAGCCATTACTTTAATTCAGCCACAAGGAACGGGGAGCCAAGAAGTTCAAAATCCTCCCATCAGAAGGCTGGAAAGAGAAGAAAGGCTGTATCTACTCAGGCTTCAGGGTCTGGGTCTTTGTCACAGTTTCGTGAGGGATTCTATCCCAGAAATGAGAACAGGGAAGTGAAAACAAAAGGATGTCTATAGGTTTATTAGTGCCAAGGGACCACCTCCCTTTTCAAGATGGCAGCCTCCTGAACAATCTGGGTCCCAGCATGGCTGCCCTGATCCCCAGCTGCAGGTGGAAGGTCAGCGGTGCTATCGTCAGGGTGACACCCGCCATAGGGTCCTGGGACAACTTTACCCAAAAAGGAATAATCACACCAATCTGCATATATGTGTCTCTTTGTGAAGCAAGAACTTTTGAAGAATTCAGATGCAGCTAGAAGAGGGAATCTGGGTTCTCATCAAGTATGATATTCATCCCAGTGAGCCATTTGAAATGAAGGAGGCAAAGTCTTTCAAAAGATGTCTTCTATGATTTGGAATAATTGGGTCCAGTTTAATTTGGTGCATGGCGAAGTTAAAGAGCTACGTGATTGCTTCAAGTGTGTTTTGCAGTTCCCAGAGCCACTAATTAGCTCTATGACTTAAAGGTTAATGAGATAAAACATCTATAAATCAAGTTGATGGCTGATGCAAGAAGAATGCCCCCAACTCCTTCTCTACCACGCTAACACTATAATCTCATTTTTTCAGGCTGTCCATTTGATTCAATTTGATGATGCATGAATATATACAAACAAATGTGTAATTAGAAGATTCATACTTAAATTATAAACCACCTTGCCTAGGCTCCTTTCTAAATGTGGTTATTCAAAACCAATAAGAAAATAAGTCAATCGTGCATTATTAACAGAATTAATCATATCAGAATTAACCAACTAGGTGAAAGGTTTAGGTGTGTGCCTTCCCACAAAGCAAAAATCTATATGTTGCATTCAAAATGTATGTTCCTTAAAACAAATTTCAGAAAATAAAATTATGGGCCGGGCACAGTGGCTCACGCCTATAATCTCAGCACTTTGGGAGGCCAAGGTGGGCGGATCACTTGAGGTCAGGAGTTTAAGACCAGCCTGGCCAGCATGGTGAAACCCCATCTCTACGAAAAATACCAAAACTAGCCGGGCATGGTGGCACATGCCTTTAATCCCAGCTGCTCGAGAGGCTGTGGCAGGAGAATTACTTGAACCCAGGAGGCAGAGGTTGCAGTGAGTCAAGATGGCACCACAGCACTCCAGCCTGGGCAACAGAGCAAGACTCCATCTCAAAATAAATAAATAAAAAAAAAAGAAAATTATGGTGATTGGTTTGTTTGTTTGAGACAAGGTCCCACTCTGCTGTCCAGGCTGGAGTGCAGTGGTGCCATCTTGGCTCACTGCAGCCTTGAACTCCTGGGCTCAAGCAATCCTCCTATCTCAGCCTCCCAAGGAGCTGGGACTGCAGGCATGTGCCACCACACCCAGCTAATTTTTAAAAAATTTTTTGTAGAGACAGGGCCTAACTATGTTGCCCAGACTGGTCTCGAACTCCTGGACTCAAGTGATCCTCCCAGCTTGGCCTCCCAAAGTGTTAAAATTACAGCCGTGAGCCACACCGCGCCCGGTCATAGGTCTTATTTACTGAAATTATGGGGGAATTTGGAGTTTAGAGAACATTCTAGCGAACCTTTTGTATTTTTAAGGATTCTATCCCCCTAAATTCTCTATTTGTGTATGTGAAGTTTTCAGCTGGTTATGAGCACAGGCTCCAAAGTCAGGGAAACCAGCTCAATACCATGGCTCTATCACTTACTAGCTCTGTGTCCTTGGACAAGTTGTTTTTGTTTTGTTTTGTTTTGTTTTGTTTTGTTCTGTTCTGTTCTGCTTTGTTTTGAGATGGAGTCTCGCTCTGTCACCAGGCTGGAGTACAGTGGCACAATCCCGGCTCACTGCAACCTCCACCTCCCTGATTCAAGCAATTCTCCTGCCTCAGCCTTCCGAGTAGCTGGGATTATAGGTGCGTGCCACCACACCCGGCTAATTTTTGTATTTTTAGTAGAGATGAGGTTTTCCCATGTTGACCAGGCTGGTCTCCGTCTCTTGACCTCGTGATCTGCCGGCTTCGGCCTCCCAAACTGCTGGGATTACCACGCCCTGCTTGGACAAGTTATTTAAACCTCTGTGCCTCAGAGAATCACTTGGTCCAGGGAGGCAGAGGTTGCAGTGAGCTGAGATCATGCCACTGCACTCCAGCCTGGCAATAGAGCAAGACTCTGTCGCAAAAAAAACAAAACAAACAAGCAAACAAAAAAACACCTCTGTGCCTCAGTGTCTCTATCTATAAAATTGGGATAATAATAGATTCAGTCTCATAGGGTTCTTGTAAGGATGAAATATGACAATTCATTTAAGTCACTTAGTACAGGGCCTGGCACATGATAAGTATTCAGTAAATTATGATGATTATGACTGATGTGGGGGTCGGACTATATTTGGACTTTCCTTATAAAGCCTTTTGAGTAAATATACAGTGTCGAAGTATGAATTTAGTATGACAAAGTTCTTTGCAACTTATGATGAATGTACAGTTGTTCATTATTAAGCTAGTTTGAGTGCAATATTTAGCAATTTTCCTATTTTCAAGGACTTGATGTGCCTTCTCTTTTTCCCCCTTATAGAATCTTTTTTTTTTTTTTTGACTGGGTCTCACTCTGTTGCCCAGGCTGGAGTGCAGTGGTGCAGTGATGGGTCACTGCAGCCTCAATCTCCCTGGGCTCAGATGATCCTCCTACCTCAGCCTCCCAAGTAACCGGGACTACAGGCATGAAACACCACACCCAATTGTTGTTGTTTTTTTTGTTTGTTTGTTTTTGTTTTTTGAGAGATAGGGTCTTACTATGTTGCCCAGGCTGGTCTTCAACTCCTAGCCTCAAGTGATCTGCCCACCTTGGCCTCCCAAACTGCTGGGATTACAAGAGTGAACCACTGCACCTGTCCCAGAATCTTTTTTTTTTTTTAACTTAGAAGATTAAAAGAATTGTTGTGTTCTAGGCATCCAAATTCCTGGGAGATGGGAAAGTAGCCTAGAGTCCCATTTCCATTTGATGGATGGAGCCCTGAATAGAAATGGCATTACCCAGAATAGAATGGCATATTTTGAGGCTTTGGCCCTACAGAGGAAGTTTCCAGATCTTCTGACACTCTCTGATCCTTCTGGCTGGATCCATTTCCTCCTGGAAGAGCACACAGAAAGTATGGTCTGGTGGGAGCAGAGTCTCAGAACAACCATCCCACTCCTGGGTGCCCTCACTGCACACATTCCCAGCAGCCAAGGACATTCTCCTTGGCTGCAGGTTAAAGAGCAACACAAGTGGATAGTTGTGGGTAAATTCTAACACAAAGTATCAACCATTGGCTCTGGTGCTCTGAGAAAGAACCCCATTTAAATTATTAGGAGAGAGTCAAGAAGAGGAAGCTGAAACTCTGCAAAGAGCAGGGCCTGCAGCTGCAGCCCAAGTTGGCCCAGCTCTGTTGACCTTGGCTTTGTCTTTGAGGAACACACACTTGTGTCTGCCTATTTCATCAGCTGTCCCCCGTCTGCCCTTCCCTTTCCCACCCTGGAAAGTGGTGAGGAGGGTTAAGTCACAGCCTGTGAGGCAACCACTCAAGCATAGGGGGAGTCTGAGGGAGGCTGTTTCACTCTTTCCAGCCAGGACCCACCCAACAGGCTCTCCTCAAATCCAAGTCCATGAAGGAAAAGTATTCATCTGCCCCAGGGTCTTCCCCACTGTCCTGACACTACATGGACTCTCTCCTATGTCCTCATGGCTATGTGTGGGGTGATGTGCAGCACCTCTGAACCTGTTTTGGCCAGGGTGGCCCCCAGAATCTCAGAATGTTAGAGTTGGAAGACCTCAGAGGGCATCTAAAGCAACATTCTCATTTTACAAATGATAAAACTGAGGCCCAGAGAAGTAAAGCGACCTGCCGAAGGGCCCACAGCTAGATTGCATCAGCATGCTGAGACTACAGCCCGTGTCTCCTCACTCCTGCACAACAGAGAGCTAAAGGACCAGCATGTTCAGATGTGGCCACTCTTTGGGTAGAAGACAGCACCAGAGATGAGTGCTCAGTGTCTGTGAAGTCACAGGGGCTTGGCAATGGGAGGCTTAGGAGACGCTAAGGAGTTGAAATACATTTTGAACATATGCAGAAGAATCTTTCGATCCAAGTCTTGGAGGAAAGCGGGCCAATTTCAGGCTGAGATGGGACAGGCGCTGACTGTGGGGAGGGAGAGGGGCCCATTCTGGAGCAGTCCAGGAATCCTAATCCACGCTTGGGTGGTCCCCAGGCTTCCAAGCCCCCTGGGAACCTGGGAAGTTCCAAGACTGCTGAGGCAGGTCAGCAGGTTCCGGGTTGAACTCAATTACCAGGCCCACTTTGGGGTGCTCAGAATGGGTCAAGAAAGCAGCCATCAGCAGAAAGTGTTGACATGGGACTCCAGGGTACTAGGTTGAGACAATGTGTATTGATTTAAAAGGCATAGAAACCGTAACTGCACACAACTTTACACACATATTCTTTTTTTTTTTTTTTTTTTTGAGACGGAGTCTTTCTCTGTCCCCCAGGGTGGAGTGCAGTGGTGTGATCTCGGCTCACTGCAAGCTCCGCCTCCCGGGTTCACGCCATTCTCCTGCCTCAGCCTCCCAAGTAGCTGGGACTACAGGCGCCCACCAACACGCCCGGCTAATTTTTTGTATTTTTAGTAGAGACGGGGTTTCACCGTGTTAGCCAGGATGGTCTCGATCTCCTGACCTCGTGATCCGCCCGCCTCGGCCTCCCAAAGTGCTGGGATTACAAGCTTGAGCCACCGCGCCCGGCCACACACATTCTTATTAACATGTTGTTCCACTGATCATCTAAGGGGTGGCCAGCTTCCCTGGGTCACTTGCAGCTAAGAAATGCAGCCTCGGTGACCTTCAACTGAGGAGGGGTCAACATTGGCTTCCGGTCTTCCCAGAGCCCTTGTTTTCTTTTTTCTTTTTTTTTTTTTTGAGACGGAGTCTCGCTCTGTTGCCCAGGCTGGAGTGCAGTGGCGCAATCTCAGCTCACTGCAAGCTCTGCCTCCCAGGTTCACGCCATTCTCCTGCCTCAGCCTCCCGAGTAGCTGGGACTACAGGTGCCCGCCACCACGCCCACCTAATTTTTTGTATTTTTAGTAGAGACGGGTTTTCAACGTTTTAGCCAGGATAGTCTCAATCTCATGACCTTGTGATCCGCCCGTCTCGGCCTTCCAAAGTGCTGGGATTATAGGCTTGAGCCACCGCGCCCGGCCAAGCCCTTGTTTAAGAACCACCTTCTTTGGCTTTTCACCCCAGGGTTGCTGGGGACACCTATGTCCTATATTTTTAGGCTTTTCCTGGCTTCTGAAAACCTTGTGCTGAAAGTCTCTCTGAGAGCGATACAGACTGAATAGACACTTGGATTGTTTGACATGTGTGGTTTTGCCAAAGGCAACACGTTCTTTGACCAACTTCTCAAACTCCCCAGTTCTCCTAGTCCCTCCGGACTTGAGTATCAGCCATGTTCTTATGTTGATACCAAGCTCCTGGGTGATTAAAATTCTTCTAACCACCTTTCTGATTCAGGGCTGTACTTTGACAACACAATTGCTTTTTTGGGATTTTTGTAAACATCTCAAAAGGGCAAGAAACATTCTTCCTCCCTTTTAGCCCAATGTAGACCTGAGGTTTTTTCAGCTGTCAGCTGAATGCTGGGCCCCACCAGTGCCCAGTAGGTACAGTCCCATCCACTGTGAGGTGGGCTCCAGGGAGGGCCCTTGGGTCCATGTGAAGACAGTAGGAGGGGCCATTGAAGCCAGCGTCTGAGGGGCTCCCCATGAGGCCACCAAGCCCCTGTCAAACCTAGTAAGTCACCCTGACACCGGCCCCACCCTTCCTCAGAAGAACAGTGAATAAACAAGAGCATGTGAATTGGGCAACCCCAGGTGGGGATGCAAGGAAAGTGCTCAGGCTCACAGAGGGGATAGAGAGGGGCTGGTAGAGTCACAGTGGGGAAGCAGGTGAAGGAGACGGATCAGTGAAGGAGCTCATGTGGAGGGGCCCCAGATAGTGAAGGAGGGTCCAAACCAACATTTTCTATTCTTTGCCCAGTAAAGTTTCATGAATCAACTCAAATGTTTGCTTGCTCTCACCTTCTGCCCCTAAGGAGGAAGGTGGGGGATAGCTGGTCCAAGGATTTGGACTTTGGGGCTCTCCATTTCTAAGTAAGGAAAAAGTCAAGATGAGCCATCTTCATTCTGTCCTTGGCACAGACAACATATTACTCCAAAGGAGAGCTGAATAACAGAATTTAAAGGGAAATTAGAGATTAGAACATTTAGTCATCATCCTCATTTTACAGATGAGAAAACCGAGGCCCAGGGAGTTTAAACATTAAATAATGTGCTCCAAATCACTCAACCAATAATTGCAGAACTGGGAGGACTAGAACTCTGCCGCCTAATTCCCAGTTCATGCATTTTCTTGCCTTCTGCTGTGCTGACAGGTTCCCAGCGGTGAAAGTTGGCCTTGGAGCGCCCTCCCATGGCTGTGGGCAGCTACTGGAGCAGCTGTGGCACAGGCCAGGGTTCTCAAACTTGAGGATAGAATGACCTGCAGGGCTGGTTGAAACAGATTGCTGGGCCCCACCCTTGGAGTTTTGGGTTTTCTAACAAGTCCCCAGGGGACGCTGACCTACTGAGAATCTCAGATGTAGATAAAAGATTTTGCAGCCAGAATACCTGGTTTCAAGTCCCAGCTCCGTCATCCAAGTGCTGATACCTTGAACATGGTACTTAATCTCTTAGCATCTCGATCTCTTTATTTTATGATGGTAACAATAACAACCACCCATAGGGTTAATGTGTAAAATAAATAAATCAGATGTAAAATACCTGAGAAGTGACATGCTGATGCTGTATGAATATACAGACTCACAAATATGGGACCTTTGTCTGGAGAGATGCCACTGGAAGCCAGGGAATGTCCACAGCGACAAAAGCATTCTCTTAATGCTACTCAAAAATACAATAAATCCAGAAGAAATTGTGTTCATCCTGCCACAAATATTGGCTGAGGAATTACTAGGGCCTGGCACTGTGCTGTACACCATATTTGCAAAGGTGAATGACAGTCCCTGCCCTGGAAGAACAACTAGAAGGAAGATAAACATGCAAATTCTAATAATTACCCTAATCCCAGATGAGCCAGGGAAAGAACCCTGTGCCTAGAGCACAGAGCATCCAACCCTGTCTGGGAAGTCAAGCAAGGCTTTGAAAAAGAACCTGACTTTTGAGTAGGGTCTTGAAGGATGAATAGGAGTTCTTTAAGAAGAGAAGTGGTAGGGGGCACTCCAGGCAAAGGAAACAGTATATGCAAAGTAGTCACAGAAGCAAGAAAATGCATAACATTTTCAAGGAAATCGCATGTGGTTCTATGTAACGAGCTCAGTGGGTCTGGGAAAAGGACTGGCAAAAAAGGCTAAGAAGTTTGGGCCATGCTGGGCAAGCGGGGGCTGAGGCAGGAGAATGGCGTGAACCTGGGAGGTGGAGCTTGCAGTGAGCCGAGATCGCGCCACTGCACTCCAGCCTGGGCGACAGAGCGAGACTCCATCTCAAAAAAAAAAGAAGTTTGGGCCTGACTGTAACCTGGTGGGAAGCCATTGGAAGACACCCGACGAGGATTCCCTGGAAAAAATTCTTAATGAGTCCCTAAGGCGAAGACTTCCAAGCCAAGGGCTTCACCACATACCCTCAGCGGCCCCAGTGCCTGAGAGCCTCCCCTGCCAGGAAGCCTAGCCCAGAAACGCCTCCCGAAACGCATAGTGGCCCTGGGGAAGAAGCTTCCCTGGAAGGCACAAGCAGTAAACGGGCAGCCTCTTACCTCTTACCTTTATCAGATACTGGCGGGAGGCACCCTCCTGGCAGGTTTCTTCATCCCCCTCTCCTTCTGTGGGTGTGGAGTCACTGGGAGAACAAAGGGATGTTATCTGTAGCTAATAAGTTATGGGAGGGGGAGGGAGCTGTAGGCGCCTGTGGGGGTGGGGAAATGAGTCCTGAGCAGCTCTGATGCAACCCAGGAAGAGGCAGGTGGAAGCCTGCACCTGGGAAGCAAACCCCCCCGCCTCCCCAAAGTACATAGAGATTTGAAGCTGGAAGAGGCACCTCCAAGACTTGCCCGTGATCCCACAGCTAGCCAACGCCTGGCCCCCTCTCCCCACATCTGACTCCACAATAAAGGGTCTCAGTCTTGGAAAAACTGGCGGTTGCTGTGTTCATTGACCTCACTCCCTCTTCCTGAGTCTCTCCTGCAGCCTTCCCTTCCCAGCCCAGTCCCTGACCCTCTTTCAGACTCAGCCTTTGGTTTCCAAACAGGTATAGAATGTGGTGTGCAAAAAATGGCCTCCGCTATTTTTGAAAAAAGCAATGGCAAGAAAAAAAGAGCAAACTGCTATTCTGAGCCACATGGGCTTGGGGTTTTGATTCCAATTTCTTTGTCTCCGGTGGAGGTGGAAGCAACTTGCTCTTGTGGGAATAATCCCTTTTGTTTTTAGGAAAAGATTTTAATAGGTCTTTGGGTTATGCAAGGATAAAACGTGAACCTTTTCTGGAAAGGAGACAGTGCAATGCAGGACAACGTGAGGCCACAGGCTCCTCTTAGTCACTGCAAAAGGTGGCTTTCTTTGAGACAGAATGGCATCTCTGCAGGGGTTATGGGGAGTTTTGTTAAAGCTGTGCTTGGAGAATTTAAGAGAGGGGCTTGGGCTGGGCGTGGTGGCTCACATCTATAATCCCAACACTTTGGGAGGCCGAGGCGGGTGGATTGCTTGAGATCAGGAGTTCGAGACCAGCCTGGCCAACATGGTAAAACCCTGTCTCTACTAAAAATACAAAAAATTAGCTGAGTATGGTGGCAGGAGCCTGTAATCCTAGCTACTCAGGAGACTGAGGCAGAAGAATCGCTTTAACCCAGGAGGTGGAGGTGGCAGTGAGCTGAGATGGCGCCACTGCACTCCAGCCTGGGTGACAGAGTAAGACTTCATCTCAAAAAAAAAAAAGAGAGAGGGGTCTGTTTCTGCAGTGCGCGCCAGCAGGATTGAGCTGGTGACTGGCAGGGAGGACACCCAGGATGTATGTGAATTCTCAGGAGTCCTTACAAACAAGGGGAGAGGAAACCCAGGCAGGGCCGAGCTGTGCTGTTCCCGTTTGGTGACTGAAGGGACTGTGACTGTGAAGGCAGGTGACAGGAGGATGGGTGGGGGTTGTGTCCTATTCCTCTCTCTGGCAGGGCTACCAAGGGCATCCATGCCAGTTCAACAACCAACTGAGCTCTTCCTAAAAGGAGAACAAAGTCAGGTCAAACAGGCATGGCCACCCCTGGTCCCCCTGCCACAGCTGGCCTGGAGTCAGAGCCCATCCTGAGAACACAGCCCCACCCATCTTTCCACACTCTGTGCTGAGAGGAGGCCTGAGGTCTAACGGGGCGCCAGTGTGACCTCTTAGTTCCTAAATGTTTTACTTTGAAATGTCTCACTTTGAAATGTCTCTTTTTGCTAAATACCTGACTTTGAAAAGGTAAAATGCTTTCTTTTGAAAAAGTTGTTATAGGAAACTGGATTAACCTGGGATTCAGGATGCAGGTCCTGCCAGGTTTCAGGTGTTGGGTTTAAAACTGGAACCAAGGGAAGGAATAAATGGGCATTTGGGGCTTAAAGCACTTTGTTCTATATTAATGTAAAAATTACATGAATCTATTATTTATATAATATTATAAACATAAACATATATTATGGTACATATTTATATTGTTTTTTTTTTTTTTTTTTTTTTTTTTTTGAGACAGAGTCTCGCTGTCGCCCAGGCTGGAGTGCAGTGGCGCGATCTCGGCTCACTGCAGGCTCCGCCCCCTGGGGTTCACGCCATTCTCCTGCCTCAGCCTCCCGAGTAGCTGGGACTACAGGCGCCCACCACCTCGCCCGGCTAATTTTTTGTATTTTTAGTAGAGACGGGGTTTCACCATGTTAGCCAGGATGGTCTCGATCTCCTGACCTCGTGATCCTCCCGCCTCGGCCTCCGAAAGTGCTCGGATTACAGGCGTGAGCCACCGCGCCCGGCCTTTATATTTTTTTATAATGTATTATAACTTTTTTTTTTTTGAAACTAAGTTTTGCTCTTATTGCCCAGGCTGGAGTGCAATGGCACCATCTTCATTCACTGCAACCTCTGCCTCCTGGACTCAAGTGATTCTCCTGCCTCAGCCTCCCAAGTAGCTGGGATTACAGGCATGTACCACCATGCCTGGCTAATTTTGTATTTTTAGTAGAGATGGGGTTTCACTATGTTGGTCAGTCTGGTCTCAAACTCCTGACCTCAGGTGACCCACCCACCTCGGCCTCCCAAAAGTGCTGGGATTACAGGCGTAAGCCACAGCGCCCAGCTTAAAATAGTCTTAAAATAATAATCTATAACATCAAAATCCATTTTGGGCAGTGGCTCACGCCTGTAATCCCAGCACTCTGGGAGGACAAGGTGGGTTGATCACGTGAGGCCAGGAGTTTGAGACCAGACTAGCTAAAGTGGTGAAACCCCGTCTCTACTAAAAATGCAAAATTTAGCCAGGAGTGGTGGCACATGCTTGTAATCCCCACTACTTGGGAGGCTGAGGCAGGAGAATCACTTGAACCCGGGAGGTGGAGGCTGCAGTGACCTGAGATCACACCACGTCACTCCAGCCTGGGTAACAGAGTGAGACTCTGTCTCAAAAAAAAAAAAAAAAAAAAAAATCTGGCAGAGCTCGGTGGCTCATGCCTGTAATCCCAGCACTCTGGGACGTTTATGTGGGCGGATCACTTGAGGCCAGGAGGTAGAGACCAGCCTGGCCAACATGGCAAAACCCCATCTCTATTAAAAACACACAAAAAATAGCCAAGTGTGGAGGAGCACAACTGTAATCCCAGCTACTCCGGAGGCTAAGGCATGAGAATCACTTGAACCTGGGAGGCAGAGGCTGCAGTGAGCTGAGATCGCACCACTGTACTCCAGCCTGGGTGACAGAATAAGACTCTGTCTCAGAAAAATAAAAGAAAGAAAAAAATCTATTTTAATATAAATATAATAAATTTGTAGAAAATATAAATAATATGTAAATGTACAACAACCATAAATGTCATCAATATCCCACCACCAAAAATTCATTGATGTCAATATTTTAAGATACTTCTTTCTGATCTTACTCAATGCATATAAACAAACAGGCAAACAAACAAATAATCTAATATACTGAACATCCACCTACACTTATTCTATAATCCTGACAGAGAAAGAACATGCTTCTTTTCCAAGAGTAAAATCTAGCAAAAATCTCAGGACCCACTCTCACTGGCCTAGAATGGGTCACATGCCAATTTCTGAGTAAATCTCTCTGATGAATTGTCAGGCATGAGTGATATACCCAGTCCCATCCAATCATGTGGACTGAAAGTTGGGTGTGGAGAAATAGCTCCCCTGAGGAAAATCAGTGAATTAATACTCAAAGAAGGAGGATTCTTTATTGGGTGGTAAGAATTCCCATGTCTGCTACAGGGATGCCACCCTTGGTTTGTCCATATTAAATTATTAACTGTGCTTTCATGTGTTTGTCCATCACATTCTCTGCAAAAATGCCCTACCCTACCTTTTCTAATGGACAGATCCCATGTCAAAGTTCTGGTCTATGAATCCTTCCTTTGCAAAC
The DNA here is from genome assembly GCF_006542625.1 of Nomascus leucogenys. Lineage (NCBI taxonomy): Eukaryota > Metazoa > Chordata > Mammalia > Primates > Hylobatidae > Nomascus > Nomascus leucogenys. The sequence goes on from NC_044399.1 coordinate 59,007,547, forward strand.
CCTCACTGAATCCTTCCTTTGCAATCCCTCACTGAATCCTTCATTTGCAATCCCTTGGTGAATCCTTTTGCAATCCCTCAGTGAATCCTTTTGCAATCCCTAGGTGAACCTTTCCTTTGCAATCCCTCACTGAACCCTTCCTTTGCAATCCCTCGGTGAGCCCTTCCTTTGCAGTCCCTCATTGAACCCTTCCTTTGCAATCCCTCGGTGAACCCTTCCTTTGCAATCCCTCACTGAACCCTTCCTTTGCAATCCCTCACTGAATCTTTCCTTTGCAGTCCCTTGGCAGCATCAGGTGCTCTCTTCTTAGATCCACTCCTCGTGGGCAGGAGCATCCATGCACTACTCATCTTTACCTTCATCTCGGCACTCAGCACCACAGCTGGCTCAGAGGAGACTCACCATCAACCCCTGTGGCATGAGTACTCCTTTTTCAGAGAAATCAAGCTGTGCCTTCATCTACTCAGGCAGCCCTGAACTTCCACACAGTGTATGTTTCCATTTATAAATCATTGTTTGAAACTTGGAGCAAATTTCTCTGAAAGAAAGTCATAGATGATCATTATAATTAAGTTCTAGAATTGAACCCATAGATTGAACCCATAAGGTAGTTTATAGGGACTAAGTGCGTACTTTTTTCTGTTGTTACACACAGTGAATGAAACCATGCACGTGGAAATTCTTTGCAAATGCAAGTAATTATTATAATCATTAATTACTAACCTTATTATGAATATTATCACCACCCTTTCCCCATCATCCTTCTTCCCCTCTTCTTGTTTTGTCTGTCTTTTTGGCTTTCTCCTCTTTTCCACCAAGTCTCCCTTACATCTGGGTTTACTAGAATGTGATGGACTGGTGAGGAGCTCAGTGCTAATTATAGCAGTGTTCCCTTGGGCAATGTGGTGCGTGGTGATGTGTGAACACACCATTTAAGGGATACCTCCTTGAAGCCAAAGTGGCTTCTGAGAACTTTGTCCACAGTGAGGAAGAATGTGGAGAACACGCTCTCCCACCAAAGGCAAGCCCCGTCTTTTACCCTGCCTAGGCAACCGCTTAGGGTAGAGATATTTGTAGAAGAGGATTTTGTCATCCAGGGAGTGGCTGGGATGCCTGCATCTCTTTTCAGTGGACCTCCAGAAGGACAACTGAAGGGAGGCCAGAGAAAAAGAACCAGAGAATCCAGAGCCTGGTGAGAACATCAACATGAGAACTGAGGTTTTAGTTTGGCAAAGTGAAGGCCAGGAATAGATCAAGACCTGTAAAAAGAGGGTGACATAAAGATTTTTATGAAATCTTGGATGCTTGAAATAAATGTTTAGGGAACATTTAAAATAAATTCCTATTTCAGAGAGTAGAATGGTGGTTACTAGAGGCTGGGAAGGTAAGGAAGGAGGAGATGTCGATCAAAGGGTACAAAGTTTCAGTTAGACAGGAGAAAGAAGTTTTCCAGTTCTGTTCCGCAGCATGATGACCATAGTTAATAATCATGTAGTGTATATTTTGAAATTGCTAAAATAATTGATTGTAAATGTTCTCACTACAAAAAATAAGGGTGTGAGGTGATGAATGTGTTAATCAGCTTGATATAATCATTCCACAATGTGTGGGTATGTGTATAGTACTTGTATATACATGTACTGTACTATATATATATATACACACACACACACACACACACACACATTGTACTTAAGGGGTACAATGTGAGATATATATATATACACACACACATATAAACATATGTATAAACATATATCTATATAAAAATCACATTGTACCCCTTAAGTATATACAATTATGTGTCAATTTAAAAATAAAAATTTAAATTAAAAAATAAATTCTAGTTTTAAAAGTGGGTGGCTCACAACACGTGATGTCAGAGATACTGGAGATAGCAAATTGACCATACATCTTTATCTCCTTTTTCTCCAAAGACCCACAAAGGTTTTTAAAGCAGAAACCCATGAGAATTCTGAGAATGGGAGTGAGGACCTCAGTGGACAGAAGAACTCAGCAAATTTGGGGATGATAAAAAGTGGCTGCCATGGGGTAATTGACTTGAAAGGGCCCGAAGATGGCACTGATGATGAGGACTGAGCAGATCCTCCCAGAGAGCCCCGAGAGCTGGGAACTTGGAGGCAGCAGGTTCTGCAGGAAGTGAGATTGAAGCAGAAGCTAAACCCTAGGGAAGCAGTTGAAAGACATATATGAAGAAATTACAACTCCAGATCCCTTCCCAATCCCAAATAGTCAAGCAACAATGTCCCTGCACTTGATTGGAGGTTTTTTTCTTTACAGAAATAGAACCAGAGCACCCCCAAGTTCGGGGATCCCAGCCACAATAGGGCAGGTGTCTGGCTGAGACCGGAGGATTATGTTTAAGTCTACATGTTAATAGTGGACCCCAATGCCAGGCTCCTTCCCTTACCCCATTCCCAGAAAAGGACTATCAGATATATGTTCCCTGGCTAGAAGATTGGAGGATTCTTCACTGGAAAAAACTGTTAGCCCCAGAGAGAAGTTCCCTTAAGATAGACTTTGTTTGTACGTGTACACATTGGGTTTTATTGTAACAAAGCAGCTTGTGCACCGTTAAGTTTAAAACTGAGCAACATCTTTCTTTTCCGGTGAAACACAAAGAAAATTTAAAAATAAACAGGAATGAAATTACAATAGAGAATGTCAATTCCAAATAAGATCCTACAGGCTCTGCTAATTCTCCCATTGAGTGACAGGGCCCAAGTCATCATTGGGGGATAATTTATTTTAAATGTGTCATCTTTGACTACAAGGATGTCTGTCAAACATCACAATTAAATATGCCAAAGGAGAAGCCATGCTGTCAAAATGCCCCCCCCCCGCCACCCAAACATCTCAAACCTACCCTTCGCTGACCTTAAGGATAGACTTTTATGGTCTCCCAGTGAAATAGCCTGAGATTGAGACCTGCCAGTCAAATATCTGTCCATATAACAGAGTCACCAATCATTGTGATGCCTCACTATTCCATATGACTGGATAGCCCAGGATCACCAGAAATTTGCAAAAAGTATCCCACATGAAAGAGAGAGAGAGAGACCAAAACAAACAGAAAAAAATGAACTCAAGGGAAATAGAGATGATGTAAAAAGAAACTTTAAAAAAAAATTTATGTGTATTTTTAACTGATAGTCTCAGAGATTTAAAAGAAGATACATAGCCATGAAAAAGGGCAGGATAACGTGAAGTAGAAATAATCAGAGGATGATAAAGAGCTCTTACAAATTAAAAATGTGGTCACGGCTGGGTGCAGTGGCTTATACCTGTAATCCCAGCACTTTGGGAAGCTGAGGCAGGAGGATCACTTCAGCCCAGGAGTTTGAGGCTATAGTGAGCTATGACCATGCCACTGCACTCCAGCCTAGGTGACAGAGTGAGACTCTGTCTCTAAAAAGAAAAAAAAAAGTGGTCAAAAGAGTAGGAAAATAAAGTTGAAGAAATCTCCCAGAAAGTAGAATAAAACAAATGAAAGCTAGGAGAAGAAAAGAGTGTTAAAAGAATATTCAAAAAGTTTCAAAAGTTTTATTCAGCTTTGAAACAGAGAAAACAAAGGATAGAATGAATAGATGATTGATTGATAGATAGATGGATAGATAGATAGATAAATAGATAGATAGATAGATAGATAAATTTTCCCAGAAGTGAAGGACATAAATCTCCAAATTGAGTGTCCACTAATGTGTCCATTAGAATGGGGGAAAATTCCAAGGCAATAATTTTAAATTTCAGAATTCCAGGAAAATGGGAATAAGCTAATAACCTCTAAAGAGAAAATCATGTCATGTATGAAGGAGTACAACAGCAGTGCAGGAGGAGAGTAGTGTTGGGCACCCAAAGTTCTGAGTGAAAATTATTTTTATCCTGGCATTCTATACTTAGCCAAATAAAGGATAACTGTGGAATAAAGACATTTCCAGATATGTAAGAACTCAAAATTTTTACCTCCTACACACCTTTTCTTAGGAAGATAGTGAAGGATATGATTCAGTGAAATGAAAGACTAAGCCAAGAACAAGGAACAAAGGGATTTCAGAAAACAGAGAAGCAATGCAAAGGAGAAGACTGATATAAGAAGTCCTAAGATGACACCTGAGCCCCAGCTGTAGAGAGTAATATGTCCAAATTGTAGCAAGATGACAGGGCTAAGAAGGGAGATCTCTGGCAGTAGAGGAAGGGATAGTGACCAATTATTTCATAACACTTGGACATTTGGGAAAAAAAAGCATTGCTAGATGTTTAACAGATATACATAGAACATTTGGAAAATATTAGCAATACATATTTTTTAAAACTAAGCAAAAGAAAAACTATGGCAACTCTTAACTGCAGGAAAAACACAAAGCTGGAGGGAATGTCATTATGCAATACCATGTTCACCAGAGCCATGATAATATAAACATCGACTACTGACTTAATTTTTTAAAAAATCATACTATGTTTATATGAGGGAGGGAAAACATAAGAAAACTAAAACCTTAATTATCACACGAGAAATCAATAGATGGTGTCTGTCAAGCTTGTGCCTACAAGACAAGGCAAGGCCAAGACCTGACTGATTCAATCAGCAAAGATATGATGAACCACTTCAGATTTAGACAGTTTATTACTAATAGAGAGAGAAAAAAAATAAGAATAAGCCGAAAGTGCTAGCTCCCTGTGATCCTTTTCTCACACATCAAAAATGATGACACAAAAGGGGCCGATGACTGAAACGTGAGTTGTTGGATACCCATTGCTGAGGAATCAATCTTAGACTGCGGCTAAGTAGTTACACTCTTCAGCTCTATTCTGAGGTATGGGGCTTTAGTGATTCGGTTCTTTCTGGATTTTTTCCTTTTTTTCTTTTTTCTTTTGTATTTAGTGATCTGAAAAATCAAAGTGAGGAAGTCTCCTAGATCATAGCCAGAAAGATAAAAGAGACAAGATTTTTTTAAATGTGTCAAGATTCCTATAATAAAAATTCTGAGAGAAAGTGGACTAGATGACAAAAAGTCATTTTCTTTTTTTTTTTTTTTTGGAGACAGAGTCTTGCTCTGTCACCAGGCTAGAGTGCAGTGGCACAATCCCGGCTCACTGCAACCTCCACCTCCCAGGTTCAAGCGATTCTCCTGTCAGCCTCCTGAGTAGCTGGGACTACAGGCACATGCCACCACACCCAGCTACTTTTTGTATTTTTAGTAGAGATAGGGTTTTACCATGTTGGCCAGGATGGTCTCGATCTCTTGACCTCATGATCTGCCCGCCTCGGCCTCCCAAAGTGCTGGGATTACAGGCATGAGCCACCATGTCCAGCCAAAAAGTCATTTTCTTTTTCTTTTTCTTTTTTTTTTTTTTTTTTTTTTTTTTGAGACAGGGTCTCACTCTGTCGCCCAGACTGGAGTGCAATGGCACTATCTCAGCTCACTGCAACCTCCACCTCCCGGGTTCAAGCAATTCTCCTGCCTCAGCCTCCCGAGTAGCTGGGATTACAGGCGCCCGCCACCACACCTGACAGAGCGAGACTCCGTCTCAAAAAAAAAAAAACCCAAAAACAAAACAAAACAAACACACACACACACACACACAAAATTCGCTGAGCATGGTGGTACGCATCTGAAGTCCCAGCTACTCAGCAGGCTGAGCCATGAGAATTGCTCAAACCCAGGAGGTGGAGGTTGCAGTGAGCTGAGATCGCACCACTGCACTCCAGCCTGGGAGACAAAGTGAGACTCTGTCTCAAAAACAAACAAACAAACAAAACAGCCAGGAGAGAATAATTCAAATGTTTCTAAAATGAAGAAATGATAAACACGTAAACTGATGGATGTCCCAAATACACTCACTGGATACTTACAAATTATGTGAATGTATTAGGTATTAAGTGACTGTACCCCAAAACTATGTATATCTATTACGCATCAATTAAAAATTGTTTTAGAAAAGAATAAATTAAAAATTTTCAAAGCCAAGAAAGAAAAAGAACAGATGACCTAAAGTGGGGAGGGGACAGGGCAGAAAGCCACATACCTCCTCAGAACTCAGAAGGCAATAAATAAGTGTCTATGACAGCCTCCCAGGGGAGCTAAGAGGTAGATGGAAAATGGTTTCTTAGCAGCTCTTTACAAGTCTCCCGTACTGTCTTGTGTTCTCAGAGGACCACAGGCATTCTGCCAAGATTCATATTCATTGTGGTTCAAGCCTTTGCCTTGGTGCCGTATTTGGATATATGCAAGGTCACCAGGTGCCATGGCAGAGCTGTGTCCCTACAGTATCAAGAAATAATAGTATAAGCATATCACTTAAAAACAAGGAGAGGCTAGGCACGGTGGCTCTTGCCTGTAATCCCAGCACTTTGGGAGGCCAAGGTGGGTGGATTGCTTGAGCCCAGGAGTTTGAGACCAGCCTGGGCAACATGGCTAAACCCTATCTCTCAAAAAAAAAAAAAAAAAAAGTCAGGAATGGTGGCACGTGCTTGTGGTCCCATCTAATGGAGAGGCTGAGGTGAGAGAACTGCTTGAGTTGAGCCTGGAAGGTGGAGGCTGCAGTGAGCCGAGATCATGCCACTGTACTCCAGCCCCGGCGACAGAGCAAGACCCTGTCTCAAAAAATAAAGAAAAAATAACAACAACAACAACAAAGAAATTATCAGGGGGAAAAACAGCTAGAAGATTTGAAGTAATAATCTCTTGGGAGAGAGACTGCAGGGAAGGAGGGAGGGGTAGATGGACATTCGGATTCACTCCATTATCTTGGCTACTGTGAATAATGCTGCAATCAATTATTATTCTATTCATGCTTAATTATCCCATTTTTAGCCAGTAGGTACCTCTTCAAGTCAATGTTGCTCTTCTTTTGACAAGACTCTAATAATCTCTGGCAACTTCCTTCTATCTAGTTTGACAAATTTGTATCCTATAACACACAGATTAGGATAATGTACAAAATAAGCATGGAAAATTTTTCCCAAGGAGCCTTGGTCCTTTTAGTGGGACATGGCAGTTAGAAATCACAATCTGGGGTCCAGAGGTGCTCATTATTATTGGATTGATCATTGTTTCTAGGCCTTCTCAGTTGACTCTGCTAGGAAGTAGATTATTTTAAATTAATCATAAGTCCATGCTTATAATAGTTTCTATTCAAATTTAGAATTTTTGCTTAACATATTTGATTTTTATGTTTGTGACTTTGTTCTATTATACTGAAAATCTTGGATCCTAATGTTAACATAGTTGCTTATTTGCTTCATCCTACCTATGTATAATAGTTTCAGAATAATAGTATCTATAATATTACTAACAATACGATTACCAAAGGGAGTTTATTTTTGCAGGGTGTTTTGCTATTGTTCCCTACATAGAGTATATCTCTCAATAGTCCTACTGTTAAATACTATATTTTAGAGTCTCCTGAAATAATTCTGTGAGTTTTGCCACCAAACTGATACATAGTTATTATCATTTGTCTTTTTTTAAGAAGTGCTTTCTCCAGCTGGGCACGGTGGCTCATGCCTGTAATCCCAGCACTTTGGGAGGCCAAGGTGGGTGGGTCACAAAGTCAGGAGATCGAGACCATCCTGGCTAACATGGTGAAACCCTGTCTCTACTAAAAATACAAAAAATTAGCCGGGCATGGTGGCAGGCGCCTGTAGTCCCAGCTACTCAGGAGGCTGAGGCAGGAGAATGGTGTGAATCTGGGAGGCGGAGCTTGCAGTGAGCCTAGATCATGCCACTGCACTCCAGCCTGGGCGACAGAGCAAGACTCCATCTCAAAAAAAAAAAAAAAGTGCTTTCCCATTTTAATTTTGTTTTATAACTTTGTATAATATTTACATTCCAAAATCAAATCTAGCAAGTTGTCTATTCAGAGAAGCCTTGCTTCTATTTCTGACCCGTCTGCCCAGTCTCTCCCTCTCCCAAAGGGAATATTTTTATTTGTTTATTTTTAGTTTATTTTATTTTTTATGAGGATTTTTTCTTTTTTGTTTCCCAAGACTTTTTTTTTGACATATAATTGACAAATAAAAATTGTATGTGTTTAAGGTATACAATGTGATGATTTGATAAATGTATACATTGTGTAATGATTACCACAATCAAATTAACACGTTACCTCATATCATTGTCATTTTTTTGTGTGTGACAAAAGCATTTAAGATCTACTATCTTAGCAAATTTTAAATATATAATACAGTGATATTAACTATAGTCACCATGCTGTACATTAGATCTCCAGAACTTTTTCATCTTATAACTGAAAGTTTGCACACTTTGACAAACATCTCTCCCTTTCTACCCCATTTTATTAATTTATTTACTTTTGATGTAATGATTTATTTTTCTGCCTTTTTTTTTTTTTGAAACAGAGTCTTGCTCTGTCGCCCAGGCTGGAGTGCAGTGGCGTGATCTCAGCTCACTGCAAGCTCCGCCTCCCCGGTTCACGCCATTCTCCTGCATCAGTCTCCTGAGTAGCTGGGACTACAAGTGCCCACCACCATGCCCAGCTAATTTTTTGTATTTTTTAGTAGAGACAGGGTTTCACTGTGTTAGCCAGGATGGTCTCGATCTCCTAACCTTGTGATCCACCTGCCTCGGCCTCCCAAAGTGCTGGGATTACAGGCGTGAGCCACCGCACCTGGCCATATTTTTCTGCATTTTAATATATAAGCAAACACACGCACACACAGATGAATACTTCTCTTTCTTAAACAGTAGCATACAATACATGTTTTTGCCTTCCTACTTTTCCGTCTTAACAATATATCCTGGAAATCACTCCATAACAGCACTTAAAGATGGCCCTCATTATTTTTCACAACTGCATAGTACTCCATTGTGAGGATATACCATAACTGATTCAACTAGTCCCCTAGTGATGGGCAGAATAAAATAGAATTTAAGGTAAAAAGTATTACAAAGGTCAAAGTGGGATGGACATTCCATACTGATAAAATCAACAATTCATTAAGAAGATATAGTAACTGGGAAATTCAATATAGTTAAAAACACAGCCTTGAAATAGATGAAGCAGATCAGAGAGAGGCCTGCTGGCCTCGAGCGTTTTCTTTCTCCCTCTAGACTGAGTTCCTGAAAGGCCAGGATTGCAGCAGTTTTTTACCTCTGCCCCGCTAGGGCCTACCACATGCCTGGCATGGAGAGAGCCCCAGTAAATGTTGATTAAATAATGCACAGGTGCCAGAGGTCAGAATAATATCAGCTTTATGTTACTGGGAAAGAACAGAAGCCCAAAGATGGTCAAGAAGCAAGCGAGTATCAGATGGAGAGAGGCTCCCTAAACTTCCGGCCTTTCAGCCAGGACTCTGACCTCATGGACCCATAATGAGCTATCAAAAGCAAACAAAACTGACCATGTTCATCACATATAAAAAGCAGGGGATCCCTGGGAGTTCGCTAAGGAAAACGGTACGAATGGGGAGCTGCTTGGAGTTCTTCATCCGAGGCGTCAGTCAGACTAGAGCTGGCGGCCGGAGCATGTGGAGTGGTGGGAGATAACTGTACCACTGGCTCTTCCCTCCTGGGCTTCCACCTGATATGCCACACTCAGCTTGTATTCAGGTGACCGTGCTAAGGGGTCTAGGCTTTCCATCCCTCTCCACGTTGCCCTGCAGAGTGAAAGCTGGCTTTTGGCGCAGAATGCTCCATCATGGGATGGGGAGAAGGGAGGGAAAAAAAGAGGGTGCTGGGGAGAGAGAGGACAGTGCAGAAGGGCAGGGGGATAACAGATGAGGCTAAATTAATTTTGGAAACCATTAAATCTTTGAAAAGAGAGCGTGTTTTCGGCAGGGACAGTGAATCACTGTGATTTGCAGAAACAGGCACAAAGCAATTAGCCATCTGGATGCTGTGGCTTCCAGCCCCCCAGCGGAAACTTGAAGCAAGCGGAAGGCTGGTCATTACACAGCCCAGGCCCAGCACTCCAGGCCCCACAGATAACTCTGTGCCTCCAGCCGGCTGGGAGCCCAGAGGCCTAGGACAAAGGGCAACTTGGCAAGAGATACAAAAAAAAAAATGGGCAGGAAAGGCAACACCAGCCACAGGGGGCCGGTACAACTTCCTTCTTCCTATAAGCTTCCTTCAGAATTCATCATGACCAAGTGAGTAGTTCACTCACTTGATAAGCATTTATTAATCACCTACTATCTCCCAGGACTTGTGCTAGTACATAAATGATGTCATTTCATCCTCACAACATGCATATGAGGAGTTCTGACCATTGCACAATCCCAAGATGACCCATCACGTGGCATTCAATGTGAATAGCACTCCCAGGAGTTAGAAAGCAGAGTAGCTTTGCCTGAAAATACCTTAAAAAGAGAGTATTATCTTGTTTTTTCATCAATGAGGAAATCAAAACAGAAAAAGAGGAAAGGAATTTCCTCAAGGTAAGTTTGCAAATTGCTCCTCTGTACAGCTCTAAAGTTGTGTGAACCAAAGGAACACACAAGAATGTGAAAGCGTTTTATAAACTGTAGAGTACCATATACAGCTGAACTATTCTTAAAAGGCAGTTACCTTAGCTTCCTCCAACCCTCTGTGACCGTAAGGTACTGCCCTTTGATTCATTTCTAGAAATTGCTAGAAGTATTGGACAAGCCCAATCAGGAAAAGGGTTAGCAAACCTTTCCAGGAGGAGAATGCAAAACGGAGCAGAAAGAGCTTTGCTCAAGGAAGCCTGACTGTAATGTACTGTGATTTATGCACTAAGAAAGTCTTGACACCATTCTCCATCAATTGCCCCCATGTGGGGCAAGAAAGTCATATGGAGCAAAACACTGGCAGAGGGAGCCCACTTCCAGCAAAGAGAGAGAAGCAATGAAGAAAAAGCACCCCCTAGCTGACTAGAGGCCAACACCCCCACACAGAGGTGCCCATGTCCTTTCACCTGCCTGAGTTTACTGTGGGACCATGACCGACCCTTCTTGCTTCACACTTAGGTGGCACCACTCCAGAGCCTCAGCCAAGAGCTGTGTAGCCCAGCTCAGGACTCTGTGGTGGCCTAGAAGGCCCCAGACTACGATGGCCAAGGGCTTTCCATTTGCTGTCTACATCTGCCGTCCACCCAGCTGCTGCTGAAGACACCGGATCTCCCACAAGGAAACAGTACAGCCGAGTGAAGAGAGCATCAACCAGGGAGCAGATAACCTGGGGGAGAATCCCAGCCCTACTGCTCTCTGGCTGTGACCTTGGGTGAGGTGGTTGACCTCTCCCCTTGCTTTCTTCCTGTACAAAATGGAATCGGGTTCCTGGCCTCACAGGGTGTGGTGAGGATTGAGTGAGCTCATAGGTGCTCTTGGGGAAGAGGCAAGTAATGGAGCTAGTGCAGAAAGTTTAAACAATAAGAAGGGGTGTGTGTGGTCACTGCCAGGTCCAGGGAAGGTTCCTGATTCAGCCCTGGCTGCCACAGGAATGAAAGCTCGGTGTTGGCAGCTCTTTTTATCTGTCAAGAAAAATCAGATATCTGGATTTTTATGTGAACTTTTCCAATTTTCAAAAGTCTGTGAGGACAGAACAATGCATATCTGCAGATTGTCAGGGTGCAAACTCGGATGACTATGACGTCCCTGCAGCGCTCTTGGCCTGGTCCCTGCCTGGTGCCTTCCTCCTCTCCCCATTCTACCTCTTCCTGGCTAGCCCTGCCTTTCCCCCTGGTGTCTGTCACCCTCATTGTAAAGTGGGCAGAGGCCAGCTCAGTCCTGGGGTGGCCAGAATTCAAGGCCCTGGGGCTGAGGGAGGGCAGGTCGGGTGGCACTATGAGGACAGGTGTTCTCAGCAGAAGCAGGTTAGGTACAGGACGGTTAACCTGGAAGCCCTACTGAGCCTCTTCCCCAACAGGGAGGGGGAAGGGTGAGGAGCAGGCAGATACCTGCAGCCACAAAATGAATGAATGAATGAATGAATGAACAACGAACAGCCCAACCACCGCTGCCTCAGGTGGAAGTTGGCAGCTGTGCGGTAGGATGGCAGATCCTCTGGAGCTCTTCTGAATCAATAGTGTTGAGGCAGCACCCAGAAAAGTCTTCTTGCAAAAGTTGGTGGGGCCTTTGGGACTCCCAGCCCAGCAAACCGGCTCAAGGCCAGGGCCCAGTGAAGCCAGCCGCCTCCCGGCGCCCAATCTCCATCTTGGGCCTCGGATTAGAATCAGCCGCCCCCGCCCCACGCCTTCCCGAGAGCCGCTGCCGGAAGCGGGGGTGCAGGGCGTGGGCATGGGGGCGTGCCCTTGCATCAAGGCCCTTCCCAGAAGGGGCAGCGCCTTCCCAGCACAGGCCTGCTGGTCTCCCCCGCGCCCGTCCTTCCCGGATATCCCGGCGACGCGCGCTGCAGCGTTTCCCGGGCGGCTCGGGTTGGCGAGGTCTGGGAGCCCTCGGTGCCACGGTGGGAAGTGCCTGCTCACGGCCCGGCCTGGGGACACGCTCCCGCGCCCTCCAGGCCCCTGAGCTGTTCCTGGGAAAGGGCGTGAACGAAGCTCCCGCACAACCCCTTTCTTTCTCTTGGCACTTCCCAGTAAACCCTCCAAGTGTCCAGGTGGGGCACTTTCCACTGCCGGGCCCCGCCCTGGGTCCGGGTCTGCGGCCCGTCCCTTCGCTGCAGAGCGCGGTGCAATCGCGGTGGGGTTGGAAGGGGTCAGGGCTCCTGCCGAGCCAAGTCTCCTCCTCTGCCTGGGCAGCTACACTACTGGACCTCAGTGCCCACTACATGGACAAGCCTTGAAACTCATCCATCCAAACATCAGATAAACCTAAACTGAGAGACATTTCACAAAACTACACAAAGATGAAGAAGGGCTGAGGAACCGCACCAGACCGAAGGAAAGGAAAGAGACAGAACAACTAGATGCAGTGCGTGATCCCAGCTTGCATCTTGGATGGGGGGAAAATTGCTGTTAAGGACATAATTGGCAAAATTTGCATGTGGATTATATAACAGTAATATTGTATCAATGTTAAATTTCCTGAATTGGGTCATTGAAACGTGGTTATGAAAAAGAATGTCCTTGGTTTGGCTTCTCTGAAGTATTTAGGGATAAAGGGACATATCTGCAACTTCACCTCAAAATGGTTCAGAAATAAAATATAAGTACATTATTATTCCCCAAACAATTAAGCATATGGCTATTGTATGGCCCAGAAATTCCACTCTTAGGTGTATGTCCCAGAGAAATGAAACATATGTCCACACGAAAACTTGTACGGGAATGTTCATAGCAGCATTAATCATAATAGTCAAAATACAGAAACAACCCAATGTCCATCAAGTGATGAATGGATAGCCACAATGTGATACATCCATATATTGGACTGTAATAAAGCCATAAAAACGAATGAAGGGCTGATACATGCTACAAATGGACAAATCTTGAAAACATTATGCTAAGTGAAAAAAGTGAGTCACTAAAGACTACAGATTATATGACTGTTTATATGCAATGTCCAGAATAGACATTGTAGTCTATTCTGTCTATATATAGTCTACATATTATAGTCTATAAAGACAGAGAGTAGGTTAGTGGTTGCTTAGGGCTGAGGTGAATTGGGTTTAGGGAGGTGATAGCTAAAAGAGGTACACGGTTTTGTTTTTTGGTTTGTTTTTCTTTTTTTGAGACAGGGTCTCACTCTGTCACCCAGGCTGGAGTGCAGTGGTGCAATTATGGCTCACTGCAGCCTCAACCTCCTGGGATCCTCCTGCCTCAGCATCCCCAGGAGATGGGACCAAAGGCACATGCCACCACACCTGGCTAATTTATTTTTTATAAAGATAGGTTCTTGCCTTGTTGCCCAGGCTGGTCTCGAACTCCTGGGCTCAAGCAATTTCCCCCACCTTGGCCTCCCAAGGTGCTGGGATGATTACAGGTATAAGCCACCATGCCTGGCCCAGAGTTTCTTTTTTAGGTAACGAAAATATTCTAAAATTGGCTGTGTGGTAATGGTTGCATATATGGTATATGACTTGTATCTCAACAAAGCTGTTATAATAATAATATGTATTTATGTAGACAGACAAAAAGAGAAAGTGATTGATAAAGCAAATGTGGCAAAACATTAATGACTATTGAAACTGGGGGAAGGATATTCAGAAATTAATTGTACTATTCTTGTATCTGTCCTAAGTGATATGCTTTGTCCCCAGCCAAATCTCATCTTGAATTATAGTTCCCATAATCCCCACATATCATGGGAGGGACCCAGTGGGAGGCAATTGAATCATGGGGGCGGTTACCCCCATGCTGTTCTCATGACAGTGAGTGAGTTCTCACGAGATCTGATGGTTTTATAAGGGGCTTTTCCCCCTTTTGGTTGGTACTTCTCCTTGCTGCCGCCATGTGAAGAAGGACGTGTTTGCTTCCCCTTCCGCCATGATTATAAGTTTCCTGAGGCCTCCCCAGCCATGCTGAATTGTGAGTCAATTAAACCTCTTTCCTTTATAAATTTCCTACTCTCAGATATGTCTTCATTAGAAGCATGAGAATGGACTAATATACTGAGACTGAAATTACTTCAAAATTTTAAAAGTTTATTATTTTATTTTATTTATTTTTTGAGATGGAATCTTACTCTATTGCCCAGGCTGGAGTGCAGTGGCGAGATCTCAGCTCACTGCCACCTCCGCCTCCCGGGTTTAAGTGATTCTCTTGCCTCAGCCTCCTGAATATCTGAGATTACAGGCATACACCATGATGCTAGGCTTTTTTTTTTTTTTTTTTTTTCTTGAGATGAAGTCTCACTCTTGTTCCCCAGGCTGGAGTGCAATGGTGCAATCTCGGCTCACAGCAACCTCTGCCTCCAAGGTTCAAGTGATTCTCCTGTTTCAGCCTCCCGAGTAGCTGGGATTACAGGTGCCCGCCACCACGCCCAGCTAATTTTTGTATTTTTAGTAGAGACGGGGTTTCACTATGTTGGCCAGGCTGGTCTCGAACTCCTGACCTCAGGTGATCTGCCCACCTCGGCCTCCCAAAGTGCTGGGATTACAGGCATGAGCCTCCGCGCCTGGCCTAAAAGTTGATCTTTTAAAAAGAGAGAAATTTACGTATCTACCCACCTTCTGTCTAGAGGCTGGTCATGGAAAGGTTGCAGTACAGGTTCAGGAGCATGACAATCTGGACTCCAAGCTCAACTCCACCGTTTTCTAAATTGCATTAGCTTGAGTGAGTTACCTGACTGCCCTGGGCCTCAGTTTCCTTGTCTGTAAAATGGTAATGACACCAATAGTACCTAAGACGGAGAACTTACAGAGGATTAGAGATAGTACACATGAAGCTGTTAAATTTTTTCATGTGGTAAGTGCTCAATAAATGTTAGCTATTATTGTTCATTTGAAGCAATTTTAAGGCTGGGAGCAGTGGCTCATGCCTATAATCCCAGTGCTTTGGGAGACTGAAGCAGGAGGATCACTGGAGGCCAGGAGTTCAAGACTGGCCTGGGCAACAAAGAGAGACCCCCCCCCATCTCTACAAAAAAATTGAAAAATTAGCCAGGCATGGTGGCGTGTGCCTGTAGCCTCAGCTACACAGGAGGATCTCTTGAGCCCAGGGGTTTGAGGCTACAGTGAGTGAGCTGTGATCATACGACTGCACTCCAGCCTGGGTGACAGAGTGAGACCCTGTTAAAAAAAAAAAAAAGATAATACAAACAAACAAACAAAACACACACACACAAACACAAACAATTTTAAAATAATTTGCCATTTCTTTTCTTATTACAAAAGTAATACTTTTTTTTGAGACAGAGTCTTGCTCTGTTGCCAGGCTGGAGTGCAATGGCGTGATCTCAGCTCACTGCAACCTCTGCCTCCCGGGTTCAAGTGATTCTCCTGCCTCACCCTCCCGAGTAGCTGAGACTACAGGCACACACCACGACACCCAGCTAATTTTTATATTTTTAGGAGAGACGGGGTTTCACCAGGTTGACCAGGATGGTCTCGATCTCCTGGCCTCGTGAGCCGCCTGCCTTGGCTTCCCAAAGTGCTGGGACTATAGGCATAAGCCATCATGCCTGGCCCTACAAAAGTGATACATGTTCACTATGGAAATTTTGGAAAATGCAGATATACAAACAAGGAAATAAAAATCACTGTACCCCCAAATTCTGTGAAAATTGCTGTTAACACTTTGGCATATATCCTCTGGGCTGTGATATATTTACAGTATATGTAATACAATGTTTAGCATATTGTACATATTATTTTATAACTTGCTTTGTGCACTGTACATGACAGACATTTACTATTTACCACGTCAGGTGCTCAGCTTAGTGCTAAGGGTTCTGACTTGAATAGGACAGTCATCTAGCTCTTGGGAGTGAGTGAAACCTAGAAGTAGGAGAGACTTATTAGCCAATAATTACAGGAGACAATTTGATAGAAGCCACTTTAAGAAAAAGAAGGGCTTGCTCAACTCAGCCTTGAGATGTTGAAATGGCTTTTCAGAGGTTCTCCGTGGGTAAAGAGACGTTTCAGACAGAGAAATGGGGAAGTCCTACCTGGGCAGAGGAAATGCTGTGCAGACCAGCTGGGGCATGTTTATGGCCTGTTTCAGTAAGTGGATCATAGCAGGAGGCAGGATGAATAGCAGCGTAGCTAGGACCAGATCCTCAGGGGCCTTAAACGGCATGCCAGTGTTTCTGAGTACTGTGCAGTCTTCAAGGGTTAGAACAGATCACCAACCTTCCCGTGCTTCCTCTCATAACACAGTATTTAGATTCCCAGACTTTGGAGCCAGATCGACTGAGTTCAAACCCTGTCTGTGCAACTACCAGCTGTCCAGCTGTGTGACCTTGGGCAAGTTACTTAACCTCTCTGAACCTGATTCCTCCTGCAAACGATGGGAAAAATAATAGAACCAATCTCTCTGGGTTGCTGTAAGGATTAAATTAATTTACAGTGCATGTAACATGCTTACAGCAATGTCTGGCACACAGTAAGCACTAAGTATTTGTTGTTATTTGTCATCTACCATCACCTCAACTCTCTCTTCTAGCAGCTGAATCTTCTGTAATTTAACCCCAAGGCAGTTTAAGAGCAAGGTGGGCTGCCTAGAGCCCTGGTTTGCAGGAGCGGGTTGTTTGTCAGAGCTGGAGCTGGGGAGCTTCCAGCCAAACCCTGAGACTTGGGGAGGGGTCAAGAAAGGAGCCTGTTTACCAACCACTTCTAGGGAGACCCTAACTAACATCCCGTCCCTCCTCCCCACTGTCAGGAAGGCATCCCCAGGGCTGGGACCGGGCCCATACAGCTGCCTTCTCTCTTGAGGAGAAAGCTGTGATGGAAACCCTTTTCTCTAGGGAGGAAATGGGCAGGGAATGACATTTGTGTCCCCACCAGTATGCAAATCATCTTATGAGACAAATGATTTTGCAGGAAAACACATCCTGTTTCTTCTAGAACATTTCCCTTGATGTCTGGGGGGAACTGGTTGGGATGGTCAGGGTCACAGCAAGTGTTCAGAAAGCTCCTGACCACTGGCCCCTGTCCCGGAGAAACCAGGTGGTAGAGAAGGGACTAGGCTTGGCAGCCCTAGGCTTGGCAGCTTACAAGGAAACTGGCCTTGGACACACAAGCTCCCTCGCCAGGTTTTCCCAGATGACAAGGGTGCAGGGAGGCCTGGCGGAGCAGCATCTGGGGAGCCAGGGGTCCTGGCTTCTAGGACTAGCTCAGCTCCTCACCCACAGCATGACCTTCGCCAAGTCATTTCCCTCTGTAGGCCTGAGTTTCCTTATCTGTAATATGAGAGGGTTAAATGAAATCAAGTCTTTGTAACTTGGGGCACATAGATCCTTAAATCATCAATGGGCTTCAGGGGATTGCTGCCACCCCTCAAGTATATGCAAATATACAATTGTGCATTTGTATATTTTTCTGCAGAGGTGTGCAAAGCTGTCATCAGTTCACAGAGGGATCTACTATCCAGAAACAGTTTAGGTGGTCTCTGGGCTCCCTTGAGCTGGGTGCTGGGCAGATGGAAGTTTCTCAAGGCCAAGGATATGCCTTCAGCACCAGCAAGGCATAGTATCTGGCACACTGTAGAGGCTCAATGTTTGTTGAATGAATGAATGACACTCATCAAATGCTGGGTCATGAGCACAGCAAAGGGCGGAGATGGATATTGGCGCAGGGTCTCAGCTGTGGGAGTGAAGTGGGCCAGTGAGAGGGCTAGTAATGGGTCAGGGTTTGGGGAGAACAGGAGAGGTGTCTGAGAATGTAACCTGAATCTGCTCAGTCCAGGGGCTGTCTGGCTTGGGTTTCTAGTCACTACCAGGCGTGCACACCTCTCATTCCCCTTTGTTCTTTATGGAAGACTCGGCCAAGCCAAACCCAGCCCCGGGTTCAGCAACTAAATTGGTTTGGTTGCAGCAATTAAAATTCTGAAGCTTCTCCAACCAGAAAATCCATTGAACTTGAAGAATGTAGCCCGGTCTCTAGTGGTCACCGGAACTGGTATGGAAGTGAAAGTAAAAGCAGGGGTCAGCCTGTCTGCCTGCCAAGGATACCTCCAGCCCTAACGGCCCCCTACACCCTTCATTCGGGCGCTGCCCCCACTTGGACTTTTGGCTGAACTCTGTCACCCTCTAGTACCTTTGAGCTTTTCGTGTCCACTCATACCTTCTTGTTGGCCAACAAATATGCACTGGTTTCTACACTGGTCTCTCTTGTCCTTAAAATGCCTTCACCAGTTTTTTTATGATCTGGGAAAATGCTTGTGATTTGATGATTAGGATACACACACACACACTCACACACACACACACACACACACACAATTGTATATCTACAGTAGTCTCAACCCCAAAATATAAAACATGTAGAAATTCATATACACAAGCAAAATGTTTTGATGTTTGCGCTGTCTTAAGACCATTCTGTTTCTCCCCTTCTGTTACAAAGGAAATGTGCTCAGATGAAAGGGATTCTGAGAACTCAATAGCAGAGGAGGCACAGGGGCTGAGGGCATCTGTATGGCAGGGGAGACACCCAGGGAGGATAATTGCATGGTTCAAGACCCAGAGGACCCTGGGCAGGTACAGGCCTGGCTAAAGGAAGCTCATGTAGTTCCCTGGGAAGGCCAAGCTTGGGAAAAATGGTTTCAGCTGGTCAGGCCCTTTGAGGTAGGACCTCAGCCCATTGGAAGGAGTAGGGGGATGGGGTGGGTACATGACCCAGCAGAATCCATTCCCTTGGAGACGGGTGGCAAGGGCTGGGGCCAGGCCTGGGGTTGATGACTGAGCTCACTCTGCCTGGAGAACTGGGGCAGACCAGCTTTCCCCTAGGCAGAGGCCAGTACAGGGGAAGCGGGTGAGAGACAGTAGGGATTCCCAGTTAGTCTCCCCAGGCCTCACCTCAGCAGGCTAGATACAGTCGGGGAAGTCAAGCATAGGGGAAACGCCTCCTCTCATTTCTCAAGGGAGAACTGGAAGCTATTTCCCCCTTTGCACTTTTCAGTCTGGCTTCCAGCCTCATCTGTTTTCTGGGACCATTCTCTTTCCAGAGCCCCAGAGGCCTTCATCCAATAGCACTTGTGTTAACACTGCCAGTGCCCCCTTCCTGGAACCCTCTGCATCCTTGGCCTTCCTGGCCTCAAGTTCCCCGTTGTTCTTCCCCTCGGGTCACCCCTTCTTCCTTTACTGTGCCCTTTACAAGCCCTTCCTTCCCTGCTGTGGGAACCCCCAATGCTCAGGCCTTGGGATTCTGCTCTTCCTTCTCTACGGTGGGCTCCCTTAGAAATGTTAGCTCTCTCCGGGTTTCGACTGATGCTTCCACGTCAACGACATAATGGATAGTAGAGAGACATGGTCACTGGGGGATAGATTTTTTAAAAACTAATATCCTGCACTTTGGGAGGCCGTAGGCAGATCACCTGAGTTCAGGAGTTCGAGACCAGCCTGGACAACATGGCGAAACCCCATCTCTACTAAAAATACAAAAATTAGCCAGGCATGGTGGCATACGCCTCCCAGCTACTCAGGAGGCTGAGGCAGGAGAATTGCTTGAACCCAGGAAGCAGAGGCTGCAGTGAGCTGAGATCATGCCACTGCACTCCAGCCTGTGCAACAGAGCAAGACTCTGTCTCAGAATAATAATAATGATGATGATAATAATAATAATATCCTCACTTTGCAGAGAGGAAAGGATTCAGATGAGTAGGAGACCCACCCAAGGGTCACTCACCTTAGGCAACTCGCCCTTTTTACCACCTTCTCTTCCGTCGTGGCCCCATCCCCCACAGCGACCTGCGAGGCTGTAACACCACAGAAGGAAGCCCCACTTAATCAAGAGTAACTGGGCCAACTCCTCCTGCCCAACCCCATGCCATGGCCAGATCATTGTCAAGCTGTCCCAGGCGTGCGTCATGGCCACTACCTGATCTGACTTGAACATTGGCCTTGGGAGGAAAACGGAGCTGTCAATCTGACTTCCTCTTCCTTTCTCCCCTCTGTCCCTGCTGAGAGCATTGAGGGAGGAGTCATAGTTCTCTTCGTTTCCAGAATAAGGCATTTCCATAGGCAGCCGGGTGCGGTGGCTCACGCCTGTAGTCCTAGCACTTTGGAAGGCAGAGGCAGGCAGATCACCTGAGGTCAGGGGTTCCAGACCAGCCTGGCCAACATGGCAAAACCTTGTCTCTACTAAAAATACAAAGATTGGCTGGGCATGGTGGCGCATGCCTGTAATCCCAGCTACTCCGGAGGCTGAGGCAGGAGAATCACTTGAACCCAGGAAGCTGAGGTGGCAGTGAGCTGAGATTGTGCCATCGCACTCCAGCCTGGGCAACAGAGTGAGACTCCATCTCAAAAAACAAAAACAAAAACAAAAATCAGTAGTGCTGTTGCCATTTGACCAGTGTCTATTACACTGAGCATCTACTATATACCCAGAACTTTCCTGGGTTCTAGGGATATAGCAATGAGCAGAACAAATTATTTTTTTTTTCTTTGAGGTAAAGTCTCACTCTGTCACCTAAGCTGGAGTACCGTGGTGCAATCTCAGCTCACTGCAACCTCTACCTCCCAGGTTCAAGTGATTTTCATGCCTCAGCCACCCGAGTAGCTGGGATTATAGCCATGCGCCACCACACACAGCTAATTTTTTTGTATTTTTTAGTAGAGATGGGGTTTGCCATGTTGGCTAGGCTGGTCTCGAACTCCTGGCCTTAAGTGATCCACCCACCTCAGCCTCCCAAATTGCTGGGATTGCAGGCATGAGCCATCACACCTGGTGCAGAACAAATTTTTATCCTATATATTGTAACAGAACTGTATTGAATGAAGTATTTCAGCCTTGTATGACACATACTTAAACCCATGAAGATGATAAGGCCCACTATCGAGGAGACTTACTGTTTTGTCTGCCCAGAACAGCACCTCCCTTCTTTGGGGGAACTCCTCCTTCACCAATTCAGCTGTAATTATGGAAGGAGCTGCCAATTATTGTGCCAATTATTGTGTATTGCTCCAGCGTTCACAGGAATGAGTGTGAAACCCAGGTTGGGCCAGTCACCGAACCCTAGGAGCCCCTTGGCCACAGTGATTGGTCTAGGAAGAGTCACATGATCTGGGTTGAACAAATCAGAATGCTTCCATAGCTTTTTCCTTTAAAAGTTTTAAAATTAATTTTAAATACATAAATGATACATGAATACGTTATCACTGAAAAAGTTTAAACCTGACAGTCTCCTTCAATCTCAACACCTAATCTTAGCTTCACCAGAGATAACCAAGGTAATTTAGTGAATCTAGACCTTTTTCTATGCATTTGCATACATTTAGAAATATGTTATAAACATATATAAATATATATTATTATTTCAAGATTTTGTTTTGGTTTTGGTTTATGCTTGAGTGATACCGTATTGTATCTATATACTGCAAATTACATTTTTCATTTACCAAGATGTCTTAGGGGTTTATGTCAGTACATACTTCATTCTTTTTAATAGTTTCCAGGTTTTCAGAGTATAAAATATATCATGGTTTAAAGATGGACACTTACGTTATTCCTAATTTTGCATTGCAAATAATTCTTCAAATAACACCCTGGCCTATGTTTCCTTGTGCACATATATGAGAGTTACTGGTCTGGATTTTGAGACATGGCATCATGAGATCCATGGTAACCACATTTCAAATTATAATAGATACTGCCAAATTTCCCTCCAAAGGGACTGGGACAATTTATGTTCCCTCCAATAGTGTATCACAGCATTAGGGTCTCCATTTTCCATTCCTTCATCAGTACTGGAAAAGAACAAAGTGTAACATTTTTGAACGGTGACGACTGCACACTGGTATGCTGTTGCTTGCTGTCCTCTAGCCAGAGCTGATGTGGAAGAGTGCTTTCCTCTCTGGCCATGGGGCTGTGAGGATGGGCACACAGAGCCTCACAGCCTTGAGAGCAGGTGGATAAACCAACATCCTGAGGAGAGGGGATGTCCCAAGGATGTCCACTCCTTGAAGCCATTTGTTTTAACCCTGTCTCCACAGTAGTTTATGTAAGCCAACACCTTCACCTTGGGGCTCAAGCTAATTAGAATTTTGTTTCTGTTACTTTCAGCCACAAGACTGAACTCATGATTAAAATGTATAAATGACCATTGTTTCTCTCATCCCTGGCCCTGAGATCACAAAGTTTACGCTGATTATTCTCTCTTATTGTTCTATTTCTCCTCTCCTCCTCGTTCCTTACTTTCCTCATGCCCACATTCCTCTCCCCAGGCACCATATTCAGGGGGTTCAGATCACCTGTGGGGTCCTTTTCAGAGAGGGCAGAGGAGAGCAGGAAACAAAGCCCCTGGGAACAGGAGACGGGAGAGGCATGGGCCTGATTCCCCTGTGGAATCTTTCCAGAATGAACACAGGCACTCTTAGTTTCTGTGCCTAGGCCTTAGGCCAATGTCTCTGTTTTAACAGAGAAAAAAAAAAAAAAAAAAAAGAAAGAAAGAAAAAGGAAAAGAGCAAAAAAGCAAAAACTAAAAGACACAGTGGAAGAATCTGCCCTCCCTTTTTGTTTTGAATTATCATACCCCCCAGCACTGAGTGAAAACTCATTTTGTTAAAAATCGACATAGCAGTTGCAGCTTCTTAGACACAGACACAACATAAACACATAAACACAGGCTGTCAGTGTTCTTTTGATGGTAGTATGTGTTTATTGTTTTATTTTATTAATAAAAGAGTGAGAACAGGGTACTAAATTATACCCAATCCAAAATAAAAGGAGAGCAGCTTAATATTTACTCCCATAATGACACCAGGTCCCCCATTTGTAGGACGCTGGGGCCTGATTCAGAGCAAGATGCTGTCTCCAATTGCCATGACCCGAGGTGCTAGAGAGTTCTGAGTGTAACCCTTCTCAGATATGAGCTCATCTCACCCTGGAATGATTCTGAGAAGTAGAAATGGGATAGGGACGACATCCCCATTTCAGAAAGGAGGGGCCCTGGGGAAAGAGGCTGTGTCCTTCAGGGCCAAACAGTGAGACAGGAATAGGACAAAAGCCTCCCCTCCCAAGACTAAATGTCTGTGAGAAAACTGCTGGAGAAAGGCTAGCTAGGCAGGGAGCCTGCGTGCAGGAGGTGGAGGGAGGGCGGTGAGCCCCCAGCTTGGCTGCATGGCCAGGAGAGCTGGGAGAAGGGTCATGTACCCTGACATTCACAGAGGGGGTGGCACAAGAGGAGCAACTGCAGCCTCTCATTATGACCCAGTAAATCTTCAGTAAAACCCTCTGCCCCGCCACGTTTGGTGGGTAAAAAACCGTTTTCTGGAAGCTGCTAAGGGGGCTGAATTTTGCATTACATTGCCTGGGGTCAAAAGAATCAACTCACAAATGAGTTGACTCACAAGCGAGTTGTCTACGAGACACCTGTATGCGCATATTTGCTTTATTCACTGCTGTATCCCTGATGTCTACAACAGTGTCTGGCACACAGTGGATGCTCAGAAAATATTTGTGGAATAAACACATAGAACTCTTTATATCTGCAATCTCTGCCACACCCACCTCTGTGTCTCCCTTCTCCAAAGTCTGGCTTAACATTCACAGAGACTCTGCTGTGGCTGACCCACTCCGTGCCCAGCACTAAAGGCTTGGTTCCCTCCGGGGAACTGAGAGGTCCCTGAGCTTCTGGAGCCGCCTTCTCGGTTATTGCAGGTTTCCTCCCCACCCAGAGTATGTGCAGCGCCCTGACCTGCTGCCCCAGCAGGTCCTCATCAGGACTCCACAGCCCACTCCATGTGTGGGCCGGGGTAGAGTGAGGAAGGTCTCCCAGCGCCACAGTAAGAGCTGCCAGCCTTGTCTTTTGCCTGTGGCCAGGGCAGGACTGTGGACTTTTCATCCCAGTTCTTCAAGCAAGGCTTCAGGCTCGCCCCCTACTGTGGGAGTGGAGGAACTTCATCTGGAGTACAACTCCCGGGCTCCTTGGAGTCCATCATCCTTGATCACTTTTCTCTGAGCTAGGGTTGAAGCCTCAACGTTCACATGGGTTAGGATATGTGACTACGAGCAAAGCTTCACCTCTCTCAGCCACAGTTCACTCATCATAAAGGGGGTAGGAAACAGCTGAAAACGCCGTCTCTGTTCACCTGACAACAATATGGTGAGGATTAAACGAGGGCAGATGGCTGGGCGTGGTGGCTCACACCTGTAAACTCAGCACTTTGGGAGGCAGAGGTGGGCAGATCACTTGAGGTCAGGAGTTCAAGACCAGCCTGGTCAACAGGGTGAAACCCTGTCTCTACCAAAATACAAAAATTAGCCAGGCGTGGTGGCAGACGCCTGTAATCCCAGCTACTTGGGAGGCTGAGGCAGGAGAATCACTTGAACCTGGGATGCAGAGGTTGAAGGGGGCTAAGATCATGCCACTGCACTCCAGTCTGGGCAACAGAGCAAGACGCCATCTCCAAAATAATAATAATAATAATAATAATAATAATAATAATAATAATATAAATAAAATAAAAATATAAAAATTAGCTGGGCACAGTGGCTCAGACCTGTAATCCCAGCACTTTGAGAGGCTGAGGCGGGTAGCTCACTTGAGGCCAGGAGTTCAAGACCAGCCTGGCCAACATGGTAAAGACCTATCTCTACCAAAAATACAAAAATTAGCTGGGCATGGTGGTGCACACCTGTAATCCCAGCTATTTGGGAGGCTGAGGCAGGAGAATCATTTGAACCCAGGAGGTGGAGGTTGCAGTGAGCCGAGATCATGCCACTGCACTCCAGCCTGGGCGACAGAGTGAGTGAGATTCTTTCTCAAAACAACAGCAACAACAAGAAAAAACTAAATTAGGGCAGACATGTGACAGTTTCTTGCCTTTGTCAGGCTCTGCAACGCTGTGGGGTTACTGTTTCCTAACAGTAGACCACTGAACAAACAACAAATATCCACACCTTCATTGCCTAGACCCAAGGCAGAGTAGGTGCCTTTTCCTCCATACCCCTTAGCCCAGACTGCTCTGTGTAAGCTCTTGCTGACTGAGGGCTGCAGGATCCAGGGCTATCTAAAGGGCCTGGATGTGACACCCTGGCAGATGCTGCTGGCTAGAGAAGGGGAGCCCTGGTCCTCTCCATTCTTGGGTCACATGATCAGAGGCAGCAGCTATTCATCTATGCAGGTGAGGAACCATTGGCATGTGGAAGGCCATAGAAACTCGGGTTAGACACCTGCTGGGCTGAGACAAAAGCTGGAAGGCCATCAGGGACAGAGCTTGTCTCCCCACACAACCCTGAGCCCCACACGAGGACCCAGGGCAAGTGTGGGGTGCAGAGGCTGTTTCTCACCATGGTCTCAGAGAAAGGAAAATCCCCAAGGCTCTGGTGTGCAGGAGTAGTGAGGCACCCCTTATGGGTTGCCAAATTTAGCAAATAAAAATATAAGACAGACATGCCACTTAGATGTGAATTTCAGATAAGCATCAAGTACTTTTAAAATATAAGTATGTCCCATGGAATATTTGAGATATACTTATACCAAACATTATTTGTAATTTACCTGAAATTCAAATTTAACTGGGCATCCCATATTTTATCTGGAAACCCTCCAGACCCTCCAGGGCCAAAAGGGCTCGGGGGGCCCAGCCCCTTCCCACAGCCCGCAGCCACACCCCACTGGAGGTTCTGGGCACTCTCGCAAGAGGACGCTTCCTGCTGCAGATGGTGCCAGGTGGTGACCCCAGCAGCCCAGCATGAGTGGAAAGAGGAAAGGGAATGTGGCAGAGGGAAAAGCCAGCAGTCCCCTTAGATTTCACCCTTGACTCTCTGTGAGGTGAGTCACCTGTCACCTTCACAGGGCCTTGTCCACATCAAAGGAGGTCATGGTGGCAAAGTGCTTTCACGTTACAAATGCCCTTCCCCTGTGTGGGGTGTTGAGGCAGGGCCTGCACTTGCCTTTGCTCAGCTCTTAAGGGTTGGCGTCCCTGGTGACCCTCCCTTTTCCCTGAGGCATCTCACCCACTGCCTGGCTCCAGTCACATCTATAAGTGGATGGCAACCCACTTAGCACTCCGTCCCCCTTTACAGTAGAATAAATATACACCACTTCTTCAGGGGAAACAGCCTCAGACCCCTATTTTCATGTGCCTACTGGACACCCTCCCAGGAGTCTTTCTGTCCCTGTCCCGCCCCCTCTACCACTGCCCACAGGCAGACTCTGCCAGCTCTTCTCTGAATAATGGAGGCGGCCCCCAGCTTGCCCTGCCCCAGTTCCCTGCCCACATCACACCCAGGGGTGAGTTTCTAAAATCCAGTCTGACCGTGGCGTTGCACTGCATAAGACCCTTCCATGGCTTCCTCTTGGTCTTGGGATAAAGTCAAAACACCTTGTCTGTCTTCTGCTCTCATACAGACATATTTCTTGTCATGTCACCAACTGGCCAGCACTGTCCCTCTTCTCCAGCCCACTGTCTCACTAAATGCCTCCAGCCCACTGTCCCACTGTCCCTGCCCAGCCTGCCCTTCCCAACATTCCTTGGCCCCTCAATGCCCTTCACTTCCTTTCCTTTACTAGTGAAAGGATTAGTGGAGCTCCCATGTCCATCCCTGAAGAATGGGGATATTTGCCTTCCTACCAGGCTTCCTAGGGTCTGGGAGAGAATCAAACAAGAAAGGGGATGTAAAACTATTTTGTAAACTGAAAAAGGTTTGTAAGAGATGAAGAAGAATAAAACGATCAATGGTCTGGGAGAGCCTTGTAAGCTTCCTTATCAGCTGACCTCAGAGGCCCACAAGAAGCACAGGGGACAACCATGTGAGGGGACTGGAGAAACTGTGGCATTAGAGCCGGGAAGCGTGATTGGTGGGTAATGCTTTGGGTTGGGATGGAGAGCGTCATTCATTACTGGAGCAGCCATAACCTACTTGTGAAGTCTGTGTCTGCACAAGAACCCCTAGGGAGACAGGGGTGGTGATGAGGGGGTACACGATGGTGGGGCTTCGGCCCCTTCCTTCCAGCTTAGTCAGGTGAGTCATCCGGAGGTACCAGCCCAAATCTCACCTCCTCCACTTGAGGCTGAGCTGAAATGGTCCAGAGGATGTGCCCAGAGGATGGAGACAGCAATACAGTGAATGAGTCATAGAGCTGAGTCAGAGCCCACTCAGCCCCTTTCAGGGCTCTGACGAAGGCTGCACCAGCACAGCGGCATTCTTCCAGCCTTGCCCCTTCCCTGCACACACAAACACACACACATACACACACACACACACACCCCTACAGACCAGTGACCTCACAACATGCTTCTGACTGCTAGCCTTACTCACTTCACAGGTTCAGTGAAATTCTACTGAGTCTCCCATGTAACAGGCTTTCTTTATGCTCACACTCATTCATTCATCCATTCACTGTTCAGGTACTGGAATAAAAACCCAGTCCTTGCCTTCAAAGAGCTCTCCACCCAGCAAAGGAAACACAGTCTCCAACCATGCCTTGTCACTGCAGAGGGAGCAAGGCATGGCCGTGGGAGAGCCTCACACACCATCAATATCCGGGCTGATAGAGGGGGGAATGAGGGACACGGCCCCTCAAAGTGGGATGGGTCAAGAAATCACTGCTCTAAACATCTGGTCCCATGACTCCCAAGCCTGGTACCTTCTACTTTCCACTGGGAACACCAAGCCTAAAGGTGCATCTACACAGATTCAAACAACACTGTCTCCTTTTTCTTCCAATTAATGTGGCTACTTTGACATATGTAGGAATAGCCTAAGCTAATGGTCACAGAACATGTTCCGGTCTGATCTGTTTTCAATGTGAAGATTGAATTTTGGCTTTGAATCAGCAGCAGAGCCACCTGATTACATAAGAAAATCTGCAATATCAAAACTGGGATAACTTAGAAGTTATCTAATTCCAGGCTCAGTGCTTCATTTCTTAGGAGTAGAAACTCAAATCTAGAGGTAAAAAATGAAGCAGAGTCTTCTGATAATTTCCATCGATTTTCTAGTCCTTAAGTAAATATAATTTTTACTACAAAAATAAACCACGTTAGAGGCCGGGCGTGGTGGTTCATACCTGTAATCCCAGCATTTTGGGAGGCCGAGGTGTGCAGATCATGAGGTCAGGAGTTCGAGACCAGTCTGGCCAAGATGGTGAAATCCCGTCTCTACTAAAAATACAAAAAATTAGCTGGGCGTGGTGGAGGGTGCCTGTAATCCCAGCTACTCGGGAGGCTGAGGCAGGAGAATCGCTTGAACCCAGGAGGCGGAAGTTGCAGTGAGCCGAGATCGCACCACTGCACTCCAGCCTGGGCGACAGAGTGAGACTCCATCTCAAAAATAAAAATAAATAAATAAATAAATAAACAAACAAACAAGCAAGCAAGCAAACAAATAAACAAACTACATTAGAGAATAAAAAAGAAAAACCAGCCAGGCGCTATGGCTCATGCCTGTAATCCCAGCACTTTGGGAGGCCAAGGCAGGCAGATCACCTGAGGTCAGGAGTTCGAGAGCAGACTGGCCAACATGGTGAAACCCCGTCTCTACTAAAAATACAAAAATTAGCTGGGCGTGATGGCGTGCACCTGTAGTCCAAGCTACTCAGGAGGCTGAGGCAGTTGAATCTCTTGAACCCAGGAGGTGGAGGTTGCAGTGAGCCGATATTGCACCAATGCACTCCAGCCTGGGTGACAGAGTGAGACTCTGTCTCAGAAAAAAAAAAAAAAAAAAAGAAAAACCACATTAATCTCAATACACTAACGTAACCATAGATATCATTTTGCTACTATTTCTTTACAATTTCTGTTCACACAGCTGCAATCATACAATATATATAATTTTGTATATTACTTTTTAAATTTGACTTTATGTTCTAAGAACTTCCACCACATTTTTGTACTTTATAACCATCATTTTAATCACTATATAATATTCCAGCAAGGAAATGTTCTTAATTTTTTTAATGACTTACTTAACCATTTCCTTATTGGAGGACACATTAAGTGACATTTAAGAGGACCCCAAATATGGCTATCATAATGCTAAATATTGCTGTTTTCATTTATTTATTTCCCTGGGGTAGACAGACTTCCATAAATGGAATTGCTATGAGGTAAAAGGTGTGAACATTTTAAAGTCTCTTGGTACATGTTAACAAATTGCTTTAAGACTGTACTAATTAGGCCGAGTACAGTGGCTCACGCCTGTAATCCCAGCACTTTGGGAGGCCAAGGTGGGCAGATCGCTTGAGATCAGGAGTTTGAGACCATCCTGGCCAACATGGTGAAACCCTGTCTCTATTAAAAATACAAAAATTAGGTGGCATGTGCCTGTAATCCCAGCTACTCGGGAGGCTGAGGCAGGAGAATTGCTTGAACCCGGGAGGGGGAGGTTGCAGTGAGTCGAGATCACGCCACTGCAGTCCAACCTGGGCAACAGTATATGATGGCTTTAAATAAAATAATAACTTCTCCATTTCAACATGTGACCAAAATGTTTATACCTTCTGACCCACCAATTCCATTGCTAGAATTCTGGAAATAATCATCAAGTGTGCCCTGACATGTCAGGATACCCACTGAAGAATATGATGGTATGATATCAGGTATCTTAAAATGTATATATATATATTAAAGTCTATGAAGAGGGGGCTTATCGGAGAAAGACTTCTATATTTTACTTAGTATAACTAAAAAGTATAATTTTACTTAGTATAATATAACTATATATATATAAATGACATATATTTTACTAAGTATACTATATATACTTCTGTGCTGTTTTCATCTTTCACAATGAACACCTATTACTTTTATAGCTTGCCAAATGACAAAGATATTTCCATTTTGGAGACAAACACAGAAACCAGCACACCGATTTTCGTTTGCAGTGAACATGCTGGTTAAGTGCATCAGAATCTCAGCTCTAAACCTTACATGACCCTGAGTTTTCTGTCAAATGCTGATGATATCAATGTCATAGGGTTATTATGTCATTTAAGTGAAATAATTCCTGGAAAATACTTAGCACAAAGCCTTGCATTTAGTAAGTATTCATGAATATTAGCTATATTATTATTTTATTCTGACATTTCTTTTAGTCTGTTGAGGCCTCTACTCCCCTACTCACAATCTCAACCACTATTTCTTACTGCTTATCCCAATAACAAGTGGCCTCCAGGGAACCAAGCCTGCATGATGCCACATGAGCTACACACCTCTCCTTATGATTCTGTTTGGCAAGTCATAAGCTGTTAGCCTCAGGGCAACACAGAGGCAGGAGGCAGGAGGGAAGGAGTGCAGCACATATGTGCGTGGGCAGGGCCCTGGAGCACGAACCAATGAGATGAGGACGCACAGCACTGGGAACTGGCAAAAATGAGCGAGACGGTTTTCAGGAGAGCAACAGCTGGCAGGGGAAACACCCAGAGAAGTAAAAGTAAGAATATCAGATTTTTAAAAACTGAAAATCTCCAAGCACCTGTAATGCTTCATGCTTACTTTCAGAAAAAACAAAAACAAACAAACAAACAAAAAACAAAGACGAAACTCACTTTTTAGAAAGAAAAGCAGGGTGGAAGAACACTAAGCTGAGAAGCAGTGGCTGGTTAGGGGGTAAGAGCCGGGACGCTGCAGTCCGGGTCTGGGTTTGGATTCTGGCTTTTCCACACGCTGGCTCTGTGAACACTGCCAAGCTGATTCATCTTTTGTGTCTCAGTTTTGTCATCTGTAATATGGGGATAATAAAAGTGCCCAGCTTACGGAGTTGTGAGGCTTGAAGGAGCTAATATGCACATATACACGCTCTGTAAGGGCCGCCCCTTATCATTTAAGTACATGCCTGTTTGCCCTTGACGGGGCTGTGTAGCAGAGCACCCAGCTGGTCGAATCTGCCAGCCAGTTGGGGAGCCCCTCTGAGGGTCATCCCTGCGGATGTGGCCGTCGGGAGGACCAGCCCGGTTTGCAGACCAAGATTTTGCTTCCTCTCATCCCTCCTGAGGAAGACCCTGGGAAAGGAATGCCCTTCCTGCGGGCCCTTCCTCAGACACCAGGCAAACGGGTGAAGGTGCAGAGGTGGGCGGTCAGGAGGGGCCCCTGCGGTCAGCCAGGACGAGGCTGACCTCCAGGGCTGCCGCTGCTCGGGGGGTCCTTTGGCCGGGTTGCCCAGGAAGGCAATGAGGGCTCCCACACAGCTTACTGTTTTGGGCCGACCCCAGCAGAGGAGCAGGGCCTGGTCAGGGGCTGGAATGGGAGAAAACAGAGGGGCCCCTTGGGGAGGAAGGGGCCCAAGGAGGGAGGCAGTAGGGTAAGTAGGGGGCTGTGAGGAGGCAGGGGCAGGAGGCTGCAGGGGAGGTAGGAGACTAAAGGTGGGGGGAGGGGGGGCTGAGGAGAAAGGGCCTACAAGGAGAGGGAAAGGAGAGGTGGGCTGTGGGGAAGAGGAGGAAGGAGCACTGAGGGCAGGGGATGGGGACACGGGAGGGGTGTAGGAGGAAAGGGGGTGAAGGTGAGATAAAGGGGGGAGGAGGGGAAGGGGGCAGGGAGGGAGCAGAGAGGGGTGGAAGGGGCAGGAGCAGCCCAGGTATGTGGGGCGTGGGCAGGGGGAGGGAGGGGGGAGGTGAGGGAGTGTGGGAGAGGAGTGGATGGGGGAGGACCAGCCCAGGTGTAGGGGGAGCGGGTTGGGGTGGGAGGAGGTGGGAGGCGTAGGGGAGGGAGAAAGAGGAGGAGGGAAGGGGGGTGGGGAGCGGGGGAGGGGGCGGAGGGACGGTGCCCTGCTCTCAGCCTCCTCCCGCCCCGGGCCGTCCCGGCCTCTGGGCCCCTCTGGCCGGGCGCCACCCACGCGCCTCCGATGCAGCGTCAGGCAGCCGCTGGGGAGGACGCGGCGGGAGCCTCAGATGCCACCTACTCCCCGGCCTCTCTCCCAGTTGATGCTTCTATTTTAGGCAGCACATTATTTCCTGCTGTGATTTTTTCAGCCTTCTAATTTGGGCTCTGAGGTAAGCCGTGACATCCGCCGCGCGCCCGCAGCCCCCTCCTGGCCCGGCGGCGGCGCGATCCTGCCCAAGCCCCGCGCCCTTCGGCCGCGCCTGCGTCTTCGCGGAGCCACTCGGCCAGGCCTGCCCCCCAAACAGGCTCCCAGGAGGAGGGCTTCTCCCCCGTGCAGGGTGAAAGAGTCCAGCACGAGGGATTTCTAGGCAAGGATTTAGAAAAAGTGACGGGGACGGGGATACTTGCACCATGGTGTCCCCTGTCCGGGCAGGGGACTACAGATGCTTCCATATCGGAGGTTTAACACGTTTTTTTTCTGGACAAGGGCCCCTTTGAGAATCTGATGACGGCCTTGCATCCTGTCCCCAGAGTGTCCAGAGCAAGCCCACGGCCCACACAGACTCTGGGATTCAGCCTGTAGCTTCAGGCCCTCACGGCCTGACACCCTAGGGGCGCCAGGACCCCCGGCTAAAAGCCCAGCTCCAAGGTCGAATACTGTATCTGCCTGCTCCTGCCAGTTCCATCCCAAACCGACTCACTGCTCCCTACGTCTCGGTCCCCTCTCCCTCCATCGGCCTCATTACTTTTTTTTTTCTTTTTTTTTTTTTGAGACGGAGTCTTGCTCTGTCGCCCAGGCTGGAGTGCAGTGGCGCAATCTCGGCTCACTGCAACCTCCGCCTCCCGGGTTCAAGCGATTCTCCTGCCTCAGCCTCCGGAGTAGCTGGGACTACAGGCCTGCGCCAACACACCCAGCTAATTTTTACATTTTTAGTAGAGATGAGATTTCACCATATTGGCCAGGCTGGTCTCAAAACTCCTGACCTCAAGCTCTCCGCCCTCCTCAGCCTCCCAAAGTGCTGGGATTACAGGCCTGAGCCAGCCTGCCCCAGCCCCGGCCTCATTACATTTAATCAATTTTAAAACTGTCTTTGTATGGGTAAGGATCTCATCCCTAAGTGGGCAGATAGAGGTCACATTGGTAGCTGGCCTGCTCTTCAGGTCTCTGGCCTAGTTCTTTACCTGGGTCCTGCTGGCATCTGGTAGTGGAAAGGACACTGCATTTGGATTCCAGGAGACTTGGGTTCCAATTACATACTTAGTAGTTTCATTCCCTTGGCCTCCCTGAGCCCCATCTTCATCTGCTCAATGGGGAATTGTAATAAAGCTTCCCTCACAAGACTAAGTGAGTCAGCGCACAGGGAGGCACCTTTCAAATGCACCTCCCTGTCAAACGAGAAGGCCTAGTTTACTTCTTTTGAGTAACTCACACTTGTCTGTTGCCCCTCAGGGTGGGCAGCATCCAATAAAGTTTTGTGGTCATTTTTTATTTATTTATTTATTTATTTTTATTTTGTTTATTTATTTTTTTTTTTTTTGAGACCGAAGTCTCGCTCTGTTGCCCAGGCTGGAGTGCAGTGGCTTGATCTCGGCTCACTGCAAGCTCCGCCTCCCAGGTCCACGCCATTCTCCTGCCTCAACCTTTGGAGTAGCTGGGACTACAAGCGCCCGCCACCACGCCTGTCTAATTTTTGTATTTTTAGTAGAAAAACGGGGTCTCACTGTGTTAGCCAGGATGGTCTCGATCTCCTGACTTTGTGATCCACCCACCTCGGCCTCCCAAAGTGCTGGGATTACAGGCGTGAGCCACCGCGCCCAGCCTGTGGTCGTTTTTTAAACTAAAGATGGGTAAACTGTGACTGGGCACAGTGGCTCACGCCTGTAATCCCAGCACTTTGGGAGACCGAGGCGGGTGGATCACTTGAGGTCAGGAGTTCGAGAACAGCCTGGCCAACATGGTGAAACCCCGTCTCTACTAAAAATACAAAAATTAGCCAGGCATGGTGGCACATGCCTGTAATACCAGCTACTCAGGAGGCTGAGACACGAGAATTACTTGAAGCCAGGAGATGGAGGTTGCAGTGAGCCAAGATGGCACCACTGCAGTCCAGCCTGGGCGACACAGACTTATCTCAAAAAAATAGATAAATAAAAAATAAAGATGGGTAAATTGAGTCCAAAATAAGGAAGTGATGTGAGATGAGCCATCCTATCTCCAGAATAATGAGTGAGCAGTCAAGAGCCCATCCCCAGGCAAATGCAGAGCAGCTGGCTTCGGAGTCAGCCTTGGAGGCCAGCCGGGTCTTCAGTCCGCAGGCCCTTTCCCACAGGTGTTAAAAAGGGTTCCACAGTCTCATCCACCCCACGGACTCCGTCCCTACCACCTGCAAACTCGCCTTCCTCCATCTTTATTAGAGCTTCCATTTTCTCTGGCGTGCCCTCCAGTTACTGTCCTAATGCCTTCTGCCTGCCTTGGGAGATGTCTGCAGTTTTACTTCAGCTTGGTTCTCTTCCTGCCCCTCTGATTGCTCCTTCTCTAGTGCTGACTCGTCTTCCTTTCCTGAGTTTTTTTTTTTTTAAGATGGAGTCCCGCACTGTCTCCCAGGCTGAAGAGCAGTGGCACAGCTCACTGCAGCCTCCACCTCCCATGTTCAAGTGATTCTCCTGCCCCTCAGCCTCCCAAGTAGCTGGGATTACAAGCATGCGCCACCATTCCCGGCTAAGTTTTGTATTTTTAGTAGAGACGGGGTTTTGCCATGTTAGCCAGGCTGGTCTCGAGCTCCTGATCTCAAGTGATCTGCCCGCCTTGGCCTCCCAAAATGCTGGGATTACAGGTGTGAGCCATCATGCCCAGCCCTGAGTTGTTTTTTTTTTTTCAAGGGTGCCTATTATCCAGCGTTTATCATGCTGCCCTCAGTTCCCTGTTCCTGGCCTTCTGCCTCTGGGAGAGGGACCTCATTGCTTTTGGTGGTTCCAGTTGTCACCTCTAGGTTACCAGCACTGACCTCTTGACTCCCAGTCCCAATTTCAGCTGCCCATTGGACAACTCTAAACTTAAGCCCTGTTGTCATCTCAAACTCAACATATCTAAAAATGAGTTCCTCATCTTCCCCCAAAGCAGCTTTCCCAGCTGGTTTCCCTTTTCTGTTTGGTACATGACCATTCTCACCCAGGCACAAAGCTTTCATCAACTTTGACTCTTCTCCTTTCCTCTTCCACCTGCATGTAGGCACCAAACCCTGTGCATGCCTCCCTTGGGGTCTTGCTCTGGTATCCAACTCTTCTTTCCTTTTCCCATCTCTAGTCATCTATTGCTAGCCCTCAGCTCCAATGTTCCCAGTAGCTCCGTGGCTGTTTTCTCTGCCCATAGTCTCTCCATCCTCTAAAATGGGTTGACATCTGAACCAAGACCCACCTCCATTAGAGACTTCCTTTGAACATAGACCCTTTGAGCAGCATTAGCACATCTTGCCTGTTCCATTCACTCTGCCAATTCCTCCAGTCTTGCCAAGTGACATCCCTCCCTCCTATGGTTATTTAACTTTTCACATTTTTTACCCAAATGAGAAGCTCCTAGAGGTCTTTCCCAGCCCCTGATCTGAGCTTGCTCAGGGCCAGCTGGGACCCCTGGTGCTACAACCTGGCACTTAACACAAGTGCTTCTGATTCCTCATGGTCTCTGCTATTTTTCAATCTGGCTCACTTGAGCTCTTTTAAATTAACCCAGGAGCGCCCTTCACCTAGAAGCAGAGAGCCCAAATTCCAGTGCCTGCAGGGGCCAGGCAGGTCATGACATGGGTGAGGCTAGGCAGGTGCACAATGATAGGGAGTGGCAGGACGTGGTGTCTAGACCTCAGGTCCCCAGTCTAGAGGAGTTGTTACTACTTAGGCCCCCTTTATGGATATCAGGCCCAGTGTGTCCAGAGTTTCCAGTTTTGTTTTTTTTTTTAAAGAAATACCAAATTTGGATTTTAGATTAAATTTCCCAACTTCTAAAATACTGTGCAAACCAAACAAAATACTGCTGCAGGCAAAGTTCAGCCTGCAGGTAACCCTGGATATAAAGATTTCCTGCTTTGTAATCATTCTTAGGTGGCAGAAAGCCCTCTGGATTGGGAGTTTCTTGTTTCTAGATTATTTAGCTCTAGTTTCTCGAGATAAATAACACAAGTGCTTCTGATTCTTCATGGTCTCCGCTATTTTTCAATCTGGCTCACTTGAGCTCTAGTTTCTAGAGCTAAATAATCTTCAGTAAGTTATATCCCTTCTCTGGGACCTCAGTTTCCTCATCTGTACAATGAAGGATCCCATTAAATGATCCCCAAGGCCTTTTTTTTTTTGAACTTGGTAGTTCTGTGGCTTATTCTAAATGGTGGGGAAATCCTGTTTAATTGAATTTTCTGGTGAATGAGAATTGCCATAAATACACACTGTATGTGGATTACTACATTTCAGAGAACTAGAATACAATAAGTCTTTGGTTAACTGAAATTCTCCAGAGTTAACTGGAAAATCCCCTTTTAATCAAGGTTATTGTTGAGAGGCTTTCTAAAATACCAGAGTTCAGTTTCCTGGCTTTCTAAGCACAGGAGATGTAGCAATACTGGGAAAGGGGAACTGATGAGTCAATGTCTGGGGATGGCTCTGCCACCTGAGCTGAAGGAGTCAACAGCAGGGTGACCCAAGAGGATCTCCCAGCCAGGGCACTGCTCACAGAGCAGAGTTATCTATAAGTTAAGGACCACCTGGCTGGTGCCATAGATAACTATACTGAGGGCCTCACCAGCCTTTTGCAAGACTCGGACACCCAGGTTTAACATCCACTTTTGGAGCATACCTCATTTCTAAGCTGATGAATAGTTGAAAACTGGCATTGCCTGGAATATGTATCAAGGCTGACTGCCACCCACAGCTCCTTCCCACTGAAAACACTGAAAGGGCTTTGGGACCCAGCAGATCTTGATTTGAATCGAGTCTTACACTTCCCAGCTGTGCGACTTTAGGCGAGTGCCTTAACCTTTCTGAGTCTTAGTTTCCTCATCTGTAAATTGGAGACAATACGCTCTCATAGAGTTGTTATGAGGACTAAGTAAAATCATGTGCGCTAAATGGCTGATGTGATGTTTGAGATTTAGGTAAATGGAAATCATTCCATTAGGAATTAATACCTTTTATCATGTAAAATCCCATCTGATTCTCCAGATTTTTACTTAGTAAGTAAGGTCAGAAAGTCAATAGCAATCACCTTCCGCCTCAATAGCCATTTGAGAAACAAACTGTGCATAATTAGATCTCCTGCTCCATCCACCCTTCCATTCCACCCTATCATCTTGGAATAGAGACACCAGCCTGAAAATCAGAACCAAAAATCTTGATTTAGGGCCAGGTGTGGTGGCTTACACCTATAATCCCAGCGCTTTGGGAGGATGAGGCGGGAGGATCATTTGGGCCCAGGAGTTTTGAGGTTACAGTGAGCTATGATCGCGCCACTCCAGCCCGAGCAACAGAGTGAGGTCCTCTCTCTCTATAAAAACAAAACAAAACAAAAACTCTATTTTGCAACTGTCGTAGTAATAATTGATTCTGTCAAGAATCATCAAAGGATGCAAGTTTGATAAGGAAAAGATAGTCACAGGCTTAAATATTTACCCTCCCCCCAATTACTTATTAATTACAAAAGGAAAAAATAATAAATTTTCAGTGGAGAAACTTGGCAAGTATCTCCTTAACCACGAGATCAAAGTTAACATCACCAGGCCTGGGGCAAACAGACATCACGTGGCTCCTGATATGATGTACTGAGGCCCCAGCATCACTTCTGTGGGATTCCTGCCAGCAAAGGCTTAACCTGGGTCTAATTATGAGCACACATCAGACTAGCCCAAATTGAAGGGCATTCTATAAAACAACTGGCCTATACTCTTGAAAAATATCAATGTCATGAAAGAGAAAGGCTGAGGAACTCTTCTAGATTAAAAATTAAAGCGACACAATGACTATGTGGAATGTATGATCTGGATTGGATTCTGGGCAAGAAACAAATCTCTATTAAGGATATTATTTGGATAATTCAATAAATTTTAATATCGAGTACATATTAAAAAATAGTTTTAAACAGGGTTCAGGCTTGTAATTCCAGCACTTTGGGAGGTCAAGGTGGGGGGATTGCTTGAAGCCAGGAGTTTGAGACCAGCCTGGGCAACAAAGCATGACCCTGTCTCCACAAAAAAAATTTTTTTAATTAGCCAGGCATGGTGGTGTGCACCTACAGTTCCAGCTACTCGGGAGGCTGAGGCAGGAGAATTGCTTGATTGCCCAGGAGGAGTTTGAGGCCACAGTGAGCTATGATCACACCACTGCACTCCTGCCTGGGTGACAGAGCAAGACCCTGTCTCTAAAAATAAAATAAAATAAGTATTATATCGATGTTAAATTCCCTGATTATGTAACAGAATGTCTGTGTTGTTGGGAAAGTATTTAAGGGTAAAAGGTATAGTGTTTGCAACTTACTCTCAAAAGGTTCAACAAAAGAAAATAAGTATAAACAGGTATGTACACACTCAGAGAGAATATTAAAATGTAGCAAAGTGTTAACATTTGATGAACCTGAGTGAAGGAGTTCTATGTGCCAGCCTTGCAGTTTTTCAGTAAATTAACATTATTTCAAAGTAAAAAGTAAAAAAGAAAAACAGAGCCAAGGCGCCATGCCCAGAGCCTGGTGTCCTCTGCCCCCACAGCATGGCAAAGTAGAAAGAGCCCTGACTTAGACACAAGTTCAAATCCAGGCTCCCAATTGCAAGATATTTTATCCCTAGGCTTCTGTCTCCTCACCCTAAAAGGAAGATAATAATACAATGTCTCTCTCTTAGGGATGTTTAGGGGACTTCAATGAGGTAGTCTATGTAAAAACCCTGGCACCTGCCAAAAAACTTATTCATGTACTCTCCAAGTACATGCTGCCAACTGCCCAGAAGTGATAAATACAAACAGAGTTCTTACTCTCACGTAGCTTATCTTCTAGTCAGAAGATGGAAAATAAATGACTAAATAAGCAGGCAGGCATAATTCCAAACAGTATAAATTCTGTGAGGGGAATGGAGTGTGGCAGCAGAGATGGGGAGAGATGAGGGGCCCCTGCCCTATACAGGGTGCTCAGGGAAAGGCTTCCAAGGAAATAACATTTAAGCTGACCCTGAGGAACAAGAAGGAAGGGAGAGGGCTGACAATGTAGGTGGTGGAACAGCAGGAACAAAGGCCCCGGGGTGGGCAAGGGTTCGGTATATGCAAGGAACTGTCCGTCCCTTCTCTCCTTTGCTAGACCACCTCATAACTCCCTGTGTGTTCCTTGAGGGAAGGGGCAGCAGAGCACCCAGCACTGGATACTCAGTGTCAGATGAGTGAACAAGCAAATGGCTGATGTCTGGTTTCAATGTTTGCCTAGGAGGGGATGTACCCCGCTCCCAGCTCTTAGCCTCACCATGCAGTGGAAGGGAAGGAGGCTTCTGAACTGGCAGCTCTACATTCTTCCCCTCTCTGTGCAACTTGTTTAGATCACAGAACTGGAAGGGACCCCAAAAATCCCATTCTCCCACCCCTTCGATTAGAGAGGAAGAAACTGGGGCCCAGACTCAACAGACTTGCCAGAACCCATGGACCTGATTGGGGGCCCACATCTAGCGCATTCCCCAGCCTCACAGCCTGCCTTGTTTATTTGTTCAGCAGTTTTTGTTTCGCCATGGCACAGCTTGTTCCGACTCCGGAACATTTATGAGATGAGCCAATTTTTAAAAATCATAGAAAATAAATGGTTTGCTCTTGGAGCTGAAGGGCGGGGCAGCCAGGGTGGGAGACAGGTTCCAGGCCAGTTCTGGGGCAGAATCTTGGCTTATCCTTTGCTGTGTTTTTTATTTCTCCTGGCTTGGGAACCAAAAGGACTTCAGTGGGATTTCCTGCCTCGATTTCTCCAGGTCTATGATATGCAAAGACTAGAACATTCAACCATACACTTTCTGGTTCTCACCTCCACCATCATCAGTTCCATTCCAAACTCTGGCTCCTACCCATTGAGTTCAAGCTACAGCCTGATTCAGCTGATCAACCTGGGGATGGAGGTGTCAGGACTAGCACCTGGACCATTCTGCCTCCTCTGCCTGCAACATCCTCTCTCTCTGCTTGTGAACTCTTCTCCTTCAAAACCCAGCGGTTACGTCACCACTTCTAAAACCTTGAACTGATTCCCACGTAGTCGGCCAGCTACTTTTTAAATTTAAAAAAGCCCAACCAGAATAAACAGGATAGCTAAAATGCTGAATTTCTTTGCTTTTTTTTGACTGGATATTAACTCAGTGTACTAATGTTGGCTATTATCTTGTGTTATTTGATCATAATTTATTTGCAGATATGTAAATATGTGATTACCAAAAACTTGTAAATGAATACTTGCTAAATTCAATTTTTTTTGGCCAACAAAATAATTTATTTAAACCTTAATTATGTCCAGGATGGTAGAGGGAGTGGGATAAGGATGACAGAAGGACTCCTGGTGGTAAAAATGTGACTCTAAGGTCCTATCTAGCCTTTTGATACAACATGGCTGCCTCATTTCCCCAAAAGGCCTGGTACATAGTAGGTGCTCAAAAAGTATGCATTGTATGTATGAGTGCGTGAGGTCGATTACACTCTCTGACTCTGGGGTCAATGAAGCCTCTGTCAACCCCAGTTGAATGTCCCATGAGGGGCAAGGCTAAGAATCCATTCAAGAGCTGTCCTAGGCCAGATGCAGTGGCTCACACCTGTAACCCCAGCACTTTGGGAGGCCAAGGCAAGCAGATCACCTGAGGTCAGGAGTTTAAGACCAGTCTGGCCAACATGGTGAAACCCTGTCTCTACTAAAAATACAAAAATTAGCCAGGCATAGTGGCGGGCACCTGTAATCCCCAGCTACTTGGGAGGCTGAGGCATGAGAATCCCTTGAATCAGGAGGTGGAGATTGCAGTGAGCCAAAATCACTCCACTGCACTCAATCCTGGGCAATAGAGTGAGACTCTTTCTCAAAAAAAAAAAAAAAAAGAAAAAAAAAAAAAGAGCTGTCCTGGCCTTAGGCTTTTTCTCCCTAACTGGGCGACATGTCCATTCTTAGCATTCTTAGTACTAAGATTGGTGAGATCCTGGGGATGGATAGGGCAGTGTGTTTTGAAGCCCTTTCAAGGAGCAGGGGCAGCAGCCTGGGTTCTGATGCCCATTCCAGCTCCGTCTGCCCCTTTGCTCAAGGCAGTTCCCCAAGCAGCAGTCTGGCCAGCTGTGGGAGGTGCTGTTCACCACTTCCAAGATTAGCTCAGACCTTAAAAATCACAGCCCAGCTCCTGCTCTTCTCGTGCCAAGGAAAACAGTAGATGTCAGAAGCCTCCTTAGGTATCTGGAAGGGAACAACTCCTTCTGCTCCCTCCCTTCCTTGTATGAGGTCATTGAATCAGGATGACAAAGCAAACAGTGACATGTGTTGGGACTTGTTCCCAGACTGATTCCAGGATTTCTCCAGCCCCTCCCGCCTCCCCACCCTCAGAATGGCAGACCCAGGTGTGGACAACAAACTGAACAGGACTTGGTCCTTGGCATCCTGGGAAATGGGGGCTAGTTGTGAGGCACTTTCTGGGGTGGTGAAGAGGAAGCCCTGGTTAGACCTTGGTAAAAGAGGAAATTGGGATATCAGCCTCACGGGCTATTTGCACGGTGTGTTCCGGGCTTCAGCATGTTTCTACATATTTTAATGTGAGTTTAGGAGGGTAGGAGTTCTTTTTCAACTTCACAGATGAGGAAACAGCCTCATTTAAGGTCAGCAGTTTAATCAGGGTTACATGGCTTAAGTGTGA
This sequence comes from Nomascus leucogenys, assembly GCF_006542625.1. Lineage (NCBI taxonomy): Eukaryota > Metazoa > Chordata > Mammalia > Primates > Hylobatidae > Nomascus > Nomascus leucogenys. Next base: position 59,049,685 of record NC_044399.1, read on the forward strand.
CAGAGCCAGACTTGAATTGAGCTTTGTGACTAATGAGTTTTGTTACATTTTCCCACCTCACCACAGTTTCTTGAACTTGTCATTGGTATACCTGCTTCTGGCTTTCTGCCTTGTTGCATACCGCCATACTATTATTTACGTAATATTTTTCTTAAGTAAACACAATTTAAAAGTTAACCTCATTCTGGCCATTATTCTAAGTTAAATAACTCAGGAATGGAAAACCAAACGTTGTATGTTCTCACTTATAAGTAGGAGCTAAGCCATGAGGACACAAAGGCATGAGTTATATAATGGACTTTGGGGACTCGGCTGGGGAAGGTTGGGAGGATGGGGAAGGATAAAAGACTAACTATTGGGTACAGTGTACACTGCTCAGGTGATGGGTACACTAAAATCTCTTTAGAAATCACCACTAAAGAACTTACCCATGTGACAGGTGTGGTGGCTCACACCTGTAATCCCAGCACTTTGGGAGGCTAAGGTGGGTGGTTCTCAAGCCCAGGAGTTTAAGGCCAGCTTGGGCAACATATTGAGACCCCATCTCTATTAAAAAAAAAAAATTTACCCATGTAACCAAAAACTTACCTGTACCCTAAAATCTGTTGACATAAAAAAGTTAACTTCATTCTAAGCTCCAATACATATGTGTGTATATATGTGTACATATATATTAAAATGTACATATATAATATATGTGTACATATATATTTTAATATGTATATGTAATGTGACATATTACATTTATACTGTTTATATGTATTTATATGTGTAGCTACTAAAATTAAACATTTTCATCCTTATCCCCTAAAGTCGACTCTCGTGACACCAGGGACACTCGTGTACACTTCGGAAAACTGTCTCACACCCTCCCTGTATTACGAAGGATGCAGCCAAGTGGCCGCCCTTGTTGAAATGCTCAGCCAGTAGGATCACTCATAGCCACCACTGTCTTTGTTAGGGCCATGCCTCAAAATCACAGAATTATTGAATCATGGAGGATAAGAGATAGATCATGGACTCTAACTCTGGAGAAGGTGTTATACAACACACCCAGCCATAGCCCTAAAGATTTAGGGGCACCATTCAGGGATATAAAGACGAATCAGATACAGTCCTTGCTCTTAAAAACTCACTAAGCTTACAGACATAAACAATTGAAAACTAGAAGGAATAAGCAAAGGAACAGAAATGAGAGAAACTCACATCTAGATTTAGTTCCACCACAAACTCGGTGTGACTTTGAGCAAGTCGCTTCATGTGTCTAGCCTCAAGTTTTGTTTTTTTTTGAGACGGAGTCTGGCTGCAATGCCCAGGCTGGAGTGCAATGATGCAATCTGGGCTCACTGCAACCTCCACTTCCCGGGTTCAAGTGATTCTCCTGCTTCAGCCTGAGTAGCTGGGACTACAGGCAGGGGTCACCATGCCTGGCTAATTTTTGTATTTTTAGTAGAGACGGGGTTTCACCATATTGGCCTGTTTCTCTGCACGTTTAGGCCTGGGGCCACTGACGGGCTTGTGCTAATGGATAATTTAGAAGCTCCTCCTACACATGCTGGGATCATGCCCCCTGGCTTGTCATCTTTCCCTTCCCACCGTCACCAGCGTTGTGAGGGTTGTGCACAGAATGTCAGCAGAGATACCACCCAACTTGTCCTCTCTGGGGCAGGTGGGCGCCCTCTGGCAGCAGGCCATGGTGGCCAACCTGAACGCGGAGAAGGATGTCAGGATAGCCAGTCCTTGAGACCCCTACGGACCCCATCCCACTCTTCATCCTATCCGTTTCCTCCTCCCCGCATGTTTCCCCTCCACCCACCAGGCAGAATGTGTGTGTTGGGAAAAGGGGCCAAGCACAGCCAATAGATTGTGGGGGTTCTGGGCATGATTCAGTGCTGAATTCCACTTTTGCGGACTCCTCCTGGGCCCGCCTGAAACAGGCCTGCCTGGATGCATTGCCAATACTGACCACTAGAGGGAACAAACTCCACACTTTGCTCTCCCCTTTCCCTGAGCCTTGGGGCGGGGGCGGGGCGGGGGCTGGGGCGGGGCGGGGGCGGTGCGGGGCGGGGTGGGGGGGGGCTCCCCCAGGTCCCTGCGGACTAAGAACCCAGACTCAAGGTATTGCCCCAGAACCTTGGACCTGTAGCAGAGATACAAACCAAGAAACAGAAATCCCGGGAACAGACACGGACCACAAGGGCTTCCACCCATAGCCCTGAAACCATCAGAGAATCTCAAAGTTAGAAGAGCTCTTGAAGATTTGAGTCTCTTCCCCAGCTTTGGAACTCAAAACACATCACGCGGACAGATGCCCTATCCAGCCATGGAAGCCCGTCCTCTTTTGTCTCCTCCTCCTTTCCAGACCTGCGTAGAGCTTATCCAGTTGCCAAGAGCCTGCCTGTGCATTCTCACGTCTGACCTGCCACTTGTCTTGTGTAGGAGGTGTGCTTATCATCCCATTTCACAGATCAGGAGACTGAGGCTCAGAGAGACTGACTGCATGAGCTACCTCAGCCAGGGCAGCAGATCTCCACAACCTTGCTCTTCCCACATTGCGTCATTCAAAGTCCTTTCTCCAGGCCGGGCACGGTGGCTCATGCCTATAATCCGAAAACTTTGGGAGGCTGAGGTGGGTGGATCACTTAAGGTCAGGAGTGCAAGACCAGGCTAGCCCACATGGCAAAACTCCATCTCTCCTAAAAATACAAAAATTAGCTGGGCATGGTGGCACGAGCCCGTAATCCCGGGTACTTGGGAGGCTGAGGCAGGAGAATCACTTGAACCCAGGAGGCAGAGGTTGCTGTGAGCCAAGATGGGGCCACTGCACTCCAGCCTGGATGACAGAGCAAGTGTACATCTCAAAAAAAAAAAAAAAAATCCTTTCTCCAGAGCAGGTAGTGTGGTGCTACTCAGTTACTTAGTTATTTTAGCTTCTTTTTTAATTTTTTTTTTGAGATGGAGTCTCATTCTGTCACCAAGGCTGGAGTGCAGTGGCATGATCTTGCCTCACAGCAACCTCCACCTCCTGGGTTCAAGTGATTCTCCCGCCTCAGCCTCCCCAGTAGCTGGGATTACAGGCGCCCGCCACTGTGCTGGCTAAGTTTTGTACTTTTTTTTTTAGTAGAGACGGGGTTTCACTATGTTGGCCAGGCTGGTCTCCAATTCTTGACTTTAGGTGATCCACCCTCCCTGGCCTCCCAAAGTACTGAGATCACTGGCGTGAGCCACCACTCCCAACCCAGTTATTTCAGCTTCTAAATTCCTCTGAGTGCAGGGATGCTGCCCCCAACACAAAGGGCCCTTTGCCTCATTTTGTCTCTCCATAAGGGGCAGATTGTTCTTTCTCAGTTCCCAGGTGAGAATGGCCCAGTGGCATGGGGTGCCTTGTGGAAAACTCATAGCAGGACAAGGTGAAGGCAGAGAAGGCCAGGACTGAGCCTCCTGTCTCCTGGTGCCCAGGGTTGGGGCTATTTCCATACCGTCTGGAGGTCACAAGCATCAGATGCCCCCAGAGATGAGAGCAGGAAAGAACACACTCTCTGGCACTGAAATCATCTCCCCTGAGTTTATGAGCATCTAGCACTTGACGCTGTAGAAACTCAAGCAAGCAAACAAGCAAACGCTTCTAGAAGTGGTTGGCTGTGGTGTTGGCAACCAACATTGAAAACCCACACCTCTGTGGCCTAGGATGTGAATGCTGGGGCCCTGCCATCTCCCCCCTTTCAGAGCTGAAGACAGAGCTCCTTTTTCTCCTGTCATTCCTGAAGCATTACCGGACCAGCACCCCAGACTCATCATCTGCTGGGAGGGCACTGTGCTGTGGGCTGTTCTCCAGGCAGGCCTGTGAGAGGATACAAGAGGGGTGTCATCAATGATACCAGCTCTGAGAAATATGGGGCCAAGGGAGGGTGGAGTCACCACTTTCCGCTGCTCCTTCCAGCATCAGCAAAGGGGAGGAGCCAGGTGGGAATGGAAGGAGGTACCTGGGCTCCATGTAGCTTTCTGTCTCCCCCACCATCCTTCCTCCAATGTCAGCTGGGACAGGCAGCCCCCATGACAGGGCCTTTTAGCCAGTTCTGGGGACTTAGATGTGGATTTTCGGCCATAGAAGAAGTCTCCAGCCTCCCTTAGGAAAGAGGGTGGCTGGGGCCCTATTTGGGGACCACTGCATAACTCCGCAGGTGGGCACAGGGGTGGCGAGGCTCCCCAGAAAGGTTATTGCCAGGAACACGTGGGAGCAGCCAGGGCAGGGGAGTGTCGCCTCTCACCTTTCCAATTCTGTGGACCCCAGAAATATGGTGACTCAGAGGACTATAGGGACCCCTGGGGAAACACCTTTATAAGGGGTTACCATGGCAACCATGGACCAGAGGGAAGAACTGAGGCCCACAGGTGTTGGTAGAAGTTGATGATCCTTTTCTCTAGTCTAGATCTTCCCAGAGTCGTGAGCAATGGAGACCATGTCCATCATTCATTGCTAGTAAAAAATCAACTTTGAATTAGACTTGGGATTCTCCTGACAGTACTGGAAAGTCACCCACTGTTGGGGCATCACTTGAGGCCAGATCCCTGGCTCCTGCAGGCTGAGAGACCACCCAGCAAGAGCCTCCACATGGCCAGTGGGGAGAGGGTGGGCTTTGCACCTCTGGCGTCAACTTCAAAAGGCTCAGGATAGGCCGGGGGTCGTGGCTCATGCCTGTAATCCCAACACTTTGGGAGGCTGAGACATGTGGATCACCTGAAGTCAGGAGTTTGAGACCAGCGTGACCAATATGGTGAAAATCATCTCTACCCAAAATAGAAAAATTAGCGGGCGTGGTGGCATGCGCCTGTAATCCTAGTTACTGGAGCTGCTGAGGCACGAGAATTGCTTGAATCCGGGAGGCAGAAGTTGTCATGAGCCGAGATCATGCCACTGAACTCCAGCCTGGGTGAAGGAGTGAGACTGACTTTGTCTCAAAAACAAACAAATAAACAAACAAACAAACAAAAAACCCCAAGAAAACCAAAAAGAAAAGGAGAAAAATCCTCATCTTTGAGTTCACTGTAATCTAGCTCCTTACCCACTGAGAAGCAAACGTGGGAAGCAGGGGCCCCAGGGCCACCATGGACAGAGCAGAGTTATCATTTAGTGCAAATCCATAAGAACACCCTAGGTTTCATCTGGGACTCCCTGCCCATAGGGAAAGTGGGAAAGAAGAGTTGGCTCAAAGCAGGGAGCCGCTAGTGCTCCCTTGGGAAGGAAAGCTGTTGGGTGGAGGGGACAGCATTTGGGTGAGGGGAGGAGAGGGAGCAGGGGGTGAAGGCAGGGAGGGAGTGTGGAGCACCAAACTCAGCTCCTTGGGAAACTGTTTCTGCAGACAAGCCCCGGTTAGAGGAATCCAGTTGCCCTGGCAAACAGACCTGGCTGGAAGGGCTGGAACACACGCTCTCCTGCGTCCCAAAGGGAAACCCAGCTCCAGCCTTGGTGTGTACCTGGAATGGGGTGGTCTTTGACCTTGAAGTGCCACAGAAGGGAACCCAGAACCACACTGGAACCTACTGCTGCACAGCCACTAACCAGCTGGGCTCTGTCAGCAAAGACATTGCTGTCATTGTTCAAGGTAACCTTTGCTGCCCTGCTGCCAGGCCCAGGATGGAAACCCCTCAGGGGTTTGGGATTCTTATCCAAGGATGAAAATGAGAAAGATTCTACTAGGTTGGGAAGAATGAGACTCAGAATTGGGCCTGGTGGGCTGGGGTGGGTGATTCTCATAATCTCAGACTTTCCTAACTCTGTCTTCTCTTCTTGGGCAGGACTGGATGAAGGAATCAGCTCTACCCTCTTTGTCATTATTACCGTTGCCCTTGGAGTGGGCGTCTTCACCATAGCACTGTATTTGAGCTATCGGCCCTGCAACGTGGACAGGAGGAAATTGCTCTGTAGGCAGAAAGAGGAGGACAAAGAGGAGGAAAGCCAGTTTGCTGTTCAGGAAGAGAAAAGTACAACTCATATAATTGACAGCTATTTGACTGAATGAGACTTCTGCTACTCTGGTTTCCCAGGGAGGGAAGAAGGGATAGAGGAGAAAGGAAGAAACACAATGGCAGGCTGCATTCCCCTTGTGTTTTTCTGTCTTGTAAAACAGTATTTCAGGCCCCAAGCCCCATGTCCTGTGTATCAAATATGTCCACAATCTCACCTTTCTCTCTCTCTCTTTTTTTTTTTGAGATGGAGTCTCACTCTTGTCGCCTAGGCTGGAGTGCAATGATGCGATCTCGGCTCACTACAACTTCAGCTTCCCGGGTTCAGGCGATTCTTCTGCCTCAGCCTCCCCAGTAGCTAGGATTACAGGGCACACCACCACGCCTGTCTAATTTTTGTATTTTTCGTAGAGATGAGGTTTCACCATGTTGGCCAGGCTGGTCTCAAACTCCTGACCTCAAGTGACCCGCCAACCCCGGCCTCCCAAAGTTCTGGGATTACAGGTGTGAGCCACTGCGCCCAGCCACCTTTCTCTTTAGAGCTCACTCTAGTCATTAGGAATGTCAGTCTCAATGTTTGATTTGTGAGAAGGCCTCTTGCGCCTTGCCAGGTGCTTCATCAGTCCACTCTTAGATTCAAAGAAAAGAAAAGATCCTCCTGTTTCTTCGTGGTTCTCACTGCCCTTTTCTCTTAAACATGATACTAAAGTCAGACACATCTTAGAAACACAACTCATATTTCATGGTTTTCTGATTACTAACTGGGAACTAAATTTGTAGTCCAGGGACAGGACTTTGAAGGGAGTAAGTATCAGATATGGGGCTAGGAATCAGAGCTCTGTTCCCATCTCCACTTTCCCTTGCTCCCCTGACCTGGGCTTCTGGAGTGCCAGATCCCAGAGCTGAGCTTGTTGACATCATTAAGGATCAGTGGCAAGCTTCAACTCAGTAACCATCTGTTGTGGGTCTTAGGGGAGTATACAGAAGATAAGAAATTCCACTTCGGGCCAGACAAGCATCCTATCTAGCCCAGTGTTCTGTCTCTGAAGTAGAAGGTAGAGTTCTTCCATGAAATTGGCCTCATAGGTTAAGAGCTCCAAACATCTCTGAATTCCTTTTCATAGAGTGATCACCTGTGAGTTCGCATTTGCCAGTTTTCTTTTTTTTACCCATATGGGCGTCTAAGTTAGAGTTGCAATGTTTACTCTCCCTTTTCATCGACAAGTACATATTGTCTTCTGTCTGTAAACAATTTCCTTGAAGCTTCAAGAGGAATCCTCTTGTGAAAATGTTTATGGTTCAGCCTCCTTTCCTGTCCTTGGGAAAGAGTATATTCACCCTCAGAAAAGGCATGAGGAATCATAAAACCAGATCTTTTCTCCCAAATCAGTCAAGAAATGTTCACTGGAATGTTGCTATGGTAAAAATAAAAGTCATCTTATGATGTCCAAATGCATTTCCCTTGCCTTCTGTGTCATTGCTTATGTCAAATGGTTGCATTTTATAACTTTTTTTTTTTTTTTTTTCAGATAGAGTCTCGCTCTGTTGCCCAGGCTGGAGTTCAGTGGCGTGATTTTAGCTCACTTTACCCTCCACCTCCCCGGTTCAAGGAATTCTCTGCCTCAGCCTCCCAAGTAGCTGGGATTACAGGTGCCTACCACCATGCCCAACTAATTTTTTGTATTTTTAGTAGAGACAGGGTTTCACCATCTTGACTAGGCTGGTCTTGAAGTCCTGACCTCGTGATCCACCCACTTTGGCCTTCTAAAGTGCTGGGATTACAGGCATGAGCCACCGCTCCCGGCTGCATTTTATAACTTCAAGTACAATTTCTCAGGAAAAAATACCATGTTGATAACATAAACAACCAGCCCAGGGCAGGGGGTGCATTAGCTCAGGGCAGCAGCCTATTTAACCTGCTTTCAAAACTGAAATTCAGGCCGGGGGCGATGGCTCACGCCTGTAATCCCAGCACTTTGGGAGGCTGAGGCAGGTGGATCACTTGAGCCCTGGAGTTTCTGAATAGCCTGGGCAACTTGGTTTCAACATGTAGAAACCCCATTTCTACAAAAAATACAAAACTTAGCCAGGTATAGTGGCACATGCCTGTAGTCCCAGCTACTTGAGAGTCTGAGGTGGGAGGATCACTGGGGTGCGGGAGGTGGAGGGTTGCAGCGAGTTGAGATCATGCAGTGCACTCCAGCCTGGGTGACGGAGCCAGACCTTGTCTCAAAAACAAAACAAAGGAAACAAAAACAAAAACAAAAGCTAAAGTTCAGACTTTCAGATAGAGAGAGTTCCATAGCCTTCCAAATTGCAGATACCAGCTAGAAAAAATCGTGGCATCAGACAGCAGAGGGAAAACGTTTTCCCATTCTTCCCGGAACTCCCCAGAGTCTGGTGTTATAGATTGAGTGTAAAAGTAACCCTTTGGTTTCACCACCTACATGGCAGTGAGGATACAGTGGTGAACAAAACATTGTCCCTGGCTTCCACAAATTTATTAGGAAAGCAAGACAAAGAAGTAGGAGATTACATTTGTGCATGACCTCCTATGACTGGGAAAACAGATTGTTAAGAGAAAGCATAACTCGGATCAAGGAAGGCTTCCTGGAGGGACAGGAAATATCTTGAGTTTGCAAAATAGCATCATCCCCGAACATGACCTTTTCAACCTCAATGTTTCCACTAGGTGGAGCTACTGCTCTCTCATCATGTGAGTCTAATATAAATCATCCGCCTTCCCTGAATTGAGTTTTTGGGGAAGTAAGTTAAGAAACAGGTTTAAGAGACAGGAGTATAGAGCTGCCCCATGCAGGGATCCACAGCCATTTCGGTGTCAGGATCAGCCGCATCAGGGCTGTAGTTATCCTGTATCTGTGAACCCTGCCTCATGGCCTCAGTGCCTTGAAGCACAGCAAATCCAACAAGGATGGGAAAAATGAGCCAGGCATGGTGGTGTGCACCTGTAATCCCAGCTACTGGGGAGGCTGAGGCGGGAGAATCGCTTGACCCCGAGAGGTGGAAGTTGCAGTGAGCCGAGATAGTGCCATTGCACTCCACCCTGGGCAACAGAGTGACACCCCATCTTGAAGAAAACAAAAACAAAAGCAAACAAACAGAAAACAAAACAAACAAAACCAAAAAGGGAGGGAAGAAGGGGGCCACTTGGACTTTCTAGTTCCAGCAGGAAGAGCCTGGAGGCTTAGCCGGCTGCTGCCTTTGCTTCTCACTGCCACAGGGTGTCAGTGTTGACAGATGGTCCCACACAGTACCATCAAACCAAGCGGGTCTGCAGATCCAGGTTCCCAGCTGCTGTGGATCTCTGAGGGAGGATGATCTGCTTCTTCAGGGCCTGGTCCAGCTGCGGGTGTCCTCTTGCTGGGGTTTCCAGGGTTCCAGTTCTTAGAGCCCAGTAGTTTGGATGAGCCGTCCCGCAAAGCTCTTCAGAGTAGGCTGGGCTCTTTCCCTTGTAGACTTGGAACCTCTGTTCGCTTTCCTTCCCGAAGGATCCGCACAACCAGGGGTCAGGCAGCCTCTTCTCATTGATTCTTTTTTTGTTTTGTTTTGTTTTTTGACTCTGGGAGTTTTTTGACTCTGGGAGTTTTTTGACTCTGTCTCTGGGAGACAGAGCGAGACTCTGTCTCCCAGGCTGGAGTGCAGTGGCATGACCTCGGCTCACTGCAACTTCTGCGTGCCGGCTTCAAGCAATTTTCCTGCCTCAGCCTATGGAGTAGCTGGGATTACAGGTGTGCGCCACCACACCCGGCTAATTTTGTGTTATTAGTAGAGACAGGATTTCATCATGTTGGCCAGGCTGGTCTCAAACTCCTGACCTCAGGTGATCTGCCCACCTTGGCCTCCCAAAGTGCTGGGATTACAGGCGTGAGCCACCACGCCCAACTTCATTGATTCTTAAAGCCGGAAGGGTCTCATATCTCTTTTCCAGTATAATAGAGCTTCTTAGGGTAGCTGCCTTCATTGTCTATAGGAGGAGGCCCCACCCTCCTAATGGTTTTGATCATATTCCTTGTGAACATTAAAGCAACCAGCTCACGCTTAAACTGCAGCTACCTTGATTATCTCCAGAGGAAGAGTGGCCTTTAATACTCCAAAAGTTTACCCTCTTAATTATTATTTTTGAGACAGAATCTTGCTGAGCCACCCAGCTGGAGTACAGTGGCATGATGGGCTCAGCGCAACTCTGCCTCCCGGGCTCAAGTGATTCTCATGCCTCAGTAGCTGGGAATGCAGGTGTGCATCACCACACCTGGCTAATTTTTATATTTTTAGTCAGAGACGGGGTGCCACCATGTTGGCCAGGCTTGTCTCGAACTTGTGACCTTCTCCCGCCTCAGCCTTCGAAAGTGCTGAGATTGCTGGTGTGAGCCACTGTGCCTGGCCATTTATCCTCTCAAGGATGGTCACGGTGACATTCTGGTGTCTTTCTCTCTAGACCAGAGAAAACATAAGTTACTTCGTTAGTGGGACTTCGTACCATAGGATTAATAATAGTATTTACCTTAGAGAATTATAGTTAGAAAGAAATGACATAATACTTGTAAGAAACTAGCATGGTGCTGGAGACATGTGTTCACATTAATTGGTTTTTATTATTATTATACTGATTATTTTGGTGGTAATTATCCACATCATTATAATCACAGTAAACTCAAAGCAAGAGTCAGAAATCCATGGTAACCATGAGGGTCATCAAAGGTCATATACACCGTGCACAGCTTTCTGATTTCTCTGGTCTTTTTCTTGCTCCTTCCCCTACTTTCCCCCCAGTTTGGTCCCATAAGATTTAGGCCTACTAATAGGTTGACCAGTCCTGTGAGCTGAGGGTATGTTGAGCTGAGGGATTCCTGGAAGGAATGTGGGACTTTCAGTGTTGGCATTGAGAAAGTGTCCTGCAAACCTCAGGATGAGTTGGTAACCCTAATCCCAGCAGTGCTCATTGTGTGCCTCAGCACTCCAGGGCCTTCTGAATTAAAGAAGCAGCCAGGCAATGTGTCAGCTTGTCTTGGCCTAGGAGCCCAGACCCTGCAATTCAGAAGAAAAGGGAAGGGGTCAGTTCTGCTCTCAACTGTGTATAAAGGGACAAAACCCACCACGTGTATTTCGACAATGCTCATGGAAGAAATTCAGAAGTGGTCATTTTAGGTTAGGGTAAATTAAAAAAAAATGACAGAGTCAGTAAAACATTATCCCAGGGGTCAAGGATGACTGGAGCTCTGCCTGCTGAACTCTTCCTTGTGCGAGTCTCGCTAATCTTATCATCAAGAAGAGTTTTCATTAGAAAATAGCATTAAGGGCCAGGCCCGGTGCCTCCCGCCTGTAATCCTATCTCTTTGGGAGGCCAAGGAGGGTGGATCACCTGAGGCCAGGAGTTCGAGACCAGCCTGGCCAACATGGCGAAACCCCGTCTTTACCAAAAATACAAAAATCTGCCCTGTGTGGTGGTGGACGCTTATAATCCCAGCTACTCAGGAGGCTGAGGCATGAGAATCACTTGAACCCGGGAGGAGGCAGAGGTTGCAGTGAGCCAAGATCGCACCACTGCACTCCAGCCTCTGTCTCAAAAACAAAAACAAAAAAATAAACTATTCACAAATTTTAGTTGGGAGAAGATATAAACATTTCCGTCTTAACCACTTTACGTGTACAGTTCAGTCACGTCAAGTACGTTGACATCATCATGCAACCATCACCACCATCCATCTCCAGAACCCTTTTCATCTTGCACAGCTGAAACCCTGTGCTCATTAAATAGCTCCCTATTCCATCCCTCCCCACAGCCACTGGCAGCCACCATCCTACTTTTTGTCTCTATGAATTTGACTGCTCTGAGTACCTCAGATGACTGGAATCACAGAGTATTTGTCTTTTTGTGACTGGCTCACGATAAAGACTTTTTAGATGACTGGTTGGAATTAGGAGCAGGTGGCACCACAACTGGCCCAGGCCTCTCATCTCCTTTTTCTCCTTTTTCCCTGTTCCACCAATACAACAGCTGTGGACACATGGGTCTCATCTTTGCGGTCCCTAACACAGTGGTTCTCAAGCTTGTTTACATGTTAGAATCACCTGGGAAAGTTTTCCAACTACTCTTGCCTGGACCACATTCCAGGCTAATTATATCAGAATCTCAGGGAGTGAGGGCTTACTTATGCATCGTTTAGAAAACACCCCAGGCATCTCAAATTTGCAGTGAAAATTGCTGTCCACACCAAGCTGAGGAGCTTAAAGGTAGACTAACAGTGGGTAAATCGAAGAGTTTAAGGTAGATGGTCTTTAAGGTCTTTTTATATTCTAAAATGTGCAAAGTCAGCTAGTATCTTTCTAATTCTCAACCAGCAGTGGTTGAGTGGATTCTCCTATACCTGAGGGGAGCTGGGTGGACACTCTCTGGAGTGTGGCTCCCCCTGCAGTTCAGTTATATGTTATGACCACCCCACTTTAGAACCCTCTTAGCCACCCAAGTAGGCGCTGGACATTGTCATTCCCCTGTCACGTGCATTCAACAAATACTTATTAAGATGGCTCACATTTCCTTTTAAAACACGCAAGCCGAGAGATAATTATAATTGTGCTCATTCCATGGACTTCTAAAGACTGAGATTTCTAAATGATTTTAAGGCCAAATGAAGGACGTTGCAGGAATGTTGATTCCAGCTTCGTGGAAGAAATAGTTTTCTGCAATGAGAGTGTTTTAATAGAATGAGGATCCTCGTGCAAGTGATTCCCTTGGTTCTAGTGCTACACACTTGTAATTGGAATACTGACTGTAACGGATGCCGTAGGATAAGATTCCCAATGTAGAAGAAACTAGACTGACGTATGAGGCCCTTCTAACTCCAAAATGCCATAATTTTAAAGCCCGATAGTGGAAGAATGGCATAAGATGCAGGAATGGCTTCTGAGCTGAGAAATGCAGCAGCTCCATAATTCTGATTAGTTCAACTTTCAACCACTTCCCAAGGACTGAGTTATTAACTGTAAAATAGCCAAAAATGTATACAAGTGGGTCTCGTTATCAAGAAAATTCATGATAACACTAAGAATCAGAACTTCTAAAGAAGATTAATTAGGGGGTTGATTATTTGCATTGCAAAATAATTCCTGGCTTCATGGAATCATTTTTGGATACTAGACTTCCTGTGAGCATCTTAGTATCGATTTATAGGTCACCAGTCACTTAGCTAAGGTGTTTGGGAGAGTAAACTCTTAACTAACCACCGCTCTTTAGTGCTTATTTCGAAATAATAAACATCTCAGATGTTTTTATCACTTCCCTTGCCCTAATTCAGATTCCAAATGCTCTGGTTCTCTATGTCTCAAACTCATTTCTGCATTGTTCTCATTTCCCAAGAGTAGTTGGGCTTAAGAAATATTCATCTTAAAATTCTTCTAAACACAAGTAATTCTATGCCATTGTTTCCTCACCTGTTGGGGAGTTTTTGCCTCTGTACTTAATAGCCCATCTTGTTTTCATTTCTTCCTGCTCCTGGGGGGCTAGCTTTGGTGTTGCTGGTGATGGTGGGGGAGGAAGAAATGCCTTCAAGTCATCTCTGGGATGACCAATGAGCTATGACCAGCAAGCTGGGACCACTGACCTGGTGGAATGGCCTCAGTGAGTAATAGACAGCAGTGATGTGTCAGCCTTTTTCTGGCCCAGGAACAGCCAAACCTCTTATATTTCAGCGGCCTAGTTCCCAACAGACCTTGAAGGCCCTCCAGGTCGTCTTCCCACCTACCCCTTGCTCCATACCACCACCTTCCATCCCATAATATTATAGGAGGACATCAAGTCAGACAAAAGGATACAACTTAATTTTATTAGGACAAGGCTGGTGGGCACTGGAGTGGCACCTCCCAGGGCCAGGAGAGGCACTGGGGAGGGGTCACAGGATGCCACGCGGGCACCTAGAAGCCACAGCTGCCCTCCACAGAGCGGCACTGCACCATGCGCAGGAATGTCTCGACCTTGTCCATGTCCTTCCTGAAGCAGTGGAGCAGCCCGTAGTTCTTGAGCAGTGCGTCATGGTTGTGCGAGTTTGTGTCAAACTTGCTGTAGGTCTGCTTGAGGATCTGCCGAGTCTGGGGGCTGCCATCTTCCAGCCTCTGCAAAGTGAAGGAAGAGAAGGAGAGGCCAAGCGCTTGGGCACTGTTCCCTCCCTCTCATTCATCCATTTTCCTCCCTCCCCTTCAGGGTGTAGAGAAAGGCCTGGAGGATTCGCCAGGGGAAATGAAGAATAAGGGTGAGTTCTCTTGGGTCAGCGCCTGACTGCTAGAAAGAGGGCAGCAGTGTTTCTCTCCCCAAGCCAGTGGGGCTCCAGGATTGGGGACCCCTGGCGCCACCCTCACCCCCATCAGCGTTTGGATGCCTTCTTCTAGGTCCTTTAGGAGGTCATAGTCATTGCTGTCCGAGGTGTCATACACCAGGCTGTTGGTGAAGATGCTCCTGAGGAACCGCACGGGCTCCAGCCACGACTACATGAGCCGCAGGGAGATGCGGAGCAGCTCTGAGTTCTGCAGGGGAAGGACCGGCAGTGGCTGTGCTGCCCGGGGGCTCTGACCACAGGTCTCCCACATCCCCGCCTGGGGAGAAGGCATCCACTCACGGATTTCTGCTGTGTTTCCTCCATGTTGGAGGGTGTCGGAATAGAGTCTGAGAAGCAGAAGGAAGTCTGCGGGTTGTGCAGGAATGAATACTTCTGGTCCTTTGGAATATAGGCTTCTTCCTAGGAGAAGGACCCCCCCCCTCAAGAAGAAAGCTGCTTTCTATGCTGGAGACCAGCTCTCATTGTTACTTTTCTGGGAACCTGGCTCAGCCTATGCTCATCTGCCTGCATTTTCGCTCCAGATAAAAACCCTGAGCTCCTTAGTCTCCTCCCATTACTTCCCCAGTGGGGGAAAGTCACCCGTTCTTGCCACCCCTGACCCGCACCCATTCCCCAAGAGCTTACAAACTCCTGGTAGGTGTCAATGGCCAGCTAGTGTGCGCGATGGGCTTGGAACATAGCCTCTTCAAAAAGCCTGGCTAACGGAACGGTTTGGACGGCACCAGCCTGGTGAAGCCAGGGCAGGCAGAGCAGGGCAAAAGCCAGGAGCAGGGACCTCTGGGAGCCTGGGGAGAAACCGGAGGGCCAAGAAGAGAGCCGGAGAGCAGGAGGCCAGCACTCTCCCTGTTCCAGGAGCTGCTTGTTTTTTTCTCTCTCTCCGTCCCTCCAGGGACCAGGAACATTCAGAGATTGGCCAAATATCTGGGCTTCGATGGCGATATTCACATTCAGAAGCCCCAAACCTGAGGGTTAGTGCCCCCGTCCCATCTACAGGGCGCCGCCTCTCCCCTTGGGACACACTGTGCCCAAAGTGATTTTGGGGGTGCTTACCTGCAGCCATTGCAGCTAGGTGAGCTGTCCACAGGACCCTGAGTGGTTTGGGGAGTTGGGCCTTGGGATCCTGGAGCTGGTCTCTTGTGGGCCCTTTTTATGCCCTGGCCCCTTCTCTCTCGCTGCTTCTCCACACCTGTTTCTCTGCACGTTTATGCATGGGGCCACTGACGGGCTTGTGCTAATGGATAATTTAGAAGCTCCTCCCACACATGCTGGGATCATGGCCCTGGCTTGTCATCTTTCCCTTCCCACCGTGAGCAGCGTTGTGAGGGTTGTGCACAGAGTTTCAGTCAGAGACACCACCCAACTTGTCCTCTCTTTAAGGGTCAGGTGGTGCCCTCTGGCAGCACGCCATGGTGGCCAACCTGAACGCGGGGAAGGATGTCAGGATAGCCAGTCCTTGAGACCCCTACCGACCCCATCCCAGTCTCTATCTTGTTCCTTTCCTCCTCCCCGCATGTTTAACCTCAGCCCACCAGACAGAATGTGTGTGTTGGGAAAAGGGGCCAAGCACAGCCAATAGATTGTGGGGGTTCTGAGCACCATTCACTCCTGAATTCCACTTTTGCTGACCACTCCTGGGCCCGCCTGAGGCAGCTGGGTGCAGTGCTAACACTGACCACTAGAGGGAACCAATCCAACACTTTGATCTCTCCTTTCCCTGAGCTTTGGAGGGGAGGCGAGGGGCGGGGGGTGGCTCCCCCAGGTCCCTGGGGACAAAGAACCCAGCCTCAAGGTATTGTCCCAGCTCCCTGGACCTGCAACAGAGATACAAACCAAGAAACCGAAATCCCGGGAACAGACACGGACCACAAGCCCTTCCTCCCATAGCCCTGAAACCATCAGAGAATCTCAAAGTTAGAAGAGCTCTTGAAGATTTGAGTCTCTTCCCCAGTTTTGGAACTGAGAACACATCACGCCGACAGATGCCCTATCCAGCCATGGAAGCCCGTCCTCTTTTTTCTCCTCCTCCTTTCCAGAGCTGTGTAGAGCTTATCCAGTTGCCAAGGGCCTGCCTGTGCATTCTCACGTCTGACCTGCCACTTACGTGTCTTGTGGAGGAGGTGTGGTTATTATCTCATTTCACACAACAGGAGACTGAGGCTCAGAGAGACTGACTGCATGAGCTACCTCAGCCAGGGCAGCAGATCTCCACAACTTTGCTCTTCCCACGTTGCGTCATTTAAAGTCCTTTCTCCAGGCCAGGCACGGTGGCTCATGCCTGTAATCCCAGCACTTTGGAAGGCTGAGGAGGGTGGATCACTTGAGGTCAGGAGTTCAAGGTCAGACTAGCCAACATGGCAAAACTCCATCTCTATTAAAAATACAAAAGTAGCTGGGTGTGGTGGCGCAAGCCTGTAATCCCAGTTACTCGGGAGGGTGAGGAGGTAGAATCGCTTGAACCCAGGACGCAGAGGTTGCTGTGAACCTAGATCGTGCCATGCCACTGCACTCCAGCCTGGGCGACAGAGTGAGACTCCATTTCAACAAC
This sequence comes from Nomascus leucogenys, assembly GCF_006542625.1. Classification (NCBI taxonomy): domain Eukaryota; kingdom Metazoa; phylum Chordata; class Mammalia; order Primates; family Hylobatidae; genus Nomascus; species Nomascus leucogenys. The sequence goes on from NC_044399.1 coordinate 59,066,542, forward strand.
AACAACAACAACAACAACAATAACAACAAAAGTCCTTTCTCCAGAGCAGGTGGTGTGGTGCTATTCAGTTATTTAGTTATTTTAGATTCTTTCTTTCCTTTTCTCTTTCTTTCTTTCTTTCTCTTTCTTTCTTTCTTTCTTTCTTTCTTTCTTTCTTTCTTTCTTTCTTTCTTCTTTCTTTCTTTCTTTCTTTCTTTCTTTTTCTTTTTCTTTCTTTTTTTCTGTCTGTCTCCCTTCCTTCCTTCCTTCCTTCCTTGTTTTTGATGGAGTCTCATTCTGTCACCCAGGTTGGAGTGCAGTGGCATGATGCTGCCTCACTGCAACCTCCACCTCCTGGGTTCAAGTGATTCTCCCGCCTCAGCCTCCCAAGTAGCTGGGATTACAGGCGCCCGCCACTATGCCGGGCTGAGTTTTGTACTTTTTTTTTAGTAGAGCCTGGGTTTCACTATGTTGGCCAGGATGGTCTCGAATTCTTGACTTTAGGTCATCCACCCTCCCTGGCCTCCCAAAGTACTGAGATTACTGACGTGAGCCACTGCTCTCAACCCAGTTATTTCAGCTTCTAAATCTCTCTGATTGCAGGGATCCTGCCCCCAACACAAGGGACCCTTTGCCTCATTTTGTCTCTCCATAAGGGGCAGATTGTTCTTTCTCAATTCCCAGATGAGAATGGCCCAGTGGCATGGGGTGCCTTGTGGAAACCTCATAGCAGGACAAGGCGAGGGCAGAGAGGGCAAGGACTGAGCCTCCTGTCTCCTGGGTTGGGGCTATTTCCCCAGGGTTGGGGCTATTTCCATATCTGGAGGTCACAAGCATCAGACGCCCCCCGAGATGAGAGCAGGAAAGAACGCCCTTTCCGGCAGTGAAATCTTCCCCCACCCTGAGTTTATGAGCATCTAGCACTGGACGCTGTAGAAACTCAAGCAAGCAAACAAGCAAACGCTTCTAGAAGTGGTTGGCTGTGGTGTTAGCAACCAACACTGAAAACCCACGCCCCTGTGGCCTAGAATGTGAATGCTGGGGCCCTGCCATCTCCCCACTTTCAGAGCAGAAGACAGAGCTCCTTTTTGTGCCATCATTCCTGAAACATTACCAGACCAGCACCCCAGACTCATCATCTGCTGGGAGGTCACTGTGCTGTGGGCTGTTCTCCAGGCAGGCCTTTGTGAAGATCCAAAAGGGTGTCATGAATGATACTAGATCTGAGAAATATAGGGCCAAGGCAGGGTGGAGACACCACTTTCCCCTGCTCCTTCCAGCACCAGCAAAGAGAAGGAGCCAGGTGGGAATGGAAGAGGGTACCTGAACTCCACGTAGCTTTCTGCTTCCCCTACCATCCTTCCTCCAGTGTCAGCTGGGACAAGCAGTCCCCATGATAGGGCCTTTTAGCCAGTGCTGGGGACTTAGATGTGGATTTTCGGCCAGTCCTAAGGGAAGCCTCCCTTAGGAAGGAGGGCAGCAGGGGCTCTAGCTGGGCACCACTGCATAACTCCGTATGTGGGCACAGGGGTGGCCAGGCTTCCCAGACAGATTACTGCCAGGAGCACAAGGGACCAGCCAGGGCAGGAGAGTGTCTCCTCTCACCTCTCCACTTCTGTTGACCCCAGAGTTATAGTGACTCAGAGAACTCTAGGGACCCCTTGGGAGACACCTTTATAAGGGGTTACCATGGCAACCATGGACAAGATGGAAGAACTGAGGCACGCAGGTGTGGGTAGAAGTTGGTGATCCTTTTCTCTAGTCTAGAGCTTCCCTTGAGCAATGGAGACCATGTCTATCATTCATTGCTAGTAAAAATCAACTTCGAATTAGACTTGGGATTCTCCTGACAGTACTGGGAAGTCGCCTACTGTTGGGGCATCACTTGAGGCCAGATCCCTGGCTCCTGCAGGCTGAGAGACTACCCAGCAAGAGCCTCCACATGGCCAGTGGGGAGAGGGTGGCCTTTTTTTTTTTTTTTTTTTTGAGATGGAGTCTCGCTCTGTCACCCAGGCTGGAGTGCAGTGGCACAATCTCGGTTCTCTGCAAGCTCCGCCTCCTGGGTTCACGCCATTCTCCTGCCTCAGCCTCTCTGAGTAGCTGGGACTACAGGCGCCCGCCACCACGCCCAGCTAATTTTTTTTTGTATTTTTAGTAGAGACGGGGTTTCACCGTGGTCTCGATCTCCTGACCTCGTGATCCGCCCGCCTCGGCCTCCCAAAGTGCTGGGATTACAAGCGTGAGCCACCGCGCCCGGCCTGAGGCTGGGCTTTGTACCTCTAGCGTCAGCCTCAAAAGGCTCAGGATAGGTTGGGTGCGTTGGCTCATGCCTGTAATCCCACCACTTTGGGAGGCCAAGGTGGGCGGATCATTAGGTCAGGAGTTTAAGACCAAACTGGCCAAGATGGTGAAATCCCGTCTCTACTAAAAATACAAAAATTAGCCAAGCGTGGTGGTAGGCGCCTGTAATCCCAGCTACTCAGGAGGCTGTGGCAGGGAATTGCTTGAACCTGGCAGGTGGAGGTTGTAGCGAACTGAGATGGCACCACTGCACTCCAGCCTGGGTGACAGAGTGAGATTCTGTATCAAGAGAAAAAAAAAAAAGCTGATGATAATCTCACAATCATCTTGCTTCTTTTAAGGAACCTCCCTTTATGATTTAGGATCCATGGTTTTCTCTGTGTGTTTGGAAGCCCTTCCTATGTCCAACCTCGACTAACTCTAGGGTTCTGTGTGCCTGCCGTGGAAAGTCACACATCTGCTGTTGACCCTAAAGTGGTGTCTTTCAGGCTTTGCGGTCTCCTGTTAGGCTCAAGACTGTGGGGTTGAGGACAATCACATTTTTCGAAGCCATTCTCACCGGTCTTAGGGCTCGCCTCCGAGGGACTGCTGGGTGCTCCTTCCACTCCCACTTTGGTGATCTGAGGCGCACACTTCTCACCTGCAGCTCTGTTCTTTCTTCCTTGAGATCAGAGGCTGGTTATTGTACTGGGACATACTCTACCTCCTTTTGGCTTCTAATGTCCTTTCTATGAGTTTGCTACCAAGTCAATTACTCGGCTCATTGGATTAAGGTCTTCAGAGAATATTATATGGGATTCCCAAGGGCTCTCCTAGGGGAGGTGAGGAAGATGATCAATGCTTCTGCGTGTCCACCATGTGCTTGGCACTCTACTGACCACAGGGATGTGAGTGAGGATACTGAGGTCCAAAGAGATAAGGTGGCTTGCCTGGAGCTCTCCCATTTCCTAAGTGATGGCTTCCAAGGCCCCCGGGCTTTCCTTCCATGCCAAGCTCTTTAGAAACCTCATCTAGTAAAGATGGTGGCACTACTAGGCATGGACAGAACTTGCCTCATTGCAAAGCTAGCAGGACAGGCGTCAAGTCCCTGCACAGAGGATGTTCAATGAAGATGGGGGAGTTGAACACAAGGAACTTCAGCTGCAGAATGAGGTGTCCATAGGCATTAAGGAAAGTGGTAGAAAACAAGCACCCAGCATAGCTCGGGTTAGTGAACCGAGGCACTTCATGCTGCATATTTGTATTGCACGTTTCAGTGTACATCGTGTTTCACTTCCTGTATCTCGTTGGACCCTTCAGTTTGCCACATGGTATGTCCAGGGGGTTCAGGCACGGAGGAAGGGCCTCGGAAGGCTTGGGAGGAGAGGGGCAGGCACTGCTGTGTATATTGATGGGGGGATTGTTTGCACTGGTTGATGATCTCTGAACAACCAAGAAGTACACAACGATCTACCTAACCGGACGTGCTAAGTAATTTCACTTTGGGGATTATTCTCCAGGGAGACAATCCATTGATAGAGAAGTGAAAAGCATTGAGATGTGTCTAGTAGTTGTAGGAAGTCTGGGGTGCTTTCCTGATGGGGTGCCCTCAGCTGGAAATAGTCTCTCCTTCCTTTGACCTGTCCTGTGGCTATTTGCAGACATTTTATTCCGCTTACCAGACTGTAAGCTCTTTGGGGCTGGACTTCTTTTTTTTTTTTTTTTTTTTTGAGACTGAGTCTTGCTCTGTCACCCAGGCTGGAGTGCAGTGGCGTGATCTTGGCTCACTGTAAGCTCTGTCCCCCGGGTTCATGACATTCTCCTGCCTTAGCCTCCCGAGTAGCTGGGAGTACAGGCACATCCCACCATGCCCAGTTAATTTTTTTGTATTTTTAGAGATGGGGTTTCACCGTGCTAGCCAGGATGGTCTCAAACTCCTGACCTTGTGATCCACCTGCCTCGACCTCCCAAAGTGCTGGGATTACAGGCGTGAGCCACCGCGCCTGGCCTGAGGCTGGATTTCTGCCTTTCGTCTATTCATTCATTCACTCATTCTTCTGTTCGTGCATTCACCAATTCCACAAGTAGTTGTTGCCTATAACATGTGCCAGAGATTGTACCAGGCAGATGGGCATATCTAGATAAACAAAAGACACGATCCTTTCTCTTCTGGAGCTAACAATTTACTGAGGGCAGAGATAATAGCAAAAAAGTACATATATAACGGTAAAATAGAAATACGAATTGGAAACATTCGAGGGAGAGAATAAGCCAGAAGGTGATGGGATGAGGCAGCTGACACAGCCCCAGGCCCAGGAATTCAACAAGCATCTACTGAGTGGACCCAACGCATGAGAGGACAGTGCCAAGCAAACAACTCAAATGTCCAACCGGCTGGGCATGGCCAGGTAGCCCATGCTGTGTCTGGACGTCCTCCTGCTGGTATAATTATGTTAAAATCACAAGACAGGGAAGGGCCCAGTGGCTCCTACCTGTAATCCCAGCAATTTGGGAGGCCAAGGCGGGAGGATTACCTGAGATCAGGAGATGGAGACCAGACTGGCCAATATGGTGAAACCCCGTCTCTACCAAAAATACAAAAATTAGCTGAGCCTGGTCGTGCATGCCTGGAATCCCAACTATTCGGGAGATTGAGGCAGGAGAATCACTTGAACCCAGGAGACGGAGGTTGTAGTGAGCCAAGATCGTGCCACTGCGCTCCAGCCTGGTTCCCAATAGACCCCGCAGGCCCTACAGGTGGTCTTCCCAACCTGCCCCTTGCTCCATACCACCCCTCTCCACCCCATAATATTATAGAAGGACACCTAGTCAGACACAATGATGCAACTTAATTTTATTAGGACAAGGCTGGTGGGCACTGGAGTGGCACCTTCCAGGACCAGAAGAGGCACTGGGGAGGGGTCACAGGGATGCCACCCGGGCAGTTAGAAGCCACAGCTGCCCTCCACAGAGCGGCACTGCACGGTGCGCAGGAATGTCTCGACCTTGTCCATGTCCTTCCTGAAGCAGTAGAGCAGCCCGTAGTTCTTGAGCAGTGCGTCATCGTTGTGCGAGTTTGTGTCAAACTTGCTGTAGGTCTGCTTGAAGATCTGCCCAGTCCGGGGGCTGCCATCTTCCAGCCTCTGCAAAGTGAAGGAAGAGAAGGAGAGGCCAAGCGCTTGCGCACTGTTCCCTCCCTCTCTCATTCCTTCATTTTCCTCCCTCCCTCCAGGCTGTAGAGAAAGGCCTGGAGGATTCGCCAGGGGAAATGAAGAATAAGATGAGTTCTCTTGGGTCAGATCCTGACTACTAAAAAGAGGGCAGCAGTGTTTCTCTCCCTGGTCCCTGGAAGCCAGTGGGGCCCCAGGATTGAGGACCCCTGGCGCCACCCTCACCCCCATCAGCGTTTGAATGCCTTCCTCTAGGTCCTTTAGGTGGTGATAGACGTTGCTGTCCGAGGCGCCATACACCAGGCTGTTGGCGAAGACGCTCCTGAGGAACCGCACGGGCTCCAGCCAAGACTGGATGAGCAGCACGGAGATGCGGAGCAGCTCTAGGTTCTGCAGGGGAAGGACCGGCAGTGGCTGTGCTGCCCGGGGGCTCTGACCACAGGTCTCCCCAATCCCCACCTGGGGAGAAGGCATCCACTCACGGATTTCTGTTGCGTTTTCACCCTGTTGGAAGGTGTCGGAATAGACTCTGAGAAGCAGAGGGAGGTCTGGGGGTTCTGCAGGAATGAATACTTCTGTTCCTTCAGGATATAGGCTTCTTCCTAGGAGAAGGACCGCCCACCAAGGTCTACGCTGGAGACCAGCTCCCATTGTTACTTTTCTGGGAACCTCACTCAGCCTATGCTCATCTGCCTGCATTTTCACTTCAGAAAACAACCCTGAGCTCCTTAGTCTCCTCCCATTACTTCCCCAGCGGGGGAAAGTCACCCTTTCCTGCCACCTCTGAAGTGTACCCATTCCCCAAGAGCTTACAAACTCCTGGTAGGTGTCAAATGCCAGCTGGTCCAGGCGATGGGCGCGGAGCATAGCATTGTCAAAAAGCCTGGATAAGGGAATGGTTGGGAAGGCACTGCCCTCTTGAAGCCAGGGCAGGCAGAGCAGTGCAAAGGCCAGGAGCAGGGACATCCGGGAGCCTGGGGAGAAACCGGCGGGCAACAGAAGGAGCTGGAGAGCAAGATGCCAGCACTCTCCCTGCTCCAGGAGCTGGTTTTTCTCTCTCTCTCTCTCTCTCTCTCTCTCTACCTCCCTCCAGGGACCAGAAACATTCAGAGATTGGCCAAATACTGGGCTTAGATGGAGATACTAACATTCAGACGCCCCAAACCTGAGGGTTAGTGCCCCCGTCCCATCTACAGGGCGCCGCCTCTCTCCTCTGGACACATTGTGCCCAAAGGGATTTTAGGGGTGCTTACCTGCAGCCATTGCAGCTAGGTGAGCTGTCCACAGGACCCTGAGTGGTTTGGGGAGTTGGGCCTTGGGATCCTGGAGCTGGTCTCTTGTGGGCCCTTTTTATGCCCTGGCCCCTTCTCGATCGCTGCTTCTCCCCACCTGTTTCTCTGCACGTTTAGGCCTGGGGCCACTGACGGGCTTGTGCTAAGGGATAATTTAGAAGCTCCTCCCACACATGCTGGGATCATGCCCCCTGGCTTGTCATCTTTCCCTTCCCACCGTCACCAGCGTTGTGAGGGTTGTGCACAGAATGTCAGCAGAGATACCACCCAACTTGTCCTCTCTGGGGCAGGTGGGTGCCCTCTGGCAGCAGGCCATGGTGGCCAACCTGAACGCGGAGAAGGATGTCAGGATAGCCAGTCCTTGAGACCCCTACTGACCCCATCCCACTCTTTATCCTATCCGTTTCCTCCTCACCGCATGTTTCCCCTCCACCCACCAGGCAGAATGTGTGTGTTGGGAAAAGGGGCCAAGCACAGCCAATAGATTGTGGGGGTTCTGGGCATGATTCAGTGCTGAATTCCACTTTTGCTGACTCCTCCTGGGCCCGCCTGAAACAGGCCTGCCTGGATGCATTGCCAATACTGACCACTAGAGGGAACAAACTCCACACTTTGCTCTCCCTTTCCCTGAGCCTTGGGGCGGGGGCGGGGCGGGGCTGGGGCGGGGCGGGGGCGGTGCGGGGCGGGGTGGGGGGGGCTCCCCCAGGTCCCTGCGGACGAAGAATCCAGACCCAAGGTATTGCCCCAGATCCTTGGACCTGTAGCAGAGATACAAACCAAGAAACAGAAATCCCGGGAACAGACACTGACCACAAGGGCTTCCACCCATAGCCCTGAAACCATCAGAGAATCTCAAAGTTGGAAGAGCTCTTGAAGATTTGAGTCTCTTCCCCAGCTTTGGAACTCAAAACACATCATGCCGACAGATGCCCTATCCAGCCATGGAAGCCCGTCCTCTTTTGTCTCCTCCTCCTTTCCAGACCTGTGTAGAGCTTATCCAGTTCCAAAGGGCCTGCCTGTGCATTCTCACGTCTGACCTGCCACTTGTCTTGTGTAGGAGGTGTGCTTATCATCCCACTTCACAGATCAGGAGACTGAGGCTCAGAGAGACTGACTGCATGAGCTACCTCAGCCAGGGCAGCAGATCTCCACAACCTTGCTCTTCCCACATTGCGTCATTCAAAGTCCTTTCTCCAGGCCGGGCACGGTGGCTCATGCCTATAATCCGAAAACTTTGGGAGGCTGAGATGGGTGGATCACTTAAGGTCAGGAGCGCAAGACCAGGCTAGCCCACATGGCAAAACTCCATCTCTCCTAAAAATACAAAAATTAGCTGGGCATGGTGGCACGAGCCCGTAATCCCAGGTACTTGGGAGGCTGAGGCAGGAGAATCACTTGAACCCAGGAGGCAGAGGTTGCTGTGAGCCAAGATGGGGCCACTGCACTCCAGCCTGGATGACAGAGCAAGTGTACATCTCAAAAAAAAAAAAAAAAAAAATCCTTTCTCCAGAGCAGGTAGTGTGGTGCTACTCAGTTATTTAGTTATTTTAGCTTCTTTTTTTATTTATTTTTTTGAGATGGAGTCTCATTCTGTCACCAAGGCTGGAGTGCAGTGGCATGATCTTGCCTCACAGCAACCTCCACCTCCTGGGTTCAAGTGATTCTCCCGCCTCAGCCTCCCCAGTAGCTGGGATTACAGGTGCCCGCCACTATGCTGGGCTAAGTTTTGTACTTTTTTTAGTAGAGACAGGGTTTCACTATGTTGGCCAGGCTGGTCTCGAATTCTTGACTTTAGGTGATCCACCCTCCCTGGCCTCCCAAAGTACTGAGATCACTGGCGTGAGCCACCGCTCCCAACCCAGTTATTTCAGCTTCTAAATTCCTCTGAGTGCAGGGATGCTGCCCCCAACACAAGGGGCCCTTTGCCTCATTTTGTCTCTCCATAAGGGGCAGATTGTTCTTTCTCAATTCCCAGGTGAGAATGGCCCAGTGGCATGGGGTGCCTTGTGGAAAACTCATAGCAGGACAAGGTGAAGGCAGAGAAGGCCAGGACTGAGCCTCCTGTCTCCTGGTGCCCAGGGTTGGGGCTATTTCCATAACATCTGGAGGTCACAAGCATCAGATGCCCCCCGAGATGAGAGCAGGAAAGAACACACTCTCTGGCACTGAAATCATCCCCCACCCTGAGTTTATGAGCATCTAGCACTGGACGCTGTAGAAACACAAGCAAGCAAACAAGCAAACGCTTCTAGAAGTGGTTGGCTGTGGTGTTAGCAACCAACACTGAAAACCCACACCCCTGTGGCCTAGGATGTGAATGCTGGGGCCCTGCCATCTCCCCGCTTTCAGAGCTGAAGACAGAGCTCCTTTTTCTCCTGTCATTCCTGAAGCATTACTGGACCAGCACCCCAGACTCATCATCTGCTGGGAGGGCACTGTGCTGTGGGCTGTTTTCCAGGCAGGCCTGTGAGAGGATCTAAGAGGGGTGTCATCAATGATACCAGCTCTGAGAAATATGGGGCCAAGGGAGGGTGGAGTCACCACTTTCTGCTGCTCCTTCCAGCACCAGCAAAGAGGAGGAGCCAGGTGGGAATGGAAGGAGGTACCTGAGCTCCATGTAGCTTTCTGCCTCCCCCACCATCCTTCCTCCAATGTCAGCTGGGACAGGCAGCCCCCATGACAGGGCCTTTTAGCCAGTTCTGGGGACTTAGATGAGGATTTTCGGCCATGGAAGAAGTCTCCAGCCTCCCTTAGGAAGGAGGGTGGCAGGGGTCCTAGTTGGGCACCACTGCATAACACTGCAGGTGGGCACCAGGGTGGCGAGGCTCCCCAGACAGGTTACTGCCAGGAACACGTGGGACCAGCCAGGGCAGGGGAGTGTCTCCTCTCACCTCTCCACTTCTGTTGACCCCAGAAATATGGTGACTCAGAGGACTCTAGGGACCCCTGGGGAAACACCTTTATAAGGGGTTACCATGGCAACCATGGACCAGAGGGAAGAACTGAGGCCCACAGGTGTTGGTAGAAGTTGATGATCCTTTTCTCTAGTCTAGATCTTCCCAGAGTCGTGAGCAATGGAGACCATGTCTGTCATTCATTGCTAGTAAAAAATCAACTTTGAATTAGACTTGGGATTCTCCTGACAGTACTGGAAAGTCACCCACTGTTGGGGCATCACTCGAGGCCAGATCCCTGGCTCCTGCAGGCTGAGAGACCACCCAGCAAGGGCCTCCACATGGCCAGTGGGGAGAGGGTGGGGTTTGCACCTCTGGCGCCAGCTTCAAAAGGCTCAGGATAGGCCGGGGGTCGTGGCTCATGCCTGTAATCCCAACACTTTGGGAGGCTGAGACATGTGGATCACCTGAAGTCAGGAGTTTGAGACCAGTGTGGCCAATATGGTGAAAGTCATCTCTACCAAAAATAGAAAAATTAGCGGGCGTAGTGGCATGCGCCTGTAATCCTAGTTACTGGAGCTGCTGAGGCACGAGAATTGCTTGAATCCGGGAGGCAGAAGTTGTCATGAGCCGAGATCACGCCACTGAACTCCAGCCTGGGTGAAGGAGTGAGACTGACTTTGTCTCAAAAACAAACAAATAAACAAACAAACAAAAAACCCCCAAAAAAACAAAAAGAAAAGTAGAAAAATCCTCATCTTTGATTTCACTGTAACCTCGCTCCTTACCCACTGAGAAGCAAACATGGGAAGCAGGGGCCCCAGGGCCACCATGGACAGAGCAGAGTTATCATTTAGTGCAAATCCATAAGAACACCCTAGGTTTCATCTGGGACTCCCTGCCCATAGGGAAAGTGGGAAAGAAGAGCTGGCTCAAAGCAGGAAGCTGCTAGTTCTCCCTTGGGAAGGAAAGCTGTTGGGTGGGGGAGACTGCATTTGGGTGAGGGGAGGAGAGGGAGCAGGGGGTGAAGGCAGGGAGGGAGTGTGGAGCACCAAACTCAGCTCCTTGGGAAACTGTTTCTGCAGACAAGCCCCGGTTAGAGGAATCCAGTTGCCCTGGCAAACAGACCTGGCTGGAAGGGCTGGAACACACGCTCTCCTGCGTCCCAAAGGGAAACCCAGCTCCAGCCTTGGTGTGTACCTGGAATGGGGTGGTCTTTGACCTTGAAGTGCCACAGAAGGGAACCCAGAACCACACTGGAACCTACTGCTGCACAGCCACTAAGCAGCTGGGCTCTGTCAGCAAAGACATTGCTGTCATTGTTCAAGGTAACCTTTGCTGCCCTGCTGCCAGGCCCAGGATGGAAACCCCTCAGGGGTTTGGGATTCTTATCCAAGGATGAAAATAAGAAGGATTCTACTAGGTTGGGAAGAATAAGACTCAGAATTGGGCCTGGTGGGCTGGGGTGGGTGATTCTCATACTCTCAGACTTTCCTAACTCTGTCTTCTGTTCTTGGGCAGGACTGGATGAAGGAATGAGCTCTACCCTCTTTGTCATTATTACTGTTGCCCTTGGAGTGGGCGTCTTCACCATAGCACTGTGTTTGAGCTATCGGCCCTGCAACGTGGACAGGAGGAAATTGCTCTATAGGCAGAACGAGGAGGACAAAGAGGAGGAAAGCCAGTTTGCTGTTCAGGAAGAGAAAAGTACAACTCATATAATTGACAGCTATTTGACTGAATGAGACTTCTGCTACTCTGGTTTCCCAGGGAGGGAAGAAGGGATAGAGGAGAAAGGAAGAAACACAATGGCAGGCTGCATTCCCCTTTGTGTTTTTCTGTCTTGTAAAACAGTATTTCAGGCCCCAAGCCCCATGTCCTGTGTATCCAATATGTCCACAAGCTCACCTTTCTCTCTCTCTCTTTTTTTTTTTTTTTTGAGATGGAGTCTCGCTCTTGTCGCCTAGGCTGGAGTGAAATGATGTGATCTCGGCTCACTGCAACTTCAGCTTCCCGAGTTCAGGCGATTCTCCTGCCTCAGCCTCCCCAGTAGCTGGGATTACAGGTGCACACCACCACGCCTGTCTAATTTTTGTATTTTTCGTAGAGATGAGGTTTCACCATGTTGGCCAGGCTGGTCTCAAACTCCTGACCTCAAGTGACCCGCCCACCCTGGCCTTCCAAAGTTCTGGGATTACAGGTGTGAGCCACTGCGCCCAGCCACCTTTCTCTTTAGAGCTCACTCTAGTCATTAGGAATGTCAGTCTCAATGTTTGATTTGTGAGAAGGCCTCTTGCGCCTTGCCAGGTGCTTCATCAGTCCACTCTTAGATTCAAAGAAAAGAAAAGATCCTCCTGTTTCTTCGTGGTTCTCACTGCCCTTTTCTCTTAAACATGATACTAAAGTCAGACACATCTTAGAAATACAACTCATATTTCATGGTTTTCTGATTAATAACTGGGAACTAAATTTGTAGTCCAGGGACAGGACTTTGAAGGGAGTAAGTATCAAATATGGGGCTAGGAATCAGAGCTCTGTTCCCATCTCCACTTTCCCTTGCTCCCCTGACCTGGGCTTCTGGAGTGCCAGCTCCCAGAGCTGAGCTTCTTGACATCATTAAGGATCAGTGGCAAGCTTCAACTCAGTAACCATCTGTTGTGGGTCTTGGGGAGTATACAGATGGTAAGAAATTCCACTTCGGGCCAGACAAGCATCCTATTTAGCCCAGTATTTTGTCTCTGAAGTAGAAGGTAGAGTTCTCCCATGAAATTGGCCTCATAGGTTAAGAGCTCCAAACATCTCTGAATTCCTTTTCATAGAGTGATCACCTGTGAGTTCGCATTTGCCAGTTTTCTTTTTTTTACCCATATCGGCGTCTAGGTTAGAGTTGCAATGTTTACTCTCCCTTTTCATCAACAAGTACATATTGTTTCTGTCTGTAAACAATTTCCTTGAAGCTTCAAGAGGAATCCTCTTGTGAAAATGTTTATGGTTCAGCCTCCTTTCCTGTCCTTGGGAAAGAGTATATTCACCCTCAGAAAAGGCATGAGGAATCATAAAACCAGATCTTTTCTCCCAAATCAGTCAAGAAATGTTCACTGGAATGTTGCTATGGTAAAAATAAAAGTCATCTTATGATATCCAAATGCATTTCCCTTGCCTTCTGTGTCATTGCTTATGTCAAATGGTTGCATTTTATAACTTTTTTTTTTTTTAATTCAGATAGAGTCTCGCTCTGTTGCCCAGGCTGGAGTTCAGTGGCGTGATTTTGGCTCACTTCAACCTCCACCTCCCCGGTTCAAGGAATTCTCTGCCTCAGCCTCCCAAGTAGCTGGGATTACAGGTGCCTACCACCATGCCCAACTAATTTTTTGTATTTTTAGTAGAGACAGGGTTTCACCATCTTGGCCAGGCTGGTCTTGAAGTCCTGACCTCGTGATCCACCCACTTTGGCCTTCTAAAGTGCTGGGATTACAGGCATGAGCCACCGCTCCGGCTGCATTTTATAACTTCAAGTACAATTTCTCAGGAAAAAATACCATGTTGATAACATAAACAACCAGCCCAGGGCAGGGGGTGCATTAGCTCAGGGCAGCAGCCTATTTAACCTGCTTTCAAAACTGAAATTCAGGCCAGGGGCGATGGCTCATGCCTGTAATCCCAGCACTTTGGGAGGCTGAGGCAGGCGGATCACTTGAGCCCTGGAGTTTCTGAATAGCCTGGGCAACTTGGTTTCAACATGTAGAAACCCCATTTCTACAAGAAATACAAAACTTAGCCAGGTATAGTGGCACATGCCTGTAGTCCCAGCTACTTGAGAGTCTGAGGTGGGAGGATCACTGGGGTGCGGGAGGTGGAAGGTTGCAGGGAGTTGAGATCATGCAGTGCACTCCAGCCTGGGTGACGGAGCCAGACCTTGTCTCAAAAACAAAACAAAGGAAACAAAAACAAAAACAAAAGCTAAAGTTCAGACTTTCAGATAGAGTTCCATAGCCTTCCAAATTGCAGATACCAGCTAGAAAAAATCGTGGCATCAGACAGCAGAGGGAAAACGTTTTCCCATTCTTCCCAGAACTCCCCAGAGTCTGGTGTTATAGATTGAGTGTAAAAGTAACCCTTTGGTTTCACCACCTACATGGCAGTGAGGATACAGTGGTGAACAAAACATTGTCCCTGGCTTCCACAAATTATTAGGAAAGCAAGACAAAGAAGTAGGAGATTACATTTGTGCATGACCTCCTATGACTGGGAAAACAGATGTTAAGAGAAAGCATAACTCGGATCAAGGAAGGCTTCCTGGAGGGACAGGAAATATCTTGAGTTTGCAAAATAGCATCATCCCCGAACATGACCTTTTCAACCTCAATGTTTCCACTAGGTGGAGCTACTGCTCTCTCATCATGTGAGTCTAATATAAATCATCTGCCTTCCTCGAATTGAGTTTTTGGGGAAGTAAGTTAAGAAGCAGGTTTAAGAGATAGGAGTATAGAGCCACCCCATGCAGGGATCCACAGCCATTTCGGTGTCAGGATCAGCCGCATCAGGGCTGTAGTTATCCTGTATCTGTGAACCCTGCCTCATGGCCTCAGTGCCTTGAAGCACAGCAAATCCAACAAGGATGGGAAAAATGAGCCAGGCATGGTGGTGTGCACCTGTAATCCCAGCTACTGGGGAGGCTGAGGCGGGAGAATCGCTTGACCCTGAGAGGTGGAAGTTGCAGTGAGCCAAGATCGTGCCATTGAACTCCAGCCTGGGCAACAGAGTGACACCCCATCTTGAAGAAAACAAAAACAAAAGCAAACAAACAGAAAACAAAACAAACAAAACCAAAAAGGGAGGGAAGAAGGGGGCCACTTGGACTTTCTAGTTCCAGCAGGAGAGCCTGGAGGCTTAGCCGGCTGCTGCCTTTGCTTCTCACTGCCACAGGGTGTCAGTGTTGACAGATGGTCCCACACAGTACCATCAAACCAAGCGGGTCTGCAGATCCAGGTTCCCAGCTGCTGTGGATCTCTGAGGGAGGATGATCTGCTTCTTCGGGGCCTGGTCCAGCTGCGGGTGTCCTCTTGCTGGGGTTTCCAGGGTTCCAGTTCTTAGAGCCCAGTAGTTTGGATGAGCCGTCCCGCAAAGCTCTTCAGAGTAGGCTGGGCTCTTTCCCTTGTAGACTTGGAACCTCTGTTCGCTTTCCTTCCGAAGGATCCCACAACCAGGGTCAGGCAGCCCCTTCTCATTGATTCTCTTTTTTTTTTTTTTTTTTGGGAGACAGAGTCTCGCTCTGTCTCCCAGGCTGGAGTGCAGTGTGTGACCTCGGCTCACTGCAACTTCTGCGTCCCGACTTCAAGCATTTTCCTCCTCAGCCTTGGAGTAGCTGGGATTACAGGTGTGCGCCACCACACCCGGCTAATTTTTGTGTTATTAGTAAGACAGGATTTCATCATGTTGGCCAGGCTGGTCTCAAACTCCTGACCTCAGGTGATCTGCCCACCTGGCCTCCCAAAGTGCTGGATTACAGGCTGAGCCACCACGCCCAACTTCATTGATTCTTAAAGCCGAAAGGGTCTCATATCTCTTTTCCAGTTATAATAGAGCTTCTTAAGGTAGCTGCCTTCATTGTCTATAGGAGGAGGCCCCACCCTCCTAATGGTTTTGATCATATTCCTTGTGAACATTAAAGCAACCAGCTCACGCTTAACTGCAGCTACCTTGATTATCTCCAGAGGAAGAGTGGCCTTTAATACTCCAAAAGTTTACCTCTTAATTATTATTTTTGAGACAGAATCTTGCTGAGCCACCCAGCTGGAGTACAGTGGCATGATGGGCTCAGCGCAACTCTGCCTCCCGGGCTCAAGTGATTCTCGTGCCTCAGTAGCTGGAATACAGGTGTGCATCACCACACCTGGCTAATTTTTATTTTTAGTCAGAGACGGGGTGCCACCATGTTGGCCAGGCTTGTCTCGAACTTGTGACCTCCTCCCGCCTCAGCCTTCGAAAGTGCTGAGATTGCTGGTGTGAGCCACTGTGCCTGGCCATTATCTCTCAAGGATGTCACGGTGACATTCTGGTGTCTTTCTCTCTAGACCAGAGAAAACATAAGTTACTTCGTTAGTGGGACTTCGTACCATAGGATTAATAATAGTATTACCTTAGAGAATTATAGTTAGAAAGAAATGACATAATACTTGTAAGAAACTAGCATGGTGCTGGAGACATGTGTTCACATTAATTGGTTTTTATTATTATTATACTGATTATTTTGGTGGTAATTATCCACATCATTATAATCACAGTAAACTCAAAGCAAGAGTCAGAAATCCATGGTAACCATGAGGGTCATCAAAGTCATATACACCGTGCACAGCTTTCTGATTCTCTGGTCTTTTTCTTGCTCCTTCCCCTACTTTCCCCCCAGTTTGGTCCCATAAGATTTAGGCCTACTAATAGGTTGACCAGTCCTGTGAGCTGAGGGTATGTTGAGCTGAGGGATTCCGGAAGGAATGTGGGACTTTCAGTGTTGGCATTGAGAAAGTTCCTGCAAACCTCAGGATGAGTTGGTAACCCTAATCCCAGCAGTGCTCATTGTGTGCCTCAGCACTCCAGGGCCTTCTGAATTAAAGAAGCAGCCAGGCAATGTGTCAGCTTGTCTTGGCCTAGAAGCCCAGACCCTGCAATTCAGAAGAAAAGGAAGGGGTCAGTTCTGCTCTCAACTGTGTATAAAGGGACAAAACCCACCACGTGTATTTCGACAATGCTCATGGAAGAAATTCAGAAGTGGTCATTTTAGGTTAGGGTAAATTAAAAAAAAAAGACAGAGTCAGTAAAACATTATCCCAGGGGTCAAGGATGACTGGAGCTCTGCCTGCTGAACTCTTCCTTGTGCGAGTCTCGCTAATCTTATCAAGAAGAGTTTTCATTAGAAAATACCATTAAGGCCAGCCCGGTGCCTCCCGCCTGTAATCCTATCTCTTTGGAGGCCAAGGAGGGTGGATCACCTGAGGCCAGGAGTTCGAGACCAGCCTGGCCAACATGGCGAAACCCCGTCTTTACCAAAAATACAAAAATCTGCCCTGTGTGGTGGTGACGCTTATAATCCCAGCTACTCAGGAGGCTGAGGCATGAGAATCACTTGAACCCGGGAGGAGGCAGAGGTTGCAGTGAGCCAAGATCGCACCACTGCACTCCAGCCTCTGTCTCAAAAACAAAAACAAAAAAATAAACTATTCACAAATTTTAGTTGGAGAAGATATAAACATTTCCGTCTTAACCACTTTACGTGTACAGTTCAGTCACGTCAAGTACGTTGACATCATCATGCAACCATCACCACCATCCATCTCCAGAACGCTTTTCATCTTGCACAGCTGAAACCCTGTGCTCATTAAATAGCTCCCTATTCCATCCCTCCCCACAGCCACTGGCAGCCACCATCCTACTTTTTGTCTCTATGAATTTGACTGCTCTGAGTACCTCAGATGACTGGAATCACAGAGTATTTGTCTTTTTGTGACTGGCTCACGATAAACCCTTTTCAGATGACTGGTTGGAATTAGGAGCAGGTGGCACCACAACTGGCCCAGGCCTCTCATCTCCTTTTTCTCCTTTTTCCCTGTTCCACCAATACAACAGCTGTGGACACATGGGTCTCATCTTTGCGGTCCCTAACACAGTGGTTCTCATGCTTGTTTACATGTTAGAATCACCTGGGAAAGTTTTCCAACTACTCTTGCCTGGACCACATTCCAGGCTAATTATATCAGAATCTCAGGGAGTGAGGGCTTACTTATGCATCGTTTAGAAAACACCCCAGGCATCTCAAATTTGCAGTGGAAATTGCTGT
The DNA here is from genome assembly GCF_006542625.1 of Nomascus leucogenys. Taxonomy (NCBI): domain Eukaryota; kingdom Metazoa; phylum Chordata; class Mammalia; order Primates; family Hylobatidae; genus Nomascus; species Nomascus leucogenys. The sequence goes on from NC_044399.1 coordinate 59,083,988, forward strand.
CCACACCAAGCTGAGGAGCTTAAAGGTAGACTAACAGTGGGTAAATCGAAGAGTTTAAGGTAGATGGTCTTTAAGGTCTTTTTATATTCTAAAATGTGCAAAGTCAGCTAGTATCTTTCTAATTCTCAACCAGCAGTGGTTGAGTGGATTCTCCTATACCTGAGGGGAGCTGGGTGGACACTCTCTGGAGTGTGGCTCCCCCTGCAGTTCAGTTATATGTTATGACCACCCCACTTTAGAACCCTCTTAGCCACCCAAGTAGGCGCTGGACATTGTCATTCCCCTGTCACGTGCATTCAACAAATACTTATTAAGATGGCTCACATTTCCTTTTAAAACACGCAAGCCGAGAGATAATTATAATTGTGCTCATTCCATGGACTTCTAAAGACTGAGATTTCTAAATGATTTTAAGGCCAAATGAAGGACGTTGCAGGAATGTTGATTCCAGCTTCATGCAAGAAAAAGTTTTCTGCAATGAGAGTGGTTTAATAGAATGAGGATCCTCGTGCAAGTGATTCCCTTGGTTCTAGTGCTACACACTCGTAATTGGAATACTGACTGTAACGGATGCCGTAGGATAAGATTCCCAATGTAGAAGAAACTAGACTGATGTATGAGGCCCTTCTAACTCCAAAATGCCATAATTTTAAAGCCCGATAGTGGAAGAATGGCATAAGATGCAGGAATGGCTTCTGAGCTGAGAAATGCAGCAGCTCCAGAATTCTGATTAGTTCAACTTTCAACCACTTCCCAAGGACTGAGTTATTAACTGTAAAATAGCCAAAAATGTACACAAGTGGGTCTCGTTATCAAGAAAATTCATGATAACACTAAGAATCAGAACTTCTAAAGAAGATTAATTAGGGGGTTGATTATTTGCATTGCAAAATAATTCCTGGCTTCATGAAATCATTTTTGGATACTAGACTTCCTGTGAGCATCTTAGTATCGATTTATAGGTCACCAGTCACTTAGCTAAGGTGTTTGGGAGAGTAAACTCTTAACTAACCACCGCTCTTTAGTGCTTATTTCGAAATAATAAACATCTCAGATGTTTTTATCACTTCCCTTGCCCTAATTCAGATTCCAAATGCTCTGGTTCTCTATGTCTCAAACTCATTTTTGCATTGTTCTCATTTCCCAAGAGTAGTTGGGCTTAAGAAATATTCATCTTAAAATTCTTCTAAACACAAGTAATTCTATGCCATTGTTTCCTCACCTGTTGGGGAGTTTTTGCCTCTGTACTTAATAGCCCATCTTGTTTTCATTTCTTCCTGCTCCTGGGGGGCTAGCTTTGGTGTTGCTGGTGATGGTGGGGGAGGAAGAAATGCCTTCAAGTCATCTCTGGGATGACCAATGAGCTATGACCAGCAAGCTGGGACCACTGACCTGGTGGAATGGCCTCAGTGAGTAGTAGACAGCAGTGATGTGTCAGCCTTTTTCTGGCCCAGGAACAGCCAAACCTCTTATATTTCAGCGGCCTAGTTCCCAATAGACCTTGAAGGCCCTCCAGGTCGTCTTCCCACCTACCCCTTGCTCCATACCACCACCTTCCACCCCATAATATTATAGGAGGACATCAAGTCAGACAAAAGGATACAACTTAATTTTATTAGGACAAGGCTGGTGGGCACTGGAGTGGCACCTTCCGGGGCCAGGAGAGGCACTGGGGAGGGGTCACAGGATGCCACGCGGGCACCTAGAAGCCACAGCTGCCCTCCACAGAGCGGCACTGCACCATGCGCAGGAATGTCTCGACCTTGTCCATGTCCTTCCTGAAGCAGTGGAGCAGCCCGTAGTTCTTGAGCAGTGCGTCATGGTTGTGCGAGTTTGTGTCAAACTTGCTGTAGGTCTGCTTGAGGATCTGCCGAGTCTGGGGGCTGCCGTCTTCCAGCCTCTGCAAAGTGAAGGAAGAGAAGGAGAGGCCAAGCGCTTGGGCACTGTTCCCTCCCTCTCATTCATCCATTTTCCTCCCTCCCCTTCAGGGTGTAGAGAAAGGCCTGGAGGATTTGCCAGGGGAAATGAAGAATAAGGGTGAGTTCTCTTGGGTCAGTGCCTGACTACTAGAAAGAGGGCAGCAGTGTTTCTCTCCCCAAGCCAGTGGGGCTCCAGGATTGGGGACCCCTGGCTCCACCCTCACCCCCATCAGCGTTTGGATGCCTTCCTCTAGGTCCTTTAGGAGGTCATAGTCATTGCTGTCCGAGGTGTCATACACCAGGCTGTTGGTGAAGATGCTCCTGAGGAACCGCACGGGCTCCAGCCACGACTACATGAGCCGCAGGGAGATGCGGAGCAGCTCTGAGTTCTGCAGGGGAAGGACCGGCAGTGGCTGTGCTGCCCGGGGGCTCTGACCACAGGTCTCCCACATCCCCGCCTGGGGAGAAGGCATCCACTCACGGATTTCTGCTGTGTTTCCTCCATGTTGGAGGGTGTCGGAATAGAGTCTGAGAAGCAGAAGGAAGTCTGCGGGTTGTGCAGGAATGAATACTTCTGGTCCTTTGGAATATAGGCTTCTTCCTAGGAGAAGGACCCCCCCTCAAGAAGAAAGCTGCTTTCTATGCTGGAGACCAGCTCTCATTGTTACTTTTCTGGGAACCTGGCTCAGCCTATGCTCATCTGCCTGCATTTTCGCTCCAGAAAACAACCCTGAGCTCCTTAGTCTCCTCCCATTACTTCCCCAGTGGGGGAAAGTCACCCGTTCTTGCCACCCCTGACCCGCACCCATTCCCCAAGAGCTTACAAACTCCTGGTAGGTGTCAATGGCCAGCTGGTGTGCGCGATGGGCTTGGAACATAGCCTCTTCAAAAAGCCTGGCTAACGGAACGGTTTGGATGGCACCAGCCTGGTGAAGCCAGGGCAGGCAGAGCAGGGCAAAAGCCAGGAGCAGGGACCTCTGGGAGCCTGGGGAGAAACCGGAGGGCCAAGAAGAGAGCCGGAGAGCAGGAGACCAGCACTCTCCCTGTTCCAGGAGCTGCTTGTTTTTTTCTCTCTCTCCGTCCCTCCAGGGACCAGGAACATTCAGAGATTGGCCAAATATCTGGGCTTCGATGGCGATATTCACATTCAGAAGCCCCAAACCTGAGGGTTAGTGCCCCCGTCCCATCTACAGGGCGCCGCCTCTCCCCTTGGGACACACTGTGCCCAAAGTGATTTTGGGGGTGCTTACCTGCAGCCATTGCAGCTAGGTGAGCTGTCCACAGGACCCTGAGTGGTTTGGGGAGTTGGGCCTTGGGATCCTGGAGCTGGTCTCTTGTGGGCCCTTTTTATGCCCTGGCCCCTTCTCTCTCGCTGCTTCTCCACACCTGTTTCTCTGCACGTTTATGCATGGGGCCACTGACGGGCTTGTGCTAATGGATAATTTAGAAGCTCCTCCCACACATGCTGGGATCATGGCCCTGGCTTGTCATCTTTCCCTTCCCACCGTGAGCAGCGTTGTGAGGGTTGTGCACAGAGTTTCAGTCAGAGACACCACCCAACTTGTCCGCTCTTTAAGGGTCAGGTGGTGCCCTCTGGCAGCACGCCATGGTGGCCAACCTGAACGCGGGGAAGGATGTCAGGATAGCCAGTCCTTGAGACCCTACCGACCCCATCCCAGTCTCTATCTTGTTCCTTTCCTCCTCCCCGCATGTTTAACCTCAGCCCACCAGACAGAATGTGTGTGTTGGGAAAAGGGGCCAACACAGCCAATAGATTGTGGGGTTCTGAGCACCATTCACTCCTGAATTCCACTTTGCTGACCACTCCTGGGCCCGCCTGAGGCAGCTGGGTGCAGTGCTAACACTGACCACTAGAGGGAACCAATCCAACACTTTGATCTCTCCTTTCCCTGAGCTTTGGAGGGGAGGCGAGGGGCGGGGGGTGGCTCCCCCAGGTCCCTGGGGACAAAGAACCCAGCCTCAAGGTATTGTCCCAGCTCCCTGGACCTGCAACAGAGATACAAACCAAGAAACCGAAATCCCGGGAACAGACACGGACCACAAGCCCTTCCTCCCATAGCCCTGAAACCATCAGAGAATCTCAAAGTTAGAAGAGCTCTTGAAGATTTGAGTCTCTTCCCCAGTTTTGGAACTGAGAACACATCACGCCGACAGATGCCCTATCCAGCCATGGAAGCCCGTCCTCTTTTTTCTCCTCCTCCTTTCCAGAGCTGTGTAGAGCTTATCCAGTTGCCAAGGGCCTGCCTGTGCATTCTCACGTCTGACCTGCCACTTACGTGTCTTGTGGAGGAGGTGTGGTTATTATCTCATTTCACACAACAGGAGACTGAGGCTCAGAGAGACTGACTGCATGAGCTACCTCAGCCAGGGCAGCAGATCTCCACAACTTTGCTCTTCCCACGTTGCGTCATTTAAAGTCCTTTCTCCAGGCCAGGCACGGTGGCTCATGCCTGTAATCCCAGCACTTTGGGAGGCTGAGGAGGGTGGATCACTTGAGGTCAGGAGTTCAAGGTCAGACTAGCCAACATGGCAAAACTCCATCTCTATTAAAAATACAAAAGTAGCTGGGTGTGGTGGCGCAAGCCTGTAATCCCAGTTACTCGGGAGGGTGAGGAGGTAGAATCGCTTGAACCCAGGACGCAGAGGTTGCTGTGAACCTAGATCGTGCCATGCCACTGCACTCCAGCCTGGGCGACAGAGTGAGACTCCATTTCAACAACAACAACAACAACAACAACAATAACAACAAAAGTCCTTTCTCCAGAGCAGGTGGTGTGGTGCTATTCAGTTATTTAGTTATTTTAGATTCTTTCTTTCCTTTTCTCTTTCTTTCTTTCTTTCTCTTTCTTTCTTTCTTTCTTTCTTTCTTTCTTTCTTTCTTTCTTTCTTTCTTTCTTCTTTCTTTCTTCTTTCTTTCTTTCTTTTTCTTTTTCTTTCTTTTTTTCTGTCTGTCTCCCTTCCTTCCTTCCTTCCTTCCTTGTTTTTGATGGAGTCTCATTCTGTCACCCAGGTTGGAGTGCAGTGGCATGATGCTGCCTCACTGCAACCTCCACCTCCTGGGTTCAAGTGATTCTCCCCCCTCAGCCTCCCAAGTAGCTGGGATTACAGGCGCCCGCCACTATGCCGGGCTGAGTTTTGTACTTTTTTTTAGTAGAGCCTGGGTTTCACTATGTTGGCCAGGATGGTCTCGAATTCTTGACTTTAGGTCATCCACCCTCCCTGGCCTCCCAAAGTACTGAGATTACTGACGTGAGCCACTGCTCTCAACCCAGTTATTTCAGCTTCTAAATCTCTCTGAGTGCAGGGATCCTGCCCCCAACACAAGGGACCCTTTGCCTCATTTTGTCTCTCCATAAGGGGCAGATTGTTCTTTCTCAATTCCCAGATGAGAATGGCCCAGTGGCATGGGGTGCCTTGTGGAAACCTCATAGCAGGACAAGGCGAGGGCAGAGAGGGCAAGGACTGAGCCTCCTGTCTCCTGGGTTGGGGCTATTTCCCCAGGGTTGGGGCTATTTCCATATCTGGAGGTCACAAGCATCAGACGCCCCCCGAGATGAGAGCAGGAAAGAACGCCCTTTCCGGCAGTGAAATCTTCCCCCACCCTGAGTTTATGAGCATCTAGCACTGGACGCTGTAGAAACTCAAGCAAGCAAACAAGCAAACGCTTCTAGAAGTGGTTGGCTGTGGTGTTAGCAACCAACACTGAAAACCCACGCCCCTGTGGCCTAGAATGTGAATGCTGGGGCCCTGCCATCTCCCCACTTTCAGAGCAGAAGACAGAGCTCCTTTTTGTGCCATCATTCCTGAAACATTACCAGACCAGCACCCCAGACTCATCATCTGCTGGGAGGTCACTGTGCTGTGGGCTGTTCTCCAGGCAGGCCTTTGTGAAGATCCAAAAGGGTGTCATGAATGATACTAGATCTGAGAAATATAGGGCCAAGGCAGGGTGGAGACACCACTTTCCCCTGCTCCTTCCAGCACCAGCAAAGAGAAGGAGCCAGGTGGGAATGGAAGAGGGTACCTGAACTCCACGTAGCTTTCTGCTTCCCCTACCATCCTTCCTCCAGTGTCAGCTGGGACAAGCAGTCCCCATGATAGGGCCTTTTAGCCAGTGCTGGGGACTTAGATGTGGATTTTCGGCCAGTCCTAAGGGAAGCCTCCCTTAGGAAGGAGGGCAGCAGGGGCTCTAGCTGGGCACCACTGCATAACTCCGTATGTGGGCACAGGGGTGGCCAGGCTTCCCAGACAGATTACTGCCAGGAGCACAAGGGACCAGCCAGGGCAGGAGAGTGTCTCCTCTCACCTCTCCACTTCTGTTGACCCCAGAGTTATAGTGACTCAGAGAACTCTAGGGACCCCTTGGGAGACACCTTTATAAGGGGTTACCATGGCAACCATGGACAAGATGGAAGAACTGAGGCACGCAGGTGTGGGTAGAAGTTGGTGATCCTTTTCTCTAGTCTAGAGCTTCCCTTGAGCAATGGAGACCATGTCTATCATTCATTGCTAGTAAAAAATCAACTTCGAATTAGACTTGGGATTCTCCTGACAGTACTGGGAAGTCGCCTACTGTTGGGGCATCACTTGAGGCCAGATCCCTGGCTCCTGCAGGCTGAGAGACTACCCAGCAAGAGCCTCCACATGGCCAGTGGGGAGAGGGTGGCCTTTTTTTTTTTTTTTTTTGAGATGGAGTCTCGCTCTGTCACCCAGGCTGGAGTGCAGTGGCACAATCTCGGCTCTCTGCAAGCTCCGCCTCCTGGGTTCACGCCATTCTCCTGCCTCAGCCTCTCTGAGTAGCTGGGACTACAGGCGCCCGCCACCACGCCCAGCTAATTTTTTTTTGTATTTTTAGTAGAGACGGGGTTTCACCGTGGTCTCGATCTCCTGACCTCGTGATCCGCCCGCCTCGGCCTCCCAAAGTGCTGGGATTACAAGCGTGAGCCACCGCGCCCGGCCTGAGGCTGGGCTTTGTACCTCTAGCGTCAGCCTCAAAAGGCTCAGGATAGGTTGGGTGCGTTGGCTCATGCCTGTAATCCCACCACTTTGGGAGGCCAAGGTGGGCGGATCATTAGGTCAGGAGTTTAAGACCAAACTGGCCAAGATGGTGAAATCCCGTCTCTACTAAAAATACAAAAATTAGCCAAGCGTGGTGGTAGGCGCCTGTAATCCCAGCTACTCAGGAGGCTGTGGCAGGGAATTGCTTGAACCTGGCAGGTGGAGGTTGTAGCGAACTGAGATGGCACCACTGCACTCCAGCCTGGGTGACAGAGTGAGATTCTGTATCAAGAGAAAAAAAAAAAAGCTGATGATAATCTCACAATCATCTTGCTTCTTTTAAGGAACCTCCCTTTATGATTTAGGATCCATGGTTTTCTCTGTGTGTTTGGAAGCCCTTCCTATGTCCAACCTCGACTAACTCTAGGGTTCTGTGTGCCTGCCGTGGAAAGTCACAGATCTGCTGTTGACCCTAAAGTGGTGTCTTTCAGGCTTTGCGGTCTCCTGTTAGGCTCAAGACTGTGGGGTTGAGGACAATCACATTTTTCGAAGCCATTCTCACCGGTCTTAGGGCTTGCCTCCGAGGGACTGCTGGGTGCTCCTTCCACTCCCACTTTGGTGATTTGAGGCTCACACTTCTCACCTGCAGCTCTGTTCTTTCTTCCTTGAGATCAGAGGCTGGTTATTGTACTGGGACATACTCTACCTCCTTTTGGCTTCTAATGTCCTTTCTATGAGTTTGCTACCAAGTCAATTACTCGGCTCATTGGATTAAGGTCTTCAGAGAATATTATATGGGATTCCCAAGGGCTCTCCTAGGGGAGGTGAGGAAGATGATCAATGCTTCTGCGTGTCCACCATGTGCTTGGCACTCTACTGACCACAGGGATGTGAGTGAGGATACTGAGGTCCAAAGAGATAAGGTGGCTTGCCTGGAGCTCTCCCATTTCCTAAGTGATGGCTTCCAAGGCCCCCGGGCTTTCCTTCCATGCCAAGCTCTTTAGAAACCTCATCTAGTAAAGATGGTGGCACTACTAGGCATGGACAGAACTTGCCTCATTGCAAAGCTAGCAGGACAGGCGTCAAGTCCCTGCACAGAGGATGTTCAATGAAGATGGGGGGAGTTGAACACAAGGAACTTCAGCTGCAGAATGAGGTGTCCATAGGCATTAAGGAAAGTGGTAGAAAACAAGCACCCAGCATAGCTCGGGTTAGTGAACCGAGGCACTTCATGCTGCATATTTGTATTGCACGTTTCAGTGTACATCGTGTTTCACTTCCTGTATCTCGTTGGACCCTTCAGTTTGCCACATGGTATGTCCAGGGGGTTCAGGCACGGAGGAAGGGCCTCGGAAGGCTTGGGGAGGAGAGGGGCAGGCACTGCTGTGTATATTGATGGGGGGATTGTTTGCACTGGTTGATGATCTCTGAACAACCAAGAAGTACACAACGATCTACCTAACCGGACGTGCTAAGTAATTTCACTTTGGGGATTATTCTCCAGGGAGACAATCCATTGATAGAGAAGTGAAAAGCATTGAGATGTGTCTAGTAGTTGTAGGAAGTCTGGGGTGCTTTCCTGATGGGGTGCCCTCAGCTGGAAATAGTCTCTCCTTCCTTTGACCTGTCCTGTGGCTATTTGCAGACATTTTATTCCGCTTACCAGACTGTAAGCTCTTTGGGGCTGGACTTCTTTTTTTTTTTTTTTTTTTTTGAGACTGAGTCTTGCTCTGTCACCCAGGCTGGAGTGCAGTGGCGTGATCTTGGCTCACTGTAAGCTCTGTCCTCCCGGGTTCATGACATTCTCCTGCCTTAGCCTCCCGAGTAGCTGGGAGTACAGGCACATCCCACCATGCCCAGTTAATTTTTTTGTATTTTTAGAGATGGGGTTTCACCGTGCTAGCCAGGATGGTCTCAAACTCCTGACCTTGTGATCCACCTGCCTCGACCTCCCAAATGCTGGGATTACAGGCGTGAGCCACCGCGCCTGGCCTGAGGCTGGATTTCTGCCTTTCGTCTATTCATTCATTCACTCATTCTTCTGTTCGTGCATTCACCAATTCCACAAGTAGTTGTTGCCTATAACATGTGCCAGAGATTGTACCAGGCAGATGGGCATATCTAGATAAACAAAAGACACGATCCTTTCTCTTCTGGAGCTAACAATTTACTGAGGGCAGAGATAATAGCAAAAAAGTACATATATAACGGTAAAATAGAAATACGAATTGGAAACATTCGAGGGAGAGAATAAGCCAGAAGGTGATGGGATGAGGCAGCTGACACAGCCCCAGGCCCAGGAATTCAACAAGCATCTACTGAGTGGACCCAACGCATGAGAGGACAGTGCCAAGCAAACAACTCAAATGTCCAACCGGCTGGGCATGGCCAGGTAGCCCATGCTGTGTCTGGACGTCCTCCTGCTGGTATAATTATGTTAAAATCACAAGACAGGGAAGGGCCCAGTGGCTCCTACCTGTAATCCCAGCAATTTGGGAGGCCAAGGCGGGAGGATTACCTGAGATCAGGAGATGGAGACCAGACTGGCCAATATGGTGAAACCCCGTCTCTACCAAAAAATACAAAAATTAGCTGAGCCTGGTCGTGCATGCCTGGAATCCCAACTATTCGGGAGATTGAGGCAGGAGAATCACTTGAACCCAGGAGACGGAGGTTGTAGTGAGCCAAGATCGTGCCACTGCGCTCCAGCCTGGTTCCCAATAGACCCCGCAGGCCCTACAGGTGGTCTTCCCAACCTGCCCCTTGCTCCATACCACCCCTCTCCACCCCATAATATTATAGAAGGACACCTAGTCAGACACAATGATGCAACTTAATTTTATTAGGACAAGGCTGGTGGGCACTGGAGTGGCACCTTCCAGGACCAGAAGAGGCACTGGGGAGGGGTCACAGGGATGCCACCCGGGCAGTTAGAAGCCACAGCTGCCCTCCACAGAGCGGCACTGCACGGTGCGCAGGAATGTCTCGACCTTGTCCATGTCCTTCCTGAAGCAGTAGAGCAGCCCGTAGTTCTTGAGCAGTGCGTCATCGTTGTGCGAGTTTGTGTCAAACTTGCTGTACGTCTGCTTGAAGATCTGCCCAGTCCGGGGGCTGCCATCTTCCAGCCTCTGCAAAGTGAAGGAAGAGAAGGAGAGGCCAAGCGCTTGCGCACTGTTCCCTCCCTCTCTCATTCCTTCATTTTCCTCCCTCCCCTCCAGGCTGTAGAGAAAGGCCTGGAGGATTCGCCAGGGGAAATGAAGAATAAGATGAGTTCTCTTGGGTCAGATCCTGACTACTAAAAAGAGGGCAGCAGTGTTTCTCTCCCTGGTCCCTGGAAGCCAGTGGGGCCCCAGGATTGAGGACCCCTGGCGCCACCCTCACCCCCATCAGCGTTTGAATGCCTTCCTCTAGGTCCTTTAGGTGGTGATAGACGTTGCTGTCCGAGGCGCCATACACCAGGCTGTTGGCGAAGACGCTCCTGAGGAACCGCACGGGCTCCAGCCACGACTGGATGAGCAGCACGGAGATGCGGAGCAGCTCTAGGTTCTGCAGGGGAAGGACCGGCAGTGGCTGTGCTGCCCGGGGGCTCTGACCACAGGTCTCCCCAATCCCCACCTGGGGAGAAGGCATCCACTCACGGATTTCTGTTGCGTTTTCACCCTGTTGGAAGGTGTCGGAATAGACTCTGAGAAGCAGAGGGAGGTCTGGGGGTTCTGCAGGAATGAATACTTCTGTTCCTTCAGGATATAGGCTTCTTCCTAGGAGAAGGACCGCCCACCAAGGTCTACGCTGGAGACCAGCTCCCATTGTTACTTTTCTGGGAACCTCACTCAGCCTATGCTCATCTGCCTGCATTTTCACTTCAGAAAACAACCCTGAGCTCCTTAGTCTCCTCCCATTACTTCCCCAGCGGGGGAAAGTCACCCTTTCCTGCCACCTCTGAAGTGTACCCATTCCCCAAGAGCTTACAAACTCCTGGTAGGTGTCAAATGCCAGCTGGTCCAGGCGATGGGCGCGGAGCATAGCATTGTCAAAAAGCCTGGATAAGGGAATGGTTGGGAAGGCACTGCCCTCTTGAAGCCAGGGCAGGCAGAGCAGTGCAAAGGCCAGGAGCAGGGACATCCGGGAGCCTGGGGAGAAACCGGAGGGCAACAGAAGGAGCTGGAGAGCAAGATGCCAGCACTCTCCCTGCTCCAGGAGCTGGTTTTTCTCTCTCTCTCTCTCTCTCTCTCTCTACCTCCCTCCAGGGACCAGAAACATTCAGAGATTGGCCAAATACTGGGCTTAGATGGAGATACTAACATTCAGACGCCCCAAACCTGAGGGTTAGTGCCCCCGTCCCATCTACAGGGCGCTGCCTCTCTCCTCTGGACACATTGTGCCCAAAGGGATTTTAGGGGTGCTTACCTGCAGCCATTGCAGCTAGGTGAGCTGTCCACAGGACCCTGAGTGGTTTGGGGAGTTGGGCCTTGGGATCCTGGAGCTGGTCTCTTGTGGGCCCTTTTTATGCCCTGGCCCCTTCTCGATCGCTGCTTCTCCCCACCTGTTTCTCTGCACGTTTAGGCCTGGGGCCACTGACGGGCTTGTGCTAAGGGATAATTTAGAAGCTCCTCCCACACATGCTGGGATCATGCCCCCTGGCTTGTCATCTTTCCCTTCCCACCGTCACCAGCGTTGTGAGGGTTGTGCACAGAATGTCAGCAGAGATACCACCCAACTTGTCCTCTCTGGGGCAGGTGGGTGCCCTCTGGCAGCAGGCCATGGTGGCCAACCTGAACGCGGAGAAGGATGTCAGGATAGCCAGTCCTTGAGACCCCTACTGACCCCATCCCACTCTTTATCCTATCCGTTTCCTCCTCACCGCATGTTTCCCCTCCACCCACCAGGCAGAATGTGTGTGTTGGGAAAAGGGGCCAAGCACAGCCAATAGATTGTGGGGGTTCTGGGCATGATTCAGTGCTGAATTCCACTTTTGCTGACTCCTCCTGGGCCCGCCTGAAACAGGCCTGCCTGGATGCATTGCCAATACTGACCACTAGAGGGAACAAACTCCACACTTTGCTCTCCCCTTTCCCTGAGCCTTGGGGCGGGGGCGGGGCGGGGGCTGGGGCGGGGCGGGGGCGGTGCGGGGCGGGGTGGGGGGGCTCCCCCAGGTCCCTGCGGACGAAGAATCCAGACCCAAGGTATTGCCCCAGATCCTTGGACCTGTAGCAGAGATACAAACCAAGAAACAGAAATCCCGGGAACAGACACTGACCACAAGGGCTTCCACCCATAGCCCTGAAACCATTAGAGAATCTCAAAGTTGGAAGAGCTCTTGAAGATTTGAGTCTCTTCCCCAGCTTTGGAACTCAAAACACATCATGCCGACAGATGCCCTATCCAGCCATGGAAGCCCGTCCTCTTTTGTCTCCTCCTCCTTTCCAGACCTGTGTAGAGCTTATCCAGTTCCAAAGGGCCTGCCTGTGCATTCTCAAGTCTGACCTGCCACTTGTCTTGTGTAGGAGGTGTGCTTATCATCCCACTTCACAGATCAGGAGACTGAGGCTCAGAGAGACTGACTGCATGAGCTACCTCAGCCAGGGCAGCAGATCTCCACAACCTTGCTCTTCCCACATTGCGTCATTCAAAGTCCTTTCTCCAGGCCGGGCACGGTGGCTCATGCCTATAATCCGAAAACTTTGGGAGGCTGAGATGGGTGGATCACTTAAGGTCAGGAGCGCAAGACCAGGCTAGCCCACATGGCAAAACTCCATCTCTCCTAAAAATACAAAAATTAGCTGGGCATGGTGGCACGAGCCCGTAATCCCAGGTACTTGGGAGGCTGAGGCAGGAGAATCACTTGAACCCAGGAGGCAGAGGTTGCTGTGAGCCAAGATGGGGCCACTGCACTCCAGCCTGGATGACAGAGCAAGTGTACATCTCAAAAAAAAAAAAAAAAAAAATCCTTTCTCCAGAGCAGGTAGTGTGGTGCTACTCAGTTATTTAGTTATTTTAGCTTCTTTTTTTATTTTATTTTTTTGAGATGGAGTCTCATTCTGTCACCAAGGCTGGAGTGCAGTGGCATGATCTTGCCTCACAGCAACCTCCACCTCCTGGGTTCAAGTGATTCTCCCGCCTCAGCCTCCCCAGTAGCTGGGATTACAGGTGCCCGCCACTATGCTGGGCTAAGTTTTGTACTTTTTTTTAGTAGAGACAGGGTTTCACTATGTTGGCCAGGCTGGTCTCGAATTCTTGACTTTAGGTGATCCACCCTCCCTGGCCTCCCAAAGTACTGAGATCACTGGCGTGAGCCACCGCTCCCAACCCAGTTATTTCAGCTTCTAAATTCCTCTGAGTGCAGGGATGCTGCCCCCAACACAAGGGGCCCTTTGCCTCATTTTGTCTCTCCATAAGGGGCAGATTGTTCTTTCTCAATTCCCAGGTGAGAATGGCCCAGTGGCATGGGGTGCCTTGTGGAAAACTCATAGCAGGACAAGGTGAAGGCAGAGAAGGCCAGGACTGAGCCTCCTGTCTCCTGGTGCCCAGGGTTGGGGCTATTTCCATAACATCTGGAGGTCACAAGCATCAGATGCCCCCCGAGATGAGAGCAGGAAAGAACACACTCTCTGGCACTGAAATCATCCCCCACCCTGAATTTATGAGCATGTAGCACTGGACGCTGTAGAAACACAAGCAAGCAAACAAGCAAACGCTTCTAGAAGTGGTTGGCTGTGGTGTTAGCAACCAACACTGAAAACCCACACCCCTGTGGCCTAGGATGTGAATGCTGGGGCCCTGCCATCTCCCCCCTTTCAGAGCTGAAGACTGAGCTCCTTTTTCTCCTGTCATTCCTGAAGCATTACTGGACCAGCACCCCAGACTCATCATCTGCTGGGAGGGCACTGTGCTGTGGGCTGTTTTCCAGGCAGGCCTGTGAGAGGATCTAAGAGGGGTGTCATCAATGATACCAGCTCTGAGAAATATGGGGCCAAGGGAGGGTGGAGTCACCACTTTCTGCTGCTCCTTCCAGCACCAGCAAAGAGGAGGAGCCAGGTGGGAATGGAAGGAGGTACCTGAGCTCCATGTAGCTTTCTGCCTCCCCCACCATCCTTCCTCCAATGTCAGCTGGGACAGGCAGCCCCCATGACAGGGCCTTTTAGCCAGTTCTGGGGACTTAGATGTGGATTTTCGGCCATGGAAGAAGTCTCCAGCCTCCCTTAGGAAGGAGGGTGGCAGGGGTCCTAGTTGGGCACCACTGCATAACACTGCAGGTGGGCACCAGGGTGGCGAGGCTCCCCAGACAGGTTACTGCCAGGAACACGTGGGACCAGCCAGGGCAGGGGAGTGTCTCCTCTCACCTCTCCACTTCTGTTGACCCCAGAAATATGGTGACTCAGAGGACTCTAGGGACCCCTGGGGAAACACCTTTATAAGGGGTTACCATGGCAACCATGGACCAGAGGGAAGAACTGAGGCCCACAGGTGTGGGTAGAAGTTGATGATCCTTTTCTCTAGTCTAGATCTTCCCAGAGTCGTGAGCAATGGAGACCATGTCTGTCATTCATTGCTAGTAAAAAATCAACTTTGAATTAGACTTGGGATTCTCCTGACAGTACTGGAAAGTCACCCACTGTTGGGGCATCACTCGAGGCCAGATCCCTGGCTCCTGCAGGCTGAGAGACCACCCAGCAAGGGCCTCCACATGGCCAGTGGGGAGAGGGTGGGGTTTGCACCTCTGGCGTCAGCTTCAAAAGGCTCAGGATAGGCCGGGGGTCGTGGCTCATGCCTGTAATCCCAACACTTTGGGAGGCTGAGACATGTGGATCACCTGAAGTCAGGAGTTTGAGACCAGTGTGGCCAATATGGTGAAAGTCATCTCTACCAAAAATAGAAAAATTAGCGGGCGTAGTGGCATGCGCCTGTAATCCTAGTTACTGGAGCTGCTGAGGCACGAGAATTGCTTGAATCCGGGAGGCAGAAGTTGTCATGAGCCGAGATCACGCCACTGAACTCCAGCCTGGGTGAAGGAGTGAGACTGACTTTGTCTCAAAAACAAACAAATAAACAAACAAACAAAAAACCCCCCAAAAAACAAAAAGAAAAGTAGAAAAATCCTCATCTTTGATTTCACTGTAACCTCGCTCCTTACCCACTGAGAAGCAAACATGGGAAGCAGTGGCCCCAGGGCCACCATGGACAGAGCAGAGTTATCATTTAGTGCAAATCCATAAGAACACCCTAGGTTTCATCTGGGACTCCCTGCCCATAGGGAAAGTGGGAAAGAAGAGCTGGCTCAAAGCAGGAAGCTGCTAGTTCTCCCTTGGGAAGGAAAGCTGTTGGGTGGGGGAGACTGCATTTGGGTGAGGGGAGGAGAGGGAGCAGGGGGTGAAGGCAGGGAGGGAGTGTGGAGCACCAAACTCAGCTCCTTGGGAAACTGTTTCTGCAGACAAGCCCCGGTTAGAGGAATCCAGTTGCCCTGGCAAACAGACCTGGCTGGAAGGGCTGGAACACACACTCGCCTGCGTCCCAAAGGGAAACCCAGCTCCAGCCTTGGTGTGTACCTGGAATGGGGTGGTCTTTGACCTTGAAGTGCCACAGAAGGGAACCCAGAACCACACTGGAACCTACTGCTGCACAGCCACTAAGCAGCTGGGCTCTGTCAGCAAAGACATTGCTGTCATTGTTCAAGGTAACCTTTGCTGCCCTGCTGCCAGGCCCAGGATGCAAACCCCTCAGGGGTTTGGGATTCTTATCCAAGGATGAAAATGAGAAAGATTCTACTAGGTTGGGAAGAATAAGACTCAGAATTGGGCCTGGTGGGCTGGGGTGGGTGATTCTCATACTCTCAGACTTTCCTAACTCTGTCTTCTCTTCTTGGGCAGGACTGGATGAAGGAATGAGCTCTACCCTCTTTGTCATTATTACTGTTGCCCTTGGAGTGGGCGTCTTCACCATAGCACTGTATTTGAGCTATCGGCCCTGCAACGTGGACAGGAGGAAATTGCTCTATAGGCAGAACGAGGAGGACAAAGAGGAGGAAAGCCAGTTTGCTGTTCAGGAAGAGAAAAGTACAACTCATATAATTGACAGCTATTTGACTGAATGAGACTTCTGCTACTCTGGTTTCCCAGGGAGGGAAGAAGGGATAGAGGAGAAAGGAAGAAACACAATGGCAGGCTGCATTCCCCTTTGTGTTTTTCTGTCTTGTAAAACAGTATTTCAGGCCCCAAGCCCCATGTCCTGTGTATCCAATATGTCCACAAGCTCACCTTTCTCTCTCTCTCTTTTTTTTTTTTTTTGAGATGGAGTCTCGCTCTTGTCGCCTAGGCTGGAGTGAAATGATGTGATCTCGGCTCACTGCAACTTCAGCTTCCCGAGTTCAGGCGATTCTCCTGCCTCAGCCTCCCCAGTAGCTGGGATTACAGGTGCACACCACCACGCCTGTCTAATTTTTGTATTTTTCGTAGAGATGAGGTTTCACCATGTTGGCCAGGCTGGTCTCAAACTCCTGACCTCAAGTGACCCGCCCACCCTGGCCTTCCAAAGTTCTGGGATTACAGGTGTGAGCCACTGCGCCCAGCCACCTTTCTCTTTAGAGCTCACTCTAGTCATTAGGAATGTCAGTCTCAATGTTTGATTTGTGAGAAGGCCTCTTGCGCCTTGCCAGGTGCTTCATCAGTCCACTCTTAGATTCAAAGACAAGAAAAGATCCTCCTGTTTCTTCGTGGTTCTCACTGCCCTTTTCTCTTAAACATGATACTAAAGTCAGACACATCTTAGAAATACAACTCATATTTCATGGTTTTCTGATTAATAACTGGGAACTAAATTTGTAGTCCAGGGACAGGACTTTGAAGGGAGTAAGTATCAAATATGGGGCTAGGAATCAGAGCTCTGTTCCCATCTCCACTTTCCCTTGCTCCCCTGACCTGGGCTTCTGGAGTGCCAGCTCCCAGAGCTGAGCTTCTTGACATCATTAAGGATCAGTGGCAAGCTTCAACTCAGTAACCATCTGTTGTGGGTCTTGGGGGAGTATACAGATGGTAAGAAATTCCACTTCGGGCCAGACAAGCATCCTATTTAGCCCAGTATTTTGTCTCTGAAGTAGAAGGTAGAGTTCTCCCATGAAATTGGCCTCATAGGTTAAGAGCTCCAAACATCTCTGAATTCCTTTTCATAGAGTGATCACCTGTGAGTTCGCATTTGCCAGTTTTCTTTTTTTTACCCATATGGGCGTCTAGGTTAGAGTTGCAATGTTTACTCTCCCTTTTCATCAACAAGTACATATTGTTTTCTGTCTGTAAACAATTTCCTTGAAGCTTCAAGAGGAATCCTCTTGTGAAAATGTTTATGGTTCAGCCTCCTTTCCTGTCCTTGGGAAAGAGTATATTCACCCTCAGAAAAGGCATGAGGAATCATAAAACCAGATCTTTTCTCCCAAATCAGTCAAGAAATGTTCACTGGAATGTTGCTATGGTAAAAATAAAAGTCATCTTATGATATCCAAATGCATTTCCCTTGCCTTCTGTGTCATTGCTTATGTCAAATGGTTGCATTTTATAACTTTTTTTTTTTTTAATTCAGATAGAGTCTCGCTCTGTTGCCCAGGCTGGAGTTCAGTGGCGTGATTTTGGCTCACTTCAACCTCCACCTCCCCGGTTCAAGGAATTCTCTGCCTCAGCCTCCCAAGTAGCTGGGATTACAGGTGCCTACCACCATGCCCAACTAATTTTTTGTATTTTTAGTAGAGACAGGGTTTCACCATCTTGGCCAGGCTGGTCTTGAAGTCCTGACCTCGTGATCCACCCACTTTGGCCTTCTAAAGTGCTGGGATTACAGGCATGAGCCACCGCTCCCGGCTGCATTTTATAACTTCAAGTACAATTTCTCAGGAAAAAATACCATGTTGATAACATAAACAACCAGCCCAGGGCAGGGGGTGCATTAGCTCAGGGCAGCAGCCTATTTAACCTGCTTTCAAAACTGAAATTCAGGCCAGGGGCAATGGCTCATGCCTGTAATCCCAGCACTTTGGGAGGCTGAGGCAGGCGGATCACTTGAGCCCTGGAGTTTCTGAATAGCCTGGGCAACTTGGTTTCAACATGTAGAAACCCCATTTCTACAAGAAATACAAAACTTAGCCAGGTATAGTGGCACATGCCTGTAGTCCCAGCTACTTGAGAGTCTGAGGTGGGAGGATCACTGGGGTGCGGGAGGTGGAAGGTTGCAGGGAGTTGAGATCATGCAGTGCACTCCAGCCTGGGTGACGGAGCCAGACCTTGTCTCAAAAACAAAACAAAGGAAACAAAAACAAAAACAAAAGCTAAAGTTCAGACTTTCAGATAGAGTTCCATAGCCTTCCAAATTGCAGATACCAGCTAGAAAAAATCGTGGCATCAGACAGCAGAGGGAAAACGTTTTCCCATTCTTCCCAGAACTCCCCAGAGTCTGGTGTTATAGATTGAGTGTAAAAGTAACCCTTTGGTTTCACCACCTACATGGCAGTGAGGATACAGTGGTGAACAAAACATTGTCCCTGGCTTCCACAAATTTATTAGGAAAGCAAGACAAAGAAGTAGGAGATTACATTTGTGCATGACCTCCTATGACTGGGAAAACAGATTGTTAAGAGAAAGCATAACTCGGATCAAGGAAGGCTTCCTGGAGGGACAGGAAATATCTTGAGTTTGCAAAATAGCATCATCCCCGAACATGACCTTTTCAACCTCAATGTTTCCACTAGGTGGAGCTACTGCTCTCTCATCATGTGAGTCTAATATAAATCATCTGCCTTCCTCGAATTGAGTTTTTGGGGAAGTAAGTTAAGAAGCAGGTTTAAGAGATAGGAGTATAGAGCCACCCCATGCAGGGATCCACAGCCATTTCGGTGTCAGGATCAGCCGCATCAGGGCTGTAGTTATCCTGTATCTGTGAACCCTGCCTCATGGCCTCAGTGCCTTGAAGCACAGCAAATCCAACAAGGATGGGAAAAATGAGCCAGGCATGGTGGTGTGCACCTGTAATCCCAGCTACTGGGGAGGCTGAGGCGGGAGAATCGCTTGACCCTGAGAGGTGGAAGTTGCAGTGAGCCAAGATCGTGCCATTGAACTCCAGCCTGGGCAACAGAGTGACACCCCATCTTGAAGAAAACAAAAACAAAAGCAAACAAACAGAAAACAAAACAAACAAAACCAAAAAGGGAGGGAAGAAGGGGGCCACTTGGACTTTCTAGTTCCAGCAGGGAGAGCCTGGAGGCTTAGCCGGCTGCTGCCTTTGCTTCTCACTGCCACAGGGTGTCAGTGTTGACAGATGGTCCCACACAGTACCATCAAACCAAGCGGGTCTGCAGATCCAGGCTCCCAGCTGCTGTGGATCTCTGAGGGAGGATGATCTGCTTCTTCGGGGCCTGGTCCAGCTGCGGGTGTCCTCTTGCTGGGGTTTCCAGGGTTCCAGTTCTTAGAGCTCAGTAGTTTGGATGAGCCGTCCCGCAAAGCTCTTCAGAGTAGGCTGGGCTCTTTCCCTTGTAGACTTGGAACCTCTGTTCGCTTTCCTTCCGGAAGGATCCACACAACCAGGGGTCAGGCAGCCCCTTCTCATTGATTCTCTTTTATTTTTTTTTTTTTTGGAGACAGAGTCTTGCTCTGTCTCCCAGGCTGGAGTGCAGTGGTGTGACCTCGGCTCACTGCAACTTCTGCCTCCCGACTTCAAGCAGTTTTCCTTCCTCAGCCTCTGGAGTAGCTGGGATTACAGGTGTGCGCCACCACACCCGGCTAATTTTTGTGTTATTAGTATAGATAGGATTTCATCATGTTGGCCAGGCTGGTCTCAAACTCCTGACCTCAGGTGATCTGCCCACCTCGGCCTCCCAAAGTGCTGGGATTACAGGCATGAGCCACCATGCCCAACTTCATTGATTCTTAAAGCCGAAAGGGTCTCATATCTCTTTTCCAGTATAATAGAGCTTCTTAAGTTAGCTGCCTTCATTGTCTATAGGAGGAGGCCCCACCCTCTAAATGGTTTTGATCATATTCCTTGTGAACATTAAAGCAACCAGCTCACGCTTACATTGCAGCTACCTTGATTATCTCCAGAGGAAGAGTGACCTTTAATACTCCAAAATTTTACCGTCTTAATTATTATTTTTGAGACAGAATCTTGCTCAGCCACCCAGCTGGAGTACAGTGACATGATGGGCTCAGCGCAACTCTGCCTCCCGGGCTCAAGTGATTCTCGTGCCTCAGTAGCTGTGAATACAGGTGTGCATCACCACACCTGGCTAATTTTTGTATTTTTAGTCACAGACGGGGTGCCACCATGTTGGCCAGGCTTGTCTCGAACTTGTGACCTCCGCCTTCCTCAGCCCTCTGAAGTGCTGAGATTGCTGGCGTGAGCCACCCTGCCTGGCAGTTTATCCTGTCGTGACATTCTGGTGTCTTTCTCTCTAGACCTGAGAAAGCATAAGTTACTTCATTAGTGGGACTTCTTACCATAGGATTAATAATAGTATTTACCTTAGAGAATTATAGTTAGAAAGAAATGACATAATACTTGTAATAAACTAGCACGGTGCTGGAGACATGTGTTCACGTTAGTTGGTTTTTATTATTATTACACTGATAATTCTGGTGTTAATTAAGCACATCATTATAATCATAGTAAACTCAAAGCAAGAATCAGAAATCTCTGGTAACCATGAGGGCCGTCAAAAGTCATATACACTGTGCACAGCTTTCTGAATTCTCTAGTCTTTTTCTTGCTCCTTCCCCTAATTTCCCCCCAGTTTGGTCCCATAAGATTTAGGCCTAGTAATAGAGTGACCAGTCCTGCCAGCTGAGTTTGCATTGAGCTGAGGGATTCCCGGAAGGAACGTGGGACTTTCAGTGTTGACACTGAGAAAGTCTCCTGCAAACCAGGACAAGTTGGTAACCCTAATCCCAGCAGTGCTCATTGTGTGCCTCAGCAGTCCAGGGCCTTCTGAATTAAAGAAGCAGCCAGGCAATGTGTCAGCTTGTCTTTACCTAGAAGCCCAGACCCTGTAATTCAGAAGAAAAGGAAAGGGGTCAGTTCTGCTCTCAACTGTGTAAAGGGACAAAACCCACCACGTGTATTTCGACAATGTTCACGGAAGAAATTCAGAAGTGGTAATTTTAGGTTAGGGTAAATTCAAAAAAATGACAGTCAGTAAAACATTATCCCAGGGGTCAAGGATGACTGGAGCTCTGCCTGCTGAACTCTTCCTTGTGCGAGTCTCGCTAATCTTATCATCAAGAAGAGTTTTCATTAGAAAATACCATTAAGGGCCAGTCGCCGTGGCTCCCGCCTGTAATCTTATCTCTTTGGGAGGCCAAGGAGGGTGGATCACCTGAGGCCGGGAGTTGGAGAACAGCCTGGCCAACATGGCGAAACTCTGTCTTTGTCAAAAATACAAAAATCTGCCCTGTGAGGTGGTGCATGCTTATAATCCCAGCTACTCAGGAGGCTGAGGCATGAGAATCACTTGAACCCGGGAGGAGGCGGAGGTTGCAGTGAGCCAAGATCGCACCACTGCACTCCAGCCTCTGTCTCAAAAACAAAAACAAACTATTAACAATTTTTAGTTGTGAGAAGATATAAACATTTCCATCTTAACCATTTTACGTGTACAGTTCTGTCACGTCAAGTACATTGACATTGTCATGCAACCATCACCACCATCCATCTCCAGAACCCTTTTCATCTTGCACAGCTGAAACCCTGTGCTCATTAAATAGCTCCCTATTCCATCCCTCCCCACAGCCACTGGCAGCCACCATCCTACTATTTGTCTCTATGAATTTGACTGCTCTGAGTACCTCAGATGAGTGGAATCACAGAGTATTTGTCTTTTTGTGACTGGCTCACGATAAAGACTTTTTAGATGACTGGTTGGAATTAGGAGCCGGTGGCACCACAACTGGCCCAGGCCTCTCATCTCCTTTTTCTCCTTTTTCCCTGTTCCACCAATACAACAGCTGTGGACACATGGGTCTCATCTTTGCGGTCCCTAACACAGTGGTTCTCATGCTTGTTTATGTTAGAATCACCTGGGAAAGTTTTCCAACTACTCTTGCCTGGACCACATTCCAGGTTAATTATATCAGAATCTCAGGGAATGAGGGCTTACGTACGCATCGTTTAGAAATCACCCCAGGCATCTCAAATTTGCAGTGGAAATTGCTGTCCACACCAAGTTGAGGAGCTGAAAGGTAGACTAACAGTGGGTAAATCGAAGAGTTTAAGGTAGATGGTCTTTAAGGTCTTTTTATATTCTAAAATGTGCAAAGTCAGCTAGTATCTTTCTAATTCTCAACCAGCAGTGGTTGAGTGGATTCTCCTATACCTGAGGGGAGCTGGGTGGACACTCTCTGGAGTGTGGCTCCCCCTGCAGTTCAGTTATATGTTATGACCACCCCACTTTAGAGCCCTCTTAGCCACCCAAGTAGGCGCTGGACATTGTCATTCCCCTGTCACGTGCATTCAACAAATACTTATTAAGATGGCTCACATTTCCTTTTAAAACACGCAAGCCGAGAGATAATTATAATTGTGCTCATTCCATGGACTTCTAAAGACTGAGATTTCTAAATGATTTTAAGGCCAAATGAAGGACGTTGCAGGAATGTTGATTCCAGCTTCGTGGAAGAAATAGTTTTCTGCAATGAGAGTGGTTTAATAGAATGAGGATCCTCGTGCAAGTGATTCCCTTGGTTCTAGTGCTACACACTCGTAATTGGAATACTGACTGTAACGGATGCTGTAGGATAAGATTCTCAAAGTAGAAGAAACTAGACTGACGTATGAGGCCCTTCTAACTCCAAAATGCAATAATTTTAATCCCGATAGTGGAAGAACGACGTAAGATGCAGGAATGGCTTCTGAGCTGAGAAATGCAGCAGCTCCATAATTCTGATTAGTTCAACTTTCAACCACTTCCCAAGGACTGAGTTATTAACTGTAAAATAGCCAAAAATGAACACAAGTGGGTCTCGTTATCAAGAAAATTCATGATAACACTAAGAATCAGAACTTCTAAAGAAGATTAATTAGGGGGTTGATTATTTGCATTGCAAAATAATTCCTGACTTCATGAAATCATTTTTGGATACTAGACTTCCTGTGAGCATCTTAGTATCGATTTATAGGTCACCAGTCACTTAGCCAAGGTGCTTAGGAGAGTAAACTCTTAACTAACCACCTCTCTTTAGTGCCTATTTGGAAATAATAAACATCTGAGATGTTTCCTAATTGTCATTAGGAAAACAATATAATTTCACTACAGGTATTTAGACACTCCATCAGAAAACACAAAACATCCAAAAATTCAATGCAGAAATAACTACAATTTCTTGAGTACTATAATATATCAAAAATACCATTGCATTTAATCCTTACATAATCCTTGTAAAGCAATATATTATTATTATTATTTTTTTTTTTTTGAGATGGAATTTCGTTCTTGTTGCCCAGGCTGGAGTGCAATGGCGCGATCTCGGCTCACTGCAACCTCCACCTCCCGGGTTCAAGCGATTCTCCTGCCTCAGCCTCCCGAGTAGCTGGGATTACAGGTGCCCGTCACCATGCCCAGCTATTTTTTTGTATTTTTTGTGGAGACAGGGTTTCACCATGTTGGCCAGGCTTGTCTTCAACTCCTGACCTCAGGTGATCCGCCCAGCAATATATTATTATCTCAGCTTGGTCAAGTAATTTATTCAGGAGCACCAAATTATGTACAGCCCAAATCTTTCTGATTCTTTCCCTTATACCAAGTTACCCCAATTAACATCTCTTAGAACAAAATTGCTGACAGACAGCTTGGAGACCATGTGTGTTTGGGTTAATTTTTGCCCTTAAAATATTTTCAATATGTGTTGCCAGTGTTTAAATGTTAGATTTCACATAAAAGTCTCGATGTCCTGGCTGTCTCAAAGAATCAGAATGTCTGGAAGCCGTGTCCCTGTGGTCCTGATGGTGACAGGCTGGGTGGGTCCCACCTCAGCAGGGGCTTGAGTTCTGCAGATTGTGCTGGTTCCCACCTCTCTGTGTTGCATCCCCGGAAGGGAAGCGAGCGTCATCTGGGATTTATCCCCTCCCATCCAGCCCTCATTGCTTACATTGTTATCTACCTGGCACCTGTTGGCACTGCATTTGCAACCCCAAATAAAATCTCTCTTCCACTTTCCTTGCCCTAATTCAGATTCCAAATGCTCTGGTTCCATATGTCTCAAACTCATTTTTGCATTGTTCTCATTTCCCAAGAGTAATTGGGCTTAAAGAATATTCATCTTAAAATTCTTCTGAACACAAGTAATTCTATGCCATTGTTTCCTCACCTGTTGGGGAGTTTTTGCCTGTGCACTTAATAGCCCGTCTTGTTTTCATTTCTTCCTGCTCCTGGGGGGCTAGGTTTGGTGTTGCTGGTGATGGTGGGGGAGGAAAAATGCCTTCAAGTTATCTCTGGGATGACCAATGAGCTGTGACCAGCAAGCTGGGACCACTGACCTGGTGGAATGGCCTTAGTGAGTAATAGACAGCAGTGATGTGTCAGCCTTTTTCTGGCCCAGGAACAGCCAAACCTCTTGTATTTCAGCGGCCTAGTTCCCAATAGACCCTGACGGCCCTCCAGGTCGTCTTCGCACCTACCCCTTGCTCCATATCACTCCCCTCCACCCCATAATATTATAGAAGGACACCTAGTCAGACAAAATGATGCAACTTAATTTTATTAGGACAAGGCTGGTGGGCACTAGAGTGGCACCTCCCAGGGCCAGGAGAGGCACTGGGGAGGGGTCACAGGATGCCAGGCAGGCACCTAGAAGCCACAGCTGCCCTCCACAGAGCGGCATTGCACCATGCGCAGGAATGTCTCGACCTTGTCCATGTCCTTCCTGAAGCAGTGGAGCAGCCCGTAGTTCTTGAGCAGTGTGTCATGGTTGTGCGAGTTTGTGTCAAACTTGCTGTAGGTCTGCTTGAGGGTCTGCCCAGTACGGGGGCTGCCGTCTTCCAGCCTCTGCAAAGTGAAGGAAGAGAAGGAGAGGCCAAGCGCTTGGGCACTGTTCCCTCCCTCTCATTCATCCATTTTCCTCCCTCCCCTTCAGGGTGTAGAGAAAGGCCTGGAGGATTCGCCAGGGGAAATGAAGAATAAGGGTGAGTTCTCTTGGGTCAGCGCCTGACTGCTAGAAAGAGGGCAGCAGTGTTTCCCTCCCCAAGCCAGTGGGGCTCCAGGATTGGGGACCCCTGGCTCCACCCTCACCCCCATCAGCGTTTGGATGCCTTCTTCTAGGTCCTTTAGGAGGTCATAGTCATTGCTGTCCGAGGTGTCATACACCAGGCTGTTGGTGAAGATACTCCTGAGGAACCGCACGGGCTCCAGCCACGACTCGATGAGCAGCAGGGAGATGCGGAGCAGCTCTGAGTTCTGCAGGGGAAGGACCGGTAGTGGCTGTGCTGCCCGGGGGCTCTGACCACAGGTCTGCCCCATCCCCGCCTGGGGAGAAGGCATCCACTCACGGATTTCTGCTGTGTTTCCTCCATGTTGGAGGGTGTCGGAATAGAGTCTGAGAAGCAGAAGGAGGCCTGGGAGTCATGCAGGAATGAATACTTCTGTTCCTTTGGGATATAAGCTTCTTCCTAGGAGAAGGACCACCCCCCCAAGAAGGACCGCTGTTTTCTATGCTGGAGACCAGCTCCCATTGTTACTTTTCTGGGAACCTGGCTCAGCCTATGCTCATCTGCCTGCATTTTCGCTCCAGAAAACAACCCTGAACTCCTTAGTCTCCTCCCATTACTTCCCCAGTGGGGGAAAGTCACCCCTTCTTGCCACCCCTGACCTGCACCCATTCCCCAAGAGCTTACAAACTCCTGGTAGGTGTCAATGGCCAGCTGGTGCGCACGATGGGCTTGGAGCATAGCGTGGTCAAAGAGCTTGGATAAGGGAACGGTTTGGACGGCACCAGCCTCTTGAAGCCAGGGCAGGTAGAGCAGGGCAAAAGCCAGGAGCAGGGACGTCCGGGAGCCTGGGGAGAAACCAGAGGGCAACGGAGGGAGCCAGAGAGCAGGAGGCCAGCACTCTCCCTGTTCCAGGAGCTGCTTGTTTTTTTCTCTCTCTCCGTCCTTCCAGGGACCAGGAACATTCAGAGATTGGCCAATATATCTGGGCTTCGATGGCGATATTTACATTCAGAAGCCCCAAACCTAAGGGTTAGTGCCCCCATCCCATCTACAGGGCGCCGCCTTTCCCCTTGGGCCCCCCTGTGCCCAAGGGGGTTTTAAGGGCGCTTACCTGCAGCCATTGCAGCTAGGTGAGCTGTCCACAGGACCCTGAGTAGTTCCGGGAGTTGGGCCTTGGGATCCTGGAGCTGGTCTCTTGTGGGCCCTTTTTATACCCTGGCCCCTTCTCTCTCCCTGCTTGACCCCACCTGTTTCTGTGTACATTTATGCATGGGGCCACTGACGGGCTTGTGCTACTGGATAATTTAGAAGCTCCTCCCACACATGCTGGGATCATGCCCCCGGCTTGTCATCTTTCCCTTCCCACCGTCACCAGCGTTGTGAGGGTTGTGCACAGAGTGTCAGCCAGAGACAGCACCCAACTTGTTCTCTCTTTAAGGGTCAGGTGGTGCCCTCTGGCAGCAGGCCATGGTGGCCAACCTGAACGCGGGGAAGGATGTCAGGATAGCCAGTACTTGAGACCCTACCGACCCCATCCCACTCTCTATCCTATTCCTTTCCTCCTCCCCGCATGTTTCCCCTCTACCCACCAGGCAGAATGTGTGTGTTGGGAAAAGGGGCCAAACACAGCCAATAGATTGTGGGGGTTCTGAGCACCATTCAGTCCTGAATTCCACTTTTGCTGACTCCTCCTGGGCCAGCCTGAGTCAGCCGGATGCAGTTCTAACACTGACCAGTAGAGGGAACCAACCCCACACTTTGATCTCCGCTTTCCCTGATCCTTGGGGCGGAGTGGTTGGGTGGCGGGGGGGGGGGGGGGGGGGCCCCTCCACCAGGTCCCTGGGGACGAAGAACCCAGACTCAAGGTATTGCCCCAGCTCCCTGGACCTGCACCAGAGATGCAAACCAAGAAACAGAAATCCCGGGAACAGACACGGACCACAAGGGCTTCCACCCATAGCCCTGAAACCATCAGAGAATCTCAAAGTTAGAAGAGCTCTTGAAGATTTGAGTCTCTTCCCCAGCTTTAGAACTCAGAACACATCACGCCGACAGATGCCCTATCCAGCCATGGAAGCCCGTCCTCTTTTTACTCCTCCTCCTTTCCAGACCTGCGTAGAGCTTATCCAGTTGCCAAGGGCCTGCCTGTGCATTCTCACGTCTGACCTGCCACTTGTCTTGTGTAGGAGGTGTGCATATCATCCCATTTCACACATCAGGAGACTGAGGCTCAGAGAGACTGACTGCATGAGCTACCTCAGCCAGGGCAGCAGATCTCCACAACTTTGCTCTTCCCACATTGCGTCATTTAAAGCCCTTTCTCCAGGCCGAGCAAGCTGGCTCATGCCTGTAATCCCAGCACTTTGGGAGGCTGAGGTGGGTGGATCACTTGAGGTCAGGAGTTCAAGGTCAGACTAGCCAACATGGCAAAACTCCATCTCTACTATAAATACAAAAGTAGCTGGGTGTGGTGGCGCAAGCCTGTAATCCCAGTTACTCGGGAGGGTGAGGTGGTAGAATCACTTGAACCCAGGAGGCAGAGGTTGCCGTGAGCCAAGATCACTGCACTCCAGCCTGGGCGACAGAGTGAGACTCCATTTCAACAACCACAACAAGAAGAAAAAAGTCCTTTCTCCAGAACAGGTAGTGTGGTGTTACTCAGTTATTTACTTATTTTAGTTTCTTTCTTTCCTTCCTTCCTTCCTTCTTTCCTTCCTTCCTTCCTTCCTTCCTTCTTTCTTCTTTCTTTCTTTCTTTCTTTCTTTCTTTCTTTCTTTCTTTCTTTCTTCTTTCTTTCTTCTTTCTTTCTTTCTTTCTTTCTGCTTTCTTTCTTTCTTTCTTCTTTCTTTCTTTTCTTTCCTCTTTCCTCTTTCCTTCTTTCTTTCTTTTCTTTCCTCTTTCTTTCTTTCTTTCTTTCTTTCTTTTCTTCTTTCTTTCTTTCTTTCTTTCTTTCTTTCTTTCTTCTTTCTTTCTTTCTTTCTTTCCTTTCTTTTCTGTTTTTGATGGAGTCTCATTCTGTCGCCCAGGTTGGAGTGCAGTGGCATGATGTTGCCTCACAGCAACCTCCACCTCCTGGGTTCAGGTGATTCTCCTGCCTGACTCTCCTTAGTAGCTGGGAGTACAGTCGCCTGCCACTATGCCAGGCTAAATTTTGTACTTTTTTAGTAGAGATGGGGTTTCACTATGTTAGCCAGGCTGCTCTCAAACTCTTGACTTTAGGTGATCCACCCTCCCTGGCCTCCCAAAGAACTTAGATTACTGGCATAAGTCACCGCCCCCAACAGTTATTTCAGCTTCTAAATCCCTCTGAGTGCAGGAATCCTGCCCCAACACAGGGGCCCTTTGCCTCATTCTGTGGTTCCATAAGGGGCAGATTGTTCTTTCTCAATTCCCAGGTGAGAATGGCCCAGTGGCATGGGGTGCCTTGTGGAAAACTCACAGCAGGACAAGGCAAAGGCAGAGAAGGCCAGGACTGAGCATCCTGTCTCCTGGTGCCCAGGGTTGGGGCTATTTCAATATCATCTGGAGGTCACAAGCATCAGATGCCCCCGAGATGAGAGCAGGAAAGAACACCCTCTCCAGTGGTGAAATCTTCCTCCACCCTGAGTTTATGAGCATCTGGCACTTGATGCTGTAGAAACACAAGCAAGCAAACAAGCAAACGCTTCTAGAAGTGGTTGGCTGTGGTGTTGGCAACCAACATTGAAAACTCACACCCCTGTGGCCTAGGATGTGAATGCTGGGGCCCTGCCATCTCCCCCCTTTCAGAGCTGAAGACCGAGCTCCTTTTTCTCCTGTCATTCCTGAAGCATTACCGGACCAGCACCCCAGACTCATCATCTGCTGGGAGGGCACTGTGCTGTGGGCTGTTTTCCAGGCAGGCCTGTGAGAGGATCCAAGAGGGGTGTCATCAATGATACCAGCTCTGAGAAATATGGGGCCAAGGGAGGGTGGAGTCACCACTTTCTGCTGCTCCTTCCAGCACCAGCAAAGAGGAGGAGCCAGGTGGGAATGGAAGGAGGTACCTGAGCTCCATGTAGCTTTCTGCCTCCCCCACCATCCTTCCTCCAATGTCAGCTGGGACAGGCAGCCCCCATGACAGGGCCTTTTAGCCAGTTCTGGGGACTTAGATGAGGATTTTCGGCCATGGAAGAAGTCTCCAGCCTCCCTTAGGAAGGAGGGTGGCAGGGGTCCTAGTTGGGGACCACTGCATAACTCCGCAGGTGGGCACAGGGGTGGCGAGGCTCCCTAGACAGGTTACTGCCAGGAACACGTGGGAGCAG
Source organism: Nomascus leucogenys (assembly GCF_006542625.1). Classification (NCBI taxonomy): domain Eukaryota; kingdom Metazoa; phylum Chordata; class Mammalia; order Primates; family Hylobatidae; genus Nomascus; species Nomascus leucogenys. The sequence continues at coordinate 59,113,377 of NC_044399.1, forward strand.
CCAGGGCAGGGGAGTGTCTCCTCTCACCTCTCCACTTCTGTTGACCCCAGAAATATGGTGACTCGGAGGACTCTAGGGACCCCTGGGGAAACACCTTTATAAGGGGTTACCATGGCACCCATGGACCAGAGGGAAGAACTGAGGCCCATAGGTATGGTAAGAGGTCAATGATCCTTTTCTCTAGTCTAGATCTTCCCAGAGTCGTGAGCAATGGAGACCATGTCCATCATTCATCGCTAGTAAAAAATCAACTTTGAATTAGACTTGGGATTCTCCTGACAGTACTGGGAAGTCACCCACTGTTGGGGCATCACTTGAGGCCAGATCCCTGGCTCCTGCAGGCTGAGAGACCACCCAGCAAGGGCCTCCACATGGCCAGTGGGGAGAGGGTGGGCTTTGCACCTCTGGCGCCAGCTTCAAAAGGCTCAGAATAGGCCGGGCGCGTTGGCTCACCCCTGTAATTCCACCACTTTGGGAGGCCAAGGTGAGTGGACCATTAGGTCAGGAGTTCAAGACCAACCTGGTCAAGATGGTGAAATCCCGTCTCTACTAAAAATAGAAAAATTAGCTGAGCGTGGTGGCAGGCTCCTGTAATCCCAGCTACTCAGGAGGCTGTGGCAGGGAATTGCTTGAACCCGGGAGGTGGAAGTTGTAGTGAGCCAAGATTGCACCACTGCACTCCTGCCTGGGCAACAGAGCGAGACTCTGTATCAAGAAAAAAAGAGAAAGCTCAATATAATCTCACAATCACCTTGGTTCTTTTAAAGAACCTCCCTTTATAATTTAGGATCCATGAATTTTTCTGTGTGTTTGGAAGCCCTTCCTATGTCCAACCTTGACTAACTCTAGGGTTCAGTGTGCCTGCTGTGGAAAGTCACAGATCTGCTGTTGACCCTAAAGTGGTGTCTTTCAGGCTTTGCGATCTCCTGTTAGGCTCAAGACTGTGGGGTTGAGGACAATCACATTTTTCGAAGCCATTCTCACCGGTCTTAGGGCTCGCCTCCGAGGGACTGCTGGGTGCTCCTTCCACTCCCACTTTGGTGATCTGAGGCGCACACTTCTCACCTGCAGCTCTGTTCTTTCTTCCTTGAGATCAGAGGCTGGTTATTGTACTGGGACATACTCTACCTCCTTTTGGCTTCTAATGTCCTTTCTATGAGTTTGCTACCGAGTCAATTACTCGGCTCATTGGATTAAGGTCTTCAGAGAATATTATATGGGATTCCCAAGGGCTGTCCTAGGGGAGGTGAGGAAGATGATCAATGCTTCTGCGTGTCCACCATGTGCTTGGCACTCTACTGACCATAGGGATGTGAGTGAGGATACTGAGGCCCAAAGAGATAAGGTGCTTGCCTGGAGCTCTCCCAGTTCCTAAGTGACGGCTCTCCAAGGGCCCCGGGCTTTCCTTCCATGCCAAGCTCTTTAGAAACCTCATCTAGTAAAGGTGGTGGCACTACTAGGCATGGACAGAACTTGCCTCGGTGCAAAGCTAGCAGGACAGGGGTCAAGTCCCTGCACAGAGGATGTTCAATGAAGATGGGGGGAGTTGAACACAAGGAACTTCAGCTGCAGAATGAGGTGTCCATAGGCATTAAGGAAAGTGGTAGAAAACAAGCACCCAGCGTAGCTCGGGTTAGTGAACCGAGGCACTTCATGCTGCATGTTTGTATTGCACGTTTCAGTGTACATCGTGTTTCACTTCCTGTATCTCGTTGGACCCTTCAGTTTGCCACATGGTATGTCCAGGGGGTTCAGGCACGGAGGAAGGGCCTCGGAAGGCTTGGGGAGGAGAGGGGCAGGCACTGCTGTGTATATTGATGGGGGGATTGTTTGCACTGGTTGATGATCTCTGAACAACCAAGAAGTACACAACGATCTACCTAACCGGACGTGCTAAGTAATTTCACTTTGGGGATTATTCTCCAGGGAGACAATCCATTGATAGAGAAGTGAAAAGCATTGAGATGTGTCTAGTAGTTGTAGGAAGTCTGGGGTGCTTTCCTGATGGGGTGCCCTCAGCTGGAAATAGTCTCTCCTTCCTTTGACCTGTCCTGTGGCTATTTGCAGACATTTTATTCCTCTTACCAGACTGTAAGCTCTTTGGGGCTGTATTTCTGCCTTTTGTCTATTCATTCATTCACTCATTCTTCTATTCGGGCATTCACCAATTCCACAAGTAGTTGTTGCCTATAACATGTGCCAGAGATTCTACCAGGCAGATGGGCATATCTAGATAAACAAAAGACACGATCCTTTCTCTTCTGGAGCTAACAATCTACTGGGGGCAGAGATAATAGCAAAAAAGTAAATATATAACAGTAAAATAGAAATTTCGAATTGGGAATATTCCCATGAGGAAAATAGCTAAGATGTGGAGGGAGAGAATAAGCCAGAAGGTGACGGGACGAGGCAGCTGACAGCCCCAGGCCCAGGAATTCAACAGGCATCTACTGAGTGGACCCAACGCATGAGAGGACAGTGCCAAGCAAAGAACTCAAATGTCCAACCGGCTGGGCATGACCAGGTAGCCCATGCTGTGTCTGGACGTCCTCCTGCTGGTGTAGTTATTTTAAAATCACAAGGACAGGGAAGGGCGCAGTGGTTCACTCCTGTAATCCCAGCAATTTGGGAGGCCGAGGTGGATAGATCACCTGAGATCAGGAGTTGGGACCAGCCTGGCCAATATGGTGAAACCCCGTCTCTACTAAAAATACAAAAATTAGCTGAGGCTGGTCGTGCATGCCTGGAATCCCAACTATTCGGGAGGCTGAGGCAGGAGAATCACTTGAACCCAGGAGGCGGAGATTGTAGTGAGCGAAGATCGTGCCACTGCGCTCCAGCCTGGTTCCCAATAGACCCCGCAGGCCCTACAGGTCGTCTTCCCAACCTGCCCCTTGCTCCATACCACCCCCCTCCACCCCATAATATTATAGAAGAACACCTAGTCAGACAAAATGATGCAACTTAATTTTATTAGGACAAGGCTGGTGGGCACTGGAGTGGCACCTTCCAGAACCAGAAGAGGCACTGGGGAGGGGTCACAGGGATGCCACCCGGGCAGTTAGAAGCCACAGCTGCCCTCCACAGAGCGGCACTGCACGATGCGCAGGAATGTCTCGACCTTGTCCATGTCCTTCCTGAAGCAGTAGAGCAGCCCGTAGTTCTTGAGCAGTGCGTCATCGTTGTGCGAGTTTGTGTCAAACTTGCTGTAGGTCTGCTTGAAGATCTGCCCAGTCCGGGGGCTGCCATCTTCCAGCCTCTGCAAAGTGAAGGAAGAGAAGGAGAGGCCAAGCGCTTGGGCACTGTTCCCTCCCTCTCATTCATCCATTTTCCTCCCTCCCCTTCAGGCTGTAGAGAAAGGCCTGGAGGATTCACCAGGGGAAATGAAGAATAAGATGAGTTCTCTTGGGTCAGGGCCTGACTGCCAAAAAGAGGGCAGCAGTTTTTCTCTAACACAGCTCTCAAAGGCAGTGGGGCTCCAGGATTGGAGAACACTGGCACTACCCTCACCCCCATCAGCGTTTGGATGCCTTCCTCTAGGTCCGTTAGGAGGTCATAGACGTTGCTGTCTGAGGCGCCATACACCAGGCTGTTGGCGAAGACGCTCCTGAGGAACCGCACGGGCTCCAGCCACGACTGGATGAGCAGCAGGGAGATGCGGAGCAGCTCTAGGTTCTGCAGGGGAAGGACCGGCAGTGGCTGTGCTGCCCGGGGGCTCTGACCACAGGTCTCCCCCATCCCCACCTGGGGAGAAGGCATCCACTCACGGATTTCTGTTGCGTTTCCTCCCTGTTGGAGGGAGTCGGAATAGACTCTGAGAAGCAGAGGGAGGTCTGGGGGTTCTGCAGGAATGAATACTTCTGTTCCTTTGGGATATAGGCTTCTTCCTAGGAGAAGGACCGCCCACCAAGGTCTACGCTGGAGACCAGCTCCCATTGTTACTTTTCTGGGAACCTCACTCAGCCTATGCTCATCTGCCTGCATTTTCACTTCAGAAAACAACCCTGAGCTCCTTAGTCTCCTCCCATTACTTCCCCAGCGGGGGAAAGTCACCCTTTCCTGCCACCCCTGACGCGCACCCATTCCCAAGAGCTTACAAACTCCTGGTAGGTGTCAAAGGCCAGCTGGTGCAGGCGATGGGCACGGAGCATAGCGTTGTCAAAAAGCCTGGATAAGGGAATGGTTGGGAAGGCACTGCCCTCTTGAAGCCAGGGCAGGCAGAGCAGGGCAAAAGCCAGGAGCAGGGAGGTCCGGGAGCCTGGGGAGAAACCGGAGGGTAACAGAGGGAGTTGGAGAGCAAGAGTCCAGCGCTCTCCCTGCCCCAGGAGCTGTTTGTTTTTCTCTCCCCATCCCTCCAGAGACCAAGAACTTTCTGAGATTGGCCAAATACTGGGCTTAGATGCCGATACTAACATTCAGAAGGCCCAAACCTGAGGGTCAGTGCTCCAGTCCCATCTACAGGGCGCCGTCTCTCCCCTCGGGACACATCGTGTCCAAAGGGATTTTAGGGGCACTTACCTGCAGCCATTGCAGCTAGGTGAGCTGTCCACAGGACCCTGAGTGGTTCGGGGAGTTGGGCCTTGGGATCCTGGAGCTGGTCTCTTGTGGGCCCTTTTTATACCCTGGCCCCTTCTCTCTCGCTGTTGCCCCCACATGTTTCTCTGTACATTTATGCATGGGGCCACTGACGTGCCTGTGCTAATGGATAATTTAGAAGCTCCTCCCACACATGCTGGGATCATGCCCCCTGGCTTGTCATCTTTCCCTTCCCACTGTCACCAGCGTTGTGAGGGTTATGCACAGAGTGTCAGCCAGAGACAGCACCCAACTTGTTCTCTCTTTAAGGGTCAGGTGGGTGCCCTCTGGCAGCAGGCCATGGTGGCCAACCTGAAGCGGGGAAGGATGTCAGGATAGCCAGTCCTTGAGACCCCTACCGACCCCATCCCACTCTCTATCCTGTTCCTTTCCTCCTCCCCGCATGTTTCCCCTCCACCCACCAGACAGAATGTGTGTGTAGGGAAAAGGGGCCTAGCACAGCCAATAGATTGTGGGGGTTCTGAGCACCATTCAGTCCTGAATTCCACTTTTGCTGAGGACTCCTGGGCCCGCCTGAGTCAACTGGATGCAGTTCTAACACTCACCACTAGAGGGAACCAACCCCACACTTTGATCTCCCCTTTCCCTGAGCATTGCGGGGGGGCGGGGGGGCGGGGGGGGGGAAACTCCCCCAGATCCCTGGGGACGAAGAACCCAGACTCAAGGTATTGAGCCAGCTCCTTGGACCGGTAGCAGAGATACAAACCAAGAAACCGAAATCCCGGGAACAGACACGGACCACAAGCGCTTCCTCCCATAGCCCTGAAACCATCAGAGAATCTCAAAGTTTGAAGGGCTCTTGAAGATTTGAGTCTCTTCCCCAGCTTTGGAACTCAGAACACATCACGCCGAAAGATGCCTTATCAGGCCGGGCGCAGTGGCTCATACCTGTAGTCCCAGCACTTTGGGAGGCCGAGGCGGGCGGATCACGAGGTCAGGAGATCAAGACCATCTTGGCTAACCAGGTGAAACCCACTCTCTACTAAAAATACAAAAAAATTAGCTGGGCTTGGTGGTGGGCGCCTGTATTCCCAGCTACTTGGGAGGCTGAGGCAGGAGAATGGCGTGAATCCGGGAGGCGGAGCTTGCAGTGAGCCGAGATTGCGCCACTACACTCCAACCTTGGCAACAGAGCAAGACTCCATCTCAAAAAAAAAAAAAAAGACGCCCTATCCAGCCATGGAAGCCCCTCCTCTTTTTTCTCCTCCTCCTTTTCAGATCTGTATAGAGCTTTTCCAGTTGCCAAGGGCCTGCCTGTGCATTCTCACGTCTGACCTGCCACTTGTCTTGTGAAGGAGGTATTATTTTCATCCGATTTCACAGATCAAGAAACTGAGGCTCAGAGAGACTGATTGCATGAGCTACCTCAGCTGGGGCAGCAGATCTCCACAACCTTGCTCTTCCCACATTGCGTCATTTAAAGTTCTTTCTCCAGGCCGGGCACGGTGGCTCACGCTTGTAATCCCCACACTTTGGGTGGCTTGAGGTGGGTGGATCACTTGAGGTCAGGAGTTCAAGGCTGGACTGGCCAACATGGCAAAACTCCGTCTCTACTAAAAGTACAAAAATTAGCTGGACGTGGTGGTGTGAGCCTGTAATCCCAACTACTCGGGAGGCTGAGGCGGGAGAATCACTTGAACCCAGAGGCAGAGGTTGCCGTGAGCCAAGATTGCGCCACTGCACTCCAGCCTGGGCAACAGAGCAGAACTCCGTCTCAAATAATAATAATAATAATAATTTTTTTTTCTCCAGAGCGGGTAGTGTGATGCTACTGAGTTATTTAGTTATTTTAGCTTCTTCCATGTTCTTCCAATGTCAACTGGGACAGGGAGCCCCTGATGACAGGGCCTTTTTGCTAGTGCTGGGGACTTAAATGTGGATTTTTGGCCATGGAAGAAGTCTCCAGCCTCCCTTAGGAATGAGGGTGGCAGGGGCCCTAGTTGGGGACCACTGCATAACTCCGCAGGTGGGCACAGGGGTGGCGAGGCTCCCCAGACAGGTTACTGCCAGGAACACGTGGGAGCAGCCAGGGCAGGGGAGTGTCTCCTCTCACCTCTCCACTTCTGTTGACCCCAGAATTATGGTGACTCAGAGGACTCTAGGGACCCCTGGGGAAACACCTTTATAAGGGGTTACCATGGCAACCATGGACCAGAGGGAAGAACTGAGGCCCACAGGTGTGGGTAGAAGTCGGTGATCCTTTTCTCTAGTCTAGGTCTTCCCAGAGCCTTGAGCAATGGAGACCATGTCCATCATTCATTGCTAGTAAAAAATCAACTTTGAATTAGACTTGGGATTCTCCTGACAGTACTGGGAAGTCACCCACTGTTGGGGCGTCACTTGAGGCCAGATCCCTGGCTCCTGCAGGCTGGAGCCTCTCCCCACATGGCCAGTGGGGAGAGGCTGGGCTTCGCACCTCTGGTGTCAGCCTCAAAAGGCTCAGGAAAGGTTGGGCGCAAGCCTGTAATCCCACCACTTTGGGAGGCCAAGATGGATGGATCATGAGTTCAGGAGTTCAAGACCAGCCTGGCCAAGATGGTGAAATCCCGTCTCTACTAAAAATACAAAAATTAGCCAGATGTGGTGGCAGGCGCCTGTAATCCCAGCTATTCAGGAGGCTGAGGCAGGGAATTGCTTGCACCCACGAGGTGTAGGTTGCAGTTAGCTGAGATCATGCCACTGCACTCCAGCCTGGGCGACAGAGCGAGACTCCACATCCAAAAAAAAAAAAAAAAAAAAGCTCAGGATAAATCTCAGAATCATCTTGGTTCTTTTAAAGAACCTCCCTTTATAATTTAGGATCCATGGTTTTCTCTGTGTGTTTGGAAGCCTTTCCTATGTCCAACCTCGACTAACTCTAGGGTTCTGTGTGCCTGCCGTGGAAAGTCACAGATCTGCTGTTGACCCTAAAGTGGTGTCTTTCAGGCTTTGCGGTCTCCTGTTAGGCTCAAGACTGTGGGGTTGAGGACAATCACATTTTTCGAAGCCATTCTCACCGGTCTTAGGGCTCGCCTCCGAGGGACTGCTGGGTGCTCCTTCCACTCCCACTTTGGTGATTTGAGGCTCACACTTCTCACCTGCAGCTCTGTTCTTTCTTCCTTGAGATCAGAGGCTGGTTATTGTACTGGGACATACTCTACCTCCTTTTGGCTTCTAATGTCCTTTCTATGAGTTTGCTACCAAGTCAATTACTCGGCTCATTGGATTAAGGTCTTCAGAGAATATTATGTGGGTCTTCCCAAGGGCTCTCCTAGGGGAGGTGAGGAAGATGATCAATGCTTCTGCGTGTCCACCATGTGCTTGGCACTCTACTGACCATAGGGATGTGAGTGAGGATACTGAGGCCCAAAGAGATAAGGTGCTTGCCTGGAGCTCTCCCAGTTCCTAAGTGACGGCTCTCCAAGGGCCCCGGGCTTTCCTTCCATGCCAAGCTCTTTAGAAACCTCATCTAGTAAAGGTGGTGGCACTACTAGGCATGGATAGAACTTGCCTCGGTGCAAAGCTAGCAGGACAGGGGTCAAGTCCCTGCACAGAGGATGTTCAATGAAGATGGGGGGAGTTGAACACAAGGAACTTCAGCTGCAGAATGAGGTGTCCATAGGCATTAAGGAAAGTGGTAGAAAACAAGCACCCAGCGTAGCTCGGGTTAGTGAACCGAGGCACTTCATGCTGCATATTTGTATTGCACGTTTCAGTGTACATCGTGTTTCACTTCCTGTATCTCGTTGGACCCTTCAGTTTGCCACATGGTATGTCCAGGGGGTTCAGGCACGGAGGAAGGGCCTCGGAAGGCTTGGGGAGGAGAGGGGCAGGCACTGCTGTGTATATTGATGGGGGGATTGTTTGCACTGGTTGATGATCTCTGAACAACCAAGAAGTACACAACGATCTACCTAACCGGACGTGCTAAGTAATTTCACTTTGGGGATTATTCTCCAGGGAGACAATCCATTGATAGAGAAGTGAAAAGCATCGAGATGTGTCTAGTAGTTGTAGGAAGTCTAGGGTGCTTTCCTGATGGGGTGCCCTCAGCTGGAAATAGTCTCTCCTTCCTTTGACCTGTCCTGTGGCTATTTGCAGACATTTTATTCCGCTTACCAGACTGTAAGCTCTTTGAGGCTGGATTTCTTTATTTTTTTGAGACTGAGTCTTGCTCTGTCACCCAGGCTGGAGTGCAGTGGTGGGATCTTGGCTCACTGCAAGCTCCGCCCCCCCAGGTTCATGCCATTCTCCTGCCTCAGCCTCCCAAGTAGCTGGGACTGCAGGCACCTACCACCACGCCCAGCTAATTTTTTGTGTTTTTAGTAGAGATGGAGTTTCACTGTATTAGCCAGGATGGCCTCCATCTCTTGATCTCGTGATCCACCTGCCTCAGCCTCCCAAAGTGCTGGGATTACAGGCGTGAGCCACCGTGCCCGTTCTGAGGCTGGATTTTTGCCTTTCGTCTATTCATTCATTCACTCATTCTTCTGTTGGTGCATTCACCGATTCTACAAGTAGTTGTTGCCTATAACATGTGTGAGAGATTGTACCAGGCAGATGGCATATCTAGATAAACCAAAGACACGATCCTTTCTCTTCTGGAGCTAACAATCTACTGGGGGGGCAGAGAAAACATTTTACCATTACGTAATGTATATATATATAAAATGGTAAAAAAAAATACATTATATAATGTGTATATATATATATAAAATTGTAATATATACATATTTTTTTTTTTTGATGGAGTTTTGCTGTTGTTGCCCAGGCTGGAGTGCGATGGTACCATCTCGGCTCACTGCAACCTCCACTTCCTGGGTTCAAGTGATTCTCCTGCCTCAGCCTCCCGAGTAGCTGGGATTACAGGCATGTGCCACCATGCCCGATTAATTTTGTATTTTTAGTAGAGATGGGGTTTCACCATGTTTGTCAGGCTGGCCTCGAACTCCTGACCTCAGGTGCCTGACTCCACCCGCCTTGGCCTACCAAAATGCTGGGATTACAGGCATGAGCCACCGCACCCGGCCAGGTATATATATATGTTGGTAATATAATGGTAAAATAGAAATTTCTAACTGGGGACATTCCCATGAAGAAATTGCTAAGATATGGAGGGAGAGAATAAGCCAGGAGGTGAAGGGACGAGGCAGCTGGCACAGCCCCAGCCCCAGGCATTCAATAAGCATCTACTGAGTGGACCCAACGCATGAGAGGACAGTGCCAAGCAAAGAACTCAAATGTCCAACCGGCTGGGCATGGCCAGGTAGCCCATGCTGTGTCTGGACGTCCTCCTGCTGGTATAATTATTTTAAAATGACAAGGACAGGGAAGGGCGCAGTGGCTCATGTCTGTAATCCCAGCAATTTGGGAGGCCGAGGCGGGCGGATCACCTGAGGTCAGGAGTTGGGACCAGCCTGGCCAATATGGTGAAACCCCGTCTCTACTAAAAATACAAAAATTAGCAGAGCCTGGTAGTGGGCACTTATAATCCCAGCTACTTGAGAGGCTGAGGCAGGAGAATCGCTTGAACCCAGGAGGTGGAGGTTGCAATGAGCCAAGATCGTGCCATTGCACTCCAGCCTGGGCAACAAGAACAAAACTCTGTCTCAAAATAATAATAATAATAATAAATAAAATAACAAGGGCAGGAACTTGATTGTCAAATGCAAAGGGTGACAAGGCAGAGTGCCCAAGTTCCCAGGAATGTTCTATACAGACTCATAACTTACACGAAATTCTGCCTTCCCCTCCTGCCACATGGGGAAAGTGGTATTAGGTCTGGAGGGGTAATGCCTTTTTTAAAAAATTGAAAATTATATCAGGATCAGTCTAAGTGTGTTTTAACAAACTACACTCTGATTTAAGTCAGGAGATAATGCTCATTAATTTTTGTCCTCTGCAGTCACCTGTTTCCAAGTAAAGGCTTTTGGGTGAGAGAGGCGGGTGTCCCAAGTGGAAGGTTTATGGTTGTTTGCAGCTGAGTCAATGGCAGGACCGGAAGATGACATACAAGGAGCAGCTTGTAGATCTGAGACACACTCAGGAATGTCGCAGATGTGGGCTCTGAACCCACTTCTTGAGGTGAACAAAAGAGAGCAGACAGGGATCCAAATACCATGTTCCAAGATGGCTTTTTGTTGTTGTTGTTGTTGAGATAGAGTCTCACTCTGTCGCCTAGTCTGAAATGCAGTGGCATGATCTCGGATCTCAGCTCACTGCAACCTCCCCTTCCTAGGTTCAAGTGATTCTCCTGCTTCAGCCTCCCCAGTAGCTGGGATTACAGGCATACGCCACCATGCTTAGCTAATTTTTTTTTTTTTTTTTTGAGACTGAGTTTCGCTCTTGTTGCCCAGGCTGGAGTGCAATGGCGTGATCTCGGCTCACCGCAACTTCCGCCAGGTTCAAGAGATTCTCTTGCCTCAGCCTCCCAAGTAGCTAGGATTACAGGCATGTGCCACCAAGCTTGGCTAATTTTGTATTTTTAGTACAGATGGGGTTTCTCCATGTTGGTCAGGCTGGTCTCAAACTCCCAACCTCAGATGATCTGCCCGCCTCGGCCTCCCAAAGTGCTGGGATTACAGGTGTGAGCCACCACACTGGGCCTAATTTTTTTTATTTTTAGTAGAGATGGGGTTTCACCATGTTGGCCAGGCTGGTCTTGAACTCCTGACATCATGTGATCCACCTGCCTTGGCCTCCCAAGGTGCTAGGATTACAGGCGTGAACCACCGCACCCGGCCCCAAGATGGCTTTAGCGGCCCCTCAGAAAATCCTCAGCCAGACCAGATACCTACTAAGGGACCGAAATAGCCGCCGTTTTTTTGCGTTTTGTTTTGTTTTTCTGTCATTTCCAATTCTGCTGGAAAAACACCCAAAACCTCTGGTCATATCACCGCAACCCTAGCAGCACCTGCAGCAAGAGGGGAGGAAGTCAAGCTAGAATGGAGGAGGAACCAGCCTGTGCTTCAACCAGGGTCCCCGGGGAGCTGGCTGGATTCCCCCAGTGGGCAGTGGGGCATGTGCCCACCAGGGGCCTCATAGCTGTGTTCTGGGGAGGAGGCAGGCAGAGGGGGCAGCTGCAGAGCTGGGGTCCTGGAGGGATGGCACAGTGGCTTCCTCTCGAGGGTGCTCAGAGGCCTCCTACTAGGCCTTGGCAAGAAGGGGTGGGGCCTTTGGGGCCTCAAACCTTGTGAATCACAGGAAAAGCAAATCCCCCTTCAAAACACAAACATTTGAAGATAGCCAAAGTTGTCCCCGGATTCCCTCCTCCTTTTCCTCCTCCTTCAGTTCAGGGTCTTATTGCTGCAACGCCCTTCAAGAGGGGCGGCCGTGATGTAGTGGGGAGAATGCTGGACTTGGAGCCAGAAGGTCTAGGTGTGATTTTGGCCAGTTATGGTAATTTCCCTGGGCCTTGATTTCCTTGTTTGTAACAATCAGATAGTGCGACCCCCTTCCAGGGACATCAGGCAGAGTGTAAATGAAGATGGAGGTGTTCAATCCAGTTTTCTTGCATTTAAGAGGTGCTCAATATGTATTTGTTGGGCCCAATAAAAGCTTTTGGTTCATATTCTGTGTTCTGATTGTGGTGGTGGTGATACAAATCTGTACATTTGCCAAAATTGTGTACACCCAAAGGAAACAAACTCAATTTTTTTTTTTTTAAGATGGAGTTTTGCTCTTGTCACCCGGGCTGGAGTGCAGTGGCACAATCTCGGCTCACTGCAACTTCTGACTCTCAAGTTCGAGCAATTCTCCTGCCTCAGCCTCCCAAGTAGCTGGGATTACAGGCACCAGCCACCATGCCCGGCTAATTTTTGTATTTTTAGTAGAGACGGGGTTTCACTATGTTGGCCAGGCTTGTCTCGAACACCTGACCTCAGGTGATCCACCCGCCTAGGCCTCCCAAGTGCTGGGATTACAGGCATAAGCCAATGCGCCTGACCCTCAATTTTATTGTGATAATGTTTTACAAAACAACGTCCGGTCCAAATTCTTTCCCTCGGATGGGGTTTAGGATTCCCATTTCGCAGATGAAGCAACCTGAGATGTTTCTTGTTCCCATTGCCTATGTCAGTTCTGGGGAGACAGACATGATGTCCCCCAGAGTGTAAGCCCTTAAAACAGAAAAACAGACCGGGGAGGGCTCCTACGTTATAACCCATGAAGTCAAGCCCTTTGGGGTGTCTGGTGGAGGGGCCAAGGTCTATGCTCAAATGATTCTCTGTTGACAAGAACTTCGGGCTGGGTGCGGTGGCTCACGCGTGTAATCCCAGCACTTTGGTGGGAGGCCAAGGTGGATGGATCACTTGAGGTCAGGAGTTTGAGACCAGTCTGGCCAACATGGTGAAACCCCATCTCTACTAAAAATACAAAAATTTAGCCAAGCATGGTGGTGTACGCCTGTAATCCCAGCTACTGGGGAAGCTGAGGCAGGAGAATTACTTGAACTCAGGAGACGGAGGTTGCAGTGAGCTGAGATGGCGCCACTGCACTCCAGCCTGGGCAACAGAGTGAGACTCTGTCTACAAATAAATAAATAAGTAAATAAATAAATAAAACAAGAACTTCAAAGTCTCAGGGAAACTGAGTTGTTCAAAGGTGTTAAAAAGTCTTTAGGTAAAGCCAAGGCCTCCCCCAACCCAGGGCAGCCTCAAGCAGGTGGAGACCCTGCTTGGGGGAGAAGTGAAGCCTCCTCCCACCATCTACCCGGCTGCCTAGGTCCCCGGTGGAGGTAGGAGGACGGAATTAGTGCCATTATGCAAAGCAGCAGGAAAGGAAGGGCTCCGGCTCAGTAGAGGCTGATGCCAAAACAACCCGGTTCCCTCCAGCAGCCCAGAGACTGGGGAAAACACAGGGGCCGCCTGGCTTGGCCCAGCCTGGCCCAGGGTGGCGGAGAGATTTACCTGAAACCGCAGGCGTGGGGGCCTTACCCACCTGCCCCACCTGGAATTCCAGAGGGAATCTGGTGAAAATTGGCACTTTTCTCACTAGTTCCCATGTGCTGGTCTTGATTCCCCAGTTAAACTGGCAGCTGCCACAGCATAGGGGCTCCCTTGCTGGAATTCAGAGCAGGAATAGCAGAGGGGCCTCGAAGGATTCCCTCCAGGGTCAACAGGAAGTGGAGCACAGCCTGGCTTGGGAGGGAGGCTTTGCACATGCAGGTTGATTGCACTTGGCCTCCCAGCTGGGAGCTGTTCCCAGTACTTCCCACAGCTGGTGGGCTGGAGGGCCCTAGGGACCATTTTTTGAGGACCCTGGGGCCATAGGGGACCTCCAATGTGAGGCTGGGAAAGTCTGAAGGGGTCCCCTAGCTAAGAACCCCAAAGCTTCACCATACAAAGCTCCACTCTTCAGGATCTCACTCTTGATGGCTTTGCATCAAGCTTTCCTAGGCTTCCTGGGAGGTGGGGGTGGGAGTGTTGTAGAGGCAGGGAAACCCCTACCCTCAGGGAGCTTCCAGTTTGACTGGAGAACCAAGGCCACTGTGAGTAGCACAAGGCAGTAGCTAAGTCGCCGCTGCATAGGCTGGTCTGAACAGGGCTTGGACAAGGAGCCAGGTGCTTTGGGAGGGCTTCCTGTAGGTGGAGGCAGAGTGGGACTCAATTGCTGCTTTTTGGCTGAATGGAGTGCAAGATGAGGGCGTCCCTGCTGACGGGAAGGACAGGCCCAGTCACTGGCCAGCTGCTCTGGGTCCAGCTAGGGCCTGGCATGCAGCCCCGTTCCAGGGAGAAGAAAGGGCGATGTGACCACAGGCTCCAACTGGGTCTTCAGAGAGAAGGGGTGGCTGTCACCTTTCCCACACACTTGAGGGCTCACAGGTGCCACATTCAAACAACAGAAGTGCCCACATAGATGTTCCTATCCACCCCAAACCCATAAGATGCCACGAGCCTGTGTATGGTTTCTCAGGACACACCGTTTATTCCACGGGGGAAGGCAGTGGAGGCCAGGGCCTCCCTGGGGTGGGAGCGGTTGCGGGAGAGGAATGATGTTCCCGTGGCTCTTCTGGGGCCCAGTTGGGTCCATGGCCCCTCCCAAGCTCTGCTGGGAGGCCCTCGGCTCCGAGTCCATTTGCGGGTTCTGGACCAGTCTCTGCCTCCCCCATCCCATGCGTGGGGATGGATCCCCTCATAGCACCCCCAGAAGCCTGGGTCCTGTTCATCCCCAGAGAACTCCCTCCAAGTTGCTGCCCTGTTGTCCTTCTACTCCAGGCCCTTTGGCAAGAGCTGGGGACCAGGGGCTGGAGATGATTGGCAGCTCTAGTGGGCCAGCTTCAGAGGCCAGCTGGGGGTCCGGGAAAGGGGTTGGGCCATGAGCCAGGCAGCTCCGAAGCAGTCACTGAGGCCGGGGAGCCTGCACCCAGGGCATGGGGATGACCTGGCTCTCACTCCTGGCCTGGGTGCTCACCTACAGACCACTTCACTTCCCCTGTCCGCAGCGTCACTATGTCCTCGTAGGTGGCTGTCTGGTCAATGTCCAGGCCCTGGAGACATTAAGTGGAGCTCAGGCCGGGGCCACACCCTGACCACACCAGCAGATAGTGGCCACTGACCCCAAGGACTCAGAGCTGCTGGGCCTGCCCTGCTCCTTACCTCGTAGGTGTGATCTTCCTCCATGCCAGCCTTGCTGTCATCCTGGGGACGGAGAGGGATGGAGATCAGAGTGTTAGTGTCCCCCAGCCCCATCCCCTGCTGGGCCAGGCTGGGGAGGGCCAGGGAGAGGGGTAAGGGGTCAGGAGTGAGGTGTATTCTGCAAGAACAGCTGAATGAATGAAGGAAGGAAGGAATGATTGAATAGGTGAGCCAGTGGGGACAGGCTGGGCCAAGAAGGCCACAATGAGATCTGGGGAGATGGAGACCCTGCATATGCCTGGCCTATGCAGTGGCCTCCTCTGCAGCCCCCCAAGGCTTCCCCCGCCCCCTGATCACCTTGTCCAGCAGCAGGAAGATGGGCACGATGATGAAGAGGATGATCAGCAGCGTCTGGATCATGATGATACCATCCTTCAGTGTGTTCCTCTGCTTCAGCTGTGCCAAGGTGCTGAATCCTGCAGGGACAGGGGTAGGGTTGCGAGCCTAGGCCAGAGTCCACCTTTTAGGCCTATAAGGGCAGCTCCCTCAGGTCCCAGTGGCTCTCCTGAGTGCTCTAGGGCCATGACCATCGCCACAAGAGGCAGGCCGGGCTAGGGTAGGGTGGACAGCTACAGGAGCGTTGCAGCCTCCTGGCACACACCCATGACTCGCAGCTCCGTGCCGCAGCCCAGGTAGACCTCCGAGGTGTTGTTGCACTCCTGCTGGCAGAAGTAGATGCCATTGTCCTCAAACCGGATGCCTTGGATGGTGAGGGTGGTGACAGATTTGTTGTGGGTCTTCTGCATGTGGCCCGGTTCCAGCTTCAGCTGCCGGGGCTCCTCGTCCGTCTCCCGCTTCCAGAGCCAGGTCACATTGTCGGAGGCGCCGTTCACGTAGCAGTGCATTTTCACCGTGAAGCCCCGTTTCCTGGCTATGAAACGTGGGGTCTGCCAGATCCGAGAACAAGCACTACCTGTGGGTGCCAAGGCCAGGCTCAGCATTCCACTTGGCATCTTCCTGACTGCCAGCCCCAGCAGCAGGCCCCTGCCCTGGCTGGCACAGACTCCCTGGGCTTAGTCGTTGCTTCTCAGGGTGTGGGACAGGCAGGAGGCTGAGGTTGGAGTTGGGAAGCAGAGCCACGTGAGAGGCTGAGCCACATGAGAAGCCACGGCCAAGCTCTCAGACGCCACCTCTTCCTGACTGCCCCACCTCCCCTTCGATTTTCCTTTGCAAGAGCCCTGGGGCCTTGCCATTCCTTCCTATGACTATTACAGCAGCCTGACCCAGGCCACACCCCCAGGACCTGGAGGCCCACAGGCCTGGCCCCTCCTTTCA
This sequence comes from Nomascus leucogenys, assembly GCF_006542625.1. NCBI lineage: Eukaryota > Metazoa > Chordata > Mammalia > Primates > Hylobatidae > Nomascus > Nomascus leucogenys. Next base: position 59,129,861 of record NC_044399.1, read on the forward strand.
CTGGGCTGCCCTGCACAGGCCTGAAATCCTCAGTCTTCCCCGTTCCTCTGGGGATAAAGGCCAAATTCCTAGCCTGTCAACTGACACCTTCCTCAGTTGACCCCCTCCCTGCATGACTTCCCTCCATCATCCCCCTCTTCCCTCCTGCAGGGACTGGGTCCACTTCTTGTTCTAGAACCATCTTTCCAGCTTCGACTGCCTTGTTCTTAGCGAGCACTCCCTGGGAATCCCTGAGCCCCTCACATAGTGACCCTGCACTGGAGGGCTCACCTGAGACTCAGCCAGATTCCCAACTAGACAGGCCCGGGCCTGAGTCCTAGAGGAACACCCCAGGCTCCCCTGCTGTGACCCAGAGTTTAGCCCAGCCCTTCAGTGGCCAAGGCTGAAGAGCATGTGTCTGATAAGGATGACAGTGGGCTGGGGGTGGGGCTCAGAAGAGGTCCTAAGGAGGCCTGGGGATGGGAATCCTGGATGGGGAGATCAGACAAGGGTGGGAAGGTGGGCCGCCCCCAGGACAGGGACCATAGTCGGACACAGGACATAGTCGGACACAACTTGCCCTCAGAAGCAGCAGGCGAGGCTACTGACCTTTGGGATTCGGGTACAGGTGCTCTGATCCGGGTGCTGGCACTGGCTCAGCTGCTGGGAGGGAGGAAGTGGGCGGGGCCAGGTCAGGCCCTCTTCTGGCCTGGGCTGCCCCACCCCTGCATGCCCTCTATGTTCCCGGAGCTACTTCCTCCTTCCATGACAGCAGCTTAAAGACCCCTCCGTCCTCCCTGCCCCCTGTACTTGGGAGACAGGCATGGGGTGGGGGTACTGGAAGCCCCGCCCCCAGCCCCCTTTCTGCCTTTGACCCTCAGGGTGGCTTTGAGCAGGCATCTGAATGAGACAGGAGGGACAGGGAAATCTCAGTATTTTGAGAGGCCAAGACAGGAGGATCGCTTGAGGCCAGGAGTTTGAGACCAGCCTGGGCAACACAGGGACACCCTGTCTCTGTTTTTTTTTTTTTAAAGAGAGACAGGAGGAAAGTCACAGCCCGGAGGATCTTTCATCTCCCAGAGGAGGGGACTACATTTGGATCTTGCATCTTCAGGGTCCGGTTGGGACAGCCTCTCCCCTCCCGACCCCCAGGCAGTGCCCTCAGCCTCTCTTCCTTCTGAGCCTAGTTCTTCCATGGTCCTGGTTGCTAACTCTGGTTTGCTCCTCATGCCCAGCTCAGCCTGATGCCCTCCAGGCAGAAGAGGAACCAGGGCCACAGGCTCCTGAGCCCATCACCATGTGCAGCTGACACCCACAGACCCAGGCCCCAGGGCCATGAGAGGGAGATAGGCGGTAAAAAGAATGAGAGACAGAGGAGGAGGGTGGAGCAAGCAGGAGGCTGAGCTGCAGGCCCCAGACAGCTGGAGATGAGAGCAAACCCCACAGGCCTCGTCCTGGGTGCTGTACCTGAGAGCAGCAGCAGCAACGCCACCATCCAGTGGCCGGGCACAGGAGACAACGCCAGCCTGGCCATGGTCACCGCTCTGTCCCCGACCCCAAACCCGTGACAACGTCCGAAGCTCCTTGGAGAAAAACGTGTAACTGCACCGGCTGCAGCCTGTCCCCTCCCCGCCTCTTCCTCACCAGGCCCCTTCCGGCCATGCAAATTGGGACCCAGGGGAGGCACCAGCTCTCCGGGGACCCTGGGGGAGGGCGGGCTCTTGTCAGCTGGGCCGCTAAGGTTTGGCGGTCGCCCAGCTTGAGCAGCACAGCTGGGGTCCTCTCAGTCTTCTGGGGGAAGCCTGTGCTCCCCTCTGTCTGTGCTTACCCCACCGGTGGTCATCCCCTGGGCCAGCCAGCCTCCCCTCTGCCGTCTGCCAGCTCTCCGAAGGGCCGAGCCCGGCAAGTCTTTATTCCTGGGCCATGAGCGAAATAGGCACCTGTCCTATGCATGAACCTGAACTTAACTCCTCTGCCCTGAACTATTCCTCACCCAGTGGGAAGAGGAGCACTGAAGAAGGACAGGGCAGCCACAGACCCAGGTCAGGCACCTGGAGGGGCCCAGAGCAGAGCCTCTTGGCTGGAGTGCAGGCAGCCATGTTGGAAGTTGACTCTGTGGAGGATGGGAGCCACAGAGGTTCTGGAGCAAGAGCAGGCCAAGTGTGGCAGCCACTGGGAGAAGATTCAGTCCAGGTCTTGGTGAGAGGCCTCCCTTCCTCATGCTGTGAAAGAGTATGTAGGGGCTGCCAAACAGGGTAGATGTAGGTGGAGACAGCTTTGCGAAAATCCACCACACAGCCACTGGGGGCTTCTTCAGGGAGTTCTTAACTGTGGGACTCTGAGTGCGTTGAATTGTTGTCTGCAGGTCCAGGGGGTCTTGGGCAGGGAATGGGAGCTGGTGTGGGGGAGCCCTCAGGTCCTCCAGCTGTACCCTGCCTGTCCGCAGGGTGCTGGATGGAGCCACAGTGCTCAGGAACTGATATAGGCTCACCTTTGGGCCCCTGCCCCTAGGTCCAATGCAGCCCCTTCAGAGATGCCCTTGTGCAGGGCACAACATGCACAACTGTACACAGCATGCTTGCAGACCTCAGCCCTGCAGCTGAGCCCTCTTTGAGTTTTATGTTTCCTGGCAGCTTCTTTTTTTGTCTCTCATCCTCAACCCCCAGGAGAGGAAGAGATGCTAAATTGTCGGTGCCCTCTGTCCACATCTCACTCTCCTCACGACCCTCCATTTTCCAGTCTGTGCTGGGGCAGGTCTGTCTGGATTTAGGGAAAAGCAGAACCACCTCCCATGCTGTGGTTGGAAGGCAGAGGGTCTGGGTGGTCCCTTTTTAGATCTTGGCCTAGGCCTCGGACCTGATAAGGTGGGGGCCACTCTCAAGGGGTGCAGGCCAGGACCTGAGCCACGGAAATCAGGGGCAGGAGGGTTATGGTTTCATCCGAGGAACAGCCCGTTCCGGGCAGCCCCAGATGTTCTTTCTTGTTTCCAGATGTTCCAAATGAAAAAACATTTCTCTGAAAAGGTGTCGGATGTTCAGTTCATGGAATAAACAGCTCAGAAATATAAACATCACCTGAGGTCAGCTTGAGGACCATGGGCCCCCATGCTGGTGAGGGTGGCTGGAGAGAGACTGACCCAGGGGGAGTGGGGCAAAATCTGGGAGTCTCAGGGTTTAGGAAGTACTCTTCCCGAGCCCCTAACGACAGAGTCCTTCGTTAACTTTGGGGCTAGTGTCTCCCCAAAGTTGGGGGTATAACTGGGAAAGGGTTGGGGCACACGTGTTTGTCAGGTGTGTGTGTGTGTGTGTGCATGCTCACACAAGTGTGTTGCCTGGACCCTGTGGTGTGGGGCCTACTCGGGAGCTGGTCCTAGGGCCCAGCGGACTGTAGGGGGCACAGAGGTTGGTGGGGGGCAGTTGGCATCCATCCTCAGGTGACAGGTGCACTAAAATCTCAGAAATCACCACCAAAGAACTTATCCAGGTAACCAAAAAAACTACCTGTACCTCAAAAACGATTGAAATAAAAAATTTAAAAAAACAAGTGAGAAGCAGCTCCCACTCCAGGGAGGAAGACACACACATCCCGTGGACAGGGATGCAGATGTGGCCTTTGGGCTTCATTCCCATTCATGCCGGGCAGGGATCTGTTTTCAGGAGAGGCGGAGGCAGCGGGGGCCCCACTGCCTGCAGGGTTATTTGTCACATTTTGAGCCGTGCTGTTCCCTCACTGGTGACAACAGCCCTGAGCCCCATCTTGGGCTCATGATGCCCTTTTCTTCCCAGAACAGGAGGCCTCACAAGCCTACCCCCGCCTCTGCCCTCGGCTGCCCCGGGCTTCACATTCTGACATCTGACGACACCTCCCTTTCCAGGAAGGCAACATCAAAATAAGGAATGGGGGCCGGGGTCGGGGGAAGGGACAAGGGGCTCAGGGGGTAGGGAAGCAAGAAGGCAGCGACCCCCAGCCACCCTAGGATGCTGGGAGGGGGAAGAACTTCAGGGAAAGAAGAGCTGAGATCCCTGCCTCCTTCTCCAGCCCAGGCGTCCTGGATCTGCTGGGCTGCTGTGACTGGGAAGAGACCTGCTAAGAAGGACGTGGGTTTGAGTCCTGACCCAGCAGTGTAGCAGCCAGGAAACCTCCCCAGGTTACCGGTGGTTCTCTACTAGGGGTGGCTCTGCCCCCACGGAGGGAGCGTCTGCACATGCATCAGGGCAATCGCGCTGGTCTCAATGACCGGTGGGTGCCCGGGGTGGAAGGGGCATTGGCTGGCAAAACAGAGTTCCCTGCCCCACATGCCAACAGCACCCATGAGGCAACACCCATTCTTAACCTCTCAGTGACCAAGGTTCCTCATTTTTGTTAAATAGAAATAAGCCCAATAGCGCGTTTTTTTGTTGTTTTCTGGGGTTTTTGTGAGACAAGATCTTGCTCTGTTGTCCAGGCTGGAGTGCAGTGGTGCAATCTCCATTCACGGCAACCTCTGCCACCTGGGCTCAAGTGATTCACCCACCTCAGCCTCCCGAGTAGCTGGGACTACAGGTCATGCCACTACACCTGGCTAATCTGTGTATTTCTTGTAGAGACAGGTTTTACCATGTTGCCCAGGCTGGTCTCAAACTCCTGAGCTCAAGCGATCCACCCGCCTCAGCCTCCCAAAGTGCTGGGATTACAGGCGTGAGCCACTGCGCCCGGCCCCAACAGTGTGTTCTTCAAAGGGCAGCTGTGCACATTGAAGGCCATCCTGCATCTGAGGTACTTGGTGAATGTGGCGGACGGCACGCCCTGAGGAGGGCGAGGAGTGGCATGGATGCCTGGGGAGGTGGGTAGCTGTGCACTGTTGTCCCATGTTGTCTCTGTTTCTCACCCAATATGAGGCCTTTTTTCTTCCACCATTCAAGGCTCAAAGGATGTGTGGGCAGAGCACCCTGCGCTCTGCAAATCTTCCTGTCCCTGATGCCAGAGAGGGCTCCAGGTGAGGTCTGGAGGAACTTAAAGTGAAAAGAATTATCTCCAGTTTCATTTCTAATAGAGCTTATTTGGATCTTCTCTCTTTTCTTGGTTAATCTTGCTAATGGTCTATCAATTTTATCTTTTCAAAGAACCAGCTTTTTTTTTTTTTTTTTTTTTTTGAGACGGAATCTTGCTCTGTTGCCCAGGCTGGAGTGCAGTGGCACAATCTTGGCTCACTGCAACCGCCACCTCCTGGGTTCAAGTGATTCTCCTGCTTCAGCCTCCCAAGTAGCTGGGACTATAGGCGTGCAACACTGCACCCAGCTAATTTTTGTATTTTTAGTAGAGATGCGGTTTCACCATGTTGACCAGGCTGGTCTCAAACTCCTGTCTTCGCGATCTGCCTGCCTTGGCTTCTCAAAGTGCTGGGATTACAGGCATGAGCCACTGTGCCCGGCCCAACTTTTTGTTTCAATTGATCTTTTGTGTTGTTTGTTTCAATTTCATTTGGTTCTGCTCTGATTTTTGTCATTTCTTCTCTTCTGCTGGGTTTGAGTTTAATTTGTTCTTGTTTCTCTGGTATCTTGAGGCATGACCTTACATTGTCTATTTGTGCTCTTCCAGAGTTTTTGATGTAGGCATTTAATGCTATGAACTTTCCTCTTACCACCACTTTTGCTGTATCACAGAGGTTTTGAGAAGTTGTGTCATTATCATTCATTTCAAAGAATTTTTAAATTTCCATCTTGATTTTATTGTTAACCCCCAAATCATTCAAGAACAGATTAATTTCCATATATTTGTATAATTTTGAGGGTTCTTTTTGGAGTGGATTTCTAGTTTTATTCCACTGTGGTTGGAGAAGATACTTGATATAATTTTGATTTTCTAAAAGACACATGCACACGCATGCTTATAGCAGCACAATTCACAATTGCAAAGATATGGAACCAACCTGAGTGCCCACTAACCTAAGAGTGGATAAAGAAAATGTGGTATATAGACACCTCTTTATGGAATACTACTTAGCCATAAAAAGGAATGAAATAGGCTGGGCATCGTGGCTCACGCCTGTAATCCCAGCACTTTGGGAGGCTGAGGCAGGTGGATCACGAGGTCAGGAGATCGAGACCATCCTGGCTAAGCAGGTGAAACCCTGTCTCTACTAAAAATACAAAAAAATTAGCCGAGCGTGGTGGCGGGCGCCTGTAGTCCCAGCTACTTGGGAGGCTGAGGCAGAAGAATGGCGTGAACCCGAGAGGCGGAGCTTGCAGTGAGCCGAGATGGCACCACTGCACTCCAGTCTGGGCGACAGAGTGCGACTCCGTCTCAAAATAAAATAAAATAAAATAAAAGGAGAGAAATAGCATCTTTTTGCAGCAACCTGGTTGGAGCTGTAGGCCATTATTCTAAGTAAAGTAACTCAGGAATGGAAAACCAGATATCATACGTTGTCACTTATAAGTGGGAGCTAAGCTATGAGGATGCAAAGGCACAAGAATGATAGAATGGACTTTGGAAACTCAGTGGGGAACGTTGAGGGAGGGGTGAGGGATAAAAGACTACATATTGGGTATAGTGTACACTGCTCAGGTGACAGGTGCACTAAAATCTCAGAAATCACCACCAAAGAAATTATCCAGGTAACCAAAAAAAAACTACCTGTACCCCCAAAACTATTGACATAAAAAATTTGAAAAAACAAGTGAGAAGAAGCTCCCACTCCAGGGAGGGAAGACAGCACCCTGGGGGCACTCAGACAACCCTGTGGAGATTCTCCGCACCTCCCCTCGCACTTCACGCACAGAGAGCTGCAAGGTGGAAGATGCCGCAGAGACAATGGAAGGACACAGGGGGGCAGCCTGAGGGCCCCTCCCCATCCCCCACACCAGTGCTACATAACCTTAGGACCCAGGAAGAGAGGATGCAGAAATCCTGAAAAGAATTAAGTGTTTACTTGTCTGGAAGAATACAGCCCTGGGAGTCAGAAGTTGTTACAGAAAATAACATTTCAGGCTAGGTGCAGTGGCTCATGCCTGTAATCCCAGCAACTTGGGAGACCAAGGCAGGAGGATCACTTGAGGCCAGGAGGTTGAGACAAGCCTGCGCAACAGAGCAAGACCCCATCCCTATAAAAAACCATCCAGGTGTGGTGGCGTGTGCCTGTAGTCCCGGGCTCAGTGGGGAGGCTGAGGTGGGAGGATTGTTTGAGCCCTGGAGTTCGAAGCTGCAGTGAGCCATGATTGCACCACTGCACTCCAGTTTGAGTGACAGAGTGAGACCCTATCTCAAAAAAAAAAAAAAAAAAAAAGAAAGAAAGAAAAAGAAAATTACATACAAGATTATATTTCATTCTCTGCGGGCTGTGGGCTAAACTTGCTGCATAAGAATATTCTTAGTCACAGGTCCACGTGACCCTGGGCTATCTGGGGTCAGAAGTCAGTCCTGGGGTCAGAGCCTCTGAGGAGAGGGAGAGGCTGTGCTGTGTGCCCCACAAGCACCTTGAGGCCTCTGAGAGGGGCAGAGAAGTGAAGGGGCCTCTGGAGAGGAGGAGCTGGGGACACAGAGTCCCAAGTCCCAACATGGATCACCCGGAAGAGAGGGAGTGTGGTGCTGCCTGTTGTGGGAGCCGGGTCTTGACCCCGATCCTATCTGGTCTCTTGGATTCCAGCTAAGGGGCTTTTGTAAGGAGGAGGGAGAGAGCTGGACTGGGTCAGAGTGGGGACCTGGGGCCTCCTTATCCTGCCCGGCCCCCTGAGAGGCTCCTGTGTCTTCCACGTTTGGCTCCAATTCCCGCCAACCCTTTCTGCTTCTCACTGCCCTCAGCCCCCATCCACATCCACACTCTGACATGCAGAAGGGAGAAGCCACACACCAGAGGCACCAAGGAGGGTTTATTGTAAGAACTGTACAAAGGAGCCCCCCTGCTGGCCTGGCGTGGGGCCTGTTCCCCACTGGACCGGGCAGGAATGGGCATCCGTCTGCAGGGGAGGGGCCGCAGGCAGGGAGAGGCCGGACCAGGCTCATCTACTCTTCCTCTGCAATCTGCACACAGTCTAGGAGAATATCCAATCAAACAGATTTCTGAGGCTCGAGGGACTGTGCCAGCCCAGGGCCCAGGAGGGCAAGGCAGAGGGGCAATGTGCCGGGCAGGGGAGACTGCCCCCATTAGACAAAACTTCTGAAGGAAGAGATGGAAGGAGTGGAGGCCTCCTTCCATAGAGGAGACACAGGCAGGAGGCAGGGAGCAGGGCTGCGGCCATGGGTGTGACGACGAGAAACAGGAAGGGAAAGAGAGAGGAGTGAGAGAGAGGGCTGTTTAGGCAGGACCGGGAGCAGGTGAGAGAGCATGGTGGACAGTAAAGACAACTCTGGCCCATAGGCATGGCACATAGATGTGCACACACACACACACGTGTGCACACACTCAAGCACGCATACATGTCTTGTTTTGAAGGTTTTGCTGCTTCCTGAATTTTAATCAAACTTTTCATGAGAAACAAGAAGAAAAAGAAGAGGCACTTAGGCCAACAGAATGCCCTGAGTACACAACTTAACACATGCGTTCATACTCATCCACACACTCACAGCACAGATCCACTCTCCCAGGCACGGGAACCACTCCCAGGGACAGGCCTGCACAGTATGACACACCAGCCGTACTCCATGGACCTTGAAACAGTCCAGGGCACACTGACACACATATATACAAAGATACCCAGACACATATGCATAATGCAGGCACCAGTACACAGTGGTTCACACACACATGTACAGTCACGTACTTGTACACACACACGGCTATACACACAGGCCTATAAAAGCATACAAGCAGACACACAGCCACAGGTACACACACAACTGAATAAATCCAGTGACACCTGAGCAGGTCTCTCACCCCTCCTCCTCCGGGCACAGCCTCTGTTCTCCAGGAGTCAGCAGAGGCCTGGCCCTCCCGTGGCCAGAACAGCGGTGCAGCAGAAGTGCTTCTTCAGGCCACAGGAAGTTGGAAGGTTGAGCCTGAACCACTTGGGCCTTCCCTGCTGCATGCCCCAGGGTCAAAATATCTAACCTGAGCTCAACTGTACATTCTTAGGATCACTTTGGGGAGAGAGGTGGAAAAGGTGAGAAAGAGATGGGCGTGGGGAGATGAGAAGGGAGATCTCTGAGTCTGGATGAGGCTCCTGGGGCCCTGGCAGTGCTCACAGAGGAGTGAGGCAGGGAGAGAGGGAAGGGGCGAGAATCTTCTTACTGAGCAGCAGGTCCCTGACCCCCACTCAGGTCTGGATGCTCGGGCCACGTGCAGCAATCCAGCTGGCAGGACCCAGCCTGTGTCACCCCACCGTGCTTCCTAGAGAAGGACAATTCCCAAGTGGCATCCTTCCTTCTGCTCTTCCCCTAGGGGCCAGCCAGGGGAGCTATGGACCTGGACGTAGCCTGGGAAAAGGTTTCAGGAGTCACCATCCCAGCCCAAGGCAGCAGGATCCAGTGGCCAATCAGGTTTTGAGGCTTTGAGGAGCTATTTCTGAACCAGTCACATTTCCCTTTTCCAGGGAATTCCTGAGCTGGCCTGGTGGGCGAATCTGCACCCCAGAGTCAAAGGGGGTGGGCTGGCAGTGCCCTGGGGTTAGGTGTCTGCACTCCCTGAGGTTAAGACATCTTTGTCTGGGCTGGGGCTGAGGGGTCCGAGCCACTTCCTGGGGAGAGGCGAGTGACCCTTAAGACTCTGGTGATGGGGGGCAACTGATCCCTCCACCGCCGGCCAGCTCCTCCCCCAAGTGAGGGGCAGAGATTTGAATGTTCTGACCTCCCCCAGGCCAAAAGGAGGGGCGACAGGGCCCAGAGGAGGTCAGAGCAACTTGAAGGTTAAATCATGGAGGCAGGGGCCTCAGACCCAGCATGGAGCCCCTGAGTGCAATTCCCATTTCCCATGGTCTGGGAACGCAGGCGCTCGGGCCTGGGTGTCAGCCCCAACGTGGCCAAATCCTGTCCCCCATCAGGGAGCCAAACACAGTCCCAGATTCAAAGCCCTCCTCCCTCACTCTGTGTGCAGGCACGACGGGGGAGCTTTGGGGACTATGCCAAGACTCAGCGGGCCACCCCAACGCTGCCTGCTAGACAAGAGACTCCTTGACCCCTGGGCGCACTGTCTGCCCTGGGGGAGGGGCGGGAGGCCAGGCAGTGTCTGAGGGGCTGATGGGCATCAGCCCCAGAGTGGGTCCGGCGTTCCCTGCCTCGCCCTTCTCCTCCGGGCTCGGCGAGCTGCTGTTCCCATTCTCGTGGCCATACATCTTGCTCATGGTGTTGGCAAGCAGCCCCTCCTTCTCAGGGGCATCGTCCCCGCTGCCGTCGTGGCTGTGGCGGTACATGTAGGATGCCTGCTTCACAGAGCGCTGTAGCAGGTGCCGGCGGTAGGCCCTCTGGATCTTGATGGCGCACACCTCCTCGTGCTTCCTCTTGAGGGTGGTGGTGATGGGCTCGTAGGATACCTTGGAGGGGTTGGCCGCCATGAACTTCTCCTCCATGGTCTGCTTGAGGGCGTCCATTTCCCCAGAGTCACCCAGGACCTCTTTGGTCAGGGCAAAGAGGATGTCCAGGCAGTGGATCTTGTCTCCTGGCACCATGGGCAAGTCCAGCGTGATGAGCTTGATCTTGTTGGGCTTGGCGATCCTCAGCGGTTCCTGCAGGGTGTCCACGAAGTCTGAGAGGCGGCTGTAGGCGATGAACTGGGTGGCATCGGGGTCGAACTTCTCCCACGTCTCGTAGAACATCTCAAAGTCATCCTCACCAAGGGGCTCGCTGCTCTCCTCTGTGGCCACATTGAAGTTCTCCAGGATGATGGCGATGTACATGTTGACCACGATGAGGAAGGAGATGATGATATAGCTGCAGAAGAAGCAGATGCCGATGGAGGGGTTGCCGCAGTCACCCTTGACACTAGTGCCCGGGTTCTCCAGGTTGGGGTCACAGTCCGGGGGCCCGCTGTTGAGGATGGGGTTGAGGAGCCCGTCCCAGCCAGCCGACGTGGTGATCTCGAACAGGCAGATGATGCTGTTGCCGAAGGTCTCGAAGTTGAACATATCATCGATGCCTGACTCCTTCTTGACGTAGGCAAAGTTAGACATGCCGAAGATGGAGTAGATGAACATGACCAGGAAGAGGAGGAGGCCGATGTTGAAGAGGGCAGGCAGCGACATCATGAGGGCGAACAGCAGCGTCCGGATGCCCTTGGCCCCGCGGATCAGCCGCAGGACACGCCCGATCCGCGCCAGGCGGATCACACGGAACAGCGTGGGTGACACGAAGTACTTCTGGATCAGGTCGGAGAGCGCAAGGCCTGCGGGGAGGAGCTAGTGAGGACGCTGCCATTGGGGAGGGGGGCTGGCACAGGGTGTGGGGAGCATGCGGGGCTCAGGGGGCCCAGCCTGGTGTGCTGTGCTCAAGTCTCAGAGCACAGCCCAGATGACTGACAGGTGAGGCTGGGCTCTCCCATGGGTCTTGGGTCCAGGGGCTGCAGCTTTGTCTTGATGGAACTGGGGGTGGGATACCCTGAAATGGGGGAGTGTAAGGCCCATTCCCAAGGCTGTTTGCAAATGCCACTGGTGTGTGTGTGTGTGTGTGTGTGTGTGTGTGTGTGTGTGTGTGTGTGAAAGAGACAGAGAGAGAGACAGAGATAGAGAGAGAGGGAGACAGAACAGCTGTGCGACTCTGGGTCTCCACTTCACTTGTTTGTGCCTCAATTTCCTTACCTGTAAAATGGGAACAACAGTTCCTGATCATGACATTGTTATGAACAACAGGTGAGATAACACCTGTCAAGTGCACAGCACAGTTGATGATAAATGGCAGCTAGTTTCTATCATTTAAGTGCATGCATGACCGTGCACTTCTCAGTGCACACAGACGTGGAACCATCTTTTACACTTTTCGCTCAGTACGTGGGCACCTGAGTGTGCGTCTTCTGGTCAGTTGTGTGTCCTGAGGTGCATCCATGTGTGCGTGGGTGACGATCTGCCTGTGTGCACACCCGTGTGCCTTTGTGCATTGAGAGTGAATGGCAGGCACACACAGGCGTGTGTCTGGGTGAGCATGTGAGGGTGCAGGGGCAGGTGTGTGCGTACGAGGATGGGTCTTCCCGAGTGCCTCAGCTCAGTGCTGCCCTGCTGGTCCAGCCCCCCCCGCTCACCCACAATGGACAGGATGACGACCACGAAGTCGAAGATGTTCCAGCCGACGGTGAAGTAGTACTGGCGCAGGGCGAGCATCTTGAGCACGCACTCCCCTGTGAAGACGATGATGAAGATCATGTTGATGTTGTACAGGATGTCCACCTTGAGCTGGCTCTGGTCATCTGTCTCCACCATCATGGTGACCATGTTGAGGCAGATGAGGATCATGATGGTGATGTCGAAGGCCTGCTTCGTCACGAGGTCATATACCATGCCCTGGATCTTGTTCTGCAGTATGGGTGGGAGTGGACGTGGGGGAGTTGGGGTGGCCAGGCCCAGACAGGACATGGACAGGCAGGAGACACAGGACGGCACCACAGCATGACAGAGATGACAGAGACAGAGAGAGAGAGAGAAAGGAGGTGTTGGGGGTTGTGGTGGAGTCAGCCAGGGGAGGAGGGGTGACCCATCAGATCATGACAGGTCTGGGACCAGGTCATTTTATGGGGTTCATGGTCCTCCTTCCTCCCCCGGGGACCCCCTTCAAGGTCCCCTAGATGCTCCTCCCCTTTCTTTCAAAGTCATTGCTCCTGGGGAGGGTGTCTGGACATCCTCCTCCTTCCACTTGTGGGAGCCCTTGCCCCAGGGGCCACTGGGGTCCCAGGTGGGAGGTAGATGGGCACTGAGGATCTTCGCAGGGCCAGGTGAGGGTAAAGCAGTCACTGGAGTTTCATGGACAGCCTCTGTGCATATGGCGTCTCTGTGGCACTACAAAGAGGTATCCCTTCTTGCAGGTAGACCAAGTCCCCTGCCCCTGGGGTGGGCCTAACCTCACCCAGGGACACAGCCTGGTGGGTGGAGGGCAGGAAATCTTTTACTCCCATCAGTCCCCTAGGCAGGAGCCTGGCACCATACACAGGACAGGGGGCCCAGAGGGCGGTACCTGGGGCCGGGGAATTGGCTTCTGAGGCTTCTTGGATCCAAGCTTCTTCATGGCGTTATAGTATTTCTTCTGTTCCTCTGTCATAAAGATGTCTTTCCCTCCTAAGTATAGTGGGATAGGGCTTGTCAGGGTGAGGTGCAGTTCTCCTTTCTGCCTCCAGGACCCCCCACCTCAGGCACCACCTTTAAGGCAGCCCCCGCCCCTGTAGATCGGCCTGGAGGAACGGGGAGGGTCAGAGGTGGAGGGACAAGGGGAGAATGGGGGACCCAGGAGAAGGGAGGGAAGGGGAGTGGGGATCAGTGCTGTCTTGCAGCCTGTTTCTGGCTACTTTTCATAAACATCTCGCTGAGTCCTAGAGTAACCCACAAGGCAGGTTGTAGCAGCCTCTTTTTTTTTTTTTTTGAAATGGAGCCTAGCTCTATCGCCCAGGCTGTAGTGCAGCGGCGCGATCTCGGCCCACTGCAACCTCCATCTCCTGGGTTTAAGCGATTCTCCTGCCTCAGCCTCCTGAGTAGCTGGGATTACAGGTGCCTGCCACCACGCCCGGCTAATATATCTATATTTGTATTTTTAGTATAGACGGGGTTTTACCACGTTAGCCAGGCCAGGCTGGTCTCGAACTCCTGACCTTGTGATCCACCCGCCTCGGCCTCCCAAAGTGCTGGGATTACAAGCATGAGCCACTGCGCCTGGCCCAGCAGTCTCATTTTACAGATAAGGACACCGAGGTTCGTGGAGGCCAAGCCACTTGTTCAAGGTGGCCTGGTGGGACTGGGACCCAAGCTAGCTGCCTGAACCAACAACCTGGTAGGTGCTCAGGCAGCATTTGTGGATTTGCGCAATGGAGAGTGGACAAGGGAGGCAGGAGGGAGACCCAGCACGGGGAGGGCCCGGGGGGCTGGGCTGATACTCATCTTCTTCTTCTGCTGGTTGAAGTTGTCAATGATGACACCAATGAAGAGGTTGAGGGTGAAGAAGGAGCCAAATATGATGAAGATGACAAAGTAGAGGTACATGTAGAGGTTCACCTCGTACTGCGGCTGCTCCTCCTTCTGCGGGAGCCACAGGGTGGGACGGCATGGGTTTGCACGCTGGCTTCTCCCTGTCCCCCACAGCCCTGAGGGCAGGACCCATCCACCCCCAGGGCTGCCAAGTCTCAGGGACAGAATGTGCTGCCGTGTCTCCCTCCTGTCTTAAGTCCTCTTCCCTGGCTGGCTCACCAGTGACATCTCAGCGACCCCGACTCACCTCCCGGGAGTCCACGGCTGCATACATGATGTCCATCCAACCCTTGAAGGTGGCCTGAGAGAGTGTGGTTGGGGAGTGAGCCGGGGGGCTGCTCCCTGCTTTCATCAAACATGAGTTTCCCTCCCCTGCCCAATCCCTTCCAGAGGCCGCCTGCCAGAGCCCCACTGGGCAAGCATCAAATAAAGACCAGAGAGGTCTAGACACTGCCTGGGGATCCCACAGCATTGGAAGCAGGGTGGGCGGTCCCCTAACCAGGAGTGACATTAGGGTTGGGTACAACGAGAGGGACCGGGGTGGGGGGCGCCTCCATCCAGGTTCCCGGCAGGGGTGGTGGGTCACACTCACCACCTGCAGGAGGGAGAGGTAGCCCAGACCCACGTTGTCGTAGTTGACCTTGACATTGAGCCAGCGGACCTGGCCCGTGTGCATGAGGCTCTCGCACTCAGACTTGTTGTTGACCTCGGAGATGTCGAACCTCTCAGAGGTGGTGGTGTTGATGCAGTAGTAGAACTTGCCGGCAAACAGGTTGACACCCATGATGCTGAAGATCAGCCAGAAGATGAGGCAGACGAGCAGCACGTTCATGATGGAGGGGATGGCCCCCAGGAGAGCGTTCACCACCACCTGAGGGCCAGGGGGTCCATTGCCAGTGCCTCTCCCAGCCTCTGAGAGAGGGCTCCCCATCTCCACGCCACCCAGGGGACCAGGCAGAGCTGGGCATTGTCAATTAGGGAGGGCTTCCTAGAGGAGGGCCGACCTGCTGGGCTGTGTGTGCGCAGGTTGGGGGTGGTAAGGGGAAGGGGGAGGGAGCTGCAGGCCTGGTGGTCAAGAGGGCTCTCTGCTTGGCTGGAGCCATCAGCCCAGAGTAGGGGTGCTGGGTTTCTCTGGAAGCAGCCTGGTCACGGGTCACCAGGCAGGAGACAAACACTCTTTGCTCAGCCCCCATAGGAAACTCAGCTCACGTGACCCAGCCCCTGCTCATGGGTTTTCAGCCCCAGAGCCCCAGACACAGGCACAGAAAAGAGGGCACCAGGGTCTTTGAAGCAGCAGGAACTCTAGGACAGAAGCCCCATCCCCACCAGCCCTAGTCACACAGCCCACCTGACCACTGCAGACGGGGCTGGATCTGACACCCCTCTCTTTTTAAGGAGGAGCCATTTCATGACCTCTAGATCGGGTGGCACAAGCCTGGTGTGCCCAGGGGAGCTCTATTCCTGGTTGGGGCACTGACCAGCTGCATGGCCACAGGCAGCTTGTTTCCCCTCAACGGGAGGGCTCCCTGGCTCTGGGGGGTCAGAGGGCCCAGCATTCGGCTGGCCTCTTGCAGGGACAGGAAGGGACCACTTGGGTGGGCTCGCCACGGCCTCCAGATTTGCCGAAATTTGTCCCGCTGGAGCAGGTCTTGCTCCCGGCAGACCTCTCTTCCTGAGGAACTCCCATTTTTCTTGCCCCCAACCCTGTGTTTACCTGCCACTTCTGCTCTCCAGGGCCTGAGTGGAGCTTCCCCAAACTGACCCCAAGCTCAAGGGCATGGCCCCAATCGTGACGCCAAGCTCATCAGTGGGGGGTGAGGGGGAGGCTCAGAGCCAGGGTGCAGGCACCTTGTTTCAAAGCCCTGGGTGGCTCAGTCTGAGGCTGGGGAGGGCCACCCATAAACCCACTCATAAACCACTCATAAACACCACATAAACCTGCCTTCCTTCCTCCTCTTCCCTGGCTGTGGGGCCCGCCTGGGTGCTTCTGCAGTCTCTGCTGCCCTCAAGTAGTGGCAGAGGTAAGCTAAGGGCGGGCTGGATCGGGGACTGAGAGTGGGAATGGGGCAGGCAGAAGATAGCCTGCGGGGAGGACGGCTAGCGGAGGTGGGGGCCAGACCTGGCCTTAGGCAGGGCCATGGGTCCAAGCTCTCTGCTTCCCTCTGGTGGTGGTTGGAGTATAGACCTGCACCCGCCACCCTGCAGTGAAAGTGGCCGGTCCCCCATCCCCAGCCCACCCCAGAGGCCCCTTCAGCACCCACCCTCATGCCCTCGAATCGGGACAGTGCCCTCAGGGGACGCAGGGCCCGCAGTGTCCTCAGGGATTTGATGGGTCCCAGCTCCGAGTAGCCCAGCCAGTTGGCCACCAAGCTGATGATGGAGACCTGCAGGGGAGGGGTGAGGAGGTCAGTGCGTGCAAGGCCCCCAGCCTCCCCTCAAGCCCAGGCCACGGGGGTCTTTCTGGACTCACAGCTCCTGGCTGTCTCCCTCAGATCCCCTCCCTAGTGGGTGGTCCTGTCCGGTGGGAAGAGCAGCCCTGGGACCTGTCCCAGTACCTGTAGGAGGCTGGCACCACCTCAGTGATGTCATCAACTAACTGGGGATGACTGTGAATAGGAGGGATGGTACCCGACTCCTTCAGGAGGCCTGTGAGCCCATCTAAGAGGCTAAGAAAATCCTCCATTCCTGGCCGGGCGTGGTGGCTCACGCCTGTAATCCCAGCATTTTGGGAGGCCAAGGTGGGAGGATTACTTGAGCCCAGGTGTTCGAGACTAGCCTGGGCAACATAGCAAGACCTCATCTTAAAAATAAATAAATAAAATGTATGAAGTAAGAAACTCCTCCACTCCTATTGGCAGGGATGGTAAGTAGCCCTCCTGCCTGCTGTCCTCCCCCAAGGCCTCTTTTCCCTGAGGAGAAGGGAAGGCCTCCCAGTCCCTAAACCCTCCCTGGGCAGCTGTGTCCGAGAAGGGCAGTGCTGATCGAGGGTCTGACTCTGGGGGTGGCCTCGGGCAGGTCCTGCCCTTCAGGGCGTGGGCTTCCTGAGGTCCCCGCCACATTGACAGCCTCTGGATGTAGCTACGGGGCCAGCATGGGGGGACTCACGTCCACGATGAGGAAGTCGAGCCAGCACCAGGCATTGGTGAAGTACACCTTAAAGCCGTAGGCCACCCATTTGAGTAGCATCTCCATGATGAAGATGTAGGTGAAGACCTTGTCAGCATATTCGAGGATGGTGCGGATGACTCGACGCTGCTCAATGTAGATGTCCTCGAAGGCCTGGGGGCACCAGCACCACCAGGGTGGCTGGGGTCCAGCAGGCTGGGGCAGCAGCCAGGTCCCCTGCCCTGCTCTATGATGCTGGTTCCCTGGGGTCTGCCGTGGGGGTCCAGCCCGAGGGACAGGCTGTCTGCATCTCCTGGACTCCCACCACCCATCATGGGGATGAGCGCGTTTCCCAGTGGGTAGAGTCCCTCAGCCCCCCTTCCCCAAGCCCAACAACAGCAAATTGCAATCGTCTGCTGGGCAGGTCCACAGTGACACATCTTCAGTCCTGCGCCCCCAGTTCCCAGGGTTCTCCTGCCTCCTCATCAGCAGAGACTGCACAAAAGTCAGTGCCCATGTAATAAGGGAGGCACCTCTGCCATGTTAAGAAAGTCAGCACATCCTATAACCTATCCTGGAGGCACAGCGAGTTCCTTTAGGATTCTCAGGGTTTGGGACTGACCAGAGCATGGCCCTTCCTGTGCGTGGAGATGGGGAGCCCCAGGAGGACCTGCTGTGGGCCTGGCCCCTGCCCCTGACCCGTGCTCCCAGGCAGTGCCTACCAGAGCCCCGCTGCTGAGCAGGATCATGAAGACAATGAAGGTCTCAAACCAATTGTGCTCGACGATCTTGAAGCAGGCTCTGCGCAGAGTCCACCACTTCTTCCCGCGGCCCTGGGAGATGTCCACGTAGAGGCAGGGCCAGCGCTGCACGCAGGCTGATGGGGGGGGGCAGGGACAGGCACCACATCATGGGCCTGGGGTTGCCTTGGGGTGCACAGTCAGCGCCCTCCCACGGCGTTCCAGGATGCCCCTCTCCAGTTCCCAGACCCAGGGCCCCCACCTCCTCCCTCACCCAGCTCCATCTGGCTCACATGGGGGACTCAGGGCCTCCCTCCACAGCCGGATCCAACATGCGACAACGGCTGCTGGGGACGGGCATGCAGAGGAAAGGCCTCCTGGCCCCCAGCCCCAGTGCTGCCCCACCCCCCACCTCGCCCAGGCAGTTTCCACCCTGCACAGCCCAGCAAGCTCTATGGACAACGACATTTCTCCAGTGCCATGTCCTGAAGGCCTTGCTCCCTGAAGACGGAGGGGAGGATCTCAGGAGCTGACACCCACACTCCTGCACGTTCGCTCTAAGCTAGGTCTGCACCAAGGGCTCTGCATGGATCTTGCGCCACAGTTCTGGGCACGCACTGCCGCCACCCCTAGACACGTGAGGCATGAGGACGGCCAGGCAGCCCCAGGTTCGTGTGCTTTTGGTTCTGGTGTAGCCTACTCCTTGCAGGGGCTGCAGGCCTGGGGCAGACACCCAGACGAGGTGGGGGGTGCCCTCACCCTCCGTGAAGCACTCCTCAGGCTGCTCCCCGTCGGGGTTCTCCTCTGCCTGCTCCTCAGGGTCCTCCTCGGGGGGCTTGTAGTCAGCCGTGCTGCAGACGGACGAGTTCCCATCATAGAGAGGCTGCGGTGGCTTCTGTGGAGGCCACAGGGTCACATGACACCTGGGTCCCTGAGAGACCCCCTCATCCTCCCACCAGATGGGGCAGGATGGGAGACCAGAAGGGAAGGGAAGAAGAGAAGGAGGAGCAAACTCATTCATTCATTCATTCATTCATCCAGCCCTGGATGGTCGAGGAACCATGGGGACGTAGGTGGCCCTGGTCATGCCCGCATGACACTTACATAAGGAGTAGGGCGGGGCTGATGCCTGCGAAGGGATGGTGAGGGCATGAGGACACATGCGAAGGCCTCAGATAAGGGAGGAGGCTGGGACCCCGGCCCGAGTGGGGGGTCTGGGCGGCATGGGGGGCCTGAAGGTAGCTCTGAGTGGGCAGGGGTATGAAAAGGGGTCAGGATGGAGCCAGCCTGTCACAGCCCTCAGAGCATGGGCGTGTGGTGCCCCTAGTGTCTGAGCCTTCCCACCCCCAGGGTCTGTTTGGCTGAGGAATCCAGAAAGGGTGGAAAATGTTCCCCAGCCAAAGCCTCCATCCCGTGCCAAGGGAACCTGATCAGTGTTGGGAGTGGGGGAGGCGGGTGCTCCGGTCGGGCCAGGCCTCCTCCCACCTCCTCCTGCTGGGCCAGGCCAGCTTCCCGGCCCCAGCCTCCACCCCGCAAGGGACCCCTTCAAGGCTGAGGGTGAGGCCTCTGAAGAGAAGGAAGAAGAGGGCAACTTGGGGGGCAGCTCTGTATCCAGAGTGGTGACCAGCAAACCACCATGGTGGGGGGGCGTCCTTGTTTTCAGTGGACTAAAAGGGAAACTGAGGCACAGAGTGTTAGGTCAGCCAGGGCATCCACTGAGTTGCTTGCCCCGATTGTGCACCCAACTCCCTAAATCCCCCATGGAGTTGTGCTCGCCCTCCTTGAACAAGTCCTCAGGCCCCGGCCCCAGCCCTGGCCCCGGCCCCGGCCCCGGGGAGCCTGGGACTTTGGTGCTCTCCAGCTCCCCTGCCACCTGAGTGCCTCATACCGAGGTCCGTGCCACAGTTGCCTGGGTATTTATAGCTCACAGGCACTCGGTCCCTGGTAAGCCAGCATGCCACGTATTTGGGGGGAATAAGGAGTCAAAAGCTTTCAGGGCAAAGTTCATTAGGCTCAGGCTGATGGTGCAGGGGTGGGCAGGGGCCCCCGTCTTAGCTCCTGTACGAGTTCTTTCCCTGCCAGAGGTGGGGAAGGGGGCTCAAGACCCAGGCAGGGTCCCAGCCTCAGCCTCAGCTGCTGGGGGTGACCACCACTGCGTTCTTGTCCCTTCCTCCCCTCTCAGTGGAGGGCTGGGGAGGGGCATCTGAGCCCAGCAGCATACCCCCTGCATGGCTGAGGGGTCAGGGCTCCTGCCCGAGGCTTCTGCCCTCCTTGTCCCCAACTCCCATTGGCCCCTGGCTCCTCTCCTGAGTCCCCTGCCTGGATCTGGCACTTTGGCCCACACTGGGAGATTGGGAGCAGACCCAGGTGGGGTCTAAACAGAGGTAGAGGATAAGTGTGAGGACTGGGCAAGGGGCCTCAAGCCCAGAGGAGAGTATGTGAGAGAGGCCTCACAGGTCCTGGTCCTGGAGCTGCGGTGCCCAGGCAAAAGCAGCATGTCCAAGGGCACCACCTGCTGGTGAGAGGTGCCCAGGTGTTCCGGTCCGAAGGAATCAGGGTTTCCGGACAGACAGGGTTGATCATAATAACCACATCAATAACGATAGTGACAGCCGCCACTCACAGGGCGCGGACTGCATGCTTTACATACAGCGTCTCACATAATGCTTGCAACAATGCCATAGGGCACCACCCCCATTTTACAGCTGGAGAAACTGAGGCTCAGAGAGGACTTAGGACTTGCTCCAGGTCACAGGAGAATTTGAAGCGGGGTCTGTCTGAGCCCTGGCCCCGGCTCACCTTGCTATCCTCAGGCTCCGAGAACGTGTCGGTTTCCTCCTCGGTGGGCATCTCCAGGTCGGACTCCTCAGAGGCGATGGGCACCTGTATGGTCAGGTAGGGGTTGTTGATGAAGTTAAGGTGGTCCAGCTCGATGCTGGATAGGGGGCTGTCAGCCAGGCCCATGTGGTTCAGGATGTGATTGTCCTTCTTCAGGTCCTCCTCGGGCGGCTCCTTCTTCTCGTCCTCGGGGGCAGTCTCCCCTGCCTCTCCAGCCTCCCCGGCCCCGTCAGCCTCTCCGAGGCTGAGCATGATGTCCTTGGGGCTCAGGATCTTGCCATGCAGCAGCCCCAGGAGGAAGGCCTTGGCAAAGCCGATGCCCAACTTGATGCGCCCGATGGCAATCTGCAGGTTGTTCATCTCGCCGTCCTCATCTGAGGCTGCCAGACTGTCGGCGCTGAAGGAGCTCAGCAGCAGAGCCAGGAACAGGTTCAGGACCTGGGGCATGGGGTCAGGGGGAGCCTCACATCAGTCCCTGGGACCCAGAGGGTGCCACCTTCAGCTAGCACAGGGGCCCTCGGTCTACAGATCCAAACTACCACATGTTGGGCATTTAAAAGAACGCCACCTAAGAGGTGTTCACAACTACTCATGGAGGTAATGGTTATTATCATCCCTTCTGCAGATGGGGAAACTGAGGCTTGGGCTTCTGAGAGGACTCTGCTACCCAGGGCAGAGGCAGGGTTTAGGGAGGCCTGCTGGGGGACAGGAACTCTCTCCATGACTGTCCCTTTTTTTTTTCTTTTTTTTTCTTTTGAGATGGAGGAGTCTCCCTCTGTTGCCTCCAGACTCCAGGCTGGAGTGCTGTGGCGCGATTTCGGCTCAGTGCAACCTCCACCTCCCAAGTTCAAGTGCCACCATGCCCGGCTAATCTTTGTATTTTTTGTAGAGACGGGGTTTCAACATGTTGCCCAGGCTGGTCTCAAACTCCTGACTTCAGGTGATCTGCCTGCCTCAGCCTCCCAAAGTGCTGGGATTAGCATCACCACCATGCCTGGCCCATGACTGTCCTTTACCTCCACTTCCGGAGGATGCAGAACAAAGAACTGGGCTCAAGTCGCCGAGCTTCCAGGACTTACTGGGAACCTTTATCTTTTGTGCCTTCTTCTCCACCTCTGTTAAGTGGGACTTTTTAGACCCCGCACTCCTGGAGTGCAGAAGCTTGGCCCCTGCTACTCTGGAAGGGACATCTGACCTACTATTTACCCTCTTTTCTCCTCTTGGGGTTTCCGACTCCATCTATTCTGGTTCTTGTCCCACATCCCTAAGGAAAGAGACTTAGGAGGCTACTGCCCTTCTCCCCCAGCACCCCCACCCACTTTATTTTCCAGTGGACAGACATTTCCTGAGCCCCCGTCACTGCATGAATGGCCTCAGGGAGCTCACAGACCAGCAGAGACAGAGAGCAGATCAAACACATGCAATACTGTGGGTTTGGGTGGCAGCAGAGACTGGAGTGCACAGCTTTTGAAACCATATTGCAGGGCTCTGAACCCCAGTTTATTAGCTGTGTGCTCTGAGGCAATTTGCCTCACTGCACTGTGCCTCAGTTTCCTCATCTGTAAAAAGGAGATTATGCCAGTGTTCCTCCCATTGTTGTGAGGATTAAAAGATCAATACAAGGCCAGGCGCGGTGGCTCACACCTATAATCCCAGCACTTTGGGAGGCTGGGGCGGGCGGATCACGAGGTCAGGAGATCGAGACCATCCTGGCTAACATGGTGAAACCCTGTCTCTACTAAAAATACAAAAAATTAGCTGGGCGTGGTGGCATGCACCTATAGTCCTAACTACTTGGGAGGCTGAGGCAGGAGAATCACTTGAACCTGGGAGGCGGAGGTTGCAGTGAGCCGAGATCACGCCATTGCACTCCAGCCTGGGCGACAGAGTGAGACTCCATCCCAAAACAAAACAAAACAGAAAAACAAAAAACAAACAAACAAAAAAACCCATCAATACAAGTAGAGCACACAATAGGCACTCAACACATGTTGGCTGTTATTATGCTTGAAATAATAGAAAGCTATACAAGGTGCTCCAGCCTGGCCAACATGGTGAAACCATGTACTAAAAATACAAAAATGAGCTGGGTGTGGTGGTGCACACCTATAATCCCAGCTACTTGGGAGGCTGAGGCAGGAGAACCACTTGAACCCGGGAGGCGGAGTTTGCAGTGAGCCCAGATCGCACCACTGCACTCCAGCCTGGGTGATAGAGCGAGACCCTGCCTCGAAAAAAAAAAAAAGAAAGAAAAAGAAAGAAAGAAAGAAAGAAAGTTATACAAGGTGTAAGGAAGAGTGTGGTGAACTCTGAGGCCAGCTCAGCATTTTATAGATGAGTAAACTGAGTCCTAGAGAGGTGGTGTGGCATGCTCTAGGACACAGAGCATAGCCAGGACTCGAACCAGGATTCCAGTCATTGTATAACTTTAGAAGGCATCATTCACTTAGCCTACAAGGTGAATGGCAGCCCTGAAGGTCTTTAATGTGGTCGCCCTTCCTTCTACCAGTCTGCCTGGCCCTGGGCAGTGGGACGAAGGAGAATGCTGGCTGGGGTGAGGGTCCTGGCTCCTGTCAGCCAGAAGCACAGCCAGGTTCTTCCTCGGAGGCCTGGGGGAATGAGAGGGCGTGGGGAGTTGGGGAGCCTGCACTTGCAGATCCGCCACCCTTGGCCGTCTCCTTGGCGGGTCTCACTCCTGGCTCTCACCAGCCTCCTCCAAGGTCTTCTCGTCATTGTCTTCACTACATTCTGTTGATTATATTCTGTTAATCACATTAAATACTCTCTTTAAAAAATATCTGAAAACCCTCTTTGAGAGAATGTGCTGGGGGAAATTCCACGGCTCCCTTCCTCCCCACCATGTCCCCTAGAGGCTTTTCTGCCTTTGCCCCCCACCAGAACACATTAGTCTTTCTTCTCCCTCTCTGGAGGGAGGCATCCAGTTGCCAGAAACACATCTGAGATGGGAATTAGCTGCTCTCTGGGTCAGCAGGGTTTGCACACGGCTCCTGCCCAAGACATAAATAGCTGCCCCAGG
Organism: Nomascus leucogenys; assembly: GCF_006542625.1. Lineage (NCBI taxonomy): Eukaryota > Metazoa > Chordata > Mammalia > Primates > Hylobatidae > Nomascus > Nomascus leucogenys. The sequence goes on from NC_044399.1 coordinate 59,153,626, forward strand.
CATGGGGGAAGGGAGGAGGGGAGGGGGCCGACATCAATTTCCCTGGGGGTTCTGTGCTTTGGGTTACTGGTGACCTAGTCACTTCCTCTTCTTCACAGTTACCTGCAGGAAGTGATCAAGTGCCATGGGTGCAGGGGACGCGGGTCCTCACACTCTCTGGCAGGGTGCCCTGGTGGCCTCTGGCAGACACCTGCTTCTCTGAAGCCTGGGGAGGTGGTGGGAGGGGACAGTGCCCAAGGAGCTGACAGTGCCATGTCCCTGGGCTGTTCCACTCCCTCTGAGCAAACTGGGAGAGCCACAGAGCTGGGCTGGGAAAAGATGTGGTGTGTGCGTGTGTGCATGTCTGTGTGATGGGGGTGACATGCACACAGAAGCAGGGCCTGCACTGGTTCCAGACTGCAGCCAGACTGCAGGGGCTCCCGTCCCACACAGGGGACAGATTCACCTCCCTGAGCCTCTGTTTCCTCATCTATAAAAGAGATGAACCAGCACACCCCTCACAGGTGGGTGTGAGGATGAGGTGAAATGAATACACGTGGAGCACCCAGAATGCTAGGTAAATGCTAAATAAATGTCAGCTGTCACCATGCTTCTGCTGATGCTGACGTTATCATTATTACGATACTGTTGTCGTTGATGTTATTGTTACTGGAGTTATATGGACCCAGTTTCCAGTACCAGCTCTATTCTCACTAGTTGTGTGGTTCTGGGCAGTGCCTCCTCGAGAGCGTGGAAATAACATTACCTGTCTCATGGGGTGGCTGAGAGAATTAGGGGCAATGCCGGTAAATCCCTTTGGCAGGGACTGACACACAGTAGGGCCCCCACTGCCAATACAGGAGCATCACCCTGGTGGCGAGAACCTAAACCAGCACTGCCCTGCCGCACGCCTGCAACACCTGCACCCCCAGCCACGTGGCCAGGCACTTTGGTAAGCACTTGTAAGCGCATGCATCACATAATCCTTGCAACCATCCAGTGGAAGAATCAACCCCATTATCATCCCCATTTTTCAGGTGGGAAAACTGAGGCCCAAAGGGTTAAATAACGGGCTCAAGGTTTCCCAGTCAGTGAGTGGCAAAGTGGGGGCTTAAAACATTTTTGAGTTTCTGCACATAGAAACAGCAACTCCCTGAAGACTCGGTCACCCCCAAGTCCTTAGACTGACATCCACACACTCCTACTCAGGGTCTGCTGTCCCCATCCCCAATCCTGCCCCAAAGTTGGGCCCGGGCACCTTCCCTCTCTCTCCCCACTCCCTAAGACCCTCCTTTCAGGGACGGGAGGCCTGGGTTCTCTTCTGTAGCTGCAGCATGGTCTTCTTCTGCAGCCGAGGTGACACCCCCTTCCCTCTCTTGGTGCTGCCCCCAGCCGGAGATCAGCAATGTCTGAGAAGCTCTGTCCCTGCAGCTCAGGGATTCCATAGGCCTTTGGGGAACATGGGGACAGGAGTCTTCCCAGTCCCTGTTGCCCAGGGCAGCGCCAGCCACTGCAGGGGGCAGCTGGGCACAGCACTGCAGGGCTCGGGCAGGAGTGACCTCCACTGCCACCCCAAGAAGGGGAGGAGTCAGGGTCACATCCAGGGGCCCTAGCCGCAGAAATGCTGGCCAGCTGGACCATGGCCCTACACCCTGGATCTCACCTCCTGGCCCCTTCCTCTGCACCAGCCCCGCATGCCAAGCCCTGAACCACAGCAAGCGGCAGAAGAGATGCAGTTTATGCCATCTCTGCATTTTCCCAATATCTGCACCTGTTTCTTTTTTGTTTTCTAGAGATGGGGTCTTGCTCTGCCCCCCCAGGCTGGAGTGCAGTGGCAGGATCATAGCTCACTACAGCTTTGAAGGGCTCAAACCATCTTCCTGCCTCAGCCTCCCAAGTAGCTGGGTTTGGTGTGTGCCACCATGCCTAGCTAATGTTTTTCATTTTTCCATTTTTTTGTAGAGATGAGGGTATCTTGCTATGTTGCCCAGGCTGGTCTTGGACTCCTGGCCTCATCGGCCTCCTAAAGTGCTGGGACTATGGGCATGAGCCACCACATCCAGCCTGATTCTCTTTTTCGGAGCCTGGACCAATAGGCCCTGGAGCAGAGGAGGTCAAGAGGGTGGGAGAAGGCCAGGAGGCCCAGGTCCCCCACAACACTGTGCCTTTGTGCACACTATGGCATCATCTTTGCAGTGACCTCATGAAGTCCCTGTTGTTTTTCTTCTATGTGAGGGTTAGAGAACCCAGCCCAACTAGAGAGCAGCAGTTAGCTCAAGGTCACACAGATGATGGCAAAGGAGCTGGGACCGGAATGTGGGTCCGTCTGACTCATTATCATGTTGCTTTACTCAAAACACTAGGTTCCAACAGCGCTACTCATAGCATGGTCCCAGAACCACCACCAGCATCCACTGATCAGCGTCACCTCGGAGCTTGTCAGAAATGCAGATCCCCAGGCCTAGGCCCAGAGCTGCTGAATCAGACACTCTGGGGGTGGGGCCAGGGATCTATGTTTTACATAACTCCTAAGTGATTCATACACAGGTTAAAATTTGAGAACTGCTGGGTTAAACCACATAAAATTGCCATTTTGGAGAGGATGCGTTGGGGAGATAGAAAACAGTCAAACATCAGGCACATCTTGTACGCTTCCCGGGCGAGGGCAGGGGCCACCCAGACAGCCTCACTCACCACGAGGTTGCCGATGACCATGACCATGAGGAAGACGGTGAGGCACATGGCTTGGCCGGCCACCTCCATGCAGTCCCACATGGTCTCGATCCACTCCCCGCACAGGATGCGGAAGACGATGAGGAAGGAGTGGAAGAAATCGTGCATGTGCCAGCGTGGCAGGTTGCAGTCCAAGGCGATCTTGCACACGCACTCCTTGTAGCTCTTGCCGAACAGCTGCATGCCCACCACGGCGAAGATGAACACGATGATGGCCAGCACCAGCGTCAGGTTACCCAGCGCCCCCACTGAATTGCCAATGATCTTGATGAGCATGTTCAGCGTCGGCCACGACTTGGCCAGCTTGAAGACCCGCAGCTGCCAGGCAGGGAGGGCAAGGGTAAGTGAGGCCCAGGCACCACCACCCAAGGCAGCCCCAGCCTTAGGAGAAAGAACAGTGTCGAGTAGCTTGAATCTCCAGCCCCCTGCACAATCTGAGTCCTCAGTTTGACCTTCTGTTAAATGGGAACACTCATTCTACCACCTCAGGCCCTTCATGTGTTAAAAAGAAAACAAGTCCAGGCCAGGCGCGGTGGCTCACGCCTGTAATCCCAGCACTTTGGGAAGCCGAGGCGGGTGGATCACTTGAGCTCAGGAGCTGGAAACCAGCTTGGCCAACACGGTAAAATCCTATCTCTACTAAAAACACAAAAAATTAGTCGGGCGTGGTGGTGAGTGCCTGTAATCCCAGTTAGGGATTCCTCAGGAGGCTGAGGAAGGAGAATCACTTCAACCAGGGAGGTGGAGCTTGCAGTGAGCAGAGATTGCACCACTGCACTCCAGCCTGGGCTACAGAGCAAAACTCCATTTAAAAAAAAAAAAAAAGAAGAAAAAAGAAAAAACGTCATTATCTGTTGAAGATACAGACTATGGCTGGAAGCAGTGGCTCACACCTCTAATCCCAGCACTTTGGGAGGTCAAAGAAGGTGCATCACTTGAGCCTAGGAGTTGGAGACCAGCCTGGGCAACATGGCGAAACCCTGACCTACAAAAATTACAAAAATTAGCCAGGCGTGGTGGTCCCAGCTATGCAGGAGGCTGAGGTGGGAGAATCACCTGAGTCTGGGGAGGTCAAGACTGCAGTGAGCAGTGATTGTACCACTGCACTCCAGCCTGGGTGACAGAGAAACCCCGTCTAAAAAAAAATACAGACTAAAGGATTTACAAGTGAAATTATATGTTGGGATTTGCTTTCACAATAAAAATTGGGGGACAGATGCAACAGGAATTGTAGAATGTTGATAGTTGTTGAAGCTGGGTGATAGGTACATGGAGGTTCATTATACTTTCTCTATACTTTTGTGCATACATGAAAAGATCCCTTGATAAAGTTTGTTGTTGTTGTTTTTTTTGAGACAGAGTCTCAATCTGTCACCCAGTCACCCAGGCTGGAGTGCGGTGGTGCAATCTCGGCTCACTGCAACCTCGGCCTCCCAGGTTCAAGTGATTCTCCTGCCTCAGCCTCCCAAGTAGCTGGGATTACAGGCGCTTGCCACCAAGCTCAGCTAATTTTTGTGTTTTTAGTAGAGACGGAGTTTCACCATGTTGGCCAGGCTGGTCTTGAACTCCTGACCTCAGGTGATCCACCTGCCTTGGCCTCCCAAAGTGTTGAGATTACAGGCGTGAGCCACCGGGTCCAGCTGATAAAGTTTTAAAAAGAATAATAGTGTTCCTTATGGGGTGGTGAAAAGACAGAAATTCAGAGGTCCCAATCCTACTCCTAATGAACTTCCAGAACCTCCGCTTTCAGGTCTGCAGTATGGGGCTGGAGTTCCTGCTCACTGCTGCTCAAGGTCATTAAGGAATCAAACCCAGTGTTGGCCTCTGTCACCTTGGTCCCCCCAGCAGCCCTATGAAAGAAGACAGGGCTCTCCTTTTCTCTGTTTTACAGGTAAGAAAGGCTCTGAGAGGTAACAGGTATGCACAAGGCAGAGGAGGCCTCGTTTTCAGCCCTCTAGCTTCCTGGGGTTTCTCCTCCCATCCCTGTGCCCACCCTCCTTAGTCTCCTCAGCCCAACCCCATCCCAGCCCCTGGCCCTGGGGCTTTTGTGTACCAGACGGAAGGAGCGTAGCACAGACAGTCCCTGTACGTTGGCCAGGCCTAGCTCTACCAGGCTGAGGGTGACGATGATGCTGTCGAAGATATTCCAACCCTGCTGGAAATACTCGTAGGGGTCCATGGCGATCAGCTTCAGAACCATCTCTGCTGTGAAGATGCCTGTGAAGACCTAGGGGGTGGGGTGAGGCCCTGTCACAGAGCCTTGGGGAGCCCAGGGCCCTGGGAGTCTCCCACCCAACTCCCACCTCCTGGCAGAGGCTGCGGGGGCTGAGGGGAAGGGGTCCAGAGCCCTGAGAGGAGCAGGAGTGGCATGCATGGCCTGGAGGCAAAGGCCAAGCCATAGGGCCTAGGTGGGTACAACTCTGAGACCTGTTCCCATTCATTTCTGGCCTCGTGACAGTGGGCAAGGCACTTCACTGCTTGAAGCCCCAACGCTGTCATAATATTCAACATTTGCAGGGCGCTTTGGTTCACTTTATGACTTCATTGGTATCCTGATCTCTACAATGTTGGGAGGGATTCTCACACGCATTCCACACATGAGCAGTTGAGGCTCAGCTAGCTGGGCAGCTAGCTGGCATCACAGCACCCACACGGGAACGAGCCACATCTCAAGCCCAGTTCTCAGGTGCTCAGTTCAGCATCCTGCCTCTATGCCTACAGCCTCTCCACAGGGACCAGTCCCAGGATCTTGCAAATCTTGGCAGACTCAAAGCTCTAGGGCAGGGACCAAACGGAGCAAAATCAGTGAGAAGAAGACCAGAGCTGCCCCTTCCAACCCTGGACATGGGGTCTGAGGATTGCACAGTCCCTGAAAGCTCCCTGGGCACGGCCCCCCTCCTGCTGGGCACCAGCTGCCCTGGGTCCACAGCCTGCCCGGGCACATGCTGAGCCCCTCCCAGAGGCTGTCACTGGCCACAGCAGGTGCCAAGACAGCAGCATAGTGTGGGCAGGGGGTGGGCAGGCGGGCAGGCCCAGTCCATCACGCACATCCCAGCAGCTGTGCCACGAGTCCAGAGCACGCCTTTACCCCTCCAGCCCAGCCTGCCCATGGCTGCCTCGGCACCTCGATAGGACAGACGTGCCTGCCTTGAAGGCTGGGGAGCCCAGGGTTTGATTCTCGTGCCACCCACCCAGCCCCGGTTCTCTTCCAGACCCCAAATCTTACTCTCCCTGGCTTCCCCTAACCTTCAGGGTTGGGGAGCATCTCGCCCATTTGCCGTCCTGGAAAAATTGCAAAGGGAATTGGGAAGGGTGGGGCAGGGCTGGAGGAGGAGGCGGCTTTTCCCTTTGTCAGGCTCCTCTGGGGCTGGCAATGAGGTGATAATGCTCCTAATGGGCCTGGATAAGCGGGTGGATCAGTGGTGTCAACAATAGTGGAGCAGGAAAGGGCTGGAAAGAGGAGAAGCCTGGCCACGCTGGAGAAATAGGTGAGGGCTGGGGGAGTAACCCCTGCAGCCCACTGGTCCTGGGTAGCCAGGGCTATAGGTCCCACTGCCAGATCCCTTAGCTCCTTTCAGGCCCATGACAACTTCTGGAAGTGGACAGACTTGTCAGCTAGCCCCTTCACCCCTATCTCCACACCCCCAATTCCTTATCCCTGCTTCCAGGGCATGGTCTGGATCCCAGATCCCCAAGAATCTGGACCTTAAGAAGCCCAGCGCCTCACCCCCATCTCCCTGCCCCCAAATGTCCTGAAACCCCAGTTCTGTGTGCCACAGATCACCCCAAGTACCCCCCCACATCAACTCATGCCCCCATATGCTGGGAAAATAACCCCAGCTTTCCGCACGTGTCCCCCACCGTGCCCTATATTTACATACAGCCATACAGCTTCACTGGGCCCCATCCCCTCCTATCCTGCCCGTGAATGATCCCCTCCCCCGCCCCTCCCTACCAGGTTGCCCACAGTGAGCACGTTGTCAAAGTGCTCCGTCATAGGGTAATGTTCCATGGCCATGAAGAGGGTGTTGAGCACGATGCAGATGGTGATGCCCAGGTCCACGAACGGGTCCATGACGATGAGGTGGATGATGTTCTTGAACTTCAGCCACGGGGTGCAGCAGTTCCATATGAGCACTTTGTGGGCGCACTTGTACCACCATGGTGGGCACTTCTGGTGGGCCTCTTCCAGTTCTGGGAGAGGGGTGGTAGCAGGTATCTGGTGAGGATTATCCCCTCACGTGTCCCCGGCTCCACCTAGAGCTTTGGTTCCACCTTCCAAGCCCCGCCCCTTAGCACTCCACATCTCAACCTTCCAGCAAGGCCTATTCCTAGTTCCACCGCCTCTTGCGTCACCCTTACTGTCACCTCCCCTGTAACCTCTGCCCCACATGGCTTCACCCCAAAGCCCCGCGCTCTGAGCGGGCTCCAAGCTCCACAGCCTCCGTGAGCACCCTCCAGATCCCGCCCTCTAACCCCCGCCTACAGCCCCACCTCTGGAACGCCTGCGTCCTCACCGCCCCGCCCCCTACTTCAATCTCCACCACCACTCACTGCATCACCCTCCGGACACACCTCTCCAAACCCCGCCCACTCAAAGCCCCGCCCCTCAAAGCCCCGCCTCCTCAAAGCCCCACCCCCGGCTCCATGCTCCTCCGCCTCGCAGAGCGCATCCTCATGTCCGGCCCCTCTAAATCCCGCCCACATTCCCCCCCACTCCTGAGGAAGCCCCGCCTCCTCCCGAAGCTCCGCCCCTTAGTGCAGTAACTCACAGGCCCACCTCATCAGCAAACTTTTCCCCAAGCCCCGCCTTTCAATGGCCTGCCTCAAGCCCCACCCTCTTGACTCACCCTACAAAGCCCCACCCCTCAGGGAGCTGGACAGGACGCCCACCCCCTCCCAGAGGCCTAGGGCTGCGAGCCTGGCCTGTGAGATGCCCTAATCTGTCTGGGTCCGAGTTCCCAGGGAGAGGCGGGAGGCCACTGCAGGGGCTTGGGTTCTAGCCCCATGAGCTGCTGGTTAGTGCCACTCTGCACAGACAGATCTCTCGGGGATGCACTGTGGGTAATACCGGCTCCTCCAAAGTGTCCCCAACCAGTCCATCCTTTCCCACCAGGGTGGCCTTCAAGAAACATCTCTTGTTCTTGCCACCCCAAAGCCATGAGTGCTTTGTAAGGACCGTGGGATGAAGCTGCTCCTCCTCCTCCTGGCCTTGGTGGGCTGTTTGGCTGTGTGGAAATATGGGGCACGGTGGGGACACATGCGAAGTGTCCTTGGCCCAGGCGTGATCTCACTTACTCATCACAGCAGGTAAATACAATCAGTGCCTCCAGGTAAATACAATCAGCGCCTCCCATTTCAAAGACGAAGAAAAGGGACTGGAGTGGGTGGCAGCCCCATGGAGACCCTGGATTCATGCCGGGGAGGGTGGCTGAACCTTCCCCCCCACACCCAGTAATTAGCACAGTGAGTCTCACTCAAAGCCTCCCCAGTCTGCACCTCCACCCCTACCCTGTGCTTCTGCAGGTGCCCAAACAGTGTCTGAGGCCCAAAACTTCTCACAGTGGTCCCAGGAACAGCAGGGTGGAGAGGCCTCCTCCCCCAGCATTCCCTGGGTACCCTCTGGCAGGGCATATGGGCACCTGGATACCTGTCATACAAGGTCAGGTGACATGATGACCTCTAGAGATCTGCAAAGTCCTGCAGGGCCCCCAACTCCCTGGCACAAGACAAGCCGACCTGGGGAGGGAACCAGATCTCTGTGTGTCAGAATTCCTTTACTCTATTGTCCCTTTTTCCTGTGCTTCCTCCTTCCCTCCTGCCTTTCCACTTCCCTCCCTCTCATCCATCCATCCATCCGTCTGTCCATCCATCCGTCCGTCCGTCCATCCATCCATCCATCCGTCCATCCATCCATCCATCCATCCATCCGTCCGTCCGTCCGTCCATCTGTCCATCTATCTGTCGTGTCATGTCTATTCACCCTCTCTTATCACGACATCCTTATTCTTCTGAGATTCAGCATGTGGCACAGGGATTGGGGAGTCTGTCACTCTGCTTGGGCAGAATTTGACTTTTGGCCTTTAACTTTTACCCAGAGAACACTTGAGGAGCAGGATGTCTGGTTTCCGGAACACTGGGCCTTCTGGTTAGTATTATTAGCCTGTGCTTCCCATTGGGCAGCCCCCAAGGCCCTCCCGGAAGCCCCCAGTTCCCATAGCAGCCTGGCCTTGCAGCTAGAACTGGGCCAGGTTAAGACAGGACTATATTTATCACAGCCATTTCTTCTATCCAATATTAAGTTACTGTCCTGAAGCTGGTCCAGCCAGGCCCCACCCTGACCTCAGGGGCCTGAATGGGTAGAGGGGGCACAGGGCACTCACCTTCCATGGCATCCCTATCCTCCTGAATCCAGTCCAGCCAGGCTCCACCCCTACCTAAATGGGCACGGGGGCACAAGGCACTCACCTTCCATGGCGTCGGAGATGCCGCTGTCTCCGCTGCCGCTCTGCCTTGGGGCTCCCTTCTCCCCTTGCGATGTGTCCAGGCTGCCATTGCAGTCTTTGCCATGGGCTGGGTCCCCATCTGCCTCCCCACCTTCCAGAGCTTGGGCAGCCTTGGCCTGTAGACCAGCAAGAGTGACTGGCAGGAAGTACAGCTCTGAGCCAGAGGGATGGACTAATTGACCCTCAGAGCTTCTTCCAGAGTCCTTCAGGTTGGCAGCCCCTCTTCCTGGCCTGTGTCAAACTTAGTGCAGGTGGGGGAGGGACCAACCTCCATGGTGGTGGGGGTGACAGGGTAGGGACCAAAGTGACTAAAGACCCTCTGCCCTGAAGACCCTTGACTCTGATGCCCTGACTAACCCTCCACTTGTTGACAGAATGAGAAACTGGTCAGCTGCTCCCTGGGGCCTCACCGGGACCTGCCCCTCCCTCAGTATGGATTCTTCCACTACCCAGAAAGCATCACAAAACCAGAAATATTTGAGCTGGAAGAATACTTCAGGTTTAGCTACTCCAGATTCCTTGTTATAGACAGGGAAACTGAGGCACAGAGCAGAGAAATGCTTTTTCTACTGCTTGGATCCCTCCACCCCCCTGCCACCAGCAAAGCTCCCAGCCCAGGGCCTTCTGCTCCTTCTGCCTCAAAACCCCTACCCCCGTGTCCTCCCTCACCCTCAGCCCCCCAGGGAGAAGCCAGTGGCAGCCCCAGCTGAGGGCAGGTAGAACCCTGGGTCCTCTATCTCCTTTCCCTGAGTCCAGACCTTCTCTAGCTCCTCCTGGTGCTTTTTGAACTTCTCAAGCATCTGCTGAAACTCCTCCTCTTTCTCCTTATCCTCGGCCAGGGTGGCCTCGTTCTGCTCGGCATATGCCATGGCCACCACGGCCAGGATCAGATTGATGAGGTAGAAAGAGCCCAGGAAGATGATGACCACGAAGAAGATCATGTAGGTCTTGCCAGCTGCTCGAAGGGTCTGGGAGTGGAGGGAGAGGGAGTGGAGGGGTCCCATGACATCCACCTCCTTTGACCCAGTGCCCCTTTCCATACATCCATTGCCCGGACGGGTAAGCAGAGCCCCTCCCTCACAGAACCTGGGGAATTGATGGCCGTCATTGGCATGCTGAGCCATGTTCTGGGGAACTTCAAAATATCTACTTGGGACTCAAACGTTTCTGGTCTCCTGGCTCAGAGGAGGACCGAAGCCAGGCATCCTGATATCAGAGAGCCAGGACAGAAAATTGGTGAACATGGGTTTGGGGTCAGCTTGAATTCTAGCTTTGCCACAGTGCCTGGCACCTAGTAAGAACTCAACAAATAGTAGCTATTATTATTATCTAATCAATTTATTTATTTTTTTTAGATGTAGTCTCGCTCTGTTGTCCAGGCTGGAGTGCAGTGGTGCCATCTCGGCTCACTGCAACCTCCATCTCCCAGGTTGAAGTGATTCTCCTTCCTCAGTCTCCTGAGTAGCTGGGATTACAGGTGTTCACCACCAAACCTGGCTAATTTTTGTATTATTTTTAGAGACGGGTTTCGCCACGTTGGCCAGGCTGGTCTCAAACTTCTGACCTCAAGTGATCTGCCTGCCTCGGCCTCCCAGAGTGCTAGGATTACAGGCATGAGCCACTGCACCCGACCAGTAGCTGTTATTATTTTTGTTATTGTTATCAACACCATCAATGTTAGAAACATCACCAGGCATTAGAAGGCACTGTCACTCCAGACTCAGCCTGCCTTCCCTGCAAACAGTAGAAGGCAAATAAAGTATGGGCAGCATTGAATTTCTTTCTTTCTTTTTTTTGAGATGGAGTCTCACTCTGTCACCCAGGCTGGAGTGCAATGGCGTGGTCTCGGCTCACTGCCACCTCTGCCTCCCAGGTTCAAGCAATTCTCCCTCCTCAGCCTCCTGAGTAGCTGGGAATATAGGCGTGTGCCACCACACCCAGCTAATTTTTGTATTTTTAGTAGAGACGGGGTTTCACTATGTTGGCCAGGCTGGTCTTGAACTCCTGACCTCATAATCCGCCCGCCTCCGCCTCCCAAAGTGCTGGGATTATAGGAGTGAGCCACCGCACCCGGCAGGCAGCATTGGATTTCTAAGCTGCCCTACTGGTTATCGTGAGGCCTAGGGGACACTGGGCTTATGCCTGTGCTAGTTCCAGACCTTGGCTCTGAAAGCAAAGGTGTGGAAAGAATTAAAGCTGTGGCTTGGCTCGGGGCAGCTGTTCAGTTTCAGAGAGCACAAGCTCCTATAAGGGCACTGTGGGAGTCCATGAGGAGATGGCCCAGCTGGGGGGTTGGCCATCCTGTGTTAGACCCCATCAGGCCCTGAAGAGGCTGCAGGGATGGAGGGGGAGTGGCTATAGGGTTGGGGGGCAGGGTGGGGGCAGCTGTACCAGCTGGAAGAGGTTCTCCCAATAGTCCTGTGTCATGAGGCGGAAGAGAGCCAGGAAGGCCCAGCTGAAGGTGTCATAGCTGGTGTAGCCATAGTTGGGGTTCCGCCCGGTCTTGATGCACTCATAACCCTCGGGGCAGTGCCTGGGAATAGGACAGGGGGCTGGGTTTAGGGTGGGAGGAGCACTCCAGCTGGGGACAGATGGGGACCCCAGGGGAAAAAAATCCATCAGTTCTGCCTGTGTCCCACAGAAAAGTATTCCATCCATGCCCACAGGTTTCCCTGTACTCCCATCCACCCCAGGTCCTCGTCTCTAATCAACTCCCACCTTCCAAAACCCCTGGGCCGCCTTTCCTGCATCCCTTAGCATCACTTACCCAGCATCACTGCTGTTCCCACAGAGCAGGGCATCATTGGAGCCCTCCAGGAAGTAGAAGTTCCCTTTGGGAATCAGAGGCCACAAAGGAGGCAAGTCACCCACATGCACACAGTGTGAGCACCTGCGCCCATTGCACACCTGTGGACAGGTCTGCGTGTACCACATAAACCAAATGGATGTTCCCTGGCTGCCTCTTCCCCGTCCTTTAAGGACAGCTCCAAGTTCCAAGATCTCTGGGTAGGGACTCGGCAGGGAGCTCAGCTTGAGCCCTGTCAGCCCAGTGCCCAGTGTGGGCAAAAAGTCACGACGCAGCAGCGGCACAGAGAGGGAACGTGTACGTGTGTGCATGGGGCTATTGTGTACCTGTGTAGGGCCCCTGAGTGAAGGGTGAGTGGGGGCTGGAATCCAGGTGCCAGGGTGAGAAGGGTTACCTTTTCCTAATTTTCAAGAAGGCACTATGTAGACTAACAGTAGCTGTGTGAGAATGTGTGTGTTTCTGGCATGTGTGCCTGTGAAGATGCATATGTGAATAGGATGTGGGTGTGTGGGTGGGTGATGGTGACCCTGCCAGGGTGTGAGCATGTGAACATGTGGTGTGATGAAGGAGAACAGGGGGTGCACAGGTTAGGGAATAGGAACTATAGACTCTTGCTTTGCATAGTGAGAGCTTTAGGATATTTTTTTTTAGACTGAGTTTCACTCTTATTGCCCAGGCTGGAGTGCAATGGCATGATCTCGGTTCATTGCAACCTCCGTCTGCCAGGTTCAATCGATTCTCCTGCCTCAGCCTCCCGAGTAGCTGGGATTACAGGCATGCGGAACCATGCCCGGCTAATTTTTGTATTTTTGGTAGAGACAGGGTTTCACCACGTTGGTCAGGCTGGTTTGGAACTCCTGACCTCAGGTCATCTGCCTGCCTCGCCCTCCCAAAGTGCTGGGATTACAGGCGTGAGCCACCGTGCCCGGCACTTTAGGGTTTTCAAAACAGTTTGCCATTTGTTGTTGCAGTAACCCTTTGAGGAAGGTATTGTTATCTTGATTTTATAGGTAAGGATTCGGAGGGCTGGGGAGATCAAGTGACTAGTCAGAAGTGACACAGGCTGCCAAGTGCTGGATTTAAGCTCAGGTCCTCGCCATACTATTTGTCTCATAAGAAGTGGAGACAGGGCGGGGTGCAGTGGCTCACGCCTGTAATCCCAGCACTTTAGGAGGCTGAGGTTGGAGGATCACATGAGGTCAGGAGTTCAAGATCAGCCTGGCCAACATGATGTAACCCTATCTACTAAAAATACAAAAATTAATTGGGCCTGGTGGCACATGCCTGTAATCCTAGCTACTCGGGAGGCTGAGGCAGGAGAATCGCTTGAAGCCGGGAGGCAGAGGTTGCACTGAGCTGAGATGGCACCTTTGCACTCCAGCCTGGGTGGCAGAGAGAGACTCTGTCTCAAAAAAAAAAAAAAAAAAGAAAATGTGGAGGCAGAGGCTACCCTAGAGACTGGGATAGGATCCCCCTTGCCCGTCACCCTCCATTCTTACCTTCATCACTGATGTAGGCGTCCCAATCAAAGGTATCGTTGGTGGCCCAGCTTGCATGGCTGTTCCACGTGTCATTGGCATACCATGAGTCATTGCCATACCACATCTCATTGCCATACCATGTGTCATTGCTGTACCACGTGTCATTGCTGTACCACGTGGTGTTGGTGTCGTTGAACGGCGGGGGCCAGCGCACACACTTCTGCCTCAGGTTTCCCATGAAGAGCTGCAGTCCCACCAGTGCAAAGACACTCAGGCAGAAGACAGTGAGGATCATCACATCCGATAGCTTTTTCACCGACTGGATCAGGGCCCCCACGATCGTCTTCAGCCCTGACCGCAGAGAGGGCAAGGATATTGGCAGGGGGCGGGGCAGGGTGATAACAGAGCCCCCCGGCCCCCACCACCAAGCTTTTTCCTATTCCATCTTCAAGACTTGACTTACTGAGCACCACTACTTCCCCGAAGCCTTCTGAAATTAACCCCACCCTTCTCTGATCACATCCTCAATCTGGAGCCTTCAAATGGCCACAGACGCTCAGCCACTAGGAGAATGAACTATAAAGACCTGATGGGCTGTTGCCTGACCTATAGAGCAAACAAAGGCATACAGCAGAGCTTAATACATGTCACTAGGTTAGTGCTCTCAAAGTGTGTTCAACAGAATGCTAATCTCCCATGCTGTGCCCTTAAAAAGGGGGCGTTGATAATGTTTGGGAAAAGCTGCATTCTAGATTCTGCTCTTGGAGAGTCATTATGTAGTTGATCCTATCAAAGGCTCTGAAAAGTCCTGCAGAAATAAACAAAAACTTTATTTGTATTTATTTATTTATTTAGAGACAGAGTCTCATTCTGTCACCCAGGCTGGAATGCAGTGGCGTGATCTTGGCTCACTGCAACCTCTGCCTCCTGGGTTCAAGTGATTCTCCTGCCTCAGCCTCCCAAGTAGCTGGGATTACAGGTGCGTGCCACCACACCCAGCTCATTTTTTTGGTACTTTTAGTAGGGATGAGGTTTCGCTATGTTGGACAGGCTGGTCTCGAACTCCTGGCCTCAAGTAATCAGCCTGTCTTGGCCTCCCAAAATGCTGGGATTACAGGCATGAGCCACCTTATCTGGCCTATTAAACAAAAACTTTAATCCCACGTATCCTTAACATATTTGACCACAGAACCCTTTTCCTTAAAATGCCTAGTAACACCCGAGGAACAGCAGAAGCTCTAGACTGACCTTGAAACGTCATTATATTCTTTAGACAGAGAAAGGCATAAATGATGCTGAAAGAATCCCAGGGGCAGATTCCCATCACTTATGGAAGAGCCATAACTTCTTCCTTGGGCCTAATCATAGTTCCTCTTGCATTAATAGGACTTCATTTCCTTTTCTTATCCTGATATGGAAAACAAATTCTCGGCAGCCTCCTTATAAAAGCCCTCCTGTGCCCCAAGAATGCTGGCAGCTGGCACAGAGGAAAGGCAACGCCGTCTTGGCTCAGTGGCCAATGTACAGTGTGGAATTTGGGAAGTGCTTCCTCTCCTGGGTCTCACAACTTCCTCGTTTGCAGTCAGAGGGCTTTAGACTAGAAGAGGGCTCAGGTACTTTCTTTCTGTCTTTTCTTTTCTTTTTTTTTTTTTTTTTTTTTTTTTGAGATAGAGTCTCGCTCTGTCGCCCAGGCTGGAGTGCAGTGGTGTGATCTGGGCTCACTGCAACCTCTGCCTCCTTGATTCAAGTGATTCTCCTGCCTCAGCCTCCCAGGTAGCTGGGATTACAGGCACGTGCCAACACGCCCAGCTAATTTTTGTATTTTGAGTAGAGACGGGGTTTCACCACGTTGGCCAGGCTGGTCTCAAAGTCCTGACCCCAAGTGATTCACCCGTCTTGGCCTCCCAAAGTGCTGGGATTACAGGCGTGGGCCACCACACCTGGCCTCAGGTACTTTCTCACATTAGGATTTAACAATTTCCCCTCTTCCCAGAGCCTGATCTCTATCCCTTTTCTTTCTCTCCTTTACTGGGAGAGAATCTCCAGTTTCTCTACATGCTCTTTTGCGGGTCTGAATGATCGGATTCTATTGATTTCATGCTTCTTGATGAATTACTTTGGAATTGCTCTGACCCTATTGCTCAGCAGGTGCCTGGTGTGTTCCTAATTGAGCTCTCAGGGCTCGGACTTTTCCTCATGGAGCCTTTTGTGTCTCTCTTTGCTCTGCTCGGTCTGCTTATTTTATTGAGCACACACGTATATACCACAAACCATGGGCCAGGGGCTGTGAGGGCCTTACAGATATTAAGGCATTTAATCCTTATAACAATCCAAGGAGTGGTACTATGAGTCTCCATATTCTACAGATAAGGAAACTGAGACATGGACAGGGCGAGGCACTTGCCCAAAGTTAAAGTTAGGAAGTGGTAGAGGTGAGAATTGAACCCAGGCAGTCAGGCTCCAGAATCTGTGCTTTTTTTTTTTTTTTTTTTTTGAGACAGAGTCTTGTTCTTTTTCCCAGGCTGTAGTGCAGTGGCAAAATTACAGCTCATAGCAAAATCACAGCTCCTGGGCTCAAACTATCCTCCCGCCTCAGCCTCCCAAGTAGCTGGGACTATAGGAGAGCATAACCAGGCCCAGCTAATTTATTTTCTTTTTTTTTTTGAGATGGAATCTTACTGTGTTGCCTAGGCTGGAGTGCAGTGGCATGATCTCGGCTGACTGCCACCTCTGTCTCCCAGGTTCAAGTGATTCTCCTGCCTCAGCCTCCTGAGTAGTTGGGACTACAGGTGCACATCACCATACCAGGCTAATTTTTGTATTTTTAGTAGAGACAGCGTTTTGCCTTGTTGGCCAGGCTGGTCTCAAACTCCTGACCTTAGTTGATCCAGTCGCCTTGGCCTCCCAAAGTGCTGGGATTATAGGCATGAGCCACCATGCCCAGCTGAGTGTGTGCTCTTAACCAACTTGCCATGCTGCCTCTCAAATGCCCTTCCACGTAGGACCCCATCTGCCCTCTGGTCACGTGGGCCCCTCTGTGTCCAGGCTTTGCTTTGAGTTCTACAAAAACACCAGCCTGGGAGTGTTATGACACTGAGTCAGGCTCCAGGCCTACACATGGTACGGGGGTCTCTCAGCTCAGGTAGAGGGTCCCTGCACCTCCCCAGTACCTGGGATGACCGTGATGGTTTTGAGGGCCCGCAGCACCCGGAAGGTCCTCAGGGCTGAGATGTTGCCCAAGTCCACAAACTCTGTCAGGTACCTGGGTAGGGGGTGGAGGGGGATGGGGACTGTCAGAGCCCAGAGTGGGTGGTAGGACAGAAATCAGGGCTTCTCCAGGCCTGGGATGAGGATTCCCAAGAAATTGGGGGTACCACAGGGTCTGGGGGCAGGGTAGACAGGCCCAAAGCTCCTCTGGGAGCCCGAGGGTTAGGAAGGACGGTGCAGGAGCTCTGAGGGAGTGGGGATGGCAAAGATAGCCCGGCTCGCCCAGCAGATGAGGACCCATGGGTCTGTGGGTCAGAGCTGCCTCATGTGATTATCAGGAGTCCATCAGGAGAGTGCTGAGCCAGACCCTGAGAATGGCAGCTTCTAGAATTGTGCAGCTCCCTATCTGCACAACTGACCAATGTCCCCTGCAGCCCTCAGCCCAGGCAGCTGCCCTCTTTGAGGCCTGGCCCCCTCCCCTCACCCACCCCAGCCTCAGGATGTCCTGGGGCCCCTGCTCACGCCATCATGATGACACTGAAGTCCAGCCAGTTCCAGGGGTCCCGGAGGAATGTGAAGTCATCGACACAGAAGCCTCGGGCCAGTATCTTGATGAGGGACTCAAAGGTGTAGATCCCTGTGAAGGTGTACCTGGGGGGGAGAGGGCCGGCCGGGGCAGGCATGTCACCTGGGCAGGGGTGAGTGTGGCAACGACAGACCCCTAGAAGGGAGGGACACAGAAATGAAATATGCCACTCAGGTGGCTAAGGACACTAGCAAATGATAGTGTGGCCACCCCAGGGACTCAAGGTGTGGATGAGGGTCACAATGACAGTGTGTCTCCCTGAAAGACAAGAGCAGCGCCACACAGAGGTGCAGACACCTGAGATGGACTGTGTCCCAGGGCTGGGGAGCTCAGGGAGTGGGGAGACTTACTCCACATTCTTGGACCAGGGAGGCGGGTCACTCATGGTCATAAATACACAGTTGGTCAAGATGGTGATCATGATGAACATGCTGAACAGCGTGGGGCAGGGTCAAGGAAAGTGAGGAAGCAGCTAGGATGGGAGGTGACAGAGGTCTCCTGGGCCAGAGCACCCCATCTCGCCCATCCCTAACCCCTCCCACCTCTCCCATCTTGGGCAGGATATGCGTGGATGAGCACCTTGATGGCCCCGCGCCTGACCACGCTGAAGGGGCTCAACAGGTAGAGAGCAGGTGTGGCAGAGAAGCGGAAGATGGCCTTGCCCTTGTTGAGGACGATGAAGGTCTAAGGTGGGGAGAGAGGCTGTGAGACCCGGGGACAGACAGACAGACAGACAGACGGATGGGTGGCAGACAGACAGAGGGAGCCTTCCCAGGCCCAGACCTTCTTATTGCTGTAGTAGGGATCCAGGTCCTCCAGGGGGATGCCGATGACCTCCGGCGGGGGGTCTCCATAGATCATGGGTAGGTTCTTGCCAGCCTCCAAGTCACTTCGTGGCTTCCGTTCGGGCTCCTCGATCTCCATCTGCTTGTTCCGCTGCAGCCGGGCCTCCTCCTCCACCGCCCGCTGTTCTATGGCTGCCAGTGACTCCCGGGTGAAGGGGCGCAAGCACTCAGGGCCCAGAGGCACCAGGGTGCACAGAGATGGTCTGGCCATCCTCGCATCCTGGGCTCAGAGACCAGAAGGGTGGCGGGTGCCCTGCGGAGCTGCAGTGCGCAGCCCCGGGGTGCTGGGCGGCCGCCCCTCCCTGGGCCAGCCGTCCACTCCTCACCTCCTGCTTGCCCAGTGGCCGAGCCGGGGAGGTGGGCGTGCAGGCTCTCTCGGGACTGGGAGATGTGCCTGCAAGGTGCTGCTGCTGCACAGGTGCTGGGCACAGAGCATCACCCCTGGCCCCACACCACACTTTCCCCAGCAGTGGCAGGGGCCGCCCCCAGGACCGACAGCAAACCAACCAGATTCTTTGTGGCCTTGGGACTTGGGGCCAACACCCCAGTGCCTTCGACTGCCTCCTGGGCCCAAGCTCCGGGAACTGTGTGGCTTCAGCCTAATGGGACAGAGAGAGAACCACAGCTGGCTGTGCTCAGGCGACCTCTGGATAGGCCAGGATGAGGGGATTGGTTGGGGGTTTAGACCAAAGTGGGACTGGCACAGGGACTTCACCCTGAGGGCCGACGTGGATCCTGATATTGGCCACCTGGAGATGTAGGTGGAGACCATGAAGGTGGCAGCCAGGCTCTGTACAAAAAGGTTGCTGTGATTGATTAGTGATGTCTGCCAGGGGCGCAAGGAGGAAGACCATGGTGCCTCTGCCTGTGTTTGCCATCCCTGGCCTGGAGGGAAGGGAAAAGGAAGATGGGGGTGGGTGTGGATTCCTCTTTCCTGACCTTTGGGGTACTTGGTGTTGGGCTGGGAGAGGGAAGAAGGAAGGGCCCTGGCCCCTGCAGGGGTCTCCCAGCAGTTCCCTCCCACAGCCCTGGGGGCCCTAGCCCACTGGGCAGGCAGGGTGAACTGGGAGAGGAACATTGCATCTGGAGAGCTGCAGGTGCTAACATGGAAGAGAAGATGTACAGGGAAGGTCACAGGGAAAAGGAGATGGACAACTCCAATGGTGTGGGCAGGGCAAAAGCTCCTGGGGACTGCTTTTGGCTGGTGGTCCCAGCACAAGCTGGATTGGGGGAAGGGGCACCCACCAGGAGCCTTTGATGCCTGTGAGCATTGTGTGGTCTGGGCCCCACCTGGCCCCTCTCCCCTTTTCCCCAGCCCTCCAGAGCCTGTTCCCTGTGGACGGGAAGGGGGATCACTTATTGCAAATGGCCCTGGGGGAATGATCACATCAGCAGGCAGTTGCAGAGAGACCCCAGCAGCCCAGCCACATGCAGCCACTGCAAGACCCACATGGACAGACCTGGAGCCACCCCTGCACCACAGAGACCTGGACAGACCCCTAGAGACCCCTAAAGCCACACCTGAGGGTGGCCCTCTCCCAGTGGGCCTTGACCCCTGCAGCAGCGCCCCCGCCCTGGTCAGCACGGGCACTTCTCAGACTTGCTCAACAGGTGGGGAGGGTGGCCAGGGAGAGGCCAGAGCCATTGGGCAGAACTGGCCACGCCCTCGTGCCTGGCTCCCCAGCTGCTCCCTACAGCACCCAGGGAGTCGTGTTTCCACGGGGATGACTCTGTTTATTCCTGCCAACCCTGCCCTCAGCTGCTCATTGGCCCCCATCGTGAGCGTGAGCATGCACGTGCACACACACTTGCACACACACTTGCACACACAGGCACACGCACGCACACCTGGCCTGGAGCCACCCTTCATGCAGACCTTCCCAGTTGCATCTCACAGCTCTGTCATATACCTTGCCACCTTCCCCCCTTCACCCACCCCACGTACACCCCCACATGCCGCTTGTCACTACACAGAAGGCGCCAACCAGCCAGATGGCCTTGAAGAGAGCCCAGGACTGCTGAGCACCCACCCAGTCCGTAGTCACTGCTGCGATGATCCTCCTGTCCTGATACTCCTCACTCTCTTCATTACAGGAGCCCAAGTAGGGCCACAAAAGCCCACAGACACATAGTCTGGCTCCTAACCCCAGCACTCGAGGAAATGACTCTCACCCTAGTCACCAGAGCTCCCCAGGGGACAGATCCAGTGTTTTCTTCCCCGCTGGCCCTCCTGAGCTTCCCACACTGTGCACCGCCTTTCTTCTTGGGAGCAGGACATCACCTGCGCATCCGGCCACTCTCCCCAGCTCTGCTCTGGGACCTGCCCCTTCCCTGCCCCTGGAAGATGCTTCTTCTCTGGGGCCTGTTTTGCAGCCTGTTTTCTTTGCACAGCGCACACCTCTCCCTTCAAAATGTTTACTTCCTCCTAATTTCCTCTTCTCCTACCCCTCCATTACCCCTGAGGTCTGGCTGTTTTGTAATGTGAGGGGAAGAATGCCCTCACTGGTTCCACTTGTTGAAGCTGGCTTTGGTTGACGGCTGCCCGAAGCATCTTGGTGGTAGATCTGGCCAGTTCCACACCCAACTGATGTTCCCTCTCTAGTGTCACTGCCCTCTCCACCCTCCACCCCTCACTTGTTCTGTTCAAATAACCTCCCCAAGTGGTGACATCCTCCTGTAGTCCCAGCTACGGAGGCAGAAGGATCCCTTAAGCTCAGGAGTTTGAGGTTGCAGTGAGCCACAGTGGTGCCACTGTCCTCCAGCCTGGGTGACAGAGTGAGACCCTGTCTCAAAAACCAACCAAAAAAACACCTCCCACCAGGCTCTCCCCTAGACTGCCATAAATATTTGTAAAATTGCAAATTTCACCCCCTGCTTAAATCTTCAATGGCTTCCCACTGCTTAGGAGTACCTCCTAAGCCCTACCCAGGGCTCCCAAGGCCCTCCATGATCAGATCCCTACCTCATTGCCTACCCTTCCTGCATCCTCTGGCCATGCTACCTCCATTTTCACAAATGGGCCAAGCTGTTTTCCACCTCCCTGCCCTAACCCCCATGTCTTTGCTTGTGGTTTGCTCTCCTCCCAGAGCACCCATTTTCTTTGTCTCCCTGGAGAGCTTCCATTCATCTTTTTAGATTCAACCCACACAAGAACCACCTCCTCCAGGAAGCCCTCCCTGGGTACCCTGGCTGGGTGGAACTCTCTCCTTGTTTGTGTCACCAGCTCAATAAAAGTTTATCAAATGAATAAGTGAGTGAATTACAGGGACACTCCACCTTAGCTCTTTTCTCCTTTAAGCATACCCTGAACCTAAATCGTAACCAGAAACCATATCTCCTCTGAAATCACCACTTCAAACTCTTCCTTTGCCCCTGCCAACTTCTCAGCTCCTGGCTCAGGGGCCCAGTTGCTATAATCTTTGGGCACCTTCAGTTCTTTGACCCTGCACTTTCTCCCTTTCTATCAGACCGCTTCTGACTTCATGTCCCTCCTCATCCAGGCTTACTTAGAAGATCATCATTCTGGTCCCTCCTCCACAGCTCCCAGGGAGAGATCCCAGAAGGAGGGATCTCTCTCCTTCTATCACACTGTCCTGGGGAACCCCTAACCTGCATGTCCCCAGCTCTGCTTTTCCAAAGTCAGCCCCCGAGCTGGAGAAATGTGGCTGGGGAAATGGTATGACTAGGCTGAGCTCACCTTAAATTCATGGTCACATACTCTGGGTTTGTCCTCAATCCTGCCAGCCCTATAGTGTGGATTTTCCTGGTAGGCTCACTTCTCCACTTTTTGAAAACAACTATTTCATGCCTTCTCCTCTTTCCTCAGACCTCCGCACTCCTCCCCATGAGCCTCCCAGCTGATGGTCTTCCCTGAGGAAGGAAGAACCACCACACACACACTGTCAAATCCACAGAACCATCTCCCCATCCCACCCCGTCTTCCTCTATCCTGTTAGAATAATAATAATAAGCAAGAGTCAGGCTTTCCTGGGGCTCAGGACCCCAGCCCCTCTTGCTTCTCAAAGACTTCTCCAGGTGTCCTCTCTCTACTGCCCATCCACCTCTCCCCATCTGTGAACAGACTCTAGTGTCCCCCGCTTTAAAAACAATGGCAGTGGTGACAAAACTATTCTCCTGGCCCCACACCTCCCTGCATCTATTGCCCTATTTTTCTTTCCTCTTCACAGAAAAACTTCTTGGAAAGTGTCTACACCAGCTGTCTTGACTTCCTTACCTTTCATTTTCTCTCCAATCCATTCCAACCTGGCTTCCCTTTCCCCCTCAACTGAAACTACTTTTGTCAAGTCACTAACACCCTCCCTGCTGTCAAGCCCAGTGAACATGCTTCTGTCCTCAGCTCCCAGAGCCTCTCAGAAGCTGCAGCCCAGTTGGCCACAGCCCCTTTCTGGAAGCACCTGATTCTCACAGCCTCCATGGAAGCTGCTCGCTGTTTCCCTTCCGCATACCTGGCTGCTCCATATCACTTTCCTCTGCTTGTCCTGATTTCTCTCCCCAATCTCTAAGGTTTTTCAGGGTTCGAGCTGGTTCAGGGTGGCATCATTCCTATGACTATAAATAATGTCGTGGGGCCAGGCACGGTGGCTCACGCCTGTAATCCCAGTGCTTTGGAAGGCCAAGGTTGGAGGATCATTTGAGCCTAGGAATTGGAGACCAGTCTGGGCAACATAGTGAGACCCTGTCTCCACACAAAAAAAAACAAAATAATTAGCTGGATGTGGTGGTGTGTGCCTATAGTCCCAGCTATTCAGGAGGCTGAGGCAGGAGGATCACTTGAACCCACGGAAGTGGAGTCTGCAGTGAGCTGTGATTGCGCTACTGCACTCCAGCCTCGGTGACAGAGCAAGACCGTTGTCTCTAAAAATCAATAAATACAATAAAATAATAAATTAATTATAAAATAATAAGTTCATGAATAAAATAATAGTAATGTCATGGGAATGTGATAAACGTTTCCCTTGAAGTCCAGGCTGGTATATTCAACTGCCCCCAGACGGCTCCACCGGGATGGCTCACACCCTCCCAACTGCAATCAGATGTTTGCGTTTTCCACTGTTCCACCCTTCAACCCAGGAAATGGCATCACTGCTATTGGCTGCTCAAATCAAAAATTAAGGTGTCTCCCTGAATTCTTTTCCTTCACCTTCCACGCCCAGCTTGTCCAAAGTTCTATTAATATCATCTTCAACATACTCCTATACTTGACATTTTTCCATCTCCCTGGGTGCATACCACAACAGTCTCTTACAGAAGCCTGTTTCCTGCTATCCGCTTTTGCGCACACGCCCTCCGAATCAGTCCCCTAAAATAGCTATTGATCTTTTAAAAACAAAAACTAGTCATGCTGTTTCTCCTTTTAAAATTCTCCAGGCTGGGCACAGTGGCTCATGCCTGTAATCCCAGCACTTTGGGAGGCTGAGGCAGGTGGATCACCTGAGGTCAGGAGTTCAAGACCTACCTGACCAACACAGTGAAACCCCGTGTCTACTAAAAATACAAAAATTAGCCGGGCGTGGTGGCGGGCACCTGTAATCCCAGCTACTCAGGAGGCTAAGGCAGGAGAATCACTTGAACCTGGGAGGTGGAGGTTGCAGTGATCCAAGATCACACCACGGCATTCCAGCCTGGGTGACAGAGTGAGACTCCGTCTCAAAAATAAAATAAAATAAAATAAAATATAAAAAATAAAATTCTCCAGTACTTTCTCGTTGCATTTAGAGTAAACCTAACCTTACCATAGTGGCCTCTCTGGCCTGGTGATCGAACCTTTCACCTTTGTCTCCTGATCTGCCCCCTTGTCTCTCTACTCCAGTCCCACTGGCCTCCTTCCAGCTCCTTGACCACTGCGTTGGCTCCTGCTCTTGGCCTCCACCCAGCTCCTGTTCCCCCTAGGTCCCTCTTCCCTCTCCCCTTTCACGTGGTTTTTCCTTCTCATCCCTCTGTGCTAAGCTCAAACGATCCCTCTTCCAAGGGGCCTTCCTTCTCCTTTACTCCCCGTCACAGGCCCCTGTATTTTCCTTGACATCATATATCATAATTTGTAATCACTTGCTTATTTGCCTTATGTATTTTTCTGTCACCCTCACTAGGCTGAAACACTAAGAGAGCAGCGACTGTGTCTGTCTTGGTTGCCCTGGCCAGTCCCAACACTGTGCACACAGTAGGCACTTAATAAGTGTCTGTTGAATGAATGAACGAATGGGGCCTTGGATACAGACCTTTCCAGGGATACAATGGATTCTGATATGTTTCGTTGATTCATTCATTCATCCACCCATTTATTCATTCTGTTTGTGGGCTGGAAGCTGAGCTGGGCATGAGTAGGACAGAAAGCTGCTGCAGCTGACAGTCCTGGGGGAGGTGGACATGGCACATGGCGGCCGAGACACAAGGAGAAGGCGAGGCCTGCCCTCAAGGAGGGAGTCGACTGTGTTTTGGGAGTTTGAGTGGATGAGGGTTACTTCCAAGTAGGGGGAGGAAAGATGTGGCTTTTCAGTTGGGCCTCGAAGGATGAGTGAGTTAGGAACACAGGGAAATGGAGGGGAAGGACATCCCAGAGGGTGAGAATAGCCAGAGCAAAGACAGAGGCAGGACGCAGATAACTCACTCATGTGTAGCAGAGAACTCACTCATGTGTAGCACAGAAGCTGTTTAGGGGTTTGGGGGCAGGGAAGATGGCAGCTGGGCCAGGGCTTGCTGCAGGCCTGAGGGTCTGGACTTCAACCTGCAGCCCCGGAGAGCCCCTCACAGGGCAGGCAGGTGGGCTGGGGTGGTGCCATCACTGGCAGCATGTGTGATCCACCGGCCCACAATTTCCGTGTGTCTAGAATAGAGAGCGTGAGCTGTGTTGTTTCAACAGGCAGCAGTGAAGGAATGGAAGGACGTCTGGGATGTATGAACCGTGACTTCCTGGCAGGGACAAAGCACCAACAAAGCTCCCAGAGATAAGGCAGGTGATGGGCTGGCCATCTCTATGTGGCTCTCTAGGCCACAGGCAGTAGTAATGGGGGCCAAGATGACGGCTCCCGCTCTCCTTCAACTCGCCTCCACCCCTGGGTTATCCCCTGAGATGTGGCAGCTGAGGGTCTGGGGGAGTTCCAAGCAACCTCCTCCCAGTGAATTTAAGAATGTTGGAGTCTGCCGGGCACGGTGGTTCACGTCTGTAATCCCAGTACTTTGGGAAAGCGAGGGAGGAGGACTGCTTGAGTTCAGGAGTTCAAGACCAGCCTCGGCAACATAGCGAGACCCCGTCCCTACTAAAAAATGAAACAAATTAGCCAGGGATGGTAGCATGCGCCTGTAGTCTCAGTTACTCGGGAGGTGGGGTGGGAGGATCACTTGAGCTGCAGTGAGCTATGATTGTGTCACTGCATGCCAGCCTGGATGACAGAGTGAGACTCTGTCTCAAAAAAAAAAAAAAAAAAAGAATGTTGGAGTCACAAGGACTTGAGAGCAACATTTTGCAGATGGAGAAACTAAGGCCCAGAGACGACCAGAACCCACCCAGAGCTCACATATTTATTCATTCAACAAACATTTTCTGAGCACCTGCTACAGTGTGCTGGGCTGTGGTCTGGGTGCCAGGGCAGACTGCAGCAGTGGCAAAGTCCCTGTCCTCACTGAGCTTGCATTCCAGAGGGAGGGGGCAGGCAGTAAATAGGGAAGCAAATAAGATAATTTTAGAGAGTGATAAATGAGAGGCTGAGCCAAGACTCAAACCCAGCTCCTCAGGAGCCAAGGCTGGAGTCTGTTTCACAAGCGAAAAGTCCCATGGAACCTCCATTGAAATGGAAGTTTGGGCGGAAGTGGTGGGCAAATTCAGGCCATCCTGGGGGCCTGGAAGTGGTGAGCAGACAGGGATGGGGTTGGGGGGGAGGGGTTGGGAGTCAGAGGGCCAGGCTGGGGCCAGCTGTCTGCGGGCAGGGAGCCGAGGCTGAGGACGCTGGAGGGCGAGGCAGCTCTTCTCTGGAGTGGGTCCAGCCCTGCATTGTCTCTCTCTGTGGTGCAGCCAGATCGGAACACCCAATTCCAGATATAGTCTGATCACAGAGGCCTTTTCTCCCTGGCCTGGACACCCTTTATGTTCATTCACTCCGGGATGGCATCACTTCTTCTGCAGCCCAAACAAAGGTGGGGTTTGCAGTCACTCCTAGGTCTTTTCCCCATGAGCTGTGATCTAATTAGGTCTTCCCCTTCTTATGCACTGTGCAACTGATTTTTTTCTTTTAAACCCAAGTGCACCTCACAAAATATTAGCATCTTGAATCCAACAATGTATGAAAAGAATTATACACCATGACCAAGTGGAATTTATCTCAGGTATGCGAGGCAGGTCCAACATTTGAAAATCAGACTGGACACATTGGTTTATCCCTGTAATCCCAGCACTTTGGGAAGACGAGGTGGGCAGATTGCTTGAGCACATTTCAATAACAACCTGGACAACATGGTGAAACCTCAACTCTACAAAAAGTACAAAAAGTTAGCTGTGTGTATGTGGTGGTGCCCACCTATAGTCGCAGCTAACCAGGAAGCTGAGGTGGGAGGATCACCTGAGCCTGGGAGGTCAAGGCTGCAGTGAGCCGTGATCACACCACTGCACCCCAGCCTGAGTGACAGAGTGAGACCTTGTAGCCAAAAAAAAAAAAAAAAAAATCAATTAATGTAATCCATCACATCAACAGGCTAAAGAAGAAAGATCACATAATCATATCAATAGATACAGCAAAAGCATTTGACAAAATGCAACTCCCGTTCATGATGAAGTCTCAGCAAACTAGGAGTAGAGGGAAACTTCCTGAAGTTTGAACAGAGTGTTTACCAAGAAACCTACAGCTAACATTGCTTTTTCTTTTTCTTTTTTTTTTTTTTTGAGACAGAGTTTCATTTTTGTTGCCCAGGCTGGAACGCAATGGAGCAATCTCGGCTGCAACCTCTGCCTCCTGGGTTCAAGCAATTCTTCTGCCTCAGCCTCCTGAGTATCTGGTATTACAGGCATGCACCAACATGCCTGGCTAATTTTGTATTTTTTTTTTAGTACAGACGGGGTTTTACCATGTTGGTCAGGCTGGTCTCGAACTCCTGACCTCAGGTGATCCACCTGCCTCGGCCTCCCAAAGTGCTGGGATTACAGGCATGAACCACCACTCCTGGCCTAACATTGCTCTTAATGGTGAGAAACTCAAAGCTTTCCCACTAAGATCATGAACAAGGCAAGGCTGTCCCCTCTCACCACAGCTTTCCAGCATCAGACAGGAAGTCCTAGCTAATGCAATAGGACAAGAAAAGGAAATAAAAGGTATTCTGACTGGGAAGGAAGAAATAAAACTATCTTTGTTCACAAATGATGTGACTGTCTAAGTATAAAATCAGAATCAACACGAAAATTTCTAGAACTAATCATGATAACAGCAGAGTTGCAGGATACAAGGTTAATATAAATCCAGGTGCAAGATTTTACATCTTCCTTTACTTAAGTTCCCTTTGCTCATTGCACCTCTTCACCTCCAGTCCTCCGAAGGTCAGCTGGATCTTGATTTTTCCTTCAGTTCAAGGCCATCCCTCACAGCTAAGTGTCTCTGATCCTGTCCCAAATTATTGGCCAAGCAAAGCTCAGGACAGATCTCCCTCCCTATCCCCATTATATCCTTCTAGAACCTTCCCTCATGGGACAACTACGCTTTTGGCAAGGGTTCTTCAAACATCCAGAAATCCACCCAGCTGAAGTGCATCAGCCTGAAATCCCCCAAATGGTCTCAGCCATGCTCCTGCCAGCCTGGAATATAAAAGCCACTGTAGGGGCCTGTCGTGGGGTGGGCGGGGGAGGGGGGAGGGATAGCATTAGGAGGTATACCTAATGTAAATAACGAGTTAATGGGTGCAGCACACCAGCATGGCACATGTATACATATGTGACAAACCTGCATGTTGTGCACATGTACCCTAGAACTTAAAGTATAATAAAAAAAAAAAAGCCACTGTAAGGTACTAACATGGTTTGACTGTATACCCACTCAAATCTCATCTTTTAGCTCCCATAATTCCTACATGTTAGGAGGGACCCAGTGGGAGATAATTGAATCTTGGGGGGATCTTTTCTGTGCTGTTCTCATGATACTGAATAAGTCTCATGAAAATCTGACGGTTTTAAAAATGGAAAGTTTCCCTGCACAAGGTCTCTCTCTCTCCTTTCACCTGCTGCCATCCACGTAAGATGTGACTTGCTTCTCCTTGCCTTCCACCATGACTGTGAGGCCTCCCCAGCCATGTGGAACTGTAAGTCCAATAAACCTCTTTCTTTTGTAAATTGCCCAGTCTGGGTATGTCTATCAACTGTGAAAACTAATACAAGTACTCTCTTGGAAGACTGAGAATGAATGTAATCTGCCCCTCACTGCCTTCCCTGTTAACTCCAGGGCACATCCTTCCAGATGCAGAGGTGGCAGGTTGCTTGCTGGCCTTGCTTAGGCACCAGCCACCTTCCCTCTTGCCAACCAAGCATGCTCTTCATCTCTAGCAAAGCTGCTAGCCACCCACAAGGATATAGCCGTTTTATTTCTCTATGGATTGGGAGCAAAATGATCCAGTGCCATCTGTGGCCAGTGGAGACCCCACCCCCACCCTCAAGCTTCACCTGAAGTGGGGGCTCAGAATTGGAACTTCCTGGGAGTCTGAAACAGACCAGACTTCTTTTTCCTGGCCAAAGACAGCACCGGGCATCCGGGTGGCCCACTTCCCAAATTCCTATGTTCCTGCTATGGCCCAGCTCCAGGAGTGAAAATTCCATCCCTATGTCCCCTGGGTTGTAAGTCTCAAGTCCAACATTTTCTCAGCTGGGGCAGGCTGGGGGTGGAGACGGGAAGAGGGTAGCTGTATTGTTTCTCTGCCAGCACTTAGGGCCTGGAGAGGAGGAAGAGTGGTCTGTGCCTTGGCAGGCAGGGGCCTAGAGGAAGTCACCCCAGGTGGCCCTCCCCTCCTGGCCTGACACTCTGCAGAGGAAATCTGCTCTGAGAGACTTTGGAGGGAGGCCTGGAGCCAGGAGCCTTGGACGGAAACCTCCAGACACTCAGGGGCCCAGAGAGTTCCGGAAACCAATTGGGGTGATGTGGGGGTGGGCTCCTGCGTGAGGGGTGAGCTCCTGTGTGAGGGGTGGGCTAAAGCTGATTGCATTTGCCATGGGGGCTCACTGGGTCAGAACAAGCCTCCCTGTTTTAAGCTCCTGATTCAAGAAGCCTAATAACTTGTCCTACCCAAGGGATAAGAGTAACAGTGGTGGCCATGTTTATTTCGTACCTACTGTATGCCACGGTTGGTTTCCTATTCAGGATGCATGGGCAGGCCCTCCTTTCACGATCAGCCCCATTCCTTGACAGTTTCCAAAGGCTCACCAAGAACACTGGTTAGTTTGTTTGTTTGTTTTCTAAACAAAATCTCACTTTGTCACCCTGGCTGGAGTGCAGAGGCATGAATGATCTCAGCTCATTGCAACCTCTGCCTCCTGGGTTCAAGCAATTCTGTCCGTCTCAGCCTCCCAAGTAGCTGGGATTGCAGATGCCCACAACCATGCCTGGCTAATTTTTGTTGGCCAGGCTTGTCTTGAACTCCTGGACTCAAGTGATGCACCTGCCTCGCCCTCTCAAAGTGCTGGGATTACAGGCATGAGCCACCGCACCCTGCCAACTGGTTAGTTTTTCCCCAACTTTCTTCCTCCTCTCCCAAATCTGACCCTTTTCCTCTGCCCAGAGTGCTTCTAGCAGACTCAGGTCTGATGAAATGAAAGCCCACAAACATGCTGGTTGGGTTTCAGGCACCGTGCCCGCTTCCCACTAACTTCTCCCACCTCATCTGTCGGCCCCAGAAGCCTTTTCTCCCCAGACACAAGGTTCCAGAGTGGGTTTCTCCTCCCAAGTCTGAGCCTTAAGTTAAAAGAATTTGTTGTAAGATGTGGAATTCTGAGCTTCAGTCAGCTTGGGAAAGATTTTCCTTAGCATGGGAGGGGCTGGTTTCTGGCCCCCAAATCTCCTTGCAGTCACCTGTCGTGCTGACGTGCACAGGCTCACGAGGTGGAGGCTTAAGAAATATTTCTAGATGAAAAGTTATCACGGACATGTTCATTTGGAGCTTATCACATGCCAGGCACTGTCCCAGGGACTTCGCTTTCATCATCCTAGCTAACCAGCGATGGAGCCAGGACTTGAACGCAGCTCTCTCTCATGCCAAGCCCCTGCGCCTGCTACTACAGACTCGGCCTCCCTCCAGCCCCTTGGGGAACTGGGCTGGGCATAGCTGCCCTCCCTCAGCACGGGGCCCGCCCAGGTTGAGGTCACACTCAGTTTGCTCCCTGGACTGGCCTGACCCTCAACCATCTATCCCCTTCTAAGGGCAGGCCAGATCCTTGGGCCAAGCCCCTGAGAGGCGTGGGCTGGGGTTGGCATCTGGTAGGCCCTGGCGGGGTCGTGCTCAGGCCTCCTGGGGTTTTGTGCTGGGAGCTGTGTGTGGCAGGGGTCAGTGGAGGGAAGAGAACCACAGGTCAATTTGGACCAATTGACCCTCATATATCCCCTGACTCCCATATGGCCTACTGAGATGCATGCACATGCCCTCACCAGTGCACACACACACACACACACACTCACACACACACATACACACACTCATTGCCTCTATGAGTCATTTCCCAGCTGCTCAGAAGGCTGGGGAGGCTAATCTGTTCCACTCAGGCCCAGGGCTTCCTGCCCTCTCTGTTGGCTTGGATCCTTCTTTTACAATCTTTTCTAGAGATAGGGTCTCACTATATTGCCCAGGGTGAGCTCAAACTCCTGAGGTCGGTTGATCCTCCTGCCTCAGCCTCTCAAGTAGCTGGGACTACAGGTGTGTACCACCATGCCTGGCATCAGATCTTTTTAAGGAGCCCCTGAGCATGATGGCCCCCCAAACTGGTGTGTGCACATCCTCTACACACACATCTAAGCCCACCTCCCCTACCCTTGGGCACATCGCCCCTGAACATAGAGCTACCTCCCTTCCCCTGCCTGCTCCTCAAAGCAGTGGGTCCGTGGAGAGGCCACCAAGAGGCCTGCTCACACCTGATCCTGGGCCTGGAGAACTCCAGGCAACCTGGCTCCCCATTCCCTCCATCCATCCCCAGCCATCCGGGGAGGGTGGCCTTGGAGTCCTCCCAACTTGAGACCGGAGCTGGGTGCACAATCACCAGCACTAGAGAAGAGGCTTTTCAGCAACAGCCTGAAACCTGGAGGAAGGAAAGTCTGACACCCAGCTCCCTTGCTCCCACGACCGCGAGCACGACCCCTTTGGGAGCTGCGCCCTGCGGCTCGCTCTAGGCAAGTCCTGCACCGTAGAAAGTACTCCGGGGGTGTTTCCTCCCCAGCTGCTCTTTGGAGAGCCTTCTCCAAAGCTAGACTGATCACGAACTTGCCAACCTCAAAAAAAGCTAAGTATTGACGGCAGAGCTTACTGAAAGGTGGGCTGGAAGGAGCCTGCTCTGCCGCTCTGGTGTCATGGCCATCATGGCCACATCTGCAAACCACAGGCCCTCATGGAAGGGGCTGTGCAGTCCACTTTATAGAAAGACCCTCACCCAGCCGGGCATGGTGGCTCAAGCCTGTAATCCCAGCACTTTGGGAGGCTGAGGCAGGTGGATCACTGGAGGTCAGGAGTTAGAGACCAGCCTGGTCAACATGGTGAAACCTCATCTCTACTAAAAATACAAAAAAAAAAAAAAAAAAAAGTAGCTGGGTGTGGTGGCGGACGCCTGTAATCCCAGCTACTTGGGAGGCTGAGACAGGACAGTCACTTGAGCCTGTGAAATGGAGGTTGCAGTGAGCCGAGGTTGCACCACTGCACTCCAGCCTGGGTGACAGAGTGAGACTATCTGAAAAAAAAAAAAAAAAAAAAAAAAAAAAAGGCCCCTCACCCAAGGGAGACCAGATAGGGAAAAAAAGCCCATCCCTGACCCCCAGCTCCAAAGGGTGCCCAGAACTGAACAAAGCCATCCTTCTTGTAACTCTTTCTCTCCTCTTTTCCCTGGGACGAGACATTTTATGTCAGGGTCACAGACTGGCAATAGCCACAATAATACTGGTGAACACGTATGTAGAGCTGGTTACATGCCAAGCACTGTTCCAGGCACCTCACATGTCCAAGAGCACATTAAATTCTCACCCTGATCCTGTTATCACCCCGATTTGACAGATGAGGACACTGAGGGAAAGGGGAGCTAAGTAACTCACCAGATGGTATTTACACAGTAAACTGGGATTGGAAGCCTGGCCCTCAGGGTTTGAAAGAAACTCGGGCTCTTAATCAAGAGGTGGACCGTGACCTTCAAGCACCTATGGGGTAGGTGGGGGTGCCTGGTTTCACAATCCAGTTCAAAAACAGGATGGGGGCCAGCAACTATTGGAGTTTCACTCTTTCCTTTTATGCGAGGGCTCTTGGCAGAGGGCCATGCCAGGACACTGTGGCTTCCCCACCACCCCTACTGTCCCTGAGCTCCTTGAGCCCCCCTCTCTCCTCCAGCAGCCCCATCCCCCAACAAGGGCTGTTGACTGAAAACTGCAGGGAATAAAAATAGCTGTTGCTGATGAGGCAGAACGGGGGCCAGAATGCATGAAAGGCTAGGGTGAGGGTGCTGCAGGGAACCTGGGATCCCCCAGCCCCAACGAGCACCTTCCAATGGAGCCACGGGGGACCTGGACTGTCCCTGCCACAGCAAGGCTGGGGACCCCTGCCAAAGTCACCAGAACTGCTGGGAGCCCCACACCTGCCCCTGCCATAGGGCTGCCCATGAGACCCACTGTCCTCTGCCCCCACCTGGCCTTGCACCAGTCAGCTTCCTCCCCAGGGAGCGGGGGCCTTGGCCTCTGTGGACAGAGCCCTGGCCACTCATGAGCTGTGCGCCCCAGGGAAGTGACAGGAGTCAAGGGCCCGACCGTTTCTATAACCTGTTCTCTGGTCCTTGACACCCTCCACCAGCGTCCCCTCCCTTCTCCCAAGCTGCTCTCTGGGGCCTCAGGGCCGGATTTTCCATTTGGAGAGAGCCTTTCCACCCCTCCCTGAAGGTTCCAATCCTTCCTGCTTCTCTGGTTATGCCTCCTCCAGGAGCCTTCTCAGAACCCCGCCCCTGCCCTGAAGATGCACTGTCCTCACCCCCACCACCATATCTGTCCTCCTTTCTGATAGCCAGAGTTGCCCCCAAAAGGCAGACGCCTTGTCAGAACCACCCCAACACTTGACAAGGAGTTCCATGCCTTCAGCATCAAACTCGGGGCTTCTCTGGGCCTGGCCTGGGGTCACGGCAGAGACCCTGGCGACGAAAGTCAGCAGAGCAGGTCTCGACCAACACTCAGGCCAGCCTTGAGCTGAGGAGAAGACCCCTGAAGCTGAGCTCGCACCCCATGCGGGTTTCCAACCAGAAATGATGAGCAGGGCCAGGCTGGGATGGGAGCCACCTAGGAAGGACCCTCCGTTGCCTTCCCCAAGACCCCTAAAATCCCAGCACAATTCCTTGAGAGATGCCAGGGATGGAGAGGGGGAGGGCTGCTGAGGAGCCCGGGGGCAGGGCACATGTGGCCAGGTGGCTGGGCAGGCCCTTACCCAGCTCATCTTTGCTCGGTCGCCCTGCCTGACACAGGTTCCAAGGCCCTTGGGTCTATTTACATGGTCCCGCACAGGTGATGTGGCTCCAAATGCTAGCACAGTGACCATAGCTGTCCATACCACCGCCACACAGAGTGAGGCCACTGGCCACAGGGAGGGGACTTGGGGATGGCCCGGAAGAATCCGGAGGGTCCTGGTAGAACCAGCCCTCCCTGCCTCCAAACTACATCCCCCCAACTCCACTCAGGCCACTCTGCCTTCTCCACCAGCCACGGCCCACCCCAGCAGGGAGGAAGGGAGGGGGCTGTGTTCTGTGCCAGCCCGACCCCCACTCTCCAGCCCTGTGTCTCCTCCTAAGGAGGAGGAGACCCCTTCTGGCCCCCTAGAGTACCCTTTTCGCTGTGGTCACATATTTTTCCCCTCAAGCTGGGCTTTCTGGCTCCCGTCCCCATGTCCCCCTCGCCTTCCCGGCAGGGCTCAGCACTCTCCACTTCTCTAGGAAAAGAGCCCAGCCGTGCCGGGTGGGCTGGGGGAGGGGCAGGGACGTGGGCAGAGCCTGGGATGTGTCCTCTGCTGGCATCTCACAGATTCCTGTTCTCAGCAGAGCAAAGGAGCCGCCGGCACCCCCCACCCCGGCCTCCTGCCGCACTCCTCCCCCCACAGCCCTGCCTCTGAGCCATGCAAACAGGCCAAGCAAAGTCACTGTTTCGGCTCCTTGCTCTCCTCTCCTGAAGAAACTGCAGCCCTGTTCTGCGTCCCTTGGGTCACCCATGCCCCTCCGGAGCCGAGCCTTAGCCCGTGGGCTGTTTGTGACCAGAACAAGGAATCTTGCTGAGGGCAGGGACAGCTCGCCAGGCAGGGGCAGAGGGAACAGATGACGGGACAGAGAGAGGCAAGTCTGGGGCCGGAGAGAGGGTCCAGGCACCAGAAGATTCAGCAGGGGCTGTGGGACAGAGCGGGGCTCAGGTCGCAGAGTGGGCAGGCGGTCGGCAGTACCCAGAACAAAGTGGTGACTTCCTCGGAGCCAGGCTGGGGTTCGGGCCAGAGAGGCCTGCCCCTCGGGGTGGCCTGCCCCACGGGGTACCCGGTCCGGGGCGGGGGTGGGGGTGCAGTACTCACTATTGGACGGGAGCAGAGCGGTTGCTGACAAGCCCAGAGCGCCGTGCCCACCTCACGCTGGGGCTGGAACTCTGGGGGACTTGGCTGGGGGGCCGGGCCGGCGAGGACAGCTGCTGCCGCTGATGTCACAGGGTCATGAGTGAAACCTGAGGACTGGGCCAATCTTCAGGTGGGAGCCTCGGCCACACTTCCCTCGCTGGGTGTGCTCTGGGCTCAGCCTGCAACCGCTTGGGCTCTGGCCTCACTGCTTTAGGAGTGACAGACTCCCGGGCACACGCACCCATTTGTGAATGGGTACACACACAAGGGCACACAAACACTCACTCACTGGGACACATGTATGAGCCCGTATGGGTCGTTCTTCTCCCAACCTCGACAGTTTACACAGGCTCATCTCACACTCGAATCTCCACACTTATTCCCAGAAGCACTCCTGAGGTACACGCCGGCTTACGCTCACACAGTCGCTGGCTCACACTCACAGTCACTCGAGTGCACACTTACGGACACACCCACACAAAAGCTGTGCTCCCACAGGCTCAGTCATGTGCAAATCACCCTTCATACGTTCACGCAGATGCTTCCTCTGCTGTTACACCCGTTCACACACACGCCTCCAGCTCACACGCACAAACACACTCGCACCCGTGCAGCAGGCTTGTGCACATACACATGGCTTCTAGTTGTGCCCACAGTCACACTCGTGCCCTGAGCAACACAAATGCCATATCGCACAGACACAAGACTCTTACTGAGTGCCTGCCTGTGTGTATACACACCACAGCACAAGCACACACACTCGCATCCACAACTACAGCCACAGCCACACCCACTCCCACAGCCACACACACCCACACCCACTCCCACACACACATACACATACACAGCCATGCCCCTGTGTTTATGGATTTCACACATGTAACATGCTCCCATTCACGTGGAGAAGTACCACTAGTATGGTCACTAGATGTGTGCCAAGCATATGCCCATCTGTACACCCACAGCCGTACCATCACATCGCACACCAGACACACACAAGTGCATGCACACCCCCACCCCCAACTGTTTAGCTGGACCACACAGACATCTCCAGGTCCCTTCTCCACCCCCACGCCCATCCCCCTGGCTGGACATCCGTCCCTGGCTGAGGGAGGGCTGTGCTGGGGGCCGGGTTGATGGACCCCACCTCGTCCCTCCACTCTGGCGCTCTGGTGACCCCTGGTGGAGCCACTGTGAAGTGCCCTCTGGCTGCCCGCTGGAGAAATCCCTGGGGAGTCCTGTCGTCCAGCCGTCATTCTCCCAAATCTGTCAGCCTTGGCAGTCCCGTGCCACCATTTTCCTGGCGTCCCAGAGCTCCGGCGGCTGCCCTGGGCCCCGAGTGAGCTGAGCCCAGGTCAGAGCAGCCTTCGACAGAAGCATAGGGAGGCCTGTGGAGGGGCTGCCCACCCCACGTCCCCACAGCAGCTCCGCCCAGACCCTGTGGACACAGCCTCAGTCCTTGCCGAGCCCCTCCTGGGGGCCAGGCCTGCCCATGGTTCAAGAAATTCCTGCCAGGCCTGATGCCCGTCTCTGCCCAGCCCTGCTCTGTCTGTGGCCTGTGGTCCCCACAGAGTCACCTCACACCCCCAGGGCTGTTTTCTAAACCTAGGTGTGACGCTGGTGTTCTCTATGCAGAGAATCCTGACTTGTGATGGTTCCATTTAGGATCTTTTTTCTTTCTTTCTTTCTTTCTTTCTTTCTTTCTTTCTTTCTTTCTCTTTCTTTCTTTCTTTCGTCTTTCTTTCTTTCTTTCTTTCTTTCTTCTTTCTTTCTTTCGTCTTTCTTTCTTTCTTCTTTCTTTCTTTTTCTTTTCTTTCCTTTCTTTCTTTCTTTCTTTCTTTTCTTTCTTTCTTTCTTTCTTTCTTTCCCCTTCCTTCCTTCCTTCCTTCCTTCCTTCCTTCCTTCCTTCATTCTTTTCTTTCTTTCTTCTTTATTTTATGGAGTTTCACTCTTTTTGCCCAGGCTGGAGTGCCTTGGTGCGATCTTGACTCACTGCAACCTCTGCCTCCCAGGTTCAAGTGATTCTCCTGCCTCAGCCTCCCAAGTAGCTGGGATTACAGGTGCCGGCCACCACACCCAGCTAATTTTGCATTTTTAGTAGAGATGGAGTTTCACCATGTTGGCCAGGCTGGTCTCAAATTTCTGACCTCAGGTGATCCGCTCACCTTGGCCTCCCAAAATGCTGGGATTACAGGCGTGAGCCACAGTGCCTGGACCATTTAGGATTTTTTCAACTTCACGATGGGTTTATTGGGACAGAGCCCATGGTAAGTGGAGGGGCACATGCACACGGTTCTTCCTCTGGCTCTACTCACTGAAGAGACACACACGAACACACTCGCACCCGCAGAGCGGGCTTGTGCACACACATATGGCTTCTATATGCGCCCAGAGGCACACTCGTGCCCCCAGCAACACAAACGCCATATCGCACAGACACAGGACTCTTACCGAGTGCCCGTGTGTGTACACACACCACAGTACAAGCCCACATACCCACAACTACAGCCACACACACACCCGCTGCCACCCACTGGAGTTTCATTGCTGATGTAATCCAAGTACCTGCCCAGCCCCACCTCTTCTTTGCAAGGGTCTGCTTCTTCTAGCGTTCGGAGGAAAAGCAAACGTTTTTTCCCATTTCCTTCCCATGCTGTCTTCCCGAAGCTGCTCCTCGGGGGCCCTCTCATTACCCCCAGCCCTGCTGTGGCTTCAGTTCACTTTGCTGCTGGTCACCATGTGGGACTGCTGGTCACCACCCCAGTGATCACCGGGCCGCTGCTCCCTGTCCGTGGGCATGGGAGAAGAGGGGGTAGGAGCTGCTGTCATTCCCATTTATGGCTCTACTCCTTGGTTTCTGCCTCTCCACTGCCCAAAGCTCTACAGGGCAAGACCTTTTTTAAAGAGCAATTGGAGTAATTGAAGGGGATTACCACATATGAACGGGCAGGGCTGCTACATTCCATTGCATGGGTTGCATACTACACAATTCCAGGCACCAAGCAAATTTGAAGTCAGTGTAGATTAGTATAACTTAAGATGATAATGTTCTGAAAGATGGCAGCAAAACGCCTAGGGGAAGGGGCTAATTTTTCTAATTTGCACAAAGTGTCTTTGGACTAGGGATGGGAATGACTGGACAAGAAAAGCTGTATGTTAAATATGGCTTTTTCTCCACAACCTAAGGGGAACAAATGCTTCCCTCTCTTGGCTCCTTCCTTTGGGAAGCGGCTTCCTTCCCTACTCCATCCAAATATGTGATTCTGCGGAGTTGCTGCCTAAAGGATGACCCCCTCCCCTAACACACGGAGGGGCATGTTACCCACCTCTGGCCAATCCTTTGGGCCGTAGTGGCTCATCCAAAACCTGGGGACAAGACTCAAGCTGAACCAATCATAGTCCTTCCCTGGGAGTTATGTGTACTGAGATTAGAGGAAAGACAATCTCTTTGGCCCTGGGAGTTTCTATATGTGTCCGAAGGAGCCGTGGTGTGTCTCCCACCTGTGGAGGAAGCTTGTCTGTAGGAGGAGGAAACAGGAACATCAAACAGAGAAGCAGAGATGTAGGAGGGGAAGGAAGGAGGAAGGAATGAAGGAAGGAAGCTGGCATCCAGGCTGGCAGGGGCAGAGTCAGGAGGGAGGAAGGAAGGAAAGGGAAGGGAGGTGGGGAAGGAAGGAAAGAAGGAAGGAGGGAAGGAAGGAGGGAGGAAAGAAAGGAAAGAAGGAAAGAGGGAGGGAATGAGGGAGGAAGGAGGGAAGGAGGGAGGGAGGGAGGGAGGGAAGGAAGGAGGGAGGGAAGGGGGAGGGACGGAAGGGAAGGGAGGAAAGAAAGGAAAGAAGGGAGGAGGGAAGGGAGGGAGGGAGGGAAGGGAAGGAGGGAGGGAAGGGAAGGAGGGAGGGAAGAAAGGAAAGAAGGAAGGAGGGAGGGAGGGAAGGAAGGAGGAGAGAGGGGCCTGAAGACACCGAGTCTCTGAACCAGTTAAACTATAGACCAACTTCATTACTGTCTTGTCACATGAGCCATAAAAGCCCACCCTTTTCTCTTAACCTAGTTTAAATTGAGTTTCAGTTACCCACAAACAAAATAATTCTGTGAAACAGAACCACATCTCAGAACCTGACACACAGGAATCGGCCTGGTCACGCCCCACTGCACCCCCACCCCGGCCTGCAGTCAGCTTCCTCCATGAGTGGTTTGGTCAGGGTGATTTCCTGGGGGCTGCATCAGGATGCTCCCCCATGGGTGGTGGCACCCTGACTCCAGGGGGCTGGGAGGGGAGGCTCTGGTACTCCACCCCACAGTGCAGTTCCAATGGAGTGGGACCTCGAAGCCAGGTCCCCATCACGGGGCATCCCACCTGTGCAATGTGCTCACTTATAAGTCCTCAGAGTACCTGCAGGTGTCTGTTGGACAAAAGCACACCCGAGTATCTCACCAGGATAACCATAATTTGCAGAAACAGTGCAGCTAGAGCCTCTAGGCAGAAAATTGAAGTTTCTTCACTTTTGAATTTTCAAGATTCCCTCTCTCTTGCATATCCAGTCAATAACATAATTCTGCAGAGCAATACTTAGTTCCTTTCCTTCAACTTTCATATTGCAGCTCCTTCCAATTTGTGTCTCTTTAGGAACTGCACCCAAGGAAAGGGCTGATTTGCTGGGGTCACTCTCTGAACAATGCTTCCTCAACTGTACCAAAAATGGCTTTGAAATTTCCACTTGAATTCTTAGAAAGGGCCTATTTCTCTCCATTTCCATCTGAGGAAAAGAGGAGGTAGCTTATTTTCACAGTTCCATGGTTTCTAATGATGGCGCAATATTCTTTTGAGTGAACTGCCTTAATTCACTCAACCATCCCCCTATTATTAGACATTGGGTAACATTCAATTTTTCCTTTTTCTTTTTTTTTCGAGACAGAGTCTCACTCTGTCGCCCAGTGCAATGGCGCCATCTCAGCTCAGTGCAACCTCCACCTCCTGGGTTCAAGCAATTCTCCTGCCTTAGACTCCCTAGTAGCTGGGATTACAAGTGCCTGCCACCATGCCTGGCTAATTTTTGTATTTTTAGTAGAGACGGGGTTTCATCATGTTGGCCAGGCTGGTCTCAAACTCCTGACTCAAATGACCCACCCGCCTCGGCCTCCCAAAGTGCTGGGATTACAGGCGTGAGCCACCATGTCCTGCCAAATGTTTAATTTTTAACTTTTAAAAATAACACTATGATGAACATGTTTGAGTATAAATCTTTTCCTATGTTTAGCTTATTCCCAGAAATAGATTTACAAAGGCAATGGGGAGGACTTATAGTACATATCGTCTTGGGTCACTAAAAAAAAAAAAAAAAATCTGAAAAACAAAATAATCCAAAGAGGCCAACAAGACTTCCTATTGAGAAGAAAATAATGAAGAAATAGGTGGAGTGTTCAGCGTCTCAAAGAAAATAATAGTAGGCAAGGCAAATAGCAGGAAAGTACGTCATCTTCTATTCTTGCTGATGTGAGATGCGCTGATGTGAGATCTTCTATGAGCAAAATAGCTCAGGAAGATAAGTGTGTGGCTTTCCTTTCTTCATGGCAAATGCTTCCGTTTCTTTTGACAAAGAAATCGAATTGAATACCATAAGCCAGACAGTTTTGATCTCAGCCTTGTTTTTCAAAATACAAGTGGTTAACATGCACTTTTACCTCTGAGGCACTGGAATGATCACCTCCTCCTGACCATTTTCTACGGCCACCTCTAGCCAGCTGCAGGCTTCCTTAGAGGGACAAGGGTGGCAGCCTCTTTGCTGGGCCCCCTGCCTCCAGCCTTGTCCCAGTTGAATCTATTGACCATTGTACATCCAAACTCATTTTCTTCAATGTTTATTTCAGTATTTCACATCTCTGAATGCAGATGTATCATAGAGCTACTTAAGTCCCTTTTCCAGGAGTTTTCAGTAGCCTGGGGGCAGATGTGGAGTGAGTAGGAGGCTGATGTCTTCGTTGGGATCCCCCAAAAGCAGACCCTGACACAAGGCTTGGGGAGCAGTAGTTTCTTTGGAAGGAGATCCAAGTGAGCACTACGAGAGAGTGGAGAAGGGACAGGGAGAGGAGAAAAGGCAGTGAAGTGTGCCTTTCTGAGTGGGTCACTGTGGGCCACCTGGGCACAAGCCCACAGGCATCACTGAGAGGCTCTGTGGGAGACACCTCAGAATTGTCACACTGAGGACAAGAGGCTGCGAGTTTAGCTATCAGCTCCCATCCATTATTGCTTGTGGGCTGCTCCTGTGCCACCTTCTGGCCTGTCTCACCTGTGGCCAGGTGTCCTCAGGCGGAGGGGCTGTAGGTGAGGGCAGGAACCCTCTGCAGAAGACTCTGGGGGAGGCTGGGGGTACAGGCCAGCTGTGACAGCTGCTCCACAGTTGGATCTGTGTGTGTGTGTGTATTCACACACACACGCATATATATGTACATACACACGTATATGCATATGAATTTTTTTTTTAGATGGAGTCTCTGTCTCCCAGGCCGAAGTGCAGCAGCATGATCTCAGCTCACTGCAACCTCCACCTCCCAGGTTCAAGCGATTCTCGTGCCTCAGCCTGTGGAGTAACTGGGACCACAGGCACCTGCCACCACGACCGGCTAATTTTTGTATTTTTAGTAGAGACAAGGTTTCACCATGTTGGCCAGGCTGGTCTCGAACTCCTGACATCAAGTGCTCTTCCTGCCTTGGCCTCCTAAACTGCTGGGATTACAGGTGTGAGCCACCGTGCCTGGACTTATGCATATGATTTTTAAAACAAAAATAAGATCTTACTATGCTTACTGATATTTTTGACTCAACTCTCTTGGACAACTTTCCACATCAATAGAGATATTCTATTCCCACATTATCCATGGTTGAATAGTATTCTATTGGGAGGATGCATCCCAGTCAGACTCTTGTTTGTTTGTTTGTTTTAGAAACTGGGTCTCACCCTGTTGCCCAGGCTGGAGTGCAGTGACGTGATCATAGCTCACAGCATCCTTGAATCCCTGGGCTTGAGCGATCCTCCTGCCTCAGCCTCCTGAGTAGCTGGGACTATAGGCACAAGCCACCGCATCTGACCCCCATCAGACATTTGTTACTTCTAAATGTGGTTGACATAAACAAAGGTGGACAAGAACAATCTTCCTGAAACATGGCTGGCCACATCACTTGGTCTCTCCCTCTTGCTTGAAACCCACTGATAGCTCTCCATTACCCACAAGGCCAAGCCTAAATTCCAAACCTTGGCATTCAAGTCTGACCTGTCCCTGGACCTCTGCTCTCTGCCCAGCTCCTCTTCCACATCAGATGGTTTGACCCACTGGGTCATCTCAGGTCCTGTCCATTCATACACCTGGGTCTTGGCTTGGGCTCTGTCTCCAGCCTGATAGCGCCCGTCTTCCCATGCTGCTTGGCCCCATCAAGGACTGCCTTCCTTGGAACTCCATCCCTCAGTAGTCAAGTCCTCTCTTTTTCATTATCCCCGGGGCGTAGTCTTATCTTTCTGCTCTCTTTCCATGGATACATTTTCACTTCCTGACAATGCTGGGACCAGTGACCATACCGCTTATGCCTCCAGAGTTCAGATGGCACATTGCACACGCAGACGCTTCCTTGGTCAAGGTTTGTTGATGATGAGCAAAATGGCTGGTTCTCTTTCTACCTGGAATGAGAGTGGAGATGGAGAGAGGCACCTCTGTGTTCTACTCACTGGGGGGCTGTGACTCCAGTGCCTGGATCTCAGCTTGTTAATGGCTATTGAAGCCATAAGACCCATGGGGACAGTAAAGCAATGCCCACAAGCCTGCTCCCCTAGAGACAGGGACTACGGAGCAAAGGAGGAGGCAGGAATGGTCTTTCTGGTTCTTACTCCAGGACTGGCAGGAAGGGGAGCTGACATGGAGAATGGGGGAAGGGCTACTCGGGGTGCTAAGCCCAGCTTCCTGTCTGGATTTTCCTTGACTGCTGCCGGGGGCCTATCTTAGGATGGTCACAGCTGCAGAAATAGATCTCCCCCTTCACCTGTTCTTAAGCAAGGAAGACCTTCCTAACTTCCTGTCGAAAGAATGCGTGCTTTAGTAACTTTTCCAGTATGGGAGACAGTACTGGGGACGCGGGTGCTGAAGTCACCACGATTTTCCTCGTCTGAGGAGCAGTGGCTCACCTTGGCCAGGAAACGGGGCAAATAGCCGCAGGAGAGAGGCGAGAAGCCGGCCACGTGTTTCCAGCCAGAGTCCTCAGCCTCTTCCGTGAATTCGGGCGGTGTTTCCTTCCTTGGTCTGCTCCAGAAACCACTCTTTCCTGGCAGGAAGCCCCTCTCTCTGTCAGAGTGACAGGGAACAGACCCTTTGCCCTCCTCACTCGCCTCCCCTGGCCCCCAGCTTGCTCCTGCAAAAGTCTCTGTTTCTCCTGAACTTTTCAGCTGAGTCAATTGGGCTCTGGGACGCCGAAACCAAGCCTCCCCAACCACTCGCTTATTCACTCGACAAACACACCCCCCTTCCCCGCACTAACCCAGGCCCAGTTCTGGGAACGAGCAAGGGGCGGGGAGGGGAGCCCCGAGCAGCGCGGCGGGAGGTGGACATGCCGGGGAGGAGACTGGCCTCCCGGTGGCGGGGGAGGGCTCCTGCGGACCCCAAGTCCGCGGAGGAGAGGACAAGAGGGAGCAGGGAGGTGGAGGACCCGGGAGCACGGGCGGGCTCCGCGCATGCGTGTGAAGAGAACTTGGCGTCCTCGGCGTCGCCAAGGCAACCGGCGCCAGCCATGGCCTCTGGGGCGGGCGGGAGCTGGGGTAGCTCCCCACCGCAGAGCGCAGTCCCGACGGTGAGGGCTGAGCCCG
This sequence comes from Nomascus leucogenys, assembly GCF_006542625.1. Taxonomy (NCBI): domain Eukaryota; kingdom Metazoa; phylum Chordata; class Mammalia; order Primates; family Hylobatidae; genus Nomascus; species Nomascus leucogenys. The sequence goes on from NC_044399.1 coordinate 59,197,409, forward strand.
GGAGCAGATCCTGCCTTAGCTTGGGAGACGGCAGAGTGGGGAGCTGTCCCCGGAGGGCCCAGACCCTGGAGGGGTGGGGGCGGGTGGGGGGCGAGGAGAGACAGCCCCAAACCGAGAGGAAGAGGAGTGGCAGGGAGCAGGGAGGTCGCGGGGAGGGGAGGGGAGAACCTGGCCCCTGCGGGGTTAGGGAGGCCACTGGCCGGGAGGGGTTGGGGCTCGCGACGTGTCCCCATCCATTCCCCCCACCCCACCTGGCTGACTCCGCGCACACCCCCAGCCCTGGGTTACCGTCCTGCAGCCCCTCTCGTGGGCCGTCCCACCTGCGCCCCCGCAGCCAGGCCGCGTGAAGGAAGGTGAGATTCCCGGGTCCCCCCACCCCACCCCCAACATCACCACCACTCACCCCCTTCTGCCTCGCACATCCTCTGGGAGTCCCCGCAGCACAACCTGCCTACCCATTCTTCGCCCCTTGGACAGGGGTGTCAGGGGGAGGGGGACCTGGAGGCCCGGCGTGGGCTTGCTGAACCCCACTTCCTAGATCTGCTGGAACTGATGATGCTGCAGAACGCGCAGATGCACCAGCTGCTGCTGAGTCGCCTGGTGGCTGGAGCGCTGCAGCCCGGGCCCGCCTCGCCCTGCCCTCAGGTGTGTATGGGTGGGCCGCCGGGGTCGCTCACCTGTGGGTCCAGGGATGCGGATCCACTTGAGGTTCCTGTTCAGGGGGGAAAAAGAACTGGGAGACAGAGGAGCAGGAAGCCAGCCCTTCTCTCTGGCTGGGGCTGTTTGGCATCTGTTATGTTTCAGCCTCCATGAAAGGTGGGTGGGGGGGGGGGTGGAAGAGACCCCCCCAAAGTCCAGACCACCGAGGTCTTGTTTTCAAGGAGGTTTCCCTGCAGTGCCTCCCCCACTGGACTTAAGGCTCCAGGAAGGCAGGCACCCTGGTAACCCTGCCCCATGCATCATGAGCGTCTGGCCTGGTGCCTGACACCGTGTAGGGGCTCAGCTGATATTTGTTGAACAAGCGAATGAATAAATGAATGGTTAGGGATACAAGGCCAGGTTGGCTGTGATGGCACATGGAGAGGTACAAAGCACAAGTGCACACAGGGTTGGGGGATGGGGACAGGCTCCTTGGAGGAGCAGAGGATCTTAGAACCAGCCCTTGAACGCCAGGTAGGATTTCGACCCTTGGAGGAGGCAAAGGGTGTGTCCCCCATCGAGGCTGGCAGGGGCAGAGTCAGGAGACAGAATGGGGGAAACCGTGTGCGGTAGTGTGTGTGCAAGAGTGTGTGTGTGTATGTGTGTGCAAGTGAGTGTGTGCATGCATGTGTGTGTGCAAGGCTGTGTACATGCATATGTGTGTGCAGGTGTGTGTTCATGTGCGTGTGCAAGTGTGTGTTCATGTGCGTGTGCAAGTGCATGCGTGCACGTGTGTGTGCAAGCGGGTTGTGAAAGCAAGTGTGTGCGTGCAAGCGTGTGCGTGTGTGCAAGTGGGTGTGTGTGCAAGCGTGTGTGTGCATGCATGTGCATATAGCTCTAAGGCTGAGCCTTACTCAGCCAATAGTGGGCATCCTGAGGTCAGGAGAAGCAGGGACTGGGTGGAGACAGAACGTTGGTCAGCTCGGAGGAGGCGGAGAGGGGTTCAAGGAATCCAGACAGAAGGAGACCCTCAGGAGCTACTGCCACCCCTCACCCCTGGGTCCTCAGGGATGACACATAGGTGGGTCTAGGGGCTGGGGTGAGGCCGGGGACAGCTCAGTGGGCTCCTGGCCCCAGCTCTGGGGTCACACTTGGAATCAGCTGGGTGGCCAAGTTGCTTTGAGCTACAGGAGTAAATGTCTCCACAATACTTTGTCAGCATGTAGTAAATGCTCAATTAACACAAGCCATTCTTTTTTTCTTTTCTTTTCTTTTCTTTTTTTTTTTTTTTTGAGATGGAGTCTGTCTCTGTCACCTAGGCTGGAGTGTAGTGGCGCGATCTCGGCTCACTGCAACTTCCACTTCCTAGGTTCAAGCAATTCTCCTGCCCCAGCCTCCCGAGTAGCTGGGACCACAGGTGCCTGCCACCACACCCGGCTACTTTTTTGTGTTTTTAGTAGAGACGGGGTTTCACCATGTTAGCCAGGATGGTCTCGATTTCCTGACCTTGTGATCCGCCCGCCTCAGCCTCCCAAAGTGCTGGGATTGCAGGCGTGAGCCACCGCGCCCCGCCTACACAAGCCATTCTTTTTTTTTTCTTTTGAGATGGAATCTCGCTCTGTCGCCCAGGCTGGAGTGCAGTGGCACATCTCTGCTTACTGCAAGCTCCACCTCCCGGGTTCACACCATTCTCCTGCCTCAGCCTCCTGAGTAGCTGGGACTACAGGCCCCACCACCACGCCCAGCTAATTTTTTTTTTTTTTTTTTTGTATTTTTAGTAGAGACGGGGTTTCACCATGTTAGCCAGGATGGTCTCGATCTCCTGACCTCGTGATCCGCCTGCCTTGGCCTCCCAAAGTACTGGGATTACAGGCGTGAGCCACCGCGCCCGGCCACAAACCATTCTTACAAAGCCTATCTGGAGGAAATAACTTAGGGGAATGGAAGAATGGCGGTGGGGAGAGCCTGATGGTGGATTCTTATTTCCCCTCCCTGTTTTGCACAATCCCCAGGTCTACCTGGAGGTTCCGAAGGAACAGCCTGAGGAGGAGGAGGAGGAGGAGGAGGAGATGGACGCGAGGGAGAAAGGGCCTTTGGTGTTTCACCACCACTACTTGCCCTATATGATGTCCTCTCCGGGTGCCTTGCTGCCTTGGCCAGCCCCCTTCTTCCCCACCCCCGCCTGTCAGCCCTACTTGCAGGACGTGCCAGGATTCAGCACTGTCCTGCCTCCAGGGAAAGGGAGGTGTAAGTGAGGCTGGGTGCTGCCAGGGTTCTGCTCTGGGCTGGAAGTTGCAGAAGAGCTGTGCAGGGGCTGGTGGTCGGTGGAGATAACTTGTGGGTGAAACCCCAGAGGCCACCCCTGGGCCTCTGATGGGGGTCTTTTTCTCTCCCCCATCTCAGGAGAGCTGTGCCCCCACCCCCACCCCCCAGTGCCACAGGGACTGTGGGCGCCGATGTACCCCCGGCTTCAGGTAGGGCTGGGGTGGTGGGCAGCGGGGCCCAGGCCTGGGAATGAATCAGGAGGCCAGGAGGGCCCTGTGCCCTCTGGTGGGGCTTGGGGGTTTCCTACCATCACTGCTGCAGGCAACTGGCCTGTCCCCTTCCCTTTTCCTCTTTGGGGTCCACTGAGACAGGAGGGAGTCAAGATGAGGTTCTTGTTTCCCCAGACTACTATGATGCTGAGAGCCTCCTATGAGGACAGACCCTGGCCCTGGGAACTGCACCAGCTTCCTGCTCTGGATACAGCCCCAGAGCCACCTCCTGCACCTCTCTTGTCGACGCCCCTGTGCCCATGGCTGGCAGTCCTTCTCACTCCCTCAACCTCAGCCAGGCCCTCTTCTCCTGGGGAAATCAGGAGCCCCATGGTGGCTCCCCTCCCTGCCCCACCCCAATGAGTTCCTGAATGGGCAGGATCTGTGCTGTTGTGTAAGAGCTCCTTAGAGCACCACCTAGGCCCTTGAAGCCACATCAGCCCGCCTCTGCCCCACTGCTTCCTGCCTGGAGCAGGGGAAGGCCTGGGAACAGAGCCCCCACCCTCTCTGCCTCACCCCTCTCCCTGGGATGATGAGGTCTCCTTCCAGCCTAGTAATGGAGCAAGAGGGGAGGGGGGTTCCTTCTGCTTTCCACAGCTTTGAAGGCCCCTTTGAGGTGGCTGGAGGGGCCCAGAATGGTGGGGGAGAGGCCTTGCTGGGCAGCGCCCCTGAGCAGAGTCAGTTCCCTGGGCCCCCACCCCTCGTCCCAGGAAGCAGCTCTGTTGGTAGAAAGGAGAGGTCAGAGCTTTGTCCTGCTGTGGCCAGGAGTGGCCTGAGGTCTACTGGGGCCAGGTGGGAATAGTGTGTCCTCTGCCCCCTGGGCCAGGGTGTGTTTCCCCCACTCTCCCTCAGTAGGAATGAGCTACTCAGGCCAGATGGGGGCCTGGTGCCTGGGCCAGGAGCCCCCTGTGAAGGAGAGGGTGGGGAGGCAGGCATCTAGGGAGAGGGGTCCCCCATGGTGGCTCCCCTCCCTGGCCATTGTTATCCCAGGAGGAGACACTGTGGCACAGGGCTAAGTCCAGGTGTTTGTATTTGGGCTAGAAAAGGCAATGTCCCAAGTCTCTGCTGCCTGTCACAGTCCTTCAGCCAGGGCTGGACCTCAACCCTGAGGAGTCACACTGAGTTCCAGTGACCACCATGGTGGTGGCCATGCCACTCATGCGTGCTATGGCCGGAAGGCCTGGGGCAGCCTCCTCCAAGCCGCTCGCACCCCGTAGGTGCCCGTCCGCTGCTGGCGCCAGTGCTGGCTGAAGATGAAGCAGAGCAGGACAGATGTCACGAACAGGAACAGCAACACTGACACCACCGTGACTATGATGACCATCTGGCTGTCCGACACGGGCTCTGGGGAGGGAGGGAGCAAGGGTCTTAGACATCCTGTGAACCCAGTTACTAGGGACCAAAAGGGAGTGGAAGTCCACCCCCGACCCAGACCCCCAGCCCCCGCCGCCTGCTCATGCATCCTGCAGTCACCCCAGGTCGTAGAGATGAGTGGTGAACGGTGTCTGCATTAAAATTATTATCTGGAAAAAAGGTGGCCCAGGGCTCAGGCTACCAGCTGGACTTCTGTGAGGCTGTGAGGGCAGATGTCCTCTTGTCAGCAGCCATGGGACAAGTGTGTAGCTGCTGGACACCGTGGCCTGGAGGGTGGCATGGTCCCAGCCAAGCCCCTTCTTGGGCAGAGCTGAGTGAACTTCATGCCAAGTTCCCTGAGGACAGGGAATGTGCCGGCCGTCCAGAGTCACCGAGCTCTGGGGACCTCAGTGGGGGCAGTCAGGCCAAACTTCTCATTGTGGAGGGGAGCCAAGGCCAGGGAGAGCAGTCAAGGTCACGGGGCTTGATGGTGGCCAAGGAACTAGTTGACCTCTCCCGACCTCTGGAGCAGTTGAGGTCCAAGCTGGGGACGTGGAAAGAACTTCAGGGAAGAGGGAGAGTAAGAGGGAAGCCTCAGGGTGAAGGGGGGCCTCCCGGGTGTTTGCTTCCCAAGTGGGGCTCGAGATTTTTCTTCCCCCAAGGGGCTGAAAGTGACTTCTCACTCCCAAGCCCATCCGTGGAGCCCCCCTCACCATAGATCTCCAGCATCTTCGGGGCTGAGTGTTTGCAAAAGATATTGCCACCGTGAGACATCAAGTCCAGCACAGCCAGGCAGGAGAAGTTGTGGTGGCCATCCTCTCTGTGAGCCGTGCTGCTGAATGTGGCTGTGGCCTCCTGCAGGGCAGGGGCTGCCTTCCCGAAGGTCTGACTATGCAGAGTCTCATTGCCACGGAACAGGAAGAGGGTGAGGCTGTCCAGGGGCTTCACGGTGGGCACCCTGCACTCAATGGTGAAGGACTTGCCCACGGCCACCCAAGTGGGTTGCAGTGTCAGGAGGACCTGCCTTGGAGGCTCTGCAGGGGACAAAAGAGGGACGTCCGGTCAGGATGGGGGTGCAGTCCCAGCAGCCTCCCCCCTGGCCAGGGCCATCTCCTGTCACCATGGTGTTCCACGGCGGGGGAGGAGGTGGCCTGGCCGGCTCCAGTGCAGAGGGGAAGGGGGCGGCAATTGAGGATGGAGGCTGGACTGTGTGGTAGTTTTACAGACATGATGGTTTCTGGTGACCAGGTGTCTACAAAGACAAGGTTCAGAAATTGTACAGCCAACTGGAAAGATATAAAAGTTTGGGTCTGTCTCCTCTCCTTCAGAAATGAAATACAAATTTCAAAAATTAAACAGTTGGGTGATCACATTGAAAGAGACTTAGATGGGCATGCTCACTGGAACTGGGCACTGGAGGAATGAGCTGTGAAGTTCATCACTTAGGAGGCAGAGGCCAGAGCCAGGTTCTCCAGGGTCAGGGCCATGGCCACCATGATTCCTCACGTATTCAACCACCCGAGGGGGTGCCCTGGATTCTCTTTTGAATTAGAATACTTCACCTCCACTCACCCCACCTCCCACCCTGGGAAAATATGTTGGATTTAAGATGTTTTTCTATTCATTGATCTACTGAAACTGGTGATGGAATGGACCCAGGTGATACCCTTAGCGCCAAGATGTCCTATCCCAGCCCATCTGGAAGATTTTCATGGCTCATGTGCAGGTGGAGTGTGATGGCCACACATTTGCTGTGGGCCCTGAGGGGAAGATAAAAACCCTGGGCGACACCTCAACCTTCTTGTCATGAGATGGACAGGCTCAGCTCCCCTGATGGTGACCCCACTACTTGGCATGGGACATGGGGTGCTCTGGTGACTCAGCTATGTTGGGAAATGACTTCTGGATTTGGCTAAATGTTGTTAGATTGTCCTCCCCTAAGCAAGACTCAAAATGTGGGTTGTCTGCGTCTTGAGATGCCAGCAGGCTCAAGGCATCCAACCAAGGGCTGGCCTGGTCCTGCCCCTTATCACCCCAGGAGCTCAGGGAGGCAGGGCCCACGATGACAGTGCCCAGGAGCAGGCACAGAGGGGCTCTGTGTGCATTCAGTAGACACAGGCTCTGCCCCAGGGGAGAGGAGGGCCCCGCAGCACAGCCACTCACGGTACACGCTGATGTTGGAACTCATTGACTCCTGCTTCCCGGAGCAAGTGAAGTGGCATTGGAGGACCGTGTCATGGGAGATGTTTGAGACCAAGTAATGTTTCCACTGAGGCTGTTCCTCCAGCAGCCTCTTATCTAGAGAGGTCTCCAGACCACCCACTTCAGGCTGGTTACAGGTGGTGCTGCAGTTGACTTCGAGGGACCCTTCGGGCTCAACCACCAGCTTCTTTGGCCTCACATGTACCTCGAATACCTTCTCATCAGATCCTGGAAAACCAGAAACACTGGGCAGTCGTGTCATCCCCCGCCCCCTGCCCTCCAGTGGAGCTGTCCGTTGAGGCAGTCTGGCTCCTGGGTCAGGCGCTGAAGAGGAAAGGTCATTGGGGGCCCCGCTGCTACTTTCCCCTTGTCAGGTGTCACGGCCCCGGCTAGATCAGGAGGCCACCCCCCAGCTGACTCCCTGCCTCTGGCTGTCCTTCCTCCAGCCCCCTAGCTGACACCCTGTCTCTGGCTCTCCTTCCTCCAGCCCCCTAGCTGACTCCCTGCCTCTGGCTGTCCTTCCTCCAGCCCCCCAGCTGACACCCTGCCTCTGGCTCTCCTTCCTCCAGCCCATCTGCCCATCAGCTCCAGATTAGTCTTCCTCAGGCTGTGATCCATCTCTATGGAGTGGGATCCGACTCAATCTTTAAGGTCAGCCCAAATGTCCCCTCCCCCATGTAGCCCTCCCACAGAGGGCCCTCTATGGCCCTCCCTCCTTTCCTTTCTTGCACAAACACTTTTTGAACACCTGCTATGTCCAAAGCATCAGGCTCTGGGGATACAGCAGTGATCACAGTAGACCAAACACTGCCCTGGCGGAGCTCCAGTAAACAGTGACATGCAGAGTACCCAGCCGGTCAGATGATGGGAAAGTGCTGAGAAAGGGAGCAGGGAGTCGGGGGTGAGGCCACTTTAAATACTGTGCTCAATGAAGGCCTCACCCAGATGATGACTCGTGGGCAAAGGCATGCAGGGGCGTGGCAAGCCCTGCAGATACTCGGGGGCAGTGATCCGGGGAAGGGGGCCAGTAGTGCAAAGGCTGGGGCAGGAGGATTGTTGAGCCCAGGAGTTGGAGGCTGCAGTGAGCTATGATCACACCCTGCACTCCAGCCTGGGCAACAGAACAGTAACCTGCCTATAATAAAAATAAAAAATTTAAAAAGCCTCAGCAGGCTGGGCATGGTGGCTCATGCCTGTAATCCCAGCACTTTGGGAGACCAAGGCGGGTGGATCGCTTGAGTCCAGGAGTTCGAGACCAGCCCCTGCTGTCTCTACAAAAAAGACAAAAATTAGCTGGGCATGGTGGCTCTCACCTGTGATCCCAGCTACTCAGGAGGCTGAGGTGGGAGGATCACCTGAGCCCAGGGAGGTGCAGTGAGCCATGATCATGCCACTGTACTTCCAGCCTGGGTGATAGAGCGAGACCCTGTCTTAAAACAAAACAAAAAACCCAAGAACCTCAGCAACTTTCGGACCTTCTCTTCCACCTGAAGCCACAGGGAACGGGGCACCCCCCACCCTCTCGGCTGGCATGTGCCAAATCAGGAACCCCAGGAAACTGGCTTACCTGGACAGCAGATCAGGGCAAAGAGGGCCACAGTCAGGGTCCTGTAACCGAAAGAGGACATCTCCGGCAGTGTCCACGGGCTCGCAGGGACCAGCCAAGGGCTGCCTGGAGGGAGATGGAGGGCGCAGGTCTGAGCTACGGCCCAGAATCCCCAGCCTTCTGCAAACTGATGACTGCATTTCCTCTCATTATCTGAGAGATCTTTGGGAAGCCACGTGCACCAGCTGGTTCTAGGACTCCAGGCCTCTAAGAATCCAGGCAGAGGAAGCTGGGAAGCTGCTGATAAGCAGGGCATAACCCAGACCTCCCTGCTGGCTCCCTGTGCAAGGGGTGGGGCAGGCAATGGGTGCACGCATGCGTGTGTGAGACGTGTGCACAGGGGAGAGTCAGGCCTACAAGCCCCAGCTCTGGGGAACCCCAAATCCCATGGGATGCATTGTTGGAGTCACGCCTGGGAGTCAACCATCCAAAGGCCAGGACCTGTCCAGGACTTGCAGTCACCATAGCAAAAGGGGACAGTGACTTGGGCTTTTCTAAGGAAGGCTGGACGGGAATTTGAGCTTCTCCTGCTAAATGCCTGGTGCCATTCTGCATCAACCTTCACATCCCACTCAGTTTTCTTTCTTTCTTTTTTTTTGGGGGGATGGAGTCTCACTCTTGTCGCCCAGGCTGGAGTGCTGTGGCACAATTTTTGGTTCACTGCAACCTCCGCCTCCCAGATTCAAGCAATTCTCCTGCCTCAGCCGCCAGAGTAGCTGACATTACAGGATTGCGTCACCACACCCAGCTAATTTTGTATTTTTAGTAGAGATGGGGTTTCACCATGTTGGCCAGGCTGGTCTTGAACTCCTGACCTCAGGTGATCTGCCTGCCTTGGCCTCCCAAAGTGCTGGGATTACAGGCCTGAGCCACCGCATCTGGCCCTCACTCAGTTTTCAACCTAGACTTGATCTTGACTCAGCCGATTCAGGGCCAACTTGAGGCCCAGAGCCTCAGGAAATGCATCCCATAATAGTCCCCAGCAACCCAGGCACAGACAGAGAATGGGGTTGGGGTCAGTCTGGCTGCAGCCACACCCCCAAACCATGGCCTCCATTTCCTGGCCTACCTGATGTCCTCCATCCTCTCTCTCCCTCCAGGAGGGAGCTTGGGCTGGGAGGGTTGGGGCCTGAGGTGTTTCACTTTATTCCTAGGGAGGAATCCGCAGAAGCAGTGAGCAGGTAAGGGAGGGATTTCAATGGATGAGAGGACCTTCCTGGGGGTTCGCCACACAGTCTCATCCCTCAGTTCTGCCTAAGATCCCTTTTGCAACCAGTCAGGGAAACAGCAGGACTTCTTGCTTTCTCAGGGGAACCCCTGATGGGGCCTTTCCAAAGGGATGCCCCAGAATCCTCAGGGCTTTGGCCAAGCTCCATTCCGGGTTGGGAGGGCAGGGTGAGGTCCTGCCCTTCCCTCACTGCTGAGGCCAAAGGCCGTTGCTACTGTGCACAACCATCAGGTGCTGCCATTGTCAGCCTGGACCCAGGGAAGTCCCTGGACAGGGTTGCTGGACTTGGGAATGATGCAGGGAGGAAGGGGCAAGGCCTGGGGCCAGCAGAGAAAAGGAGAACAGGGTGGAGCTTCACCCCCAGCCTGAAGGAATCTGATTTCATGTGGGGCCAGCAAAGTCCTGGGAGCAGGAAACACTCCTGAAACCCAAGCCAGGGGCTGAGGAAGTGGTTCCAGGGGCTGGGACAGAAGGGTGGGGATGGGGACAATGCTGTAGTGGAGACTCTGTGTCCTCGACTGAGTCAGAATAATAATAACAATAACAACGTCAATAAAAATAATAGCAAACATTTACTTACTACAGGTCGGGCACTGTCACAAGCACTCTATAAATATTAACCAATTAATCCCCTAACTCTGTGAGGCAGGTACTGTTACTGTCTCCATCTTACAGATGGGAAAACTGAGGCACGGCAAGGTTAAATGACTTGTTCAAGATCACATACCTAGAAAAAATGAAGTCACCGTGAATGATATAGCCTGCCATGGTGACTGCTGAAGCCCGCCCGAGCAGGCGCAAGAAAATTGTTAGGAGCCTGGTTCCCAGGAGACCCTCAAGAGGGAAAAGCAACATAGCAGAAGGCCAGAGGAAGGTTCTGGGGCCTTCCTCACTGTGAGGGACTGTGGGAAGGTGGGGTGATCCATGCCTGGAGTACTCCAAACAGCTTCTGGAAGGGACAGTGCTTGGGAATCCCACCTGCATACACAGCAGGGCCAGCCTGATTTCCCTCTTCAAGCAAGGCTTCTGCAGCCCAGCGTCCTACCCGAAAGCATAGGCCCCAGTTCCCACCCCCCATCTCCTCCTGTGATGTCTCCCATCCTTCCTGGGTAGGCCCTGCTTGGCTGGGACACACCAGGCATGTGACCATCTATTTGTTAAAAATATTTACTGTATTCTAACCGTTGACACATCAACCTCCCTGCCTCCCCACTGGCCCATCAACTGTGAGGGCAGAAGCTGAATCTCACATACTGCTACATCCACCCAGTGTAGTACACTGCCTGGCACACAGTAGGTGCTTCATCATGGTTGAATTGGTAGATGGATGGGTGCATGCATGGATTAGTGAATGAATGAGAGAGTTTGTCCTAAACAAGCTTGGGTGAAGGCTGTTTTTAGTTTTAGGTCCTAAGCATTTACTGTTTTTTTTTTTTTTTGTCCAGCATCTTCCTCCTGCTACTGCTAAAGTCTCTGCTTCCCAAGGCCACAAGGCTGACCTTATAATGTAATCAAGGCCAATCATGGTACCTCACTCCTTGAGGATGGGCACTTTGAGTTAGGCCTGCGCAGAGGTTTTCTTTTTTTGAGATGGAGTCTCGCTGTGTCACCCAGGCTAGAGTGCAGTGGCGCGATCTCGGCTCACTGCAACCTCCGCCTCCTAGGTTCAAGTGATTCTCCTGCCTCAGCCTCCTGAGTAGCTGGGATTACAGGCACCCGGCACCACGCTCAGCTAATTTTTGTATTTTTAGTAGAGACAGGGTTTCACTGTGTTGGCCAGGCTGGTCTCGAACTCCTGACCTCGTGATCTGCCCGCCTCTGAGCAGAGGTTTTCATGGGAGTTTCTGAACTAGAGCCGGTTCCTTCTAGCCAGACCCTTCCCTTTCTAGTCCTAACACTAGATGCACATTAGCCAGCAGCTGTGCGTGCTCATGCCCCACAACTGAAGAAGCTGAAAGGAAGGAAAGTCAACTCAATGTAGGAGGTACCCTTAATCCAAGATGGAAGGTGATCTAGAATTGTTACGGGGAAAGTGCTGGTTGTAGGGGTAAGGGGTGGACTCTGATGGGTGGTGGGCTGGATTAGGTGCCCGGCAATGACTCTGTGTTCACTCAGGAATCGTGTTGCAGAAGTGAAAGAGCTATCCAGGCTGAACACAGTGGAAAGTTCTGACCCTTCAAACCTGCCTGTGGGAGGTTTGGACATGGGTCCTTGGGTACAGAGAGTTACTGTGGGGCTTGCCCTACAAAATGTCCACGACAGGAAAAGAGCTTGCGGCACACTCAACATTAATCATTAGGTCAGCATGCTCTCTGACCTGCTTCCTCATACTTGCTCGGTGCCTATTGCCCCAGAATTATGCAGACTCTGTCATAGGATTAGAGTTCCCTTAACTGCTCTAAAGGTAACAGCTTGAACATTATAAAATGTTAAGTTTTCCCTTTGAGATATTCTTTCAGGTCCTGCATACCAGTGAAAGTACTCACGCCAGCTGGTCTGAAGGACCCCACTGATGCTAGCTGGTCTGAAGGACCCCACTGATGCCAGCCAGTCTGAAGGACCCAATTGACGCCAGCTGGCCTGAAGGACCCCATGAGGAGCTGACTCACAAAAGAATGCAGTTTCCATATTCCAATGATTTTATCCCCTTGCCTCGACTAGTCATTGACCCCAGTTTACCAGCCTCTTGCCCTCCACAATCTCCTCTAAAATCCCAGCCCAGAACTCTTTGGGGAGATGGATTTGACGGTCTCCCCGATCTCCTCATTTGGCACCCTGGGATCATTAAACTTTTTCTCTGCAGCAAACCATGCTGTGTCAGTGTAATTGGCCTGTTGCTGCGCAGCAGTGGGCCTACACACCTGTTGGTCCTGTAACACAAGAATAAGAGGAAACTGACCATGATGTAGAAGAGAGAAGAAAGTTGGGGTCCTTCCTGGAAAATTGTTTTCACGATGAAATGTCTCCTGTTTTGCTCTCTGGATCCCTAAGTTTCTCAAGGAAGGGGGCTATAAAACTGGAGGAGTTAAGATAGTTCTGGAAAACGTGAGAGAATTTTGAGGGGAGATTAGAGTCTCAGTTTAGAAAGTGAACTCATCTCTCCCACAGAGCTTTGGAAGGATTATGCTCTGACAGGGTCCTAATTCAATGACTTTCCTCTCTTGTTTGAAAGGAAAAAAAAAGAAAAAACTATTAGAATTGCGTACCCAGCAAAACCATCTTTCAAGAACCAAAGTTAACAAAAACAGATAAACAAAAAGTTTATCCCCCAAAATACCTAAATGAGCATTTAAAAATGTGTTTCAGCAAGAAGAAAAAATGATTACAGAAGAGTTTACTGTGCAAAGAAGGGCAAGAAAATAAAATGGCAAATGAGTACACAACTCCAAACAAATATTGTTTACAATAATGGTAATATTAATCATTATAATGTTTATTTTGAGAAGTTTTTAGAAGTTCAAAACTAAAATACTGGGTAAGAATATATAAGGAAGGATTAGAGTTAAAGCATTCTAAGATTCTAACTTGGAATTTTTAGGAGGGAGGACACATTTTAAGTTATATAAGCAATGGGAGAAAATATTTGCAAACCATACATGCAATAAGGGGCTAATATCCAAAATATATAAGAAACTCAAACAACTCAATAGCAAGAAAAAAATAACACAATTTTAAAATGGGCACAGACCAGCCCAATGTCTCTTGGACTTTATTTAATGCCACATAATGTTGTCAGAATAAAGAGAAAGATGAAAAAAATAAACAAAAATGGGCAAAGGACCTGAGTAGACATTTCTCAAAAGAAGACATACAAATGGGCCAGGCGTGGTGGCTTACACCCGTAATCCCAGCACTTTGGGAGGCTGAGGCGGGTGTATCACGAAGTCAGGAGATAGAGACCATCCTGGCTAACACGGTGAAACCCCGTCTCTACTAAAAACACAAAAAAGTAGCCGGGCGTAGTGGCACGTGCCTGTAGTCTCAGCTCCTCGGGAGGCTGAGGCAGGAGAATTGCTTGAACCTGGGAGGCAGAGGTTGCGGGGAGCCGAGATTGCACCACTGCACTTCAGCCTGGGTGACAGAGCGAGACTCCATCTCAAAAAAAGAGACATACAAATGGCCAAGAGGTATATTAAGAAGTGCCTACCATCACTAATTATTAAGGAAATGCAAATTAAACCCACAATGAGATATCACTTCACACCTGTTAAAATGGCTATTTTCAAAAAAACAAGAGATAAGTGTTGATGAGTTGATGACAGCTGGGCATGATGGCTCATGTCTGTAATCCCAATACTTTGGGAGGCTGAGGCAGGAGGATCCCTTGAACCCAGGAGTTTGAGACCAGCCTGGGCAACATAGGGAGACCCTGTCTCTAAAAAAACAATAATAATACTTTTTTAAAAGAGATATGTGTTGACGAGAATGTACAGAAAAAGGAATGCTTACACGCAGTTAGGAAGAATGTGAATTAGTACAGCTATTATGGAAAATAGAATGGAGGCTCCTCAAAAAATTAAAAGTAGAACTACAGAGGATCTAGCAATCCCACTACTGGGTATATATCCAAACAAAATGAAACCAGCATGTCAAAGAGATATCTGCACTCCCATGTTCATTGCAGCATTATTTGCAATAGACAAGATATAGAATCAAACTAAGTGCCCAACAGTGGATGAATGGATAAAGAAAATCTGATACATATACACAGTGGAATACTATTCAGCCTTAAAAAGAAGGAAATCCTGTCATTTTTGACAACATGAACAAACCTGGAGGACAATATGTTAAGTGAAATAAGACAGGCATAGAAAGACAAATACTGGCCAGGTATGGTGGCTCACACTTGTAATCCCAGCATTCTGGGAGGTTGAGGCAGGAGGATTGATTGAACCCAAGAGTTTGAAACCAGCCTGGACAACATAGTGAGACCCTGTGTCTATTATTTTAAAAATTTTAGGCTGGGCAAGATGGCTCATGCCTGTAATCCCAGCACTTTGGGAGGCTGAGGCGGGTGGATCACTTGAGGTCAGGAGTTGGAGACCAGCCTGGACAACATGGTGGAACCCCATCTCTACTAAATATATATAAAAACTAGCTGGGTGTAGTGGTGTGTGTCTGTAATCCCAGCTACTCAGGAGGCTGAGACAGGAGAATTGCTTGAACCCGGGAGGTGGAGGTTGCTGTGAGCTGAGATTGTGCCACTGCACTCCAGCTTGGGTGACACAGCAAAATTCTGTTTCAAAAGAAAAAAAATTATTAAAAAGTTTACACAACATTTCAAAAAGCAAAACTTGGGTTTGCTGTGCACCAAGTACTGTTGAATCCTCGTGAATGAAGGGATGTGTAACACTGTATTAGGTGTTCTAAATAATCTAGAGATAGTTTAAAGTATACAGGAGGATGTGTGTAGGTTATACGAAAACGCTATGCAATTTTATATGAGGGACTTGAGCATCCTCAAATTTTGGTATCTGTTGGGAGGGTTCTGAAACCAATCCCCCCGTGTATACTGAATAGTGACTCTACAATTTTTGTCAAATATTAAAAGAACATGTAAAATTTCAAGGAAAACCAGTAGAGATAAAGTATACAAATTCTAAACCACTGGAGAGGCTTAAAATTGTATGAAAACAATCCAAACAACCCTTAGTTGAAAAAAAAATTAAGAAGAAAGCCGAGTGTGGTGGCTTATGCTGGTAATCCCAGCACTTTGGGAGGCTGGGGCGAGTGGATTACCTGAGGTAGGAGTTCAAGACCAGCGTGGCCAACATGGTCAAACCACTCTCTACTAAAAATACAAAAATTAGCTGGACATGGTGGCGTGCGCCTGTGGTCTCAGTTACTCAGGAGGCTGAGGCATGAGAATTGCCTGAACATGGGAGGCAGAGATTGCAGTGAGTTGAGATCGTACCACTGCACTCCAGCCTGGGCAACAGAGTCTCACTCTGTCTCAAGAAATAAAAAAATACAAAAACAAATACAAATACAAAAATTAGCCAGGTGTGGTGATGTGTGCCTATAGTCTCAGCTACTTGGGAGGCTGAGGTGGGAGGATTGCTTGAACCCAGGAGGTGGAGGTTGCAGTGAGCCAAGATTGTGCCACTGCACTCCAGCCTGGGTGATAGGGTGAGTTCCTATTTCAAAAAAGAAAAAAAAAATACTAAAACACAAAGCTCAGCTCTATGTTGTTTGTTGTTTACGAGAGACATACCTCATGCATAAGGATATGGAATTGGTTGAAAGTCAAAGGATGAAAAAGATATACTAGGCAAACACCAAAAGAAAGCTTGGAAAGCTATATTTATATCAGACAAAAATGAATTTAAAGACAAAAACATATATTAGGGATAGAGTGAGTACCTAGAATAAAGGGTCAATTCACCAGGAAGTTACAATAGTTCTAAACTTCTATATAGAAGTTTCTATATAGAACTATATACTTCTATATACACTCTTTATAGTTCTATATACTCCCATATAGAACTATAAAGAGGTAAAACCACCATCACAACAGGAAATTTTAACATATGTCTCTTAATTATGAGTAATGATGCAGACAGAAAAAAAATCAGTGGTGTAAATGCTTGAACTGCATCTATAAAGTACAGAATACAAATTCTTCAAGAAGATGAGTTTTAAAACACTTATATATTTGACAGTTTAAAAACATATTCTAAATAATGCATTGGGCAAAGAAGAAATCATAATGACACATTTATAAATTCCTAAAATTGAATAATAATGAAAATACCATGTTAAAATTTCTGCAAGGCTGCAAAAGTTGTGCTTGAAGGGAAATCTATAGGCTAGAGTGCTTGTATTAGGAAAGAACTCTGGGTCAAATGCAGTGGCTCATGCCTGTAATCCCAGCACTTTGGGAGGCCAAGGCAGGAGGATTGGCCCTGCCCAGGAATTAGAGACAGGCCTGGGCAACATGATAAGATCACATCTCCAGGAAAGAAAGAAGAAAGAAAGAAAAGAAAGAAAGAAAGAAGAAAGAAAAAAAGAAAGAAAGAAAGAGAGAGAGAGAGAAAGAGAGAGAGAGAAAGAAAGAGAAAGAGAAAGAAAGAAAGAAAGAAAAAGAAAGAAAGAAAGAAGAAGAAAGAAGAAAGAAAGAAAGAAGAAAGAAAGGAAAGAAAGAAAGAAAGAAAGAAAGAAAGAAAGAAAGAAAGAAAGAAAGAAAGAAAGAAAGAAAGAAAGAAAGTCTGATGGCCCGGCATGGTGACTCATGCCTATTATCCTAGCACTTTGGGAGGCCAAGGCGGAAGGATCACCTGAGCTCAAGGGTTTGAGACCAGCCTGGGCAACATAGTGAGATATTATCTCTCTATTAAAATAAAAAATATTTAAAAAACCTTCCCTACAAAACTCAATAGGATAGGCAAGTCTCCAGTGAAATCGATATATAAAGAAAAAGAAGGCAAACGTAAACATGATTAGGAATGCAAATGGAAACATAAACATGAGAAGAAAGAAAACTATACAAATTTATAGAAACAGAAAGTGAAACAGTAGCTGCCAGGGGCTGTGGGAGAGGGAAAATGAGAGTCCTTTAAATGAGTTTAATTCTGGTTTTGCAAGATGGAAAAATTTCTGGAGATGGGTTGCAAAACAATGAGAATGTACTTAGCATTAATTGCTGAAGTGTACACTTAAAAATGGTTAATTTGGTACATTTTATGTTATGTGTATTTTACCACAATGAAAAATAAAGAAGACTATAAAAAAGTTACGCTACAACATAGGAATCGAAGTAGATCAAGTCTCAGAAAAATGTAACTTACCAAACATATTTAAGAAGAAATAAAAAGCCTAAATTGTTCTATAACTATTAAAGAAATTGAATCAGGGCCGGGCGTAGTGGCTCACGAGTAATCCCATGAAAGTGCTCACGGCTAATCCCAGCACTTTGGAAGGCTGAGGTGGGAAGATCTCTTAAGCCCAAGAGTTCGAGACCAGCCTGGGCAACATGACAAAACCCCGTCTCTACAAAAAATACAAAAATTAGCCAGGCGTGGTGGCACACGCCTGTAGTCACAACCACTTGGGAGGTGGAGTTAGGGGGATGGCTTGAGCCTGGGAGGTTGAGGCTGCAGTAAACTGAGATTATGCCACTGTACTCTAGCCTAGGTAAAAAAGTGAGACCATGTCTCCAAGAAAAAAATAAAACAGAAAAACTTGAATCAGCAATTTAAAGATCTTCTCCTGAAGAAAATACCAGGTCTAGATGGTTTTGCAGAAGTTCAAGTAAGGGTAACTCTTTAAAAAAAATTATTATTATTTATTTATTTTTTTTAGAAATGGAGTTTTGCTATATTGCCCAGGCTAGTCTCAAACTCTTGGGCTCAAGAGATCTTCCTGCCTTAGTCTCTCAAGTAGCTGGGACTATAGGCACACAGCACTGTGCCTGGTTAGTAATTCTAATTTTATAAAAACTCTTTCTGAGAATGGAAAAAATGAAAACATTAACTCTTTCCATGAGGTCAGTGTAACCTTAATATCTAAACAAGACAAGTAGAGGAAGAGAAAGCAACATTAGAGGCCAGTTTCACTCATTACTATAAATGCAACAGTTATAAGAAAAATACTGGTAAATCAAATCTGGCAGTGTAAAAAAAAAAAAAGACATCATGTTCTAGTTGGGTTTATCTCAGGTATGCAAGGATGGTTTAACAACAGAAGAAATGTCTATAAACATTATTTATTATGTTGGTAATAGTAGACTTTGGTGCTCTGTGTCATATCACTTCTGCCCTCTGCTGATTTCAGCTGTCCCTACAGTGGATAATTTTGTGCAAGCCTAGACTCCCTTTTAAGCTGTCAGTGCCCCCCACCTACCCCCAAACTTATACTATGCTTCTTTTTGCTTTTTGCCTCAGGGTCTTCTTCAATGCTTTAGGAACAATTTACTTGCCAGCTAGTGATTCCCAGAAGTGTGGGAGAGTTAAGGTCCCTAGAATGCAATCCTCACCCGGTGGGGAAACAGGAGCCAGTGGATATACTTTCCAGCCACCTTCTTGCCAGTGGGCAATTCTGGGAGACGTCCTGTAGTTTTACCAGAGGTCTCAGCAGAATAAGCTTCCGTCGCCTACAGCTGCAACATCAGTCACCCTCCTTTAAAAGGGCTTTTCCTTCCTTCCTGTCTGTTTTCCCTGCTCCTTCACCCCCTGCTTCCTGGAATCACCTCTCAAATAACCTATCTGAATCTAAGTCCTTGCTCCAGCCTCTGCTTTGGAACAAAGGATTCTGCTTTAGAGCAAAAGGAGCCCAAACTAAAACTTACATTAACAGATTTAAAAAGAAAAAACATATGATAATCTCAACAGATTAAAAAAATTGACAACATTCAACACCCTTTTATGACACAAGCTCTTAGCAAATTAGAAGGAAATGTCCTTAACCTGATAAAGAAAACTTACATAAAACTTCTATATTGTTTTTAATGAGTAAATCTTAGGAGAATTTCCTTTAAAATCAGGAACAGACAAAGGTGCCTATGATTTCTGCCTCTGTTTAATATTGTACCAAAGGTCTTACACATTGCAGTAAAAGGAAAGGAAGGAAAGCAGGAAGGAAGGAAAAAAGGAAAAAAGGAACAAGGAAGGAAGGAAGGGCGATCAAAACCGTCAGTATTTGTATATGGCGTGACTACCTAGGTAGAAAATCCAAAAGAATCATCAGGCAAGTGATTCAAAGTAATAAGAGATTTTAGCAAGGCAACTAGCTAAAAGATAATATTCAAAAATTGGTTGCTCTTGTGTATATCAGTAACATACGAAAACATAATTTAAAAAATACATCATTTACAACAGTCAAAAAAGTAGAGCAAGAAAACTAACAAAACCTAGAACTGTAAGACCTATAGTAAGAAAATTATAATACTTTATTGAAAAATATTAAAGACAATCTAAATAAATGGAGAGATAACATGTTCATGGA
This sequence comes from Nomascus leucogenys, assembly GCF_006542625.1. Classification (NCBI taxonomy): domain Eukaryota; kingdom Metazoa; phylum Chordata; class Mammalia; order Primates; family Hylobatidae; genus Nomascus; species Nomascus leucogenys. Next base: position 59,216,913 of record NC_044399.1, read on the forward strand.
TAGGAAATTCAGTATTATAAAGATGTAAATTATTCTGTAACTGATCTACAGGGTCAGTGCAATTCCAGTTAACCCCAATAGGGTTTTTCATGGAAACTGAAAGCTGATTTTAAGGTTTATATGGAAGAACAAAAGAACCAAGACGCCCCTAAAGGAAATGAATAAGGTGAGGGATTTGCTCTGCTAGATATTAAGACTTTCTGTAAAATATGGTGTTAGTGTAGGTATAGGCAAATTAACTAATGAAACAGAATAAAGAGCCCAGAAATACACCTATGCTTGTTTGAAACTTTGATGCATGACAAAGATGACATAGAAGATCACTGGGTAAAGAAGTATCTATTAAATGACACAGGATCAGTTGATTAACCATACGGAGCAAAAAAGGGGAAAATGTATCCCTATCTCACACCAAATCTAGAAATCATTTCCATTCAGATTAAGGATTTATATGTGAAAGAAAATCTTTATAAGAAAATATAGGAGAGTATTTCCATATCCTTGGGGCAAGACCTCAAAATTGTCAATCATAAAATCAACAATTGGTAACTTTGACTAAGATACAGAGAAACAAGCCGGGTGTGGCTGTGACCCCAGCACTTTGGGAGGCTGAGGTGGGCTTATCATGAAGTCAGAAGATCGAGACCATCTTGGCCAACATGGTGAAACCCCGTCGCTACTAAAAAATTAGCCGGGCATGGTGGCAGGCACCTGTAGTCCCAGCTACTCGGGAGGCTGAGGCAGGAGAATGGCGTGAACCTAGGAGGCAGAGCTTGCAGTGAGCTGAGATCGGGACACTGCACTCCAGCCTGGGTGACAGAGTGAGACTCTGTCTCAAAAAAAAAAAAAAGACACAAAGAAACATTTCAAAGAAAAGGAAACATGTCTAAACAAGTGAAAAGATTATTTAGCTCGAGTAGCCAGGGAAATTAAAATTAAAATTACAATGGGACAGATACTATTTTATATGTATTAGGTTGGCAAAAGTTAAGAAATATGACAAGACCAATTGTTGGAGAGGCCACAGGTTAATAGGCACCCTTCTAACCGCTGATGAGAGTGTATATTGGTGCTCTCGGAGATAATTAGGCATTATCTTGTAAACTGAATATTCTTATACCCTGTAACTCACAATTCCATTCTTAGATGTATGCCCTAGAAAAGCTGTCACTCTAAGAACCAGACATGTCCTTGTGTTTTCTTCTCTTTTTTTTTTTTTTTTTTTTTTTGAGACGGGGTCTCGTTCTGTCGCCAGGCTAGAGTGCAGTGGTGCGATCTTGGCTTACTGCAACCTCCACCTCCCGGGTGCGAGCTATTCTCCTGCCTCAGACTCCCAAATAGCTGAAACTACAGGCACACGCCACCACACCCAGCTAATTTTTGTATTTTTAGTAGAGATGGGGTTTCACCATGTTGGCCAGGACGGTCTCCATCTCTTGACCTCATGATCCTCCTGCCTTGGCCTCCCAAAGTGCTGGGATTACAGGCGTGAGCCACCACTCCCGGCCTTACTTCTTACTATCTGTGTGACCTTGAGCAAATTACTTAATCTTTCTGTGCTTCAATTTCCTCATCTGCAAAAAGGAATCAATAATAGTATCTTCCTCATAGGGTTTTTGCGCAGATTAAACAAATAAAATAAGTAAATATTTTAAAGCATTTAGAACAGTGCCTAGCACACAGTAATGCTATATAACTGTTTCATAAAATAAAAATAAATAGGCATAGCTGGGCGCAGCAGTTCAAGACTGTAGTCCCAACTAATCAGGGGGCTGAGGTGGGAAGATCACTGGATCCCAGGAGTTCGAGGTTGTAGTGTGCTATGATCATGCCTGTGAATAGCCACTGCACTCCAGCCTGGGCAATATAGCGTGACCCCATCTCAGTAAATAAATAAATAAATAGATATGCATATGTAATAAAGCACTTAAAAATAAGAGAACAATAAACACAAAATTCCAGAGGGTGGCTACCTGTGGGTGGGAGGCAAGTAGCACAAAAGTGGACAAGTGGTGGCCAGGCGCGGTGGTTCACGCCTGTAATCCCAGCATTTTGGGAGGCCGAGGTGGGTGGATCATGAGGTCAATAGATCGAGACTATCCTGGCCAACATGGTGAAACCCTGTTGCTACTAAAAACACAAAAATTAGCTGGGCATGGTGGCATGCGCACCTGTAGTCCCAGCTACTTGGGAGGCCGAGACAGGAGAATTGCTTGAACCCAGCAGGCGAAGGTTGTGGTGAGCCAAGATTGCGCCATTGCACTCCAGCCTGGGCGACAAAAATGAAAACTCTGTCTCAAAAAAAAAAAAAAAAAAAAAAGCAGATAAGTGGTATTTGCAGTTTGGTGATATTCTATCCTTGTGCTGAGTGGCAGCTTCGGGCGTGTTTGGTGTATTACTGTACAGTATGATGTATGTGTATGTTACATATGCTTTTTATGTGTTACCTAGTAAATTTTACAAAAATAATAAAAGGGAAAAAGGGCCTTTCTACATGCCTAGAAAGAAGAGGCTTCATGGGAATGTGAGCCACGGGTTAGGAAAGACCCTCTCGAACCGAGGCAGGTATGATGTGAGTGACTGAGATTCATTATGAACCCACCACGCCTGCCGGGGAGAACAGGGACTGTCCCTTCCCCTCTGCATCAGCTCAGATGGTCCAGATCATAACCCACCTGGGCCCCTATATAAGGAGGCAGCCCCACATTTCTACGTCGGCCACCGAGATGGCACAGCAGAGGAAGGAGAGAGGGGAGACAAATCAGGAAAGGAGCGCCAGGGCAAGTGCGTGAGCTCGGAGACCCGGCAGGGCAGGAGCTTCACAGAGCGCAGGATGTCGAGCCACAGGAGCGCTGGGGGTTCCCCAACTCCTGCACTTACCAGGGAGAAACTCTGGCCCAGACGGGGGAACGGACTAAAACTCAGACCTCGACACTGCCAAAATTCTTCCCATGCCATCAAGCTTCATTGGAGGGAAAGTGAGAAGCTCAACCTTACGCCTGTGGGCTCCAACAAGGGCGGCTCTGGGACCCCGGGCAGGAAATTGGTGACAAGGTGACAAGGTGTGCGTGTCACAGCTGCCCAGTTCACGGCTCGTTATTCAGTCTTCTCCCTCCCCCTACCCCCCACCAGAAGTGACGTGCTTCCTGTGCCCTGGTTCCCACCCTAAACTAGCCTCATTTAGCTCCACTCCCATCCCGCCTTTTTTTTTTTTTAATTGTGGTAAAACGTGAACAACAGAATTTACCATCTTAATTTTTTTTTTTTTTTTTTTAGACTGAGTCTCAGTCACCCAGGCTGGAGTGCAGTGGCGTGATCTTGGCTCACTGCAACCTCTGACTCCCGAGTTCACGTGGTTCTTGTGCCTCAGTCCGCGGAGTAACTGGGACCACAGGCATCTGCCACCACACCTGGCTAATTTTTGTATTTTTAGTAGAGACGGGGTTTTACCATGTTGGCCAGCCTGGTCTCGGACTCCTGACCTCAAGTGATCTGCCTTCCTCAGCCTCCCAAAGTGCTGGGATTACAGGCAAGAGCCACTGCACCCAGCCAATCTTTTGTCGTTGTTGTTTTTAAGACAGCGTCTTGCTTTTGTGCAAGTGGCGCAATCACAGTTCACGGCAGCCTCCTACCCCTGAGCTCAAGTGACCCTCCCTCCTCAACCTCCCAAGTGACTGGGACTACAAGTGTGCAGCCACCAGGCTTGGCTAATTTCTGTAGCTTTTGTAGAGACAGAGTCTTGCTTATGTTGCCCAGCCTGGTCTCAAACTCTTGAGCTCAAGCAATCCTCCCACCTCAGCCTCCCAAATGCTGGGAATGAGCCACTGTGCTAGGCCCATTTTAATTATTTTTAAGTGTACAGTTTGGGGCACTAAGTATATTCACATTGTTCTGCAACCATCACCGCCATCCATCTCTGGAGCTCTCTCTTTCTCTTTTCTTTCTTTCTTTTTTTATTTTTTGAGATGGAGTTTCGCTCTGTTGCCCAGGCTGGAGTGCAGTGGTGTGATCTTGGCTCACTGTAACCTTTGCCTCCCAGGTTCAAGCGAATCTCTTGTCTCAGCCATTTTTTTTTTTTTTTTTTTTTTTTTTTTTTTTTGGAGACGGAGCCTCGCTCTGTCGTCCAGGCTGGAGTGCTGGAGCACAGTGTTGTGACCTTGGCTCACTGCAACCTCCACCTCCCGAGTTCAAGCAATTATCCTGCCTGAGCCTCCTGAGTAGCTGGGACTATAGGTGCACACCACCATGCCCAGCTAATTTCTTTTGTATTTTAGCAGAGACAGGGTTTCACCATGTTGCCTAGGCTGGTCTCAAACTCTTGAGCTCAGGCAATCCACCCGCCTTGGCCTCCCAAAGTGTTGGGATTACAGGCGTGAGCCACCGCGCCTGGCCTTGCCTCAGCCTCTTGAGTAGCTGGCATTACAGGCACGTGCCGCCTGGCTAATTTTTGTATTTTTAGTAGAGACGGGGTTTCATCATGTTGGCCAGGCTGGTCTCGAACTCCTGACCTCAAATGATCCGCCTGCCTCGGCCTCCCAAAGTGCTGGGATTACAGGCATGAACCACCATGCTTGGCCAGAACTGCCTTCCTTTTGAAGGCTGAGTAATATCCTATTGTACGTGTGTGCCTCATTCTGTTCATCCATTCATATATTGAGGGACACCTGTATTGCTTCCACCCTTGGCTATTGTGAATAGTGCTGCTATCAACAGGGTTGTACAAATACCTGCTCAAGACTCTGCTTTCAGTTCTCTGGGGTATGTACCCAGAAGTGGAAATGCTGGATCATAATGGTAAAATATACACAACAAAATTTACCATCTTAACCTTTTTTCTTTTTTTTTAGTGGTAATTCTGACTGGGCTTAGTGGCTCACAACTGTAAATCCAGCACTTTGGGAGGCTGAGGTGGGAGGATTGCTTGAGTCTAGGAATTCAAGACCAGCCTGGGTGACAAAGTGAGACTCCATCTCTACAAAAAAAAGAAAAAAAAAAGTAATTTTGTTTAATTTTTGAAGATTTGCCATCCTGTTTTCCTTACTCCTCCCTTTGGTGTGAAGTTTCTGTACTTACTGGGGCCTTCTGTGAATGAGGCAGTTCCAGGACAAGCTGCCTCCTGGTCCCCCAAGTGAGGCAGGCGAAGATCACAGAGCTGAGCCTTCCCTGGCTGTGACACGCCACTCCACAAAAGTCTCTTATTAGCGACTAAGAGCTATCACTTCCTCAAATTTTATTAGACCTGCCACCTTGCCTAGCAATTTTACAACAATTACTCTAGAAGAGTGACTTTGTACAAACAATCAGAAAGTATGAACACTGGGTGCAGAGGTGGGTGGCGGGCGGCCAGCTAGGCTCACCCACGAGCAGAGGATCTTGCTCCCATGGGCCAGCCGCACAGCACATTGAAACTTCTGGCTTAGCAAAGTCACAAATTAGACCATTCAGAGGCCAGGAGGACAGTCAAGGCCACACATTGCTCTGGCGCAATTTCTCTTGGTGCTTGTGTGCGTCAGTTTCTTCAGCTCAGTTCTTTTTGGAATCTCCTTGTCATACTGCTGGCAAAACAGAGCCAACATAAGAGTACTATGGTGGGAAGGAGGCAGCAGGGCCCAGAGCTTTGAGGGGCCCACGTGACTTTAATGCTTTGGTGGCATCTGTCATAGACACAAATTTGGGTGGATGTCCCATTCGGGACATTTTCTCCAGGAGCCATGTTTGGACTCACCCTTTTTAAAAGATAAACCCTCCTTTTTCTACTTTAGACAAGCTTTTTGGGAAGCTTCCATCTTCCTACTCAACTCCACCTTCCTGGTCAAATGATTGGTCCAAGGTTGGCATCATGGTACCTCACCTTCTGGCTCTTTGTTTTCTTTTATCCTTTTTTTTTTTCCTCTTTTTTGAGACAGAGTCTTGCTCTATCGCCCAGGCTGGAGGACAGTGATGGTGCGATCTCAGCTCACTGCAACCTCTGCCTCCCAGGTTCAAGGGATTCTCCTGCCTCAACCTCCTGAATAGATGGGATTACAGGTGCCTGCCACCATGCCCACCTAATTTTTGTATTTTTAGTAGAGACGGGGTTTCACCATATTGGCCAGGCTGGTCTTGAACTCCTGACCTCAAGCGATCTGCCTGCCTCGGCCTTCCACAGTGCTGGGATTACAGGAGTGAGCCACCAGGCCCGGCCAGAACTGCCTTCCTTTTGAAGGCTGAGTAATATTTTATTGTACGTGTGTGCTGCATTCTGTTCATCCATTCATATATTGAGGGACACCTGTATTGCTTCCACCTTTGGCTATTGTGAATAGTGCTGCTATCAATAGGGTTGTACAAATACCTGCTCAAGACTCTGCTTTCAATTCTCTGGGGTATGTACCCAGAAGTGGAAATGCTGGATCATAATGGTAAAATATACACAACAAAATTTACCATCTTAACCTTTTTCCTTTTTTTCAGTGGTAATTCTGGCTGAGGTGGGTGGCTCACAACTGTAAATCCAGCACTTTGGGAGGCTGAGATGGGAGAATTGCTTGAGTCTAGGACTTCAAGACCAGCCTGGGTGACAAAGTGAGGCCCCGTTTCTACAAAAAAAAAAAAAAAAAAAAAATTAAAAAGGTAATTTTGTTTAATTTTTGAGGATTCACCATCTTGTTTTCCTTACTCCTCCCTTTGGTGTGAAGTTTCTGTACTCACTGGGGCCTTCTGTGAATGAGGCAGTTCCAGGACAAGCTGCCTCCTGGTCCCCCAAGTGAGGCAGGCGAAGATCACAGAGCTGAGCCTTCCCTGGCTGTGACACGCCACTCCACAAAAGTTTCTTATTAGCGACTAAGAGCCATTACTTCATCAAATCTTATCAGACCTGCCACCTTGCCTAGCAACTTTACAACAATTACTCTAGAAGAATGACTTTGTACAAACAAGCAGAAAGTATGAACGCTGGCCATGTATGCAAGTTTTAACAATCCAGGTGCTAGATCCTCCCAGAACTTGCAGATTACCCTGTGTACCAACTTTGTGAGCTGCACACACAGTCCTGCTGTTCTGTTGTGTAGCCAGAGTTGAGACCCCTTTACATACTTCCTCAGGCAACATTTGGGCCAAACCCCACTCTGTAAACCTCTTCCCTCAACTCTGTGGCTTCTGAGCAGATCACTTTCCATTTCCATTTATTTCTTTTTCTTCTTTGCTTGGTTTCTGGCACACTCCTCTTTGAACTGCCAAGATCATGCTAGGTAAATGTTTATTGAATGTAAGCTAGCAGCTTGGTTTTATGAGACACATATTTTATAGCAAGGGGTTTCAAACTTGAACATGTGTCAGGATCACTGGGGGTTTGCTGCAACAGCCCACCGGGCCCCATCCCTAGAGTTCCTGAGTAGTAGGTCTGGAGGGAGGCCTGAGAATTTTTTGCATTTCTAACAGGTTCCCAGGTAATGCTACTGCTGCTGGCACCAGTATCACCTGGGAACTTCTTAGAAATGAGGACCACACTGTTTTAGCGGAATAAGAACGTGTTCTCAATTCACATAGCGTCCAGCTAATCAAAACCGCAAGTAGAAACTAGAGGTACCACCAGCCTATAGACTGACTAACGGAGACTGTGAGCTCAATCTGGCAGAGTGGAATTATAAGGCTGTGTGACCTTGAGCAAGTTATGTAACATCTCTGACCTTCAGTTTGCTTATCCGCAAAATGGGATAATAATAATAGCCAATGTTTGTGATGTGCTTACTACATATGCCACACACTGTTCTAAGCACTCTACAGTAAGTATCATCACATTTCGTCCTCATAACAAGCCTGTGAGTCGATACTGTTGCTATGCCTCTTACAGATGAAGAAACTGAGACATGGTAGAGTAGCTGGCAGGCAGTAGCTGGCAGGCAGTAGCTGGCAGGCAGTAGCTGGCAAACAGTAGCTGGTGGGCAGTAGCTGGCACACAGCCAGCAAGAGGCTGAACCAAGATTCAAATCCGGGCAGTTGGGACCCAATGTCTGAGCTTTCATACTAGGGAGCCTCATACTAGGGAGCCCCTCTCGCCCCCTTCAGATCCCCCCTCCAAGGGCTTCTGGCAGGGAAGTGTGATGATTTGTAAAACGCTGGCTGATAGCCTGGTACACGGAAGCACTCAACAAAGTTTGTGGTTATTGTGAGTTGATGCCTGGACGTGCACCTATCTGTGTCCTTGTAGGCTGTGCCCAAGGACACCCCAGCACGTGTGTTGACTATTGCACAGATCCACAGAATATCAGACCCCAAAATCATGCCCGTTGGACAGAAGGGGGCTGTCCATATTATGTAATGTGTTAATTCTTGGGTCCTTGGATGGGACAAGGTTGTGAATATGCATCACTTAGAAAACTTATCAGCGAGTGAGGAATGGAGTCGTTTACAAAACCAAGCCCTTGACGTCTTCCTGGACCTCAGCCTCATCTCATCAGCTCCCCCTGCGGAGTGGGGCGGAGGCGGCGGACACGCTGAACGCTCAGGGTCGGGAGGAGCAGGGGCTGCACCGCGCGCTATCTAGTGGCCAAAGTGAGCAGGTCCCCTAAAAGACGCGACGCCGCGCAATCTGCGGTAAATCACATTCCTTGCGATTCTGCAATCACAAGTAGATTTGGAATGGGCTAGGATCCCCTGAGAGACTGTTTATAAGGAGGACGGTCTATGTAGATGCACTAATTTGAGGGAAGGAGAGCGTGGGAGGGTCTCTGCGGAGGAGAGATGCCTTCTCTCTGGAAACCCTGGACGTGAAGGCACCTGCCAGCTGCCATTTTTCTTGCTCTAAGCTTTTCTGCAAAGGAGAAAATAAAACTGAGATGCTTTACTAGGAACTCAGGTGGGAAAATAAACGGTTTCCTTAGGAAAGACGCCAGAGGCAGCGAGCAGAGGCAAAATCCAAGAGAGAGATGAGGTTGTTTTGTTGTTGTTGTTTTTGTTTGTTTTAAATCAATCTGGGCCAGGCGCGGTGGCTCACGCCTGTAATCCCAGCACTTTGGGAGGCCGAGGCGGACAGATCGCAAGGTCAGGAGTTCGAGATCAGCTTGGCCAATATGGTGAAACCCCGTCTCTACTAAAAATACAAATATATATATATATACATATATATACATGTATATACATATATTAGCCGGTCGTGGTGGCACGCACCTGTAGTCCCAGCTACTCAGGAGGCTGAGGCAGAAGAATCACTTGAACCCAGGAGGCGGAGGATGCAGTGAGCCGAGATCGCCCCGCGGCACTCCAGCCTGAGCCACAGAACGGGACTCCGTCTAAAAAATTAAATAAAAAATAAATATTTCCCCACTCTGCCACATCGAGAGGCCGGCATGGTTCACCTGTGGGAGGGGAGGAGCAGGTGTGCTAAGCAGTAGCTGTGGTTTTAAAATGTTTTTCTTTTCACCATCATCCTTCTTTATCCCCCAGTTTCATTCCTCTGTAGCCCCGGATGAAGGAGGTGGGCCGTTCTCGCATTGCTGTAAAGGAATACCTCAGACTGGGTAATTTATAAAGAAAGAGGATTCATTGGCTCACAGTTCTGCAGGCTGTACAGGAAGCGTAGCAGCATCTGCTTCTGGGAAGGCCTCAGGAAGCTCCTGATCATGGCAGAAGGCAAAGGGGGAGCAGATGCATCACACGGCGAAAGCAGGAGCAAGAGGAGCAGGAGGTGCCACACACTTTTTTTTTTTTTTTTGAGATGGAGTCTCGCTCTGTCGCCCAGGCTGGAGTGAAGTGGCGCGATCTTGGCTCACTGTAACTCTGCGCTGGTTCAGCGATTCTCGTGCCTCATCCTCCCGAGTAGCTGGGAGGCCTCCACAATCACCGATCACTGTGTCCAAGGGAGAAGGTGCTGGAGGAGCGTGTTCTGCTCCTCAAGACTGTGGCTCAGAAGCAACATATGTCTCTTCTACTCCCATTGGCCAGAATTAGTCACATGGCCCCAACCTAACTGCAGTGGTGGCTGGGAATGTTGTCTTCCTGAGTACCCACAAAGAGGAAAATGCAAAAAGATTTGGTGAAAATATAGCATTATCTTTGCCATAACAAGCATCCTTCCTTTGTTGATTTTTTTAAATCAAAGGCAATAATTGGAGATAAATGTGTTATATCTCCTCTTGGAGAATATTTTGTTGTCATGTTAAAAGCCTCTGAAAAGTCTTGCAGTAAATATGGAACTTTTATTTAATCCAGCATTTCCCAGATTTGGTGATTGAGGCCTTTTAAATAATTTAATAGCTCTTGGAATTAATATTTAGAGGTATAAACTTTGGGAAATTGCCCTAAATGAGTCAACTGGTGAGTCCAAATCTTTGGGGGGAAAATGATGAGCAAAGAGATGAGTAATTTGTTCTACAAAAGCAGAGGACAGTCAGATGCAGTGGCTCAGGCCTGTAATCTCAGCACTTCGGGAGGCTGAGGTGGGCAGATCACCTGTTAGGAGTTCAAGACTAGCCTGGCCAACATGGTGAAACCATGTTTCTACTAAAAATACAAAAGTTAGCCAGGGGTGGTGGCAGGCACCTATAATCCCAGCTACTAGGGAGGCTGAGGCAGGGGAATCACTTGAAGCCGGGAGGTGGAGGTTGCAGTGAACAGAGATTGTGCCACTGCACTCCAGCCTGGGCAACAGAGCAAGACTCTGTCTCAAAAAAAAAAAAAAAAAAGTAAGGAATGAATTAGACCTGGGGCCGAGAGAGGGAGAGGATAACACTGGGGAAAATTTTCCTGAGATGGGAAAGGCCTGGGAAGCAATGACAGGCCCAGAGCAGAGGGTGATTCAGCCCAGGCCACAAGCTTGAGGGCCCTGGAGCAGATGCAGCTATAAACCAGGAGAGTCGGTGCAGCCAATGTCAAGAGCTGGGAGGCTCTTTTGGTGCCAACTTGTAGCCCAGCGTAGCTAGAGGAATCTTAGGGCTCATTCAAACTACCTTCTTCATGTTATAGACAAGAAGGGTAGAGGCTTAGGTAAATGTAGTTTTTTGTTCTTAAAGTAATTCATATTCATGAAAGACAATCTGAACTAAGCACAAAGAAGATTTAAAAAAAAATAACACCATATTCTGGTCAGGTGGGATGGTTCATGCCTGTAATTCCAGCACTTTGGGAGGCCGACACAGGTAGATTGCTTGAGCCCAGAAGTTTGAGACCGGCCTGGTCAACAGAATGAGACTCCATCTCTAAAAAAGAATTTATAAATTAGCTGGGCATAGTGGCACTTGCCTGTAGTCCCAGCTACTCAGAAGGCTGAGGTGGGAGGATCACCTGAACCCAGGAGGTTGAGGCTATAGTAAGCTGTGATCCCACCACTGCACTCCAGCCTAGGGGGGCAACAGAGCAAGACCTTGTCTCAAAAAATATATAAATATAAATAAAAACGTATTCCACGTTGTAAAGGTAAGTGTTTTATTCTGGAGGAGGCAACTGCCACCAGGTGGCACCAAACCTAGCTGGCCTGGGCTGATGGGGAACCCCAGCTGTGCAGGCTTTCCAAGGCCACTCATCAACCTCAAAATAAGGCAGCTCCGCAAGTCATACGGTTGTATTTCTGGACCCCACTTACTGGTTATGAAAAGATTTTACCATTTATTTGATCAGTCTTGCTAATTGTGCTGTACAAATCTTCCACATCTTAAATTTTTGGGGGTCTATTTGATCAGTGAGAAAGATGGTTAAAATATCCATTGTTGACAATTTTTCCTTGTAGTTCAGTTTTTGCCTTGTATATTTTGAAGGTATGTTGTTAGGTGTGTAAGGGTTTATGCCTGATATGTTCTATTCAGTTTTTTTTTGATAAAAATGAAATATCTTTTTCTGTCCCATTCAATCCTTTTTGTTTTGAATTCTGTCTATTGCCATAGCACTCTGAACATGCCTGATCTTGTCTGAATTCTATAGAATCTGATTGGTATTGCTAAACCAGCATTTTGTTAACATTTGTTTGATATATCTTTTTCTATGTATTTATTTTTTAAAAAAAGTTTTGAGATAGGGTCTCACTCTGTTGCCCAGGCTGGAATGCAGTGGCACCATCATGGCTCACAGCAGCCTAGGCCTCCCCGGGCTCGCGTAACCTCAACCTCAACCTCCCAAGCAGCTGAGACTACAGGTGCACACCACCACACCGGCTAATTTTTGTATTTTTTTGTAGAGACAAAAAAAAATCCAAGAGACAAGCTCTCCCTTTGTTGCCCAGGCTGGTCTTGAACTCCTGGGCTTAAGCAAATCCACCGGCCTTGGCCTCCCAAAGTGCTGGGATTACAGCCATAAGCCACGGTGCCCGGCCAATGCTCCTCTGTATGTAGTGCATAATTTCAACCTCCTGGTTGAGAGAAAGCTACTGTACCTCTATGTAGGTGACAGCATTCCAGACAGGAAAAGGTAACAAGGGTAAAGGACACAGAGACATGCAGATGGAACAGTACTTTCTAGCAGAAAAGCGAGAGCTTGCTACGAAGCTGCACCCAGCAGAATTCCACTTACATCTTAGTGCCCGGAACTGGGTTCCATGGACACTACCAGCTGCAAGAGAGTCTGGGGAGTTCAGCCTTTTAAAATGAGCACATTGCTTCCCTAAAAAAAATAGGGTCTCCACTAGTAAGAGGGGAGGATGAATCTTGGGTGAATAACTGGCACTGTCTGCTTCGCCACAGTGTTTTGCCTTTGCTATCTCTTATAAACAGCATATAAATGAGTTCTTTTAAAAACCCAATATGAATTTATAACCTTCAATAATAAAATAGTATGAGACCAGTGCATGAATAGACAGGGATAATTAGAACAGAATATAACTTTCAGTAATAGGCCTAAATACACATCATAGTTTAATAATGTAATAGGGGTGACATCTCAAAATACATGGGGGAAGTCATGGACTATTCAGTAAATTATGTAGAAAAAAATAAGGTTAGACTTATACTTCACACCATATACCAGGATAGATTCTAAAAGGACCAAAGGCCAAAATGTAAAAAAAAAAAAAAAAGAAAAGAAAAGAAACCTTAGAAATCTGTAAGAAAACCTGGAATAACTGTTTTATAACATAATCCATATTTCAAAGTGAGTGTGATAGACCGCAAATGACCACAAATTCTTTGAAACTCTTTTCCATCAAGAGATAGAGTCTATTTCTCTACTCCTTGAATCTGGTCTGGGCTTGTGACTTGTGTAGATCAACAAAGTCATCAGAAATGCCACTGACAAGTTCCAGAGCGTAGGCCTCCAAAGGCCCTGAGCCTTTGACTGTGTTCTCTTGGAATGCTGTGGTCTGTGAAGAAGCCCAGGCAAGCCCACGAAAGGATGAGTGACCGTGCGGGGCAGAGACAAGTCACAACTCAGATAGGTGAGCAAGGCCGTCCTGGGCCATCCACCCCCAGCTGAGCTGGCCCTGACCAAAAGAGCCACCCAGCCACCTACAGAGTTGTAGGCAAACAAATGGTTGCTATTTCAAGCTGTTTTGTTTGTTTGTTTTACTACATATTGGAGTAATTTATTGCTTTGCAACAAAAGATAACTGTAACTTCACTTCTAAAAATTTATCCTGCAGATAGATTTGCAACATGTGCAAAATGACAGACGTTAGGTCCAGACCATGCATTGTCCCATTGTCTGTAAAATCTTTTTGGGGGGCAGAAAGGGGGATGACAGGGTCTCAGTCTGTCACCCAGGCTGGAGTGCAGTGGCATGATCATGGCTCACCACAGCCTTGACCTCCCGAGCTCAGGTGATCCTCCCACCTCAGCCTCCAGAGTAGTTGGGACCATAGGCACCTGCCACCATGCCTGGCTAATTTTTTTATTTTTTGTAAAGACAAGGTTTTGCCATGTTGTCCTGGCTGGTCTCAAACTCCTAGGCTCAAGCGATTCACCTGCCTCAGCCTCCCAAAGTACTAGGATTACAGGCATGAGCCACTGGACCCAGCCTACTGACCCATCGTTTGTAATATCTAAAGACTGAAAACAACCTAAACCTCTGTCACTATAGGATGGATGAGTAAATTATTATATATTCATACAAAGGGATACTAGACAATGAAAAAATTTTAGCACCTATGTGCTGATATGGAAGGATCTTCAAGAATATTGCTAAGGTATACAATAAAAAGATACATATGGCCAGGCGTGGTGGCTTACGCTGTAATCCCAGCACTTTGGAAGGCCAAGGCAGGAAGGTCACAAGGTCAGGAGTTTGAGACCAGCCTGACCAACATGGTGAAATCCTGTCTCTACTAAAAATACAAAAAATTAGCCAGGTGTGGTGGCATGCGCCTGTAATCCAAGCTACTTAGGAGGCTGAGGCAGGAGAATCGCTTGAACCCAGGAGGTGGAGGTTGCAGTGAGCTGAGATCGAGCCACTGCATTCTAGCCCGGGTGACAGAGCAAGACTCTGTCTCAAAAAAAAAAAAGTATATGCAAGAATGTTCATAATTACCTTATTCATAATAGCTAAAACTGATTAATTCAAATGTCCACCAACAGGTAAACTATGGTGTATTCATACAATGAAATGCTACACAACAAAGAACAAATAACTAATATACCCAACAACATGGATGATCTCAAACAATATTGAGTCAAAGAAGTCAGACACAAAGAGAACATATTGCATGCTTCCATTTCTATGAATAGTAAGAGGAGATGGATCTAATCTATGGTGATGGAAGCCAGAGGGGTGGTTACCCCCTGGGGAATGGAGAGGGTGTTTGGACTGAAAGGGGCAAAAGAGGACCTTCCGGGGAGGTGGAAATGCTCCATGTCCAGATCTGGGAGGTGGTTGAACTGGTTCTTATAATGTATGTAAAAATCACCAAGTTGCACATTTAAGATCTATGCATTTTACTATGTGTAAATTACATCTTAATTTTTCTTTTTTTTTGGAGACAGGGTTTGGCTTTGTTGCCCAGGCTGGAGTGAAGTGGCGCAATCTCGGCTCACTGCAAGCTCTGCCTCCTGGGTTCACGCCATTCTCCTGCCTCAGCCTCCCGAGTAGCTGGGACTGCGGGCACCCACCACCACGCCTGGCTAATTTTTTGTATATTTTTAGTAGAGACGGGGTTTCACCGTGTTGGCCAGGATGGTCTCAATCTCCTGACCTCATGATCTGCCGGCCTTGGCCTCCCAAAGTGCTGGGATTACAGGCATGAGCCACCATACCCGGCCCCGTTTTGGACTTTTGAATCCCAAGCATAAATTACTCATTCAAACAATTTTAGACATTTAAATTTAAAAAGAGTCCAGCCTGAGAATTGCTGCACTTCAGTAAGTGAGTTTATGCCATTGACTTCTGTCATTTGAAATTTTCCTCTATCCTACGTTTGTACTTTTCTTGTTTACCAGGTTTTTACCTCTTTCACACAGTCAGTGGGTTGAATTTTGTTGTTCCATTCCTCACCTGGCCCCAGTAATTTGAAAGGTTCTGTCTGTGCTGCAGTCACCCCCCACTTAACCCGCCTACTTAAAGCTCATTGTTTTACCATGTCTAGAGTTGACCATTATCTATAACCTCCCACCAAGCAGGTCAAGAGCCTTTGCAGACATCTGCCAAACCTTGGCACCCCTCTCCCTATGTATTTGGGAATTTTAGACTCAAATTTGGGAGGGGGAAGTTTCAAAGAGAAATTAATGGAAATATTTAAATAATTTTACTAGGCACGGTGGCTCACGCCTCTAATCTCAGAGCTTCAGGAGATAAGGTGGGAGGATCACTCGAGCCCAGGAGTTTTAGACCGTATCTCTACAAACAATAAAAAAAAAAAAAATTAGCCAGGTGGGTTGCATACATCTGTAATCCCAACTACTTGGGAGGCTGAGGCAAGAGGATCACTTGAGCCCAGGAGTTTGAGGCTGCAGTGAGCTATGATTGGGCCACTGTACTCCAGCCTGGATGACATAGTGAGATCGTCTCTAAAATAAACAAACAAACTTCTATATTTACCATCGTGGGTCTTAGTATCCCACTACCTTCTCCTGAATTCCTTTTTGTTACTATGTATCTGCCAGTAATTCCTTTGTTGTGGGTTTGTAGGTGATAATCTTTAAATTCTTTTATACTGTATTTGACCCAGGCGCAGTGGCTCACGCCTGTAATCCCAGCACTTTGGGAGGCGGAGGCAGGCGGATCACAAGGTCAAGAGATTGAGACCATCCTGGCCAACATGGTGAAACCCCCTCTCTATTAAAAGTATAAAAATTAGCTGGGCGTGGTGGCGGGCGCCTGTGGTCCCAGCTACTCAGGAGGCTGAGGCAGGAGAATCGCTTGAACCTGGGAGGTGGAGGTTGCAGTGAGCCGAGATCATGCCATTGCACTCACTCCAGCCTGGGAGACAGAGTGAGACGCCGTCTCAAAAAAAAAAAAGAAAAGAAAAGAAAAGAAAATGTCGGCCAGGCACGGTGGCTTACACCTCTAATTCCAGCACTTTGGGAGTCCAAGGTGGGAGGATCGCTTGTGCCCAGGAGTTTGAGACCAGCCTGGGCAACATAAGTGAGATCCCTGTCTCTGCAAAAAAAAAAAAATTTAAAATTAGCCGGGCATGGTGGCACTCGTCTATAGTCCCAGCTGCTCGGGAGGCTGAAGCAGGAGGATTGCTTAAGCCCAGGGTCTTGGAAAGTGTCCACTTCCTGGCCTTTTCCAGTTCCATAGCCTTTTCTTCCATCAACATACGTCCCTCCAACCCCTGACCCTGTCACCGTCTTTTCCTCCACTGTCACATCACTTCTCATGGCCCTGTCTCAGTCCCCAGTCCCATCGTTAGGGGACATCAGGCCCAGTATGGACATGGGACTGGAGCGCCAGGCCTCTCTGGTCACTGTTGGTCAGTGATAGGCTCCCCTGGCCCACCCTCACCCAATCACTTTCTCTTTAACACGGAAGCAGGCTTCCCTGTCATCCTCTGCGTCTTGGGTCAGCATTCCAGCTCTGCTTATCCTCTAGAAACTTCACTGGGCCATAGTCCTGGTGGTGATTACTCTTTCCAGCTCTGTGTCACCTGGAAGCAAACTCCAGGAGCACCTCTGTGACTTCAACCAGTACGGGAGCTGGGCTGGGAAGAGAAAGGGCAGTTTCAAGAGGCACAGGGATGAGAGGAAAGGGAAGAACACAACAGTCGCCACTTCCGGGACTGACCGGCCAAAACTCGCTCAGAGGCCAAGTCTACTCACTTACTGTCTGGCCAGTCCTACCCCTCAACCCCTACTGTGGGGGCTAAATCTACTCCAGCTTGGATGCTGATCCGACATGTTGACCTCGATTAACCCTAGTTCCGGGAAAGGTTCTAAGATTTCTACTTTCACGTACTTACCCTTAGGTCAAAAAATGTTGATGTTATTGCCAATGCACACTTACCCTAAATCCTGGTCCTTAGGCAAATCCTCAGTGGTATATAAGCCCTGAGTCTGGAGGGTAGCAGTGCAGGGATCCACCCTCTCATCTTATGGCTGCCTGAGACATGGCTTCTATCTCTATGTCCCTATTAAATGTTTCTGAGAAAACGATTTGTCAATCTCTTTTTTCAGCCTCTCAGCTCCCTCAGCCTTCAAGGGTAGGTTTTCCAGGGCTGCCATGTTCTAACCAGCCCTGACCTTCGGCCCACAGCAACTGGCCTGGAGATAGGTGGGCTCATGATCTGATTTTTGGCCTTGGCACAGGGTCTGGTCAGTCTCTTGCTAAAGTGAAAGATGTTAAATGTTTTCAATAGCGAAGGAAACACTGGTCTGTGGAGAGAGGAATAAGGTCATCAGGGGACTTCCCCAAGGCACAAGACGCTCCAGCATGGGTGCCTGGCCCACCACAGAAAGGCAGACAGGGGAGGTAACTGTCACGAGGATCTGGGAATGACACATGGAAGTGACTACTGGAACAGATACTGAGGTAGTATGAATAAGGACACTCACCGATGGAATAGAGATGTGTGCACACTGATCCGGCTATATTTTATGAAATGGATCAAACATCTGGAAAAGAACATCTTTGCAGTCCAGTATGGACTTGGCATGCAAAGCTGCAGACCCTGCCTCTGTGCCCCATCTTTGACAATTGTCCCCAGGTTCCAGAAGTATATCCAGGTCATGCCTGCCCTCCTCCCAGGCCTGAACCATTTCAAGACTCAGTCCCAGCCCTGGTGAGAATCTAAAAGCTGTCTCTGCTGCCACATGAAGTGAGACAACGCAGCCAACTGAGGCAGGAGAATAGGGTCTGGAGGCAGGGAACCTAAGGCTGTTTCACGCCAACTTCCTAGAACTAAATCGAAAGGAAAACCCTAACTTTCCACGCCTAAGTAACAAAAGGACCAGAGGCTACTCCCTTTGATCTTTTCTGTCCACAACCAGTCAGACTGATTGCAGACTGAGTCTTCATTTGCATAGAAGTATAACTTTGTAACTTCATCCTAGCCTCTGATTGGTTGCTTTTGGCAACCAATCAGATGTTTCGCACAGGGGTGTGACCTTTGTAACTTCACTTAAGCCTCTGGTTGGCTGCTGTCTGCAACCAACTGATTGCAGGCTACCACTTCATTTACCTGAGGCGAGCATGAAGTGGTCAATGGGAAACTTCTAAGGGGGTATTTGGACCCAAGAGGATTCTGTATCTGGGCCCTTGAGCCGCTGCTCAGGTCTGCTCCCACACTGTGGAGCGTACTTTTGTTTTCAATAAATCCCTTTCGTTCTTTTGTTGCTTCATTCTTTCTGTGCTTTTCTGGGCGTTTTGTCCAATTATTTGTTCAAAACACCAAGAAACTGGGCAACTTGCAGTCACAACCCTCTACCGGTGACACGACGACACCTCACCGCCCTTCATTCGCCCTTGGAGTTGGCTGTGTCCAAGACTGCATCTGAGAGGAGGTGTGTGTCCAGAGGCCTCAGGGTCACTCCTGGTGCCCTGCGAGGCGTGAGGGGAGCAGGATGGGATGGTGGTAGGTGGAGCTTGCGGAGGGCAGGAGCCAGCCTGGATGCAGCTCCCGCTAAGCTGTCCCCGGGCAGGTGGGTCCTTGGGGTCCTCCCTTGTAAGCTGCCCCGGGCCTGGCACTGCAAGAGCAAGTGGAGCCTCACCTGACTTCTCCATAGAGAGGGTGTAGGGGAAGGAGCAGGTATGTTGGGAGGATTGCAAAGTCCAAGCAGACGTCAGCTGAGCTCATTCCACACACTGCTGACCCACTCTTTGGGGCACTCCCAGCCCTTGTTGGCCTCAATGGCATTTCTCCCCTCCTGGGTTTCCTGGTCCAGTATCCTACCTACTGTACACATGCCCCAAACTCTGCTTTGAAGCCCAGTTCTCACCATGTGGCATGACTGTCCCAGCTGGCCACCTTCCTGGAATTCAGCCCGAATCAGTACTTTTGGGAACTTCCTGCAAGGTTTCAAAGAAGCTTTTCTGACACACAGCCACCATGGAGGGTGTTCCAGTTCCTGGACCCTGCTGTGGACATGAGGACACCCATCCCCCACTGGCCGAGCCAGCTGCAAAGGCCTCATAGTCCAGCCCCGGCCACCCAGGAGGACAGTGAGCACAGCCTGTCTGAGAATAGTATTTAAATCTTTAAGAAAATGAGACTGACTCCAAAATCTAAAACTACCTTTATTGTGGTTGGTTCGACATAAGATGCTGCCATCAATCAGCAGAATTATAAAACTGTACAGGAGGTACAAAAATACGCTGTTTAACTTAGATAATGACCCTCATGTCTTCGAGCTTTAAAAATACACATAAAAGTTGTACAATCTGGCAGTTTATAAAATATAAAGCTAAAAAGAGGATTTTAGGTTCCACAAAGAAGACTGTATCACACAATTAACACATACTAATTAAACAATTAACCATCCACATAGAAGACACAATGGCACAGAATTCTTAAAAATCACCTAAAAATTAACACTTTACCCCGACCAAATTAATCACCCTTTAATAATAAGACTGTAAAGCATCCATCCCATGGAAGGATACAGTATCACTTTTCCAGTTTTAAAATGGTCAGGGGTGTTGTCCAAAACAAATCTGATGTGCTTTAAGCAAGTACAATTGTAACTGGATACATTTCAGAGTAAAAATTAAATAAATATAAATAGGTTAAATAAATAGGTCATTGCAAAAAGAACACTACACAAGGTTTGCATCTGAGAATGCAGAGTAGGTGGCTGGTAATGCTTTCTAGGTAAGTGGGGACTCCCCGTCACAGCTTTAGGGACACTGAAAAGGAATACTGTATCCACCAAACACACACACAGAACACAGGGGAGGTGGGGGGCTTTGGCCAAAGTGTTGGTTAAGGCTGCTCCAGTGGGAGGCTCACTGCAGTCATGTTCTTTGTGGTTTTCCAACGTCTACAGAAAGGATTTAAGGGCCGGTACAAAAAATCAGAACCAGGGTTACTCATGGGAAATCACTGTTTCATAACGAAAACAAAGTAGAGGAGGGGAGTAGACCACTGGATTTTAAAAGATGATGTCCAACCTGAGAGGGTGGAATTTCGGCTCACCTGGCGAGGATGCCTGATGACTTCCAGCCAGGAGAAGCCAAAGCCAGGACACAGTCAACCAAAATGACTCCAGGATGGTGAGGGAAGGGACAAGGAAAAGAAATGCTGGGAAATTCAAAGAAAGAAAATCTCAGACACTAAAAGAGCAGAGAGGGAAAGCGACACAGGGAACTTAAAGAGGCTCCTTCCAGGGCACTGGGCTTCTCTTCCAGCACAAAAGGCTGCAAAAGTGGAACTGGCCCCCCCGTTCCCAGAGGATCACAAGGCCGAGGATCCAATGGGCACACCATGAGGATCTAAGGAAAGGATAGAGAAAGGAACGGCTCCGGGAAAGCCAAACCTGGCCAAAGTCCAACTTCCTGAAAAGAAAGCAGCCAAGAGGAGAAAGCTGTACAATCCAAAGGTCCCCCCATCTGCATGAACGGTTTGATCAGCAACCAGTTAATCTCTCTCACTGCAGCGAGAAAGAATTGCCGAAGATAACTGAATCGCATGCACACAAAACCTTACCAAAGGCTCAGGGTCAACTCTGATAAGGCCCTTTCTTCTCGAGTTGGTGGGAAGAAACGCTGCTGGATCTACTCACCTGCAGATCTTCCAGAACATCTAGCTGTAACTGATCAGAGTGATGTCTCCTTGGAAGGGCCTCTGACCACCACTGCACTGAGAACACGGCGGGAGTGAGAACACCTGCGCACCCAGGATTTCACACTTTAGCCGCTAGATTGCTTCACAGCTAATCAGGGAATGCCAATGTTCCCCAGGTGAAAATGCTTTGGTGCCTAATGACTTGTGGAGCACTTCAAAAACTGAAATTAGGCTGGGTGCGGTGGCTCAGGCCTGTAATCCCAGCACTTTGGGAGGCCGAGGCAGGCGGATCACGAGGTCAGGAGATCGAGACCATCCTGGCTAACAGGAGGAAACCCCATCTCTACTAAAAAAAAAAAAATACAAAAAATTAGCCGAGCATGGTGGCACGCACCTGTAATCCCAGCTACTCGGGAGGCTGAGGCAGGAGAAGGCAGGAGAATCGCTTGAACCCGGGAGGCAGAGGTTGCAGTGAGCTGTGATCGTGCCACTGCACTCCAGCCTCGGTGACAGAGCGAGACTCTGTCTCAAAAAAACAAAAAAAACAAACGAAAACACTGAAATTAAAAAGACTCAAGAAGCAACAAGAGAAATTCTGGCACACGTGCCCAAGAGAAGTTTAGTAAGACAAGATTTAAATAAGTCATAGTTCCTTTTGGATTCCTAACAGATGTGACCAAGTTCCATCTTAAAGATGAAGATAGCGTACAGTACTTCTAAAAAGTTCAACAGCCTTCCAGGATTGGAGAAGTCCCATAACCTGAACTACAGACCAAACAGCTAAGCTGCAACACGGTATGTGATGGTGCAGAGCTGTTCTGGCTTGAAAAGAACTTTCCACTTGCTGAGCACAGTGGGAAACCAGAATTCTCGAGACTAGATACACCAGATGATGCCCAAGGTGTTTTCATGACAAGTCCCCACGGGAGATCTCTTCAAACAAACCCCCAGAGGATGGACGGGAACCTGGGCTCCTAAAGGCGACTAAGAGGAAAGACCAGAGGTGACTGGACCAATCCCTGTGATTCTGGGACAGAAGAGACGCAAACCGCAAACACGCGCCCTTCGCCACACACTTTGGTTTCTTTGTGGCAGCAACACTTTTTTATTGTTCTCTCTCATCACAAGTTTTAGGAAAGCAGAAGTTTTGCCTGTCTTGTTCATCACTGTATCTCCAGCACCCTATATCCTGCCTAGCTCAATACAGTAAGTGCTCAAATAAAATACACTGAATAAATGATTTTGAGAAATCTGGGTGGTTACAAACTAGTATGATAAGCAGAAAAGGCATCGGAAACAGTTGTCTCTAGGCAAGTGGGGCTAAAACAGGGAGATGACACAAAATTGGGCCACTAGAAATCACCTGGGTACTCTCAAAGAGAAAATCTGTGCTGAGAACGAGGTGGGGGGCACTCCCTGCGGCAGTCCTGTTAAATCACTCATGGCACCTTCTCCACCTTCTGATCCTCTTGGGTTACTGCCAAAACAGGTAAAGCGCCTTGCAGCCGTATGGGGAGCTCTGTCTCAGGCCACCTGGCACGCGGCGTGGGAGCAGCAGGAAACGCAGTCTGGACACGTTTCTGACCAACGCACAGCCTTGCTTAGAAGACGCCAAGGACACCAACCAAGGGCCAAGCTTCCAAGGCCTAAGTGAGGTAATCGATGAGATTTAAGGATGTAGGATCACGTTAATAGTAGGGAAAAAAGTCACTTTAGCTATGATGAAAGGAAGGGAACTGAATTCTACAAAGGCAGAATAAGAGCTTTTGATGAGAAACCATGATACAAATACACAAACAGAAAACATCTTACAACATGAAGAAACAGTGATTTCTCTGTGAGTAAAATTCAACAATCCCATTCTTAATATTGAATGGAATCTCTGAGTTCACCAGGCCTGAGCTGCAATGATCCCCCAACTGGCTGGAGAAAGTACACAGACAACATCTCCTAACACGGTAGGCTGATTGCATTTTAACCTCTAAGGCTCTCGGGAGAGAAAAGACAAAGTTTTGACTGAAACTAAAGCTAAAAATTATGTTAAGTTTAGAAAAAAAAATATGGTACAAACAATTTAGAGACTATTTCTTTGATACTGTTCAATACATTTACATAGTGTTGCTATAATGTTTTACTCTTCAGCATTAGAGAATGTTCTATACATGAACACTCTTTCTTGAGGAGATGGTGATTTTTGGTACCACAAAAAATAGAAAATGTATTCTATCTTGCATTTATTCTTCACAAGTAAGCTTCAAGTTTAGCTCACTTATGCTGACATAGCATTCTACAGTATAATCAAAATACAGTTATTAAAATTTGCCAAGCAAGACAAAAAAGCTGGCCCATGAAGCACACGGTGACCCTGGCCTTGGCCGCCCACCCTGGCCCTGACTCACCACGAGCCTCTTGTTCCACCGGCCTTGGGGACGAAGGAGGTTGACTGCCTACTTGCTGGCCCAGGGCTTTCTCCTGGTGACCAGGAGGGTCCCATTCGGCGGCCTCCCTCTGGTCCTGAAGGCTAGCCCCTGTCTGGGTCTTAGCTGCTCTCCTTGAAGGCCAGGGAACTCTTTACCTCTTGCCCCAGGCACTCCTGAGCACCACCCCCAGATGGCCCAGGACACACCCACCAAAGGCCACTGTTCTGCCCACTGGCACTGGGCCACAGCTGCCTCCAAAACAGAGCAGCCTCTTCATTTCTGAGACCTGCAGACACGACCCCACCTACCAGCATGCATAGCTGACCGGTCCCTAATGCCACGCCTCATGCTCATGGCTCCTGCTGCCTCTGCAGAAACACTAGTTAACAGTGACCTGGGCTACTCTGGGCACATCTGCGATCAATGAGGCATCTCATACTGCAGGACGACACCCTCTGAACTCCGTCCTCCCCCTCCTCAGCATCCCCCACCTCTCAAGTCTGGTCTCCAGTGAAAGCTGCACTTGGTGCGTCTCAGCCTAGCTGTCCCAGCACACAAGCAAAATGTAGGATTCCCTCCTCTCCCTTCCTGAAAGGCCCGTAGACTGACATTAAGCAGGAATTTAAAAAGTCTGAAGCAAGTTTATCCAGTAGATGGCTGGGGGTGCTACTCGCGCTGTCTCTGAGGCCCTCCTTTGCAGACATCATGACTGTAAGGCTTTTGGGGCCAACATCTTCCCAGTTCCCTGTAGGTCACGAGGGGCCACTTCTCCCACTTCCTGGGGTCAGCACTGTCCTCTGTGGGCTGCAGAGCAGGCAGCTCAAGGCACTTGGTTTGGGAAGCCTGGTCTCCCTGCAAAGCCGGGAGGCATCAAGCTCTAATTGTGGTGACCAGGCCCTCAGTCACAGCTGGGGCCACCAGAATAGAGGGGCCGCCCTCACTCAGAGGGCGTCTGGAGTCACTGGGGGCTGCGGCTCTGGGGGCTCGTGGAAGTAGTAGGGCTGGAAGAGTCTCTCGTGGCTGCACAGCTCCATGGCCCGGTAGGTGTGTGCGAGGAGGTGGGGGAAGCGAGACGTGAAGTAGCACACGAAGTCGTCGGGGAGGGACCCCAGCGTCTCCTGCACCTCCGCAGGCAGCTCCCGGTAGTGGTGCTTCTGCAAAGAGAGTTAGAAAGCTCGGGAGGTTAGAAAGGGTTTAGAAAGCTTGGGAAATGTTGGCAAAACACTCTTTCATCATGCAAGGAAGAGACAGAATGTGAGTGTTGGTTGGTTTTTGGTAAAGAAAAAGAAAAAAGGCTTATGTACCCAAGAATCCAGCCCCGTCATCTCGCCTGCTTCCCTCACTCAGGAGGAGGCCTCGAAGTGAGCAAGGCCCAGCCGGTCCAGGGGGTGCTCAGGCTTTCTGTGACAGTCAGGACCTGGAGACACTCCTGGCCACCTCAGAAGTCGCCTGAGATTGGAGTGTCCGTCCCAGAGGGGTCCCCACATTCGAGGCATGTTTATACATGTTTATATACAGTGGCTGCATCAGACAGGGAGAGGGCCCCACAAAAGTCAGCAACCAGAGACCATGAGGGACATGGGCCGCAGAGCACTGCTTCCCAGAGCTTCACCTGCACCTACGTCCCTGAAGGGAATATCAGCGTAAGAGAAGCAACAGCCTGCAGTTTGTCAAGTCCAGCTGAAGCCGCCTAGCTCCTGAGAGATGAGAATGCCAGTACGGATAAAAGATTTATAAAGAATGGATGAAAGGAGGAAGGTGTCCATGTCACGGCCACTGGGTCTCCTCCCCAGTATTTACAAACCGCTTACCTTATTTCTCATGGCTCGGAGGAGATCTCTGACAGAACCACCTTTATAGGTCCTGAATTTACGCAGGTCTAGAAAAACATTGAGGGAAGCAATGGGTAATCAAATTTAAAACTAATAAATTTTGAATGAAAACAATTCATGGGGTCCTGGGGATTAGGGAGTTGGACTGAAAGGTGAGGTCACTCCACACCCAGTCATGGGAGCAGATCCTCCCATCCAACCCAAGGGTGGTGGCCCCCTGAACCCCACCTGGTGATCGCACCCAGATCGGAAATGACCACCTAGAGCACGACACCATCACTCACCTGTCACTCTAGGGAACAAAAATGAAACACACATCAGTGTAACCAAACCACAGAGGACACACCCAAGAAAGTCTCAAACCCGACAGGTGGGATCTGGGCCCTGAACAGCCTGGAGCGGCCATTTCCATGTTTACTTTTTGGAAAGGCGGCAGTGGCTTTTGCAATGTGCCCTCTCACATGCTGCAGCATGATCACCTGTCTGGAGGGGGACGGTGATGTTCTCCCGCCAGTCCATCTTCACCACAGCTCTCCCGCCTCTCTCTAACTGCTTCACGATTGGGCCATCCAGGGATTCCTTTTCTATTCTGTCGCTCACGTCCTGTGAGAGAAACAAGGGCAGCAGATGATGATCGGTGCTGGAGACGCTGAGAGCTGTGCGATTGGGACTCTGAGTAACAGATGCTCACTGGCACATGAGCCATGAAGGGATGATGGCCCCTAGGCCCAGACTGCAGCCTGCCCCAGAGCTGGGCAGCAGGCACCCTGCCCCCCGTGCCTCCCTCATCCGTGACTTTCCCTGTGAGCTGCTCTGTTCCTCACGAAGGACAGGCCCACACAGAGCTTCTCCATGTCAGAGAGGCGTCACAGAGTACACCTGCATATAGACCACGAATGCATACCCTGAATTTCACATGTGCACACACATGCCATGTGTATGGAGACTCAAGTGCAATCTATATCCAATGAACCAAAGCCAAAAAGAAAAGGAAAGCTCAGATTTGATGTGTATCCCGTGTTTTGTCTACTCACTGAAACAGGGTATGCTCAAGCCCATAACTGGTGGAGGGTCACCACTCTTCCCTCCAACAGTGGAAAAGACCGGTGAAGCTGGGCCTTCTTCTCAAAGAGGAACCTTGGTGGCAAGAGTATGGGCTCCAGGGGCTCCTGCTGGGATTCAAACCTTGCTCTGCATTTGACTTCGGTAATAAGGAGAGGGTCAGGAAGCACCCAAGTACGGGCCTCTTGAAGTCCCACCAGTAAGACAGGTCGACAGCTGAGGACACAGGGAGGGGTGAGCCCTGTCTACATCAATGTTAAGTAGCCTTAGGAGACCCTTTTCTCAGAGCAGCCTCTTCTATGATGAAGATGAAGCCAGACTGGCTGAACTCCTAATTTACAATTGTCAGAGAAAAGCTGTGGAGAGGTTAGATTGTCTACTTGGGTACACTGGGAACACACGTGTCAGAGCTGCAAAGCTGTTACGGCTAAATGACCTGGGTGGAAGCCAGGTGTGTTCGAGAGACATATGACCTGGAGATACTAAGCATTTAAATCCTGTCCCTTGGTGGGTGAAGGTCCCTTTGTGTGGGTTTTATTCCTGTTCTATATTTTGCGATCAAAATGACCTGGTTAGTTTTCACAAGTCCCTGGAAGACATATGGACTTGAGAATTTTCACATTATGTCCATGGACACAGTGACCAATCCTTATGCTACAACATGGAAGACAGCATTGAACTCTCCCCAACCCGATCCATCTGAATGGTTACTAAGCCCCCACCCTGGGCCAGGCAGCGTCCTCCCTAGGAGGCAGGGACACAGTAGTGAATGCAGCAGTCAAGCGCTCCTGTCCTCGAGGAGCTTACATTCTGGGGGCTTCCCTCTGGCCAAGGCCCCAGTCAGACCCCAGGAGAGCATGATGGTCACTTCTCAGTATGGTGCCCACCAAGCTGCACTCTGCCCGGACCCAAGGGGAAAAACACTGCCCCACAAGCCTGCTCTTCGGAGCCACGTGCTGGGCAGGAGGCATTCAGGTGAGTTATGTTCAATTCATACGTGGAAGACTTTGAAAAACACATTACCTCTTCAAAAGTCACCTGACATTGTCACAAAGCTTTAAAACAGTCAAATCACCAAAGGAGTTCTAACTTTGCAGAACCTATTTTAAGCAAAATGAGATCTGGGCAAAGACTGTGTAAAAGATGATAGAAACAAATACAATATAAGAAAGCACTGAAATTTATGACACTTGGGCTGGGCCTGGTGGCTCATGCCTGTAATCCCAGCACTCTGGGAGGCTGAAGCGGGCAGATCACCTGAAGTCCGGAGTTCAAGACCAGCCTGGCCAACATGGTGAAACCCCATCTCTACTAAAAATACAAAAAAAGTTAGCTAGGCATGGTGGTGCATATCTGTAATCCCAGCCACTCAGGAAGCTGAGGCAGGAGAATCACTTGAACCCGGGAGGCAGAGGTTGCAGTGAGCCAAGATTGCACCACTGTACTCCAGCCTGGGTAACGGAGTGAAATGCTGTCTCGAAAAATAAATAAATATATAAATAAACTTATGACACTTGAATGAAATTACATGATGCCTGAGATTTGCTTTGAAATAACCTGGGGTGGGGACACGGCGAAGGTTAATATTTATTGAACCTGAGGGATGAATAAAGGAGTGCTCGTTATAGCATTTAAACATTTATGTATTATATATTTGGAAATTCCATAATATAAAGCTTAACCATTATGGCACATCCATATGATAGAATACTATGGTCATTGGAATTTTAGAACTTTAACATGAAAGATACTTAGACTATCATGTACAGTTAAAAAAAAAAAAGCAGGTTCTGAAACTGTATATACGGTTAGAGCCTAATTATACTTTCATATTTGAAGAAAACATTAAAACGTCAGCAATGATTATCTTTCAGTTTTAGGGTAATGGGCAATTTGTTTTATTCTTTGTCCTTTTCTGTATTTTCAAAATCTGAAAAGCATTAAATGAAGACTCTAGATAAAGAGAACAGACGTCTCTACCTGGAAGAACTGGAGCTGCTTCTCTAGGCTCCAGAAGAATGGGTGTTTGAGCACGTGCTTCGCTGAGGGGCGTTTCTGAGGATCCATTGCAATCATCTTCTCTATCAGTTCACGTGCAATGACGTCTTCTATAAAGGAGGAAAATAAGCAACTCACGATTATCAGTCCAAAGCCACAGCGAAATACCAAAAACTTTAAAAAGCTGCATACCCTCTCATTTATGATTCTATTTACAGGAATTTATTCCAATAAAATAATTAGGAAGACACAAAACCTCAGCCAATGAGGTGAGTCCTCACTGCATGGTCTGTGAAGGGAGTGACTGTAAATATCCAGTATCAGAGGTCCAAGTGGATACACTACGGTGCCTCCCTACGCTGGACCATGAGCTGTTAAAGTGCGGCTGTGGCTAAATATGGATTGACGTGGAGAGAGATTCAAGGTGATGTTGAAAAACGTGCATGCTGCAAAACAGTATGCAGGATTTAACCGTATTTTTATAAAATATCCATACACGTCTAGATAAATGACTGGAATAACATACATGCAAAGCTATCAACAGCCATCATTCATCCCTGTATAATGGGAATATATGGGCCTTTATGCTAATCTGTGTTTTCTATAATAAGGAAAATTAAGCATAAACAAAACAATAATTTAGTTGTAATTTTTTCAAAAGGCAGCACTGGAGTGTCATGGGCCAATCACCACCCAGGAAAACCTGAAGTCTGGAAGAAAGACTTGTTGCACCCACACCAGGAGACCAGGAGGGTGAGGATAAAGCTTGTCTGTCCCCAGCCCAGCACGGACTGCACCTGCTGACCACTGGCCCTCCCAAGAGAGAAGACAATTTGTCTTCCCAAATGCCAGTACAGGAAGGGACCTCAGATTATTTAACCCCCATGTCACCAGGTACAAAAAGAAGGTCTCCAAAGGGGGGTTTGCCTAGGTCACACAAGCAGTTGGTGACCTGGAGGAACCTTGGAGCGTCTCAGCTTTAGAAGGTGGCACCCCAAGGATAACCCTACCAACCCTCTACCAGATTTGGCACAAGTCTGTAGGTTCCTAAGGCCTGTGGGGTGAACAGCTGGGGCACCAGGGCCTCTGTGAGTGCAGAGGCGGCACCAGCCCAGCTCTGTGGGGCCACCTGAGGCAGCTGAGGAGCTGCTCCCAACCCCAACCCCTGGACTGCTCACCGTGCTTCTCTGGGTGCAAGCAGTCGAGGCTGCAGGCACCCAGGAGGATGTTGGCCTGCCGCTGCAGGGACTTGCCAAAAGGGTGGCTGCCCTCAGAGATCACGTAGTAAAAGACGCAGCCTGCAGAAAATATGTCCACCGTGTAGGTCTGAAAAGAGACATGAGGCGTGAGAGGTCTGGGAGCAGAGTTTTCATCCTCACTCACAGCCAGGGAGGGAGGAGCATTGCTGCTGCTTCTGCCACCTAGAAGGTGTCTTGGGAGAATCAGCTGACATACGTGAGCTGCACAGAGCAGCGAGGGCTAACCTGCAGCACTGCACAGGTGTCAGAGGTCACAGTGGACAACCTGGCCTTGGAGCCACCTGAAGCCCCTGGTTCCCTCTCATGTGAGATGAGGACGCTGACAGCATGCTCCTCGTGGGGTTGTTGTCAAGAGAGATGCATTAATATGCAAAAATGGTTGCTTGCGACAGTGCTTGGCCCATCAAAAGCCCTCCTGGCTGTTATAGACTCCTTACCCCCAACAGGAAAGTGCTCACAGGCAGGGTCTCTGTGCCATTGCTTTCCTGCTGTACCCGCAGGGCCCAAAATGGTGCCTGCACACAGTAGGTCTCAAAATTGCTAATAAGTGAATAAAACAGCTTATGATTCAAAAACAGCCCCAGAAAGAAACTATCTGACAAGTTACCAAGGAGGTCATTTTTGATGTTAATCTGAGAAAGCCTCTCACTTATCCCATGAAACCATTCTGTGTCTATAGATGAGCTTCCTTTGAGGGAAATGTACATTTGTGTTTTTTAGCTCATGCTACCTGGGGTGTAACACCAGGGTGGTTCCTGAGCACAGCTGGGGTCCCTGTCAGTAGGTCCTACCTCTGAGATTCTCCACCAGGTGAAGTGAGGGTCTAGTGAGAGGAAGCAGGGGCTCATCGCCTCCCATGCTAGAGAAGACACACCTTGAACAACACAGCACTCTCATTCAGCCTCACAACAACCTTGTGAGGCGAGCAGAGCAAATGCTTTCATCCCCAGATAAGAACATGGACAGAAAGGTTGCATGACAAGCTGAGGGTCACTGCTGGATGTGACAAACCAGGATGAGACTCAGGTCTTCCAATCCCCAAACCTACCATGCTTTATTCCACCCCACCAGATTTTCCCTTAGGAAGGTGCTGGATTCAGAACAGGAGGAACATGGCCACCACAGCTGGAGCTCGCCCTTGACTCCCAGAGCTCTCCGGGTCTTCCACGCCCCCCACACTCTCTGCAGCCTGCTGTCCCCAGTACAGTCAACACTAAGGTGAAGAGGCATCTTTCCTACCTGCCTGGCCCCAATTATGTTCTTTCCCAAACTTATTATTGTCACTTGTCCTTGTAATTTGGATATTCCATAAGCTGTTAAACATGAGTGCCACGAAGTCTGAGGTAAGCTGAATCTTTAGAAAGACTCAACAAAGGAAAGGGAATGGTTACAAGAGCTGTTGCAGCATTTGGTGTCATGGATTCAACTGTAAGGGACTGGGTCATGAAGCGTTAACAACCAGGCTTCTGCTCTCAAATCGCTTAGGAAGTGTTTGGAATATCCAAGCCTCCATGCAGAAGTCACGGAAGTGGTACAGAAGTGTGCTTAATGCAAGGGGGAAAATGAGGACTCCAGTCAGTCGGACCGAAATCTGAAAAGACCTTAGCCTACAGCACAAGATTTCTATGACGTAAGGGCTAATATTACTTGCTTTAAGTTAAAATTAAGTGTTATGGCATGTGTGCGTTTTTACGATCCTTCGCTGTAACTGACTTCTTTGATGATCTGACCAGCTGCTGGTCCCCAGTGAGCTGGATAAGAGGGGACCATATCTAATCCACTCAAGATGGCTGACCCATCCAGGTCTCCATTGGGGAGTGTCCAAGGTGAGCCTCGGCGACTTGTGCTAGAATAAGGTGCTTAAATGTGAGTGCACTCCTAGCAAATGGATGCAGAATCCAGCTTGAAGGGGTTCCAGGTTAGCCAAATTTGGAGCAATTTGTGTATCAAAAGAAGTAAATAACAAAAAAG
Source organism: Nomascus leucogenys (assembly GCF_006542625.1). NCBI lineage: Eukaryota > Metazoa > Chordata > Mammalia > Primates > Hylobatidae > Nomascus > Nomascus leucogenys. Next base: position 59,248,504 of record NC_044399.1, read on the forward strand.
GACTAAAATGGATTATAACATTAGTTTCAAAATCCTTGAGCCCATTGTGATTAAGAAAAAAAAAGAGAGAGAGAGAAGAAAGTGAAAAGAAAGCTCTGCTTTACAGAAAAATGTCAGCTACTAATGTAGAAGAATTTCTACTCAACTGAGTACTTCAGGCAAGGGTGATCAACAGATGCTAAACCACTGGGTGAGTGACTGTCAGTAAACAGGATATTCATGTTGAGCTGAAGTATCACCCCAAATACTAACAACAGAGGAGGAAATGAACCCTTATGGTAGAGAGATCAGCTGTAGCATCACTAAGAGGAGGTGATAATAATCTTACAGATACAATCTGCCATCACATGCTTTCTGATGTAGAGACCTGTGATCTATTCGTGCCAAAAACATTTAACTTGAACCTAATCAAGCCTCTACACCTAACTTCTGGTTTCCAGGAAATACGAGGAATACAGAGAAATGTTCAACGCTGTCATGAGGAAACAAGCAAACCAATCAGAATGGGGCATCCTATAACCCACTGCCTGGACTCTTCAAAATGGAACTTCAACATGGAACAAAATATAGGTGGAAAGATTTGTAAATTCCAAGAGACAGAATCAAATGTAACGCAAGACACCTGATTCCATCCTGGTATACAAAACCTAGTAGGTATCAAAACCCAGTAGGTAGCAAAATACCAACTCTATAAAAGACATTTGGGGACTAATTGGGGAAATGTGAATATGGATTGAATATGAGATGATGGATAGAAACAGTATTAATTGTTGAGGTGGGATAATGGTATCGTGGTTGGAAACACAATGTATTCCTGAGGAGACACGTGCTGAGGTCTTCAGGGGTGAAGGGTCAGGATGCCTGCTACTTATATTCAAATGGTTCAGTAATAGGTAAAGATAAAGCAAATGTGGCAAAAGTATTAACAAATGTTGAATCTAGGTGTAGATACACAGGTATTCATGTTAACATTCTTTTAGCCAGATGCTGTGGCTCATGTCTATAATCCCAGCACTTTGGGAGGCTAAGCCTGAGCCCAGGAGTTCAAGACCAGCCTGGGCAAAATAGCGAGATCCCACCTCTAAAAAATTTTTTTCTTTCAATTTTCTCTTTGTCTAAAAATTATCAAAATAAGTTGAGAAAACAAAAACAAAATTTTAAAAATAATGAAAACTTGAAGTTTGCTCATGCTAAGCAAGTCCTGACTTCCCAGTTTACCAAAATTAAAAAGGGGTTAAAAAGTGATTGATTTAGCTGGGTGTGGCAGCAGGTACCTGTAATCCCAGCTACTCAGGAGGCTGAAGCAGGAGAATCGCTTGAACCCGGGAGGTGGAGGTTGCAGTAAGCTGAGATCATGCCACTACACTCCAGCCTGGGTGACAGTAAGACTCTGTCTCAAAAAAACAAACAAACAAACAAAAAAAACCAAAAAAAACCAACCAACCAACCAAACAAAAAAAAAGACAAGTGATTGGAAGAATAGGGGAAAAAATAGATAATTGCCCACATTTGCCCCTTTAATCAGCTGAACATGAGATGACATAGAAAGTTCACACAGAAGCTCTTGGTGAAAGGAATGCCATTCTCCAGCTACACGGGCACCAGCCCCCAAACCTCGAATTTCAAGGTTCTACTCCTGAAGATGCAATGGGCTGGTTCTGTAGTTTTCAAAGGGCCACAGCCTATTACTCACAGGGTTCTCCTTACAGTCTTCGCTCAACATCTCTGGAGCGATCCAGCCTTCTGTGCCAGGCACCCCAGATCGGCGGCTGAAACTGTGTCTGCCCACTGCCAGCTTCTTGCAGAGGCCAAAGTCGGAGATCATGGCCTTGATCTTGCCGTGTGCATTGGGCATGGATATGAGAATGTTGTGCGGCTTTAGGTCTCGATGAACTAACAGAGAACTTCAGATTAGTCCAATGCTTACCAGGAGCAACCCCAGGTCTCCTCCTCCAATGGGGAGTGTGTCCTCGTCAGACTCCCAATATGCCTGCTGCCACCTCCAAAGGTTCTGATTTTCAACTATGACGGATTCCTCCTCAAATTCTTACACCACTCATCTTTGCTACTGGTGATGTAGCCAAGAGCTTGAACAGAAGCAAGGCCCACCCGAGCTACTGGTTAGCCCCACCTGGGCCACTCATTACCCCCACCCAGGCCGCTGGCCTGGTAAAGCGCAGCCTCTCACCGATGTTGAGGGAGTGGAGGTGGGCCAGGCCCGAGGTGGTCTGCTGCAGCAAGGTGATGGGCTCCAGGCCAAGATGCGCAAAGTCCTTCTGCTCCACATACTGCAAAAGACATGACAGCAAGGTCATGGCACACAGTCCTCAGGACTTGGCCCCTCGGCTCATTTTCTCATTTTAAGAAAGAAATGGGAAGTTTTACTGACAACATTCTGTCTAAATCTGTATTTCCAACAAGGATCAAACCTCCAAATCTACTAATTTACAATGAGAAAGATAAGAAGGCAAGAAACTCAAGTTCATTGCCTCATATAAGTAAACCTACAAAGGAATCCAAATGATACTGATATGGTTTCAAGGTGAGCCTGGAAAATGAGCAAAAGGAGTTTGCTGGATGATCTTAAAGCCTGGAGTTACCAACTGGCATCCTCCAAGCCCACACCAGCCATGACTGAAGATGGGAAGAACAACTGTCCAGGTTTCCTGGAGGCAAAGAGGGAGAGACATGCCAACTGCAAGCAGACTGCCCAGGCATGCTGGGGGGACCACCCTGTTACAACTAGAGGGATAAAAATGCTCCACATTTTGACTGTGTATGTGGTTAAATGGGTATAGACATTTGTCAAAATTCATCAAGCTGTACATTTAAAATGAGTACAATTCACTGTAACTTTTTTTTTTTTAATTTGATGGGGTCTCACTCTGTTGTCCAGGCTGGAGTGCAGTGGCACAATCACTGCTTACTGCAGCCTCGATCTCCCAGGCTCAAGCAATCTTCCCACCTCAGCCTCCCAAGTAGCTGGGGCTACAGGAGCACATCACTAGGCCTGGCTAATTTTTGGTTTCTTTGTAGAGATGGGGTTTCACCATGTTGTCCAGGCTGGTCTCAAACTCCTGAGCTCATGTGATCTGCTCACCTTGGTCTCCCAAAGTGCTATGACTTTAATAAAGTTAACAAAATAAAAAAAAATAAATCCACCTCTTGCAGGGTGGCTGCACACAGCTCGATGGCAATGTACTGGAATTGCCGGTCCTTCTCCGTGCAGAAGTAGCGGATCACATTCGGGTGCTCATCCGATTCTCGCAACAGCTGGACCTCACGGTCTGCGAAGCTAAAACACTCGGGAAGGATCCTCTTCACGGCCACGTCGCGGTTGTCAAACATGCCCCTGCGGGATGAGGAGCGGGAGTTGTGTCTGGTAAGCACAAGTCAGGCTGTGTAAACGAGGTGAGAACCTAGGTCCATAGCATTCACCTACTGCCTCCCAGCCTAGAGGGCCCCAACTGACTGCCTGGTGGCCCCGGAATCATCGCTTGTCTCAGTGTGCAAGCTCCCTGGAGGCGGGACTCCACGCGCCTAGGTCACTGCTTTGACCCTGCTGTGCTCTGAGCCTGGCACTAGGCTCGCAACCTGACAGGCACTTAAGACACCAGGTGGTGAGGGCAGGGGGCTGGCTAATCCACTCACCGGTACACAATTGTGCCCTCAGCTCCGTGGCCCAGGACATCCTTGGGACAGAAGGAAATTTTCCCAACTATCACCATGCTGGTTTCTTCATCTGGGACAAAATAGGAAAAAGAGAGATTGTTTCAAACAGGTATCACCTAAAGAACCTTGAGGTTAACAGTGACAAGCTTCCTGACCTCAGATGAAAAGATGGGATTTAAGAGGCACTGCACCCCAGACTGCTGCTCAGCAAGAGCCTGCCGGGCCCACTCCCCATGTACACCCAGGGCTGCTTCTTCCCCGACCCCTGCATTCTGTTTCTGCCTTTACGTTATTGTGCGACTGCATATCTTAAAACCTTCTGGAAAGCAGGGATTCTCCATAGCGTTTCATACACTTATACATATTCATTGTGATATAGTTAGAATGGTTTAATAGTTAACAACCACCACAAAGGCCACTGTAAAGATCTGCACTGAAACATTCAGGTGGTGGCAGTGGACACGTAAAACGAGGAGACTGCCAGGGACAGAGGACTCTGAGTTCCCTGCACCAGCTCTGTGCCAATTCCCTCAGAATTGGGGCTCTGACAACTGGCTTGAGCCAAATTCCACAGAAGAAAGCAGATCAACTGTGACACTTTCACACTTGGCCACCGGCTGGCCCTGGGAACTCTCCTCAGCCCAATGGGCAGCTCACCCCTAGTCAGCCACAACACCCAGCCCTTGTGGAGAAAGACAGGAGGATGGCCAGGGTGGTCCCCAGAAGGCCCTCTGAGGGGGAGATGCCAAGGGATGGGGCAGAAGCCTTCCCACAGAGACCCCCAGAGTGGAAGTTAGAGGAGAACACAGTGAACCCCTGAGAATGGCACTTTACAATCTTACGGAGACTCGTTGGACTTCTCAAGAGGTGCTCAAATAAAACATAAAATAGCACCAAGATGGCAACTGGCTTTACCTCCATCGTCTTGTTCCAGGGAGGGGCTGCTGCCAGCCTTGGAGGCAGAGCTGCCGGAGCAGAGCGAGTGGTTGGAGGCCCTGGGGGACGTGCTGGGGCTGCTGGTGCCCGAGCTCTCTGAGTATGGGCCGGACGTGTCCAGGAGCTCGCCGTCCTGAGCCATGTCTCCAGGTGGGTGAAAGGGCAGCTGCTGCTGCTGCTGCTGCAGGAGCTGGATCTTCTCCAGTTCCTTCTGGAACTGCTGGTGCTGGAGCTGCTGCTGCTGATGCATGCTCTGGGAAGAGAAACCCACATCCAGACAAGGGCAGCTGTTCCCACAGGGAAACAAATAGCTGGGAAGGGACAGGTCCCAGTGGCGGAGGGAGCATGTGTACTTTATGTGACCCCACAGGGCACAAAGAGACCAGTGAGAAGGCACCTGGAGGCAGAATTGCTTTGATGACTGGAGGTCTTTCCGCCAACTAGTTAGATCCTTGCTCGTACAGCCCACTCCCCAACCCTAGGAGGGGCTGGATGGCCACCAGGGGAGGGACTGTGCCCTAGGTTGAGGGCTGTGCCAGTTTCATTCAGTTCTAAAATTCTGTGATTTTCATGGAAGTCTGAGAGTTGTTGCAAAGGTGAAACCAAACAGGAAGCACAGGTAGCATTGGCTGAGCCAGTGGTGGGTGAGAGCAAGCCCCAGGTTCGCCACCCACCATGTCTGTGTGTTGGCTAGAGGCTAGCGCACAGACGCTCAGTAGTCCAGAGGGCAGGTGAGGAAGCTCTACTATTCTAGGTATGCAGAGTACATCTGCACACCCACAGCCAGGAGGTGGCAGTGGGGCTGACACATGGTGAGCCTGACTGAGGTCCTGCTTCCCCCTTTCATCCCACTGCCTTCCCCGAGGCCACATGCCTCTCAAATACTCTGAAGGATTCATTCTGTCATTATCTGAAGTAGCAGCGATCTGTGATCATCCCTACCCATGTGCAGGAGGTGGACTGAAGGGACTTCTGTGAGCCACCAACCCACCAGGGAGTCGTCTCTTCTTCCCTCCACCACGGGGTGGAGTCCTGGAAATGCCGTCTACTAGCTGGGTACCCGTGGGGAAAGTTACTTAGCTTCTCAGGGTCTACTTGCTTCTTTTGTGGACAAGGGATCAATAATAATGACCTCACAGGACTGAGCGAGGTGAAAAGTGAAACCATCAGGTGCAGACGTGCCAGTGGGGAGTGCCGTAAAGAGTGTGTCATTCCCATTCCTGGGCGGGTCATTAGCTTCCTGAGCTCTCAGGTAACAGCATCTCGATGCTCTGAGCAACCTGCTGAAGGACCACCCGCCTCACATATTTCACCCCACCCACGACCTGCTCTGCTACAGAACTTGCTCATTTCCAACTAGGAAGTAAAGGGATGGCTACACTGCCTTTTTCACACAAGCTGATCTCACAGGCAGCTTCTTTTTTCTTTTTTTGGTTCTTCTCCCCAGCAGAAGTTCTAATGGCAGTTTTTAAGGGAGGAAAGGTCTTCATCTATTATCCTTATTCTTTAAAAATACAGATAACTATTCAAAATCATCTTTGACCAAGGCTTATAAATCAGCTCTTAGTTGAAAAATACTAAGATTTAGGAACAAAATTGTCCTTTTCTGGGAGGCTAGTGTCTCTTTAATTATGTTTTTGAAGATAAACAAACACTGACTTTTTTTTTTTTTTTTTTTTTTTGAGATGGAGTCTTGCTCTGTCGCCCAGGCTGGAGTGCAGTGGAGCGATCTCGGCTCACTATAAGCTCCGCCTCACGGGTTCACGCCATTCTCCTGCCTCAGCCTCCCGAGTAGCTGGGACTATAGGCGCCTACCACCACGCCGGGCTAATTTTTCGTATTTTTAGTAGAGACAGGGTTTCGCCGTGTTAGCCAGGATGGTCTCGACCTCCTGACCTCGTGATCCACCCGCCTTGGCCTCCCAAAGTGCTGGGATTACAGGCGTGAGCCACCACGCCCGCCCGGCCAACAAACACTGACTTTTAAATGGGGAAAGAAATGTGCTGGCTGTTTTTGTCTGGATCTCACTGACATGAGGCGACAGGCAGAGAAGCCGCAGAAATAGGTGGATGGCAAAGGGGAAGTGTGGAGCTTTACCAGGGGATAGGTGATGATGAAGGCCACCCAGCCAATCAGCAGGAAGGTGCTCAGGATGATGGTAGCCACGTCCTTGAGCATGGAGTCCACGGGGGCCTCGGGCCGGGCAGGGGCATGGGCGGGCTTCTCCTCCACATCCCGAGACACGGTGGTAGGTGCGTTTTCTGAAGTCTGGTCAACCAGGTTGATAACCTTGCGTGGGAGAGAGTTGCGACATCACTGCAAAATTTCTAGCCAGATACAGATGAGGCCAGCAATCAAGAGAAGCAATCACTGTTTACAAGGATATGACTGTACTGCAGGGTGTTGTATTTGTTTTAAGCTCACCAAAGATCATGTAGCCAGATAATTGTTGCCTCTTTCAAAGCAATTGCTTTGAGAGGCCATGCATCTTTGCAGTGAGGTTATCATTATTCAAAATTAGTTTTTGAGCAATACTTTTGGCAGGTGTCTTCAGACCCTACGTATTTTTTTCAAAAATCCTGAAAAAGGCAAACACTTCCTCCTTTGATGGTAGGTTCAGTATCCAGGAAAACATTGAAGTCATCTGTAACAAAGTCTGGTGAAAAATTGGTATTTGATTTAATAACACCATTTCACGTTAAAAGGAAATCTGCACGTATACAGAGGCACATGGCTAGAAAGTAATAAAGCAGTTTTCTTGTGTTGCCTGTAAACTGTCAGTGCAATCCCAAAAATATAATTTATTCCAGTAGTCCACTATTTCTTCAAAGTTTTTAAGCAGCATCAGAAGCGTTCGTTAAAGAAAATTTAGAAGCCCAAAATTAAATCAGATAAAAATGGAGCTTCCCTAGAGTTCCTCAGATCTCTAAGACTTCATGGAACATGCATTTAGAAAAATGCATTGATTCATTTTCAAATATCTAGTATTCTAGGTATGCCCTTATCATTTGCCCAACAAAACGAACACAGCCTCCCTGGCACATGCTGAATTTCCCACATGCTGAACTTCTCGCATGCTCACACCATTTCACCCCTCCCCCCAGATGGCTGCCTAGAATGTTCTTCTCTCCCCTTCCAGGTGCACCCCTCTTATTCGTGCCACTCCCACAGTGCCTCCCACATTTTTGGGGGTTTGTGGCCTGCAGAGTGTATAGGAGGGATGTGGGCATGTGGCCAGGGACATCTGTATGTCTCATCACCATACAGATGCACCTGAGAGTATTTTAATACATACTTTTTCAAAGACCGTTATCCAAGACTAGATGGTTAAATATAAAGATTTGACATGTGGCTACCTCTGGGTGTTAAATTAAGGGTACTGTCTTATTTTCTTCTGTATGTGTTTATTTTCTAAGTGTTCAATAATGAATATGCAGGACTTTAATAAGATTATAGGACAATGCTGTTTAAGATTGCTGTTTTAGGAATCAATGTATTTTCTCCAACCTGGCTACTTCTGTAGATGATGGTAAACAGATACTGTGCCCTGGGATCTTGAAAGTCTACAATTTCCTTTGTTTCTGAATAAAATCTAAATCTCTCAAATGAGTTTGTTGTGCTTTTGGTCTCCGCATCAGTCAGCCATTCTCTTCTTCTGACCCTGCTCAGGTAGCCCAGGTGCGTCTCTGTCCCTGGGCCCCCCATGGCAGGGCTGCAGAAGCTGCCAAGCCTGAATAGCTCACTAAAGCCTCAGATGTCCCCTCTTCCCCTTCCCTGGCCATGTTGGGTTCCCTCCTGCAGAGCCACCCTTCCACCTCCTCCACCAGCTCTGTGCCCCAGAAGGCTGACCTGTATGGGCCAAAGCAATGGCCTCCCCAACCCCCCTGGGGTTTCTGATTGGGTAAAGCTAACAGGGGGCACCAGCAGATGAGAGAGAGGTAGGAGAAAGAGGCTGACTTCTGTGGGGCTGCTGAATTCCTCAACTGATGCTTTCAGCTCCCAGTCTGGAGTCCTTTCTACTCCCTCTCCTCTGGCTTTAGGCCAAGGTGTGCTAGGAAAGCCCCTGGAACTCTGTGCAAATAGTCCCAGACCACTCTCTGTCTGCTTCATAAAACTTCAGGTCTCATCACTTCTTCAACAATTTTTTTTTTTTTTTTAGCAATAGGGTCTTGCTATGTTGCCCAGGCTGGTCTCAAACTCCTGGGCTCAAGCGATCCTCCTGCCTTGGCCTCCCAAAGCACTGGGATTACAGGTGTGAGCCATCCAACCCAGCCTTCAACAACTCTTAACTCCTCCACAGGGCTTGTTTCAGGCCCTGTAACATGGTTCCTTTTTACCCATGCGAGCCCATTTCCTACTGCTCCCTGCTTAGTAGCCTCGGGTCTGGCCAGGTCTTTCTCCCCACAGCCTGGGAGCTGGGCACAACAGCATTCTTCCCACTCCAGGCCTTTGCCCTTGCTGTTCCATTCCCTCCTGTGCCCTCTTGCTCCCTCTACCTGGCCAAATCCTACCCATTCATCCAGGTCCAGGCCTAGCTTGGTCCTGCTGCCTTTCCTGCACCTTCCTTCACAAGTTGCTTCCTATTCCTCTCCACTAGCCCTTAACCATTTATGTTTTTTGCTTTGGATTCTGGTGCATTTCTCTTCCCTCCCAGACTAGGCTGCAAGCTCAGAAGGCAATGGCAAAGTCTAATGCCTCACCCTCCCAACACTAACACCAACAACCCCCGACTGGTCGCTTCCTCACTCACTTTCTCAAAGCTCTTTTTCTCCGAATCAGCAGGAATCACATTTTCCCGATGTTTGGGTAGATTGTTGGGAAATCTCTCCAGCATCTTGGTAGATGCAGACAGTGGGGTTTCATGGTGTCCTATGACAGGAAACAAAACCTTTAGTGAGAACAGTTTCCTGAGCTGTGGTGGCACTCAACGCTAAACTTAGGCAACAGGTGCTACCCACTGAGGGGTCCACAACACAAACTCTCAGCAGGACTGCGAGTTAGAGAAAATGAGTGGCAGTTACCAGAAAATGCCATCAAAGCAGGACCTTTACTACCTGATGGCAGAATACAGTATTCCAAGTCTCCTACTGAGGAGCAAAGAAGTGTCCTTGTCATGACAGGGATCAGGACATTTGAGAGGCACCAGATGCAAGGCTCGTGGGGCTGCGTGGGCCCAATCCACAGGTGAAGTATTATGAGGCTTCATTAAAAGTTCAAGGAGTTCTCCTTTCAATGCTTTTTCCTGTAACGTCACTCTTCTATGGCCGCCGAATTCCCATCTTGGTATTTAAATTGCTCAGGTGGAGTTCTAGTCCTACTATTATCTAAATGTGAGCTTCCATCGGGGAAAGTGGTACATTACTTGCGAGAAAGCAGTAGAACCCACCTGCTAGATGGATGGGGCCATAGCTCGCTCCACGTTCATTTGCTCCACACAACTATCGCATGGCTACTGAGTGAGCATTCATTATGCATTTATTGAGCATCTATTGTGTGCAAATTGCTGTAAGAGATACAAAGCTGACTAGAATAGGGAACTGGGATTTGATAGGGCTTGATAATCCATTCAGCTCTAAAAATGAGTCCACATACTGCCCCAAAGAGCCAGGTCACTTTTTCAGATTAGGCTGCCAGCAGCCTGGCTGACTTTCCTTTCTGTTCTCTGGCTGTGAGCAGATCTCACTCTCATTCACGTCTCTTTCACATTATGATATTTCCATTTTTCCCCTAAACCTATCAAAGATTTCATGACATACATGCCAAGATGACAACAAACAGGAACTAGTCTAAGCTGTGTACATTTCTTGATCTGGAAAATTCCTCTTTGATTCCCCATCTTTAGGTCAGTTCTCTATCTACAACATAATATCGTTCTTTAAGGGAAACCTACTTTTGTTTTGAGCCACCACTAGTTTCTCTTGTGTACCAAGGAGCTCTGAGACATGCTTTGCTTGGGAGCAGGATTTCTCCATGTGTGGTCTGCCCACTTCAGACCTCTGAATCAGACTTGCTGGTAGGGCCCAGGAATCTGAATGTGAGTATGTGCGGGTAACTCTGAGGCTCACTAACAAGAGACCTATGGTCTAAGAAAAGTGAGGTGTTCTTCCACACGCCACGCTGTGCAGCAGTGTCCTGCCCTTCCCACGACACCCATTCAGTGCTCAGGGTCCTACCTGTCTGGTAGGACACCTGCCAAGAGACTGCTATGGAAGGCATTAGCCTGAATCCCCCTAGTTCTCCTGTCAACCTTCTTGTAAACAGGCTTCTCCTGGAGCTGGGCCTTCATTAATATCACGCTGCACACGCTGGGCCAACCACTGTACAACCTTACTCATGAGACCGCTAAACATTTTGTACAAATATTACCTGGTCTTCTTGATGTATTCATCTATCATTATCTCTTAGGTCCAGACTCCAGAGCAAAAAGCAGATGGCTAGGCCCTGCCCCAGACCTACTGAATCAGGCTCTCCCGGGCTTATAGATGCCTAGTTAACTAAGCTCTGATGCCGAAAGCACCCAAGGTCAGGGCCATGGCTCTGGGGCAACCCACAGACCATGTCTCTCAAGCTAATTGGATCCTTGTATTTTCAAGACTAATGACAAGCTGGAATATCTTTAATGTTTTCCACAAAGAGAAAATGAAAGGACACATTTGGACATAGAAGGGCATATCCTTTTACTTGTAGCCCTCGTCAACAGGAGACACTGCCGTAGTCTCAGTGACATATTTTAAGATGATGAGCTTTGGAGCTCCTCAAAAGAGGCTTTCGAATTGTGGGATCCTTACACTTAACAGACTTCTTATACTTTGCTGTTTTCGTAGTTTCCTTACTTGGACAACCTTTCCATCTTAAAGGGATCTCATTTTACAAGTTAACCATGAGGACTCCCTGCCCCCATATTTTCTGTATTCTCATATATACACATTTCCTTAATTCCACTTCTTAATCACTGGTGGGCAGTCTGTGAGCCCCTTAACTGGCACATAATGCTGAGCAGCCTTGTAATTGCAATGACCTCTGCTCATTAGCTATTTTTTTCTCACCATGGGCCTATTCATACGTGCTCCTCCAATTACTTCTGTTAATAAAAACGTATTATTACTTTGTCATCTCCTTTACTCGTTATTTGGTAAAAATAAAATAAAAATGGCTACAAGGAATCAGGATGAAAAAAGAAATGGACCTTGACAGTCTATAAAGAAAACGATCAGGGCTCAAGGACACCTGGTTTCTCCCCGTAATACCTGGTCACACACATCCCCACCTACACCGCACTGCCTGGCAGATCCTGCTGTTTCCTAGTCCCAACATGCTCCCAGCTGCCCCACATCTCTTTTCCAGAGCCCCAGCCCTGACCTCTTTCTCCCCTAGTACCTGTCACCAGCAAGCACGACAGGAAGAGAACAGAGCGAAGAAACTGCATCGGCCCCTGGGTGCTCCAGCACCCGACTGACCTCCTGCCCTGCTCTGCCCCTACTGGGCTGGGAGGTGGCAGAACAGTGGGGGGTGGGGCACAGGAAGGGCAGATGGGGTTCAAGAAAACTCCCTCCTGCTCTAATGACTTGGCACACTCGCCAGGAACACAGCTCTTCCCACCTCCGCCTTCGTTTGTCACACTCACTGCCTTTGGGTGTCATCTCAACTTCTTATCTCTCTTGGGACAGGGCCTCTATTCAACCCCTGGCCATTAGTGATTGCAGCAAAAACGAGAGAGAGAGGAAAAAGGGACCTTCCCACACACCTGGGACGATACTGCCCTAGAACCACGACCAGCCCCTGACTCTGCTGCTCTCAACCCATCCTGGGATTTAATCCCTCCTGGGTCGTCGGCCCTCACCTCTCCAACCCCTCACCCTCATGCCCACATGGACTTCAAGTTAATTCTTCCATAGAAACAGTCTCAGTTTTCTTAACCATAAAATGGAAATGACGAGGGTACCTACCTCACACAGGGTCGCTGTGAGGAATGAGGAAATGCATTCTAAAGGGCTTAATGTCGGATAATCACACAAGGTTTACATAATTTAGTACCTCAGTTTTGGAACATTAAACAGTTTTCAAAAACTGACTCAGAAACACAGATACCTTGTTCATTTTCCTTGGGGGTAAAAATGTCCCAAGGTCTCAGGGGCCAGCCGGGAAAGGCTCTGAGCACAAGGCCTTCGGAGCTGAGTACGGTGTAACTACCAGGGCGGTCGCCCACCAGGAGGCAGCACACTGTCACCTCAGGCTACTGTGGGAGACCCGCTCTTACCTATCAGAAGCCAGTAATTCCTCAAGTAGTTGAGCTTGCTCTTGCTTTTGAGTCCAGGGTCAAACTTGAGGTCCGTGCTGGGCGTGATCACACACTCCCCCTTGTCCCCAATGGTGACGCCATCAGTCTGGGGCCCTTCCAGCAAAGGAAGTGTGCTGCCGCGGGGCTGTGGAGAGGGTGCAGTGAGGGTCGGGAGCCCTGGAGGGAGAGCAGGTCCCACTGGCACACCGTCCCAGCCACTGTCCTGAAAGGTGAGCGATTTCTAGTGCAGGGCTAGTCTAGGACAGAGCAAGACACAAAGGCCCAACGTCTGGGCAAAGAAGCTCCTCCCTCAGGATGTGACAAGCAGCACTGATGTCTTTATGGACGTCTTTTTAGATTCTTATGTCTGGGTACTGGGGAACAAGAAGTGTGTGTATAGAACTCCAAGAAGCTATTATGAGAAGCAGACATAAGTGAAGGAGAACGAATGGATATCTCTGTTAGTCACAATTGATGCAACCAACAGGGCGGAATAAAGTCCAGCCACACGCCCGGTGCTGGCTCAGGTGCTGCTGGAACTACGACAGAGGCAGGCGCTGTCTACTCACAGGAGCAGCCGCCCAAATCACTGGGAAGACAAGAGAGCCAACCACACAGCCCAAGCATTGTAGGGATCAGGACAAACAGCTAGGATTATGATGCCTTGGACTTTCAGAGACAGAATGCTCGAGGCTGGTGAGGCCCAAGGAGGCTCAGCGAGATGGCAAAAGCATGCAAAGGGTTTGAGGAGGGAAAAGGAAGAAGAAAGGGCATTTGAAGTGTGAGGTGAGGAGCAGCCTGAACAAAGGCCCTGGGGAAAGATGAACAGGGAGCTTGTAGAAGTCAGGGAGAAGGTGCACATGGTTGGGCCACACAACGCACACAGAGAAACTAACAGGGTGGCGGAAGGGCATCGTGGGACTGGATTAAGGAGGGCCATGAACACCAGCCTGGGGAGTTTAGATTTGACCACAAAAGCAAAAGGGAATAATCAGGGATTCCTCGGCTTTAAGAGGCTGTTTTGTCATGTATCTTTCTTTCAAAGTAGAACGTGGCATGTGCAGAAACTGTTTTTGAGAATTTAAGATTTGTGTTTTTCATTCTTAACCTGCAGGATGCTTGTGCATAGCAAAGTCACTCTTTGCTAAAATGGAACAGAAGTGGTTAGGCAGCTGCGAGCCCTCCATAGTGGACTTACCACGACAGCAACCCCCTCGTGTACCATTGAGGGAGAGGCATAGAGGCTGGTAGAGTATTTCCCAACATACAGAGTGGGCCTGGGAGAAAAACAGATATATGCATTCCAGAGTCATTTAATTTCCAGATCCCACAGAAGGGAGGAATCATAACCCCAAATACCGCCCACAGGGATGACCACATTAACCCCTCAGACATGGAGGAAAGCAGTAGGGGTGTGAAGGTAGGGACACTGCCCTGGGAACAGGGCCACAGGACTTCAGTCTCAGCTGTCACTCACTGCAGAAACATGGACAAGCCACCTAACGTCAAGCCTCAGCAAAATCGCAGGGCTGGACTAGACGATGCCCACAATGCCTGCAGAAAGGACTACGTCCAGTGGCCATCCAGGAGACTGAGTGCTTACCACCACCGCCGAGGCCCCTCAGATGACCCTCTACAACACATTTTCACTCCAGCGACCACCCGAACTACCCCCATTCTGCCTTGTGCTTTCTAAGGATCCTGGAGGTTCTGCAGAACTTCTGAGAAATGGTCAGCTGCTCTACTCTGGATGCTGAGAGCAAAAGGGATGCATAAGAAATTCCAGACTTGGTGAGACTTCTGGTTCCCCAGCTGTGTAGTCTGTCCCCATGTGGGACATCAGGGAGATGGAAAATGGTGAGAGCTACACCCCTGGGCCCTTCTGCTTACTGTCAAGAACCCACCTGGGATCGGTCATCCACTACATTATCTAAACCTCTCTCAACGAATACCTTACATTTGAATGGTGTTTTACAATCTAAACACTTTTCGGCATATTACCTTATATGATCTTCCACACAACTCTATATATAAAGTAGGAAACTGAGGCTTGGGGAGTTTAAGTGACTCAGTGATAGGCTATTAAGAGGGGGATGGAGAACAGAAGCCTGCTGAGTCTTGGACACACACACACTGTAACTATTTCTTCTGATTTTTAAAATGAATATAACCTAAAAATTTAGAAAATATAGAAAGTTAAAAAAATAAATCTCTTGCATCCCTAACGCCTAAGATAGATCCAAACTATACTTACACTGGCAGTCTCTTTCCTATCCCCACCTTTATTTGTGTGTGTGTGGTGGCAGGAGGAGGGTCTTGCCATGTTGCCCAGGTTGGCCTCAAACTCCTGTGCTCAAACAATCCTCCCACCCCAGCCTCTCGAGTAGCTGGAATTACAGGTGTATGCCATGGTGCCCGGCACCTCCCACCCATGATTTTTATGTAATATTTAAGAACTCTGAAGCATCAATGGGTGCCCCTCAGCTCTTGTATTCTGAGGTTTCCAAATGAAGCAGTCTTGGCTCTAAATATTCCTCATGGCTTCAGAGACTGCCCTGTCTTTCGCCTCCCGTGCAAGGCCTGCTACACTGCAACAGCACCAGAACACAAAGGCCACGGCCGCCCTCTCCTTCCCCGAGCTCCCAACTCACGTCAGCTTGCTCTTGGCCTCTGTCTCCTTGGGGAACGGGTACTTCCATTTGGTGATGCGCCCCACCTCCCCAGACATGAAGGTCAGATAGCGCAGGGTCTCCACAGCAACATTGATGTGCATCACCTTCCTCAGACCCTCCCGCTGCCAGACATAAAAGGCCACCACAGGGGAGGCGTAGTTTTGGATCCACAGGACGTCCCCAGATTCACTGTCCACAGTCACCACCAGCCCATCACCATTGGACACAAAGTGGGACATCTCTGTACAGATCAAATAAACAAAGCATGCTGAGTCTCACCCCATCCTGCAACCACATCCTCTACTCTTGTGGCAGGCTGTGGTCACTCAGTTAGAGGAAACAAGACTTCTGGAATATTCTCAGATCTCCTCTGAGCAATGTCACTTGTTTCCAATGAACTCGCTTAGTCTCTATATTAAGACGCTGAGAGCTGGCTGGCTTATAAACACAAGACAAGATCACTCTCCCAAAGGCAATTTATTTGGTGATGTTCTTTACCACTCTATTCAATATGTGAGAGTAAATACTGAGGAGAAAGGAGCCAATGGAGATGCCTATTAATCTGGCATTTCATAGCAGTCACTTGAAACCCATCGTTCAAACTGAAAGTCAGGGACAGCTGTGGTGGCTCATGTCTATAAGCCCAAGAATTTGGGAGGCTGAGGTGGGAAGATCACTTGAGTCCAGGAGTTCAAGACCAGCCTGGGCAACATAGTGAGACCCCTGTCTCTACAAAAAAAAACAAAAAACAAAAACTAGCCAGGGAGGTGGGGGAGTGGCGGTACGTGCCTGTGGTCCCAGCTACTCAGTAGGCTGAGGTGGGAAGATCGCTTGAGCCCAGGAGTTTGAGACTGCAGTGAGCCACGATTGCACTCCTGCACACATCCTGGGCAACAGAGGGAGAACCTGCCTCAAAAAAACCCCCAAAAAACAAAAAAACACCCTGAAAGTCAGACCTGAACCACTGACACTGTCCCATCAGATTCACAAAGGAGTCCTCAGAGAAAAATGAAAATATTCTAGGTCCTTGACCAGAAAAGGCAGAGTCCAACTTTCATACCAATGTTAAGGTGGCAAATTGGTTTTTAGTTTTCGTTTGAGTTGGGTGAATGTTAACTGCAGAAATAACTAGGGATGAGTCACATTTGCAGAGTGGGCTTCTTGACAGGGTTGTTAATGTCCTACGCTGATTTTACTTCTACTTTCCATGGGCTTGCAGTAAATTCCTTCTGTGACATAGAAAGACTCAACGAGGGATGTCCTCCTTCCTCTCTGGCTAAGCTTGTCACCATTTTATTTCGGTTTCCCTTCAGACTTCACCAAGGCCCCTGCACATTGACTGTGGGAAGTATTTACGATAAGCCCATGAAAAGTCCATGGAAAGAAAGAACCTGGTGACAAAGAGTATCTTAAAAGAAAATCCTACTTTCTGGAGCAACTGTTTCCACATAGGTCAAAAGTACTGGCCCAAGCTTGTGAAATCCAGCAGAGAGCACTTACTGTAGTCCACGTCGTCCTCGGGCAGCGAGGCTGCATAGTCAAAGTAAGTGGCATTCCACCGGAGCTCTCGGGTTTTGGTGTCGTACATGGTGATGGTGTATTCTAAAGAACACAGACCAGCCAGCCCATTACCACGGAGGGGCCATAGTACCTACTGAGGTGTGGTCCTTATCTAATTACAACAAACAAGTCCTCCCTAAACTGTAGGCCAAAAAGTCCAGACTATCCATGTCGATAGAGAAAGGCAATGTGAGCAGAACTGAAGGCCCGGACACATGAGTGAACCTGGCCGACAGCATGTGGAAGCAGAGACGAGCCACCCCTGCTATGCTCTTGGACTCATGGCTCACAGAAGTGTAAGCAATAGAATGTTGTTGTTAGCCATTAAGCTTTGGGGTGCCTTATTACATAGCAATGGATTGCTGACAATTAAAAATTGGCACCTTGAAGCAGGATGGCACCATAACAAACACCTAAAACATGTGGCATTGACTTTAGGACCAGCTGGCAGGTGGAGGCTGGGAGGCTGACAAAAAGGTTGGTGGAGACTTGCTGGTGCAGAGGGGGCACTGCTATTCAAAGTGGAAAAGGGGTGACCCAACTTGTGGAGGGTGTCATGATGAGTATGACTATTGCTTGCAGTAACTCGGAAGACAGAAAAAGTACCTAATCAACTCAGGGATCCAACTAAGGAGATTTCCAGACAGAAGGCAGAAAATGTTGAATCATTTCTCTTAGCTGTCTATGATATATTGTGAGACAAATGAGCTGAGGAAGAAATCAGTCAGCAGAATACAGAGGAACTATAAAGAGTCCAGGACTGAATACCGCTGGAAAAGATTCTCAATATAAAAAATAACTTTAGGGAAAAGATCAAATCCAGGGTACTGCCAGCAACAAAAAATGGGCTCAGGGTAAAGATCAATCAAATCAAAGTTGAAGCTGTAAGATCCTTCTTTGAGGAGACCTCCGAAAGATTTTAAGGTGGCCCCTCACAGACCCTCTGCATCAAGGGAGTTCTAAAAACCATGTGTTGTCCCATTGCACTCACATTCCAAAATCTAGAGACTTGTGGGTATGGCTTTTATCTAATGGGATAAACTATAATTTGACACATGGGAAGCCCACATAGTTTTTAAAGGAGTGGTATGAGCATAGACTAAAAGGATCAGAGACAGTCAAATTGAAAAAAAAAGGCTTCTAGATCCCCAAATTTCAATGGACAAGGAATGGATTGAGAAAGATACAAAACTGGCCATTTGTTATGGAAAAGAAAGGACTTCTCAGAAGGCAGAACCAAGAGCCACTGAGAGCACTATATTAGGGAACCAATCCCAGAGGGCAAAACTGGGCCCTAATGAAGGAATATTCCCTACCCCTGGAGGAGGGGAACCTGAAAACATGTGCCTGGCTGGATTTCAGAATTACTAAGACCCAATGTGTGATATGTGTCTCTCTTTCCTGCCCTTTTTTGAGTGAACATGTTTACTGCAGCTATCCTGTCTCTGTCTCACCACTGTATGTTGGGTAGGGGATGGGAAGGGAAGAAAGACCCTGTCTCTTTAATTCACAGGTCTCCGATCAAGAGGTGCTACACTTGAGGAGCATCATCCACCTCCAGACCTCATGCAGATAACGAGACGTGAGATTTTGGGACTGATGCTGGGATTGGACTTCGGGGGTCTTTGGAGGGAGTGGGAGGGTTGTAAACTACTGCAGCCTGAGGGAGGACTGCAGTAGAACATCTCTAAAGGTCACTACCACCAATTCTTCCCATTCTTGTAATATGCATGTTACTCTTCCCATCAAGAGGCCGAGTCTATATCTCTACCCTTGATTCTCAGCTGGCCTTGAGACTTGCTTTGACCAACAGACTGCAGTGGAAGGAAGGTTCTGGAACTTTTGAGCCCAGACCTTAGAAGGCACTGTAACACCCATTTTTACTCAAGAGGGAGTCCGCTGCCATGTCAAGAGTCCAGGCTATCTGTATGGAGAAACGTCACATGGAACTGAACTGAAGTCTCAGATACATGAGTGAGGCCAACCAAGCATGTGGAGTAAAGATGATGGGTCCTTGTTGAGTCCTTCCTGAATTCCCTACAGAATCATAAACAATAAAATGCTTGTTTTAAGGCACTAAGTTGGGGTGGTCTGTCATGCAGCAATAGATAATGGAGGCAATGGATTTACACACCTATGCACACACATTCCACCTCATGCACATCCCAGCTTCTTCGAACACCACAATTTCACCTGAGAATGACACAATTTTTATATCTGGATGAAGCTGGGGCCACTGTAAGAATTTACTTAATGGAAAAGGTAAACATGTAAATCCTAAGCAGTCACTACAGTTAGAAGCTGGAATACCTGATTTTTACAGTCTAAGACCTTCCACCCATTTCCAGGAGAGCCCAGCCAGCTTCTGCAGGGCCCAAGATTAGTCTCACTGAGTTTTAGAAATGCAGTGCTTTCCCCAACACTTTCAGGAAGGTTCTCTTTTTTCAAATCCTTGGCTGCCTGAAAGTTTAGACCTAAATGTAGTGCTCAATTGTAATGAATTCATCCTAGGTTTTTGGTATAATTTTTTCCTTCTAAATGTTTTTTGTTTCTCCTTTTAGCTTTAAGTATCGTTCAACAATTTTAATGGCATCCCCGACATGTGTGAGGTGCTGCGCATATGATAATGAGTAAGGCAGGTCTCTGCAATAATGGGGCCCACCCATTCATACATTCAAACATTGAGCCCCTGCTATACATCAGGCAATGTGCCTGGTGTAGAGAGACAGCAGCTGAGCAAAACAAAGTCGCACCCTCAGGGAACTGATATTCTAGTGAGGGAGGCAGGAAGTAGGCACATAGAATTTATAAATATGCAGTGCCAAGTGTTAAGAAGAAAGAGGCTGAAAAGGGAGGAAACACAAAATGGTGTGGTGAAGAGGGTGCAAACCATGCCTGTAAAGGGACAATGACGAGGGGTGAGATGGCTGCCACTACAGGCCTGTTAACTGCTATGTGTGCCCCTAGAATGGGAGAGCTGGGTGTTCCTGAGCAGGGTGCGGACTGTGAGGCTGGAGAAGAGGCTTCACAGAGAAGGTGACTTTTGAGCACGGTTGTGCGAGAGGATATTTGCCAGATAGGCAAAAACAGGCATACCTGGTGGAGAGGACCACACCACTACAAGTCTTTAAAAACAGCACTGCTATTCTGGGAGCTGCAGGTAGTTCATCCTAATTGGGAAACTTTTGTTTTTGTTTTTTTTTTTGGGATGGAGTTTTACTCTTGTTGCCCAGGCTGGAGTGCAGTGGCTTGATCTTGGCTCACTGCAACCTCCACCTCCCCAGTTCAGGCGATTCTCCTGCCTCAGCCTCCTGAGTAGCTGGGATTACAGGCGCATGCCACCACACCTGGCTAATTTTGTATTTTTTTAGTAGAGATGGGGTTTCGCCATGTTGGTCGGGTTGGTCTCGAACTCCTGACCTCAGGTGATCCACCTGCCTCGGCCTCCCAAAGTACTGGAATTACAGGCATGAGCCACCACACCCGGCCGGGCAACTTTGAAATGAGAGAAATGAGGCGAGAGAGGTGGCAGCTGTGTCACAGGGGTTTTTCTGGGCTGTGGTGCAGTTTGGACTGTATCCCTTGTGCTGTAGGGGGACACTGAAGGGTCTTATAAAGGAAAATGACATAATGGGACCTGTGTTTGGAAAAAGGCAGCTCTGACCACCTTCTAGGGAAGGAGGCTGGGGAGCTTCTTCCGATCTTCTGGAAACAGGCAGGTTGTAGAAGACAAAGGTTCATTTCTTACCTGTTCGCCCAAGATACAGAAGAGAGGTTGATGGGCAGAGACTATCTGCAAAGGCCGATGACAAAGTCTGCTGCTTCTCCCCGGTCAGGAGGTCAATAACATACCAGATGTCCTGCTTTTTACCTGAAAGGACACAAAAACACACTGCCGTTTACACCATATGGAAAAAAGTATCGCTGCCAAACTAGCAGCCAAGATGCTCTGTATTGAGAGAGATAGACCTGAAATTCTTAGGATGTCATTTCTAAGGTGATGATATAAATGGTAATGCAGAGATAATAAAAATTCTTAGGTCCATAGGTCTTATAATAATTTAATAACCTAATCATGGTATACAAATTCCTCCAAACCTAATAACATAATTATAGTTTCAAAAAGTTCCCCAAACTTTCGAGTTAGATTTTATTGCTTTGATGAGTGGCTTTAAATATGAAAAGTCTTGCCTGTGAAGGGAAATCCTTTTCCCATGGACTGGGATCTATAGAAATACAGAAACGTGCCCAGGGGTTCATCTCCCTAATAACCATCATTCACATTTCTCAACCTCCCTACTGACCAGCCCCCATGTGAGAAGGACCTACAGTTACTGTTTATGACTATAATTAACTAGTACCTGGGACTGGTCAGTGGAGTTGGTTGCAACCTAATGCTAAGGATGTCAAGGTTGTCTCGGCCTCTGTTCCCAGCCAGTAAGTAATTCCCTGGCCTCGGGCCATACCCCTAATCTTGGTCAGCTGATTATGACAGGCAGACAGCACAGTAAATAACACTATATATTAAGAAAACCCAAAGCATATGTATCAATGGTATATACCCAACAGCATCCTAGCAATGGAGAGTCTGTAGCAAGGGCATCCAATGTGAAGGTCAACACAGTCACTGTGACGTGTATATTTCTATTTTGTAAAGCATGATCTCTGGTGGTCATTTTTATCTTCCTAACTTATTGGAAAAGTCTCCTGTTTTGGAGACTCTTAGAAGCAGAATATTGAGATGCTGGAGAAGGTCACAGAGCCTTTGAAAAAAAAATTTTTTTTTTTTTGAGACAGGGTCTTGCTCTGTCGCCCAAGGAGGAGTACAGAGGTGTGGTCACGGCTCACTGCAGCCTTGAACTCCTGGACTCAAGTGATCCTTTTGCCTCAGCCTCCCCATAGTTGAGACTACAGGCATGTGCCACTATGCCTGGCTCTTTTTTTTTTTTTTTTTTTTTTGAGATGGAGTCTCGCTCTGTCACCCAGGCTGGAGTGCAGTGGCATGATCTTGGCTCACTGCAACCTCCACCTCCCAGGTTCAAGAGATTCTCCTGCCTCAGCCTCCTGAGTAGCTGGGACTACAGGTGCGTGCCACCACACCCAGCTAATTTTTTTTTTTTTTTTTTTTAGTAGAGACAGGGTTTCACCGTGTTAGTCAGGATGGTCTCCATCTCCTGACTGCGTGATCCACCCAACTCGGCCTCCCAAAGTGCTGGGATTACAGGTGTGAGCCACCATGTCCAGCCACCTGGCTAATTTTTATTTATTTATTTATTTATTTTTTGAGACGGAGACTTGCTCTGTCGCCCAGGCTGGAGTGCAGTGGTGCAATCTCAGCTCACTGCAACCTTCGCCTCCAGGGTTCAAGTGATACTGCTGCCTCGGCCTCCTGAGTAGCTGGGACTACAAGCACGTGCCACCACACTTGGCTTATTTTTTGTATTTTTAGTAGAGACGGGGTTTCACCGCGTTAGCCAGGATGGTCTCGATCTCTCGACCTCATGATCTGCCCGCCTCAGCCTCCCAAAGTGTTGGGATTACAGGTGTGAGCCACTGCACCTGGCCTACACCTGGCTAATTTTTAAAAAATGTTTCTTCTGTAGAGACAGGGTCTCACTATGTTGACCAGGCTAGTTTCAAACTCCTGACCTCAAGCAAACCTCCTGCCTCACCCTCCCAAAGTACTGGGATTACAGTTGTGAGCCACTGCGCCTGGCCTATAATTTGCTAAAGCTATACTTCTAAAGTTCTAACAGATGTTGCATACATGTCTGCTCCACATGTGTGCAACTTACCCATGGATCGCAACTCTGTTCTCAATGACAAAATCATAATATGAGTATGATCTGAAGGTAGAGGAGAACAGAGTTAGGACCACGAACCTTTTCCATCTAGCATGACATAGCTGGTTACTTCAAGGACCACTAGAGTTTACATAACTCAGCTATTACTTTAATGGGTAGATTGGGCAACTACCATGCTCTTAAATATGTTTAATGAACTCGCTTAAGAGGCCACAGCACAAAGATGATGAGAAGACAATACCCTAAGCAGACTATAAGTGACGAATTGCTGGCAAAAGCTGGAAGACCAGATACGACACAGTGACATGGATGGTCAGAAGATTATCAGATGTTCCCAGGGCATGGCCCACAGAGAGAAAAATCTATGCCGATCGTTTCCTCCAAATTCCTAGGCTGGGAGTTCCTCATTCTGAAGGTGTGGAAGGAAGCAAGAGTCCCAGTGTCCTGAGCAAAACCTTAAAAGTCTGGCCTGCACTTGAGACCCAGAAATACACATAAAGCTCCTCGAGGCATGAATAGGCAATAAGCACTTTCAGTTCCTCAAAAAGAAAGCTGCTGTGTAAATACGGGCTATTATTACTACTATGATTTCAAGATAAATACAGCTCTCCTTTGTGTTGCAAATGCTTTTTTATTGACATTTTGGCAGCAACATGGTAAAAGAAAAGCAGGTGATCTGATGCTTTGAAAGCTGTGACCCCATAGGTATGAAGGCAGTTTATCTAGGCAAGCTATAAGTGCTGTTTTATCAAATATTCCGATAGCAGGAAATACTAAGAAAGCCCTATAATTAACAGGCAGAGCCTGGCTTTCCTTTCTTGGCCTAGACGATTGTATTCACTTTAAATTTCATCCATTTGCCACTGGGTATGTTGCAATCTTGGAATCTCAGGACTAAGTCAACACAGCAACCAAAAGCTTGTTAAATGAGTAACCATATTAATGATGTCAATTCTTCTCCCAAGCTGGGGGAGCCCTTTCTTAACTGGTCAGCTGACCCTGGGGAGAACAGCACCTGAAGCACAACCCAGGAAAGAAAGGGTTGGCAAGGCGGTGACTGCGCCCTCTCTCTCCACACGCCACTTTCCCAGATTCCGGGACTTACATCAAAGAGACACAAGTTTCAGAGCTGGAGACAGGAACTCTTACCCATGTAGAGGATTCCATCTGAACTTCGGCACGGGGATGCCTGCACCAATTCTGGGATGGTAAAAGGAAGTTTCTTTAAAAAAAAAAAAGAAAAGAAAAAAGTTAACCAAGTCTTGTGCAATTATTACAATTTTACCAGGCAGTCTGTTTCTATTACCTAATTCTGCTAAAAAGAGAGAAGCACTTTGCAGATGGGAGTTTTCCTAACTGAATACCAAGGAGAAGGGGGCACCCTATGCTTCCACATCTACTTTTTTATTTTTATTTTTTTGAGACAGGGTCTCATTCTGTCGCCCAGGCTGGAGTGCAGTGGCGCCATCTTGGCTCACTGCAACCTCTGCCTCCTGGGTTCAAGTGATTCTCCCACCTCAGCCTCCCAAGTAGCTGGGATTACAGGCATGTTGCCACTACACCCAGCTAATTTTCCACGTCTATTTTGACAAGCTCCCAGGTCCCTGAGCTCTGTAAACATCCACTCCTTTACTTGACACCATGTGCGGAGGCCCCTCAAGGTCTCCTGTCCAGGGTGCTTCCCAAGGGTGACACAAACCTTTTCTGAAAAGATTTATACAAATATGGAGAGTTATACATTCTTTGAAATTCTAAGAGTGGGAGAAAGAATTGTCCTGACTTGGAATACAGAGCCAGAGCTGGCTAGACGGAGTAAAATGACAGTGCTTTGTAGAGCCTCATCACGACATTGATGCTGAAGGGATGCACCAAGGTGCCAAGCTCAAGCTTCGACGGAAAGGAGAAGTCACCATTACAGGGGCAACACAAGAGTCTGAGGTGGAAAAGAGTTTTGATGTTTTCTTCAGTAAATAATTCACTATTGAAAAACAAGAAAAATTGAGACTTTTGGTTTTAAAGAGGAAGTTAAGATAGGCGCCAGGAAAAGAAACTCAAATGAATCCAAATGTTTCAACTGCATTTCATCATAAAACTGATTCTTCTGAGTCTACAGCTGACATCTGACGAGCCCTTTTGGTTAATGCTTGTTTCAGTATACTTTATTTTTAGAACATTCTGTGTTCTTGAAATTGTTCTATAGATACCTGCTTTTATAGAAACACCTCTACTGCATGGTCACCTTTTTCTCCAAGAAAGAAAACATTTCTCTCTAGCTTTAATAAGCAGAGCTTTGCATACTAAATAACTTGGATTTTCCCATCATCCCAACATTCAAACCAAGCCTCAGAGGAGGAAAAATGCTTCAGAGAGGCTGCAGTGACTGGGTTTTGCCACGTGTTTCTGAGAATCAGAAAGGCACTGCAGATCTTCCAGTCTTCTGGAGTCCTGTGGTCTCTGCTGAGCACTGCCACGGGTGCCCTGATTCAAGGCCCGAGCTTGGGAAACATTGTTTCTGGAGCTGCTAAACCACAAGCTGGGAAGAAGCACAAGGGAGTGATGAAGGGCATCCTCTTTTTTTTTTTGAGACGGAGTTTCGCTCTCGCCCAGGCTGGAGTGCAGTAGCACAATCTTGGCTCACTGCAAGCTCCGCCTCCTGGGTTCATGCCATTCTCCTGCCTCAGCCTCCCCAGTAGCTGGGACTACAGGCGCCTGCCACTGCGCCCGGCTACTTTTTTGTATTTTTTAGTAGAGACTGGGCTTCACCATGTTAGCCAGGATGGTCTCCGTCTCCTGACCTTGTGATCCGCCCGCCTCGGCCTCCCAAAGTGCTGGGATTACAGGTGTGAGCCACCATGCCCGGCTGGGCATCCTCTTTAAGAACCAACTCCAACACTAGAAGACTCGGCCCTGGACATATTCCTTCACTTCTCCATGCTGCTTCCACACCTCTAAAATGGGGATATCACCCACAGGGCTGCTGAGAGATTCCAATGAGATAACTTATACAACTCACTCACCCCAGTTTCTGGCAAACAAATTGCTTAAGAAATGGGGACTACAGAGCTGTGGAGAGAAACCAACGGAGAGCAGTGTTGAAGGTGAAATACACACAGCTCTATACAAGCTTGCCCTCCTCCCCTCTGTTTTGGTCACACGCATTCACAAAATAATTTTAAAATACCCAAGTTAAAGTCCACAATCCACTTATAGCCTAGACCAGTGGTTCTCATCCTCGGTTGCACATGAGAATTACTTGGAAGCTTTAAAAACTTCCTACTGATGCATAATACGCAAACAGAAAAGCACTCATCATCACACAGCTCAGTCAATTTTCACAAAGTGAACATACCCACGTAACCAGCATCCAGGTGAAGAAACAGAAGCCCCCCTCCTCTCTTGCCCCCCTTTCGAGCCATAACTCTCCAGGGTAACTATTATCCTAACTTCAAAACAGCAGAGACTCGTTTTTCCTGTTTTTGGCTTTACATAAGTGAATGGCAGTGTGTGACCTTTTTTGTCTGTCATGTTTTGCTCAACATCACACTTGTGAGTCATCCGTGGTGTGTGTCGTCATAGACTGTTGGTCCTCATCACCATGCATGCCTCTTCTAGAGTTTATTTTTCCACTCCACTGAGGATGTTATTTGGCCACCCTCTGCTTATTATAAATGGTGCTGCTGTACATTTGGGCACATGTCCATTGGTGAACAAATGTGCATTTCTTTTTTTTTTTTTTTTTTTTGAGACGGAGTCTTGCTCTGTCGCCCAGGCTGGAGTGCAGTGGCGCAATCTCGGCTCACTGCAAGCCCCGCCTCCCGGGTTCATGCCATTCTCCTGCCTCAGCCTCCCAAGCAGCTGGGACTACAGGCACCCGCCACTGCACCTGGCTAATTTTTTGTATTTTTAGTAGAGACGGGGTTTCACCGTGGTCTTGATCTCCTGACCTCGTGATCCGCCTGCCTCGGCCTCCCAAAGTGCTGGGATTACAGGTGTGAGCCACCGTGCCCAGCCACAAACGTGCATTTCTCTTGGGTCTGTAACCTAGGAAGGCATTACTGGGTCCTAAGGACTTTAGCACTTACTACCAAACAGTTTTCCAAGCCACTTGTGCCACCCTGCACTGCCGCCAGCAGTAGGTGAGAGTCCTGGTTGCTCCACATCACCAACACGTTTCCTTTTTCTACTTTCCTTGTTTTGGCCATTCTGGTGAGTAGCAGTATGGCACTGTGGCTTTAATTTGCATTTCTTAATGACTAATAAAATGGAACATCTTTTCATATGTTTATGACCATTTGGATATTCTCTTCTGTTATTCTTCCATTGGGCTGTCTTTTTTTAATGTACCATAGGATTTCTTCATATATTCTGAATATGAACTTTTGTTGGATGTGTATACTACAAATACTTTGTGGCCTCTTAATGAGGAAAAGTTCTTAATTTTAATATAATCAATATATTGATTTTTTCCTAAATTTATAGTGTTCTTTAATATCCTCTTAATAAATCTCTACTTACTCTAAGATCATGAAGATGGTTCCATTACTTTTTTTCTTAAAGCTTTATTATTTTGCATTTCACATTTAGATGTGTGATCTATCTGGAACTGATTTTATATGTGTTGTGGGGGGTAAGAGTCAAGACTTTTATTCCTATATGGATAGCCCAATTGACCTACACCACTTATTGCAAAAACACTGTAAGCTGGGTGGTGGTGGCTCACGCCTGTAATCCCAGCACTTTGGGAGGCCAAGGTGGGTGGATCGCTTGAGCCCAGAAGTTGGAGACCAGCCTAGGCAATATGATGAAACCCCATTTCTACCAAAAATACAAAAAATTAGCTGGGTGTGGAGATGTGCACTTGTGGTCCCAGCTACTCAAGAGGCTGAGGTGGGAGGCTGGCTTGAGCCTGTGAGACGGAGGTTGTAGTGAGCCAAGATTGTGCCACTGCATTCCAGCCTGGGTGACAAAGTGAGACCCCGTCTCAAAAGAAAAGAAAAGAAAAAAGAGAAAAGACAGGACACTGCAGTGTCACCTTTGTCATAAAGCAGGTGACCTGATGTCACCTGATATGTGTGGGCCTGTTTCTAAATTCTCTTATCTGGGGAGCTTTTAAAAAGTCCTGATGACTTAGATCAATTAAATCGGGACCTTCTGGGATTGGGCCCTATGTTCTAGGTCCTAATACTGTTTTTTCGAATTCCAGGTTATTACAATGTATAATTAAGGCTGAAAACCACTGGTTTAGATTCTCAAATGGAGATGAGGGTAGAATATCACATGACTCCCCTAAGGAGTCATCGGAAGGTGGGGCAGGTGGAGACAGCATTTCAAACTATATCTCTCCCTCCTAAGGTGAGGGTCACCAGTTAGAGCAAACCCTGTTCCTAACATTATATCCTCCAGTGTATGGGCTGGGCCATGAGAACCCGCTGGTCTGCATCCGTGTTTCTGAACTCTGGCACCACATTTAAAAGCTCATTTAGGAAGCTCTCTGAAAAGAATGATGCCCAGGCTCCTCTCTAGACCACATGAATCAGAATCCCCAGGGGTTGTTTTTAAAAGCTCCAGGCAGGAGACACAGTAAGACACTGTGCAGACACACTTAAGGACCGGTGGTCTAGAACCCCTGGAATACAAAAGCAGCTAAATATACTCACCGTCAGGCCTTCATTATTCTTGCTTCCAAGCGTATACAGGCTGCCATCATTAGGATCTGGGAGAAAGGCAGGCCTAGAGATTAAATAATAAATATCAAGGATAAATTACAGCCCAGGGCATGGAACAACATATCAAAGCCACGCAAACCCATGATGGAGGAACAGAGAGTGGAGGGTGGTTGTGTGTAGGTGTGTAAGTGAGTATATAAGACAATTCCACTCACTACTCTCTCTCACTTCAACCACAGACAAATAAAATACCCCTATGGTGGTATACACCATCCTCGAGTGGAGAAAAGTGGCCTGAAAGGAAAAATCATACAAAACCATAGAAGACAAATCATCATTTGGTCAAAGCACTCTGGATGAAGGCAAAATACGTGAAAAGGACCCAGCAAGTCCACTTTTCAATTTCTACATCAATTGTATATAGAACTTCAGCCATTAACATTTAATAGCATGGCATGGTACACAAACAGGTAGAACAAATCTGCTTTTAGTTTTCAAGAGATATTGTTTGTTTAACTGGAGGCAATAAAAGCAGACTCTAACAGCTTGACATCAGAGAGAACCCGCCAAGGGGACAGATCAAAGTCCCTCCATCAGTAGCTTCCCTTGAAGCAGATGTGAAGTGGTCCTTTGTCAAGTTAATCTGCTAAAGACTGAACTGTAACTACAGTCCCTCAGAAATCCTTGGCTGAATCGTTCCTTAGGTTGCGCCATCATTTAAGGCTCTTACAGACGCTATCCAGCTTTTACCCCAACACACACTCTGTAGTAGCAGGTCACATTCACCGTTTTTCTCCATGATATGACACAGCAAAGAGGAAGAGGTCCAGTGCCCCTGAGGACTTTGGAAGTTTAAGTTCAAAGCTCAACTTGAGTTTCATCTCAAATAAGCCTTTTTAAAACCACTACCCTTCTCCCCCAGGAAACTGACCACCTCCTCCTCAACACAGGCTTTCATCATATCACCTATAAGACTTTATATGTCACTCATTGTTATTCCTCAAACTTACACATATATGCACTCCCAGCAACTGGTCTCATAAACACTGATTGAATGAATAAGACTGAATTAAAGGGAAGTACTGAGCAAATCAGAAAACTTACTCTTCCACATGTGTTGGGACCTGCAGGACTGGATCTGTGCAAAAGAACAACAAAGGCATCATCAGAAACATCCCAAAATGTCAAGATTCCCAGAGGCTTCCCAGGACCAGGTCAAGTTGTACCAGTAATAACTTTCTCCCTCATGTTAACCTACATGGGCTAGTGTACATGAAGGTTATATGCACTTTTGCATCATCGTGCATATCTTTTAGAAAACATATCCACAATGATGCAAATGTAAGCTCTTGGATAGTCACTGAGGCTGGATAGAGAACTGAGACCGGAACAGAACTGCTTTCAAGAAACTTGCATATAACTTGGGGGATGGATGCAGAAGGAAGAACCAGTTACCACACACAGTGGACAAGGGGTCAGAGCATCACTACCTGACACCTCAAGGACTTCTAAAACCGAAATCATTACCTTGTCCCATGCCTGGAGTAGCTCTACATATTCCCATTAGGAAAAGTAAAACTGGTTTAAGAACTGACTTCAATTGGCTAGTAAATGGACACACCTCTTTGGAGCAGCAATTCTAGAGCCTCCAAGTGTTCATTCCCTTTGGCCCCCCCATTGCATTTCTATAAAATCTAATTTAAAGATAATATAAACTATAGAAAATGGCTTTTGTACAAAGATGTGTACGTAGCAGCATTACAAATGACCTACCCAATAATATGGTTAAGTTATAGAATGTCCACTTGGCAAAAAATTAAGGCTTCTAAGAGGGCTAATAAAATTTTAAGACATATACAAACCTATGCTATTATGTTCAGGAGAAAAGATAACATTGTACATAGAGTATTAATGCAACTACGGGGAAAGGCTTCAAGGTACCTAACTAGATGGAAAGATCAAAAATGCTAATTGTAAGTTATCCTTGTTGGAAATGTAACTTCCCCCAACCTTTTCTATATCGTAAAATTTCTGCAAGAGCAGGCATTACTTTTTAAATTGAGAACATGTTTTTTTCTCTAAGTCAATTCTACATTTGCAGCAATTAATGGCAGAATTTTCCCTCGCTAGATTTTCCTGGGCACAAAGCAAGAGGAAGCTCCTGATTCCAGGGGCAGATGGTAGTGGCAGTGAGAGAGCATGAACACTGGCACAGCAGTACTGTGTAGTGACAGATCTAAAAGTCCGCAGGCAGGAGACTCACAGCGATGAGGTACTTCCAGCAACCAAAACCCCACAGCCATGCTGTACACAACTTGAACTCTGGGGGCAAGAACAGCAAGTATTCTTATATGATTTTGTATGCAGAATTCCAGACTCTGTAGGCTCTGCTTATGGTGACAGACAGCTGTCCAATCCATCCAATTATTGGATGAAGGAAAATCTTTTAAGTCTTATCATACGTTGACTTTGCTTAAAAGCCCAGCTCCTATACAAAGGCATATGGTGTTCACAACAACAGAGGTACACACACCATATGTGGCCTGTGGGCAGCAAACAAACAATTCACTAAACCAAAAACACTTTAGGAAACAGGAAGAACTTTCAGTCAGTAAGCATATGTTTATCTTTCCCATTAATCACCTCTCGGTACACTCTCACAAACAGACTGATGCAAGAGACAGGAAATAAAGGCACACCACACTCATCCCACTGAAACAAGCTAGTCAAGGTGCAATAACCCAGTTATTTTAACACCGACCTGAAGCCATGCAAGCCAAGAAGAGCAAGAATATCATATTCCGAAGAAAACACGGCAGTAAAATGGCATCTTTTTTGTTTGTTTCAGCCACTTAAAGGTATTACAGATAAACGCAGATTAAGAGGACATGGCCAAATTCCAGCAATTCACCAGAAATAAGACATGGAGACCAACATGATTTAAATTCCTATTCATAACCTGATCTTTACTGTACAGTGTTTGCTCAGTCTCACAGACTCGTCTTCAGATGCAGATTTTCCTGGTTTTCTACAGCTTATCCACTGGTCACCTGACACTGAGGCCTCAGGTCCCAAGATGTGCCCTGTATCAGGAAGGTTCCAGTTAAGATTCAGGACATCGGCAGGAGACAGGGGAAGATTCCTGGGACAACTACATTGGTGTTTAAGAACTGTGATTTTTTTTTTTTCTAGGCTTAGGAGAAGACAAACTCCAGTAGGAGGACCTTACGGTCATCCTAGCATTTCCCATCCACTCAGTAAAATAAGCACCTGGAATAAGCCTCTTCAAAGTTGCAGGCCAGGTAAAGACACAATCAATTATTAAGACAGTTCTGACAGAGGCAGACACACTGCTGCTTGGCTTCTGAAATGTAACAATGACCTAATTCTGTAAATGTTTTTCTTTAAGAATCATCTGAATTCGAGATTTGCTTTAAAATACTACAGAAAATAATTATATGGGGGCGGGGAGGGCAGATAAAACAAAAAGTGGCAGGCTGTTGATAACAGTTAAAGATGAGAAATGGAAACACTGGAGTGTTATTTTACTACTCTCTGTACACAGGCTTAAATTTTTTCATATTAAAAAAGCTTAAAGAGAAAATTATCTTTGAAAAGTCAGCAAAAATAAAAACAAAGAGCATTATCTGAAAATGTGCAATAAAAGAGTAACATGAAAAAGTGGTTTTGATTTAATAATGAGAACTACTATCAGGTAAGATTCTTGCTTTTAAAAAAAAAGTTTTCAGCCATGTGAAAAGAAACACTGTCCTACCTGTAGGGATGTAAACAAATACTGCTGTAAAATAAGCTACTATCTATATGGGGCCCGATAAGAATAAAAGCCAGTGTCACCAAGTTGTTTTACTTTCAGAAAAAAAAGTTGGGGGGCAGTTACTTCACAAGTATAAAAAGTGGCTGTTATGTAAGGTAAAGGTAAGGTTATCTGGTAAAGGTAGAGATATGGGAAAATATAGCTGAAATCAAGGTCTGGTCTCCCAGGATTAACACGGGAAAGAAACAAACCTGCTCACTGATCCCCTGGGAGCAGCCACTGGCCTCAACTCCACTCCCCGGCCCCCATCGTGTGTCCAGCTGAGGCCTGGAATGGCACAAGCTTTACACCTGCAGGAACTGACATCCTGGGTGAGGTCACAAGATGCTCATTGCTAGGCTAATCTAAATCACCTCTTTAAGCTCAAATGACAAAACAGACATCCACATCTTTCCTTTGTCCAAGTTCATAAGGGTAAAGTTTTAAACATTTCTGTCCCCCAAAGCAGTGAATTTTTGTCCCCACTCCCTCCTCCACACAGGGAGGAACATTGCCAGCTTCTCCCTTCAGCCTTTCTTCTCACTCAGAGAGCACATGCCTCTTTATAACTTCCACCCTAACCACAGTGGGGTTCTAGGCTCCCCTCTCCCGGATCCTCTCTCTGGATCAACTGGACACGCCCACTACTTCCCACCAACCCCTCAGCCTCTGCTTGCCCAAGTCACGCCGTCTGTCTTTTGCCTCAGACTGGCTTCTACTTCTGACAACCGTATTTTATTAACAGTACCACCATTCTCCTAGAAGAGAGCCATGACTCAAATGACACTGTTAACGCCTATTTCTCCCTAACACATGCTATCAGTTGCCAAACTCTGTGGTCTATTTCGATGCCAATCATAGTTCTGTGTCCTGTTCAACACCATTGGAACCTTTTGTCTCTCAAGCCTTCCCTCCTCTCCTAATCTGTGTGGCCTTTGGAATCAGACAAACCAAGGCGTAAATCCTGGCTCTGCCAATCACCAGCTGAGTGACCTTGGCAAAGTTACTTAAGCTCGCGGAGCCTCAATTTCCTCATCAGTAAGGAAAAAAACATAGAGATAACATCAACCTCATGGGGCATCTCTATGTGGATTAAATGTTTGTCAAGATGGTAAGTCAGTGCCTTGACACTGAGTGATCCTTTTAAAGGTATAAATCAGATTAAGCTTCTCTGTCAAAATCCTTTGGTGGTTCCCCATCTCACTCAGTGAAGGCCAGTGTTTACACAGTGGCTCATAAATCCCAAGCAGTCCCTCCCTTTCAACCTGTCACCCCTTAACAATCTCCCACTATTTCCCACACACTCCATTCCAGCCATGCCGGCCTCCAAGTATTCAACAAGCACCGCCAGGCCTGCCCCTGCCTCGGGACCTTTGCACTGGCTGTTCCTCTGCCTAGGTCTTTGATCAACTGTTGCCACCTCAGAGCGGTCTTCCATGATCACCTCCTACTGCCCAGGATTTCCAACCCTTCTTCCCTGCTTAATTTTTCTCCATGTCACTTACCACCTCTGTAGTTCTGTATATTTTATTGCTTACTTAATGCCTGACTCTGGCCACTGAGGGTTGGGATTTATTTTTTGTTGTCTGCATCTTCCCAAGGATCTAAAACAATACCTGACACACAGGTGGTAACCAACGTATTTGCTGAATGGAGTAATTAAGTGTCATTTCCTGTCTTAGTCTGTTTGTGTTCCTATAAAGGAATACCTGAGGCTGGGTAATTTATAAAGAAAAGAGGTTTATTTGGCTCACGGTTCTGCAGGCTGTACAAGAAGCATGGCACTAGCATTTGCCTCTGATGAGGGCTTCTGGCTGCTTCCACTACTGGCAGAAGGCAAAGGGGAGCCAGAGTGTACAGAGATCACAGGGGGAGAGAAGCAGTGAGAGGGGAGAAGGTGTCAGGCTCTTTTTAACAACCACCTCTCACAGGAATTAATAGGGTGAGGACTCACTCACTACAGTGAGGACAGTGCCACGCCATTCATGAGGGATCCACTCCCAAGACCCAAACACTTTCCATTAGGCTCCACCTCCATCACTGGGAATCAAATTTCAACATGAGGTTTGGAGGGTCAAATATTCAAACTAGAGCAGTTTCTTTCCTACTTCTGCTCTTGGCCAGCCTGGAAATCCATTGTTGATCACTTTTAATAATCCAGCAGATAAGCTCTACTCACCCTGAACCCAGGATCTGCATAGCAGTCCCTGTTCCTCCACCCAGGCTTCTGAGCACAGCTGTAGAAAACACTGCGATCATTTATGGAGATACCATCATACATAGTATCTCCATGGTGTGGCCAGCTAGGCCCCTGCCACTAGGAGATCCTGGCTGACTCTGTTCTCGCCCTTGTAGCCGATATTTCAAACTACTCCTTGCCTCAAGGTCCCTGTCTCTCCACAAATGACTCTGCCTTCCGTGTCATAGGGGAAATTAAGGGAGACTGAGTGAGCTTGCTGCAACTTCCTACCCTTTGCCTTCTACATTTGCCCAGCTCCACCCTTCCCTTCACATCTCTATAAAGGGACAATGCTTTTATCTTCATGCTCATAGATTTTTCACACTCACATCTAGATCCTGTCTCCAAGGATCTTCAACTCCTCCTTTGCCTATAAACACAAAAACCTCTTGGCTCTGCCCGCTCTTCTGCACTCTCCTTTTCCTCCAAAATGCATCCATTTTAAGTTTACAGTTCAATGAATCTTGAAAAACACACACACCCATGTAGCTATCTTCACCATGAAGATACAGAACATTTCCATCACCCTAAAACATTTTTTCACATCCTTTTCGATTCAGTATTTCCAAATCTTGCTCCAGATAAGTACCAGTTCATTAGTTCATTTTGTTTGTTCTAAAATTTCACAAATGACCACGTCATAGATACTCATTTGTGCCTGGCCTCTTTACTTCACATGTCTTGGAAATTCATCCATATTGTTGTGTGTATCATAGTTCGCTCTTTTTTATTGCTGAATAGTATTCTACTGTAAGAATTTACCACAATCTGTTTACCTATTTACCTGCTGAGGGACATTTGAGTTGCTTCTATTTTTTTGGCTGGTGTGAATAAAGCTGCTGTGAACATTTGTGTACGAGTCTTTATTTGGACCTATTTTCATTTCTTTTTTTTCTTTTCTTTCCTTTTTTTTTTTTTTTGAGATGGAGTCTTGCTCTGTTGCCCAGGCTGGAGTGCAGTGGCACAATCTCAGCTCACTGCAACCTCCACCTCCTGAGTTCAAGTGACCCTCCTGCCTCAGCCTCCCAAGTAGCTGGGACTACAGGCATGTGCACCACACCCAGCTAATTTTTGTACTTGTAGTAGAGACGGGGTTTCACCTACTGGTCAGGCTGGTCTTGAATTCCTGACCTCGTGATTCACCCGCCATGGCCTCCCAAAGTGCTGGGATTATAGGCGTGAGCCACCGTGCCCGGCCTATTTTCATTTCTTAAAACAAGGAGGGGGACTGACTGCATCATATTGTTTACATTTGACAAAAAATTGACAAACAGTTTGCAAAAATGGTAGTACTGTTTTATATTTCCACCAGCAATGTATTAGAGATTCCTATGGAATTTTTAGAATGTTGATTCCTAGGTTCTTCCCCCAGGAAGCTGGCTTTGTAGGTAGAGACAAGGAATTTGCCTTTATAACCCAAGCTGGGTGATTGATCCATGTGGGGAAACTACACTGCTCCGAATCCTCTGTTCCACCTTCCTGCCTTCTTATCTTCCTCCACTCACTGCCCTCTGGTCCCTACCCTCAGAATAAGATCAGAACTACCACTGCCAAGTTCCCCTGATCAAAACCAACACTTGCAAATCCTCCACATGGCATCTGAGGATGTTCTCCCTTGGACTCCTGACCCAGTCCCACTTGCAACTGCTATGGGTGTCTCAGCCCAAGGCCACACCCCCAGGACCTGCTCCTCAGTTCACATTCCCCACATTGGCTGGTGGGTCCCACTTCCACCCAGTCACACAGTCTAGAAACTCAGAAAGTCCCCAAACCAGTCCCTTTTAAGTGTACCTCTAGCAGTGACTGTAAATGTTTTGGGTTGGCCCTTTTGAAAAGTATTTAAGGGAGAGGGACGGGGATTACCCCGCGTTGATCATTATTGAAGCTGGGTGCTGGATACATGGTTTCATGATACTACTCTCCTTACTTTGGGGTATGTATAAAGTTTTTATAAAATGAAAAGTTAAAAGAAAAAAAAAAAGCTAAAAACAGAAGCTATTTAAGGCAAACATCTGCAATAGGTTGGAAAGAATGGCCTGTTCCTCCTACTCTCACCTGTGGCATAATTCTGAAGAGCCTGCTCTTCCAGTTGCACGGGGCACAGAGAGACTGAAGGGAAACCCATGTTAAGAGCATGAAGGACCCTGTCAGGACCATCTCAGCCTTCCCTAAACGCAGGGTTGGCAAAATTCGTGAGGGCCTGGGGAAAACATGGGGTGATAAGTCAGCTGAACAGAAAAATGTCTTTGACGCAATCAACCAAAATTTAAATAATCGTTTCAAACCAGACTTCGAGATTGACGGCCTCTCTCTGGAGGTAGCTCTGGGCAGACTTCCTTCCACGTAGGAAGAAATAAGATCCCTTTGATTATAGAAGCCACAAGAACAGGTTGCTCACTTGACTGGAGCTCAAGGAGCCTTGCAAGATCCTTCTCTTCTCTTTCCCAGATGAGTACGGGTATTTCCGGAACATACTGCTTTTGCTTTTCCGGTGGAATCTAGATGACCTCTGGCTTTACTGCCCTCCTCCACCTTGTTCTTTCTGACCCCATCTGACCACCCTTCTGACCCCCATAACGCAGCAATGGAAATCAGCTCTCTCTTCTGTACAGCTAAGATATCACCACGCAGTTAGAAAGTCCCCAAACCAGTCCCTTCCAAGTGTACCCTTACCAGTGATTTTAAATGTTCTGGGTTGGTATTCAAAATACCTTTTGAAAGGTATTTAAGGACCCAGAGAGCAGAGATGAAGTCTCAACTGCTTTATAGCCTGTGTAATCTGCTACATGTACACACTCCCATTCCCCCGAGGAGGAAAGGGACTGACAACCCTGCTACTAGTAACTTTCTGTTGAGATGCACCAAACACATCTCAGAAACAACTGTCAGATATCTGCTTCAGCTGGGTTCTTTGTTAAGTGTCATGCAGGATAAAGAACGGAGCTTATGGTTTGAGTTAAAAAGCTAATGTATGTGAACCATACATAACGAACTGCTAGAACATGGGGCACGCACCACAGGCTTTCTTAGGTGGGGACCGGAATACTCGGAGCAGAAAACCCTCATAAAGGCAGCCGGCCTCGAGCACAGGGATGACAAGACAACATGAGTGAAAAACTGTCACTGTGTTCACGGTACAGAGGACGCAGGCTCAGCAAGTGTGACATGTTCCTCCTGAGGAACAACACAAATGAGGCTGGACTGCAGGCAGTGACACCATGGGGAAGAAAGCCTTGAAAACTTTGTGATGTGGAATGTTGGGCACTAGAGTCCAACTGGAAGCCTCTGAGAAAAAGAGGAATGTGGGCTGGGCACGGTGGCTTGGGCCTGTAATTCCAGCACTTTGGGAGGCCGAGGTGGGCGGATCACGAGGTCAGGAGATCGAGACCATCCTGGCTAACACGGTGAAACCTCATCTCTACTAAAAATACAAAAAATTGGCTGGGCGTGGTGGCAGGCATCTGTAGTCCCAGCTACTCAGGAGGCTGCGGCAGGAGAATGGTGTGAACCTGGGAGGCGGAGCTTGCAGTGAGCCGAGATCGCGCCACTGCACCCCAGCCTGGGCGACAGAGTGAGACTCCGTCTCAGAAAAAAAAAAAAAAAAGAGGAATGTGACACAGGGTGAGCATCTCAAATCCGAAAATCCAAAATCTGAAATGTTCCAAAATCTGAAGCCTGAGCGCCAATGTGATGTGCAAAGGAAATGCTCACTGGAACATTTTGGGTTTCAGATTTTCAGATTTGAGATGTTCAACTGGTAAATATAATGCAAATATTCCAAACCTAAAAAAGTCCAAAATCAGAAACACTTCAGGTCTCAAGTATTTCGGGTAAGGGATACTCAACCTGTACAAGTCCTCTGAAGGCAAGTTAGACAGGCGGGCATTGAGGCACAAAATGAAGGAAAAAAGGGAGAAGGAATCACAAAGGTGCTGCAACAGACAGACCCAAGCCGGGGAGGAGGGGAGTCAGAAACAGACAGGAGGGAAAAGAGTGTCAGCAAAACTGAGCCCTGTCTAGATAAATGCAGTGGGAGAAAGGAACGAGTTAAAGGTGACATGGAGATTTTAACCCTGGCTGACAGATAACAGTGAAACTAGAAAGGCGTAGTCTGAATGAGGTAAACAACTGCTATTTTCTCAAGAATGTGCTTAAGGTTCTAATATTGTTTTCTCATTTGAAAAAAAATTACTGGCAGAAACAAAGCCATTCCACCCTTCCTTAACTCAAACCTTCAGTCTCCCAAATATGTTTCATACATTCGAGTGGCCCAATTAGGGAGTACTTCTCCCCAATGGCAGCTCATTCCTTCCCTCCAGAGAAAACGCACTTCATTAACCTAAGCCATAAACTCCCATTAAAGCTGTTAGGGTCCAAATTGTAGGACAGAAAGTCTCAGACATTCTTTACAGTTCAGCTTTCATGAGGAAAGCATTTTTTTTTAAAGACGTCTAATCAAAAGCTCCTCAATTTCTAATCTCAGCAGAAGTGGAAAAGGATGTAACAAGTTTTCTTAGGAGGTAACCTCCATTAAGTCACGAAATGTCACCTTTGGCAAAGACGATCATGTAGAAATGACCAAGTAATCCGGAAAACTGCCCATATTAAAAGCAGCTGAAGTCTACTGCGTTCTCATTTATCTCTACCTTGGCAGAAGTAACTCAAGCCAAAAAACACACTGAACGTTATAATCCATCATGAAGGCACTGAAGACAATTCAACACTACAGCCTGTGTCCAAATGCCTCTCAGGATGTCATAACTTCACAGAATTCATTCCTGAGTGATGGGGTGCCATCAAACCAGACACTCAAAAGTGAACAAAGGGACAGGTAACTAAGTCACAGACAAAATAAGGCACTTTATCCATGTACTTCAACAATCACAACCATATTCCAACACACACCAACCAATGATGCAAAGACGACCCATCAGAGCTGAGATCCACGCTACTGCGTGTGTGGCAGCTGCTAAGAGGAGCCATCCGAAATGAGAAATGCATTACTTTGAGGCAAGTCCCAAAAACAAGGGAAGAAAGTGAGTGGGGGTGCAGGTGAACAAGGCTAGATACAAACCAGTCCCTGTTGAAGCTGAGTGATGAGTACATGGAGGTTCTTTATATAATACTTCTACATTTGGATATGTTTTAAACCTTCTATGTTTAAAAGTAAAATACAAAAAAAGAAAGAACCAACACATTTTCAAGATGCTCAAAAGTAAAAACAGGTTTCTCTCACAGCCCCTTGCATAAAACTTAATTTTCAATCCTTCACAACAATGGAGAGGAAATAAACACCTTTCTTATACTTAAGCAGTGAGGGTAAAAAGGTAGATGATGCATATTGTAAGCCTAGAAAAGTTCTTGAGAGAGAAAACAGGTTAGATCTACTAACAAAACATCATCACTTTTCACAATTTCCCCTTCTCATGTTTCCATTGCACTTCTGAAGATGGATCTCCAACTCTTCCAGAGTCACACACACTGCCTAAAGCGCAGGACAGAAAAACCAACCGCCAAAAGCCATGCAAAACTCAAGATCAGAAACCAGAACCGGAAACTGTCATGACTATGACACAAGCAACAAATGATTCATCCTGAGAAAGCGGTCAAGTCCCATCTGTTTCTCAGGACTCCCAAAAGACGTCCGGGCAGAAGAGTTCTGGGACCCGAGTCAGCATCAAGTGCCTCGGACATTTACTGAGCATCCTGGCTACCCAGCGCCCAGCAAGGAGGTAGAAATCCACTAGGAAGCAAATGAGAACAAAAATTCACAACGCAAGCCAGAAGTGCCACAACAGAGGGTGCAGAAAAGCACCTCCAAAACCCAGACAAAAAAGGGGCTCACCCTGCTTGAGAAGCCAGGGAGGTAACCTGGGAAGGGGTCTTCACAGATGAACAGGAGCTTGTCTAACACTGCAGGCTGCTGGTGGAGAGGGAGCATGAGCAAAGGCCAGAGGTCTCCAATGCCTGGCAAGGAGTTACATGGCTGCAAGTAGGGCACCTGCTGGGCAGCGGAGGGAGCCCAGGGAGTTGGCAGGGGGCGGCGGTGAGAGACCACGAATGGCCTTGCACATGCACTAAGGAGCTTAGACTTGACCCTGTGGAGCAGCACTTCTCAAACTAGCAGTGGTGAAGGGCCAGTTGTTGAAATGGCCAACCCATCATAGATGATGCTCACGCTCCCTGTTTGTCCTTTCCTCATCATTCACAGGTAACATAGCACACACACTGGCGCAGGCACAACACCACCACTATAGACAACACCAAGAGCATTTCAGCAGGCAGGGGCACAGCTAGGTCCAACTGGTCTTTTTGGAGGGTGTATCTGAGGGCAGTGTGATGAGTGAACGAGAGGGTTAAGGTGCGGGGGGCATGGATGGTGGTCAGGAGGCTGCTGCATTCATCTAGGAAATGAATGCCAAGAGCCTTGCTAAGGCACCAGCAATCGGGCCAGAGAGGAGGAGTCAGGTTTGCAGGGTCCTTCCCAGTCTACATGACAGGGCTTGGTGACCACTGGGCATCAAGGGGGAAGTAGCACAGCATAGTTCTGTTTTCTCTAGTTTCTATACTGCTTGGCGGTGATTCTTTCGGCACAGGGAGGAACTGTGGCAAGAGGCACATGTTTAGAAAGAGATATTCATGTGAGAATAAAATTGTCTTCAAATTTCAAATAACTTTGTTCTGACTCTTCCCTCCTAAGAAATCTCCAGTATTATGTCCTGTTTTGTTCACCTGCTGTATACTCAGAACCTGGAGTAGTATCTGGATAGCTTTATAATTTATCTGAATGTCCACTCAAGGGACATCTCAGGAGTCTGGGCCCAGCTGGCTAGGAGAGTAGTCATATTGCATATTTAGCAGATTTTCATGATTAGTAAAGAATGGTTCTAATTTGACCCAGCCCTTCGTGCCTGCTATTATTGGAAAGGAGACAGAAAAGAATGGAGCCGGGTTGCTACAGAATAACCTGTAATTTGATGGGGATTTGAGTGTTAAAAATCAGCATTAACTAGTATTTTAAGGTGAGCTCAAGAAGCCCTACACCAGCCCTGGAAATACTAAAGAAAGTCCTCTCGACTCCATCAGGCCAAAGCAAGCTAATCTAAAACAAAACATGGTGGCAACATTCTCAGTTTGCGTTTGGTCTAAAAGTACAGAGATGAAATATATTCAACTCTATTCACTGGTGAGGTTTTAGAGAAAGACAGACTACAGTTACAAAATCAGTGCTTAGAAGGATGGCCCCTAAAGTAAAATGTCACAACCCAAATGAGTTCCAGAAAACAAAACGCATTTTCTCTATTAGGCATAATTTGCCACTATGGTGTAAGAAACCACCATTGCTGGGAACTACAACACGTTTGGCTGAGGAACAAAAGCACCTGCCAAACCACCATAGAAAGCAAAAAAAAAAAAAAAAAAAAAAAAAAAAAAATGCCCTGTTGGTTGGCTCCTGAAAAAAGTAAACAGCCAAATGGAGTTGCAGGCCTCTATTCTCAAGAACCCCAGTTTGGTGAGTTAAAGGTATGTGTTTGCATCAGCAAGTTTATTCCATTCAACTCTGAATCCCTCTTTGAGACTCAGACCCAAGCTTGTATCCTCTCTTGTCTGGACTAGTGCAGTACACCCCTGCCTGGCCTCCCAGTTTCTTCCTGGGCCCATCTGTTCAGTTTCAACACAGCACTTGTTGATCTTGTAAAGTGGAGGCCATGTGCTTTATTCTGCTCAGACTACTATAACAAAATACCATAGACTAGGGGGCTTGAACAACATTGAACAACAGAAATTTATTTCTTATGGTTCTGGAAGCCGGAAGTCTGAGATTGGTTTCTGGTGAGGGCTGTCTTCTTGGCTTGCAGACGGCCACCTTCTCACCATGTCCTCACATGGTGGAGAGAGAATGAGTGAGCTCTGGTCTCTCCCTTCTCATAAGGACACTCATCCATCCTAAGGGCCCCACCTTCATGATTATCTCCCAAAGGCCCCATCTCAAAGTACCATTACACCGAGGGCTAGTGCTTCAGCTTATGAATGGCAGTGGAAGGATGACACAAACATTCAGTCCAGAATAACAGGGCACGTTGCTCCTTGCCTCAGGTTCCTCTATTGGCTGAGAAAAAGCCAATGTCCTCACACCAGCCACTAGGCCCTACACCAGTGGTATCCATAGGGAGAGCACAGCTCCCTAGGGAATGCTTGAGAAATCGATGAAGGTATTTTCTGTTGGTCACAGAGACTAGCGGACTTTACAGACACTAAGTGTGGGGGACCAGGGATGCTAGTGGTCCTGCACAACCAAGGATTGCCCTGCATCTGCACGCCACTCTGATGTCCTGCCAGACATTCTCATGGGCCAAAACCCTTTATTAGTTATCCGAGCCTATAGTCTGTTTTACACATAAGCACAAATGTACTTTTTCATAATATATAGAATTTTCTTGGAACGTTAACTACTGTGTAAGGCAGGTAAGGCTGTACTTCTTTTGTTTGAAACACTACCAAGAACAGTGCACCATCTTGGAAATCCAGTTGCCATGGCTATGGTGGTAAACTATCCTGCACTTGTCTCCATTTGCATTAACAGGCACAGCATTTGTTCCTGGGGGGAGTGTCAGCGTGTGTCCAAGCATTTACATGTTATATCTATGTGATTAAAAAATACTTTCCTATTATTTGTTTTAGATTACCAGTTCGGTAATATGTTTATTTCTTTTTGAAACTGTGTATATGTAGTTTACTGACTATAAATTTTGTTTCAGTAAGCATCTTTATAGTACATGTGAAGTAAAGGAAGTGCTGGGTCCCTCCTGCCCTGTATGACTGGCCCATCTCTCTCTGAGCTGATCTCCACCCGCCATAACTCTGTGCTCCTCCTCTACCGTGCCAGGGACGCTCCCACCCTTCCTTCTTTTTTTTTTTTTTTAAGGACACTCCACCTTTGACCCACTATGCCGGCTGTCTACGAGACTCCCTTGTCTCCTTGAGCTCCTGCTCAAATGACACCTTCTCAGTGGAGCCCTCCCTGTTTAAAACTGCAGACTCCCACCCCAACCTGGCACTGCCCATTCCATGTCCCCACTTCATTTTTTCTCCAAACCTCTCGTTACTAATAAGTAACTGATTTCCTGTTTTACCACTGGAATGAAAGCTCTATGACAAAAGGGTTTGCTTGTTTTGTTCACTTGCTGTATCCTCAGGACCTAGAGTAGCATCTGGATACCTTTATCATTTATCTATATTTAACAATTTAGAAAAACGTTGAAATCTTTAGTTATAACCACAAGATTAAAGTTAAACTGAAAACTCAGGGTATCTACACATTGCCATCTTTAATCTTTGTATAGAAATGTAAGTTAAGGCCACTGGTATCCAGGTCTAAACTAAAACATGCCAGTTTATTCTTAGAAAAACAGACTTAGATCATCATGAATACTACTGGAAATTATTAGGCTGGGCACAGTGACTCACATCTTTAATCTCAGCAGTTTGAGAGGCAGATCACTTGAGGCCAGGAGTTTGAGACCACCCTGGCCAACATAGTGAAACTCCGTCTCTACTGAAAATACAAAAATTAGCCAGGCATAGTGGTGCATGCCTGTAATCCCAGCTACTCAGGAGGCTGAGGCATGAGAATCACTTCAACCTGAGAGGCAAAGGTTACAGTGAGCCAAGATTGCACCATTGCACTCCAGCCTAGGCAACAGGGGGAAACTCTGTCTCAAAAAAAAAAAAAAAAAAAAAAAAAAAGAAAAGAAATTATTAGACCTTAATTGGATTTCTCTAATTCTTCCTTTAAGTGTCTTGTAACTCCTCCTCCCTAGTCAGTCACTAGATTCTACTGATTCTATTTCTGGCTTGCCTCTCACCCTTCCCATCCCTCCTCCCTTTCCAGGTCTGCTTCCTGTCTCTAGTCATCCCACACACAGCTGCCGGAGTCATCGAAAAGTGAGCACCTGTTGAGTCACTCACCTGTTCAATCACATTAACAGCTCCCAATTTCCTGTTCAGTCAGATGCAAACGCCAAAGTGCTCCCGTAAGGTTCAACATCCCCTTGTAATCCTCCCTCCCTCTACCTGGAAACGCTAAGCTCCTGCTAA
Source organism: Nomascus leucogenys (assembly GCF_006542625.1). Classification (NCBI taxonomy): domain Eukaryota; kingdom Metazoa; phylum Chordata; class Mammalia; order Primates; family Hylobatidae; genus Nomascus; species Nomascus leucogenys. The sequence goes on from NC_044399.1 coordinate 59,293,243, forward strand.
ACAGGATCAGCTCCTGCACCCTAGACCTGCTGCCTCCTTTGCTCTTCTCCAGGCCTCACTCCCGACTGAACTCAATTCATCCACCAGGGCTTACCTCCGACACCCCACTTCACAGAGCCTCCTGCCCTCCAAATGGATGTGGGCCCACAGCACATTACTAGTCCCTCTCATGAGTGGTTACAGGACTCGGCTGTGTTGAAGTCCTGTGTTCTTATATTTTCACCATGGGTTTAGACCATGGGCTTCTTGAGGACAAGGTCTGCCTTTTTCATTTTGGTGTCCTATAGAACAGGGGTCCCCAACCCCCGGGCTGTGGACCCATACTGGTCTGTGGACGGGTCCATGGCCTGTTAGGAACTGGGCCACACAGCAAGAGGTGAGCAGTGGGTGAGCAAGCAAAGCTTCATCTGTATTTACAGCCGCTCCTTGTCACTGGCATTACTGCCTAAGCTCCACCTCCTGTCAGATCAGTGGCAGCATTAGATTTTCATAGGAGTGTGAACCCTATTGTGTACTACGCATGTGAGCGTAGTGTGGCATGTTTCCTATGAGAATCTAATGCCTGATGATCTGTTATTGTTTCCCATCATGCCCAGATGGGACCGTCTAGTTGCAGGAAAACAAGCTCAGGGCTCCTACTGATTCTACATCATGGTGAGTTGTATAATTACTTCATTCTACATCACAATGTAGTAATAATTATAGAAATAAAGTGCGCAATAAATGTAATGCACTTGAGTCATTTCAAAACATTCCCTGTCCCTGCTCCCCCGGTCCACAGAAAAACTTCCACGAAACTGGTCCCTGGTGCAAAAAAGGTTGGGGACTGCTGATACACAGTATCTCTCACATTCTAGGTTCTCTAAATACACATTCAATTGAGTTAAAAAGAGGCAAATTCTTTCAGTTCTAAGTTAGAAGAGAAAACAGGTTAATTCTTATGCTTGACTAAGTAATAGGACACAGTTTTGTTGGATACAGATGACATTACTTGCAGAAATGAAGACTTAGAAAAAATCAACTTAAAGCATTATGTGCAGGGAAAAGCAAAGCAGAATGAAGTGGCTCAGGGTGAAGATGCCCTGCCTGGGAACAATGAAGCTGAAAGACATGCCCTAACATTCCACAGCCAATGTGTTTCTCTCAATTCTTGTGTGATTTGTTGATTTTCATCTCTGGACAAAATAGGAAATCCTGAAGTTTGAAGGACTCTGTTTCATTTTAAAAACATTAAAAGGCTTAAATGTGATGGAGATACAGTACAGATGACGTTCTTGGAACCTGTAATAAAACACTCTACAGTCTTCCTGTGGCCACACACTCCTGAGAGAGCTGGTCTTTGCGCTGTTTAAAGTTCCTGCTGATCCAAGCAGGGCCCATACAGGTGGGGCAGGATGGCCTGTGGTAACCCAGCTGCCATCATCTATGGACGGTAACGAGGTTTGCTGCTGAATTCACAAGACAATGTGTGACCTTCTGACATATGCCAATATTTTTCCATCTAGCATACTGTTTTGGAACACTTTATTAAGGAAGGAAAAACATTGGCTGCGCTCATGAAAGTAATGAGTCACAGAGCAGTGACGAAAGAGAACGATGCTGTTCAGACCCGAACCTCGGGCCAAATGAGATTTATTACTAGACAGATTAAATAATATAGATGACTCTGAAAGTCCCAAATCCTGGGATTTGCATGGCTTTATCTGGAAAGATTACTTTGGAAATCAAATACAATTTCCCAGCTGTAGGGCTTGACTCTGCTAGTTACCACCAGGAAGATCAGATCATAACATGGACGCACGGTATGTTAAGTAAGAAAGAAGCTCAGTCTTTATTCCCCTCACCGTAACAACCCAATAAAGTGGTTAACTTGGATGAATGTCAAATCTTACAGCCCTCTATTATTTCAGCCTCTATAAAAACAAATGAGTAATTTGAGGTGTTAAGAAGATACCTTCTTGTAATTATGATTACAAGATTCTAATCATGAGAACAAATTTAGTGCAGCATGTCTTCATAAAGACCAACTAGCTAGAGCTATTAATAGAAAAGCCTAGAGCCATTTTAACATGAAGTCTAAACAGAAGCAAAAAAGATGAAACGTGCTTCTTTAACTGAGGCACTTAGTGGATAACCACAGCAAAGCTATAAACATCCTTGGAGCAGAATGCCTTTTCCTCTCTTGATCCCATTCTTCTTTATTTCTTATTTATTTTATTAGATAATGAGTAATGTTTTCTCTTTCTCCAGAATATGTTTCTGTGGACCCAGTTAAGCAAATGTCCATGTTGCCCAAGGACCAAATCCAAATTACCTTCTTTTAAAGTCCATTTGATTGAGCCTGTCCTCTTGCTGACAGCATGCAAACTTCCATCCAGCGTTGACACAAACAACAAGGTTTCAGGAAGCGTCACTGTGCTGGTACTTCCAAAAATCTGCAACGAGATGTAGAAGACTCTTCATGTTGATATGATTCTTCACCTTGGGCATGTACAATCACAGACCCCCCACCCCCAAGGTTATCCTGCTAAAACCCTCCATTTTACAGATGAAGAAATGGAAGGTGGAGAGCCTAAATTCCCACTCAGTCAGGACTAGAACCCAGGTCACCTCACTCTAAGCAGTGATCCTGCCTGCAGACAGGCAGGCTCATGACCTAACATTACAAGGACAAGAATTCTGAAATAATCCATGGGGCAGCCTCCACTGAAACAGAGGGGCAAAGTAGGCTCAGCTTTCTGACTTGCTTCTCTTGGGTCTATTCTATTCTCTAAAACCTGGTCATCTCATAAGACGTTATGATAAAAAAGAATGCGAACACCCACGTGCACACACGCTCATGAAATTTTAAAAAGCAAAGAATTAGGGGAAAATGCTTAAAGCAAAATAGGAAAAACAGCTTTCATTATACAAAGAATTTATAAAATAAAACACCAAGGTTCCAGTAAAGATATGTTATAAAAGTAAATGAATAAAAAGCATAACCCCAAACTGGTCCTCACTTAGAATAAAAATAAAATTTAAATTAAAATGTACCTTTTTTTCTCAACAAACTTAAAACAAAACAAAAAAACATTTTAAAGGAAATAACCAAAGGCTGTGACATTTCTCATCCATTGCTAGTAGCACTGAAAATTACTAGTATCATCTTTCTGGAAAATATAAAAGTGCTCTTAGTTTTTGATCCTATAATTCCACTTCTATACTCTAAAGAAATAACTCCAGAAATGGAAAAAGTTCTGTGCAAATGATACTCATGACATCCCATTTATAAACACAAAAACTGGAAAGAACCAAATTTCCAATAATATCTAAATGGCTAAGATAAATAAAGACATATGTTCAGTGAAATAATTATCATTAAAATAACACTTGGAAAAATCTACAATATAGAAAAATGCTTACATACATTATCAATTAAATATAGAATCCAAGATTTGATATTCACTGTGGTTACAATTATACTGGACTGATTTTTTTTTTTTTTTTTTTTTGCCTGCCTGTCTTCTGGCTTTGCTAGGAATTGTACCCTCATTCCACAGGGTTTCCATGAGGGCAGGTGTGTGCGCACATGTACACACATGGACGCATATGCAGGTGACAGCTGGTAAGGTTTCCTGGATAAGATTTCCCTTTTGAGGTAGAGGTCCCTTCAGCAACCCCACCCTTGTAATGAGATTTTCTCTTCCTTTGTCACATACTATCCTGCAAATAGCTTTTTCCCCTCGTCTTCAATTAAAAAAAAAAACATGCCAATACAACTTGCTAATACTGCAACAGTTTGAATTCTGGCACAAATGCTATTTTTGAAATACAGAAGTATGGAGCATTAAATGTAAAAGGACTGGGGTTATCTGTGCATGGGAGCCTGATCCCAGAAAGCCCGGCTACTCTCGGTAAGAGCCAGGATGCCTAGTTAATCCTTCAAAGGGAAGGCCCCACAGGCTCTCTCTGGGGCAGCCTGAGGTGGCAGGACAAATTCTCTGGGGTCCCGTATTCCTTTTCCACGGTGGAGACCCACCAACAGAGGGAGTGAAACGGCTGCCAGAACTTAGCACATCCCACCTCTGTGCTTTGCCCAGGGCCAGGGCCTGGGCCCACTCCCTAGAATGGGAGAAAGGACAGCAAGCTGTGTTGCCACCTGCAAGTCTACTCTGTGCAAAGCCTCAAGTCTGAGGAAGAAGAGTGCTTTTAATTCTACCTTTGGAACTAGGAAATTAATATCAGAGTATGAATCGGCTAGGAAAACATAAGCCTCAAGGGTGGTATCTGCCCTAGCCGGGGATGCAAAGGTCACTGTTTGGGAGTGGTTAGAATTATTTCAGCCCAGAGGGTCCAGATGGTGACAAGCCAGCTGAACCACAGGTACCTGGGCCTGGAGAACTGTGGCCCTATGACAAAGCCACCAGGAGTTCATGAGTAAACAGGGGCTAAGTGAATTGGGGCTATCTGCCACCGAGGAGGGGGAATGGGTGTGTAGCTTGGTGTGGGATGGCTGGATTATGTTAGGTGTGACAGTTTGGAGGATGAATAAATGAAAGGGCAAATTATGCATACCTGGGGCCAAGAAGTGGAAATCCCTGCTGAGCCCTCCTCCACCCACCCAAAGATACCACAGGAATAACCACTCTGTACAACAGGTCTTGGGAGGCCACACAAGAAAGTGAGTTAAACTCTGGGTGGCTAAAGTGGGAATAAGGCCAGGCGTGGTGGCTCATGCCTGTAATCCCAACATTTCGGGATGCCAAGGCAGGAGGATTACTTGAGGTCAGGAGTTCGAGACCAGCCTGGCCAATATGGTGAAAACCCATCTCTACTGAACACACAAAAATTAGCCGGGCGTGGTGGCATGTGCCTGTATTCCCAGCTATTCAGAAGGCTGAGGCAGGAGAATTGCTTGAACCTGGGAGGTGGAGTTTGCAGGGAGGTTACACTGAGCCAAGGTTGCACCACTGCACTCTAGCCTGGGTGACAGAATGAGACTCTGTCTCAATCAATAAATCAATCAATCAATCAATCAATCAATAAATGGAAATAAAACTTGAGAGAGCTCTATGAATGTGTTTTCTGTCACATGGAAAAAGCTGAATGAGAAAGACACAGAAACAGAAAGCAGCCTGAGAAGAAACATGACTGAAAAGACTGGGAGAGCCCACCCTGGCTTCCACAGCTCCTGAGGCCTAGCTAAGTTCTTGCCCTTGGGCTTAGAGACCCTCCAGTCCTTACAATAAATTCCCCTCTTTGCTTAAGCCTGTTAGAATTAGGTTTCTGTCACTTGTAGCCTAAACAGTCCCCACCACACACCCAATGAGGAAAAATGCAGATAGAAAAAGGGAAAAAAAGGGCCAGGCGCGGTGACTCATGCCTACATGTAATCCCAGCACTTTGGGAGGCCGAGGGAGGCACATCACTTGAGGTCAGATGTTCGAGACCAGCCTGGCCAACATGGAGAAATCTCATCTCTACTAAAAATACAAAAATTAGCCGGGCATGGTGGTGGGTGCCTGTAATCCCAGCTACGCGAGAGGCTGAGGCAAAAGAAATCACTTGAACCCAGGAGTTGGAGGTTGCAGTGAGCCGAGATCGTGCCACTGTACGCCAGCCTGGGGGACAGAGCGAGGTTCTGTCTCCAAAAATAAAAATAAAGGGAAAACAATACTGCAAAATTACAGCAATATTTCTTCTTTTCTCATTTTTTAAACTTCCAATAATATGATTTGCTAATCTGTAGTGAATTTTTCACAAAGTAGAAAGGAGATGGACAAGCTGGCAGAGAGAGAAGCTTGAATTTAAAGGAGCTTCGGCAAGCGCCTAAGTTCCACGTGAAGCACTTTCCACCTCAGGATAGTAGGCAAGTCAACCACCTTTGATCATTCATCTCCACCAAACAAGGGACCAGAGTTTAGAAACACAGGGGTCTCCCAATAAGAATGTATGCATCCAAGAATAAGAAGAGTTTGCTGTTATTAAAGCCTACAGTACAACCATAATGAACTAAGTGCCCCCAAGTATATCTTATCACAGTATTAATATTTAAAAGGGTTAATATTTACTAAAACATGTCAGTGCTCCTTTGCTACTAGCGGAAGCACTAGTGGAAACAAAAGCCACCTGCCTTGTCTGAGCATCTTGGAAGCCACTGGAAGAGCAACAGTCTACGGTTGGTTTATGGATCAAAATAAAACACTAATCATGGCCGGGACCGGTGGCTCACGCCTGTAATCTCAGCACTTTGGGAGGCTGAGGCGGGTGGTTCACCTGAGGTCAGGAGTTTGAGACCAGCCTGGTCAACATGGTGAAACCCCGTCTGTACTAAAAAAAATACTAAAAAATCAGCCAGGCCTGGTGGCAGACACCTTTAATTCCAGCTACTTGGGAGGCTGAGGCAGGAGAATTGCTTGAACCCGGGAGGCGGACATTGCAGTGAGCTAAGATCATACCATTGCAGTCCAGCCTAGGCAACAGAGCAAGACTCTGTCTCAAAATCAAAAACAACAACAACACTAATCACATGACTAATTTAGTCTTGGAAAAATCTCACAAAGTTTAGAGAGAAGCTGAATTTGGCAACTGAGAATTCTGTCAATCACAATGTCTACAGAAATGCCACAAACGATTATAATTGGCAGGTTCTTCTCAAGGCTCTCAACTGTACCAAATCGAAACTCCTGGGAGCCACTCGGAACAGTGTTATTCTCTCATAAGGCAAATAAAAATGACAAATTTTCTGGCTTTTTCCCCTCTGGCATTTTTAAAAGCATGAACATGCCTGAGTTCAAATGTAGTTGCTATAGCTAACATGAATTAAACATGTTTCCAGATGCCTTGTGTGATACTGAGCACAGCTGAGAACTATTTGTACCTGAACACTGAAAAATGCTGCTTCAGAAAGATGAACTTGTGCCTTGTCTTTGCCCAGCCATTTCAGTCCTTAGTGCTCACTTTTCGCTACAAGCAACATACCCTACGGCACACACACTGGTTTCCAGAGAGCCTGAAAATGGAAAGAAAATGTCGAGTCTGCAGATCTGTTTCAAGTTAACAACTATTTGGAATTTGATTCAGTTTTAAAACTAGTAGTTGGAAGGTTAAAAAAAAAAAAAGTGGAATATATACTCCTGGCTTTGATGGTGACTTGTAGGAAGTAACCAACAGTAACTGTGGAGGGTGAGAAGGGTAGTGGCAGGCATCTAGTCTCGCCTAAAACTAAACATCCATTAGCTAATTGGTCCCCACAGACATCAGACTCTGTCCAGCATGTGTCACTTAGCAGGCTTCAGCACTATAAGGGTCCACACTGCAGCCCTACTCAGCTGGACTGCAGCAAGAGTCTCCCTCCCATGAAAGCCAACACAAGACCAGCACTGGATCCTGATGTTCAATGTTCTGATTATAAAGCAATGTTATGGCTGGACATGGTGACTCACGCCTGTAATCCCAGCACTTTGGGAGGCCGAGATGGGCGGGTCACTTGAGGTCAGGAATTCAAGACCAGCCTGGCCAACATGGTGAAACCCTGTCTTTACTAAAAATACAAAAGTTAGCTGGGTGTGGTGGCGGGCACCTGTAATCCCAGCTACTCGGGAGGCTGAGGCAGGAGAATCGCTTGAGCCCAGGAGGCGGAGGCTGCAGTGAGCCGAGATCACGCCACTGCACTCCAGGCTGGGCGACAGAGTAAGACTCCATCTCAAAAAAAAAAAAAAAAAAGGCAATGTTACACAAAATCCAGCAGCTTCCCCATTCATAAAATCCACCATTCACTCTGCATTTACTACAAAGATATAGAAGTGGCTATCAACTGCTTATGCAGAGATGATTGAAAGGTACATCACCAACAATTTAATCATTCCCTAATATTGTGAATTCAGCTAATCGTTAGGGCTCTTGCATTAATTAACTACTTATATATATTTCAGGTAAGAAAAAAATATTTTCTTAAATGCCTTCTGAAATAACTTCATTTAGAAAAAGTCTTCAGTAAAGAGAATTATGGACACAGGGGCAGATAGGTGTTCAAACAGCACAAAAACAAATGAAATGACCTCTAGCAAAAAACTACCAGTTTCTAAACTAGCATTTGGGACTGACTGCTCAAGCAGGGAGGCAAGCTCATCAGTGGCTGGAGAACAACCAGCAAAAAACCCACAGCTTCCTGGGCATGGTGGCTCACGCCTGCAATTCCAATACTTTGGGAGGCCCGGGCAGGAGGATTGCTTGAGCCCAGAAGTTTCAGGCCAGCCTGTGCAATATAGGGAGACCCCATCTTGACAAAAAAAAAATTAATTTGCGAGGTACGGTGGTTTATGTATGTAGTCCCAGCTACTCAGGAGGCCAAGGAGGGAGGATTGCTTGAGCCTGGGAGGCAAAGGTTGCAGTGAGCCAAGACAGTGCTACTGCACTCTAACCTGAGCAACAGAGCCAGACCCTATCTCAAAATAAAACAAACAAACAAACCAAAAACACCAGGGCTTGATTTCAGCAGCCTTATCACTGAAGTTTTGGCTTGTTTCCACTTACCACTGCCCTGTCACCCCCTGCAATGATAAGTACAGCAGGGAAGACCCCGCAAGCTCCTCTGAGATTCAGAACATATGAAAGCCGAATGTTCCCTATCAGGGGTTTCAGAAATGTTGCTTTTGCCAAAAAAATGCAGCTTGTCAATTTCAGACATACATTTCAAGAACTGATTCCCAGGTTAACTGACTACCTGATAACAAGTGTCAGGGCCAGGTGTGGTGGCTCATGCCTATAATCCCAGCACTTTGGGAGGCCCAGGCAGGTGGATCACCTGAGGTCAGGAGTTCGAGACCAGCCTGGCCAACATAGTGAAACCCTGTCTCTACTAAAAATACAAGAATGAGCCAGGCGTGGTGGTGCACACCTGTAATCCCAGCCACTCAGTAGACTAAGTCAGGAGAATCGCTTGTATCCAGGAGGAAGTGGTTGCAGTGAGCCAAGATCGCGCCACTGCACTCCAGCCTGGGTGACAGAGAGACACTCCATCTCAAAAAAAAAAAGGGTCAGAAATAAGATCATTAAAATGGCACAGAATTTTCACCTCTAAGTCAGTGGGAACATACAGTGTCACGCACACGTGTTCCATACCCACAATTTTCCAGTGATCTACACTTAACGAGGTTTATAATCTCTGTTCCATTTACAAAACTGGAGTATCTTACCCCTGCAAAAAAAATAAAGGCATGTACACACAAACACACACACACAGAAAACCTACGATTGTGAAAAAGAGAGTCACACACTTCTCAGGTGGCATGTAAATGGATCAAGTCCAACCCAACTGTTCATCCCTCTCTCTTTTTTCTTCTTTTTTCTGAGATGAGGTCTTGCTTTGTCACCCAGGCGGGAGTGCAGCTGAGCGATCAGAGCTCACTGCAGGCTTGAGGCTCAAGCAATCCTCTCCCCTCAGTCTTCCAAGTAGCTGGGACTACAGGTGTGTGACACCAGCCCGGCCAATTTTTAAATTTTTTGTAGAGTTGGGAGTCTCACTACACTGACCAGGCTGGTCTTGAACTCCTGGCCTCATGCAATCCTCCCACCTCAGCCTCCTGAGTTGCTGAGATTACAGGCATAAGCTTAAAAATAATGATAAAAAAAAAAAGACTTAAAATAAAAATCTTTTCCATGAATCTTCTCCCCATCCCACCTCCACTCCAACAGACCAGAAGTTTATACAATCATCTGGCTAATAATAAAAATTTGTTTTAGGAATATCACACCAATGTCTAGAATTTGTTCAGAGGCTGTTTTTTTCTGTGTGTGTGTGTTTTTGTTTGTTTTGCTAATAGTCCTCTATGTTCATTGGATTACTGTTATATTGCATAATCCTAACTTTAGTTTTATTTATTTAAGGTTAAGAAAACCGCCGGGCACAGTGGCTCACGCCTGTAATCCCAGCACTTTGGGAGGCCGAGGTGGGTGGATCACCTGAGGTCAGGAGTTTGAGACCAGCCTGGCCAACGTGGTGAAACCCTGTCACTACTAAAAATACAAAAATTAGCCAGGCATGATGGCAGGTGCCTGTAATCCCAGCTATTTGGGTGGCTGAGGCAGGAGAATCGCTTGAACCTGGGAGGCGGAGGTTTCAGTGAGCCAAGATCGTGCTGTTGCACTCCAGCCCAGCCTAGGCGACAAGAGCAAAACTCCATCTCAAAAAAGAAAGAAAGAAAGAAAACCATTCCTCCAAACTAAAAATACTTACATAATTTGAGCAAGGACAATAGAATATCATACAATACCATGTGTACCTCAGTTCTTGGAACCTGCAACCTGCCAACAACAGCCAGGCTGCCTTTTGCAGTGCAGGGTTCCTTGCCAGGACTCAAATCTACTGGATGGTTGGCACAGAGGTAAAGCAATAAATTGGGGTTACGGGTTCCTTTTAGTTGGCTAATGAATACATATTACAGTATTAAAGGTAAGACTTGAAACAGGTTATGCAAGTGAGAGAAGGATTATATAAGAAAGATTTCCAAGATATTTTGTTTTACTGCCCAGTTAGGACATATGAAATCTTGAGAACAATTAAAAGTGCATGTTGCTAAATGTAGAATAATGATTTCAAGTGGATTAGAATGTGCTAAGGAATTAGAGCTTGTAATTATTAACCTTGGCAATCATGCTTGGAGGTGGGAAGGGCATGCTACACAGGGGAATGTGCCTATGCCAAAGCACCTATCAAAAAAGGCAAGATAAGGCTGATCCACCGCACATGTGGATGTGGTGAGGGGTGCTGTCTAGATGGATAAGAAAGTAGGGGTTAATAATGAGTAATGGCAAATAGACTGTATTATTCTGCTGGCTATAACTGGCTGAAAGCCACAGGATGGATCAGCTGATTTTAAGAGATACCAGTAAGACACTTTCTGGCATGCCATAACAGGACACCAGTCCTATAGGGTTTCTTACACACACACACACACACACACGCACGCACACACACACACACACAAGCTCACTGTCTCTTTCTCTCATAGGACACCAGTCCTACAGGGTTTCTTATACACACACCCACACACACACACACACACACACAAGCTCTCTCTCTCTCACTCAACCTGTGCGGTAACATCAAAACAACAGGAAGAAGTACCTCGAAATGGTATTCTATAACACAGACCCTTGAAAGGCACTAAAGGATATTCAAAACAAGGACATCTGTGTCTACAATTCTTCTACTTGCAGCAATATTATCTATCTCAGACTATAAACTCAAAGCCTGGCCATTTGTGATTCTCTGCTTTATAAAGGCAGCCAGCAGAGTACCGCTTTCTAATACCATTTCATCACGTAGTAGGAGACTGTCCAATCATGGCCAAAAAGACATAAAAAATTCACCAAAGCAGTAGAACACTGAAATCAGTGCCTAGTAAGTGCAAAGGCCCATGACATAAAACTCTCTCAATGATTAAAGCAAGCCCTCAGAGTAAAAGCCTCACAATGATCAGGAGGGGCTCAGCTCTTGGCTCACAAAGGACTATCTTTGAAGTTATGTTAAGTAAAGGCCTAATTAAGACAGATACAAAAAAAATTTTTTTGCTTTTTTTCTTTGAGACAGGGTCTTGCTCTGTCACCCAGGCTGGAGTGCAGCAGCACAAATCATGGCTCACTGCAGCCTCGACCTCCTGGGCTCAAGCGATTCTCCCACCTCAGCCTCCCGAGTAGCTGGGACTACAAGCATGCACCACTATGCCTGGCTTTTTATTTCATTTTTTGTAGAGATGGGGATCTACTATGTTGCCCAGGCTGGTGTTGAACTCCTGGGCTCAAGCAATCTTCCCACCTCACCTCTCAAAGTGCTGGGATTACAGGCCTGAGCGGCTGGCCTACAAAAAAGATTTTTATTCAAATCAAACCCTGTTCCCTGATCCTCATCTCATTTACACATACTGCAGCAAAGTACTTATACCCAAATATGGAGATTTCTATACAGCCACCTGAACAGTGAGTAACAGAAATTTCACTACTTTTAGTCTCCTGTCTATGGAAGAACATTCAGAACCAAATTAAAACATCAGCCATAGACACAAACAAAAGTCTTACTGTTTTAAAGATTTCAGTCCACTAGTAAATCATTCCAAATTCTGTTATACGTCGTTTACCTGCGTGTAGGTCAGCAATAATCCATCAACCATACAGTTCCTTCTAACCAGTCTATCGGCTGTTATGTTTCCTGATATTAAGTCAATAAAGGCAACCATGACATTTGCTTTGGATGGGAGTCAAGTGTCTAGCTGGGATGCAGTAAAGGCCAAGGCCTAACTGAACAGCACTGTGTGGTTTCCAAACTAAGCAGCTGAGAGAGTTAAACTTTAGTGTTTGTGGCAAGTCTGGCGTATGGTGTAATTAACCACCACCCAAGACAGTTAGGACTTTTCTTCAGTTTAGGCTACTGTCCTCCTTTAATAGATCTGATAAAAAAAGTACCTCATAAATCCACTGTATTCCTGAATGCAAAGGTATGCTAATTTCATAATAGGTGAATACAGTTCCCCCCAAACTGGTTTTGGGGCCTGGGCTGAGTGTCTGAGTTCAACCATTTGCAGTTCTGTTTATGTTCATGGTTGCTCTGCCATCAACTTATATTGCCATCATTGGAAGAAGAAATATATCTGGACATGAATGGTGCTACCTGAAATCCTTTTCCCTGACGTGGTTAGGAAAATAAGCCCTTTTTCTTAGGGTGGTATCAAATCCCTAAGGTCCCTCAGGATACCTGGGGAGCTAAGCCAAATCCCACACTTTACATATACGAAAACTGAAACCCAAGGTTACATGCTCATTTAGTGGCTGAGCTTTAGAACGCACGTGTCACTACTGTATTTTGTTGTCTTTGCTAAAGGGAAACAGCATCAACTGATATCTAGTAACAACAGAGAAATGTATCGGGCTAATTTACTTTAATGGAGAAACATCCTAAACAAACTAAACTAATACAGGCCTGACAGACTATAAATTTGTATGTGCACCATCAGTCTTACAAAAAGTCAAATTTTATCCATTTGAGTATGTCTACTTATGTGCAGTTAAACCTACTATTAAGAAGTCCTGGCCGGGTGCAGTAGCTCATGCCTGTAATCCCAGCACTTTGGGAGGCTGATGCAGGTGGATCACCTGAGGTCAGGAGTTCGCAACCAGTCTGGTCAACATGGGGAAACCCCGTCTCTACTAAAAATACAAAAAATTAGCTGGGCTTGGTGGCGGGCACCTGAATTCCCAATTACTTGGGAGGCTGAGGCAGAAGAATCACTTGAACCCGGGAGGCAGAGGTTGCAGTGAGCTGAGATCGTGCCATTGCATTCCAGCCTGGGTGACGAGAGGGAATCTCCATCTCAAAAAAATAGAAAAAAAAGAAGTCCTCATGTAGAAATCCCAAGGGAAAAAAAATTTAATTACATACCAAGTTTTTCAGTCCTGGTAGCAGCAACTAATGTGAAACTGTCAATTTTGCTCTTCATATTTAGTTAGGAATTTCTTGCAGGGGACAGTAGAGGAGTAGACAGGAGAGTCAAGTAGAAAGTGGAAAAATACTCCAGTTAAATTAAAATTACCTACAAACAACTGTATTTATGACATAATTGCTACCTACACTGGCCAGATGTTGCCAAACTTTAGGCTAGAAAAGAAGTACTATGAAATACACCCCGAGTTGAGATATCTGGCTTGACTGACTTCTGCCAGCCAGGACCCCCATTGTTTGAAGTTGATTTGAGAATCACACACTTCTCTACTGGCCCAGGCCATCATACCACCTTCCTCTCTCCAATTAGCTGGATAATCCTTTAAGTCCATGAGGCCCCACACAACACAGATCAACCAGTAAGGACTGTTTACTGCTTCTGAGATGTGTAATTTTTGAGATGAAAAGGACCGAAGAGATTACCTTACCCAACCCTCTCATTTCACAGGAAAGGAAATCAAGGCTCAGAGAGGTGAAGTGCCTTGCCCAGGGTACCACAGACAGTTAACCACAGACACAGGACTGGAACCAAGGTCTCCGCCTCCCCGTCTAGTCCTTTTGCCCACTATGCCACACTATAATTTCACTACTTTAAATCATGGTTCACTGAGAGCCAAAGCCTAAATTACTTCAGGCCTGAAGCTCCCCCTTTGAATCCTGCTGGGGTAGATGAAGATCGGCACTCCACTTTGATATGAGGGTTGAATCTTTTGGATGAGACCAAAATGTAATTTTTAGAGTCTCTATAGAAACCCAATATACCAAATGGCACTGCAAATTATACAGGGAGGGGTCTTTAAAAAATGTTCAGCATGAAAATTCCTGAGATCCCACTGTACATCTAAGTGGGTGGGAATAACACAACAAAAAGTCAAAGGTCACAGCTTTAACCACCATAAAAAAATTCCTACAATACACTTACCCAAACCAGTCTTTTTGAAAAAAGTTTGTTTTTATTTTTTACACTGACATATAAAAATTATATATACTTATGGTGTACAACATGATGTTCTGATGTATGTATACATTGTGGAATGGCTACATCAAGCTAATTAACATATCCATTACCTCACATACTTACCATTTTTTTGTGGTGAGAACATTTAAAATCTACTCTCTTAGCCATTTTCAAGTATATAATATGTTGTTATTAACTATAGTCACCATGTTAAATAATAGATCTCCTGAACAGCCCAGTTCTAATGGTTTTAAAAAATGTCCTTTGATGAAGACGATGATAATGTGACCACTGCCAATTCCTTTGATGAAGCCAACATTCTTTTAATGTCAGTGCCAAGGAAACACGCATTACTGATCAGCACAGGACAACTCCTTTGAACTGTAAGGCCCATTTTAATGACCAAGCATAAACTGATGGGCCCCACACAGTAAGCTATGACTGCTTCACTTGGTAGGAATAAGATGCTCACACAAAAGAAAGCATATTCTGATACTGACTTTTTCATGTCAATATTAGATAAGATGTCTGTAATTTCAGCATAGGTTTTCTATTATCTAGGCTTCTCTGAGAGGCGATCTTTATGCATCCTCACACATTTGAAAAGAGATTGGAAAGCACAAGAAACTGCTGGGAAGACTGTGCTGGCACAACCAAACCTTCCGAGTTGAGGCTCGAAAACAGGACTCAGAAAAAGGGGCAAAGCATGAGGAACCGGCCAAGAGCGAACAACGTTGCTTTCTCCAGCTTATCAAGTGGTCGGCAGGAAACAGAAGCAGGAAAGAATTACCAACGAGAAGATAGCAAACCTATGGGCTCAAAGAGGAGGACTTTCCAGACATCAAAGGAAGAACTCCCTCGTGAAAAGGGAAAAATGGCTGTCCCAGGCAGGAATGGGCAAGGGACCATATTATAAAATATTTTTTAAAAGTTTGTTTTTACTTTTTACATTGACATATAAAATTTATATATACTTACGGTATACAACATGATGTTCTGATATATGTACACATTGTGGAATGGCTATAATGATCCTATAAAGGATATTCTCTGCTGTCATTCTCAGTTTCCCCAGGAATCTCTCTTTCTAAAGTCACTACCCTGGGCAGGCTTCTGCCTAGCCTGGAGGTCATCCAATCTTTTTTTTTTTTTTTTTTTTTTTGAGACAGAGTTTCACTCTTGTTGCCCAAGCTGGAGTGCAATGGCACAATCTCGGCTCACGGCAACCTCCACCTCCTGGGTTCAAGCGATTCTCCTGCCTCAGCCTCCCGAGTAGCTGGGATTACAGGCACACGCCACCACGCCCAGCTAATGTTTTGTATTTTTAGTAGAAACGAGGTTTCACCATGTTAGCCAGGCTGGTCTCAAACTCCTGACCTCAGGTGATCCATCCACCTCAGCCTCCCAAAGTGCTGGGATTACAGGCATGAGCCATCGTGCCCGGCCAGGTCATCCAATCTTATTGCCATCTTCTCTAGGTCCCAGAAGTGGACATGGGCATCTGGATTGTAGGGCAAGGTGGCTAAGCTTCCACATTTGTTTTTTCTTTTAAAAACTGAAGAATAGCAACATCTCTCTAAACACTAAGAAAGCAAAACAAATATTGAGAATTTCAAAAGTAAGAGTTATACAAATATTAAGGGAGATTATTTAATTAAAAAAATTGGTGGCAGCCAAAGAAATCATCAGGAAGTAAACAAAACTCAAAAACCTGATTATCCACTGCTCCTCATCTCTTACCTCCATTGTTCCTCAACTCTTACCCTCATGGGCAGACAGCAATAATGTAACAACTGGTGCTAGGAGACAATCAGGAATAATTAAGGAAGAGTTAAAATATGTTTGGCTTGTGGTGTTCAAGAAGGAAGCAGTGGCCGGGCGCAGTGGCTCATGCCTGTAATCCCAGCACTTTGGAATGCCAAGGTGGGCAGATCACTTGAGGTCAGGAGTTCAAGACCAGCCTAGCCAACATGGTGAAATCCCATCTCTACTAAATACTCAAAAATTAGCCAGACACGGTGGCACATGCTTGTAATCCCAGCTCCTCGAGTGGGTGAGACAGGAGAATCACTTGAACCCAGGAGGTGGACAGTGCAGTGAGCTGAGATTGCACCATTGCACTCCAGCTTGGGCGACAGAGCAAGACTCTGTCTCCAAAAAAAAGAAGAAGAAGGAAGCAGAGTATAACTGCTGAGGAGATTGTCAGTAAACATTACTACATTTTAAGTTATGGGATTGTATTTCAATCATTTGGAAACTCACCTATGATGCTGCTGCTAAACGATTCAATAGATACTTGTTAAGTTCAGTGTAGTTTCTGAGCAGTATAATGTGGTTGTTAGAAAGGTAGATTCTGGAGCCAGACCACCTCAGGCAATCGCTTACCTCTCTGTGCCTTCAGTTTCTCATCCATAAAATGGGGATAATGCTAATTAACTTTAAAAAGTTGTTGGGAAAAGCTTCTGCACAGCTGAACACATGGAGGTTCCTAATGGGTGGGGCATACCCCAAGGGCATGAGATCTCCATGCCCCTTCCCGCATGCCTTGCCCTATGCGTCTCTTCATCTGTATCCTTTATCATAAACCAGTAAATGCAAAAGTCACCAACTCTAGTCTAATTGGAGTGGGCTACACACAGACTCTGAGGCCTGGTGTGAGGCTCACACTGTCTGCTGTGGTAGACAAGAGATCATCAATGCTGGAGACCACAAACTTGGGTGTGCTGTGGAGGTGGAGGCTTAATCTAGCTGAAAGAAACCTCTGGGAATGGATATCAGAAGATCTGGCCTTAATATATTTCCACTGTGACTAGCAGGCTTTTCTCCCAAGGAGGTGATCCAAAGGATGATCTAAACAAAAGCTAACAGTTACTGGTTAGTTGGTTCCCTGGCTATCTAGTTACTAGTGTGGCATCATGCAGTGACCTATATGTTTAAGCTGTTAAATGTGCTACCCCCACCAATAATGAGATAGACTTTGATGAAAACTGTGCAGCTGCGTGGATGTTTGTTTTTATGTTCCCTTAACCACTGCATATTGCCATTGAATGAGATGGATCAGTGGATATTTTAGGATGAGGTTAAAAACATTTGATTAAATTCAACCATGATTCACATTACTTTTGCTATACTAGACCATTACAAATTATGAATAAAACAAGTATACATAATTAGTGGCTCCAAGTATTTGCAGAGTTAAACATTTCCAGCTACGGCCAAATCTCCCTGGTATCTAACACTTTATTTTTCCAGAGCATTTTGCCCTTTACGTAAATCTTTTTTTTTTTTTTTTTTTTTAAGACGCAGTCTTGTTCTGTCACCCAGGCTGGAGTGCAGCGGTGTGATCCCAGTTCACTGCAATCTCTGCCTCCCAGGTTCCAGCAATTCTCCTGCCTCAGCCTCTGGAGTAGCTGGGATTATACGCATGAGCCACCATGCCGCCAGGCAATTTTTTTGTTTTGTTTTGTTTTGTTTTTTTGGAGACAGAGTCTCACTCTGTCGCCCAGGCTGGAATGCAGTGGCGTGATCTCAGCCCACTGCAACCTCCGCCTCCTGGGTTCAAGCAATTCTCTGCCTCAGCCTCCCAAGTAGCTGGGATTACAGGCGCCCACCACCATGCCCGGCTAATTTTTGTATTTTTAGTAGAGACAGGGTTTCACCATCTTGGCCAGGCTGGTCTTGAACTCCTGACCTTGTGATCCACCCGCCTTGGCGTCCCAAAGTGCTAGGATTACAGGTGTGAACCACCGTGCCCGGCGACCTTTACCTAAATCTATGCCACAAAGTCCTCTGTGTCCCTCGAATAATTCCATGGGCTTTTAAAAACTATAATAAGAAGGTAAATGCTAAAAAAAAAAAAAAAGCTGTTGCAAGGAGAGTTGAGTCAACATAAGTAAAGCTTTTAGAACGGGCCTAATATACAGTAAGCATCATGTAAGTGTCAGTTATTATTATTCATTAAGAACTGTATGAGACACTAGGATCTAATCACAACAAATGAGATCTGGTTTCCTGCTTTCATGGAGCTTACAGTCCCATAGGAGACCCCAGTAATCAATCATAAAATGACGAATTGTAGTAAGTGCCATGAAAGAGACATAATGGAAACTGCGACAGCATAGCAGAAGAAGAGCATCTGGTCTTGATGGTGGGGGAAGCACAGTGTTAAAGAAGATTTTCCTGAAAAAATGATGTTTGAGTTAAGATCTATAGGAAAGGGAGAAGGAAAGAAGAATTTCCTGGGCAGAGGGAATAGCCTATGCAAAATTCTGAGACTGCAGAGAATTTGTTGTGTTTGAGGACCCAGTGGACCAGTGTACCTGGACAGAGAAAGCATAGGGGATATGGGACACGATGAGGTTGGGGGAGAAGCCCCAGTATGGAGTGGGCCACAAGAGTCAGAATCTTTTTTTACGTGTCTTGTTATCTATGCAGCTGAAGGAAAGAACAGGAAGGTTGCCGTTCACATCGTTGTAAAGCCACCTGGAAGAAAAACAAGCATTCTCCCTAAGGTGAGGCGTGTAATACACCAACCACAATCTGTTCACACTCTCGGTGAGTCTCCTCCAGTGTTTTAATTTATACTAACATTCGACTGATGTTGCCTAGCTGGTTTACAGCTGAATATTAGCAGAACACATTAGAACTTCGTAGGAGAGTGTAGTAAATATGGCTGTTTTTGTGATGAAATGTGGCCTTCAGGACAAACCCCAATGCAGGTTTTCTTGCTTCCTGAGACTCCTCATTTGAGGGGAAGCCATTTCTCTGACTAGCCATCATGCATGGAATCAGAAGGCTCCCTCTGAAGGGCTGAGGAGTTAAACCTGCACCTTCCTGTCTTTTTAATCTTCCAGGCGCCCCATCTCCACAGTACCTGTAGTCAGTGCCAGAACTATTTTCATTACAAGAGGCAGAAATCTTGGGGATACTAAACTTACAGGACAAGGTAAGTCATTGGCTCATGGTCTCACATTACTCAAGTAGGCTGGCAAGGACTTCAGGATTTGCCAATCTCTTCCAGGCACTCCCTGCCTCATACTTCTTCCTGTTGGCTGACTCTTCTATTTCAACTCCTGTGTGCTAGTTCACTTACTCCAACCCCGCCCCTAGGCTGGACTCTTATCCTACATATATACAGAAAGAAGGGTCCTGTTACACACAAGGCAATGCCGCCCCAAGGCCTATAAAACTCCTGCCTTCGAGGGGTTTGCCGTCTAGCAGGAGAGTCGTGTAATGCAGAAAAAAAGACGGCAAGTTCCAGGGCCGAGCTTCCCGAAAGCTGACTTGGCAGCATACCCAGGTCCTGCCCAGAGCAGTTCCAAGAGTCTGGGCCCACCCTACTCTGCTCAGCTGTCTTCTCACTCCTTGCCCTAGCCTGTGTCCATATAGCTCCAAAACCTGTTATTTTATCCACTCAAAACTCTTTGGTTTAAAAACAAAACCAAAGTTCCTCAGGTATCCTCATGAGTCTGGAACATACAGATGCTTTTGGGGTGAATGAAGCTGACAGAAGATGAGGTGGGCACACAGATGCACGTTCTGGTTTGAGCTCTGGGCAAGTCATTAGATTTCTCCAGGCATGGGTTTCCGAGAAAGTAAGAAGCTTGAGGTGGATGGTGGCTGCAGCTCTGAAGCATGACGATCCGTGACTTACCAGACCCTCATCTCTCCTCAGGCTTTGCTGCAGCTTCTTCTAGCCAATCAAAACATGCCCAAAATCCACATAAGAATTTGAGAGAGTTTGGAAGTCCTGATGCCTTTGAACATAGTCATTTCCAAGCCTGGTCTTGCAACATCTAAGTGTCTCCGCTTATCTCAAAATATTGCAACATTAGAAATTAGTAATAATCTGACTCACCTTCAGGTTCAGGATGGGGAAAAGAAATACCACGAAAATCAACTAACGTTACGTGGGACCAGGTGGCTGACTCCCAGGCACACATACCTACTATAGACTCTAAAAGCAACCATCTCCTAAACTGAAAGGGTGATACCTTTTCTTCTGCCAACCACAAATCAGATAAGTGACTGAACTTTTACCAGGCACCGAAAGCCCCAGAGATTTCCAAGCACTGAACTATCAAGATCAAGATAACTTAGGGTCCGTTTTACAAGCAATTGTGGCTTGGTTCCCAGTTAGTTGAGCACCAAAACTACAGATAAACTTGTTCTTAATCTCCACACATAAAGGAAATCGTTTTCTTCTTTGCAAAACCAGCTCATGGCAGGTGGAAAACGAACCCTAACAGAATTCTAGAATAAGGTCACTGGATTGCTCATAATGAGGTAGTACCTTTAAAAGTCAGAGATTCCCCAAATTTGTTCTTACAACTGTCTTACCACATTTGAATTTATCGGGAGATGTTACAAATACTTCTACAATGGAAAAAAAATGTAATCTTATTTAATGTAAAAAAAAATAACACACACACATACACACACACACACACACCCATTTGTGTATTTGGGAAAACAGCCATCACAAAAATCAAAGAATGGCTGGTTCTGACCCCTCTGAGTTGTGGGGGTTTTCTGAGGTTTCCCTGACAGGATTTAATGTCTTATCATATTATCCTTAAAAATCAACAACGTGGCTGGGAGCGGTGGCTCATGCCTGTAATCCCAGCACTTTGGGAAGCCGAGGCAGGCGGATCACAAGGTCAGGAGATTGAGACCATCCTGGCTAACACGGTGAAACCCCATCTTTACTAAAAATACAAAAAAAAAAAAAAAAAGCCGGGTGTGGTGGCCTGTGCCTGTAGTCCCAGCTACTCAGGAGGCTGAGGCAGGAGAATGGCCTGAACCCAGGAGGCGGAGCTTGCAGTGAGCCGAGATCGTGCCACTGCACTCCAGCCTCGGCGACAGAGCGAGACTCCATCTCAAAAAAAATAAATAAATAAATTACAAAAATTAAAAACAAAAATCAACAATGTGGCCAGGCGCAGTGGCTCATGCCTGTAATCCCAGCACTTTGGGAGGTCAAAGCAGGTGGATCACTTGAGGCCAGGAGTTTGAGACTCACCTAGGCAACATGGCAAAACCCCATCTCTACTAAAAATACAAAAATTAGCTGGGCGTGTTGGTACATGGCTGTAATCCCAGCTACTCGGGAGGGTGAAGCACGAAAATCGCTTGAACCCGGGAGGCGGAGGTTGCAGTGAGCCAAAATCACGCCACTGCACTCCAGTGTGGGTGACATAGTGAGACTCTATCTCAAAAAAAGAGAGAAAGAAAAAGGAAAGAAAAGAAAAAAGAAATAGAAAGTAAAGAAAAATCAACAATGTTCACACTCAGTCCCTCGTATTTGCTCAGGATTTTCAGACATACCTGAGGACTATCAACACCAGTCCTCCAGAAGATTAGACAAGAAACAAACGGGAGCACCAACCTGTACACTATCCCAACACTAAGTGAGGTGGTGCTATTTGGAGTGCAGGAAGGGATCTAGTCTACGAGAGTACAGTGGTCAGGGAAGGCCCTAGGCCCTATACAAGACAGGGGAGCGACAGCCGATGAAACCACACCACGGTGTGTGGCAACTTACGAGGCCTCCATCTCCCTTGCTCTGCTCTATGTTTCTCCCCTATAACCCCTGCAGAATTTTATCACCTTGTCACATTCTACATAACGTATTTACCATGCTATTGTCTATCCCAACCAACTAGGTAGAAGTTCCATGAGGGCAGGGGTCTTTGTTTTGTTCATGTGTCCCAAGCATCTCAAACAGTGCTTGGCATAAAATATGTACTCAAAAAGTTGATAAATAAATGGATGAACAGATGAAATTCACTACATTCAAGGGCTAGGAAGCTGGGAGGCTCAAAGCAAAGCAGCCCTCCCATCGTCTACCTCCCTGTATGAGGCTGCACCAGAAAAAGAGGCGGCTGGGGGACTAGTCGCTTTCACCTAAATGGGGATCCTAATTTAGGAAGACATTTGGAAACAGGCCCACCAAAGAGATTTTCTGGTTCCATTGCTTTGTTTTACAGATGAGGAAGCAGAGGGGGAAATAACTCATTTGCCCAAAGTTGCACAGCTAGCTAGTACAGAACCTCCGGACTCGCACTTGCTGAAAGAATGCATAAATTTCATCAAATGGGGCAAAAACACATATAGAAACAAGATACTGGCCCTATGATTACATTTAAAAACAGCTAAAATGATTTTACGTTTAAAAACAGCTAAATGCCTATCTGCTCAAGGAGGGCAGAACTGGTTTGCCACTTGGGATTTCCTTTAAGCATTAAGTTAAATTAGGAAACAGCCCTGGTGCTGGAGTCCACACAGTGCTTTCAGGCCAGGTGCCAAACCCCATTCCAAGGTTGTATTCAAAGAGCCAGCTCCCAATTCTACTGACATTTGTCAACCTGGTTCCAGCAGAGCTTTGGATTTGGTCCAGCCCACTCAGTGTGATGCTTAGAAGCAAGTGTCCTCTTGTTTCTAAACCAGCTAATAAAGATCCTCTGAGAAACAACTGAGATGGGTCCAGGGGCTGAGACAACTGAATGGTCCTCTCCTGTGTTCTACAGTTGGGCTTGTCAACTCGGCACCTGCTATAAAAACCCTTCAAGGGAACTCTGCCTGACTCAGGCAATGAGGCTAATAGCCAGCTCTCACATGAAAAGGGGAAGGGAGTGTCACAGCCTGCACCCTCCCACCATTTGCTTCCAAAACATACGTTCCCACCCTGATAGGAAAGTTCCTGTTTGTTCACAAGCTTCTTCTTGTGCTTTAACTAACTCACTCCTTCTACAAATCCCTTCTCCTCACTCCCACTGGCTACTTCATTTTTGTTATAGAAGGTTCTTTTAAAACCATGAAGATGATTTTACCCATCAGGGTACTGTGAAGGAACCTGGAAAACAATATTGTTTTGATTTCTTAAGCCTCTTAACATATGGAAAAGGCAATAAACAAATATATAAATAAATAAATAAGCGTAAGTCGGGTAACTTTAAATAAACATTTAAACATCTTACAATTCAGTAACTAAATATGTTTTAATATAAGGCCCATTAGCTAAAGCTGATAAAAGCAATTTCAACAGTTTGTATTCAAAGAAAAAAATTCACTAAATTACCTGCTTTCTAAAACGTGAATGATATCGTACAGTAGAGAAAACGTAATATTAGGTTCCTTATTTTCTAGGTTTGTTTTTTTTTTTTTTTTTTTTTTTTGAGACAGAGTTTCACTCTTGTTGCCCAGGCTGGAGTGCAGTGGTGGGATCTTGGCTCACTGCAACCTCTGCCTCCTGGGTTCAAGCGATTCTCCTGCCTCAGCCTCCCAAGTAGCTGGGTTTACAAGCACGTGCCAGCACACCTGGCTAATTTTCGTTATTTTTTTAGTAGAGACAGGGTTTCACCATGTTGGCCAGGCTGATCTCCAACTCCTGACCTCAGATGATCCACCCGCCTCAGCCTCCCAAAGTGCTGGGATTACAGGCGTTAGCCACCGCGCCTGGCACTTTATTTCTAGTTCTAACACTAACTAGCGGACTCTATCAATCCTAACCTCTCTATAAAATGAGCCGAATGCTGTCTCTAGTCTGGTCCCGTGCTCTGTGACGTGACTGGGAATTTGGAGATGCATTTGTTCTTTCCAGGATTAAGGTACAAAAATTACTTGAAGGCCTCATCCTGGCTGCACGTCAGAGTCACCTGGGCCTTAAAACATTTTTTGTTGGTTTGTTTGGTAGAGATGGGGTCTTTCATTGTTGCCCAGTCTGTTCCCAAACTCCTGACTTCAAGTGATCCTCCTTTCTTGGCCTCCCAAAGTGCTGGGATTACAGGTATAAGCCACTGCACCTGGCCTTAAACATTTTTTTTAAAAAAAAAGAAAAGATGCTGGCCCCCACTCCCAGAGATTCCAATTTCATTCACCTATGATGGGGCCCCAGCATAGGGTTTTTAAAAAGCTCCCCAGGTGACTGAGTCATGGCTGCTGCGAAGCACCGCCTCAAGTAACACATTCCCAGCCACAGTTGTGGCCCCCTGTACAGGTGATTCTGTCACTTCTAGTGGCCCCTCAGGAGTCATGGGCCATTTGCTTTAAGAGAAGAGAGATCTGATTTACCTTGGTCAACAAACTCCTCTGACTCAACTGGAGATCAATGACGATGTCAGGTTCTAGGGATGTGACAGCACTGTTTGTTCAGAGAATGTACAGAAAAATTCGGTTTCCATGACAGACACTCCTGCAGCCCAGACAAACAATTATTCCTTCATCTGACAGAGAGGGGGGAAATAATCCACTGGAGAATGGGATGGTTTTGAATTGTAATTATAAATTAGTCTACTAACAAAGGAAGTCATGTTTAATACATGAGAGGACAACTCTGGGCCAAGGTTCATTTTTTTAACAGTGAAACATCATGCTGAGTGAAAAATGAAACTGACATGAAATAATCACAAACCATTTACCTCATGGGGTTGGGCAATGGAAAAATTAATCTCATTACTGATAAGAGGAGCCCACCAAAAGAACACTACACACTATGGGTCACACCCACCCAAGCAAATATCCTGAAAGCTCCTCTAGTTCTGTAGAAAGACACACAACTGGTGCAATCCCATTAAAGAATATAAAATATAGCTGAAGCTACACCTCCCATCCCCATCCACAACCCACTTGCTTGATGATAATACAGCCCCTTTATTGGTCTTAATGAGTCTCAAAGAAGAATTCAATAAATATTTGCTGAGTGCCCCCTACAGTGGGTATAACCAGCATGCCACGTTAAATGCCACAGAGGACGCAACCATCAGCAAGCCAGGGTCCCTGCCTTCTCGGATGAACCAGCAAGGGAAGTGAGACACACTCCCAGGGGCACCTTCCTGCCCCCCTTGCTCCTTCCTTCCCTCATTAGTCTCTTCTGAGAGCTACCTAAGCTAACTTGAATCCTGCCATTGTGGTTAAGAGCCAGAGTCACGGCCACTGTCTCTCTCCTGTCATCACAGACCTGCTCCCTGGTGCCAGAAGTGCTTGGCAGGTGGCACCTCTGCAAAGGCAAACACCCAGAACCAGCATAGTAATGCAAGAGTTCTATCTTTTCAGGACTTCTTGGTGAAGGCTGTGACTGAGCTAGAGAAGAGCGGCTTTGGTTAAAAGCCTCTAAGGAAAGAACTTTCAGTTTTGTTCTTTCAGACATATGACTAGGTGAGATGTTACTGAAAACATGCACCTGCTTGGATATTATTAGACTCCAAGCAAAGAAATTAGCTTAAACTGTGAATTAGGCTTAGCAGGCAATTTTTGTTGTTGTTGTTGAGACGGAGTCTCTGTTGCCCAGGCTGGAGTACAATGGCAGGATCTCAGCTCACTGCAACCTCCGCCTCCCAGGTTCAAGCGATTCTTCTGCCTCAGCCTCACGAGTAGCTGGGATTACAGGTGCCTGCCACCATGCCTGGCTAATTTTTGTATTTTTGTAGAGACGAGGTTTCACCATGTTGGCCAGGGTGGTCTTGAACTCCTGACCTTATGATCCGCCCGCCTCAGCTTCCCAAAGTGCTGGGATTACAGGCGTGAGCCACCATGCCTGGCCGAGCAGGCTTTTAATCCCTACTCTCTCCATGATTGCTGGATTTGACTCTACAGTTGAAAATGGTCAATTTCCCTGATGGAGACTCTCAGGTGAAGGCAGCATTCCCATCTCAAAATGGCATCTTCGCACAACTGCAACAAAGGGTAGAAGGCCATGATTCTTAATGGAGGAAAAAGAGCGTTATCTGGGTATTTTCCTGAAGCTTACAAGAAAGCCTACTGGCCTAGACCTTCTCTAGATCCTCCTCTCATGGCCACATAGTTTGGTCAGCTCCTCAGGGTATGACTGAGGGTAGCCAGACTGGTTTGTCCCAACATACGCACCAGAATATAAGCACTGCAGGGGCTCCTCTTCAAACGGAGGTAGGAGGATCAAGTTTTTAAGGTTTGGTTCTGCCACTCACACATGACCTTGGATAGGTTACCAGCCCTTGCTGGTTGGCTTTTCCCATCTGTCTGCTCTGGAAGACAGAGCAGGGTAGTGATTTTTTTCAACTTGAGAGAGGAGGGTAATGCCTGAGAGAGGGTGCCCCGAACACCATCCTCCTAGGTTCTGATGTGCTCATACTGTTACTGAGGGATGTGCGTCATATTTCTTATGTGCAGCTGGAGGGGGAAAAAATTGAGACTCATTGGACTACATGGCAGAGAGCCCATCAAGCAGTCTAATGCACTCTGATTCCAGTTATCTTGGGAGGCTACACATCTATTCATACATGCGTCTACGGCTCAAAATATTTCTGGAATTCTTTGGAAATTCCCTTCAAATAATATACTTTTGAATCCCCTAAATGGTAAAAATCCTGCTCACTTTAGGATGGATTTCATTTTAATAAATAGCAGAAAACCAAATCCAAGTGTCCTCAATAAATTGTGTGATCAAACTGGGTAATAACAATTTTGATCAAAAGTGTAGTGTGAATCATGTAAAAATCCTATTAAGCAGACTGGAAGGAATTTGAGAATGTTTTAACTTGTATAAGGATAACTGGCTTAAGAGTAAATATTTGTTTTCAAAGGTTCCTTTTTGTTTTAAAGTTGAATTATTAAATGGGTTAGATAAGTTGTTAAATTTAACTGGAAATTTTTTTAAGACTGATTTCAATAACCCATAAACCCATACCAAAGGGTGATTATTTTGAAAGGGACATTTTTTTGGAAGAATAAATTCAGGTATATTTGCAGGAAAAGCAAAACAAAACAAAAAATAAAACACCACAGATATTACATTTTTTAATTTTTTGTTCCCTTTTTTTTCCCAGGTAGATAATCCCAGCAAAAGGTATTACTTTATTATCAAGTGGTACTTTAATATGCCTAGGAAAAACAGCCACATGTTTTAAGAACTGCGGCCTCCAAAAGGGACAATCAATTATCAACTCTGATTTATGAACAGTCTTAAGGCAAAATTTTAAATGGCCTCACAACCGACCATACAAAGAATCTTACCTGTAGGAGGTGGGCTACCCTCAAAACCAGAGAATTATCCCAAGGCATTTCAGGGTGCTCATGGGCGCCACATCTCCTAGAAAGTTGATCTGAAACCACTGCAGACCAAAGGACCCCACAAATGAGTCATTTAACAAATCCAAATAAAACATTTTCTCAATAGCTTTTAGGTACAAAAGTTATCATCCAGAGACTGCCTTGGTTTATTTACATCTTCAAAATATAAACAAAATGTAAACATTCTATTTTCATCCAACTTAAAGTTGGATGAAACTGATAAAAGAAAATGGCATACTTTAAACTGCCTATCATAAAAACAATTTAAGGTTAGTTTTGTGGTTTTTAAAACCCTCAACATTGCTTAGGGGTTGGGGGAGAGGGCTGTAAAATACTACATACGATCAGCAAATTTCAATTCTAGGAATCTATCTCAAGGAAATAACTAAGCAGTTAAAACTCATTCAAGAGTTTAGCAACAAGAAAGTTCATTACATTGTTATAATTTTTATAATGAAAATAAAAACATATCTGTGTAGTGAAAAACATTAAAAAAAAAATAAAAACAGCCTCAATATCTAAATGATTGAGTGGTCAAATTATGGTACATCCATTCCATTCAGAGAAATACTATGCAGCCAATTAAGAATAATGTTGCAGAATTAAGTTTATTGACATAGATCTATATGTTCCAGTGTGGGAAGAAAAGTATTACCTGTAAGTATGTGCACAGAAAAAGTATCTGAAAGAACATATGTCAAGATATTAGATTAGTTATTAGAGAAATGCAAATCAAAGCTATAATGAGTTACCACTCCACATCCACCAGGATGGCTAAGATTAAAAAGATAGGTAATAACGAGTATCGGTGAGGATATAAGAGACACTGTAACCCTCCTACATTGCAGGTGGGAATGTAAAATAGTGTAGCTGCCTTGGAAAACAGTCAGGCAGTTCCTTGAAAGGTTAAACAAAGAGTTACCATATGACCCAGCAATCTCATTCCTAGATATATGCCCAGGAAGAGTGAAAATAAATGTCCACGCAATAATTTGTACACAAATGTTCATGGCAGAATTATTAATAGCCCCAAAGCAGAAACAACCCAAATGTCCCTCAATGGATGGATGATATGGTTTGGCTCTGTGTCCCCACCCAAATCTCATCTTGTAGCTCCCATTATTCCCATGTGCTGTTGGAGGGACCCCGTGGGAGACAACTGAATCATGGGGATGGGTCTTTCCCATGCTGTTCTTGTGACAGTGAATAAGTCTCACGAGATTTGATGATATTAAAAATGGGAAGCTCCCTGCACAAGCTCTCTCTTTGCCTGCTGCCATCAATGTAAGATGTGGCTTGCTCCTCCTTACCTTTTTTCATGATTGTGAGGCCTCCCCAGCCACGCGGAACTGTAAGTCCACTAAACCTATTTCTTTTGTAAATTGCCCAGTCTCGGGTATGTCTTTATCAGCAGCATGAAAATGGACTAATACAATGGATAAATAAAATGTGGTATATTCATATAATGGAATATTATTTAGCAATAAAAAGGAACAAGGTACTGACACGTGTTATTATACAACATGGATGAACCTTGAGAACATGATGCTAAGTTAAAGAGGCCAGTTACAAAAGACCACATAATGTATGATTCCATTTATATAAGATGTCTAGAATAGGCAAATTTATAGACAGAAAGTAGATTTGTGGTTGCCAAGGACTAGGAGGTTTGGGGGGAAACGGTGTGTAACAGCTAATAGATATGAAGTTTATTTCTGGGATGATGAAAATGTTCTAAAATGGACTGTGGTGATGACTGCAGAATTCTGTGAATATACTAAAACCCACCGAATTGTACACTTTAAATGGGTGAATTGTGATGATAGGTGAATTACATCTCAATAAAATTGTTTAAAATCTTCATAGAGGTAATGTTTGGAAAATAAGATAATAGAAGGTTTGATTTTTATTTTTTAATTTAGGCTTATCTATCCTTTCTAACTTTTCTATAATGAATATGATTACTTTTTAATTTAGGCTTATCTATCCTTTCTAACTTTTCTACAATGAATATGATTACTTTGAGATAATGCCTCAAAAAAAAAATCTTCCCCTGTTATCATACAGAAAGCACCAAACACAAAATAATTGAAAAAATGAAAATACGCCTTTCTTTATGATCCCTATGGCCACAGCAAGATGATTGGCAGGCAAAGCTCACCTTATTACCACATCAACCATGATCAGTTATAACCCCAGTCCCCAACCCACGGCTGGGCACAGAAGCTCCATGTTTTTTGTTTTTTGTTTTTCTTTTTGAGACAGAGTCTTGCTCTGTTGCCAAGGCTGCAGTGCAGTGGTGCGATCTCGGCTCACTGCAACTTCTACCTCCCAGGTTCAAGCGATTCTACTGCCTCGGCCTCCCGAGTAGCTGGGATTACAGATGCATGCCACCTTGCCCAGCTAATTTTTGTATTTTTAGTAGAGACGGAGTTTTGCCATGTTGGCCAGGCTGGTCTCGAATGCCTGACCTCAAGTGATTCGCCCACCTTGGCCTCCTGAAGTGCTGGGATTACAGGCGCAAACCACGACACCCGCTGAGAAGCTCAATGTTTTTTACATGGATGATGGTTTACTAAGGTGCTACTAAAGTGACAAATGTGATGGTGCACTCAGAACATTTCCTACCGGGTTACAGAAGATGTTCTGTGGGGAAAAGGTGAACAAAAATAGATAACATCGTATTTTTATACTGTTGTATTTGCTGTATGTTTGTACATGAGCAAAGATCATAAGATATTGATATAGAGACTGTCTAAAACCAGCTGTGTTGCTCTAAGGCAGGGAAGTTTGAAACCAAGCATGGGATATAGGTAAAGATAGAGAGAAAGAAACAAAAAACTGCTTCTGAGAAATATTTCCAATGAGTACGTTTATTATTCACAAACTGTGATTCACCAGTCCTATTTTTTAAGCCAGCATCACACTCTAATCATATTCCTAGGTTACAAGCCCAGAGTTATTTGTGCATAATAAAAACTGAATCCATTAAGATGATACATTAGGCTTTTCTTCCCTATGTCATCTCTTTAGGGAGAACATTTGATTATAAAACCTACAAAATATTGAACCTACGTATTACTTTGGATCCCGAAACCAAAGAGGTTTCCTATGAAAATGAAACAGTTATCCAAGGATTCTTTCAGCTGAAAAATGGAGTCCAAATCTGGGGCAGGCAAAAAATGAAACCCTTGGACCCATGCAAGTGACACTATTCCATCCAGACATGAAGAAACTTTTATGCGGCTCACGGGATTTATGTTTGGAAATATGGTCTGTTGTTGAACTCTCTCTCGAATAACTCTCAGATACATTTTTCTCCTGTGCTCTGAGAAGCTACATTACTGCAGAAGGCTGAGTAGGCAGGCAAGTTAATGAAACAATACACATGTGCACAACTACAGTTTAATTTCATGATCAGCAGCCCTGATAACCAACTCAATGAAACATTCTACTTATGGCCTCAGTATAAACACTTGATATCGCCTATTAGGATAATTAATGCAGGTGATCACTGTCAGAATAAATGATAAGCAAAGATATTGCTAGTTAAGACCCATCTATCAGATTACAGTGTTTCTATACACACATGATCCTCAGTTCTCAGTGACTTTTTAAAAACCTCCCTCTAAAACCAAAATATTGGCTAAATGAAAGAAATCTGATATATTATAGCTTTTTTAAAAAAAGGTACTTTGCCTCACATTGTACTGATCTCTTTGATAATTGAGAGATGTGGCACCTAAACACCATAAAATGAGGACTGCTGACAGTGATGATGTAATACTAACCAACTCTAGGAGCAAGATATAGGTCTAGGAAGAAAGGAAAAACTCACTGACTAAATAAGCACATTCTGGATTAACAAAAGACAGCCTCAAGTGCTTAATAATACCAGTGTTATTGCGTTTTGGATCTGGTAGCCTAAAGTCTCAACTCATAATGAGTCAATGTCTGGCTCAATAAGACACACACTGAAAGAAAATCACAGTATTGCCTCCAATGCAATAGTTACTACATCAATCAAAAAGAAATATCAAAAACTATTTCTTGCAGAGGCATAGTATAACATTCAAAAATGATGATTTAAAAAAAGCATCTTTGGAGCATAAAGAGAATTTACATTTATTACCTATTAAGCACGTGTGAAGGTGGTGCCTTCTTTCACATGTTAGCTGTCCCCATTTCACCTATCAGGAAGGAGTCTCTAAGAAGTAAAATCACGGCCAGGCGCGGTGGCTCACACCTGTAATCCCAGCACTGTGGAAGGCCAAGGTGGGTGGATCACTTGAGGTCAGGAGTTTGAGACCAGCCTGGCCAACATGGTGAAACCACGTCTCTACTAAAAATACAAAAATTAGCCGGGTGTGGTGGCAGGCACCTGTAATCCCAGCTACTCGGGAGGCTGAGGCAGGAGAATCGCTTGAACCCGGAAGGCGGAGGTTGCAGTGAGCTGAGACCACACCATTGCACTCCAGCCTGGGCAACAAAAGCGAAGAAACTCCATATCAAAAAAAAAAGTAGTAGTAGTAGTAAAAGAATATGCCTAGGGCACAGCTAGCAAGTGACCAGTTAGAACTCAGGTTTGTCTGATTTTTACACCCACTGAGTTCTACACATCACTGTTGCCTGGTTTAACTGCAAACTTTGCTATGAGTTTCATTTACAATTTTAAAATAATAATTCTTACTATGTTTGGGGGTAAAAACTCTTGGGAGAAAATTGTAGGAGTGAAATTCTGACCTTTCTCTTTTTTTTTTTTTCTTTTTGAGACAGAGTCTTGCTCTGTCACCCAGGCTGGAGCACAGTGGCTCCATCTCTGCAACCTCCGCCTCCCGGGTTTGGGTGATTCTCCTGCATCAGCCTCCCCAGTACATGGGATTACAGGCCTGCGCTACCACGCCCGGCTAATTTTTTTTTTTTTTTTTTTTTTTTGTATTTTTAGTAGAGACAAGGTTTCACCATGTTGGCCAGGCTGGTCTCAAACTCCTGACCTCAAGTGATCCACCCACCTCAGCCTCCCAAAGTGCTGGGATTACAGGCATAAGCCACCGCGCCCGGCCTGACCTTTCACCTAAATAGTAGTTACACTAAACTATAACCTTTTGATAAGGGTCTGGAATATTTTATCATGAACTCTGAGAAGTTTGGATTTCTAAATACAAATTGGAAATATTTACATGAACTGAAACTATAGTTCCAACTAAAGCTAAATCGTTATTTTTGGCTCTTTAGCCTAAGTTATTCAGTAACCAAACACCAGAATCCAGTGAAAAAGTAGCAAAAGGAAGGATGTGGCAAAGGAAACCATTATATACCTATCCCTTGACAATATGAAATGATCGAATTCCATGTCAAACATTTGGTCATTCTGCTTATACTCTCATTTGTGAACAGATGCCAGGCAGTAGTTACCAATCCAAGGTGAGGTGCTCAAGTTCAAAACCTGACCTTAGTTGTAAAAGTGGGGTTTTTATTTGAAAGAAAAACTTAACTTCCACAAGTTCTATTATAGTCTACAAATTTTCCTTTATTAAAAAAAACAAAAACCTGAATTTGAAAAAGGTAACCTTATTTATTTACTTCGTCTGTTTCCAAATTCTTGTTACTCCAAGAGTACAGACAGTTATTTACCTAAAATGCAAAACCTCCAAAGAGTTCACGCGGTGGCTGGCAGGCACACACATGTCAGTGCTCTACTGGGACACTTGGTACATGATATCCCTATTAAAGAGTACACAGTACCTTTAAAGAGGTCATTAAACAGAACACGGGCAAATTTGCCACGCTCACATCCTGAACAATACACTTTGTAAAAAACATTCGCTAATTTAGGTTCTTCCAACCAGAAGAAAAAAAAAAGCCAAGTCTCCCACAAAATGCCCCCAAATCCACAGCTGAGTGAAGGTCATAAAGAGTGAAATGAATGCAAACCAGGCCCTATCATTCGTCTCCTCCAGAAAAAGATGAAAAGACATTTCTGATGGCCCCAGGTGCTCTCCCACGAGGAGACTGTCTTTCATTTGAGGTTCTGAAGCGGCCTCACCTCGAACCCATGCGGGATCTTCCGAGAGTGCAATTCCCACAGCTCCACTTGCTCAAGGAAGCCTTGGTGCACAGAAGGAAGCCTGCAGCCTCCCAGTACCAAGAAACCGGCAGGGCAAGTGGCAGAAGCCAGCTCTCGGGTGAGAGTCCTTACTCCCTGTTGCATTCGTTCCCCAAAGTTTTCGAATTTTTAAAAAGTTCAAACAAGGATTCGAAGCGCAGGAAAGACCCTTCCCCTGGATCCCAACGCCCTTTCGGCTCCTCCCGCGGCCCCCGCCAGGCAGCGCCGGCGCCCACCCGCGAGGAGGAGGGTCCCGCAGGTAGGCAGCCTCCCCAGGCCGGGGCCTTCTGGGACCCCCAGGTGCCGTCCAGGGCGCCACGAAGTTGCGCCCGAGCCCGCGGGGTCCGGGGAGCCGCTGCCCGTGACAGCCGCGCTGGCTTGGGAGGCTCTTTGGGCGGCCGACGCCTCGGTGGGGCCGCGACTCCCGTCAGGGAAGCTCTCCCGGCCCGGTGCCGCCTTCTACGCCCGGCCCGAGCCTCCCACGGCTGGGCGCACGGGGCCTCTGGCCGCCGCCGCGCTCCCAGCTCGGACTCCAGCCCCGGCGGCGCGACGCTGCTCCGGCCCCGACCCGGCCGTCGCGAGCTGTCCTCCACCCCACGCTCCCCGGTCACTCACCCCGAGGCCGGGCAGCAGCAGCGTCAGCAGCAGCAGCAGCCGCTGGGCCGGCATGGCGAGGACTCGGCCCTGGCTCCGGGGGCGGTACGCACAGAGGACGGGGCGGGGGCGCCGCGACGACAGCAAGGCGGTGACCGAGCCTCAGCGGACGCAGAACTGACTAGGCGGCGGCGGCACCCCTATTCCCGGCCCTATAAGCGCCGGGTGCCGCGGCTTCTTCCGGTCGGGGCGGGGTTGGGGGCGGGGACGGGGGCGGGGCCAATCTAGGGGCGTGTTCAGGGCGGGGATGAGGGCGGTTCGAGGGCGTGCCCCGGGCGGGGATGTGGGAGGGGCTGTCTCGGGGCGGGGCCGAAGGCGGTGCTGGCGTCTGGCTGGCTTCGCTCCTGAGGCGGCGGCGGCTGTAATGGACCAGGCCTCGGCATCCAGCGTCTGGGGGCGCTGAGGGATCGAGGCGCGAATCTTGTCTGTGGCTGGGAAAGACCGGCAGTGCCCCACCAGGCGGTCCCATTAACCCTGCCGAGGGACCTGCCGCGTCAGACTTCATCGGGGAAAAGGGAGGGACACGGGCGGTCCCGGGTGCCTAGAAGCCTCCTTTTCGTCTTTCCGCCGTGGTGGAATTATCGGCGAGGTTTACTGAGGCGACCTCCGGAGCGAAGGTTTCAGCAGCTACCGGAGGCTTCCAGCAAACACGGCGCAGCTGCCCTGCGCGGCAGTCGCAGTGTTCACAGCCCTCGGGTTCTCCAGCTGTGCCTCGTCTTCTCCAGGGCCCCTTTCTTCCTTTTCCTTGCCCTCAGGAATTCCCCTCAAGTCATATCCAACAGCCATCAGTTCCGCTTGGAATGAACCACCGCCAAGTCACTCACCAAAAATTATAAGGAGGAAACCACTTCGGCCACTTGTGTCACGTGCGTTGATGTGACACGTGTGGATGTGAAGTTTGAGATGGCCTGCGTCACAACTCGTTGGAGGGAGTGGGTGGGTTGAGGCCTCCTGCAAGGTCTGTGTGAGGGTGTGGAGTATTAATTAGAGTTAAAGAGCTCGGCAGCTGTTTGGTCACTGGCATTGGCCTCCACGGAGAGGGACATGGGGAGTGAGGACACGTCTTTTGCAAGGAAAGAGAGTAAACTGAGATTTGGAGCCCAAGGAAAGGTATCTAACTTATCCTAGGAGAAAAAGAAAACGGCGATGAAATTATCAAATTTTTCCGGACTTGCTCATATGAGAGCCTAAGATTTTTCAGGTTTGAAGGAAAAGAATAAGCAATTCTAGACAAAACAACAAAGTAGTAGTGGGGGACTGGCCAAATGTCCAGTCTGTGTGCAATGTGGTCAATCTTATCCAACTAAAACAGACCAAAATGACAGTAAACCCAAATCCTGCAAATAGAGCTCCCCATTACCTAACCCCCTAGGCCTGGATTACAATGAAGGGACTAATCCCTACCGCATGCTGGAGACTCCAACACATCTCTGTAAGAGTGGGAAGAATCTTGGCAACTGTGAAAACAGTAGAGACATTTTGAAAAGTGTTACCTGCATGTATAATGCAAACAGAGGTTTGGGATTGACAGAGAGATGTACTGAGAGGCCCAACACTCCTGGGCAGTATAGCCGGGCGTCCAGGGAGGCCTACAGCCCTGAAACTGGGAGGAGCTCTTTATTTCGTGACCTTTTATCTTTTCTTTTTAGAGATGAGGTCTCACTATGTTGCCCAGGCTGCTCTCAAACTCCTGGGCTCAAGAGATCCTCCCCAGTAGCTGGGACTACAGGTGTGCCCCACAACACCTGGCTTGCGAGGACCTCTTTAATGATTACCTGTCCAGTTTGCCAGCTGACAGCAGCATCTGTTAGACCCTGTATACTTGACTTAAAAGAGAAGCTTGATTGAAAAATGTCACTTTCACATCCCCCCCCGGTGCTTTTTCTCAAACAGAGTAAGTCTAGGAGGGGAAAATTTGCTGTACTGGAACTCTGGCAGCCCTTTTACAATTCAAAATGTCACTGTGACCCTGTAACATCAGCAGATGAAACACAAAGGGGAATACTGACCTCAATTTCACTCATAAATCAGTTTTAAAGATCTTAGAAAGAAAAAAAAATCTGTTCCAAGAAGCCTGGACAGGTAGGTATTATTTATCTTACACTCAGTTGGACCAAATCCCCAGGGCTTAATTGCACTGTTACGTGTTCTCTGAATTTCTTTTTTTTTTTTTTTTGAGACGGAGTTTCACTCTTTCGACCAGGCTAGAGTGCAGTGGCACGATCTTGGCTCACTGCAACCTCTGCCTTTTCGGTTTGAAGAGATTCTCCTGCCTGCGACTCCTGAGTAGCTGGGATTACAGGCGCCCGCCACCACACCTGGCTAATTTTTGTATTTTTAGTAGAGACGGGGTTTCACCATGTTGGCCAGGCTGGTCTTGAACTCCTGACCTCGTGATCTGCCCACCTCTGCCTCCTAAAGTGCTGGGATTACAGGCGTGAGCCACCGCGCCCGGCCCCGTTCTCTGAATTTCTTATGCATCGTCCACATGCTTCATGCACTTCTCCACTTGATTGACAATCCAGACTGATAAGCACTGGTTTTATTTATGGTGGCATTGCCCATAATCTTGCTCCACAGTCAAGTACTTCTTTAGGCAGCTTTTTGCTTATGATAAAGTAAAAGCTGGTAGCACTGATAAACACAAACAGAAATGGAATATTTTGTAGGGTGCCTTTGAAGCGGACCTGCCCATATAAAAAACCTGCAAATGGGCAGTAAATGACCTTTCTGCAATTCACATTAAATAACATCCACTGAATACAGCAAAGGTCATGGTCTTAGTGTAAAGATAAGCCCTCTTTTCCACCAGTATAAAAAACATATATACATCAGATTCAACAAAGAACTACAGCAGGACCTGACTGTGGGGAGGTGGGAGAAAATCTTATTTTCACTTCTCTTTAAACCACTGGTTCCCAAACTTGGAGAGCTAAAAAAACAAAACAAAACAACAATAACAAAAAAAACAGATTTCCAGGCCAGGCATGGTGGCTCATGCCTGTAATCCCAGCACTTTGGGAGGCCAAGGCGGGGGGATTGCTTGAGATCAAGACCAGCCTGGGGAACATAGTGAGACCCTGTTTCTGTAAAATAAATAAATAAATAAAAAATTAGTCAGGCATGGTGGTTCACACCTGTAGTTCCAGTGACTTGGGAAGCTGGGGTGGGAGGATGGCTTGAGCCTGGGAGGTCAAGGCTGCAGTGAGCTTTGATCGTGCCATGGCACTCTAGCCTGGACGACAGAGCAAGACCCTGTCTCAAAAAAATAGAAATAAAAAGCTGGGCGTGGCGGCTCACACCTGTAATCCCAGCACTTTGGGAGGACGAGGCGGGTGGATCACGAGGTCAGGAGTTCAAGACCAGCCTGAGCAACATGGTGAAACCCCGTCTCAACTAAAAATACAAAAATTAGCCGGGTGTGGTGGTGTGCGCCTGTAGTCCCAGCTACTCGGGATGCTGAGGGAGAAAAATCGCTTGAACCCGGGAGGCAGAGGTTGCAGTGAGCCGAGACTACGCCACCGCACTCCAGCCTGGGTGACAGAGTGAGACTGTATCTCAAAAAAAAAAAAAAAAAAAAAAGAAAAGAAGAAATAAAAAATCTATTTCCAATACCTTCTTGTACCCCTTTCCCTGACTGATTCACAATGTCCAGGGGCAGAGCCCAGAGACCTGTGCGTTTTACAGTTTCCACTGTACACTGAAGGCAGTCAAGATCCAGGGCTCCAGCTCAATCATGATGTCCAGCCTTGAGCCCTGCAGCCATGAATCCCTTTTAGTTTAGGAAATGTCGCCCTCTAGTGGAATAAATTATGACCCAAAAAAGGAGCTTGTGCCTATCTCATTTGTGTTTAAAACCCTTCAAAATCTCATTTAAAAATGTTTGTGAGGTTGATTTGCAAATAGCTAGTGAGAAGATAGACACCTTTGAAGGAGGAGACTTGAAAGAAAAATCTAGTAAAACCAGAAAGAAAGGTCATGGTGGAAAACTCCAGTAACATTTCAAAGGAACAGTATCTTTATCAGAATAAATCAAGTCCATTTTTTTTTTTTTAGTGATATCGCTGCTGCTGCTTCTTGAACTGAACTTACAGAGTGTGTGGAAGTAGTTATGGGATAAATATTAATACGACCATAAAGGGGCCAGGCGCTGTGACTTACACCTGTAATCCCAGCACTTTGGGAGGCTGAGGTGGCGGATATCTTGAGCCTAAGAGTTTGAAAACAGTCTGGGCAACATAGTGACACCTTGTCCCTACAAAAAAATAAAATAATTAGCCAGGTGCCGTGGTGCACACCTGTAGTCCCAGCTACTCTGGAAGCTGAGGTGAGAGGATCGCTTGAGCCTGAGAGGTGGAGGCTGCAGTGAGTTGTGATAGCACTACTGCACTCCAGCCTGGGCAGCAGGGCGAGACCCTGTCTCAAAACAAACAAACAAACAAAAAACAATGAAGCAAGAGTCTCTCTGATAGCAAGCTAAATTCTTATCTCCATCCTCCCCTCATGTTTAAGGGACATTTTAAAAGTTGTTCTCACTGTGAACACTTTGGTTTTTAGGTAAATAGGACTTTGGCTTTTCCTGTTCTAGGATGACTGGATTTGAAAAGACTGTGACACTCATTCTAAGAACTTCCCTTTACCACAGAATCCCACCCACTACACACTTTCTTAGGTTGCAAAAGTGATTATTTCTTTTTTTTACATTATACCATTATACCATAAGGAGTAAAAAGTGATTATTTCTTATTATCTTTTTTATTGGCTGTTTGCTGTTTGGAAATGTGCAACTACATGCTTTATGGTATCATCTTGTCTTATCTTTACTCTAAGACCATGACCTTTGCCTGATGTAGTGGATGTTATTTAATTTTAAGAGACAAGGCCTCTGCCCAGCTACCTGGCACCCGTCACTCACTACCCCACTCCCAGGTTCTACCCTGTGGGGTAGCTTAGGCTAATCCTGACTGGTTATTTGTTCACTTGTCTCTGGGTGTTGTATTTCACACCCACTTGTGCCAAGTCTTATATGCCGCCACAGAAGTATCCATGTCCCCAGTTTCTATACATTAATATTCTCAAAGGGCCAAGGCAGCACCAAGATGGAAAGGGCCATCTCTCAAAGTACCTCCACTTCCTCACTGGCCAGCCTGTCCTAATCCCCTGAGGCCTGGCTTAATTCCACAGAACTCTCTGGAAACTTCTCTCAAGCACCTCATAAACATTCTTCCTCTTGTAAAATCTCTTTGGACCTAATTCCTGGGTTTGTTTTTTCCACCCCCCACCAGGCCTCTTTTCAATTCAGGTATATTAAGGGTTCTTTTCTCTTGAACTTTTCCTCCTTGGATATTACCATTTTCTAGCTTTCCTCCTGTGTCTCTGCTTTTTTTCCTCCTTCCAGATTCTGTGTGGTTTATTTGGGGGGCAGGGGGTTGGGGTAGGGACGGGGTTTGAGTCAGGGTCTGGGTCTATTGCCCAGGCTAGAGTGCAGTGGTGTGATCTAGGCTCACTGCAACCTCTGCCTCCCAGGCTGAAACCCCCAGGGGCATACCATCCTCCATTCTCGGCCTCTGGAGTAGCTGGGACCACAGACAGGCACCACCACACCCAGCTAATTTTTTTATATTTTGTAGATGCCGGGCGAGTGAGTCTCACTTTGTTGCCCAGGCTGGTCTCAAACTCATGAGCTCAAGCAATCAGCCTGCCTCAGCCTCCCAGAGTGCTGGGATTTGGCCTGGCGTGGTGGCTCACGCCTGTAATCCCAGCACTTTGGGAGGCCAGGGAGGGCGGATCACGAGGTCAGGAGTTCGAGACCAGCCTGGCCAATATGGTGAAACCCCATCCCTACTAAAAATACAAAAATTAGCCGGGCGTGGTGGCACGTGCCTTTAGTTGCAGCTACTCGGGAGGCTGAGGCAGAAGAATCACTTGAACCCCAGAGGCAGAGATTTCAGTGAGCCGAGATCGTGCCAGTGCACTCCAGCCTGGGCAATAGAGCAAGACTCCGTCTCAAAAAAAAAAAAAAAAGGGCTTGGATTACAGGCATGAGCCTCTGTGGCCAGCCAGTACGTTGCTTGAGGCTTAATATGTAGACCTTATCTATTCTCTCTTTCCTTTCTTCCTAGGAGGACTCATTTAACATATTTTATATACCAAATTTTATTTTATTTTATTATTTATTTTTGAGACAGAGTCTTTCTGTCGCCCAGGCTAGAGCGCAGTGGCGTGATCTTGGTTCACTGCAACCTCTGCCTCCCGGGTTCAAGCAATTCTCTGCCTCAGCCTCCCAAGTAGCTGGGATTACAGGCACCCGCCACCAAGCCTGCCTAATTTTTTTGTATTTTTAGTAGAGGCGGGGTTTCACCATCTTGGCTAGGCTGGTCTTGAACTCCTGACGTCATGATCCACCCGCCTCAGCCTCCCAAAATGCTGGGATTACAGGTGTGAGCCACCATGCCCGGCTGTGGTTCCTCTGGGTTTTTTCAAGTTGTGTCAGCTGGTTAGTTACTTTATGTTTTCCATTAAAATAAAAAGCATTCTGAAATTATATATATATAATTTATATATGTGTAAAAATTACATAATTTTACATAGTATTTACTAACAACACTAGAGAGAACTTAGAAAATTTTAAAAGGTGTCTTGATTACAAATTACTACAGAAGATGAAACAAAATGAAACAAAACATAGTCAGCATAGTAAATTACAAAAAAACAAGGGAAACTTCCCAATCAAAAAGCAAATACTTCCCGAAGAGAAATTAAAACACGCTGCCGGGCACAGTGGCTCATGCCTGTAATCCCAGCACTTTGGGAGGCCGAGGCAGGCGGAT
Organism: Nomascus leucogenys; assembly: GCF_006542625.1. Lineage (NCBI taxonomy): Eukaryota > Metazoa > Chordata > Mammalia > Primates > Hylobatidae > Nomascus > Nomascus leucogenys. The sequence continues at coordinate 59,334,312 of NC_044399.1, forward strand.
CACTTGAGGTCAGGAGTTTGAGACCAGCCTGACCCACATGGTGAAACCCCGTCTCTACTAAAAACAAAAAACTAGCTGGGCATGCTGGCGTATGCCTGTAATCCCAGCTACTCAGGAGGCTGAGGCAGGAGAATCACTTGAACCCGGGAGGCAGAAGTTACGGTGAGCCGGGATCACACCATTGCACTCCAGCATGGGCAACAAGAGCGAAACTCTGTCTAAAAAATAAAAATAAAAAAAATACACCCATACAAAAACTTGTACACAAATGTTCATGGCAGCATTATTCATAATAGTCAAAAAGTGGAACCAACCCAAGTGTCCATCAACTGAAATGGATCAACAAAACATGGCATTATCTATTTAATGGAATATTTAACAATTGAAAAGCAATGGAGTATTGATACATGCTCCAATAGGGATGAACCTTCAGGACGTTATGCTTAGTGAAAGAAGCCAGTCACAAAAGACCATATGTTGTACCATTCTGTGTATATAATATGTCCAAATCTAGAAAGACAGAAAGTAGATGAGCAGTTGCTTAGGGAAGGGGAAGCAGATGAGGGAGACTGGAGAGTGATGATAAAGGAGTGTGGATTTCTATTTGGGTTAATGAAAATATTTTGAAGTTGATTGCAGTGATGGCTGCACAACTCTGTTAATACACCAAAGCCATTGAATTTGTACTTTATTTTCTTTGAGACAAAGTTTCACTTTGTTGCCCAGGCTAGAGTGCAGTGATGTGATCATGGCTCATTGCAGCCTCAACCTCCTGGGCTCAAGCAATTCTCCCGCTTCAGCCTTCCAAGTAGCTGGGACTACAGGTGCCCCGCCACCGTGCCTGGCTAATTTTTTTAAAAAATTATTTGTAGAAATGAGGTATCACTATGTTGCCTAGGTTGGTTTCCAACTTCTGGGCTCAAGCGATCCTCCCACCATGGCCTCCCAAAGTGCTGGGATTACAGCCATGAGCCACGGTGCTCAGCCTGAATTTTTACCTAAATGAGTTCATTGTATGGTATGTAAATTATTCTTCAATAAAGCTACTACAAAAATATAAATGGTCTATACAGGCCAAGTGAAAGGCTGAAAATGACCAAGCTGAAAAAAAATCGGCCAGGCGCGGTGGCTCACGCCTGTAATCCCAGCACTTTGGGAGGCCGAGGCGGGTGGATCATGAGGTCAGGAGATCGAGACCATCCTGGTTAACATGGTGAAACCCCGTCTCTACTAAAAAATACAAAAAAAATTAGCTGGGCATGGTGGCAGGTGCCTGTAGCCCCAGCTACTTAGGAGGCTGAGGCAGGAGAATGGTGTGAACCCAGGAGGCGGAGCCTGCAGTGAGCTGAGATCATGCCACTGCACTCCAGCCTGGGCAACAGAGTGAGAGAGGGAGACTTTGTCTCAAAAAAAAAAGAAAGAAAAAAATCGGCCGGGCGCGGTGGCTCACGCTTGTAATCCCAGCACTTTGGGAGGCCGAGGCGGGCGGATCACGAGGTCAGGAGATCGAGACCACGGTGAAACCCCGTCTCTACTAAAAATACAAAAAATTAGCCGGGCGTGGTGGTGGGCGCCTGTAGTCCCAGCTACTCGGAGAGGCTGAGGCAGGAGAATGGCGTGAACCCGGGAGGCAGAGCTTGCAGTGAGCCGAGATCGCGCCACTGCACTCCAGCCTGGGCGACAGAGCGAGACTCCGTCTCAAAAAAAAAAAAAAAGACTGAGTGTTGTTAAGATGTCAATTATTCCCAAATTGATCTACAGATTCAATATAATTTCAGGCAAAATTTCTACAGGTCTTCTGTAGAAATTGACAAGCTGATTTTAAAATGTTTCTGGAAATACAAACAACCTAAAATAGTCAAAATGATTTTGAGAAAGGACAAAGTTAGAGATCTTGTATATCTGATTTTAAGACGTACTATAAAGCAACAGTAATAAAGGGTATAGTATTGGCATAAGGAGAGATAAATAACAGTGCAAAAGAAGATACTGCTTAGAAACAAACCAACTCATATATGGTCAATTTTTTTTTTTTTTACAAACATGACAAGGTACTTTAAGTGAAAGGATATTCTCTTCAACAAATGGTGCTGGAACAAGTGAATATCCATATACAAAAAAATGAACCTAACTCTTGTCTCACACTAGACACAAAAATTAACTTGAAAAAGATAATAGACATGAATGTGAGAGCAAACACTATAAAACTTCTCGAAGAGCGGGCGCAGTGGCTCACGCCTGTAATCTCAGCACTTTGGGAGGCCAAGGTGGGTGGAACACGAGGTCAAGAGATTGAGATCATCCTGGCCAACATGGTGAAACCCCATCTGTACTAAAAATACAAAAAGTAGACGAGCATGGTGGCGTGCGCCTGTAATCCCAGCTACTCGGGAGGCTGAGGCAGAAGAATCACTTGAACCCGGGAGACAGAGGTTGTAGTGAGCTGAGATCGCACCACTGCACTCCAGCCTGGTGACAGAGCGAGACTTCCTCTCAATAAATAAATTAAATTAAATTAAATTAAATTAAATTAAATTAAACTTCTAGAAGAAACCATATAAAAGAAAAATCTGTATTAGGCCAAGATTTCTTAGATATGAAACCGGAAGTACTATCTATAAAAAAATTGATAAATTAGATTTTCATCAAAATTAAAAACGTCTCCTCTTTGAAAGACACTGTCAAGAAAATAAAAAAGCAGGCCAGGCACAATGGCTCACGCCTGTAATCCCAGCACTTTGGGAGGCCAAGGCGGGTGGATCACTTGAGGTCAGGGGTTCAAGACCAGCCTGGTCAACATGGTGAAACCCCGTCTCTACTAAAAATACAAAAATTAGCCGGGCATGGTGGTCCGTGCCTGTAGTCCCAGCACGAGGGAGGCTGAGGCAGAAGAGTCGCCTGAACCCGGGTGGCAGAGGTTGCAGTGAGCCGAGATAGTGCCACAGCACTCCAGCCTGGGCGACAGAGCCAGACTCTGTCTCAAAAAAGAAAAGAGAAAAGAAGAGAAGAAAAGAAAAGAGCAGGCTGGGCGCGGTGGCTCATGCCTGAAATCCCAGCACTTTGGGAGGCCGAGGCGGGAGGAACATGAGGTCAGGAGTTTGAGACCAGCCTGGCCAATATGGTGAAACCCCATCTTTACTAAAAATACAAAAATTAGCCAGGCATGGTTGTGCATGCCCGTAATTCCAGCTACTGGGGAGGCTGATGCAGGAGAATCGCTTGAAGTTGGGAGGCAGAGGTTTCAGTAAGCCAAGATTGTGCCACCACACTCCAGCCTGGGCGACAGAGTGAGACTGTCTCAAAAAACAAAACAAAACAAAACAAAACAAGTAATGGAGTAAAGCTTCTGTTGCTCCACATCCTCACTGGCATTTGGTATTTGAGGCATAATCTTAACACATCACAATCAAAGCCAACAGCCAACTTCCAAGCAAGTACATAATACACAAAACAGAGCTGTGGACAATGTAATTACAACACAACTAAGGTTGAATTAATAAATAAATATTTTATACCATGTTTGTACTTGATAGTGAAAACATCTTCATTTCAACAATCTGTGGAACACTTATAAAAACTGGTATTTTAGGTCACAAACAAAACTTTCATACATTGCCCAATGCAGAAACTGTACCATAATGTAATAAATGTTGAGATAACGAAAGTTAAAACAGCAACAAAAATAATATAGAGACTACTAAACATTTGCCAAAGTCATTATTGCTTTGGATTAATGAGGTTTTTTTTTTTTTTGAGACGGAGTCTCGCTCTGTTGCTCAGGTTAGAGTGTAATGGCGCGATCTCAGCTCACTGCAACCTCCGCCTCACGGGTTCAAGCGATTCTCCTGCCTCAGCCTCCTGAGTAGCTGGGATTACAGGGGCCTGCCACCACGCCCGGCTAATTTTTGTATTTTTAGTAGAGACGGGGTTTTGCCATGTTGGCCAGGCTGTTCTTGAACTCCTGACCTGATCCATCCGCCTCGGCCTCCCAGAGCGCTGGGATTACAGGCATGAGCCACCGCGCCCGGCCAAAGAGGAATTTTTTGAATTTAAAGTCTATGTAGAAAATAATGAAAATAAGAGTCCATTCAACTACAAACCTATAGGGTGAAATGGTTTCACTGTCACATACACACACACACACAAAACAATAAATTTTCCGTATTAAGAGGAAAAAAAGGAAAAGAATTCCCAAGGAAAACAGGGAGGCAATAAAGATAACTGGCGACTGTGACTGCTGTGTCCTCCCACAGTTAAGCAAACTCTCATTCATCCACCTGTATTTCCAGGGAATGGGCTCAATCAACGCTGCGAAGCTTTCCCAAAGTCAGGCTTTCTGTCCTTTGGGCTTCTACAGTAGGCTGTTCATAGCGCTATGTTAGTGTTTATTAAAGTTTTGCAGTCCCAGGAAGTTTTCCACATCTTCCTGCCCTTTAAATACCTTTGTTTACCACTTAGAATGTGCCAGGCAATTGGCATTAATTCACCGAATCCTTACAACTTTTTTTTTTTTCGCGGTGCGTGCGTGCGTGCGTGCGTGCGTGCGTGCGTGCGTGCGGCGGGGGCCGGTGGTATTCCTAATTTCCAGAAACTGAAGCTCAGAAAGGTTAACTGAGCAAGGTCACAAAGCGAACGCATCACAAAGTCAGGATGTGGTGCAGATCGGTCCACTTCCAATAAAAGCTCTTTCTACCACAACAGGTTACTTTGCACTTGGGGACAGTTTTTAACTTTACATTCTCAACTCGTATCCTAGCTCCTGGCACAGAACATGTCATCCAAGTTAGGTATCACTTGTACCCTGCTCTTGGTGAAGTTTTCTTTTGCACAGTTGTGCTCATTAGCAGCTGGCGATGGAGACGCTGAAACGCAAATGGATTTGAGACTGAGCGACTCCCATCTCTATGGTTGGGATGTGACCCATCTATCCTCTGGAGGACTCAGCAAGGACTACCAATCACCAGACAACTTCACCGCACGTGGTCGAAAGTTGAACTTGCTATTGGTTAAAGGCAGTAAAGCCCGCCCATCAGCGCTGGTCGGCTCCTTTAAGAGGACGCCATCGCCGTTCACCTGTCTTTCAGCGCCTGCGGATTCTGGGTGCTCAGGTTGTGTTTCTGGCGGGTCGTCTGGCTGGGTGGGCCCCGGAGGTCGTGGCCCGGGAGCAGGGAGGTGTGTGTGTGGGGCCGGCCTGCTGTGATGACATTCCAATTAAAGCACGTGTTAGACTGCTGACGCGGGTGATGCGAACTGGAGTCTGAGCCTGCCCGAGCGGAGCTGGGAGGGGGCGGGCGGTCGCGCGCGCGCACACCCGCTGATCTATCACTCTCGTTCTTGTAGCTCCCAGCCGAGGACGTCGGATGTCATCGTCGTTGCTGCTTTGCCACCCCATTCCCGTCAATAAAGTGGTTTGAACCCAACCCTGGTGTCGGTGTGTGTCGTTGGCGACGCGCTGTCTTTGAGCCCCCGCCGAGCCTCCTCGTGGCGCCGGGGGTCAATCTGCAGCGCTAGAGCATGTGCTTGCGCATAACTGGGGCCGCCTGGCCCCCAGCGGGCGGCCCTTTTAACCGCGAGCGACAGTAAGTAACCTGACTGGCTGGCTGCTAGGCTGGGCAGTTTTCCAGGTGTTTGTCACGACAGGCCTCAATCCGTAATACCAAGGCTAGAATGGCGTGTTAGGGGGGCGGTGGCTGACGGGGATACGCGGACTCTACTGCGTAATGAGTGCCCCTCTGCTCCCATACGTTCCCAGCCCAGCCCTCCCCGAGTGTATCGCGCGCGCTGTGCCTTTGCCGGGAGTTCGACATAAGTCCCAAGCTGTCGCGTCTGCCATCAGACGCGCAGATTTAGTTGGAGGCAGCGTGGAATGGCGTCAGCAGGGCTACTGTGTACTTGACATAAACGGATTCGGTGTGGAACTGCATGAGTTAACTCCTGACTAAAGGGTAATCGACCTGTTTACAAATAACCATGCAGGAGTACTGACAAGCATGGGACCAAAGCTTTGGGCAGGTCAATCTGTCACTCCTAAACAGTTCAAAATTATAGGGCGGTTGTGAAGGTGAATTAGATTTTATATATGGTTGGGGACAACATAGACACCTAGTTACACAGTCCAGATTCTGTGGTTCGTAAAAGATCTTCCACAAGGGCTCCAGTGAAATGTGCATCAGTTCTGAGTACAGGGCAGCAATGGTGGGCAAGGATGCACGTATGCGTTCACTACATGGGCATTCGATGAATGAAGGTGTCCCGAATTAAGATTAGTAGACGATGAGGGGTGTAAACTGCAGCCCAGGAGCACCACTGCCCTACCCCCTCAGTTACGAACTTTCACTGGATTCTTTAAATGTGGGTTGAAGATAATGGCACATAGTTGGAAGGATGTGGTGAGGATGGCTTTGCAGCCTTAGGACTGGGCAGTGATCAACCCAGTAAATGAAAGCTGCGATTGCCAGGGGAGGGCCCCGGTGCTCTGTACTCATTTTATTGTGCCCCTATCTGAACAGGATTCAGTAGAAATGACTTAGATGCTTATCTAGTATTTGACATGAGATATTTATTTTGTGAAACAATGCAAGCGATTTTAAATCCCCACATACTATTTGATTAAGTGCAACATGGTACAGTCATGTGTAATCTCTTTACACGATAGTGCATCTAGTCCTTAGCCTTTAGTTATTGCACAACAATTATAAAGACCAGTGACCAGGACACGTGGACTCTGACAGGCAGATCGGCCTACACAATGAAAAATCAGAACAGTATACCAACTGGAATGGTCAAACAATTTAAGTCAAATGTTTTAATGGTGCAATTAAAATAATCAAGGGTTCAAACATGTTTTCAATATATTAATTTCTTTAAAGTCACGTTCAGGCAAGGTGCTGTTTAAAAAACCACTATTAGCTTTGTCCACACATGTAAGTTATCAAAAGTTACCCAAGGTAATTTTGACGTTGAGTGCAGCTTTAAGCAATAAAAAATGGTATTAGGTTTACTTCTCGAAGCAAATTATACAATAAGAGAGCCCCCAACCTTGTAAACTAAACATTCTGACACAAATGCACAAAATTAAGTTGGCAACATTAATTTTGAGATGTAGTGTGATGCTGAGCAAACTTTTGGTCTTGGACTCTTGAAATAATTTAAGAGAGCAGTTCTCTGTTTTGGCCTTCAGGAATGGAAATCTGCCCATGGAACTCCCCCAATCAGATTAACAAACTCTTTCAATTCCTATAAAACCTGGAGGACACAGGAAACGCCAGATGGAAAAAGTGTGGCTCTGGCTTTCTAGCCCCATCCCATCTGTATGAGAGGACCCATCCTGTCATGTGCAGTGTTTGATGTTTTCACATACGCTCCTGTCTCAGGAAAACATTCAAGATTAGCTAGCAGCCAGGTGGTTGTACCCCATTGGTGAAAGGCTTGGGATGGTTTGAGCTCATGGCTTTGCCTGATGTTCACATAAATCCCACTGTCCTTACCCAAGCTGATAGCGTGTTGTTTGTGTATGTTCTATGGCTACTTGCTTCTCAAATGCACAATTTAATGTGAAAAAAAGTAAGTTGCTCTGCCCATCTCTTCTGTCACTGAAATGAAAAGGCTCACAGAATTCCTCTCCCCACCCTCCAGACACATTGCACACTGACATTCTCTGGAAGTGTGGAAGGCCACATACAAAGTATAGAAGTGAAAAAGTCCACTGTGCATCGGCTGCCTGAAGAAAAGCTTTGGAGGAGTAGAGGAGGCAAGTTGTTCAGCTTTGCTCTTACTGTGCTCATTTGCTGCCACAAACATGGGTAGACTTTTAAAAGCCATGGTGTGGGTCACCTATAACTTCTGGATCCACCATGATTCTTGCATGGTCTCCTTTGCCAGATCAAAGCTTTGCAGCAGGCAATCCAGACAGTTGTCACTGGATGCGGGGAATGACACCTCACAGTGGAGTGGGCACTGGCAGGCAGAGGGCAGAAGCAGTCCTTTAAGAAACAGTAGCTGTGGCACAGAGGCCAGCACTACAGTACAGATGGCAGCCAAGAACCCCACACATCCAGCTCGATGTCACAATATGGGGAACGTCTGACATCACCCATCATGGCTGATCAGCAGCCTCCACAGGTGGGTCTTTCAGGAGGCAGGAAGTAGAGCGAGGGTCCATGGCTGAGTGCATTATAGTGATATAAACATCATCCATGTTTGGCATGACAAAAACTTTCTGTAGGAAGATATTAAAGAACAGCTATGTGGAAGAATGCCTCGCCAGGCTGTCACCCCCTTTTGTTCTGATAATTTTAGGCCTTAGACTAATTTTTAAAAATACATATAAAAACTTCCTATGCATTCCAAACTAATTCTCCCACCATACATACTTTAGTTTAGAAAGAGTTGAGGAATCATACCAGCGCATGGATACGAGAATCCTCTAATATATCAGCTTGGAGGCAGAAGTGGCCTTTGATTTTGTGTACATATAATAAGGTTGCCCATATGCACTGATATATATCCAACAATTTAATTGGCTTAAGCTGTTCACAGTAGTTCCCAGTTACTACGTCTAGAACACATATTCCATGTGAATTATCCTTTTATGAACAAATACTAGCAATAAAACGTAAGCTAATGGCCAGGTGCGATGGTTCACGCCTGTAATCCCAGTACTTTGGGAGGCCAAGGCAGGCAGATCACCTGAGGTCCAGAGTTCAAGACCAGCCTGGCCAACATGGTGAAACCCTGTCTCAACTAAAAATACAAAGAAATTAGGCCGGGCACGGTGGCTTACACCTGTAATCCTAGCACTTTGGGAGGCCGAGGTAGGTGGATCACAAAGTTAGGAGTGAAACCCCCATCTCTACTATAAATACAAAAAATTAGCTGGGCGTGGTGGCGGGCGCCTGTAGTCCCAGCTACTCGGGAGGCTGAGGCAGGAGAATGGTATGAACCTGGAGGACGGAGTTTGCAGTGAGCCGAGATGGCACCATTGCACTCCAGCCTGGGCGACAGAGTGAGACTCTGTCTTAAAAAACAAAAAAAAAGGAAAGAAAAAGGGAAAAATAAAAGGCATGATGTTCTTTTCCCTCACTAGGTTCAAAGTACTTTTCTATTTGGTGATGACATTAAGCTTTTTCAGAAATTGGTTATCAGTTATGTTTAATCTCTAGTTTTTAAATAAGAGGATTTTTAAGGCAGTAACTCAAAATACACCACTGCAAAAAGAATGTAGGTCTTCTTCAAAAGGTGAATTTCATTAAAAGTAAATAGTTTGCTAATCCATAAAACCCTGACAGACAACTGTGCTTCAAATATCTGATAAAGGTTTGATGGAAATAGCTCATCCCAGGGCCTCCAGCTATACTGCTATTACCTCTGGTGGCCAAATGCAGAAAAAAAAGCTGAGAGAGTAAGCTCTGGCTTAATAAACTCCCAGACTACACTAGAAGCTACCCAGGGGAGGGAGAGGCCTGACTCATCTTTGGACTCCCAGGACAGGTGGTACCTGGCATACAGAAGGGTTTCCAGGAATGTTTGTTGAACTGAACAAACTGAGCAAGGTGAACAGCACACAAGAACGGGGCAGCCTCCCTGCCCACAGGCCGGGTGCTAAGAGTTGGGCAAGACCAGGCCTTGCATAAGAGAAAACAAAGCCTGAGAGTTCTGGCAGGCTTGCTGGGAAAAGACATCATCATTTTGCTCTGACCCAAATCTTTTGGGTTTCCTCTGAAGATGACTTAGTAATGTTCTGTGGATAAGTTTCAGGGCTTTGATACTGTACCTAACATTTTATTCCCATATTTGATCAAATGTAATACTCTTCCGGGATGAAGGTCACCATCAGATTTTCAAAAGAGGATCATGACCCAGCTGAAGTTCAGAACCTCGGCTAAACCCACAGCTTCTATACTTGGTGTGAAATACTAGATAACACTAGAGGTTTACCTGAAACTCTTGCTCCAGTTTCTTCTCTATCCAGTCTGTCACATGAGCTAAAGTCACTTCTCTCTCTCCAAGTTTTGGCCGAGCTTTCAGCTCCACACGTGGTGGCTTTCGGAAACCATACCTTTTTGAAGACAAGTAATAACCACATTTAGAAGCAAAGCAAGGAATGAGACAGGCACTGACAGCAAACAGTTCTCATTTACATGGGGCTTTATCACTACTTAAAATGTTATTTTCTTCTGAAAATGCCCTCTAAAAATATTCCACACACAAAGTATGAATTGTGAATCCCCTGTGTTCCCTGGATGGATGGCGTTAGGGCTGTGGCGCATTTAGAACAGTTACGACAAACTGGGAAAGCCAGGAAGCACCACTGGAAAAGTCCATGACCTGGGTATTGGTTTCTGTTTTTTTCTAAAATGGCAATAACCTTTTTTCTTTCAATTTTTATAAAAGTAGTATACGTATATTACAAAAACAAAACATACATACAAGCAGATAAAGCAGAGAGTAAAAGACACACTGCCTCTCTCCGAATGTCATCCCCAAGAGAGGACTACTGACAGAAGTGGGGTGAACTCCCCTTACATTCTCCTGTGCATATGTCGATCGGTAAGGTTTGAAACCTGTTTTTTCACCCTACACCCCAACAATATGCTTTTTATGACTTCCTGAGGGAGCAGACTGGCAATCAGAACTGCTGGCAAAGTATCCAGACAAGACCCTGTGTGCTATCAACTATCTAAAACCTTAAATCTGTCATGGACCAGTGCTTTTGGAAATACAGTAAAAATGTCAAGTTGCCATAAATATTTCTAAACACTCTATACTTATCTTTATGGATCAATAACACATAGTTCAGCATTTGAGCATGCCTTGGGTAGCGCTATCCTAGAGCCCTTTTATTTTATCTCCCCCTGAGCAGAGGCATTGAAAACTGATAAATCTAAAGAATTGGCAGTAAGGAGAAGAAATGTATCAACTTTATTAAAATTTTTTAAAGGTTTGAAAGACCATACAATATATTAACAGTGGCTATTTCTGGATGGTGAGATTATGGGTTTTTATTTATTTATTTATTTTTCACCTTTTCCCAATCTTTCTCTTTTTTTTTACAATGAAAATATTACCTAAAAAAAGTATAAAAAGGCATTTTAAAGTTTTATTGGGAAATACCAGTATTATCGTTAAATGGTTAGTCAATTCAAAACCCCTCTTCTGATCATTCCTAGAAATCCTTCTGAATACCAATGATATGTACTAGCATGTTGGTTTCACTCTATGATAGAACAGAGCTATATTTTTGTTATGAGTGTAGTTTATGGTACAATGAGATCTCTTATGCAATCACTATTTACACTTATGCCCATTCTTATAGGACTTAGCATGTCAATTTTAAATTGAGATTCACAGACAGTGATGCTGAACTCATCAATAATTTATTTCAGTGACTCTCAACCCTGGCTTCATCACCTCTGACCCCTGAAATCCTGGGGGATGGGCCAGGCATATCTATATTTTTAGCAAGTCCCCAGGTGATTTTAACATGCAGCTGGGGCTGAGAATCAAGTCCTCAGATACCAAATGCACATGCTCCTGACTCCTCAGCATCGAGGCCTAACTCAGGGAAGTCTCCCTAACTTCCCAGACTCTGTTGGATGTGTGATCCTCATCTTTAAAGTAGGGATAACAACGACATCTACCTCAACAGGATGCCATGAGGACTAATCAGGTAATGCAATTAAAACCAGGGCCAGGCAGAGAATAAAGGTGCTATCTACAAATGACAGCTGTTATTACTGGCAGAACAGTTGGCTTTACAGAGGAGGAAGACCAATAATAGAAACAGCTTATCTCATAAACTTCATGTATTGACTTTAACTTTTCCTACCATGTGAACATGAATTCTTGAATGTGAATTCACCACTCACAGAAGAAAGTACCGTCAGATTTGCAACTAATATTAAGGTCCCAAGAAAAATGTTTGGAAGTGCTTCTGCCCGGGAGAAGGTACTTTCCATAACCTCAAGGTTAAGCAGGCTGGGATTTTTGTGGCCATGCAATAGGAGGAATCACTTATTGTCCCTGAGGGCCCTCTACGCACCATACTCGGTCAGTCGGGGGTGGTGGAATGTTGACCGCCAAGGTTCCTCTACATTCTTGTACTTCAACAGTGAGCAGCAGGGGTGTGTTGGAGACTTCTTCGATCTTCTTTTTAATAAACTCTGTCTCTGTTGCTTTTTGGAAATATTTTGACTTGGTAATTTTATCAACAAACCTCATAATCTTACTTGTTCGATGACCTCCAACGTACCTTCAAATGTGGAACACAAAGGGCAGTTAGCATGAACTTTGCTCTTTCACAGACAAAAACATGTGGCTCTTCATTCTCCTTACTTTAGAGCACCATTCGATGTTTTGGATGGGGTGATTCTGTGTTGGGGCGGGGGGCATCCTGTGCATTGCAGGGTGTTCAGCAGCATCCCTGGTCTCTACCTACCAGATGCCAGCAACAATCCCCCTAGTTATGACAATAAAAAATGTCGCCAGACATTGGCAAATGTCCTCTGGGGGGCCAAATCACCCCCAATTGAGAACTACTACTTTAGAGAAGGTGTAAATGTCTGAAACAGCCCAAATCTTGACAATGGAGAGCTGGACAAAGTCCTCATGCAGAGGTTTCTCACCTGTCCTCCTTTATACTACTACAATACCAGACAGAAATCCAATGACATATCAATCTCATAATCTCCATGCAGCAAGTAACAAATAATGCTGCATCAATAGGACACAAATCAGTAATCAACGGACTGTCTTTAGGTGGTGTCACATGGCTACCTTGAGTGGCAATTACTTTTCAAAGGGCTTGGAACTTCTTAAAGAAAAATTTAGCCTGGGCAACACAGTGAGACCCCCATCTCTACAAAAAACAAACAGAAAATTAGCCAGGAGTGGTGGTGTGCACCTGTAGTCCCAGCTACTCGGGAGGCTAAAATGGGAGGATCACTTGAGCCCAGGAGGTTGAGGCTGCAGTGAGCTATGATTGTGCCACTGCACTCCAGGCCTGGGTGACAGAGCAAGACGCTGTCTCAAGAAAACAAACAAACAAACAAAATGCTACACCAAGTTGACGTGCTCACAGGCCAAGAAAATAAGCTGTTGTATCAGGTCACATGTACCATGAGACTGCCCTCAGAAGAAAGGATATTTGCTTTTTAAAAGACCCCACAGTTCCAGAACATGAGGAATAGTATGTGTTCAGGGAAAAGCAATCATTCTTAAGAAGGTCAAGCAGCTAGACTGTAAATAATACACACAAACTTTGGCACCAACTCCTCAAACATCTGAATTCTTATCTCCTGTAGGATTTCAAAAGTGAATAGGTTGGTTTTTTCTTATAAAAGTTTCTGAATTATTTGGCTTCCTTTAATCGTAGTTTCTTCAATTCACTTTATGTAATTAAAAGATCCTTGTGGATAGGCACTTTGATCATTTCACAGCCCAAGTAACAGGCAAAGAGTGCCCCCCTCCAAATGAAGTTCATGATCCAAAAGATCAGCTCAGTCATCAGCGCTTTCAAAATTCGCCAAAGAAAATCATCTGAATGTTTCTGCTTTGCAGGAACTTGCAACTCAACAGAAGCAAATGCACTCCAGCTGAAGCTGAAGGGAGAGAGGCTCTCCGCTGGCTCCAGGGGGAGGGGGCGTGTGCTCAGTTTCTTCTGAAGGCTCAAGGCGATGCTCTTCATCATCACCACACCCTTCAACTTCTCTATTATTTAATCAAACAGCAGCAGAAAGCCATTCTAGTAAGGAAAGCTATATGGGTCTTTTCGCTTGGTGTCCTGGAATTTAAACAGACCACTGACCTGGGATATTAATACAAAAACCATCTACTCAACGTGAAAGAGGAAGGAAGATCACAGAGGAAGGAGGGGAAACAAGGCTCACTCCCAACTTGCTGTCCTGATCCTTGGAGACTCAGAGGCACAGAAGCACTGATCCACTCACCCTTCGGCCCCTGGGAGGAGCTGTTTGTCTCCCCCGCTGGGCTCTGGAGCATCATCTTCCTCGGAGGAGCCAGCGCTGGAGGATTCCTCATCGCTGTCCGCCAGACAGAATGCCCGGGGCCTGCAACTGGACAGAGAGAGAGTCACCACCACTGCTTGCCCTCACCCAAGCTCTGCTTAGAAAGAGAACACACACACACATGCACACACATTCAACCACAACAGGGTTGGGATGTAACTGTTACTACATCTCATCATTCTCTCCAACCCACCCAAAACAGAAGAGGCCCAATCCAAGAATCCTTGGATCAGCGGAGATGCTCAGGACACTCTTCAGCACCAAGGCCTCTGACAGGACCACAGAGGCCTTGGACCCAGAAGAGGTTGCTTTTGAGCATGCGTCAGAAGGACAGGAGGTGGGAGTGTGATGCGCACGTAAAATGCAGTGATTTCAACCAGCAGTGCAGCGGGAGCCACACGGGAGGATGAACAGAAAGAGCGGATGGTTGCAAGAGTGAGGTGACAGCTTATACTGGTGACATGGCCACTTCTCACTGATGATGGGATGTTGAGGCAAGTCCCTTGGCTCTGGCTTAGTTCAGCAACTCTGATGCTTTCTGGATTAGTAACCCTCCAAGTTAGTTTTGACTCATGACTCCTTTCCAGTGAAATTACATATTTCACTCCACACCTGCCCTATCTCCTGAGGGTCACAGAAAAAGCCAACACACAAAAAGTCTCAGGAGACTCTAGGAAGCAACTGACATGAGAACCCAGGAAATTTTCTGGAAAAGTACACATCTAAAGACCATTCCTTTGCCTGAAGTAAGGGAAAGCCTCATGGGAGAGCAGTGTCCCTCACTCAACTCTCCAGGGCGGATGCTCAGTTCCAGAGGTGTGGGGTTGCTGGATTACCTGCAGAGGTGAGGGGTCCAGTTCCCCTCGGAGGGGACCTGGGGGCTTCTGGGCTGAGCCTCGGGCCTACAGAAAGCAGCTTCCTCCCTGGACCGTGGCTTTGCTTCAGAAAGTACTGGCAGGGCTGTGTCTGAGCCCAGAGACTTAAATGGGACAAAACGAACAAGGGACAGAGTGGTCTCTGAACACTATTACACAACCAAATGGTCACCAAGCAGAGGCTGGTCATTGTATTTTTGACAAGGACACAATTACATGGACAAGGGAAGGCAGTGGAGCTCAGGGCCTGTCTCCCTGCAGCTGCAGTCCTTTGGTTTTCCTGATGCTATCCTTGGGCCACCAGAGGCCCACGGGGACAGTTATTTCCTGACCAACAGGAGCCAAAGGCACCCAAGGGCACAGCACACATGCCAGTGTGGAACTGAAGGCCCAGCAATGGCCCCAGCCCTGTGCACTGGGAGGGCAGGACTGAAACCTCTACCCTGGAAACAGGAGCCGGCTGTAAGAGGACCCAGACTGTGTCCTCCCTGGCAGGACACACAGCTCCTCCTCAACCCCACTCTGAAACATTAGAGCCAGCGCTCCAGCCAACAGGCTGGACTTCCACATTAAAGGGAAACTCCCTCTGCAGAAACAAAAGCCTCTTGTCCCTGGCCACGGGACAGCACATAACTGACTCTTCCTCCTTCCACCAGAGGCCTGGCTGGTCCAGGAAATGCTTATGTGTATCTGCTGGTTGCAGAGCCATATCAGAGTGTGCTGTGGTTAGGCAGCCCTCACAGGAATCTTATATTTAAAATGTATATAGCAAAATTCAATTCCTATGAAAGCCTAAACCGGGTCTTGGGTGAGGAAAGTCAGAGATGTAAATCCCCAAAGATCACACACCCTCTCAGAAGAGCATCGGAGTTCTCCATCAGTAGGAAGGCAGTGCCTGAGGCTCTCTGACCTCATGCTGCCAGGTGTGAAATCTGTCCCCACAGCACAGGGAGCCTGCTCCTCACCCACAAAGCACAAAAGGCTGCCTGCAAGCTCTGGGACCCCAGTGAGATCTGCTGAGCCACTGCTCCTTGTGACCCCACTGGGACATACCATCTGGCAGCTCCAACCCTGGGCAGAAGATGCCAGAGGCTGAGCGCTGTGGCAAACTCTCAGGTTACTGAGTTAATCCTCTGCAGGTCACAGAACAGGACAAATTTTGCGGCTTGAAGTGAACACTTTAGGTAATGCTGTACCAGTTCAAGCTGATCAGATGATGTGAAAATCTGATTTTGACCGAGTGGTACCTCTGCTCCCCGCACTGGGGGCAGTATTATGCGGCACCCAATACTTAGGAATTATAAGTGTAGCCGAGTGTTTGCCTGATATTCACTTTTATAAATGAACATGCATTTTATGACCTCAGCATGAACGTCAGAGAAAGGTACACCGCACTTCCTTGTAGAAGACGTGCTGGAATGTAATCAGCCTACTTGTTTTAAACACACCTCAGAATTCCAGATGAGTGTGATATCCTTTCAAAGAGACACCTTAAAAGGCTTATTCCAGTTATGTTCCTTCCGCCAAAAATCTTTTGGAAATGTCAGATATATAAGAAAAAGTGAATTATTTTATCACTGACACTCTTAGACCAAATATTTTATTTCTTGGTCTCATAATCGCCACCACCTCTGATGACTTCTAGCAATTTCTCAAAGGTCCAAACCATCTACAAAGCAAGACAATTTGCTGTCACTCAGGATAGCTAAAAGAATGTCACGGACTCTGGAGGCAGTTCTAAAAAGAAGCCCCCAAAATGCTTTAAATGAAGAACGCATAATTAAATTAAGAAGCCCTGTGAGATGTTTGCTTTGAGGGAGACCACACTCAAGAATGCACTAATTTTCTTTTGAGAAAATCAGTTCCATACACCTGCCACAGGCACACATGTGCATACACACCCACAAACTAGACCGAGTCACAGTGTAAACTGCAGGCATTCAGCGCCCAGAACACCAGGGGCCTGGGGGCAGACGGGTGGTTTGGGGTAGATATGAACTAGTAACCGAAAAGAGGTCAGATGGGGCCACCTTCTGACTTGGGGACTTGTACAAAGGGCCCAGACTGCAGTGGTGGAGCAGGAAGAGGCCCAAGTGCCTTATAGGAAACACTTCACTCCCATGCCCCTTTCCATTTAAAGGCCACCCAAAAGGCAGTGCCCTCCCTTTACTAACTCATTCTAGCCCTCTGCAGGGCAGTTCCTAAAGCAGAGGCTGCTCAGCTCACTAATTCAATCCCATCTGAATGTCGTATGTTATGTTACCTGCAGTGTGCAACAAAAGGACTATTTGGGAAATGAAAAAACTAAAGGAAAAATGCCCACGAAAATAAAGCAGACACACATTTCAAAGGGAAGAGACTTTGCTAGGGCAAAGCTACACAGGTTAAAATCTCAGTCTCACCCTCAGGGTACTAACTAAAGGTGAACAAACCTCCTATCAGTAAGGAGGACATCTCACAGGTTGAGCAGCATCTCCTCAGAGACTCCGCAAGAGCACAATCATTTGCACACTTGAACAGGGACTGAAAAAAGCAGTGAGATGAAGCCGAGGCCCTGCTAGGCAGGACACCAGGGAGCAGACCCTGATGTGGAGTGAGGCCCTGGACAGGCGGCCACGGGCTGAAGGGAGGGCCTGGAGGAAAGGGCTGCTGCTGGCCAATTCTTCAGACATTCTGTGCTTTGGAGGTTTAATATTAAAGAAGATATCAGTTCCAAAGATCACAAGCTTCAAACAGCTAGTATGTATGCTGACTCCTGTCCCTCCTCTGCTACGAAGCCGCACGGTGATTCCATTAACCTCATGACTGAGGAAGTGAGGTAGATTCTGGAATCACTTCTGGGATCACGGATGGGCTTTCAGAGGCTCACAATGCTCCTAGAAACTGTGAGCCAAATGGTGCATGTGGAAGCATTTTCAGAAAGAACCCAGTGCTCTCAGGTTCCCGAAAGGGTCCTTTCTGAAAAAAGGGGTAAGGGTCCATTTTTCCGGGCCTTCTTCTCCCAAATGAAGTGCTTTTGGATTGTATTCCTCCTTACTTTTAAAAACAAATGACAGCCAACTACACATCAACATATAATTTAACACCCTCACAGGAAGAAGCAAAACATTTTATAACAGACTCTTCTAGAAAAAAATAGCACTTTAGAAATATAAGGGAAATATAATACCATCACATTCCTAAAGCAGAGGATCTTTTTTCCACTCAGTCTAGAGAAGCACAGCTTTCCAGAAACATGTCCATCCTCTGGTCAGCCAGAGTTTATGAACTTGAAACTGGGCTATGAGGGCTGCATGAATAGCAGTGAATGTGGACGCCTACGTGGCAAGCACCTCAGGGACCGGCCTGGTTGCTGCCCCTGGTGTCCAAGACCCCCTTTGCAATGGAGTCCCTGTGCCTCTGTGCCCACACGGGGCTGTTTCTAGAAAGGGCTCCTTGCACAAATGCATCTGCCCGAGGTTGCTCTGCCACACTCTCTTTTTATTAGATCTCATTTTCAAGACTGCTTCTGCCTCAGGTGCTTCATTTTCTAGGCAGCTGGTTCTGCAACTCTGTCGTCATGAGCTGGATTTAATGTGCTCAGCTATGCGTGGGGGTGGGGTGGGGACAGCAGGACCAGGAATTGAGTCTGACTAGATCAGGACTCCAGCAATTCAAATTGGGGAAGTCTATAAGACTCTGCCTGTCAGGAAAGCCTCTTAACTACTCCTGGTCTTGGTTCTCTCAGGCTCACGAACTGTGCCTTTATGTCCAAGAATGTGATGAAAAGACAGGCTTCCTCATGGTTTCACATGGGACTGAACAAGACTCAGAAGTTACAGGGTATGAAATGCTATGTGGAGAGTTGATAAATACCACACTCACCAGAAAATATAAATCCACAGATTGCCGAATCCAAACATATTTTAACAAATAGAAAAATGAAAGGAAAATAGCACAGACACAGGTTAGATTGCATATAGCTGGTAAAATTCTCCAATTACTAAAATAGAAACATTTCATTAAGTAACTTGAATAAATCAGAATAATCTAAGTAAAAGAATATTCTCCAATGTATAACCCAGCTCCCCCAATCTGCTACTACCACAAGCATGAATAAAAGCATTAGGTCAGTACCAGAACCAAGCAAAAGTCTAAGAGCCAGTATCTTATATTTAGGCCCCGTGGAGACAGCTCCTTGTGACATTTTCATGTCATCATACTGTTGATTCCATGCAAAGGGCTAAAGATGTGAGAAGCAGCCTCTAGTCAACATTTTTAATTGGTAAAAACAATAATATAATTTAAATTTATAGTCAGAGCAGTCATTTTAAGGAGAGTAGGATGTAAAAGTTCCAGTTTATCTATTCTAGGTATTTAAGAGGGAAAAAAATTAAGCTTCATGAGTTACTCACAATTTTGGAATATTTACTAAATCAGACAAACCCTAGGCAGCAGATACACTATTTACTAGGCAAGTCAATATTGTATTATTTAGGGAAAATGCTTCTCAAAACACTTTTAGGAGCACGCTCTACACTACAAAATCAATCATCTAATTATAAATAATTCTGACTTTGTGATTAAAACAGGTAGATTCAGCCTGCTCCACATATTGCTGTTTATGACCGGAAGGATCTTCATGATTCTATTCGAGGATCATTTTATTGCTTGGATGAGTCTGCCCCGCTTGTCTGAGTCAGTGATGTTTTCTGGGTAATCAATTCCATGTGTACCACCGCCAGCACTGAGGTCAAAGGCGCTGTCACAGCTGAGCTGGGTTGGGAACTCACAGGCCACTGGGGATGAGACTAGGAAACCATTCCCTGAAATGCTCTGGTCCAGGAGCACTTACACAGAAGCTCACTCAACATCCAGGGGCCACTACACATCAAACCTACTTCTCTTTTTCTTTTTTTTTTTTTTTTGAGACGGAGTCTCTCTTTGTCACCCAGGCTGGAGTGCAGTGGCACGATCTCGGCTCACTGCAAGCTCTGCTTCCCGGATTCACACCATTCTCCTGCCTCAGCCCCCCAAGTAGCTGGGACTACAGGCGCCCACCACTACGCCCGGCTAATTTTTTGTATTTTTAGTAGAGACAGGGTTTCACCGCGTTAGCCAGGATGGTCTCGATCTCCTGACCTCGTGATCCGCCCGCCTCGGCCTCCCAAAGTGCTGGGATTACAGGCGTGAGCCACCGCGCCCGGCCTTCAAACCTGCTTCTCAAAGGCTGGAGGGAGAGGCTGGTGCCCCAGGATTGGATTAGTAAATTCATATATAGCCCCTTACCCTTCTTTGCCAATTTCTCCAACCTTCAGGGCTTCAACAAGAGGCTCTTTACCTAGTTTGGTCAAATTCATTTTGGTCTCGAGAGTCATCAGAAAGGACCCATTGTAGGACATTTCCAAATCAATCCAGAGTCCTGGAGAAATGGTGAAAAAACAGAAGGTTTTTTTTCCCCAAAAAAACACATGACTATAAATGACAGTATAAGAACTTACATTTAAAAATATCTAAACAGGCACCATATTGAAAGTCCATGTATCGTCTACTAATCTAGGTGAGAAGAGGAGTGAGAGTGCATTATGCCATCGACACACACGAGAACAGGTCACGGCATACATCGAGCCCCTGGTAAACAGCCAGCATCTCAGGGCCCATTCACA
Source organism: Nomascus leucogenys (assembly GCF_006542625.1). Classification (NCBI taxonomy): domain Eukaryota; kingdom Metazoa; phylum Chordata; class Mammalia; order Primates; family Hylobatidae; genus Nomascus; species Nomascus leucogenys. Next base: position 59,354,856 of record NC_044399.1, read on the forward strand.
GGATCCTGGGGAATTCAGTGCACAAGTCAGCACTGGAAGGGTCCCATCCTCTGGCTTCTAAAATCTCCTTGTATTTAGTAAGAAGACATATGCCCAGCAGAAGAAAATGGCTTGACCCAGGGCAAAGCCAGGACAAGGCATGCTGATGCCCAGCCAGTTACGAGGCACAAGGGAAGTGCTAAGACTTCTCTGTAAGCTGGGTTGTTCTATAAAGACACATATGAGAACCGCTGTCTTTCTTAAAATTCTCCAGTATTGGGAGTGGGACACAGAAAATGGCTCAGATTTAACAGGAAGAGTAACAAAAACATTTAGGACCTTCCTTTCTTTCTGGAAACTGCCCACTGATGGGAATCAAAGAATTAACTTTCAATTCCCAGGATTATCCAGATACAATTGGGTAATCACTTTGTACCTTAGGCTAAAAATCAGCTCCTTAGGAAAGATATTATGCCAATGAGATCATATCTGAAAGGCTTGTAGCTTCATGGAATTTTACTGGGATGGCCACTGATGAGTGGTTTAAAATACAAACAGGGTTTATCTCATGACCCTCTTCTACTTGAGGATTCTATGATTTGTCAAGTATTTTTCTGTGATTTTTCAGACTCAGGCCTCCAGAAGACCTCATGGACTTTTTATCAAAATGTGATCCTTTAAGTGGGTGTTTAAATGTTAATAAACTTTTATAGATCCTCACATGACAAATGACAACATCTAAAAGGAAGCAGGAAATTAATCTAAAACCATCATTCACATACAGCATTGTTTTCAAGCAATTACAGTAAACAGCCCATCCCCTACGTGGCCACCACCTCAGATAAAAGCACTGCTTAACCCCAACCAGCACTAATGGTGTCATTCCTCACTAAAGGCAGGGTGATTTCCGTTTTGTTTTCAACCAATTCTTTTTACCATAATGGAAGGTAATTATTTTCCGTGAATGACCTGGTTTAATTAAGTGATATGGAGATCAACTGTGATTATCTTCCTCGCAGCAACACTCACAAAACTGTTGTATTTCTTGTTTACATTAAGCAGTTAGAAAGAATTAATTAGCTTGCTCTTCAAAGGTACTATTACTGGAAATAAAGGGTATATCTGCTTTAATAAAGACATTTAGTTTTTAATCACTTCAGGAGAAGGGATTAGAGCAAAAGGCTAATATTAATAGATTTAAACTCAATGTAAAAAAACAACAATAAAGAAGATATTTATTGTTGTATAGTATTTCCAGCTTTGAGAATATTCAAACCATCCAAACATAATCGTTTCTTTTGAAAATTCTAGTCAAGTTTCTAATAAATATTAATAGTATGCATTGCCTTTGAAAATGGACATATTAAAGGCCCCAGAATTATACTTCTTACAAAATGGAAAGTTTTGCTAGTCTGTTTTTTAAATGAAGATATATGGATTTAGGCTTAGTAAAACTGCTGGCTCATGCCCAGTCACGGGGACATTCCACCCAATGATGTGTGGTCCAGCGTCCCTGTCAGGAGCTGGGGGGTGGAGGAAGGCCCAGGGAAGAGCAAAGAGCCCAGTCACATAGACTGGGGCTTGTGTTTCACTGGAAGTTTCTTCACTTCTGTGCCATCAGTACCCTTGTCTGCACCAAGGAGACCTATACTGCCTCTTCCAGGGAGAGCTGTGTACACCCTGGCACCTGGCACAGTCTGACTAGGCAGCCTCCCTTTTTCTGCATTCACCAGCCCACCCTTACTTCTTGCTCTGTCTCCCTTGCTGCTGTTGCCAGGGAAGAGGCTGTACTGGGCAGCCATGGAGCCTGATATCTGAGGATGAGGCTTGGGCATCTGACTGAGCCTCTGCCTGGGGGAGGCGTCTGTTTTAAACACTGAATATGCCTCATGAGACCCACCCACAGGGCCCTGCTCAGCCCTGGCACTCATACAAATATGAAAGAGTCAAGAATGCTTTGAGAACTTTTTTCTTCCCCGAGATGGGGTCTCACTCTCACCTAGGCTGGAGTGCTACCTGGTACGATCTTGGCTCACTGCAACCTCCGCCTCCCAGGCTCAAGTGATCCTCCCACCACAGCATCCCGAGTAGCTGGGACCACAGGGGTGCGCCACCATGCCCGGCATATATATATACACACACACACACATATATATATATATATATACACACACATATATATATATATATACACACACACACACATATATATATATACACACACATATATATATACACACATATATATATATACACACATATATATATACACATATATATATATACACACATATATATATATATATACACATTATATATATATATATATATATATATATATAAAATTTTTGGTAGAGATGGGGTTTTGCCATGTTGCCCAGGCTGATTTCAAACTCCTGAACTCAAGTGATCCACCTGCCTTGGCCTCCCAAAGTGCTGGGATTACTTTGGGAGGTGTGAGCCACTGCACCTGGCCTGGGAATGGTTTAAGAACTTTTAAAAGCAGACACGAATGGTAAATAAATATTCCAACAAATGACTCTAATATGATGTGCTTGCATTCAGATGAGGGTAAGAGGACTATTTTAGCATTAAGTGTAAGAGAAATTTGCTTTTGTAACAATGATTCAGCAGGCAGAACGTGACCTGAAAACCTGGGGACACGGGCAACTCCCAAAACTTGGAGCAAAGACCAACTGATTATGTGACAGGTGAGTCAGGAGGCCCCTGCCTTGCAAGACTGAAAGATGAAATTAACAGTTACTAGAAAGGTTGTCTTCCCCTTGGGGACTAACGTAGCAACAATGAGCACAGTGGGACACACACTGCCCCATGAGCAGCATCTTCCACTGTAACCCAGCTAAATGCTACTTAATCTAGAGGAATGCAGTTATAGGGCCCTTTCTTTTGAACTCTTGACAAATGGTAAGACTTAGTTGTAGGCATTTCACTGAAAATACTTTCTATAACCATGTGCCCTAGCTGGTCCTCAAGAAATTGAGGAGCTGGACAATTTTTGATGCCTTTAAATAGGGGTAAGGCAGGCAGTCCTGAGAGGTTCTCTGGGAAAGGGGGGCTGGAGGCAAACATATGAAGGGTCTATTCCACATCATGTTGAGAGGTTGTCCAATGGTAACCAGTGGCAACCGATTATTAACGAGCCCCTATAAAACTGGCACTTCAGGCTGGGTACAGTGGCTCACGCCTGTAATCCCAGCACTTTGGGAGGCCGAGGCAGGCGGATCACTTGAGGCCAGGAGTTCAAGACCAGCCTGGCCATCATGGTGAAACCTCGTCTCTACTAAAAATACACAAATTAGCTAGGCATGGTGGTGCGCACCTGTAGTCCCAGCTGCTAGGTACGCTGAGGCACGAGACTGGCTTGAGCCTGGGAGGCGGAGGTTGCAGTGAGCCGCAATCGCCCTACTGCACTCTAGCGTCTGTCTCAAAAGAAGAAGAAGAAAAAAATAACCCTGGCACTTCATGCAGCAACACGAGTGACAATGAAGTAAGACTTAGTCTGTGTACAAGGACCTGGAAGGAGCTCAGATGCTGTTTTTCCACTCTTTAGTTTCAAGGCGGCAGGATCAATTACCACCACTACCACTATGCAGAGACACTGTGGCAAAAATTACAGCTTATTCCACCAAAAAGTGTGTATGTGTTCTTAACGTACGATATCAGAGCCAAAAGCACTGAGATGAACCCCTGCCCTCAGGAAGTGTATGTTTGAAGAAAAATAAAAGTGGCCTAGGCCAGCTGGTGTAGCTCAGACCATGATGCCAGATGGTATCATAAAATGCCTTGGCATATGTCCCCACAGACAAGGGGTGGCACAACCACAAGAGGCTCTTCTGCCTTCGGCCTGGTTTTCTAGTTAACAGACCCCATGGCCTCAGTCCTCCCATGGCCATGTGAATCTAATAATCTCACACAGCAGTTCGCTGTTTTATTACTATTTAGGCATCTGTCTCACTGGAGTAGGCTTGAGAGGGCACCTGCTGCTTGGGAGTAGTTAAGGGAACCAAAACCCTGCAAACCTGAGTTTGGTCCTCACGTTATTTTCACCTCCATTTCCTTCTACCTGTAACTATTAATAGCTGATTTCACTCTGAAAGTCAATATTTGGCATCCAAAGAACAAAACTTCTTAAAATGGAACATTTGATAACATATTATCAAGAACAGATGTTGGAGTTATTCAGCTCTGGGAAGAACACACCAGTGACTGTTGTGCTCCTGGCAAAGAGACTGGTGCCATATTGCTCATTCAGATACTATGGAAAATTAGCAATTCCTTGTGTGTGGGTGTGTCTTTGATGACAGACATCATTTTTAGCTTTATCTACCTGTAACTGTCCTCTGAAATAGAGCTCCACCCCTTCAAGGTTGACAAGCTGCAAATCAGGATCCCCTGTCCCCCACCCGACGCATGTTCCACAGGAGGTATGATTTCCCCTTCCCACACTAAGCCCTTTGCACACTGTTTTTCTTCCCACAGCACAGTCTGGTCAGAGCTACTCCTATCAGCCCCATGCGCTAGAGTATGGCCCTGCCTTGGTGCTCAGGCCCAGGCAGCCCCAGTGGCTATAGCTGCCCTGTAATGTCACTCTTGAAGCAGGTGTGGCAGGAGGAGTGGGCAAGTCATGACTGACTCTGGCTCCAGTTTTCTGTTATTACTTAGGTGGCAAAGTAGCATCAGTCCCAACACTGGATGTGAAGGCACCAGGCAGGTAGGTAGTGGATCCTGGTAGGATCCAGTCTGGAACACTGGAGGTGAAGGCACCAGGCATGTGGGTTAAGGTCTGGAACGTCAGTCCAGATGACTAAGGGCAGCTCCGGAGACAGACAAAGTTTCTATTTCTGTGGGACATGGTAATATTTCCATAGAATCTGAGGCATTCAGTCTAAATTTCGACTGTTATTTGGGTATATTGAAAACAAGGCAAAACCCAGTAGGGTCCTCTGTCTATGTAGACACTCAGTGGCTATTTGCAGTTTTAAATTCATGCTGCAAACATCCTGAAGACTAAATGAATTAATCTAAGCCTGAGGGGTTGTGGTCTGCATCCTTGGATCATTCTGACCCTGCTGACACACCTGTGGGCACCTGTTCTGCAACCACTGGACTCAGGCACAGAAGATAAATACCTGCTGACAGAAGCGGCCCCCACCCATCTTATTAATACTAACAAAGTGGCCAGAGAGCAGCAGCTAACACTGATGCTTACTACGTGCCACGTGCTCCGAGTGCTTTACATGTAACACTGCATCTCTGCCACACCCGAACGAGGTGGGCAGCACTGCCATCAGCACTTGAAGGATGAGGAAACTGAAGTATGGAGTGGTTAGTGGCTTCTCCACAGTTGCACCGCTGAATGGTGTACAAGCAGGACCCAAACACAGGTGACCCGGCTGTAGAGTCAGTGCTCATGGGCAGCCTCTGACTGGGCCTAGACCCCATGGAACAGGTTGGAAGTGTGAGGCTGCTGCTGACCCAGGCAAGTCACCCCTTTCTGGGCTTTGGCTCATACACACATGGCAGGGTGGAGTGAGGCAATCTGACTGCCCTTTCAAGTCTCCCCAGTTCTTCAAGGGTTTTGAAAAAGAGCTATGTTTTCTAAATTTTTAGCCATAAGAAAAAAGATTTGGAGAGCATATACCAAAAATGTACCAAAAAGGTAACCCTGGTTATCTCTGAATGGTGGGATGATGGGTAATATTTTCCTTTTTACCTTTCCTGAATATTTCTATTTTTCCTACAATGAGTATTTGTTGAATGAATGAACAAACATTACCCTAATGGAGTTAATAAAACGAATGGAAAGAGTTTGGCTGAGTGGAAGGCCCTGGAGGCGGCAGCCCAGGGTAGGGATGAGGGCTTGGTAGAGGCCAGTCTGGTTGGGGAAGGGTAACATACACAGGTTTCTGGACCTTGCTGTATGGCCTAAAGGAAAGAAAGGAAATCCATATATATCCCACAGGTAGAGTGGCTAGTTCCAGGGTGTGTGTGGAGTGAGGAGGCGTCAGAGCTGAGGCAGGAGGAGCACAGCCAGTTTCTAAGGGACACAGCTTGTCTATCGTCCAGCCATCTGCCTTTGGTGGGAAGTGAGGCTGCTCTGGAAAAGGTGGTCATTTAACCTCATTCAATTCACTTGAGACAGGTTGTGTGTGTTGGAACAGGGACAAGCCAACATGGCCACTGTGTGTGATTTCATTCAGAAGAACCACAGACTTGACTTCTTACAGTAGCAAGGCCATGGAAGCTGAGAATGCCATTTTTTTTGTTTTTTCTGTTTATCCTAGAAGGATCTGCCAGCTTTGATCTGTAGGATGGTCAACTGGACACTATGGCCGCCTCCATGCTAAACGCCCTAACAGCAGCATCCAGGCAGCCATGATACTAACAATCTTAGTTGGCATGCATAGAGCTCCTCCTTGCTCCAGATGCTGTTCTAGTGCCTTTTTTGTATTGACTCATTTAATCCTCACGACAAGCTTATGAAGTAGGTGCTATAAGAATCCTTATTTGAGCCGGGCGCAGTGGCTCATGCATGTAATCCCAGCACTTTGAGAGGCTGAGGTGGGTGGATCACCTGAGGTCAGGAGTTCAAGACCAGCCTGGCCAACACGGAGAAACCCCCCTCTCTACTAAAAATATAAAAATTAGCCAGTCATGGTTGCAGGTGCCTGTAATCCCAGCTACTTGGGAGACTGAGACAGGAGAATCACTTGAACCCAGGAGGTGGAGGTTGCAGTGAGTTGAGATCGTGCCACTGCACTCCAGCCTGGGTGACAAGAGTGAAACTCCATCTCAAAAAAAAAAAAAAAAAAAAAAAAAAAAAAAAGAATCCTTATTTGAGAGATGAGGAAGTGAAGAGGTTCAGGGGTTTGCTTGAGGCCACGAAGCTGTGGACCAGGTAGTTGGAGTCCAGAGCTGGTGCTCAAAACCAGTGCTGCCTCTTGCCTCAAGAAGAGCATCCCTAGGATGGGATAATCCAACCAGCTGTGGCCAAAATATCCCTTCCGAACATATGCCTCCAATGAACAAGCACAAGCCGGGAAATATTTTTAAAAAGAACGTGAGGGGATCCCATAGGAGGTGGCACTCCTTAGAGCTGTGAAGGCCTCCTTCACCTGGGTCGCATTTCCCTGGGAGGTGAGCTCTGCTTTTCAGAGTCAGTTTGCTTGTCACCCAGATTCAAATTTCACTAAAAGGAAAGATTCCCCCGTAGAGCACTGGAATCCAAAATGCTTATTTCTTTTTTTCATGGTCATTTCTGTTTTATCATCATACATGCATCATTTGTGGACTTGGAAAAACCTGATTTGATCAAACTTTGAAAAAACCCCACTGGCTTTATGTCTTTATTGTTCCTTTAATACCATTTTCTCCCTTGTTACACAAGCAGGCAAATCTCTAAAAACGTACCCTGAAAGGAGTTAAATAGCCTCAAATGGATTAAAAACTGGCAAAGCTTTGATCTATATAGTGAAATGTCTCACCATAGCTCCTGCTCTAGAAGAACAGTTAAGAAGCTTGACACTTAGGTGTTTGGTGAATTTTACTCAAAGCCTGACCAAAGCTGCCCTGAGAGGCTGCAGAGTTCAAAGCCACAGGGGCCCAGTTGTGGCCCTGCTCCCCTCTCCTCGGAAATTTCTACAAAGTCAGCAGAGGGCAGTCCTGAGATAAGAGGCTGCTAACACATTAGAAAATAGAGCATGCACACTTATTATTTACTTTCTTTAAGCCTCTCATGAGATTTGTGTTAGCTGATCATTCACCAGCTTGTTTTACATTTCTAAAGAGGCAAAGAGCAAAAAGGAATAGAGAGGCCACCTGAGTTAGAGGAAGAAAGGTAGCAGTTGTACACTGATGGAGTGAAGATGCTAGCTAGCTATGCAGTGAACACATAGATGGTGCTTTTTTTTTTTTTTGAGACAGAGTCTCACTCTGTTGCCCAGGCCTCAGACTCCCGAGTAGCTGGGAATACAGGCCAGGGTGATGCTAGGGCCCGAGGTTACATCTTCATCTTATTTCTAAAGCTCTGTTATTTTCTTTCTTTCTTTTTTTTTAAGACAGAGTCTCGCTCTGTCACCCAGGCTGGAGTGCAGTGGCACAATCTTGGCTCATTGCAACCTCTGTCTCCTAGGTTCAAGCTATTCTCATGCCTCAGCCTCCTGAGTCGCTGGGATTACAGGCACACACCACCATGCCCGGCTGACTTTTGTATTTTTAGTAGAGACGGGGTTTCACCATGTTGGACAGGCTGGTCTTGAACTCCTGGCCTCAAGTGATCCACCTGCCTTGGCCTTTCAAAGTGTTAGGATTACAGGCGTGAGCCACCGCGCTCAGCCAATGCATCTTTTACAATTTTACATGGGGTTAAAAACACTCTAGTTAAGCCATTTGCCAAGAATTGCAATGTTTTCTACTTTTACTTTCAGTGAACCAGAAATTCCCAAACCTAGACACACCCAGATTCATCAAGGTGTAGACATAATTGAGGGGTTACAGGTGAGCTCAACATGCAGGAATTAGATGGACTTCTCTGGATGTGCAAATCGTACCCTGGTCTATCTTTCTCTGAAACTGATGTGATGCTAAAAACATGGATGGGTTGTCAGCTGAAATATTGCTGGAGAGAGATGCTAGAGCTGCTAACTATAGTGCTAGAAAAATCTCTTCATATTTACATCAAATCTACATAACAGCAGAAAAACTGATTTCACTGAACACAATTCAAGAACCATCTGATACAACCAGAGAGAAAAGTAGCTTCCATGCTCTACAAATTTTATAAAACATTTACTTTAAAACAACTATCACTCTCTTGAAAAGCTATAATTGTTTTTTCTCCTACCTTGTTCCTAAGCCATTTTAGGAAAAATGTAAATATGGTTGAAGTGGAAAGACGCTCACTTGCCAAGGGAGGCTACAGTAAAAACGTCAGTGAGAATTCTCTCTGCATGCTAATGGGCTATTCTGGCCTACCTGGCTCATTCCTCTTTTTTATCAAACTCCTGTGTACTAAATTTCCTCTGTCAAGATCCTTTTAAAACCATATTTATGGTTTATGTGACACAAGAGATACAAATCTTTACATCATCATCATCATGTCATGCAAACTCTCTACAATCTGATCAACTCTTTAACCCCCCACCCACAAAAGCAGACATAAATAATGTCTTAGTAACATGTTTAAAAACTCAAGTCTGAGAACTTTCCTCCAGCAAGGAGCCCTACTCTCAAAATATTGCCTTTGAATATACTGTATGTCTTCATTTCTCAAACATGTACTGAGCACCTCCTAGGAGTAGCAAGGAACATAAAGACAGAAGACATGACAGTCAAAAAATCTGGAACCTACAACTCAGGGGAGGTAAGGATGTGAACACACGTGAGGAGAGGCAGCTCCTGGCAAGGAGCTAGGGCTGGGGCAGCTGTACCCATGAGGGCCATGAGAGGTGAGCAGAACTGAAATCCAGCCACTGCTTCATGCCTTGGCAAGGGCTGCAACCGCCACAAAAGCACAGGCCCCATCAGCTGGCATGTGTGCATCACTGGGCTGGAGGAGGCCCTATAATAACCAAGAGACTAGAAGACTTAGGACGGGAGCTTGGATCTATTCCAAATCTTTTTTTTTTTTTTTTTTTTTTTGAGACAGAGTCTCGCTCTTGTCACCCAGGCTGGAGTCCAGTGGCACGATCTTGGCTCACTGCAACCTCCGTCTCCTGGGTTCAAGCGATTCTCCTGCCTCAGCCTCCTGAGTAGCTAGGATTACAGGCACCCACCACCACGCCCAACTAATTTTTGTACTTCCTTAGTAGAGACGGTATTTCACCATGTTGGCCAGGCTGGCCTCGAATTCCTGACCTCAGGTGATCCGCCTGCCTTGGCCTCCCAAAATGCTGGGATTACAGGCATGAGCCACCACGCCCGGCCCCAAATCAGTTTTAAGGCCATGATTGGTAAGAACAGAAAGACACTCAACATGAAATAGATGATTTAAAAAGTCCTCAACACCCTCCAAACACAAAGCCATCATGGTACTGAATCTGCAGCAAAGGATATATTTTAACACTCATAAAATGGTCAGTTAGGAGTTACCTTGGTGATCAACGTAAGGCTTGAAGGCCTGGAGGATTTTTGGCACAGCCACGCCCATGTCAAGTTCCGTCAGAGTGAGCTCATTCATAAAGTAGGGGAGCTAGAGGAAACAAGCAAACAATGAGTGAGACCCATGAGCAACCTACAAAACATGCTGTTGGAAGTCAACATGCTTCCGGAGAGGATGGTGGCCAAGGTTTTGGGGACATATCATCTATGTAACGAAAACATAATGTGCACACATCATGTACTAGGCTTCATATTCCAGACAGAGCCATGAAGAGGTTAGGCCAGGGCCTGGCTGTTACGGGGTTTATAATAGAAAGGCAGAAACAGGTACATATGTAGACCATATACTTCCAGAGAGTGATTAGTGCTGCAAAGAACATCAAGCAGGTAATGGGCAGAGGGAACTTGCGGGTGGCTGTTTTGGCTGAGGAGGTCAGGGACGGCTTCCCTGAGGAGTGGCATTTGAGCAGAGGCCACCTATGGAGAAGGAGCCAGCCATGCTGGTTAACAGTACCCCACATTTGCTGAAGTATGGGAAAACAGACCTCTCTCAGACTCTCAGTGGGTAGTAAGAAACTGCTACAAGCCCAGGTGCGGTGGCTCATGTCTGTAATCCCAGCACTTTGGGAGGCCAAGGTGGATGGATCACTTGAGGTCAGGAGTTCAAGACCAGCCTGGCCCACATGGTGAAACCCCATCTCTACCAAAAAATACAAAAATCCGCCAGGCGAGGTGGCATGCACTGTAGTCCCAGCTACTCGGAGAGGCTGAGGTGGGAGGATCACTTGAACCTGGGGGCAGAGGTTGCGGTGAGCTAAGAATGTGCCACTGCACTCCAGCCTGGAGGACAGAGCGAGACTCTGCGTCAAAAAAAAAAAAAGAAAAGAAATTGCTACATTTCCGATAGGCAAACTTACACGTGTATGAAAATCCTCGAAAAATAGCACATGCTGGCCAGGTGCGGTGGCTCACGCCTGTAATCCCAGCACTTTGGGAGGCCGAGGTAGGCGGATCACGAGGTCAAGAGATTGAGACCATCCTGGCTAACATGGTGAAACCCGTCTCTACTAAAAATACAAAAAATTAGCACAAAAAAATATAAAAAATTAGGGTGTGGTGGCACATGCCTGTAGTCCCAGCTACTCAGGAGGCTGAGGCAGGAGAATTGCTTGAACCTGAGAGGCGGAGGTTGCAGCAAGCCAAGATCGCACCACTGCACTCCAGCCTGGGTGACAGAACGAGACTCCGTCTCAAAAAAAAAAAAAAAGAAAAATAGCACATCCTTTGACCTCATGCTGGACATTTTCTGTTTGCCCTGCCAGATCTGCACTCTATCCCCAGTGGTTGGTCTGCGTGAACTGTGCCAACGGTCTCTCTCTTACCTTCCAGCTTCTGGTTGGGCATGGCCAATGGGATACACCAATGGGCAGTGGATGGGCAGGCACACGGAGAAGAGTGTTGGGCATTTGTCCCCCCCATCTACTGAAGGCCACAGCTCCTGTAACACAAGAAGCCTCTCCACACAGCTGCCCTGCCCAAGTTCTCCTTGCCTTTGCTGCTCCAGGAAGAGTAACCGCTCCCACTTCTGCTAGCTCTGGAGTGTAGCACTCTCCCTATGGGTTTTTCTCCATCTGCCCACACCTTTATAAATCTTCCCTTCAGCAAACTCTCCCCAGAGTTACTTATCTGAGTGTGCCATCTGCTTCCTGCTGGGACCCTGACTAATACACACCCCGAAATCTATCCATAGGAATTTTCTACAGGAAATAACATAAGAATACTGGCATCATGCTTAAAAATTCCTACTTCATCTCAAGATTATAGAATTAATTCATCTATATTTTCTCTGCTTGGATTTGTGGATGTATATGTATTTCTTAAAATATTTATTCCATTCATAATTTTAATGTAAGATGTAGGGATCTAGCTTAATTTTTCCCCCAAATGGCTGGTCAGCAATCTCGACCTATTTATTTAGCAACCAACACTTGCCCTACTAATCTGTTCCGCCACCTTTAAGTACTAAATTCCCACTGCACTGGAGTCTGTACTGAATTTCCACCAGTATCAAACTGCTTTGACTACTTTAGCTTTATAATATACTTTAGCTTTATAATACACTTTTAGCTTTATAATATACTTTTAAATCTGGCAAGTCTCTCTCCTTTTTTTTCTCCCAGAATTCTCTTAGTTATTTTCATAAGTATTTTTCCAGTTGAATGTTACAATAGTTTTATAAAATTTAGAATAAAATTAAGAGGTTTTTAAAAATTAAATGTAAACTAAATATTCTGCATAAAATGAGGTAGCATCTAGTCAGGCATGGATTTAACACCTAACTTGGCTGGACCTCTTCAGCTGTTTCTCTGCAGAGAAACATAAGCTTTCAGGATTCACCAATCAGAGAATGTAATCTCTGATTTTTTGTGGAGGGGAAGGGTTATGTTAAAGAGGTTATAATGTCTATGACGAACAAAATGTGAGTAGAGACAGTGTTCAAAGGCGTAGTTTTGAATTGGTGTTTGCTATATTTGGAGAACCTTTTTCCAAAGCATCAATGTTATAAGTGGTGTTGGCCTCTCTATCAACCTATAAAATGCTACTTGGCCAAGAATGTAACCAAAGTCTTGCACACTTGCCCTGTCCTTTTTGTCCACTATTGTCATTCAAATGCCGTGCTTCAGGAGCAAGCCAAGTTAGAGAGACTTCCAAGGGTGAGCCAGGGAATACTGTCACCTCCAATGGTGTTTCTTTTTTTTTTGAAACAGGATTTCGCTCTGTCACTCAGGCTGGAGTGCAGTGGTGCAATCATGGCTCACTGCAGCCACAACCTCCTGGGGTGAAGTGATCCTCCCACCTCGACCTTCTGAGTAGCTGGGACTATAGGCATGTGCCACTATCACACCTGGATAATTTTTTCATTTTTTGTAGAGACAAGGTCTTACTATGTTGCCTAGTCTGGTCTCAAACTACTGGGCTCAAGATTTCCTCCACTTCGGCCTCCCGAAGTGCTGGATTACAGGCATGAGCCACCATGCCCGGACATCCAACCGTGTTTCTATGGGAATGTCAGTCTGACACTGAGCCACAGGAGTGAATAAAGAGACAGCAGGAACATAACTGTCCCTTCTCTTTCCCTGTCAGCCACTACCTGCCATTCTGCAACCTCTAGTCCCTGCAAAGGCAAAGGAAGGACCTGAGACAGGACCTGAGACAAAGGAGGGACCTGAAGGACTTGGGGACTGAGGAGGACTTGGCAGAGGAAGGTGGGCTGTACCTACTAGTAAGCAGAATGGGGAGGGGAGATCAGAGGGCCTGGTTTCCTATTTATTCACCCGTCTATCCAACCCCAAGACCCCAGAACATCTATAACCAACCCTCCAGCACTCATACACTCCCCTCCTAGTTCACATCCCTGCCCTTGAGCAGGCTTCTTCTGTTAAGGTCATTCCTCCTGTTCTTTTTGACAAGAAACTCTTTTCTTCCCACCCAAAGGGTACCACAGTGAGACAGAAATCTAGGGGCACATTCTTTACCCTCCTGAGTAAACCCAATTAGGGACTAGGCATTCAACGGTATGGGACGTTCTCAGGCTGGTGGGTGCTAAGTTAGAAGCTGTATGCAATCTCAGCAACATTTGCTGACATAGGCACAAGAGGCTCATAACCACTGAGGGCCCTAGGGCGGTTATCTGAGCAGCTGGCTAAAGCCAAGAGCACACTTACTACTGGGGCAGAAATGCAGCTTGTTTTAAACCCATCACTGGGCACCAGATGCACACACAGGGCTGTTTTTCACAACATGAGTCATGATCATGTGCAAGGCTGACAATCCGAGACTACAGGGCAAGGCCAGCAAAGAGTTCTCCATATGTCAGGCCTTCCAGGGAAACCAGGGAATCAGGGAGATCTGTGTCATGGGGGAAAGCTCAGGCTTCTCTAGATACCACTTCCCTATCCCCATTTTGGCTCTTGACTGGCTATTAACCAATACCCACTCACTACTAGGCTTAAGGCTTAGTTCCTCCCAGGGGTACTTGGATATTTGGTGGCAATCAGTTCTTTTCATAGGGGTGGTGACAGCTTCAGAATTTGGTAATGTCCTTCTGCTCTCCTGTTTATTCCATAACCAGGGGCTCCTCTGGTCTGCAGGCACTTCACAGTGCAGCAGTTCAGGAGGGGGGTGGAGGGCATGGATGGAACACACTGAGGGAACGCAATGCCCACCTCTAGCCTCTGGCACTGCTGGATCTAGGCCACAGTTCTCCATTCTAACCTTTTAGTACTTCTGACCTCAAAAAAACAAAAGGAAGTTTAAGTCTGTGAACTACCAACGCCTCCATGATTATTAATAGGAGAAAATGAAAACAGACTTTCCCTTGACTTTCTCCAGGAGGAGGGGGGCACCTTCACAAATAGGGCAGAGGCTCTGTGGGCTTCCAGCTCAAGACAGAAGGGTGGGGCCTCTCAAACCAGTTTGGTTTTGTTGCTGGTGGTGGTGTTTTTAGAGATGAGAGTCTTGCTCTGTCACCCAGGCTGGAGTTTGGTGGTGTGATCATAGCTCAGAACTCCTGGGTTCAAGTCATCCTCTCGCCTCAGCAACCCAAGTATCTGGGACTACAGGTGTGCACCAGCACTCCTGGCTCAAGTTGGTTTTGGAATGCATGTAGCAGGGGAGCAGCATCCCATCTGGAGTTCAAGTATGTCCTGCTTTCTTTTTGCACACTGCCAAGAGCTGCAGCCCTCTTGCTCAGGGAAGGGCCCCTCTTGCTTAGGGAAGGGCTCGAGATAGACTCTGGGAAAAGGGCAGGGCCAGCCCTACCCATATGCCTTGACCTGGGAACTCAAGCCCTCCATCATTTCCAAAAACGGGGAGAGGCTGAGTGAGCTCTAGGTTGGCTGCTGACACTGCATCTCCCAACACAGAGGGTTACTGCTACTTATTGTCTCCTGCTATAGAACTGGCTAGCAGAAGCACATTCAACCCTCAAACTACCTCAGAAACACAAACAGGCTGACACCTGTCAACAGAGCCCTCCCCCAAAATCTGCCTTGAAATCCACCCTTCTGGCTCAGAAGGCAGCCCCTCCTTCCTCTTTCTCAGGAGCTGGGGAAGAAGGGACACTGGCCCACAGACAGCAGCCAGAGCTTGACAAGGCCAGGAAAAGCTCTGTTCTTTACCCAAAGGAATAACAGAAATCAACCTGAAGCTCCTCTATGCCCATATTTTCCTTCTAATCTAGTTTACCATAGTTCACAGTTTCTTAATCTAGAGTCCTTGAACTTTCTGAACTAATGGGCAAAATTTTGTGTCAACATGTTTTTCTAGTGAAAGGATCTGATAGGCTTCTGCTTCTCAAAAATATCTCTGATCCATACAGCTTCAGGGCTACTGACTTAAGCTATTGACAGTGTTCAGTGAAGATTTGGGATCCAAAGTGACTCTTCTTGGCTGGGTCTTCATTGGGTCAAAAACTTAATTTTAAAGAACCTCAAGATCCTCAATAAGGTCTCCTGGTTGGCAAATGAGTCATTTAATGACAGGCACACTTACATAGTTCAAACTCACTTCCAACTGGGCCTGGATTAGCACCAGAGTGTTTCTTCAGGAAAGAGAGAGCCCAAAATAAAGTGCCATCTGGCCAAAAAGTAAAGGTCAAACACAGACACATTTAAAGTACAGTGCTAACTTTCCCAGCTTGAGAGGGAGCACAGCCTGGGAAAGAGGCCTTAAGTAGTCTGGTGTTTTCCTCAGTCAGTATACTAAGAGGCCTTAAGTAGTCTAGTATTTTCTTCAGTGAGAACACTAAGAGGCCTTAAGTAATCTGTATTTTCCTCAGAGGATATACCATGTGGCCTAGACTGCTGTGGGGCTAGGTGGGCTCTGGATGTACAATTTAAGTTTATTTCCAGCTTAAAAATAACAATTATATAAGACGAATCAGTTATAAGAGCTCACATTTTCCCAAACTAAATTCTGGATTATCACCTAGAGTGGATAACAACGAGGGCAACACAAGAAAATGAGTAAATATTAATGTTCACTAAGCCCCCAGATGTAGTTAATCATAAGGTCAGTCTGTGATCAAGGTCAGATGTGCTGTTTGAGAACTTACTACCCTCATATGCTGTATGCTTAAACCAAGTTATTTTTCACTTAGTACATAAGGGTACAAAATTTCCAGAAATGAAGAAGTATAGAGGATTAGAAGCCTCTTGTGTGGAAAGTGATACCTTTATTTTGCTGAGTTTCATTTGGATCTTCTTAGACACCAGATCAGACCAGTATTTCTCTCCTAAGAAGTCCCAAAATATTCTTCCAAGCAAGGCATTCACCCAGGCTTCCTGTTCTTCCTCCTCAGAGGGTGGAACTTCTGGCAACTGGCAAAAGAAAAGGGACCAAAATTAGCTAGAAAGCAACTGGAGAATAAGACAGGTGCTTATTTTTATAAAGTCACTGAAGGTCCCTCCTTATAGAAACAGGAGACCACACAAGTCATACTCCTTCCCTATAAATTACAAGTCCCACATTATATTGGTCACTAGGAAAGGGGAGAAACGAAAGCTGCCATCAGAGCTAAAACCTTCTCTTTGTCTGTTTTTTCTACCAGTCTTCCTGTAAACCAGCTAATATTTCATACAATTAGCTTAGCCAAACTGCTTTGCCTCCAAATTAGCTTGCTATCAACATTATGCATCAGTGACACATCTGATAAAATGCCTGCCCATCTTTCTTCAAGCTAAGGCTTGGACGTGTAATTGTCAAGCTGGTGCTCATCCAGGCAGACGCCACAGTTCCCCAATGGCCAGGACTCAAGTTCAGCCTGAACCCTGCGAGGTCAAAATACTCCCGGGATGCTTAAAAATACTGATGCCTGGATCCTACCCCCAGAGTCACTGATTTCAGTGGGCATCAGGAGTTTCAGACGCTCCCTTGGTAATGTAATGAACAGGCAAGACGAAGAATCACAGATCTGGATTAGAGAGAGCTGCTCTCAGGGCTCACATGAAACATCTACAGCTGTTCTCACCAATCTCTGCCCAGTGAAATACCCTGATCCTTACTTCCATTTGATACAATCCATCTGAAGCATCTGCTGTGGCCAATGTGTGAGGTGGGGGAGAAAGTAAACCCGAGTCTCCGATTTCCTTGGCTAATCATTAGACTATGCACTCTGGCCTGGAGGAGGTCAGGGATGGAGATAAAGAATGGGTAAACAGCAGCACCCACAGATGGTGTTGTAAGGTTTATGTGGTTGGTGCAGGCATGGGCTGAGAACTCAGTAATGTAGCAGCTGTCCACTGACCACATGCCAGCCCTATGGGCACATTCCTGTCTCAGGTCCACTCACGTCTCACAATACCCTGGAAATACAGGAACTTTACTTCCATTTTAGAAATGAGTGTGGCGCCTGACACAGAGTCCCGTTCTCCCATCCTCTATCTGCTCTGTCCTGTGTGTGGCGGTGGGGGTGGGGGAAGGGTAGCTGGCCCCCTGATATGGCAGACATTTTCCTGTGCTGAGGTCTCTAATTAGACTGTAGCCTTGCAGACACAATGAGCTTTGGAAAGCAAAGATGAAAATATTTAGAAATGCAGAATCTGTGAATTATTCCCCCTTTCCCCTCCCTCTATGGCTTCTATAAGTGCATCTGTTCTGCCCTCATGGGCTGGCTGCAGCTATAACACACACCAGACACTCTCATCACCTCCACACTTTGTGCTTGTGCATTCATGCCAGTGCTATCCATTCTGAGCAGCTGTGACTGTGCCCACATTGAAGCTGTGTGCCTGGGTCAGTGGTATGGTGCACACGTTGTTGCTTGGTGTGTATGGATTTGAACCTGCAGATCCAATTGTTTGTGAGTACTCCCAAGGTCTACAGCACATAGCTCCGTGCACTCATTCTGAAGTTTGGTGTTCACCAGTCACTGAGCTGTGCCTGAGCCAGCACACTGCTCAGTCCCACCCCTCTGCTAGTCTTGCTGAGAGGTGAGGCCAGCTGGACTTCCTGGGTCGGGTGGGGACTGAAAAATTTTCTCTTACAAGAGGACTGTAAAAACGCACCAATCAGCACTCTGTAGCTAGCAAGAGGATTGTAAAATGCACCAATCAGTGCCCTGTAAAATGCACCAATCAGCGCTCTGTAAAATGTACCAATCAGCACTCTGTAAAATGCACCAATCAGCAGGATCCTAAAAGCAGCCAATCGCAGAGAGGATTGAAAAAAGGGCATTCTGATAGGACAAAAACAGAACATGGGAGGGGACAATAAGGGAATGAAAGCTGGCCACCCCAGCCAGCAGCGGCAGCAACCCGCTTGGGTGCCCTTACACGCTGTGGAAGCTTTGTCCTTCTGCTCTTCACAATAAACCTTCCTACTGCTCACTCTTTGGGTCCGTGCCACCTTTAAGAGCTATAACACTAACTGTGGAAGTCCATGACTTCATTCTTGAAGTCAGGGAGACCACGAACCCATCAGCAGGAACCAACTCCAGATACATTGCCACAGCCTGTGCTCTCTCTTTCTGGGGGCCTAGGGTTCGCTTACATTTTTCAATCACATGTCACTGCATGACTTTATATTCTACAGGAGTCCTTTACATTTGAGTTTTCAAAGGTCTCCCTTATGAACGTTGGTGAGTCTCATTAAAAAAAAAAAAAAAAGGTTTAAAAAAGAAGGCACGCTGCTCAGCCCATTTCAGAAGACATGGATCTGCCTCACCCTTCTTAATGGACATGGATTATTCTTTCTGGGCTTTTCTAGTGCTGTGACGTTTTCTTTCATTAACCAAGACATTTTCCACCACTAGGTCCTGGATGGAAGGGCAAGAGTCTGCAGCGGTGAATGCTTGACCATGCCACAACTTGCACTGTTTTTTTTGAATCCCTTTTCTCTCTGACTGAACATCTCCTTCCCAGCCCCAAGGGTAACTCGTTCAGCTTTTCTGAGGTTACTGTCTTTGAGTCCCATCCAATTATTTATACAAACTTCTGCATAAACACTCATCCAAGGGCAATGATCACCTGGCCCCTCAGACAGTACTAAGTTGCTGCCCACATAAGACACCACGTGTCTTATTTGAGATTTGTAGGTTACACAAGAGAGTAAGTTACTTTTTCCCTTACCTAGAGGGAGCATCCACCTTTTATTAGCCTTTCTTTACAACTCTAGTTACTCACAGGAAACAGTTTTAGCACAAAATAGCAAGAAACAAAGGCTATTTCACAATGTATGTCCAAGCCAATGGCATATGATGTGGTAAACAAATTTCTGAAATAACCGACAAGCAGGTTGTTTTTTCAACAGTTCCTTTTTCCAAAGCAAGCTTCTCTCCACAGACTCATTGGGAACAAAGAAAAATTCCAGAGCATAACATCGATAATGCATCAAAGAAGCTTTATGAGCGAAACCTAGATTCAATAGCCTGCTAGGAAGGCCCAACGAATGTCATAAAAATTTAAGAGCTTAAAGAATCAATGTGCATACATTTCCCAATATTGCCATTTGGCAATAGGATTAAATGTGTGGAGGATATTCATTTTGCCATCTCAACTGTATAAACACGCTAAGAAATGGTAACTTTCCAAAAATGGCTTCCAAATAAGTGTAGAGAAAATTCAATGGTTTGAAGCTGAAGCAAGCCCATCAAAACTGCGTCGCTCTTGGGATATATGTTATTTAAAACTAACCTCTAAAACTAAAGTAGGACAGATTTACTGAAGTCTGTGGTGTAACATTTCCTATTACAAATGGCCAGGAGGCCAGCCCAGTTTTTCTGTTACAAAGAGTGTGTAGTGCCCCCACTCCTTTTTGGCTGCACCCAGTGAACCGCCAGGGGGGTTGCACGAGGGATAGTGTGGTCCAGGAGATGACACAGCGGAGGACCCTACCCCTGTGTGTTTCTTTCCCTTGTTTATAAAAACAATGCATATTCACTGTAGAAAACACCCATAATCCCACTACTCAGATTTAAAATATTTTAAACATTATTTAAGACATTTTTACTATATTTTCTTTCAGTCTCTTTTCAGTGTATATATATATTTAAGAATATAGAACTTTTAAAAAGCAAAATTAGGCTGGGCGTGGTGGCTCATGCCTGTAATCCCCGCACTTTGGGAGGCCGAGATGGGCAAATCACGGAGTCAAGAGATTGAGACCATCCTGGCCAACATAGTGAAATCCCGTCTCTACCAAAAATACGAAAATTAGCTGGGCGTAGTGGTGCATGCCTATAGTCCCAGCTAGTTAGGAGGCTGAGGCAAGAGAATCGCTTGAGCCCAGGAGGCAGAGGTTGCAGCGGGCCGAGACCGTGCCACTGTACTCCACCCTGGCAACAGAGCAAGACTCTGTCTCAAAAAAAAAAAAAAAGGCAAAATTAGATCTGGCTACATGGTTTTGTATTCTCTTTTTTTGAGAAGGAGTCTCACTCTGTCACCCAGGCTGGAGTGCAGTGGCGTGATCTCGGCTCACTGCAAGCTCCGCCTCCCGGGTTCAAGAGAGGCTACCTCAGCCTCCCAAGTAGCTGGTATTACAGGCATTCACCACCACGCCCGGCTAATTTTTTGTATTTTTAGTAGAGATGGGGCTTCTCCATGGTGGTCAGGCTGGTCTCAAATTCCCAACCTCAGGTGATCTGCCTGCCTCGGCCTCCCAAAATGCTGAGATTACAGGCGTGAGCCACCGCGACTGGCTGGTTTTGTATTTCTTTTTTTTTTTTTTACAGTTTTACTTAGATGTAATTCATAGATCATAACAATTCATCCATCTAAAGAGCATCCTTCCATAGCTGCTGTGGAAAACAGTATTGTGGTTCCTTAAACAATTTAAACAGAATCACCCTTAAGATGCACTAATTTCACTTCTGGCTATATACCCCAACAAATTGAAAGCAGGGTCTCAAAACAAGATATGTGTACACTGATGTTCAGAGCAGCATCATTCACAATAGCTAAAATGTGGAAGCAAGCCAAGCACCCACCGATGGAGGAATGGATAAGCAAAATGGGGAACACACACAATGGAGCATGATCAGCTCAAAAAGGAAGGTGATTCTGACTTATGCTACCACATAGATGAATCTTGAGGGCATTAGGCTAAGTGAAACCAGTCAGTCACAAAAAGACAAATACTGTATAATTCTACTTACATGAGGTACTTAGGATAGTCAAAATCTGAGAGACAGGGAATGGTGGTTGCCAGGGGCTGGGAGGAGGGGACAGGGGGGTTACTGTTTAATGAGTGTAGAGTTTCAATTATACAAGTTGAAGAGAATGGTGGTGATCAATGCATAACGTTATGAATGTATTTAATCTACCGAACTATACATTTTAAAATGATTAAGATGGCAAACTTTATGTCTATGTATTTTACCACAAAAATAATTTTTAAAAATAGAGTACAATCCAATAGTTTTCAGTATATTGAGAGTTGTGTAGCTATCACCACAGTCAATTTTAGAACATTTTCATCACCCCCCAAATAAACCCTGTACCCATTAGCAGTCACTTCCTATTCCTCCCCATCCCCCTCCCCACCAGTCTAGGAAACAACTAGTTTGTCTCTATGAATTTGCCTATTCCAGATATTTCCTATAAATGAAGTCATACAATGTGTTCTTTTGTGACTGACTCCCTTCACTAATGTTTTCAAAGTGTATCCGTGTTGTAGCAGTGCCTCCTTTTTATTGCATAATAAACTTATTTTTATCACATAATAGTATTATTGTCTATGCATATACCACACTTTATCCACTCACCAGTTAATCGAAATATGGGTTGTTTTCCACTTTTGTTTTGTTTTTTTTTAAACAGAGTCTTGCTGTGTCATCTAGGCTAGAGTGCAGTGGCGTGATCTCGGTTCACTGCAACCTATGCCTGCTGAGTTCAAGTCATTCTTGTGCCTCAGCCTCCCGAGTAGCTGGGACTACAGGCATGCACTACTATGCCCGGCTAATTTTTGTCTTTTTAGTAGAGATGGGGTTTCGCCATATTGGCCAGGCTGGTCTCGAACTCCTGGCCTCAAGTGATCCGCCCACCTCAGCCTTCCAAAGTGCTGGGCTTACAGGCGCAAGCCACTGTGCCCCACCATTTTCCACTTTTGGCTATTTTGAGTAATGCTACTATAAATATTTGTGTACAAGTGTTTGTGTAAATATGTATTTTCATTTCTCTTGGATATATATCTAGGAGTGGAAGTGCTGGCTCATATGGTGACTCTGTTTAACTTTTTGAGGAAATACCAAACTATTTCCCACAGTGGCCGGACCATTTTACATTCCTGCCAGCAACGTATGAGGACTCCAATTTCTTTCTTTCTTCCTTTCTTCCTTTCTTCCTTCCTTCCTTCCCTCCCTCCCTCTCTCTCTCTCTCTCTCTTTTTTGAGGCAGAGTCTCACTCTGTCGCCCAGGCTGGAGTGAAGTGGTGTGATTTCGGCTCCCTGCAACCTCTGCCTCCCAGGTTCAAGTGATTCTCATGCCTCAGCCTCTCCAGTAGTTGGGATTACAGGCATGCGCCACCATGCCTGGCTAATTTTTTGTATTTTTAGTAGAGATAGAATTTCGCCATGTTGCCCAGGCTGGCCTCAGGCAGTCCACCAACCTCAGCCTCCCAAAGTGCTAGGATTATAGGCGTGAGCCACCGTGCTCAGCCGAGGATTCAAATTTCTCTGCATCCTAATACTTGTTATCATCTCTCTTTTTAAAAATTTTTATTATTTATTTATTTGGTAGAGATGGAGTTTTGTCATCTTGCCCAGGCTGGTCTCAAACTCCTGAGCTCAAGTGATCCTCCTGCCTTGGCCTCCCAAAGTGCTCAGATTACACGCGTGAGCCACTGCACCCAGCCCCGTTTCTTAATCTGGTTATTTATCTCTTTGTTATTGAGTTGTAAGAGTCCTTTATACATTTCTAGGTACCAGTCCTTTATATTTCTAGGTACCAGACCATTATCAGATAAATGATTTGTAAACATTTTCTCCCATCCTGTGGGTTATCTTTTCACTTTCTTGATGGTATTGTTGGCAGCACAAAAGTTTTTAATTTTGATGAAGTCCAATTTACCTATCTTTTCTTTGGTTGCTTATGCTTTTAGTATCTTAGCTAAGAAGGTTTACCGAACCCGAGTCACAAATTTTACTTCTGTTTTGAGAATTTTATGGTTTTAGCTCTTACATTGAGGTCTATGATCATTTTGAGTTAATTTTTATGTATGGTGTGAGGTAGAGGGCCAACTCCATTCTCTTGCCCGTAGATACCCAGTTGTTCCCGCACCATTTGTTGAAGAGACTATTTTTTCTCTCCACTGATTTGTTTTAGCACTTGTCTGTATTCTTTTTAAAATTTATTTTTAAATTGGATATATAGCTTCATTTTTTTACTTAGTGCAACATAAACATTTTCCAATTCAACTTCTAAGTGTTTAAAAAGCCTACTTTGTGGGGGCAGCAAGGGAAGCCCTGGAAAACTATTCTGACAGTTACAGACTTCCTGGTTTCTATTTGACTCCTATTTGCTTTGTAACATTCTCATCTTCTGATAACACCAAACAGATAATAATATCTTGTAATCCAGTTTATAGATATGAGATGATGAGCACAACTAGTAGTAATAAGGACAGGACTCTCCATACCGGGGTGGCATATGTTAATATTATCTCTAACATTTTTAAAATTGTCTGTTGAAATGGAGAGTGGAAGTGCCTCATGCAACCTGAACACCAGAGCCTCACTACTGGAGGACAGGCACTATGGCCTCTCTCCCAGGCAGGCAATGCAGGGCACACAGAACCAGCAGCCTCCCTGGACTCATACCCCTGAGCAAATCTGCAGCCGACCTGTGGGGTCTCTCTTCCTGATGTACCCATGCTGGAAGTAGTACCATTGCACTTTCAGATATTTTTTAAAAAAGCCGGGCGCGGTGGCTCACGCTTGTAATCCCAGCACTTTGGGAGGCCGAGGCGGGCGGATCACGAGGTCAGGAGATCGAGACCACGGTGAAACCCTGTCTCTACTAAAAATACAAAAAATTAGCCGGGCGTGGTGGCGGGCGCCTGTAGTCCCAGCTACTCGGAGAGGCTGAGGCAGGAGAATGGCGTGAACCCGGGAGGCGGAGCTTGCAGTGAGCCAAGATTGCGCCACTGCACTCCAGCCTGGGCGACAGAGCAAGACACCGTCTCAAAAAAAAAAAAAAAGAGTTTCCTTGTTTCCTGAATTAAATCCCCTCCGAAACCAGGCACTAAACATTTGGAAAACTAGGCCCTTGCCTCCCAAAATAGTGATATTTTCTAATTCAAATTTTCAGCGCCACTGCACTCCAGTCTGGGCGACAGAGCGAGACTCCGTCTAAAAAAAAAAAAAAAATTTTTCATCAGAGGCCAGGCACAGTGGCTCACGCTGTAATCCCACCACTTTGGGAGGCCAAGAAGAGTGGATCACCAGAGGTCAGGAGTTCAAGACCAGCCTGGCCAACATTGTGAAACTCCGTCTCTACTAAAAATACAAAATTAGCCGGACGTGGTAGCGTGTGACTGTAGTCCTGGCTACTCGGGAGGCTGAGGCAGAAGAATCACTTGAACCCGGGAGGCGGAGATGGCAGTGAGCCAAGATCACGCCATTGCACTCCAGCCTGGGGAAAAAGAGCAAAACTCCGTCTCAAAAAAAAAAAAAAAAAAAGTCATCAGACTTAGAAGAGGGAAAAAAAATGTCAGGGTGCACAAAGGGTAAGTGCCAGGTGGCTGGAACAAGAGAGCCCCTGACGGCAATGCTGGGCTGTGACATCAGGGACCCCAGTGAACATAGCATACAATATGCACATGTAACACAAACCAAGGAAACAAAGCTCTAAAATCAGGTTTGTTTTTTAATTTGGGGAAATCTTTCAAAAAGGAAGCATTTTATTGGATAATTTTCTTACATCAGTGCACAATTCTCTTGATTTTCCTGAGTCTGATGAGAGTCCAGACAGCTGACAGCCTAGCATTTGGAGGGAGGTGAAATTCACCAGTGGTAAACAGGACCATTTGTAGAAAAGTTTTATATCACTGCACTCTTGCCTAGAGGGAGGTCTGCTTCCCACTAAAGCCGGTGACTCAGTGCAGAGGTAGTGGGTCGCAGGCCAGCAGAGGCATATGGTCTTTTATTGCCCTGACAAATTCAAACAGATCAGGTGAGTGACCTCTTCCACACTGAAGAGGATCAATGGATAAAGAGCAATGGCTTGCTTCTCATTAAGAACAGAAATACACATGGTCATTGTAAGAGGTCAAACACAGCCAAGGGTGGTGGCTCACGCCTGTAATCTCAGCACTTTGGGAGGCCGAGGCAGGTGGATCTCTTGAGCTCAGGAGTTCAAGACCAGACTGGGCAACATGGTGAAACCCCATCTCTACACAAAATACAAAAATTAGCTGGGCATGGTGGCACACACCTGTAGTTCTAGCTACTTGGGAGGCTGAGCCCAGGAGGGTGGGAGGATCACTTGAGCCCAGGAGGTCGAGGTTGCAGTGAGCCGTGTTCATGACACTGCACTCCAGCCTGGGTGACACAGCGAGACCTTGTCTCAAAAAAAAAGAGGTCAAATACCTGGATGTGAAAGAGAGGCTAAGTGTCCCCCAGGCAGAGACTGTGACTCTGAATAGTGTGCAAAGTAGAGGCAGGAGGCCTCAGGCCAAGCAGGCTTTCAGAATAACCCAGCAAAATAGTCTCAGCGAGCCAAGAGGCCCCCGGGGTCTCAGATCAGGTTTTGCACACTCCATCACTTAGCAACTGTGTGACTAGGCTACCTAACTTCATCAAGCCTCAGTTTCTCCACTTACAAAATGGAGACAATCCTGTCTAGTTTGCAGGACTGTTCAAGAGAGCAGAGTAATTCTATTAAAGTGCCTAACAGAGCCTGGCATCTGGCAGCTTACAGGAGTTATCTTATCAGAGATGATCCTAAGTCCATATCCGGTTACACTTTGTAAAGAATGTTCATGGTGAATCTTCAAAAGCACTGGGCATAGCCGAGGAGACTGAGAATTTGAAAATACAATGGTTATGGAGGAATGAGACCTGAATCACCAGTGATTCTGTAACAACCCCTAGTGATCACCCAGTTGCTCAGGTCAAAGTGCAAATCTTGGCCTCTGCGTTCTTTCACATCAGCAAATCCAGCCAGCGCCTCCTGCCACGCACACCCCAGCCCAGCCTCTCCTCACCACCTACTGTCACTACCTTCACGTTGGTCCAGCCTTCACTATGAGTCACCTCCCACTCCTTCTTTCCCTCTACAGCCAGTTCTCCACCAAGAGCCACTTATCTTTTTATACTTAGATCAGTCAACATCATACCATGCTCAGAACCCTCCCATGGCCTCCCATCCCTCCCTCACCTCAGAACAAAGCCAAGGTCCCTGCTGATCCTCCAGCCTCCCTACCTCCCCCTTTCCCTTGCCCACTGTCCGGCCAGGCCTCCTTGCTGTTTCTCAAATATTCTAAGCACATGCCTGCAGCAGGCCCTTGAGTTGCTGTTTTTCCCACCTGGAGTGCTCCTCCCACACCCATCACCGTGGCTCACTCCCCCCGTGACCAACAGGTCTGTGCCCAAAACTCACCTCCTCAAAGAGGCCCTTCCCGACCACCCATCCAAAATAGCAGAGAAAAACAGTACAAACTTTTTTAAATTAAAAATAAATAAATAAATAAATAAATAAATAAATAAATAAATAAATAAAAAAAATAGTTCTGGCCACTTTCCCTCCTCCCTTATCTGACTTTATTTTCATTCTTCCCACCACCTGATGCTTGTTTCTTGCTGTC
This sequence comes from Nomascus leucogenys, assembly GCF_006542625.1. Taxonomy (NCBI): domain Eukaryota; kingdom Metazoa; phylum Chordata; class Mammalia; order Primates; family Hylobatidae; genus Nomascus; species Nomascus leucogenys. Next base: position 59,381,754 of record NC_044399.1, read on the forward strand.
TTCCTGAGTAGATTACAAGTTCCCCAAAGGCAGGGTCCTTCTCTGTCTTGTGTACCACTGTTATCCCAGTGCCCAGAACAGGGCTTCGGAGCACTTATGCATGAAGAAATGTGTCTAAGTCGAAAAGTGAAAAAGGTCTGGCCCAGCAGCCAGCTTTACCTTCTTCCCAGCTGTGGGACTGCTCTCCGCACTCTGCAGAGGGCTCCTCTGGGGGCTTCGGCTTTCCTGGGGGACACACCTGCCCATGTACACGCTGTAGTCAAGAAGCATCTTCTGCCGCACACTGCCTGACAGCTCCTTCTGCTTTGGCTGCGACATGATCTCCTCCACACTGCCTTTGCTGCTGCTGCGGCTGTGGGTCAGGTGCCCGGACGGACTGTTGTGTCTGCTGTGTGCAGGCAAAAGCCCTGGAGCCAAGAAGAGGGGGCCATTCACACAATGAAGAAAACGACTGCAAAGTAAGTGGACTCCTGAGAAAAGCAGCTACAATGCTATCAAATGACTGTTTAAAAATATTTATAAGGGGCTGGGCGTGGTGGCTCACGCCTGTAATCCCAGCACTTTGGGAGGCCAAGGCGGGCGGATCACGAGGTCAGGAGATCGAAACCATCCTGGCTAACATGGTGAAACCCCATCTCTACTAAAAATACAAAAAATTAGCCAGGCGTGGTGGTGGGCGCCAGTAGTCTCAGCTACTCGGGAGGCTGAGGCAGGAGAATGGTGTGAACCCAGGAGGCGGAGCTTGCAGTGAGCCAAGATCACGCCACTGCACTCCAGTCTGGGCGACAGAGACTCTGTTTCAAAAAAAAAAAAATTTATAAGGTTATTTCCCATCCTGAAAAGTACCTTTTTCTCTAAGGTAATTTTTAAGAACAGTTTTTATTCCTCTCCAAGATAATTAGAGTAACGGGAGTGAAGAAATACAGTTGGTAGGTACTATTCTCTTTTCTCCTGATGATCTTTTAGGAAAAGATCAAATATAGGACCAACACATCCCAAGTAGTGGTGAACTTGTCAATGCTATCAGGGGTAAATGGAAAGTGGGTAGAGAGCTAATTAATTGTTCATCCACAAGCTCACAGCAATTCCAAAGATGTCATCTTTCATTCGACAAATTATGCATCAAGCACTTTCAAGCACACCATGCTAAAAAGAAGACATAATCCCTGCCCTTGAACTCACGCACCTAAGCAGATAAATCACAATCTTCTGTAACAAGTGTCATAATTGTAGCATGACTAAGGGACTCTCTGGGCAAAAAGAAGGGGGTGACTACCTCTGCCCAAGAGACTGGAGTGGTGCTTACCCTAGCTGACTTTCACAGCAGTGACATCTACGCTGTATCTTGAGGGAACAGTTGCCATTTTCCTGGCCCAGGTGGGGAAGAGTATTCCAGGTAGAGGAAGCAGCATATGCAAAAAGCAGTGACAGAGCACAGTATGTTTGGAGGCCAGTGAGAGATTCAGTGAAGTTCTAAGCATAGTACAGGGGGCAGAGGATAGGAAATGAGGATGGAGAGATTAGCCAGGAACAGACTGCAAAGTGCCTCAAAAGCCAACCTGGGATTTAACATTGACCCTGTTGCACCAGAGAGGTTTTAAGCATGGGATGTGCCTGATGCTAACAATTTTATTTAGATTTACTCTGATGGCCAGGTGAAATGTAAAGTGGTTAAAATCAAACCAGGCTGGGCGCGGTGGCTCATGCCTGTAATCTTGGCACTTTGGGAGGCTGAGACGGGTGGATCACTTGAGGTCAGGAGTTCGAGACCAGCCTGGCCAACATGGTGAAACCCCGTCTCTACTAAAAATACAAAACATTAGCCTGGCACGGTGGCCCGTACCTGTAGTCCTAGCTACTGGGGAGGCAGAGGCAGGAGAATCACTCGAACCTGGGAGGCAGAGGTTGCAGCGAGCCAAGAGCCACTGCACTCCAGCTTGGGCAATAGAGCAAGACTCTGTCTCAAAAAAAAAAGAAAAGAAAAGAAAAAAGAAATCAAAAAATCAAATCAAACCATTTTCTTCTTGAGAGGCTCCAACCATCAGAACCATAATTCCCCAGAGCCTCACAAAGGGTCATGCAAGCCATTTCTTAATTTAAATTTTAGCCAAATAATTTCCAGGACTTCAATATTTAGTATTTTACACTGCATAACTAGAAAAATACATTTTTTGTAATTTTTATTATCCTTATACCATTTTCATGTTTAGCTTTATTTAACTGCTAGGATAAAAGCTACACCAAAACATTAAAAAATAAATGTAAACTAATATTAGATTTAATATCCTGGTTTGGATCCTGGAAGAGAAAAAGGACATTAGTAGAAAAACCAGTGAAATTCAAATAAAGATTACAGTTTAGTTAATAGTAAAAAAGAGAAAAAAAGATGAAATAAACAGGGCAGCATGATCCCAACACTTCAAACCAAAATGATCCCATTGCGACTGAGCCACACTCCATGTAGAGGAGGAAAGGAACCCCCTACGAGGCCTGGCTGGTGCTCACTGCCCACAGAACAACCTCTTCACATCACCTCACCCTTCCCTTGAGTGGGACAAAGCACGGGAGTCGTCACTGCACTGTGGGTCTCATGGACAAGAGCCCCTGATAAAGTCAAGGACCTTCCTGTGCAGAGCCCATACTGGAATTCTGCCAAATGACCATGTGGCTTTCCTGCTGTCTCCAGACTCTTGTTCCTCCTGGAGGCCTTTTCTGGCCTGCAGCCTGGGCACTGCTGGCTGGAGATGCAGACTCTCAGCCTTACCCATAACCTCAAGTCAGAACCTGCATCTTAAGATCCCATCAAACATTCAAGTCTGAGAAGCACAATCCGTGTTGCTAGAGAAATCTATGATTTTGGTTACAGCATCCCTGAGGGAGAGGACAGGGCAGGTCATCGAGCAGGAGACTTCTAACTTCTTGGTACTGACAGATGTACCTGGCCTCAGAGAATCAGACCAGTCACACCTTCACGGCTGACCACCTATGTAGTCAGTGATTCAGAGATGGTTTTGAAGAACAGCACAGTGCTCACCAATTTACCTTGCTACTAGTTTAATCACACTTTTGGTGGCTTAAACTTACCATAAATATCTCAATTCATAGCTTTCAAAGGCAACCCAGACTTACAGATATACAAAAAGACATTAGTGGTGTGTAAGCTTTGCTTTAGTACAAGTGAGTGCACTGAAGGTTTTCCCACATCTCTGACTCTTACCATTATGTTTGTTGTGTGGCGAGTGGAACTTTTGGCAGGATTTCCAAAAATGTGAACTCATTAAAAATAATCAAATGTGGCCGGGCGCGGTGGCTCATGCTTGTAATCCCAGCACTTTGGGAGGCCGAGGCAGGCGATTCACAAGGTCAGGAGATCGAGACCACGGTGAAACCCCGTCTCTACTAAAAATACAAAAAAAAAAATTAGCCGGGCGTGGTGGCGGGCACCTGTAGTCCCAGCTACTCGGAGAGGCTGAGGCAGGAGAATGGCGTGAACCCGGGAGGCAGAGCTTGCAGTGAGCCGCGATTGTGCCACTGCACTCCAGCCTGGGCGACAGAGCAAGACTCCGTCTCAAAAAAAAAAAAAAAAAATCAAATGCTTTATTTAAGCCCATGAATAACATGCCTCTTTTGAAGGTGCTCTGAGGGGCCCCTAAGTACCTAAGGTGGTGTTTCCTGGTGGTCCCATATACCCCAGTGGGTTACCTGATTCTGAGCTTCAGTGCCTAGACCAGTAGACCTTTATATTTCCAGTAGGAATACAATCTGAGCCACATAAACAATTTTAAATTTTCTAGTAGTCACATTTAAAAATGTAAAAAGAGGCTGGGCACGGTGGCTCATGCCTGTAATCCCAGCACTTTGGGAGGCCAAGGTGGGCGGTTCACTTGAGGTTGGGAGTTTGAGATCAGCCTGACCAACATAGTGAAATCCTGTCTCTACTAAAAATACAAAAATTAGCTGGGTGTGATGGCGGGCGCCTGTAATCCCAGCTACTCAGGAGGCTGAGGCAGGAGAACTGCTTGAACCTGGGAAGCGGAGGTTGCAGTGAGCCAAGATCGTGCCACTACACTCCAGCCTGGGCAACAAAGCTAGACTCCATCTCAAAAAAAAAAAAAAAAAAAAAAAAAAAAGGTAAAAAGAAATAATAAAATTAATTTGAATATATTTTTAACCCAATATATCTAAAATATTATTTCAACATGTAAGAAGCTATTAATGAGATATTTTACATTCTTTTATTGGACTAAGACTTTGAAATCCCATGTGCATGTTACACTTAGAGCACATCTCCATCTGGACTGGACACACTTCAAGTGTTCAAAAGCCACATGGGGCTGGTGGCTACCGTAAGAAGCAGCACAGGTTTAGGCCTACCAGGAGAGCTAGGCAGTGCCTGGTGCTGAGGAGTTCTTACCCACTTGAATTTTCTTTTACTCAGTGTTATGGGTTGAATTGTGTCCTCCAAAAAATATGTTAAAGTCCTAACCCCAGTATCTCAGAATGTGACCTTATTTGGAAATAGAGTCATTGTAGATGCCATTCATTAAAATAAAGTCATACTAGAAACAGGGTGGGCTCTTAATCCCATATGACTAGTGTCCTTCCAAGAAGACAGAGCCACTGACAGACAATGCCATGTGATGACAGGCCAGTGTGGAGTGATGCAGCTGCGGGCCAAGTATTGATGGTCACTACTAGAAGCTGCAAACACGCAAGGAAGGATTCTATGCAGAGTCTCACAAGGAGCATGGCCCTGCTAACACCTTGATTTCAGACTTCCAGCCTCCAGTACTGTGAGAGAATACATTTCTGTTGTAAATCACCCAGCCTGTGGTATTTTGTCCCAGCAGCCCTAGGAAATAAATATATCTAGTAATCTCCCCATTCATCTTGATTCTTAAAAGGGACTTCTTGGATCTCAGTGCTGGGATTGGGATGGAATCTGGTATTGAAGCTGACAGAATGGAAGGTTAGCAAGGGAGTTAGGGCAAATGTTCCAGGGGAAGGAACCAAAGCACTCTGAAGCAATGTGTGACACTCATGTGACCAGCATAACTCCCGGATCAACACAAATGCCTTGTTAGAGAAAGCCCCAGAGTGGCTCCCTCCTAGTCTTTGTTCCAGATCCATGTAAGAAAGCTTTCCCTAATAACTCCCACACTGGTCTTATGCCAATTATTGGTTACACCACACTCATTTTAGCACGGCAATTTGGGAACACCTGACTCATACGTGCCAGTTTTGCATAACAGGCACAACACCTGAAGGACAGGAGAGCTACTGCTTTTTGCTGGTTTTGTGTCTCTTGCAGCTCCAAGCCCAGCCAAAGCTGAGCAAAGAGGTGCTGCATGGTTATCAATCTGAATGACCACGATCTGACCTGAACGGTCAGGAAGTGCAAGGATTCTGCATTCTATGGCAAGCTCAGGCTTGGAGGACATACTGAGGGTCAGGTGCTCGAAAGTACCAGCCTGAAGCATCTCCCTGACTCACCTGCCATCTCAGAACTAGGGTTCTTCTGTTGCTGCTTCTCTCAGGGGAGTCACATTATATACAAATAAAACATAACCAGCAAAGGCTAATAAACATCGTCTGCAAATGGATTGGGATCCAATGGATTTGGGACAGAGGGTTGCAGTGATCAGCCTAGATGGTAAATGAGTCATGAGAACGCACATCAGGTGGCAGACAACCATCAATTCAGGGTGGGCTTCCTTCTTTCTTTCCTACCTGGCATTCTTTCTCTATTCTCCCTAGTGGCCCTTTAAAAATGCATAAGCATTTAGCACAAACATCATTACCTGGTTTACTTCCAGAGACACCCGATGACTTCTTGATTTCTGACTTTAGCTTAGATGCCAGAATAAATCTCCTAAACCATTCCTCTTTTTCTCGGCCAGTTCTCCCAAAGAGATAGAGTATCTGATCTCGCTGGCTAGATCTTGTTCCCTCCTGAGGGCGGGGTGGCTTCTTAGGGTCCTCGCTTCCCTCAGCTGGCGGCTTCTCTTCTGAAGTCTCCTTATCAGTCTGAGCTTTAGACATAAAGTCATCTTGTTGACCAAGCTCGATACAAATGGGGTACTTTTTATTCCAGATTCGCTTTCGAGCCAAAGTTTTAGGTACAAGATAAATCTACAGAGAAAGAAAAATGATGATTTATATATTAAAGATTGGCTACACTATGCATTAATATTATGCATAGCACAAAGTACAAACCTTATAGACTTTTTGACTAAAATGATGAATATGAAATAACTTTTAACACTTGTTCATAACATGACTACAGAAACTGGAATTTTCAGAAGTGTCTTGTTATTCTTCAAAATCATTCTAGAAAGTAGATATTTAATAATTTTGCGAGAGTTATAAATATTTGTAATTTTCAGGTGGCAGTAGCAGAATAATAATGTTTAGCTGCTTATCATCAACTACGTTTGGCTATCAACTGAATTTAATGACCTTGGACCAAACTTAAGTTGGAAGAAAAAAAAAGTTAAAACCTAGATGAGAAGCTAAAGTCAACCTTGAGTATCAAACTCAAGAATAAACTTACATAAAAACTATTTTAAGTACTTCTCTCACTTTGGAGAAATCTAAAGATCATTCAGATGAACTGTAAGAACAGAGAAACAATAGCTTTGTGGAATACATAATTTACATTTCTCACAAAAATAGAAGTATATAATACTTAATCAAAATGTAGTTATTTTGCATATCTATCATTTTCACATATACAAAGACTTCAATAGTTAAGTACCCTAGAATCACCACACATAGCCACACAGCTTTTTGTTTGACTGAAATAATTAGCTTTTAAAGTCAGAATTCTGAGTGCACAACACTTGTTCCTCAAGTTGTGGTCTGTAGACCAGTAGCCTGAGTATCATCTGGGAGAGCTCATAAAAATGCAGGCCCGTGGTCCTACCCACAGCTACTGAATCAGAATCTGCATTTAACAAGATGCCCAGGTGATGTGCATAAGCTTTAAAGTGTGAGAGGTACTGTCCTAAGGTATACTGATACTTCAACAACAACAAATCTTTTTAGGATATAAAAAAATGCAGTTAAGCATCCAAGATGCCATAAGCTTTTCATTCATCTAAGCTATCCTTCCAAAATTGCTCAGGCTCACCTTGCTGTCTGAGAGGTCATAGATTTTCTGGCTGATGTAGATGACCTCTGGCTTGGGTTCATTGTAGCTGGCCCTCCTGGATATATTTTTATTGGGCTTTGAAAGTCTTAAGGTTCCACCCTCAAGTCGAACAAAAACTGAATGTGTCAAAGTCGCATGGTAGGTTTCCGGATCATAGTTGTAAATCTCATTCATCCATCCCTGATGAAGAAAAACTTCCATTAGTAAAATCAGAATAATCGCAAATCTGATTTAGTGTGAAAGGATGAACACTGTGGTATTTGGGACACTGAAACCAAACTTGATCATGATGCAGACATCAGCTCATCAATGACTACAGGTTGCAAAGAGAAGTGCTTAGCTGGGAGGATAATTGGAACCGAGGAGGTTTTTGATAACCAAAAATCTGGATTTGGAGGAAAAATGGCAATGTTCATTATCCTAAATAAAAGGTTCTTTCTTTTTTGAAAGCTTATAAGCATATCAGGAAACTCAGAAGATTTGTTCATGTGACTGAGCAAGCCTCTCTGCCTGACCTTCTTTGGGGTGATTAATCCCACCCAGTCTGGCCTTCTTAATTAGCTAAACACATGCTCTTTCTAGCCCAGTTGGAATCTTTGAAATTTCAGGTATTAATTCATGTTATCACAGGACTCAGAGAACCACCTCTCTACTTCTGTTGCACTACAACATGTACCTCATTGAAACCACGCGGTAAAGCAGATAATTGAGAATTAGGCATTAAATAAATTGTAAATATAATCAATAATATATCAAAATTCAAAGATATATAGTAACTTAAATGGGTAAAATTGTGCTCCAGGTCCCCCTGCCAAATTGGACATAAATGATTTTTTGTTACATATCTTGATTTTTTAAAAGAGCAAACATTGAAATGTACGACAAAAAATACATACACAAAAGCCTAATACACTATACACTGTGTTAAAGCTAATCTCATAGCTGTCATCATCAATCATCACTGAACGCTTCTCCTGCCTCAAATACTTTTTCAGGTTATGACTAGCCCAGATCTCACAAAAGAAGTTCTCTGGGGAGTTTTAATTGATATCTTCCTACTCTCCCCAACTTTTAAAAAATACATGTCTTTGTAATGAGCAGAGAGATGCTAAAGATCACTACATGGGAATTGGGACTGTCATTCTTTTCAAGCAATAGCCATTTCTATGCTAAGTATTTGAGTCTCACACTAAAGTCTTGAATTGAAAGCCTGTGAGAATGAGGACTCCTCAGAATTCTTTTATTCATTCATCCTTTTATTAAAACACGCATTGAATCTATGTGCGAAGTAATGGGTTAGGAGTTGGGACAAAGATTTTTTAAAAGGACAGGATTCTTGATCCAAAGGTGCCTCCAAAAGAGTAGAGAATTAGGTCTTCATTCCCCTATCCTATGACCCCACTGTAGTAAACATAATAGAGACAAGTTGTCACAAAAAGAGCACCTAAAAGTGTGAAGTGGAAGGAAAAATGGACAAACATCTCTTTGTCATGGGGGAAAGAGTGTGAAACTTATGAGCCAGTTATATGGATTTATATACCTCAGCAGATGTTTTGGCCTGAGCTGGGAGGAACTCTCCCTCCTCCCAAAGAATCACCGGACAGGAGCAGCATCTATTCAACAATATTGAGTGAGGAAGCAGTGGCCATGGGAAGAGGTGTTTGTGAGGAAACAGCAACAATCAGAGCAATGAAGAGAAAAAGATGACAATTACAGATCACAGTGGGGCCTGAAGTGGACTGTATTGTCAGAGCATCCGTTTGGGTGGGTGTATTTTTGCTAAATGTAGAACTAAGTACTTTCTTTGGCTCACAGTTTGTCTTTTTCTTTAGTCTGTTCTTAGGGCAAATTACATTCACTGACTTTCAAATGTTGAACCAGTCTTGCATTCTCAGGATTAAGGATGTATGAGTCATGATGTGCTGAAACTGGGCTGTATCAGCTCACAAGAAGGGATTCTACACATCTCTTCCCAACTCCATGTTCAGTGACTTCACGTTGGTAGCTTGCAACTGGCAATGGTGGGAGTTGCTACATCATGGAAATCAGGGAATAGTCAAATCAAGATTTTTTTTTTTTTTCTGGAGAGCCAGTTTACCAGCATAACACTTCGCTGATATTTTGTTCATTTGTCCCTCTAAGTTCATGAAGAAAAATAGTCTATAGTTTTCCTGCAGTGTTTTTGGTATTAATGAGCCTCAGAAAATGCAGGTAAGTGCATTTGGGAAGTGTTCCCTCTTCTCTATTTTTCGGAAGTTTGTGTAGAATTAATACTGCTTTCGTCCATCCTAATACCTAAGCTGAGATGCTCAACATTTATTTAATGACTGTTTTTGAATTATGATAATTCTTCCTTAAAGGTTTGATAGCATTTGCCCATGAAGCCATCTGGGCCTAGAGTTTTCCTTGCAGAAAGGTTCCAAACTATGAATTCAATTTCTTTACTTGCTATTGGACTATTTAGGTTATCTATTTCTTCTTGAGTGAGCTTTGGTTTGTATCTTTCAAAGAGTTTATCTATTTTATCTATGTTGTCCAATTTCTGGGCATAATGTTGTTTACAATATTTCCCTACAATCCTATAAATATCTGTAGTGTCTATGGTGATGCCCCCTCTTTCAGTCCTGACACTGGTAATTTGTGCTTCTCTCAAATCTTTCTTTTCGTATGTATGTATGCACATATATATGTATATATGTATGTATCTATCATCTATGTATTTGAGACAGGGTCTCTTTCTCTGTCATCCTGGCTGGACTGCAGTGGCACAATCATAACTTACTGTAACCTCGAACTCCTGGGCTCAATTAATCCTCCCACCTCAGCCTCCCAAGTAGCAAGGGCCACAGATACGTGTCACTACACCAAGCGAATTTTTTAAAAAAGTTCTTTGTAGAAATGGAGTCTTGCTACGTTGCCCAGGCTGGTCTTGAACTCTTGGTCTCAAGCAATTCTCCCACCTTGGCATCCCAAAATGCTGGGATTACATGCATGAACTACCACACCCATCCTCTAACAAATTTTTAATACTATTAATTTCCCTCTAGGCACTGTATTACCTGCAATTTCTGATAGGTTGTATTTTCAGTTTCCTTCAGTTAAAAATATTTTCTATTTTCCCTTATGACTTTATCTTTAGGCCCACAGGCTGTTTAGAAGTATTTTGCTTAATTTCCAAATATTTGAGAAATTTTCAGATATCTTTCTTACTGGTTTTTAGTGTAATTTCATAATAGAGAACAGGCTTTGTATAATTTCAATTCTTTTAAGCTTGTTATATGGTCTATCTTGGTTCCAAGTGCAGTTGAAAAAAATGCATTCTGCTGTTGAGTAGGGTTTTCTATAAATATATTTATTTGTCTTTTTAAGCACAACCATTTTCACTAACGATCTCCTGACATAGAACACACAGCTTTCTTCTTATCCAATTTGGTTGCAGAAAATACTGTCTTACATATATAACAGGTTTACGAGGGCTAAAGTTCTAAAGGCAACTGGATTAATAAAGAACTTGAAGCAGATATAATCATTTTTCTAAGATACTTCAGAGGTTGTTTGTGCTTGCAGAGCTACTAAAACCAAGAAGAATCCATGAAGCAGCCGGGGTGGGGGGTTGGAGCTGATGAGAACTCTATTAGATCAAAACAGCCACTTGCTATCAGTGTCATTTATGAGCCATTTGGCCATACAGTCCCTGCATGCAATTGCTCTTCTCTAATCATTTCGCTCTGAGCATATGTTTCCTGGCTAGAGTAGAGGCTAACGTAGATTATGTGTGATACTGCTTTCGTCCATCCTAATACCTAAGCTGAGATGCTCAACATTTATTTAATGACTGTTTTTGAATTATGATAATCACAATTTGATATAAGATAGACATTACTGCAACAAATCTCCATATAAAATATTTTTCATTATTTCTAGGTACATAGAATTACAGATACATTAGAATTAACATGATACTGGCACCAAAAGAGAAAAAAAGGATTAACATGATATTGGAATTTTAGACAAAAATCCCTGCATTATGTTTATCAACCACTCACCAACAAACAGAAGGGCTAAAGGAGAAAAAAAAGACAAGTATTATATTACATGAAACTGTTCTCCAAGAAAAGGACAGTCTCTGAGAAATAGAGTAAAGTAAGATGTGGGGATTTTTCCCATTTGAAACTCCTGGGATTGTACAGGTTAATTATCTGATTTATGAATAAGAGAAACTTAGGGATAAAAGGTTGTTTCTCTCCAACTGCTTTCATTTTGTCTTTCCTAAGTCAGAAAATGCAGACTTGTCCAGGGAGGTGCTGTACAATGGAAATATTAATATAATGTGAGCCATAAATGTGAGTGATGAAAAATGTAATTTTATTTTTATTTTATTTTTTTGAGATGGAGTCTTGCTCTGTTGCCCAGGCTGGAGTGCAGTGGCATGACCTCGGCTCACTGCAACCTGCACCTCCATCGTTCAAGCGATTCTCCTGCCTCAGCCTCCTGAATAGCTGGGATTACAGGTGTGTGCCACCACGCCCGGCTAATTTTCATATTTTTAGTAGAGACGGAGTTTCACCATGTTGGCCAGGCTGGTCTCAAACTCCTGACCTCAAGTGATCCACCCACCTTGGCCTCCCAAAGTACTGCGATTACAGGCGTGAGCCACTGTGTCTTGCCAAAAATGTGTAATTTTAAATGGTCTAGGGGCCACATTAAAAAAGAAAAAGCAGGTAAAATTAATTTAAACGATGTATTTTATTTAAATTCATATCAAAATTATGATTTCAACATGTAATCAATATTAAAAATTATTACTGGTATTTTACATTCTGTTTCATACTAAGTCTTCAGAATCCAGTGTGTACTTTACGCTTAGAACACATCTTGATTCCAACTAGCTACATTTCAAGGGCTCAACAGCCACATATGGCTCAGGACTAGTATATAAGGGACAGTACAGTGCCAGTTCTTGAGTTCAAGCTTTTGAGCCCTAGACCCTTGGCTCAACTATGAATAGAATGGGCAAAGCCTTCCTTTCTCTTCTTGTGCATGCTTTCAACACACTCAGTCTTAGTGATAAGAGACAGTCATTCAGTACATGGCAGTTTTCTGCCATTTTATTAGATGCTTTGCATAATTAAATGAGAGAAGATAATCTAAGTAATCACCTAATGAAATCGTCTATTGTAGAAATTCAAAATCCCTTTTAAAAGTTAACCTGCAATATTAAAAATTCAGAAATATTAATGAGTATTCTATGTAGAAGGCTTTTGAAAAACTCATTGTTCTATACGAAAATTAAGATAATTAACAGACAAACATATCAATTTTTTTAGCTTATTCCTTTGATTTTTAGATTTAGAAAACAAAACAAGACATACAGGCATGTGTGTTGAGATACAAATACATCAGCTCATCTGTTCACAGGTCAGTTTCAGGTGCTGAGCTGTTACTCTGCTCCAGTCTAACCAACTGCTGCTCAATTATTATTCCTAGGAAAATTCCTGTCCCTGGATAACAAGAGCAACCATTTCCACAGTGCTTCAGGGATTCGGTTTTCAGCCACAAAACCAGGCATTCAACCCAGCAACCTGAGCTACCACCTTAGCTGAAGAACAGCCACTGTGGAGTTCTTGCTGGCTGCAGCCTGTGTGCTCACACATGGGCACAGTTCTGAGATGAGTATGCAATTACCTTCTTTGCTGACAGCTCTGACAGATAAAGGTCATCCTCTACCACTTGCCAAATTCAGGAATCCCAGAACAACCTGATTCAGAGGAATGTGAAAGAGAGAAGGGAGTTTCAAGTCCTACCTACACAGTTCAAAAGCACAAAACCTTACCTGCTGCACTGCAGGAGGCAGAGGTGAGAGGCAAGAAGTAGGTAGGCATAGAAAGAGAATCTAGGAGATGCTTTCCTTCTCTTGCGAAAGCCTGGAGGGGACCCAAATTCCTTTATTCTGCTTGGGCTTGGCTTGGCCCTTCTTCTCCCTACCCCCATCTTTTCAGAATCACCAGCTGCTGTGGTTTCTCCTTCCCTTTTATCTTCAAATTTCCTCCTTCCTGAACTACCATGTTCCTATCTTTGTGTTAAAGATTCATCAGATCTAAAGTCCACAGCCGCTAAAAAACAAACACAGCACACAAATCAGAATTTGAATTACACATTTATTATGAACAATCATTTGTTAGCCTAAATGAGACCCTACACTGATCATATCCAATTACACAAAAGACTGCTGGTCAAAACACATGCACTGAAACCAACTCACCTACCTTAGCAGAAGTACTGGGAATCTGACAGACCTGGGTTCCAATCATGCCTGCACCACTTACCTCCTGCCAAGGTAGGTGATGCTTATCCCTCAGACACTTGCTTTGCTCACCTGTAAAAGGGTCCAGGTGGCTTACTGCCCAGTTTCATGCCTCCCTGGCCCCTACACCTCACCCTCTGCTCAAACCATAATGATTTTTCTCCTACTGACAGTTTATTAAGGTATAATTTGTTTAGAGTTTATAAAGAAATCATAAGCATATGGTTTTTTAAACACTAATATTACTACTCATAATAATAGCTGACATTTAAGCTCACCTTATGGCCCAGGTACCCCAGGTGCATTATCTCCTGTATTTCTGTCAATTCCCCATGATTTTACAGGAAAGAAAAGTGTTGAGAGAGGGGATGTGATTTGCCTTCCAATGTCTACAGAGTGGCAAATCTGGGACTCAAACCAAGTGTTCCTGACTCCAAGGTGTGGGATGCTATCTCAGCTCCACGGCGCGGCCCCACCTGCAGTCTGGCTTGTGCCTAGTCACCCCTTAGGTCATGGCAAAGACGACACTTCTCCTAGGAAGCCTCCCTCCTCACCTAGGCTCAGTTCTCTGGTACTCTCCCATCACTGTATCTGTTAACTGCCTGGTTTACTAAACTGAGTTATAAACTCCACAAGAGCAGGGATCATCATGTCTGCCAACCGCAACTGTAACAAATGTTTGTTGACTGAATACATGAGGGAAGCCTAATTCAGAGGTGGCTGTGAGGATTAAATGAAATCTATGGGAAGCAGAAGTAAGCAGGAAGACTGGCGAGCCCCTCACAGCTTGTAAGTACAGTGCTAGCTGCGTGAGATGAACAAGCAAAGGAAGAAGCTAACGCCCTAATAAGTGCAAGGAGCTGTCGAGGTTACTTAGAAGACTTGGTCACTCTTCTCAAAAAGAAAAACCAAGGTAAAAATGCACAAATTAGCACAGAACAAGAAAATAACCCCAGAAACCAAAGATTTTCAGGACAGAAATCGGATGAGCTAAGTCTTATCTAGAGCAGAGAGGGGTATTGTGACTGGAGCCCATGTTTCCTGCCCCCTATCTAAGGCTCTTTCCAGAACATTACAGGCTTTGATAGGAAATCTTGAGAGGATCACAGGAGTTGCTACTTGACCCCATTGTCAGGAACCAGGTTGCAGACTGGCCTTAGGAAGGCTCAGGACAAGAGGCTGAGGCACAACTTTCCTCCAAGCCTCCCTAATTCTGCCCCCTCACACTCTTATTGACCTGAAACCAGGTTGCTCTTGCAGAAAGCAATTTCCCAGTGCAAACCTAATCACCTTTTCATACCATTAATCAGCCATTTCCCCCCACCCAGGATCTGACCAAGTCCCTGGATTAAGCTGCAAATGAAATTTTCAGATTTCAGCAATTGTCAAATCTTGAGAGAAGCACAGCAACTCCAAGGTCTTCACCCTGTTCTCCATATAGTGCCCAACTACCCAGTGCTCAGCTGTTCTAAAATTCTTAACCCTGAATTTCTTACCAAGTAAAGTATTCATCCAACCTTGTTATGAGACATGGGAATGGGTATAGAGAGATACGGCATATAGATAGCAACATTCCATTTCAACAGCTCAACCGAAAACACTCAGAGATGCTCTCAACCCACACTAAAGCGACTCAGACAAGCTTTGTTTCTTTCTGAAGCTGGAGCTGTTAAAATGGACACAGTGCACCCCGTGGGGACAATGACCCAGTCAGCCAGGCTGCAGCTGTCTGGCCCACAGACTGGTCCTGTGATGGCATTTGTAAAAGGTCAGGGGTTTCTCTCAATTCTCTGCTGGATTTAGAAGACACGTATGGCTGAAAGTATAAAACCACAATCTATAAAGGGGCCATTTAATATTTTAAAAGATTAAAAGCTACAATTAACCTTTTGCAAAATAATAAAGTCTGGAAGAACTACTACCGTGCTTTCAGTTACAGTGTCAATCAGAAGTTCAAGGCCAATGCTCTATTGCTCAGCTTGATGCTGAGCTGACTAGAGAAAAGTGCCAGCCCTATAGCCCGAGGAAGTGATGAGAATTCAGGCACTGCGTGCCTGTCTGACAGCAGTAACAATGCAGCATGTTTTCACCCTGCTGACATGTGGCTGTGCTGGCATTTCAGCCCACCTGTCATTCAGATCCCTGTATCATTCCTTCAAGTGTATCAGGGAAGGAGCAAATCCCATATACAAGAATAGAGCCAGGGCCTGAGGCCACTCCTGTTGAAAATCATCTCTGAAGCACATAAAAAGGTAATTACTCTCTGTCTCCAAAACTAAAACATAAGCAGGATTTTGTCTTTACCAGGCCTAAACCTTTTTTGATGTATTAACGGTTTAGAACTGGCATCATCGGTATCATAAACACAGCATCATAGATCATGGAGTTTAAGAATATGGCAGGGGCGGGACAGTCTCATAAACTTTATAGGTCCTGAGACACAAATTTGATTTTACCCATGAAAGACAAGCAGACCCACAGACATCCAGAATTCATACTATAAATGATAGCCTTAAGCAGAGAATCAACGTTCAAAATAAATGCTGCTCAAAGACACTAAAGAACATTAAAAAAAGAAAAGAAAGAAAGCCCATTAGGGGAGGGAAGTGCCATTAATACCGTCCACATCCTCCAACTGCCTGCTTCAAGGTCACCTTCCCAGCAATGCCACTAGAAGCACTGGAGTCAGGGCTAAAGCCACAGCTTTATCCTGCTCTCCTATCCTCCAGTGCAGAATCCCCCAAACTCAGGTGGCCACAGAACATTTTTGAAATTATAAGGCACTGACAGACAGTAATAGAATAGGAGATAACGTGGATTCAAATTAGAAAGGTAAAATGATCTCAGATGAACCACTGAAATGACCAAGGTCTGAGTTACGTTAATACATGATAAACATTAAATCATATTAACAAGGGTTAAAATTGTAAGATAAATAGATCAGCAAGCAAATAAATTAGCAGCCTCTGTCACTTTTCAGATCACGCATTCTATCAAACAACTTTTTGGGTATGTACAAATACAAACCTTTACTTAAAAGTTATACACATGTTCCAATATATACAGCTTTTATATAAAGTACAGAATAGAAATAAAGAGCAAAAGATGAAATAATTATCCTTTTGATAATTTTTAGTTTTTCCAGTATGACAGCTTTGTACTATCTTCAGCTGACACCTTAAGGCACAATACATACACTCAAGGTGAGAATCACTGTTGATGATCCTGAGTGTAAATCTGTATTTCAGAGTCTTACTGATAATTTCCAAGGTTTTCGGCCAAAAGTCGATATGTGGTCATCTGTATGTTAAATATCAGCAAGGCTTATTTACTTTCTTAGCTAGAAAGAGCAAAGACTGATACAGACAGAAACTTTACTATTTTCTTCTTGATTAGTGTCTTCTGCAACCCATTTGAACACCACTGCAAGAAGTAATGGAATGAAAACAGTGAGTCAACAACTACGGCCTGGGCACCCACACAAAAACACGCTCATGCCCTAGAACCATCTTGCTGGCAAACTTACCTTTGGAGTACAGCAAACCTCTTCTTAACAGCTAATTATTGAACAATTACAATAAGAATCTTCGATGTTTTTGGTACTTTTCTTACAGAGTTCAGGAGGCATTTTCAGGATGCTAGAAACTGTACTTATATATAGGTAACCAGAATTACAATTCAGCCATGCCATAAGTTAATGAATTGAGTGAAAAACTGGCAAAAGGTTAACAATTGTTGAAACTGGGTGTCAGGCACATGGGGGGTTCATTTTACTATTGCCTCTACTTTTGCCTGTATTTAATATTTTCATCAATAAATAGTTTAAAAATGAAAGTTCAAAAAAGTCATTTTGGGACTACCTGACATCCTTAACCATATTGTTCCTATGGAATTCAGGAAGCATGTTGCACACAGCTGCCTCTCCAACTTCAACACAAGGGGTACCTTCTAGTAAGTGAGGGCTGCCTGCATCAAAATATCTCACTGATTAGCTGGGCATGGTGGTGCACACATGTAATCCCAGCTACTCTGGAGGCTGAGGCAGGAGAACTGCCTGAACCCGGGAGGCAGAGGTTGCAGTGAGCCAAGATCGTGCCACTGCACTCTAGCCTGAGCGACAGAGCGAGGCAAAACAAACAAACATACAAACAAACAAACATCTCATCTGAAAACTATTCTACAACAAGGGGCACTGGGAAATAGCCATGTTTATAAAGACCATACATAAAAAATCAGGAACCCATTATAGGGGCAGGATATTTTCAGTAAAGTATAATGTCGAAAGAAATGCACTCAAATTTCTTGTCCTTATTCTAAGTTATAAGAGACCAAAAAAAGCAATCCAAGTCTCTTTGGGCTGCATGTAATGGCCATTTTCTCCTAAAGACTTGCTTACTCTAATTTCTTGAAAGAATTTCAAGAAATTGAGATTAAATTTACAAATTGGAATTTCTTCTCAAAATTGATCATGTCCTCCCCCCAAAATTATTCTTTTATAGATCAAAACCAAAGCCTATATTCAGGGAACCTATTTTTAAAACCTATCCCTCTTATTAAATATCTAAATGTGACACAATCTAAAGAAAAAAAAGTTCTCCAAAATTCATTTCTATTAGTTTCTGCCATGGCCTAAATATAATTTTAGTCAAACTTGCAGTCCGTATCTTTAAAAAAGAGATGGATTATCACTCTGGAAACCAATATGCTACTGCTGTGTTCTGCTAGTGGTTTATAAATCTGAGATAAAGAATTTGCTCATGAATACAATTCAAAATTGCATCAGAGTCATATACTCAAACATAAATCTAAGACCATTATATGAAATCTTCAGGAAGCTTTTCATTATAAACATGCAGAAAGTTAGTGTGCAACAGGAATGGCTCTGAATTAAAAATAATCCTGGGCAAGGGACCATCTGATTTGGCTAAGCCAACATGCCAAGTGCAGTTTGCTGACTCTAAATGCCCCATTTTCCCCATGCCCAAACCCACCCTTTCCCAAGGTCCCCAGCTTAGGGCATCTAGCCAGTCACCCAACATAAGAACTCCAGAAGGCTACCACACAGGGGGTGTCACTACAGGGATGCCCTTGGTCTGTGGCATACACGAGGCTCTCTGCCTTGAGCTAACCTGGCCAGCCCACCATGCTCTAAGTCCTGTGAGCTTCTTCTCACATTTTGGTATTGGCCTTTGCTTTCACGCATTCACATGCCACTTCCTGTTGAATGCCTGTAGCAACCTTTCTCCTATTTGCTGCTTCTCATCAGCTATGAACTCCAAAATACTAAGAACAAGCAAGCTTTGGAGGAGGTCCTAAGAATTCTTCTGTGGACTTTGTGACAGCTCTTTGGCCACATAGAGGTCTTACTTTTTTTTTTTTTTTTTGAGACGGAGTTTCGTTCTTGTTGCCCAGGCAACAAGAGTGCAGTGGTGCGATCTCAGCTCACTGCAACCTCCACCTCCCAGGTTCAAGCAATTCTCCTGCCTCAGCCTCCCAAGTAACTAGGATTACAGGCATGCCCCACCACACCCGGCTAATTTTGTATTTTTAGTAGAGAAGGGGGTTCCACCATGTTGGCCAGGCTGGTCTTGAACTCCTGACCTCACATGATCCACCCACCTCGTTCTCCTAAAGTGCTGGGATTACAGGCGTGAGCCACCACACCCGGCCTCTTTTTTACTTATATTCCAGACAGTACAGCTGCTGATCAAATGGGTTCAGAGGGGGAGACAGCGGAGTACCATAGGGCCTAGACAACCACACAACAGTCTTTGAGATTAGCTACTACTTGGCTGCAAATTGGTCTTTTTGGTTTGTCATCCCATAAATGCATCACTGCTGCAGCGTCATATATAAGTACATATGTCCGCAGTGAGGACCCTGATAAGGTACACAAAAGCGTTCCTTTTCTCCATTCTTTCCTCATCATGTGACATTACCCAGAAGAAAAACTGCAATGCTCCTTGAACTGTTCATGGAACCAGTAAAGGTGCAGGACTCAGTCCAGTCTGGCTGCAAGCAGTTCCTGGACCCATCAGTGAGAACTTACATGGCTCAGAGGTTCAAAACCACATGGTCTCCTAAAACAGTCCCTGAGCACCCAGCTCGCTGCCTGACTGGTTCACAGCTCATATATGGAGTCCTCTTAGGGCATAAAGTATGTGGGATCTCGGTCCCCGGCTGGGCCTGTCCTAGAGATCTTGGTCGCAGGCAGGTATTATAGTCTCCCATATTGGTGAGCTTTTTAAAAAAAAGGCTTCCTTCCGTACCTTCCCTCAAGAACTGCACCATCTTCTGTAAATACCAACTAAATTAGATCAGATGTACACAAAATAATTCAAACTCACTTATCCCCTGAAATCAAACATTTTCAAGAAGTAGCTCTTTTGGCTTGCCCTAGAAACAAGTTCACAGGCCTGTTTTATAAAGAAACCAAGGCCTATCTCCTACATCACTTTAAAGCCATCAACCTGGAGGCAGAGTGGAAATCTGGAACTCATCACTGCCCATTTCTCCAATCCTCCACTTAGTATTTGCCTTTTTTTTTGCCTTTTTTTTGGGACGGAGTCTCATTCTGTCACTCAGGCTGGAGGGCAGTGGCACGATCGCAGCTCACTGCAAGCTCTGCCTCCCAGGTTCACGCCATTCTCCTGCCTCAGCCTCACAGCTAGCTGGGACTATAGGGCACCCACCACCATGCCCAGCTAATTTTTTTGTATTTTTAGTAGAGACAGGATCTCACTGTGTTAGCCAGGATGGTCTCGATCTCCTGACCTCGTGATCCGCCTGCCTCGGCCTCCCAAAGTGCTGGGATTACAGGCGTGAGCCACCGTGCCCAGCCAGTATTTGCCTTTCTACTACTCCCTTTGCATTCAGGAGGGCAGCACTGCGTGAGCACTGGTCACAAGAGAGCAGACTTGTCACCAGTCGATTTCTAAGCAACAAATGTCAAGCTTCAAATCCTGTTAAAGATGGACTGTCTTGGCTTGTCCACTTTCAGAAAAAAAGCTTAGGAAAAGCTTTACTGTTTTTTTTTTTTTTTTTTTTGAGACAGGGTCACACTCTATTGCCCAGGCTGGAGTGCAGTGGCATGATCACGGCTCAGTGCAGCCTTGACCCCCTGAGCTCAAGCGATCTTCCTGCCTCAGCCTCTCGAGTGGCTAGGACTGCAGGCTGTGCCACCACACCTGGCTTTTTAAATAAAACTTTTATAGACATGGTGGTCCCACTATGTTGCCCAGGCTGGTCTTGAACTCCTGGCCTCAAGCAAGCCTCTGCCTTGGCCTTCCAAAGTGCTGGGATTACAGGGGTGAGCTACCACACCCAACCAAAAGCTTTACTTTTTAGTAATTATTTTCATTTTCTTAAAAGATCACTCCTATCAAACCCTATTCTTTTTTAAAGCAAGTATCAAGGATTTATTTTATTTTTTTAGAGACAGAGTCTCATTCTGTCACCCAGGCTGGAGTGTAGTGGTGTTATCATGGCTCACTGTAGCTTCAAACTCCTGGACTCAAGTGATCCTCCCACCTCACCCTCCTGAGTAGCTGGGACCACATGCATGCACCACCATACCTGGCTAATTATTTTAAATTTTCTGTAGAGATGGGATCTTGCTATGTTGCCCAGGCTGGTCTCAAACTCCTGGCTTCAGGTGATCCTTCTGCCTCAGCCTCCCAAAGCTCTGGGATTACAGGTGTGGGCCACCATGCCCAGCTAGGGATTTCTTTTAAAAAGCAACGTCACCAGGAGATGACAGGGTCAATACCAACTTACTGCTCAAATTTTCTGATAAAATCTCACTCCTTCATTCATCTACCCATCCATTCAGCCAACAATTACCTATCACATACCTAATACGTGGCAGGTGTTGAGGATACAAGATGAACAAGATGGACAGGGCCTATGCATTCATGAAGCTTATGGAATATTAACAATAAACTTGGGTCCTAAAGTTAATGTCAACGCTGCTAAATGTTTTAAAGTACTATAGTTTAAAAATGGTTCCCAAGAGTATAATCTCCCATTCAGTAAAATTAACTAAGTCCAAAGAACATTTGCATTTGAAATTAGCTTGTAACAGACAGCATATCCTTCTAATTCATAGTAGTGTCCCTTTTCTAAATAGAGAATGCATTCAGCCCAGTTTCTAAACACAACACTGCATACCCAACAAAAGACTTCAGGCTAAAATATACTTTTCTCTTTAGTAATGAAACCATTCTAAACAAGTTAAGGATAAGAATGAAAAAAGAATTACCAAAGTGATCAGAGTTGTCCAAACAGCAATAAGGAAGAATAAATGCTTAGTCTATGACAATTTGCTTGGATTAGGGGTGTCAGTCTATGAAAGCATTAAAGTACTTGTTCTCTACAAGGAAAATTCAAATACATTTATCCGAGCCACTGTGGGCAAAACACTTTCCTTAAAAGAAAACACTGTCCTACAAGGCTCCACGACGCACTAGCTGTGTGACCTTGGGCAATAACTTAACTTCTGTGGGCCTCCATCTGCAAGAGCACATATACGCTAACTGAACAGAGTTGTGACGAGGATTGAATGAGATAATACACCCAACACTTAGCCCACTGCAGTGCTCAGCATCATAGTGTTGCCTTTATTCTTCCAGTGATCGGATCAAAGCAATCAGGCTGTGCCATAACATTAAAATCCCATTCCATCGGCACCCTGTGTAGTTAGTAAACTCTTTTTTTTTTTTTTTTTTTTTGAGACGGAGTCTTGCTCTGTCCCCCAGGGTGGAGTGCAGTGGCACGATCTCGGCTCACTGCAAGCTCCACCTCCCGGGTTCACGCCATTCTCCTGCCTCAGCCTCCCGAGTAGCTGGGACTACAGGCGCCCACCAACACGCCCGGCTAATTTTTTGTATTTTTAGTAGAGACGGGGTTTCACCGTGTTAGCCTGGATGGTCTCGATCTCCTGACCTTGTGATCCGCCCGCCTCGGCCTCCCAAAGTGCTGGGATTACAGGCTTGAGCCACCGCGCCCGGCCAGTAAACTCTTGACACATTGCAGTGATTGGATTGACACTAAATAATTTACATGTGAGAAGAGAGTAGGAAAAAAACACTAAAGATTGACTGGATTAAAATTAAAATCTTCCTAAGACAAGTCAGTGCTCAAACCAGTTTAAACCGAATGCCACAGTCAGTCATTAGGTACTGGAGTTAATATAAGCACAATTTTTCCTTGCTAAAGTTAGCACTAACTTACTTGGAGGGCATGTATTTCAGGTAGTCACTGCACCACCCTATCAAAAAAAGCTTAGCAACCACGTGTGAGTCATTTTTGCTCCACTTCATTTATTAACGCTAAGCTTAAGGGTGTCACATCCACAAGATTCAACATCAGCTTCTCTTAAAGAAGAAAGTGTCATAACATATTGCCATGTGAAAGAAAGAAAAAAGGTCAGACTGCAAAATATATGATCCTATTAAATCAAAACAAAAAGAGTGGGTGAGTAGGCATGTATGTGATGTATATCTTCATATATGCAGAAATTTTAAAAACCCAAAAAACTAGGATATACACCAAATCATTAACTGTAATTCCCTTCCACTAGTGTGATCAAATTTTTTTTTTCTTTGGGTTTCCTTTGTTTTTAAAACATTAACCATGTATTTCCTTTGAACAAGGAAAAAAGTCAATGAAATTTAAAAACAAATATTATTTTGGATCCTAAAAGAGTTCTCCCCAATCCCTGTTTTTTTTTTTTTTTTTTTTTTTTTCAATAAAGAGAGATCATGCTGCCATTTTTAGAGCATTCTCATTTAAATAGATGGGCAAATAATACCTTTAATTTAACCAAGAAGCCAAACAAGCTTTGAACTTGAAAAGCTAAAGATTAAAACCAATAATTAAGGTTCAAAATTGCTTCAGGGAAACCAAGTTTTCCTTTTCATACATCTCCTGTAACACAAGGAATTCTCCAGGCAGGTCTAGGCGTGAACTTTCTGCAGAGAGGTGTCATAGGAAAAGCAGGAAGAGGACACACAAAGGCTCCAAAGCCTACCTCTATTACTTATTTTATTATTATTATTATTATTTTTGAGACAGAGTCTCACTCTGTCACCCAGGCTGGAGTGCAGTGGTGCAATCTCAGCTCACTGCAGCCTCAGCCCCCAGGCCCAAGCAATTCTCCTGCCTCAGCCTCCCAAGTAGCTGAGATTACAGGTGCACGCCACCAAGCCCAGCTAATTATTGTATTTTTAGTAGAGACAGGGTTTCACCATGTTGGCCAGGCTGGTCTTGAACTCCTGACCTCAAGTGATCTGCCTCCCTCAGCCTCCAAAAGTGCTGGAATTACAGGCGTGAGCCACCATGCCCGGCCTCTATTACTTATTAAGTAGCAAGAAACCTTGGACAATGACTACCTCTCTCAGAGCCTGAATCTCCTCATGTGTAAAATTGAAAGCATCAAACTCCTGGATGGTTGTGAAGCTGAATTAGATAACTTTTATAAAGCAGTGGTCTCTAAACTTTTCTGGCTCTCCACCTTATCTCTAAAAACATATACAGTCAGCCCTCTGTATCCATGGATTCAATCAACCTTGGATTGAAAATATGAAATTAAAAAAAAAAAATAAATAACAATCCAACAGTAAAAAAGATACAAATTTAAAAATACAGCATAATAACCATTCACATTATATTAAGTATTATAAGTAATCTAGAGATGATTTAAAAGTATACAGGAGAATGAGCATAGGTTATATATTAATACAAACACTATGCCATTTTACATAAGGGACTTAAACATTCATGGATTTTGGTATCCGTGGGGGGTCCTGAAACCAACACCCCCTTGGATACTGTACATAAATGTGTGTGTATATATAACTTACAAACTATATAAGCTCTAATTGTACTTTTATAGTGTGTATACACACAACCAGAAATTTTAATGTGCAAAAAAATAATAATAAATAGAAGTTCTAGGCTGAACACAGCAGCTCACACCTGTAATCCCAGCACTTTGGAAGGCTGAAGCAGGAGGATCACTTGAGCCCAGAAGTTTGAGACCAGCCTGGGCAACATAGTGAGACTCCATCTCAATCGACAGATTAGACAGCTAGATGAATGTTTCTTCCTGCTTCCCAATGAATTGTCCCAGGTACCCCTCAGGAGGCCCAAAAGCCTGACATCTGATATGCAGTGAAAGGTGACATCTCTTTCTCCATCCCATTCCCCACTGTACAGAGGAAAGAGGAGCACCAGCAGGGGCCAACAGCTGACATTAATTTGCCTTCTCTTCTTCCTTCCCTCCTCTTGCAATTCCGGGAGTATTTAACCCTTCTTCAAGGTCTCGAGAATAGTGAACCCTAACAGATTCAGCCATTACAAATGCTCAGCAAGTAGCACATTCCAAGCAAGTTTAGAGACAGACCAGAACAGGAATTGATGCAAACACTACTCTCTAGAGTCACAGAGATCTTTCAGAAACCACTTTGTGAATCTGCAAAGCTCGGGTTAGAATGAGGTTTACCAGATCAGTTGATTGGGTGCCTGGAGAATGAAGTGGCCCCAAGGTCTTAAAAAACACGGCTTGTGCAAAAATCTTTAACAGCTAACCAAAAAACAAGTCAGATCTAAAATACAGCTGTATGTGAGAAGTGTGTGTACTAGCCAGCTCCCGGGAAGAGGCTTACCTTCAGTATTTCAGGTTCTTTGATATCCAGAGATCTTGTGTTCCAGTGTCGTAGGTTTTTATGTAACTTGTGATATTTATGAGCACTTGATGGTGTAAAAAACCAAATCACGCAAACTGCAGTCATGAATCCAAGGCCAATTCCCAGAAAGAGTCCACTCACGTAGTGGGGGAGGGGGAGGATGAGGTACACATAGACACACATTATAAAGAAGCCCAACGTCTTCACTGGCAATTCCGGGTGCTGCACGGCTGAGTCCGCCTCGTCCTCACTGTCAAGGACCACACCATCTTCCGCGAGCACCTCTGGCTTGAGAGGAATATCAGCGAGCTTATCAACTTTACTCTCCCCCTCCATTTCCAAATCGAAGTCCTCAGTGTACAGTTCACAAAACTCTTCATCTTCTTTGCTCACTAAGGCAGACAAAGAACATTTCTCCAGAACTAGAGAACTTGTCTTCAGGCCTAAATCCTTCAGACTGCTCCCCTGGGAACTTTTCAGTTCCATCTCTCTTGCGGGCTCATCAGTGGACTTTGGGTGGTCACTTTTGGGGATGTTGGAATCACTTCCGTAGCCATCCCCCTCAGAATCACACTCCTCCTCCTTGATGCTGTAGTTGTTATTGCTTTCCAAGTGCCCGTTCAAGCTGGACAGATTGGAGAGTTCTGAAGCACTTGAAGATAAGGCTTTGGGCCTATGGCTGCCACTTTCTTCCCCTATAATTTTACTAAGGAGCTGAAAAGGCTCATAAATGACTTCTGAAAGGCGTCGTTTAGTATCTTCAATTTTAGCCTCCATTTCGGGCACTTTAAAAAAGGAACGAGTATCAGAGGGAGAAGTCAGTGGGGAAGAAGGTGCAGTTTTGGAATCTCCACCTGTGTTTCGGGGTTGTGTGAACTGCTTGAACAGGTGTAAGTTCAGTTTGGAATCAGGTGGCTTATAGGACACTGTATCCGCCTCCTGCCGGGAAGTGTCCGTGGACAGAGACTTGACTAATGTCTTCATCAAGTGCCTGTGCCTTGGGGGCTGTGGGGATTCTTTTGGCTCCACCTCAGTCGACAGGGACTTCACAAGGCTCATGAAGGGTTTTGCACTGGAAAGGGTGGAGGTTGAGGCACTGGATGAGAGGATGGGAGACTTAGAAGGAGAGGACAATGGGGAGGAAGAACTGGTTTTCTGCTCAGAAAGGGATGACACACTGGGAGAGCTAGCTAAGGGCCCTGACGAAGACGACCCTGGGGACAGAGCCAATGGCACTGTACTTAATACTTGTGCTGCTGGAACAGGGGACTCCAACAGCTTTACAGTGTTCTTGGAGACGGGCAAAATGGCAGGGGCCTGGGACACGGACAGTCCATCTGCCAGGACAGGCGAGGCAGCAGGGCCGGCAGGGTCATGGCCAACCTGGGGTTCAAGATAGAGGTCTTCCTTGGCTTCCAGCCCTGTTACAATGCTTTGGTCATCCAGCCCCTCCTCAAAGTACTCCCTGAACTCCTCCTCCTCTTCCTCCTCCTCCTCGCCGGATGCCGAGAAGTGAATGGCGATGGTATCTCGGGACACGGACCTCTGCACGTGCACTTTAGGGGCTGATGGTTTTGGCATGTCAGTGGTTTTCTCGGCATGGCGACCATACAGACTTGTCATTGCCGGCTTCACAAGGGCTCAGGCTCTGTGAAAACAGTGAGAAAACCAGAAGTCAGAGAGCAGTTTTTCCACAGGAGACACTGTCATTCGCAGATAGGAGCACAGATGAAGCTGTTTAAGTGGTGATTATGCTTTTACTTGGCAGATGTCCACCGTTTTTCACTTCACTGGTTTTAATGGTTTAATTTTCACTAAATTCCAGTTAGGCATTCTCTTTTATGAGCAAACTACATAACCAACGTTATAAATGCCATACAATCTGTCTTATTTCACAACATCTGAGTAATCGTTTCCTCCCTTTTAACTGGTTAATTTCTACCAACAATTCTCTATCTTAAGCCTTGAAATACCTGAACAATAGATGTTACCAGCACTGCTTCAGAAGTCCAACAGGATAAAATGTAGCATCCTGTTGAGTTGAGTTTGAGGATCTTGGAACGAAAATTTCACTAGGGGTCTTCTAGCTGTAACAAGCTAACCAAGGAGGGGTATTGCGTTCACTGCAATTTTCACAGCAATCCTAACAATTATTTGGCCTGCATCTCCCAACTTCCTGCTATTGCAAATAAGTAGCAAGGTATCCAAATGCGGAAATCTGTAAACTAATTACCATGACCTGTTGGCCTCCTCAAATGGTAGGTACCATAAGACCAGAGTATTTAGGCAGCCATGAAGACATGGCCACGTTCTGAGGTGTCAGGATAAAGTAAACATATTTTAAACTGAATGCAAGATTCACGTGTCAGGAAAATGAAGTATCACTGCTGTAACCCACCCCCAACCAAGAACTCTACCAAGGACTGTGGTGAGAGACGTGGAAGCTATGCTTTCTGCCCTTTTGGAGCTTAATAGCTGATTGCTCCTTTCTGGAGCTTAGCTGGAATGAAGTCAGAAGCCTGAAAAGCTGGGCAGCAAAACAAGATGCCACGCCCACCTTGTAACATGGGACAGTCATCTCTCTTTATTCACTCATGGCCCATTTACTGGGCACTAGCCCTAACTATGTAAAAATTAAGACCACACCTGGACAGAGACCATGTAAAAGGAGCCAAGACACAGGGCACACTTCAGGAATTCTGAGGAGGATGACACCAGTGGGGGAGGTGGGACACCAAATGGGTCTTTGGAACTGATGGGTGAGTTGTAGTGGGATGAGCATGATTAGGCAGAGGGAAGGGATAAGGGCATAAAGATGGCAATGGGCATGGTGTGTGCAGCCACCTGGCTCTATTCTGTTTCCAGGACAGAGGGTGAGTGTGGGGAGCAGTGGGAGGCCATTGAGACAAGAGGGGCATCGTGGGGCAGTGGAAAGAGCACCCAGCTTGGGCCCAGGACATAGGGCTTCTAGTACTTGTCTTTCTACAGCTGACTCTGTGGGACTTTGAACAAGCCAGGGCCTCTCAATGTCTCAGTATCTTGGTCTGTAAAATGGAGCTAGATTTACAGTCCTTTCCAAATTTAAAATGCTACATGTTTATGTTTACAAGTGACTGTATCGAATCCAACACAATACACTTACAAGTAATCTACCGCAATCAACATTATGTGGCTTCCTTATTTCTTTAATTTGAAGAGCTCCTAATTTAAGCCTTCTGCTAAATATTCAGGTTCAAAATGCTGGCAACTGATATTGCCAACAAGAGAAATCATAAAATGGGTAGGGGAATGGGGGGTTTGGGAAACAGTGATCCTGGATCACTAGAAGGAGGAAATATTCCAAGGATGACAAGAATTACATTCAAGGGCCCAGCCGCAACATGGACTCAAGCTGAAACTACACAATTTCAGTATCAAATATCTGAGAGAAGTTACTCATAAAAACTTTCACACACAGTTCTGTCCAGGCTCATTTGTGACCCTCAGGCTTTCCTATCCTGAACCCAGGAAAAGGGAATGATCTCTATCCACCAACAAAGCAATTTAAATCCAGGAACTGGCAGCAGCCAGAAAAACACAGCCTCGGGTCCAGGACAATCCTTCCCTGTTATCTTAAGCTAAGGAGTTTGTAGGCTTACTAAGAAAAATATCAGAAGCAACATATGTTTTTCATTTAACCATCATCTAGTTTTATAAGGGCAATTTAAAAAGAAAATTATAGAGGTAATTTAAAAAGAAAGTTTGGTATTTGATAATTCTCAGTGGGCTGAAAAACTCATTTAAGTTGCTTTCATAACATAAAAGGATGATATGTAAGGCTCTGCTGTTCTGAGGCTGCTTCACCCACAGTGGTGGCTGTAAATGAAGGTAACTGTGGGCACAAGTCCAAGTACAAAGTGCATGATTTTGAGGTTGAACAGAGTGAATCGGTCCTTCAGGAACCAAGGCAAGAGTGGAGAGGCCCATCTGCAGTTGAGGGTAAGAAGGCCTGGAAATCCAAGGGCAAAGTCAGGCCCAGCCTAGCGCCAAAGGGTGAAAACAGCAATGCGTTCAGAAGCCTGCGGTCTCAGCAGTCAGGCCAGGCCCCAGGGAACAAAAGGCTGGCACCTGCTCAGGAAGCAGAGTTATTTTTTGTGTGGAGGTCACCAGGGTCCTGCTTGCCTAATCCTCCACACATTTGGGCCCCCTGACTGGCCAGGTAAAGTGACTTCTGATCAGACTGGGCAGAGAGCGGAAGGTGGGCCCCAGGGAGAGCTGGGTGTCAGTCAGGTGGCCAGATGGGGGTAGGCTCTGGCTCACTGTTGTTATTGTCCTCCAGGGCTCACTCAGACAGTAGCCTCAGAGGTTCATAGTAAATGCCCCCAAACCCACACTAACCAAAGCCTGGCTCCACTTCTCTAGATTTTTACTAAAATAAGCCACACGAGGCTGGAGCATCACTACTGCTCTTTAAATACAAGAAAATGTCCAGGCTTCTGTTTGGTCATCTGCAAAATGAGGGGATTAGGCTAGATAAACAAAGGCTGCTTCCAGGCCCCAGACTGCTGGGTAGTTGAGTGTGCTAGAACCAGAGACCATGGTTTGGGCTCTAGACAACCTATCAAGTGGTCACTGCCTCTGCCTCCTCCTGGGGACCACTTCAAGTTCCCTTTTCTCTCTGTCCTCCCAATGACTGGCTGCTAAGGCCAACTGAGCCGACCCTCCCACAGCCACAGCCATGCAGGACAGCCAAGGCCAAGAGGAAGGACTTGACTGACGCCCAGGAAGACTACATGGTTTGTCCAAGGGCACAGCACTGACAACATGGGCTTCCTGACACTGAGGCCCGATGCCCTTCTGCCGCGGCAGGGTGCCTTTTCAAACATGCCACACACGGTCTTTATTCCTGCTTTGTCCCAGCCTTTGTACCTGCCCTCTGTGCTCCGTCATGGACAGCTCGCTTACAAGCTAAGACCTCAGTTCTCAACCAGCAGCATGTGACTGGCCGCACTGAGAAATGAAAGGTCTCATTATCCATCTGACAATCTGGTACCATATAAAATGGTTAGCCTCCTGCCCTCTACTCCTCAAACTCAATCATACCCAGGCTCAAAAAAAGAGACAAGCTTCTCTCGAGCCCTCAGGAACTGAAAGGCCAAAAAAGAAAGCTTCCTTCTCAATAGTCTCTTTTTCCCATAGTTCCAGCAGACTACAAAGCCCTCGAGTTTTAACACTGACCCCTCCAAGCCTTGTGATGGGAAGGGGGGCTGTGGCTCATGTTGTCGCCAGGCTCCCATAGGTATGATTTCATGCTAGAGAGGTGTTTAAACAAAAGTATGACATGATCAAAGTGGTACGCAAAATTAATCACGTCCCATCCCAGAATGGATGAGGGTGGCAGAGGCAACATGGAAAAACAGGTCTGGAGTCTGGTGTCTGGGAAGGCAGGCTCCATTATCAGGCCCACAATTCTGCTGAACACAACTAACAAGGAATACATTGAAAAAAAATTTCTGAATGGCTGGGCACGTTGGCTCACACCTGTAATCCCAGCTACTAGGGAGGCTGAGGCAGAAGAATTGCTTGAACCCATGAAGCAGAGGTTTCAGTGAGCTGAGATTGTGGCACTGCACCCCAGCTTGGGTGACAGAGTGAGACTCTGTCTCGAGGGAAAAAAAAAAAAAAGTCTGAAAGGCTTTGAAGCTTCAAGAACTGAGCAAGGAATAACAGTGCAGAAACTAAAGAAAACAGGAACCCCGAGGTATGAGCTCTAGAGAAGCCACCTTGCCCTCAAGCACTGGCCTAGCCTAGTCTGGCAAAGGACACTTTCACTTTTTTTTTTTTTTTTTTTTAAAGACAGAGTCTTGGGCCGGGCGCGGTGGCTCACGCTTGTAATCCCAGCACTTTGGGAGGCCGAAGCGGGTGGATCACGAGGTCAGGAGATCGAGACCACGGTGAAACCCCGTCTCTACTAAAAATACAAAAAAAAATTAGCCGGGCATGGTGGCAGGAGCCTGTAGTCCCAGCTACTCGGAGAGGCTGAGGCAGGAGAATGGCGTGAACCCGGGAGGCGGAGCTTGCAGTGAGCCGAGTTTGCACCACTGCACTCCAGCCTGGGCAACAGAGCGAGACTCCGTCTCAAAAAAAAAAAAAAAAAAAAAAAAAAGACAGAGTCTTGCTCTGTCACCCAGGCTGGAGTGCAGTAGCACAATCTTGGCTCATTGCAACCTCCACCTCCTGGGTTCAAGTGATTCTCCTGCCTCGGGCTCCCAAGTAGCCGGGACTACAGGTGCCCGCCACCACACCCGGCTAATTTTTGTATTTTTAGTAGAAATGGGGTTTCACCATATTGGCCAGGCTAGTCTTGAACCCCTGACCTTGTGATCCACCCATCTTGGCCTCCCAAAGTGCTGGGATTATAGGCGTGAGCCACCACACCTGGCAGCCTTTCACTTTAACAGCATCCTGAGCAGAAGTCAACATCCAGGGCTGGCCAGTGTAGAACACCAACTGGAGACTCTTCCTCAAGGAGCCGGGACCCCAAAGGACTACAACTAGTAGGTAACAGGTGAACCAGAAGCAAACCAGGCCTCACTTAGACTGGAGGCCTAGGTTTGCCTCCTCTGAAAGAACCAGGGAATCTCAACCATGAGCTTCTTTCAAGGTGGTCTTGGACCAGCAATACCTCCAGGGACCTGGCAGAAGAAATTCTCTCCATGAAAGCAAAGCACTTTCACCCAAAGCCTCAAGTTATTCCTAGAAATACTTTCTCAAATACAAGGAATGGTAAGCACATAACCAAAGGTAACCAAGCAGACGAGGAAACAAGACAAAGGACCAGCAGAAATAGAATATGACAGAAAAACAAAGACTTCAGATAATGGAATTATCAGGTATAGACTTGTTTTTACAAGTATGCATCAAGATGAGTTTAAAATATCTACAGGGAGTCAAAGCACGGTGGCTCACGCCTGTAATCCCAGCACTTTGGGAGGCTGAGGTGGGTGGATCCCTTGAAGTCAGGAGTTCGAGACCAGCCTGGCCAACATGGCAAAACCTCATCTCTATTAAAAATACAAAAATTAACTGGACCTGGTGGCGCATGCCTATAATTCAAGCTACTCAGGAGGCTAAGGCACAAAAATCGCTTGAAACTGGGAGAAGGAGGTTGCAGTAAGCCGAGATTGGGCCACTGCACTCCAGCCTGGGCAACAGAGTGAGACTCCATCTCATAAGATAAAATAAAAATAAAATAAAATAAAATATCTATAGGGAGAATCACAGGCAAGCAGACCAGTTTTAAGGCTATTCTGGCAGCCTAAGCATGAGGTAAGAAATGCCTAAACTAGAGGGAGTGGATGTGGAGCTACCAAGAAAAGGCAGATGGAAAGAGAAGGAAAACAATGAAACAACAGGACCAGATGGAAGGTTGGAAAGGAAAAGAAAACATGAGGAACAGTCCAAATTGACTTAAGTCACTAAAGAGGTAAGTCTAGTTCCCATGAAGGCAGGCAGGGGAGATGAGGGACGTGGTACGCAGGTAATGCTCCTCCCCTCCCCCACTCAGAGACACATCCTAGTCCCTAAAACCTGTGAATCTGTTACTTCCCATGGCAACAGAGATTTTGCAGATATGATTGAGATGGAAAGATTATCCTGGATTGCCTGGGTGGGCCCAGTGTAATCACAAGAGCCCTTAAAAGATAAAAGGAAGACAGAAACTCAGAGAAGGCGATGTGAAACAGAAGCAGACATTAGAGTAATGAGAGCAAGGAGCATGAGCCAAGAAATGCAGGTGGCCTATGGAGGGAAAGAAAATATCTGCAAATCATTTATCTGATAAGGGGTTAATATCCAGAAAATGTAAAGAACTCATTAATAACAAACAACTTGACACCTTATACAAAAATTAACTCAAGATGGATTAAAGACTTAAATGGAAAACCCAAAAACTATAAAAATCCTAGAAGAAAATCTAGGCAATACGATTCATGACATAGGCACAAAGATTTCATGATGAAAACGTTAAAAGCAATTGCAACAAAAGCAAAAACTGACAAATGGAATCTCATTAAACTAAAGAGCTTCTGCACAGCAAAATAAACTATCATCAGAGTGAACAGGCAACCTACAGAATGGGAGAAAATTTTTGTAATCTATCCATCTGACAAAGGTCTAATATCCAGAATCTACAAGGAACTTAAACAAATGTACAAGAAAAAAACAACCCCATTAAAAAGTGGGCAAAGGACATGAACAGACACTTCTCAAAAGAAGACATTTATGCAGCCAAAAAACATATGAAAAACAGCTAAACATCACTGATCATTAGAGAAATGCAAATCAAAACCACAATGAGACATCATCTCATGCCAGTCAGATGGCAATTATTAAAAAGTCAAGAGAAAACAGATGCTGGTGAGACTGTGGAGAAATAGGAAGGCTTTTACACTGTTGGTGGGAATATAAATTAGTTCAACTATTGTGGAAGACAGTGTGGCAATTCCTCAAAGACCTAGAACCAGAAATACCAGTTGACCCAGCAATGCCATTACTGGGTATATACCCAAAGGAATATAAATCATTCTTTTATAAAGATACATGCACACATATGTTCACTGCAGCACTATTCACAATAGTAAAGACATAGAATCAACCCAAATGCCCATCAATGATAGACTGGACTAAAAAAATGTGGTACATATACACCGTGGAATACTATGCACCCATAAAAAGAAATGAGATCATGTCCTTTGCAGGGACATGAATGGAGCTAGAAGCCATTATCCTCAGCCAACTAACACAGGAACAGAAAACCAAACACTGCATGTTCTTACTTATAAGTGGGACCTGAACAATGAGAACACATGGACACAGAGAAGGGAATAACACACACTGGGTCCTGGCAGGGGGCAGGGGGCAGGGGGCAGGAAGAGGGAGAGCATCAGGATAAATAGCTAATGCATGTGGGAGTTAACACCTAGGTTGACAGGTGCAGCAAATAAGCATGGCACACATTTACCTATAGTTAACAAACCTGCAAGTCCTGCACATGTATCCTGGAACTTAAAATTAAATTACATTTTTTAAAAAATGGGCAAAAGACTTGAAGAGACAATTCTCCAAAAAGATATACAAATGGGCAACAAGCACATGGAAAGATGCTCAACATCACTAGTTATTAGGAAAATGCAATTAAAACCACAAGGAGATATCACCCCCACATCCATTAGGATGACTACAATAAAAAAGAAGAAGAAAAGAAGTGTGGGCAAAGTTGTACAGAGATTACAGCTTTTGTGCACTATTGGCAAGATTGTAAAATGGCACAACTGGTATGGAAGGTTCTCAAAAAGTTAAAAATAGAACTACCATATAATCCTCCAATCCCACTTCTGGGTATATATACAAAAGAATTGAAAGCAGGGTCTCAAAAAGATATTTGTACACCCATGTTCACAGCGGCATTTCGGACAATAGCCAAGAGGTGGAAGCAACCCAAGTGTCCACTGACAGATGAATGGACAAATACAAGGGAATATTATTCAGCCTTAAAAGGAAGGAAATCCTGTCACATGCTACTACATGGATGAACCTTGAGGACATTATGCTAAGTGAAATAAGCTGACTAGTCACATAAAGACAAATACTGTATGATTCCACTTACAAGAGGTATCTAAAGTAGCCAAATTCATAGAAACAGAAAGGAGAATGAAGATTACCATGGGCTGGCAGAGGAGGAAGTGGGGAGATGTTGTTTAATGGATACAGAATTTCAGTTTTATAAGACGAAAAAGTTCTGGAGATTGGTTGTACAACAATGTGAATATACTTAATACTACTGAACTTAAACATGGTTAAGATGGTAAAATTTTGCTATATGTATTTTATCATAATTAAAAATAAAATTTGAAGGCCAGTACATGTGCAGGTTAGTTACATTTTAAAAAGCAAAAATTGGCCAAGCGTGGTGGCTCATGCCTGTAATCTCAGCACTTTGGGAGGCTGAGGCGGGTGGATCACGAGGTCAAGAGATTGAGACCATCCTGGCCAACATGGTGAAATCCGTCTCTACTAAAAATTCAAAAATTAGCTGGGCGTGGTGGTGGGCACCTGTAATCCTAGTGACTCAGGAGGCTGAGGCAGGAGAATCGCTTTAACCTGGGAGTTGGAGGTTGCAGTGAGCTGAGATCGCGCCACTGCACTCCAGCCTGGCAACAGAGCAAGACTCCAACTCAAAAAAAAAAAAAAGGCAAAAATTGGAGGTCAAGATGGGAGGACTGCTTAAGGCTAGGAGTTTGAGACCAGCCTGGTCAACACAGGAGACCCATCACTATTTTAAAAAACAAATAAATAATATAAAATTTTAAAAGATTTCACTCTTCAAAACTACAAATAATACTCTGAACTACTTTTTATGCCAACTAAAACAATTCTGTTCAAAAACTTCACGTTGTTCTTTAGTGTTTACACTACAGTGTGGTTAAGTTCTAAGATAACAGATGTAAATGTATTTATGCTCCCACACACTTGGGGTGGGGCGGGGCGGGGGTGGGGTTGCGGGGAGGCTATTTAGAGCCAAATGCTCTCTAAACCTTAGCCTTGATCAGGTATGTTTCCAGAAAGCAGGATATCTCAAACTCTTCTGCTGATGGGTCTTTCCTAAGGTCTTTGCCAGAATCCTCCCTTAAGGTTGCTATCCCTATGAAGAAGTTCATCTCTCCTATTAAGACTGAGAAAGCCTCTAATAAGGGCTTCTCTCTCCAGAATTTATGTAGGATTCTGTTCTATCTAGTTTACAAATTATTAACTGCCATCTAACTTGAACTCATAAAAAACAAAGGCCTCAAACTGGAGCCAACTGCGCTCTGTATCAGTGGAGTCAGAGTGAGCATACCAAACAGCAATGAAGTTTATTTGCTTTCTAGTCACCCAAAAAGGTCATCATCATCAATTAGGCCATGAAAAACCAATCAACAATAAATCAGGCTGTATAATAAAAAAGAGCCATTTCAAGACTCAATATTAGCATTTATTAATTCCAAGATAATGATAACCTCACCGAATCTGGCTTTTTTTTTTTTACTTTTTTTCTTTGGTCTCATTTTCTACTAATAACTGCCTTTCCTAGCTCTATCTGTCCTTGAAACAATTCAGTCCTGGGGTCCTAGAATCAGAGCCATAAAAAGAGAAGATGGTTCCTTCCAGGCCACTCAATTATCACCAACACGTGTTTGTTCATAGCAAACACACTAGGCCAAATAGTAGTGTGGCCATTAATATTATTTACTTCTAATTCATATACTAGATTAGAGGAAGTACTGGAGGAAGGAACGAGAGACAGGGTAAGGCAGGGAGGGAAGAAAGCAAATTTCATTGAAAATGGAACTAGCCTCCAGATACAGTGTACAGTGAGCATGGTAACACGGCATCTTTTTTTGTTTGTTTTTTGGAATGGAGTTTCACTCTTATTGCCCAGGCTGCAGTGCAATGGCACGATCTAGGCTCACTGCAACCTCCAGCTCCCAGGTTCAAGTGATTCTCCTGCTTTAGCCTCCTGAGTTGCTGGGATTACAAGCGCCTGCCACAACACCTGGCTAATGTTTTGTATTTTTAGTAGAGACGGGATTTTACCATGTTGGCCAGGAGGCCAACGCAGGTAACACAGCATATGAAGGGGCAAACCTGGTGTGGAGTGTGCTTCCTTTCTCGGGACCATCCCTAATCCCTCAAGGTCATTATTCACATTCTTTGTCTTTGTAAAATTCAGCCTGTTAGGCATTTGCTACCTCTGAACAAGCTTGCATTTGGACATTTGA
The DNA here is from genome assembly GCF_006542625.1 of Nomascus leucogenys. Taxonomy (NCBI): domain Eukaryota; kingdom Metazoa; phylum Chordata; class Mammalia; order Primates; family Hylobatidae; genus Nomascus; species Nomascus leucogenys. Next base: position 59,418,696 of record NC_044399.1, read on the forward strand.
TGTATGAGTACCATCTGCTAGCTTGGGCTATGTCAGTCAACAGTTTCAATCCAAAAGCTCCTGGCAGAGGGAAAAAGGCAAGCTGCACTCTGTTGCAGAGGATGTCTTAACACCTCTCACCTGTGCATTTTTTAATAGGCGTTGGTTTTGTAAATAGGAGGGAAAAGGCTATAAGATTCTGTGTATTTTCTGCCTTGATGCCACAGAGCAAAACAGTGAATCTGGTCAAAACCAACCAAGGCAGGAAGGTCTGATTTAGCCTACAAATCTCAAGTACATCTTAATAGCTATCCCTTGATTCATTTAAATTCAATGAAGCAGCTGAGAACTGCCAGCAGCCATTCTAATCTGTTAATACTCCACCTCACAAACAAAAATCAATATTACATTGTAGATAATAAACTAGCTCTAGCCTTAGTTTCATTTAAAGAAAAGAAAAAGACAAGACTCTATCTTCAGCACTGGCAAGAAACTAATGGGAAATCCTTTCCCATTAGTTGTTAGGTTCCCAGGCCCCTACTCACCATCTCTTCCGACCCAGCAGGGTCCTGCACCACCACCAACACAGCACAGGGTTTAGACGAAGAAACTAGCAGGCCCACTCCCTTCCACCACCGCATAGACCTTTTACCTGCCATGAAGAAAGCCCACTCTGGGAAGAGTGCCACATCCCAGAGGAAAAGGGGGTTCGAAAGCATCAATACAATTAGAATTTTGCTTTATAGATTGCTAGACGGCTCAAATAACAAAATCAAATGCAATTCACAGTAACTCATTGAAAACCAGGTCATGCGTTCAGCACAACCATACAACGCCTGTGGAGGTTTATAAAAAATAATAATGGGGGCATCCACAGGGGAAACCTCAAGGAGACAATACATAGACATCAGAAAATGACATCAATATGGGGTCACAAAAACCCTAGAATAAGTAATGATAAATCAGGACAGGTGTGTCCTAAACACATAGTACTCATCAAGTAAAGAAGTCTGGGAATGACTTTTTTTTTTTTTTAAAGCAGAAAAGTCATCTATGTGTCTTAGAAGGAGGTTATGTAGAGAAGAGAATATTGCAGGCTGGGCACAGTAGCTCAAGCCTGTAATTCCAGCCTCTGAGAAACCGAGGAGGGAGGAACGCTTGAGTCCAGGGGTTCGAGACCAGCCTGGGCAATACAGCGAGACCCTATCTCTATTTAAAAAAACAAAAAAAGAATATTGTAGATATGAAGCAACAGCACACAGAAGGACACTGATATGGGAACAAGGCAGCTACACAAGAGGGACACTAAACTGGCTACCTGAAGCTGAGGGGTGGTGCTAGGGGGTGAGGAAAGAATATTAATATTTGAGTTCAGAAGCATGGAATCAATTGTTCCAAACTTCTAAACGTGCTTCAATTTATATTTAAATCTTAAAAAGAAAACCTTTCCATGTACTTTTTACCAATCATTCCTAAACCGTAGGCTCTTGAGAAATTTGAAAACCAGGTGTAAGCATTTTTCTTCAGGGGAATGAATGCCTGGAAGCCAAGAGAGTGTGGTGTCGAAAGCCCAAGATATGAGAAGAGTGTGTCGTGGCTGTGGTCTCAAAACAACACATTTTTCTTTTTTTGTTGTTTTTTTTGTTTGTTTGTTTGTTTGTTTTGAGACAGAGTCTCGATCTGTCACCTAGGCTGGAGTGCAGTGGCAAGATTTCAGCTCACTCCAACCTCCACCTCCTGGGTTCAAGCCATTCTCCTGCCTCGGCCTCCCGAGTAGCTGGGATTACAGGTGTATGCCACCACACCCAGCTAATTTTTGTATTTTTAGTAAAGCAGGAATTCACCATGTTGGCCAGGCTGGTCTTGAACTCCTGGCCTCAGGTGATCTGCCTGCCTTGGCTTCCCAAAGTGCTGAGATTACAGGTGGGAGCCACCATGCCTAGCCAAAACAACACATTTTCAAAAGCTGATGCTCATGGGGTAAAATGTTAACAACAATGTACATTTGGGAAAGGGTTTAAGATTCCATTTTTACTTTTGCAGCCATTTTAAAGTTTGAAACTATGTCCAAATTAAAAACAAAAGCAGCGTTCCTAACCACTGTTTGGCTTTGGGGATATCATGAGAGCTGCTTCCCTCCCGTCCCTATTGGCTCTACCAGTTGGGATTATCAAGCAGGGTTCCAGGCAGTAAGAGGAGAGAGCTGAAGTTTTACTATTCCTTAAATTCTCAAGCTTCATTTTGAAATAATTACAGATTCTCAGGAAGTTGCCAAAGTAGTACAGAGAGGTTCCATGTAGTTTTCACCAATCATTCCTAAAATTTTAAAGGCAAACCTTGTAAATCAGATAAATTCCAAGTGGTTAAGAAATCATGTTTTTAACTTTCATGCAATGTAAGAAAAATGCATTCCACCTGGCAGAGTAAAACTTCCCCTTAGAAGGACTTACAGTCTTCCTTAAGGTCTTTCTTTAGTGGTCAAATTTAGGAAGGCATCTTCAATAGATACCTCCCAAGTACACGGACAGGCAGCTCACCCAAAAGTTCAAATGACCAAGAAACAAATAAAAAACTCAACCTTACTAAAAATAATACAGAATTGGAAACAAACCGATGAAATAATTTCTCCCAATGATTAAAATATGTATGATGCTGGCAAGGGCACAATGAGACAAACCCTCTCTTGAACTAATGGCTGGAACATAATTAGCAAAAACTTCGCTCAAAACTGTTAAGATTAGAAACTAGAGGGGGGAGGGATAGCATCAGGAGATATAACTAATGTTAAATGACGAGTTAATGGGTGCAGCACACCAACATGGCACATGTATACATATGTAACTAACCTGCACGTTGTGCACATGTACCCTAAAACTTAAAGTATAACGAAAAAAGATTAGAAATTAGAAAATTAGTAAAAACTTTTCCGTAGTATAAAAAACATAAAATATTTATAAAAAATAATGGGGGCATCCACAGGGAAAACTCAAGGAGACACACATAGACATCAGAAAATGACATCAGGCCGGGCGCAGTGGCTCACGCTTGTAATCCCAGCACTTTGGGAGGCCGAGGCAGGAGGATCACAAGGTCAAGAGATCGAGACCATCTGGGCCAACATGGTGAAACCCTGTCTCTACTGAAAATACAAAAATTAGCTGGGCTTGGTGGTGTGCGCCTGTAATCCCAGCTACTCGGGAGGGTGAGGTAGGAGAATTGTTTGAACCCGGGAGGCGGAGGTTACAGTGAGCAGAGATTGTGCCACTGCACTACAGCCTGGTGACAGAGTGAGACTCCGTATCAAAAAAAAAAAAAACAAAAAAAAAGAGAAAGAAAATGACATCAATATGGGGGCACAAAAACCCTAGAATAAGTAATGAAAACTCAGGACAGCTATGTCCTAAACAGATGGTACTCATCAAGTAAGTACTCATCAAGCTGACAACAATGTACAAATGCCTGCACTGGGCACAAAAAAGGAAAGGGTAGCATTAATGCTCATTTTCTCCATATAACAGGCTTAACAGTAATTGTTAATTGCTAATTTCAGGTATTTCCAAATACTTTTGTGATCTGGAAAAAAATTATATGTAAACACATGTCAATCTTTTAAAAATTATTATAATCCATTATTATAATCATTATCTTCAGAATATAAAATTGCCCTAGCCAACCCTCTATGCCTTACCCACAAGAAAACTAAGGCAGAAAGACTTAATAAAAATAAATAAAAATTTATTTTTATTAAATGAGGTCACCCTGTATGTATGTATGTAATCTGCTTTTATACTCAAGATTACACACTGAAGTAATCTATCATTAGCAAGGCCTTTAGTTTGAGTTCCACCAACTTGGTAGCAGTCTGGCTGGCCCTCAGGTAAATCATTTACCCTAACCAAGCCTGAGTTTCTCCATCTGTAAAATGGGAATGGCAACTGACTGTTCAGAAGATTAAATGAAACAACTTAAGCAAAGCACTGAGCATGATCCCTGGCACAAAGCAGGCCCTCCCTAATTGTTTACTGTTCTTATAAGCATTTTCTAAAATCAAAGATTATTTCATGCATGATTTTTAATAGCTGTATAGAATGAATATTCCATAATGTAATTCAAGAATACCACCTGAATTTTTTGTTGTTACAAACAAGACTGCAATGCTGCACATGATGCTATAGATAAACCTTTGACTGCCCTCTGGTTATTTCCTTAGGAAATACTTCTAGAAGTGAAATTAGAGAGTTGAACCATATGTATACATCTTCACTTCAATGAAAAAAATATATAATTTCAAACGCATTGTAAAAAACTTCAAAAACAGATGTAGAGGAAAAGTGAAAATTTTCCCTCCTCCCTGCAAAATCAGTTTCATGGAAGACAATTTTTCCATGGACCAGAGGCAGCGGGGTATGGTTTTGGGATGATTCAAGTACACTGCATTTATTATGCACTTCATTTCTATTGTTATTACATTGTATATAATGATACAATTCTACAACTCACAATAATGTACAATCAGTGGAAGCCCTGAGCTTGTTTTCCTGCAACTAGACAGTCCTATCTGGGGGTGCTGGGAAACAGTGACAGATCATCAGGCATTAGATTCTCATAAGGAGGGGCAACCTAGATCCCTCACATGCACAGTTCACAGTAGGGTTTACACTCCTATGAGAATTTGTGCTGCTACTGATGTGACAGGAGGTAGAGCTCAGGCGGTCATGTGAGGGATGGAAAGGGGCTGTAAATACAGATGAAGCTTTGCTCACTCACCCACAGCTCACCTCCTGCTGTGCAGCCTGGTTCCTAGCAGGCCATGGACCATTCCCGGTCTGTGGCCTGGGGGTTGGGGACCCCTGGTTTAGAATGCATCTTTCCAGACCTTTCATAGGCATTTTGTGTGCATACAAAAGGTAGTGAGCACAAATAAAGTTGTTTTTGTTTTTACTCTTAAATGAGATCAAACTATACAAATTGTTTTGCATTTGTTTTTTACTTACTATTTCTTGGACCACCTCCTATGGCCTATACCTATGGACTGACAGGTATACACACACACACACACACACACACACACACACACACACATACCCCTTTTCTACATAGCAAGGTATTCCACCATTTACTTAATCATTGTTTTATGTGATAGAAATTTGCAGGGTTTCCTGTTTTCACCATTAGAAACAATGTTGCCTTTAAAAGCTGTGTTTCCATATAAATCTTGCGCACAGAGAAAGTCTATCTGTAGGATGCATTTCTAGAGTGGAGTTGCTGGGTCAAATGAGGTACATATTTAAAATTCTGAAACTGTTTGCCAATTTGTCCAATTTACCCTCCTAATTAACATTGTATAAATTGTCCACCTTGAACCCTGGTCAAGACTGAATATTATTTTAAATTTCTGCCCATTCAATGGGCAGGGAAAAGGTATCTCAATGCTTTAATAGTCACTTCATACTTTTCCCTCGTTTGCTTCTCTTCTTCTGTTAACTGGTCATTCATATTTCTTGCCCAAGGACTTTTGTTATTCACTTCTTTATCAAGAATAGTTAATACTTTGTCCATTGTATGTGTTCCAAATATTTCCTTCCATCTCTGACTTGCCTTTTAATTGTATGGGTTTTTTTTTTTAATATACAAAGTTTTACATTTTGAGATGTTGAAGCTTTCTATCTTTTTCTTTATGGCTTCTGGATTTTTTTACAGCTTCCTGATGAAGCCTTCCCATTCCATCAGCATAAAAACATTCGTCTTTGAAATCTTTTTAGAAAACGCTGACAATAGTGTATATAACACACATAACACACATATTGCTCTTTCCTATACAAGGATCTAAATTTTAACTTTGGAAAAACTGACTGATATGGACAATCATTTCTTTGTATTTTCTAGCTATAATAAACTGTAAAGCATTGAATTTATTCCCTTCAAATCATATTAGGAAATTAGACAACCTAGCTTACATCTAGGTTGATCACTGGCCATTCAGCTTCTCCAAGTGAGGAATGTATTTCAGATTAATTCTTCAAAAACTGAGAAAACTCTTTGAGAACTCAAAAAAATTATCTGTTTCCCCCAGTCAGAAACACTCCTTTTCACACAGGCATCAGCAGACTTAACCTTGATATAGGGCAGTAAATTTGCTAAGTGTAATCTTACATCAGAATTTTATTTATAGGTAAGGCATCTGAGGCCCAAAGAAGACACATTTTTTAAAACCAGGTTGAAGATGTGTGCATGCATGTGTGCACATGTGTATGTGCATGTATGTGTGCACGTGTGTGTAGGAGAGAGTGGGACTGAGGGAAATAGGAATTGATGGGAGAAATAAGATAAGGCATGGTGGAAGGTTTCCCAGGGGCCTCGTGTGAGCTGGCCCATGGAGACCTGACAAGGTGCCCCACCGAGACAAAGTGAAGAGTACATTCTAAGTGGAGGACAGAGCAGAAGAAAAGGAACAGAGGCAAGAAACCCAGAGCCATGTTCACAACTGGCAAGGTAAGGAGATACTGGTTCCTGGCACAGGCATGGTCCTGACCTGGCCGGCTGGCCACCCTATGGTTCCCTGAGGAGAACCACTTGCCTATAGGCCCTGAGGGGGAACATTCTCCACCCAACTCTACCTCTGTTGTGGATCATGCCAAGAAAGGATTGCCCAGTGATGAAATGATTGGGATTCAGACAATTGTTCAGTTAGTAGTAAATCAGTCATTGAAAATACAGACCGAGTGAGGCCATGAGGCAGCAGAGGGAGGAGCTCCATGGAGGACCACAGCCCTCAAATGGTCCTCAAATGACAGTGAGGGAGCTCCCCACTTCACCTCCCTGAGCCTGGGGTTCTGCTGTAAACTGAGGGAACCTTCCTCCATTGTCTTCAAGGAATTTTCCAGAAGGCTCTAAATTCTATGAGTCTATGAGTCTATGACTCAATTTCCATGGAACAGAACATACTTAGAGTCCTACTTTTCTCTTTTGTAACAAGAGAAATTCTTGGCAACTGTTAAAGTCAAGCAAAGGAAACCAGAGTGCACATCAGCTGACTAATGTGCCTAAGGCAACTAAGTCAAAATATTTTTCAAATAGTATCGAAACAGCTCATCTCCCATTAACAAATACTTCTAGACTTTCCAGACTTGTCTTGCTTAGCCCAGCTGTAGAAACATCCCTTATGTGTGCTGGCCATTAGGTGGAGAGTTTCCAACCTATGAGAATGAGCTGCAGATCAGCCACACCTGCGTGTGCTCAGGCACCAGAGGACAGGTGTCAACTTGGCCTCCTCAGCAGCCCCTATCTTTCCCCCACCTACTGCCAAACAGTACAGAAGGTGACTCTGAGGCTGCTCCTGCTCAGGCTGTGATGGGGTTGAACTCCATGGGGCTTCCTATCCCAGTGCTTCATTAGTTCTTACTCTGTACAAACATCACTCCAAGCACCACTTCTCAGCCTCACTAAGAATCTTGAGTCTCCCACCAAGTACTGTATATGTGCTTCAGGCAACCCTATGTGGTCACTGTTGTGCCCATTCAAGTCTGAAAAACTTTGAGGCTGACTAAAGGACGGAACCAAAGGAGAGACTGAATGCAGGCTGGCCCTTCACACCACTCTGCCCTAGGAAAACTAACAAAGCCTCATGTGGACAGGACCGTCTCTGAGGCTCCTGTTCGCCGGCAGCATCCACTCTATCTTGTTTCAGTATTAAGCTTCTGTCACTTTAATGCATATTAATAGATGTGTTTGTCATTATTAAGGTGGAAGGTGGTTAGATCTCTGAAGGGTGGTGAGAAGTGAATAGGTCCTGGGGTGCAACACAATTGCACAGAAAACCTGGTTAAGAACTCAAACTCTAAAATTAAACAGACCCAGCTTTGGATTCCAGTTCCACCTCTTATCAGTGTGTCACCCTGGACAAGTTACGGCAAAAGGCCTCTTTTTCCTTACATATAATGCAGATAACAGTGCCTATCTCATAGGGGCTGCTGGGAGAATTAAGAAATAACACTTAACATATGTAAGCTACTATTATCAGCATCCACAGCAGGTGTGAGCATATCTTTTTATCCGTGCCAACTCGGCCTCTGGACTCACCGGCATGTTATCTGGGATCAAACAGACAGTTGTTTCCAGCCTTCTCTAATCACCAGCACTGGACTGTCCTGACTGTCTGACTTTAGGTTTAGTTCAGGCAGCTGTGACCATTAATGACACAATGACAATGTAAAAATACGTATTGTACATATACATCGTAATACAAAATGAAAAGGCAGAATTTAGGATGATGCACATCACCTAGGTAAATGAACACAACAGGATCCTAGGAGGCATATAGAGACTAAGTATTAATAGTTGGTGTTTCGTGGTGAAAGAGTTATTGTTGTTTGATTTCAGTGAAAAGCTGATGAAAAAGGATCGTTTTTAAATGAGAGCTGTGGATAAGATCTGTAGTTTCATCAACCTCTTTTTTTTCTGTCCCCTCCCCATGATGGCCACATGTTTTTCAATATTCTTACACTGTTTACCAGTAAACTGATTAATTCTGTGTATTATTCTTCCATTTCAATACTGATCCAAATTTTAATCAACAATCCATATTTATAAGGGGTTCATAATGACATTATAAAATCAAGTCACTGCCGCAGGTGTGATAATAAGCATAGCTGAACAAGCAAGAAACAATCAGTGGCTTCATTTCCGTAGTCAAGGGCACTCACATTCAAGGTCAACCTCATTCTAAAGGTAGTGGAAAGTGAGACCTTGTACCAGCTCTAGTAACAATGTCTACGGTTAGACCAATCCTGTGTCAGAAACTCCTATTATGTCATCCACAGCCAATCAGAACGTGGAGTCAGCATGAAACCTTCCATACAGGGTTGCAATTCCAAACAAAAGCAAAGAAACTTGATGGTTTGGGTAGCTTTTGTATTTTCATCCTGGGTAAATGCATAGTTTCTGTTAAGCCTTTTCAAATGCTGAAAATGGCCCCTGGCTCCCATGGGTTCCTTTGCAGATGGCATGAGCCCAGGTCAGCTCCACCTAGCAGACTGCTGGTGAGACAACTGATCATCCCTAATCATTACCTTCTTAATCACAGTTCTAAAAGGGCAGAGGCATTTGGGATTGAGGGAAGGGTTAGTGTACCAGAAAATCCTAGGAAACATCTTCAACACACAAATGACCCAGCCCACCCCTATCCATCTTGAGGCTTATGATTGAGGAGTTTCACAACTGATGGATTGGAAGACATTTTTTTAATTCCCCAGTCATCATAAGCCTATATGTGCACAACCACACACACAACTACCCCACCCCCAAACACACACACATACCCTGCCCCAGGGCCCACCCTGGAACTGAGATTCACTGGTCTAAAACAACTTGGACCATTAGGAATGCACTACACTTTAAAAACACACATGTGGCTTGGTGTGGTGGCTCACACCTGTAATCCCAGCACTTTGGGAGGCCGAGGTGGGTGGAAAACGAGGTCACGAGTTCAAGACCAGCCTGGCCAAGATGGTAAAACCCTGTCTCTACTAAAAATTCAAAACATTAGCCAGGTGCGGTGGCAGGCGCCTGTAATCCCAGCTACTTGGGAGGCCGAGGCAGGAGAATCGCTTGAACTCGGAGGGTGGAGGTTGCAGTGAGCCGAGACTGCACCACTGCACTCTAGCCTAAGTGACAGAGTGAGACTCCATCTCAAAAAACAAACAAAAAAAACACATGCATACGCAGAAAGAGACAATGGAATCACGAGGAATTCAGGTAGAGCTATAGTACGAGTTATTCCCTGGCACCAATAACTAGTTAATATAGTCTACACCTACCTTACAAGGCACCACGTTAGAGGCAAGTGCTTTCTAACAGGCTATTGCTGTGTAACTACATCAAAGAGGGGCAAGTCTCTATCAAGGTCAATGAACTACTTTAGATATTTTAAATGAGGAATCAGAAATGGGCAGCTGCTTCCACAGACACAGGGCACAATGAGACCATGTCCTGCTCCCGATCTTCACTATACATGCCTGCACTGTTTGCCCTTGAGTTGTGGCCTTACCTCCTGGGACATGGTCCTAACCCCCCAACTCAGATCCTAGGTACAGAGCTGGCCCCCGCCAGGGCCTCCATGGACATCCATTCCTGAAGGTCTGTGCCATTGCTGTCTAAAGGCCAAAAGGAGAGCAGAAGGCAGAAATTAGGGGTAAGGAAGAAAGGCAAGTGGAATAAAAAAGAAACGTGAATGCATAAAGGAACAAGAAAAAAGTGTTTCTCGGCAGATTGGGGAAAATAAGCACAAGGAGCATTTCATAACCAGAAATACAAGTACACAGCATGGAACCACACTGTCTAATCTAATTCTGGAGGTGCTATAAACCTGATGGCTGTATTGGGGCTCCATTTGACATTTCAAAGAAATAAACGCTGTAAAATTGTGATCTTGATGTTTTTCTGTTCACAGGTCCAATAACTGCCTAACAGCAGTATCCTGCTCTTTCCAGATGATTAGTGTTGAGTTTGTTGTGGGTTTTTTTCTTCCAGCTTATGTGAGTCCTCAGAGAGCACTGTCTGCCAAAGCAAAACGCCAAAACAGGAGCAGAACTTTCTGGCCATCCATGTGCAATTAGGAGCCCATTAAATACCACTCAGATAACTCAACACCCAAAATCATCCTCCATGGTGCAGCTGACAGCTGAGGCTAACCGGAAAAAACACCAGGTCAGGAGCAGCCTCACTGGGTCTGGATCTGTCGAATGAGGACCATGATGGTAAAACCCCACCCCTCAGCTTGTTGGGAGGAAGAATAAATGGGACGGCACTTCATACCCTGTCAATTTAGGCAGTGACAGCGCAGGAACATCATAATTAACCACACTGCTCTCTCCCCATGGATCTTCATGATGGAGTAAATTACACCAAGAAATATTACCACTTGTTCTCAAAAGATCCTATTGATTTGGCAGTTACTGTATTTAAATACAAAGATATAATGGTTATTTATTTCTTCAGAAAATACAGGTATTTTTTTTTCTCCAAAAATATTATGATTGCCATTTTAATTTCTGTGGTAAAGAACACCTTTAGGTACTGGGCAGTGCATTACCCAGTCCAGTAAAGCGGCAGGAATTCTTCTTGGAAAAAAGGGCCATAGAGATCCAAGTCAAACGCAGTCCTGATCTGTGAAGATGTATCAGAGGGACCCTGAACCAACGAGAACAACGATCAACGTTTATGACTGCCAGCCCTCTGGCTAAGCACTTTACCAACATTATAACGCTATCTCATCTAAGCCTCACAATTCTGCCAGGTAGGTACTATCATCATTTCCACATTTAATACACGAGGAAAAAGAAAGTGGTTTAGGCAACTCACCAAGGTAACAAAGCTACTAACTAGCAGAGCTAGGACTCAGGCTCCAAGGCCATCCTCTTAACCACTGTGCGGCACTGCCTCATGCGGATATTTCCATTGACAAACCAACCTGGAGCTAACAGAAGCTTTCTGCAGGCGCTCTGTGCTCCAAGAAAGTGTTCCATCCACTCAGTACTTATTGAGCACATCACTGGAAAGACAAAGACTTTCACCCTATCTACCCAGGGGGAACATCAATTCTGGGGGACCTTGAGTGTAAAGACAACTCAGGCAAGCACTGAAAGGTGCTTTTAAAGTCACAGTAATTCACAGACAAGGCTATAAAGCACTTTTGTCTATTGTGATAGGCTCCTCAAAACTTGTTTGGGGTAAAAAGCTGCCTGTTAGGGATATATGTTCCATACTGTGAAGACTTTCTTACAAAATAGTAAACCACAGTTTATAGCAAAAAGAAACCCAGTAGGCCTAGGTCATCCCTGAGTATGACCCATCCTATTCTGCTCCTCTAATTCATTGCTATACATAAGTAAATGTTCTACTACAAGTACTAAAATCATAAAAACTCCCAAATTCTGCACATCCCTTTTTGAGTGCTATGGGAATATATTTCCATCTTTAGGGAAGTTAGTTACATTAGCCTAGGACTTTACCGAGACACAAACAAGCTATATCAGATGAGCTTTCCTATGAAATTCCATCTGTAGCAAATGTTCATCCATATTACTGTTACCTGGTGACTTTGTTGATGACTCTGTCTTCCCCTTTACACTGGCCACCTCAGGCAGCTGCTACACAGATTTTTCCCTATGTAAACTCCTCCTTGAAACAGTAATCTAAATGGCTCAAGGTACAGCCAGCCCTCCATACCCACAGGTTCCACATCCGCAGATTCAACCAACTACAGATCGAAAATATTCAGGGAAAAAAAAATACAACCAAAAAATAATACAAATTTTAAAAACAATACACAGTATAACAGCTATTTACATAGTATTTACATCTTATTAGATATTACAGGTAATCTAGAGATTATTTAAAGTATATATGAGGGCTGGGCCCAGTGTAATCCCAGCACTTTGGGAGGCTGAGGCAGGAGGATCACTTGAGCCCCAGGAGTTTGAGACCAGCCTGAGCAACACGGTGAGACCCCGTCTCCACAAAAAGTTTTAAAAATTTTCCTTCCTCCCTCCCTCCGTCCCTCCCTTCCTTTTCTTCCCTCTGTGGCCCAGGCTGGAGTATAGTCGGCTCGCTGCAGACTCCCTGCCTCCGGCTCCCGTGATTCTCCTGCCCCGGCCTGCTGGGATTGCCGGCGCGCGCCACCACCTCTGCCTGCTTTTTCTCCTTTGGCTGGAGGCGCACTTTCGCCATGTTGGCGAGGCTGGTCTCCAGCTCCTGACCTCGAGTGGTCTGCCCGCCTCGGCCTCCCGAGGTGCTGGGACTGCAGACGGGGTCTCGCTCACTCGCTCACTCGGTGCTCGGTGTTGCCCGGGCTGGAGTGCGGTGGCGTGGTCTTGGCTCGCTGCAGCCTCCGCCTCCCAGCCGCCTGCCTTGGCTTCCCAGGGTGCTGGGATCGCAGCCTCTGCCCGGCTGCCGCCCCGTCTAGGAGGTGGGGAGCGTCTCTGCCTGGCTGCCCATCCTCTGGGATGTGAGGAGCGCCTCTGCCCGCCCGCCCCGTCTGGGATGTGAGGAGCGCCTCTGCCCAGGGGCCACCCCGTCTACGAAGTGAGGAGCGTCTCTGCCTGGCCGCCCATCGTCTGGGATGTGAGGAGCGCCTCTGCCCGGCCACCTATCGTCTGGGATGTGAGGAGCACCTCTGCCCGGCCGCCACCCCGTCTAGGAAGTGAGGAGCGCCTCTGCCCGGCCACCCATCGTCTGGGATGTGAGGAGCGCCTCTGCCCGGCCGCATCGTCTGGGATGTGAGGAGCGCCTCTGCCCGGCCGCATCGTCGGGATGTGAGGAGCGCCTCTGCCCGGCCGCCCCGTCTGGGAAGAAGTGAGCAGCGCCTCTGCCCGGCCGCCCCGTCTGGGAAGAAGTGAGGAGCGCCTCTGGCCGACAGCCCCGTCTGGGAAGAAGTGAGCAGCGCCTCTGCCCGGCCGCCCCGTCTGGGAAGAAGTGAGCAGCGCCTCTGCCCGGCCGCCCCGTCTGGGAAGAAGTGAGGAGCGCCTCTGGCCGACAGCCCCGTCTGGGAAGAAGTGAGGAGCGCCTCTGCCCGGCCGCCCGTCTGGGAAGAAGTGAGGAGCGCCTCTGCCCGGCTGCCCCGTCTGGGAAGAAGTGGGGAGAGCCTCTGCCCGGCCGCCCCGTCTGGGAAGGGAAGAAGTGAGGAGCGCCTCTGCCCGGCCCCCGTCTGGGAAGAAGTGAGGAGCGCCTCTGCCCGGCCGCCCCGTCTGGGAAGAAGTGAGGAGCGCCTCTGCCCGGCTGCCCCGTCTGGGAAGAAGTGGGGAGAGCCTCTGCCCGGCCGCCCCGTCTGGGAAGAAGTGAGGAGCGCCTCTGCCCGGCCACCCCGTCTGGGATGTGAGGAGCGCCTCTGCCCGGCCGCCCCGTCTGGGAAGTGAGGTGCGCCTCTGCCCGGCCGCCCCGTCTGGGAAGTGAGGAGCGCCTCTGCCCGGCCGCCCATCGTCTGGGATGTGAGGAGCGCCTCTGCCCGGCCGCCCCGTCCGGGAAGTGAGGAGCCCCTCTGCCCGGGCCCTGCCCGCCCCCATCTGGGAAGTGAGGAGCGCCTCTGCCTGGCCGCCTCGTCTGGGATGTGGGGAGTGCCTCTGCCTGGCCACCCCGGCTGGGAGGTCTACCATGGAGGCCAGAAGCAATGTGGGGGCTAGACGTGGTGGCTCACGCCTGTAGTCCCAGCACTCTGGGAGGCCAAGGCGGGTTGATCACTTGAGGCTAGGAGTTCGAGACCAGCCTGGCCGACATGGTGAAACATATGAAAAATACAACAGACAAACCAACCAACCAACCCAGCGACAACAAAACAGGTCTACCCTGGAGTCATACTCTAATTTTTTCTATTTTCCTCCCTTTCTGATCCTTTATCCCACTTTCTTTTTCTTCCTCTTCCTTCTCCTTTGTCAAATAGAGGACTGAGTTATCATTGATCCACACAAAGTCCCTCTCTCATTTATTTTCTTTAATTCCCACCCCCCATTTCTATTCGTCTTCCCATGTGCAACCTTCCTAATATGTTTGATATGCATCTTTTTGTTTGTATGTATTTTTAGAAAATGTTTATTGTTTTGTGTGCAAAAAAAAATTAATAATAAAAAAAAGAAAAAAAATTAGCTGGGTGTGGTGGCTCATGCCTGTAGTCCCAGCTACTTGGAGGCTGAGTGGGGAGGATCACCTGAGCCCAGGTTGACACTGCACTCCAGCCTGAGCGACAGAGCAAGACCCTGTCTCAAAAAATTAATTAATTTAAAAATAAAGTATATGGGAGGATGTGCATAGGTTATATGCAAATACAACACCACTTTATACAAGCGACTTGAGCACTCTCCGATTTTGGTATCCATGGGGGATCCTAGAACTAATCTCCTATGGATACCGAGGGACGATTACACTACAATACAGGAATTAACTTAAAAATAACACTTAGTTAAAGATAAACTCTTATTTTTCCCTCAATTTATTATGCACACAAACATTTGGAGTTAGCTATAGATCTATGGCTCTCTTAATTTCACAATTTATTCACTGTTAAAGGTCTGTTTGCACAAACATTTTAATGTAAGCCAAATCTTGACAGTTGGACATGTGGAATTTGAGCTCTGAGAGTGGAGGCAATGATTGAATATTCCAGACTTATTTGTTTCCTGTCTTATAATTTGCAAAGTGGTGCAGTACTCAGATTGACCTCAGGGAGCTTAGAGAGGGGTGACGAGCAAGACAATCACATAATCAATGCAAGAACTAGGAAATGATGTGAAGGGCACCAAGAGATCACAGTCAACAGGGAAACCTGATCCGTTGTGAGTATTAATCACAGAAGGGCCCCTTGAACAAGTGGGCATTGGGCTGACATCTCCAGGATGAGTTGAGCTGGCTAAGTGATGGCAGCGTGAGCATTCCAGAAACGAGAAGGGTAAGAGCAAGGGCCTGAGGCAGGCGCAGAGCCTCATGAGGGAATCTGAAGCAGCTTCTGGGGGGTGAGTATTATACACACAGCATGAGACAGGAGTGGGGCAGGGGCTGGGTCATGCAGTGCCTTGAAGGCCACATTGAGGATCTAGTCTTTATCCTAAGGGAAAGGAGGAACAAGTGAAGGCTTATTGTATGTGGTCTGGAGACAGGTATGGAGGTGACTAGATGCGTATTTTGAAAAGCTTATTCTGGCTGTAGTGTGGAAAATAAACTGGAAAGAGGCAAGAAGGGGTTCAGGAAGGTCAGTTAGACTCTAACAACATTTTAAGTGAGAGACAATGGCAGCCCAGACTAGCGGGGTGGCTGTGGAGATGGATGAAGGGATTTGAGATTAGGAGATGAAATGCATGGAACTTGATGGGTTGCGAATCGGAGTAAAGAAGAAGGTGTTCTTAAGCCCTAGGTTTTGGGCTACAAGACTGCAAGGACAGGCTCCCATTCACCAAGTCTGGGAATTTGAGAAGGGCTGGGTTTCAGGGAACATGGTAGGTTCAGTTTGGGACATTTTATTCTGAGATACTTGGTGACCTCCCAGTGTGAGTATCAGAAAGGTGTTTAAAGTTCTGGTTCAATAACTGATACTATTACATGTCCACCCAGATAGGAGACTAACAGTTCCTTACAAATAACCTACAACCAGCAGAAAAATAACTTGTTGAATGACGAAGTATTTTCATCACTGTTAAAAGTCATGAACTTCTAACAAAACTGCATAAGCAACATCCATAATAAAAACAATTTCAGCCAGGCACGGTGGTTCATGCCTGTAATCCTAAGACTTTGGGAGGCCGAGGTGGGAGAATCACGACGTCAGGAGTTCAAGACCAGCCTGGCCAACGTGGTGAAACCCCGCCTCTACTAAAAACACAAAAATTAGCTGGGCATGGTGGTGGGCACCTGTAATCTCAGCTACTCAGGAAGCTGAGGCAGGAGAATCGCTTGACCCTGGAGGTGGAGGTTGCAGTGAGCCAAGATTGTGCCGTTGCACTCCAGCCTGGGCGACAGTGCAAGACTCTGTCTCAAAATAAATAAAAAAAAATAAAATAAAATAAGACCATTTCAAAACTGTCTGTGTAAGTTCAATTTTTTAAAATATATCTTTCAAGAGAAAGTTAATTCCATCTGCTATTCAAGATAAAAATTATTTAAATTTTGGCATTCTAATTTAAACCAGTGTATTAGTCTGTTCTCATGCTGCTTTGAAGGAATACCCAAGACTTGGTAATTTATAAAGAAAAGAGGTTTAATTGACTCACAGTTTCACATGGCCGGGGAGGCCTTGGGAAACTTACAATCACGGCAGGAGACACCTCTTCACAGGGCAACAGGAGAGAGAATGAGTGCCAGGCGAAGGGGGAAGCCCCTTATAAAACCATCAGCTCTTGTGAGAACTCACTTACTATCACAAGAACAGCATGAGGGTAACCACCCCCATGATTCAATTACCTCCCACCAGGTCCCTCCCATGACATGTGGGGATTATGGGAACTACAATTCAAGATGAGATTTGGGTGGGGACACAGCCAAACCATATCAACCAGGCAGCAAACAAGAAACTTCAAAATGGAGAAAGAAAAATAACTGTTCCTTAAAATGAGCAAAGCAGGGTCTTCGCATCACCTAAAAAGCTCACTGATATGCACCAATTCACTAAAAGGTTTGAGATAACTGTAAAAAAAAAAAAGGAATTAGCTTTTATTGAAGATTTATGGCCCAGACACTTCAAGACATCCCTCATTTAATCTTCATGGCCCTATAAGGCAAGAATTATGCTTCCATTTTCTGAATAAGGAAACTGAGTCAGAGAAATTGAATAATTTGCCTATGGCTTAACTACTAATAAGGGCTGAAACAGAAATCAAACAGGTCTAGGCAACTCCTTTTACCAATGCCCAAGACAGGGAAGGGACGAAGCTGCCATTTCCTTGGTGCCAGTCTTCTGCCTTGGAGGTCAAATGATGGGATGTTTATTTCCAAGTTTTTTCTGTTATTACCTGCAATTAAGCAGTTATGTTCTTAGTCTCGAAATAACCTTAATTTTTAAAGAGCTGTCTTTGTCAATTCAATCCTCTCTGCTTCATCTTCTTAAAAGAGTTTTACCTAGACATATAATCATACCCCAAAAAGCTTTGTAAGTTTAGTTATAACTGTTCGCAGAATTTAGATCAAGATGTAAACTGAAACCTGGAAAATACAAATGTTTGTTTTCTGTCAAATGCTTACTGCATGTTTCCAACCCAAATCCACTAAAATGATGATGAATAAACTAACCCTAACTTACAAAAAAATCTTCAAAAGCAACTTATTTTCTTAAGGAAATAATGCTGGCCCGGCATGGCGGCTCACACCGGTAATCCCAGCACTTTGGGAGGCAGAGGCAGGCAGATCACCTGAGGTCAGGAGTTCGAGACGAGGCTGACCAACATGGTGAAACTCCGTCTCTACTAAAAATACAAAAATTAGCCAGGTGTGGTGGCAGGCACCTGTAATCCCAGCTACTTGGGAGGCTGAGGCAGGAGAATTGCTTGAACTTGGGAGGCAGAGGTTGCAGGGAGCCAAGATCATGCCACTGCACTCCAGCCTGGGCAACACAGTGAGACTCTGTCTCAAAAAAAAAAAAAAAAAAAAAATGAAGAGAAGAGAAATAATGCTATCTGGTAAGTTCCTTACCAGGCCACAAAAGGTTAACAACTTGAATTGTTAAATAAGGACTCTATGTGTGCTAACAGGAAATATCACAAGTCCTTACAGATGGTAAGTATGTGCACTGCCTAGAAATGCATAAATGAAATCATGATAAATGAGGGGGAAAATACAAACTAGTAAGTACACTGATTATACAATGTTTAAAAATGTAAATGAATGCCTGCTATGGTAGGGTCATATGAAGCTTAACTTTCCCCTGTGATCTTTATATATACAGATGTATATAAGTATGGGTATATGCAGGGGTGTGTGTGTGTGTGTGTGTGTGTGTGTGTGTGTGTGTGTGTGTAAAGCTCTTTGTTAATAAATGTTTAAAAGCCTATTCATCCTCCAGGAACCTAAGATAACAGCACTTGTCACTGCCCACCCACGGGCCAGCCCACGACACCCTGTCCTGGCTCAGACACTGGGCAAGGTGACTGAGGGGACACTGAAGAGGAAGAGGGTGGAGGTGGAGTTACGAAGAGGACGGAACAAGCAGGGCTGTCCTCAGGCAGGTCAGACAGGCGCCTGGTGCAGTAGAAAGAGTATACGCTTCCAACTCAGACTGACCCACTGCAAACTCTAGCTCTGCCCCTCACCAGCTGTGTGACCTCAGGCAAGTGACACAAACTTTCTGAGCCTCAAAATGAGAAAAATAAAGTCTACCTCCTAGCATTTGCATGGGGAATGAAAGGAATTCTACAAAATTCCTGGCATAGGCATCTCCCTGGATGGCTAGTCCCTCTTTTTCCTTGATCGGTTTAGAGTCAGTTGCCTGGTCGGTGAAGGGGAAAGCAAGGCAAGAGTAACAATAGGGTATTGTGGGGATTAAAGGAAGATGTATGGCACTGGATCTGTCAACTGCAGCCCTAAACAAATACTGATTATTAATGTACTCTGGGACTCTGGAGTAATAGGAATAACTGCAGGGCTGAGCAGATCACATGTGAAAAAATTTTTGAACAGCAGCAGCATCACTGGCAGTATTATACTGCCGCTTAAAAGACTTAGAATTTTGTGACTCAGGGCTTAAAATGACATTCAGAAGAAAAATCGCCTCAGGCCAACAGCTGCAATCCTTCACCCTGTGCCCAGGCTCCTGTGTCTGGGATTCAGGGCCATGCTGAAGCCAGCTGGCCTCCAGATGCAGTGACGAATCCAGGGAAAGCATTTGGGGTTGTCAGAGCTCATGGAGTGACTGCTGAGGGGTCGGTTCGTGCGTCTGGAAGACAGTTGGGAACTACTGTCTAATGTCTGGCAGCTAGGTTCAGTGCTGAGCTCAGAAGCCCACCAGCGAGCAGGAAGATGCTCAGTTCTGCTTTGAACTGCGGCCAAGAGGCCAAGCGGTAACTTCATCTCTCCTCCAGTTCTTGCCGCAGGAAAACTGACAATAAGGAAAAAACAGATATGTCTCAAAAGGACACTGACACCAAAGTCCCAACTCCTCAAGAGGTCCTTCAAACAAATCTATCAAAATCTCTGCAAAGAAGCCTCACTGAATTCCAAGATCCCAAAGATAATTGTTACTCCTGAAATTTGTTGTAGTAAAAATAACAGCAGGTCTCAGCTCAAGTGTCACATCCTCAGAAAGACCTTCCTGACTACCTCATCCTAAAAGTGGGGCCTCCTCATCCCCTTATTATCTTTTTAAAATTATTATTATTATTTTTTAAAGGCAGGATCTCTATCACCCAGGCTGGAGTGCACTGGTGCGATCATAGCTCACTGCAGCCTCGAACTCCTGGGCTCAAGCGATCCTCCTACTCAGCCTTCTGAGTAGCTAGGACTACAGGCACATGCCACTACACCCAGCTAGTTTTTAAATAGAGACAGGGTCTCACTGTTGCCCAAACTGGTCTCAAACTCCTCGGCTCATGCAATCTTCCTGCCTCAGCCTCCCAAAGAGCTGGGATTACAGGAGTAAGCCACTGCACCTGGCTCTCTCTTTATTTTTGAGAACAGTACTGTCTGACATTGCCTACCTGTTACTTGTTGCCCCATAAGAAAAATATGCTGTATGTGGCAGAAAGTTAGGTTTATTCACTGCTGTATCCCAATGCTGGCACTGAAATATTTATCAGTTTAATGAATGAATGAACGAACACTGCACATAATACCTAAGTAACCTGTTTATGTCCTTTTTAGAAAATTCCATATAGTTCAGAAGAGGAATATTTATAGTTGAGTATATTTTACAAGTTGAGCATCAGGTTTTAGCTTCCATAATGTAACATTACAGCACTGTTGCTATAAGAAAGGGAAATCTAACTTAAAACTCAGATGTCACTATTCAATGGTATCCTTTCCAGGAACAAAAGCCTTCCTGAGGACTATAACATGGTAACTCTCTCTTCCACAGAACCACTTTGTATAATGTTGTTTCTGCCGGGAAAATACATTTCTTTTAGGACATGGAAAATCTAATCCAGTTGCTGTATCAAAGAAAAGGATCCTTCCAGAAAAGGGAGGAATTACTACTTCTGGGTGGTGGTAACTTGTCATATCTTGATCATACAAATAAAGGCTCCTCTGCAGGATGCGATCTACCAGGGGTTTGGAAGTAGAAATCAAAGGGCTGTTGCCACCAAAAGGACTGCAGTTTCAGACCTGTGGTGCCAGGGCCTGCCTCTGAACCAGAATCATCCTCCTCCCAGCCTGTGAGAAAGTACAGCAAAGGACTTAAAAGCAGGACACAAATTCAACATATGCAGTTTTCATAACGTACTTTGTTAAAAACATGTATTCTCAAAACATGTATTCTCAAATTGTGTTACAATAATACAAGCACGCAATGCCTCCTTCATAACTAACGTAAAAAACAATTTGGCGAGATGCAGTGGCTCATAGCTATAATCCCAACACGTTTGGAAGCCAAGGTGGGAGGATCACTTGAGGCCAGAGTTTGAGACTCGCCTGGGCAACATAACGAGATCCCATCTCTAAAAAAAAAAAAATATATATTTTTTTTTTTTTTTGAGATGGAGTCTTGCTCTGTCACCCAGGCTGGAGTGCAGTGGCACAATCTCAGCTGACTGCAACCTCTGCCCTCCAGGTTCAAGCGATTCTTCTGCTTCAGCCTCCCGCATAGCTGGGACTACAGGCACACACCACCACACCCGGCTAATTTTTGTATTTTTAGTAGAGACGGGATTTCGCCATATTGGCCAGGCTGGTCTGGAACTGCTGACCTCGTGATCCGCCTGCCTCGGCCTCTCAAAGTGCTGGGATTACAGGTGTGAGCCACCACACCCGGCCAAAAATTTTTTTAAATATAAAGCAATTTCTCTAAAAAATTAATTTCAGGCTATAAAAACCCACAAGGTCAAAGTTTAAACCCATCTTTTGACTCTCAGGGGAAAAAAGCATATGAATAACCAGGAAAATGAATACAGAGTCGGTACCGCTTTTTCAATAATAAAAATAATAAAACTGCTATTAGATAAAAATGTCTTCTTCAAAAAGACCCTTGGGGGAAACACTGGGCCTCAGCTCCTGATATGAGTGGGGAGGTGCATCTTTTGGAAGCATTACTGTCAGGCTGTACAAGTCTCAAAATGAGGCCTGGCTGGCAGGTTCCAGCTCTGCTATTCTTACTGAGGAACAACCAACAAGGGACATTCCCAGCTGAACACTTTAACACTCAAGGGAAAATCGTGTCTGTAACAGCAGCAAACTTTCTCTTCAAAACTTTGCATCTTATTTTAAATGAAGGGTTCTTAACATATACATGCATGCAAGTTTTGGTCTGTGTGTACATGTGCGGATTTCTGCGGAGAGAGTTCATAGTGTTCAGAGTCCTAATGGTGACTATGTCCCAAAATAAGTTAAAACACCACTTTTTTTTGTTTTTGAGATGGAATCTCACTCTGTTGCCCAGGCTGGAGTGCAGTGGTGGGATCTCAGCTCACCACAACCTTCACCTCCCGAGTTCAAGCGATTCTCCTGCCTCAGCCTCCCAAGTAGCTGGGACTACAGGCGTGCACCACCGTGCTTGGCTAATTTTTGTATTTTTAGTAGAGACGGGGGTTTCACTATGTTGGCCAGGCTGGTCTCGAACTCCTGACCTCGTGATACGCCCGCCTCGGTTTCCCAAAGTGCTGGAATTATAAGTGTGAACCACCGCACCCAGCCAAAACACTACTCTTTTAAAGGGTGGCAGAACTTTAGCCTTTGGATTATTTTGGGAAACCAAAGTTTTTCTGAGCTGCCTCTAAAGATTTCTGTCAAGCTGGGAGGTACTTGGGGTCAAAAACCTTTTCCTAAGAAAAATCCTAGGAAGCCTGAGAACTAACACACAATCCTGATGTGGGTGTGGGCCTCTCGTATCCCTGGAATGCCTAACAATCTGCTGGACCTCACCGCTCAAACAGCCCCGGACATCTAGACAGCAGGTCAGGAAGGTCTTCAGTTAGGGTTTGGATTCTTGAATTTGCCTCACACTCATAGATGTTGACATTGTCCAGAGCAGGCTTTGACATTTCATAAGTTACTATTTTTTCTCAGAAATGCATTATTTTCTCCAGCTTCCCAAGAAAGATCAAAATTAATGCTGAGTCTTTGATGGTTAAGTACATCACTCAAAATGCAGGGCACATCTCCACAGAAACTGTCCTCCCAGGCAAGCTTTTTTCTTCAACTGGGTGTTTCTACATCAAAATGTAACCCTTTAGTCACTGTTCTGACTGTCCCCTGCCCCTCAACAAACTGTATCGCAGCTATTTAAACATTGTTCAACATCTTGTAAGAATAACACATACATTTCCCCCTCCCGTTTAAAAAATTATTTTTCGTTTTGTTTTGACAAAATCCTGTTCTCTAGTTGCTTTTTCAAATATGGAAATTTAAGCATGATACAAATTACATGAACTCTCTACTCCCCCCAACCCTGGCTGCTGGACCTGTTGTGATCACATACCTGTTTCAACAAGCCACAGAAGAAAGTGACCTTGTTACTCTGAAAATCTCACTTTCATTCCAACTCTACCCCATTACCAATATTCTTTCATACCTATGGCAATTTTGGGCCTTTCTTCAAAAATGTGACCAAAGGTACAATAAAATGAAAGGCTGAAAAATGACTGCTTTCTGCTTGCTCTCCTAAACTACAATCTTCTTCCATCATTTTTTTCTAAACCAAAAGGTACCAGTCTATTTGGAAAATAATCAGTTTTATAAAAGGTACCCTTACACTATTACTTTTACAATGACTACACGTATGGAAGGAGAAATTACAATCTGCCGAGAAAACTGCAAAATAATTTCTAACTCTATTTGCTATAATTTGACAATTCTGTCTTAAGACTCTAGAAAACGTACCATTACGAAATGTCTCAAACCCATTATCCTAATTGAAATCTATTTAAATGGAATAGTTAGTTCCTTTGCAAGTCACATAAAAGCACATATAGAGCAGAGATCCTTCCTATTAAATCAAGAAATGCTATGCCTATAAAGTACATGACATCTAAGCAGTTAAGATTTTAGCCTCAAAATTCCTTAACCATTTATCATCGTGTATGTGAACGCTCATCTAGAGACCTTCAGCTGCTGCCATAGATACAAAATTGAGGATTGAACAATGCCCTTAAAAAGTAATAATAATAAAGTCAAGAAAAGCAGACATATTATGGTCATCTAGCTAGATTTCACTGCCCAGTTTTTATTCTCCACGTTTTATTGTTTTCTTTTTAATACGAGGAACCTTTTTCACTTTTCTGATCCTAAACCTTTGACTTTAGAATATACTGCATATTTTGGTGGTGTTCCATTAAAACAGGTCTGTGTCATAGGAATACGAACCAACTGGACAAGAGGGAAGGGAGCACCCAGGCACAACAGAGAGCAAAGGAAAGCCCGCAGACAGCTGAGAGCTAAAGCCATAACTGCCTCTGTATTTAAAATCCACAGTGCTGACTCTTCATTAATTTTAGATGAAATTCCACAGTAGGTTTTCTGTAATTACCAACAGCTTGCATTACTTGCTCATGAGATGGCTCTATCAATAAAGAGATCCAGTTTCTTAAGCAGAATCTCCCAGATCATACACCCACCTTCATGTGAGGATGTGTGCTGCCAGTGGTCTAAGGAGTCCTCAGAAGCAATACGGAAAGGAGACCTTCCTCCAACACCCTTTAAGAGCCAGATCCCTGACCTCCTCCTGAGCACTAGAGGCTGAAATTCAGAGAGAGGAAGAAGCTTAAATGGCCAAAGGCAGAAGATGACCATTCTTGACTCTAATTTAAATTTCTGTTAACAGGGATCTGCTGCAGTCATGCATATTTGTCACCAGCGTTGTCCTTTTTTTTTTGACGGAGTCTCGCTCTGTCACCCACGCTGGAGTACAGTGGCATGATCTCGGCTCAATGCAACCTCTGCCTCCCAGGTTCCAGCAATTCTCCTGCCTCAGCCTCCTGAGTAGCTAGTATTACAGATATGCGCCACCACAGCTGGCTAATTTTTGCATTTTTTAGCAGAGACGGGGTTTCACCATATTGGCCAGTCTGGTATCAAACTCGTGACCTCGTGATCTGCCCACCTCGGCCTCCCAAAGTGCTGGGATTACAGGCATGAGCCACCATGTCCGGCCTATTAGCATTGTCTTAAATATTGGGCCGCCCCCTGGAAAAATGGTCTTCCTGAAAGCAGCAACTTCTGTCTTTAAAAAAAGGTATATAAAACAATCATACTTTGATGAGCAGAGCCCACCATCACAGGACACACATGAGGTTCATGAGGAAAGGAAGGAGTCAGTAACTGGCAACAGCAAATGTGTGTTCTGGACCAGCTGGAGGCTGCACGAGGAGAAGGCTGGACTTCTGGGCTAAAAGGGGTGAGCTGAGGCCCTAAGGCCTTCCAGGGAAGGGCAGGATCCACCTTCCAGAGTCACAGCACTGGGAGGACCAGCCTCCTGGTGCTCTGTCTACCTCAGGGACCCCCTTTTCTTGCTGCAGATAAGAATCATCAGACCTAACAGAAAAGCCAATGACGGGGAACAGATTATTCAGAATACAGAAAAAGGAAGAAGGCGGCAGCTGGGTGTGGTCGCTGACACCTGTAATTCTGTAATCCCAGCACTTTGGGAGGCTGAGGTGGGCAGATCACCTGAGGTCAGGAGTTCGTGACCAGCCTGACCAACATGGTGAAACCCCATCTCTACTAAAATTACAAAAATCAGATGGGCGTGGTGGCAGGTGCCAGCTACTTGGGAGGCTGAGGCAGGATAATCGCTTAAACCCAGCAGGTGGAGGTTGCAGTGAGCCGAGATCAGGCCATTGTACTCTAGCCTGGGTGACAGAGCAAGACTCTGTCTCAAAAAAAAAAAAAAAGAAAAGAAAAGAAAGAAGAAGGCAGAGGAGGAAGAAGAGGAATAAAAGAGGCAAACCCAAGAAAAATAAAAAGAGATGCCCTGTGAAAACTCAGTAGGGTCCTGGTCAAAACAAATTGACTAAGAAAACTGAAGGAGAAAATATCCTGGCACTGGATACCTGGCAGGAAGGACATGGCTAGAAGGACATGTATCTCCAATTCTCTCCCTCAAAGGTCTTCTAGGATTTGAGGGGAGTGGGGCTAGCAGTGAGGAAAGAGAATGTCGGGGCTCCAGAGATGATCTGGTTTGAGCAGTGAGGAGGCGGCCAGGCTTGCGCACGGACCCCCTGCGCGGGGAACCTGCAGTTCGCTCACCGATGTTGTCTGTGATCCAGGTTCTTCTACTGTGAATTGGTCTCTCCGTTCTAAAAAGTTGGCTTTAGAGCTTTTTAGATGAGAGGTATGAGAGATTTAGACCTGAAGTTCCTCCTTACCCTTTCTCAGTTGAGGGCTTCTTGAAAGCCTGATGAACATCAAAGATCCCTCCCTACCACACAAATATACATACACAAATATCCTCAAGATTTTGGGCCAGGCGCGGTGGCTCACGCTTGTAATCCCAGCACTTTGGGAGGCCGAGGCGGGCAGATCACGAGGTCAGGAGATCGAGACCATGGTGAAACCCTGTCTCTACTAAAAATACAAAAAATTAGCCAGGCGTGGTGGCGGGCGCCTGTAGTCCCAGCTACTAGGAGAGGCTGAGGCAGGAGAATGGCGTGAACCCAGGAGGCAGAGCTTGCAGTGAGCCGAGATCGCGCCACTGCACTCCAGCCTGGGAGACAGAGCGAGACTCTGTCTCGAAAAAAAAAAAAAAAAAAAGATTTTGCACTTGACTTTCAAGGAGACACAGATATTTCTCTTCCCCCTCCCCAAGATTAAAAAACCCAGATGTACAGAATTCATTACACTCTTTTGAATAGGAGGAGTAGGGTTTTAATCTACATCCCTTTGGATGGTGAGTGCATGGTCCTAGGGCATTTGGGCAAGACAGAGATAGCACGTGAAATCTCACTCGAGGAAGAGGACAGCCTTATGGTGCCTCCCAAAGCTTTGCCAGCAATTTTACTCCTGGAACCAAGACTGTAGTGGGAAAACAGCTGATTACTTTCTAGACAATAAATAACCAATCTACTGAAAAACAAACTATAACTGCAAAACATACCTAAGTGCTTTATGTTAGTGAGAGAAAGAATAAGAAATAATAAAGAACAAGAGAGAAAAAGAAAAACTGGTACACTAATTTATAAGCTATTAATTTGGGAGAAAAGAATCTATTTTATAAGAATTTTCCATGCTTAATGCTACTTAAAGAGTTAAAATACTTGCTTTAAGATTCTTCAAAGACCTTCCCTAAAAGGAAACACAAGATGGGTAAGGACCTCATTTTAAAGACTCACGGGAGGCTGACTCTCACCAGTGTCTGGACCTACCCAGTGACAGTCCCCGAGCGTAGCCACTGTCTTCTAAGCAGTGTCATCCGCTGAATGCTGAAGGGATCACTGGATAAGCAGTCCATATTAACTAAATGCAGGTATAGCCTATTTTATAAGCCCTTTATCAGGCCTCAAAGAATTTGGCTTGAAATCATCCCAGTGGTTAGATGAGGGTTCCCATGCCAGACTGTAGGCTTCCTGCTTGTCTGTCAGGCACCCTCCCTCCCTTAGCAATAGCATCACACTTGAAAAGATGTCCCTGTGTATCCACATTGACAGACAGAAATAAGAACTAAAGGGCTGGCCGGGCGAGGCTCACCCCTGTAATCCCAGCACTTTAGGAGGCCAAGGAGGGTGGACTGCTCGAGGTCAGGAGTTCGAGATGAGCCTGGCCAACATGGCGAAACCCCATCTCTACTAAAAATATAAAAATTAACCGGGCATGGTGGTGCATGCCTGTAATCCCAGCTACTTGGGAGGCTGAGGAAGGAGGATCACTTGAACCCAGGAGGCGGAGGTTGCAGTGAGCCGAGATCACACCACTGCACTTGAGACTGGGCAACAGAACAAGGCTCTGTCTCAAAGAAAAAAAAAAGGAAAAAACCTAAAGGGCTGACCCCAGGTACCTGCCCCCTTACCTACTGTTTACTGCTGTAAGAACAGGAAACCAAAACCTCTCATTCCAACTTTAAATACTGACTTAAGCACTTGTATAAACGAGCTCCTAAAGCAGAAAAACATCGTTTAAAAAAATTCCTCTTTTCCTTAGCTTGAATAAAGCACCCACCTCACTCAACATTAACCAATCGACAGTACAGCCTGCTCTGTGCTTACTCAGCAGTGTGTAGGGTGAGAGGCTAGGACACTCCACTGGAGCACTGTGGGAAGGAGCTGAGGAGGAGCTGGAAGGCAGTTCTGAGAGGGAAAATGGAGGCTAATGGTTCAGTTCTGGGACAGATCCCACAAAATGGCTAAAATGCTTATAGACCATAAGAAAGCTAAGTTTTAGAAATAGTGAAATTTGCAATTTCTGGAAGGCTTCTTTGGAGCTGTGGGTCAACAAATATATATATATATATATATATATATAAAATTTGTTTTCAATTTTATTCTTTGAGATTAACACTTTGGCACTAAAAAATCATACAGACTTCTGGAAGGACCTCTTAACCATCCACCCCAGAAAATTCTGGGCCCTGCACTTGCTACACTTGCTGCCAAAACAACTCTATTATCTAACTCAAAAACTAAACTCAAGATGTGTTTTTTCTCTTCCCTAAGATTTTAGTACTCCCTGAAATAAAATTCACTTCAGGCTATTAGGGCTCCTCTGAACAATGATCACGGTCAGCCTTAAGACAAAAGCTAGGCTGACCAAATGAGTTTGGTTTCTGGCTCAGAGCATGATCAATAGCCATTTCTGCTGGGAGTTTTAGCCTTAAAAAAAAATTAATGTTCCTGCTTCACTATTAACCTACCCCATCAGGATCGAATACCACTCACCGTATCCCCACAGACATTAGCCTACCCTGGGAAATTAAAACAAAAGCAATTCCTTTCCCACGAGTTTTCAGCTACTGACTTATTTTCCATTTCGATCTTGCCCCTGAACTTAGCCAGGCAAAGAGGCTCAATCCCTGAGGGCAGCTCCTGCCAGGCTTCCTACAGCAGTTTCTGCTCCTAACTGTAGGTGAGGTGGATAGGAAACGGGGATGGCCACATCAGATCAGCCACTATCAGGGACTAACTGTCAAGCAGTCACTTCTAACACACATCCGGACACTGAGGATACCAAGATGGCTCCTGCTCCAGGTTAAGTGGGAGCATTTCCATCATTTTTATCAAAGGAAACAATAATAGAAGGTAGGAAATGCTCAGCCGTTAGTGAGCAACTTTAGTGAGCAGGTGCCAGCCGGCCTGCCTGAACAAGAGCTCTGTGCTTACTTCCCAGCCTCAGTCACAAGCTCCATTGCCCTCTGGATGGCTTTTCCTCATTTGTCATCATTAAGTCCAATACACACACTTCCCTCTACCTGCTCTCAGATGTAAAATTATCAGCAAGGTAGGGTTAGAGTTTACCACATGGTCCACTTGTAATAGACTTCACCTTATACAAACATCTGCACGGTCTACTACACCTGCCGGAGGCCGACTTTAAAATCTGTCTATGGAAAATAACACTGTCGTCTCGGTCTGGCAGGCAGCTTCCTACAACAACATAACTTGCTCCCCTCTCACTTTTTGCCTGGGCTAGAGTGCAGTGGCACCATCTTGGCTCACTGCAACCTCTGCCTCCCAAGCTCAAGCAATCCTCCCACCTCAGCCTCCTAAGTAGCAGAGACCACAGGTGCACATCACCATGCCCAGCTAATTTTTGGTTTTGTTTTTTATTTTGTAGAGACTGGGTTTCACCATGTTGCCCAGGCTGGTCTTGAACTCCTGAACTCAAGGGATCCACCTGACTCAGCCTCCCAAAGTGCTGGGATTACAGGCTTGAGCCACTAGGCCCAGCTTTCCCCTTTCCATCATAAAAGGAAATGCTTTCCACCAGGTTTCCATGATCAGGGCACACAGAGTAAATCACTTACAGGATTTTCTTTTGGGGCTAGGTGTACCCCATAGTACTTTGCTCTAACTCCAATCCTAACAACCACCAGATGGTATTTGCCTGCCTGTGCTGTTAAGGTTTCCAGCACATGGGACATGAGCTGCTCACACTCAGGCATGAACTTACAGATAACGGGGCCCCTCCCTTACTGGTGTTCCCAATCAGCTTTGGTGCTAGTTTCCACTCGAGAGTTCCGAGGCACCACTTTGGTACCTAGAATGCTACTAAGTCACACAGGTCTCCTCATTATCCGATTCTATGATTTTCCTGTAGCCTTTTCTCTAATTACTATACATTAATACAAATTTCTAATTAATATAAAGCTTAAAGCCTTCTTAACTTGCAGTCTCCCAGAAAACGCATCACTCTAGTCTTCACAAAACAATCCTCTGGTTACCAGAGGTGCTGGTCTGGGGAACCAGTCCCTTCCTTCCAAAAGAACATTATCTTGGCATCAAATACTTCGATTTCCTATTCATAACTTCAAAGTTCCCGGGGAAGACCCAGGTTTCTCCTTTTTCCTTATGACATGTCAGGTGGACCTGATGAGCACTGGCAGGCTCCCCCACTCATCTGGAAGTAGCCCTCAGGAAGAGAGAGAAGGGGGAAGCCTCCCCATCTGCAGGGTCAGGTGTAAACACAGCTGCCCAGCTTCTTTCCAACAGGGAATCCAGCAACAGCAGGAAGCCTCCCCTGCACAAGGTACAACCAGAATTCCCTCTTACTACTGCCTAGAGCCCTCTTTAGTGTCCACCAGGTAGTACCGGGGTCTACTCAGAAACACTTGGCAAACACTCCCCACAGGCAAAGTACTCTAGTTTGCTGATGGCAGTGAGGGAGGTCAGAGGGAGGAGAAAGGTGCAAATATGAGCAGGGCAGAATCCCTACCCTCCAGGAAGAGCGGAAGACTACTGCACCCCTGGCTGTGGGCTGTATATGGAAGACTCCAACCTTAAGGTTTCAAAATGGAGCCTCATGTCAGTGCCTCCTGAGGCTGGGTGCAGAAAACCCATCCAGACAAGAGGATCAGCCTCAAATCCCATCCTTGCAACATGATGGGCAAATGCCTTTCAAGTCTGGGACAAGGGCATGGAACATGCTTTCTCAGAACATGTTTTTGTAGGATGCTCTAAACCCCCTGTACAGTTTTCATGATAGATCCCTGTGGACTCTTTCCCCCCATTTCCCTTCCTGGGTTATTCTCTAAAAACTACTTAACCTCTCCAATAAATCCAAGTTGTTTTTGTCTGTTTTTGAGGTGTCACCCAGGCTGGAGTGCATGGCACAATGATGGCTCACTGCAGCCTGGACCGCCCAGGCTCAAGCAATCCTCCCACCTCAGCACCCTGAGAAGGACTACAGATGCACAACACCATGCTCAATTTTTAAATTTTTTGTAAAGAATTTAAAGATGGGGAGGTCTCCCTAT
Source organism: Nomascus leucogenys (assembly GCF_006542625.1). Classification (NCBI taxonomy): domain Eukaryota; kingdom Metazoa; phylum Chordata; class Mammalia; order Primates; family Hylobatidae; genus Nomascus; species Nomascus leucogenys. The sequence continues at coordinate 59,449,690 of NC_044399.1, forward strand.
GTTGCCCAGGCTGGTCTTGAATCCTGGGCTGAAGCGATCCTCCCACCCTAGCCTCCCAAAGTGCTGGGATTACAGGCGTGACCCACTGTGCTCAGCCATATAACCAAGTTTTAAAGAGAATTCCTCAAGTTGAGTTTCCCCTTGTTTTCTAATGTGGCTTGCACTCTTTCATTCATTTACCCCGAAAATATTTAAGCAGCATGTCTAATGGGTCAGATACGAAGCTAGGTACTGGGTATATAATGCAGAGCAAAATCAACAAGGTCCCTGCCTTCTTAGAAGAAGGGGGAAAAGCAGGTATCTACAACAGAATATGTAGTAACAAACTGTGATGAGTGCTACAAAGGACAAGAGAAAATGGGGGTGGGGGTGAGGTAGGGAGTAGAGCTGTTTCCTGCAGAGGGTTCAGCTCCTAAAAAGTCTAACTCCCTTCCAACTGAGAAGAGAAAGGTGGCCAGTGTGCCTGGAATACAATAAACCAGGAGAGACACAGAGGCCCAGGCTGGAGAAGGCAGGAGGGGCTAGATCACACAGCACCTAAACATGTTCGGAATGTAGATTTTATCCCACAGGCAACAAAGAAACCTTCAGAGAGTTTGAGCAAGGATGTGACATGATCATGTTAGAATTATTTATTATTTATTTGAGACAGGGTCTCTGTCACCCAGGGTGGATGCAGTGGTGTGATCACAGATCACTGCGGCCTCAACCTCCTGGGTTCAAACAATCCTCCCACCTCAGTCTCCTGAGTAATTGGGACTACAGGCACACGCCACCACACCCAGCTAATTTTAATTTTTCTTTCTTTTCTTTTTTTTTTTTTTTTTCTGTAGATAGGGTCTCATTGTATTGCCCAGGCTGGTGTCGAACTCCTGGGCTCAGGCAATCCTCCCACCTCAGCCTCCCCAAGTGTTGAGATTACAGGTGTGAGCCACCATGGCTGGCCATGTTAGGAATTTTTAAAAGACCACTCTGACTGCTGGGTGGTGAAGAGATTAGAAAGGAGTAGAGGTAGATGAGGGCAGGTCAGTGAGGGGCTGCTGGAGTATTCCAAGCAAAAAGATGGTTGTTTGCACCAGACTAGAACAGTGGCAGAGAAGCTTGAGAGAAAAGAACCATCCAAGAGACGTTTATAAGATAAAAATCAGCAGTATTTGGTGCAGGACTAGATAAGGGCGAATGGAGGGAGGTCGAGCTTGCATTTGTAGTGAAGAGAAATGTCAATTACCTCTGGCAGAAAGCACAGGCTGGGCAAACTCTGCAGCTCACTGGCACTGCACTTCCCTTGGCACCTATTTTTCAGAATTGCTAGAAAAATTTCAAGCCCATCTCTTATTTACTCCTAAATCTATTCCTGAAACTGTCATCCACTTTTAACACATTTATCAAGCATCTATTATGCTCTGGGGATAGAGAGGTGACCAGCAGCTCATGCTCTCTGCGTCTGTCTTCTTTGAGCCCCTGGGTGTTGCCTAGAGGGAGCCTCTAAACCCTCCTGGCAGCAAACACAACTCCCAAAGCTGGGGCTAATCTTACCTTCTGAAACCTTCATACAAGCCACTTAACAGACACCTCTCTACCTCTTAGAGACATTCCGCAATGCAACAAGCAGCTTGAGTTCTTTTCACTCAGAGATTCACTCCTCATTTCATAATATTCTGAGCCCCAGGAGACATCATAGCATCAAATCAAAACTCCCCAGGTCTTTGAGCCTTGCTCTTAAAGGAAGATCATGAGTCCCACCAGGCAGTTCTTCCTTCTACTACATAATCAAACTCCTTTTCTCTAAAATGTACTGAGTTTGGAACCTACATGCGACTTGTGCCCTTTGATTTGTTGCCCAGATTAGTTTGTGCTGGGTTCTATCCTATCACCGAGAATGGTGGTTTAATAAACTTTGGAGCTATACTGTCCAATATGGGCACATGGAACTATTTAAATTAAAATTAAAGCTTGGGTTTCAGCTTAATTAAAATTAAAGCTTCCAATTCTCAGTTGCACTAAACACCTTTCAAATGTTTAATGGTCTGTTGTACTATGATGCACGGAGGCACTGCTACAAGGTTGTTTGCATGTTTGATTTGAATTTCCCCTTTACAAAATAAAAATGAAATTCAACATATAGCAACTTTCAACATATTAACTTGTGTCCTGTTTCATGCTACAAGTGAATACTATAAATTGAACTTAAAGTAACATATGCCACTAAAATACTGCTTCTTAATCAGTTTCAAAGTTTGGGTTTTGTGTAAAATTCATTTGCTAAGAATGTTTGAAAATAACCTGTGACTTCATCATGGGCTCATAATTGTATAAGCTACTGTGGACAAACACTGTCCTTTTTTGTTTGTTTGATTTTTAGAGACAGGGTCTCACTCTGTCACCAAGGCTGTGGTGCAGTGGTGCCATCATGGCTCACAGCAGCCTTGAATTCCTGGGCTCAAGCGATCCTCCCAGCTCAGCCTGCCAAGTAGCTAGGACTACAGGTGTGTGCCACTGCGTCTGGGTTTTTTTTTTTTTTTTTTTTTTTTTTTTTTTTGTAGAGGCAGGGTCTCACTGTGTTGCCTAGGCTGGTCTCAAACTCCTGGCCTCAAGTGATCCTCCACTTCGGTCTCCCAAAGTGCTGGGATTACAGGCATAAGCCACAGCACCTGGCCTTTAAAAAAAAAAAAATGTACCTTGCACACTGCCCAATACAGTTGCTATTTAGTAAATACATAGATAACTGGTCATCTTGAAAGCACTCTTAATTTTATATGCGTACTTCTCATAGACAAGTCTATAAGAGGTTTCCACTAAATGTTCATTTCAGATTCTGAATTTCAACTACCTAACACTAGCCCTATAATTATGCAGTGTGCAGGCATTTTTTTCTCTAGAATATCTACCAAATGATTTTATAGTCCAAAGACACATTTATACTGTGACAGAAAATCCACCAACAATGCTTCATTGTGGAATTATCTTGGAACAAGGTTAGCAAAAGTTGATAATTATCAAAATTGAGTAATAGATGCCTGATATCCATTACATTATTCTTTACTTTTGTGTATTTTTAAAAAAATTCCAGAGTAAAAGATATTTTGAAAAACTTAGTCAATTATATACAAATTTGATGAGGCCTCACACATACTTTACAAGATAATTATAACTTTAATATGGCTGGGTTCATAGCACTTTATTGACTATCCCAAGCCAGTGACCTGTTTCATGAAGTCCTCTCCTTGTATGGTCCTGAGGTGTGGTTGTTCCTTTGAATGAGGAAACATCATCAAATCTCGCTGGAAATGGGGTTCAGGCAGGTTTTGCACACAGCAACTCCAAGTTGTCATGTTTGACCACCTGGCTGTAAGGCCAGTAGTCTCTGTCTCCTCTTATCAGGAAAAAAGGCTAAAGATCTCCTGCCGCATCCAAACACTAAAGCAAACAACTGCAGGCAAGAGCAGAGGTAGAGCTGCTTCCAGTCCACCTTGCTCCATCCACACTGAGCACTGCACCCACCACAGAGATGCCTACAGGTAGGGCCAAGTCTCCCAGGTACAGATGCTGAATGCTTAGCACACCACAGAAAGTCCAACATAATCTACCTTAGAATGCCTCCATGGATACACCTACTCAGCTGTCTTAGTTTTACCTTCTGCCCTATGGTTATGCTACACATGGAATCATGGGAAATGCTGACTAAGAAGAGAAACTCATCCACTCGAAGTCAAGTTCCCCACAGCCCTGAGAGTCAGCAAACCCTACCCACAGTCCTTTCTGTACATGCCAGGCATGGCTCTCAAGGCTCATTCAACCCTCAAAGCTTCTTGGAGGTGGGAAAGTGAGGCAAAAGAGCTTAAGAAACTTCCCGAGGCCCCTTGAGCAGTGTCTGGTTCCCAAGCTTCTGCTCTCCCTGCTACACTATGCTGCCTTGTGACATGTCCTCTGCAGACTGGCACCTTCTGAGCCTGCCCTTCCCATATTCCCCTCTCTGCCCCTCTGCACAGCAGCCAGACATCCACGTTGCTCCCTCTCTTGAAATGCTCTGCCCAAGACCCCCAGTTGCTAGTTTCTTCCTTTTCTTTCTTGGTGCCCTGTTCTTTTCCTTCAGAGGAAGGAGATTTTACACATATTACAATCCAATATATATGATGCATATGTCTATTGACTTGTTTGTTGTCTAGACTAGATAACGTGCTTTGTGCAGGAAGGAACCACATCTGTTTTGCTCCCCATCAGATTTCCAGCGCCAAGCACAACGCTTGGCCCTGGTAGATGCTCAAATACTTGCTGAATGACGATCATTGTTCAGTCAATCCTTTCAGTAAAAAAATTTTTAAATTCTCTATTTCGAGCCTAAAATAATAAATACAACCATCTATAAGAATACAGCCCAAAAGACAGCATGAGGTCCAAGAAAGGACTGAAAATTGAATAAGAAAACAAGCCAGCTTATGTCAGCTTTGAACAGCAAGAGAAATGAAACTTATAAAATGCATATTGGGATTCTGAAAGGTTATTTGCAGGAGCAATCCAACGAGGTTTTAATCTCAAATCCTAAATAAGCTTATGACTGAAGCCAGCTCCTCTTGCCCAGTGCCGCTTTCAACTGTTAGAATAAGCTGGGGAGGCACTTAATGTGTTTGTTGCAATAATCTTCTTAGGGAAAAGCCCTTAGAACCAATATTCCAGACAAATCCAGCAGACAAAGGTTACCTGGTTGTTTCAAAGCCCACCCACATTTCCCATTCTCCCAGCTTCCACACAGAAAGGTTAGATTCTTCTCTCAATAGTCCCATTTATGCTCACAGTGACCTGGCACATGGCTTTTGTTCACCAAAGAAAAGCCTTTCCTTTCAAGGACTTAAGTCTTCTGCAACTCCCATAAGAGTTAATTCTTTAAATTTAACAAAGTTCTCCCAATACAAGTAGTCCCCACTTATCTGCAGTTTCAGTCACCCATAGCCAACCAAGTTCTGAAAATATCAAATGGAAAATTGCAGAAATAAACAATTTGCAAATTTTAAACTGCATGCCATTCTGGGTAGTGTGATGAAATTTCTCACTGTCCAATCCCATCCTGCCTAGGATGTGAATCCTCCCTTTGTCCAGCAGATCCAAGCCGTGGGCACTACCTACTTGTTAGTCACCTTTAGCTGTCTCAGTCATCAGATCAACCTTCACAATATTACAGTTCTTGTGTTCAAGTAACCCTTATTTTACTTAGTAATAGCCCCAAAGCATGAGATTAATGACGCTGGCAATTTGGATATGCCAAAGTGAAGCTGTAAAGTGCTTCCTTTAAGTGAAAAAGTCAAACTTCACAACTTAGGAAAGGAAAAACATCTTGTACTGAGGTTGCTAAGATCTATGTTAAGAACGAATCTTCTATCTCCGAAAATTGTGAACAATATGTGGTTTGTGGTTGTTATAACCGTTCTTTTTTTTTTTTTTTTTTTTTTTTTTTGACACGGAGTCTCACTCTGTCGCCCAGGCTAGAGTGCAATGGTGCAATCTTGGCTCACTGCAACCTCCGCCTCCTGGGTTCAAGCGATTCTCCTGCCTCAACCTCCTGAGTAGCTGGAACTACAGGTGCACGCCACCATGCCTGGCTAATTTTTTGCATTTTGGTAGAGATGGGGTTTCACCATGTTGCCCAGGCTGGTCTGGAACTCCTGATCTCAGGCAATCCACCCGCCTCAGCCTCCCAAAGTGCTGGGATTACAGGTGTGAGCCACCACACCCGGCCCAACTGTTCTATTTTATTAGTTATTATTGTTAGTCTCTTACTGTGTCTAATTTATATATTAAACTTTATTATAGGTATATTTGCATAGGAAAAAAACATGGCGTATATAGGGTTTAGTACTATCCATGGTTTCAGGCATCCAGTGGGGAGCAACATAAGCCAGCATTCTAGGCCCAGGTATCAGTCCTTGACCTTGCTGTATAATCTTGGAAAGTTATTTAACCTTTCTGAGCCTCAGTTTTCTCATCTTAAAATAAGATTGATAATAGTATCTACTATTCATAGGGTGGTGTAAAGTTTAAAGGTAGGAACAGTGCCTGGCACATGATTCCCCGTAAATGATAGTTACTTATATTGTTATCACCTGCCTACTGTTTTGTTTCTCAAAGCACTATCACAAACACCTGAGACTTCAAAAGTCCTGAAGACAATCATTTTCTTTCAATCATTTAATTACTCAGATTCTTAGATTCATAAACTCGTATAATCTATGAGACTGCTGGCAGTGGGGGATGGCACTAAGAAATCAACTCTTCATTTTGGAAGACAGACTTTTTTTTTTTTTTGAGACAGAGTCTCGCTCTGTCACCCAGGCTAGAGTGCAGTGGTGTGATCTCGGCTCACTGCAACCTCCACCTCCCAGGTTCAAGCGATTCTCCTGATTCAGTCCCAAGTAGCTGGGACTACAGGCATGTGCCACCATGCCCGGCTACTTTTTGTATTTTTAATAGAGCCAGGTTTACACCATGTTGGCCAGGCCGGTCTTGAACTCCTGACCTCAGGTGATCCGCCCACCTTGGCCTCCCAAATTGCTGGGATTACAGGAATGAGCCACAGCGCCCTGTCCTGGAAGAGAGACTTTTAAAAGTCCAAATTAGTGAAGTGATGTGCAGCTGGTATCCTGCCTCGCTGCCCAGTGCAATTTTGGGTGATCCATGCAGCCATTGGGAAATATGTTTCTGATGGTGAAGTGGGGATGACAGGTGAAACTGTCAGGACTGTAGCCTCCTGACTCAAAGTCTAGTGTTCTCTCCACCTCACCAATACCAGTCAACGGCTTCTGAACTTTCATAACCTCCCAGCATCCCTCTCATTAATGGTGTTTCATGGACATTTCACACAGTGTAATTAAGCATTATAAAGAGTTTGGAAAGGAGCAACACAAAATCTTGTATAACCTATGAGTTGCTTTAAAACTCACATGTAAGAATATTCACAACAGCGTGGGCTTCCAGTCTTCTTATTACAATATTTACTTTAAACTTGGGACTTAAAGTTGACAAAGACCTTAATGAATAGGAAGACAAAGGGAGCTGTTTGTCCATGGCTCGTTAGCTCCTGAAGTTAATGCTTCTCACAGGGACAAGAGTCAGCCAAAGGATAGTGCTCTAGGCAAATTGGAAAATGTTCCTCCAGCCACAAATCATGGATTATTGCCTGGGCGTTGAGTGGCAAATCTTACGAGATGCTTCCCAGCTTTTCCCAGTTAACCATTCATCCTGTCAGTGGACGGCATGACTTGTTATTGAGTGCTCACTAGAACCAGGGACATGAGTGATCTCATTTAATTCTTACAACTACCCATAAATAATATACTACCCTAGTTCATCTAAGACCATTGATTATAAGACACACTGTTATTTTATGTGCCGAAAAAGGAAGCCACTGCCGACTACAAGTCTAAGACCCCATACAAGATGCTTTTTTTCCCCAGGAATGTTAACATTACATAAATTACACTGTCTTAGCATTGTTGAAATGGGAATATTTTCCCACTTTACAGACAAAGAAACTGAGGTACACAGAAAGAGAAGTAATTTACCCTTAAGGTCACAGAGCTGGTAGGCAGAGCACAAGGATACAGACCCAGCCAGTCCAGTCACCTTTCCATGGCAGTAAAAGATTTCCCAACAGCCTCGTGAATTACTCAAAACTGCAGTTGGCAGAGACAGACACCGGCATCTAACTCTGGCTCCAGCAGGAGCACAGGAGCTCATTAGTGCAGCAATTCTCTGAACATCTCTGAACCTGATCACTCTGAACATGTCCACTCAAGAGGGCACTGCAAGAGACATCTCTAATAAACTGCCACTTCTCTCCAGGGAAAAACAACGTGGTACAAGGGAAAAAGCATGTTTTGTTTGCTTGGACACAGGGTCTTACTCTGTCATCCAGGATGGTCTCAAACTCCTGGCCTCAGGTAATCCTCTTGCCTTGGCCTCCCAAAGTACTGTAATTACAAGATGTGAGCCACTGTGCCTGGCCCAAAAAAGCACGTTTTTTGAATCAATGTCCTAGACTGACATTCTTGCTCCACCATCTAACCAGCTTGTCACCTTGGGCAAGTTACTGATTTGCTCTGAGCCTCGGTTTCCTCTTCTGTAAAATGAGGCTATCACATCTCCCTTAGAGGGCTGCTCTAGGACTGGAGAGGATATACACATAAGGGGCAGAAAACAGTAACTGGCTGAGTTGGAACTCAACAATGCTCTCTTTTCTATACTAGTCTTCTGCCTTGGGACAGAATCAAAGAATAAGCATTCCCTGTGACCTCAGCAATTCCCAAGGAGACCTTCAGGAGATAAGGATCAGACAGAAGAAAGTAGACCCTGAGGGATATTCAGGCAAAGAAAATGAACTAGAAACACCTAGAGAACAAGAGACAGTGTGTGTTTAATGAAATTCCTAACTCTGAATGAATGAATTGATAAATGGAAAAAAGGAAAGAACAGGCACTTTCCATCAAAAGATACCAGTCAACAGACGTGAGGATTAATATAATTTTATATTGAACCTGACACAGAAAACTGGTCTTTGAAGATTCAGTTTGATACTGAAAGTAATCTACAGTGAGGAGAATTTCCCCATTGCTCTGTTCTCATATTAAGTAATAAACTGTGCAGTTTTCCCCTCTTTCCTCAACGGATTCAGAAAACCTTCCAGAAAACAGGAGCTTTTGACTTGAAGGAAAGGCAACTAATATGGCATATAGAAACAAACTCTTCATCCTTTAAAAACAAAAAAACCCTCCATCGTATCTATAATGTCTAGTGGTTTCTGGCATACGGCAAAATTATTAGTATTTTAATAAATAATTTCTTTTTTGACTCCAGGCAACTGCTTTTTGTCCAAAATCTGCTACATATTTATCCTATCTAAAAGCCTAGTCTTTCCTGCTTCTTCTCCAGAAGCATTCTAACATAATCTCTAATAATGAACATTATGTTTGGTATATGCTGTGTCTAATCTTCTCACACGATGACATAACTTGCTCTTCAAACCTCCAACAATCAGCCCAAACCAAACTCCTGAATTTTTCCTCCCTCCTCGTCTGTCCCAGCCCCTGGGTTGCTTGTCAGTAGACTCAATTACCACTATCTTCTGATCTGAATCAATTTGTTAATCTCCTTCATCTGGGGCACAGTGCCTTTTACTGGAGATAAACATGCAAGCAAGTTCAGTTCACCCAGAGCCCTCCACATCCTCTCCCTCCAAGCCTTCACACTCCCAAAGGGGCCCAGAAAAAAAAGAAAGAAATGATATGGCAAAATCCCACTCTATCCACATCACCTCAGGAGGCTTGTTTTCCATAACTTTAGACCAACTACCATTTTTGGGGAGAATCTGAAAGAATATTGCTTATGGGCTGGGTAAGAGCTAACAGAAATGGCAGTTTCATTCTTCCAATATGAGACAAGCGTCTCTGTGTGACCCAGCTCTAAAACTCACAAACCTAGACTACTCAAACGCCCCATACTCCAGACTTCAAGGATAACCTGCCCTCCATTTTTCCTTATTGTTTTCCATATAAAATTCACTCGTTGTTTCCCCTACAGCTTACACCTGGTTCCTGAAATGACTCCTTTGAACCCTCTGAGAATCCTCAAAACATGTAAAAGGCTCATTCCTTTTAATGCATGTGCAGAGTGGTGATGGTGTGAAGACGCTGGCACTTCAAAAGTGAATGTGGCAGGAGCCCTGCCCTCAAGGAGCCCATGATTTTCCCTCAACTCTAAAAAACGATGTCCTCCCTGGGCAGTGTCTGTAAAATACAGTGACAAAGTACTTCATACCTCTGGAGAAAGAGCGAGGGTGGAAACAGACTTTGCCCTTACATTTGACGTCCTGTAACCATAACAACCGATGGTTTAAGTAACTATCAACCCACTGAGGGGCCAAGTTTTCCAAAAATCGTTTTAAAAAGGGGAAGACTCCCCTGCACCAACTCCCATGGCAGCCGTACGCTCTAGGCAGCGTGTGGTGCAATGTGGCCAGCCGTTCCCCGCCTTCCCCGGTCCCACCGTATGGTTTCCGTGCTCAGCAGCCAGCAGCGACGGCGTCCACGGCCACACCGCCTCCCCGCAGGGCACCTGGCGCTAGGCCTCAGCCCAATGTCACTTGTTAACCTTCCGATCCCCCGGATTTCGGCACGCCGCTGCCTCCCTGCTAAAGCACACAAACCACTCCACCGCCACCCGCGTTCTCCAGGAGTTGGAGAAAAACCACCGGGGCGCAGACAATCTCTGACAGATTCGAGTAAAGTAACTGCGGTTCTCGACTTCCAAGCATTTCGCGTCGCCTGTGAGGGGGGCGGCAGGAACCCGGGGCCCCATTCATAAAATTGCAAGCCGTTTTCCTCTAGTTTGCGCGTGACGGTGCCTCCCTGCCCGGGGCCGGAGACCGCAGGCTGAGGGGACCGGGCCGGCGGCTCCTCCCGCCGGAGTCGAGCCCGAGCCATCCGGCGGGGCCCCGAAGGAGGGATCGCCCGGGGGCGTCGCGGGTGGGCGTCCCAGTCAATACCCGAACCGTGACAGCGGGGTGGGGGGCCGAGCCCCGCCACGCCAAGGGCCGCCGGACTCGACCGGTACTCTGAAGCCCGCGGGGTCGATCCGCCCCCAGCGCGGGCCTTATCCGCGGGGCGCTCCCTCCACCGCCCCCGCCTGGCCCCGAGACTGCTCACCCAAGATCCTCTGGCTGCCTCATTGTACTATGCCGGCGCCCGTGCTCCCGGCTGCCGCGACTCCGGCTTAGGCTGGGGCACCGGCCGCGGTCCCGCCGCCCTGCCGCCCGCCCGCCCCCGGGCACACGCCGCCCCGCCCCGCCCCGCCGGCGGACCCGCCCCGCGCCCGCGGCCGCCGCCGCCAACCAGAGGGCGCGGGGGCGGAGCAAACGGCACGCCAGGCCTAACCAATCCAGTTCTACCGCGCACCGAGGTGAGGCCGCGGAAATGGGCGAGCGATTTGTCAGGTCTGTTAAAGGGGCCACCGCCCTTGGAGCTAGGGAGAGGAGTGGTGGGGAGGGTTACCTGGAGAGCCCCAGGTGAGAGGGACAAGAGCTTCACTCTCCCAACGGGGCTGCACACTGTCCCCAGCTCTTTGCACTTCTTAATTTCCTCTTCCTGCAGTCTAGCAGCAACAAGTGCCCTTGAGACGAGGGCTGGGGGTTGAGGTGGGGTGACTGAGGCTCGGAGAACCAGGGATATCCCCCTGGGCAAATTCACTCGATTTGCATTTTAGAGGGCCATCAGACATATCTATCTCCATCCAGCTGCAGACATTGATTTAAAAAGGCAAATTCCCAGTTTCCCCCATTATGTACTTCCCCTACCTGACTATCACACTACCACATCCTATCCTGAACTAACTCTGTTACTAGTTTTTTTGTTTGTTTGAGACGGAGTCTCGCTCTGTCGCCAGGCTGGAGTGCAGTGCCGTCATCTGGGTTCACTGCAACCTCCGCCTCCGGGGTTAAAGCGATTTTCCTGCCTCAGCCTCCCGAGTAGCTGGGATTACAGGCACGCGCCACCACGCCCAGCTAATTTTTGTATTTTTAGTAGAGACGGAGTTTCACCATGTTGGCCAGGATGGTCTCGGTCTCTTGACCTCGTGATCTGCCGGCCCCAGCCTCCCAAAGTACTGGGATTACAGGCGTGAGCCACCGCGCCTGGCCACGAGTTCTTAGAGCTTAGAACTTATCTAGTATTAACTGCTTATTTTTAGAGAGGCAATATCTGAGGCTCAGAGAGGTAAAGTGACTTCTAGAGGTAAATTCTCACTTAGAATGAGCTTCCTGGGATGGCAATGCCTATTGTGCATTTATCTTCTGTGAACCTGGGTTGGCTGGCAGAAGCACTGGCACATAGGGAGAGTTCCCCCTTCCCCTGTAGTCCTTGCCCCTCTGCACTTCCCACCCACCACAAGAAAGGACCAAGGCAACAAACAGATGCGTCCGTGTGTCTCCTGCATTAGTGGGTCCCAAACGTCAGATCTTCAACGTCAGATCATCCTGGAGGGTTTGAAGATCTCTAAGTCCCACCCCAGAACCTGTAATTCACTAAGTCTGGGATGGCCTTCGACACCCCTCCCTCCAGGTGATTCTAATGCAAGTGGTACAAGGACCACACTCAGGTGCATATTTTGAGTCTATCATAGTCATGAAATTCAATTCAACTGGCAAAATGAAAGCCAAACTCCTTTCATCCTCCGAATTAGTAATATGGTTGGGAGACTTGCTAGTAAGGGAGGAGGTCACCTACTAAGATATTCAGAACAGAATAAGTCATGCCAAGAACTGAGTGTAGAAGGGCACTGAACCCAGATGAAACAACAGCTGAAAGTTTGAAATCCTCAAGCAGGAAGATTTGATGCCTCAAGCAGGGGGAAGCCAGGCTAGTTCTCTGGCTCGTGAGACAGTGCATAAATATCTTAATGGCAGACATACTCCTGCTCACCACCAGGCCCAGTCATAATCCCAGAAGAATGCCCTGCTACTCTGGTGCCTCATTCCAATGCCAGCAAGCCCTGCCTACCCTCCTGGCAACATTTCTCTCCCCTTCCTAGTATCCCAGACACCTGTCTGACCCAGAAGTCACTGCCCTCAGACTTGGAGGTCAGCCCCCTCACACCTAGATCTTGCAGGTCTAGACACCTGCCTGCCCCAGAAGTCACTGTCCTCAGACTTGGAGGTCAGCCCTCGCCCCCTAGATCTTGCAGCTCAGCTGCCTCCCACACAGATCTCGGGCTCTTGGAATGGCCTCCACACAATAACCCTGTATGTGCTGTGATTTCTGATGGATATTGTGTTGCCAGGGACAACTCTGCGCAAGGATTGATCAGCCTCATGAGAATGCAGTCTCTGGGCTGCAGGCATTACTGCCTGGGATCACCACTTGCTTCTATTGCCCTTCTTAAAGGAAAAAGAATTCATGTCCCAACAGGAGAGATTTCCAGTTGTGGTTATCTGGAAATGTGCAACAAACGCAGTTACCAATGGAGACACAGCCTGAAGCTCTCCTTGGCCACATCTTCAGCCCCCTGCCTCAGGGAGAGAGAGAGAGAAAGGGCAGGGGCCCTGGAGCTGCCCCTTGGAAAGGTCCTTGGAAGCTGGCAATGTGCCTCTCAGAGTGCCCACCAACCTCCTTTCCCTACCAAGCTACACAAAAGTGTTAAATTAATTAATACATTACCAACCAGATCTCAAACTAGAAGCCAGTAAGATCCAGCATGAACACTTAGAAGAATCCCTTCTTTTTGAAATGTGAGGAATTTGGATGCATTGAAAAATAAATGACATATCATAACACAATAATGTTTCCTACTTTTTTTTTTTTTTTTTTTGAGATGGAGTCAGCCTCTGTCATGTTGCCTAGGTTAGAGTGCAGTGGCGTGATCTGGGCTCACTGCAACCTCCGCTCAGGAGGAGAGCCCAAGAGTTTGAGACCATGTTGTCCAGGCTGGTCTCAAACTCCTGGGTTCAAGCAATTCTCCTGCCTCAGCCTCCCCGAGTAGCTGGGACTACAGGCACGCGCCACCACACCCAGCTAATTTTTTTTATTTTTTTTATTTTTAGTAGATACAAGGTTTCACCATGTTGGCCAGGCTGGTCTTGAACTCTTGAGTTCAGGTGATCTGCCCACCTCGGCCTTGGCCTCCCAAAGTCCTGAGCTTACAGGTGTGAGCCACTGCGCCCGGCCTGTTTCCTACCTATTAAGAGGTTACTATGTGCCAGGTACTATGCCAAGTCCCTGGCACATAGTAGTTCACTGAAACCTTACAGTAACTCTTTAGGGTGGATATGACCATTATTTTTTCCTTTTTATGGATGCAGAAACTGAAGTTCACAGATTAGTGATGTGTCCAAGATAGCAGGGCTAGTTGAAGGAAGAGCCAGCAGTTCATGACCGTAACCACCAGGCTTTTTTGAGATGGGGTCTTGCCATGTTGCCAGGGCTGGTCTCAAACTCCTGGGCTCAAGCGATCCTCCTGCCTCAACCTCCCAAACTGCTGAGATTACATGTGTGAGCCACTGTGCCTGGCCCAAATCATGCTTAAAAGAGTGATTTTAGAGCTTGGCATCCGTGACTCATTGTAGTGACCTCTGAAAAAGGTTAGGGATTGTGATGCTAAATTCAGATATCAAGCAAGATTCCTTACTTTGTCCCCCAGATAGCTACTCTATATGTATAGCATGTACAAAGTGATCTAAATTTTTTCACCTAGAGTAGGATCTTAAGTCACAGAAATGCAAGCCCAAGCTAATACTCTGCTCTCTTTCTCTACCCCCACCCCCTCAACCCTCATGCCAGGCTCTCTTGAAACCCAGGTTTCAACTATCAGGTTAAGCCCACACAGGTTCTGATATACTTGAAAGATTCCCAATTATTGCATTTCAAGATAATCCCTATTTTCTCACCAATTTCTAAACAAACCAAAAAATGCTCTAAGATATTTTTTGTTTTTGTTTTGAAACAGGGTCTTTCTCTGTCGCCCAGGCTGGAGTGCACTGGCACACTCATGGCTCACTGCAGCCTTGACCTCCTGGGTTCCAGTGATCCTCCCACCTCAGCCTCCTGAGTAGCTGGGACTACAGGCACGCGCCACCATGCCTGGCTAATTTTTTTCTACTTTTCGTAGAGATGAGGTCTTGTTGTGTTGTCCCAGGCTGGTCATGAACCCCTGGGCTCAAACGATCCTCCTGCCTCGGTATCCCAAAGTGCTGAGATTAGGCATGAGCCACTATGCCCAGCCTAAGATTTTTAATTCTGTTTTTGACATTGCACTCTTGGAGCTAGAAATGGTTAAGTACAGAAAACCAAAAAGTTGATCCACTTGTACATCTAACAAAGATTAGGGATCATTATGCCACAAGCCACACCATTAATGAGCAATCACTGTGCATTCAGTACCAGGTGGTGGGCTGAGTACTGGGGATAGAGATGAAGGCACTTGTAGACGCTAGATCTAGTAGAGAAACTGACATGTTGATAGACCATTATAGGCTTCCTTAGAGGGAAGCCCAGGAGCTGTGGGGACACAGAATCGGCACTTAGAACCCCTGGGGAACCCAATAATGTTTTTAGGGGTGGCCGGATGAAGGTCATTATGAAGAGAAGCCAGAAAGTTTACAAAAACCCAAGCAAGAGCTGCCAAACCCAAGTGAGAAGAGATTTAAAGAGAGAGCAGTCAACAGCAACAGATGCCTCAGAAGGGTGAAATTAGAAGAGGCCTGAAAGTATGCTTTGGGATTTCAAAATTAGAAGATTAGGGTCATTGACACATGCAGCATAGATGCGGCTGGAAATGTAGAGGCTCCCTAGAGCTGGGCTGAGGAGAAGAGCTAAGGAAAAAGAAGAATCAGCCAGGTGCAGTGGCTCACGCCTGTAACCCCAACACTTTGGGAGGCCGAGATGGGTGGATCACTTGAGGTCAGGAGTTCGAGACCAGCATGGCCAATATGGTGAAACGCTGTCTCTACTAAAAATACAAAAATTAGCCAGATGTGGTGGTGCATGCCTGTAATCCCAGCTACTTGGGAGGCTGAGGCAGGAGAATCGCTTGAACTCGGGAGATGGAGATTGCAGTGAGCTGAGATCACACCACTGCACTCCAGCCTGGGCAACAGAGTGAGACTCCATCTCAAAAAAAAAAAAAAAAAAGAGGAGAAGAGGAATGAAGAGACTGTGCAGTGGAGGACTGATGGGATAGGGTCCAAGGAGGCCCAAGGGGACAAGAGAGTGGCCCTGGGTCAGAGTTGGAAGCAAAGTCATCTCTCAAGAGTGGGTGGGAAGGGGATGACAAAGGGCTTTGAGGGGAACCGTGAGGGTCTGGAAAAGCCACCAAGAGGAATGAAAGTGGGAGCTGCCTGATGGAGAGGGAGGATTCTGGGAGACCAATGTGTTTATGGTGGCACCAGGTCTACAGAGTTGGATGGATGGCTCTCTGGGGCTTGGCCACAGAAGCCAGGTATGGAGAATCCAGGGTTAGGGATGGACAGACAGGAGAAACACCAAACAGTTGGGGACACTGACAACAGGGTTGTTGAAGTGATAGGTCATGGGTTCCATGCTGGATAGGAAATCCAAGGGAGAGGGGATAGATGGGAGGAAATATGTGGTGGCAGGAAAGGTGAGAGGAAGCCGACTTTGTTCATTGGTGAACCATTCCGAGCGATGACAAGGTCAGGTGCAGCCACAGAATTGGAGTTTCTAAAGATGCTCAACTCCTGGGTTTTCTCTTCCCCTGTTTCCTTTATGGGAAATAATCAATCTGAGGACTGGGCAAGCCTCCAACACTTTCTTTTCACTCTGCACCAGCACTGGGACGGCTCTCCAAGATCGGGGGCAGGGGGAGAGCCTCATTCGTGACTGGTTTTCCTTCTAAAATGAAAACCTGTTTATAATCAGGACTCCCACCACCTTTGAGATACGAGCATTTGTGGGAAGGGCTCCTTGAGGGACGTCATCAGGGGCTTTAGAGATGCCTCAAGTGGTGGATGCACTCACGAGAATAATTCCCTGCCATAATGGGGCAACAGACAGTGGTGATGCCCATTATTTACTTTGCCAGTTAGCATGTGAGGCCTGAGGTTATTAAATATAAATGGCTCAAAGCTCTGTCATCCAAGGCCTGCTGGGGAATGGTGGCTTCTAACTGATGTGGAGCAGTGCCAGGGTGGAATTTCTAAGGAGAAAGACTGACATTTTCCTCCCTTTCTGCCCTGATTCTGCGCCTTGCCTCTCAGGGCCTTCCCAACACTCTGCACAGAGAAGGAATATGCCTTTCAGCAGATACTCCTTTGCTCTCTTGATGACCTTGACATTGCCCGCCATCTTTGTAGCCTTCCAACCACAAGGTCCTCTGCTCCTGACTACCATCCTCCTGCCTCCACTCCAGCACGGGAAATCCAATCTTGAGCTTGCCTGGAATCACCCCCAAACACGATTCTAACTCCAGGGACAGAGGGTCAGCAGCACAGCCAATGGATGACAGCCCCAGCCCTGCAGCTGGGGCACCTCTCAGCTCCACCAGAACACACCACCCCTTAAACAGCAGAAGTGGAAGGGCTCAAATGGCCATTTAACAACATATACATCCACCCAAACACAGAGGAAGGTTGGGTGTTTTTTGGTTCGTAACCTTGAAAAGGTGATTTATACACCCAGATATAGAGTACCTAGGCATAAGCGGGAGATGCCGGCTCCCTCTCGGGTTGTTCCACAGAATTGTGAGTGGAAATGGTGGAATTGCTAGCTTTCATCGTTTCCATCTGGTTACTTAGCACCCATTTTCTGATTTAGAAGCAAAGATATTTGGGTGAGAGTTTAGGCAAGGAAAATGTTTGGATCTGTGAGAGTTGCCAGAAAACAGAGCTTGAGACAAAAGCTTGTGTGTGAATACACTACTTGGGGGTGTGAGCCCAGGGAGCATAATTGAGGCTCCGGGAACTGATGCAGGGAGGGAGGCAGAAGCACTTGAGTGTGTGTCACTGGGGTGGCCACATTCCTGGCTGCTTGATTTGGAGGGGACTATCTGAGGACTGTAAGAAGTGTCTCAGGACCCGCCCCTGGGGTAAAGGGGAGGGCACTTAACCACTGGCACCTTCCCCATAGGTAAAAGGCTCTGCACACCTGCTTGAGCCGAGCTTCGAGAATGCACTGGCTTGGCACTGAATGGGTTCCAGTGCTTTCTAAGCTGCAGTGTCAAAAGAGATGCCCTGGGCTGGGGTTGAGAGATGGCAGCTGCAGGCCTGAGGCAAGATACTGTCAGTTTACACCTGCCAGAGCTGCTGGGAACATTCACAGTTCTCACTGCCACAGCAGTGGCTGGAAGGATCTCAGAGGGTGTTTAAGAGGTGTGTGGTACAGACTATTTTCAAAAAGAGGGATAAATCTGGAGCCAAAAAAGATAAGTTAAGATGGAAGGATATAAGCTATCAAATGTCTTTTAATGTTACAGTATTCTTTTAGGGAGGCAGCATTAGGCTAGTGGCTTTGAGGTCTTTTCAACCTGGGCTCAGATTTCGACCTGGGTTTAGGGTCCACTTCTATTGTTTCTGAGTTGCGTGACCTTGGAGAAGTTATTGAACTCCCCTGAGCCCCTCATCTAGAAATTGCCGATGTCCACATCCTATGTTTTTGTAAAGATTGTGTATGTAAATTGCTTAGTATAGCATCTTTACATAATAGTTGCCCAATTAATGGAAGCTGATGTTTTTTACTATAGAGAAAATTACTGACCATGGAATGTAAGGCATGCAGGAAGACAATGGGGTGATGTGCTAAAGCCTCAAAAATCAAAAATAGAAGTGAAAGAAGATATCATATGGTTGCAGGAAACCAAAAAGACTTCTAAATGTTCCGAACAACCAAGCAGCTTCTATCTACAATGACTACGTATCCTGGCATTTCCAAGACAGCATCCATTTGAAATATTCTCTCTGGTTGTCCCAGTACGTAAACTCATATTTGAGAGGCAGTCACCTTGATCTTGAACCAGAAAACAGTGTTATAGGTCTATCCCACCCAGGAGGGAAAACATCGGCCCCTAGTTTTCTTTGCTCCACCCACTCCTGGAGTGTCAGAAACATAACCCTTCTTTTCTGAGATTCTTCCTCCAACACCTCGCCTGAAGGGGCAGTTTTGTTTGCAGAAGTGAGTTAATTAACAGCCACAGGCCTTTCAGAAGAACCAGAAACTTGCAGTGCAATGGATACCCCACAGCAGAGGAGGAACCAAAATCCCCAGGTGGGGAACCCCCCACCTTTAACCTCTGCCCCATCCCCACAGCCCTCTCCTGCTGAGCCTGTGGGATCCACCGCAGCAAGAAATGGTTTGGGTTTTTCTGTTATGAACATGATAGAAGCTCCTTTAGAATATTTTTAAAACAAAGAAACATAGAAAAATAGAAGACAGAAGAAAAGACTCATTTTCTTTTATTTTTTTGAGACAGAGTCTGGCTCTGTCACCCAGGCTGGAGTGCAGTGGCGCGATCTCGGCTTACTGCAACTTCTGCCTCCCAGGCTCAAGCAATTCTCGCCTCAGCCTCCCGGGTAGCTGGGATCAGACAGACACCCACCACCACGCAAGATTATAGACACATCCCTTCTCTGCTGCTAGTTTTCTATGTGGTCCTCTAGACTGAGAGCTCTGTGGACAATGAGCCCCTTCTGACTGGTCCTCTGTTACATCCTGACAGTTGAGCTCTGATTGGTTAAAGATGGCCACTTAGTTGTGACTGTTCCCCCATCCACAGCTATAGCTTATTTCTCCATCCCTTGGAATCTTGGGCTGGCCTTGTGAGGTAGCCAACTTCCAGAATGCCCCCCACGATTCTCACTTCCTGGTCATTCGTGCTCTTTCATAATCTCTCCTTCCACCATGAGTCAGGGGTCACAATAGATACAGTATGTTGGAAATGACAATGTATGACTTCTCAGGCTAGCTTATGAAGGGCATTTGGGTTGCTGCCTTGGTCTCCTGGATTACTTGCTTGGGGAAAAGTACCCATCAGGTTGTGAAGTTACTCAGGCAGCCTATGGAGAGGCTGATGTGCAGAAAAACAGACTACCCACTAACAACAAGCACCAATTTGTCAATTATATGAGTAAGCCACCTTGGAAATGGATCCTCCAGCCCCAGTCAAGCCTTCAGATGAGTGCAACCTTGGCCAACATTTTCACTGCAATCTCATGGACGCTCCCAACCTGAACTGCCCAGAAAAACTGCTCCATAATTCCTGACCCACAGAAACTATGAAAGATAAATGTTTATCATCATTTTAAACCACTACATTTTGGGATTATTATGCAGTAAGTAAAACGCCCCATGACTGGCTTTGTCCAGTAGAATGCAGTAGCTGTGATATTCCAGGACTTCTAAGCTCAGGCCTTAGGAGAACTGAAGCTTTCACTTCCTGACTTTAGGAATCCAGGCACCATGCTGTAAGAAGCCCAGACCACATGGAGAAACCACATAGAAGAGAACTGAGGCACTCCAGGTGAAAGCCCCACTGAACCTCACAGCCAACAGTCAGCACTGATTGCCCTCTCTGTGCATGGACCATCTTGCAGGTTCCAGCTGTGTCATGTCCTAGACACCTGCAGCCTTAGCTATCACCACAGAGAGCAAAACACACAGTTGAGCTCCGTCAACCCATAGAAATGTGACATAATAAAATGGCAGTTGTTTCCAGCCCCAGTTTTGGGGTGATGTGTTGTACTGCAATATTTAACCATAAGCTGGCTCAGCTTCTGGCATCTAATTGACTCTTGAAAAATACCTGGCGGGCTGAGCACGGTGGCTCACGCCTGTAATCCTAGCACTTTGGGAGGCTAAGGTGGGCAGATTGCCTGAGCTCAGGAGTTCGAGACCAACCTGGGCAGCACAGTGAAAGCCTGTCTCCACTAAAATACAAAAAATTAGCCAGGTGTGGTGGCAGGTGCCTGTAATCCCAGCTACTTGGGAGGCTGAGGCAGGAGAATTGCTTGAATCCGGGAGGGGGAGGGTGCAGTGAGCCAAGATTGCGCCACTGTACACTCCAGCCCGGGCGACAGAGCAAGACTCTGTCTCCAAAAAAAGAAAAGGAGAAAAATATCTGGTGAACACATGGGTGTCCCTTGTTGAGTCTCAGCTGCCTCTTCTGTAACATCGCAGAGGTTAGGCTATTCCATGCCTCACATTCTACTAGTCTCCACCTCTCTGTGGTGTTATGTCTCCTAGCCCAGCTGCCTGCTGCAGGGTCACACTTTATCCTTGCAGGAACTCCAGCATCTGTGGCGCTTCTGTCCTCCACCGCATGCTAGTTCCTCCTCCCTTCTTTCTGAGGCACTCACACACCCCAGGTACCCGCTTCCTCCTGAAGCTCTTCTGGCGTTTCGATCATGGGGCTGTGAGGTTTGGCAGGAGGAGAGCAGTACAGGCCCTCTGCCTTTTGGGTTACACCTGCTCAGTTCAGCCAGAGGACGCTAGAAATGTTCCCAAAAGGGCCCTGTGACACACACAGGTGACAAGAGGAACAAATGCAGACTGTCTGCCATCTACCCTTCCTCAAGGCCAAGTCCTGGAGTCATCTTTTTGCTAGAACATGACTGGCCTCCTTCACAGTGTCCAGAGCCCAGGCTACATTTCCTAGAGCAGAGATGAGAACCCTGCTTCTGAGAACAAATGCTCAGCCTCAGGTTTATCAGGTTCCCTTATTTGCCATAGAAACACCAGGATCGGCCGGGCCCTGTAATCCAGCATTTTGGGAGGCCAAGGTGGGTGGATCACCTGAGGTGAGGAGTTTGAGACCAGCCTGGGCAACGTGGTGAAACCCTGTCTCTACTAAAAATAAAAAAATTAGTCGGGCATGGTGCCGGGCACCTGTAATCCCAGTTACTCGGGGGGC
The DNA here is from genome assembly GCF_006542625.1 of Nomascus leucogenys. NCBI lineage: Eukaryota > Metazoa > Chordata > Mammalia > Primates > Hylobatidae > Nomascus > Nomascus leucogenys. The sequence continues at coordinate 59,471,083 of NC_044399.1, forward strand.
TGAGGCAGGAGAATTACTTGAACCCGGGAGGTGGAGGTTGCAGTGAGCCAAGATCATGCCACTGCACTCCAGCCTAGGCGACAGAGTGAGACTCTGTCTCAAAAAAAAAAAAAAAAAAAAGAAAAGAAACATCATGATCACTTTTACTAGTGGTGTCTACGGCCATCTGGGGGCAGGGAGTAGATCTCTGTCATTCCCATTAAAACAATAAATAAGTAAAAAGGAAACTGAGGGTCCAGGAGTGGCTCACGACTGTAATCCCAGCACTTTGGGAGGCCGAGGCAGGCATATCACGATGTCAGGAGTTCGCGACCAGCCTGGCCAACATGGTGAAACCTGTCTCTACTAAAAATACAAAAATTAGCCGGATGTGGTGGCGGGCGCCTTTAATCCCAGCTACTCGGGAGGCTGAAAAAGAAGAATCGCTTGAACCTGGGAGGCAGCGGTTGCAGTGAGCTGAGATCATGCCACTGCGTACTCCAGCTTGGGCAACAGAGCGAGACTCCATCTCAAAAAAAAAAGAAAGGGAAACTGAGGCCTGGAGAAGCCAAGTCTCTGGCCTAAGGTCACAAAACAAACCAAGCTTACTGGCAGAATCGGAATTGCCTTCTTTCTATATCCAGTCACCCACTCCACCCTCATACACCCACCTGGCCTGCCATGTCACTCTGAGCCATCACAGTATGACCCACTTAAATCATTATTCAGAAGACCAGTTGGCCCTTCCTGAATGTAAGTCATCCCCAAAGCATCATTGTCACCATTATAATTAGTAAGGCCTCATTAAACTAAGATGGTACCTGTCCCAGACTTTAGGAAGCCACCTAGTTTCCAGAGGCTGGGAGGGACTATGACATAATTCATCTATCCAGCAGAAAATACTGATTGAATGCCTGCTGGGTTCTGGGGTGCCCTACAAGGTGCTAGTGAACAAAACCCAGGCCCTGCTCACGAGGAGCTGGCAGTCTAGTGGGAAATTCGGAAGCCCTGCCTCTGCCTGTGTGCACATTATGATGGTGAATGTCACATACCCTGGCCCCAGCCCATGGGATGTTTTCACATATTGCAGAGCGGAGGAGAAAACATCAACCTTCCCCTTACACCCCAGACTTGCCCAACTGCCTTCTGGGTCTCGCCCGTTGGATGCTAATAATCATCTCAAATCATCCCATGTCCAAATGCATCAAACAGAGCTCTTAGGCTCTGCCCACCCTCTCTTCATCAATGGCACCCACCCACCCACTCATTCAAGTCAAGAACAATGAGTTGTCTCAGTTTCATTCTTGTCCTCAATTTCATCCTCTCCTGGTCACATCCAATCCATGAGCAAGTCCTGGGTTAGACATGTCCAAACTCTGTCCCAAGTCCAACCCCACAGCCATCATCCTTTCTCACCTCATGCCTCTGCTGTTACTCAATGATTCCACTTCAAAACGATCATCACAAATCTCAAATGGGCACTGGGCCCTGGCTGGCAAGCCTACATTACCTGGGTGAGTTCACTCTCTCACTCTCAGACCTCTGTGACCACTCTTTCCACAGAAGGCCTAACCTCTCTAGCTTCCTGAGCCTTTACTATTGCAACCATTTCCCCCTTTCTCCTGCATAATCAATTTCTTCTTGTCTACTAGTTTATTCCAATCAATGTACAAACATGTTCTCCTATCTCCCTTCTGAAAAATTCCCTTCCTCTTGCCCATCACCCCTCTCGCTGCTACTCCATTCCCAGCTGTCCTTTACAGCAAAGCTTTTCCAAAGAGTTCTCTTCCTCTCCTATCATCCTCTTTCACCTGCTCCAAAGTGGTTTCTGATAAGTGGCTTCTGCCTCTACTGCTCCTCCAAAACTGCTCTTGTCAGACCACGGATGATCTCCACTCTACCAAATCCAGAGGTCACGTCTGGGTCTCTGTCTTACTTGGCCCTTATACAATTCTTTTCAAAACATCCATTGAGACCGGGCACAGTGGTTCACCTGTATAATCCCAGCACTTTGGGAAGCCCAGGCAGGTGGATCACCTGAGGTCAGGAGTTCGAGACCAGCCTGGCCAACTTGGTGAAACCTTGTCTCTGCTAAAAATACAAAAATTAGCCGGGCGTGGTGGCGCATACCTGCAATCCCAGCTAATGGAGATGCTGAGGCAGGAGAATCACTTGAACCCCAGAGGTGGAGGTTGCAGTGAGCCAAGATCACGCCACTGCACTCCAACCTGGGCAAGAGTGAGACTCCATCTAAACAAACAAAACAAAACAAAACAAAACAAAAATAGAGATCAAAACATCCGTTGGCCACCTCTCAATCTATCCAAGCCTGATTCACTTAGAATGAGCTCTTCTGTTCTCTCTAGGCCATGGTAGGTTGGAGAGATGTCAAGTCTCAGCACTCAGGTCACACATTTGTGGTGGTCCAGCAGATCAGACTTAAGAAAGGATGTCAATCTGTCCACTGGTGCTGGAAAATGCGCGGGTGGAATGTTGGCCAGGGCAGGCCGTGAGATGTCCACTAGGATCACCAGACAATGTCCCTGTGAACTTGTTGTCTTTGTCTTTTACACAGGGCTGGAAATAGAAAATGTAAAACATTGATACAGTCCAGGCACAGTGGTTCATGCCTGTAACTCCCAGCACTTTGGGAGGCCAAGGCAAGAGGATTACTTGAGCCCAGGAGTTTGAGACCAGCCTGGGCAACATAGTAAGACCTCATTTCTACCAAATAAAAAAATAACAAAATTAGCCAGGCATGGTGGCATGTGCCCGTAATTCTAGCTACTCGGGAGGCTAAAGCAGGGGGATCATTTGACCCTGAAAGTCAAGACTGCAATGTGGCATGATTGTGCCACTGCACTCCAGCTTGGGTGACAGAGTAAGATCCTGTCAATCAATCAATCTAAATAAAAATAAATAAATAAATAAATAAATAAAACATTGATACAGGGAGTGACAGGATCACTGATGTTTCTTTCTCCCTTCTCAATTTCCATGATTGCTGTTCAAACGGTGTTTAGGGGCTGGGTGCAGTGGCTCATGCCTCTAATCCCAGCACTTTGGGAGGCTGAGGTGGGCAGATCACTTGTGCTCAGGGGTTCGAGACCAGCCTGGGCAACATGGTGAGACTCCCGTCTCTACCAAAAACACAAAAAAACTAGCTGGGCATGGTGGCACATGCCTGTAGTCCCAGCTACTCGGGAGGCTGAGGTAGGAGGATCACCTGAGCCCGGGAGACAGAGGTTGTAGTGAGTCAAGATCGTGCTACTGCATTCCAGCCTGGGTGAAAGAGCAAGATTCTGGAGATTCCGTCTCAAAACAAACAAACAAACAAAACATGGTGTTTAGGCAACAGAGAAAAGTTGAGTGCCAAAATTTACAATGCCTGATAAGAAGATTTGGCCCTCATCTGCACGGATCCCGCCTATGGGCAGTGAGCAGGAAAGAATCCCCACCACAGGCAGCAATTCATGGAGATCTGCTCACGGCAGCTCTGAAGGATGTGACGGCTGGAGCCTAGCTGGCATCACTCAGGATTCCTGTGCAGCTGGGATTGTGTCTCAGTGCCTTTTCGAGAACTTGGCTATAGAATCCATGTATCTGCTATATACTCTGTTTAATCTTTATGCTGACAAAGAATGCCCCAGGGAACAACTTGAAACCTTGTCTTTTCTCTCTTTCTGGAGATTAATCCATATTCAATCCCAACCTTTTTTGATCAATACCAATCTCCTTCTCAGACCTCTTCACCTTTATTGGACTCAGAAGCTTCAGTTCTCCTTCCTCTAAAGATGAAATCAAGCCTTGTCGCCCTGATAACACATTTCCTTTGGCCCGGGGTTGTAAATCAAGAATGGCATAGGTCCCTCCGGTCCTCTCCTGAGGCCCCTTGTGTATCTCCCTTGTGACACATCAAAAGAGCCATACACATACTTACTAGCATCTCTGCTCTTGAACTGTGGACTCCAGGAATGCAGAAATTGGACCTTGTCCCCTCCCTCCTTTCCCAAGACCAGACCCTTTAGAGGCCCTCCAGAAACACTTGTTGCTGAAAGAGTGAAATCCACTAGGGGCCCGTGAAGGGCCCTCTCTGGGCCTGCTGAACTCGAGGAAACACTTCTCAGTTCTTCTCTGTCCTTCTCTCAGCTTTTCTAGACACAACATGCTCTATCCAGCTAGCGTTTGGAAAGGTCCTGTCTGACTCCAGCCTCATCTGCCAGAAAGAGAGAGAGAAAAAAGTTACTGCATGCTGAGTTGAGATATTTTTAGGCTAACAGCTGCTGGGATGAACCAGAGAGTTTCTGTTCTTTTTTTTTTTTTTTTTTTTTTTTTTTTTTTTTTTTTTTTTTTTTGACAGAATCTGGCTTTGTCACCCAGGCTGGAGTGCAGTGGTACCATCCCAGCTCACTGCAGCCTCCACCTCCTGGGCTCAAGAGATCCTCCCATCTTAGCCTCCTGAGTTGCTAGGACTACAGGCACACACCACCACACCCAGCTAATTTTTATATTTTTTGTAGAGATAGGGTCTCGCTATGTTGCCCAGGCTGGCTCAAACTTCTGGGCTCAAGCGACCCTTCCACCTCAGCCCTCGAGGTGTTGGGATTACATGTGTGGGCCACCTGCCTGGCCCTGAGTTTCTGTTCTTGTTCCGCAAGGTGTGACAGACATCGCTTCTTCCTAGGCTGCAAAAGCTTCAAACTGACAAGCCTCATCTAGGGAACACAGCAGTACCATGAGGAAATTCCTGTTTCTGTGGCTGAGTCTGGACAAAAAAGAGTGAATGGGGTATGCTAAATTTTGCTTTCTCTTAAGGACTTCTGAAGACTGAAAGACCAAGATCTATTAAGAGGGGTGTGGTTTTGAGTCTAGCCCACTGGGAAGCAGCATGAGTCCTGTGTGACAGGCCCAAGCCTGGCTGCTGATTCTGGCAGAGTTGGCCAGGTAAGGCGTGAGTGTCCTGGGAAAATAATGTGGGAGGGTGGATAGGAGGTGCCTGCCCAGACAGAGTAGGGGGAAGGATAGGGATGTGAGTAAAACCAAGGACGTGTAAGCACGTGCGTGCGTGTGCGTGTGTGTGTGTGTGCGTGTGTGTGTGTGCGTGTGCATGTGTGTGTGTGTGTGTCTATGTGTTTACAAACCGACAAGAGGTGTAACTCTTTTTCCTTTTGATGCTGTGACCTCTCCCAAGGGACTTTCTCCAATAAAGGTTGGTGAGTTTCCGCACTATAAAGGGGAACACTAGACATTTCCAGAAATTTAACAAAGCCTGCATCAAACTACGGTTGGGAAGTGTGTATGTAAAATTGTCACAAGATTATTGACTATGGCTGGGCGTGGTGGCTCATGCTTGTAATCCCAGCACTTTGGGAGCCAAGACGGCGGACTGCTTGAGCTCAGGAGTTCAAGACCAGCCTGAGCAACATGGTGAAACCCCATCTCCGCAAAAAAAGTAAAAAAAAAAAAAAAATAGCTGGGCTTGGTAGCGCATCTGTAGTCCCAGATACTTGGGAGACTAAGGTGAGAAGATCATTTGAACCCAGGGAGCTGGAGGCTGCAGTAAGCCAAGATTGTGCCACTGTACTCTAGCCTGGGTGACAGAGCAAGACTCCATTAAAAAAAAAAAATCAGAAGTTTAAAAGAATAAGGACCAGACCTTTAAAATTTGGTCCAACTTTATAATCCTATTTAAAAATAAATACAAGTTTTTGGCCAGGCACGGTGGCTCTCGCCTGTAAGGCATGACTTTGGGAGGCCGAGGCGGGCGGATCACATGAGGTCAGGAGTTTGAGGCCAGCCTGGCCAACATGGTGAAATCCCATCTCTACTGAAAATACAAAAATTAGCTGGGCATGGTGGCACATGCCTGTAATCCCAGCTTCTTGGGAGGCTGAGATAGGAGAATCACTTGAACCTGGGAGGCAAAGGTTGCAGTGACCCAAGATTGTACCATTGCACTCCAGCCTGGGCAACAAGACTGAAACTCTGTCTCAAAATAAATAAATAAATAAAATAAAATTGAAATAAAATAAATAAATACAAGTTTTTGAAAAACAAAATAGATTGATGTGTTTTGGTTTTAGGGAGACTTTAACTTTTGTTTGATGGGACAGGAGGTTGAGCAAAACTGTTCTAGAAAGCTCCCCCTTTTTTCTGCGTTTATCACTAATTAGGCAGAAGAGGAATCATGGGGCTGGCTTGTCCTGTAGACTATCAGATCTTTTGTTTTACAGCTATATTTTAAGCTTTTTTTTTCTTTCAGTAGTTTCCTCATCTGGATATTTTAAGCTTTTTAATCATAGAAAATTTCAAACATGGGAGGGTGAGATAGGAGAATCGCTTGAACCCAGGAGGTGGAGGTTGAAGTAACTTGAGATCACTTCACTGCACTCTAGCCTGGGCGACAGAGCAAAGCTCTTCTAAAAAAAAGAAAAAAAGAAAAAAAAAAAAAAAGACTGGGTGCTCATGCCTGTAATCCCAGAACTTTGGGAGGCCGAGGCGGGTGGATCACCTGAGGTCAGGAGTTCGAGACCAGCCTGGCCAATATGGTGAAACCCTGTCTCTACTAAAAATACAAAAATTAGCTGGGCATGGTGGTATGCACCTGAAATCCCAGCTACTTGGGAGGCTGAGGCACGAGAATTGCTTGAACCCAGGAAGTGGAAGTTGCAGTGAGCAGAGATCCTGTCACTGCATTCCAGGCCAGCCTGGGAGACAGAACGAGACTCCATCTCAAAAAAAATAAAAAAAGAAAAAAGAAAATTTCAAACAGACACAAAAGCAGAGAGGATAGCGGTGGAATCAACGCCTGTGATTCCTGTAACCCAATGAGCAACACATGTCTAATCTTTTTTCATCAACCGCCTACTCCTGTCTCAATTGTATTTTCAAACAAATTCCAAATATATTATTTCATTTGTAAGTACTTCATTATGTATCTTTAAAAATAGATGACCACAATAGCATTAGCATGCCTAGAAAAAGTAACAATAATTCCTTAATATCATAAAATAGCCAGCCAGAGTTAAGCTTTCCTGATTTTTTTCTTCATATTTGGCATTGAATATTTATCAAGAGTCTTCAAAATGTTTAGGCTATAAAGTCCACTTCTATAAATATTTCCTGAATGCAGAATAAACTTTCTACATAGAGATGTTTTCTGCAGTGCTATTGATAATGAAATGTGGCCAAATTAAATGGGCACACTAGGTAAATTAAGTTGTGGTCATACTCAATGAAATAGCATTGTGATTAGAGAAAGGCAGGACGTTAGACAGACTCACTCCACCATTTATTTACTATTAAGTGACCTGCCTTCCCGAAGCATCATTTTACTCACAGATAAAATATGGGTGATAATGATATGCACCTCATGGGTTAGGCCCTCCCATTGTGAGGGTTACACAAAAATGTACTAAAGACAGCAAAGTGTTTGCATGGTTCCAAGTGAACCCTCAATATATGGTCACTGTAAAATGTGCAGTAATAAATGTTCAAGAACTTGTAACATAAAAAATTATTATAATGTCAAGTTTAAAAATGATAAAACAGGCCAGGCCTGATAGCTCACACCTATAATCCTAGCACTTTGGGGGGCTGAGGCTGGAGGATCGCTTGAGCTCAAGAGTTGGAGACCAGCCTGGGCAACATAGGGAGACCCCTACAAAAAAATAAAAACAGGCTGGGTGGGGTGGCTCACGCCTGTAATCCCAGCACTTTGGGAGGCCAAGATAGGTGGATCACTTGAGGTCAGGAGTTTGAGACCAGCTTGCCAACATGGTGAAACCCTGTCTATACTAAAAATGCAAAAATTAACTGGGCATGGTGGCATGCAGCTGCAGTCCCAGCTACTCGGGAGACTGAGGTATGAGAATCCCTTGAACCTGAGAGGCAGAGGTTGCAGTGAGCCAAGATCGCATCACTGCACTCCAGCCTGGGTGACAGAGCGAGACCGTCTCAAAACAAACAAAAAATTAAAAACAAAAAAAATACCTGGGCATGGTGGCACACACCTGTAGTCCCAGCTGCTTGGGAGGCTGAGATGGGAGGATCACTTGAGCACAGAAGGTCGAGGCTGCAGTGAGCTGTGATCATGCCACTGCACTCCGATAAAACAAATACACATATCCTATAACTACAGCCACATAAAGACAGTGTCTAAAGTTAATATGTCAAAATAACAGTTTATCATTGCGTAGTGATTCCCTATCGTCCCCCACCCCTGCCCTTATTCTGCTTCTGTAAAAACAATGCAAACTCATAACAGAAAATTTGGAAAGTGTAGAATGGGGGAAAAAAATCCAAGGTTTGATTAATCAATAAGGGGGCAATGTTGAGATTTTCCTTTTAAGTCCACAAGTCTTACCACGCCCCCGCCCATTGGCTACCAAGCCCGTTAGCGCTACCTCGTGGTCAAACTAAGCAACTACTCTTAGACCAAAAAAAAAAAAAAATTCAAGGAAGAATTAAACGAGCAACAGTATAGCTCTATAAGCAGCAAAAATGTTACGCTGGGTCTTTTATCTTGGGGCTTCTATGGGCCCAGTGGGTATCCCAGGGGCCTCACGGAATTGATCTCAGGTGAACAAAAATATGGCTCAAGTATTTTATATGACTGTCTAGTCCGCGATACATTCTCCATGAATCTAGCCCACCCTTAGGGCTATCCCGTGTTCAGCCTGAGCCTTTCTGGAAATTTGTCTCCACTGTGTCCAATGTACAGAGAGGAGCAAGCCCACCCACCAGTGCAGCGAAAAGTTGGCCCCTGCCCGCTGGAAGTCCACCTGAGAGAGGGTGGTCCGAGAGGAACCCATACCTGCGTCCTCTACCCACATCGAATTCCCCCCGGGGCCAACTGTTCTGGAAGGCCCCTAAACCAGCTGCGGAGCCACTTGGCTCTGAAGTGTTTGGGGCGCTCTGACATAATTTTGTTGTGTCTGCCCAGAAATCCTGATGCAGGCGGTCGGGGGTGGGGGTCCCGGGGATCTGTAATTGACAAAGGCTCAGTGGGTTTTGGGACCTGGCACTCCCGAGATGACGACCTTTCCGGAATTGCCAGTCTCTCTCCTCTTCCGGAGGAATCTGGAAAACTTCCTCCAGAGTGTGGCATTGTTTCAATAGTGACACATGTCATCGAAGCAGGGCTCTGGAGGCAGATGGCAGATTTCCTCCTGGCTCTGCCGCCAAACCTGCTGAGCCACAGCTTCTTCATCTGTGAAAAGAACATGATAATCTTCGTACCCGCCTCTCAAGCTTGTTGTGAAGATTATTTAATGTAATAATTTAATTACATTTATATTTACATTTAATCATAATTATTTAATATAGGTAAAGCCCAAAGCCCTTATTATTATTTTTGAGACAGAGTCTCGCTCTGTTGCCCAGGCTGGAGTGCAGTGGTGTGATCTCTGCTCACGGCAACCTCTGCCTCCCGGTTTCAAGCGATTCTCCTGCCTCAGCCTCCCGAGTAGCTGGGACTACAGGTGCACACGTGCCACCACACCCAGCTAATTTTTGTGTTTTTGGTAGAGATGGGGTTTCACCATGTTAGCCAGGCTGGTCTCGAACTCCTGACCTCAAGTGATCCGCTAGAATAGGGTTTTCCAAAGTGGGCACCACTGTGGTACTCAGATGCTTCTAGTAGTCCAGGGACCAAAGCTGGTGTATTAGGCTATTCTTGCATTGCTATAAAGAAATACCTGAGACTGAGTAATTTACAAAAGAGGTTTAATTGGGTCATGGTTTTGCAGGCTGTGCAACCATGGTGGCAGCACCTGCTTGGCTTCTGGGAAGGCCTCAGGGAGCTTTTATTCCTGGCTGAAGGTGAAGTGGGAGCAGACATGTCACGTGGTCAGAGCAGGCGCAAGAGAGAGAGAGTAGTGGTTGTGAGGGGCACCACATACTTAACCAGATCTCTTGAGAACTCACTTACTATCACAAGGACAGCACCAAGCCATGAGGGATCCGCCCCCGTGTCCCAAACATCTCCCACCAGGCCTCACCTCCAACACTGGGGTTTACAGTTCAACATGAGATTTGGCCGGGATATATATTCAAATTATGTCAGTTGGTCATTAGGTCTACCGGCCACACCATTCCTGCTGATCCTATCCGTGGTGGGTCAGCTGACTTGAGCCCTCAGTGGTCTGGCCATTCTGTTTCTTGCTGAAGCCAATTAAATGCAGGTGAATTTGCCAGACTACCGCCCTGTGAGGGTGGGAACTTTGTCTTTTTCACCACTGTATGCCCAGCCCCTAGAATTGTACCTGGAAAACAGTGTGTGCTCAAAAATGCATGTTGAATGAGTGAATAAATGAATGACTGAATGAAATTGGCCTCCTGAATTATTCACCCAACTCCTGACAGCTTGATTAATGAAGTAAGCTGATAAAGAAGTTTCCAGAGGCTGAGGGCAGTGGCTCACACCAGTAATCCCAGCACTTTGGGAGGCCGAGGCGGGAGAATCACCTGAGGTCAGGAGTTCAACCATCCTGGCCAACATCGTGAAACCCCGTCTCTATTAAAAATACAAAAAATTAGCCAGGTGTGGTGGTGCGCGCTTGTAATTCCAGCTACTTGGGAGGCTGAGGCAGGAGAATCGCTTGGACTCGAGAGGAGGAGTTTGCAGTGAGCCGAGATTGTGCCATTGCACTCTAGCCTGGGCAACAAGAGCGAAACTCCATCTCAAAACAAACAAACAAACAGAAGTTTCTGGAAAGGTAAGGCCTGAACTAAAGCCCTGCCTGGAAAGATGCTTTATTGACTGGCTGATGAATAAGAAAGACCCCTCCCAACCCTGCCCCTTGCTGCATGGAGCAAATTGTCAGGGGCCAGATGCCTAGGCTTCATGGTGCTGTGCCAGGAGGTCGTAGAGGGCCAGCTGCCCCTACCTAACTCTTCTATCTCTGCTCCCTGATTATCAATACTCCTCTGGCACATCCAACAGGGCTCCTAGGTTGTTAAGTGGACTCAAGGCCCGGCCAGCCTCAGGCTGCAGAGTGGCTTCTGTCTGAAGTTCCATCAAAGAGAGAAGAGCAACATGTCAGAAACACGATGAAAAGCTCCTGGGAAGCAGGGTCTGACTTTCAAAAGGTCATCTACAGCCCACATTGAGAGTACCTGCTGTTCTCAAAGGACAGGGCTCTAAACAGAGACTGCAGCTATTTCTTTCTCTGACATTCAACACAGTGACTAGAACCAGGCAAAGTCACCCAGAGGACCATGGCAGCCCATCCTGGAGTTGAGAGGGCTGGATGATGGGGCCCTGGGGGAGAGACAGCACCGTCTTGGGCTGTTATAGTCAGTATCTGCCACATGTCCTAACAGGGCTGGAGGAAGGGTCCTGATATGTTTTGGCTGTGTCCCCACCCAAATCTCATCTTGAATTGTAGCTCCCACAATTCCCACGTGTTGGGAGTGACCCAGTGGGAGGTAATTGAATCATGGGGGCAGGTCTTTCCCATGCTATTCATGTGATAGTGAATAAGTCTCATGAGATCTGATGGTTTTATAAAGGGCAGTTTCCCTGCACAAACTCTCTTCCCTTGTCTGCTGCCATGTGAGACGTGCCTTTCACTTTCTGCCATGATTGTGAGGCCTCCCCAGCCACGTGGAACTGTGAGTCCATCAAATCTCTTTCTCTTGTAAATTGCCTAGTCTTGGGTATGTCAGGTATGTCTTTTATTTTTACTTATTTATTTTGAGACAGAGTCTCACTCTGTTGCCCGGGCTGGAGTGCAGTGGTGCTATTTTGCCTCATTGCAGCCTCTGCCTCCCTGGTTCAAGCGATTCTCCTGCCTCGGCATCCCAAGTAGCTGGGATTATAGGTGCCTGCCACCATGCCTGGCTAATTTTTGCATTTTTAGTAGAGATGGGGGTTTCGCCATGTTGGCCAGGCTGGTCTCAAACTCCTGACCTCAAGTAATCTGCCTGCCTCAACCTCCCAAGATGCTGGGATTACAGGCGTGAGCCACCGTGACCGGCCTGGGTATGTGTTTATCAGCAGTGTGAAAATGGATTAATACAAGTGCCCTGCCTGTCTTGAGAGACAGTAGAAAGACACTGTCCTGGGAGTCCAAGGCAGGGCCTGTCCCCATAGGGAGCACAGGGTGAGCAGGAAGGAACCAATCTTCAGGGGGAACTTTCCAGAGCTGTGGATTGTTGGACTGACTGCTCCCTTGACTGAAGGAAGGTTTGAAGAAGGCCTTCCAGCCCGAGGTGTGTCCTGAGTCAGGCCCTGGGGATTATAGCAAGAACCAGCAAGCCCTTTCATCAGAGGCCCACTCTCTGGGCATGTCACAGCTGCGCCCAGGAGGGCTCCCTCTCTCTCCTCCAGTGGGAACACAGCAGGGCCAGTAGGGCCTCCGGACTGGGCCCATCTTCCTCAAGCTCTGAGTTTGTCGATTTCCCCAGGCCCTGACTGTCCCCCTGAGCCTTTGCCCAGGAGCTCCTTCGCCCACAAAGCCTTCTCACCCTGCCTTCTTGTTGCAGATTAAAGGGCACCTCCACTGTAATTAGATCCTTTTTCAAACAAAAGAACTATACATAACGTCTTTGAAATAACTGGGGAAATTTGAATATGAACTGGGCATTGGATTATCAAAGAAATATGATGACGTACGTTTGGCGTGATAAAGGTATGCTATGTAGGAAATTATCTTTGTTTTTTTTTTTTTTTTTTTTGAGATGAAGTCTCACTCTTATCCCCCAGGCTGGAGTGCAATGGCGTGATCTCGGCTCACTGCAACCCCCGCCTCCTGAGTTCAAGTGATTCTCCTGCCTCAGCCTCCCAAGTAGCTGGGATTATAGGCATGTGCCACCACGTCTGGCTAATTTTTGTATTTTTAGTAGAGACGGGGTTTCACCATGTTGGCCAGGCTGGCCTCAAACTCCTGACCTCAGGCGATCTGCCCGCCTCGGCCTCCCAAAGCGCTGGGATTACAGGCGTGAGCCACCGTGCCCAGCTATCCTTGTTTTTAAAAGGAGGCTGGGTGTGGTGGCTCAGGTCTGTAACCCCAGCACTTTGGGAGGCCGAGGCGGGCGGATCACAAAATCAGGAGATTAAGACCATCCTGGCCAACATGGTGAAACCCTGTCTCTACTAAAAATACAAAAATTAGTCAGGCGTGGTGGTACACTCCTGTAATCCTAGCTTCTTGGGAGACTGAGGCCGAAGAATCCCTTGAACTCGGGAGGTAGAGGTTGCAGTGAGCCAAAATTGCGCCACTGCATTCTAGCCTGGTGACAGAGTGAGACTATGTCTCAAAAAAAAAAAAAGGAACACTGAGGTATTTGGGTGTGAACTTCTACAGTGTCTGAAGTTTACTTTAAAATCCTTCAGAAGGAAGTTAGAAATAAATCTAGCAAGATGCTAATAACTGTTAAGCCTGGGTGGTGAGCATGTAAGGCTTTCTGTATGTTTGGAAATTTATATAACATAATGTAGGAAGAACAAAGGTCACCACCTTTGAGAGGCCTTCCCTAATTCCCCAGAACTGGGTTGGGTGTCCCTCTCATGGGTGACCGTAGTTCCTGTCCTGGCCCGACATCAGTCACCGGGGCACTTACAATTCTGAATTCAACTGCCTGCCTTTTAAAATTAGGTTAAGACCCTTGGGGGGTACCCCCAGAGAGTCTGACAGAGAGTAGATGCTAATACAGGAATGCTGGAAAGAAGGAAGGAGGAAGAGGGAGGAGGGAGGGAGGCTGCAGCCCCCAGCTCCCATCTCAGAACCAGGCACACAGCAAGTCCTCAACTCTTGTTTATTAGGCTGAATTTTCTTTTCTTTTCTTTTCTTTTTTGAAACAGAGTCTTGCTCTGTCACCCAGGCTGGAGTGCAGTGGTGCAATCTTGGCTCCCTGCAACTTCCGCCTCCAGGGTTCAAGTAATTCTTGTGCCTCAGCCTCCTGTGCAGCTGGGAATACAGGCATCCACCACCACGCCTGGCTAATTTTTTTTATCTTATTTTTTAGTAGAGACAGGGTTTTGCCATGTAGGCCAGGCTGGTCTCAAACTCCTGACCTCAAGTGATCCGCCCACCTCAGCCTCCCAAAGTGTTGGGAATACAGGCATGAGCCAGTGCGCCTGGTCTAGGCTGAATTTTCTAGGAGGAAGCCAGCTCTCCTGTCTTCCTTTTCCTTGAGGGCTCTATCAGTGTCATAGTCAGAAGATAGGCTGGGTTTTGTGGCTGCCTTCATTTTCTGTGTCCCAAGCCCACCCTCAGCCAAAGTGCTGTTGGAAATTGAGGCTAAATATTTATGCCCACCACACAGAAATGTGTACATGAATGTTTTTTGTTTGTTTGTTTGTTTGTTTTGAGACAGAGTCTCGCTCTGTCGCCCAGGCTGGAGTGCAGTGGCGCAATTTCGGCTCGCTGCAACCTCTGCCTCCCGGGTTCAAGCGATTCTTCTGCCTCAGCCTCCCGAATAGCTGGGACTACAGGTGTGCGCCACCATGACTGGCTAATTCATGAATGTTTTTAGCAGCAGTATTCATGATAGCAAAAAAGGCCAAACAACCCAAATGTCCACCAACCGATGAATGGATAAAATGTGGTGTATCCATACAACGAAATATTATCTGGCAATAAAAGGGAACAAAGTTCTGATGGATGCCACAACAGGGATGAACCTCAAAAACATTACGCTGAGTGGAAGAAGCCAGTCACGAAGGGTCATATATTGTGATTGCATTTATATGGAAGGTCCAGTGTAGGCAAATCCACAGAGGCAGAAGACCGATATGTAGTTTCCTAGGACTATGAGGGTTAGAGGAAGACAGAGTTTTGCTCTGTCACCCAGGCTGGAGTGCAGTGGTGTGATCATGGCTTGCTGTAGCCTTGACCTCCTGGGCTCAAGCAATCCTCACGTTAGCCTCCTGAATAGCTGGGACTGCAGGCGCACCCTGCTACACCTGGCTAATTTTTGTATTTTTTATTTTAGTAGAGATGGGTTCTTGCCATGTTGCCCCGGCTGGTCTAGAACTCCTGGGCTCAAGTGATCCTCCTACCTCTGCCCCCAAAGTGCTAGGATTATAGGTGTGAGCTACTGCACCCAGCCAGTAGGGGTTTTTTTTGGGGGGATGACAAAAATGTTCTAAAATTGATTGTAGTGTTGGTTGCAGGACTCTGGATATACCAAAAACCTCTGAATCGTCACTTTAAAAGCATGAATTTCATGGTATGTGAATTATATCTCAATCAAGCTGTTATTAAAAAAAATATATATATATAGCCATTATCCAGCCTGTGCTGCAGGGTGATAAGGCAGAAAGAGATGGATGTGGGGTTGGCTGTCTTCCCAATTTAAAATAGAACAACAAAAGATGAGCTGGGGATGTGGGGTGAGTATGTAACAGGGCCTATAAATAAGATCTTGGTTTGTAGCTGTCAGATGCAAGGTGCTGATGAGGGCTGCTTATCTGTGACCTTGCAAGGAGCAAAGTTTGATCTCAATCTATTCACTAAACAACCAAGTGTGATGCTGTGGAGATGGGAAAGAAGAAAACTCCTCCTGTGATGCCAGAAAGATATAATTAAAAATATAAATCACACTTTCCAGGCTTGGAAGACATTTATCATGTAGCTTTCCAGAGGCATTGCACAGACAAGGCAGTTTGAATAATTCCATGAATTACCTTGGAAAAGAGAAGGAGGGGGCACCTCCAGAGTAGTGGGCATGGTGGAGAGGGGGAAGGAAGGAAGGAAAGAGGACAGATCAGTAGCAATGAGGGGGAAGGAGGTATTGTTGTGGATTCCCAGCCTGGTGGTCCAGGCCAGGACATGCGTGGTGAGCACGCACAGCATTAGACATTTTCTTAATCAGTTGTCATAAGAATGCGAGCTTCAGGAGGGCAGAGATTTTTGTTTGTTTTGTTCATTGCTGCATCCCCATGGCTGGTGTGCCACAATTTTTTGTGTGTACGTGTTGAGTAAATGAATATTTTAAAATTAGATTTGACTTCCACCTCTGGTGAAGATGGAATAGCAGGGACCAGCCTGAAACAAGTAAAAAACTGGACAAAAGATTTCAGTGAATCAAAAAAAAAAAAAAAAAAAAAAGGAAAAACAAACGAACAGCTGCACAAAATATAAAACAATGGTTTTCAAGACATTGGATGTCAGGCAATGGATATCAAGGACAACAATCTTTGAGAGAAGAGAAATAGACCGGGTGCGGTGGCTCACACCTATAATCCCAGCACTTTGGGAGGCCTAGGTGGGAGGATCACTTGAGGCCAAGAGTTCAGTATCAGCTTGGCCAACATGGGGAAACCCCGTCTCTACTAAAAACACAAAAATTAACCAGGCGTGGTGGCACATGCCTGCAATCCTAGCTACTTGGGAGGCTGAGGCAGGAGAATCACTTGAACTCAGGAGGCGGAGGTTGCAGTGAGCCAAGATTGCGCCACTGCACTCCAAGCTGGGCAACAGAGCAAGACTCCATCTCAAAAACAAACAAACAAACAAACAAATAAAGACTATCCTATGGCTAAGGGAGAGGACCCACAGCTGGAATTCAGACTTTGTGGGGCAAAGAGAAATTACGGCCCACTGGATAATGAAGTTCACTGGGTTGTCCCAGGCCACAGCTGGTCCACAGTTGCTGGACAAACAGAAACTCCCATCTGGGGTGCAAGCAGGTAGAGGTTGGTGGGCACAGAACTATGGCTAAGATTGGCAAGCACAAATCTCCCCACCAGGGTGCAGATGGACTAAAGCTGGAAAGTGAACCACCCTGGGGCCTGTGGGACTCACTGAGAATCTGCCCATGGGGACTGCTGAAACTTGATGGGAAGCTGTCAGTAGGGATACTTCTAAAATTTGGTGAGGGTGAGTACCACTGGTTGTCCCTCATACTCCCCTGGCAACCATGAAATAAGAGCAAGAAATCCGTAGAAGTGCACGAAAGCAAGAAAAGAGAAGCAAGCACCTTTTTACCTACAGTGCATCTCCAGCCCTCTCTACTGACAAAGTTTAGCATCGTGTTCATAGCAAAGGAGAAATTCTTACAGGGTCCAGCTCAGTTATCACAGGCAGGCAAGGAAGGGTAGATTTGAAGCTGAGAGAGAATAGATTGATAGCTGGTACAGACGCAGTCTGACATTCAATAAAAAACAATCAGGCATGCAAAGAAGACAAAATATGACTCATAATGGGGAGAAAAATCAATCGATAGAAATAACCTTTAAAAGTACACAGATGAGGCTGTGTACAGTGGTCCATGCCTGTAATCCCGACACTTTGGGAGGCTGAGATGGGAGGATGGCTTGAGGCCAGGAGTTTGAGACCAGCCTGGGCAACGACGAGATATCGTCTCTACTAAAAATTTAAAAATTAGCTGGGCATTGTGGTATGCACCTGTAGTTCCAGCTACTTGGGAAGCTGAGGTGAGAGGATTGCTTCAGCTAAGGAGTTCTAGGTTGCAGTGAGCTATGCTGGTGCCGCTGTACTCCAGCCTGGGTGATGGAGTGAGACCCTGTCTCTTAAAAAAACAAAACACAGATGATAGAATTAGTAGATAAAAACAAAACAGTTATTATAACAGCTATTACATATCCTATATTCAAGAAGGTAGAGGAAGGATTGAGCATGTTTAATCGAGATACGGAAAATATTTTTTAAAAGATCCAAACTGAAGTTCTAGAAATGAAAAATATAATGCCTGTGGAGGGAAAATGCACTGGATGGGCTAATTCCAGATTAGATATCACAGAAGAAAATGCCAGTAAACTTGAAGACATAACCTTTAAAAATATTCAAAATGAAACAAGAAGGGAAAAAGACTGAAAAAAATGAACTTGGAAATAGTCCCTGGTGGGGGAGAGGGGAAATAAACAGAGCATTCTCTTTCTGTTCCCATATTTCTTAGTGTAGAGATAGGCAAACTTTTACCTAAAGGAACAGATAGTGGGTATTTTAGGCTTGTGGGCCATATGGTTTCTTTCCTTTTTTTTTTTTTTTTTTTTTTTGAGATGGTGTCTCACTCTGCTCCCTGGGCTGGAGTGCAGTGGCACAATCTTGGCTCACTGCAACCTCTGCTTCCCAGGTACAAGCAATTCTCCTGCCTCAGCCTCTCAAGTAGCTGGGACTACAGGTGCTCACCACCACAGGGTTTCACCATGTTTTTCAGGGTGGTCTCAAACTCCCGACCTCAGGTGATCTGCCTGCTTTGGCCTCCCCAAGTGCTGGGATTAAAGGCATGAGCCACTGCGCCCAGCCAGGGCCATATGGTTTATATTGCAACTTCTCAACCCAGCCTATTTAACTCTGCTCAAAAGCAGTCATAGCCAATATATAAGCAAATGGGCGTGACTGTCTTCCAGTAAAACTTTATTTATAAAAACAGGCAGCCAACCCATGGTCTATAGTTTGCCAATTTCTCCCCGAGAGCATCCAGTGGGTACCATAAGTGCTTATTCAGCACCCCCAAAACCCAGAGGGGCTACCTAAGGCTGGTAGATGAGAGCTCACCCCAGGCCCCAGACCTGTCTTCTTCTTCTCTCCATTTAACTGGCATTCTCCATCCAGATTTCATTCCCCCAGGGTCTTGAAGGTTAGTTAGTAATAAGTGAATCTATTTAGCACTTGCAGTATGCTAAAATATGGTTCCCCCGAAAGATATTCACATCCTAATCCCTGGAAACTGGAATGGCTTTTGTTTTTTTTGAGACAGGGTTTCACACCATCATTCAGGCTGGAGTGCAGTGGTGCGATTTCAGCTCACTGCAGCCTCCACTTCCCAGGCCCAAGTGGTCCTCTCACCTCAGTCTCCCAAGAGCTGGGACTACAGGTATGCACCATCACCCCTGGCTAACTTTTTGTATTTTTGTAGAGACAGGGGTTTGCCATGTTGCCTAGGCTGGTCTCGAACTTCTGCGCTCAAGTGATCTACCTGCTTTGGCCTCCCAAAGTGCTGGGATTACAGGCATGAGCTACCGTACTCGCTGACTGTTACTTTATATGGAAAAAGGAGCTGGGTGCAGTGGCTCATGTCTGTAATTCCAGTACTTTGGGAGGCTGAGGCAGGTGGATTGCTTGAGGCCAGGAGTTTGACACCAGCCTGGGCAACATAGTGAGATCCTGTTTCCACAGAAATAAAAGATTAGCCAGGCCAACATGGCAAGTCCCTGTCAAGAAAGAAAAGAAAGAATAAAGAAAAAGAGAGTGTGAGAGAAAGAGAGAAGAGAAAGAGGAAGAAGAAGGAGGAGGAGGAAAGGAAGGAAAGAAGGAAGGAAGGAAGGAGGGAGGGAGGGAGGGAGGAAGGAAGGAAGGAGGGAAGGAAGGAAGGAAGGAAGGAGGGAGGGAGGGAGGGAGGAAGGAAGGAAGGAAGGAAGGAAGGAAGGAAGGAAAGAAGAAAGGAAGGAATCTTTGTAGATGTGATTAAGAATTTTGCACTGAGTGCTTTGGGAGGCCGAGGCGGGCAGATCACCTGAGGTCAGGAGTTTGAGACCAGCCTGGCCAATATGAAACCCCGTCTCTACTAAAAATACAAAAAATTAGCCGGGTGTGGTGGCACGTGCCTGTAATCCCAGCTGCTCAGGAGGCTGAGACAGGAGAATCACTTGAACCCGGGAGGCGGAGGTTGCAGTAAGCTGAGATCGTGTCATTGCACTCCAGCCTGGGCAACAAGAGTGAAACTCTGTCTCAAAAAAAAAAAAAAGAATCTTGCATTGGGGAGATTATGCTAGATTATCCAAGTAGGCTCGCAATGCAATCACAGGTGTTCTTTTTTCTTTTTTTTTTGAGACAGAGTCTCGCTCTGTTGCCCAGGCTGGAGTGCAGTGGCGCAATCTCGGCTCACTGCAAGCTCCGCCTCCTGGGTTCACGCCATTCTCCTGCCTCAGCCTTCCAAGTAGCTGGGACTACAGGCGCCTGCCACCAGGCCGGCTAATTTTTTGTATTTTTAGTAGAGACGGGGTTTCACTGTGTTAGCCAGGATGGTCTCGATCTCCTGACCTCGTGATCCACCCGTCTCGGTCTCCCAAAGTGCTGGGATTACAGGCATGAGCCGCCGCACCCGGCCAATCACAGGTGTTCTTATAAGAGAGAAGCAGAGAGAGGTTTGACACACAGGAGGGGCTATCTGAAGACAGAACAGAGAATGGTTTGAAGATGTTGGCTTTGATGCTTGGAGTGAAGGATGCCAGCAGCCACCAGAAGTTGGAAGAGATAAGGAATCCACTCTCCACTAGAGCCTCTGGAGGGGCACATCCCTGACTACACCTTGACTTCAGTGCAGTGATACTGATTTTGGACTGCTGGTCTCTAGAACTGAGAGAAAAAAATGTATATTTCTTTAAGCCATGTCTTCTGTGCTAATTTGTTGCAGTAGCGCTAGGAAGCTAAAACAGTCAGTCATTGAGTAATTATCTACAGTAATTATCTGCAATCATCAATAAAGTCAAATGACCTTCCCCCATCCTATTTTCAGAGCTAGTTTTTTTTTTTTTTTTTTAGACAGAGTCTCACTCTGTCACCCAGGCTGGTGTACAGTGGCACAATCTCGGCTTACTGCAACCTCCACTTCCCAGGTTCAAGCGATTCTTGTGCCTCAGCCTCCCAAGTAGTTGGGACTATGGGCGCATGCCACCATGCCTAGCTAATTTTTTTGTATTTTTGGTACAGATGGGGTTTCACCATGTTTGCCAGGCTGATCTCGCACTCCTGACCTCAAGTGATCCACCCACCTCAGCCTCTCAAAGTGTAGAGATTACAGATGTGAGCTACTGCGCCTGGTCAGAGCTAGGTTAAAGAGACTTTCTGTACCTCTGCCTTAACACAAAGCAGGCTTCACGGGAATGGGCGGGCAGCCCAGCCAAGGAATCAATGTGCTGATGTGGGAATCAGGAGATTTGGGTTCAAGTCCCGTTCTGCCTTCCTCACTGGGTGATCCTAGGCCTTTGGTTTCCCCAGCTGTGAAACTCCCACATGGGGTAGAAGAGGAGGCTTCCCTCCTCCTGCAAATGCTGTTAAGCTTAAAGGGAATGCTGCGCAAACATGGTCTATCATTACCTTTGGGGCTGTGGGGCTCTAAGATTCTACCTGCTGACAGCCGCCCAGCTCTGAGTTTTTAGAATAACAATAATGATAACAGGAGCGGCTAACCTTTACTGCGTGCCAGGTGCTGTGTTAAGCAGTTGACTTGTGTCCTTCTCCAAAGACAGCATGGAAATAGGCTAGTGGAGTTTGCACTTAAAATCAGCAAGACCTGAGCTGGAGGCTCAGATCTGCCACAATTAGCTGTGTGACCTTGGACAAGTGACTCAACCTCTCTGAGCATCATAAGCCTCATTTACAAAATGGTGCTACCTTTGCCTATCTTCCTGGGATGTTGTGAGGATCAGGTTTACCTTGAGCAAAATGCCTGGCACAGTTCTCTTGCTACCATTTGTTCTTTGTGACTAGGATTCCTGAACACACGTGTTCACAAATGGGGGGTGTGCTGTTGTCTCTCGGTAGAAAACCATCTAAGTGCTACCACATCCATTCAAAAGGTAACAGTATGGGCCCAGTGCGGTGGCTCACGCCTGTAATCCCAGCACTATGGGAGGCTAAGGTGGGTGGATCACTTGAGGTTATGAGTTCAAGACCAGCCTGGCCAACATGGTGAAACCCCATCTCTACTAAAAATACAAAAATTAGGCCAGGTGTGGTGGCTCATGCCTGTAATCCCAGCAGTTTGGGAGGCTGAGGCAGGAGAATCACTTGAGGTCAGGAGTTTGAGACCAGCCTGGCCAACATGGTGAAACCCCGTCTCTACTAAACATACAAAAATTAGCCAGGCATGATGGCGGGTGCCTGTAATCCCAGCTACTCGGGAGACTGAGGCACGAGAATCACTTGAACCCGGAAGGTGGAGTTGCAGTGAGCCAAGATTGCACCACTGCATTCCAGCCTGGGCGACAGAGTGAGACTCTGTCCCAAAAAAAAAAAAAAAAAAAAAAAAAAACAAGGGCACCACTACCATCCCCACCCCTGCCCCACTGCTCCCGAGGAACTATAGAATATTTCTTCTAAGACGGCACCTAGACTCCCACATCCATGGTAATTTTCATGCTGAGGGCTGAGCGACTAATTTTCCCACCTAAAATTGATTCTTCCCTCTTTTGTTATTATGGTCTGGAGAAAGGACATAATAAAAACCCTTTGAGTCTGGCAAAGAAAACAACATGAAATGTGATTTAACATTGGAAGTAATCGTTGTGTCAACAATTCTAAAGAAAATAAACAAATCAAGGAGTAGCTTTTAGAGCTAGTCTGAAGTCATGCCAGAAATACCTGAGTTCGAGAGAGAAGGCTCCACGCAACAATTTGTTTCTGTCCCTGCAATGCTGCTCAGCCTGGACTTTCTGTGCTGGTTAAAAGCCCTTCCAACTCCCTGACCCACTGGTCCTAGCCCCACAGGTGTCCTCAATATTGATCTCACTCTCGACTCCATCCAACCACCCAGTCCTGTGGATTTCATGCCTCTCACAGCTGTGGGATATTCCCCTCGGCCTCCCTCCTGGGGCGGTTGCATAGCCGGTTCTCTAGTCTCGCTGTGTCCAGGCCTGACCGGGCAGAGCAACCCCCCAAGCCAGCTGCCATGAGCTCTTTCTGATCACGGTGATGAAAAGATTGTAATGGTGACTGCCAGTTATGTACCCAGAACCTACTGAGTGTCTACCATATTGCTTAGGTTCTTTCATTTAATTTCCAAAAGCCTACAAGGTAGCTTCTGTGGGTCCCACTTTACTGATGAGGCAAATTGCCCAAGGTTGGTCAAGGTCACTGAGCTGGTAAACAGTGAAACGCATTTGAACTCAGGACCGTGGGATTCTGAAGTTTGTGTTCTTTTCACTTCACTGGTTTCCTTCACTGGCTTCCCACCGCCCAACAGCTGAGTTTCTGAAACTGTGCCCTGGGGACATCACCATATAAGATGTTAACGATAAGTTTTCTTTTTCTTTGTTTTGGAGACAGGGTCTCTGTCACCCAGGCTGGAGTCCAGTGTCACGATCACAGCTCACTCACTGCAGCCTCAACCTCCTGGACTCAAACAATCCTCCCACCTCAGCCTCCCGAGTAACTGGGACTACAAGAGTGCACCACCACACCCGACTGATTTATTTTTATTTTTTGTAGAGATGGAGTTTTGCTTGTTGCTCAGGCTGGTCTCAAACTCTCGGGCTAAAGTGATCCTCCTGCCTGAGTCTCTCAAAGTGCTGGGATTACAGGCATTAGCCACTGTACCTGGCCATAAATTTTCCTTAAACAACAAAGTATGTGGTGGAGGGCACGGGAGGCCTGTGGTTCAATCCATTTGGGACTGGCTCCCTGTGTTGCCCCCTCTTGGAGAATTTCTGGCATATTACTATAGTAAAGGCTTTGATGCGTCTGCAATTAAAGAACAAAACCAAAACCCTTTAACCCCGAGTTTCCCAAGGGCACTTTACCATGGAAGCCTTTTGCACAGCGCGTCTGTCAGTCTGAAGGGCTGGTGTTCCTCGGCACACAGTCTAGGAACTGCTGGGCTTCTGGCTCAAGTTGCAGGCCCTTGGCCCAGTTGGTTCACAGGCCCCTGTGCTGCTTCTCTGGTTTCACCTCCTCTTGTGCCCTGGGTCAAAATTCTGTTCAGGCTACGGCTCACTGCTCACAGTTCCTCCAGCCAGAGAGGGTATTCATGCCTCCATGAGGGTCTTCCTCTGCCTGGCATTCTGTTTCCGCCCTCCCTCCTCTATGTGCTTTCAGGAATGTACTAGCTGGAATGTCCCCTGCTCAGAAGCATTTTCCCAAGCCTTTTTTTTTGAGACGGAATCTCGCTCTGTCGCCCAGGCTTGAGTGCAGTGGCACAGTCTTGGCTCACTGCAACCTCCACCTCCCAGATTGAAGTGATTCTCATTCTTCAGCCTCCCAAGTAGCTGGGACTACAGGCGCACTCTACCAAGCCTGGCAAATTTTTTTTTTTTTTTTTAATTATAGTAGTGATGGTGTTTCACCATGTTGGCCAGGCTGGTCTTGAACTCCTGGCCTCAAGTGATCCTCCTGCCTTGGCCTCCCAAAGTGCTGGGATTACAGATGTGAACCACCACACCTGGCCTGCATTTTCCCAAGCCTTCTAACCAGAGATAATCACCTCCCCCATGATTGCACCATCCCTGTACCTAGCGCTTACTTTTAGTACAGCTTGTCTCTCTGTGTATATTGAATAATATTTATTTTCATGTGGCTGTCTTCTATTGTAGACCATGAACTTCTTTTTTTTTTTTTTGAGACAGAGTCTCGCTCTGTTGCCCAGGCTGGAGTGCAATGGCACGATCTCAGCTATCAGCTCACTGCAACCTCCAACACCGGGGTTCAAGCAATTCTCCCTGCCTCAGCCTCCCAAGTAGCTGGGATTACAGGTGCACGCCACCATGCCCAGCTAATTTCTTGTATTTTTAATAGAGATGGGGTTTTGCCATGTTGGCCAGGCTGGTCTAGAACTCCTCAACTCAGGTGATCCACCCACCTCGGCCTCCCAAAGTACTGGGATTACAGGCATGAGCCACCATGCCCAGCTGACCATGAACTTCTTAAAGGGCAGACTGTCTTCTTTATTTCAGAATCTTCAACACCAAGCACAGGGGCCTGATACGCAACAGATATTTACCAGCTCAACTTCCTATTGTATTTTAGTGTATTTTCTTAATATATATATATTTGTCTATAATTCATGACAGGTGCATTGGCTTGTGCCTATAATCCCAGCACGTTGGGAGTCTGAGGCCAGACCATCGCTTGAGGCCAGGAATTTGAGACTAGCCTGGGTAACATAGTGAGACCTCATCTCTCTATAAAAAAAAAATTAAATTATCCAGATGTGGTGGTGCATGTCTACAGTCCCAGCTACTCAGGAGGCTGAGGCTGAGGCAGGAGGATCACTTGAGCCCAAGAGTTTGAGGCTGCAGTGAGCTATGAGCTCCCAGGCTGGAGTGCTATGCTACTGCACTCCAGTCTGGGTGACAGAGGGAGACCCTGTCTCTAAAAAAGAAAAAAAAAAAAAAGTAATTCATGCCCATTGTGGGATGTTAAAAAAATAATAAGAAAAATCCATAATCCTGGAGGGATCAGGCAAATGATTTTCCTCCTGGTGTTAACATAAGAACTGGCCAGGCACTGTGTTACATGCCCGTAATCCCAGCACTTTGGGAGGCCGAGCCAGGAGGATCACTTGAAGCCAGGAGTTCAAGACCAGCCTGGGCAACATGGCAAAACCCAGTCTGTACTAAAATATACAAAAATTAGCCAGGTGTGGTGGTACATGCCTGTAATCTCAGCTACTCGGGAGGCTGAGGCATGAGAATCGCTTGAACCCAGGAGGCAGAGGTTGCAGTCAGCTAAGATCATGCCACTGCACTCCAGCCTGGGCGACAGAATGAGATCTTGTCTCAAAAAAAAAAAAAAAGAAAAAGAAAAAAAGAATTACTTGGGTGAGCTTGTTAAAAATAGAGATGCTTGCACTGCACCTGGGCCACCCAGCTGCTGTCTCAGTGTGTGTGTGTGTGTGTGTGTCTGTGTGTGTGTGTGTATACATGTGTGCATACATGTGTCTAATGAAATTCCAGCTGATTCTAAAACTCATCCATCCCTGTACCTAGCACTTACTTTTAGTACAACATCATCCATCATTAAGGGTCTGGTGATTCAAATATTTTTGTACTACAAACAAAGTTGTGATAAATATCTTTGTACATAACTGTTTGTCTCTGGGTCTATTTATTGCCTTAGAATAGATTCCTAGAAGTGGAATTACTGAGCCAAAGGGTGGGCAGGTTTTTAAGGCTCCTGGGACAAATCATCAATTACTCTGCAGAAAGATCGTGCCACTTCCTTCTCCCACCGGAGCCTCCGAGGGTGCTTGTCTCATCAAACCCCCACAATTATGGCCACTTTTGACAAGAAAGAATACGAGAATAGTTGCTATTAAATGTGAAAGAAAAATTGCCTAGCTGGGTGGTTTTTAAAGAGAGGCATTTAGCAAGCTTTTGAAGCCTAATTACTGTTTAATCATCCTAGGAACACACAGGCTCATTATTTTCTTTTTGCAGAGACTGAGAATTGCAATGCATGGTTGGTAATTTTGCCAACGCTGTAAACACCCATCACTTCATTTTCCTAGAAAAGCTTTGCTCTCTCTATGTGTGAAGGATGAAGCCTGTGCGTTTCGTTCTCCCCAGACACTCAGCTAACGGGCAGGTCCTCTCAGCTGACAGCATCTCACCCGAGATACTTACACCTACAGTGTGGGCAGGGGACTGGCCGCCCACCGCGCAGAATGTTGCCCGAAGCTCAATGTTCTTAGCTGTCATATTTCATGTTTTCACCCTTTCCTCCTCCATCCATCTCTGGCAAGCAAGGGCACCCCGGCAGAGTTTCTTGAAGTTTGTCTGGACAGCTCATTCCTGCCTTAGAATGGAAAAGGCCGCCGGGCGCGGTGGCTCACGCTTGTAATCCCAGCACTTTGGGAGGCCGAAGGGGGCGGATCACGAGGTCAGGAGATACAGACCATCCTGGCTAACATGGTGAAACCCTGTCTCTGCTAAAAATACAAAAAATTAGCTGGGTGTGGTGGCGGGCGCCTGTAGTCCCAGCTACTCGGGAGGCTGAGGCAGGAGAATGGCGTGAACCCGGGAGGCGGAGCTTGCAGTGAGCTGAGATTACACCACTGCACTCCAGCCTGGGCGAGAGTGTGAGACTCCATCTCAAAAAAAAAAAAAAAAAAAAAAGAATGGAAAAGGCCATTATTCCCTCCCCTGTGCTCCAGGATCTACAATGTAGCTGGGAAAGAGAAGTTTCTAGGAGGCAAGAGTGCCATGAGGAGGACAATGTTCATTCAAATGTTCAATATGCTCGTCTTCTGACCCACAGCTACTGTTCTGGAAATCGATCCTAGAGAATACTTAGACATGTGCATAATGCTATTTGAAAGGATTTTCCCTACTGTTAGAAAACAAACAAAAACCTATTAACAGGCAACTGGTTAAATAAATGAGGGTCCTTCCATATTGTGGGATACCAGGCAGTTAAAAATAATGAGGCAAAATACCCAAAACAATAAGACAGACCTGTATAGACAATAAGTAAATATCTGCTGTTAAATTAGAATAGCAGGCGAAGGAAAAATATCCCTGTACAAAACAATCCTGTTTATGTAAAAGGAAATAATTTATTCAATCAATATTCAGTGAGGACCTACTACATGCCAGATATTGTGGATAAAAAGGCAAGCCACACAGAGCCCCTGCCCCTCTGGAACACACATAGCCAGGGTGGATAAATAAATAGAAAAAAGACTGAGGCTGGGCGCAGTGGCTCACGCCTGTAATCCCATGACTTTGGGAGGCCGAGGCGGGTGGATCACCTGAGGTCAGGAGTTCGAGACTAGCCTGGACAACATGGTGAAACCCCGTCACTACTAAAAATACAAAAAATTAGCCGGGCGTGGTGGTGGGCGCCTGTAATTCCAGCTATTCAGGAGACTGAGGCAGGAGAACAGCTTGAACCTGAGAGGTGGAGATTGCAGTGAGCCGAGACCATGCCGTTGCACTCCAGCCTGGGTAACATAGTGAAACTCTCTCTAAAAAAAAAAAAAAAAAAAAAAAAGAAAGGAAACACACACACACACACCACACCAACCACACACACACACACACACACAAACACACACACAGAAACTCACCATTCAACATTCCTTTGATTCCTGAAGAGCTTTGGTATTAGTTTCCCGTGAAAGGTCTGGACAGTCTTGGAGGGGCCATGCTTAGTAGTGGTTCTTGGCCCTGGCTAAACATTAGAATCACCTGGGCAGCTTTAAAAAGCTCCCAGTGTCCAAATTCACCCCAGACCAATTAAATGAGAATGTTTGAGGATGGGACCCAGGCATCAGCTTTTTAAAGATCTCCAGGTGATTCTAATATGCAGCTAAAATTTGTAAACCTGTGCTCCAAGTTGTTGGATAGCAGGGGGAAGTGGGCTAGTTGTGAAACCTCTGTCAACCAGCTGTGTGATCATGGGCAAATTGCTTGACCTCTCTGAACTTTATTTTCCCTGCTCTAAAATGGGATCATACCTTCTTCACATGATTGAATGAGGCTTATTGAGAACATTATCTGAAAGAGCTCAGTCAATTGCAAAGCATGATATAAATATAAGATGATATTTTATTTTCTGACTGGGTTATCAGCTCAGAAGTAATAGGTGGAGCTGGGGGTCAGGCAGAGCAATGTTGAGTTAATGGTTAACAGAGAGAAAAGAAAAGAAGCTGATTGGCTGGAATAGGAAGGGCAGAGAGAAGGTCAAAGGGCCCCCTAAACCATTTGCACTAAGGCAGGATCTACCCCTGCAGGATTCCAGGGTGACGCTAAGGCCCGAGGTTACATCTTCATCTTATTCCTAAAGCTCTGTTATTTTCTGTCTTTTTTTTTTTTTTTTTTTTTTTTGAGACAGCGTCTCGTTCTGTTGCCCAGGCTGGAGTGCAGTGGCGCAATCTTAGCTTGTTGCAATCTCCGCCTCCTGGGTTCAAGCTATTCTTGTGCCTCAGCCTTCTGAGTCGCTGGAATTACAGGCACCACCATGCTCAACTAATTTTTGTAATTTTAGTAGAGACGGGGTTTCACCATGTTGGCCAGGCTGGTCTTGAACTCCTGGCCTCAAGCGATCCACCTGCCTTGGCCTCCCAAAGTGCTGAGATTACAGACATGAGCCACTAAGCCGGGCCAAGCTCTGTTATTTTCTCACCGGGTACTGCCAGTACGAAGAACCAGAGGTGGCAACTGCCTGGGTGAGAGGTCTGACCAGATGGGAAGGAGCTGAAGAGATTCTTCAGGCTCTGCTGGGAAGCTTTCAGCCAGACAGGTCCCTTCCCTGGAGTCACCCTCACCCGCAACTTAAAGAATGGGAAATTCTCCTGGGCTTGTACACATGGGCCCGTCAGGCCAGGCTGCTGGCCCTGGAGACTTTGTGAGGGGCTAAGCCTGCCCTGGTGAGGAGGCCAAGGGGGCTGTGAGCCTGGGCTTTCCCTGCCCTTCCTTAAGAAAGACCATCACCCTCCCACCCTCACAGTAAGGAGGTCAACACACAATTATGCAGCAGCAAGCAGAGTGGAAATGCTTCTGCCTGACTCAGTCTACCTCCAGCTGAGTGCCCTCAACTCTTCTACTCAGACTTTCCCTTTCAACCCACCAACCCTTCGTCCTTCCATAGCGTGCTCAGTAATGGATGTTGAGTGACTGAGAAAGTCCTAACTTGCAATGAGCTCCATTCACTGATAGATCTTGACATTTCATGATGACAGTTTTTTTTTTTTGAGACAGGGTCTCATTCTGTCACCCAGGTTGGAGTGCAGTGACACGATCTTGGCTCACTGCAACCTCCACCTCCCAGGCTCAAGTGATACTCCCACCTCAGCCTCCCAAGTAGCTGGGACCACAGGCACTTACCACCATGCCCAGCTAATTTTTGTATTTTTCGTAGAGACAAAGTTTTGCCATGTTGCCCAGGCTAGTCTCAAACTCCTGAGCTCAAGCAATCCACCCACCTCGGCCTCCCAAAGTGCTGGGATTACAGGTGTAAGCCACCTTTTTTTTTCTTAAAAAAAAAAAAAAAATCTTTTGCTGGGCACGGTGGCTCACGCCTGTAATCCCAGCACTTTGGGAGGCCGAGGCGGGTGAATCACTTGAAGTCGGGAGTTCAAGACCAGCCTGGCCAACATGGTGGAACCTCGTCTCTACTAAAAATACAAAAATTAGCCAGGCTTGGTAGCTCAAGCCCGTAATCCTAGCTACTCGGGAGGCTGAGGCAGGGGAACCATTTGAACCCGGGAGGCGGAGGCTGCAGAGAGCCGAAATCGCGTCACTGCACTCCAGCCTGTGTGACAGTGCGAGACTCCTTCTCAAAAAAAAAAAAAAAGAAAAAAAATTATCTTTTTTTTGAGACAGGGTCTTGAACTCCTGGGCTCAGTGATTGTCCTGCCTCAGCCCCAAGCATCTGGGATTACAGGCAAATGCCAGCACACCCGGCCCTTTCTTTTTTTAAACAGGTGTCTGATTTCCCACCTGCATTCCTTCCACAGCCCAGAGAGGTAGGACGTCATCTCTTCAGTTTTCTATCTACTCACAGGTTTGATCTTTAACCTCTCAAGAACAGTAAGCCAGAGAAACAGAGATAAGCGTTGAGTTGGGATTCAAGTTTACTTCAGCTGTTGCTGCCTGAGCCACACATCCTAGGGCTCCTTCTTAAGTAGTTCCTTGCAACTTAAAGTGTATCCAAAAGTGACACTCCCTTCTTTTTTTTGTGACTGAGTCTTGCTCTGTTGCCCAGGCTGGAGTGCAGTGGTGTGATCTCGGCTCACTGCAACCTCCGCCTCCTGGGTTCAAGCGATTCTCATGCCTCAGCCTCTTGAGTAGCTGGGATTACAGGTGCCCACCACCACACTCTGCTAATTTTGTATTTTTAGTATAGATGGGGTTTTACCATGTTGGCCAGGCTGGTCTCCAACTCCTGACCTTAGGTAATCCGCCCGCCTCATCCTCCCAAAGTGTTGGGATCACAGGCATGAGCCACTGTGCCCACCTCCTTTTTTTAATTTTGAAAATTTCAAGCTTTCAGAAAAGTTACAAGAAATAGTACAATGAGCACTTGTATATCCTTCACCTAGATTCATTTGTTGCTAGCATTTTGCCCATTTGCTTTATCTCTCCTCCTCTGTGTTTGTACACACACACACACACACACATACACACAAACATTTTTTAAAAATTATTTTAATTTTTGGCCGGGTGTGGTGGCTCATGGCTATAATTCCAACACTTTGGGAGCCCGAGGTAGGCAGATCACTTGAGGCCAGGAGTTCGAGACCAGCCTGAGCAGCCTGGGCAAAACCCTGTCTCTATAAAAAATACAAAAAGTAGCCGGGCGTGGTGGTATGTGCCTGTGGTCCCGCTACTCAGGAGGCTGAGGTGGGAGGATCACTTGAGCCAGGGAGGTTGAAATTGCAGTGAGCCAAGATCTCACCACTGTGCTCCAGCCTGGGCAACAGAGTGAGATCCTGTCTCAAAAAAATTATTCTGGCCAGCCACGATGGCTCACGCCTATAACCCCAGCACTTTGGGAGGCCGAGGCAGGTGGATCACTTGAGGTCAGGAGTTCAAGACCAGCCTGACCAACATGGTGAAACCCCGTCTCTACTAAAAATACAAATTGAGCCAGGCGTGGTGGTGCGCACCTATAATCCCAGCTACTCGGGAGGCTGAGGCAGGAGAATTGCTTGAACCCAGGAGGCGGAGTTTGCAGTGAGCCAAGAACACACCACTGCACTCCAACCTGGGCGACAGAGTGAGACTTCCTCTCAAAAAAAAAAAAAAATTATTTCAATGTTTGCTAAATATTTTGAAAGTTAGTTGCAGGCATCATATTTCTAATATTACTTCACCATGTATCCCCTAAGAATGAGGACATTCTATATAATCACAGTATATTATCATGCTTGAGAAATTTAACATTAGGCTAAGCACAGTGGCTCATGCCTGTAATCCCATTACTTTGGGAGGCTGAGGCAGGTGGATCACTTGAACCCAGGAGTTTGAGAGCAGCCTAGGCAATATGGCGAAATTTTGTCTGTACAAAATTTACAAAAAATTAGCCAGACATGGTGACGCACACCTGTGGTCCCAGCTACTCGGAGGCTGAGGTGGAAAGATTGCTTGAGCCCAGGAAGTTGAGGCTGCAGTGAGCCATGATCATGCCACTGCACTCCAGCCTGGGTGACAGAGCAAGACACTGTTTCAAAAAAAAAAAGAAAGAAATTTAACATTAATACTATATTGTGATATATATTCCATATTCAATTTTCCCAGTTGGCCCAATTATGTACTTGACTAGCTTTTTTTTTTTTTTTGAGATGGAGTCTTGCTCTGTCGCCCAGGCTAGAGTGCAGTGGCGCGATCTTGGCTCACTGCAATCTCTGTCTCCTGGTTTCAAGCAATTCTCCTGCCTTAGCCTCCCGATTACAGGCGCCTGTCACCATGCCCAGCTAATTTTTGTATTTTTAGTAGAGACGGGGTTTCACCATGTTGGTCAGGCTGGTCTCAAACTCCTGACCTCAGGTGATCCACCCAACTTGGCCTCCCAAAGTGCTGGGATTACAGGTGTGAACCACCACCCCTGGCCTTTTTTTTTTTTTTTTTTTTGAGACAGTCTCTCTCTGTCGCCCAGGCTGGAGTGCAGTGGCAAGATTTTGGCTCATTGCAACCTTTGCCTCCCAGGTTCAAGAGCTTCTCCCGCCTCAGCCTCCCGAGTAGCTGTGATTACAGGCACCTGTCACCATGCCCGGCTAATTTTTGTATTTTTAGTAGAGATGGGGTTTCACCATGTTGGCCAGGCTGGTCTCGAACTCATGACCTCAGGTGATCCACCCACCTCGGCTGCCTGAAGTGCTGGGATTACAGACATGAGCCACCGTGCCTGCCCTTGACTAGCTTTTTGAACAGATTGCATTTAGCGGTTCAGACCCTTTGGTCTCTTTTAATCTAGAGCAGTTTTTCAGACCATTTTGATCTTTTCTGACATGGATATTTTTGAAAAGTCCAAGCCAATTGTGTTAAAACTATAATTGCTTTATGCTATTTGAATTCTACACGTGATCTTGGTCCTAGAGATGTAAATTTTATCTATGCTGCCACCAGGTGGCGCACTTGGTAGGTCCTGGTCCTCAAAAACCCTTGTGAAACGGCAACTTGAGGCAAGCAAACTTGTTTCGTCTCAATCAACTAAGGCTGTTATTTGGTAAAGCATATGATGTTGGCAGTGACCATATATTTATAAAGGCACGTGGTGTCTCTTCCATAACCTGGGGATCTTGCTAATTAGGATTATAGTTTGGTAGACCTGTAATGGGTCCCAAGATTCTACCCTTTTTTTTTTGAGACAGGGTCTCACTCTGCCACCCAGGCTGGAGTGCTGTGGCGTGATCACAGCTGACTGCAGCCTCAAACTCCTGCGCTCAAGCGATCCTCCCACCTCAGCCTCCCAAAGTGCTGGTATTACAGGCATGAGCAATTGTCCTGGCCAAGGTTCTGCATTTCTAACAATGGCCAAGTGATTGTGATGCTGCTGATTTGAAGACCATGCTTTGAGTAGCAGGGGTTTAGAACAAGCCTATGAAGAACTATAATCTATTTACAATTAGTGGCTTCTATTCTTGAGACAAAGTCTCACTCTGTTGCCCAGGCTAGAGTGCAGTGGAGCCATTACAGCTCACTGCAGCCTTGACCCCTGAGGCTCAGGTGATCCTCCTGCTTCAGCCTCCTGATGAGTAGCTGGGACCACAAGCATGCACCACTATGCCTGGCTAATTTAAAACATTTTTTTAAAGACAGGATCTCTGTATATTCCCCAGGCTGGTCTCGAACTCCTGGGCTCAAGGGATCCTCCCATCTTGACCTCCCAAAGTGCCTCGACCTCCCAAAGCGCTGGGATTACAGGCATGAGCCATCATGCCTGGCCACTATTATATATATATATATATATATGTTTAAACAATTTTGGCCCCCACAGTGGCTCATGCCTGTAATCCCAGCGCTTTGGGAGGTCAAGGCAGACAGATCACTTGATGTCAGGAGTTTGAGGCCAGCCTGGCCAACGTGGCGAAACCCCATCTGTACTAAAAATACCAAAATTAGCTGGGCGTAGTGGTGCATGCCTGTAGTCTCAGCTACCAGGGAGGCTGAGGTAGGAGAATTGCTTGAACCCGGGAAGTGGGGGCTGCAGTGAGCCGAAATCACGCCACTGTGGTCCAGCCTGGGCGACAGAGGAAGATTCCATCTCAGAAAAAAAAAAACAAAAAAACAACCAAAAACAATTTTATAACTTTATTTGGTATATTCGATGATTAGCAGTTAGTTCTCATTCACACCAACTGTAGATTTTTTTAAAGTGGTAACAGGTATGCAGGCAACCGAAGTATAGAGCTTGTTTGGTAAATCTTTCTGTTCATTACATTTTCTGGACAACCGAACATGGATACAGTATGAGACTTTCCTTATTCCTTTGGCCCAGACAGCTTTGTTGAGCCTGGTATCAAAGTGTGCATCTGAAGTTCCCATCTCCTTCATGGCAAGTTTCCGGAGCTCTTTGAGTGCCTGAGGGGCACGCTTCTTGAAGCCCACTCCATGAATGCATTTGTGAATGTCGATGGGGTATTCTTGGGTCACCATCTCGTTGATAGCAGAATGGCCCTTCTTCTTCTCATCACCCTTCTTTGCAGGAGCCATTCTGCCGGGCCCAAGTTGGAAAGGAAACTGGCCACTATTCTTATATCATAATCAATAGTAAAGCTGGTGTCATCTTCCACTACTTCCCCTCTTCCTCTCTCTACTTCAGCCCCTTGGGCTTGCTTCTTTCCCAGAGGGCCTCGACCCTAGCTTCCCTTCTGCCTCGCATGCCATTCCCCCAGATATCCTTCTGCTTGACTAATTTCCTTGTCTCCTGCAAGTTCTTAGCTCAAACCTTTCTTTTTTGTTTGTTTTTTTGTTTTTGAAACAGGGTCTTGCTCTGTCGCCCAGGCTGGCATACAGTGGCTTGATCATGGCTCACTATAGCCTCGACCCCCTGGGCTCATTTGATCCTCCCAAGCCTCCATAGTAGCTGGGACTACAGGCATGCATCACCATACCCAGCTAATTTTTGTAATTTTTGTAGAGACGGGGTTTCGCCATGTTGCCCAGGCTGATTTCGAACTCCTGAGCTTAAGCGATCCGCCCACCTTGGCCTCTCAAAATGAAACTTCACTTTCTTGATGAGGCTCACCCAGACCTTGTTATTAAACGCTGCTGCCTCCCCCACCCCCTCACACCCTCCCTTAACTTGCTTGATTCTTTGTTTCCTCCAGCCTTCGCCACCTTCTCACATATCATATAATCTATCTCTTGCGTTTATTATGTATTTCTGTCTCCCCCTGCTAGAATCTAACTTCCACGAGGGAAGGGATCTTTGTCTGCCTGTTGTCTTCACTGATATATTCTGAGCACCTAGAACAGTGTCTGCACATAGTAGGTGCATAAGAAATACTTGCTGAATGAATGAAGCTTAATAGGACCTTCGAGATAACAGAGTCCAATCCCCTCATTTCATTGATGAAGAAAGGAGCCTTAGGTCTTTGGTCAAGAAGAAGATTTGCCCAGGGTCACATAGACTGTGGGAATATTCTTCCTGTTCTTCTAAATGAATATAATCTAAAAGCCGGACTTGTTTCTATCAGTTAATTTTCTAAGCTCTAATTTTATTTTATTTTTTAATTTGTGTTAGGTATTTTCCCCAAAGGATCTGAAGCAGTGGGCAAGATGAGAGGTAATATAGAATGGAACAGTTATGTGTCCAAATGGAAGAGATACCATCTAAAGGAAGAGGGAGTCAGCCTAACAGGCACTAGATCGTAGTTAATTACTCTAATGGGGGCAGAATTTGGCTCTGAGTCCTCTGGCAGCTGAGGTTAAACGGGAAGCACGTGGGACTCCATAATGTTCCTTGTCTGAGCTAAGGAAGACTGAGTGCTCCGCAGGGACTCACATCCAGGAGGAACCTGGTCCTGGAGAACCCTGTGTAATATCCCTTTGGCCCCACATTGGACAATGTTTACCAAAAAAAAACCCAAAGTCATGGTTGAAGAACATAGCGTTTTATCTGCAAAGACTAAGAGTATAATATTAAATCACATTATAGGCTGGGCATGGTGGCTCATGCCTGTAATCTCAGCACTTTGGGAAGCCAAGGCAGGTGGATCACTTGAGACCAGCCTGGCCAACATGGTGAAACCCTTCTCTGCTAAAATTACAAAAATTAGCCAGGCCTTGTGGCATGAGCCTGTAATCCCAGCTACCTGGGAGGCCGAGGCATGAGAATCGCTCGAATCCAGGAGGCGGACGTTGCAATGAGCCAAGATCACACCACTGAACCCTAACCTGGGCGACAGAACGAGACCCTGTCACAAACAAACAAACAAACAAAAAAAAACAAACAAAAAAACACATTATAGTTCTTGTGGTTCAGGTGAATTATATTGTGATGATCCAACTGAAAATGAAGATGAAAACTAAAGAATCTAGAATAAATATGTCCAGGAATAACTTCTATAATTATCCACCAATGTCCCAAATCTTTGATAAACATTAAACCACAGGCAACTCATGGTTTGGATTTGTTGAATACATCAACAAATGTTTATTGAGTTTCTACTATAAACCTTCTCCTCTTTCCTTTGCCGACTCTCTGCCTGGAACTCCCCAGGCCCAGCTATCTCTAAGGCAGAGGAGAAGAGCACAGAGACCAGATGGGAAGCCAGCTCTGTTTCTTCAAGTTACATAAAGTCTTTTTTGTGTTTCTGAGATAGAGTCTCGCTCTGTCACCCAGGCTAGAGTGCAGTGGCGTCATCTCGGCTCACTGCAACCTCTGCCTCCTGGGTTCAAGCGATTCTCCCCCTCTCAGCCTCCTGAGTAGCTGGGATTACAGGCGTGCACCATCACACCCAGCTAATTTTTGTATTTTTAGTAGAGACGGGGTTTTGCCATGTGGGCCAAGCTGGTCTCAAACTCCTGACCTTAAGTGATCTGCCTGCCTTGGCCTCCCAAAGTGCTGGGATTACAGGCGTGAGCCACCATGCCCAGCCAAGTTGCATAAAGTCTTTGCCAGAGTTTATCATTAAACTCTGACTGCACATCCAGCAAATCCACCTTTTCTGGCCACTAGGATGTTGTCCTCCACTGCAGAGCAGGGACAACTACTGACTTCTACTGATGCCTTTTCAAAAACCTAGCTCTTTTACAGAGCCTCAGAACATCCTATGAATATTAACTAATATATTTTAATAAATGTCAATACAATTTTTCTTTTAGACCCTTTGTCTTTTATTATTATTATTTTTTCAATTTAAAGATTTTCTAGGGCATGTTTTTCTGTCTGGTACACCTGT
This sequence comes from Nomascus leucogenys, assembly GCF_006542625.1. Lineage (NCBI taxonomy): Eukaryota > Metazoa > Chordata > Mammalia > Primates > Hylobatidae > Nomascus > Nomascus leucogenys. The sequence goes on from NC_044399.1 coordinate 59,508,043, forward strand.
TACAAGTAGAGGTCACCGTGGTCATCTTCAACTGTCACTCCCCACCAACCCCTCCACCCCACCTCACCTTGCCAAGTTCTGCCTCTGTCTGTCACATATGTGGCACACACATGAAATATTTTTTCTCCACCTGGCATTGGTTCTGCCACTTTGACAATCCTTGGCTGTGACAGGGCCCAGGGGCTTGAAGCTGCAACATATCAAGTGGCCTCAGCTACCAACTGAGAAACTTCCCCCTTGACAGGCATGACTAGAAAACCTGACTTCTCTGGGCAAAGCCTTGCACGCTCCAGGGACCATGTCTGTCTGGTTCTCTGATGTATCCCCTGTATTTAGCCTAGGATATAGACCCTTCATAGGCACTTAAGAATTTCTTGCAAACAGGCCAGGTGCAGTGGCTCATGTCTGTGATCCCAGCACTTTGGGAGGCTGAAGCAGGTGGATCACTTGAGGTCAGGAGTTGGAGACTAGCCTGGCCAACATGGCGAAACCCTGTCTCTACTAAAAATACAAAAATTAGCTGGGCATGGTAGTGCATGCCTGTAATCCCAGGCTGGGTTCTGCTCCAGTCAAATCCCAGGCTTTTGCCTGAATGGCCTGGATTAGTCTGTTTCAACCACATGGATCAGTTGGTTCCATCTTGAAAAAAGGGACTGGACTGGGGCTGCCATGATCCTGCTGTGTGCAAAGAACTGTGGGAAGGGCTGCCATCTTTGAGGCCTGGGTAGGCTTATGGTAGGCTTTGCAGAAGAACTTTTAATCTGTCTCAGTTCTTTGGGGTATCTGCTTGCCTGGCATCTTCCACACAGCCATGGAATTGCAGAGCTTAGCATAAACCAGACACTTGCTGTTTGTTGAATAAACTCTGATAAGCAAAGGCGGCGTGTTCAACTATGTGGAGTCATGCTGTCTTAATTTTCACTTTTTGATTCAACTATCACAGCCCATATGCCAACACCTCCACAAAACAGAGAGAAGCACCTGTGTTAGTCTTGGCACAAGATCACTGCAAGGGCAGGATGGGGGCATCCTTGTTCTCCAGTGTGCTGTGCACATACGTGTGTGCATGTGTCTGACTGCATGGACATGTGTGTTTATGCACATGTCTACTTGTGTATACTCGGGGACTAAGGTCTTCACAGTCACATAACCTTAAGATGGTGATGTGAGGCCAGGCGCGGTGGCTCATGCCTATAATCCCAGCACTTTGGGAGGCCGAGGTGGGTGGATCATGAAGTCATGAGTTCAAGACCAGCCTGGCTAACATGGTAAAACCCCATCTCTACTAAAAATACAAAAATTAGCTGGGTGTGGTGGTGCGCACCTGTAATCCCAGCTGCTCAGGGGGCTGAGGCAGGAGAATCACTTGAACCCGGGGGGTGGAGCTTGCAGTGAGCCAAGATTGTGCCACTGCACTCCAGCCTGGGTGACAGAATGAGACTCCATCTTAAAAAACAAATAAACAAAAAAACTATGCAAAGACCCTCGCAAAAGGACAAAAGTGTCCTTTTAGCACTGTAAGTTGGTAAAGAATATGCTCTCATGCCCTTGAGGACCTTTTGCAATGACTACAGGGTTTTCTAGATGTTGGATTCGCTTCCAGGGTAGATCTGTAACACTGGAAAGGGAAGCCTCCTATAAACATCTCACAGTCTAGCAACTTTCCCCTTGAGAGGCATGACCGGAAAACCTGACTTCTCTGAGCAAAGCCTTGCGAGCTCCAGGGACCACATCTGTCTGGTTCTCTGATGTATCCCCTGTACATAGCATAGGATCTAGACCTTTAATAGGCACTTAAGAATTTCTTGCAAACAGGCCGGGCGTGGTGGCTCATGTCCGTAATCCCAGCACTCTGGGAGGCTGAAGCAGGTGGATCACAAGGTCAGGAGTTTGAGACCAGCCTGGCCAACATGGTGAAACGCTGTCTCTACTAAAAATACAAAAATTAGCTGGGTATGGTGGTGCATGCCTGTAATCCCAGCTACTCGGGAGGCTGAGGCAGGAGAATCACTTGATCCCTAGAGGCAGAGGTTGCAGTGAGCTGAGATTGCACTGCTGCACTCCAGCCTGGGCGACAGAGTGAGACTCTGTCAAACAACAAAACAAAAATTCTTGCAAATATACTCAATAAGGTGAGGCCACTGAGTGGCTGGTTAGGCTCACTCACCAGCTATGCTATCCATTCCTGCTTGCCAGCCTCAAAGAATATGATTAAAAGTTTTATATAGAGGGCATGACTTATCAACTCCAAACTTGGTTTTGCAACAAACATCACATTACGTCATTGTCATTAAACGAAAGAGAATCTGCCTCTGAGCTCCCCTTCTGCCAGACTGTTGGGAAAGTTAATGTTTGCCTCAACTGGAAAATCCCTTCTTCCTTCTAGGGTGGCACAAGAATCTGGAAGACTCCTGTGGTTCCTAGAAAACAGAGGAAGGGGAAGGGACTCTGGTTATGGTCACTGCTCAAGCTCCTTGAAGTCCAGGCTTCCAAGGTCCACAGAAGGCAGGTGGTCCACTGGCTCCTGGCCACATGAGGTGCATGGGATCTCTGCCAAGGCTGTAAGACCCAGGGCCTGGGGTCCAGCGTACCTGGGTACCCCAGGGCCTGTAGTCTAGCCTTCCTGGGTGCCCTGGGCATCAGCCATTTCCCTGAGAGACTCTCCATCACCTGGAGGCAGAGAGTGGATCCCTGCAGCTTTCTCCTTCTAGTTTTGGGGACACTTTATTATCTGCTGCTCCACCTCTGCCCCTTCCTGATCTCCAACCTCTCTTGGGGTGAGAACCACACAAACTGGGATTTCCAGAGGTGTGTGTGGCAGCAGGGACAGGAAGGAGCCCAGGGAGATTAAACAAATTAATTCTGCAAATGGCCCTGCCACAGGGGCCCAATGGAAGGACAGCCTGCCTGAAATCTAAATCATTGTGGTCATTCTCTAAATAATCAAAACCTCAAGTGTTTAATCTGCAAATGCCAAGGGTCTATTGAAATGACTGTAGTCAAGAGCTTCCTGATGAAAAGAACTTTTTATTTTTTTATTTTTATTTTTATTTTTTTTGAGATGGAGTCTTGCTCTGTTGCCCAGGCTGGAGTGCAGTGGTGCGATCTGGGCTCACTGCAACCTTCGCCTCCTGTGTTGAAGCGATTCTCCTGCCTCAGCTTCCTGAGTAGCTGGGATTACAGGTTCGCACCACCGTGCCTGGCTAATTTTTGTATTTTTAGTAGAGACAGGGCTTTACCATGTTGGTCAGACTGGTCTCAAACTCCTGACCTTGTGATCTGCCTGCCTTGGCCTCTCAAAGTGCTAGGATTACAGGCATGAGCCGCCATGCCCAGCCTCTTTTTTATTTTTATTTTTTTGAGACAGAGTCTCACTCTGTTGCCCAGCCTGGAATGCAGTGGCGCCATCTTAACTCACTGCAACCTCCACCTCCTGGGTTCCAGCGATTCTCCTGCCTCAGCCCCCTAAGTGGCTATTACAGGCGTGCGCAACCACACCCCAGCTAATTTATTTTATTTTATTTTTTATTTTTAGTAGAGACAGGGTTTCACTATGTTGGTCAGGCTGGTCTCAAACTCCTGACTTCAAGTGATCTGCCCGCCTCAGCCTCCCAAAGTGCTGGATTACAGGTGTGAGCCACCGTGCCCAGCCGAAAAGAACTTTTAAAATGTGCTATCTTTTTCATCTTAAACTAACCCTGCCAGAGACACCATCTGCAGACTGAGCTCGTCTTGGCCCAGGGACACACACTTTTAATCAATGGCTGGAGGTGTGATGGGCTTCCAGAGACGGTGTTAGGTTCCGCCTTAGGGTCTGTCGTTGAAAGGCACTGAAATCCACTCTTTTTCCTTTCCTAGAATCCAGTCCCAGACTCTGTAGAAGTCTTGGGAGGAGACTGGGAGATTTCCTCATGCTGCAAATTCTGGCCCAAACAACCCAGTCCCTGAGGAGGGTGTGTTGGTGTACCAGAAACTGATGGAACAGCACCCGGCACCACGCCAGACCCTCCTGTGCCAAGAGGTTCCAGGAAAATGAGCATATCCCAGGATTGGGAGGAAGTAAGGCAGCAACTGGGGACTTTTTCCTAATGAGTCCAATATATCCTTGGAAAAATAATCCACCAAGGGTCAAATATACATAGAAAACAACTTTGAAGGCTTTTGGAGGCTTTTTTCCCTAAAAAGAGAGAAAAGTAAAAAATATTCCAGGCATTGGCTTTCAAAAACAAACAAAACACAAAACAAAACAAAACAAAAACCAAAAAACAAACAAACAAAACGAAGAACAACCCTGGGAATATAAAATTCTTCAAGACATGCAAGAAACATATAAACTTCAGGCCAGGTGCTGTGACATACACTTGTAGTCCCAGCTGCTCAAGACGACTGTTTGAGCCCAGGAGTTTGAGGCCGTAGTGTGCTATGATCACACATATGAAGAGCTACTGCACTCCAGCCTGGGCAGCAAAGTGAGACCTCGTCTCTAAAATAAATACAACTAAATTTTAAAAGAGAAGTTTATAAATTTTAGTTATGTATTCTGGCCAATTAATGGGAGGAAGACAAAGAGAAAAACTGAAATAGAGGAGAAAAAGAAGGGAAAGGAGGAAGCAGAGAAAGAATGAGAGAGGAGAGTGAGGGAGAACTTTGAAGAAGGCCAGAGAAAGAAAACAACAGGCTGGGTGTGGTGACTCACGCCTGTAGTCCCGGCACTTTGTGAGGCTGAGGCGAGAGGATCACCTGAGGTCAGGAGTTCAAGACCAGCCTGGCCAATATGGCGAAACCCCATCTCTACTAAAAATACAAAAATTAGCCACACGTGGTGGCACACGCCTATAATCCCAGCTACTCGGGAGGCTGAGGCATGAGAATCACTTGAACCTGGGAGGCAGAGGTTGCAGTGAGCTGAGATCGCGCTACTGCCCTCCAGCCTGGGAAACAGAGCAAGACTCTGTCTCAAAAAAATTTTTAAAAAAGGCCAGGCATGGTGGCTCATGCCTGTAATCCCAGCACGTTGGGAGGCCGAGGCAGTAGGATTGCTTGGGCTCAGGAGCTTGATACCAGCCTGGGCAACATAGTGAGACCTTATTTTCATATAATAAATAAATAAAATAGAAAAGAAAACAATGATATTTCAGAGATGCCGAGACACAAAGCACAAGAGAACAGAGCACAGTGAGAGAACACTGGCCTGAGAAGGCTCAAAAGATGATGCTGAGAAGATGATGTTATCTGAAGGCAAATCACCATCTTTCTGCCTTCCGATTTACATGAGCATCTTAGAAACCTGGAAAGTCAGAGTTACAAGGACCTGAGCTCGTCTAGTCCAATCCTTTCTGTACTGGGTTGAGTAGTGTCATCCCAAAATCATATCGGCTGGAACTTCAGAATGTGAGTGTATTTGGAGACGGGGTCTTTGTAGATAATGTTAGTGAAGATGGGGTTGTATTGGATTCGGGTAGGCCCTAAATCTGATAACTAGTGTCCTTTTTTTTTTTTTTTTTTTTTTTTTGGAGACAGAGTCTCGCCCTATCCCCGAGGCTGGAGTGTGCAGTGGTGCAATCTTGGCTCACTGCAACCTCCACTTCCTGGGTTCAAGCGATTCCCCTGCCTCAGCCTCCTGAGTAGCTGGGATTACAGGTGTGTGCCACTACATCTGGCTAATTTTTTGTATTTTTAGTAGAGATGGGATTTCACCATGTTGGCCAGACTGGTCTTGAACTCCTGACCACAGGTGATCCACCTGCCTCAGCCTCCCAAAGTGCTAGGATTACAGGTGTGAGCCACCACACCCAGCTCTAGTGTCCTTCTCAGAAGGCCATGTGAAGGCATAGACACACATGTGAAAGAATGCCCTGTGATGACAGAGGCAGTGACTGGAGTAGTGTAGCTGCAACCCAGAAAATCTCAAGAATTGCCAGGAACCATCAGAGGCCAGGAGAGGCAGAGAAAGGGTCTTTCCTAGAGCCTTTAGAGGAGCATGGCATTGCTGACACCTTGATTTTGGACTTCAGGTGTCCAGAACTGTGCAACAATAGATTTCTGCTGTTTTTAGCCAGCTGGTTTGTGGTAATTTGTTATGGCATCCCTGGGAGATGACAAATACATTTTCTTTTGCAGGAGAGAAGCCCTAGGATGTGTGACACATCCAAGGTCATGTAATCGACTGGTGGCCAATCCCCTATTCCAGTTTAGCTTTTATTTTTCTTTAAGAATTGTATTTGCGGCCGGGCGTGGTAGCTCATGCCTGTAATCCCAGCACTTTGGAAGGCCAGGGCGGGTGGATCACTTGAGGTTAGGAGTTTGACCAGCCTGACAAATATGGTGAAACCCCATCTCCACTAAAAAAATACAAAATTAGCTGGGCGTGGTGTCACATGCCTGTAATCCTAGCTACTTGGGAGGCTGAGGCAGGAGAATTGCTTGAACCCGGGAGGCGGAGGTTGCAGTGAGCCAAGATGGTGCCACCGCACTCCAACCTGGGCAACAAGAGTGAAACTCAAAAACTAAACAAACAAAAAAGTTTATTTACTTTCCAGCATTATCATCCTTTCTGAATGTGGAAATAAGGTTTCTTTTCTATTGTCAAAGTTCATTTTGAAGAAATAATTCATTTCTTATTGAATTATGAAATATATATGAAGGGACAATTTGGGCTTTAGAAATACTTTGGACTCTGAAGTTTTTCAATAGATATACTGCTGCTTCTTTGATATTCCAAAATATTCTCTTTTTTGTCTTTTTTTTTTCTTTTTGTGGAGAATGGGGTCTTGCTATATTGCCCAGGCAGGACTTAAACTCCTGGGCTCAAGCAGTCCTTCTGCCTCTGCCTCCCTAAGTGCTGGGATTACAGGCATGAGTCACTGCACCTGGTCTGGTATTCCAAAACATTCTAATAGCTTATTACTTTTGAGAGATGAGGGCTACCCCCTTCAAATGTTGAAATCACCATTTGTTTCCTTATTCTGAGCAATTTTCTGAAGGTAAGTCGGGTCTTGCTGGGGATATTGGATGTAAAACTGTCTTTAAAGTAGATCCTTTGGTAAGAAATGTATTGATCACTATTTAGGGGTTTTAACTGACATCAAATAATATGAAGCATATGTGAGTTTTTAATTACTTAGAAGTTCCTACCCCTTTTTTGGACCCTATCTCCCTTTAAGAAACTGATAAAAGGCCAGGCATGGTGACTCACACCTATAATCCCAGAACTTTGAGACGCTGAGGCAGGAGTTGTATCACTTGAGCCCAGGAGTTTGTGACCAGCCTGGGCAACATAGCAACACCCTCATCTCTACAAAAAAAATTAAAAATTAGCTGGGCGTGGTCACGGGCATCTGTGGTCCCAGCTTTGGGAAGCTGAGACAGGAGGATTGCTTGAGCCTGGGAGGTCAAGGCTGCAGTGAGCCATGTTCACACCAGTGCACTCCAGCCTGCGTGACAGAGCAAGACTCTATCTCAAAACAAACAAAGACATGGATAAAAGCTATGGATTCTCTCCCATAGAAAACTGCACACCCTCATAACCTTTTGCACCTACTCTTAGAGAATTCTCAGGCCCCACGCCTTACCCCGACTTCTGTTACCAGCGGTGAATCCGATGGGTCTGCAGCAAACTCGATGCTTGCCTTCTCAAAGACAGAACTCAGCTGAGGCGCAGAGGTGATTTTAAGTAGTTTTAAGGCACAGGGAGAGACCAAGGCAAGTTTTAGAGCAGAAGTGAGAGTTTATTAAAAAGTTTTAGAGCAGGAACAAAAAGAAGTACAGTACACTTGGGTCAGGCAGGCAACTTGAGAGATCTAAGTGCCCTGCCTGACCCTTAACTTGGGGTTTTATATGTTTGGCATGGTTCTGGGATTTACGTCTCATCTCCCCTGATGCTTCCCTTGGAGCAGGCTGTCCGCGTTATGTGGTGACCTGCCAGCACTGGGAAGGGGTCGCATGCACAGTGTGATTACTGAAGTTGCACGCATGCTCACTTGAGGCATTTTTCCCCTTACCAGTCGTGCCTTCCCAGAGGAAGGTCATATACTGGTTAAATTCCGCCATTTTGCCTCTCGGTGCGCATGCTCCAGCCTGCTTGCCCAGCTCCTGAGATCTTATTGGGAAGCAGCTGATCACCAGACCTGGGTGTTTTTTATCTATTGAGAGACTGTCCTTGCTTGGAGCTGGCTGCAACGAATTATTATTTTACAGAGACAGTTTAACAACCAACTGACCATCACCTGATGGTAGCCTGACATTCCTGTGGGGGTCCTCACCTGTCCTGCTCATGTTTGCCTAGCTCCCTACTCTAACATTTCCACTCTGTGGACCCCAGGTTGAGATCCTCAGCAGGGAAGACTGTCCTCAAATAGCCTTCTGGGGAGACATCTTCCCGTTTACCTTTCCATTTGCCCCTGCAGTGTTAGGCAAAGGCTGAAGCTGGCCTCTGTGGCAGGGGGTTTCTTCCCAACATGCTAATGACGCTGGTGGAGAGTCTTAAAAACAGCTGTGCTGGGGAGAGTTCTCGTTGTGTACCTTTCAGAGACCTTCTCCTTAAGACTCTCAAAGACAGTCAGGCCAGTGGGAGCCTGGCAGCAATTCTTAGGGGAGAGTGACAGCTTTTTGAGGAGGGCTAATTGGCTTCTAGGGCTGGAGGCCACTTGGGTCTGACAGACTGCCCTGCTGCCATCCCTCCAGGGCACCCCCCCACTCCCTTGCCTCAGGGCCTTCCTGCACTTCTTCCTTTTGTCCTCAATGTTCTTCACCCCACCTTTTCCACTGTTACTCTCTGCCTATGGTCAAGGCTTTGGTGAGACCCACCTTCCTCTTAGACCTTCCTGGATCCCCCAAAGTCTGTGTTGGAAGCCCCTCCCATGTGCCCTTGTTTGAGCTTTTAATTTTCTACCATGATGCTTGTCACACTGCTTTGTAATTGGCTCTCTGTTCGTCTGCGTCTCTACTGGGTTGTACCTTCCAGGAGGACAGGTGCCATGTGACTCTTGTAATCTTCCACCCCCAACACCCAGCACAGTGTCAGGAACACAGAGCATGATGAGCACAAGCTTGTTGAGCAAACAGACAAATAACTGGATGCTTCTGTGCAGAGTTTCTCAACCTGGCCATTATTGGCATTTGGGACTTGATCATGCTTGGTCGTGGGAGACGGTTCTGTGCCCGTAGGATGTTTAGGAGCATCCTTGGTTTCTACCCACCAGATGCCAGGAGCACACCCACCCAGCTGTGACAACCAAAAATGTCTCCAGACACCATTCCAAAACCAACGGGAGACAAAATCTCCCGACAGTCGTTGCTTTAGTGAGTGAATGTTGACCTTAGCGTCGCTTCGCCTCTCTTGAGTCTAGGTCGGGGAGTGAGTTCAGTTAGCCAATCAGAGAACACTGATGGGGCGACCAGTATATGCTCATGAAATGGGTGGCTGACCTCTTGGGGTCAGAAGAGGGAAAGTTCTGCTGTGTGTTGGCTAAGGACCATTTTAAGTCCTTTAATGACCGATTACCACATGAGGACACAAGAGGGCGCTCTAACTAATGAGCTCCGCGGCCGAGAAAACGCCTGGAGTGGGTGCTCTTGGGATGCCTCAGGCTTAAAGACACCAGGGTTACCGCAGCTGCCTAGGAAGGCTGAAGCCAGCGTCCTGGATTCGGACAGGCCTTTTAGCCATTAAATCCACTAAGAAAGATCCCTGCGCATGAAGTTTCCTCCTCGGAAATATAGGCAGAAGGGAAAGTAATTTTAAACTCATGTGTGCTCCACAGGTCGGGGGCGGTGGCTCATGCCTGCAATTCCAGCACTTTGCGAGGCCAAGGAGGGAGGATCACTTGAGCCCAGGAGTTCGAGACCTGCCTGGGCACCATGGTGAAACCTCATCTCTGCAAAAAAATTTAAAAATTAGCCAGCTATGGCGGCACATGCCTCTGGTCCCAGCTACCCAGGAGGCTGAGATGGGAGGATCGCTTGAGCCCAGGGGTTCGAGGCTTCGGTAAGCCGTGACTGTGCCACTGCACTCCAGCCTGGGCAACAGAGCAAGCCCGTCTCAACAAAACAAAACAAAAAATTCAGTCGTGCTGCATAAGTAAGGCACCAAGAGTAGGAATTGGGTCTTTGCAGCTCCCGTGGCAATTGCGCTTTTCTGGTGGTGGCAAGGGACTAAGGAACTCCCTGGACACAGGGGCTCCAGTTGTCCCCAGATCATCAACAGAGACATGAAGGTCGTTAGAGGTCATCTGATCCTTTGACCTCAGTCTGAGCCCACCACTCTGAAAACTTGGAAATTGTATGACATTTTCATGATACAGCTGTGTGTGTGTGTGTGTGTGTGTGTGTGTATGTGTATGTGTGTGTGTTGGGGAAAGGAACCAACAGCTTTCATCATATTGTCAAAAGAGTCTAGGCTGGGCATAGTGGCTCACGCCTGCAATCCCAGCCCTTTGGGAGGCCGAGGTGGGCAGATCACCAAAGGTCAGGAGTTCGAGACCAGCCTGGCCAACGTGGTGAAACCCCATCTCTACTAAAAATACAAAAATTAGCTGGGCATGGTGGCATGTGCCTGTAATCCCAGCTACTCAGGACGCTGAGACAGGAGAATTGCTTGAACCCAGGAGGCGGAGGTTGCAGTGAGCTGAGATTGCGCCATTGCACTCCAGCCTGGGCGATAAGAGCGAATCTCCATCTCAAAACAAAACAAAACAAAAACATAGACCTGCTTGGTTCTCTCTGTGACTTCAGAGGCCCAAGGAGTCCTCAGCACTATAGATGCATGTGGCCCCTCAGAAGACAATATTTCACAGATCTGCAAAGAGTAAAGGTCAAATTTATTTAATACAACATCCACAAGGGTCCCTGCAGCTGTGTCACTGAGGCAAACAGGAAAAGTGATTTTGGTTAGGCGTGGTTTTCACCTGTGAAATTCCACAGCGCAATGACAGCAGCCTCTCTCCCACCCACTCAAGACACTGTCAGGAATGTCTTAAGACTTCAGAAGAACACTTCTTTAGCAATTTTTTTTTTTTTTTTTGAGATGGATTCTCACTCCGTCACTCAGGCTGGAGTGTAGTGGCACGATCTCCGCTCACTACAACCTCCCTTTCCTGGGTTCAAGCGATTATCCCACCTCAGCCTCTTGAGTAGCTGATACTACAGGCATGCGCCACCACGCCTGGCTAATTTTTGTATTTTTAGTAGAGACAGGGTTTCATCAGGCTGGTCTCAAACTCCTGACCTCAGGTGATCTGCCTGCCTCAGCCTCCTAAAGTGCTGGGATTACAGGCGTGAGCCACCTTGCCTGCCCTGGCAAGGAATAAATTTTTAAAAATTAGTAAGAAACATACACATTTCAAGTTTTCAATTAAGAATAATATTTGCTGTAGGCACCATCTTCCTGTCTTTCAGCCTTCAGCATGGTAGAGGAAAAGAAAAAGAGTGTAGAAAAAAACAGTTTAAGAACATCTGTGCTTGTTCCACCTTCATTTTCTGTTTTGTGCATTGCCTGAATAAACCGTGTCTTCAGGTTGGTATTTCAAAGGCAGTGCTCCCAAGTAGTTTGGTTTTCCCATTTGTGGAGGGCAAGGTCATAGAGGGGACAGGGGGAGGCTGTCTGGTCAGCACTGTGTATTTCCAAAGAACAAGGACTACCCCAAACTACAAGCCTTTGAAGGACCAAAGGAAAGGAGAAAAAAACAGCCTCTAACCAGGCCATGTGCTAGAAGTGATTGAGTACAAAAAAGAAAATTGGTTTCTGTGTATGAGGGTGCATGGAAAAGGTCTTTATCTCTGCACAAGACAAAATATTCAAGTTTCAGAATATCCCAATGGCCTGTTTGCCCTGGATCTCCTCTTCTGCTCTTCCAGTTGCCAAGGATGCTCCAACTTGGTGGAAGGAGGGTATGTGGGAAATTCAACAGCCCCTCCGTATCTCTTTCTACCCAACATTAACTTAGCAGGATGGATTTAAGAACCGGCAGCTTAGCCTGAGGAATTGCTGTGTTCTGTGGGAGCAGGGCAGGTTCATAAATAAGTGCACAGAGCTCTTGAAATACAGGGATCGTCTGTTCTTCTCGGAACATGGATGTCCTTCCAGGGATGTGCATCTAGCCTCGCTGTCTAAGTTCCATCAAGGGAGCCTTCCGTTCTCTGTAGCGACAAGAAACAAGGCAACTTATGATCACACCTCTCAAGATTGAAGATTGCCCTGGTGGAGAGACATGCAAAATGACAGCATTTCTCAAAGAAAATGCAAAGCAGGGCTGTCACACACTGGTCCCCCACCCTGCAGGGTTCTCTCTGTGACTTCAGAGGCCCAAGGAGTCCTCAGCACTACGGATGCATGTGACCCCCGAGAAGACAACATTTCACAGGTCTGCAAAGAGTAAAGGTCAAATTTACTTAATACAACACCCACCAGGGTTCCTGTACCTGTGTCACTGAGGCAAACAGTGAAAGTGATTTTGGTTAGGTGTGGTTCTCACCTCTGAAATTCCACAGCACAATGACTGCAGCCTCTCTCTCACCCACTCAAGACACTGTCAGGAACGTCTTAAGACCTCAGGAGACCACTTCTTTAGCAAGCAATTTTTTTTAGATGGATTCTCACTCTGTCACTCAGGCTGGAGTGCAGTGGCGTGATCTCTGCTCACTACACCCTCCCTCTCCTGGCTTCTGCCCATATGCATTTCTCCTTCTCTCCATGCCTGCTCTGTAGGGAATACAGCCTCTGTCCCTGCATACATGTTGGACATCAATCACATCAATCCACCAAGTAACTTCATCAAGCACCCATGTACACCCAGCACAGCGTCCCAAGGGTGCCCCACTTACCCACAGAAGAAGAAAGGAAACTTGGTAAGAGATCTGACTTCTAGCTCCAGTTCTGCCTCTAACTAACATAAGATGTACCCATTTGAGGCCTGTTTTTTAATTTTAAAAATGAAGGACTGAACTTAGATGGTCCAACTTAAATGTTTTAAAATGATATGATTCTACCTTAAAAACAGAATGAAATTCTGATATATTTCAACACAGAAAAACCTGAAAACGTTATGCTAAATGAAATAAGGCAGACATGAAAGGACAAATATATGATTCCACTTGTGTGATGTACCTCGAATAGTCAAATTCATAGAGACAGAAAGTAGACAGTGGTTCCTAGGGGTTGCTGGAGGAGCAATGGGGAGTTAGTGTTTAATGAGTACAGTGTTTCAGTGGCTGCTCTGCCTATGGAGTAGCCATTCTTTTGTTTCTTTACTTCTCTAATAAACTTGCTTTCACTTAAAAAGAAAAAGAAAAAGCTCTGGAGATGGATAGTGGTGATGGTTGCACAGCAATGTGAACGGACCTAATGCAACTGAATTATACACTTTAAAATGGTTAAGTATACACTTGAAAATGGTAAATTTGCTGGGTGTGGTGGCTCATGCCTGTAATCCCAACACTTTGGGAGGCCGAGGCGGGTGGATCATGAGGTCAGGAGTTCAAGACTGGCCAACATAGTGAAACCTTGGCTCTACTGAAAAATACAAAAATTAGCCGGGCGTGGTGGCGTGTGCCTGTAGTCCCAGCCACTTGGGAGGCTGGGGCAGGAGAATGGCGTGAACCCGGGAGGCGGAGCTTGCAGTGAGCCGAGATCACACCACTGCACTCCAACCTGGGCGACAGAGTGAGACTCCGTCTCAAAAAAAAAAAAAAAGAATGAAAATGGTAAACTTACTATTATGTATATTTTATGACAATTAAAAAAAAGGATTCCTGGCTGGGCATGGTAGCTCATCCCTGTAATCCCAGCACTTTGGGAGGCCGAGGTGGGTGGATTCCCTGAGCTTAGGAGTTCCAGACCAGCCTGGGTAACATGGTGAAGCCCTGTCTCTATCAAAAATGCAAAGAATTAGGCATGCATGGTGGTGTGCACCTGTGGTCCCAGCTACTCAGGAGGCTGAGGTGGGAAGATCACTTGAGCCTGGGAGGTGGAGATTGCAGTGAGCTGAAATAGCACCACTGCACTCCAGCCTGGGTGACAGAGTGAGACTTCATCTCAAAAAACACACAAACAAAAAACAAAATCAAACAAAAAAACACCCACAAAAGGATTCCTGGATGCCTTCTGCCATCCAGTAGTGCTCTTTAACAGCTTCAAGTGGTATTTGTGTCACCTTCCACCTATCAGTGCCTGGACCCTTATCTGACCCATACACTGTTCTCTATGCTGGGGATGCAAGAAGCTGTCCCCAAGAATTTTATATTGTGTCAATTATTGATAAACAACACCACTATGAAGTAGAAGGTATAAGAGGTCTCAACAAACTGCAGAAGGGGTTCAGAGGCACTGAGTGGGCTCTGGGCTGGGCAGTGGGGGATGCACAGAAGCAACTCTGGAGTCAGCCTAAAGATTGGATTTTGACAAATGGAAGGAGCCCTTGGAGGGAAAAAGAGCAGGGCATGCTGGGAGATACCAGAGTAGAGGGGGCCCCTGGGCAACATTGGGCCCTGAAGAGCAGGCAGCACCCAAGTCCACTATTCTGGACCCTCCATGTGCACAGGACACTCTGCTGCAGGTGGAACTCAGCAAGGCAGAATCAGGAGACGGAGGATGACCCAGGGTCTTGGGACCTCCACAGCCAGCCTGGTTGGCTTCCTGAGGGTGAGCTGGGATAGTGTCTCCACTTTGTTTCAGCCCTGCTGGGTCTGAGGACCCTTGGGGAACAGGATGCAGGGCCGAGGTGCCCCAACTAGCAAGCCAAGGCTCTGGCCCCTCCTCTGCCAGGAGAGCCCCATACAAGTGGGCCAAGCAAGCCGTGCTGGCCCCAGAGGCTGGAGGCCTGCCAGCGCTGGCAGCCACCCTGCCCTATTTCCTCTGCTCCGCCTGGATAGGGGAGACATGACTCTGGTATCCAGCTTTTCTGCGGGCCCCAGACCAAGCCCCTCCCCAGACACTTCCGCTCTCCCTCTGTGGGGGCAGCCAATGTGTGGGGCACCATTGCAGAACCAAAGCCACAGACAGGAAGGGCTGGGCCACAATCAACAGGGCCTGAGGGATTTTGAAGTAAAGGTTAACATGCTCACATCCAAGGCCTGGGCTTGCTGTGCTTAAATCAGAAGCCAGCCATCAGCCACCCAAGTGCAGTTGTGAAATCGCCCTGCCTTGTACCTGGAATATGGTGTGGTCTCCCTCAAAGGTCATTTTGATTTCAACACACCCTGGGATCTCTAGTTCCTGCTGCTTCTTTTTTTTTTTTTTTTTTTTTTTTTTTGAGACGGAGTCTCGCTCTGTCGCCCAGGTTGGAGTGCAGTGGCGCAATCTCGGCTCACTGCAAGCTCCGCCTCCCGGGTTCACGCCATTCTCCTGCCTCAACCTCTCCAAGTAGCTGGGACTACAGGCGCCCGCCACCACGCCCGGCCAATTTTTTTTGTATTTTTAGTAGAGACGGGGTTTCACCGTGGTCTCAATCTCCTGACCTCATGATCCGCCCGCCTCGGCCTCCCAAAGTGCTGGGATTACAAGCGTGAGCCACCGCGCTCGGCCTAGTTCCTGCTTCTACAAAGTGCTCCTATGGGCACTTGCAATAGACCAGGTCTGTGCCAGGTGCCCATTCAACCCTTGCAACAACCAAATGAGGGAGTTTATGATTCCCAGTTTACAGATGAGGAAGCAGAGGTCCTGAGAGGCCAAGAACTCTGCCCATGGTGACATGGCTAAGAAGCGGGAAGTCAAGTGTTAACGTGGGTCTCTTATTCCTAAGTCAAAGCCTGGCTTTGGTTGAATCCTATGCCTTGGGTAAGCAACTGCTACATTCTCCATATGTGGCAGGGTCATTTCATGGCCAAATCAAGTTAAGTCCCCCGTCCACACCTACTATTGCCCAAGTGAGGGAAAGAGCTTGAAATCAACCAGCTTTTATATGGTGGTTTGCAGCTTGCAGCTTTTATATGGTGGTTGCAGTTGCTCATTTCATCCTTAAGAAAATCCTAGTAGGTTACTCTTATTATCTTCATCATCACCATCTCCACTTTATAGATAAGGAAGCTTGAGCTTGAGGAAGACAGGCTCACCCAAAAGACAGCTAGAAAGCTGGAGCTCCCCTCCCATCCCCTGATCCTAGCACCTGGGCAGTTTCCACTGTAGCCCAGCTGCCTCCTGGCCTCCAGGAAACGGGGAGGGGAGCTACAGCTGCCAATTGCCTTTCTTTCTGTAAGAAGGCAGGGTCCTCTCCAAGATCCCAAGACTCTCGCAGGTCCAGATTCACCCCTTTCATTTAAGTACAGGGTGTTCTCTTCCACGCTATCTGTCTGTGTCGGCCACACACACAATTTATAAACAAGGTAAAAATGGCAGAGGAAAAATGAAGTCAGAATGTGCCATTGAAGCAAGTCAAACAATACCAAATTAGTCTTTGGCTATGTGGCTATCTCATTGTTAAGATATTTCCTCCAATGTTTTCAGAGGCAACGGCCATTAAACAACTGGGAATGATCGCCAGGTTTGATTTCAGGAAGGAAATCTCCTCCCATTTCCCCACTGGGCAATTCAATTAATTTTCTCCTGACCCACACCAGCCGATTATTAGGGAAGCTATACCTGCTTCTTTTATAAACAAAACCCATTTGCTTAAAGGTTCAAAATTCCTTTCCCAACGGCTGGAAACCCTGTGCTCCCACCAAATGACTCTATTCTTTTTTCTGGGGGGACAGGACCAGCCATGGGTGAGCTCTCAGAATCATTCTGGGAGCAGACTTTGAGGCCCAAGGGCCAGCTTCTGGGGAAAGTTCTGTCTGGCCTGGAGCTCCGAGCCTTTGTCCAGAGACACCCTTTGGATCCAAGACAAAGTAAATAAGTTGGTCCTACAGGGTGTTTTGGGTGGACCCAGCCATGTTTATCACTCCGGGAGAACACATCTGTGTCCCGCACTGCCCAGGGAGCAAAGACCTCATTTTCCACTCTCGAAGCCATTATTGCTGGGACAGCAACTTCACATCTTGGAGGGAGTCTCTGTCGTGACAGAGGACTGGCCGCAGAGTATAGAGGCCTGGGCTCTATTCCTCACTCTATTAGCCATCCAGGTGACCCCAGGCATGCTATGCTACCAGTGCAGGCCTCAGTTTCCTCATCTGTAAATTGGGCTCCTTGTCCCAGTGACACGATAGTCTCTGATTTTAGGAGTCTGAGTGGGTTTTGGCTAGGAAAAAAAACAACCATTCATTTCATTCCTCTTTTCCTTAAATTCATAGCTTTCTTCCATAAAAAGAATGTCAGTGGCTTCCTGTCTGTCAAAGGCATAATGAGCTGTTTTACAAGAGTCCAGACGTGGGCAAAACAAAGGAAGCCAGGGGCCCACTGGAAGAGCTACCAGAAATCTTGCTGAGAGTTCTTCCCAGACCTAAAAGAAGTTTATGCGGCAAATGCCTCATTTCTTAAGATATTAGGGGCCCGGTTAACTCCTGCATTGCTGGGTAGCTCACAAAAAAGTTGGGAGTGGAAGACACGTCTTTGCAAAAGTTGAACATGGGCCTCTGCGTCTTTCATAAACCATCCCATCTGCCAAATAGCAGATTCCTAACTCTATTTCCTACAGAATGAAACTTCTTAACAAGGCATGTAAGTCCTTTGGATTTAAGCCCTGTCTTATCTTTCTCCCATCACTTGTCACTGTCACACTCTTCTTTTCCCATCCCACACTGCTTGAAACTGGTCATCCCTCACCCTTGTGCTCCTGCTGATCTTTCTCCCTTGATGCTGCCATCACTCCATTCATTCTTCATGGCCCATTCCAGATGATTCTTTGGAGAAGTGGCCACTAGCTAGGTCTCTCTTCTGTGTTCCCATAGGCTCTGGCATAGCTCACTTTGCTTTATGATAAGTGATCACATGTCTGATTCCCTCATCAGGTGAACTGAGGTCAAGAACCTTGGGTGTCTCCTGCAGCTGATGGTCTGGTGTGTAGGGGGTAATTGGTATCGGCTAAATTGCTATGAGCTGTCAGCTGCTCCACTCCTCCAAGCATACACCCTAGATCTGCCTCACTTCCAGAGCCTAGACTCTGGCGTGAAATGAAATGTGTGTTTTGCTTTTTTGGCACTAAGCACCCTAGAGTCCCAATCCCTTCACATGTGGGCTGAGATGTAATGATGGAAATTGCAGGAGAGAATATTCGAAATCAGAACTGGCCAAGGCTAGTCAGAGAAGCCCAGGGCTTCTGGTCTGAAACAGACTAGGGAGTGGGGAAGAATCTGTGGGAATGCAGGACGTGGGTGAGTCTGGAAATATTTCACTGTTCAGTGGAGTACTTTTAAATATAATGTATATGAAATGTGTACTTACAGAGTATCTGCTTTCCACGGCATCTGCAAAACAAAGGATGACATGGCAGTGAGCAATGCAAACAACCCAGTTCAACTGCCCCAACAACATGACAGGGGCAGGAGCAGGTCGAGAAAAGAGGGAGGAGGCGAGAGCCAGGAGACATCAGCCGGCAGGTGGTCTTAGAGGTTTATGGCTCCTCTGTGCAAAAACAGCTTCCCCAGGACCCTTCTAGCTCCACATGACATGTATATGAAGTCCCTGGCACTTCATTTAAAATTTTCTTTTTTTTTTCTTTTTTCTTTTTTTATTATTATTATTATTATTTTTTGAGACAGAGTCTCGCTTTGTCGCTCAGGCTGGAGTGTGGTGGCGCCATCTTGGCTCACTGCAACCTCCGCCTCCGGGGTTTAAGCAATTCTCCTGCCTCAGCTGGCGCTATCTCGGCTCACTGCACCCTCTGCCTCACAGATTCAAGGAATTCTCCTGCCTCAGCCTCCCAAGTTGCTGGGACTACAGGCGCACACCACCACGCCTGGCTAATTTTTTTTTTTGTATTTTTAGTAGAAATGGAGTTTTGCCATGTTGGCCAGGGTGGTCTCGAACTCCTGGCCTCAGGTGATCTGCCAACCTTGGCCTCCCAAAGTGCTGGGATTACACGTGTGAGTCACCACGTCTGGCCTCATTTAACATTTTAAACAGTTTTTTAAAAATGTAGTATCACGGCCGGGTGTGGTGGCTCATGCCTGTAATCCCAACAGTTGGGGAGGCTGAGATGAGTGGATCACCTGAGGCCAGGAGACCAGCCTGGCCAACATGGTGAAATCCCATCTCTACTAAAAATACAAAATTAGCCAGGCATGGCGGTGGGCACCTGTAGTCCCAGTTACTCGGGAGGCCGAGGCAGGAGAATCACTTGAACCCAGGAGGTAGAGGTTGCAGTGAGCTGAGATCGCACCACTTCACTCCAGCCTGGGTGACAGAGCAAGACTCCATCTCAAAAAAAAAAAAAAAAAAAAATTAGTAGCACATATTTTTTTAAGAAAAAAATGAAAACTATGGAAAGTAGGAAGTAGCAGATAAAAATGATCTCTGGCCTCATTCTCCAAACCCTGTTGATGCTTTTTTTTTTTTTTTCCTAGTCATTTTCCACTATGATTCAGCTTTTTTGAGGGTGGGGAGCAGTTATAATTATACAGTATATGCCATTTTATAACTTAACTTTTTCATATAACACGGCTTTATAAACTTTTTCTGAAAACTTCTTAAGCATAATTGTCCAATTAGCTACTAAATAATTGTTAAATGGATGTGCAACTATTGACTTCACCAATTCCTTACTTTAAAAATGTAGGTGCTTTCCAAGTTTTTGCTCTTTTCAATAACACCACCCGTATCCTCTTTGGGAATAAAGCTATTTCTAGATTTCATACTATTTTGTCGATCCCTTCCAAGAGCAGGCTCAACAGAGCAGGAGGCAGAAGCACTGCCAACGCTCTTAGCAGATCTGGGCAACTGTTTCCCCTTCCCCTCAGGAGTCTCCTCTCAACTGCCTGGGAGCCCACACTACCTTCCTTTTTTTTTTTTTTTGAGACGGAGTCTAGCTCTGTCACCCAGGCTGGAGTGCAGTGGCTCACTGCAACCTCCATTTCCTGGGTTCAAGCGATTCTCCTGCCTCAGCCTCCCAAGTAGCTGGGATTACAGATGCCCACCACGATAGCCGGGTAATTTTTGTATTTTTAGTAGACATGAGGTTTAGCCATGTTGGCCAGGCTGGTCTCAAACTGCTGACCTCAGGTGATCCACTCACCTCAGTCTCCCAAAGTGCTGGGATTACAGGCGCGAGCCACCGTGCCCAGTCTCACACCACCTTCTTGGCAGGCAGCATGCTGTGTGTGCCTGGCCCTGCCAGTCTGCAGTTGTGCAAATGGTCCCAACCAGATGTCAGCAAGAGGACAGTGAGGGTGAGAAAAGCCAATGAGAGCAGGAAGCTCTGCATGGGTGGTGGGTGATCCCTGCCTGCATTCATTAGAGATGGTCTTTCCTATGAGAGGCAAGCGACGGGTATGGCTTGCCCTTCTGGAAAGGACCAGGACCCCACCCAATGGTCAGTGGCCCACATGTTGGGGAAGATCCCCAAACAGCCGACTGTGGACCCTGACTTGAAGACAGAGAAGTCATGGGGACCTCACTTGCTGCCTGGGGGAGACCCCAAGAGGAGATGTGGGCATTGGGGATGGTTGCTGTTCTCGAAGGTGGTGGAGGGAATGGTGGGAGGGCCATAAGTCCTCAGTCTTATCGAGAAAAGCACACCAAGGGGCCTTGGTATAGACCCAGCCCCAAGCTCACATACAGTTCCTCCTGGACCTCGGGCAGGCTCAGGGCCCATCTGTCGCAGCGGGGGTCACAACCCTTCTGTTTCTCTAATTTAGAAATATCCTGTTTCCCCAAGTCCACCTCACCCTAACACCCTGTCTTATCACAAGTCCACTGCCCCTCCCCCATAGAGGGAACAGAGCCAGAAGTTCCTCAGGGGCCCTTTTTCTGTTCTGGCTGGGCCAGAGGCTGGCGTCAACAGCCAAATGATGAGTCAGCCCAACAGTAATGTTGAGCCATTGTGTCAACTTCCATGCATTGAGTGAGGTTGGGGACAGCACCCCCACTGCAAATCTGACCTGCAAGGACCCAAAGGACCCCATGATTCCTGGACCCTCCTACTCCCCCAAGGGCTCCGGAACTTCTTTCCCAACAGGGAAAGAACCTCGAGTCGGCATTTTCTAAAGCAATCTGAAGACAAAATGCTAAAAACTCAAATACTGATGGAACACTCACTCCATGCACACTTGCAGTTCTTGTTTTTTCGGTAACAGAGCAATCATCACCAAAGTAGAATTGGAGGTAGCATCCATTTTTTCATGGGGATACTTTTTTCTCCATCTTGCACGCTGAAGTAGGAAATGCTTCCCTAGGGGCAGGGTTGGCAGTGCCCTCTGGCCTCACTGGCTCTGGGCCTCACAGGATGGGTGGGGACTGATCCTCAAGTGCTCTTCTCTTCCTTCCATGGGAGACTTGGCACAGAGGCCTCCTTTTCTTTGGTTCTTTCTCAGCCATTTCCTGTCACGGCTACTCTCGACCCAGCCACTGTTGGTATACTGGGTGGCAGGGGATGTGGTGAGGACCAGGGTTTCTGCCTCCTTAAGAAACACCGTGGAAGTCTGAATCCCAGGCAAATAGAAGGTAGAAGGTGGACTTGCCGCAGTGGCTCACGCCTGTCATCCCAGCACTTTGGGAGACCAAGGCTGGCGGATCACTTGTGGCCAGGAGTTCGAGACCAGCCTGGCCAACATGGTGAAATTCTGTCGCTACTAAAAATACAAAAATTAGCCGGGCGTGGTGGTGTGTGCCTCCAGTCCCAGCTACTTGGGAGGCTGAGGCATGAGAATCACTTGAACCCAGGAGGCAAACGTTGCAGTGAACCAAGATCGTGCTACTGCACTCCAGCCTGGGTGACAGAGCAAGACTTAGTCTCAAAAAACAAAAAACAGCAACAAAAAAGTAGAAGATGGACCACTGAGTGAGCAGACTCTATGATGGGGAGGTGGGCCTCTGACTCAACATGCAGGGCTGGTGCCCAGAGCAAGACTCAGCACCCATCCAGAGCCACAGTAATCAGGTGGGATGTGCCTCAAGCTACCTCCCAAGACAGAGGGCAGGCAAGAGCTGGCATTGGAGAGGAAAACCAGCTCTCCTGTTGGAGGAGTTGCAGGAGGTGAATTCCTCTGGCCAGAGTTTCTCCATGGTGGCCCTGTTGAAATTTTGGGCTGGGTGGTGTTTTGTGGTGGGGAGGGTGCTATCCTGTGCATTGTCACATGTTTAGCGGTATCCTTGGCCTCTCTCCACGAGACACAGTAGCATTCTCTTCTCTGTCCACCACGCTATGACAACCAGAAGTGTAGTACTTAGTGCCACTGAGCGGGACACTTAGAGTTAAAATGGTAAATTTTATGTGATATGTGTTTTACCACAATTTTAAGAATAAAATTGTAAAAAGTATTAAAAAAGTGGGCCGGGCACTGTAATCCCAGCACTTTGGGAGGCTGAGGCGGGTGGATTGCTTAAGCTCAGGAGTTTAAGACCAGCCTGGCCAATGTGACGAAACCCCACCTCTACTAAAAATACAAAAATATTTTGCTGGGTGCGGTGGTGCACGCCTGTAGTCCCAGCTGAGTCAGAGGGGCCTGCCTGGGGAGGCGGAGGTTGCAGTGAGCCAAGATTGTGCCACTGCACTCCAGCCTGAGTGACAGAGTCAGACACTGTCTGAAAAAAAAAAGTAGACAGAGTTCTCCAATTATGCCGATAACATGAAACCTAGACTAAGAAAGATGGAAAACAGAGAAGAATGCGGTCAATTGGTTTGGCAACAAACAATTGACAGCAATTGGTAACAAACCAATTGAGAGAAAAAAAGAGAGGGAACAGGAAGGCTTTGAAGAGCATGGCTTCAGCCAGGCCCCCTGGGTCCCATACTTGCTCTGCCACTGGCTGTGGAACAAGGACAAGTTAGTTAACCTCTGGGCCCGTTTCCCCATCTGCAGAGCAAGAATAATAATAGAACCCCCATCAACTGTTAGATGATCTTGAGGATTAAGGTAGGGCTCCAAGTGTCTCACACAGAGGGACTGCTCAATACGTATTAGCTGTAGCTGTGACCGAGGAGGAAGGGACCCTCCCAACCACAAGATAATTAGAGTATAGGGAGAAAAAAATCAACACGGAACAAAAGAAATCTGCAGTCTATAGAGGTGGAATAATATTCAGAGGAAAGAGCTGCTGAAGAATTTGGCAATGATGAAGAATCTGGGGATGGTTATGATGATGTATAAGAAATGATCTGGCCAGGCGCGGTGTCTCATGCCTGTTTTCCTAGCACTTTGGGAGACCGAGGATCACCTGAGGTCTGGAGTTTGAGATCAGCCTGGCCAATATAGTGAAACGCCATCTCTACTAAAAATACAAAAAAAATTAGCTGGGCGTGGTGGCAGTAGCTGTGGTCCCAGCTACTCAGGAGGCTGAGGCAGGAGAATCACTTGAACCCGGGAGCTGGAGGTTGCAGTGAGCTGCGATCGCGCCACTGCACTCCAGCCTGGGTGACAGAGCGAAGACCCTGTCTCAAAAAAAAAAAAGAAAAAAGAAAGAAAGAAATGATCCTTAACAGCTC
The DNA here is from genome assembly GCF_006542625.1 of Nomascus leucogenys. Taxonomy (NCBI): domain Eukaryota; kingdom Metazoa; phylum Chordata; class Mammalia; order Primates; family Hylobatidae; genus Nomascus; species Nomascus leucogenys. The sequence continues at coordinate 59,531,550 of NC_044399.1, forward strand.
TGGGATCTGGGGAAGACTTGAACAAAGAGAGGCTGAGGATGAATGTGAGAGAAGCCTAAGGGGGTGGGTTATTGCTGGCTGAAGGATCTGGCTCCTTGGAGAATCATCTGACTACCCCCAGGCAGAGAGGAGGGAATATCTCTGATTTTACGTAGGGAGTGGAGGAAAAGAGATTACTTAGAGGATGGTTTCTATTAAGGAAGTCCCAGAGAATTTAGGAGAGAAAATTCCTCAGATGGATGCCTGCTCTTTAGCAAACCAGTAAGAGGAAAAGAAAGAAAGAAAAGCTGAGCATTCAGGTGGCACACGCCTGAATCCCAGCACTTTGGGAGGCCAAGGCGGGCGGATCACTTGAGCCCAGGAATTGGACAACAGCCTGGGCAACATGGCGAATTAGCCGGGCATGGTGTTGCGTGCCTGTAATCCCAGTTTCTCCAGAGGCTGAGGCCGGAGGATCGCTTGAGCCCAGGAGGTGGAGGCTGCTGTGCACTGATCGTGCCACTGCACTCCAACCTGGGTGACACAGTGAGACTCTGTCTTACAAAAAAGAAAGAAAAGAAAAGAAAGAAGGAAGGAAGGAGAGAGAGAGAGAAAGAAAGAGAGAAAGAAAAAGGAAAGACAAAAGGAAAGAAAAGGAAAATGGAAAGAAAGGAAGAAAAAGAAAGAGAAAGAAAGAGAAAGAGAAAGAAAGAAAGAAGAAAAGAAAGAAAGAAAGAAAGAAAGAAAGAAAGAAAGAAAGAAAGAAAGAAAGAAAGAAAGAGAAAAGGAATCAGCCATGTCCTGCAGGCTCCTCTCCTCAAGGAAGCACTGACAAACAGGAAACCCCTTGGCTTCCAGGACCAGAGGCTTCCAGGTGGGTTGGAGGCACAGCTGCAGGCAGCTGCAGGCCCCAAGGGCTATGACCTGTGCAAGACCCAGGGCTCTCTCTACCTTCACCCCTGGGCAGGTTAGAGACCTGGCAGGTTCCCTAATGGGCTGCCAGTTTAGAGACAAGGTTATAGAGGGACAGAGCCCTGATTGACTCCAGGTGGCCCAGGTGGTGCTGTGCGAGGGTCCTGGTCTGGGAATCAGGGGACTGCTCTAGTAGTACCCTGGGCAAGACACTGAACTCTACAGGGCTCAAGTTCCTCCTGTGTTTTTAAACTGAAATTGATTAAGTGCTCACTCTGTGGCAGGGATAATACAGTGACTGTGGGGATAACCAGCACCATCTCCCATGATTCTATCTCATTTAACCCCATTTGCATTTAACAGTTGAAGAAACTGAGTCTCCGAGGGGTAAGACATCTTGGTCACAGTCACTCAGCTGATTGGGGGCTGCCTCAGAATGGGGACTGGGATGTCTCCCAGGAAAGCCTGTGCTCTACACTGCTTCAAATCCTGCAAGAGTGGGTTCTACAATGCCTATGGTTTCTGCCTGAGGGGTCAGGTTCCAAAGCCTGGACTGAGTAATCTAGAACCAACCTGGAGACCCCGAGAGAACCCACTTGAACAGCCAGCTGCCCTAAAGCAGATGAAGGAAATCAGAATATGCCACAAAATATGCCCCTTTGACATAAGGATTGTTTTGAGCTGGTTCAGATGTAGAAAGAAGTCTTCCCAGAGCTTGTTTATCTGACTAAAAGCAGAAACTACTTCTTCCTTTTTTTTTTGAGACAGATTAACAAGAGAAAAACAAAGAGGGTCTCTGTTTTTCTCTTGTTAATCTGTCTTGTGTAATTTGCAGGGCCCCAGTCAGAAAACCTAAGAGAGTAAAGGAAAAAAATTAAGTTTTTTGGAACCCACAGTCTCACTCTGTCACCCAGGCTGGAGGGCAGTGGCACAATCACAGTTCACTGCAGTCTCCACCTCCCAGGCTCAAGTGATCCTCCTGCCTCAGTCTCCTGAGCAGCTGGGACTACAGGCAGGCACCACTATGCCCAGCTAATTTTTGTTTTTATATTGGTTTTTTAATTTTTTTTTTTAGAGATGGGGCCTCACTATGTTGCCCAAGCTGGTCTCAAATTCCTGGGCTCAAGTGATTCTCTCACCTCAGCCTTCCAAAGTGCTGAGATTATAGGCATGAACCACCATGCCCAGCCCTAAAAGCAGAAACTCCTAAGAAAAGACGCCTGCTGTAAATGCCCCCATAAAATCTTTGTGGCCACTTGATTGACTTTCTCAGTTTGCCACCCTGGGAAGCCAAAAACCATTTTTCCTTTGTCTTGTCATTTCTCTACAAATTTATTGCTCTTTGTTAAGATGCTTTATATATTTATATTTATTTTTATTTTTTTGAGATGGAGTTTCATTCTTGTTGCCCAGGCTGGAGTGCAATAGTGTGATCTCGGCTCACTGCAACCTCTGCCTCCCGGGTTCAAGCAATTCTCCTGCCTCAGCCTCCTAAGGGGCTGGGGTTACAGGCACGTGCCACCATGCCTAGATAATTTTTTGTATTTTTAGTAGAGACGGGGTTTCACCATATTGGCCAGGCTGGTCTCCAACTCCTGACCTCAGGTGATCCACCTGCCTCAGCCTCCCAAAGTGCTGGGATTACAGGCATGAGCCACTGCGATCAGCCTAAGATGCTTTATAGACCCCAAGTGCTAACCGTCCCTTTGAGTTACTCATCATAGATGTTTCTCCTGTGTGATCTGCATTATGTATGTTAATAAACTCTGTTCTTCTCTTGTTAATCTGCTTGTCCAATTCGCAGGGCCCCAGTCGGAGCACTCAGGAGAGTAAAGGAAAAAAAGTTAAGTTTTTCCCTAGAATCCACACTAAGGTGCCCCTCACCACCTATAAAAGGGCCTCCAACCAGTAGCCTCAGATGATCACAGACCTCGCTGGAGGCCTCGAGGCAGAGGTGGTAAGGAGCTGGCGTCCTGCAGCGAGGATCCCTGCAGCTTCCACCTTCTATCACCTGACTTTCCCAAACTGAAGACAGTACACCTCAGAGATCAAGAGCATGGAGTCCACTCCAGGGAGGAACGATTCTCAGGGGCTTGCTTGCTGCATGATCTTGGGCAAGCGTCTTAACCTCTCTATGCCTTAGTATCCTCAACTGTAAAATGGGATTTGTGGTGAATCCCATTGACAAATCCCATTGAAAGAGACGATGTACTTAGACCACTTAGCACATACAGTAAGTGCTCAAATAGGAGATTTTGCGTAACCAAAGCAACTGAAAGTGAACTCTTCAGCACTGTCCAAGAAATCGAACAATCTCAGGGACCACCAAGAAAGCAGAAGGGGCGGTTTTGTACAATTGCACAATGGGAGCAACCTTGAACCCTACCTCACTTATAACTTCCCCTTACACTAGACAAATAGAGAACGCCTGTTTATTGTCAGATTTGCATTTTGTTAGCTCTGAATATATGCAGATTGTAAAATGAGGTACTTGAGCTAAAAATTCCCCAGAGAATTGGTTTTTCAAAAATTATTCAGGGTCAAGTTCCGCAAGGGGTTGAGTTTCTATTCTTCTTACAAATATACCAACTTTTAAAAGTGAATTAAGAAGTGATCACTATTTCAGATAAAAAGCAGGGTCTTCAGAGAATTGGATGGTTCTTCTAAAAAGTGCTTTTTGCCTGGCGCAGTGGCTCACACTTGTAATCCCAGCACTTCGGGAGGCTGAAGGGAGCGGACTGCCTGAGCTCAGGAATTCAAGACCAGTCTGGGCAACATGGTGAAACCTCATCTCTACCAAAAATACAAAAACTTAGCTGGGCATGGTGGTGTGTGTCTGTGGTTCCAGCTACTTGGGAGGCTCACTTAAGCCTTAGGGGCTGGGGGGGAGCCATCATTTTATATTTATTTATTTATTTTGAATAAATAAATAAAGCACTTACTGAGTCCTTAATGAGCTACCGCGCCCAGCTGGAGTAGCCACCCTTTGCAGAAATGTCCTGGACCATTTTAATGATTCCCTTTCCAAGAACCCACTTAAATAGAGGTCTGCTGTACAAAGCGAGATACTCATACAGTCACTATTTCCCCCACAATGTTTATGTCTTTTGGATTGCTGACTTACTTTCAGAATTAAAAAATTGTCATTGTGTATTTCATTTCACCAGAATTGAATACAGTTATTATACCCCACCCCCCGAATAAAAGGACTTGTTGAGCTCCCCCAGTTCCGGGTCTGCTTAAGCTCTGCGCTCAGCTCTGGGGGAAGCCCTTCCATGAGGAAGCAGTGGGTCGTCATGGGAAGTGAAGTGGGGCCAGCCGAACCAAAGGAAATAGAGCAGATCCGCAAACCCACACCCACTCCCAAAGTCAGTCTACTGTCAGAAAAGCTGAAGCTGCTGGGCGTGGTGGCTCACACTTGTAATCCCAGCACTTTGGGAAGCCGAGGTGTGCAGATTACCTGAGGTTGGGAGTTCACAACCAGCTTGACCAGCAGGGAGAAACCCCGTCTCTACTAAAAATACAAAATTAGCTGGGTGTGGTGGCGCATGCCTGTAATCCCAGCTACTCAGGAGGCTGAGGCAGGAGAATTGCTTGAACCCGGGAGGCGGAGGTTGCAGTGAGCCAAGATCGCCCCATTGCACTACAGCCTGGGCATCAAGAGTGAAACTCTGTCTCAAAAAAAAAAAAAAAAAATTAGCTGAGCATGGTGGTGGGCGCGCCTGTAATCCCATCTACTTGGGAGGCTGAGGCAGGAGCATCACTTAAATCCAGGAAGTGGAGGTTGCAGTGAGTCAAGATTGCACCACTGCACACCAGCCTGAGTGACAGAGTGAGACTCCACATCAAAAAAAAAAAAAGAGAGAGAAAAAAGAAAACAAGAAGAAAGGCTGAAGCTACTGGGGGTCTCCAAAGCAAAACACTCGACGTCCAAGACCTTGGGGAACCCCAGTCACCAGGGCCTGTGTGGGGAGCAGGTAAGGGTCACTGGCTGGGGTCAGTAAGCACTCAAGAAGCGCTCATTGACTAAATGAATGGTAAATGTAACCCGAGGTGACTTTTTAAGGGTGGTGGGAGAGAGGGAGCCCACAGTGCTGGTGTAAGAGGTGGCACCCCTTTTTTGGCCTTCTTTGCTTCCTCTTTTCTCTGCCTACTCCCAAGGCCCCATCAGTGATGCTAGGGGGCATCCCCCAGGCTGGGGCACTGGGGAATGTCACTCACCAGGGACAGCTTTCCGGACTTCACTGTACACTGTCTCTGTGTCCTTCTTTCCTAGATCTGGAAAAAGAACCAGGCATAAGTTAGTAGCTGCCTCTGGGAACAGGGTCAGTCCACTGCAGTCATAGGAAAAGGTCTGAGGCTCTGCAGGCAAGGCTGTACCCCACCACTGCACCCCACCAGAACCAGGTCCAGAAGCACCCAGAGACCTTGTCATTTCTGATATTAGAAGATCCTGGCTGGGCGCGGTGGCTCATGTCTGTAATCCCAGCACTTTGGAAGGGTGAGGTGGGAAGATCACTTGAGGTCAGGAGGTTGAGACCATCCTGGCCAACATGGCGAAACCCCGTCTCTACTAAAAATTCAAAGAATTAGCCAGGCATGGTGGTGCGTGCCTGTGATCCCAGCTACTTGAGGGCTAAGGGACGAGAATTGCTTGAACCCAAGATGCAGAGGTTGCTGTGAGCCAAGATTGCACCATTGCATTCCAGCCTGGGCAACAGAGTGAGACACCACCTCAAAAAAGAAGAAGAAGAAGAAGGTCTTGGTCTAACCAGCATCACTCCCAGTCTGGGAATAGGAGGTCAGCAGGCCATCGTGGAGCAGGGCCACATGTTCCAGACGAACCCTGGACCTGAGGGGCCACGGATGGAGGGGCCCCCAGCAAGGGCCTGCAGCCTCCAGCTTGGTGGCCCCGTTCCTCTTCCCCTGCCACCGTGACCCTTGTCCAGACACTCTGCCAGCTCCCTCAACGCAGGGTTGGGCTATGGCCTCCCAATCACCTGAGAGCCCAGACCCCGGGATCCAGAACCAGATCCTGAGGTGTGGGTTAGAGCCTGGGGGTTGTTAGTGACCCCAGGAATAGCCAGGACTGAGAACTCTTACAGGGCTAGACAGCTGGGCTGGCTGTTTTCACTGCTGGCTCCTGGGCCTCACTGCAGCCTCTGGTTGGATTGGCCTGGGGGGGTCCCTGGTGCTGGTTTTTTAGGATCTCCTCAGGGGCTCTAATATGCAGAAAGGGCTGAGATCCTCTGGGATAGACCCTCTCAGTACGGCAGCATGATGACTGACCCAGGGTGTGGTGTATACCTGGAGGAGACTCAAGGGTGCCCTTCCTGACATCTGTTTACCTTCCACTGGGGTATGGGCACAGGATGTGTACACAAAAATACACACACAGTGTATACACACGCACACTCATGCACACAATGTGTATATATGCTATGTACACCCTCATACAGTGTGTAGGGTGTGTCTACACACATTGTGTACACACATACAGCGTGTACATACACACTGTATGTACAAACATGCAAGCTGGGTATGCACACACTCATGCACACAGGGTGTGCACACACATACATACCCACCAACCCTGAGGAAACAGGATGGAACCTGGCCACTTCCCAGCTCCTGTCACCTGCACAGAGGCCCAGGAAGCCTCACTATAGATAAGAGCCTGATGTCGTGTGGGCCACTGTTCTCCTTTTACAGATGGGGAAAGGAAGCCCCAGATAGGGTAAGGGGCTTCCTGTGCCACGGTCAGTGCATTTCCCTCCTCAGAGTGGATGGCCGGGGTGTGACCCTGGACTCTACCTGCACTGAGATGCCCTTGTCTCACCATGCTCCAGGGACACCCCATTCTCACTTCCTGGCCCCACACACACTCCTCCACAGCCAGCACTGCCCTTTCTCCTTGCCCCATTTCCCCACGACCCTGGTGGAGCTTCACGCATGTACCAACACACCAACACTCACCCTCCCTCTGTGCCCTGGGAAGTTACAGGGCCCCGTGAGCTCCATAGCATGTTGGTGACATTTGTCCACAATACACTGACGTGACTTGTTCCCAAGTCCATCTCCCTGGCAGAGCCCGACCTCCTATGGGGTGACAGCTGGGGTCTTGGACATGTCCCATTCCTAGGCTTGCTCAGCTGCCTGGGGGCACCTGTCCAAGTTTGAAGTGACAATAATGGTGGTGGTTCCTGTGTCAGGAACCATTTGTGAGGAGAAAGCCTGGGAGAGGGTCAGATCCCTACAGTGGAACTTGGGGCATTTGGGGTGACTAGGGCCTTACACTGACTTCCCCAGGGCACCAAACAGGATTTGGAACTCAGAAGAGTGGCTGAGCTACCAGGGCACCCCACTGCTGGACAGCAGAGATGCCCACACACCCCTCACTCTCTTTCTGTGGCACCAGATGTGGGGGCCTCAAGGGAAGCTGTAGGGATCCCCAACCCTATTGGGGGATCCTCCACATCCCCAAGACACCCTCTGCTTGATGTCAGGCCTGGCCAAGTCACTCACTCAGCAGAATCCTAGACACCTAGTGTGAACCCCGCACTGTGGAAGAGGAAAGGTGATTGGGCCTGGCCCCAGCTTTCAGGAGCTCCAGGCTGTGAGGCAGACAGGTGCACAAACAACTCAGACACTGCAATAAATGCTATCGAACACCATGTACCAGGTGCATAGTGTGTGTGGGGGGGTGGTCACGGCCAGCTCACCCTCTGACCCAGGCCCACAGTAGGGGCTGGGGCAGGTGGGGAATAAATGGAGGGAGAGGGCTTGGTGTTTGGGCCTGGGGGCCCGGACATCTTGTGAACCCCACGGTCCCCGGGCCCATGAGGGGCAGCTGGGAGACCTCTCTGATGGCCTTGGGGATGTTGTAACACTCGTATCAGCCAGGGCAGCAGGGGAGGCTTCTGCTTCTTGGTGGAGCTGCTAGAGTTGCAGCTGCCCCAGAATCTGCCCAGCTTAGTGACGGGTGGGCAGGCAGAGTTGCAGCTCATCACCACCTCCCCTCCCCACCCACTCCACAGCAGCAGCTGCCTGCTAATGAGTAAACCAGGCTGGCAGGCTGTTTGTCTCTGCTGTCAGGGATGTTTCCGGATGGGGCTTTATTTTGGCTTCTGTTTTTCTCTGTGTTAACAGAGAAGGAGATGGCTTCAACGTCATGGGGTTTTCCCAGCAATTAGTCTCAGAGCAAACATGCAGCAAACCAGGATTTACTGAGTTCCTTCCTGCCCCTCCTCCACCCCAAGTGACCACTTGGTCGGCTGCCACTAGGGTCAGAGCTGGATGTGGTTCCCATCCCCTCCTCCATAGGAGGAGGAAGTCTTGAGAGCAGGGAACTGGCTTGGTCAAGACCAGGTCAAATGTACTCACCACAGGCCTTGTACCCACAAAGCCCCTTTGCTTAACCTGGTAATACCTGGCTCTCCACCCACAGGAAGGCAGAGAGGGAACACCTGAGGCTCAGGCCCGACTTCCCACACTGCTCCTTAGCTGCCAAGGAGGAGGATGGGTCTAGAAAACTCAAATTGAATTCCCAAAAAGCTCTCCATTGGCCCCAATTGACCCTCCTTACGGGTCTACCTGGACCTCTGCAGCCCACACAGCGTTTGTGCAAATGGGGAAAGAGGGACCAGTTAGGTGATGGCACCCCTGCAGCTGCACAGCTTGGCAAGGAGGGCACATGCTGATCGCCTCTGCTTCACCCAATCCTGGGGGGTCTTGATACCTTCTTATTTTTAAATTTTTTGTAGAAATGAGTTCTTGCTTTGTTGCCCAGGCTGGTCTTGAATGCCTGGCTCAAGTGATCCTCTCGCCTCTGCCTCCCAAAGTGCTGGGATTACAATACCTCCTTCTTGTCCCTTCAACCCTTCCCCACCTTTGAGCAAGAAAAGGAAAACCAGGGCCAGGTGCAGTGGCTCATGCTTGTAATCCCAGCACTTTGGGAGGCTGAGGTGGGCAGATCACTGAAGGTTAGGAGTTTGAGAGCAGCCTGGCCAACATGGTGAAACCCTGTCTCTATTAAAAACACAAAAATTAGCTGGGCGTGGTGGCAGGCACTTGTAATCCAGCTACTCGGGAGGCTGAGGCAGGAGAATTGCTTGAACCAGGGAGGTGGAGGTTGTAGTGAGCTGAGATTGTGCCACTGCACTCCAGTCTGGGCAACACAGCGAGACCCTGTTACACACACATACACACACACACACACACACACACAGCAGCAGCAGCAGCAGCAGCAGGCAGTAATTAGGTCTCCCATCCTGGCCATTCAATTCTTCATCTGGTGCTGTGATCTGACTCCAAGATATATCTAGAATAGAATCCATACATTGCCAGCACTGTGCCCGCCCATCCCTCTTGCCTGGTGATAACACACTAGTCTCTTTGCTTCTGTTTTTGCCCTCCTTCAATCTGTTTTCCATGCCAGCCACAAGGACTTTTTTTTTTTTTTTGAGATGGAGTATCACTCTATCACTGAGGTTGGAGTGCAGTGGCACAATCTCGGCTCACTGCAAGCTATGCCTCCTGGGTTCAAGCAATTCTCCTGCCTCAGCTTCCCAAGTAGCCAGGATTACAGGCACATGCCACCATACCTGGCTAATTTTTGTATTTTTAGTAGAGACAGAGTTTCACCACATTGGCCAGGCTGGTCTCGAACTCCAGACCTCAGGTGATCCGCCTGCCTCGGCCTCCTGAAGTGTTAGGATTATCGATGTGAGCCACTGCACCCAGCCAAGGACATTTTTTAAAGAAGAAAGTTGAAAGCTGTTACTTCCCTGTCTAAATCCTTCCAAAGGCTCTAGAATCCACTTAGAATAGAATGCAAAGAAATCCTCAGAGGCCCTGCATCCTCCCAGCTTCCTGTTCCTGCTTTCTGTCCTGCTGACTCTGCAGACACAAGGGCCTCCTTTCAAATCTTGGATGAGTCAAGTTCTGAACCGCCTCACACTGCCCTTCCTATTTCCTGGGACTGCCCACCCCTCCCTCCTGGTGGGGCTGCCTTCTTTGCACCCTTCTGGCCCTGCTTAAATGTCACCCCTCAAAGAGGCCTCCCTGGGCCACCCAAGCCAGAAAAGGTGTCACCTTTTATGTCTTCTCATCGCACCCTGTTCTTCCCCTTCCAGGCACTTATGATAACTGACGCCACCCAGCCTTTGCTGCACTGTGTTCATGGCTCTCTCTCAGGCTGTCCCTCCACAAGGGAGGGTCTATATGTGCTTGTGCTGCCTGCATAGTGGTTGGTCCCTCATGGGCCTTAATCACAATTTGTTATCTCAACAAACCAATCACTTTACAATGAAATAAAGAGGAAGAGGCCAGGCCTGGTGGTTCACGCCTGTAATCCCAGCACTTTGGGAGGTCAAGGCGGGTGGATCACCTGAGGTCAGGAGTTCGAGACCAGCCTGGCCAACATGGTAAAACCCTGTCTCTACTAAAAATACAAAAATTAGCCGGGGATGGTGGTGGGTGCCTGTAACCCCAGCTACTCGGGAGGCTGAGACAGGAGAATAGCTTGAATCCGGGAAGCGGAGGAAGCAGCGTGAAGAAATTGTGCCATTGCACTCCAGCCTGGGCAACAAGAGCAAGACTGTCTTAAAAAAAAAAAAAAAAAAAAAAAAAAGAAGAAGAGAGTTTCAGGCCTGCCGCGTTCCCCACCCCTCTCAGGTCCAGTCTAGACTTGGAACTGAGTTGTGCAGATTGGGCAGTACACAACCCCGGGGGCCATTCTCTTGGCAGGCTATGGGAATGTGCCCCAGTGGTGCGGCACACAGCCCAGCGGCTCTACAGGGCATCCCTGTAAGGAAAGTTCTGTGTATACACCTGCTGACACACAGCCCAGGCTCAAAAAGAGAACACAAGGAGAAGTCCAAGACTCCTCCCAGATCATGGAGCAAGGGGTGATTTCAGGACCCCATTGCCATGTGGTCTGGCTAGTGGCTGGTGTGGCCTGGAAAACCGCACACATTCAGCCTGCACAGTCAGGAAAACTGCCCCAGGCCTGCCTGGCTAGGTGGATGCAGCCTGGGGTTAGCCTCAGAGGAAGGGAGACAGATGGCAATGATCCCAGGGAGCTTCCCAGCTGGGCAGGAAGGTTCTGAGACTGCTTCCTTTGAGCGTGCAGGAGCCACTGTTTCCTTTGAGTGTGCAGGAGTGTGCAGTGGCCCCCGGGGACTGTGTACTGCCCAATCTGGGTTAGCAAAGGAGGAGGAGGGTTAGGAGATGCATTTAAAATTTTTTTTTAGACGGAGTCTTGCTCTGCCACCCAGGCTAAAGAGCAGTGGCTTGATCCTGGCTCACTGCAACCTCTGCCTCCTGGGTTCAAGCGATTCTTCTGCCTCAGCCTCCCCAGTAGCTTGGATTACAGGCATGCACCACCATGCCCAGCTAATTTTTGTATTTTAGTAGAGATGGGGTTTGACCATGTTGGCCAGGCTGGTCTCGAACTCCTGGCCTCAAGTGATCTGCCTGCCTTGGCCTCCCAAAGTACTAGGATTACAAGTGTGAGCCACCATGCCTGGCCAGGAGATGCATGTTTTTATGGTGCCCAAAACAAATGAGATTGATGTTCTAGCATTTGCTATGAAGCAGCCCACTCTGCATCCATTTCCCCAGCACAGAACCAGAGACAGGGACTTCCAGGCCAGCCTGCCCTTGAGAGAACCACAAACACAAAAACAAAACCCAAGGTGTAAAATCAGTACCACTGCTCACACGGACAGGGATCTCGTGCTTTCAAAAGCCTTTACCTAAGTGTCCCTCTAAATGGCAAAGCACTCGATATCTTGAAACACGCATTTGATTTACACACATTCAGTCTGTACAAGCAACTTTAGGAACACACTGGGTTTGGCAAGGGGTCTACCTCTGGAAGGGACAAATTGCTCAATACTTCCTAATTCCTTGGCACTTAGTAAGTGCTCAATAAATCTTACCTATTATTAGTAGTATCATAACTAATAATTGTTGAAAATTGGCCAGGTGTGGTGGCTTCCACCTGTAATCCCAGCACTTTGGGAGACAAAAGTGGGCAGATTGCTTGAGCCCAGGAATTTGAGACCAGCCAGGGCAACATGGCAAAACCCTATCTCTATTTTTCTTTAATTAATTTTTAAAATTTTTGAGGCAGTGTGGTGGCTCACGCCTGTAACCCCAGCACTTTGGGAGGCTGAGGGGGGTGGATCATTTGAGGTCAGAAGTTCAAGTTCACGCTGGCCAACATGGTGAAACCCCATCTCTACTAAAAATACAAAAAAAAAAAAAAATTAGCTGGCTGTGGTGGCGCACACCTGTAATCCCAGCTGCTCAGGAGGCTGAAGCAGGAGAATCGCTTGAACCTGGAGGTAGAGGTTGCAGTGAGCCAAGATCGCGCAACTGCACTCCAGCCTGGGCACAGAGTGAGACTCCATCTCAACAAAGAAAAAAATATATATATATAATAAAAAATATATAAATAATATAAATACAAAAATATTATAGATAAAATATATAAAAATAAAAAATATAAATATATAAAATATATTATAAAAATATATATTATATATACACAAAGAAAACATATATATTATATATATTATATGTATATTTATATATTATATATTATATATTTTTATATATTATATATTATATATTTTTATATATAATATATATTTATATATAAATATTATTTATATATAATATTTATATGTTATATATTATGTAATATATTAATATATTACATATTATGTAATATATTTATATATTATATATTGTAGTATATTTATATATTATATATTGTAATATATTTATATATTTATACATATATAAATATATAACTATATATATTTTTTGAGACAGAGTCTCACTCTGTCACCCAGGCTGGAATGCAGTGGCGCAATCTCAGCTCACTGCAACCTCTGCTTTCCGAGTTCAAGTGATTCTCCTGCCTCAGCCTCCTGAGTAGCTGAGATTACAGGTGCGCACCACCAGAGCTGGCTAATTTTTGTATTTTTAGTAGAGAAGGGGTTTTACCATGTTGGTCAGGCTTGTCTCGAACTCCTGACCTCAGGTGATCCACCCGCCTTGGCCTCCCAAAGTGCTAGGATTACAGGCGTGAGCCACCGTGCCTGGCCTTTTCTTTTTTTCTTTTAAATTATTGAGATTTTACAGCTCGGAGCCAGGGCCAGGGCCAGGGCCTTTGCTCCTTCCAGTCTTAGCAGGCCGGTAGGTCTGCTAATCACTTCCTTTGGAGTGACTGAGGGTGCACAGACTCTTCTCACTGAACACGGCACCCCCCCACCCCTGGGGTTTACACCCAAGCCAAAGGCAATGCCTGGGGACTCACCCGAGTGGCACTTACCTTTGTGAGACTCGGCTGAGGACACTTGCACTTCCGTGTACTGCACGTCTGAGTTCAGAGGCTCTGCTCAAAGAAACCACAGCAGCTTGTTGTTTAGGTGGAATCTCTTGTGGGCACCTCAGATCGTAGAAGTAGACTTTCTTTTCTTTTCTTTTTTTTTTTTTGAGACAGAGTCTCACTCTGTCGCCCAGGCTGGAGTGCAGTGGTGCGATCTCAGCTAACTGCAACCTCCACCTCCCGGGTTCAAGTGATTCTTCTGCCTCAGCCTCCTGAGTAGCTGGGATTACAGGTGTGCACTACCATGCCCGGCTAATTTTTGTATTTTTAGTAGAGACAGGGTTAATTTTTGTATTTTTAGTAGAGACAGGGTTTCACCATATTGGCCAGGCTGGTTTTGAACTCCTGACCTCAAGTGATCCGCCCACCTCAGCCTCCCAAAGTGCTGGGATTACAGGCATAAGCCACTGCGCCTGGCTAGATTTTCATTCAGGTTATTAAAGTATTCTGTATTTTGAGGGGGCAGCCAGACACAGGCTTAATTCCATTCGGGATGAGGAAGGGAGTACAAACCCCGCACTGGTCCAGGAGGCAGATACAGGGCCTCGGGGCCCATGGTTTCCTCCCTGACTCCTCTGTTACCAGGATGTGGAGGGACCCTCTGGCCTAGGTTCCTGTTTCTACTGTGGGGGGACTTGGAACAGGTCAGTAGAGACAGAAAACAGCCCAGTATCAGCCCCAGCAGTTCTCCCAATTCAGTCTCACTCAAGATGCTGGAAGCCTTCTCCACAGCCACAGGCAAACAAAGCTACCTCCAAGACCGAGAGGATTTCGGGAAATGGGGAACAGGGGTCACTAGCCTAAAAATAATTGGAGAGTATGAGGCATACATGTGAATGAAATCACTCAGGGTACTAAGGTGAAAGCTAGAAAAGTAGTTTGTCTTCAAGTCAAAAATAACATTACTGTTTTGTTTTTAAAGCCTTAAAGAATAGGGATTCTCATCAGCTACTAAAACAACGATTCTGCAGTCAAAGATACATTTCAGGCTGGGTGTGGTGGCTCATGCCTGTAATCCCAGCACTTCAGGAGGCTGAGGCGGGCAGATCACCTGAGGTCAGGAGTTCGAGATCAGCCTGGCCAACATGGTGAACATCCACCAATACTAAAAATACAAAAATTAGCTGGGCATGGTGGCACACACCTGTAATCCCAGCTACTTGGGAGGCTGAGACATGAGAATGGCTTGAACCCGGGAGGCGGAGGCTGCAGTGAGCCAAGATTGTGCCACTGTACTCCAGCTTGGGCGACAGAGTAAGACTTTGTATCAAAAAAAAACGAGCCGGGCGCAGTGGCTCACACCTGTAATTCCAGCATTTTGGGAGGCCGAGGCGGGCAGATAACAAGGTCAGGAGTTCGAGACCAGCCTGGCCAACACAGCGAAACCCTGTCTCTACTAAGAATACAAAAATTAGCCGGGTGTGGTGGCAGGCGCCTGTAGTCCCAGTTACTTGGGAGGCTAAGACAGGAGAATCGCTTGAACCCGGGAGGTGGAGGTTGCAGTGAGCCGAGATCACACCACTGCACTCCAGCCTGGGTGACAGAGCTAGACTCTTGTCTCAAGAAAAAAACAAAAAAAAAGAAAGAAAGGAAGAGACCTTAACAGAATCCTTTCTCTTTGTTAGGAGCCTTAGCTCCCATGGCAGCAGCCCAGAGAGAAAGGAATTTTGAAAAATGATTTAGTCCAATCCCTCAGTGCTTCAGGCAGAAGAGAGCAATTTATTGTCCATTGTCTTTAAAAATCACCACCTCAATACTCAAGAAAAAAGAGGTCCCACTGCCTTACCCAGTAGCCCATGATGAGTCAGGAAGTTGTTTTTTGGGTATAACCCAGTTCTTCCCTACTTTGATGTAGGTGACTTTCCCACTGAGGACACTAGACAGCATCTCTGGTGAAAGCAGCTAGCTACCTTCATTGACACATCGGCTGCGTACAGGGTCATTAAGAGAGGTGGGAAATTATCCACAGTCTTTCAAGTTTTAGTTTTCTTTTCCTATGAGTCTTTTTTTTAATGTAAAAGTTGGTTCTAATAAAAACATGTAATTAGATAATTACCTTTATTATCATTTATTGGTTTCATTGCATGGTTTCCGACATCGTCATTGTGACCTGGTTGAAAAATAACAATTAGGGTGAGTGACATGGGAAATTCTAGTTTTCTAAAACCTTTTAAAAATTCAGTACCCCTAACAAAGTCAAGCCTGATTTATTCAGTGTAGTGACAACTAGCATTGTCTCTGGGTCCCCTCGTTGGTCCTCCTGTGGGCTCCATTTGACCTGCTGTGTAGTCTTTTTCTTTCTTCTTTTTTTTTTTTTTTTTTGAGACAATGTCTTGCTCTGTCACCCAGGCTGGAGTGCAGTGGTGCAATCCCGGCTCACTGCAGCCTCCTCCTCCCAGATTCTAGCGATTCTCCTAGTCTTGCTTTGTTGCACAGGCTGGTCTCCAACTCCTGGCCTCAAGTGATCCTCCCACCTCAGCCTCCCAAAGAGCTGGGATTATAGGCATGAACTACCATGCCTGGCCTAAATATAGTTTCTTTCTTTCTTTCTTTTTTGAGATAGAGTTTCGCTCTTGTCGCTCAGGCTGGAGTGCAATGTTGCGATCTCAGGTCACTGCAACCTCCACCTCCCAGGTTCAAGGGATTCTCCTGCCTCAGCCTGCTGAGTAGCTGGGATTATAAGCATGTACCATCATGCCCAGCTAATTTTTTGTGTTTTTAGTAGAAACAGGGTTACACCATGTTGGCCAGGGGGGTTTTGAACTGCTGACCTCAAGTGATGCACCTGCCTCGGCCTCCCAAAGTGTTGAGATTACAGGCATGAGCCACCGCGCCCAGCCTAGAATACAGTTTCTTAAACAATATATTTGCTCTTTTCTATTTACTGACACATTACTTTTATTACTACAGATATTTTATTTTCCTTTTTTAAAGTTTATGATTCAGTACTATATGAATTACTCAATTCTTAAAACATATTTCTCAAGCAAAATATGTCTCTGTAAAAAGTATATCCTAAAAATTTCTTATTTTGTGAGACACTTACAGAATTAGAAAAGAACATGAGCATTCTATGACCAAACCTGCTGATAAAGCAAGAAAAGTGGCTGGGCTCAGGGGCTCACACCTGTAACCCCAGCACTTTGGGAGGCCAAGGCAGAAGGATTTCTTAAGCCCAGGAGTCTGAAACCAGCATTGGTAGAGTGCCATCTCTACAAAAAATAAAAATTAGCTGGGCATGGTGGCACATGCCTGTGATCCCAGCTACTCAGGAGGCTGAGATGGGAGGATCACCTGAGCCTGGAAGGTAGAGGCTGCAGTGAGCTGAGATTGCACCACTGCACTCCAGCCTGGGAAGATCCTGTCTAAAAAAAAAAAGAAAGAAAAGAGGAAGAGTGTTCCAAATTTGGTCTGGGACAGGACTTTTTGTGATGTAATTATAGCCCCCTCTGGCAAGTAAGTAGCATCCCTGCTGAAATGCTTGAGCAATTTTCTTACTAACCTGGGATTAAGAACTCCTAGGACTGGCTACTCATTCAGCTGAACTGACCCTAAAGCTACTGATGAGCCTTATGAATAGATATTTCTTAATTGGAACACTTTCTTTATGCCTCTACTGAGAGAATATTGAAATTGCTTTCCCTTTGTGGCAAATTTGAAGTACAACTGTCTTATGCTTGTAATAATTCCATCTGAGAAGATGTTTTACCAATGTTTTCATTTGATATCTGGTCTCTGTCTTGAAAATGGAGAATTATAATATTACGTTGGAGCAATGTTCAAAGTCTTTGAAGGTAACAGGGCATTATGATTATTCTCTACCTTTCTTCTAAGGGGAGTTTGGAAGGTGGCGAAGTTAGAATAAAATGTGTTACCTTTCCTTTTACGTTTCTGTATATTACATGGCCCAGTGGCTGATGAGATGAAGTACCCTGTTGAAGCCAGGGTTTCTCTTCCAACTGTAATCCCACCACTTACATATTCTGCTTCTGAGAGGGCTAAGGAAGTATGCAGCAAGTTGGGGAAAATTAGCAATGGCAGGAGACCATGACTTTACCATAATGACTGTTAGCTTCCATACTGGGATCTGACATTTTCTCATTGTTGGAGTTCAGAAGTGGTACTGCTGGCCTTAAAATGAAATATAAAAAGGGAAAACAATATATAGATATATTTGTTGTTGTTGTTGTTCTAACCCCAAACCACCAAAGTAATCAAGGAAAGATCATGAGAAAACCAGGAAGAGTTTTCCAAGGTAAGGAAAACTTTACTCTCTCATTTGGAAAACTAATATTTTTTGGCAGCTCCAAGGATTATCTGAAAAAACGGTTTTTTTTTTTTTTTTTTTAGAGAGTCTTGCTCTTTCGCCCAGGCTGGAGTGCAGCGGTGCAATCTCTGGTCACTGCAGCCTCCACCTACTGGGTTCAAGCAATTCTTGTGCCTCAGCCTCCCGAGTAGCTGGGATTACAGGCATGCACCACTACACCCGGCTAATTTTTGTATTTTTAGTAGAGATGGGGTTTCGCTGGCTAGGCTGGTCTTGAACTCCTGACCTCAGGTGATCTGCCTGCCTCAGCCTCCCAAAGTGCTGGGATTACGGGCGCGAGCCACCATGCTTGGCGTTGATAAAACTTTTTCCTATTAAAATAAACATCAGGACCAAAGTGCACATGAATACCAGGAGTCCTTCACAGGCTACTACCAAGCCCCTGAATTCCTTATCCTGCGCTACTGTTTCTCTCTGGAACAGAGCAATCATTTCTATACTTTTGGATTTGGGATTTCAAGAACAGTAAAGTTAGTAAAACTATTTTTTAAAGGCCAACTCTATTCTGCCAAATTTAAAAAATTTTATCTACTACCATTATAATTTCATAAGGAAAGGGAGATTTCACAAATAATCATGTAGGAAGGACATGATCTCAGAATAAAAGCCATTCCTTCCCATGAAAGGACAATTGGCATTCTTCCACTGAGATACACACACACACACACACACACACACACACACACACACACAACTCACACCCAAGGAAGGCCTATGTTTTTCTGAGTTTGCCAAGAGCCACTGAAAACTTCCTAATGACCAGAATCTCCCTCCACAGAATGTCTACCGTGCTCACAGAGCAGCCGCCCCCTTCTTACAAATACACTCACCTGGACATTTCCACTGGCATCTGCTTGGCTTTAAAACAGAGAAAGAAAAACCAAAGTCAGTATACGGTACCCACATCCATACTACTATAATGGCCAAAACGCCAATTACTTTTGCACTAACCTAATAGAAAACACTTTTCTTTTCTCTTTGTTTTACTCCTAGTAAGCTGTGAAGGAACACTCTTTTCAGCTACATTTGACTTCCCAGAAGATTGAATACCCAGAAAAAGAGAGAAAAGGAAGCCAAATATATTCACTGTTTTACAAAAGACAGAAAAGAAAGAGGTATTCTCTTGGTCTTATACCAAGATATTTCCTCAGAAACATGATATCTTGACTATTTTAGCCGGAAGTGATTTTTGTTAGTGAAATATGATGGAAAAAGAGACAATGATACAGGAACCAGATTAGCCAGATAAGCAGACAGCTCTCTTCCTCTCTCTCTCTCTCTTTTTTTTTTTTTTTTTTTTTGAGACAAAGTCTTGCTCTGTTGCCCAGGCTGGAGTGCAGTGGTGTGATCTGGGCTCACTGCAACCTCTGCCTCCCAGGTTCAAGTGATTCTCCTGCCTCAGCCTCCCGAGTAGCTGCAATTACAGGCACCCATCACCACGTCTGGCCAATTTTTTGTATTTTTAGTAGAGGTGGGGGTTTCACCATGTTGTCCCGGCTAGTCTTGAACTCCTGACCTCAAATGATCCACCTGCCTTGGCCCCCCAAAGTGCTGGAATTACAGGTGTGAGCCACCGTGCCTGACCACTCTCTTTGATTCCAGATAATTACAAAAGGTAAAGGCTAAATCAGTCCCTGTGCTTGTAACTCGAAGCTGGCCTGAGATCAACGCCAGGGTGTGCTCTATCTTCCTTGATGGGTGGCAGCTTTCCTGACAAAAACCAGGGCCCCTCCTCACCCCATCTGCCCCTCCCATCCTGGGCAGCAGCACCAGAGGCTCCAAAAGAACCTACCTTATCCCACAAAATAATTTTTGCAGGATTTACTGATGCTCTGCCCTTTTCCTTGAGTCTTGGACAGCTGACTCTGATTCCTGGTTATCAGCAGGTGGTCCTGGCTGCTCAGCCAGGCTTACTTAGCTAACCCCAAGCATAGGGTAGAAGTCACAGCACAACCGCCAGGTTAATTACAAAGCATTCAATGTGTGTGTGCAACATGTGGGTGTTATGCGCATGTATATGTGTCTCCAAGACGCTTGCACCCCACTTTACGTGCATTAGAGGACTAGGTATGGATAAACCTACAGAAATGGCTTCTTCTAACCACACAAAGATGCAATTTCCCCCCAAATTTATCTTTTCTGGTTTGCCCAATGAGGAAAGTAATAGCTTTCATTTTTGCCTAGCTGAATCCAGGGGTCAGAAAAGCACCACACATCCCTGGCTGGTTTCCTGGCAAGGACGACCAGTCAGTATGGAAGGAAAGAACTATGCTCACCCTTGGCTTTCCTCAGAAAATAACATTTGGCCCCAATGATCAAGAGAGCAATGATCACTCCGATGACAACCACTGCAATAAGTCCTTTCTTCCATGGGGCAAGAACGACTGAAAACAAAACAAAACAAATTTTTTTTTTGTATATAGGCTCTTCCTCTGCCAGGAAGAAATAATATCAGGCTTAAGCAACAAAAGTCAGACTGATTCTCACAGCTCTTGTAACTGGCAGCTTGCCTTAGCATCCATCTACCTCTGAGGGGTTCTGCACTCAGAGCTGGTGCAGAAATGATTGTTTCTGCTACAAATAGAGGTCAGCTGTGGTCCTCAAGGAGGGAACAAACCAGCTTTGCTGGGGTAGACTCTTTTTGTTTTTCTTTTTTGAAACAGGGTCTCACTCTGTCACCCAGGCTAGGGGCTGATGACAGCTCACTGCAGCCTCAACTTCCTGGGCTTGAGTAATCCTCCCACCTCAGCTTCCTGAGTAGCTGGGACTACAGGAGCACACCACCACACTCGGCTATTTTTTGTTGGTTTGATTTTTGAGGCAGAGTCTTGCTCTGTCACCCAGGCTGGAGTGCAGTGGGGCAGTCTCTGCTTACTGCAACCTCTACCTCCTGGGTTCAAGTGATTCTCATGTCTCGGCCTCCCGAGTAGCTGGGATTACAGGTATGAGCCACTGCATCCAGCCTATTTTTGTACTTTTTGTAGAGACGGGGTTTCACCATGTTGCCCAGGCTGGTCTCCAACTCCAGGGCTCAAGTGGAGTAGACTCCTTTTTGGCATGTGTGTTCAGCCCTCTTCCTTTCCAGGAAACCACCCTCACCCACAAAAGTGAGCTCTCCAATCATGTCTGTTCTGCATGACCCAATCCCCTTGGCCACTGGTGGTCTGTGGGTGGATGTTTGACCCAAGATGACTCGATGGTGAGTCTGCCAAGAATGTGTAATTGGAACAATGTGACATTCTCCCAATTCCTTATAATAATCAATTCCTCTTTTTTACTTAATTCGAGTGGGTTTCTGTCACTTGCAACCAAGAGCCTGGAGGACATTAGTCTGCTAGCCTTTAGTCACATGAGCTAAACTCCCCCCAACTCCCTCTTACAAGGGGTGTGTTTTCTGGTCTTGCCCTTGGGAGCCCACAGCACAGCTTGCTGTGGAGACCCTGACTCACCTCTGACTGTCAGTATTTTGCTTCTGGGGACACTGGAGGCGTGGTTGGCTCTGTTGAAGGCTATGCAGTAATACTCTCCCTCCTGTTCCTTGCTAGCCTTCGGCTTGGTCCAAAATGCCTGGGTGGCATTTGAGGTCATTTGATAGAAGGGTTTGCCCTCCTTTTCTCTGTAAAACTTATAGGTGATGGGACCAGATCCTTCATTCACCGCGCATTGCAGCACAATGTCCTCTCCGGACTCCACCACCTTACTTGACAGGATAGAAATCTGGACCTCATCCACCGGGGCTGAAAAGCAGGAAAAGGATTCACACTGAGCAAAGAAAGGCAGAGGAAGAGGAACATGAGACAGCCACTGCTCAACTTTTTTTTTTTCTCTGAGACAGAGTCCCACTCTTGTCACCCAGGCTGGAGTGCAGTGGTATAATCTTGGCTTACTGCAACCTCTGCCTCCTGGGTTCAAGCAAATCTCCTGCCTCAGCCTCCTGAGTAGCTGGAATGACAGGTGCACCCACCAGGCCCAGCTAACTTTTCGGATTTTTGTTGTTGTTGTTGTTTTAGAGATGGGGTTTTGCCCTGTTGGCCAGGCTGGTCTTGAATTCCTGACCTCAAGTGATTTGCCCATCTCGGCCTTCCAAAATGCTGGGATTACAGGCATAAGCCACCATGCCAGGCCACAAACAATCTTGACCCACTGCCTTCTCTAGCTATCGGCCATTTTTTTCTCCTTTTTCCTTTATGCTTTGACATCCTTATTTCCCACTTTCTTGTTACCCCTGAAATCTGACTGCACTCTTGTGTAGTCACAATCTTGTGACATTGCACTCTATCTCAAGTTTTGAAGAAACTGGGAAGGTCACTTGATTCCCCAACCAATGTCCCTGAGTCCCCTGCTGATTAAATTCAGTGGTGGATGCTCTTCCTCCAGGCTCTTAGCCTTGGGCTCTCCACACTTCACTGTTGCCCAGGTCTTACTTACTCAGCTTTTTCTGGGCTTCTGGGCTTCCTCGTGACTCTGATTCTCTTCCTTTCTTACCTGGCACCCCTTTCTTATTCACTGGTTATTCTTTGTTTTGCCCGGAAGTATGAACATTTTGCAAAATTCAATCCTCAGTTTTCCATCCCCATTCTCCTCCTGGGTGATTTCACCTACACGCTGAGCTTCTGTCTCTGAGCCACTGACACCTAAACCTATGGCTCCAGTCCAGGTTACTTTCCTGAACTCCAAGTCTCCCTTTTCACCTGGGCATTTCCACCTGGAAGCCCAGCCAGCCTCACTCCCTGCAGGTCCAAGCAGAACTTGGCTACCTCCTGTATCCGCTTTTCCTAGCTCCATCCTCAACTACCAAAATTCGGATCCTAAATTGTCTTCCCAAGTAGACTTTCCTTCTAGTGTGAGAGCAGATGGTCAGCAGATGGTATTGTGACTTATGAGTCACTCTGCTATGAGTGCAGGCTGTGGTAAGACAATGGAAGAAGCCAAGCTCCGGGACTGGGACACCAGTGGGCTCAAATCCCAGTCCCACCACCCACCAGCTATCTGCCCTAAGCCTCAGCTGCGTCATGATAAAATAACGACAATGCTGTTACTGGTCTTCTGTGGTTATTGTGAGTTTCCATTGGAGCAATTTACTACAGTACTTCACACAGGGCTGGACACATGGTCAGTAAATATGAGCCACTGATATTGACCCAGTTTAAACCAACAGCTTCACATGGGCTTCCGCATTAGCCTCTAACGAACCATGAGGTCTGAAGTCCCCATGCCTGCTCCCTGACCCAGCCACCAGGCGGATCGTTCGGAGAACTCATTTGCATCCTGTCCTTCCTTCTGTCTTCTGGCTTTTCACTGCATGCAGGACAATTCCCTACTCCTGAGACTGGCAACTGACACCTTTCACACTTAGGCTCAGCCACTTTTTCAGCTCATATCCAGTGATTCTCCATTCCCAACCTCCAGCCTTTGTTTCCAGCCATCTGATTTGGCCACAGTCTTTTTTGTTGTTGTTGTTGTTTTTTGAGATAGAGTCTCACTCTGTCACCCAGGCTGGAGTGCAGTGGCACGATCTTGGCTCACTGCAACCTCTGCCTCTTGGATTCAAGCGATTCTCCCGCCTCAGCCACCTGAGTAGCTGGGACTACAGACACCCACCACCACGCTGGGCTAATTTTTGTATTTTTAGTAGGGGCGGGGTTTCACCATGTTGGCCAAGCTAGTCTCAAACTCCTGGGCTCAAGTGATCCACCTGACTCGGCCTCCCAAAGTGCTGGGATTATAGGCATGAGCCACCGCACCTGGCCATGCACAGTCTTTTGAAGTGCCCTGTGGAACCTTTTGGCTCATGTGTTTGCTGGAGATGTTCAGCCATCTTCAGCCTTCTCTGCCCACCCATTCTCAAGCCCTGGCACCTAGCCCAGCTCTTCACTATGTTTACCCACTTAAGCTAGATGACGTCTGACACACCCTGAATTACTATCACCATCACTATAAGGATATAGTTCATGTGACAACCAAACATGACCGCTAACATTTTTTCTATGCTTATTTGTATTATGATTTAGATGTTTCTCCATCATTTAATTAGGAGAGCTTGTGTTTCTTATTACAGCATTGAAACAAAGAATATGTCTTCTTTTTTGTATGCCTCACACCTTTAGGTGCTTAGTCTATGTTAATGTTAATTTTTTTTTTTTTTGAGATGTAGTCTTGCTCTGTTGCCCAGGCTGGAGTGCAGTGGAATGATATTGGCTCACTGCAGCCTCTGCCTCCCAGGTTCAAATGATTCTTGTGCCTCAGCCTCCCGAGTAGCTGGGATTAAAGGTGCCCACCACCACACCCAGCTAATTTTTTGTATTTTTAGTAGAGACAGGATTTCACCATGTTGGCCAGGCTGGTCTCGAATTCCTGATCTCAGGTGATCTGCCCACCTCAGCTTCCCAAAGCACTAGGATTACAGGTGTGAGCTACCTCACCTGGCCTATGTTAATGTTAATTGAAAAGGTATGGCTACTATTAGACTATACATGAATAGAAGCAGGAATCTCTCTCTCCTATTCACATCCACCAGCAGCACGTGTAGATAGGCAGTTACTAAACAAGAAGGACAAAGAGGAGGAAGCCTTATTAAACTTTTTACAACGGGATGCAAAATATCTAAGACATGCAAGCAATGGCACTCCTGAGGCCTTCTGAGAGGCATGAGATAGAGGCTTAAGGGAAATTGTCCACCCCCAAGACAATAGTATATTTCTCCTGAGTATGATGAGAATCCAAGGCAAATGTTAGTAATTCCCATGAGACCACAGCCTGTAACTCTCACTGCTGCGGATTTCACACAAGACAGGTTGCCCAGCTAGGAGTCACAACAGCAGAGTCCTGATCTACAATTCTCAGAACAGTGTATCTGAAAAGGAGAAAGTGCTAACGGAGTCCACATGCACAACTTCAGTGCTTCCTGCAGTCAGGACATTTTCATGCTTATCATATTTTAGCAGTTTGTTGAAAGGTTCTGGAAAGAGATTACATTGTCCTCATCAATAGCCCCCAAATATTTTCCAGCCTCCTTTACTGAACCTTGGCCCTGCTTTGGTGCATATCTAGTGTATGGACTTTGCATAAGCACCCACTACTTCTCTCTCTCTTTTTTTTTTCAGATGGAGTTTCGCTCTTGTTGCCCAGGCTGGAGTGCAATGGCGCATCTTGGCTCAGTGCAACCTCTGCTTCCTGGGTTCAAGAGATTCTCCTGCCTCAGCCTCCCGAGTGGCTGGGATTACACGCGCACGCCACCACACCCAGCTAATTTTTGTATTTCTAGTAGAGATGGAGTTTCACCATGTTGGCCAGGCTGGTCTTGAACTCCTGGCCTCAATGATTCACCGGCCTTGGCCTCCTAAAGTGCCGGGATTACAGGCGTGAGCCACTGCACCTGGCCCCCTACTTCTCTTATTGTCCCCACAGTCCTTGGGCATGAACGAATACCCCAAGCCCACATGATTTCTTCTCATAGCACAGCAACTTACCTATCACTTTCACCCTCAGAACCTCACTTAAAATTTCGGCGTGGGAATGGCAATTATCCGCAACACACTGGTATTCGACGTCTTCAGTGGGGTTGTCTTTGAATACCGCAGGATCACTTGAGTTCTTGGTACTACTCTCCAAAACTTTACTTGTTTTTAAAAGGCGATAAGAAATAGGCGAAGTTCCACTGATCGATTGGCAACTGACTTCAATGGTCTGTCCTTTTATGACCTCAAACTGGGCATCATAAGAAATCCTGGGCTGGGAGAGCATTTCTAGAACAGAGGGAGAAACAAGCCAAAAGGCACTGAAGGTAAAAGCAAAGCATCCAGCCCAAGAGGTTCCTTCTCCAAAGCCTGAGCTTTGCTTTCTATCCCTGCTGTAATTTCAAATGCCTGCCTGCCTTATTTACCTTTATAGGACACCTATGAGACTGACAGGCTGTGTGTGTGTTGGGGGGCGGGGGGCGGGTGGTGAGAAGGGAAAGGGAAACAGAAGTACAATAAGCAAAACAGAGAATGACAGAAATTCAAGGAAAACATTACATCCCCAGAAATACATGTTTATATTTTACCATATCTCACACGCACATGCACACATAATATACTCTTCTTGTGTTGAGCAAAGACACAGAAAGCATAGAAAAAGTACAAGTAGCCAACAAAATGTGTGTGTGTGTGTGGTGTGTGTGTGTGTATTTGAGACAGGGTCTCACTCTGTTACCCAGGCTGGAGTGCAATGGTGCAATCGCTGCTCACTACAATCTCCCAGAATCAAGCAATCCTCCTACCTCAGCCTCCCGAGTAGCTGGGACTATAGGTGCACACCACACCTGGCTAATTCTTTATTTTTTGTAGAGACAGGGTCTCACTATGTGCCCAGACTGGTCTTGAACTCCTGGACTCAAGTGATCCTCCCACATCAGCTGCCCAAAGTGCTGGGATGCTGGGATTATAAGTATGAGCCACCACACCTGACCGAGGAGATATATGTGTGTGTGTGTGTGTGTGTGTGTGTGTGTGTGTGTGTGTGTGTGTGTGTGTTTTGAGACCGTCACCCAGGCTGGAGTGCAATGGCACAATCTCAGCTCACCGCAACCTCCACCTCCTGGGTCCAAGGGATTCTCCTGCCTCAGCCTCCCGAGTAGCTGGGATTACAGGCATGTGTCACCACACCCGGCTAACTTTTGTATTTTTAGTAGAGAGGGGGTTTCACCATGTTGGCCAGGCTGATCTCAAACTCCTGACCTCAGGTGATCCACCCACCTTGGCCTCCCAAAGTGTTGGGATTACAGGTGTGAGCCACCAGGTCCAGCCAATATATACGTTTTTAAATTATTCTCAGCCAGTCACAGTGGCTCATGCCTGTAATCCCAGCACTCTGGGAGGCCGAGGTGGGCAGATCACCTGAGGTCGGGACTTCAAGACCAGCCTGACCAACGTAGAGAAACCCCATCTCTACTGAAAATACAAAATTAGCTGGGCATGGTGGCACATGCCTGTAATCCTAGCTACTCGGGAGGCTGAGGCAGGAGAATCGCTTGAACCCGGGAGGCGGAGGTTGCGGTGAGCCGAGATCATGTCATTGCACTCCATCCTGGGCAACGAGCTAAACTCCATCTCAAAAACAAAAAAAAAAGAAAAAGAAAAAAGAAAAATAAATCTTCTTAGTGCTATAGCCTCTTAACAGATAAGAATTATATTAGGTCATTATTTAGGCATTAGGTTATTTAAACCTTATACAATGAGATTTCCTCCTCCCAAGAACAAAAAATAAAATAAAACGTAATAACACACATTTGTCTCTTGCATTCCTAACTTTTGAGTTAGGTGGTTAGAGCATTAAAAATAGGCTAAAATCCTGGTTCAGTTGAAGCTATAATAAAATCTTAGCTGGATAAAACACAGCCACAGGTTAAATCAAAGGACTGTGACTGAATAATATAGTGACAGTGACAACTTGACTGGAGTTCTATAATCATCCAGAACCTCGCCACCCAAAGTGTGGTCCAGAGACCAACAGCATCCACATCACCAAAATGCTAGTTAGAGATGCAGAACCCGGCCCCTCTGGGCCTAAAATACTGAATCATAACCTGTATTTTAACCAGGTCTTGCGTGCACATTCAGGCCTAAGAAGCCCAGCTCCTGGTGGTCAAATACCTACATTCTGTCCACTGGAAGTCTTACCCTTTTGGGTTAGCCAGGATACAGATTTAAAAAATAGAATTTTGATATTCTTGGCCGGGTGTGGTGGCTCACGCCTGTAATCCCAGGACTTTGGGAGGCCGAGGCAGGCAGATCAAGAGGTCAGGAGATCGAGACCATCCTGGCTAACACGATGAAACCCCGTCTCTACTAAAAATACAAAAAAATATTAACCAGGCGTGGTTGCGGGCGCCTGTAGTCTCAGCTACTTGGGAGGCTGAGGCAAGAGAATGGCGTGAACCCAGGAGGCAGAGCTTGCAGTGAGCCCAGATCGTGCCACTGCACTCCAGCCTGGGTGACAGAGCGAGACTGCATCTCAAAAAATAAATAAATAAATAAATAAATACAATAAATAAAATTAAAATAAAAATACAAAAATTAGGCAGACATGGTGGCGGGCACCTGTAATCCAAGCTACCTGGGAGGCTGAGGCAGGAGATCGCTTGAACCTAGGACGCAGAGGTTGCAGTGAGCTATCATGCCAATGCACTCCAGCCTGGGCGACAGAGTGAGACTCTGTCTCAAAAAAAAAAAAAAAAAAAAAAAAAGTTTAACATTGACTGAGTAGTGTTTCCTTCCTGACCTCTTGGGTGGGTACTTGCTCCAAGAGGCAGAATCTTGCTAGAATCTTAGCAAGTCAGAGGCCACATCATCATCAGTGAATCAGTGTTCTGAGCAGGAATACCTCCTTGTTTCTTTGGCCTTTTGATTTCATCCTTCTCTCCCTCTAGTTCTTACCCTGCCTGAGTCTGCTCAGACCGGACAGGGCGGCAGCTGCAGATAAATTTCCTTTCTCCCATTCAACCCCGGATGTCCTCTGAGTCAGCAACGATATACTTACCACATACGACTATCTGGACTGTGTTGCTTTTCTTGACCACTTTGTCAATACCTGCAGTGCAGATATACGTCCCACTGTCCCACTTTGAGGCTATCTTGGTGAAATCTTGAGTCTGTGACACAATGGTATCTTCCTTCTGGATGGTGAAGTTGGCTGGAGGTGCTCCTGGGATGGAGCAGGACAGGTTCAGTCTTTCACCTTGGTCCAGACGTGTGAAGGAAGTTTCCAGTTCGGGCTTGGAAAATAGTTCTGAAAAACAGTGAGTGGGAATGGAGCGAGATGTGTCTGGCCACCACCCTAAAGCCCCTTCCTGGAGAGGCCCTTGGCTCAGGTGCTGTTGGCAGAACCAACTTCCAACTTCCAGCAAAAAGTTTTCCTTTGCTTCTCATATACCTAACGATCACCCCAGTAAGGAGCTAGGGTTCATTCTTTGCCTAGGATTCCAATGGCAGGTTTTCCTTTCTTGTTAATCCAATTTATTTCAATGATGAGGATTAGAAAAGTTTTGCAACTTGTGGCTGGGTGTGGTGGCTCACGCCTGTAATCCCAGCACTTTGGGAGGCAGAGGTGGGTGGATCACCCAAGGTCAGGAGACCAGCCTAGGCAACATGGTGAAACCCCATCTCTACTAAAAATATAAAATTAGCCAGCATGGTGGTGGGCACCTGTAATCCCAGATACTTGGGAGGCTCAGGCAAGAGAATCCCTTGAACCCAGGAGACAGAGCTTGCAGTGAGCCGAGATCGCTCCACTGCACTCCAGCCTGGGCAACAAGAGTGAAACTCCATTTCAAAAAAAGAAACAAAAGAAAAGTTTTGCAGCTTTTAATGCAGCAAATAATGATTCATGCATTCACTCATGTATTTGTTCACTCACTCATTTCACCCCACAAGTATTTATTGCAGGTTCTTTCTGTGGCGGGCCCCTTGCTAGGCACTGAGAGATAGCAGTGAATAAGAAACAGTCTCTGACTTCAAAGCACTTACATTTA
The DNA here is from genome assembly GCF_006542625.1 of Nomascus leucogenys. Lineage (NCBI taxonomy): Eukaryota > Metazoa > Chordata > Mammalia > Primates > Hylobatidae > Nomascus > Nomascus leucogenys. Next base: position 59,560,680 of record NC_044399.1, read on the forward strand.
GTGGTTGATTCAGATGCATTGTTTGTCACAGAGCCCATAGAAAAAACACTGAACTGGCAGGGCGCGGTGGCTCCCACCTGTAATCCCAGCATTTTGGGAGGCCGAGGTGGGCGGATCACAAGGTCAGGAGTTCAAGATGAGCCTGGCCCACATGGCAAAACCCCGTCTCTACTAAAAATACAAAAATCATCTAGGTGTGGTGGTGCGCGCCTAGAATCCCAGCTACTCAGGAGGCTGAGGCAGGAGAATCGCTTGAACCCGGGAGGTGGAGGTTGCAGTGAGACGAGATCGTGCCACTTCACTCCATCTTGGGCAACAAAAGCAAAACTCCATCTCAAAAAAAAAAAAAAAAGAAAAAAGACGCTGAATCTAGTCTTGGGGAATCATGAAAAGGCCTTTTGGAGAAAGTTATCCAGGGAAAGTGTCTGAGACAGAATGTCTCAGTCCATCTGGGCTTCTACCACAAAATGCTGTAGACTGGTCTATTTATGCCTATGAATTCTTCATAGGCAAAATGGGGTCTTAGGTAGCTCTTTATCCCCAGTAAGTTGCCCAGCATACAGAAAATGCTCAATATGTGTTGAACTGGTACTTTTCTTTAATGAGATAATATAAATTGTATCAGTAAAAATATACCATGAGCCATCAAAATATAAGTCATGATCAATAATTAAGTAAATTGCTAGCACACATTATAGACCAGCAGGACCCCATGTATATGCCAATATACCAGTTGGGTAGTTGGTAGCCTACCTATGGTGCTGGAGACTGTTGTTGACACTGCACACTCAATGCTGGACACATAGGAGGCTTTTAGTAAATAAGTGAACAAATGAATGGATGAACGTATGAATGCAGACACACGAGAACACCTTCACCGTGCAACCAAGAAGTGCCGACTGTCTCTGTCCCCTGAAGCATTGTCATCCAACACTCATTCCTTCATCCAACAAATATGTATTGAATTCCTACTGTGTGCCAGGCACTGTTCTAGGTGTTAAGGATATAGCACTGAACAAAATAATGTTCCTGTTCTCAGCGGGTTGCATTCTAGTGGCTGAATACACATAATAAAAAAGAAAGGTAGAGTATATTTTTGGTGCTAAGTACTTTAGAGGGAAATAAAGCCAGGTAAGGAGGGTTAGGAGTCTGAGGGAACTTTCAAGTTCATGGATTTGAAAGCCAAACAGGCCTGAGGGTGACTCTTGTTCTACCCCCTTGGTAACCCTGTAATCCTTGGTTGAGTTACTAACCTCACAGTCTCAGTTTCCACGTCCATAAAGTGGGCATTCTTATGCCTATCTCCTAGAATTGTTATGAGCATGAAATGAAAATATATATAAACCTGGGCCAGCCCAGTGGCTCATGCCTATAATCCCAGCACTTTGGGAGGCCGAGGCAGGCAGATCACTTGAGGTCAGGAGTTTGAGACCAGCCTGGACAGCATGGTGAAGCCCCATCCCTACTAAAAATACAAAAAATTAGCAGGGCATGGTGGCGCACGCCTGTAATCCCAGCTACTCGGGAGGCTGAGGCAGGAGAATTACTTGAACCTGGGAGGCAGAGGTTGCAGTGAGCCAAGATCGTGCCACTGCACTCCAGCCTGGGCAACAGAGTGAGACTTTGTCTCAAAAAAGAAAAAAAAAAAGAAAAGAAAATGTATATAAACCCATCATACAATGTTCAACAAAGGGTAATTGTTGTCATTTCTTTTTTTTTTTTTTTTTTTTTTGAGACAGAGTCTCACTCTGTGGCCCAGGCTGGAGTTCAGTGGTGTGATCTCAGCTCACCGCAGCCTCTGCCTCCCGGGTTCAAGAGATTCTTGGGCCTCAGCCTCCCAAGTAGGTGAGATCACAGGCATGCTGCCATGCCCAGCTAATTTTTGTATTTTTAGTAGAGATGGGGTTTTATCATATTGGCCAGGCTGGTCTCGAACTCCTGGCCTCAAGTGATCTGCCCACCTTGGCCTCCCAAGTCCTGGGATTACAGATGTGAGCCACCATGCCCAGCCACGTTATCATTATTTTTGAGTTTACTAATGCTTTCTCATTTGTGGCCCTGTCATAGGACCCATGTCTGGGATCTAGCATAGTGTTTGTCACAGGGGATGGAGAAATATAACAGAGTAATGAAAACATTAACCAGTGTTCACAGTCAGTCTGTACAAGTCTCTCAGCTCATGCTTACAGTATAGTTATCTCATTAATCATTATAGTAGTCCTAAAAGGTGAGTGCTGTCATTATCGCCATCTCACAGAGCTGCAGCATGTTCAATAACTCACCCAAGGTCACAGAAGCAGTGAGCAGCAGAGTTTTGGTGCCGGAGCCTGTACCCTCAACAAGCACCGTGGACTGTTAACTCGCTCTGCAGTGGCTTCTTCTCATGAGCACCAAAGCCCCACCTGAGCACATTCATTCAGATAAGCAGGGGCAGGAAATCAGCTCTCTTTGGCCATGCTGGATTGCAGCATGGTGGCCTCTTGAGCCCGCCATATGCCAGCACCCTTCCACAGCAGCAGCCCTACCTGTTATGTTGACGACGATGCTGCTGACCTTGGATATGCGGCTGGACTCCACTTTGCACGTGTAGTTGCCATTGTGCTCCACCATGGCCGTGACTGAGTACACAGCCTCGTTGCCGTGTCTTCTGTGGGCCACAATCGCCTTGTCCTTCTGAATTATGATTTCTGGAAACTCCTGGGCCAGGTGAGTCACTTGAATGGTGCACTTAATGTGGAGCTGAGCTCCTTCCATGATCATTCCGGTGGGGCTGATGTGGAACTTGGGTGTAGAGAAGGATTCTGCAAGAGAGGAAGACAACCCGGTTGGACTCAGGTGCAAACCTGGGCAAGAGGAACCTCTTCTGCTCTTTTTGCTGCTTCCCCTTTTCAAACTTCTATTGTTCCTAACTAACTTTAAAAATTCAACCTTTCCTCTCTAGAACTGTTGCCTTGGCTGCTTTCATACTCCCTGCCTTCTCACTCACTCTTGCATCTTCAGGCTTCTTCACTGCAATTCTCTGGGTTTCTGAAGCTTCCCAAAGGCCAAACACCTTCTCTAGATCTCGCCTGCGGAATCTTCTTCAGATGACTTCAGAAATAACCACAGTATTTAGAAATGATCTTCCTCCTGCCCACTACGAATTTTCTAGGCTCTTCTCAGCACTTCATGGAAGCTTGGCATTTCAGCATGAAGATACTATAGCCTTCAAAAGTTCAGCTCTGTGAAACGTGCTGCTTCATGGAAATGCATATTTAAATAATCGCATGCCTCCAAAAAGGTGGCTTCTAGTCTTTTCTATTTCATTTTTTAAAATGCTGGCCATCACTCACTAAACTGATTTCATGACTCATGCAGTTTGAAAAACAATTTTGCCTGAGAGTGGGGCCTTACACCTGTAATCCTAACACTTAAGAAGCCCAGGAGTTCTAGAACAGCCTCTGGGCAACATAGTGAGACCCTATCTCTATTGAAAAAGAAAAATAGTTTTAATCAAGTATAGATCAGATACCAACCAGGGCATAGGATCTTCAGGGAAGTAGGGATAGGTCCTAGGCTTTTGTTTCCACTTACAACAAAAAAACAAGCCCAGGGCATAACTGGAATATATACACAGATTCCAACTGTGTAAAATATAGATTAGGGATATTTAAAAAATGCTCATAGTGAATTTAGAGTAATCAAATACTTTAATATTCATTAGTGATTTTTAACATTATGAAGTCAATTCATAATAAGAAGTTATCATAAAATAATAGCCTGCCTTTTCAAGTAAAAGTAAAAAAGGGGAAGGCATCCTTTACATGCTTTAGGACTCTCAAATTTTAGGTCTTCTGGGGAACCTTAATAATAGCTGAAGGGTGTTTTTCTTTCACCCAAATCAACTCCAGATGCACCAGATATTTAAATGCAGGGGAAAAAAAGATGAAACCACAGCACCGGAATAGAAAACATGGGTGTGTTTTTTTCCTTTAATAATCTTGACATGCAGAAGACCTTTAAGTATGAATCACAACACTGAGATGCCATAAATAAACAAAACAGGTAAATTTGACTAAATGAAGATTAAAAACTTCAGCATGGAAAACTTATCATAAAACTCAAAGAAAAATGACAAACTAGAGAAAATACTTGCATAATATCACTGACAAATAGCTAATTAATTTATAAAAGGCTCAGCTGGGGGCATTGGCTCACGCCTGCAACTCCAGCACTTTGGGAGGCTGAGGCAGGAGAACTGCCTGAGCTAAGGAGTTTAAGACCAGCCTGGGAAACATGGTGAGACCCTCCATCTCAAAAAACATATTATAAAATATTTTTTAAAATAAAGGGGTCAGGCGCGGTGGTCCACACCTGTAATCCCAGCACTTTGAGAGGCCGAGGTGGGTGGATCACGAGGTCAGGAGTTTAAGACCAGCCTGGCCAAGATGGTGAAACCCCGTCTCTACTAAAAACACAAAAATCAGCTGGGCAAGGTGGCAGCCCCCTGTAATGCCAGATACTCGGGAGGCTGAGGCAGGAGAATCACTTGAACCTGGAGGGCAGAGGTTGCAGTGAGCCAAGATGGTGCCACTGCACTCCAGCCTGGGCGACAGAGTGAGACTCCATCTCAAAAATAAATAAATAAATAAAAATAAAATAAAGGGCTTGAACAAATCCAACCAGGAACAATAAAAATGACTTTAGTCAAATTTACCTATCTTGTTTCTTTATGGCACCAGAGTTTTGTGATTCACAATAAAAATGACAAGGTGTATATGAATAGGCGGTTTATGGGAAAAAAATGTAATAGATGAATAAACAAACTCAACCTCACTAAAAACTAAAGAAATACAAATCACCACAACAATGATATATATCACTATACCTCAACTAGATTGTCAAAAATAATAAAACATTGAAATACTCTGTTAGGACCAGGCACAGTGGCTCACGCCTGCAATCCTAGCACTTTGGGAGGCCGAGATGGGAGGATCACTTGAGGCCAGGAGTTCGAGAACAGCCTGGTCAATATAGCAAGACCCTAATCTCTATTTAAAAAAGAAAGAAAGAAAGAAAGACTCTGTTGGTAAGGATGTGGGAAAACAAACACTAGCATCACTTCTGATGAAAATGTTCAACCATCTTGAAGAGCACTTTGGCAATATCTAGCACTTCGGCAATATCGAGCCAGGCACAGTCAGCCAAACCTTTTATAAATTAAAGGAATTAGCTCTTTGTCAAAAGTACTATGCAAATATTTTCTCCAGTTTGTCATTTGTCTTTTTATCTTACGATAAGTTTTTCATGCTGAAGTTTTTATTGTTGTTTTGAGATGGAGTCTCACTCAGTCACCCAGGCTGGAATACAGTGACACGGTGGCTCACTGCAACCTCCACCTCCCAGGTTCAAGTGATCCTCCTGCCTCAGCCTCCAGAGTAGCTGGGACTACAGGTGCCCACCACCACGCTTGGCTAATTTTTGTATTTTTAGTAGAGATGGGGTTTCACCATGCTGGCCAGGCTGGTCTCAAACTCCTGACTTCAGGCGATCCGTCTGCCTCGGCCTCCCAAAGTGCTGGGATTACAGATGTGAGCCACCACGCCTAGCCTCATGCTGAAGTTTTTAACTGAAAATGCACAGGCCGGGTGTGGTGGCTCATGCCTGTAATCCCAGCACTTTGGGAGGCTGAGGCAGGCGGATGACCTGAGGTCGGGAGTCAAGACCAGCCTGACCAACATGGAGAAACCCCATCTCTACTAAAAATACAAAATTAGCCGGGAGTGGTGGCACATGCCTGTAATCCCAGCTACTTGGGAGGCTGAGGCAGGACAATTGCTTGAACCCGGGAGGCGGAGGTTGCAGTGAGCTGAGATTGCGCCACTGCACTCGAGCCTGGGCAACAAGAGTGAAACTCTGTCTCAAAAAAAATAAATAAATAAATAAAAAAGATAATGCACAAAACATCTGATTCAACAATTTGACTGCTAAGAATTAACCACATAAATAATAATAGTAAAATAGTTGCCAAAGTACACAAGTTACAAGTACAAATATCTATACTGCAGGATTGTTGTAATAGCAAAAACTGAGAAAAATACCTAAATATCCATCAACAGAAGATGAGGTAAATCACTCGAACCCAGGAATTTGAGGGTTGCAGAGATGGCCCATCCCTACAGTCGAGTTCTGAGTTCTAAAATGAGATAGATCTGTATTTCTTCATATGGACAAAAGTCCATAAGATTTTGTCTAGTTTTTAAAAAGCTGTAAAATAGTGTGATAGGTCCCCATCTTTTGTAAAAACAAAAGATGTTTTTTGTTTTTTCTGTGTGTGTGTGTGTGTGTGTGGCTGGGTATGTGTATGATATGTAAATATATGTAGAAAAAGTCTAGAGGATCCTGCATGATTTTCTCTAAGTAGAGGCATTATGAATGATTGTCACTTTATATACATACTTTATATCCTGCTCTTGTGTCTGAAAATTCTACCCAGAGCACACATGATTTTATAATCAGATAATAGAACATACAGACACACATACACACAATGGGCAGGATAAAGTGGGATGCCAAGAGAAGGGGACCATTTATGACAAACTAAGTTTCCTACTTTGGAAATATTTGCAAATATCTACATGGGTGTGCCTTCCCCTGACTTCTCCCGGCTTGGCAAATGAGACTGGGTCCCGGGAGTGGCTGACTACCTGTCCTAGAGCCCTGTATGTCCTGGACACTCCCCAGCTTCCCTCTGCTGTTGCCTCCTTCTCTCCTGGGAGCATTTCCCAGGCCACCTCATTTGTTTGCTGTTTGTCCAACGCAAATCTACGTTGAACAACAGGAGGCCAAGGCTGAGGACCTGGCCCCTCTTTCCTCCCGATCCCCTCCAAAACCAACTTCCTGGTGTCTGACCCTTGATGGCTTAAAGCAGTGGCTTCCAAACTACAGATCACATAATGCATCAGTGTAGTGCATCATGGCCAGTGTTTAAAGACTGAAATAGGCTGGGCACGGTGGCTCACGCCTGTAATCCTAGCACTTTAGGAGGCCGAGGTGGGTGGATTATCTGAGGTTAGGAGTTTGAGACCAGCCTGGCCAACATGGTAAAACCCTGTCTGTACTAAAAATACAAATTTAGCCAGGCACGGTGGCATGCCCCTGTAATCCCAGCTACCCAGGAGGCTGAGGCAGGAGAATCGCTTGAACCTGGGAGGCGGAGGTTGCAGTGAGCTGAAATCATGCCACTGCACTCCAGCTCAGGTGACAGAGCAAGACCCTGTCTCAAAAACACACACAAGGTTGAGTGTGGTGGCTCACGCCTGTAATCCCAGCAGTTTGGGAGGCCAAGGCGGGTGGACCGCCTGACATCAGAAGTTTGAGACCAGCCTGGCCAACATGGCGAAACCCCATCTCTACTAAAAATACAAAAATTAGTCAGGTGTGGTGGTGCACGCCTGTAATCCCAGCTACTCCGGTGGCTGAGGCATAAGAATCGCTTGAACCCAGGAGGCAGAGGCTGCACTGAGCCGAGATCGCGCCACTGCACTCTAGCCTGGGCGACAGAGCGAGACTCTGTCTCAAAAAAAAAAAAAAAAAAGACAAAAAACCAAGCCAAACAAACAAAAAGCATCATGTATATTAAGAGTAAAGTGTTAAAAAAAAAAAAAAAAGAGTAAAGTGTTGTTGGTGAAACTCTTGTTTGAAAAATTGTATGCAATTTAGCTGTATCACAGTCAAAAAAGCTTGGAAAATACTGGCTTAAAATGATTAAGAACAGGTCTTAAGTCCTGAGAACAGCAGCCCCTTCCCAGTTCTGGGTCCTTTCTCCCCATACCAAACCAGAAACCACAAAGAACGATGAGAAAGGGAGCAGGACGCTGACCCGTCACGGTGACCAGTTCACTCTTGGTAGATTCTGAGGTCTGCACATGGATCCCAGAAACGATCCTAGCTTGACATCGGAAGGATAAAACGTGGTCCTGTTCCTCAACGGTGAATTCCAGCATCACAAAATTCTGGTCCCGAGAAGTCTTCTCTCTTTTTTGCTTGGCCGTTTTTTTATTTAGTTCAAGTTTTTCAATTGTGAAGTGTATTGGGGCCTTTTCCTCTGGGACAGAACAGTTGACTCTCACGACCCCGCCTTGGATGGCCTCTTTCTTGTCCAGTGTCACCCTGGGACTGGGCACTCCTATGGGGAAAGAGAAAGTCTGTCAGTATCAGACTGATTGAGAGACACAAGCCTCCCTCCACTAAGTGACTGTAGTTGACCCATGAGAGGGCTCTTTTTTGTTCTCTGAATACCCAGTGCGACCTACCAGGTAATAACTGAACAGGTATGTGCCCAGCACAGTACTAGGTACTTTGAAAAATGTAAAATCTGGAGGCCGAGGTGGGTGGATCCCTTGAGCCCAGGAGTTTGAGACCAGCCTGGGCAACACGGTGAAATGCTATCTCTACAAAAAAAAATTAAAAATTAGCCAGGGGTAGTTAGTGGTGCACACTGGTAGTCCCAGCTACTTGGGAGGCTGAGGTGGGAGAATCGCTTGAGCCCAGGAGGTTGAGGCGGCAGTGAGCAGTGATCCCACCACTGCACTCCAGCCTGGGCAACAGAGACCCTGTCTCAAAAAAGAGAAGAAAAGAAAGGAAAAAATATAAAATATGCTCAATGGGAGCTAAGCTATGAGGAAACAAAGGCATAAGAATGATACAATGGACTTTGGGGACTCAGGGGAAAGAGTGGGAGGGGGCGAGGGATAAAAGACTACACAATGGGTACGGTGTACACCGCTCGGGTGATGGGTGCACCAAAAGCACAGAAATCACCACTAATGCCATGCGAAGTGACTCACACCTGTAATCCCAACACTTTGGGAGGCTGAGGCAGGTGGATCACCTGAGGTCAGGAGTTTGAGACCAGCCTGGCCAACATGGCAAATCCCCGTCTCTACTAAAAATACAAAAAATTAGCCGGGCATAGTGGCAGGTGCCTGTAATCCCAGCTACTTGGGAGGCTGAGGCGGGAGAATTGCTTGAACTCCGAAGGCAGAGGTTGCAGTGAGCTGAGATCGCGCCACTGCACTCCAGCCTGGGCAACAGAGTGAGACTCTTGTCTCAAAAAAAATAATAATAAAATAAATAAATCAAAAAATAAATAAATTTAAAAAATAAAATATGGTCAAGATGTACTTGGTGTTTTCAATGGTTTATAATCCTATTGGGAAGATGACACAATCAGATTCCCAACAGATGATGCTTAGAGGGGAAAGGTAGCCAGCATTTGTCAGTGTCACTGTGATTGTTGTTACCCTTTATTGAATGCAGCCACAGGCTAGGACTGACTTTAATTTATTCCATGAACATTGACTGAATGCCTACGATGAGCCAGATTCATTGTTCAAGATATAAGAATAAACCAAACACCATCTGTGTCTTTACAATTTCACTATCCAGAAGAGCAGATAGATGTGTAAGAAAGGATGGCAATACTGAGTGAAATAGGATATTTGTGGACCGGGCATGGTGGCTCACAGCTGTAATCCCAACACTCTGGGAGGCCAAGGTGGGTAAATCACTTGAAGTTAGGAGTTCGAGACCAGCCTGGCCAACATGGTAAAACCCCGTCTTTACTAAAAATACAAGAAATCAGCCAGGCACAGTGGCGCGTGCCTGTAATCCCAGTTTCTTGGGAGGCTGAGACAGGAGAATCGCTTGAACCCAGGAGACAGAGGTTGCAGTGAGCCAAGGTGGCGCCGTTGCACTTTAGCCTGGGCGACAGAGGAAGACTCTGTCTCAAAATAAATAAATAAATTTCCATTTATTAGGAACTCACTAGGTGCTGGAAATTTTGCTAAGCACTCTCCCCACATGACACCTTTTAACCCTCTCAATAATTGCCTGAACTGGGTATCATTGTTATCTTCCTCTTACTGGTGAGGATTTTGAAGTTTAGAGCTGTTAAGGGACTTGCCCAGATTGAAACCCAGGCAGAGTGACTGCAGAACACAGTGTCTTAACACACTGCTGTGGCCTTTATACACACAAATACCACTGAATGTAGAGAGAGCATCAGAGCTGTACTGAATGGCACCCTGGGGTAGATCAATTTTGTTCTGGAAAGAGAAGACATCATTGAGTTGAGTCTTGAAGAAGAAATTTTAATTTATGAGATGAGATGAAGAAGCATTTTGGGAGGCCAAGGCAGGTGGATCACTTGAGGTCAGGAGTTTGAGACCAGCCTGACCAACACAGTGAAACCCCATCTCTACTAAAAATACAAAATTAGCCAGGCGTGGTGGCACACACATGTAATTCCAACTACTTGGGAGGCTGAGGCAGAAGAATCACTTGAACCTGGGAGGCAGAGGTTGCAGTGAGCCAAGATCACACCACTGCACTCCAGACTGGGTGACAGAGTGAGACTCCATCAGAGAAAGGAAGGACGGAAGGAAGGAAGGAAGAAGGAAGGAAAGAAGGAAGGGAGGGAGGGAGGGAGGGCCCGGCCTATTGGGAATATGTCTAGTGCTTACGTTTTCAGGTAAGGAAAATGCCAGGCAGATGAATGAGAGGGTGATGGGTGGAGAGTTAAGTCCAGTGTCACTATTCATTCACAGCTGTTATTCACGCCACTGTGAGTTATGCTCCATCTGCTTGCCTGTGCTCAGTTCCAAGGACTCACCTTCCACCAACAGCTGGTACTCTGATGTGGTTTTCTCTTTGTTGTTCACAATCACAGTACATTTGTATGTCCCTGAGTCATAGATCCGGACCTCAGGAATAAAATAACTCTCTGTGCTCTTCATGGAGGAGATGTTGTAAAACAGCACGTCATCCTTATAGAACAGCATCTGGTGCTGAGGCTTGACGTGAGAGGTGGTGCTGACATCCGCGAAGCACTGCAGGGTCAGGTTCTTCCCATTTTGCACCGTCCAGTCCGGCAGGCTCTTCATGTCGACACTGTTGATTGTGAAAGCTAAATGCAAAGGGACGGAAGGCAGACATACCTGTTATCTCAGAAACAACATCATCCCGGTGACCTTCACCACATCAGATGTGGTCTTATCCCATCTTATGCAGTATTGAGTCCAGGGGTCCTATATGCCTACAGGGCCAGGCTGATAGTAACTGTGCATAGTGGCTCAAGCAGGAGGCAGTTGGTACTAAGCTGCAACTTTTCCCACCAAGGCAACGGAACAGAGTATGACAAAGATGTAGAGCTAGGCATGGTGGCTCACGCCTATAATCCCAGCACTTTGGGAGACCAAGGTGGGTGGATCACCTGAGGTCAGCAGTTAGAGACCAGCCTGGCCAACATGGTGAAACCCCCTCTCTACTAAAAATACAAAAATTAGCCAGGTGTGGTGGTGCAGGCCTGTAATCCCAGCTACTTGAGAGGCTGAGGCACGAGAATCACTTGAACCTAGGAGGCGGGGGTTGCAGTGAGGTGAGATCACACCACTGCACTCCAGCCTGGGCGACAGAGTGAGACTCTGTCTCAAAAGAAAGAAAGAAAAAAAAAGATGTAGGCATCCTGTAAGCTGCCACATCTTGGCCCCTGGAGGGAGTATAGGATTCAAGCAATCAAGTGTTCAAGTCCTGGCTCATCATTTACTGTGTGAACCTGGGCAGCTAACCTCTCTGAGCTCAGTGTCCTTACGTGTAGGATGGGGTAATCATATCTCATTAGGTCTTTGCAGGAAATGTACAGGAGAACAGCCAGAACGTCTCCTGTACAGTGCCCGATATACATTAAGTGCTTAATAAATGACCGCTACCTCCATTCCGAAACCAGATGGTCGTGCCCAGGCCCTCCTTCTCCACCCAGGCCTTACCGAATTAGCACAGTCCCAGCTGGCATTTTCTATCCGATGGGCTCTGAGGTTTCACCAGATGATGAGGACTTGAAACCAGTTTTTAGCCTGCTACTTGCATTTTCAGCCTCACCTGCTACCAAGAAGCAAAGACTACAGATTCCCCCCTGCCAACGACAGGAATCTCCAGTCAAGACCCAAAACAGCCACAGTGCTCAACCAGCTATCCAATCTCTGCTAGGAACTAGGCTCTGGGTCAACTGGCCAATTGTGTCATTTCTGGCTGAAGTCCGCAGAACAGAATTGGCTTATATCCAGTAACCATAGGCTGTCAATAGAATTCAGCTAACTACAGATCACATATTGAGGCTCATTCACAGCAGCAGGCTGATGGAAGGGTGGATTGCTTAAAACTGGGTGCTTTCTAGCTATTGCCATGTTTTTGTCACTTGGTTGGTTGTGGGCCACTGCCCTGAAAATTTTCCAGGCTAGAAGATCCTGAACCATGCCCATGGGTCAGGACTTGTGTCCAAACTTCAGAGCAGACCAGGGTGGCCTGCTTTTTGGAGATCATCTTGGCAATGCCTGTAGGTGCTTCTGCAGCCCACCTGTGGTCCTAGCTATACCCCTTGACATATCTCAAAGCACTCACTACCTTCCCTGTGGTTCTCTTTTCCAAGCACATGAATCTGGGTTTAATCAGCACCACAAAATATTCACTCTCCAAATTCCTGTCAGAAAACAACTTCAAACATCTCATGTTCTATACATGGCTTAAAAAATATGGATGAAGCTAGGTGCAGTGGCTCACACCTGTAATCCCAGAATTTTGGGAGGCCAAGGCAGGAGGATCGCTTGAGCCCAGAAGTTTGAGACCAGCTTGGGCAACATGGCAAAACCATGACTCTACAAAAATACAAAAAAATCAGCCGGGCATGGTGGCATGTGTCTGTAGTCCCAGCTACTCAGGAGGCTGAGGTGGGAGGATCACCTGAGCCTGGGAGGTAGAGGCTGAAGTGAGCCATGATCATGCCAGTACACTCCAGCCTAGGTGACAGAGTGAGATCCTGTCTCAAAAAAAAAGAAAAGAGGCCAGGCGCAGTGGCTCACAGCTGTAATCCCAGCTCTTTGGGAGGCCTAGGTCGGTGGATCACCTGAGGTCAAGAGTTTGAGACCCACTGGCCAACATGGTGAAACCTTGCCTCTACTAAAAATACAAAAATTAGCGGGGCATGGTAGCAGGCACCTGTCATCCCAGCTACTCAGGAGGCTGAGGCAGGAGAATCACTTGAACCCAGGAGGTAGAGGTTGCAGTGAGCCAAGATCGCGTCATTGCACTCCAGCCTGGGCAATAGAGCAAGAACTCCATCTCAGAAAATAAATAAATTAACAATAAATGAACTCAATGGATGCACTGGCAGGAACACCACATTCCCATGGCTAGCTCGAACAGACAAGGGAGAAGAGAGAGCAGGATGGAAAAAGGAAAAGCATTTTATAAAATCTATCAGGATATGAGTCTCAGCTCTTCATCTTAACACAAATATCATTGACAAAACAACAAGAACAGTGGCCTAGTTTTTACCGCCACAACCACCACCTCCCTTGCTGTAGCCGTCCTTGAAGATGCCCCCCCAATGATCCTTGCCCTCTGCTCATCACACTTACACGTGGTCGCCTCCCACGTTAACATCAACCAACAAAATACTCCATCAGGTAATAAAAGACAATGCAGCTTTTATCCTGGTCACTCTCTCTCCTGTCTGGGATCCCTCATTCTGGGGAAAGCCAGCAGTCATGGCATGAGCAGCCCTGTGGAAGGTCCCCAGGATGAGGAACTAAGGCCTCCAGCCCATAGCCACAGGAGTGAGCTTGGAAGCAGATTCCCCAGACTCAGTCAAGCCCTTCAGATAACCGCAAACCTGACCAACAATTTATCTGCAATCTAATGAGACCCGGTGCCAGCACCACCCAACTCAGCCACTGCTGCATTCCTGACCCTCAGAAACTTCAGGATGATAAATCTGTGTTACCTTAAGCCAGTAAGTTTTAAGTAAATTGTTAAGGAGCAATAGGTAACAAATATACCACGCAACCAAACTTCAAAAGTCTCTACCTGATTCTTGTTTTGATAATATGGAAAACATTATCTTCTTTCTAAATAAACCAGCCAAGCACAGCCAAACTGAATTACTGCCTGTAGGTCTCACTATTTACACAGAGTGACTGTTCACAACCTGGGGGACACCGCCCCTGGGAGGTGCATGGGTGGGTGTTAGGAGGCTCATCAACTACGTCCAATTGTGTGCAAATGTATGCTTTTTCTGGAGAGAGAGCCCACAGATTTCCTTACTGAACCCAAAAAGGTTCAGGATTACTGTGATGAAGGGTGGGGCTGTGGGACGGCCTAAAGAGGTCAGATCTTTTCAACCTGGGGAGATGAAGGTTGACGGAGAAGGATCCAAAGTTGGAAAGTCACCACGGAACAGCCAGTGACCACAGTGCCAAACCCCAACATGCTAAAAACAGTGGGACCTTGACCTCAAAGCCACTCATCAGTGGATGGTGGTGCTCCCTGGAAACATGCGGCACCATAAGTCAGCCAGCCACCTGGCCCTCAACCTGGAAATGACTCAGAGAGAAAGTGGAGGGTGCAGGAGAAGGAGGGGCTGCCCTCGTCAGGAAAATTACTGGAAGCCACGAAGCACAGAGTCCCTGATGAACTTCTGTGCTCATCAGAGAGCACACTGAGCCATCTTCCTACCCGAATCTCAAGCATCTCCAAGTTCAGTTCAAGTTCCCATCCATGAGACATGTGTCAAGCACCTGGGCCAGGTGCTGGGCTGACAGAGTAAATAAGAAATCATCCTTGCTGTCCCAAACAGCAAAGGTTGGTGGGGCCACATAGCTGGACTCCAGTGATACCAGTAAGCACCAAGAGGAAGGGCTGCCCAGGAGACGTCAAGGAGTCTGAAAGAAGTGACCACTGAACTGAGCCTGCCAGGCCAAGGACAGGCAGTGTGGTGCTCCAGGTAGGAGAACAGCGTGTACCAGGACACAGGGGTGTGAGAAATCAGTGCATTCTGGGCATGGCCCATTACAGAAACCAGAGTGTGGAGCTAGAGAGGCCAGGTGGCTGGGTCTGTGGTGCCAGAATGGAGGGCCGGCCTGCTGTGCTGACAAGCTGGGCCCTGTCCTGAGGGTGTCAGGAGGGATGTGACAGCACCCGAGGCCAGTAAACAGCCTGGAAGTGGTTCAGGTGAAAGCTGATGAGGCCTGAGCTAGGCAGGTGCAGTGGGGATGAGGGAAGGATAGGCTGGGGATCTCTTGAGTGGACTCAACAGGACTTGTTTCTGGGGTGTTGAAAATGTTCTAGAATGAATCCCAGCACTTCGGGAGGCCAAGACAGGTGGTTCACTTAAGGTCAGGAGTTTGAGAACAGCCTGGCCAACATGGCAAAACCTCGTCTCTACTGAAAATACAAAAATTAGCTGGGCATGGTGGTGTATGCCTGTAATTGCAGCTACTCAGGAGAGGCAGGAGAATTGCTTGAATCTGGGAGGTGAAAGTTGCAGTGACCTGAGATCCAACCACTGCACTCCAGCCTGGGCAACAAGAGTGAGACTCTGTCTCAAAAAAAAAAAAAAAGAAAAGAAAAGAAAAAGAAAGAAAATGTTCTAGAACTAGACAATGGTGATGTTTGCACAACACTATGAATGTACTAAATGTCATTAATAATAAATGTTATATTATTTGTATTTTACCACAATTTAAAAAAAGATTTTGTTTGATTGGATATGGGGTTGAAAGAATGGAAGATAAACTTCCTGGATTAGATTCCCAGGCGGATGTGTGTGCCACCAAACTAAAATAGAAAATGCCACACGCAGCTGGGTGTGGTGGCTCATGTCTGTTATCCCAGTGCTTTGGGAGGCCAAGGCAGAAGGATTGCTTAAGTCCAGGAGTTCGAGACCAGCCTGGGCAACAGAATGAGACCCCAGTCTCTACAAAAACAAATAAACAAACAAACAAACAAACAAAAACAGAAAAAGATAAGGAAGGAAGACAAAGTGATGGTGGTGCAGCTGCATGCAAGGGGCCAGTAGGAGGACCGGGAGGAGACATCAAAGGTTTGCCTGTGTTAACTGGAGGCTCAGGGCAGAGGCCAGGGCTGGACTGTGAAGGTGGGAGGAGTGTGGATTTAGGGGAGGGGGGAATGTGGAGGTGTTAAAAGGGGAGCTGGTCTCTAGGGAGGATAAGACCAGGAGCCTGCAGAGACCAGGATGGGGTTCAGACTCCAGGAAAAGACAAAGTAAGTCCAAAGGCAGCCCTGGGGGAGAAGGAGGAGGGTTTGTTAGAGAGGGAGGAGACAAAGCAGGGTAGAGGATGGAGAAGGTCAAGGAGGGAGGCTTTGGGGCACGATCAAAAGTCAAAGGCAGGAGAGGGGTACAGGGAGCCGAGGGCTGGAAGTGTCCGTTGCATTTGGCATCAGGTGGTCCTTGGTGACCCCTCAGCAAGAGGAGACCCAACAGCCGGAGAAGTGGGGCCTGCGGCCAGGCTGCTGGGAGGTGAGGCGTGTCTGAGAGGTGAGGGGGGTAGGGACAGATTATAAACTAACTTTCAGAGAGGTTCAATTGAGAAAGGAAACTAGAAAGGCCAGATGAGGGGGGCACAAGATAAACGGTGGGGGTGGGTGTCTGCGTGTGATTTTTCTTTTTCCTAAAAAAAGAGTTCCCATTCACTGAGAGAACAGAGCCAGAAGCAGAAATAGAGATTCTAGAAGTGGTGGTAGGGGAGAGGGACATGAATGCACCTAGGCGTGGGGTCCTGGGAGTAAGGGAGGGTCTCAGCCTAGGTGCCTGGCTGGCCCCCATCAGCCGAGAAGTAGGGTGCATGTGTCCTCCGAGGCTGGGAGGGAAGCGGAGAGGATGGGTGGGGAGGCTGATAAGCCCGCAGCCAGGCCCAGGAGGGAAGTTGAGGGAGTTCCCTCCAGATGACTGTTTACTAGGTGAAGATGGAGAAGCGGTCACCTCCTGAGGCCAGACAGCTGCAGTGATGTGCAGGCTGGAGGGGAACAAAGAGGCCTGAGATGGAAGGAAGGGAAAGAGCTGAGGCTGTCCCAGGACGGTAGCCGCAGAGCGGGAGATGCAGAGCAAGCCTGCAGGCCACGCACTGCATATGCTGGCCTTGGGGGGCCTAAGGAATGGAGACCTGGTTCCAGCTGCCGCCCTGCCCACCCCCAGTGTTGACCCTGCTCGCTCAGTGCCTTGTGGCCTCCGGGTCTGTTTCCTTGAGTGTAAAACAAGGCAGAGGCCTGAGGAGGCAGTGGGAGAGTCGCTCCCTGTGCCACGTTCTGCAGTTCCAATGTCTTCCCTGAAGGTACAAAGAACATTCATTCTCTAGGAACCCAAAGGAGGAAGCAATTGACTTACATGTGGGGTGGAGGGGGAGAGGGGAGAGCACCACAGTTTTGGGAAACAGGATGTTGCGGGTAAGAAAAAGAGGGACCCCAAAGCGTGATTGTCTGCAGGGTAGGGTCTGGCCCAAAGGGTGTAGTCTGGGAGGGTACCAGGGCTGGAGTGGACAAAGGGAGAGTGGGTGGGGCAGGAGCCACAGTTGTAAAGGTGGGCCAGGACCGTGTAGTAAACACCATTGTCATTTATCAATCACCGCGAGGCGGGGGCCAATAAATCACCTCCTTTTATGCAGTCTCAACCTTATACCCACTTCATGCCCACGAAGTTCTCTTATCATCCCCACGTTAGATTGGGAAAATAGCTCAAAGAGCTTAAGTAAAACTGGTCTAAAAGACTTGAGCCAGGCCTATGGCTCCAGACAAATGGTGCGGCTTCAGAGAGTGGAAGTTCCAGTCCCAGTGCCCGCCCAACTGCCTGTCTCACGGACAAATCAGTTATTTCTTTCTTTCTTTTTTTTTCTGAGACAAAGTCCTGCTCTGTTGCCCAGGCTGGAGTGCAGTGGCGCAATCCTGGCTCACCGAACCTCTGCCTCCTGGGTTCAAGCAATTCTCATGCCCCTGCCTCCCGAGTAGCTGGGATTACAGGCATGTGCCACCATGTCCAGCTAATTTTTTGTATTTTTAGTAGAGATGGGGTTTCACTATTTTGGCCAGGCTGGTTTTGAACTCCTGGCTTCAAGTGATTCGACCCCCTTGGCCTCCCAAAGTGCTGGGATTACAGGTGTGAGCCAACATGGCTGGTAAAATCGGTTATTTCTGAGGCTCGGTGACACCATCAGTCCAGCAGGATAATTATGAAGATTATGGATATCCTGCCTCCGTGGGTTGCCATGGGGATCAAATGCCCAAGGAAGCACCGTATAGTTGAGCAGAGAAGCCTGGCAGAGTGGCTTTGCCAGTGGCCAACCAGCCCTCCCCAGCCTGGGGCCACTGCTCCGAGGCTTGACTCACCAGCTAGCCTTGCCCATGGACTTCACCTCCAAAGAGCTGTGCAATTTGCCTGCAACCCAGTCACCTCCATTCTTTGCTTATTGCAGTGACTTCTGACAAGGAAATAGCGTTCTGTGGGCTCTCCCTCTATTCACAGCCCTGGGACACTACTGAGCCCCCTCATTCATGTGGTCCCAGAAGAAGCAGAACAAAACCCTCTCATCTCAAGACAAAGGTTCAAAATTAGCTATAAAGTGGAAGATAAACCAGGCTTCAAAGATAGGCAGCACCCCCCTTCCCTTTGTGCAAGCACAAAATATTACAGATATACTTGTAGCCTCACAGGTGAATGGAAAATGAGCTCCAGTGTGTGATTTTTATCATTTAGGAGTAAAAAAAGTAGCAACAATTTAAACTAGGATCTGTCTTCATATGTCTAACAAATCAATTATATCTCATTTGCAAATAAAAACAGTTGGGGATAGGTTACAATATTCAAATAAGCCATTATGGTAAAACAACAAAAAACTAATTATGGAATTGTTCATTAAAAAAAAAAAAAAATCACCTCCCCATCCCAAAAAACAGCAATGCACTGGAATCTAGAAAATGTGAGGCCGGGCGCGGTGGCTCACACCTGTAATCCCAGCACTTTGGGAGGTGGAGGCCGGCGGATCACCTCAGGTCAGGAGTTTGAGACCAGCCTGGCCAACATGGTGAAACCCTGTCTCTACTAAAAATACAAAAATTAGCCGGGCCTGGTGGCACGTGCCTCTAATTCCAGCTACTTAGGAGGCTGAGATAGGAGAATCCTTGAACCCAGGAGGCGGAGGTTGCAGAGAGCTGGGATTGCACCACTGCACTCCAGCCTGGGTAACAGAGACTCTGTCTCAAAAAAAAAAAAAGAAAAAAAGGAAAATGTGTGCTACTTATAATTGTGTTTTTTGCCATTTTTTAAAAAAGTAATGGCAAAAACCACAATTACTTTGCAACAACCTAATATATTTTTAGACTAGTCAAGAGTAGTAGTGAGAACAGAGAAGAGAACATGGAGTTTGATCTGTAACTGACTAAACAATTCATCAAGATAACCCACTACCTTCAGACCAGCCAAGGAAACATATGCTACTTCTAAAACACACTGACCAGAACTTGGCTTAGATCTAAGCCTTTCTAAAAATGTCCACATGGGATAAACTTTAGTTCTCAATTGGAATCTTTTCCTTAATTGTTAGAAGTATCAAACCCCAGCAATTTGACATGCGTTTTAGGCATCACAGAAGAGAAAGGAGGAAGCCAGGTAGAAACATCTGTTACAGTGGAAACATCAGACTTACAGTTTTCTTGACCCTCAAGGCTTGAACCTGCAAGAAACAGAAGAAACATGTTGATTCCAGAAGCTTCGATGCTCATGGAGTTAAAGCGATGTGGAAACAGAGTAAACACTCACAGAGCAGAAGGGTCAGCAGGACTCCAAGCCACATCGTGGCCCCTTGGGCCCACCTCGGCTGCATCCTGAGAGTGAAGACTGCACACACAGTTAGTTCTGCCTTCGGGCCATGACTCGCTCAGCAGAAGGCACTGCCCACAAGTCACCGTTGAGAAACCCGCCCTGTGAAAAGCAGAAACCCCTCTGGTCACTTCTCCCGGCGCCTGCAGAGAGACCAGCTGTGGCGCTGGTCAGGTAATGGCAGCCATGGCTGGAAACCGGGAACAATGGGGCCTGGGCTGGCCTGATATCTCCTCAGGAAATGACCGGCCTTCCTGAGGGGCCACCGAACGCAGCCTCTTTGTTTAGTTTCTTTAGGGAAAAAACAAGGCACAAGTGACATTTGCCTCGGCGTTCTTGACCCTCCCTCTGTCTCGCCTGAGTTTGGGGGCCCTTCTCACGGCACAGTGAGGCGATTCCTCCCTGCCTCCAGCCTCCACCCAAAGGGCTGCTCTCCCAGGACATCCAGAAAGATCTCTCTGCTTTTCCGGTCCTCCCCTTCCCCCATCAAAGAGGGCTTTTCCCACACAGCATAAGTCTGGGCCCCCTGCCTTTCTTGGGCTGACTTTTCCCCAAAATTGCAGATTTGTCAAAGAGACCTGCTGCTGGGGCAGGGTGAGCTTGGAACGCAGTGGAACTGAGGCAGGAGAACAGCAGAGGAAGAAGGGGGCAAAGAGGACCCTTGGGCATAGGCTAGCTTAAGCAATAGCAAAAGCAAAAGATGTAAGATAGTAGAAGAACATACAAAATAAGGGAGTAAGCAGTAAGAATAGAATTAATGGCTGGACGCAGTGGCTCATGCCTGTAATCCCAGCATTTTGGGAGGCCAAGGCAGGCGGATCATGAGGTTAGGGATTTGAGACCAGCCTGACCAACATGGTGAAACTCCACCTCTACTAAAAAAAAAAAAAAAATACAAAAATTAGCCAGGCGTGGTGGCGTGCGCCTGTAATCCCAGCTACTCAGGAGGCTGAGGCAGAAGAATCGCTTGAACCCGGGAGGCAGAGCAGTGAGCTGAGATTGCACCATTGTACTCCAGCCTGGGCAACAGAGTGAGACTCCATCTCAAAAAAAAAAAAAAAAAAAAGAATAGAATTAACTTCTTCCATGCCAATAAGGAGTGACATGTTAACCCAATATCGTACCCTTTAGAAGATGGCTTCAAGCCTAAAAATACACTATTCCTACTCCTTCAAGCCTCAAAATACATTATTCCTACTCCTTTTAAAAGATACCTTGTAGCTTTAAGATTGACCTTTGGGGCCAGAAGTCATGGCTCATGCCTGTAATCCCAGCACTTTGAGAGGCCAAGGCGGGAGGATTGCCTGAGGTCAGGAGTTTCAGACCAGCCTGGCCAACATGGTGAAACCCTGTCTCCAATAAAAATACAAAAATTAGCCAGGCGCAGTGGCACACGCCTATAATCCCAGCTACCCGAGAGGCTGAGGCAGGAGAATCGCTTGAACCTGGGAGGTGGAGGTTGCAGTGAGCCGAGATCAAACCACTGCACTCCAGCCTGGGGTGACAGAGCAAGACTTTGTCTCAAAAAAAAAAAAAGAAAAGATTGGCCTTTGGACTTTTCATTGGGTAATAGATATTTTGATGGTAGAAAATACTAGAATGTGGCTGAGCACGGTGGCTCATGCCTGTAATCCCAGCACTTTGGGAGGCCAAGGCAGGCGGATGACTTGAGGTCAGGAGTTCAAGACCAACCTGGCCAACAGGGAGAAACCCGTCTCTACTAAAAATACAAAAATTAGCCTTAGCCGGGCATGAAGGCGTGCACCTGTAATCCCAGCTACTCAGGAGGCTGAGGCAGGAGAACTCAGAAGGCGGAGGTTGCAGTGAGCCGAGATTGCACCGCTACACTCCAGCCTAGGCGACAGAAGTGAAACTGCACCTCAAAAAAAAAAGTAAAGAAAAGAAACTACTAGAATCTGACCTTTGCATCAGTTTCTAAAAATCTGACTTGTTAGAGTCAAAAGTTATGAGATGCTTTGGAAAAGAAGCAAACCACGTGGATATTAATAAGACATCAAAATCTCTCAGACTGTCTTAATATTTTATGGTGTTTCTTTATAGTCTGTAATTTATTTATTTTATTTATTTATTTTTTTTTGAGACAGAGTCTCACTCTGTCGCCCAGGCTGGAGTGCAGTGGCGCCATCTTGGCTCACTGCAAGCTCTGCCTCCCGGGTTCATGCCATTCTCCTACCTCAGCCTCCCGAGTAGCTGGGACTACAGGTGCCCGCCACCACACCCAGCTAATTTTTTTTGTATTTTTAGTAGAGATGAGGTTTCACCATGTTAGCCAGGATGGTCTCAATCTCCTCGATCTCCTGACCTCGTGATCCGCCCGCCTCGGCCTCCCAAAGTGCTGGGATTACAGGCGTGAGCCACTGTGCCCGGCCTATAGTCTGTAATTTAAAACATCAATCAAATATTGCCACAGAAAGTAATATAATAGATAAGGGAGTAAGCAGTAAGTTGGGAAATAGAAGGTAAGAGAAGTAAGTTGGAAGGACTTCCAGTAGCTATTCGGTCACAAAAAATAAAAGTAAAGATGGGCAATTTGGTCAGAAGAGGTAAAGTGGGGGTAAACAAGGTTGAACAACTAGCTTACAAGAAATAAAGTAGGGTTAAGGCACGATGAGAGAAAGGCAAGTGATGTTAAGCAAGTGAGGAAAAACATGTAAAAGGCCATGAAATGTAACAAACCGGCGCTGATAACCACTCACAGGTCAGCCCACTCACCCCTCTCTGAGAGTGTCGCTGTGCTTAATAAATCATTTGCTGCTTTGCTATTTGTACATGTGTCATGTCCAGTTCTTTGTTCATGGCACCAACGGCCTGGAGCTGCATGGCACCATCTGGTAACAGAACTAGGAAGCTCTCCCCGGCCTTTGGTGTGGATGACGTACGCAGCCCTGTGAAAGGCCCCTCTCCAGCCTGCACCCCTAAACAAATGTGTACTCTACTAGGCCACTATGCGGGAGCTTTCTAAGATATACATCTTTTTGGCTGGGCATGTGGCTCATGCCTGTAATCCCAGCACTTTGGGAGGCCAAGGCAGGTGGATCACCTGAGGTCAGAAGTTCGAGACCAGCCTGACCAACATGGAGAAACCCGTCCTTACTAAAAATACAAAAATTAATCGGGTGTGGTGGCGCATGCCTGTAATCCCAGCTACTCTGTAGGCTGAGGCAGGAGAATCGCTTGAACCTGGGAGGTGGAGGTTGCGGTGAGCCAAGATCACGCCATTTTACTCCAACCTGGGCAACAAGAGCGAAACACTGTCTCAAAAAAAAAAAAAAAAAGAAGATATACATCATTTCCTTTCACTCCTCTGTTTGAGACCGGAAAAAGTCAATTTACAGCCTGCCATATACAGCCTTTGCTTACCTTTCAAGCCTCGTCTCTCACCACTTCCTTCCTCGCACCTATATTGTGGCTGCTAGAATTTCTAGTTCCCAGCACTCTTCATCTGTCTGTGCCTTTGTCCGGGCTGCTTCCCTACTTGGAATGCCCTCCCGACTTCTTTCCAAGCAAATTCCTACCCATCCTTCCTAACTCAGTTCAGGAATCCATTTCTCCAGAATTTTTCCTTGTCTTCCCCAGACTGAGCTGCCCTTCCTCTGCAACCCCCTCACCTCCCTGGTTTTCCTTCTGTCAGACACTCTTTTTTTTTTTTTTTTTGAGACAGAGTCTTGCTCTGTCGCCCAGGCTGGAGTGCAGTGGCGTGATCTTGGCTCACCACAACCTCCACCTCACAGGTTCAGGCGATTCTCCTACCTCAGCCTCCCGAGTAACTAGAATTACAGGCATGTGCCACCATGCCCGGATAATTTTTGTATTTTTAGTAGAGACGGGGTTTCACCATGTTAGCCAGGCTGGTCTTGAACTCCTGACCTCAGGAGATTGCCCATCTTGGCCTCCCAAAGTGCTGGGATTACAGGTGTGAGCCACCAGGCCCAGATGTCGGACCCTTTTTTTTTTTTTTGAGATGGAGTCTCGCTCTGCTGCCCAGGCTGGAGTGCAGGGGCGCAATCTTGGCTCACTGCAAGCTCTGCCTCCAGGGTTCACACCATTCTCCTGCCTCAGCCTCCCAAGTAGCTGGGACTACAGGCGCCCCCACCACGCCTGGCTAATTTTTTGTGTTTTTAGTAGAGACGGGGTTTCACTGTGTTAGCCAGGATGGTCTCCATCTCCTGACCTCGTTATCCACCCGCCTCGGCCTCCCAAAGTGCTGGGATTACAGGCATGAGCCATTGCGCCCAGCTGGACACTTTTATTATATGATGTGTCATAATGGCTTGTCCTCCCCCAAATGGACTGCAATCTCCTTGATGACAGGGGCAGTGCCTGGAACCTAGTAGATGATGAAAAAGCATTAGTGCAATGGATGGTTGTCTATATGGATGAAGACAAGCTACTGTATTGTCTGAATCAGATGATCACTGCCTTGAGGGTGCCATGTTGTTTCTGAAATGCCACCCTCTAGGACTTCCCCATGGTAAAGCTAAGACAGATACAAACTGGCCACAATCGAAACCAGATTCCTTTACCTCAGGGCAAGAACCAAGAAGTAATGGCTTCCAGCTAGAAAACAGTTCCTCTCTGACCTGCGGTTCAGTGGAAGTTTTGATAAGAGCCTTGAACAGCAATACACACTTTACCCATTTATTTCTAAAGAAACGTTTTCCATTGTGTTATTTGCTGTTCTGTGCTCCCCATTCCCCACTATAAGCTATCTTCTTTGGCAATCTACTGGAAATTACCCTCACCCATCTACCAAATTTTGATGTTGGAACAAACATGGAAACACCATGGTTTTTTTTTTTTTTTTTTTGAGACGGAGTCTCACTCTGTCACCCAAGCTAGAGTGCAGTGGCACGATCTCGGCTCACTGCGAGCTCCGCCTCCCGGGTTCACGCCATTCTCCTGTCTCAGCCTCCCAAGTAGCTGGGACTACAGGCGCCTGCCACCATGCCCGGCTAATTTTTGTATTTTTAGTAGAGACGGTGTTTCACCATGTTAGCCAGGATGGTCTTGATCTCCTGACCTCGTGATCCGCCCGCCTTGGCCTCCCAAAGTGCTGGGATTACAGGCGTGAGCCACTGCGCCCCGCCAACACCATGATTAATAAAATAAATTTTGGCTTCAATGGTAACTTTTCAATATTGCAAAGTAAGCACCTTTTGCAGAGCGACATTCAAATGATAGTGATAAATGCAAAGACCCCAGACCCCACGCCTCCAAGTTCCAAAGTAAATTTCTAAAATGTGGCAATTGCTTCATAAATGATTCTAATATTTTCAGGATACCATGATAAAATAAAGCTTTATTTCAAAAATAAATTTTTTTTTTTTTTAGAAAATTGAAAAATTGTATCCCATAATTCACACTATGTACCGGAATACATTCCAAATGGACCAATGATATGAATGTACAAATAAACCCATAAAAGTTCTAGAAGAGGCCAGGCACAGTGGCTGGTGCTTGTAATCCCAGCCCTTTGGGAGGCCGAGGTAGGCAGATCACCTGAGGTCAGGAGTTCAAGGCCAGCCTGGCCCACATATAGTGAAACCCCGTCTCTACTAAAAAATACAAAAATTAGCTAGGCGTAGTGGCACATGCCTGTAGTCCCAGCTACTTGGGAAGCTGAGGCAGGAGAATCACTTGAACCTGGGAGGCAGAGGTTGCAATGAGCCAAGATTGTGCCACTGCACTTCAGCCTGGGCAACAGAGCAAGACTCTGTCTCGCAAAAAAAAAGGACGGGCGTGATGGCTCACGCCTGTAATCCCAGCACTTTGGGAGGCCGAGGCGGGTGGATCACGAGGTCAGGAGATCGAGACCATCCTGGCTAACATAGTGAAACACCGTCTCTACTAAAAATACAAAAAAAAAAACTTAGCTGGGCGCGGTGGTGGGCACCTGTAGTCCCAGCTACTCTGGAGGCTGAGGCAGGAGAATGGCGTGAACCCGGGAGGCGGAGCTTGCAGTGAGCCAAGATAGCGCCACTGCATCCAGCCTGGGCGACAGAGTGAGACTCTGTCTCAAAAAAAAAAAAAAAAAAAGTTCTAGAAGAAAACACAAAGGAAGAAAAGAAGTCCTTACAACCTTAAATGGCAGAGGCTGGTTTAACTAAAACTTAAAATCCAGAAGCCATAAAATTGATTAATAAATTGTACTTTATGAAAAAAAAAAAGTTCTGCTTTGCCAAAAAAAAAATTAGTCAAGAGAAAAACTACTAACTGGAAAAAATGTTTGCAACTCACATCATGGACAAAGAGCTAACCTCCCTAGTATGTGAAGAACACTCATAAATTAAGAAGAAAAAGATCGGGAGTCTGTCTAAGCTACCCTGGCTTGGGAGGCTGCCTGATTAAAAGAAAGAAAATAAAATAGAAGAAGAAAAAGAAAAGACCAACAATCCAATAGAAAAATGGGCAAAGAATATGAACAGATAGTTTCCATAATGTAAGAAAAGGTATCTGAAATTGGAAATAGGCAAAAATGATTACTGCATGCCTGTCCAGGGTTTACCTGACTCTCTAAGGTTATTAATGTTTATTTGACTTGCTATTTACAGTAGACTAGGATACTTTACAATCAGTAGGGGAGGGTAAACATTAACTTGTAGAAAGTCAGTAAGGATGCAAAGGATTCTTACTATCTGTGACAGAGGGGTGGGTGGCAGAAACTGAGCAGTTGGAGACTTTTCTTTGTAAAGCTTTCTGTACTTTTGTTTTTTAAATCATGTGACTGTATTACCCTTCACTTTTTTTTTTTTTTTTTTTTTGAGATGGAGTCTTGCGCTGTTGCCCAGGCTTTTGTGCAGTGGCACGATCTCAGCTCACTGCAACCTCCACCTCCAGGGTTCAAGTGGTTCTCATGCCTCAGCCTCCCAAGTAGCTGGGACTACAGGCATGTGCCATCATGTCCAGCTAATTTTCGTATTTTTAGTAGAGATGGGGTTTCACCATGTTGGCCAGACTGGTCTTGAACTCCTGACCTCAGGCAATCCACCCACCTTGGTCTCCCAAACTGCTGGGATTACAGGCGGAAGCCACCATGCCCAGCAGTATTACCTTTAAAATTTTAATTAAGAAATTGAATTTCTGTTCAGCTTTATGAAGTATTATATAATTGACATACAATAAGCTGCAAATGTTTAAAGTATACACTTAGAAAAGTGTTGACATGTGTATACCGATGAAACAACCTCTACAATCAAGGAAGTAGACACATCCACCACCCCCAAAAGGTTCCTGTGCCTTTTGTCTCCCTTGCCCTCTGCACCCTCCCCACTGCGAGGATTGATCTGCTTTCTGATTAGTTTGCTTGTTCTGGAACTTTGTAAAGATTCATACAGTATGTACCTTTTATTATTATTATCATTATCTTTGGTGTGTCTTTTTTCTTTTTCTTTTTCTTTTTTTGAGATGGAGTCTCTCTCTGTCGCCCAGGCTGGAGCACAGTGGCACAATCTCGGCTCACTGCAACCTCCACCTCCCAGGTTCAAGCAATTCTCTGCCTCAGCCTCCGGAGTAGCTGGGATTACAGGTACCTGCCACCACGCCCGACTAATTTTTGTATTTTTAGTAGAGATGGGGTTTCATCATCTTGGCCCGGCTGGTCTTGAACTCCTGACCTCGTGATCCATCTGCCTCAGCCTCCCAAAGTGCTGGGATTACAGGCGTGAGCCACTGCGGCCAGCCTGGTCTATCTTCTTTTGATCAGTGTAATTATTTTGAGATTCCTCCATGTTGTCATGTTGGTGGGTCTATCAATATTTCATTCCTTTTTACTGCTGAGTAGCAGTCCACTGTATGAATACACCACAGTTTATTTATTCACCTATTATTTTTTCTTTCTTTCTTTTTTTTTTTTAGAGACAAGTTTTTTCTTGTTACCCAAGCTGGTCTTGACCTCCTGGCCTCAAGCCATCCTCCTGCCTGAGCTTCCCCAAACCCTGGGATTACAGGCATGCGCTACTGCACCTCGCCTCTCCATTCATCTACTGATGGACATTTAGGCTGTTTCCAATCTTGCACTGTTGCAGATAAAGCTGCTATGAACAAACCTTTGTATGGACATATATTTTTATTTCTCTTTGGTAAATACCTAGGAATGAAGCAGCTGGATTATACGATAGGTGTATGTATGTTTAATATTTTAAGAAACTGTTTTCCCAACTGGTTATGCCATTTTGCATTCCCATCAGCACTGTGTGAGTCCCAGTTGCTCCACACCCTCACCAACACTTGGCAGGCCTTTAATTTTAGCCATTCTAGTGGGAGGTGTAGTAATATCTTATTATGGTTTCAATATGCATTTTCTTTTTTTTTTTTTTTTTTTTTTTTTTTTTTTTTTTTTGAGACGGAGTCTCGCTCTCTCACCCAGGCTGGAGTGCAGTGGCGCGATCTCGGCTCACTGCAAGCTTCGCCTCCCGGGTTCACGCCATTCTCCTGCCTCAGCCTCCCAAGTAGCTGGGACTACAGGCGCCTGCCACCACGCCCGGCTGATTTTTTTTGTATTTTTAGTAGAGACAGGGTTTCACCGTGGTCTCGATCTCCTGACCTCATGATCCACCTGCCTCGGCCTCCCAAAGTGCTGGGATTACAAGCGTGAGCCACCGCGCCCGGCTCAATATGCATTTTCTTATTGACTAACACTATCGAGCATGTTTTCACATGCTTATTTGTCGTCTATGTATCAGTTAGCATCTTTTTTTTTTTTTTGAGACAGGGTCTTGCTCTATGGCCCAGGCTGGAGTGCAGTGCCACAATCTCGGCTTGCTGCAAACTCTGCCTCCTGGGTTCAAGCAACTCTCCTGCCTCAGCCTCCCGAGTAGCTGGGGTCACAGGTGTGCACCACCATGCCCAGATAATTTTTGTATTTTTAGTAGAGACGGGGTGTCACCATGTTGGCCAGGCTGGTCTCAAACTCCTGACCGTAAGCAATCTGCCCACCTCAACTTCCCAAAGTGCTGAGATTACAGACATGAACCACCGCACCCAGCCAAAATCTTTTTTTTTTTTTTTTTTTTTTTTGAGACAGGGTCTCACTCTGTCTCCTAGGCTGGAGTGCAGTGGCACAATCATGGCTCATAGCAGCCTCAAACTCCTGGGCTCAAGCAATCCTCCCACCTCAGCCTCCCAAGTAGCTGGGACTACAGGTGTGCACCACCACACACAGCTAATTTTTTACTTTTTGTAGAGACAGGGTCTTGCCCAGGCTGGTCTCCAGCTTCTTGTCTCAAAAGATCCTCCAGCCTCAGCCTCCCAAAGTGCTGGGATTATAGGTATGAGCCACTATGCCTGTCCTTGCCTTTTTCAATATAGTAAATTGAATGGGGTTTTATTCGTTTGTGGTCCTCTCCTTTCTCCCCGCTTCTTCCCCTTGACCTTGGTGGATTCCTTGATTGGGTTGGGGCAAAGGTTCCCACACTGCTTTGGCTTCTTGGTAACTGATTAAGAGACTGACTCCTACATAACCAAGGGACCCCAGGAATTCCCACCAGGCTTAACAAACTCACCCAGGACCCTGTTTCTCCCATGGTGTTGTTCGCTTCTTCTCAGCCAAGCAGAATTGAAGGAGGACAGACACACAGTCCTTCCTACCTGCAGTGCTCCTGCCTTCAAATACCAGGGAAGTAACGCAGATCCGAAACATAGCGACACGTTAACTGCACAAAAAAAGCTGTCTGCTGGAATAAACTTCAGGAAGTGGTTTTTCTCAGCAGCTGGAGGTGCGATGGGGGGGAGGAAGGCGGAGGCAGGTGGGCAACAGACATGTCAGAGGGTTATCAGCACCAGGCACAGCAGGCCAACCACCTATTTCATAACAATGGTGATCAGAAATGAGATTCACCAGCCATTCCATTTCCCCCACCTGTAGCCACAGATCTCATTAGTCTTGGAGAGATGATGAGCCAGACTCAACAGCCCCCATCCACTGGGTTTGGGACACACCCCAGCCTGGGAGTGAACGTGCACTAACGCATAAATCAGAAGACTGGGGTTCCTGTCTGTTCTCTGCAGTTCAATAGCTTAAATGCTCTGAGGCTCATGTTCCTCACCTATATAATGGGAATAATGTGCCCATCTACCCACTGAATAGGCTTGTTAGGAAGATCAAACAAGAGCTAGCCCCTGAAAGCACATTTAACCAGCAGAGCACAATAAGAACATAGTAACAACAAAAAAATATAAAAAATAGCTGGGTACGGTTCTGCATGCCTGTGGTCCCAACTACTCATGAAGCTGAGGTGGGAGCAACGCTTGAGCCAGGAGTTTGAGGCTGCAGTGAGCCACGATCACGCCACTGTACTCTATCCTGGGCAACAGGGCAAGACTCTGTCTCAAAAAGTAATAATAATTAATTAAAGTTTTTAAAGAAACAATAGTTATGATTGAACAATAATAACGACAGTTGTTGGTCTGGTTTGGCTGGACCTGCCACATCTGATTCGCTGCTCTGGAGCTCAGCTGACTTAGTGAACCCAAGGGGCAGCACCCAGTGCCTTTTCTTCCACACCCACCATGTGCTGCCCTCACCACCCCAGTCTGGCCTCTCACAAAGGTGGGCAGCTGGGCAAAAGGGAGGCAGGCAGGGACATTGTGGAGGAGTCTGTGCTATTCCATCCCCTGCAGGAGGCCCCCTCCAGTTACAAGGGACATGGTTGTTTTGTTTTTGGGGTTTTTTTGAGACAGGTTCTTGTTCTGTTGCACATGCTGGAGCGCAGTGGTGTGATCACAGCTCACTGCAACCTCTGCCTCCCAGGTTCAAGCCATCCTCCCACCTCAGCCTCTCGAGTAGCTGGGACTATAGGCATGCACCACCACATCCAGCTAATTTTGGCGATTTTTGTAGAGATGGGTCTCGCCACATTGCCCAGGCTGGTCTCCAACTCCTGAGCTCAAGCGATTTGCACGCCTTGGCCTCCCAAAGTGCTGGGATTATAGGCATGAGCCACCACACCTGGCTGACATGGTTGTATTATGACTCACAACCATAGGCATTTTTGCCTTTGTAGACCTCTTCCTCCATAAAAAAAAATTATATTTTGAAACTGTACTGGTATAAATAAGAATATATTCATATTATATATTTAAAATTTTCTTTTGCCTAGACAGTATTTTTATTCTTCTGATGACTGTACCTTCTAGACCTAATGAAGAAGGGCCTGACAACAGATCAGGCACACAACAGCCCAAGGGGTTAAGGGACCTACTGTCTTCCACCCCGAGTGGCCTGGCCGCTGACCTGGGAAGAGGACCACCATGTCCCAGGCACTGAAGCCAAAACAGGTATCTGTGCATTCTGTTTTCAAAACCACAAAAGCACAAGCAACAAAATAACAAAAATAGATAAATTGGACTTTATTAAAATTAAAAATGTTTTTATTGCAAAGGATAGCATTAGGAAAGTGAAAGGTAATTCACAGAACGGGAGGAAATATTTGGAAATCATATATCTGATAAGGGTCTAGGATCTTGAATATATAAAGAACTATTACAACTCAATGACAAAAACACAACCATTTTATAGAACTGGCAAAGGGGCCAGGCGTGGTGGCTCACGCCTGTAATCCCAGCACTTGGGGAGCCTGAGGCAGGAGGATCACTTAAGGTCAGGAGTTCCAAGACCAGCCCGGCCAATACGGTGAAACCCCATCTCAGCTAAAAATACAAAAAATTAGCCAGGCGGTGGCACACGCCTGTAATCCCAGATACTCAGGAGCTCAGGAGACTGAGGCAGGAGAATCGCTTGTTCCCAGGAGGCAGAGGTTGCAGTGAGCCGAGATTGCGTCACTGCACTCTAGCCTGGGCAATAGAGTGAATGAGACTCCATCTTAAAAAAAAAAAAAAAAGGATTTGAGCAGATTATTTCCCCTAAGAATATAAAAAAAAAAAATGACTCCAAGCACATGAAAAGATGTTCAACATCATTAGTCATTAGGGAATTGCAAATCAAAACTACAATGAGATACCACTTCATACCCACTAGGATAACTATAACCAAAAAGACAGACAATAAGTATTGATGAGGATGTAGAGAAACAGGAATGCCCATATGCTACTATGGCATTGTAAAATGATACAGCCACTTTGAAAATAGTTGGCAGGTCCCCAAAATTAAAAATAGAGTTACCATGTGATCCAGCAGCAATTCAACTCTTGGGGCTATAGTCAAGAGAGCTGCAAACATGTCCACACAAAAACATGTACACAAATGTTTATAGGGTCAGGCGCAGTGGCTTACGCCTGTAATCCCAGCACTTTGGGAGGCGGAGGCGGGTGGATCACGAGGTCAGGAGATCGAGGTCATCCTGGCTAACACGGTGAAACCCCGTCTCTACTAAAAATACAAAAAATTAGCCGGGCGTGGTGGTGGGCACCTGTAGTCCCAGCTACTTGGAGAGGCTGAGGCAGGAGAATGGCGTGAACCCGGGAGGCGGAGCTTGCAGTGAGCCGAGATCACACCACTGCACTCCAGCCTGGGGCAACAGAGCGAGACTCCGTCTCAAAAAAACAAAAACAAAAACAAATGTTTATAGAAGCAGTATTCACAATCGCCAAAATGTAGAAACAACACAAACGTTCATCAACTGATGAATGAGTAAACAAAATGTGTTATAGCCATATAATGGAATATTATTTGGCAAAAAAAAAATAGAGTACTGGGCAGGGCATGGTGGCTTAGGCCGGTAATCCCAGCACTTTGGGGGCCTGAGGCTGGAGAATTGCTTAAAGCCAGGAGTTTGAGACTAGCCTGGGCAACATAGCCAGACCCTGGCTCTACCAAAAACAAAAATTTTTTTTTTTTCACCTCCCACCAACCTCCCTCAAAAAAATTTTAAAAATCAGCCTGGTGTGGTGGTGTGCCCTGTAGTCCCAGCTACTCTGGAGGCTGAGATGGGAGGCTTGTTTGAGCTCAGGACTTTGAGGCTACAGTGAGCTAGGATTGCACTGCTGCACTCTGGCCCAAGTTATAATGTGAGACTCTGTCTCTAAACAACAACAACAAAAGGAATGAAATACTGATACATGCTACGCTATAGATGAACTTTAAAGACATGCTAAATGGAAGAAGCTACACATGAAAGGCCACATATTATATAATTCCATTTCTATGTGATGTCCAGAATAGGCAAATCCATGGAGATGGAAAGTAGTTTGGTTGGCTAAGGCTGGGGGATTAGGCAAGATAGCTAAAGAATACGGGTTTCTTCTTGGGATAATGAAAATGTTCTAAAATTGATTGGGGTGATGGTTGCACAACTCTGAATATATGAAACACCATTGAATTGCACGCTTTAAATAGGTAAATGGTATGGCACGTGAACTATATCTCAACGAAGCTGTTATTTAAAAAATCTTAGAGGGTATGTTTTCATTTCCTGTGGCTACAGTGACAAATACCCACACATTTCCTGGCTTAAAACAACAGAAACTTACTCTTTCCCCATTCTGGATCTAGAGTAATTATGAATGGACCAAAATCAAGCTGCCAGCAGGGCTACACTCCCAGCAGAGGCTCTATGGGAGGAGAATCTGTTCCTAGCCTCTTACAGGAGCAGATTGGTGGCTGCTGGCGTTCCTTGGTGTGTGGGTGCGTCACTCCAGTCTTCAAGGCCAGCATCTTCAAATCTTTGCTCAATCTTCACGTCGCCTCTCTTCTGTGTGTCTAATCTCCCTTATTTATTTATTTATTTATTTATTTATTTATTTATTTATTTATTTGAGATGGGGTCTCACCCTGTTTCCAAAGCTGGAGTGCAGTGGTTCAATCACGACTCACTGCAGCCTTGACCACAGCAATTCTCTCACCTCAGCCTCCTGAGTAGCTGGGACCACAGGCACGCACCACCATGCCTAGATAATTTTTTAATTATTTGTAAAGATGAGGTCTCGCTATGTTTCCCAGGTTGGTCTTGAACTTTTGAGCTCAAGGGATCCTCCTGCCTGGGCTTCCCAAAGTGCTGGGATTATAGGTGTAAACCAATGTGCCCCGCCTCCCTCTGCCTCTCTGGTAAAGTCACTTGTGATTGCATTTGGAGCCCATCCAGATAATCTCCCCCTCTCAAAACTGTTAACTTAATGACATCTGCAAATCCCATTTTCCCACGTGTTACAAACTGAATGTTTGCGTCCCCGTGACAATTCACATGTTGGAACCTAATCCCCAATGTGATAGTATTTGGAGGTGGAGCCTTTGGAGGTGATTATATCATGAGGGTGGAGCCCTCATGAATGGGACTGGTGCCCTTATGAAAGGGACCATAAAGAAATCCCTAGGCCAGGTGTGGTGGCTCACGCCTGTAATCCCAGCACTTTGGGTGGCCAAGGCCGGCAGATCGACTTGAGGCCACGAGTTTGAGACCAGCCTGGCCAACGTGGCAAAATCCTATCTCTACTAAAAATACAAAAATTAGCTGGCATGGTGGCGCGCCTGTAGCCTCAGTTACTTGGGAGGCTGAGGCACGAGAATCACTTGAACCCGGGAGGCAGAGGTTGTGGTCAGCCGAGATCGCGCCACTGCACTCCAGCCTGGGTGACGGGGCAAGACTCCTTCTCAAAACAGAAAAGAAAAAAAAGCAAGAAAAGAATTCCCTAGTCCTTTCCATCATGTGAGGACACAGCAGAGAGACAGCCATCTATGAATGAGGAAGTAGGCCTCACCAGACACCAGACACTGGAGCTGCTGGAGCTTTGATGCTGGACTTCCCAAACTCCAGAACTGTGAGAAACACATTTTTGTTGTTTCTTTTTTTTTTTTTTTTGAGATGGAGTCTCATTCTTGTCGCCCAGGCTGGAGTGCAATGGCACAATTTCAGCTCACTGAAACCTCCGCCTCCCGGGTTCAAGCGATTCTCCTGCCTCAGCCGGCTGAGTAACTGGGATTACAGGCATGAGCCACCATGCCTGGCTAATTTTGTAATTTTAGTAGAGATGGGGTTTCTCCATGTTGGTCAGGCTGATCGCAAACTCCCGACCTCAGGTGATCCACCCACCTCAGCCTCCCAAAGTGCTGGGATTACAGGCGTGAGCCACTGCGCCCGGCCCATTTTTGTTGTTTCTAAGGCACCCAGTCCAAACAAACTAAGACACCATACAGGGCAACATTCACAGCTTCCAGGGGTCAGGGCCTGACATCCTTGGGGGCCATCAGCAGCCTACCACAGGGGTATCATGACCCATATTACAGATGGGGAGCTGAGGGCCAGAAGGTGAAACATCAACCAAGTTCCCAGCACCACATCTGCCTGCCTGTGTCTGCCTGGCTTGCTACAAGGCTTCTATGACTGACCTTTTACAGCACCTTTCTGGGCAGAAGGCTCAGACCCAGTTCCTGACCTGACACACATGAGTCATGAGACCAGAGCCAGCTTCATGGATGTGTGACCCGTGCTGTCACAGGGGCCCTGTGCTCAGAAGCTGCCATGCTTGGTTTGAGGCCTTGCTGTCGCCACCTTGAAATTCTCGATAATTTTGAATTTTCATTTGCACTAGACCCACAAATTATGTAACTGGTCCTACATGTGACACCGAGCAAGAAAAGGGAGAGTTGAGATGAGGTGCATAGAAGCTGCCCCGCCCACGGCCTGCCCTCAGACCTGAAAAGTACCTGACACCTCGATCCTGCACAGCCTAAATAATTGCATTGTTTTTATATGAAAGAAGAACTAGACTTTTTTCTACTTTTGGTGGAAATTATAGGGAGGTATATTTCAGCCAGAACTGTGCAACACAGCAGGTAAGGAAAGTTTTGCAAATGTTTTAAAAGGCCAGATGAGACCGGGCATGGTGGCTCACGTCTGTAATCCCAGCACTTTGGGAGGCCAAAGCGGGTGGATCACTTGAGGTCAGGAGTCTGAGACCAACTTGGCCAACATGGTGAAACCCCGTCTATACTAAAAATACAAAAATTAGCCAGTCGTGGTGGTATGCGCCTGTAGTCCCAGCTACTCAGAGGGCTGAGGCAAGAGAATCGAATAAGCCTGGGAGGCGGCAGTTGCAGTGAGCCGAGATTGCACCACTGCACGCCAGCCTGGGCCACAGAGTGAGACTCTGTCAAAAAAAAAAGAAAAAAAAAAAAAGCTGAGAGAGAGGGAGGTGATTCCTAAAGCTGCGGAGTCTCCTCTGGGCCCACCTGAGGCAAACTCAGCCTCCACCAAGAGGCAAGTTTTGTGTCAGTTCCCAAGAACTCCAGAAGCCATGTGGGCCACTCCTTCTTCCTCTAGGGGGAAAATGTAGCTGTCAAATGTCTCTTCATCTTATTAATAAAGCTAACAAGGGGCCAAGTATTTGTCAAAACCAATGCCAGGGGTCAGAGCAGTGTCCCACTGATTGCCACAGCTGAAGACAAAGGAAAAGGAAGGAAGACTGTCATCGTCAAAGTGGTTGCCATTGCAAAGGTGGCTAGGTGGCCTCTGTCACTGTGGGCTGGGATCATAGCTCTGGCCTGATGCTAAAAAGGACCATGAAACTGTTCATGGAGCGCACAAATGACTGCCCAGACAACATAAAAAAACAGCATCTGGCCAGGTATGGTGGCTCACACCTGTAATCCCAACACTTTGGGAGGCTGAGGTGGCCGGATAACTTGAGATCAGGAGTTTGAGACCAGCCTGACCAACATGGTGAAACCCCATGTCTACTAAAAATATAAAAATTAGCCGTGAGTGGTGGCACAAGCCTATAGTCGCAGCTATTCAGGAGGCTGAATCACTTGAACCCAGGAGGTGGAGGTTGCAGTGAGCCAAGATTGCACCACTGCACTCCAGCCTGGGTGACAGAGGGAGACTCCATCTCAAAAAAAAAAAAAAAAAAAAAAAAAGTGTCTGTGTCCCCACTGTGGAAACCTAAGCAGATTGGCTGGACAAACTTTAGAATGACAGAGACCCCAAAAACAAAAAGAAAAGCAAAATGCAGCCTAGTCTGTATCCCCAGGGGCGGTGGGGTCATCTGGGGACAACAGAAGGATGAAGGCCCAGGATGAGGCAGAAAGGAGCTGATCTGGGGGTGAGGGAAACAGGGCGAGACTGACTGGTTGACTTTGGGAGGGGTGGCAGGGACACTGGGGCCACTACCAGGACTCTGAGGGAGACACAAGTTTTTCGTGGGCTTTTCTCTGTGCAGTGTGGTGTAAGTCTGTCCTCACATCTCCCTTCCAGCAACCTTCAAGCAACCTCTAGTAGAGATTTGAAGTGAGGTTTCTTTCTTTTCTTTTTCCTTTTTTTTTTTTTTTTTTTTGAGATAGGGTCTGGATCTGTCACCCAGGCTGGAGTGGAGTGGCACAATCTTGGCTCACTGCAACCTCCACCTCCCAGGTTTAGGCGATTCTCGTGCCTCAGCCTCCTGAGTAGCTGAGATTACAGGCATACGCCACCATGCCCAGCTAATTTTTTGTATTTTTAGTAGAGATGGGGCTTTGCCATGTTGACCAGGCTGGTCTCGAACTCCTGACCTCAAGTGATCCGCCCACCTTGGCCTCCCAAAGTGCTGGGATTACAGGCCTGAGCCACCGGCCCCGGCCTTAAAGTGGGGTTTCTGTTCTCATTTGACTGTGTCATGGTTCTGAGACGAGTCCTCAGGTGAGAAAGCAATGGGCCCGGCTTCCTTGGGCTCCTCAGTCATGGCCCTCCCAGACCCCACCATGCCTGGAGGACCCAGCATGGGCCACAGACATGCACCTTCATTCTCACAAGTTCA
Source organism: Nomascus leucogenys (assembly GCF_006542625.1). Lineage (NCBI taxonomy): Eukaryota > Metazoa > Chordata > Mammalia > Primates > Hylobatidae > Nomascus > Nomascus leucogenys. The sequence continues at coordinate 59,598,085 of NC_044399.1, forward strand.
CCCAAGAGGAGGAGGGAGGAAAAGCCAAGGACACCCAAAAGGCAGATTAGAGAAAGAAGTCGCCTTGTGTCCACAAAGAGCTCACCTCCCCTGGCCCTGTGCCCTTCACTCTCTATAGGTGAAGGTTTTGCTGGACTGTTTCCAGTGTTTGAGCCTGAATCCACCACACTGGGGCTCCCTGGCACACTAATCCGGTGTTCAAAGAAGGGAAGGGCTGTGTGGCCCTGAACCTGTGCCTACACAGCAGAAAGAATTCCAGCCTTTCCTTATCAGACATAAAGTGGATCTACGAAGGGTCACATTAGAGAGTTTTCCTTTTTAAATGACTCTACGAATGTTCTGAGGTAGGCGGCGGGACTCGACTCCAAAGGTAGGGCTTGGACACTGGACCAAATTGAAGACTAGCTAAACAGGGACTGAGAGAAAGCAGCTTTCCATAAGACACGCCCACCAGTGTGCCATGTCAGTTTACTATTGCCATGACAACACCGGGAGTTACCACCCCTTTCCATGGCAATGACCTGATGACCCAGAAGTTACCACCCTTTTCCTGGAAATTTCTGTATAGTTTGGCCCTTAATTTGCATATAACTAGATGGGCACACATATGATGCAGAACTGCCCTGAGCTGGTGCTCTGGGCACACTGCCTACAGGGTAGCCCTGCTCCACAGGAGCAGTCCGTCTGCTGCTGCTGTGCACTGCCACTTCAATAAAAGTTGCTGTCTAACACCACCGGCTCCCCTAGCTTGCACTTGAATTCTTTCCTGGGCAAAGCCAAGAACCCTGCCAGGCTAAGCCCCAATTCTGGAGTTCACCTGCCCCGCATCAGTTCCACGTAGCACAGTTTCATTAGTTTGGCCTTGAGGGGCCAAGATCAATCCTGCTTTGCATCACCCACCATGAAAGGGAGCAGGAGCTGACGGGGTGCAGTGGCTCACGCCTGTAATCCCAGCACTTTGGGAGGCCAAGGCGGGAGGATCACCTGAGGTCAGGAGTTCGAGACCGGCTTGGTCCAACATGGTGAAACACCATCTCTACTAAAATTACAAAAATTAGCCAGGCATGGTGGCAGGCACCTGTAATCCCAGCTACTAGGGAGGCTGAGGCAGGAGAATCACTTGAACCTGGGAGGCAGAGGTTGCAGTGAGACAAGATCACACCACTACACTCCAGCCTGGGTGACAGAGCGAGACTCCATCTCAAAAAAAAAAAAAAAAAAAGAAGAAGAAAAGAAAAAAGAAAGGGAGGAGGAGCTGCCGTGGAGGAGGTTTGTGGACTTCTGAACTCATGTGAGCCAAGTCTACCAAGCCTCAGCTCACCAGCCTGTAGATTGCTCCTCATAAGGCCACTGTGGGCCTCAATATCATAAAATTCTATAGGGATATGGGTAACATTAAGTATTGTCCTTTGACCTCATATCAAATGAACAAGCATCAGGAAAAATGGTGAAAAGATTTGAAATAGGCCTAAAAGATTCCTGGGTGTCTTCAACAAAAAGTAGAGGCAATCTAGTGCATTCTTCCAGCTTATCTGACTCTATGAGGTATCTGTGTCTTTCATTGTCTTTGAGATATTTTATAATTTTCCAGATTGTCCGGAGAAATGCAAATTGTGTCCAGTGGGGATGATGCAGTTCATAATTCCCCTAATGATATTGAGCAATTGTGCATCTTTTGTTTTGAGGCGAAGTTTCACTCTTGTTGTCCAGGCTGGAGTGCAATGGCACGATCTCGGCTCACTGCAACCTCCGCCTCCTGGGTTCAAGTGATTCTCATGCCTCAGCCTCCGGAGTAGCTGGGAGTACAGGCATGCGTCACCACGCCTGGCTAATTTGTATTTTTTGGTAGAGATGGGTTTTCTCCATGTTGGTCAGGCTGGTTTCGAACTCCCGACCTCAGGTGATCCACCTGCCTCAGCCTCCGAAAGTGCTGGAATTACAGCCGTAAGCCACCGCACCCGGCCAATTGTACATCTTTTAAGCCAATTCATTTTAGCATCCCTGATGGTAGATATCTGTGTATCTAATGATCAATTGGTCAATCAATCTGATCATATATACATATCCCCTTTGAATCTCCTTTGAGTAAGTTACAGCATTTCACTGGTTCACTCATTAATTGATAAGTTAAATAAAATATTTGACACATGTTCATTTTATATTTGCATGAGAGTTATGATTTTACTCCTAAAAATTGTAAGACTCCACTATGGAGCTTTTATTTAAATAATAATAACTAATATTTATTGAGTGCTTACATACTTCTCACGTTTCCTTTAATCCTATGAGTCAGTTACTGTTATTACCCTCCTTTTACAAGAGAGAAACAAGACTCTCAGAAAGGTTAGTACTCTTGTCCACGATCCTGCAGCTGAAGTGGTGATGCTGGCTGCCTGCCTTCAGCCCTGAGCCCTAATTCCTCACACAGGGCCTCTAGAAGAAAAACATTTCAGGGCCCGGTGCGGTGGCTCACACCTGTAATCCCACCACTTTGAGAGGCCAAGGCAGGTGGATCACCTGAGGTCAGGAGTTTGAGACTAGCCTGGCTAACATGATGAAACCCCATCTCTACTAAAAATACAAAAAATTAGCTGAGCATGGTGGTGCACGCCTGTAATCCCAGCTACTCGGGAGGCTGAAGCAGGAGAATTGCTTGAACCCGGGAGGCAGAGGTGAACTGAGATCACACTATTGCACACAAGCCTGGGTGACAGAGTAAGACTCTGTCTTAAAAAAAAAGAAAAACATATCAGGACTTCTTGAAATGTTCCACAATAGAAAAATCTTTGGTCTAGAACAAAGGTGGAAGGGATCAAAGTCTGAAACAGTTGAAATACACTGAATGTAACATATGTATTCACCAAGGTTATTCAAGGATGTAATCCTTCACCTTGTTCTATACAACCGTCTCCATGTTTCCTGTTTCTTTACAGCTTCATTACCTGATTAAACACAATTAAAATAAATAGATATATAAAAATCAAAAAGGCAGCCAAGTTGGGGTATGAGAATATGCACAGGAAATGGTGCTTCTAGACAGAAATGAGATTCATGTGATTTAGGACCACGTCAGGAGCCTGTGTAAACATTCGTAATACTCAGAATGTGAGAACACATCTGGGCTTGCGGATGGATACCTCCCAAATGTCAAGGACTTGCTTTAATTAGAGCTTTTTAAAAATGGACCAGTTGCAGCCAGCACTATGGCTCGTGACTGTAATCCCAGCATTTTGGGCAGCTGAGGCGAGAGGATCACTTGAGCCCAGGAGTTCGAGACCCTCCTGGACAACATAGTGAGACCCCTATCTCTACATAAATTTTGTTTTTTAATTAGCCAGGCATGGGGGTACATGCCTGTGGTCCCAGCTACTTGGGAGGCTGAGGTGGGAGGACTGCTTGAGTCAGGAGGTGGAGGTTACTGTGAGCCATGATTGGGCCATGGCACTCCATCCTGAGTGACAGAGTGAGACCCTGTCTCAAAAACAAAACAAACAAATAAACAAAAACCAGAAAACTTGGTTGTGATGGTATACTGTAGTTTTGCAAAATGTTACCATTAGGGGAAACTGGTACATATCTCTGTATTATTTACGGCAAATGTATGCAAGTGTACCATTATCCCAATAAAAATATTTCTATTTAAAAAATAGGGCCGGATGCCGTGGCTCACACCTGTAATCCCAGCACTTTGGGAGGTTGAGGCAAGAGGATCACTTGAGGTCAGGAGTTGGAGACCAGCCTTGCCAACATGGTGAAACCCTGTCTCTACTAAAAATGCAAAAATTAGCCAGGCGTGGTGGCACATGCCTGTGGTCCCAGCTACTCAGGAGTCTGAGGCAGGAGAATTCACTTGAACCCGGGAGGCGGAGGTTGCAGTGAGCCGAGATCGCGCCACTGCACTCCAGCCTGGGCGATAGAGCGAGACTCAGTCTCAAAAAAACAAAACAAAACAAAACAAAACAAAAAAACTTGAATTTTCACATTGCTCTTTAGAATGTGGAAGGAACTTGGAAATTTTCTCTGAGGGTGAGAGGGAGCAAATATGCTCCCAACAAGGGGAAATTCTAAACGGAAAACAAACAGGAACATTTTGCACCTAGAAAAGATCTTGTATATTCAGGGAGGTAAAGGGGATTTCTGCAAATTATTGTGAGATGCATTGACAAGCCTCAGCTCCTAAATGAAATGTTTTCCTCCCAGGTCGTTTGAAGGCCGGTTTCCCCAGAAAACTACTCTTAGATGAACCTCTCTAAGAGAGAGATGAGCAAGTAGGAGGTGCTCTGAGCTCCCTCTCTCCCATCCCCCATAGGATGAGGCCTACGGAGGAATCCCTTAGGTCAACTTACAGAGAAGGACCCTGAGGCCTTGAGGTTGGCCATGTCTTGTCTGTGTGGCCAGCAAGGGGACTGCTGGGCCTGGCAGTGTCTCAGGACTTCCTGGCCAGGGAGCTTCGTTTGTTATCGCTGGAATCCCCCCTTACCCTGTGTCCTTGAGTCTAGGACCTGGCACAGGTACATGTGATGCCATGCCCAGGGTGCTCTAATCCAGGCACTGGCCTCTAAGGAATGGTTACTGAGGGCCAGACCAAGTCCGGCAGAGCCAGCTCTCACCAGGCCTGTGCAGTGGGTGAGCATATGTGATGGGAGGACATATGCAGTGGGTGGGCATATGCAGGGAGTGGGTATATGCAGTGAGTGGGCATATGCAGTGGATGGGCATATGCAGTGAGTGGGTATATGCAGTGAGTGGGCATATGCAGTGGGTGGGTATATGCAGTGAGTGGGCATATGCAGGGTGGGTATATGCAGTGGGTGGGGCATGTGCAGTGGGTGGGGCATATGCAGTGGGTGGATGTATGCTGTGGGTGGGCATATGCAATGGGTGGGCATATGTGATGGGTGGGCATATGCAGTGAGTGGGTATATGCAGTGGGTAGGTATATGCAGTGAGTGGGCAAATGCAGTGGGTGGGCGCATGTCATGGGTGGGCATATGCAGGGCTGGGCACCTACAGCAAGTGGGTTGTCACGGGAGACTTTGCCCACACTAAGAGACTCTGAGTTTCAGTTTTCTGCCGCCTAACCTGATGCTACTTGCTACTGCCTGTAAATCCATTTTTAACCCCCAGCTAGGGAAGCTGAAGTAAGAGGAACAGCAGGGCCACCAGCTCAGCCCAGTGGCTGCATTGTTCTCCCCTGACATTGTTCTTAGGCCAACTCTGCTTACCCAGAAGGCCCCCCGTGAGCCCTGGGGAATTTGATGAGATTGTTTTTCCCAAGACTGGGCTCTTCAGGTGTGAGCTGCAGTTCTTGGGCCACGTAGGTTACTGTGGCATTTCTGCGGCAGGAAAGAGGAAGGAACTTCTGATCTGTGCGGCAACGGCATCAACAATGTGCACTCCCACCAGCCGGCAGCGCGAAGAGGAAAGGAGCTCAGTTTCCATAGTGATAAATCACCAGGAAGGGAGCCCGGAGGGAGCAGTAAGACTTCTCCCTTCCCCTGGCTCCCTGCAAACGCATTCCCAACGCCAGAGTCAGTTAGCCGCCTGGCGCCTCTCCACACTGAGCCCGCAGAACCGCAGGTAGAGGAAGACGGAAGGGACTCTGCCAGATGGAAAACAAATTCCCAGCTCCTCTTCAATGTGTCAGTAAGGCATGGGTGCCCGAGCGGATGCGTCAGGGCCCAGGGCTGTGCCACACCTGGGTGGCCACCACATGTGAAGCTCTCGATGCCTGCCACCTACATTATTCCATTCCATTCTCTTATATTACGCCCTACACACGACTGTGTTCTATTAAATGAGCCCACAGCACAGGTGCTATTAGCCCTTTTATCACAGAAGAACAAACAGACCTTGTGAGGGAGAGAGATGCACCACAGACAATTCACCAAGTTAACAACAGCTCCTGAAGGTCTCAAGGCTCTCTTTTGAGATTCTTTCTCTTGCCAAAATCAGACTATTTTCCCCAAAGAAAACATTTGAGTTTTTTTGAAATGCTCTGGGAAGGCACTTATCCCAAACCTCATCAGCCACTCTTTATGCAGGCCACGGTCTCTTGCCTGTAACCCTTGCACGTGCTGTTCTTTCTGCTTGAAATGCTGTTCCCTGCTTCCTTGGTCAGCTAACTCCTCAGGGGACTTGTCTCATCCCTTCTTCCCAGTAGCTCAGATGCCTTGCTTTCTGGGCTCCCACAGAACTTACACCATATTGTGAAGCAGCACAGAGTAATAGTAGGAGAAAAGGCTCTTCTAGGCCCAGACTAGCAGTGTGACCTCAGGGGATTTGCTTAACCTCTCTGAGCCTTGATTTCTTCATAGGCAAGATGGAGAGAATACAAGCATCTGCCTCACAGTGTGTCTGTGAGGACTGGACATTAACATATGTAAAGCGCTTAGAAAATGCTTGCCTGTGGTTAATGCTCTAGAAACATTAGTCACTAAAGAATTAAGTTCTTAAAGCAAGAGCCATTCTTCATGGATATCTCTAGATCTAGAGGCTTAGGCCCAACTGGGTGTGGAGCAAACGTCACTCTGGATTCGTGGGAGACTATTTTCCAGCTACCGTTTAGGCAACAGGCACGGTGCTAGGCACCTTGATTCATAATATTTAATTTAGTTAAGTCATTCCAGGACTGGTCCCAGGTAGCCAAGGACCAGCATTTTGTCAGTGTAGCCTGCAGCATTCTTGAATGGCCCCTCTGATCACCTGATATCCCCTCCAGACTTCCTGCCCTGCCCAGGCCTGGAAAGAGTCCCCACACTCAGTGACAGGGGAAGAGGCCCTCAGCCTTGCCACAACAGGGGTTACCCATGTGGTCTGTAAACACCAAGAGATTTAAATAATGGACATACCTGCATCCCAGGGGCCACTCAGACGGCAAAAGACAAACCCCACCTTGGGCAGCCACTCTCCTCCGTGGTTTCACTTGAAAAAATGAAACGAAACTCTTCATGCAAATACTCGGGTGCTAAACAGTTATGTAACAGCCAAATTTCTCCACTTAAAAATACAGTCTTCTCCAAATCTATAGAGACAGGATGCCGACCAGAGGTTGCCTGGGACTTGGAGAGGGATCGGAGGACGATCGCCATTGGGCAAGAGGGAACTTTTGGGGGTGAAGAAAATGTGCTCAACGGGATTGTGGTGATGCTTGTACAACTCTGTCTTCACAAATTGTAGGGTTCCCGAATTTAGTCAATAAACATACAGGATGCCCATTTAAATTTCAGATAAGCAACAAATACTATTTTTAATATAAGTATGTCTCAGATGGAACATCCTTGCATATTGCATGGGATATACTTACACTAAGAAAGCATTTGCTGGGCCGGGCGCAGTGGCTCACACCTGTAATCCCAGGACTTTGGGAGGCTGAGGCAGGTGGATCACCTGAGGTCGGGAGTTTGAGACCAGCTGCCCAACATGGAGAAACCCCGTCTCTACTAAAAATACAAAATTAGCTGGGCGTGGTGGCACATGCCTGCAATCCCAGCTACTCGGGAGGCTGAGGCACGAGAATCATTTGAACCTGGGAGGCGGAGGTTGCAGTGGGCCGAGATCGTGCCATTGCACTCCAGCCTGGGCAACAAGAGCGAAACTCCATCTAAAAAAAAAAAAAAGAAAAAAGAAAAGAAAAGAAAATATTTGCTGTTTACTGGCGTGATCTTGGCTCACTGCAGCCTCCGCCTCCCTGGTTCAAGCGATTCTCCTGCCTCAGTCTCCCAAGTAGTTGGAATTACAGGTAGGCAACACAACACCCAGCTAATTTTTGTATTTTTAGTAGCGGCGAGGGTTTCACCACTTTGGCCAGGCTGGTCTTGAACTCCTGACCTCAAGTGATCTGCCTGCCTAGGCCTCCCAAAGTGCTGGGATTACAGGCGTGAGTCACTGCACCCAGCAGGGATGGAGTTTTATCAACCTAGCAAGGTTGTCCCTTATCTACTGAGGACTTTAATTAATCAAATATACATATAAATATAAATAGAAAAATCATTGACTACTTAGTCGATGCTATTTTGGATAAAATATTCCCAATAATGAGATTTATAAAATACAAATAATGAAGGGGCCAGGAGTGGTGGCTCATGCCTATAATCACAACACTTTGGGAAGCAGAGGCAGGAGGATCACATGAGCCCAGGAGTTTGAGACCAGCCTGGGCAGCATAGTGAGACTCCATCACTAAAACAGACAAACAAAACAAAACAAAACAAAACAATCAGCTGGGCTTGGTGGTGCATGCCTGTAGTCCCAGCTATTAGGGAGGCTGAGTTGGGAGGATGAGGCCCCCGATTTCAAGGCTGTAGCAAGCCATGGTTGTGCCACTGTACTCTAGCCTGGGCGACAGAGCAAGACCCTGCCTCAAAACATAAAATAAATACATCATAAAAATAATGGAGGGGTTGTTGATGGTGAAAAGGTAGGACTGCCAGCCTGCTCAGAATTATGGAACATTTTAAAGTAGCCAAAAACATTTTTCTCTGTGATAATCAAGGTATCGGGGGTGAATTTCTGCAGGACTAAAAGAAACGACATGCATTTGATGGTATTTTTCATCTAAGGACTAAATTCTTTTAACGAGCACCTCATTTGGTTTACCCTCTATAGGCTTGAAATAGTAGGGTATTTCTGAAGGGAACTTCAACTTTCTTGTTTGTTTGTTTGTTTGAGACAGGGTCTTGCTCTGTAGCCCAGGCTGAAGTGCAGTTGTGTGATCTTGGCTCACTGTACTCACTGTAACCTTCATCTCCCAGGCTCAGGTAATCCTCCCACCTCAGCCTCCTGTGTAGATGAGACTACAGGTGCGCGCCACCACACCTGGCTAATTTTTTGTATTTATTGTAGAGACAAGGTCTTACTATATTGCTCAGGCTAGTCTTGAATTCCTGGGCTCACGCAATCCTTCCTCACTGGCCTCCCAAAGTGCTGGGATCACAGAAGTGAGCCGCTGTGCCTGGCCTCAACCTTTTTTCGTTAATTTCAAGTGACTCAAAAGAAAAACAAGCAAAAATAAAAATAAAGTGTTAAGGTATAAACAGTTAATGGGCAGTCAGTTCCTTCTCTAGCACTTTTGAAATTACAGACACTTGACAATGATGCCATCTAGTGGAAGATTAGCAGGTCAGACGAAAACCCATCTATTTGTAATTTATCAGCTGCAGCTTCTCCTAAACGCTTTTTTTTTTTTTTTTTTTTTTTGAGACAGAGCAACCTCCACCTCCTGGGTTCAAGTGATTCTCGTGCCTCAGCCTCCTGAGTACCTGGGATTACAGGGGTGCACCACCATGCCTGGCTAATTTTTTTTATTTTTAGTACAGACGGGGTTTTACCATGTTGCCCAGGCTGGTCTCAAACTCCTGGTCTCAAGTCGATCCACCCGCCTCGGCTTCCCAAAGTGCTGGGATTACAGGCGAGAGCCACTGCACCTGGCCACCCTAAACACCTTTAAAATAGCTTTGGACACTCCCATTGCTTATTTCACTTTTACATTGTTATTTCTAATACAGACATACTATTGATATTTAAAAGTATATAAAATATGTAATACAGAAATAGTACATTGAAAATATATAAAATAGGCTAGGCATGGTGTCTCATGCCTGGAATCCCAGCATTCTGGGAGGCCAAGGAGGGAGGATCGCTTGAGTTCAGGAGACCAGCGTGGGCAACACGGCAAGACCTCGTCTCTACAAATAAAAAAAATTAGCCAGGTGCGATGATGAAGCATGCCTGCAGTCCCAGCTACTGGGGAGGCTGAGGCAGGAGGATCAGCTGAGCCCCGGAGATCGAGGTTACAGTGCTCACTGCAAGTTTTTTGCCCCCCAAAAAACTTGAGTTTCAGCCCAAACACCATTCCCATTGAGTAGCAAGCAACTTTGAGCAAATATCTCAGCTTCTCCCCCGGTAAATTCCAACAGTAAGGCTCTTCTAGCACTATGTACAAACAAGTATTTTCAGCCTATCTACAAAGAGACAGACTACCTTTATAGTTACAGTTTCCTTTTTATTTATTTATTTATTTTTTTGACAGGGTCTTGTTCTGTTGCCCAGGCTGCAGTGCAGTGGTGTGATCACTTGAGCCCCGGGGCTCAAGCACTCCTCCTGCCTCAGCCTCCCCAGTAGCTGGGACCACAGGCACGCCCCACCATATCTGACTAGTTTTTAAATTATTTGTAGAGATGAGGACTTGCCACGTTGACCAGGCTGGGTTTTTTCATGTGTGAAACAGAACACGTCACAGGGTCATTATGAGGATGGAGTCAGCTGGCCCATCTAATGAACTGACCTTTTTAACCAGGAGGTACTCAGTAAGTGCTAGATTCTTCTCTTTGGAACTTGAAAGACCAGAGGACAGCCCAGCAAACTCAGAGAAGCAGGAAAGACCATTCATAGGATGTTGTTCCTGGGTGCTGACGCCCCACAATTGGGGCTAGTCCACTCCTGGGATGGCCAGCAAAACTCACTTATTCACAGCTGTGGGCTGACAGAGCAAGAATCAGGAGAAACAGATGGGTTTCGTCTGACCTGCTAATCTTCCACTAGAGGGCGTCATTGTCAGGTGTCTGTAATTTGAAATGAGCTAGGGAAGGAACTGACTGCCCATTAACTGTTTATGCCTTAACACTTTATTTTTATTTTTGCTTGTTTTTCTTTTGAGTCACTTGAAATTAAATAAAGAAAGTTGAGGCCAGGCGCAGTGGCTCACTCCTGTAATCCCAGCACTTTGGGAGGCCAGTGTGGGAGGATTGCATGAGCCCAGGAATCCAAGACCAGCCTGAGCAATATAGTGAGACCTTGACTCTACAATAAATACAAAAAATCAGCCAGGTGTGGTGGCGCGCACCTGTAGTCTCATCTACACAGGAAGCTGAGGCGGGAGGATTACCTGAGCCTGGGAGATGGAGGTTACAGTGAGCCGAGATCACACCACTGCACTCCAGCCTGGGCTACAGAGCAAGACCCTGTTTCAAACAAACAAACAGGCAAAACAAACAAACAAGAAACAAGTTCACCTAGGTCAGCTGATGTAGTCTTCCCAGAATCCTCAGCACCCCCTCGCCTGAAGGGGGTCTGGAGGTCCACTGGCATCACTTTGGGACCTAGGGAGTGCAGCATTCTCCCAGGTGGCAGCCCAGGCCATTCCGGATACAAGACAGGAAAACAGAGTCACCAGAGCCCTTACTTGTCCCCTGCCTCTACAAGGAAACCCAAAGCATTCCTTCCTTCCTTCCTTGTGCTCAGCCTGTGGTAAACCCCCAGATTTTCTGGAATCGTCTTCTCTCCACTAACAAAATCTTGACAAATCATCTCTTAGGATAGGTCACTTCTGCAGGCAGCTAAGGGCCTACCCACATCCTTATTGGCTTTGGTTTAAAAGGGTAATTTCAGCTGGGCATGGTGGTGCACGCCTGTAATCCCAGCATTTTGGGAGGCCGAGGTGGGAGGATCGCTTGAGCTCAGGAGTTCAAGACCAGCCTGGGAAACATAGCAAGACCTCATCTCTACTAAAATTAAAAAAAAAAAAAAAATCAGCCAGGCATGGTGGCAAGTACCCGTAATCCCAGCTACCTGGGGAAGTGAGGCGGGAGCTTGATCCTTTAACCCTGTGACCATGTCGGGGTACTTTCTCTTGGCTTCTGCCATCTGAAGGGTGGGAATTTTGGAGGTTCATATCATATTTAGCTCTAAAAATTAACTTGAGCAGCTAAAAGCCTTTGCAAGCTCGAAATTGACTGCTTTAGTCTCCTTCTGGGAAGAGTACTAGAAATGGCCCAGCACCCTAGCTCAGTGGCTAAGGCCTTATCTTTTTTTTCCACAGTGGTGGCCTTGGTTCAATTCCCAGCTTAGGGAATAAGTGCTTTCTGGTTTGCTATCTGTGTGACTTTTGCCAGTTATTAATTATCTTCTGCTCCATGAACAACTTCTGACTTGCCATCTTAAATTTTCCTTTCTCTGAGCTACATTTGACGATTCTAGATCTTGTAACAACTGCTTACCACCTCTTTGAAAATACCACACACACTGAGCACAGTGGCTCACGCCTGTAATCCCAGCACTTTAAAAGGAGGCCGAGGCAGGTGGATCCCCCGAGGTCAGAAGTTTGAGACCAGCCTGGCCAACATGATGAAACCCCGTCTCTACTAAAAATACAAAAATTAGCTGGGCATGGTGGCGCGTGCCTGTAATCCCAGCTACTAGGGGGGCTGACATAAGAGGATAGCTTGAGCCTGGGAGACAGAGGTTGCAGTGAGCTGAGATCGTGCGTGCCACTGCACTCTTTGAAAATACCACACATGTCAGACACAGTGGCTCACACCTGTAATCCCAGCACTTTAAAAGGAGGCCGAGGCAGGTGGATCCCCTGAGGTCAGAAGTTTGAGACCAGCCTGGCCAACATGACGAAACCCTGTCTCTACCAAAAATACAAAAATTAACTGGGCATGGTGGTGCGTGCCTGTAATCCCAGCTACTAGGGGGGCTGACGGAAGAGGATAGCTTGAGCCTGGGAGACAGAGGTTGCAGTGAGCTGAGATCGTGCGTGCCACTGCACTCTCGCCTGGGCAACAGACCAAGACTCCAACTCAAAAAACAGAACAAAACAGAACAAAACAAAACAAAACAAAAAAATGCACATCCATGGTTAAGTCATAATCCTAGTTAAGTCTTATTGGTTTCACCTGGAAGTTTACCTTTGGTAAAGTCCAAAACCAGGAATATCGGCTATTTGTCCTGGCTAGAGTGGTAATAAGAGATTTGGTTAAAAGTCAGGCTCTGCTCTGTTTTGCATTGTGTTACCTGATGTTTTTTACTTTTAGGGTATGAGAAATTACATTATGAGAGAGCTTTTAGCCTTAATGTGTAATAACTACATAGGAAATATACTTCAAGGGATGGCTAATGGCAGTTATAGGGGAGTACTCAGTTCTTTGCATGTTTGGATCAGAGAAGCATGCTCTTGACCACCTAGAAGGTATGGAAACATACCCACCCACCCCCACTGAGAGATAAGACTCCTATAAGGGATAGCCTGATTCCCTTTATTTGGGGATCCAAGCCTGCTTATTAGTCCCTAGAAACTGCATACTTTCCTGGCCCTGTTCCTTAAAAGGCTCCACCCTAAAGCCAGTAATTAACTTACGTCTTTTTTTTTTTTTTTTGAGACAAAGTCTTGTTCTGTCACCCAGGCTGGAGTGCAATGGCACGATCTCGGCTCACTGCAAACTCCGCCTCCCGGGTTCAGGCGATTCTGCTGCCTCAGCCTCCTGAATAGCTGGGATTACAGGTGTGCACCACCACGTCTGGCTAATTTTTGTATTTTTACAAAATTAGAGACGGGGTTTTGCCATGTTGTCCAGGCTGGTCTCGAACTCCTGACCTCAGGTGATCTGCCCACCTCAGCCTCCCAAAGTGCTGGGATTACAGGCGTGAGCCACCGCACCTGGCCTTAACTTACGTCTTTAAAGAACTCCCCATGCGTAAGATTTTCCTGGCCGTCTTGAAACCGCCTTTGCAAAATTATGACTGAGACAGTGAAAAAGATCTAACTTAATTGACTCCATTTTGCTTCTAACCTCCAATCTGTCCTTGTCCGTTCCTAGACAGGCTGAACTAACTTTGGGAGAAACTTGGTGTATAGTTTAAAACAAAGATAAGTTGGGTGCAGTGGTGGCTGGGTGAGGTGGCTCACGCCTGTAATCCCAGCACTTTGGGAGGCTGAGGCGGGTGAATCACCTGAGGTTAGGAGTTTGAACCAGCCTAACCAATATGGTGAACCCCTGTCTCTACCAAAAATACAAAAATTAGCTGGGTGTGGTGGCGGGCACCTGTAGTCCCAGCTACTCGGGAGGCTGACACAGGACAATTGCTTGAACCTGGGAGGTGGAGGTTGCAGTGAGCTGAGATCCCGCCACTGCACTCCAGCCTAGGCAACAGAGCGAAGACTCCATCTCAAAAACAAACAAACAGACAAACAAAGACAATAACAGCCCTTTCCCAAAGCAGACCTCCTTCTTGCCTGGGGACTAGATTGCCTTTGTAGGACTAACATTAGCCACAAGATTAGAAATTATGATTTAAGAGTCATGCAGCTGGAGGCTGCAAGATTCTGACCCTCCCTAAACTGCTCCTAAGATCAGTGCTTGAGGTATTTTGCAGACCCTGCTCTTGATGGGTCAGCTGGCACCACCCAGGTCAATAAACTGACTCTTTGATCTTGTGGCCCCCACCCAGGAACTCAGTGCAAGAAGACAACTTCTACTCCCTATGGATTTCATTCCTGACCAATCAGCACTCCTGGCTTCCTGGCTTCCCCCTACCCACCAAGTTGCCCTTAAAAACTGTGCTCCCTGAATGCTTGGGGAGACTGATTTGAGTAATAATAAAACTCTGGTCTCCCGCAAAGCCGGCCCTGTGTGAATTACTCTTTCTCTATTGCAATTCTCCTGTCTTAATAAATCAGTCTGTCCAGGCAGTGGGCAAGGTGAACCCACTGAGCCGTTACAGTCTTAACTGCGGTTATTCGTACACTTTTCCTTGGTTTGAGTAAAAGATAGATTTGTTACTGGAAAGGGGTCTCAATCTAGACCTCAAGAGAGGATTCTTGGATCTCACACAAGAGGTAATTCAGGGTGAGTCCACGGAGTAAAGAGAAAGCAAGTTTTTATTAGAAAAGTAAAGAAACAAAACAATGGTTACTCCGTAGGCAGTGCAGCTGCGATGGCTGCTGCTTGGCTATTTTTAGAAATTTCTTAATTATATGTTAAACAAGGGATGGATTATTCATGAGCTTTCTGGGAAAGGGGCAAGGAATTCCTGGAACTGAGGATTTATCTTCCTTCTAGACCATATAGGTTAACTTCCAGACATTGCCATGGCATTTGTAAACTCTCATGGCACTGGCAGGAGTGTCTTTTAGCATGCTAATGCATTATAATGAGCATATAATGAGCAGTGAGGACAGCCAGAGGTAGCTTTCCTCACCATCTTGGTTTTGGTGGTTTTTGGCAGCTTCTTACTACATCCTGTTTTATCAGCTGGGTCTTTGTGACCTGTATCTTGTGCTGATCTTCTGTCCTGTGACTAAGAATGTCTAATCTGGGAGTGCAGCCCAGCAGGTCTCAGCCTCATTTTACCCAAGAGGGAGTTGCTCTGGTTCGAGTGCCTCTGAAACATTTGCTAAATGCTTTAATATCATAAACTGCTTTAACTTTTTCTTGTCTTTTTTTTTTGAGACTGGAGTCTCACTCTGTCGCCCAGGCTGGAGTGCAGTGGCTCTATCTCGGCTCACTGCAGCTTCCACTTCCTGGGTTCAAGCAATTCTCCTGCCTCAGCCTCCTGAGTAGCTGGAACTACAGGTATGTGCCACTACGCCTGGCTAATTTTTTTTTTTATTAATTTTTTTGCACACAAAAACAATAAACATTTTCTAAAAATACATACAAACAAAAAGATGCATATCAAACATATTAGGAAGGTTACACATGGGAAGTCGGGGAATAGAAATGGGGGGTGGGAGTTAAAATAAATGAGAGAGGGACTTTATATGGATCAGTGATAATAACTCAATCCTCTGTTTGACAAAGAAGAGGGAGAAGGAAGAGGAAGAAAAAGAAAGTGGGATAAAGGATCAGAAAGGGAAGAAAATAGAAAAAATTAGAGTATGACTCCAGGGTAGACCTGTTTTGTTGTCACTGAGTTGGTTGGTTGGTTTGTCTGTTGAATTTTTCATGTTTCGCCAAGTTGGCCAGACTGGTCTCGAACTCCTAGCCCGAAGTGATCAACCCGCCTCGGCCCCCCAGAGTGCCGGGACCACAGGCGTGAGCCACCACGTCCAGCCCCCAGATTGCTTCTGGCCTCCGTGGTAGACCTCCCAGACGGAGCGGCCGGGCAGAGGCGCTCCTCACTTCTTCCCAGACGGGGCGGCCAGGCAGAGACGCTCCTCACTTCTTCCCAGACGATAGGTGGCCGGGCAGAGGCGCTCCTCACTTCCCAGACGATGGGTGGCCGGGCAGAGGCGCTCCTCACTTCCCAGACGATGGGTGGCCAGGCAGAGGCGCTCCTCACTTCCCAGACGGGGCGGCCGGGCCGAGGCGCTACTCACTTCCCAGACGATGGGTGGTCGGGCAGAGGCTCTCCTCATTTCCCAGATGGGGCGGCCGGGCAGAGGCGCTCCTCACTTCTTCCCGGACGGGGCGGCCGGGCAGAGGCGCTCCTCACTTCTTCCCGGACGGGGCGGCCGGGCAGAGGCGCTCCTCACTTCTTCCCAGACGATGGGTGGCCGGGCAGAGGCGCTCCTCACTTCCCAGACGGTGGGTGGCCGGGCAGAGGCGCTCCTCACTTCCCAGATGGGGGGGCCGGGCAGAGGCGCTCCTCACTTCCCAGACGGGGCGGCCGGGCAGAGGCGCTCCTCACTTCCCAGATGGTGGGTGGCCGGGCAGAGGCGCTCCTCACTTCCCAGAGGGGGCGGCCGGGCCCAGGCGCTCCTCACTTCCCAGACGATGGGTGGCCGGGCAGAGGCGCTGCTCACTTCCCAGACGATGGGTGGCCGGGCAGAGGCGCTCCTCACTTCCCAGAGGGGGCGGCCAGGCAGAGGCGCTCCTCACTTCCCAGACGATGGGTGGCTGGGCAGAGGTGCCCCTCACCTCTTCCCAGACGGGGCGGCCGGGCAGAGGCGCTCCTCACTTCTTCCCGGATGGGGTGGCCGGATGCCTGGCTAATTTTTGTATTTTTTTAGTAGACTCAGGGTTTCCCCATGTTGGCCAGGACGTTTCTTTAATTTGATAATTGTTCAACTTACCTACTTTGGAGACATTGGATTCTAAATAAGCCCCACTAGATTCTACATAATGCCTAAACTCCTAGGAATGCAGCCCAGCAGGTCTCGGCCTCAGTTTACCCAACTCCTACTCAAGATGGAGTCATTCTTGTTCCAATGCCTCTGACACACTCCCCCTCCCTTTTACAAGGAGACTTTTCATCCTAAGTGTTGTAGAGCGATGAGGATCCATCATCTGTAATTTCTTTAGGAGAAATAAGGGTGATGACATTCCTGCCTAACTATTAGATTCTCTTGTATTCAGGGTAGAGAAAAGCTTAATCAGAGAGCGTCGGTATGGTCAGGGCCATTCATAACTCTGAGTTCTGACAAAAGGTGACATTTAGAAGATTAATAAGTGTTCAATTTAAGAAATTATCTAAAGTAAACTAAATAAGGAGGCTTTCCATGAACTAGACAACTGTTGGAACCAAGCTGATATGGAGTTGCTAGCCAATTCCATCTGTCCCAGAATTAGATATTGATCCAGATTTTTTGTTGTTGTTGTTGTTGAGACAGAGTCTGGCTCTGTCGCCCATGCTGGAGTGCCATGGCGTGATCTCAGCTCACTGCAAGCTCTGCTTTGCAGGTTCCGGCCATTCTCCTGCCTCAGCCTCCCAAGTAGCTGGGACTACAGGTGCCCGCCACCACACCCCGGCTAATTTTTCTATTTTTAGTAGAGACGGGGTTTCACTGTGTTAGCCAGGATGGTCTCGATCTCCTGACCTTGTGATCTGCCAGCCTCGGCCTCCCAAAGTGCTGGGATTACAGGCGTGAGCCACCACGCCCAGCCAATCCAGATTTTTATATTACTCATTATTCTCTTTTCCTGAGCAGCAGCCAGAAATCACTGGTTGGTTCACAGGAATAAGCAAGGTAAGTTTAAATTGCAGAAAAAACTAAAAAGATTTTTTGGCTTTTTATTAGTTCAGTCTATGCGGTTAGTTCCTGTTTTGCTCAATGCTTATAGACTCATTTTCCAAGATAGTCTTGGAAGTTCTTTCCTCTCCATTTTAATAGCACACTTTCCAAAGTTATGAGAAACTTGCATTTAAGGGTACTTCTCAGAGTTCTATAGCGGATTATAAGCCGCCTTTTGAAGAGGATCAAAACAAGACAATTGTCTGTAGATGATGTGAAAGGAAAATAAATCTTGGGACTCTGAAATCACTAAGTAAAAAGGAAAAGTCACTCTGGGAACTGCATCAGGGAAACGTGCCTCCCATTCTTAAATAAGATGGCTACAAAGATTAAAAAAAAAAAAAAAGCCATATACCTCCCTTACAATTTGCCCACAAGTAAATTCCTTGTGGGTCTCAAGATCTTTACCTTAGAACCATTCTGTTGAATTTCACCCTGGCAATGTAAATTGATAGCTTATTTTCACAGGTGCAGGACAAAGAATAGAACTCAAAGTCATTCCTCTGCTCACCTGAGACAAATGCATATCTGACTGCTTCCTCTGCCCTACTGTTTACATTATCATATGTAAAAATGCAGATTCACTGAGCCAGACAATGGCATAAGTGACTATTAATCTACTCCCCTGCCTTATGTAAACTGTGTATTCAGTGAAAGTCTGAGCAAAGACTCAGAAAGATGCAATCATTTGTCTCTTATATACCCAGACATTTAAAAAATTTCTTCCTCTTCTCCCAATATCCATCCTTCCCTTTTTAAATATTGAAGCCCTCAAAATCTTTGGAGAATGGCACAGTTTCCCAGGTGCATGTCTTTAACCTTGGCAAAATAAACTTTCTAAATTGATTGAGACCTGTCTCAGATACTTTTAGTTAACAATGACAAAAAGTTTAGGGCAGTCGTGGTTAAAGACACAATTGACTAGGAAATTTCATTATTTCTGTGGCATACAACAATTTTACATAACAGTTATAATTACTGATAGCATACCATAGGTCATGTCAGAATTACAGGAGTTTCCCATAATTTTGGAGCATACATCAATAACACATTCATACAAATAAAATCCAAAGAAAGCCAAACACTGTTTTATATTTGACAATGCTTCCTGTATGATTTTAATATACCAAATAAGCCAAATATTTCATTTTGAACTTATGGAACTTAACATCTAAAAGGATTAATCAGGTCAGAAAAAGACATAATTTAGAATTTGATTTTGGAAAGTTTGTCAAATATCAAAGATTTTAAACACTTGATACTATAAAATAAAATCCCAGGTCACCATAAGTCATTTATTTAGCCAAATTGATAACTCAAAGATTTTTAAAAGGCAAAAACCTTTACTCATTGATAGCAGGAAGACAGCTTTCCAAACAATGTCTCTTTTTTCTCCCTTCTTTTTCCTGTAGCATATTTAAAAGTGAAGAAAAATCTTTCATTGTCTTTTAATATTATGTGAAAATGTTGTTCAAGAGAGAAAGCTAAATTTCACTTTTGCATTAATGTATTATTAATGTCAAACCCAATTATTAATAAAACCTTATAGACAAATCTATCCAATCTTAATGTTTCACCATGAGGTAAGATTCTCATAAACCTTTTATAAGATTTTTCCTTTTTCTTTTTTTTTTTTAAAGAACAGTTGTTCCAAGGAAAACTGTTGTGCTTTTATTTCAATGTTTGATTTATTGAAAAAAACTGAATAATACCCCCTTTAACTTTAGCCAATATGTTCACACATAGAATTTCTTTTATGAGATTAACCTTTCACAACCATCCACAACTTGCTCAAACCTCAGCTTTATCCTATTTAAATTTTGCAGTCTTTTTTTTTTTTTTCCTTTTTCTTTTTGAGACAGAATTGCTTTGTTGCCCAGGCTGGAGTGCAATGGTGTGATCTCGGCTCGCTGCAAACTCTGTGTCCTGGATTCAAGAGATTCTCGTGCCTCAGCCTCCCGAGTAGCTGGGATTATAGGCCTGCGCCACCATGATTGGCTAATTTTTGTATTTTTAGTAGAGATATGGTTTTGCCATGTTGCCCAGGCTGGTCTTGAACTCCTGGACTCAAAAGATCAAGTAACCTGCCTCAGCCTCTCAAAGTGTTGGGATTTACAGGTGTGAGCCGCTGTGCCCGGCCAAAACAATCCTTTAACCCTCTAAACTAGGCCAAAAAATCCACATTCCCATGCCTTCTTGTAATTGTTTGCCAAAAACATTGTACTTTCCTTACACACCTTGTGTGCATATTTCCCAGTGTTAACTCTTAGCAACTTTTATTTTTGGTGAAAAACTTGGCAAGTACCGGGTATGGAGCCTAGGACAGCAGGCAGTAGTGCAGATAAGGTGTGACTCTTTCCAGCATAGCCAGAGGTCATGGCTACCCTCATATATCCCCAGGCCTTCCCTAGACTCTAATGGCTCCAAAAGTCATAGAAGCAGTTTATGTAGTTTGATAAACAGAGTATCTGACCTGCCTAACTTACACCAAATGTCTAAATTTTGAAGACATTTTTTTTTTTTTTTTTTTTTTTTTTTTTTTTTTTTTTTTTTTTTTTTTTTTTTTTTTTTTTTTTTTTTTTTTTTTTTTTTTTTTTTTTTGTAAGACTTTTTTATTTTACCAATAATCTTTAAAACTATCTTTATCTCCCAAAGATTATTTAAGTCATGTGAACTAAAAGGCATTAACATTTCTACTTTTCTGAGAAATATTTGATTTAAGTGCTCATTTTTCTTTAAACCAATTAATTAGAGATCTTTTATGTAAACATTATACACACAACACATATAAATATGCACACAGACAGAAGAAGAGCTTTTTTTTTTAAAACAGAGTCTCACTCCATCACCTAGGCTGGAGTGCAGTGCCATGATCTTGACTCACTACAGCCTCGACCTCCCAGGTTCAAGCAATTCTCGTGCCTCAGCTTCCCGAGTAGCTGGGATTACAGGCACCCGCCACCACGCCTGGCTAATTTTTGTATTTTTAGTAGAGATGGGGTTTTGCCACGTTGCCCGGGCTGGTCTCAAACTCCTGTCCTCAATTGATCCACCCACCTCAGCCTCCCAAAGTGCTGGGATTACAGGCATGAACCACTTGGCCCAGTTTTTAAGTTTTTTAACTGGATTACTAGCTTCGGGTTGGAGCCCTTTGAGGAACAGGGCCAGGAAAGGATGCAGCTTCCAAGAAGATGGGTCTCTGAACCAAACACGGAAAGAGCCGCGTATGCCCCATAGCTGCCATTAGCTATCCCTAAAAGTATATTTTCCACCAAGTTATTACATACCGAGACTAAAAGCTCTCCGGGTGAAACCAATGAGCCTTAACTAAAGTTATGACTTAATCATGGGCATAGGAGGTATTTTCAAAGAGGTGGTGAGCAGTTTTTATAAGATCTGGAATCTCCAAAGGTAGCTCTGAGAAAGGAAAATTCAAGACAGGAAATCTGATGGGCCGGCTTGAATAGTGGGCTTAGAGGGGTCCCAAGTCCACATTCTATCCTGTGGTACCCCTCTCTTCATGACAGAACAACACAGAAAGACAAATTCATGACACAAGGTACACCAGATTCACTACAGCCTAAGACTAGCCTCACAAATCATTTTTTCTATTAATCAAAACCTTGCAGAGGAGACAGACACTATTTTTTTTAACCATTTATTCAACCAGTTTGCACACAGAGAGAGGCCAGAAGCTTGAATGGTAAGACATTTTTAAATTTTTTTTTAGACAGGGTATCTCTCTGTCACCTAGCCTGGAGTGCAGAGGCAAGATCTCTGCTCACTGCAACCTCCGCCTCCCAGGTCCAAGTGATCCTCCCACCTCAGCCCTCCGAGTAGCTGGGACTACAGGCATATACCACCACACCCAACTAATTTTTATAGTTTTGTTTTTGTAGAGATAGGGGTTTCACCATGTTGCCCAGGCTGGTCTTGAACTCCCAACCTCAGGTGATCCTCCCACCTCAGCCTCCCAAAGTGCTGGGATTACAGGCGTGAGTCACTGCATCTGGTCTCTGACTGGTAAGAAATTCTTACCCTTTTGCCAGCATGCCAAGTTTCTACGTTCCCTTTCTCTGTATGACTTTGATGGCCCTGCTTGCTGTGCCATAGCTATGGGGGCCAAGCCATGTGACAAAAGAGAATCATCTTTTACTGTTTCATGGAACCATAAGCAAAAGCCTCTCAATTTTGCAAGATGCTGCCCAACAGGCTGCATGGAGAAATCTAATTAACATTTTTTCATTCTGGCTGGAGCAAAATACACATGACAAAACAGCCACCCTGCTGAGCACCAAATATCAGCCTGGCAAGGCTCAAACTTGCCCCTGTTGGCCCCTGTCATCTTTGATCTACTCAAAGTGGGGTGGAAGGACCTCCAAACCAGGAGTTTCAATATGTGGTCTCTGGGCAAGATGGAAGAGTGGACAGTCACCCTGAGTGACAGAAAAGATAGAAAAGGGAAAGGAAAGAAAGACAGAGAGAGGAAAGTGGAGGGAGAAAAGCATTGCCTGTGGCAGAGAAAGGGAGATTAGAAGCACCGGGTGGCCATGGAAAGATCCACCATCACAGCAACACTGAAACAAAAGTTCAGGCAACTGCTTGTCAGTAACAAAGGGATCTTTTTCAGGAGTCTCATCAGCTCTCAATTTTCCCCTTTGATGGAGGAAAAAAACCCGCAGTCATCAGCAAAGAACGCAAGGTGGATTAATCCAAAGAGGATAGCTGTTAGCATCCCATAGTGCCAAATCCATTTTTTTTTTTTTTGAGACAGTCTCACTCTGTTGCCCAGGCTGGAGTGCAGTAGCACCATCTCGGCTCACTGCAACCTCCACCTCCCGGGTTCAAGTGATTCTCCTACCTCAGCCTTCCCAGTAGCTGGGATTACAGGTGCACACCACCACGCCCAGCTAATTTTTGTATTTTTAGTAGAGATGGGATTTCATGATGTTGGCCAGGCTGGTCTCGAACTCCTGACCTCAAGTGATCTACCTGCCTCAGCCTCCCAAAGTACTGGGATTACAGGAGTGAGCCACCGCACTCGGCTGCTAGATCCATTTTTAACTAAGAGGGGCCTTACTGAGGGGGACCTCTAACCCCCTATGTCATAGCGGGGAATCTAGCCCTTCGAAGTTGGGCTTCTAACCCAAATTTTTGTCCCTTAACCGGGATAAAAGGTACCCACTACTTACCCAAAGTCGGCCAATTAGTGCTGCACAGATGATTTTCCTTTGTTGGATCTCACACAAGAAAGAATTCAGGGTGTGCCCACAGAGTATGGTGAAAGCGAGTTTTTTAGAGAAGTAAAGAAACAGAAGAATGGTTACTCAAGAGGCATAGCCGCCCAGAGTGCTGCTGTTGGCTGTTTTCATGGTTGTTTCTTGATCGTATGCTAAACAACGGATGGATTATTCATGAGTTTTCTGGAAAAGGGGAAGGAATTCTTGAAACTGAGGCAGTCTATATAACTTTCAGACGTTGCCATGGTATTGTCAACTGTCATGGCACTGGTGAGAGTGTCTTTTAGCATGCTAATCCATTATAATGAACATATAATGAGCAATGAAGACATTCCGGAGGTCACTTTACTTGCCATCTTGGTTTTGGCAAGTTTTGACTGGTTTCTTTATTGCATCCTGTTTTATCACTTGGGTCTTTGTGACCTAGGATATCTTGTGCAGATCTCCTGTTCTGTGACTAAGAATGCCTAACCTGGGAATGCAGTCCGGAAGGTCTCAGCCTCATTTTACCCAGCTCCTATTCAAAAGAATAGTTGCTCTGGTTCCAGCACCTCTGACACATTTGCTAGACGGTTTAATGTCATAAATTGCTTATCTAATGTGATAATTGTTCAACTTACCTGCTTTGGAGCAAGGGGCTGAGGAAGTGGAGTTAGCTATGCCCCCTAGCTATGCTGAGAAGAGTCAGACCTTATCTGCACTTCTTAGCAGGTGTTCTAGGCTCCACACCTGGTATATAAATAAAATCTCTTACTTGCTAGGTTTTTCACCAAGAATAAAAGTAACTAAGAGGTAATATTGTAACATATGTAATTGAGTGTACAGGAGAAACAGTTTCACATGCAAGGTATGTAAGGAAAGTAGAATGTGTTTTTGGTAAAGAAGATATGGGAATGTAGGTTTTTTGGCCTAATTTAGAGAGTTAAAGGATTGTTTTAAGTTTGATAGGATAAAGCTAAGGTTTTGGGTAAGTTGTGAAAGGTTTATGAAAGATTAATCTTATAAAACAAATTCTACGTGTGAACATATTGGCTAAAGTTAAAGGGATATTATTCCATTTTTCCATAAATTGAACATTGAAATAAAACCACAACAGGGTTTTCTTAGGGCATTGATTTGATCCTTCTTTTTTTGACACAGTCTCACTCTGTTGCCCAGGCTGGAATACAGTGGTACAATCTGGGATCACTACAACCTCCATCGCCCAGGTTCAAGCGATTCTCATGCCTCAGCCTCCCAAGCAGCTGGGATTACAAGTGTGTACCACCATGCCCAGCTAATTTTTGTATTTTTAGTAGAGACGGGGTTTCACCATGTTGGCCAGGCTGGTCTCAAACTCCAGATCTCAAGTGATCCGCCCACCTCAGTCTCCCAAAGTGCTGGGATTACAGGCATGAGCCATCGCGCCTGGCTGATTTGATCTTTAACAGAAAATTGTAAAGGGTTATAAAATGTTTATGAGAATCTTACCTTATGGTCAAACTAAATGAAATTAAATAAATTTGTCTATAGCTTTTATTAAGAATTGGGTTTGACATTAATAGTACACTAATGCAAAGGTGAAATTTGGCTTTCTCTCTTGAACAAAATTTTCATGTAATATTAAAATATAATGAAAGATTTTTGCTTGCCTTTTGAATAAACTACAGGAAAAAGAAGGGAAATTAAAAAGACTTTTTTTTTGGAAAGCTACCTCTTCCTCTATCAATAAGTAAAGGTTTTTGTCTTTTTAAAATCTTTGAGTTATCATTTTGGCTAAATAAATGACTTATGTTGACCTAGGATTTTATTTTATAATGTCAGTATTTTAAATCTTTGATATTTGACAAACTTTCCAAAATCAAAGTCTAAATTATGTCTTTTTCTGACCTGATTAATCCTTTTAGATATTAAGTCCTATAAAATCCAAAATTAACATATTTGGACCAGGTACAGTGGCTCATGCCTGTAATCCCAGCACTTTGGGAGGCCAAGGCCAGTGGATCACTCCAGGCCAGTAGTTTGAGACCAGCCTGGCCAACATGGCAAAACCCCATCTCTACTAAAAATACAAAAATTAGCCAGTCATGGTGGTGTGTGCTTATAGTCCCAGATACTCAGGAGGCTGAGGCACAAGAATCACTTGAACATGGGAGGTGAAGATTGCAATGAGCCGGGATTATGTACTGCATTCCAGCCTGGGGCACAGAGTGAGACTGCGTCACTGCACTCCAGCCTGGGGGACAGAGTGAGACTGTCTCAAAAAAGCAAAACAAAACAAAACATATTTGACCTATGTGGTATGTTAAAATCATACTGGAAGCATTGTCAAATATGAAATGGTGTTTGGCTTTCTTTGGGATTTATTTGTGTAAGTATGTTATTGATACATAGTGCAAAATTATGGGAAACTCCTATAGTTCTGATATGAGTTAGTGTAAGTTATCAGTGATAATTATAATTTTTATGTAAAATTGTTGTATACCACAGAAGTCACCAAATTTCCTTGTCAATTATGTCTTTGAATGTGGCTCCCCTAAGACCTTTTGTCATTCACAGACAATTATTGTCTTGTTTTGATCCCGTTCAAAAGATGTTTTATAATTAGCTATAGGACTCTGACTCTTAAATCCAGGTCTCTGCTAAGTTTTGAAAGTGTGCCATTAAAGTAGAGGGGAGAAATTTCCAAGCTCTCTTGGAAAAGTAATGTGTTCATAAATATCAAACAAAACAAGAATTAATTGCATAGACTAAATTAAAAAAAGACCAAAATAATCTTCTTATGACTTTTTGCTTCAAACATTGCTGATCCTTCCTGTTTTGTTTTTCAGAGTCAAGAAAACTCTTCTTTTGAATTATTTACAGCTTTTAACAATTGAGTAAAGTATACTCCTATGAGCAAAATTTGGAGCATATTTCTTTCTCTCTACCTGATTTTTCCAAATCTGGAAACTATTTGTGAGTATTCATGAATGTTTTTTGTTTGTTTGGTTGGTTTTTTGTCTGTTTGTTTCTCTCTCATCCAGGCCGAAGTTCAGTGGCATGATCACAATCATCACAGCTCACTACAGCCTCAGCCTCACAGGCTCAAGTGATCCACTCACCTCAACCTCCCAAGTATCTGGAGCTACAATTGTGTGTCACCACAACCAGCTAATTTTTTTTTTTGTAGAGATGAGGTCTCACTATGTTGGCCAAGCTGGTCTCAAACTCCTGGGCACAAGTGATCTTCCCACATCAGCCTCCCAAAGTGCTGGGATTGCAGGTGTGAGCCACCACATCTGGCCTAGTATTCTTAACTTATGGCAATATAGCTATTTGCATAAGTGCAATAAGAATCTGTTTTTCTTTTGTATCATGTTATTTTATCTGGCATGCTTTCAAATAGACTGCTTTAAGGAATCAAAGTTGACATATCGAGCCAATAAAAGCCCCTTAGGAAAACTGCCATCATACCTTGTCTACACAATCCCTGTACAGGATTTCTGACCTGTGGCAAGTAAAGAATGTCACTTTCTGACAGGCCCAGAAGCCTCAAGTTATCTTGGGACCTCAAGAAGAGAGAAATTTACCAACTCATATAGGTATTTGCAGGCACAGATTAATCAGTGGCTGGGTTCAAGGCCTTAAAAACTCTAATCTAAGAGTCCTTATAGAACAAAGTTACATCAAAGCCAGTTTTATTTTTCTATTATTATTATTATTATTATTATTATTATTTTGAGAAGGAGTTTTGCTCTTGTTGTCCAGGCTGGAGTGCAATGGCATGATCTCTGCCCACCACAACCTCCACCTCCTGGGTTCAATCGATTCTCCTGCCTCAGTTTTCTGAGTAGCTGGGATTACAGGCATGCACCACCATGCCCAGCTAATTTTGTATTTTTAGTAGAGATAGGGTTTCTCCATGTTGGTCAGGCTGGCCTTGAACTCCCGACCTCAGGTGATTTGGCTGCCTCAGCCTCCCAAAGTGCTGGGATTACAGGCATGAGCCACCGTGCCTGGCAATCAAAGCCAAATTTAGAAGAAGCCTATATAGCAAATAATTATTCTTGCTGCACATTATGTGAGTAATATGCCAAGTATCATAAGACTAAAGCTTGTTTTGCAAACAAATCAGTCGTGCCATGATTTGTTTTAATTTAATAGAAATGGGAGATGAGAGAGAGAAAAAATTATGTATCAAAAACTATGGTATACCTTGATATAGTTTGGCTGTGTCACCACCCAAATCTCATCTTGAATTCCCACACGTTGTGGGAGGGACCTGGTGTGAGGGAATTGAATCATGGGGGCAGGCCTTTCCCATGCTGTTCTCATGATAGTGAATAAGTCTCATGAAAGCTGATGGTTTTATAAGGGGGAGTTTCCCTGCACAAGCTCTCTCTTTGCCTGCTGCCATTCATGTAAGATGTGACTTGCTGCTCCTTGCCTTCCATCATGATTGTGAGGCCTTTCCAGCCATGTGGAACTGTAAGTCCATTAAACCTCTCTTTCTTTTGTAAATTGTCCAGTCTCGGCTATGTCCTTATCAGCAGTGTGAAAATGGACTAATACATATCTATTATTAGAGTCTGGTCTCATCCATTGTTTTTGAGTTTTTTCTGCTTTTTAAATTTTATTTTTTGAGACAGAATCTCGCTTTGTCACCCAGGCTGGAGTGCAGCAACATGATCTCGGCAAACTGCAACCTCCACCTCCTGAGTTCAAGTGATTCTCATGCCTTGACCTCCCCAGTAGGTGGGATTACAGACAGCCACCACCATACCCAGGTAATTTTTGTATTTTTAGTACAGATGGGGTTTCACCATGTTGGCTACTCTGGTCTTGAACTCTTGACCTCAAGTGATCCACCTTCCTCAGCCTCCCAAAGTGTTAGAATTACAGGCGTGAGCCATCGCACCCGACCTTCTCTGCTATTTAGACTGATCCTGATTATTTTTGTGAACCAACCAGTGATCTCTGTCTGCTGCTCAGCAGAAACAGGAGGAATAGGCAATGTAAAAATTTGGATCAGGTTTGTAATTCTGGGCATGTATTGGGATTGGCTAACAACTCTGTATCAGCTTGGTTCCAACAATTGCCCAGTTCATGGAAAGCCTTCCTATTTAGTTTACTTGGAATTATTTTATCTATTTTGTTTTACTATTATGGAATATATGGCTGTTGTACTCTTTGTGTAGGAATGCAGGATAAACTTACTCAACATTTTCTTTTTTTTTTTTGAGATGGAGTTTTACTCTTGTTGCTCAGGCTGGAGTGCAATGGTGCAATCTTGGCTCACCGTAACCTCCGCCTCCCATGTTCAAGCGATTCTCCTGCCTCAGCCTCTCGAGCAGCTGGGATTACAGACATATGCCACCACACCTGGCTAATTTTGTATTTTCAGTAGAGATGGGGTTTCTCTGTGTTGGTGAGGCTGGTCTTGAACTCCTGACCTCAGGTGATCTGCCTGCCTTGGCCTCCCAAAGCGCTGGGATTACAGGCATGAGCCACTGTGCCTGGCCAACATTTTCTTAAATTGAACACTTATTAATCTTCCAGATACCACCTTTTTGTCAGAACTCAGAGTTATGAATGACCCTCACCATACTAATGCTTTCTGACTGAGCTCTTCTCTACCCTGATAAAAGAGACCCTAATAGTTAGGCAGGAATATCACCACCCCTATTCAGCCCAAAGAAGTTACTGATGATGGATCTTCACCCCTTTACTCCACTTAGTCCCCTTGTAAAAAGGAGGGAGAAATGTGTCAGAGGTGTTGGAACAAGAGCGACTCCATCTTGAACAGGGGCTAAGTAAAATAAGGCTGAGGCATGCTGGGCTGCATTCCCAGGAGGATGTGGATTCTTAGTCACAGGATGAGATAGGAGGTTGGCACAAGATACAGGTCACAAAGAACCCACTGATAAAACAGGATGCAGTAAAGAAACCAGCCCAAACCCATTAAATCCAAGATGGCAACAAAAGTGACCTCTGGCCATCCTCACTGTTCATTATGCTAATAGAATGCATTAGCATGCTAAAAGACACTCCTACCAGCACCATGACAGTATACAAATGCCATGGTAACGTCTAGAAGTTACCCTATGTGGTCTAAAATGGGGAGGAACCATTAGTTCTGGGAATTCCTCACCGCTTTCCCAGAAAACTTAGGAATAATCAACCGCTTGTTTAGCATATGATCAAGAAATAACCATAAAAATAGCCAACCAGCAGCCCTCAGGGCTGCTCTGCCTATGGAGCAGCCATTCTTTTGCTTCTTTACTTCTCTAATAAACTTGGGTTCACTCTACTCTGTGGACATGCCCTGAATTCTTTCTTGTGTGAGATCCAAGAACCCTTTTTTGGGGTCTGGATCAGAACCCCTTTCTGGAAACACTGTAAATAACATCACTATTGTAAAACCTACAATTGGTGTTTTGGAGATCTTTCATACTGACCCCACCTGGACCCATGACTCATGAGTCAGCTGATCCTGTGGCTCCACGCAGAGGTGGACTCAACTCATGAAGACTGTTTTCCACACCCCTGTGATTTCATCCTCAACCAATCAGTAACACCCATTCCCAAGTCCCCGCCCACCAAATTTTCCACAAAACCCTTAGCATCATAGCCTCCAGGGACATTGATTTGAGTAATAAATTTCATTTCCCATGTGGTATGGCTGACCTCACGCTGAGTAAACTCTCTTTTTGCAATGCTGTCATCTCAGTGAATTGATTTTTGTTTGTGTAGCAGGCAAGAAGAACTCATCAGGCAATTACACCTTCACCAGATGGTATTTATTAAAGTTTTGTGGAAGAATAAAGTTAAACCAATGAATTAGATAATTTTTGTTATTGAGAACTATTAGATATTTTATATCTAATATTTTACTATTAGATATTTTATATCTAATATTTTACTATTAGATATTTTATATCTAATATTTTACTATTAGATATAAATATTGATATAGATATAGAATCTAATATATAGAACTATTAGATATTATATATATATAGTATATTAGTCCATTTTCACACTGTTATAAAGGACTACCTAAGACTGGGTAATTTATAAACATAAGAGGTTTAGGCTGGGCAAGGTGGCTCACACTTGTAATCCCAGCACTTTGGGAGTCTGAGGCAGGTGGATCACCTGAGCTCAGGAGTTTGAGACCAGCCTCACCCACATGGTGAAACCCCCTCTCTACTAAAAATACAAAAATTAGCTGAGCGTGGTGGTGAGCACCTGTAATCCCAGCTACTCAGGAGGCTGAGGCAGGAGAATCACTTCAACCCAGGAGGTGGAGGTTGCAGTTAGCTGAGATCATGCCATTGCATTCCAGCCTGGGCAACAAGAGTGAAACTGTTTCAAAAACAAAACAAAAATAAAAATCAGCTGGGCATTATGGTTGGCACCTGTAATCCCAGCTACTTGGGAGGCTGAGGCAGGAGAATCACTTGAGCCTGAGAGATGGAGGTTGCAGTGAGCCGAGATTGCACCACTGTACTCCAGCCTGGGTGACAGAACAAGGCTCCATCTCAAAAAAAAAAAAAGGGGAAAAGAAAATAGGTTTAATTAAGTTGCGGTTCCACATGGCTGGAAGGTCTCAGGAAGTTTACAATCATGGAAGAAGGGGAAGGTGAAGAAAGTACCTTTTTCACAAGGTGGCGGGGGTTGGGGGTAATCACCACATACTTTTAAACCATCAGATCTTGTGAGAACTCACTATCATGAGAACAGCATGGGGGAAATTGTCCCCATGCTCCAATCACCTCCTACCAGGTCCCTCCCCTGACACTTGAGGATTACAATTCAAGATGAGATTTGGGTAGGGACACAGAGCCAAACCATGTCATTCCATTCCTGGCCCCTCCCAAATTTCACGTCCTCTCACATTTCAAAATACAATCAGGCTAGGTATAGTGGGTCACGCCTGTAATCCCAGCAGTTTGGGAGGCCGAGGCAGGTGGATCACTTGAGGTCAGGAGTTTGAGACCAGCTTGGCCAATATAGTGAAACCCCATCTCTACTAAAAATACAAGAATTAGCCAGGCATGGTGATGTGCACCTGTAGTTCCAGCTACTCAGGAGGTTAAGGCAGGAGAATCGCTTGAACCCAGGAGGTGGAGGTTGCCGTGAGCCAAGATTGCACCACTGCACTCCAACCTGGGCAACAGAGTGAGACACTGTCTCACAAAAAAACAAGAACCACAATCATGCCCTCCAACAGTCCCCCAAAGTCCTAACTCATTCCAGCATTAGCCCAAAAGTTCAAGTCAAAAGTCTCATCCGAGACAAGGCAAGTCCCTTTTGTCTATGAGCCTGTAAAATCAAAAGCAAGTTAGTTACTTCCAAGATACAATGGGGGTACAGGCAGTGGGTAAATGCTCCCATTCCAAGTGGGAGTAATCAGCCAAAACAAAGGGGCTACAGGCCCCATGCAAGTCCAAAACCAACAGGGCAGTCATTAAATCTTAAAGCTCCAAAATAATTTTCTTTGACTCATGACTCACATTCAGGGAATGCGGATGCAAGAGGTGGGCTACCAAGGCCTTGGGCAGCTCCACCCCCCCATGGGTCTGCTGGGTACAGCCCCCACAACTGCCTTCACAGGCTGGCATTGAGTGCCTGCAGTTTTTCCAGGCACATAGTGCAAGTTGTCAGTGGATCTACCATTCTGGGGTCTGGAGGATGGTAGCCCTCTTCTCACAGCTCCACTAGGCAGTGCCCCAGGGGGACTCTGTGTGGGGAGCTCCAACCCCACATTTCCCCTCTGCATTGCCCTGATAGAGGCCCATGAGGGCTCCACCCCTGCAGCAGACTTCTGCCTGGATATCCAAGCATTTCCATACATCCTCTGAAATCTAGGTGGAGGCTCCCAAAGCTCAACTCTTGTCTTCTGTGCATCTACAGGCCCAATACCACGTGGAAGCTGCCAAGACTTGGGGCTTGCACCCTTTGAAGCAACAGCCTGGGCTGTACATTGGTCCCTATTAGCCATGGCTGGAGCTGGAGCAGCTGGGACGTGTGGCACCATGTCTTGAGGCTGCACAGAGCAGCAGGGCCCTGGGCCTGGCCCAGAAAACCATTTTTCTCTTCTAGGCCTCTAGGCCTGTGATGAGAGGGGGTGCCATGAAGATTTTTGAAATGCCCTGGAGACATTTGCCCTATTGTCTTGGCTATTAACATTCAACTTCTTTACTTATGCAAATTTATGCAGCCCAGTGTCTTGAATTTCTCCCCAGCAAATGGGTTTTTCTTTTCTACCACATGGTCAGGCTGCAAACTTTCCAAACTTTTTTTTTTTTTTTGAGATGGAGTTTCATTCTGTTGCCCAGGCTGGAGTTCAGTGGTGCAATCTCAGCTCACTGCAACCTCCTCTTCCCAGGTTCAAGCAATTCTCCTGCTTCAGTCTCCTGAGTAACTGGGACTACAGGTGCACACCACTGTACCCAGCTAATTTTTGTATTTTTTTTTCAGGGGTGGGGTTCACCTTGTTGGCCGGGCTGGTCTCGAACTCCTGACCTCATGATCTGCCCGCTTCAGCCTTCCAAAGTGCTGGGATTACAGGTGTGAACCACCATGCCTGGCCCCAACTTTCCAAACTTCTATACTCTGCTTCCCTTTTAAATATAAATTTCAATTTCAGATTATCCTTTGGAAATGCATATGACTGTATGCCATTAGGAGTAGCCAGGCCACATCTTGAACACTTTGCTGCTTAGCAATTTCTTATGCCAGATACCCTAAATCATATTTGTCAAGGTCAAAGTTCCACAGATCCTTAGGGCAGGAGTAAAATACCACCAGTCTCTTTGCTAAAGCATAGCAAGAGAGACCTTTACTCCAGTTCCCAATAAGTTCCTTATCTCCATCTGAGACCACCTCAGAGTGGATTTCATTGTCCATATCACTATCAACATTTTGGTCAAAACCATTCAACAAGTCTCTAGGAAGTTCCAAACTTTCCCACATCTTCCTGTCTTCTTCTTGGGTTTGTTTTTTGAGACAGAGTCTTGCTCTGTTGCCCAGGCGGGAGTGCAGTGGCATGATCTCAGCACACTGCAACCTCTGCCTCCCGAGTTCAAGCAATTTTCATGCCTCATCCTCCTGAGTAGCTGGGATTACAGGCACGCACCACCATGGCCAGCTATTTTTTTAAATTTCTAGAGGGGTGGGGTTTCACCATGTTGGCCAGCTGGTCTTGAATTCCTGAGCTCAAGCAATCCTCACACTTTGGCCTCCCAAAGTGCTGGGATTGCAGGCATAAGCCACCATGTCCAGCTGCTTCTTGTCTTCTTCTGAGCCCTCCAAATTTTTCCAACCTCTGCCCATTACCCAGTCCCAAAGTCACCTCCACATTTTCAGGTATCTTTATAGCAGTACCCCACTCCTGGTACCAATTTTCTGTATTAGCCAGATTTAACACTGCTATAAAGAACTACTTGAGGCTGGCCTCGGTGGCTCATGCCTGTAATCCCAGCACTTTGGGAGGCTGAGGTGGGCGGATCACGAGGTCAGGAGTTCAAGACCAGCCTGGCCAACATAGTGAAACCCCATCTCTACTAAAAATACAAAAATTAGCTGGGCATAGTGGCGGGTGCCTGCAATTGCAGCTACTTGGGAGGCTGAGGCAGGAGAATCGCTTGAACTCAGAAGGTGGAGGTTGCAGTGAGCCGAGATTGTACCCCTGCACTCCAGCTTGGGCAACAGAGTGAGACTTCGTCTCAAAAAAAAAAAAAAAAAAAAAAAAAAAAAAAAAAAAAAAAGAAAGGACTACTTGAGACTGGGTAATTTATGAAGAAAGAAGTTTAACTGAGTCACAGTTTTGCATGGCTGGGGAAGCCTCAGGAAACTTATGATCGTGCCAGAAGACAAAGGGGAAGCAAGCACCTTCTTCACAAGGCGGCAGGAGAGAGAGAGGCAGGGGGAACTACCACACTGCCACACACTTTTAAACCATTAGATCTCATGAGAACTCACTATCACAAGAACAGCATGGGGGAACCACCCCCACGATCGAATCACCTCCCACCAGATCCCTCCTTCAACACTTGGGGATTACAATTCAAGATGAGATTTGGGCGGGGACACGGAGCCAAATCATATCATTGGGTATATAAAATTTTCAAACAGCATCATCATTCGAGCTAGAACATTCTTGTTTTTTTTGTTTGTTTGTTTGTTTGTTTGTTTGTTTTGAGACGGAGTCTTGCTCTGTTGCCCAGGCTGGAGTGCAGTGGCGCAATCTTGGCTCACTGCAACCTCTGCCTCCCGGGTTCATGCCATTCTCCTGCCTCAGCCTCCCGAGTAGCTGGGACTACAGGCGCCCACCACCACGCCCGGCTAATTTTTTTGTATTTTTAGTAGAGACAGGGTTTCACCATATTAGCCAGGATGGTCTCGATATCCTGACCTCATGATCCACCTGCCTTGGCCTCCCAAAGTGCTGGGATTACAGGCGTGAGCCACCGTGCCCAGCAAGCTAGAAAATTTTTAAATTTTGTAATTGTTATTGTTCATCAGGGGCTGAGGATTTAACACCATAAATAATACTATTAGTATGAAGAGAAATTCCCTTTTTATGGAGACCATACATTACCCAGTGGCCATCGATTTGAAAGAATTTATTGGAAAAGTTCAAGGCCCATGTTAAGTCATGCCAGGATTCAAAAGACCACACCATCCACTTCTTTTTCCTTTCTGTTCTCTTTTTTTTTTTTTTTTTTTGAGACAGAGTTTCACTATTGTCGTCCAGGCTGGTGCGCAGTGGCGCAATCTCAGCTCACTGCAACCTCCGCCTCCCGGCTTCAAGCGATTCTCCTGCCTCAGCCTCTCAAGTAGGTGGGATTACAGGCATGCGCCGCCACCATGCCCGGCTAGTTTTGTATGTTTAGTAGACACAGCTTTTCTCCATGTTGGCGAGGCTGGTCTCAACTCCCGACCTCAGGTGATCTGCCTGCCTCGGCCTCCCAGTGTGCTGGGATTAAGACGTGAGCCCGGCCATCCATTTCTAAACATCAACAAAACCTTACAAAATATGAGAATGGTGTGATTAACAATTTGTATGAAAACTTCTCTCTCTTGATAAGTATAAGTGGTTTTGTAATATAGGTCAGTTTAGTTAGCGACAAAGTGGGGCAGTGGTGAAATCTATTTTTAAATCTTTTATTTATGTATTGAGTTATATATTTATGTTCTCCTACTGATTGTTGGTTTTGTTTTTTAATAGAGACAGAGTCTTGTTTTGTTGCCCAGGCTGGTCTAAAAATCCTGGCTTCAAGGAATCCTCCAGCCTCAGCCTGCCAAAGGGGTGGGATTACAGGCCTGAGCCACCTTGCCTGGACAGTACATATCTTTTATAATACTTCTGCACTTCTCATCAGAAGTTTGTGAGGATTAAATGAGATTATCAGTATGAAGCTCTTAGCACAGCAAAAAGGAATATAGCAACTTTATTGTGTGTTACTATATTTACTATCAGTCTTATCAATATGGTAAATTACTGCAGACCACAATAACATGGATTTGGCATGATTTTGAGAAATGTGTCAGGTCTATGGGGAAAATGTTTTCTTTTTCAATGTAAGACTTCACCTCTGGTTTATTATGCCACTTTTTTTTTGTAGTTGTTGTTGTTTTTGTTTTGGTTTTTTAAGACAGTGTCTTGTTCTGTTGCCCAGGCTGGAGTGCGGTGACACAATCACAGCTCACTGCAGCCCTGACTTGTCAGGCTCAAGCAATCCTCCTGCCGTGGTCTCCCAAGTAGTTGGGACTACAGGCACGTGCCACCAAGCCCAGTTAATTTTTTCAATTTTCTTTTTAGAGATGGGGTCTCACTCTACTACCCAGGCTGATCTCAAACTCCTAGGCTCAAACAATACTCCTGCCTCCTACTCAGGCTCCCAAAATGCTTGGATTACAGGCATGAGCCCCCACACCCAGCTGATTAATATTATTCCATTTTTGACAAATCTGTCTTCCAGGGCCTTGCTAAAGCGCTCCTAGCAATGTTTGCTAACAGCTGTAAGCGGTATTTCCCTTGGTTTCCTCTGTCGTCTTTGGATCACATCTGCGGTCAGCAAGCTTCCTGCTTGCAGCAGAGAATTCTAGACATGTCAGCTGTTCTGAAAGGTCCCCAGTCCTCCCAGGCACGATGGATCTCAGGGGCCCCATCCCTCCCTCTGCCCAGGCAAGCATGGAGGACACGCTGGTGGGGAAAGTGTCTTAACCGTCATGCTTACAAAACCTCCAATTCCCTTTAGCAGAAATTCTAGCACTGACAGTTATTCCATCAGAGATTAAACTTGTAGGGTTCTTTCCATGCTCGCTTCTTTGGTGAGAGAAATTGCCACTGATGTCACAGTATGAAAAGCACCATGTCATCTCTTTTTGATGGGAAGTGCCTGAGAAGTAATTTTTACTGTAAGAGGGAATAAAGGCCTTTTGTGAACTGAGGGTTACAGATGATTTGCTACCAGGCAATGGTGGACAGGTAGGGAGGAAGTGGGATGAGGGCAGCAGGTCCCTGATGGTGGCAGGGTGTGGCTCCTGGGGTGGCTGACCACCAGGAGGTGGGGCCTGGGGAGCCTGGAGTGAGTCAACGCTGGGGTCCTAGGAGAATCTGGACGTGGGCAGGGAACTGGCTTCCCTACAGAGATGACACCTGTCTTTGTTTTTGTTTGTTTGTTTGTTTGTTTGTTTGAGACAGGGTCTCACTCTGTCATCCAGGCTGGAATGGAATAGCGTGATCTCAGCTCACTGCAACCTCTGCCTCCCAGGTTCAAGTGATTCTCATGCCTCAGCCTCCCAAGTAGCTGGGATTACAGGCGTGCACCACGCCCAGCTAATTTTTTGCATTATTTGTAGAGGTGGGATTTCACCATGTTGGCCAGGCTGATCTCAAACTCCTGATCTCAGGTGATTCACCCACCTCAGCCTCCCAAAGTACTGGGATTACAGGAGTGAGCCACCTCACCTGGCCTGATGGCACCTGTCTACAGGAAAGTGCAGGACTTACCTACAGGGTTAACCCTGTGTGGAGACAAGAATCAGTAACCCAGGCGACCCTGCCTGATCATAGTTCCTTTCTCTTGGGAAGCCCCTCCCATCATTTCCCACCTCCCACTTCAGACCGGTGAGACTGGAATATGTGGCATTACTTTGTGTACACTTCATAGAGCCAGGAGAATTCTGGATCCTGTAGAAGTGAACCAACCACAAGCTACTCCACATTGTAATTTAGAGATTCTGAGACCTCAAGTCAAGAAAGTTCTGATCGTGGGCACTGGGCAGAGAGAGACAGTGGAAAAGAATTGGGAGCCCAGGCTATGACTTCAGACAGATGAGGGAGTTTTGTTTGTTTTATTTTTATTTACTTATTCTTTTTTTTTATTTTTTGAGACAGGGTCTAGCTCAGCTGCCCAGGCTGGCGTGCAGTGGCAAGTCATAGCTCACTGCACCCTCGACCTCCCAGACTCGAGTGATCCTCCTGCTTCAGTTTCCTGAGTAGCTGGGACTACAGGCGCACACCACCACACCTGGCTAATTTTTATTTTTAGTAGAGACAAGGTCTCAGTATGTTCCCCAGGCTAGTCTTAAACTCCTGAGCTCAAGTGATTCTCCCGTCTTGGCCTCCCAAAATGCTGGGATCACAGGTGTGAGCCACTGTACCCGACCCACACGGGGTTTGAATCCCAGCCATGCTACTTCCTAGCTGATTTTCCCCAAATGTATAATGGGGACAATAACCCTCTAGAGAATTACAGGAGATCATGAGGAAAAAGCATTTCACACAAGGCCTAGTCAATACACAACAGCTGCCACTATGACTATGAACCGAAATTCATGATAAACTGCTTCTAACAATGCGTGCTATCCTCAACAAAGAATGTATGCAGGGGAGGGGGTGCTAAAGACATTCCTGGGGGCAAGGACAATAAGTGGAAATGAATTATATTCATGCCTATTGGATATTTTCTTTGGATTTTGTATGCTGTTTCGATTTTTATAGTTTTTACACATTTTTTTTCTTAAGGAAATAGACACTGGCCAGGCGTGATGGCTCATGCCTATAATCCCAGCACTTTGGGAGGCCGAGACAGGGGGATCACCTGAGGTCAGGAGTTCGAAACCAGCCTGGCCAACATGGTGAAACCCCATCTCTATTAAAAACAAGAAATTAGCCAGGCATGGTAGCGCATGCCTGTAATCCCAGCTACTTGGGAGGCTGAGGCAGGAGAATCACTTGAACTGGGGAGGCGGGGAGGTGGAGGTTGCAGTAGGCCAAGATTACACTATTGCACTCCAGCCTGGGCGACAAAAGTGAAACTGTGTCAAAAAAAAAACAGGCGACAAAAGTGAAAAAAAAAATAGACACTGTTGTTGCAACCTATGGGTTGCCTGAGGGCAAGTATGGGTTCTTTTGAGGAAAGTATAAGTCTTTTGAGGAAAGGATCTTGTTTTTACCTTCCATGTAAAAGTTACTTCATCTTTCTCAATACCTCGGTGGTTTTGAATCCAAGCCTCTGGGAAATGTCCCAACCTCCTGTCCTCACTCAGTGCACCATACTACCAGGCTTAGAGGAGGCTCTTTCTCCTTATGGAGGACCAAGGAAAGGTGTTGTCAAGGCCTGCCATTATCCCATCTTTCCTCCTTCTCCATAATAGGAATATTAGTGTGGAAAGAAATAATTGAAAGAGGAGAGGCCAGGCGCGGTGGCTCATGCCTGTAATCCCAGCACTTTGGGAGGCCGAGGAGGGTGGATCACCTGAGGAGTTTGAGACAAGCCTGGCCAACGTGGTGAAACCCCGTCTCTACTAAAAATACAAAAATTAGCCGGGCGTGGTGGCAGGCACCTGTAGTCCCAGCTACTTGGGGGGCTGAGGCAGGAGAATTGCTTGAACCCAGGAGGCGGAGGTTACAGTGAGCCAAGATCATGCCATTGCACTCTAGCTTGGGGGACAAGAGCAAGATTTCATCTCAAAAAAAAAAAAAAAGAAAAAAGAAAGAGGAGCTGGAATAAGAAAATAAAAGCTGGAGAGGATGTGGAGAAATAGGAACGCTTTTACACTGTTGGTGGGAGTGTAAATTAGTTCAACCATTGTGGAAGACAGTGTGGCGATTCCTCAAGGATCTAGAACTAGAATTACCATTTGACTCAGCAATCCCATTACTGGGTATATACCCAAAGGATTATAAATCATGCTACTATAAAGACATATGCACACGTATGTTTATTTCGGTACTATTCACAATAGCAAAGACTTGGAACCCACCCAAATGTCCATCAACGATAGACTGGATTAAAAAATGTAGCACATATACACCATGGAATACTATGCAGCCATAAAAAAGGATGAGTTCATGTCCTTTTCAGGGACATGGATGAAGCTGGAAACCGTCATTCTCAGCAAACTATCACAAGGACAGAAAACCAAACACCGCATATTCTCACTCATAGGTGGGAATTGAACAATGAGAACACTTGGACACAGGGCGGGGAACATCACACATCAGGGCCTGTCGGGGGGTGGGGGGTTAGGGAGGGATAGCATTAGGAGAAATACCTAATGTAAATGATGAGTTGATGGGTGCAGCAAACCAACATGACACATGTATACCTATGTATCGAACCTGCACATTGTGCACATGTATCCTAGAACTTAAAGTATAATAATAAAAAAAATAAAAATAACATTCTACTCTCCAGATGTAGCTATTGTTAACATTTTGAGAAAATATCCTTCCAGATAGTTTTTCTCTTTCTTTCTTCCTTTCCTTTCTTTTCCTTTTCTCTTTTAATTTAGAGACAAAGTCTCATTATGAGTCTTCCAAAGTGCTGGGAATACAGGCATGAGCCACTGTGCCCAGCCTCCAGATAGCTTTTCTGTGTATATAAATTTATGCACTTTCTTATTTAGAAAAATGATTTATGTTATTACAACTGTTAATAATACCTTTTCTCTTTTCTTAAGTACATTGTGATTCTCTCACCACATCATGAAATGTTCTTCTACATCACCATTAAAAATTCTTTTTTTTTTTTTTTTTTGAGACAGCGTCTTTCAAAAGTGCAGTTCTGAATCAAGGCAGCCTTGGGGTCTTGTTATTATGGCGAGCCCTCCAGTGCCAGGAGAACTGAGGTAGGAGTAAACTCAGATCAGCCTTTGAAATAGAATGTGTGAGGCCAGGTGTAGTGGCTCTTGCCTGTAATCTCAGCACTTTGGGAGACTGAGGTGGGTAGATCACTTGAGATCAGGAATTTGAGACCAGCCTGGTCAACACGGTGAAACCTCGTCTCTAGTAAAAATTAAAAAAATTATCTGGGCGTGGTGGCAAGTGCCTGTAATCCCAGCTACTTGGGAACCTGGGAACCGCGGAGGTTGCAGTGGCCTCAGATGGCGCCACTGCAGCTATTACTCAAATTTGAAAATACTAGAAGTTGCCAATATATATTTTTTTCATTGCCAGACTTGTCTGCAATTTGTACTGGATCTGATAGAGAAACCATTTCCATGGGTCTATACAAAAATGTGGAGCCAGGGGTAGTGGTTCACGCCTGTAATCCCAAAACTTTGGGAGGCCGAGGCAGGCAGATCACCTGAGGTCAGCAGTTCAAGACCAGCCTGGCCAATGGGGTGAAATCCCGTCTCTACTAAAAATACACAATTTAGCCAGGCGTGGTGGCATGCACCTGTAATCCCAGTTACTTGGGAGGCTGAGGCAGGAGAATCCCTTGAACCCAGGAGGTAGAGGTTGCAGTGAGCTGAGATAGCACCACTGCACTCCAGCCTGGGCAACAGAGCGAGACTCCATCTCAAAAAAAAAAAAAAAAAAGAGAGAGAAAGAAAATGTGGGTGCGGGGAATGATTCTATGGTTGTCTGTTCTTTTCCAGCTGGCCAGCAGTGGTAGCCAAAAAGTGACAGGATGCTGATGAAAAACATTGCAGACATGAAGAAAAGAAAAAGTTGATGGAATTTTGCACATGTATCTGACAGTTCACCCATCCAAACTTTTATAAAGTGCTGTAAAGTTGTTGTAGTAAGGGTTGGACATGGTGGCTCGTGCCTGTAATCCCAGCACTTTGGGAGGCCACACACAGGAGAATCGCTTGAGCCCAGGAGTTCAAAACCAGCCTGGGCAATATAGTGAGACTTCATCTCTACAAAAAAGTTAAAAACCTAGTAGTGTATGGTGGTTTGTGCCTGTGGTCCCAGCTACTAGAGAGGCTGAGGTGGAAGGATAGTTTGATTCTGGTAAGTGGAGGTTGCAGTGAGCCAAGATGGTGCCACTGTGCTCTAGCTTGGGAGACAGAGCAAGATTCAGTATCAAACCCCCTAGCTAGAGGATGCTAGCTAGGTGACCCTGAGTCAATAAGGAGGGATTTGGTTACACCTTGGGACCTAAGGCACAGAGATGAATGTCCCAGCTCAAGGCCGCCCCAGCCATTTAACTCCTTGCTTCCTCTCTTGGTGGACCTGTCAATTCTTGCACGTGTCAACCAGCTGTCTTGCCCACATAGCCCCATAGTCATACCTTTCTATCCTTTTGGTGATCTCCACTCCATCAAGAAGTGACTCTGCACATTCTATTTCAATTGACATTTTTTTTTTTTTAGACAGAGTTTCGCTCTGTCACCCAGGATGGAGTGCAGTGGTGCAATCTTGGCTCACTGCAACCTCCACCTCCCAGGTTCAAACGATTCTTCTGCCTCAGCCCCCCAAGTAGCTGGGATTACAGGCACGCACCACCACGCCCAGCTAAGTTTTTTGTATTTTTACTAGAGATGGGATTTTGCTGTGTTGGCCAGGCTGGTCTCAAACACCTGACCTCGGGTGATCCTCCTGCCTCAGCCTCCCAAAGTGCTAGGATTACAGGCATGAGCCACCGCACCTGGCCTGCACATTCTATTTCAAAGGCTGATCTAAGTTAACTCCTACCTCAGATCTCCTGGCACTGCAGGGCTTGCAGTAATAACAAGTCCCCAAGGCTCCCTTGATTCGGAAATCACTGAGGCAGCAGCACTTTGTATAAATATTTCTCAGACTTCACTGTGCGTAAGAATTGCTCGGGGCCCTTGTTAAAAAAAAAAAAAAAAAAAAATCAGAGTCCCGGACTTCAAACCCAGTAAGTCTGCAGCGGCGTCTAGGAATCAACATTTAGCAAAAACAGGCATTTTTGGCCAGGCACAGTAGCTCACACCTGTAATCCCAGCACTTTGGGAGGCTGAAGCGGGAGGATCACTTGAGCTCGGGAGTTTAACACCAGCCTGGGCAACTAGACCCCTGTCTTTACAAATAAAAATAATTAGCCAGGCCTGGTGGTGCACACCTGTGGTCCCAGCTACTCAGGTGGCTGAGGCGGGAGGATCACTTGAGCTCAGGAGTTTAACACCAGCCTGGGCAACTAGACCCCTGTCTTTACAAATAAAAATAATTAGCCAGGCCTGGTGATGCACACCTGTGGTCCCAGCTACTCAGGTGGCTGAGGTGGGAGGATCACTTGAGCCCAGGAGTTTGAGGCTGCAATGAGCTATGATCACAGCACTCCACTCCAACCTGGGTGACAGAGTGAGGCCAGTCTCAAAAAAAAAAAAAAAAAAAAAAAAAAGCAGGCATTTTTGATACAATATTTGTATGTATCTGCTTAAGACAGTCGGTTTGCTTCCAAAGACGAAATCAAACTTCCACCAAACTCCTTTTGGCGTAGACTGAGTCCAGAGCAAGGAGATCAGATGGGTTTACATAGACAATGTAACAGTCAGGTTTACCTCTTCTCTTTCCCAGCCAGCATGGGACGGTATGGGGGTGTGGGGGGGTTCGGCGGGGGGTGCAAGGGAGTGGCAATTTACCAAATATCTCTCTTCTTACAGGAACTCACAGAGGAAGACAGATTGGTCAAACGAACCAGTATTATGCAAAGCTCGTCCAAACCCTCTGATTTCCTTAACTTGGCTAAGAAAAAGAGGAAGTTCTCTGAGTGACTCACGACTGTGGTGCAACTATGCTTTCTGACCCCGTCTTGGACTT
This sequence comes from Nomascus leucogenys, assembly GCF_006542625.1. Lineage (NCBI taxonomy): Eukaryota > Metazoa > Chordata > Mammalia > Primates > Hylobatidae > Nomascus > Nomascus leucogenys. The sequence continues at coordinate 59,641,058 of NC_044399.1, forward strand.
CATTTGGGAGAATGTGGAGCCATTTGAACAGGCTCCTTTTCTGGAGCATATTTTCTTCTGTCACATGTAAGCCCCCCTTATCATTCTGAGGCTCGAACCTCCAAGCCAACGCGTCATGTGGAAAGTGAACTTTATCGTGTTCCTTTTCTCTCTTTCAGGTAGAAAAGCTGTATTGGACTGTGAGGCAATGAAAACAAATGGTAAGTTTCATTTACTTCTTTCTTATTGAAACCATTTTCATTGAAGTGGTGAGACAGTCTGATTGCAACATAAGCGTCCATTCAAAAGTGTTTCTGAGCTTTTATGAACAACCAAAGAACAGTCTTTTCAATTATCTATCATTTAAAATAAAATGATTTTAGAGAGGGGATTGCAGTGTTTTTTTCTGAGACTCAGTGAGAAAAATATTGAAATTGTTTTCACAATGAAAGTTTTCTAACTTTCCTTGTTATTGTTGTTTTATGGTTGTTGAGTTTTAACTAGAAAGGCAACACACAGGCTGGGCGTGGTGCCTCAGGCCTGTAATCCCAGCACTTTGGGAGGCTAATGGGGTAGGATTGCTTGAGCTCAGGAGTTTGAGGCCAGCCTGAACAACATAGTGATACCTCGTTTCTTAAAAAAACAAAACAAAATAAAAAAAAACCCACAGAATTATTGTGAAATAATTCAAGCAACACTAGAAATATATATTGGGAAGTGGTCTAACTCTGGTTCTACTAGTTACCAGCCAGCAGCCTGAGCTCATGACACACCCAGTTTGACCTTAATTTTCTTCCTGCCTTGCCTTGCCTTGCCCTGCCCTGCCCTGCCCTGCCCTGCCCTGCCCTGCCCTGCCCTGCCTTCTTTTCTTTCTTTTTTGAGATGGAGTCTCAGTCTGTCACCCAGGCTGGAGTCAGTGGTGCAATCTCGGCTCACTGCAACCTCCACCTCCCAGGTTCAAGTGATTCTCCTGCCTCAGCCTCCTGAGTAGCTGGGACTACAGGCGTGTGCCACGAAGCCTGGCTAATTTTTTGTATCTTTTGTAGAGACGGGGTTTCACATCGTTAGCCAGGATGGTCTCGATCTCCTGACCTTGTGATCCGCCCGCCTTGGCCTCCCAAAGTGCTGGGATTACAGGCGTGAGACACTGTAATTTCTTTCATCTGTGAAGTGGGCTAATAAAAGCACCTACCTGGTAGGCTAGTGTGCAGATCAAATGAGACAATCCCTGCTCCTCGTCACAGTGACAGGCATATGGTAAACCATCCATAAGTGATAGCCAAGGTGGTTGTTGTTACTGTATAAAATGTAAAAGTTCTGTTACAGTCCTCCTCCAATCCTTCTCCCCTTCCTACTTCCAGAAGCAGCCGTTATCAACAGTCATTTTGTATTCATTATCTTTTTTTGTTTGTTTGTTTTTGACACAGAGTTTCACTCTCGTTGCCCAGGCTGGAGTACAGTGGTGCAATCTCGGCTCACTGCAACCTCCGCCTCCTGGGTTCAAGGGATCCTCCTGCCTCAGCCTCCCAAGTAGCTGGGATTACAGGCATGTGCCACCATGCCTGGGTAATTTTTGTATTGTTTTTTGGTAGAGACGGGGTTTTACCATGTTGGCCGGGCTGTTCTTGAACTCTTGACCTCGTGATCCTCCTGCTTCGGCCTCCCAAAGTGCTGGGGTTACAGGCATGAGCCACCACACCAGCCTTAGCTTCTCTTTTTCAACAACTGCATGGTATTTTAAGACTCAGCCATGATTCATTTAACCATGCTTATTTATTGTTCCGCTTTTTGGGGGCAATATAAACAATGCTACAATAAACATCCTTGTACAAAACGTCCTTTGTGGATGCATGAGAGCTTGAAAGCATCTCTGTAGAATGAAATTCTAGAATTGAAATTGCAAGGTCAGAGGGCATACACATTTAAATTGTTACAGACCCTGCTAAGTTGCCCTCCCAACAAGGCTGATCGTATCCTAGCAGTCACCAACGGTGGGTGAGTTTCCCCACCCACTCCCCAATGGTGGATATAATCACTTTTACTTTTAAATGTTATTTAGGGCTTTTTTTTTTTTCTTTCTTTCTTTGAGACAGAGTCTCTGCTCTGTCGCCCAGGCTGGAGTGCAGTGGCGCGATCTTAGCTTTCCACAGCCTCGACCTTCCAAGCTCAATTGATCCTCCCACCTCAGCCTCCTGAGTAGTGCCATACAGGTACGCACCACCGTGCCCAGCTAATTTTTGTATTTTTAGTAGAGACAGGGTTTCACCATTTTCCCGGGCTGGTCTAGAACTCCTGGACTCAAGAGATCTGCCTGCCTCAGCCTCCCAAATTGCTGGGATTACAGGCGTGAGCCACCATGCCTCGCCAATCATTTTTAAAATTTGTGCCAATCTGATGAGTGAAAAATGATATCTCAGTGTTGTTTTAATTTGCAGTTGCCTCATTACTTGTGAAGTTGAGCATCTTTTTCATGTTTACTGGCCACAAAAGCTCTAGCATTCCTATATAAAAAAAACCTTAGGGATGGCTATTTGGTTGGAAAGGTAGTTTAGCTCTTGTCTTAAAGTTGAGTTTATATGGCGGGGCACAGTGACTCACACCTGTAATCCCCGCACTTTGGGAGCCTGAGGCAGGCAGTCACTTGAGGTCAGGAGTTCAAGACCAGCCTGGACAACATGGTGAAACCCTGTCTCTACCAAAACTACAAAAATTAGCTGGGCATGGTGGTGTGTGCCTATAGTTCAGCCACTCAGGAGGCTGAGGCAGGAGGATCAGTTGAGCCTGGAAGGTGGGGGCTGTGGTGAGTCAAGATGGTGCCACTGCACTCCAGCCGGGCCAACAGAGTGAGACTCTGTCTCAAAAAAAAAAAAAAAAAGTTGAGTTTATATAAGACTGAGAAAATGTTAATTGTCCGGATCAAAGAGTGGGAGGAGAGTTTATTGCATTTTTAAAAGCATTTTTGAAGAGTCTAAATCTGTCTTCCACCCAAGCCATCCATTGGTCCCAGCTATGTTTTTTTTGTTCTGTTTTGTTTTTTAAAAATTAGAGATGAGGTCTCACTTGTTGCCCAGGCTGTTCTCAAACTCCTGACCTCAAGTGATCCTCCCACCACAGCTTCCCAAAGTGCTAGGATTATAGGCGTCAACCACCACACCTAGCTTCAAGAACTTTTTATTATTATTTTTATTTTTATTTTTTGAGGTAGTCTCACTCTGTCACCCAGCCTGGAGTGCAGTGGCATGATCTTGGCTCACTGCAACCTCTGCCTCCCGGGTTCCAGCAATTCTCCTGCCTCAGCCTCCTGAGTAGCTGGGATTACAGGTGCCCGCCACCATACTGGCTAATTTTTGTATTTTTAGTAGAGACAGGGTTTTGCCATGTTGCCCAGACTGGTCTCGAACTCATGGCCTCAAGTGATCCACCTGCTTCGGCCACCCAAAGTGCTGGGATTACAGGCGTGAGCCACCTTGCCCAGCCAGGATCTTAACAAGGACTTTTTCTTGTGTCATTTTGTTTTTCAGAATTCCCTTCTCCATGTTTGGACTCAAAGACTAATGTGGTTATGAAGGGTCAAAATGTATCCATGTTTTGTTCCCATAAGAACAAATCACTGCAGATCACCTATTCATTGTTTCGACATAAGACACACCTGGGAACCCAGGATGGAAAAGGTGAACCTGCGATTTTTAACCTAAGCATCACAGAAGCCCATGAATCAGGCCCCTACAAATGCAAAGCCCAAGTTACCAGCTGTTCAAAATACAGTCGTGACTTCAGCTTCACAATTGTAGGTAAGTAGAGTGCCTGTTCCTTGGAGCCGCTATCATTTATAGGGTCGTTTCTGATTCTCTGAGGGGCTCTCCATGATCCTTGTGAACACTTAAAACCTGGAAATTATGTTACTGTGAGTTTTATTCTTTTTTTATTTTTATTTTTTTTATTTTTAGACCTGGTCAACAGGAAGTATCTTTTAATTTTTTAATTTTTGAGATCTCTATTCTTTTTTTTTTTTTTTTGAAACAGTCTCACTCAGTTGCCCAGGCTGGAGTACAGTAGTGCAATCATGGTCCACTGCAAACTCCACCTCCCGGGTTCACCCCATTCTCCTGCCTCAGCCTCCCGAGTAGCTGGGATTACAGGCACCCATCACCATGCCTGGCTAATTTTTGTATTTTTATTTGAGACGAGGTTTCACCATGTTGGTCAGGCTGGTCTCGAACTCCTGACCTCAGGTGATCTGCCTGCCTCAGCCTCCCGAAGTGCTGGGATTACAGTGGTGAGCCACCGCGCCCAGTGAGTTCTCTAGTTCTCTATTCTTAATCATTCCATTTCACCTTCTCTTTCAAAGACTTTCGACCATGTCAGATAATAGTCTTATATCTTTAGGCAAAAGTCTTATATCTCAACAATAATTGTTGAGGTCTTTTCTAGAAACTTTATTCTGTGATTCCCATTGTGTGGGCAAAAACCACTTTTTTTTTTTTTTTTTTTCTGAAGCCCTGGGCCCCTTGGAGAGGGTCTTCAAAGCCCCAGGCCTTTCCCACCGCTTCCTTAGTGTCAGGGGCCCCATCCGCTAGCACTCTTCCTGCCCAGCCACATCTCACTACTTCTGTGTTTTTCTGTCCTGTTTTCCCACCCCAAGCCTGTTACTGCCTAGCTTTAAGGGCTTCATCCGTGAAGGTGACCTTGATAATGGACTCCTGTGAGAGGAGAGAAGGCTTCTAGGTAACACATGTATGTTATACCTGGAGTCTTCAAAGCGTAGGGACCCTGACTTCCTGATAACCCTCTTGAGTGGTCCTCTATGTCTATGTTATCCAGTACGGTACTGTTTAAATTTATTTGTTTATTTTGTTTTGGTTTATTTATTTATTTATTTATTTATTTTTTTGAGATGGAGTCTTGCCCTGTCACCCAGGCTGTAGTGCAGTGGCATGATCTCAGCTCACTGCAACCTCCGCCTTTCAAGTTCAAGCAATTCTCCCACCTCAGCTTCCCGAGTAGCTAGGATTACAGGCATGCACCACCATGCCCAGCTAATTTTTGTATTTTTAATAGAGATGGGGTTTCACCATGTTGACCAGGCTGGTCTTGAACTCCTGACCTCAGGTGATCCACCCACCTCAGCCTCCCAAAGTGCTGAGATTACAGGCGTGTGCCACTGCTCCTGGCCAAAATTTATTTATTTAATAGCCTATGTCACCCAGGCTGGAGTGCAGAGGCTACTCACAGGCAATCAAAGCCCATTGCAGCCTCAAACTCCTGTTCTTAAGAGATCCTCCCACCTCAGCATCCTGAATAGCTTGGATTACAAGCACGTGCCATAATTAAAATCAAGTTAATTAAAATTAGATGAAATAAAAAATTTCGCTCCACAGTCTCAGTTACATTTCAAGGCTTGGTAGCCACACCTGTAGCTGGTGGCTGCCACATTGGACAACACAGATGTAGACCATTCCCATCATCACAGAAAGTTCTCTGGGTGACATTGCTGTAGCTCAGTGATTCTTAGCTTTTTAGGTTATAACTGTCTTAATAATCTAATGACAGCAACGAATATCTTCTCCAGAGAAATGCTCATAAAACTACATATACAAATTTCTGCATAAGGTTTTAGAGAATGCTACGGACTCCAGGTTAGAACCAATTATCTTGGCCAGGTGCAGTGTCTCACAGGTATAATCCCAGCACTTTGGGAGGCTGAGGCGGGAGGATCACCTGAGCCCAGGAATTTGAGACCAGCCTGGGAACTATATGGAGACCGTGTGTCTACAAAAAGTTAAAAAATATATATATGTAGCTGAGCGTGGTGGCATGCCTATAGTGCCAACTACTCAGAAGGCTGAGTTGGGAGGATTGCCTCAGCCCAGGAGTTCAAGGCTGCAGTGTGCTGTGATTGCAGCACTGCACTGCAGCCTGGGTGACAGAGAGACACCCTGTCTCAAGAAAAAAAAAAAATCCCAATGATCTTTGGACATAAACTGAGTATATTCCTTGTGAAAGGAAAAGGAAGAAGGAGGGGGAAAATCCCTGCAAACATGGTACTGGAATACGATGGATATGTGAAGGCAGGAACAGAGTTGATGGCATTCTCTAGTGGTCAGACTCCTGCCGCGCTCGGCAATAAACCCATCAGTTCACATGTTTTCTGTGCACGACCTTCCTGCAATTTGTTAGGGTACTTACACAGTCCGGTAATAAAACTATCTTGGTAGATTATAAAACTGTATTATCTTCAGTTAGGCCAGATCAATAGGCACTACTGAGTACCTACTCCATGCAAGCAATTGTACTACTGGGCTTTTAATGAGGCCTGAAACATAGTCTTGTCCCCAACCCAGTAAGGGTTGAAACTATGAGCCACAAACACAAATTCATTAATCACTCATTCACTCATCAAATTTTTTTTTTTTTTTTTTGAGATGGATCTTGCCCTGTTGCCCAGGCTGGAGTGCAGTGGCACCATCTCGGCTCACTGCGAGCTCTGCCTCCCGGGTTCACGCCATTCTCCTGCCTCAGCCTCCTGAGTAGCTGGGACTACAGGCGCCTGCCACCACGCCCGGCTAATTTTTTTTTTTTTTTTTTGTATTTTTAGTAGAGACGGGGTTTCACCATGTTAGCCAGGATGGTCTCAATCTCCTGACCTCGTGATCTGCCCGCCTCGGCCTCCCAAAGTGCTCACTCATCAAATGTTTAAAGAGAACACAGGGCCGGCTGTGGTGGCTCACGCCTGTAATCCCAGCACTTTGGGAGGTCGAGTGGGGGCAGATCACTTGAGGTCAGTAGTTCAAGACCAGTCTGGCCAAAATGGTGGAACCCTCTCTGTACTAAAAATACAAAAATTAGCCAGGCATGGTGGTGGGCACCTGTAATCCCCAGCTACTAGGGAGGCTGAGGCAGGAGAATTACCTGAACCTGGGAGGTAGAGGTTGCAATGAGCTGAGATCGTGTCACTGCACTCCAGCTTGGGTGACACAGTGAGACTCCGTCTCAAAACAGAAAAGAAAGTAAATTTTAAAAAAAAAATTGTTTTTAAGTGTGGACCCTTGAAGTCAGTCTTGACTCGGCCATTTACTAGCTGTGTGACCTTGGGCAAATTTCTCAATCTGTCTGAAGCACAGTTGGTTCATCTGTGGAATGGGCATGATACTATCCACACTGCAGGACTGTCGTGAAGGTCAAATGAGATCATGTGAATGGCATGCCTGGCACATGATAGATACTTAACTTTTCTTCCTTTCCTATAATACTGCCTTATTAATGCATTTTATATATGTATAATAACATGTATAGCTGGGTTTTTCTGTTAGGTCATAGAATAGGCTATTATCTAACAGAGTGTAGCAGACCCATTTCCTGTTGAGAATTTCTCTTGAATCTAGTTAGCAGGGTTACTGCCTTCTCTTTAGAGGAAGTGAAAGATAATTGTGCAGCTGAGTTCTATAAATAAAAGCACAGTTAGAGAAAACGATGTTTTTGGGGCTGGGCATGGTGGCTCACACCTGAAATCCCAGCACTTTGGGAGGCTGAGGAGGGAAAATCACTTGAAGCCATGAGTTTGAGACCAGCCCGGGCAACATAGCGAGACCCTGTCTCTACAAAACATTTAAAAATTAGCCAGCATGGAGGCCAGAAGCAATGTGGGGGCTGGACGTGGTGACTCACGCCTGTGGTCCCGGCACTCTGGGGGGCCGAGGCGGGTTGATCACTTCAGGCTAGGAGTTCGAGACCAGTCTGGCCAACATGGCGAAACATGAAAAATACAACAGACAAACCAACCAACCAACTCAGTGACAACAAAACAGGTCTACCCTGGAGTCATACTCTAATTTTTTCTATTTTCCTCCCTTTCTGATCCTTTATCCCACTTTATTTTTCTTCCTCTTCCTTCTCCTTCTTCGTCAAATAGAGGATTGAGTTATTATCACTGATCCATATAAAGTCCCTCTCTCATTTATTTTAATTCCCACTCCCCATTTCTATTCCCCGTCTTCCCATGTGCAACCTTCCTAATATGTTTGATATGCATCTTTTTGTTTGTATGTATTTTTAGAAAATGTTTATTGTTTTTGTGTGCAAAAAAAATTAATTAAAAAAATAAAATAAAAAAAAAAATTAGCCAGCAGCGTGCACCTGCCAGCCTCAGGGGAGGCTGAGGCAGAGGATCGCTCGAGCCTGGGAGTTTGAGGTTACAGTGAGCTATAATTGTGCCACTTCACTCCAGCATGGTTGAAAGAGCAAAAACTCTGTCTCTGAATAAATAAATACATTGAAAATAAAATGATATTTTTGGATTTAAAAAAACCCACTACAAATTTACAAGGATTGAGAATAAAAGCACTTCTTCGGCCGGGTGTGGTGGCTCCTGCCTGTAACCGCAGCACTTTGGGAATTCAAGGTGAGAGGATCACTTGAGGCCAGGAGTTCAAGACCAACCTGGCCAACATGGTAAGACCCTATGTTTATAAAAAATAAACATAAAAAACCACTTCTCAACTTCATACTTAGAACTGGATCATTGACAAAATTATATTCATTATTAACAATAAATAGATTGTGAATTCTAGGAAGGGCAAGCTTGCACCCCAGTTCCTCAAAGCAGAGAGATGCCCTCCACTCTCTGGTTTTCTCAGCACTGGGCTGAGAACCTCGGCTAACAACACACTGCATGGGGTTGGCCACATGCCCATTGGCCTTTCTCAGTGGGCCGTGAGCTTCTTGACTTCTCAGGAAGGGGGTCGTTCATTTTGGTTCCACAGCCTGGAATGGAGTAAGGGTTCCACCCATATTTGTGGTCTGAGTGAGCGCACCCAGTCTGTTTATCCTTTTCGTGTTCACTTTCATTCTTCCAGACCCAGTGACTGCCCCAGTGCTGAACATTATGGTCATGCAAATAGAAACAGACCGACATATAACATTACATTGCCTCTCAGTCAATGGCTCGCTGCCCATCAATTACACTTTCTTTGAAAATCATGTTGCCATATCACCAGCTATTTCAAAGTACGACAGGGAGCCTGCTGAATTTAACTTAACCAAGAAGAATCCTGGAGAAGAGGAAGAGTATAGGTGTGAAGCTAAAAACAGATTGCCTAACTATGCAACATACAGTCAACCTGTCACCATGCCCTCAACAGGTAAGAGCGACCTGAGTTCTTTCAGCCAGGTCTGAACTCGCTTCCAGAAACTGCAGCTGCTCCTCTGCCCGCCCATTTCCCACTGTGGCCACCTTTTTCCACATGAAGGGTCCCTTTGATAGAGTCCACGCAAACTCTCATGGGGTTGCTTTCTGCCATAAAGGAACCATAGAAAATCCTAGAAGCTGGAACAGGAGGGGGACTTGTTGCAAAACTTTCTGCCCTGCCCTTCCAATTTGCATCTCTCTTGGAACTGCCAGGTGTTTTGGTTTTCTTTTTTTTTGTTTTTTTTGTTTTTTTGAGACGGAGTCTCTCTCTGTCGCCCAGGCTGGATGCAGTGGCGCTATCTCGGCTCACTGCAAGCTCCGCCTCCCGGGTTCACGCCATTCTCCTGCCTCAGCCTCTCGGAGTAGCTGGGACTACAGGCGCCCGCCACCACGCCCAGCTAATTTTTTGTATTTTTAGTAGAGACGGGATTTCACAGTGGTCTCGATCTCCTGACGTCGTGATCCGCCCGCTTCGGCCTCCCAAAGTGCTGGGATTACAAGCGTGAGCCACCGCGCCCAGCCTGGTTTTCTTTATTCGTCATCTTGTATGCCTTTCTTTCTTTCTTTCTCTTTCTTTCTTCCTTCCTTCCTTCCTTTCTTTCTCTCTCTTTCCTTCCTTCTTTCTTTCTTTCTTCCTTCCTTCCTTCCTTCCTTCCTTCCTTCCTTCCTTTCCTTTCCTTTCCTTTCCTTCCTTCCTTCTTCCTTCCTTCCTTCCTTCCTTCCTTCCTCTCTTTCTTCTTTCTTTCTTTCTTTTTTGACAGAGTGTCACTCTGTTGCCCAGGCTGGAGTGCAGTGGTGCGATCTCAGCTCATTGCAACCTTTGCCTCCCAGGTTCTAGAGATTCTCATGCTTCAGCCTCCTCAGTAGCTGGGACTACAGACACCGGCCCACCACATTTGGCTAATTTCTGTATTTTCAGTAGAGACGGGTTTTCACCATGTTGGCCAGGCTGGTCTCGAACTCCTGGCCCCAAGCAATCTGCCCACCTCGGCCTCCCAAAATGCTGGGATAACAGGTGTGAGCCACTGTGCCTGGCCATCTTGTACTGATTTCTAATACCATGCCCTCCTGCTTGGCTGTTTATTGCTCCACTGCTAATGATGGTGAGTCCAGATTCCGGCACCACCCTAGGCTCAGGGCAAGAGAGGCCTTTGGCCAAGCCCTGCGTTTGGTAGGCTCTGGTCTGGTACCTCTGAGCTATGCACCTTCCCCTAGGCTGAGGGGTTCAGGGAGCCATGGGGATGCACCCACCTGGACCCTATACTCCCACTTTTCTGCTCCACACTCTGGGTACCTGAACCCAAATCCCCTGCCCAATCAGATCAGAACCCATTTCCAGGGCCTGTACCAGTCTCTCCCCCAGCTCATCCTCCTGAGAGTGGCCCACAGTGAGGGTATGAGCATCCCTGGACCTGAGCCAAGGGAGCTGTTTACGGGGGGTGTGGATGGAGTTTGCACATGTGGGCTGGGGCGTCCATGTGCATGCAAGGCCCCTTAGGGTGCAGGTCAGAGCCCAGGTGGGGAGCGGGGCAGCCCGGGACTTCAGTGGGTTCTGTCCATGCTGCCACGTCCTGATGCCAAACTCTGGAAAGTCTGAGAATTCCAGATTCAAACCTGACATTCCAGGTCCTTCTGAAGGTGCATTTGTCAAGGTAGAAGGATAGAAGGAAAACTAGGTCGTGTGCAGTGGCTCACACCTGTAATCCCAGCACTTTGGAAGGTTGTGGCTGGCAGATCACTTGAGCCCAGGAGTTTGAGACCAGCCTGGGCAACATGGCAAAACCCCTGTCTCTACAGAAAATAAAAAAAATTAGCCGAATGTGGTGGTGCATGCCTGTGGTCTCAGCTACTCGGAGGATGAGGTAGGGGGATTGCTTGAGCCTGAGAGGTCGAGGCTGCAGTGAGCTGTGATCGTCGTGCCCTGCATTCCAGCCTGCACAACAGAGCGAGACCCTGTCTCAAAGAAAAATGATAAAGAAAAAGAAAGAAAAGAAAAACTAGGTTAGCAAAGGCACAAGGCACACTTGGACATTGACCAATTCACCCAGCCACATCCTCAGAACAGAGCCCACACCCTGGTATTCAGTGAGCGTGGTCTAACAAGTGAGGCAGCCTGCTGGAGTCAGGCACTTGGCTATGAGTCACAGCCCTTCCATTCACTGGCTGTGTGACCTTAGGAAAGTCATTTTACCTCTCTGAGCCTTACTCACCTCATCTATAAAATGGGAGTGATGCCAATGGGATAAATAAGGCAACACAGGCGAAGTGCCTGACACATTGTCTGGCCTGCAGCTAAAACTCAACAACTGGCAGTTGTTTGGATGACACGAAACATGCTGCCAGGGCTCAGGGCCTTGCCCAGTAAACACCCAGGCTTTTCTGGTGCTCATGACCCCAGAAATGTTGCTGGTGTTCGTCCTGTTAAATGCTTTGCTGCTTTTCTCTTCTTTGGTGGCCCCTATGGAAGATGTGCTTGGTCATGACTTTTTAAACTTTATTATTTTTATTTTATTTATTTATTTATTTATTTGAGATGGAGTCTCACCCAGCCTGGAGTGCAATGGCACGATCTCAGCTCATTGCAACCTCTGCCTCCTGGGTTCAAGCGATTCTCATGCCTCAGCCTCCTAAGTAGCTGGAAATACAGGCACGCGCCACCAGGCCCAGCTAATTTTTATATTTTCGGGAAAGACGGGGTTTCACCATGTTGGCCAGGCTGGTCTCAAACTCCTGACCTCAGGTAATCTACCCGCCTTGGCCTCCCAAAGTGCTAGGATTACAGGTGTGAGCCACTGAGCTCAACCTATTGTTATTTATTTATTAATTTATTTATTTATTGAGACAGGGTCTGGTTCTGTCACTCAGGCTGGAGTGCAGTGGCACAATCATAGCTCAGTGCAGTCTCCACCTCCTGGGCTCAAGCGATCCCCCTGCCTCAGCCTCCTGAGTAGCTGGGGTCATAGGCACATGCCATCACTACTGGCTAATTTATATTTATGTATTTATTTTGTAGAAACAGGGCCTCACTATGTTGCCCAGGCCAGTCTCAAACTCCTGGCCTCAGGCGATCCTCCCACCTTGATCTCCGAAAGTGCTGGGATTACAGGTGTGAGCCACCACGCCTGGTCAAGAACCTTATTGACTAATAAGTCCCATGAGTTTTAGATGTCATGACCACTTGGGAACCTGGGTGCATAGTACATTGGTTAACTTGGGAGACATCACCTTTTCTAAAACACTTACTGGCTTAATGTCACTGGAAAAGAAAATGCTATGGTCACCAATGGATGCTGTCTTCTTCCAGGCGGAGACAGCTGTCCTTTCTGTCTGAAGCTACTATTTCCGGGGTTATTACTGCTGCTGGTGGTGATAATCCTAATTCTGGCTTTTTGGGTACTGCCCAAATACAAAGCAAGTAAGTTCTTTTAGTTGCTTTACCACCCGTTTTCCCATAGGTTTGGGATACAGACAGCAGGACAGAGGGTGAGGAGAAAGAGAAAAGGGGATTGGAACTAGAATAGGGAGAAAATGAAAATAGGAGGAAAAGATGAGAAAGGGGGGCGGGAATGGAATAGACTTCCTGAACGGTTCATGCAGAGGGTAATTCTTTCTCCAGGGAAGCCTTTTCTGATTGAGGGCAAGCAAAGCTGGCTTCACAGACGTGCAGCCTGTGCAGTCACACAGGGCCCTGTGCCAAGAAGAATTCCACATTTGGTATTTATTTATTTATTTATTTATTTTTGAGACAAAGTTTTGCTCTTGTTCCCCAGGCTGGAGTGCAGTGGTGCGATCTCGGCTCACTGCAGCTTCCGCCTCCTGGGTTCAAGCAATTCTCCTGCCTCAGCCTCCCAAGAAGCTGGGATTACAGGTGTCTGCCACCACACCCAGCTAATTTTTTGTATTTTTAGTAGAGATAGGGTTTCGCCATGTTGGCTAGGCTGGTCTTGAACTCCTAGCCTCAGGTGAGCCGCCTGCCTCAGTTTCCCAAAGTGCTGGGATTACAGGCGTGAGCCACTGCTCCTGGCCGCATCTTGAAAGTCTTAATAATTTTTTGAACACTCTTTTAAAAATTGTTAATGGTGGTAAAATATACATAACACTAAATTGGCCACTTTAACCATGCTTAAATGCATAGTTCAGTGGCATTAAGCACATTCCCATTGTCATGCACACTTCTCCACCAACCATGTCCAGAACTTTTTCATCTTCCCAAATTGAAACTCTGTCCCCATTACACACTAGCTCCCCATCCCCTCTTCCCCCAGGCTCTGCCAACCAGCATTATGCTTTCTATCTCTATTAGTTTGACTCCTCTAGGCATCTCATAGAAGTGGAAGCATTTGTCCTTTCATAACTGGCTTATTTCACTTCGATTAATGTCCTCAAGATTCATCCATGTTGTCATATGTGTCAGAATTTCCTTCCTTGATAAGACTGAAGAATGCCCCATTGTACATAAATACACCATACTTTGTTTATCCATTTATCCCCCATGGGTACCCGGGTTGCTTCCACCTTTTGTCTATTGTTTAATAATGCTAGGAACTTGGGTGTGTAATTATTAATGTTTTTAAACAAGAGGCCCTTTTCTCTTCCTTGTATGACTGCTTGTGAAAGATGTACTTGGTCATGACTTTAAGAACTTGTGTTCCTTTTTCTTTTTTCTCTCTCTCTCTTCTTTTTTATTCTATATTAAATAGAGACGGGGCCTCACTATGTTGCCCAGGCTGGTCTCGAACACTTGGGCTCAAACGATCCTCCCACCTCGGCCTCCCAAAGTGTTGGGATTATAGGCGTGAGCCACTGTGCCAGGCCAAGAACTTGTGTTCTTAATTAAACACAAGTTTAAGGCCTGTGAATAGTGTTCGTTTCGCACTGGGCGCTGCAAGTGGTGTGGCTGCTCCTGACTGCAAGTGCCTCAAGCGAGAGCTTTGTCTTGAGTGACTCTAGATCTGCCACATACGTAGGGGAGCCTCAGTGCATGAGGACAAACAAGCATCATCTCATTAGCACAAAAGACACCTTCAAAAGGTTTACAATTGTTTGGAGCTGGAAGTATTAAAAATATTAGGTTGGTGCATAAGTAATTGCAATTTTTGCCATTACTTTTATGGCAAAACCCACAATTACTTTTTTTTTTTTGAAATGGAGTCTTGCTCTGTTGCCCAGGCTGGAGTGCAGTGGTGCAATCTCGGCTCACAGCAGCCTCTGTCTCCCTGGTTCAAGTGATTCTCCTGCCTCAGCCTCCTGAGTAACTGGGATTACAGGCACCCACCACCATGTATTTTTAGTAAAGACAGGGTTTCACCATGTTGGTCAGGTTGGTCTTGAACTCCTGACCTCAGGTGATCTGCTCGCCTCAGCCTCCCAAAGTGCTGGGATTACAGGTGTGAGCCACTGCACTCAGCCCAGTTTCTGCTTTTCATTCCTCACATCTTATGGCCACAGCTGGTTAAGACTTCGAAGTGTTTTTTCATTTGGCACACGAGTGCAGAAGGATATGAAGATTTACACAAAAGACAGTTTGTGTCTCAGCACTGGCGCCCATCAGCAAGCTGAGGGCTGTTGGACAAGCCCCTCAGGCTGTTGCTTCTGAGCCTCAGTGTTCTGAGTTGTGGAATGGGCCATGGAGATATTGTTAGAACTGGCAAGAGAACCAATTGAGAACCATCTCCAGAAAGTCACAACTCAGAGAAGTCAGGGACTCAGTTGACATAAAACTTGAACACAGAGGTCACAAGTTATACATCTGATGCATCTTTAAGATTTTATTTCATTTCATTTCATTTTTTTAGAGATGGGGCTTCACTCTGTTGCCCAGGCTGGAGTGCAGTAGTGCCATCATAGCTCACTGTAACCTCCCAGCTTAGCCTCCCTAGTAGCTGGGAATACAAGTATGCACCACAACTCTTGGCTACTTTTTTTGTTTGTTTGTTTGAGGCAGAGTCTCCCTCTGTTGCCCAGGCTGGAGTGCAGTGGCACAATCTCTGCTCACTGCAGCCTCCGCCTTCCACGTTCAAGCGTTTCTCCTGCCTCAGCATCCCGAGTAGCTGGGATTACAGGCGCCTGCCACCACGTTAGGCTAATTTTTGTATTTTTAGTAGAGATGGGGTTTCACTATGTTGGCCAGGCTGCTCTTGAACTCCTGACCTCGTGATCTGCCCACCTCGGCCTCCCAAAGTGCTGGGGCTGGTGAGCTACCGCGCCCAACATTTTTTTTTTTTTTTGAGACAGGATCTCCCTTCCATCACCCAAGGCTGGAGTGCGGTGGCGCAATCATGGCTCACTGCAGCCTCGACTTCCCAGGCCTCCTCCTGCCTCAGCTATCTGAGTAGCTGGGACCACGGGCACGCACCACCATGCCCGGCTAATTTTTTTTTTTTTTTTTTGTAGGTTTCACCATGTTTCCCAGGCTAGTCTTGAACTCCTGGACTCAAACCATCCTCCTGCCTCAGTCTCCCAAAGTGCTGGGATTACAGTTGTTTTTTTTTTTTAATTACAAAATTCTTTTTAGAGACAAGGTCTCACTATGTTCCCCAGGCTGGTCTTGAATTCCTGGCCTCAAGTGATCCTCCCACCTCAGCTTCCCAAAGCACTGGGATTACAGGCGTGAGCCACTGCACCCTGGCCCACATCTCATATGTCTTAAAAACATATTTCTCCTTCTTATAAAAAGTCCAGGTTCTTGCAAAAGTGGCATTAATATTTTTGGTTACTGGCTGGAGCTACAATAGAATTCAGCGAGGCTGGCCAGGCACAGTGGCTCATGCCTGTAATCCCAGCACTTTGATCACCTGAAGTCAGGAGTTTGAGACCAGCCTGGCCAACATGGTGAAGCCCCGCCTCTACTAAAAATACAAAAAATTAGCCAGGCGTTGTGGCGCATGCCTGTAATCCCAGCTACTCGGGAGGCTGAGGCAGGAGAATCACTTGAAACCAGGAGGCGTAGGTTGTGGTGAGCGGAGATTGCACCATGGCACTCCAGCCTGGGCAACAGAGCAAGACTCCAGCTCAAAAAAATACAAAAATTAGCCGGGCATGGTGGTGCACAACTGTAATCCCAGCTACTCGGGAGGCTGAGGCAGGAGAATCGCTTGAACCCGGGAGGTGGAGGTTGCAGTGAGCCGAGATCACGATGGTGCCACTGCACTCCAGCCCAGGCGACAGAGCGAGACTCCATCTTAAAAAAAAAACAAAAACTCAGTAGGCCATTTACACTCTCTTGAAGATATTACAAAGCTTCCACAGACTATTCTCTTCAGCGAAGGAAAGAAAATAAGTCTGGCTAGTTCAGGCATAATCTGATAGGCAAAGCACGTTCCTCTGAAAGCCAGGAAAATAAATCAGAACGGCCCCTGGCTTGGAGAAGCCATGTCTAGACTGCCTGTTGAGTCTGTAGTTTTCCTTTGTTAGACAACAGTTTGGGCCATTGGAGCAAATCACTCTTCGTTTCAGAACTTTGGGGGAATTCTGCTCCTTGGCTGAGGAGATGAGAAAAATGTGGCTGAATTGGTTTAATTTGATGATTCTGTACCAATTTACGTAGGAAAAGCTATGAGAAATAATGTGCCCAGGGACTGTGGAGGCCCAGCCGTGGAAGTTGGAATCTATGCAAATATCCTTGAAAAACAAGCAAGTAAGAGAACTTTGTTGCGTGTTTTGGGTGGTTTCAGGTTTTTGTCTTTTTATTTTGTTAAGGTTGTACAGACATACGGGAGTGGGGGGTGGAGCAAAAGGGATAGAGTTCAATGTCTACTGATGCCCAGTCCCACTTTCTAGGGGTAATAACTGGTTTTTTAAATCCTTCCACAGATATTCTGTGTGTATAATAAACAAATGGTAGTGATCGTAGCATATTGTAGGTATGACTTTCTACACCATGATTTTGTTTTTTTTCATGTAACAACATATCTTGGAGATTTTTCACATCTGTTCAGAATGATCCACACTGTGTTTCACAGTCTTTCATGGTCACCTCTCAAAGCAGGCATTGCACATTGCTTTGCAGTCAACAAGACCCAGCACCTTGGCTGATGTATTAGTCCATTCTCATGCTGCTATAAGGACATACCTGAGATGGGGTAATTGATAAAGGAAAGAGGTTTAATTGACTCACAGTTCCGCAGGGCTTGGGAGGCCTCAGGAAACTTACAATCATGGTGGAAGGTGAAGCAAACACATCCTTCTTCACAAGGCGGCAGGAGAGAGAAGAATGAGAGCCAAGGGAAGGGGGAAACCCCTTATAAAACCATCAGATCTTGTGAGAACTAACTCACTATCACTAGAAGAGTATAATAGAAACCACCCCCAGGATTTAATTATCTCCACCCGGTCCCTCCCATGACACATGGGGATTATGGGGACTACAATTCAAGATGTGATTTGGGTGAGGACACAGCCAAACCCTATCATCAGCTGACAATGGAACAATCTCAGCCAACACGGCCACATTCCAGATGCATTGCTGAGCAATTTACCCACCTTTTCTAACACAAACACCACAACCCCCAGTTTATGTCATTCTCATTTTACAGAGGAGGAATCTGTGCCAGAAGTGGGATCCAGGCCGTGTGTTTCCACAGCCCAAGATGGTGAGCATGTTCTGCAGAGTCTATCCCACTGCCCTCATGCACTTAGAAATTCAGATAATTGGCCCAATAACTCCTATTCCTTATCTTTTGCCCAGAGGCCGAACACTCCCAGGAGCTACAGTATGCCACCCCTGTGTTCCAGGAGGTGGCACCAAGAGAGCAAGGTGAGCCACAGGTTGGGATAAGAGGTACTGGTGAAATGAGACAGGTGGTCCCACTGATGTCATTATATTCAGGGGCTTCAGGAGCCCGTTAATGGGGTGGATGGGAGCAACGCAGGCACACCGCAAGGAACCAATGGCAACCAGCACCCCAGCTCCTAAAAAATCTCATCAGGAGATAGAGGGTGAGGAAGAGGGAAAGATGTGGTGGGGGAATGTCATAGAAAAAAACCCAGAGAGGAGGATACAGGATCACTACTCAAACATTTCCTTCCTTCCTTCCTTCCTTCCTTCCTTCCTTCCTTCCTTCCTTCCTTTCCTTTCCTTTCTTTCTTCCTTCCTTCCTTCCCTCCCTCCCTCTTTCTCTTTTTCTTTTTCTCTTTCTCTTTTTCTTTCTTCTTTCTTTCTCTTTCTTTCTTTTTTTCTTTCTTTCTCTTTCTTTCTTTCTTTCTCTTTCTTTCTTTCTTTCTTCTTTCTTTCTTTCTTTTTCTTTCTTTTCTTTCTCTCTCTTTCTTTCTTTCCTGCCTTTCTCCTTTTTTTTTTGAGACTCTCACTCTGTCACCCAGGCTAGAGTGCAGTGGCACAATCTCAGCTCACTGCACCCTCTACCTCTTGGGCTGAAGCAGTCCTCCCACCTCAGCCTCCTGAGTAGCTGGGACTACAGGTGTGCACCACCATGTCTGACTAATTTTTTTTTTTTTTTTTGGTAGAGACACGTATCTTGCTATATTGCCCAAGCTGGTCTTGAACTCCTGGGCTCAACCAATCTTCCTGCCTCGGCCTCCCAAAGTGTTGGGATTACAGGCATGAGGCATTATGCCCAGCTAACATTTTCAAGAATAAATTATTTAACACAGTCCAGGAAAAAATTAGTTAATACCTGGTTCTGTCAGGCCACCCAGCTGCTAGAAATAGGCTTTTTAAAAACAGCCTTGCCGGTCACATATCCTAAGTAAATTATTTTCCCTCTTATATTTCAGAAGCCTGTGATTCTTATAAATCTGGATATGTCTATTCTGAACTCAACTTCTGAAATTTACAGAAATAAACTACATCTCAGGGTAAGATGCTTTTTATGAAGCTGATTTCCATGAACAAAAAGCAAACTTGAGGCCAAGGCAGGTAGGTCACTTGAGGTCAGGAGTTTGAGACCAGCCTGGCCAACATGGCAAAAACCCCGTCTCTACTAAATATACAAAAATTAGCTGGGTGTGGTGGTGCGTGTGTGTAGTCCCAGCTACTCGGGAGGCTGAGGCAGGAGAATCACTTGAGCCTAAGAGGCAGAGGTTGCAGTGAGCCAAGATCGTGCTACTGCACCACAGCCTGGGTGACAAGAGCAAGACTCCATCTCAAAAAAAAAAAAAAAAGGAGTAGATATTGATGTTCATGATTTAGCTAGCCCTCCAGATTTAGCTAATGCCAAAGGTGTGCCTTGATGTGCTGCCTTTCCCAGTCATGTTCCAGGGAGACAGCCCACGGAGTTGAGTTGTGGGGAGGGAGAATGTTTTAGTCCCCTAGGGCTGCTGCCACAAATGACCACAAGTTAGTGGCTTAGAGCAACCATTTCGCAGTTCTGGAGGCCAGAAGTCCAAAACCAAGGTGTCCGTAGAGCCGTGCTCCCTCCAAAAGTTGTGGGGAGGACCCTCCTTGCCTCTTCCAGCTTCTGGGGCTCCAGACATTGCTTGTGGTTGCCTCCCTTCAACTTCTGCCTTTGTCTTCATGTGGCCTTTTATATTCTCTCTTGTCTCTCTCTTTTTTTTTTTTTTTTTTGAGATGGAGTCTCACTCTGTTGCCCAGGCTGGAGTTCAGTAGCGTGATCTTGGCTCACTTCAATCTCCACCTCCCCAGTTCGAGTGATTCTCATGCCTCAACCTCCCAAGTAGCTGGGATTACAGGCACCCGCTACCACGCCCAGCTAATTTTTGTATTTTTAGTAGAGATGGGGTTTCACCATGGTGGCCAGGCTGGTCTCAAACTCCTGACCTCAGAAGATCTGCCTGCCTCGGCCTCCCAAACTGCTGGAATTACAAGCCTGAGCCACTGTGCCCGGCCCTGAATCTCTTTAGTAAACAAAGGGTCTCCCAGAATAAATTCATCCGAACATGCATCCTTCTCTGATTCTTCTGACTCTTCAATATTCTGCTGACACCTGTCTGGCATCTCCATGATATTTTCCTCTGGTCAGCACTGTCCAATAGAAATATAATGTCAGCCACATGGGCACTTTTCAATCTTTCTAGTAGACACACACAAAAAAATGAAAAGATTGCCAGGTATGGTGGCTCACGCCTATAATCCCAGCACTTTGGGAGGCCGAGGTGGGTGGATCACTTCAGGTCAGGAGTTCAAGACCAGCTTGGCCAACATGGTGAAACCCCGTCTGTACTAAAAATACAAAAAAATTAGCTGGGCGTGGTGGCGGGCACCTGTAATTCTGTCTACTTAGGAGGCTGAGGCACAAGAATTGCTTGAATCTGGGAGGTAGAGGTTGCAGTGAGCCGAGATTGTGCCACAGCACTCCAGCCTGGGCAACAGAGTGAGACCCTGTGTTAAAAAAAGAAAAGAAAAGAGAAAAGAAGAAAAGAAAAGGAAGGAAGGAAGAAAGAAAAAGAAGAGAAACAGGTGAAATGAATTGGAATAATATATTTTATTTAACCCAGCATATGCAAAATCCTATCATTTTAACAAGTACAACTGCCCTATTTCCCTCAGAATGTAGCACTGCCTCTGGTTTGCTGTGGATCCTGTATTGGACCACTCAGCTGTAGAATCCTGTGGGATCCAAGCTTCAAGGAGACCCATCATGCATGTTTAGGGCCAGTTCCAGGTGTCCTTGATATGACACTAAACCTCCATTTCCTTTTTTTTGGAGATGGAGTCTGGCTCTGTCACCCAGGCTGGAGTGTAGTGGTGCGATCTTGGCTCACTGCAACCTCCGCCTCCCGGGTTCAAGCGATTCTCCTGCCTCAGCCTCTCAAGTAGCTGGGATTATAGGCGTGTGCCACCATGCCCGGCTAATTTTTGTATTTTGTAATAGAGACAGGGTTTTGCCATGTTAGCCAGGCTGGTCTTCAACTCCTGACCTCAAGTGATCCACCCACCTCGGCCTCCCAAAGTGCTGGGATTACAGGCGTGAGCTGCCTCGCCTGGCCCTCCATTTCCTGATCTAGTCTTATATCCATGCTCACCACCTCAGCACGCTCAGACCCACGCTGCTGTGGGCTCCTCTGGCCCCTGGAGGAGTGCACCCGCAGACGCTGCAGTCTTTGTGTGGCTCAGCAATTGCCGCGCACATCAGGAACTGCCTTTCCCGTCAGGCTCCGCTGAGACCCGACCCTGGTTATTAAGCTATAGGGCAGACAAGGATGGATCTTAAAGAAGACAAGCAAAATGTAGTGAAGCAAATAGAATGGTGGTTCCCAGGGGCTGGGGGCAGGGGACAATGAGGAGTGACTGGCTAACGGGTACAGCATTTCAGTTTGGGAAGACAAAAAAGTTCTGGAAAAAAGATGGAAGGTGGTGATGGTTGCACAATAATATGAGTTTTGTTTTTGTTGTTTGAGACAGAGTCTCTGTTGCTCAGGCTGGAGTGCAGTGGCATGATCTTGGCTCACTGCAACCTCTGCCTCCCAGGTTCAAGCGATTCTTGTGCCTCAGCCTCCCAAGTAGCCGGGATTACAGGCACTCACCACCACACCCAGCTAATTTTTGTATTTTTAGTAGAGATGAGGTTTCACCATGTCGGCCAGGCTGGTCTCAAACTCCTGACCTCAAGTGATTCGCCTGCCTTGGCCTCCCAAAGTGCTGGGATTACAGGCATGAGCTATTGCACCCGGCAATATGAATGCATGTTTTTAATACCATTGAATTACACACCTAAAATTGGTTAAAATGCTAAAATGGTAAATTTTATGTTATGTATAACTTACCACAATAATTTAAAAAATATTGTGAAGCGCCTGCCTCATGTGAGGTCTTCTAATAAGAGGGGCTGTTCTCCTTCTCAAGAGAGCTTGCGGGCATTGGGAGTTTCATATTCTCAAATGTCCACATCCCAAGGCCCACCCCGCCCCTGTCAGTGTCAGAAGTTAGCAGAGCAGAACTGCTAGATGTGCTCATTCCATCTCCTCCATGGTCGCCCCACTCTTTTGATCAGATCCTGGAATTGGCTTTCAGCACAGCCTTCTGGCTGGCTGTGATAAATGAGAGTGGCTTAAACCCTGTCCTCAGGGTTTCACAGCTTGCCCTGAACCCGTAGCCTCTCATTTTCTCCTCGCAAAGCTTCTAAGGCAGCTAAGAGAAGCCAACTAACTTCACAATCCACATAATTAGCATTGCCCCAAACTCCCAAGTGCTGGAATGCTGGCGTCCACTAGTGCCTCATTTCTTTCTAAACCTCATTCCACATGGCAAGGGAAGGTCTTAGGAATTGTGGAGCTGTGGCGTGCTAAGGGTTCTCACTGCCTACCTATCACCAGCAAGGGAGTCCTTGTTGCCATCCATCCCTAGGGGGTAATTTTGTTCCCTGAGGCTGCTTTCTAGGGCCTTCTGGTCCCTTGTTTTATCCTGGACTAGACCTGAAAGCAGAGCCTGAAATAAGGCCTTCTATGCAAATCATTTATGTAGGAGGTGGCCCTAGGAAGCAGGCCCAATGCGCCACGAGAAAAACCAGTGCCAGGGTGTTTTGCTGAGTTGAGCACTGTGGTGGACAGCTGGACGTGAGCCCACTGGAATCTTCTGAAGAGCCAAGAGCCTCTTCTCAGTTTTGTCCACTTGAGGAATGATAGTGAGAGGCATTTATCCATTGGTGTCCAACCCTCACTGGTTGAGGATCACCCCAGGAAGCGACACCTCCCCCACTTCTAGACTAGCATGTGGGTATTCCAAGCAGGCTTACCTCAGTGTCTCACCCCAGGCACTGCAAACACCCCAGGACAGAAACTGAACATGTGTATTGTACAATTGAAGCAAGACACTGTCAGTGCAAAGTGAGTAGACCCTCGGATGCTGCTGGGTCAGAGGGAAGGCCCAGGGATATGACACAGGACACAGAGGTGGCTGATACATCACCTCCCAACATTTCCTCTATCACAACAACTAGAACAATGGCAACAATAGGGGTGAGTGTGGTGGCTCACGCCTATAATCTCAATACCCTGGGAGGCCAAGGCAGAAGGATTGCTTGAGCCCAGGAGTTCAAGACTAGCCTGGGCAATGTGGCGAAACCCTGTCTCTACAAACAATACAAAAATTAGCCAGGCGTCACTGCCACTAAAATTAGCATGTCTGTAGGCCCAACTACTCAGGAGGCTGAGGTGGGAGGACTGCTTGAGCCTGGGAGGTCGAGGCTGCAGTGAACCGTGACTGTACCACTGCACTCCAGCCTAGGCAAGAGAGTGAGGCCCTGTCTCAGTAGATAAATAAATACATTAATTAATTAAAAATGACAACAATAATATCTGATATGTATTGAGATTATAGCATGTTCCAGGTACTGTTATTAAGTGCTTTGTATACTTGTCCTCATATAGTCCCACAATACTTCTTTGGGGCAGGTACTCTTTTTTTTCTTTTTTTTTTTTGAGACGGAGTCTCACTCTTGTTCCCCAGGCTGGAGTGAAATGGCGCAATCTTGGCTCACTGCAATCTCTGCCTCCTGAGTTCAAGTAATTCTCTTGCCTCAGCCTCCTGAGTAGCTGGGATTACAGACACATACCACACCTGGCTAATTTTGTATTTTTAGTAGAGACAGAGTTTCACCATGTTGGCCAGGCTGATCTCAAACTCCTGACCTCAGGAGATCCATCTGCCTCGGCCTCCCAAATTGCTGGGATTACAGGTGTGAGCCACTGCACCTGGCCTGGGGCAGGTACTCTTATTTCCCTCTTTTCATACAAAAAGAAACTGATGCACAAGCTCATTCAGCTAACACCTGTCGAAACAGGAAAGGGACTCAGAGCTGAGTGACACCAGAGCCCACACTTCTTTTCTTCTTTTTTTTTTTTTGTGAGACAGGGGTTCACTCTCTTGCCCAGGCTGGGGTGCAGTGATGGGATCATAGCTCACTGCAGCCTTGACCTTCCAGGCTCAAGCAGTTCTCCCACCTCAGCCTCCTGAGTAACTGGGACCACAGATGCATGCCACGATGCCTGGCTAATTTTTGTATTTTTGTAGAGACGGGTTTTGCCATGTTGGCCAATCCTCCCACCTCAGCCTTAAGCCCAGGCTTAAGCTACTGGGCTCAAGTAATCCTCCCATCTCAGCCTCCCAAAGTGTTGAGATTACAGGTATGAGCCACCATGCCGGGCTAAGCCCACACTTCCAACCACTACCTTGTTAACATTCCAGGATGGACACCTGGATATTGAGGGCTTATCGGATCAGAAAAGTCATCAGATCAGAATTATCAAGATTAGCAAGGATGCAGGGACCTGGGGCCCACACATGCTCACTGAAGATGCCCCTTTGTCAAGGGGCAAAGCCAATGGGAGGAAAGTGGGAGAGAGATCAGCCAAACAGGCAGAAGGAAGCATCGTCATGCGTTGCTTAATGACAGAGATAGGGTCTAATAAATGCGTGTCATTAGGCAATTTCACTGTGTGCACATCAGTGTATTTACACAAACCTAGTTGGTATCCACTACTCCACACCTGGGTATATGGTAACCTATTGATTCTAGTCTACACACCTGAAGGCATGTTACTGTACTGAATACTGGAGGTAATTGCAGCACAATGATATTTTTGTATCTAAACAGAAAAGGTGCAGTAAAAATACGGTATTATTTTAGGGGCCACTGTCACATACCTGGTTTGTGGTTGACTGAAACATTGCTATGCAGTGTGTGACTGCGCAAGGAGGTAGATTATGTGGGTGTTCAGGCCTGTGGGCAGGATTCATGATTGTGTGAGGCCAGGGGACGTCCAGGCAGGCACAAGAACATATGTTGGCACACACAGGCCCTGGCCAGGTGGTAGAATCTTTTTTTTTTTTTTGAGACAGAGTCTCTCTCTGTCGCCGCCCAGGCTGGAGAGTGCAGTGGCGTGATCTCGGCTCACTGAAACCTCTGCCTCCCAGGCTCCCGAATAGCTGGTATTACAGGCATGCACCACCACACCCGGCTGATTTTTGTATTTTTTGATAGAGATGGGGTTTCACCATATTGGCCAGACTGGTCTCGAAATCTTGTCCTCAAGTGATCCACCCACCTTGGCCTCCCAAAGTGCTGGGATTACAGGTGTGAGCCACTGCACCCGGCCAAGTGGCAGAATCTTGACTCCAAGAGAGTTCTGACAAAAGAAATAAAATATCATATCCTTGAAATAATATTTAGCATTTTAAAGGTAAGCTTTCTCCATTCACACTTTTGACACCAAATGTGTGGGTTTTTTCCACACCGAAAATCAATTCTCCAACTCTCTGGACACCAACAATTCAATCCTGACATTATCTATCAGGAGTTACTATCAGACCCCATAGGTTAACAGCTCAGTCCTACAAGACTGCCCCCCAACTCATATGCCAATCACAAGTCGAGGCCTCACATACTTCTGACCTACCACCCCCTCCTCGGGCTGGATAACTTGCTCGAATGGCTTGCAGAACTCAGGAAACCAGTTTCATTACTACTACTGGTTTATTACAAAAATGTAAAGAAGACCGGGTGTGATGGCTTACGTCTATAATCCGAGCACTTTGGAAGTCCGAGGCAGGTGGATCACTTGAGTTCATGAGTTTGAGACCAGCCTGGGCAACATGGTGAAACCCTGTCTCTACTAAAAATACAAAAATTAGCCAGGCGTGATGGTGCACATCTATGGTCCCAGCTACTCGGGTGGCTGAGGTGAGAGGATCACTGGAGCCCAGGCAGTCGAGGCTACAGTGAGTTGTGATCCTGCCACTGCACTCTGGCCTGGGTGACAGTGAGACTCCATCTCAAAAAAAAAAAAAAAAAAAAAAGGCATAAAGGATGCAGATGAGGAGGTGCCCAGGGCGAAGTCCAGAAGGGTCTCAAGCACAGGCACTTCTGTTCCTGTGGCATGGGGAGTGCCACCCTCAGGGCATGCGGATGCATTCACCAGCCCGAAAGCTCTCCCAGCCCTGTGGTTTAGGGGATTGGGGGGTTTCACCATGTTGGCCAGGCTGGTCTCGAACTCCTGTCCTTAGATGATCCACCTGCCTCAGGCTCCTAAAGTGCTGGGATTACAGGCCTGAGCCACTGTGCCCGGTTGAGTGTTTCTTTACTTTCTGGCCCAACAATATATTCCAGGTTCATCTTGTCCTTGTCTTGACCCGGCTCTGGTGTCAGCTGTATTTCCAGGGAGCTCTGCTTCCTTTAAGAAGAGCTCCGTATTTAGAAACTGGGGCCTGAGTGCGATCTTGGCTCACTGCAACCTCTGCCTTCCGGGTTCAAGCAAATCTCCCACCTCAGCCTCCCAAGAGTAGCTGGGACTAAAGGTGTGCACCACAATGCCCAACTAAATTTTGTATTTTTTGGTAGAGACGGGGTTTCACCATGTTGGCTAGGCCGGTCTTGAACTCGTAAATTGTATTTTGATTTTATGTTGTTGATATGTAGAAATAATCTTTTTGGAAGAGTCCAGGACCTGATGGATTCACAGCTGAATTCTACCAGAGGTACAAGGAGGAACTGGTACCATTCCTTCTGAAACTATTCCAATCGATAGAAAAAGAGGGAATCCTCCCTAACACATTTTATGAAGCCAGCATCGTCCTGATACCAAAGCCTGGCAGAGACATAACCAAAAAAGAGAATTTCAGACCAATATCCTTGGATGAACATTGATGCAAAAATCCTCAATAAAATACTGGCAAACCGAATCCAGCAGCACATCAAAAACCTTATCCACCATAATCAAGTGGGCTTCATCCCTGGGATGCAAGGCTGGTTCAACATACGCAAATCAATAAATGTAATCCAGCATATAAACAGAACCAAAGACAAAAACCACATGATTATCTCAATAGATGCAGAAAAGGCCTTTGACAAAATTCAACAACCCTTCATGCTAAAAACTCTCAATAAATTAGGTATTGATGGGACGTATCTCAAAATAATAAGAGCTATCTATGACAAACCCACAGCCAATATCATACTGAATGGGCAAAAACTGGAAGCATTCCCTCTGAAAACTGGCACAAGACAGGGATGCCATCTCTCACCACTCCTATTCAACATAGTGCTGGAAGTTCTGGCCAGGGCAATCAGGCAGGAGAAGGAAATAAAGGGTATTCAATTAGGAAAAGAGGAAGTCAAATTGTCCCTGTTTGCAGATGACATGATTGTATATCTAGAAAACCCCATTGTCTCAGCCCAAAATCTCCTTAAGCTGATTAGCAACTTCAGCAAAGTCTCAGGATACAAAATCAATGTACAAAAATCACAAGCATTCTTGTACACCAATAACAGACAAACAGAGAGCCAAATCATGAGTGAACTCCCATTCACAATTGCTTCAAAGAGAATAAAATACCTAGGAATCCAACTTACAAGGGATGTGAAGGACCTCTTCAAGGAGAACTACAAACCACTGCTCAATGAAATAAAAGAGGATACAAACAAATGGAAGAACATTCCATGCTCATGGGTTGGAAGAATCAATATTGTGAAAATGGCCATACTGCCCAAGGTAATTTATAGATTCAATGCCATCCCCATCAAGCTACCAATGACTTTCTTCAAAGAATTGGAAAAAACTACTTTAAAGTTCATATGGAACCAAAAAAGAGCCCGCATTGCCAAGTCAATCCTAAGCCAAAAGAACAAAGCTGGAGGCATCACGCCACCTGACTTTAAACTATACTACAAGGCTACAGTAACCAAAACAGCATGGTACTGGTACCACAACAGAGACATAGATCAATGGAACAGAACAGAGCCCTCAGAAATGATGCCGCATATCTACAACTATCTGATCTTTGACAAACCTGACAAAAACAAGAAATGGGGAAAGGATTCTCTATTTAATAAATGGTGCTGGGAAAACTGGCTAGCCATATGTAGAAAGCTGAAACTGGATCCCTTCCTTACACCTTATACAAAAATTAATTCAAGATGGATTAAAGACTTACATGTTAGACCTAAAACCATTAAAATCCTACAAGAAAACCTAGGCAATACCATTCAGGACATAGGCGTGGGCAAGGACTTCATGTCTAAAACACCAAAAGCAATGGCAACAAAAGCCAAAATTGACAAATGGGATCTAATTAAACTAAAGAGCTTCTGCACAGCAAAAGAAACTACCATCAGAGTGAACAGGCAACCTACAGAATGGGAAAAAATTTTTGCAACCTACTCATCTGACAAAGGGCTAATATCCAGAATCTACAATGAACTCAAACAAATTTACAAGAAAAAAACAAACAACCCCATCAAAAAGTGGGCAAAGGACATGAACAGACATTTCTCAAAAGAAGACATTTATGCAGCCAAAAAACACATGAAGAAATGCTCATCATCACTGGCCATCAGAGAAATGCAAATCAAAACCACAGTGAGATACCATCTCACACCAGTTAGAATGGCCATCATTAAAAAAGCAGGAAACAACAGGTGCTGGAGAGGATGTAGAGAAATAGGAACACTTTTACACTGTTGGTGGGACTGTAAACTAGTTCAACCATTGTGGAAGTCAGTGTGGCGATTCCTCAGGGATCTAGAACTAGAAATACCATTTGACCCAGCCATCCCATTACTGGGTATATACCCAAAGGACTATAAATCATGCTGCTATAAAGACACATGCACACGTATGTTTATTGCAGCACTATTCACAATAGCAAAGAGTTGGAACCAACCCAAATGTCCAACAACAATAGACTGGATTAAGAAAATGTGGCACATATACACCATGGAATACTATGCAGCCATAAAAAATGATGAGTTCATGTCCTTTGTAGGGACATGGATGAAACTGGAAAACATCATTCTCAGTAAACTGTCACAAGGACAAAAAACCAAACACCGCATGTTCTCACTCATAGGTGGGAATTGAACAATGAGAACTCATGGACACAGGAAGGGGAACATCACACTCCGGGGACTGTTGTGGGGTGGGGGGAGGGGGAGGGACAGCATTAGGAGATATACCTAATGCTAAATGACGAGTTAATGGGTGTAGGAAATCAACATGGCACATGGATACATATGTAACAAACCTGCACATTGTGCACATGTACCCTAAAACCTAAAGTATAATAAAAAAAAAAAAGAGTTCACAATGAAGAATGCTTTTTCAGATTAAATAAAAAACAGTTCTTTTCTAAAAAAAAAAAAAAAAAAAAAAGAAGTCAAATAATAAATGTGCTGAGAGTCTGAAAAAAAAAAAAAAAAGAAATAATCTTTTTGGTTGATTCTGTGTCCTGCATCCTTGCTAAATTCAATTTTAATACTCTCTATCTGTAGATTTTCTTACAGTCTGGAGACCAGGAAACTACTGTTGTGACTGTTGTGTTGTTGCCTCTGCCACAGCTGCCTCACACCCAGAAACGAGCCCACAGTGGAGGAGAGCTTTGCCACTGCAGACACTTGCTTCTCAGCCACAACATTTTGCTCCAAACCCCAGCCTGGACACCTCATTGGTGGAAGATACTCACATCCCTGATCCCAGGAATACAGTGAATATAATTTTTTCGGTTTCCGACCCCACCAAATAGGAGGAAGGTTAAGATGTGGCATGGAAGAGCTCATTAAAATATCTACCACACTAGCCAAAATATCAAGAATGAGGGTAATATACATTTTAAAGCAAAGACTGAGAAGGTTATCCAATCACACATTCTCACTGAAAGAACTACTAAGAACTAAATGATGTACTTTATGAAGAAGGAAACTGAATACAGAAAAAGTGTGTAGGATTCAAGAAGCATATGAGGAAACATAAATGAGAGAGTTGCATAAGGTTCAGAAACATTATAAATTTATCATTATTTTAAAAATGTGGGCCGGGCATGGTGGCTAATGCCTGTAATCCCAACACTTTGGGAGGCCGAGGCTGATGGATCACTTGAGCACAGGAGATCTGGGCAACATCTCTACTAAATTATCATTATTTTAAAAATGTGGGCATGGTGGCTAATGCCTGTAATCCCAACACTTTGGGAGGCCGAGGCTGATGGATCACTTGAGCACAGGAGATCTGGGCAACCCTGTCTCTACTAAAAAAAAAAAAAAAAATTGGCTAGGTGTGCTGGTGCATGCCTGTAGTCCCAGCTATGCAGGAGGCTGAGGTGTGAGGATCACTTGAGCCTAGGAAGCAGAGGCTGCAGTGAGCTGAGATTGCACCACTGCACTCCAGCCTGGGTGACAGAGCAAAACCCTGTGTCAAAAAGAAAGAAAGAAAAAAAAGGCATGGTATTTGTATATGATTGAACAAGTAGAACAATGGAACGGAAAGTACAGATGTAGTTCTAAATATATACAGTAACTTAGTATAGGATAAATATGGCATCTTAAATCAATGGGGAAAAGATGGATTATTCAACATATTGTAAAAACTTGAGAATCACATTAAAAAAGTTGGACCCCTACCTCATTCTTTACAACAAAATTAATTCTGATAGATGTAGTCACAGAAGAGCTAGAAGAATACGCGGGGGATTTAAAAATAATCTTGAAGTGGGGAGGACGTTTATAGGTATGACTCACAACCCAGAAGACATAAAGGATTGTTAAATTTAATTAGATAAATCATTTAATTAGATGAAACATTTAAAAATTACATTTAGAAATCATAAACTAAATCCAAAGGATAACTAGGGGCCAGGCACAGTGGCTCACATCTGTAATCCCACGGGGCAGGTGGATCACCTGAGGTTGGGAGGTTGAGACCACCCTGGCCAACACGGTGAAACCCCGTCTCTACTAAAAATACAAAAATTAGCTGGTGCGGTGGCACATACCTGTAGTCCCTGCTACTGGGGAGGCTGAGGCATGAGAATTGCTTGAACTTGGGAGGCGGAGGTTGCAGTGAGCCAAGATCGCGCCACTGCATTCCAGCCTGGGCGACAGAGCAAGACTCCATCTCAAAAAAAAAAAAAAAAAAAAAAAAGAATAGGGAGAAAACACCATGATGTGTTGCATAATAACATTTCAGTCATTCATGGACCAGATATAAAACAGGGGTCCCATAAAACTATAATACCATGTTTTTACTGTACCTTTTCTATGTTTAGACACATTTAGATACACAAATACTTACCATTGTGCTACAGTTGCCTAGTGTTCAGTAGCATGCTGTACAGGTTTATCCCTAGGAAGAATAGACTATCCCACACACCCCCCTAGGCGTGTAGCAAGCTATGCCATCTAGGTTTGTGTGAGTACACTCTATGCTGTTCAAACAGTAACCTCCACTGTTAAGCGATGCATGACTGTATTTTGAGCCCAGGTCTCAGATACTGTATGGAGTTTCATAATATTATGAGCTTTTACAAATCATTAAGAGAAAGACCAATAATCCAGTAGAAAACTGGGAAAAGGTGGCATCTGCAGGGTAACACCAGGGCAGCACAGAAATCTTGCTGGGATGAGGAGTTGCAAACATGTGTGGTCGACTTTTTGGCCTTCTGCCTCTTCTACTCTCAGGGATGGGGGATTACGACCTAAAGAAGTTGTCTTTTCTGTGTTGCTTCTCCCTAAGGATTTAAAGGGGAGACCTGGCCAGAGGAATGATCAACAGTGGATTTGTGATGCCTGGAGCTCATTTCCTTCTTTCTCCTTAACTGTCCTGGAAGGAAATGGACTAGTGCCTTACCTCTGACTCTTCCGCAGCACACACCCACCACCAGAGACAGTAACTGAGATCTGCAGTAGCACAGAAACTTACAGGTTAGAAAAATTAGACACCTAAGGATTTCATGACTCCAGACCTGTTTCCTTAGCATAATACCACACCAGTAGGAGAAATACAGCTTACGAAATTTCTTTGTAAATAAATTCTATAAAATTTTGGGTAAAAATTTATCATAAAAAATTATTAAAAGCAATTGGGTTGGAAGGAAGTTCTGTCAAAATACAATCCAGGTGTGCAGTTCTCTGATAAATTTAGCAGTGGTTACTACTGAGGTAGTCTCAAAAAAAAGCATAAGAGGGCTTTAAGGGGTGATGAAAATTTTCTACATTGCCTTTGTGGAGATGGTTATACATTTGTCAATACTCATCAATTTGTATATTTAAAAGAGGTAAATTTATTGTATGTAAATTGTATCTTAATAAAACTGATTAAAACAGACATACAAACCCCAGATGCTCTGCAGTCCTGAATTTGAATGGAAAATATTGGTGTGAACTCATAATTTATTTTTTATTTATTATTATTATTTTGGAGATGGAATCGCATCCTGTTGCCCAGGCTGGAGTGCAGTGGCGCGACCTTGGCTCACTGCAACCTCTGCCTCCCAGGTCCAAGCAATTCTCCTGCTTCAACCTCCCAAGTAGCTGGGATTACAGGCACCTGCTACCATGCCCAGCTAATTTTTTTATTTGTAGAAGAAATGGGGTTTCAGCGTGTTGGCCAGGCTGATCTCGAACTCTTCACCTCAAATGATCCACCCGCCTCAGTCTCCCAAAATGCTGGGATTACAGGCGTGAGCCACTGTGCCCGGCCTTATTTTTAATTTTTTTTGAGACAGGGTCTTGCTCTGTTGCCCAGGCAGGAGTACAGTGGTATGATCCAGGCTTCCTGCAGCTTCAACCCCCTGGGCTCAAGCCGTCCACCCCCATCAGCTCCCCAAGTAGCTGGGACTATAGGCCTGAGCCACTATGCCTGGCTAATTTTCAAAGCTTTTTTTTTTAGAGATGTGGTCTATGTTGCCTAGGCCAGTCTCGAACTCCAGGGCTCAAGTGATCCTCCTGCCTCAGCCTCCCAAAGTATTGGGATTACAGGTGTGAGCCACCACATCTGGCCAATTTTTTTTTTCAGGGAGGAAATACACACTCTCCTATATTTGCTAGCTCTTAATACTGGAAAGGCCTAGAAACAAAGACTGCCTTCTATCAATGAGCATTCCTAGTATCCAAAGTATGGTGTCCACTTTTTTCCAATTAAAAAAGCCCCAGAGCTCCTTGGAATAACATGGAAATATACAATCTCTACAGTAGTTATTAGATAGCAAGGAAATTATCAAAGACTAGTAAGGCGTGTCAAAAAGACTTGAGGCTGGCCAGGCACAGTGGCTCACACTTGTAATTCCAACATTTTGGGAGGCTGAGGCGGGCAGATCACCTGAGGTCAGGAGTTCGAGACCAGCCTGGCCAATATGGTGAAACTTTACTAAAAATACAAAAAATTAACCAGGTGTGGTAGCAGGTGCCTGTAATCCCAGCTACTCAGGAGGCTGAGGCAGAGAGGCTTAAACCCGGGAGGCAGAGGTTGCAGTAGGCCAAGATTGCACCACTGCACTCCATACCATGTAACAGAGCAAGACTGTCTCAAGACAAAAAAAAAAAAAAAGACTTGAGGCCAACTTGAAGAGGTTCCCATTGGCCAAAGATGGGACAATTTGAGCATCAAAAGGAATAACAACTTTAAATAATCTAGCATTTATCCTACCATTCCCATACCTCTAGCTAAGCAAATATTCGGTGAGAAGCTTTTCTTCATAGAAGTACTCTAGCAAACGGCTGGGTGCGGTGGCTCATGCCTGTAATCCCAGCACTTTGGGAGGCCAAGGCAGGCGGATCACCTGAGGTCGGGAGTTCAAGACCAGACTGACCAACATGGAAAAACCCCATCTCTACTAAAAATACAAAATTAGCAGGGCATGGTGGCGCATGCCTGTAATCCCAGCTACTCAGAAAGGCTGAGGCAGGAGAATCACTTGAACCTGGGAGGCGGAGGTTGCAGTGAGCTGAGATTGTGCCATTGTACTCCAGCCTGGGCAACAAGGGCAAAACTCCATCTCAAAAAAAAAAAGTACTCTAGCAAACAAAGAAGGAAGATAGAATATCACCATTTTGCAAGCTTTAATGAACTCACCACTTGAGGTATTAATCAATGGTTGCTGGCAACCCCAAAAAAGAAACAACCAGACACTACTACCACTTCCTTTTTTTTTTTTTTTTTTTTTTGAGATGGCGTCTCACTGTGTCACCCAGGCTGGAGTACAATGGCGCGATCTCAGCTCACTGCAACCTCTGCCTCCTGTGTTCAAGCGATTCTCCTGCCTCAGCCTCCCAAGTAGCTGGGATTACAGGTGCCCGCCACCACGCCCAGCTAATTTTTTGTATTTTTAGTAGTTTCACTGTGTTGGCCAGGCTGGTCTCGAACTCCTGACCTCAGGTAATCCACCTGCCTCGGCCTCCCAAAAGGTTGGGATTACAAGCGTCAGCCACTGGCCAACTCAGTGCTATTCTTATTTCATCTCCCACCACTTAAAAAAGTTTTTTTTAAACAGGAGAATTATAAAGCAAGTCTCAGATACCACAAACGTATGTATCTGTCAGACAAGGATTTTTTTAAAAAGAAAAATATAAACATACTACCATTATCACACCCAAGAAAACTGTAAATAATTCCTTGATATCATGTAGCATTATTTTTTTAATATGATAATAGTGTGGTTATTAACAAAAGATCCTTAAATAAAATATTTCCAGATTAAATGGTATCTGCTATCTGCCTTGAAATAATATTCAGGCCAGGCGCAGTGGCTCACGCTTGTAATCCCAGCACTTTGGGAGGCCGAGGCGGGCGGATCGCGAGGTCAGGAGATCGAGACCACGGTGAAACCCCGTCTCTACTAAAAATACAAAAAATTAGCCGGGCGTGGTGGCGGGCGCCTGTAGTCCCAGCTACTCGGAGAGGCTGAGGCAGGAGAATGGCGTGAACCCGGGAGGCGGAGCCTGCAGTGAGCCGAGATCGCGCCACTGCACTCCAGCCTGGGTGACAGAGCGAGACTCCATCTCCAAAAAAAAAAAAAAAAAAAAAAAAAAAAAGAAATAATATTCAAGGAGGCCAGGCGAGGTGGTTCATGCCTGTAATCCCCATGTTTTGGGAGGCTGAGACAGGAGGATCACTTGAGCCTAGGAGTTTGAGACCAGCCTGGGCCACACAGTAAGACCCTGTCTCTTAATAAACAAATTTAAATAAATGGAAGGGTGGTATTAGCGGATGAGGTGGGACTGGCCAGAGGTTGATTGTTGGTGGTGCTAGATGATCAGTACATAGGATTAGTACAATTATATGTCTACTTTTAAAATTCTCCATAATAAAAAAAAAAGCGTAAAATAACCAAAACAAGCCTAGGTGCAGTGGCTCAAAATGGTTATCCCGCCACTTTAGGAGGTCAAAGCAGGAGGACTACTTGAGGCTCGGAGTGAAAGACCAGCTTAGCCAACATAGTGAGACCCTGTCTCTACAAAAAAAATTAAAATTAAAATTTAAAAAAAAAAAAAGAGAAAAACCTACGAAGTAAAATCAATTAAGTTAGCCAAATTTTGAAATATTTTACAGGCACTATCAGTTGGAATTTTTGTCAAGTTGGTAACAATGGGATATTTTACACAATCATATCAACATTAAAAGTTAAAAGATTTCTTATAAACATAGATATTAGACAGGAAACAAACTGCAACAGATGACATCTAACATATATTTTAGTTGCTTTTCAAAAATCCATAAATACTCTAAGTTTTAAAAGTTTAGTTTTAGGTTAATTTTTGATATCTGACAGTATAGATGTGGCAGATTCCATAAAGACCTTTTCCTTCCTGGTAACAAAGCCCATTTCTAAGAGAGTAAGATACTATTGCAGCCTCAAGGGATAAATTGCGTTTAATCTAAATCAGATCATTTTCATTCTCTTGGATAGTGACTTGTCTAGAAATTATCATGTGATTTAGTTCTGACCAAAGAGATGTAAAAACATCTTCTGACTGGGATGTCGGGAAAAGTTTTTACTTTCCTAATTTAAAAGGGAAGAGTGTTGGCTGACTAGCTCTTGTCTCTTTTTCTCCTAACTAAAATGATAATTAGGCTGGAAATACAGCAGCCACCTATGATCCTGAAGCAACAATTATAAACACCAGCATACTAAACATGGCAGAACAGAAGGGAAGTGCCTGGGTCCCTAACTATAGAAACAGTAATACTAGCTTTGGACAGTCTACCCGCTAGAGTTCTTGTATGCGAGAAAAACAAACCCCAATTTGCTTAATCCAGTATAGTAGATTTTTGTTTCTTGTAGCTGAACATATTCCTGATACAATGAAAGACATCAAAAATATAAACACTGAATGAAAGCAAGCACCACAAATGTCCACTTTATAAGTGCAAAGGGGCTACAAATAAATCTAAGTGAACATAAGACAACCAAATTAGGAGAGAAGATTCATTATACAAATATAAAAATCTATACATTCTTAGCTGATGATATATACTTAATCAAAAAGTCTTTTAATTTGGATATATGCATCATTTCCTTCATTGTGGTGTCTCTGCTTCTCAGATGTATTAATCCATTCTCCAAAGTAGTTTCAGTAATCAAAACTGTGAAGAGGATACTCATTTCATCATACCTAAGAAAAAAGTAGTTAAACAGACACATGAGCACAAATGTAAATGATAAATTCCTCCACATTGCCAGCTGTAATTCAGTGTCCATGCACTCTCAAGAGTCACAAACTCAGGGCTTGAGGGTGGACCAAAAAAACCCAACATTTTTAAAGTTTCTGAATCGTATTTAAAGTAAAATTTTCAGACAGTTTCTAACTTATTGCTAGAGCTGAAAAGTCATAAAAGAAAATAAAATCTGAGAATAAACACTGGTACCTCAACACATCATTTGGGGTGATATCACAGATGAATCTCATAATAACCTCAGCCTTTTGGTTCTTGGATGCAATCCAAGAACAATTATTTTAACTGAAGTCTCTTACAATAAACAATATTATAATAAAGATGCAATTTGGTATAACAAATTATACCAAAATCATGTTTCATTTATTACTGAGTATGCTAGCTTATAGCTTCTAGTTCAGCAATAACCAAACAGACAGACTCACGGCTGACCTTCTGTATGCTTGTCAAGTCACACTATCTCATTACTGTTTATTTCCTTTGTAGGACTCCCTCAGAAACTTTTTATTTCTCTGTTTATTTATTGTCTATTTTGTCCTACTAGAATATAAGCTTAACAAGAATAGTATGGCTGGGCACGGTGGCTCATGCCTGTAATCCCAGCACTTTGGGAGGCTGAGGCGGGCGGATCACGAGGTCAGGAGTTTGAGACCAGCCTGGCCAACATAGTGAAACCCCATCTCTACCAAAACTACAAAAAATTAGCTGGGTGTGGTGGCAGGTGCCTCTAATCCCAGCTACTCAGGAGGCTGAGGCAGGAGAATCACTTGAACCCGGGAGGCAGAGGTTGCAGTGAGCTGAGATCACACCATTGCACCAGCCCAGGCAACAGTGTGAGATTCTGTCTTAAAATAAAAAAAAAAGAATAGTACATTTTTCTATCTTGTTCCCCACTATATCAAAGTGCATAAAACACAGTACGTGTTTAATAATATTTTCATAAAAATATCCTGGGACAATAAAACCTTTACCACATAAAGAACAACTGCCACATGGCTCAAAGGATAAGATTTTAGAACCTGAGAGGACAAGAAAGTTCAAGTGCTGCCCCTTCATTTTACACATAATAAAACCATTAGATGTTCTAATTATAGAAAACTACTTTTCTCTGGACATCATCTGAAAGGTGTTTTTTTTTTTTTTTTTTTGAGAAGGAGTCTTGCTCTGTCGCCCAGGCTGGAGTGCAGTGGCTTGATCTCAGCTCACTGCAACCTCTGCCTCCTGGGTTCAAGCGATTCTCCTGCCTCAGCCTCCCAAGTAGCTAGGACTACAGGCACAAGCCACCATGGTCAGGTAATTTTTTGTATTTTTAGTAGAGACGGGGTTTCGCTATGTTGGCCAGGCTGGTCTTGAACTCCTGACCTCAGGTGATCCGCCCGCCTCGACCTCCCAAAGTGCTGGGATTACAGGTGTGAGCCACTGCGCCTGGCCTGGAAAGTGTATCTTAACAAATTTTCAGAGAACTGAAG
This sequence comes from Nomascus leucogenys, assembly GCF_006542625.1. Lineage (NCBI taxonomy): Eukaryota > Metazoa > Chordata > Mammalia > Primates > Hylobatidae > Nomascus > Nomascus leucogenys. The sequence goes on from NC_044399.1 coordinate 59,679,044, forward strand.
ATCAAAACACAATGCTTCACAACTTTTCACCCAAAAGATACATATTCAACACAAAAAACTTAAAAAAAATAACAAGAATGGATTACTTTATTTAAAAACAACAATTAATGAAACAGCATGGAGTGAGACTAGACACAGAGAGCTCAATTAGGAGATGATTTCAATAATCCAGGCAAGAGATATTGGTGACTCTAACTTGGGTAGTGGCAGCGAAGACAGAGATGGATTTGAGATACATTTAGGAAGCAAGCTGACAGCATTTGGTGATAGACTGGATGTGGAGAATAAGGAAGAGGGAGGAGTTAAGGATGATAGCCAGTTTCTCTGTCTTGAGCAATTGGGTGAACAGAGGTGCCAATCCCTTAGAAGACTAGAACAGACTATCCCTCCAGAATTGAATTCCCTTTCACTCAGTCTCAGAATGGACCACAATGCCAGCAAAGAAAGGCATTCCACTCATATTCCTTCAGTCTTGATTCAACACATGCTCTCTACATACATACTTTCATCCATAAGTGGATAAGCTGATGTATACATACTTCATGACATTAAGTCTTGGAACTGCACATAGCATGTGCTCAAACATACTTGCTGAATACTGTTCCCTGCTGAGGCAATTAACGAAGTACACATAGTTCTGTAAAAGGGAAACTGAGGAATAATTTAAAATTATATTTTATATATAAATCTAGAAGAGATTTGTTTCTGCAATTCATAAACATAATCAAAAACTCTTGAATAAATAACTCTTTAATGAAAATACAATTCTTACTTTGAATAAAGTTGTTCCAATGAGGACTGCACAGTTTCCAAATAACCAGGCCACACAGAAATCCCATTTTCTAGTAACTCATTAAATAGCCCTTGACAAACCTAGAAAGAAATAGAAAAACTTCAAATATGAAAAAAATAATGGTAGCTAGAGTGATTATTCTATTTCTGTGAAGCCACAAATCACCCTCTTCAATCTCTAAAATGGGTATGTTTCTTTAATTATGTGATGTTAATGTTTATAACTTCCATATCATATACTTTATAAATCGTATACTTCTTCTGAAAATGAACTAATTAAGCATAGAAAAGCTGAGTACTAAATGCCAATCTTCTGAGAAACTTGTATACCAAATAAGAATTTTTATTACCCTTAGTATCATTCAAAACACAAACAAAATCAAAACAGATTCTGTCAGAAAAAAACCAGGAGATCCAAAGGGCTGTATGAACTCAGAGCCCTCATCTGAGAGGTGAGACCTGAGCTCTAGGTTATACCACCAAGTCAGGAACAGGCAGAAGAGCCAGGAAAGAAAAAGGATGAGGAAAAGGAGAGTGGTACTCCAGAAGCCAACCACGGAAATTTTTCAAGAAGAGACTGATCGACCAATTTCACTGGAATGCTGGAGACAAAAGCTTGACTGGAAATACAGAAGTAATGATGAATAAATGACATAGTAAGCTTTACTGTTTTCTTAACAAGCAATAGGCAAGCAAAACAAAACAAAATTTAAAACCCCCTTAACAGTCTAGCACCAACAGTGCAGAGCCGGGTTCCTCACCCTGGCACTGCTGACCCAGGGTGTTTAGCAGCATTCCTGGCCTCCAGGAGAGGCCCGCAGCACCTTCCCACTCTTATGACAACCAAAAATCTCTCCCGACATTACTAAATGGTGACTGAGCTACAGCATCCTAGGAGCTTCCTAGCTATAAGGGTATTAGGGAGGCTGCCATACTCTGGGAGAAAATGTGGGACATAAGCCATTCTCTTCTCCTTCTTTGAGTTCACTCTCTCCCATCTTCCCAGACCTCTCCACAGAAGCCAGGGTCAGAAAGCTGGGGGACTCTCAAAGTCTTTAAATCTTTTTACTTTCCGCATTCAGGTCTAGGCTGGGTCTCAATCACCCAGACAGAAATGACGACTGCTGAAGGAGTCTCTGGAACGAAATGAAAGCCATCCCCCATGGCCTTTCTTAAGAGTATTTAATCATTAGAACAAATTAGAAAAAACAAAATAAAATTATAGATCTAGAATATCTGAATATAGTCAGTTATCAAAAGTGTAAGTTCAAAGGGGAAAGGCTACGGCACGGTGGCTCACGCCTGTAATCCCAGCACGTTGGGAGGCTGAGGTGGGCGGATCACTTGAGGTCAGGAGTTCGAGACCAGCCTGGCCAACATGGTGAAACCCTGTCTCTACTAAAAATACTAAAAAATTAGCCAGGTGTGGTGGTGTGTACCTGTAATCCCATCTACTAGGGAGGCTGAGGCAGAATTGCTTGAACCTGGGAGGCAGAGGTTGCAGTGAGCCGAGATTGTGCCACTGCACTCCAGCCTGGGTGATAGAGCAAGACTCCATCTCAAAGAAAATAAATAAAAACATAAAAAGTTCAAAGAGGAAAGAAATAATTCACTAACGTGTTACAAATACTTTAATTACTATGTCTACTCACTCACTAAAAAAATGAAACTATGAATGGGCATGAACAGCAAACCCACTGAATTGTATTCAGCTTCTTTAACACACTTCAAAATTATATATAATCATAGTACTTACCCACAGTTCATTATTTAATTAAAGCTTTTTTTTTTCTTTTTCCTGAAACAGGGTCTTGCTCTGTCACCCAGGCTGGAGTGCAGTGGCGCGATCTCGGCTCACTGCAACCTCCACCTCCCGGGTTCAAGTGATTCTTGTGCCTCAGCCTCCTGAATAGCTGGAATTATAGGCACACACCATTATGCCCAGCTAATTTTTGTATTTTTAGTAGAGACCAGGTTTTGCCACATTGGCCAGGCAAATTAAAACTTTTTTTTTTTTGAGACGGAGCCTCTCTGTCGCCCAGGCTGGAGTGCAGTGGCACGATCTCAGCTCACTGCAACTTCCGCCTCCTAGGTTCAAGTGATCGTCCAGCCTTAGCCTCCTGAGTAGCTGGGACTAGAGGCATGTGCCACCACGCCCAGCTAATTTTTGTATTTTTAGTAGATGGGGTTTCACCATATTGGCCAGGATGGTCTCGATCTCTTGACCTCGTGATCCACCTGCTTCGGCCTCCCGAACTGCTGGGATTACAGGCGTGAGCCACTGCGCCCGACCTAAAACATTTTAAAAAGCAAATGAATCAAAATAAAATTTTTTTTTGAGACCGAGTCTCGCTCTGTCGCCCAGGCTGGAGTGCAGTGGCGCAATCTCGGCTCACTGCAAGCTCCGCCTCCCAGGTTCACGCCATTCTCTTGCCTCAGCCTCTCTGAGTAGCTGGGACTATAGGCGCCCGCCACCACGCCCGGCTAATTTTTTTTTTGTATTTTTAGTAGAGATGGGGTTTCACCGTGGTCTCGATCTCCTGACCTCGTGATCTGCTCGCCTCGGCCTCCCAAAGTGCTGGGATTACAAGCATGAGCCACCGCGCCTGGCCAAAATAAAACTTTAAATGGCAAGCTATCAAGTTTACTTAGAGTAAGGGTTAGGTTGAGCATCCCTAATCAGAAAATCCAAAATCCAAAATGCTCCAAAACCTGAAACCTTGAGTTCAAAGGAAATGCTCATTAGAATATTTAAGATTTTGGATTTTTGGATTAGAGATGCAAATATACCAAAAAAATCCGAGATCCAAAACGGTCCTGGTCCAAAGCGTTTTGGATAATACTCAACCTGTAATTAAAATCATGACATTTAAACTCATTTAACTCACCTGTCTTAGTTCCAATGTGGGGCCTCTTCCTACATCCAAAGCAACCTTAATAGGGGCTAAACAAGGGTGAAGTTTAAGTACCTAAGGCAATTAAATGGGGGAAGGAGAAGACAGGAAAGGGGAAAAAGCATAGTTTGTTTAAATATAACACAAGTTTAAATATAACACAAGTATTAACAAACAGTTTCTTAACAGTTACAATTTTCTGTGTGAAAATAGAAGTTAGCTGAGGTCACAAAAAAACCACGTAGTAACATATTCAGCTGCCCCCCCCCAGATTTCTCCGCTTAGATGTTTGGCAGAAAGAAATTAATTTGGCCAGGCATGGTGGTGCATGCCTGTAATTCCAGCACTTTGGGAGGCTGAGGCAGGTGGATTCCTTGAGCTCAGGAGTTCGAGACCAGCCTGGGCAACACGGTGAAAATTTCTACCAAAAAATTACAAAAAAATTAGCTGGGTGTGGCGCATGCCTGTAGTCCCAGCTACTCAGGCGGCTGAGGTGGGAAGAATGCTTGACCCGGGAGGTCAAGGCTGCAGTGAGCCAAGATTGTGCCACTGCACTCCAGTCTGGGCGACAGAGTGAGATCCTGTCTCAAAAACAAAACAAAACAAACAAAAAAAAAAAACAAAGAAATTAACTTGAGACCCTCCCATTTTCTGACAACTCCCTCAGTTGAAATGCTTCTTCCAAGCATTTTGGACCCTACAAGCCTGGACCACATTGCTTACTATTTCAACTTTCTCTCTCTTGTCAAAACCTACTGCTCTTTATATATATATCTTTTTTTTTTTTTTTTTTTTTTGAGACAGAGTCTTGCTCTGTCGCCCAGGCTGGAGTGCAGTGGCGCAATCTCGGCTCACTGCAAGCTCCGCCTCCCGGGTTCATGCCATTCTCCTGCCTCAGCCTCTCCGAGTAGCTGGGACTACAGGCGCCCGCCACCACGCCCGGCTAATTTTTTTGTATTTTTAGTAGAGACGGGGTTTCACTGTGGTCTCGATCTCCTGACCTCGTGATCCACCCGCCTCGACCTCCCAAAGTGCTGGGATTACAAGCATGAGCCACTGCGCCCGGCCTTATATATATTTTTTTGAATTAAAAAATTTTTAAATGAAATTTGCTTTTTTGTTTTGTTTTGTTTTGGAGACAGGGTCTGGCTGTGTTGCCCAGGCTAGAATGCTCCACTCACTGCCTCACTGCAACCCCCGCCTCTGGGCTCAAGCCATCCTCCCACTTCAGCCTCCTAAGTAGCAGGGACTACAGGTGCACGCCACCACGCCCAGCTAGTTTTAGTATTTTTTTGTAGAGACGAAGTTTTGCCATGTTGCCCAGACAGACTGGTCTCAAACTCCTGACCTGAATGATCCACCCAACTTGGCTTCCCAATGTGCTGGGATTATAGGCATGAGCCATTCAGCCCAGGCTACTCTTCTCATTCATTAATCCATCCAACAAACATTTTAATACCTCTGATACCAGGAACAGTTCCAGGTGCTAGGGGCAAAAATCTCTGTCTCTCGTGGCAGGGAGAGACACAATAAAAATAAGTAAATAATATATGTGAAGGTGGTAGGTGCTAAAAAAGGAAGAAGATGGAACATGCTGGCAAGGGGCAGGCTGGGGGAGGTTTTCAGCAACTTTAAGGTGGTCAGAGAAGGTCCTCTCCCTATGGTGACACTTGAGAAAACACTCGAAAGGAGGTGGGGGGACAAGACGTGGATGATGGAGAAAGAGCACTCTAGGCAATGGGGAATACAAATGACAGGGCTCTGAGCTGGTAGCATCTCCGGCATGTTCTAGAAATAGCAAGGTCAGTGCTGCTGGAGCAGACTGAGTGAGGTGGAGAATAGCAGATCAAAAAGAGGGCTTCAGATTTTCCTGAGTGAGATGAGAAGCTTTCCTGAAGTGTTCTGAGCAGAGGAGCAACATAACATGCACCTTTTAACAGGGCCACTCTATCGGGGGAGGAGGGGTGGTGGTGGCTTATAGCAGGGTGGTAGCAGTAGACAGGCTAGGAAGTGGTCAGACTCAGGATATGTTTTGAAGTTAGAGTCAAACAGGATTTGCTGATGGCTTGGAAGTGGAGTGTAAGAAAAAGAAAGGATTCCTTTCTTTGCTAGCTACACACCATTTATAAACCCCATTCCCCAGAACAATTCTATGATCAGACTTCTCTATGGCTATAGCAGGTTAAATGAACACTGCATAATAAATCACTTAACTAAGCAGAGTGGTTTCCTACAAACTCATGGTTCCCAATCCCAGCTGAACACTCAACTCAACATTACTTGTTAAAACTTTTGATTTGGGGCAGCTTCCTTTTATGTTCAAAGGATATATGACTATTCCCCACTTGTGCCATTTAAACCCCCACTCTTCCACATTTAAACTAATAGTGCCTCCTAACTCCCTGAGAAAATAGAGGGTATCAGTAAAATGTCCTTCAAAGGCCAAAAAGCCCAGTAGCCTCTTTATATCTCACTATCCTTTTTTTCTTCCCTGTTTCAAATATCTCCTTTTCAAGACACATTCTTCTACTTGGGCTCCTGATCCCATCCTGACCCCTCCTGTTTCCTTCATCTTGCCCCATTAATCATTTCTTTTCTCTCCTATAACTTCAACTTCTCCTCTCGATTTTCTTTGACCCATAAACATGCTCCAAGCGCATGTTCATGCACTAAAATCAGCCTTTCCAGGCCCACATCTAGCTCCTCTGATCCAGGAACCAGCCATGTGGCACACGACCAGAAGCCAGATACCTGGGGCAGGGAGGTCAATAGTACAGGTCTCCCTGATCCAGATCTTTCTTCCTCCTATGTACCAATGCTTCAGCTTCTGATACAAATGGAAGCCCCCAGTGGAAAGGTTCAGGGGCTAGGAGTCATAGAGACAGCTGTCTGTTCACAATTAAACAGAAATGCCTTTGGGATTACTTATTAGGTATGCCTTATTGTATTCTGTGAGAACCTGATTCTTATTCCTGTGGCCAGATTCTAAAAAAACTGAAAAATACTTAGACTACATGCACTAAATTTATTATTCAGAGTTTATGTTAGAAACCAAGCACACTAACATTAAGAAAAAAAAAACAAACCCATATTTTTACTTTCCCAAGTCTATCTCTGAAATATCAACAGCACCTTTCTATGAAGATTTTTCTTTCTTGTAAAGGAGTTCTCCGTCAGCTGGAGAGAATCATAGAGGTAGGCTAGCATGCCTCGGTCTAGGTCCCCATTTACAGACAGAACACAAGGAACCACATTTTTTCGTCCATCTCGGCCCTTCACAGAAAAACAGAAGAAAAATAATCATTTCACAGAACTTTTTTCGTTTGTTTTTGAGACAGAGTCTCACTCTGTCACCTGGCCAGGCTGGAGTGCAGTGGCATGATCTCAGCTCACTGCGACCTCTGCCTCCCAGGTTCAAGTGATTCTCCTGCCTCAGCCTCCCGATTACATATTTTAGACTTACACGATCAGAATATGAAAGTAAAGTTTTACTTTACAAAGCACCCCCTCTGTACCAGGCCTGTGGTAGGCACTGGGCCCATGAAGGCGATAAAGATGCATTCTCTGCTCTCAGTGAGCTCAATGTTTCATCAGCGACGCCCAAATGTGAATTTTAAAACTACGGTGCTTGGTTGGACTCTATCACAGAGATTCTGAACGAACTCAACTGGAGTGGGACCTAGGCATCAATTTTTTCAATAGCCCTACAGACTATTTTTTTTATGCTTCCGAGCTGAGAGTTAGTACTCAGAAAGGTAACACTTTTTTTTTTTTTTGGAGACGGAGTCTCGCTCTGTCACCCAGGCTGGAGCGCAATGGTGCGATCTCGCCTCACTGCCAACCTCTGCCACCCGGGTTCAAGTGATTCTCTTGCCTCAGTCTCCTGAGTAGCTAGGACTACAGGCGTGCACCACCACATCTGGCTAATTTTTTCCTATTTTTAGTAGAAACGGGGTTTCACCATGTTGGCCAGGTTGTTCTCAAACTCCTCACCTCAGGTGATCTGCCCACCTCAGCCTCCCAAAGTGCTGGGATTACAGGCGTGAGCCACTGCGCCTGGCCTAGAAAGGTAACACTTTTAAATAAAAATTGTTTGCTGATTATTCAGAAGAGGCCTTAGGGAAAAAAATGGTGTGCTTTAGGGAAAGGGGTTTGGAGTATAATTTTCTGAAATGTAAAGTTATTTTCATAAAAAAAAATCTTTTAAAAACTTACTTTTTGCATTAAAGCCATAATTATGAAAACAAACTACATCATAGTACATGATATGAATTAAGTATTGATAAACAGACTTACTTCTCCTCTAAACTGAAGAGGAATCATTTCAAATTTCTTAAAAATTTCAATCCTAGAAATTTTTTAAGTTTTGGATAAAAACAGTTCCACTTTCTTCTTTCTTTTTTTGTAAATCATTGTTCACCTGGATATTCACGTAATTTTTAAAAATACTTAAATAACCACCTTTGGCTAGAGTCACAGAACAAAAAAAGAAAAAGAGAAAACCCCACAAATTTAAATCCTCAGCTTGTTAATTATTCATGATCAACCACAGTCTTCATTGATACATGTATGTACTGACATTTTAAACCTATTTGAATTGCATATGATACTTTAAAGATTCACAAGAATTTGCCCTCAAAGGCAGTAAACTTTCTGATACCTGGGACTCTATTCTACCAGCTGTATTTCACAGTTATAGAACTGATAGTTAATAAGATAAACTGGGCTGGGAGCAGTGGCTCACGCCTGTAATGCCAGCACATTGGGAGGCCACGGTGGACGAATCACTTGAGTTCAGGAGTTCGAGACCAGCCTGGCCAACATGGTGAAACCCCATCTCTACTAAAAAGACAAAAATTAGCTGGGTGTGGTGGTGCATGCTTGTAATCCCAGCTACTCGGCAGGCTGAGGCATGAGAATCACTTGAACCCAGAAGGTGGAGGCTGCAGTGAGCAGACATTGTGCCACTACACTCCAGCCTGGGTGACAGAGTGAGACACCATCTCAAAAAAAAAAAAAAAAAAAAGACAAACTCAAGTATTGAAAGATTCTGTGGTGCGATGTGAATCAAACAAAATCTAAATCTGAATCTTTATGAAGAATGCTTTAGGCTGGGCACAGTGACTCACTCCTGTAATCCTAGCACTTTGGGAGACCAGGGCAGGAGGATCACTTGAGCCCAGGAGTTTGAGACTAGCCTGAGCAACATGGCAAGATCCCATCCCTATTTAAAACAAACAAAAAAGATTGTTTAATTTTTTTTTTTTTTTTTGAGACGGAGTCTCGCTCTGTCGCCCAGGCTGGAGTGCAGTGGCGCGATCTCGGCTCACTGCAAGCTCCGCCTCCCGGGTTCACGCCATTCTCCTGCCTCAGCCTCCCAAGTAGCTGGGACTACAGGCGCCCACCAACACGCCCGGCTAATTTTTTGTATTTTTAGTAGAGACGGGGTTTCACCAGGTTAGCCAGGATGGTCTCGATCTCCTGACCTCGTGATCCGCCCGCCTTGGCCTCCCAAAGTGCTGGGATTACAGGCTTGAGCCACCGCGCCCGGCGATTGTTTAATGTTTTCTAAGTTTTTGAAAATTGGATATCCAACGTCAGGATATCTGGTGGCAAGTCTTCCAACAATATCCGATTTCTCACACCATCCAGAATAAATTCTTTTCTATCCTAACTGTTCTTCAGCCTTTATTGGTCTGCTTCACTGTTCTCTAAAAAAATATATTTGGACATTAACTATAAAATCAACTAAAAACAGATACAAAATGGCCTAAGAGGCTGGGTGCAGTGGTTCACACCTATAATCCCAGCACTTTGGGAGGCTGAGGCAGGAGGATCACTTGAGCCCAGGAATTCAAGACCAGCCTGAGCAACACAGAGAGACCCCATCTCTATTAAATAATTTTAAAAAGAGAAAGAAATGGCCTCAGAAACATTTCAAGAAAGCATACTAAATGACAGAAATTCTACTTAATATTTTATAACGTGTTCAACTAATGATGAATAATTTTGTGAACTCTGGAAACAGAAAAGGAACAATGTCATGGAAGAGAAAAATTTCTGCAATAGGAAAACTCTTCATTAGTGAAAACGATACCAATAAAAGAACAAAATAATCTGGGCATGGTGGCTCACACCTGTAATCTTAGCACTTAGAAAGGCAGAAGCAGGAGAACAGCTTGAGCCCAGGAGTTCAAGACCAGACTGGGCAACATAGTGAGACCCCATTCTTCATACAAAAGAAAGAAAGAAAAGAACAAAAGAAGAGACTAATAGCCACATCTTTAAATCCCTAGTCACAAAGTTGAGCTGTGCTTTAACTATGACAATTAACCAATAAGTTTCATTTGAGAGCTGAATACCCCAAAATGAAGTGCGATGGTGGTGGAGTTAAAGGAAAATATTCACCAATTAAGCCTCCTAGTTTTTCATTAGTTATTCATATTTAAAAATTCCAGCCTGGTCAATATGGTGAAACCCTGTCTCTAAAAAATACAAAAATTAACCGGGCATGGTGGCGCACACCTATAGTCCCAGCTACTCAGGAGGCTGAGGCAGAAGAACCACTTGAACCTGGGAATCGCAACACTGCACTCCAGCCTGGGCGACAGAGTGAGATGCTGTCTCAAAAAATAAAAATTAATCTACTTTCTACTCATTATATATGAACTCCTATGTTTTTGCTATATATTTTTTCTTTTTTTTTTGGAGACATGGTCTCATCCTGTTGCACAGGCTGGAGTGCAGTAGCACAGTCTTGGCTCACTGATGGTCCTGGAACAATATATTGCTACAAAAGGTAAGGAAGTGCTTGTCAAGACAATGATGGAAATATGTCAAAAGGACACTGGCCAAGTCTAGGACAATTTGACCATCAAAATATATAATGACAGTAACACACTGTAACCCTCTGAGAAAGTAATCCGTGAAATACCAATTTAAAAAAAAATAGGGGAGAAGGAAAAGCTCTACAGTACATTGCTGACCAGTAAATCTAGAAGGAATGATGGAATTTGTTTTTTCTTAAAAAAAAAAAAGGGAAGGGGAAAAAAACACCATTGGCAAACCTCATTGTAGTAACTGATTTGAGCAAGAATCATCAAGGGATGCTGCAATCATTAAGGCAAAATTTGGTGACATGGCCAAACATGGTGACTCATTCTTATAATCCAAGCATTTTGGGAGGCTGAGGCAGGAGGATTGCTTCATCCCAGGAGTTCGAGACCAGCCCGGGCAACAAAGCTAGACCCCCTCTCTACAAATATTAAACCATTAGTCGGGCATGGTGATACATGCTTGTAGTCCTAGCTACTTGGGAGGCTGAGGCAGGATTGCTTGAGCTCAAGAGTTTGAGGTTGCAATGAGCTATCACCACACCATTGTGTTTCAGCCTGAGTGACAGAGTGAGATCCTGTCTCAAATAAAGAAAAAAAATCACCATTTGGCAAACCTCACATTAATAACTGATCTGGGCAAGAGTCATCAATGGATGCTGCAACCAGTAAGGCAAAATTTGGTGACAAAGAAATTATCTGCATCATCTTAAAGTATCTGCCCACAACACTTATTAATTACTAGTTAATTTTTTTGTTTTTGTTTTTTTTTTGAGACAGCATCTCGTTCTGTCGCCAGGCTAGAGTGCAGTGGCACGATCTTGGCTCACTGCAACCTCCACCTCGCAGGTTCAAGCGATTCTCCTGCCTCAGCCTCCCAAGTAGCTGAGACTATAAGGGCAAGCCACCACATCCAGCTAATTTTTGTATTTTTAGTAGAGATGGGGTTTCACCACATTGGCCAGGATGGTCTCAATCTCTTGACCTCATGATCCTCCCACCTCGGCCTCCCAAAGTGCTGGGATTACAGGTGTGGGCCACCGTGCCTAGCCGTTAATTAATAAGTACAAACTATTTATTAGCTTTACACTGGAGAAATCTAGTAGACACCATCTTAACTAAATGATAAAAGTTAACATCACCAGTAACACTCCTCATATGACACACTGAGAAGAGAGCTTCTCAGTACTACCACTTCTGTAGTACTCCTGACAAAAATACATAAATCACATGGAAACAGCAGACAGATCCCAGGCAGGGCATATTCTATAGATTAACTAGACTGTACTCTTCAAAAATGTGAAGGTCATGCAAGACAAGAGGAATTGTTCATTTGAAGGAGTGTAAAGGCATATGACAACTAGATGAAAGATAAGATCTTGGACCTATAAAGGCCATTATTGAGATAATCAGTTCAATTTGTAGGGCTCTGTGGCAATAGTGGATTACTGTTAATTTCCTGATTTTGATGGTTGGATTGTAGTTATGTAGGTGAGTGCCTCTGCATCTGAAAAATACACAATGAAGTATTAAGACACCATGTTTGCACCTTATTCTCAAATGGTTCGGAAATGATTATAGAGAATCTGGGTAAAAAATACATAGGAGCTCCAGGTAAAACATACATGTAATTTAGACACATTGCCAGGATACATGTGTAAAAGTTCATGATCTCCTAGGTTCCACAGGGTTTCTATTAGCTCCTTTCCCCAGGGAAAATTGTAGTAAAGTTTGTTTCCTTTCCGGCCTTCTTCATCCTGGCAGTCACTGCTGCTGAAGTTAGATGGACTCATGGCAAACTGGAAAAGAAAATTTAAGTTTGTCTTAACATACTTAAATAAATGCTAATTTAACTCCCATAATTATCTGTAAGAATTTAAATTGTCTGATACTTTTTATTCAGCAAATATGCGAAACTAGTCAAGTCCCGAATACGAATTTTAAAATTTATTCTAATTTACATTTTTTTTTTTGAGACGTGTCTCGTTCTGTTGCCCAGGTTAGAGTACAGTGGCTAGTCACAGGTACAATCATAGCTCACTGCTGCCTCCTACTGCTGGCCTCAAGCAATCCTCCTGCCTCAGGATTCAGAGTAGCTGGGACCACAGGTTGCTGAAATTTAATTTTTAAAAAGTGAAAATACTGGCCAGGCGCAGTGGCTCATGCCTGTTATCCCAGCTCTTTGGGAGGCTGAGGCAGGGGGATTGCTTGAGCTTAGGACTTCGACACCAACCTGGGTAACAGAGCAAGACTTCATCTCTACAAATAATAAAAGAAGTTGCAGTGAGCGGTGATTGTGCAACTGCAGTCCAGCCCGGGCAAAAGAGTGAGACTATGTCTCTAAAAAAACCGAGATGGAGTCAGTTGTACCAGTGAAGGACAAGAAACTTCTGGAGGTCAAACTAGGGGAGCTGCCAAGCCAGATCTTGATGTGGGACTTCAGCCCTAGTGGCCTTGATGGAGCGTTTCAAAGAGGTTACTACTGGTACTACAACAAGTACATCAATGTGAAGAAGGGGAGCATCTCGGGGTTTACCATGGTGCTGGCAGGGTACATGCTCTTCACCTACTGCCTTTCCTACAAGGAGCTCAAGCACGAGCGGCTACGCAAGTACCACTGAAGAAGACACGCTCTGCATTCCCCCAGCAACCTTCCTGGCTGGAGCCCCTCCATAAGGAACACAATCTCGATTGTTGCTGAATCCTTTCATATCCTAATGGGAATTAACCTCCAAATAAAAGATGACTGGTACTTGTGGGAAAAAAAAAAAAGACAACAAAAATAAAATAAAATAAAAAGTGAAAATACTGAGTATATTGCTTAAAATATTGTTTTTTAGTAGGAAAGAACTACAGAGAAAAAACTGTTGATGTTATCCAGCCTTTTATGGCCAATGAAGAAGAGGGGAAGTTAACCACGACTAAAGTGGGATAAAGAAGAAAGTATCACATAGTCCTCATTCTTACCCTTCTGTGAAGTTCTTGATGACTCGTGATTATTTCATACAGTTTAAATGGGTATTTGGGGATGTTTGAGTTGCAAAATGGTAACATAACACATGGCAAGACAAAAATGCTTACTTCAACTCTTTTTTTTTCAGTGAGTACTAAAACTTGATCATCAATTACAGAGCCATTTTGACTAATATGGAAAGTTCATGGAGGTAGGTAGCAAAGGCTGAAGCTGTGACAATGGTCAAGGGTCAAACTCTACATCAGCCAGGAATGCTAGGTGAGGGCTTTGAATTTTACCTTATACAGAAAGGCTAATTAACAAACACATCTGAGCCCAACAAATGTTTTTACCAAAGTAACTTTGTAATCTATAACAATGAAAATCGTTACAAAGAGTTTTCTTATTTGTATAATACATTAATAGCTACATACATCAAATAAAATTTCCTGTATGTCAGAAGAATTACCACTGACACATTAAGACAATTTATCTATTAACTATTAAATTAAAGGTAATTATTGCAGTACCTTTCTCCACCACTGGAGTCGATGACGTAACCAGAAATCAAGCCACTGGTTTGAAGTTCTCGCAGGAGTAAACCATACTAATGAAGCTTCAGTCTTCTCACCAATTCTTTAGATATAAAACATATCAAGAAGTTAGCTTATGTGAAAATTATATAATTTATCCCAAGTGGAAATGACTGGTTTTTGACTATTTAAATACAAGGTCAAGTTATTTGCCACTTTTTATACCTTTTAACACCATTTGGTAACTGCTTAGTGTCAAAAACAGGATGAAAACACACTCCAATCTGAGCAAGGCCATAAGGTAGCCTCTTGTTTACCAGATCCAGGCAATTAACATAGTGTTCCAAGGCACCTGTCAAAAGATAAATCAATCATTGTATACATCTAGTCCACAAACCCAAATCATTTTTGTCAATAGACACATTAATAGTAGTAATAATGTTAACACAGCAATACAAATATCATGGAGCTATAAAGACAGATTTTGGCCGAGCTTGGTGGCTCACGCCTATAATCCCAGCACTTTGGGAGGTCGAGGTGGGCAGATTGCTTGAGCTCAGGAGTTCTGAGACCAGACTGGGCAACACAGCAAAACCCCATCTCTAAAAATATACAAAAATAAGCCAGGCATGGTGGTGTGTGCCTTGTAGTCCTAGCTACTTGGAAAGCTGGGAGGTGGATCACTTTAGCCTGGGAGGCCGAGGTTGCAGTAAGCTGGGATGGTGCCACTGTGCTCCAGCCTGGGCAAGAGTGAGACCCTGTCTTAAAGAAAAAAAAAAAAAGACAGATCTTATTGATCACCACTTAATTCTAGGTAGTTTCACCCCGACTTTTTAGTTTGAAGATTTTCTTTTTTTTTTTTTTTTTTGAGATGGAGTCTTGCTCTGTCGCCCAGGCTGGAGTGCAGTGGCATGGTCTCGGCTCATTGCAACCTCCACCTCCCGGGTTCACGCCATTCTCCTGCCTCAGCCTCCCGAGTAGGTGGGACTACAGGCGCCCGCCACCACACCCAGCTAATTTTTTTGTATTTTTAGTAGAGACAGGGTTTCACCAGGTTAGCCAGGTTGGTCTCGATCTCCTGACCTCATGATCTGCCCGCCTCGGCCTCCCAAAGTGCTGGGATTACAGGCGTGAGCCACCGCGCCCAACGAAGATTTTCAAATCTATAAGAAAGTTGAAAAAATAATAAACATCCATATACAATGAACACTTGTATACCCTTTACCTAGATTCATCAATTATCAACATTTTGCCACATTTTTTTCTTGTTCACTCCCAAATACTGCAGCATACATCTTCTAAAAATAAAAATATTTCCTATATACCATTATAACACCATAAAAAGTTAACCATAATACCACAATATAATCTATTTTTTTTTTTTTTTTTTTTTTTTTTTTTTTTTTTTTTTTTTTTTTTTTTTTTTTTTATCTAACATATGGCAGATATTTTATTTGTTCCAATTTTCACCCCAAATATCTTTTACTGTTCTCTTTCTTTCCAGTTAAGACTCATATACTGCCTTCTGAGTAGGTTTCTTTCATCTCTTTGAATCTAGAACATTTCCCCGGCCTCCTTTCCCCCTTAATTTTGCTATTAGTGACACTGACTTTTTTTTTTTTATTTTTTTTTTTGCACACAAAACAATAAACATTTTCTAAAAATACATACAAACAAAAAGATGCGTATCAAACATATTAGGAATGTTGCACATGGGAAGTCGGGGAATAGAAATGGGGGGTGGGAATTAAAATAAATGAGAGAGGGACTTTATATGGATCAGTGATAATAACTCAATCCTCTATTTGATAAAGAAGAAGGAGAAGGAAGAGGAAGAAAAAGAAAGTGGGATAAAGGATCAGAAAGGGAGGAAAATAGAAAAAATTGGAGTATGACTCCAGGGTAGACCTGTTTTGTTGTCACTGAGTTGGTTGGTTGGTTTGTCTGTTGTATTTTTCATGTTTCGCCATGTTGGCCAGACTGGTCTCGAACTCCTAGCCTCAAGTGATCAACCCGCCTCGGCCCCCCAGAGTGCCGGGACCACAGGCGTGAGCCACCATGTCCAGCCCCCACATTGCTTCTGGCCTCCGTGGTAGACCTCCCAGACGGGGTGGTCGGGCAGAGGCGCTCCCCACATCCCAGACGGGGCGGCCGGGCAGAGGCGCTCCTCACTTCCCAGACGGGGCGGCCAGGCAGAGACGCCCCTCACTTCTTCCCAGATGGGGCAGCCGGGCAGAGGTGCTCCTCACTTCTTCCCAGACGGGGCGGCCGGGCAGAGGTGCTCCTCATTTCTTCCCAGACGGGGCGGCCGGCGGAGGCGCTCCTCGGGGCGGAGGCGCTCCTCACTTCCCAGACAGGGCGACTGGGTAGACGCGTTGCTCATTTCTTCCCAGACGGGGCGGCCGGGCAGAGATACTCCTCACTTCTTCCCAGACGGGGCGGCCGGGCAGAGGCGCTCCTAACTTCTTCCCAGACGGGGCGGCCCGGCAGAGGCGCTCCTCACTTCTTCCCGGACGGGGCGGCTGGGCAGAGGCGCTCCTCACTTCCCAGACGGGGCGGCCGGGCAGAGGCGCTCCTCACTTCTTCCCAGACGGGGCGGCCAGGCAGAGGCGCTCCTCACTTCCCAGACGATGGGTGGCCGGGCAGAGGTGCTCCTCACTTCCCAGACGATGGGTGGCCGGGCAGAGGCGCTCCTCACCTCCCAGACGGGGCGGCGACCGGGCAGGGGCTGCAATCCCAGCACACTGGTAGGCCAAGGCAGGCGGCTGGGAGGCGGAGGCTGCCGCGAGCCAAGACCACGCCACCGCACTCCAGCCCGGGTGAGCGAGACTCCGCCTGCAGTCCCAGCACCTCGGGAGGCGTGCAGAGCACTCGGGGTCAGGAGCTGGAGAGCAGCGTGGCCAAGATGGTGAAACCGCGCCTACAGGGAAAGGAGAAAAAGCAGGCGGCGAGTGCCGGCAGTCACAGGCAGTCCACGGTGCGGGGCAGCAGCGAGCCGAGTAGATGTGAGCCTGGGCCACAGAGGGAAAAGGAAAGACGAAAGAAAGAAAAGAAAGAAAAGAAAGGAAAGGAAAGGAAAGGAAAGGAAAGGAAAGGAAAGGAAAGGAAAGGAAAGGAAAGAAAGAAAGGAGGGAGGGAGGGAGGGAGGGAGGGAGGAAGGCGTGACACTGACTTTTGATGTGAGTCCAGGTTAGTCATAGATTGTCTCACATTTGGGATTTGTCCAATTGTTTCCTTATGATTTAATTTCGGCTAATCATTTTTAGCAAAATACTACATAGTAGATGTGTGTATCTTATTGCATCATAACATGAGGAACATGTTATCAAATTATTCCACTACTGGTGACACCAAATTTGATTACTTGGTAAAGTAGTAAATATCCACTCCCCAATAATATCCTGCTCCCCAACAGTATTTCACCCAATATTTTAGAATCCATTGATGACTGTTGCTTGAATCAATGATATCGGGGATTGCAATATCATGAAATGGTGAATTTTCTAATGTATCTTTCCTTCTACATTTATTCCATAGCTTCTGTAAAAACATAAGCTTTCTCTACCTCTTCCCTCCGCCCCCGACCTCTAGGCTCAATTATTTGTTTTTGATTAATACTATTGACTCTTAGATTTTAGTCAATGTGTTATGAACCATTACCATTAATATTTATCTTAATGTTCAATTTGTCCTAGATGTGGCCAGTGACAACCCTCCTCAAGCCAGCATCTGTGACCTTTTTATATGACCCATTAGTATTCAAGCAATTCTTTGCTCTTTAGCACCATAAAGTGTTTCAAACTCACCTTGTACTTTCCCTAACTCCAGACCTGGAATCAGCCATTTCTCCCAGTACTGGTTCATCTTAGAAACTAAGATCTGGAGGCTGGGCGCAGTGGCTCACACCTGTAATCCCAGCACTTTGGGAGGCCGAGGCGGGCGGATCACAAGGTCAGGAGATCGAGACCATCCTGGCTAACAAGGTGAAACCTCGTCTCTACTAAAAATACAAAAAATTAGCCAGGCGTGGTGGCAGGCACCTGTAGTCTGTCTAGTCCCAGCTATTCGGGAGGCTGAGGCAGGAGAATGGCGTGAACCCGGGAGATGGAGCTTGCAGTGAGCCGAGACTGCGCCACTGCACTCCAGCCTGGGCGGCAGAGCGAGACTCTGTCTCAAAAAAAAAAAAAAAAAAAAAAAAAAAAAAAAAAAAACAGGAACCAGGATCTGGGCACTAGGTGTGCTCATTGCTACTGAGAGTCATTGCTTCTAGGAACTTTCAACGAAGACAGTTAGGAAATATAGTTTTAAAAATCATGAGGCTGGGCACTGTGGCTCACACCTGTAATTCCCGCACTTTGGGGGGCCAAGATAGGCGGATTGCTTAAGCTCAGGAGTTCAAGACCAGCCTGGACAACATGGCAAAACCTCATCTCTACGAAAAACACAAAAATTAGCTGGGTGTGGTGGCATGCGCCTGTAGTCCCAGCTACTTGGGAGGTTTGAGGTGGGAGGTTCACTTGAGCCCCAGAGGTCGAGGCTGCAGTGAGCCACGATCACACCACTTCATTCAAGTCTGGGTGACAGAGTGAGATCCATATTCTATTTTAATTTACTCATATTCAATTTTAATTTACCAATTCATATTTACCAATCCATATTTAACATTAGTTTATACGTACCTTCTTTTACATATTATCTCTTCTTTTACAATGAAAATCTTGGTTCCTAATAACAACTAACCCAACTATTTGAATTTTTTTTTTTTTTTTGAGACGGAGTTTTGCTCTTGTCACCCAAGCTGGAGTGCAGTGGCGTGATCTCGGCTCACTGCAACCTCTGCCTCCTGGGTTCAAGCGATTCTCCTGCCTCAGCCTCCCAAGCAGCTGGGATTACAGGCGCTCGCCGTCACGGCCGGCTAATTTTTGTCTTTTTAGTAGAGACGGGGTTTCACCATGTTGGCCAGGCTGGTCTCGAACTCCTGACCTCAGGTGATCCACCCGCCTCTGCCTTCCAAAATGCTGGGATTACAGGCGTGAGCCACTGCGCCCGGCCTTGATTTATCCTATGATATACATGAAGTAGTTTCAGAATTATAATTTCAACATTTCTACTTAGAATAAATCTAAGTTCAAAATGTCTTTGTAGTTCCTTATGCACTTAGACTACATTGCACTAAATGACAGCACCGTGTTCAAAAGTTGCCCCGTGAAATTGAGAGCGTTCTCAGGTCCTTCGGACAGATTCTTTAAGGAACAGCAATGATTCCATGGACCAGTTTTCTCCAGGGTAGAGCACTGTTAACATACTCGACTACTTCAAAAAGATGAGGACTAGCTAACTTCCTTGCATGGGAATAAAGGGTCAGTTGCAATCCCCAAGATCAAGCAAGACTGCCTCGCCTTTCCACCCGACACCTGTTTTGAAGCATGAAATCGTGAAGCATACCGTGAAGAAGGTTCTCCCGTAGTTTCCCAGAAGTTTTTAATACGTTCTCAAGAAATGCTACTAGCTGTTCCTTACTCAGCTCTTTGTCTTGCAAGATTTCGCGTAGAGTTTCTGCAGAAACTAACCTGAAGGCACTGTCCCCTGGTAGCAAAGGGCCTGGTTCGTGGTGGAGGGCGTCCACCGGGAATACCTGCTCCCGGAACACCACCACCGAGGTCCACCATTCTGCGGCCAGGTTCTTCCGCAACTCTACGCCCAAGGGTCCGAAGCCGGGGTGGCACCCACTCAGAAGAGAATCCCGGCTAAGCTGCTGCTTGCTTCCACTTAGGAAATGCCTTCTCTGACAGATCTCTAACAGCGCCTCGCTTCCCTCTCCAGACCCGGGGGCTTCTGGGTGCTCGCCGTTCCCCTCGAGCTCCGCGTGCGACTTCACGTGCCCTCCTTTGGAGCTACTCCTTTCCGTCAACAGCTCCGGCTGCCCCGCATCTACTCGACCCCCAAACCCAGACAACAGGCACCTGCAGACCTTATGGCAGGCCCTGACGGCTACACGAGAGCGCATCTCTCTCCGAAGTTAAAGAGCACACTCTCCCATCACTCAGCGGATCCCAACAAGCCGCCACTACCGTTAACAGAATCCGGGAAGGCCAGGGCGCAGGCGCAACGGAGGTGAGCGTGCTTGCGGGCGGCATGCCCCACCCCGGAAGCGCATGTCTGCGTTCCGGCCGCAGCCGTCCCCCGCCCACCATGGCGGACGCCGGCTCGGATGGTTCTCTACTAGCTTGACCTTCGCGTCGCGCCCCTCCCCTCAGATTGATCTTTTTCTTTCCTCGTAAGCACCAGTAAAGGTTATTCCCACCTATTTATAACCGTGCTGTAGCCACTTGAGTCACTTCCTTCTGCCACTGTTTTTGCAGTCTAGAAAATTAAAATACTTAAGTATTATCCAAATCACCTTCTATATACACCTCAATCAAGCACTTTTATACTAAATTTGTTATTTGGTTTCCATTTAAACAGTTTTAGTCCATTACGGCGGTAAGCCCAGGCCGCCTTAACTTCAGGCAAATGCTGCCGCCAGGTGGCCTAGGCCTAACCCGAGCCGGTCTTGACGCTTAAGCTCCCGGGAGGGGGGCGGTAGGCTTTGTAACTAGGATAGTGGTACAGTCACTTTAAATACTGCAGTGACTTCCAAAGGGCAGTCCCCAGCCAGCAGCATCTGCCTCACCTGGGAATGCACTGGAAATAAACCACAGGGCCCAGACACGTCTTAAACCCTGCTGGCGACAGAGAAAACCACATACGTGCAATTCCAGGGGCCCCTTCTATGGGTTCATCAAAACAATGAGACTTGTGACTGTTTTATTAGGAGACTCATGATTACATCGCAGGTTTCTGATTTTACAATTTCTATTTAAATAGGTCGAGACCTTAAGAACCGCCCAGAAAGTGGAAAAGTGCTATACCCAGACTGAGGAAGAGTTTGATTCCAAAGCCCATGATTTCTTATACCAGCCTCAGTTACGCAAACCTTTAAAGAGGTTCAGGAGAAAGGAACAATCTACATTTCACTGTGAGACTACCAAACTACCACCTGATTAAGAGAGTGAAACAGCTTAGCAATTGAGTTAATGTAATTTAGGAGTAATTTTTTTTTATCATTAGTAAAGTGCTGTACCAGGTTCAGGAAATAGTTCTTCTTTACAAGTGTATATAAGGGTTTAAAAAAAGGCCAGCTAGAAAGTCCAACAGTATTGCTGGAAAGCAAATACAGTAATTAGCTGCAAAGCTGGGTACTACTGCCAGGTGTTTTCCACATTCAGGAACTCACACCAGGTAAAAGGCCTATACGCAAATAAATAAAAAGAGAGAATGGGGGGAAAAATCACATTTATTAGTTAAGACGACCACAGGCTGGACACAACACACATGCTAAAAAGTGGACTGTCTTTTAAAACTTCCAAGGTAAATAGGTAAATGTTTTCCACAGCCCCACAATCATTTCAGTGTTTACAAATTAAAAGGCCCACAGTTAAGACATTAAACAGTAAAATATGTAATAAATGCTCCAACCTACCCTCTCCCCTGAAAGCTGCTTCTAAGTTTAAAACCATTAACTTGACTAACCATGCCATTGAAAACCATTCAGGTTACTACAGGCTGAATTAGTTTTCAATGTCCTAAGTCCTAGAAATATCACTCCCCATCCCAGCCTTAGCAAATTCTAATTTTACATTTGACAAGGCATTAACATCAATTAAAGCCTCAGTTTAATAATCAGAATTTAAATGAAGTCTCCTGAAGACCTCTCTTCTGGCAAAAACACACGTATCGGACTCTGGGAACCAAACATTCAGACCCACTTCTAGCTATTACTGAAATAAATGATTAGAAAGTTACATTGGTGAGCCAGTTAAACCTAAAGCTATCCCCTGCATCTTTCTAGCAATAAACCCATGTTACCTACCATGAAAACTTTTATTCACTGTGCTTTTGGTTATGTTGCCTCCTGATTAGTCATTAGTTTTAATGAGGTTTTTTCCTTGTGTTGAGTATGAGTAGACCTTACAGTTTGAGGATCTCTAGAATTCCCTGAATTACTGGAAAGACATTCATGACTCCCAGTGTGACTAGTTAAGAGCCCCAGGGAGCTTGTGAAGACTAGAATCTACAAGTAACCTGCACTAAGAACGTTGTGCAAATTCAGTTAAGGAGACTCAAGCTTAGCTCCTGGCCATCTTAAAGGGCTAATGTATGTCTTTCACAGGTTTGTTCAACATTTCAGTAATTCACAGTATAGCCAACAGCGTGAGTATAAATCTCTTGAAAAAGCCATTTATTTGGAGCTTTTTAAATTATAAACTTTGCAAAACAAAGTCACCCACGTTCTCACATTATATAGATGACTTTGTAGCTATTTTACTATTTTCTCATTTAACCATACCAGCAAATAAGGAAAAAGGCTATTAAATGACTCCCCTGATGTTGGGAGCTGACAAAGCTTTTATGCAATTTAGCCTGTAACTAGAAATTCACCTGTATTAATTCATTCTGACTCCTGCAATATGAATAGCTCATTATAAAGAAGGGCCTTCTGATTCCCCCTGCCTCCCAAATAAAAAGGAGCAGTCATTTGTTTTCATGGAAAAAACAAAAACCAGACCATCTAAGCAGTTTTACATGACATTATATATATAAAATAAAGTACAATTTCCACTTAATTCAGTCTTCAAATATTTTTTATTGGAAGGCCATGCATTGCCTTCATTTATTGTATTTCAAATCACTGTACATTTACTTTTGTGAAAACACTGCCTGCATTTTCTAGTACAAAAAAAACCTAAAAATTGTTTCAGGAATGTAGAGAAATATCCAACTTAAATAGCGAAAAAGTGCACCATAATTACTGCTGCACTGCAGTCATTTCTGCAATTCCCATGTTTCTTAAATAACTATCTTGTCAGATAACACACAATATAAAGAGCAATTATGAAAAACAGACATTTACATATACTTCTAAAGTCTTATTGAGAATATCCTGTTGGCATTGGATAACCAATCATAGGTGCAGCTGCAGTAGCAGGATATGCATATGCCTGTTGGTTCATACCATTGTGCATATTTGGAACATTACTTCCGTATTGCTGAGTGCTATCATAACCATTCTGGTAAGTCCCTGTTGGATTACCAGTCCTAAAACTGGTCTGTATACCAGCAGACACAAAATTACTTCCAAAGCTCCCATTGGTGTAATTTGCAGCACTGTAAACACCATTCTGAGTTTTTGCCCCAAAATCTCTTTTAAGCAGGCTAGAGTAACCTCTGTCATAATTTTCCCTGTCTCTAAAGGTATTAAATCCACCCCTTTTGCCCGCAGAGTATCTGTCCCGACGGTCATCCTTCATGCCTCCTCTACCCCTGGAACGACCTGTTAAGAAAATAATAATTGCAAATTGATCAATTATGTCTATGACACAAATCACTGTGGACAGAAACAGATCTATTCATGGTAGGCGTGAAACGTTTTTACAATTTTTCGGCTTAAGTTTTCACATTCAAGGTTTTACTCACCCTCCAATACCATTTAAATGGATTTGTAGACAACGATGTGACTCATAACTACCAACATTTCCTATCAGTCATCCTTACCTGAACCTCTGTCTTCGACCAACTGAAGCAACTTGGGATTAATTGCTTGATTAGCTTCACGAAGCACAGAGATAAGGTCGCTCACTTGCTTTATGTTATTAGGTGTAAAGAAAGTGTATGCTGTGCCTGTTTTGGTACTGCGAGCAGTTCTTCCAATTCGATGAATATAATCCTCTGAGGAGTTAGGGTAGTCATAATTGATGACAAATTTCACATCTTCCACATCTGTAAGGTGTTGCAGTGTGGCAAAATAGCAATGTACGGAGTTTTGCACACCACAACAGCCAGACCAAAAATAAAAAGTTAGACAATTGTATTCCCAAGAAGGTACGGGCTGCAAAAAATACAGTTAAAATGGTTATCCATTTCCTGTAGGAATACCATTGAGATTGAAAAAAGAAAAAAAAAGCACATGTCATCTGTATAATTCATCACCCACCCGGTGACAGACCCTGTCAAAAGGAATGTGTATTCCCTAGCACATTCCCAAATCAGCAAGTTCCCCTTACAGATCATCAAGTGACATCTGAATGCTTCTGCGCAGTAGGGCCACTTAAAGTTTCACAGCAACCTCTTCATGTGCTCATTGAGGACCTTGAAACAAAAAAATGTACAAGGTCCTTTGCATTACACATTCATCAGAAGTTCAAAATTCTGGCCACACTGCTTGTCTTGCCAAGACCTTACAACCGCAGCTGCAAGAAAACATACCTGTCCCCCAAAAGTTGTTTTTATGCACTGTGTCTCGTCTAGGCAAGCGCTTCCAAGAAGCCAGGATTCACTTGAGAATGTGTCTCTCTCTGGCAGGTCTCGACATGACGACTACTGTGTAGGTGAGGGAGGAACTTTCAAAGCACTTTCTTTTCCCACTTACTATGTGTGAGAAGTTGCTCCTGCCCTACATCTCATGTGCCAGTACTCACCAATTTGTAAAAGGCTTAGTACCTTTTAAAGCTGCTCTCTCCATTTCAAACTTGAACAAAAATTTCATTGAACATTGAAGTTTGGAAATATTTCTTCGACATTTCAGCAAACTCACTGAAACTCAAAGACCCACAGATCACAGTGAACGGTTTGAAACAAGGCTGTACCATGGCAGTCATGCAAAGCATGGGACAGAAGAAATACCACGGCAGTGAACTGTGAGGATAACTTCCATTTTTTCCCTCGGAGAGAACAGTTTACGGGGCAGGTGATATGTTCTGCCTTTTGAAGATTACTGGCACACGTTCAGCTTTTTCACCTCTCTAATCGACTGGAAGCAGCCAGCCGATCACTAGTCCTCCATCCCCCTCGAGTCCTCCGATTGTCATGCCTAGGCCTTGCCACAAAGACAGCACCTTTATGTGAAAAAAACTTAGAAAAAATGCAGGTTAAAGAAAGCAATAAACTTTCTTTAAAAAAGTTAAATGGAGATCTTCTGGGAAACCAAGCCATGAATGCGAGTTTGTACTAACCTAGCCCTCTGGAGGCCACATCTGTAGCAATCAGAATAGGAGCTTTTCCATGTTTGAATTCTACAAAGGAAGGCATATACATGATCAATTATCTGAGCAGAATTCTAGCTAGGTTAAGAAAGGGGGAAAAAATACGTCATTTGAAATATTTACCATTTAGAACCCAGTCACGCTCTTGTTGACTCTTGTCACCATGGATACCCATGGCAGGCCACCTAAGTTAAAAGACAAGTTGTATTATTAAACTCACATTGAAAGCCTCAGACTCCAGTGCTTGACCACTTTTGGTCACAGATCTCCTTAATTTCGCCAGAAATGAGAGTTAAATTCACTATCAGATATGAAAAAATCCACTGCTCGTGATCCAAGTTTGCCCTTTCCTAAGCTCAGTTCTAATAAATCTGCTTCAATGGAGGAGCTCACACATACCCATCTCTCCTCATTTTTCTGGTAAGCTCATCACATCTTCTTTTGGTTTCCACAAAAACAATGGTTTTATTCTCCTTCTCACTCATGATCTCTTCCATTAGACGAATAAGTCTAGTAATAGGAGAGAGAAAGAAAAATCCTGAGTTTTAAAAGACCATTGCTAGGGCCACACATTTATGGTCAGCAAAACATTAAGTTCAATTTACATGGCTGGAAGTCAAAGACGAAACACCTGCTAATCCACTTATTGAGCACTTTGACCCTTGGTCCTTAAGTCAACCAGGGGACACATGAATTCCTTCTATAGGAAAGCTACAAATGGTGACAGCCATTGTTTGAAGGATTCAAGAAATTTTCAGGACTAATAGGCTAACTAAACGAAATCACACCAACTGAAATAACCTAAAACAACTCACCAAACAATGATCCCTCAATTTTACAGCAAAGTTGTTAGGAAGCGAATATAACAGAGTTAATAAAACTTACTTTTCATCCTTTTCTACGTCATGACACACATCCACAATCTGAAGAATGTTGTGGTTTGCACTCAGTTCAAGTGCACCAATGTTTATATGAATATAGTCTTTCAGGAAATCTTCAGCAAGCTGTCTTACTTCTTTCGGCCAAGTCGCACTCCACATTAGAGTTTGCCTATCAGGCTAATGGATTTTGGGGGGAAAAATTAGTACCAGACTCTAAGAGTGAAAACAGAATTCAGTTTGATCACATATTTCGAAGGACACTTACTCTTATTTGATCCACAATCTTCCTTATTTGGGGTTCAAAGCCCATATCAAGCATCCTATCTGCTTCATCAAGGACAAGGTAGGTTGTTCTTCTCAGATTGGTTTTCCCACACTCTAAAAAGTCAATCAGTCTTCCAGGTGTTGCAATACAGATTTCCACACCTTTAATTAAACACATAAGCGTAACTACAATACCTAGGATATTCAGCACCAATGACAAATAAAACCCTTTTCATTACATACCTCTCTCCAAATCACGTATTTGTGGTCCCTTGGGAGCACCACCATAGATACAAGTAGACTTCAAGCGACATGCTCTACAATATTCAGCAGCTACTTGCTGCACCTGTTGGGCCAGTTCCCGAGTTGGTGCCAGCACCAAACACTAAGGAAAGAGAAACAGCTTTCAGCACAAACCTGGATACTAGTTTTAAACTGCTAACTTATTAGTTATGCTAGCAGATCCTTTCTTCATGTGTTGTCCAATACCCAAAGCAGCTCCAGCTGAATGGGGTGAGCTAACCTCTATATCAAACCACCACAAATGATTACATCGTTAGCTATGTGGTCTAACATCTGTACATTATGCTTCTAATAAAAAGTTAAAAATATATACTTACAATAGGCCCATCACCTCTCTCTAGGAATGGCTGATGATTGATGTGGACAATGGCAGGAAGCAAATACTATTTGGGGTGAAGGTGGGGACAAACAGAAATCACATTAAAATACTCGTTTTTAAATTACCATTACATTTTCCTGCATATATCAGATCAACTCAAGAGTTCTCCCAAACTTACAGACAATGTTTTCCCAGATCCAGTCTGTGCCACTCCAACCATATCCAATCCACTTAGAGCAACTGGCCATCCCTGAGCTTGAATAGCAGTGGGTTCAGTGAAATTCTGTCTTGCAATAACATCCATGACATTTGCTATAATTAGTGACATATTTAGTAAAAATTAGTGATGCCATGAAAAAGAGGGGGTAGGTGGAAACAAAAACACAGGGGTAGGTAGAACTGAAAAGTAGCACTTACCAGGGAAATTGGCTTCATAAAAATTTAGAACTGGCTTCGGGCAGTTGTGACCTCTAACTGTAATTTCCTTGCTTCTTCTATATGTTTCCACCTCTTGCTGCAAAACAAATTATAAGTCTTAAAATTCATGACAACCACCCCTAGCTAAATACTGATAAACCCCTAACTTCATAATTTAGTAACTAGTTTAAAGTAGCCTTCATTTTAATCTGGACCCACCTATGAACACCCTATTATGACAAAAAAAATTTATTGTTATACTCAACCTAATTTAAGTAAAATCCCAAAGCCACCTATTTCCAAAAGTGAGTCACACCTTTCCCAATTATTAAGTCAGAAAATATAACTCTACCAAAATTGAGTTATTTGCAAAACACCTGTCGGAATTTCATTTACTAAAATCCATGATCGAGTTACAGCCTGATAAAACCACATGAATTTACTCACTGCTGTGCGCCTAGCCAAATCAGGGTGCTCTTGATAAAAATTCTTCTCAAATTTGGGCAGCTCATCAAGATTCCACTTCTTTTTAACTAATTTCTCCCCAGGGTTTCCAAACTTCTTTCCAGATAAGGGCCCTGCCCTACTTCCTCCAAATCGGGGTGCACCAAACCTGGAATGAAGAAAAAACGTTATTCACATTTTCAAATGGCTATGCCTAGGTTTCTGTATAGATCTGTTTGCCATCCATTGGCACAAGCTAAAGACCACTGAAAACAGACTTCGAGAGGTAAACCTAGCACTGTCCTTAGTGAAAATCTCTCTCTCTCAACAGCTACAGTTAACATTTCCCGTAGTCCCAAGTACACACTACTTA
This sequence comes from Nomascus leucogenys, assembly GCF_006542625.1. NCBI lineage: Eukaryota > Metazoa > Chordata > Mammalia > Primates > Hylobatidae > Nomascus > Nomascus leucogenys. The sequence goes on from NC_044399.1 coordinate 59,707,131, forward strand.
GGTCATGTAAACAGCCTGGGATTTATCATGTCGGAAGCCGGGGATTTATCATGTCGGAAACTTGTCACCCAGATGCCAGAATTTGGGATTAGACACCACTTCTTGTGGTTACTATAATCTTCCCCACCAGTCTAGCAATTCACTATCAGGGATAACAAGGCTACATGAACCGAAGAGCATCACAACGATGTTACTCATATGGCCGTTTTCAAGCCAAACAGCTTTAGTGGTAAGAACCTAGCCAGTACAGACATCGATAACACAACAAGGATTTTCTCAGAAACACTTCTGCTAGCAAACCGAGCTGGCGGGACGCCGCGGTAGAGCTCCGGATCAACGAATCAAAATTATATAACGCAAGAAAAAAGAAAAGGAGGAGCCGGCGACTACCGGGGGAGGAGTCCCGGCCCGGGCGGAGCCGGCCGGGCGGCGTTCCCGCTGGGGCGGCGCTTCCCCCTTTGTCTCGCATTTCTCTCTGCGCCACATTTTCTCGACGCTGCCATTTTGAGCTCCTCCGCCGGGCGGGGTAACAAAGGCGCCGCCGCCATGTCCGAGGCCGGCATTTTGTACCCGCGACTCAGCCACATGGCTGATGCCGGCCGCCCTCCTACCTCCACAGCACTAGTGGCTTTGAAGTGGTCCCCTCGCTCCCACAGAATGCCCGGCCACCCCAAAAACACCTCCCGAAAGGCCGCACCCAACAGATGCTCCTTAGTCTGCCTCGAAGCGTCGCGCTTTCATCCGCACAATACGCTCCCTCTGAATTCCCTCAACAGCTACCAAATGGCAGCCGCCCCGACGGCTCCCCGACCCTCACACAAAAAGCAAGCTTGAAAACACTACACCGTCAAATCTCTTCAAATCACTGTTACCTGAATATCAAAATGGCGCAAGCATTCGGGAAAGGAGATCCCAAGATAGCTCAGAAAGGCCGAGTCCAAGCCGCAAAACCCCCGCCCGCCGCCACCCTGACCCGCCCTCCCATCCCCCCACCGGCCAGGCCTGACAGCTTGGCTCCCAAACTCACCCTCGATCCCGGCCGCGGTCTCGGTCACTCGAATAACCCGACATGGCGTCAATGGTTGCGGTTGTAGGGGAACGAAGTATACAGAAAAGCGTGCGACGAATCGCTGGAAATGGCCTCGACGACGGCGAAGCCTTGCGGGGGCGGCAGCGGAGGAGGGAAGGAGATGACAACAGCCAAAGCTGCACAACTAAAGACCGGGAGAAATGAATGAGGTGCCGGCCGCTTTCCGGCAGCCGCTTTTATAGTCTGGACCGCCTCCTACGCCGCAAGGAACGCTGGGAGCCGCTCCATGACCTAATCTCCCCGCCCCTCGCGCATAGGCCGCAACGCCCGCCGGCGTTCCGGGATCGCTGCGCTTTCACCCCACCCCGCGCCGCTCTCAGGTCAGGGCCCACCCACCATTGGAATGCCTCATTCTGCACTCTCTTGACCTCACCTTCTTCTCGTCTTTCCACACCTCGAGCAAGCCACCCCGCCCTTTCCCAAGCCCAGCCAGACGATAAAAGAGCCAGCCCAAGCCCACCCACCCTCGCCACTCGGAGATGTTTACGTCTCCAAAGAGCCCTCACGCCTGTAACCGAAAGGGGGAAGGCGGGGCCTGGCGTTGTCACGTGACCGTATCACTGCGAACCACCGGGAGAGCGGGCCGCACTACTTCCACGTTGACGTCGGCGGAGGGATACACAACGAAATAGCTCACCGGAAGTGCGCTGCCCGCGCCCCGGGACCCGCCCGGGCTGCCGGCTGATTTGGACAGTCCGACCCACAGGTCTGACAATTATGTGACGGGTTTTGGCCGGCGGAGAATGGTCTCTAAACTTCCCAAACCGCCCCCGTGGCACGTGTTGTGAAAGGAAGTGCTCCTCTGATGACCAATCAGCGGCGAGAAACTCTTTTAACGTCCCTCCCTCTTTCACGCCTCCTTCCCCGCGCTTTGGTTCGTGCGCCCGCCCCCCAGCGTCGGGTCTGCGTGGATCGGCCCTTCCAGGACACCGTCGCCTGCCAGGCCGCGTCGGAGTGCAGTGGCGACCTGCCTCGGAGACATGGCCGGCTCAGAGGCTGGTGAGTGTCTCCCTGGGGTCCCAGTATGTGTGGACTGAAACCGTTCACCTCCAGGGAGGCCTCGGGATAGCCCAGACTGGGTCTGGGCTGTCGGCGGTTCTCGTGACCTTCAGACGCCGCGTCTCGGTGGCGGGTTCTCTGGATAGGGTCTCTCAGCTTCACCCCCTCTTCCCTTCGAGGCCGTGGAACAGCAGTATGCTGTGGGAGAGAGAGAGGCACTGGGGCGAGGCCGGTAGGACACTCGGGTCCTGGCTGCAAAAGGAGCGGTCAGAAGGATGGTCCCCGGACTTGTCTTTTTGTGGGGCGTCTAGCCGCTGTCTGTGTGCCCTCCGCCCTTGCACTATGGGCCCTGAGGTCGTACCTGCTTTTGTATTGGTCTTTAAAGGAACAGCATTCTTACGATTTATTCATGCCCCTGCCACAGTAGAATAGTGGTGCTTTTTTCTCTTCAGTGCCCTCTAGAGTCATGGGCTTTGTCTAGCACCGCTTTTGAAGAGCTAATTAATTTGGTTGTCTAGGACGCTTTCATCCTTTTCACAAGGACTGCGTACAAACCAGTTGTCATGGTTTGGCCAGCTGTGAGAAATGGGCGTGGGGAGGGGGATTATGTGCGTGGAAAACACACTCTCATTCGTTTCCAGAACGTTATGTGTCCAGAACATAGTGGAGATGTTTGTTTCTAATACCGATTGAAAGTGCTTTCCTATCAATCGCCAGGCATTTCAAGGAACAAGTATTTTAAGCTTTCTAAGTTACTTTTGGTAGAGAAACCGTTAAACTTTGCAAATCCCAGCAATATCTAGGGGAGAGGAGAATGTGGAACGCAGGAAACGTCAACAGTATTGCTAATTCTGAGCTTCATGTACTTCCCATATTTTCTTTCATATAGATCGACATAATAAAAAAGAAAAACTAACAAATGCATTAGCGTTGATGTTGTCATTATACCAGTTCTTAATAGCCTAAGTTTAATCACCACTTTTTCCGGCACTAGAGAAATCCTGACTTGCTCAAGATAATTGGGTAAACAAACACAAGACCAATACTATTGGGAGTTCGAAGCAACATCCATTAATGAGTTTCTAATAACCTCGGATTATCATTAAACTGTTGTTTATGACATAACATTCCTGTTTACTTGTAAATATGTTTTAACTAAAAACACCCATGTGAGGCTTATATAAGTAACTTAAGATTTTAGGCTGCAACAGTAACAATTGAATTTGCAGTATAGTTTTAACTGTATAGAAATTACAGCACTCTGGAAATCATCCCAAGAAATTAAGTACATCTTTTTAAAAATCATGCCTAAAGGGTCTTTGAAATTGTATAACAATCAAATTCCTTATCTTCTACAAAGTTCAATGTCTGTTTTTGTTGGGGAGGAGGTTGTTGGATTTTTTAAATGTGTGTGTGATTTTTTTCTGGTGGTATTTTAAGACTGATCTTTCCCCCTTTATCCCAACAGAGTGGGTAACCATTGCCAATAACCTTCTTTTTAAGTGTCATATACATCTGAGAATACATGAACTTCAAGACTGTGATGCTAATGTTTTTATTGCTCTTTATCAGTCTATTTTGGGAGAAAAGGTACCAGGTAAGAATACTAAAAGCAGGAGTAATTTTGCCTATATCTTAGGCCAAAAGTTTTTAGTCCTTTAGTTAGATTCTTTGGCATTTATAAAATTTCATTTTCTCTTTGCCTATATCTTTTTTTAATATTGCATACTGAATTCTATATAATATACAATATTAAAATAAATATTGTGTATTAAATTGTATTTAGTATTGCGTATTGTGTAATTATAATATTGTATTCCTTAAGGAATACCCTGTGGAAGCCACTCATAATAATGGCCTTGAGCAGATCAGTTTGAGGGCTCCTGATGATCACGGCTTAACCTAATCATGGCTATTGCCTTGTGAAAGTTGCATCCTTTCTGTAAATATACCTTCAAAGGTTGTAAAATTGAGTGGAGCTTGGGAATTTATTGGATCCTGTTACTTAACCAGTGCTAGGGATAAGAATTGATATTTGTAGTTGATGAACCTAATTTACCAAGACAGTTAGTAAGCGCGTATGTCCTTTCATCTTGCTCACCATCTCACTATGTTTAAGACCAGGGTGGTACCAACTCAGCTTAAGTGATCATCCCGTCTACCTCCCAAAGTGATAGGATTACAAGCATGAGCCACCATGCCCAGCCTGTGCTGACCTTTTAAATCTTTATACCAATAATTCTAGTTGGCTATTCTAAAGGACATATAAGGGCCGGGTGGGGTGGCTCACGCCTATAATTCCATTGCTTTGGGAGGCTGATCACTTGAGGCCAGGAGTTCAAGACCAGCCTGGCCAACATGGCAAAACGCCATCTCTGCTAAAAATACAAAAATTACCCAGGCATAGTGGTGCACGCCTATAATCCGAGCTACTACTTAGGAGGCTGAGGCAAGAGAATTGCTTGAGCTGGGGAAGCAGAGGTTGTAGTGAGCCAAGATCATGCCACTGCATTCCAGTCGGGGCAATAGAGCGAGACCCTGTCTCAATAAATAATAAACAAACATATATGTATATATATATATATATATATATATATATATATATATGAACCCTCCTTGAATGCCTGCTGTGTTTTTTTTTGTTTTTTTTTTTCCGTAGAAAGTAGCCCATAGTTATAGGTTAAAGTATCATGTCTTGGCTCCTTTATTAGACTATTAGCTGTCTTTGAATTTAGGGACCACTTTATCTTCCTTAACATGGTGCTTCTTGTAGAGCATGTTCATATATATGGTGTAATATTCAACCGTATTCAACCAGTCCAATATTGATAAATCGGTTCAATCAATAAATACTCAACCAATAAAGATTCTGCTGTGTAGAGTTAAGGGTTTATTAACTTTATCTGTACTTTACAGCATGTTCTGTTTGGGCAGAGCCTTTACAGCAGTTGAGCATATTCAGTATCCTATTGAGAGACAATGAGATGAAAACTTGACCTCTCGTGGATGCAAAATTATGTGATTTTTTTCCCCCCGCAGACCTAATAGCTATTCCTAGGAGTCAAGAGGATGATGCACACAATGTACAAGCTGTAATTGATTCGCTGGCCTTGGATTACTTGCAGGTCAGCTTGTCTCACATAACAGGTTGGTATATATATAACGATCAATAATTATGCATTTTAGTAAAAATAATTTTACAACCATAGACATTGTTTACTTAACCAGATGAGTGAGCTTCTGGAGTAGACCAAATTGTAAGATTGAGCTAAGACAATCAACTGATAGAGGTCAGGTCCATACATGAGAACTTTTCCAGGAGAGCTGAACATTGATTTTGCAATTAATCTGGGTCTGAAATGTAAATATCCTAGCTGGTAATTTGAGGTGTGTTTTTTGTTTTTATATTATGTTGTTTTATTTATTTTTATTTTTTGATTCAGTGTCTCTGTTGCCCAGGCTGGAGTGCGGTGGCACAATCACAGCTCACTGTAGCCTTAACCTCCTAAGCTCAGGTGATCCTCTCACCTCAGCCTCCCTGGTAGCTGGGACTACAGGCATGCACCACCATGCCTGGCTAATTTTTTCTATTTTTTGTAAAGACAGAGTTTCGCCAGTTGCCCAGGCTAGTCTGGAACTCTTGGGCTCAGGCGATCCACCTGGCTCTGCTCCCAAAATTGCTGGGATTACAGGCCTGAATCACTGTGCCTGGCTATTGGGGAACCTGCCCCAATAGTCACGTAGTTTCTTTTCTATTTTCTCTAAGCGTCGGCTGGTTTGAGAAATAAAGGGACAGAGTACAAAAGAGAGAAATTTTAAAGCTGGGCGTCTAGGGGAGACATCACATGTCGGTAGGTTCCGTGATGCCCCGCAAGCTGCAAAAACCAGCAAGTTTTTATTAGGGATTTTCAAAAGGGGAGGGAGTATACGAATAGGGTGTGGGTCACAGACATCAAGTACTTCACAAGGTAATAGAATATCACAAGGCAAATGGAGGTAGGGCGAGATCACAAGACCACAGGACCAGGGCGAAATTAAAATTGCTAATGAAGTTTTGGGCACCATTGTCATTGATAACATCTTACCAGGAGACAGGGTTTTGAGAGCAACCTGTCTGACCAAAATTTATTAGGCGGGAATTTCTTCTTCCTAATAAGCCTGGGAGCGCTATGGGAGACTGGGGTCTATTTCACCCCTACAGTCTACAGACCATAAAAGACGGCCACGCCTGGGGGGCCATCTATAGACCTACCCCTGGGCGCATATTCTCTTTCCCAGGGATGTTCCTTGCTGAGAAAAAGAATTCAGCGATATTTCTCCCATTTGCTTTTGAAAGAGAAATATGGCCGTGTTCCACCCGGCTCACCAGTGGTCAGAGTTTAAGGTTATCTCATCTTATTCCCTGAACAATTGCTGTTATCCTGTTCTTTTCTTCAAGGTGCACAGATTTCATATTGTTCAAACACACATGCTCTACAATTTGTGCAGTTAACGCAATTATCACAAGGTCCTGAGGTGACATACATCCTCCTCGGCTTATGAGATGACAGGATTAAGAGATTAAAGACAGGTCTAGGAAATCACACAAGGGTATTGATTGGGGAAGTGATAAGTGTCCATGAAATCTTTACAATTTATGTTTAGAGTTTGCAGGAAAGACAGGCATAAGAGATTATAAAAGTATTAATTTGGGGAACTAATAAATGTCCATGAAATCTCCACAATCCACGTTCTTCTGCCATGGCTTCAGCCGGTCCCTCCGTTTGGGGTCCCTGACTTCCCACAACACCTGGCCGTATTGTTTTATTTTAAAGCATACTAATGCTACTTGTTTGTGATAGCTAAAAATTAGAAGCACCTGAATGTCCATTAGTAGGGGTTGGTTAAATAAATCATGATAGCTGCATACAGTGGACTGCTCTGTGGCTGTAAAAGATGATTGAATATGCTCTTTTTGCACAATGTTCCGTGTTAGGGGAACACTCTTTAGCATATGTGATGCGAGAAAAATGTACAATTATAATGGTAATGTGCAGAGTAGTATGCTAGTGTTTGTAAAAACAAAGGTGTGCAGAAGATATTTGCAGTTGTTTGCAATCAGAAGAACTCTAGAAGCATATACAAGAAACTCTTAATACTGATTGCCTCCAAGAAAGGGAACCTCAGGGTTGCAGGACAAAGGGACAAGAACTTTCACTGTATACTTTTTGCACTTTCTGAATTTTGAGCCATATTATCTATTCAGAAATTTTTTACTGTAATTAAATCTCCAAAATAAAGTATACTATGCTGTATTCTAAAACCAAGCATACCAAATATATTTATAAATCACTATATTATGTGTATTTCTTTTATGTTTAGAAATGAAAGATTATTCCAGTAAGTTATTTCAAGCTTATGAATAGAGGGAATATTGACGATGTGAAACTATAATCACAAAAAGAGGATTTATACTGTTGATTTATTCTTTGATAGTTGTAAAAGGAGATAAATGTTAATCAAGATAAGTCCTGATTTACATCTCTTAATTTGAGACTGACAAGAACAAATTTTTGCGAAGAGAATAAAATGCTCTTCTGTCTTAAGTTTTTTAATGCAGTTCTAGGTGAGTCAATGGGTAAATCAGTTTGGAGATAATTTGAGGGATACTCCCATAGTTTCCCTCTTTTTTTTTTTGCAATTTGTAATTGCTTTATCACCCAAGTAGGACAAGTTCTGGTATTTGTGCTTGTTAAACATACTATAGCAGGGTTATAAACATGTATGTTTGTAAAACTCTTTAATGCAGAGCTGTTTTTGACAGACTACACCCACCCCATGAAAAATTGTACAGCAGTTTCTCCTGCAGCATGAAGCACTGCATTCTGGCTGGCAGTCTTAGTTGCTAGGTTGTCAGTATACTCCCCATCCTAGAAACTGAAAAGTTTTGAGGATGCTCTTGGGATATACTTAGGTATTTTTAAGCCAGAAAAACATGTCCAAAACCAAGATTTCTGGTTCATTGTTTTAAACGAAAAAACTGTCGAACGTTGTCGTTACTAGTAGTAGTATAAAACGTCAAATTTCTGGTTTAGGTTTGTTTTGCATCATGGCTGAGGTTACGAATGGCTGGATTCTCCCAAATGTCAAATTTCTACACTGCTTTTCCCATATTGGTGTGAACTCATGAGAATGCCAGGCATGATCTCCCAAAGGACAATCAGTATCACAAGAGTTAAGTACTACCTATACCTGAGGTTGATTTGGAGTCCATTTCAGGTGACATTATATATGTCAAGTTTCCATGCTTTTTGCCAACCCATTTCTATTCAACATTTCAACCTAAACACTTATATTAAAAATCTCTTATGGAGCAGGTACTGTGCTAGTGACTGTGCTATAATCTATGAGTGTATGTTATGAGTATGAAGTGGATATGGTAGGAGATGTAGCTGGAGACACTGAAGATGGGGTGAGATTTAAAAAGGTTTTATATGCAGGGCTTATATTTCAGAAAGGGAGCCAGGGAAAGGATTTTAATCAGAAAAATGGTATGATCTACACAAAATGAGGAGTTAACAAATATGGGGGGTTATGGTGGAGAACTCAGGAATTCCCAATGAAAATATCCCAACAAGTTTATTGTTTTTTTTTGTTGTTGTTTTGATGTTACTCTGCTGCTATAATCTTCTGAACAAACCACCGTTTAGAATAGGATACCACAATCTGAAAGTGTTCTCTCCTGCCACTTTTTCCCACCAATCTGGTGAAGTTCTGTTTAGCTGCAATATATTTTGGTATAAATCTTACTAGAGATGTTTTCTTAAGTCCAATTATTTTGCTTCTCCAGAAAAGGAAGGAATATGCCAGTGAATTGTTAGACACCATATTTAAAGCTTCCCCCTTTTTTTCTCCAAATATAATCAGGCAGCAGGAAATTGGTGTTTTTAATATTTATAGTTGTTTCACCTGTGTTCTTTTTTTTTTATTTAATCTCCAAGGAGCTGTAAGTTGGTATATGTTGCCTGTATTCTTAAATGGCATTTTCACAATGTTATATCCAAGTTTCAAGATTATGAAGCTTTCAGATTTCATGGTTAAATTTTTTAATAGCTCTATATTCTGTCTCCAGGAGAAAATATAGTGAAAGGAGATAAAGAATCTATTAAGAATCTCCTGGAAATATTTGATGGTTTGTTGGAGTATCTTACAGAACGCATCAGTGAAACATCTCATGAGAAAAGTAAGTTTAAGAATGGATATTTGGTTTGGTTTACCTTTTATGATATGCCCCTTTTGCCTTTTATCTTTTTGTGTATTTTTCTTCATAGGAAGCAGATTCATAGTTGTAAATTTCAAATTCTTATTGTTCCAGCTGGTTGGAAACTGTCTTAGATTGTCATCATGTTCTTTATCAACTTGGATGTTGCTTATAAATTACTTTAAAACTAATTTATGCTAGAAAGGTAAATTTCTGGCTAAATTATTTATTGTCCTATGATTGCATAAAATTTCTTACTCCAAAATTTTGTGTTTCAGAACTGCTATTTATGGTAAATATTTGGATGTTACTGAGGCATCAGCAGGAAGAATTGGTGCATTTGTGTCTTTAGCCTGCACTTAACATTTGTGACAGCCTAAATATTTCAGATATTTGTCATTGCAAAAAGTAAAAGAACTGTCTTAATAATTTGAGATTAAATAATGCTGTTGGTCATGAATGGAATAATATATTACCTGTTCTTATGTTGAAAAGTTATCAAAAATAAATTTTCAGCAGCAACTACAATTTACATAAATTTGAATACAAATTAAGACAAAAAATTGGGGTAGGCTCATCCTCCTTCATTCTCACTTTGTTTACAGTGAGACCCGTGATTATAACATTTGAAATTAATCTTAAAGTCGTTAGTTAGAGATAGTTTCCTACCTTTAATCATTGTTACTAAACTGTTTAAAAGCTGGGAGGGAAAATTGAAAAGTCTGCCACACTGGACATTTCTTTGTTTCAAAAATTGAGTGTTTTATACGCGTCTGGGTACTCTGGGAGGATTCCAAGCTGCTTGTCATGTTGATGCTCTCACACCTGTACTTGAGTCAGGGAGACAGCCATAAATACATACAATAAAAGCATAAAGGGGAAATTAGAACTAGGGGAGAGTATTGACAGGTGGAACTCATCTAATTCAAGGCTACCAGTAGGTATTTGTATACTGTGTACCTTTTTAGTCTTTTTAGTAACAGGGTTAAGAGGTAGAAAACAACCTCTAAGTAAAGAGATTGAGATTAATTTGAAATGTAAAGAGAGCAGCAGTTTTTTACAGTTTAGTGCTTGCTGGCAGGAAGGGGAGGGATGGTAGTGCCTGGCTAATGATACGGCAGTGGGGATGAAGAGAGGAGGGGGCAACTGAGAGATACTTTTATGTGAGTCTGGTGGTGGTGAAAGACTGAAGGATATTTGCAGGGGAGATCGGCAGTATGTGGTGAGCTACTGGGGAAGTTGCTCAGATAGGCTTCCCTATATGACAGTACCTTAGCTGGACAGCATTTTCTTACAGTCTGCTTCTCATCTTTGCAGGTCTAATATATACTTATCTGGCAGTATTACCTAGAGCTGATCAGATTCTTCAAAATGCCAGTTAACAGTAATGGGAAACAAATCTTTATTATCACTAATCATATCAGCTGTGCAGGGCAGCTTCTACCTGGGACCTGAGCTAGCATTATCATTTACCACTGAAGAAGGAGGGGTTCGAAGGAAGACTATGGGTTCAGTGCTGGGTTCTGCCTCTCACTATATGACGGCAGCTCTTTTAAGCCTGTTTTCTCATCTGAAATTCTTTCATGGTTGTTGTGAAAGTTAAGTAAGTAAATATGTGTAAACAGTTGAGCACCCAGCCTAGCTCAGAGTAAATGCATAATAAATGTTAATTGATGTTATTGAAATGTTGCTTGGTGAATATGGAAATAGAAAAAAATGAAGATGGGTGTTTGAATAGTGAATCTCTAGACATGGGCATGAGAATATCCAAAGGGGTAAATCTGAATCATGGGAGGTTTCACCTGCATATATTTTGAAATCATTTCCCTAGTGAGTTATAGCTACTGGTGAAAGTATGTATTCTTCAAGTATGGTGGGGTGGAAAAAAGACTGATGGTCTTAAGAAAAATTTCACCCAAGCCCTGATGCAGCCTGACTCAGCCTAAGGCATGATTATCTTGGAGCTTGCATTACGTTGACACAATCATGTTTTCTGTCATCTTGATATACCTCAGACATCCTTTACAGATGGAGAGGTATGAAAATATTAAATGGACCTGCCACTAACTTAAAAAATAAAACATTGCTCATACAACTGTAGACCCTGTTTTTAAAGCAACATTCTTGTTTCTTTGTTACTCGAATAATACATGCTCATTACAGGTGAAGATTTGATTCTTTCTGATTTCACTTTCACAAGAACCCTGTTTACCATGGCAAGTTAGGGGTGCCTCACTGTCCTTACCTCTCCCTGCCTCTTATAAAGAAAAAGTAGTATTCACTTAGGGGTTTTTTGGTATTGTTTTTATCTGTTCTGAACAGGTGAAACTGAACAGTATTTTAAAGAATCCGATCGAGGAGAACGTTTGGAAGAGCCAGAAAGTACTAAAGAATCTAAATCATCATGGAAAAGAGTTTCTTTTGGGAGGTAGCACTGAGTGTCTCTGAATTTAATGAAAATAAGTTACGCTTTTTGGACTAAGAATTAAAATCACACATAATATACCAAGATGGCACCAAAAAAAGCTAATGTGAAACTTCTACTAACTTCTCATATTTTAAACTTTCCTGAGGGAGTTTTAAGAACCTTGAGTTACATATAATACCTAAGTCTTAGTATCAACTACCTGCTCATTTTTATATTTTTCTTTTTTGAGATGGAGTCTCATTCTGTCGCCCAGGCTGGAGTGCAGTGGCATGATCTTGGCTCACTGCAAACTGCTTCCCGGGTTCAAGCAATTCTCCTGCCTCAGCCTCCTGAGTAGCTGGGATTACAGGCACGCACCACCATGCCCGGCTAATTTTTATATTTTTAGTAGAGATGGGGTTCCACCATGTTGGTCAGGCTGGTCTCGAACTCCTGACCTCAGGTGATACACCTGCCTTGGCCTCCCAAAGTGCTGGGACTACAGGCACGAGCCACCGTGCCTGGTCCCTGTTTTTCTCTTAATCGTTAAGGTAGGTCATCATCTTTGCAAAAAACTTGCAAAATAGAAAAAGGAAAAAAATCTATTCCTAACTAAATAACTGCTGTTAACATTTTGTTAAATTTTTTAGTCCTTTTTACTATGCTTTTTCTTTTTTGGATTTAGTCATATGTCTGTATAATTTTGTTGCCTACCGCTCACCCCTGCTTTTTTAATAAAGAGACAGGGTCTTGCTCTGACACCCATGGTGGAGTACAGTGGCGTGATCAGAGTTCACTGTAGCCTTGAACTCCTGGGCTTAAGCCCAAGTAGCTGGGACCACAGGTGTGTGTCACCACACCTGGCTAATTTTTCTCTTTTTTTTTTTTTTTTTTAACAGAGATGGCATCTTGCTATGTTGGCCAGGCTGGTCTTGAATTCCTGGCCTCAAGCGATCCTACTGCTGCAACCTCCCAGATTGCTGGGATTATAGGCATGACCCACCTCACCAGGCTCGTTTCCTGCATTTTTAAACTTAACATTAAGTGTTCTCAAGTTGTTAAATTTTTTTTTTTTGAGACAGAGTCTTGCTGTGTCACGCAGGCTGGAGTGTGCAGTGGTACAATCTCAGCTTACTGCAACCTCTGCCTCCCGGTTTCAAGTGATTCTTGTGCCTCAGCCTCCTGAGTTCAAGGTGGGACTACAGGTGCACGCCGCCACGGCTGGCTAATTCTTGTATCTTTAGTAAAGATGAGGTTTCACCGTGTTGGCAAGGCTGGTCTTGAACTCCTGACCTCAAGTGATCCGCCTGCCTCAGCCTCCGAAAGTGGTGGGATTACAGGCGTGAGCCACTGCGCCCGGCCTCAAGTTGTTAAATTCTTTGTAATAATTTGTAATCACTGTATAACATCATTCATGTGGATGCTTCATAAATTACTAAGCCATTCCTCTAAAGTAGAGAGTTTTTTTTAATATTGTCAAAAATGTGATACTTAATGTTTATTCTTTTTTTCCTCCTTGTATCTTGAGGCTAGATTCAGAGTAAGACAGTATAAATGTTTTAAGGCTAATAAAAGTTGCCAGACTGTTTTCCAAAAAGGGCATGACCGTACATTTACCAACAGTATAGAAATGCTGGGTTATAGGACCCTCATGAGCCAATATCATTGATCATTTTCACAGTTTTTAAACTTGTGCTTCTTTCATAGAGAAAAATGTATTGTCATGACAGGTTTGATTGCACTTCTTGCTAACTAGAGGTTGAACATAATGCGATGTCTTCATGGTTCGAAGAGCACAGGCAATGCCTTCTTTTTTAGGTATAGTACATTGTAAAAAATGTGTCTCAGAGGAGACCATCATAAGATGAACATCTTTTTTTTTTTTTTTTTTTGAGACAGAGTTTCGCTCTTGTTGCCCAGGCTGGAGTGCAGTGTTGCAATCTCGGCTCTCTGCAACCTCTGCCTCCCAGGTTCAAGTGGTTCTTCTGCCTCAGCCTCCAAAGTAGCTGGGATTACAGGCGCCTGCCACCACGTCCAGCTAATTTTCTGTATTTTTAGTAGAGACGGGGTTTCACTATGTTGGCCAGGCTGGTCACGAACTCCTGACCTCAGGCAACCCACCTATGTCTGACTCCCAAAGTGCTGGGATTACAGGCCTGAGCTACCATGCCCGGCCTGATGAACTTCTTTCCATAAGATTTTTAAAGTAACAAAATAAGCGCAAAAGTGAAACAATTGAAGGACATTTAATGCAAAATTAGCATCCCACCCCCTTCACTCCCACACCGTAGAGTCACCAGTATTTGCTGTTCTCCTATACATTTAATCGTTGACACTTTATATACAGCTATTTCTACCATTCATATATCAGTCAAAACAAAACATAAGCAGCAAGACATGCTAAGCAGCAAAAGGGAGAGTCTTTTCCTTTTTCTGCACCCAGCAGCTCTCCAGGTCCTCAGGGGAAGGGCCCTCTGGTCAGGCTGGGCCCCGAGTGAAGGAGGGAACTTTTTCAGGTGCTCCTTGTCTTCTGAGACGTTGGGCTCCCCTTGGGATGGAGATGAAGCAGAATCCACTGGTGAAATCATTAGACTTGGAGACACAGCACACACCTTTTCTCTAAGAAGTAATGGTGAGTAGTTAAACCTTAAGTATCAGTTATTATTCAACCTACAACTATAAAAATGTAAATGGCATGTAGGAGTGTTTAAAATTGAGAAGGATAGAGCGCTAACTGGACATGGGATTTGAAATTCCAGAATATCCCACTACCCATTAAATATGAACACTTATCTGAAGTCACAGGCATATGGGCAGATAAGTCCAAGGCAAATAAGTGTATGCAAGGTTATCAGGCAATTTGTGGTTCCTGATACCATGGGAAGAGAATTATGGATGCAGCTTATAGTCTGGTCACGCTTTCAGGGTATTCCTTAATTGTAGTTTCCTGAACTGGTGATTGACTCACTTTTTTCATTGTTTCAACCAATAAGTTCGTATATGCAGTGGCAATTTTTCTTCTAGGCTTCAGGCCAGATTTCCAAAGCCTATTGCTTGCACACACAGTAGACCTGGATATCTTTCAAGCCCCAATTTTGAGCCTCCAACCTTGCCCTCCTCCAATCATCCTACTCCATCCTGCCCACCTTGGCTTCATAAATTACTAAACCAGTAAATGGACCATAAGTCTTGGAATGTTCTCCCTTACTTTCGGTTCCTGGCAAACTCACCCTCCAGTAGACCAAAAAGCTATGCTTGCCATTGGGATAGGTGCAGAAACAGAAGGACCAGAGTCAAGTGTGGATATTACAAGAATGTTTCTTGAAGAGAATCAGATGGATTGATTGGGAATGGAAGGGATGGTGATTGCAGAAACAGGTTCTGTGATGTCAAGTGCTATGTAAAAAAGATGTTACTGTAAAATGAATTAGTTATTTTAACATAAGTAGAGAGGGGAATTGTGTTTAAGAGTAATGCAATTAAGGCAAAGGAAAAAAGATTCAGAGAGATGCCTGGCCAAGGTGTTTGGGTTTGATGTGATAAAAGGGCTTATGGCAGCTTCCTTTTATATTGAGATTTAAAGTGTCAGATAACTATCATATACATTCACAGGCATCTAATTTAAGCTTCAATATATGGACCATAGTCTTTTTTTTTTTTTGACACCAGGTCTTGCTCTGTCACCCAGGGTGGAGTGCGGTGGCGCAATCTCGGCTCACTGCAACCTCTGCCTCAGCCTCTCAAGCAGCTGTGATTACAAGTATGTGCCACATGCCCGGCTGATTTTTGTATTTTTAGTAGAGATGGGGTTTCGCCATGTTGGCTAAGCTGGTCTCGAACTTCTAACCTCAAGTAATCTGCCTGCCTTGGCCTCTCAAAGTACTGAGATTACAGGTATGAGCCACTGCGCCTGGCCTGGACCATGAGTCCATGTTTCAGGTACTAGCTAAGACCCTAACTGTGGTGTCTATTCATACCAAGACATGCCCATAAAACAGCCAGCATTTCCATAACCCTGGCATCTATTTTTCTAAAGCAAAATAATGAAACATTGTATGAAACTTTGCTCTTAAATTATATAAATGATTCTGGGTTACAAAATGGCATCTTACTTTTTGATAGCAATTAAAAATAATTGATATTACGGCCGGTCACAGTGGCTCACGCCTGTAATCCCAGTACTTTGGGAGGCTGAGGTGGGCAGATCACCTGACGTCAGGAGTTCCAGTCCAGCCTGGCCCACATAGTGAAACCCTGTCACTACTAACAATACAAAAAATTAGCCAGGCATGGTGGCGGGTGCCTGTAGTCCCAGCTACTCTGGAGGCTGAGGCAGGAGAATTGCTTGAACCTGGAAGGTGGAGGTTTGCAGTGCAGCGAAATCGCTCCATTGGACTCCAGCCTGGCAACGAGGGAAACGCTGTCTGAAAAAAATAATAATGATAATTGGTATTTTGAGCAGTTGGACCAACATGATTTCTTTCAACATTATTTAATATTTCTATTTCCTGAGTACAAAACTCTTGGCTTTTAGTATAATGTTCAGCAAACTATTTTGATAGTTAAAAATTTTACCGTTAATATTTTCTTTCCTAGGTGCTCAATGTCCTAATGAAATGCTGTCTAAAAACGCCTTAGCCTCACCAAGTTCTAAATCACATGAAGATATGTTGTACCCTCCTAGTGTTTTGTCCAAGAATAGGACATCCTTTGTTGAAGACAGTGAGTTGTAATGGATGTTAGTTCTTTACTGCTGATGATCATTGTTGGGGCAATTGTTGTTGCTATTAGCCTTTTTACTTTTATTGCTGTATATGAGATCCTTTTTGGTCTTACATGATCTTACTTGTAAATGTTTGCTATTAATTATTATATCTGAATTCTGCTTAACATGGTCTTTGGTTGCATATTTTTGCATCCACTATTTTATTATCTAAATTCTCACCACTCACCTTTTTTTTTTAAATGAGACAGAGTCTCTGATACATTAGTACATCTATTGGTGGTCTTCACATTATTGGTAAATAACAAAGTATAGTAACTGGAAAAACATTCTTTTTTTGTTGTTTTGAGACAGAGTCTAGCTCTGTTGCCCAAGCCGGAGTGCGGTGGCATGATCTCAGCTCACTGCAACCTCTGCCTCCTGGGTTCAAGCGATTCTCCTGCTCAGCCTCCCAAGTAGCTGGGATTATAGGCGCTTGCCACCATGCCCAGCTAATTTTTGTATTTTTAGTAGAGACGGGGTTTCACCATATTGGCCAGGCTGGTCTCGAACTCTTGATCTCGTGATCCACCTGCCTCAGCCTCCCAAAGTGCTGAGATTACAAGTGTGAGCTACCACACCCGGCCTGGAAGAATCATTCTTGTTTCTTATTATCATCTCTGGAATTTTCATATGGTAGTAATACATAAAAATATTTCTGCCTAACTAGTTTTGTAACGTGGATGAACCATAATTCACATAACATAACATTCTTCAAGCCATTTAAATTGCTTCCAGTTTTTTATTTTAAAGTAACTTTCAGGGAACAGTTTTATGATAATAACATTAAAATTACATCTGGGGCCAGGCATGGTAGCTCACACTTGTAATCCCAGCACTTTGGGAGGCTGAGGCAGGAGGATCACTTGAGCCCAGGAGTTCGAGACCAGCCTGGGCAACATAGCGAGACCTCATCTCTACTTTTTTAAAAAATTAAAAAATTTAAAAAAAAATTACATCCTAATTTAATTAGATTCCTGTGTGCTGAGGCTACATCCCTGGTTTAATTATTTTCTTACGTGCTTTGTCTTAAGTTTAAAAAATATTTCTGATGTATGTGAACATGTTTATATAGGTATGTATGTATGTATATAAAATGGTTTATTTCTTAGAATTGCATCGTAATATCCATTTTAATTTGTCTTACTAGCAGAAACCCTTTCTGTGAGTGGGATTCCAAATGCTAGGAAGCTAGGGGAGCCTATCCGAGCAGCTATTCCTTTACATCCACCCTACCACCCTTCAGAGCCTCGAGCACCCTGCCCCATAGGAAAAGAATACTTGCATTCAAGTCACTGCTCCCCAGCCATAAATTCTACTGGAGAGCATACGGAATTTTCTGGGGTAAGTGGAAAGGCTTACTTTC
The DNA here is from genome assembly GCF_006542625.1 of Nomascus leucogenys. Lineage (NCBI taxonomy): Eukaryota > Metazoa > Chordata > Mammalia > Primates > Hylobatidae > Nomascus > Nomascus leucogenys. The sequence continues at coordinate 59,724,995 of NC_044399.1, forward strand.
AGTTGGCTAGAAGTACACATGTATGTGTTGTCTGTGTGTGTGTTGGTAATTGATTAGAAGCCTGTGTGTATGTGTATTGGTGAAGTCTTTATTCTTTGTCAAGGAAGCCCCCGTATTTAAAGAAGTCTCTGCTAGAATTGTCAAGCATATTGCACTAGTCAAAGCATTGCACTCCTTAAAATTTGCCTCTGTATACACCTGCACATTCTTCTTCTAGGAAGAAAAACGAATGCATATAAAGGGAAATAATAAGAGCCAACACATAGTGAATGTTTATTTTGTGCCAGGCGCAGTTCTGGATACTTTAGGGGTATTGAATAATATACTGCCCATAACAACTCTGGAGTAGCTACTATATTTTATTGTTGGGAAGCTGATGTAGAGAGGGCAGGGTTACACAGCAATTACAGAGTCAGGATTTGAACTTGGGCACTCTGGCTTCAGAGTCCATATTGTGTCCGTAATTTAATAATTTCAAATTTAGAAAACACAGAGTGGAAAAGAAAATAACCATCCATGCATATTCTCATTATCCAGCATGAACCACTGTTAACATATTGGCCTATTTGCTTCAGTTGCAGTGAGCCAAGATCATGCCATTGCACTCCAGCCTGGGTGACAGAGTGAGACTTCATCTCAAGAAAGAAAGAAAGAAAAAACCCTTTTTATATAGTCATCCTGTCCTTATCTTTCTAAAAAGAACAGGACTGGGTTCAGTGGTTCACACCCATAATCCCAGCACTTTGGGAGGCTCACGTGAGTGCCAGAGTTTGAGACCACCCTGGGAAACATAGTGAGACTTTGTCCCTACTAAAAATAGAAAATTAGCCTGGAGTGGTGGTGCATGCCTGTGATCTTAGCTACTTAGTAGGCTGAGGCAGGAGGATCACTTGAGCCCAGGAGCTGCAGTGAGCTGTGACCACACCGCTGCATTCCAGCCTGGGCAGCAGAGCAAGACCCTGTCTCTAAAAGAAAAAAATAAGAAAAACAACAGGCAGGTGTGTACACAGGGTAGATATATAAACAGTGATACATTCTCATTATGTAAACATTCAAGCAATGCATTAAAAGTACAGAGATGAAATAAGCATTATTAACATTAGGTGACCACATTCTCAACATTCTATGCATCTAAACAGGAGACTGATTAGATAAAAAGAGGTGTTAAAATGGAGTCATAAGATAATGTTTACTTTTGGGGGAATCATAGTGGGGGTTTTGGAGATGGTTCTGAATTGGTAATATTCTGTTGCTTGACCTGGGTGGCAGTTAAAGGGGTGTGTTTATTTTCAAATAATTCATTGAGCTAGAAATACTTTATTTTAAAAGTTTTATAAAAATATGATTATATTTTAGTTGCTATTTAGTAAAAGGTTGTTTTTTTTTTTTGAGAGAGTGTCGTTCTGTTGCCCAGGCTGGAGTGTAGTGGTGCAGTCTGCACCCACTGCAACCTCCACCTCCTAGGCAAGCGATTCTCCTGCCTCAGCCTCCCAACTAGCTGGGACTACAGGCACACATGCCACCACACCTGGCTGATTTTTTTAAAAAATATTTTTAGTAGAGACAGGGTTTTGCCACGTTGGCCAGGCTAGTCTCAAACTCCTGGCCTCATCCGCCCGCCTCCACCTCCCAGAGTGCTGAGATTATAGGCATGAATCACCACACCCAGCCTACTAAAAAGTATTTAATTTTACTTTAATAGAAAAAGATAATGAAGTGAAAGTAAAGATCTCATTAAACATTAAATAAATGGCCGGGTGCGGTGGCTCACGCCTGTAATCCCAGCACTTTGAGAGGCTGAGGTGGGTGGATCACGAGGTCAGGAGTTCAAGACCATCCTGGCCAAGATGGTGAAACCCTGTCTCTACTGAAAATACAAAAATTAGCCAGGTGTGGTGGCAGGTGCCTGTAATCCCAGCTACCTTGGAGGCTGAGGCAGGAGAATCGCTTGAACCCAGGAGGAGGAGGTTGCATTGAGCCGAGATTGCACCACTGCACTCCAGCCTGGGTGACAGAGTAAGACTCCATCTCAAAAAACAAAAACACATTAAATGTTTCTTCATCACAAGAAGTATTTTCTAAAAGACTATCTCTAAGACCAAGGAATAAATTTAGCCAGACACGGTAAGTCATGCGTGTAATCCCAGCACTTTGAGAGGCTGAGGCGGGTGGATCACCGGAGGTCAGGAGTTCGAGACCAGCCTGGCCAACATGCGAAACACCGTCTTTACTAAAAATACACAAAAAAATTAGCCGGGTGTTGTGGCACATGCCTGTAATCCCAGCTGCTAGGGAGGCTGAGGCAGGAGAATCGCTTGAACCTGGGAGGCGGATTGAGCCATTGCACTCTAGCCTAGGCAACAGAGCGAAACTCTGTCTAAAAAAAAAAAAAAAAAGAAATTTAAAATGTTAAGGGTTTATACTCATATTTTGGGAGGTGTTGTCTTTGTTTTAACTGTTTCAATTTTGGACAGCCTTTATTGACATCAATACAAAAGATAACCACTTGAATACTTTGTACTAGTGATAATTTTTTGGTTGCCCGGGTAGTGGTAATCCCTGAAATTGCATATTTAGAGAACACCTGGCCTGTGTTTTTATTTGAAAGGCATCCTGAGCCACACTTGTTCTCTGAGCACAAGTTTCTAGACACTGCGCCAGTCCTTTGGTGCACTGGGTGTCAATAGGGTCTTTTGACAAATGCACTTCAAAACACGGAGATTGAAAGCACGTAGCTTTGTGCCACAGTTCCTCCCTTCCTCACCCCCAGAAAGTTCATGTTTCTTATTTGTAGTTTATTCAAATCAACTTTTTTTCTGTTTTTAATAGGATCTAGATGATAGAGTTTTCTTAATTTCCAAGTTGCCTAAAGACAGCAAACGGGAAGTATATCCAGCTCAGGTCCAAGGGCCTAGGAAAAGGAAGTCTCCCAAAGGAAAAAGGTAACATTACTGCAGACTTCAGTGTTTACAGTCTGTTTGCAAAGGAATTTGAAAATGCAGGGGCATGGTCTCCAAATTTAGCTGTGAAGACCAGAATGAAATATTTGTTAAAGTATGTATTACAGTTATTTTAAACTAAATAATAGACACCTAGCTATTTTACTGTCAAATGGTCACTTTTATTACAGAAATGAAAACAGAGCTACAGCCTCATCCTGCAATTCACCTTTCCCCCAGAGGCCAAGAAAGAGATTAACAGAACAAGAATTACATGATGTATCAGAAGAACTCTCTCAGCGGCTCTCTGAACTAGATTGGGCAAGTCTTGTTTTTTCATCTATATTGAGATTCCCATGGGTTAAGTGAGCATTTAAGTAATCTCTCAATTGAAAGTGAGGTATTAGAAAATTAGTTGTGTCTTATTAATAGATACTGTGAAAATGTTCCGTAAGTCAAGCAGGTAGAACAGGAAGTGATCTCAGCCTTTCATGATCTAACTAAATTTGGTGCAGATTAATCCAAATTGTATTGAATTCTGATGAAAACAAAATCATTTAACATAAATGATTATGTTAAGCCATTTTTCTTTAAATATGTCTTTATAGTTCCCCTTTGCCGCTAAAGACAGATCTGGTATAAAATTGGATGGATCACTGATTCTCACAAAATACAATATTACAGTTTTAAGGTATCATTGAATGAATGTTTTAAATCCCTATGTGACTTAGTCTAAAGTTTATTGAAACTTAGTGATCCATAGCACTGATATACACCTTTTTAAAACTAAACATGTATGCCAGGTGCAGTGGCTCACAACTATAATTCCAACACTTTGAGAGGCTGAGGCAGGCAGATCACTTAAGCCCAGGAGTTTGAGACCAGCCTGGGCAACATGGCGAAACCCCATCTCTACAAAAAAATGAAAAGATTAGCCGGGCTTGGTGGCATATGCCTGTAATCCCAGCTACTCAGGTGGCTGAGATGGGAGGATCACTTGAACCCAGCAGGCAGAGGTTGCAGTGAGCCCAGCTAGCACCACTGCACTCCAGCCTGGGTGACAGAGTGAGATCCTGTCTTAAAAAATAAAAGTAAATAATTAAACATGCATAAGCATCTGAAAACTTGTTATTAGTGACTGTCAAAGGAAGCTTTTTTAAAGGTCTGCCTACTCCTATGAATTTACGTTCTGCTGAAATCAGTGAAAGATGTTGAAAAGAATTTTCTCAATAGATGTTAAAAAGTGCTCTGGGTGATCGGATTAAAGAAAAGACTGACCATAAAGAAGAAAATATTGGAAATGAAGAGGTAGAGGATGGAACTGAGGAGACACTATCTCAGCACAGTGATGGCATCGTGGAGTATGGGCCAAAGAACTCAAGGCCAGGTACTTACCCCAGAGAGACTGAGAAGGGGACATCCATGTGAACTACTTAGGCAGTTCCATCTGTTCTTTTTTTTTTTTTTTGAGACGGAGTCTTGCCCTGTCACCCAGGCTGGAGTGCAGTGGTGCAATCTCGGCTCACTGCAAGCTCCGCCTCCCGGGTTCACGCCATTCTCCTGCCTCAGCCTCTCCGAGTAGCTGGGACTACAGGCGCCCGCCACCACGCCCGGCTAATTTTTTTGTATTTTTAGTAGAGACGGGGTTTCACCGTGGTCTCGATCTCCTGACCTCGTGATCCGCCCGCCTCGGCCTCCCAAAGTGCTGGGATTACAAGCGTGAGCCACCGCGCCCGGCCTGTTCTTAATAACTTATATTCTAATTTTAAATAGTTGAGAAATAAAAGGATCAAAAGTAATATCAAACACCTGGATCTTCCCCACCTAGAAGTAGCAGGTGTTAACAATTATATTTGCTTTAGCCCCTTTGTGTTTGAGAAATAAAACAGTAGAAACCCCCTCTGCTCTCCCCACAGATCTCTTTTCCCCACCCTCAGTGCAACCACTATCTTAAAGTTGGCATCTTTTCTTCTGATCCTTGTTTTTATACGTTAACAGCTCATGCATTACTTGTCTAAACACAGTATTGTTTTATGTTGTTTAAAAATTTACATCCTATATTATTCTGCAACTCGCGTTTTTTTCTGACATTGTCTTAGAAATCTGTTTATGTTGATACTTACAGATGCAGCTCATTCATTTTAACTGCAGTGTAACTGAGTTCTTACAGTGTGTCACTTTTGTGTGGGTATATATATAGCAGTATCCATTTCCCCTACTGCTGGACATGACTGAGTTCTTACAGTGTGCCACTTATGTGTGGAGATATATATATATATGTGTGTGTGTGTGTGTATATATATGTGTGTGTGTGTGTATATATATGTGTGTGTGTGTGTATGTGTGTGTGTGTATATATGTGTGTGTGTGTGTATATAGCACTATCTATTTCCCCTATTGCTGGACATGTTGATTGTTTCCAGTTTTCATTACTATAAAAATTCTGCAATGAACAGCCTATAATATGTGCAAGAGTTTCTGTGGTATCTCCATCTAGTAGGATTGCTGGATCATAAGGCCTACATTTCTTCACCACTGCCAACTTGCCCACCAAAGTGATTGCACTGTTTTATACTCATATCAGCAGTTTCTGGTTTGCCATGTCTTTACAGACACTTCCTACTGTTTGATATGCCATTGTTCAAATCCAATTATCCTGTCTTCCACCAACTGAAATCCTGCATATTTTACATTTAGTTTTATCTACTTTGGTCATCCATTGTTTCTTCAGAAATAGTCTTTTTCTGACCCAACTTCCTTAACTTTTTCAGTTGTTTTTTACTCCTTCAAGAATGCTCTTTCCTTCTCTTGATTATTTCCTCTCTCTTCCCTTTAAAAGGACTCAGCTAATTTCTAGCTGTACCCTAATTTCTAGTACCCTCATCCAGGAACCTCTTCCTTTTCCTTATTATGTACATACACATGGTATCCTCTTGTGAAAACAGGTTATAAATTAAAATATTATTTCAGGCGTGTCTTCAGTTTCTAGAGAAAAATACATCATGAGCAGCTATCATTTAAAATAGATTATGCAAGTCAGTTTTTAAAAATACATCTTAGAATTTGAAATGTGAAAGATTTGAATGAAAAGCATGTGAAAAAAAGAACAAGCTCGGAAAATTTATTTATAAAGGTACTAAACTAGCTTCCTTGGTCTTAAGGCTATCTTGAAGTGCTTTTCCCACCGGAGTCACCCTCTTCACAACTCGCAGATCCCCAGACACACCTATAGACAATGGGATAAAAAGGTTTGTAGAAAGAAATGGTTCATTAGATCTCTTTGGTAGTGTGCAATTAGGAGGGCTAGATAGCTAAGTAGGGAAAAATTGAGACCGCTTAGACAATACTTAATACATTAACTTTGCCTATAAGCATATATAATAAGATAGATATGTATGCTTACATCCCACCTCCTCAGGACCCAGATAGAGTAAAAGGATAGCAGATGCGTGGCTCAGATAATTTACCTTTTCTCTCTTCGCATCTCCCCCTATCACCAAGAGCACTCTCCCATAGTCCTTTGTGCATAGGAGCATTCCACATGTTGAATATCCAGAGTTGAATGTAGAAGCTAAGTATTTGAGACAGTACACATTTGTATGCATTTGTCTGTTTACCTGGTGTTATCATACCAATACAAGTTAGTTACAGGAGAGAGTCCCTTTAGCACATTCACTCGTCAGTCTCTTTGGATTTAGTAAAAACCAACTTTGGTTTCCAGCATAACATTCTGGCTATCCGGAACTAATGTTATATGTCTTTTCTCTGTTGTAGGACTTTCCATGCGTAGAAAGCCACCCTACAGATCCCATTCGCTCTCTCCATCTCCAGTTAACAAACACAAACAGTTCCACGTGGAGAGAAAAAGGCAGCGCAAGCCAAGAGAAACAGATATCCGCCAACTCCGAGCACAGGTTCTTCCCCATCTCTTGACTACCATTAAGCAGCAGCCAGTACCATTTCCCCTCAGCCACATGCTACCATGAACCTACTGTTGATTTAAGGCTTAAAATACATTTAATATTCTTGAGCGGAGTGGATGATAGAGAGCTATGTGACATAGCTTATGTCCCCATTAGCATAAAATTATGCTCATGAAACTCTTTAAAAAAAAAAATAACCTGGCCGGACATAGCTTGGTGTTCCAGTAGATTAAGAAAGAGGAGATCAGTGTGAGTTGTTATTTTCAGAGTGGTCTTCGGAGATGAGGGGAATTTGAGGTGGATTAAACGTGACAGGCCACTTGAGTTACAGAGAAGATAAGATCAAGTACCCAAGACAGGAATGAGAGGAGGTGGTTGGGATTCAACAACAAAGAGACTGGTATGATTACCTAGGAAGACTTTCCACTGTGCAATGTGGATTTTGAAATGTAGCATGGATTTAGAACACTTATTTGCAGTAGTAGGTTTTATAATGCGGTAGGATTTATAATGGTGAAAAACTAAAACTAATTCAGACGTCTTACACTCATTTGTAACTCAGCATGTAACTTCCACTCAAGAGAGTATCAAAATGATTGCAGAAACTTGAGAACAGAAAAAACAGATGATGTAAAATTTCATTTTATGTCCCAATTATATATGTTAAAGTAATGTAGATTTGTGAGCCAGGGCAGTGCCCCTGCACTTTGGAAGGCTGAGACAAGTGGACCACCTGAGGTCGGGAGTTCGAGACCAGCCTGGCCAACATGGTGAAACCCCCATCTCTACTAAAAATACAAAAATTAGCCAGGCATGGCAGTGCACACCTGTAGTCCCAGCTACTTGGGAGGCTGAGGCAGGAGAATCACTTGAACTCGGGAAGTGGAGGTTGCAGTGATCCGAGTTTGTGCCACTGCCTCCAGCCTGGGCAAGAGTGAGACTCTGTCTCAAAAAACAAACCGTACATTTGTGATACAGAGTCTGAAAGGAATTTTTTAAAAAGTGAATGAGCTTGATATTTTAGGGGTGGCAGGTATCCTAGGTGAATTTTTTTCCTTTTTTTTTTTTTTTTCTCAAGGCGGAGTTTCACTTTTGCCACCCAGGCTGGAGTACAATGGCACAATCTTGGCTTACCTCAACCTCCGCTTCCCGGGTTTAAGCTATTCTCCTACCTCAGCCTCCTGAGTAGCTGGGATTACAGGCATGTGCCACCACGCCCGGCTAATTTTGTACTTGTAGTAGAGATGGGGTTTCTCCATGTTGGTCAGGCTGGTCTTGAACTCCCGACCTCAGGTGATCCACCTGTCTCAGCCTCACTGCACGCGGCTAAGAGCTTGGATGCTCGATTGAGGCACCACTGGGATTCAAACTCAGGATCTCCTGTTTACTAGACAGGTGCTTTAACCAACTAAGCCATGGTGCTGCCCATTGTGTATGTTTTTAATAACTGTAATATATAACCTTTTCCCCTTTAGGCGTTTACTGAAGCATTTGAAAGGGAACTAAGAAGACATAAAGTTCAAGAGAATATTGGACCTCTAAGAATATATGAGAAGGAGGAGGAAACAGTGGGTAAAAGTCTCCATTGTAATAAATGCCATTTGATCAGATGAATGGGAACTGCAAAGATGATCTTTTTAAAAGAAGAAGAGGCCAACAGGGCCTTAATCATGAGCTTTTTAGGAAAAGGCAGGATTTCATGTCATGATACAGGACTTGCTTATTAATAAGGCATTCAGGTTGCTAAAATATGACAAGACATGGTACCAAAGAAAACTAGTGTTTTTCCCCTACTTAAAACTTCCCATCAGTTTTTAAGGGTTTATTTGACTTAGCAGTTCACCAGGGGCTTAAAAACTAGGCTGACAAAATTAAAGAAGAGTAAGAGAAGACAGAACATCCTAGTTGCTCTAGACCTGGTTGTAAGAAACCCAAAACAGAAGTTTTCATTGCCTTTCAAAAGAATGGTTACAGAAACTAAAGTGAAATCATGGGGAAAATGCTTATGCTAAAATATTCATGAACAAAACAGGATATAAAGTACAGTACGGTTACAATTAAGCATACTGCATAGTTGCCTGAGAATTTTTTTAATCTACATGGAAAAAGAGAAGTACATCGAAACATTAATAGTTAAAAAAAAGATTAATAGGGGTTGTATTTAGGGTGTGGGACTATGGTGACTGAAACTTGAAAAAGATTCAGTACTTTTTCAAATTCCAGGGGATGCCAGAGGCCAAAAGATGCCTTTAACTTAGAGTAAATGAATATTAACCAGATTTTACAAATTTGAAGTAAGGTGGTTTGGCTGGGGAGTGGTTAGCTGTTTTTGTCAATATGTAATATTTAAGATGATGTATGAAAGAACTATTAGACCGTTTATTTTTATTCTGTTTTATATCTGCTTCTAAGGAAAAAATATACAGAGGAGAAGCTGTTCGTAAAGGAACTCCAGAATGTAGTCAGCCCTGGAAGATTTACTCTAGAAAAACCACAACTCAGAGTCCACGAGGTGGCCTCCCAAAGCCAAATAAAGCAGTTCCAAGTAAGAACCACAGAATTGTACTTTATGGAAAACTGGCAGCCTTTGAAAGCATGTGCAGTATTCCAAGGACACAGCACTGAAAGCTAACATCCACCAACAGTCAGCCGAAGAAAGTTTTTTTTTTTTTTTTTTTAAATCATTGCCATGTGGCTGGTTTTCCGTAGAGGGCTAGAACTCTTCAATAAGGAAGTACTTTAGGGAGGCCTATATATATTGGCACCCAAGGAATGCCAGGACTGCCACCTGCTGCTCCAGCGTTAGCCGCACTCCTGTGCTTGCTTACTTTGACTGCCTTTTGTCTATTTCTGGGAAGTTGGTAGAATGAAAGGGATGCTCCAAGGCAAGCAGATGGCCTGTCCACCTCCTATATATTGACAGTGCCAATGAGTGTAGAGTCTTGTTACAAGGAAACAAAGTCATGAGAAATGCCAGGCTTCCTGTTATACCCAAAGACTGCTGGCCCTCCTACTATATCCTTTAGACCAGAAACTTTTTCTTCTAAGCACTTGCCTACCAGGAGGGTTGAGGAGTCTTCTGTTTTACCATACATAGAGAATCTACCTGCAGGCACTGAAGCAGCTGAGCAATTAGGATGGACTTCCCAGGACCAGCATGGCATCAATTCAGAACTATTGAGCTTATTTTTATCCTTACCAGTAGTTGGCTTACTCCAATCAGATGAGGAATGCAAATTATTATAAGTACATTTAGAATCGTTCTTTTCAGGATCAAAACCACGTCACTTACATAAGCTTTGATCTACCAGGGATGTTGGATGACAGTTCTTGTCCAAATTAAGAACATCTTATTTTACCTTGCAGTGAAAGTAAGTGAACACAGTCTCCTTCCCCTTATGCTGGAGCAGTTTCCGTTTCTCTATGTTTCTGGCCCAACACTAAGCAAAATGTGGAAACAGCAAATTGCACAGGTTGAACAGCTTAAGAAAGAGGCATGTAGAGAAAATCGATCAAAGAAGAAACTCCAAGATGAAGTAAGTTACTGTCAGTCTTAAGCATAGGAATTTAAATGAGAGAAGAGCTTATCCTTGAGAATTGAGTGAACAGCATTATTAACCTTAACTTCATGTCCCCCTTCAAGATAGAAGAAGCCCTAAGAAGGCATGACCTCCTTACTACCCTTGTCAAGAAAGAATATGAACATAACAAGAGACTGGTATGTCAAGAGCAAGTTGGGTATTATAATTCTGAATTTGTTACATTCATTGCCTTTATCTGTGCTAGCTGGGCAACAGTCGCACAGACCCTTAACCTCTAACACCTGCATGTGGAAGTGTTGCCTAGGTCTTCAACCAAAATTGATAGCCCATGCCTGTAATCCTGGCAGTTTGGGAGGCTGAGGTGAGAGGATCACTTGAGACCAGCCTCAGCAACATAGTGGGACCCTGTCTTTAAAAATATATATATGGGTGTGGAAAAAATGAGCCTGGCATGGTGGCATTTGCCTGTGGTCCCAGCTACTTGGGAGGCTGAAGTGGGAGGATCACTTGAGCGTGGGAGGGTGAGGCTGCAGTGAGCTATGATCTTGCCACTGCACTCCAGCCTGGGTGCCAGAGTGAGACCCTGTCTCAACAACAACAAAACACACAAACCCAAAATAGGCAGGAGGAAGAGCTAGGTACTTTATATACACAGTTTCAGTTAGTCTTTATAGTAATGTATTAGAGATGTTTCCTATGAAATGAAAACCCTGAAGCTTTGAGATACTAAGTAACTTGCCCTGGGTCTCACTGATAAGCAAGGGACACAGCTGAGATTTTAATCCAGTTCTGTCTGTGGACTCTATGGACCCATCTAGGTGCCAAGTAGCTAAACTTAGTGCTGTTTGCCCTCTCCCATCCTTCTCAGGTCCCAAGTAGAGAGCTCCAGGATTTATCAGCCTCCATTATAATTTTGACTAGGAATTGTACTTAGAGAATTATGAAGGGAGAGGATGGAGGTCAGAAACAATCTGCCAAAGGGAGAGATTTGAAAACCTTTGCCTGAGTGTGGAGTAGAGATAAGCCATGAGAACTGTAGTACTAAACAGTTCCAGAAAGACATCTCAGGAACTGCAGATGGTACTTTCCTATGGGGGAAAAAACACTAGTATCTGAAACACCTACGTAAGAGGCTTTATATACATGACCCCATTTTATCTTCACTCCTTTGTCAGATATTGTCTAATTTCCTTAGTTTTTGCCTAATTAAATACTCCTGGCAGCTCAGGCTCTGCTTGAAAGTCTGGGTGTGCCATTTGCCTACTCCTTGTGAGGTGGCATCTGGGCCAGCCTAGCCTCCTGGTGGCATGGGAAGTGAGCCCTCAGTTCCACAGGAGTGCCCAGGATCACTGCTGCCCTCTGCTGCAGCGGGAGGTTATTGGAGCTGCTCTTCAGATTGAGGTGATGAAGCTGCCAAAGGCTGAAGGGCTTCTGAGGCCACTGGCCCCCAACACGTGGCATACTGCCTGAAGACATCGTGATGGGGAGTGGGGCACATGAGAACGCTGGAATCTGCATTCCTCTTGTCCTTACCCTTCTCTTCCTTCCCCTTTCCCTTTCTTAGCAAGACTTCAAGGACTGCATTCGTAGGCAAAGGTTGACCCAATCAAAGATAAAAGAAAATCGACAGCAAATTGTTCGTGCTCGAAAATATTACGATGATTATAGAGTTCAGTTGTGTGCAAAAATGATGAGAATGAGGACCCGGGAAGAAATGGTAAGTCTGACTTCTGTCCAGCCCTGTTAAGAAGGTGAATTTTGTTACCTTTCAGGACCACCTTCTTTGTTCGTGACTCTTGTCCAAATTTGAATCCAAAATCTAAATCGAAGTCCTATAGTGCGGGCCCTGAGTTCTGCTTGGCCACACTTTATTTTCTTACTCCATTGTGCATTCCCGTCCATTCTCAGTCTCCGTGTCCCTCATCTTAATGTGAAGTCTTACTTCCTCCCTGCCTCCTACACATAACAGGTACTTCTCCAGTAAAACTACTTTAGAGGTTTGGGAACATGTGAGAGACAGAAATTTAGTGTGATAACATAACCTCGCATTCCACATAAAATCAGGAATAGTGTCCAGCTGTGCTGTGAGGGGTTTTCCACAAGGTGTTTCCTATGTCATTCTAATCAGGCTGAAATGATTAACCTTTTGAGATCCCAAGCTAGCAATAAATTTTGTTTGTAAAATATTTTAGTAATTATAGTTAACTAAAGACTTGGACATATTTCTAGAGGAAGATACTTGTAAGGCTTTGAGGAGAGGGTAAGTAACTTTTCTATAGCTCATGAGTGCGTCACCATCAGAACCAGTTTTTCTATCCAGAATTTACACTGATGAAGGGAGGACAAGTGGGAATATCGAAGCCCTTTGAACAGTGTGTTTTCTGGTGGCCTCCCCAAATGATCACTCCCCCTCCTCAGTGATGTACATGTGTAGGTGTGGCATGTTTCTGCTCTTGGCGTTCTTTCCCTGTGTGTACATGGCTGCTTGACATTGCTTTTCTGAAGGCTCTAAAGAATCTCTGTGATACATGAAAAGATAATGAACACCTTAGTCATTAGGGAAATACGACTCAGAACCACAGTGAGAGGACAAGTGTTGGCAAGGATGTGGAGACCTTGGGGCTGTAAAATGGTGCAGCTGCTTTGGAAAAGAATCCAGCAGTTCCTCAGAAGGTTACCAAAAGGTCATATAGAGCTACCCTATGACCCAGCAATTTCACTCCTAGCTATATAATCACACAAAAAACACAAATGTTCATAGCATTACTTGTAATAGCCTAAAAGGGGAAACAACCCAAAGTGTCCATCAGTTAATGAATGGATAAAGAGTGTGCATTCATTCATACAGTAGGATGTTACTTGGCAATAAAAAGGAAGTATTCGTACATACTGCAGTATAGATGAACCTTGAAAACATGCGGAGTGAAAGAAACCAAATATGAAAGGCCACGAATTACATGATTCCATTTTTAGGAGGTGTCCAGAATATGCAAATCCATGGAGACAGAAAGTAGACAGACTGGTGACTGCTAAGGATGGGACGGGGGAATGAGCACTAGTCAGTATATGGTTTCTTTCTGGGATGGTAAAAATGTTGTGTAGTGGTGATGGTTGCACAACTGAGTATAATAAAACATACTGAATTATTTATTTTAAAAGGGTAAGGCTGGGCTCAGTGGCTCACGCCTGTAATCCCACCACTTTGGGAAGCTGAGGTGCAAGGATTGCTTGGGACCAGCCTGGGCAACATAGTGAGATGTCATCTCTCCAAAAAATTAAAAATTTAGCCAGGCGTGGTGGCACATGCCTATAGTCCCAGCTACTTGGGTAGCCAAGGTGGGAGAATTGCTTGAGCCTGGGAGGTCAAGGCTGCAGTGAGTTGTGACTGCCCCAGTACACTCCAGCCTGGGTGACAGAACGATAACCTGTCTCAGAAAAAGGCGGTAAATTTTATGGTATGTCAAAATTTCCAAATAAAACTAGTATTTCCAAAAAAAAAAAAAACTTTGTGAAATACAATCAGTATATACCTCTAGTTGGCCAAAATGATTATATTCCTCAATGACTTTATTTTTACGATTAAATAACTGACAGATATTTAAGAAACTGTTTGAAGAAGGTTTAAACATTCAAAAGCAAAGATTACGAGACCTAAGAAACTATGCCAAAGAAAAGCGAGATGAACAGAGGAGACACCACCAGGATGAACTGGACTCCATGGAGAACTACTATAAGGACCAGGTGGGCTCCTGGCACTTGCTTACGCTGTCGTGCTTAGTCCTGACCACTTGCCCTCATGGCAAAACTTGCTTAGTCTGTTGACAATAAACCTTGTGTTAACTAAAGTTTGCACTCTACAGATTAGAGGACCCCATTTCAAGATTGAAATTTAAGATCAAATAATACCTGACCATAGTACAGTATATTGCCCTATTATTTCCATTAAAATGATTTTATGCCTGTGAACATTAAGAAATGTTACATTTGGACTACAAACGTTAAATACAATATTTGGTTTTTTCTTCCTATAAACAGTTTTCATTGCTGGCAGAAGCCATATCACAGGAACATCAAGAACTTAAAGCCAGAGAGAAATCTCAGGCCCAGGTAATAATTAACAAGATAGAAGCCAAGTCATGCACTGCATGGCAATGTTTCTTTCAGCAAGAGACCTCGTACATTGGTGGTTGGAGCAATAGGCTGTACCATATAGCCCCAGTATGCAGCAGACTGTACCATCTAGGTTTGTGTAAGTACACTGACATTTTGCACAATAACAAAATCACTTGATGCATTTCTTGGAACATATCTCCATCATTAAGTGACACATGACTAATTTACATTTTTAGGAAGTAGAAAACCAAATGTATTATACCTATAAAGGGAATGGAGAGAAGACTAATAAGGCAATCCATGTATGACCCAAGACATTTTTGTCCTATGATTTTAACTTTAGTTAGGTCTCTGTAAGAGCTGCTGCTGCTAGATTATTGAAAATTTTGGAGGGGTTTGATTAGCTGAAGATGGAGAGGGAACAATAGATGAGGGTCTGGATAAATGCTGTGAACAGCAGGATGACATGCCTTCTTTTTTCAGACATTACATAAGGTGAAGAGGGAGCTGAGATCTAAGATGGAGAAGGAAATTCAGCAGCTGCAGGACATGATAACACAGAATGATGATGATGTTTTCTTCCGGGAACTGGAAGCTGAGCGCTTCAGATCTCGGCTTCAGCTGGCTTCCTTTCAGTACAGTAAAAGTCCCTCCCTGTGAGGCCAGACTTGATAATAGGTGAAGGTTCTGGAGGCCTTTACCAGGACAGAGCTAGAATTGAGCCAGTAAACAGTCTAAGCCAGAAAAATAATTTTCAAATGCTTTACTTGTATTTTCATTCTAGTACTTTTAATGATTTTTTAAATAAAAATTTTTTCTAAAAGCTTACTGCTTTTGAATTTAAAAGGCGGAAATCTTCATTAGTCGTATTTGTGCCAAAGCAATTAACAAGCCTTGTGTGAGCAGCCAGCTCCTGAAGTTTGTTGCTTTAAGTAAGTAAGTCAACAAAAATAATTAAGAATTAGCACTTGAGGACAAAAAAAACCGTATTTCTGATTCATTAGAGAAGAAAGGTGGGTGGTTATCAGAGGTGGGCCTCAGAGAACCTTGACAGTACCATGTCTGTGTAGACTTTCCATAACATGGCTGGAAGATGAGAGAATATGCATTATGGTGGTTGGGTGCGGAGGCTCATGCCTATAATCCCAGCACTTTGGGAGGCTGAGGCGGGCGGATCACTTGAGGTCAGGAGTTCGAAACCAGCCTAGTCAACATGGTGAAACCCTGTCTGTACTAAAAATACAAAAATTAGGCATGGTGGCACTCAGCTGAGGCATGAGAATCGCTTGAACCTGGGAGGCGGAGGTTGCAGTGAGCCGAGATCGCACCACTGCACTCCAGCCTGGGCAACAAAAGTGAGACTCTTTCTCAAAAAAATAAAAAATGCATTATGGTTTCTGTTGGTTGGCAGAAGATAGCAGTGAGAAGAGATAAAGGGTGGAAAGCCAGGCTATCATTCAAAGACACATTAGTGACTGCAGGTGGGAAGGAGGCATGATGGGCTTCAAGTGGGCAAGAGTGCACCAGCCTCATCTCTGGTATGGAGGAATACGAGGAAAAAAAAACTGCTTGGCGGTGGCGTCGTCAGTGAAGAGGAAAGGCTACACTTAAGCTAGAGGAAGCCTCAGAGCAGTTGAGGATGTGGGGACTTGGAAGCCAGGGAGTGGCAGAGAGAGGCTTCCGTTAGAGCATAGAGAGTGCTGTGGAGATGAGTATATGTATGATGAGAGGCCAGGAGGCATGAAGCAGTGAAAACTGACCTAGAGAGAAAAGACATCTGGATCAACTGCTGTGATTCCAAGTGCTGAGCTCTTGGAATGGAAACTGGCAGAAGGGTGGGCAACCAAGCAGGCGGGAGCTTCCAGCAGGGAAAGGCTTGATGGACTGGGTGTGTTTGGAGCATGGTAAATGACATGCAGATACCTGTGATATGTTGTGACAATTCAGCAAGTACAGGTGAATGGAAAGGACAGGAAATGCACAAGATGAGGCTAGATACTCAAGAGCTGGAACATAAGTTCTAAAAAATGTTAAGCAGAGGATAAAGTAGATCTCGATAGCTATAAAATATTGTGTAAAAAAATTTTAGGCTACAAAATATGCAGTTTTATAGAAAAAACCATGGTATGAGGGGTATTATACATATGATACAATATAAATATGACATAGAAAAGATCCAGAAGCATAGCAGGTGTGACTTTGAGTGGTAGATTATATACCATTAGATCTGTTAGCACAAGCCTAACGATGCTTTTATTATGATTTTTTTAAAATGTAAAATATTTTAGGAAGACTGAAGTTGCTAGTTCTGGTGATTGGTGGGAACTGGTGCTCTTTACGAAGCTAAAAAGTAACCAGGAATAAACAACAACAAAAAAGAATTTATGAGAGAATTGGTCAGGGAAGGAATAGGATTGCTCAGCAAAGATCAGAAAATAGGAGACAACATATTTTTGAAAAGTCAAAAGCAAATAAAGATCACTTCACCAGACAAGCTTAGCAAGCAGAGGATGGTGCGATTCAAGTGCTGTGGATCGTGTGCATCAAGCCAGTCAGCTTGGAGCAGCCCAGGAAAGGTTCATCACAATCATCCATTTGGAAAGTCCTGTGGGGGGTGTAACAGAGTGAGGTGCTTGGTATTAGAACTAAATGCCTCATCTATCATAAGGGACTAACCAGACAATATTTAAAATTAATGAAAAGCCCAGCCCGGCCAACATAGTGAAACCCCATCTCTACTAAAAATACAAAAATTAGCCAGGCATGGTGGTAAATACCCTGTAATCCCAGCTACTTGGGAGGCTGAGGCATGAGAATCGCTTGAACCTCGGAGGTGGAGATTACAGTGAGCTGAGATTGTACCACTGCACTCCAGCCTGGGCAACAGAGCAAGACTCCTACCAAAAAAAAAAAAAATTAAGAATACTTAAGTGGGGAGGAGAAACATCTTAGGTTCCCTTGCCCATCCCATAGACTGCACCACGGCGTGGTGGTGCCCACCTGTAGTCCCAGCCACTTGGGAGGCTGGCATAGGAGGATCAACGTGAGCCCAGGAGTTTGAGGCTACAGTGCACCATGACTGCGCCTGTGAAATAGCTACTGCACTCCAGCCTGGGCAACACAGACCACAAACACACACCCAAGTCGGATTCAGGGCCTTGCTGAGGTGGGAAATTTATTTACTCATGTGCTCCCATCATGACTGACTTCTTTGCTGTACATAAATTGAGTTTTGAGCGCTTAAGTTTGAACTTGGCCCACAGTGAGACACAGGCTAGAAGCATTACTTTAGATGTTCACTTTCTAACCACCATGCAAAGCTATATGGCTATCAGCTAGTACAGAGCCTGGCATGTAGTCAGGAGCACAGTAAATATTTGTTGAATGAGCAGCAGACAAGTCACATTTAGGGCAGATACCTTTTAAGTAAAATTTAAAATCAGGTCTTTCTAGTTTGCTACGAATGTTAACACAGGAATGTAAAGTAACACTTTGCCTGTGTGATTACCTCCTCTATCCTGTTATTAGGCTCTTGTTCTGTTGCATATATCCTATTGTATATATATGTATTGTAAGCATTTGGTATATAAAGTACAAATCAATACAGTAGGTAACATGGTTAACCTTCATTACAATGAAGGGACAAACTTTTCAGGTTAAACTTCTGATCATTAGTCAAATCAAACTTTTGGATAATTTGTAGATTATTATAATACTAAAAAACAAATAAAAATTTGTTTTTGAGACAGGGTTTCAGTCTGTTGCCCCGGTTGGAGTACGGTGGCTCAATCATGGCTCACTGCAGCCTCAGCCTCCAGGGCTCAAACGATCCTCCCATCTCAGCCCCACCTCCAGTAGCTGGGACTATCAGGCACGTGCCACTATGCCCCCCGCTAGTTTTTGTATTGTTTGTAGAGATGGGGTTTCGCCATGTTGCCCAGGCTGGTCTCAAGCTAGGCTCAAGAGATTCACCTGCTTTGGCTTCCCAAAGTGCTGGGATTACAAGCGCAAGCCACAGCACCCGGCCTAAATTTTTTTTTTTTTTTTTTTCCCTGAGACAGTCTTGCTCTGTTGTCCAGGCTGGAATGCAGTGGCACGATTTTAGCTCACTGCAACCTCTGCCTCCTGGGTTCAAGCGATTCTCCTGCCTCAGCCTCCCGAGTAGCTGGGATTACAGCCGTCCGCTACCACACCCGGCTAATTTTTGTATTTTTAGTAAAGAGACGGGGTTTCACCATGTTGGCCAGGCTGGTCTCGAACTCCTGACATCGTGATCCGCCCATCTTGGCCTCCCAGAGTGCTGGGATTACAGGCATGGCCACTGCACCCGGCCAAAAATCTTTAATGTACTAAAACTTTATAAATTTTAGATAAAACCAGTAAACACAGCAATGAGGGACAAAGCAAGACAAAAATATTCAAAAGAATATAAAAAAAGTATATAAACAAAAGCATGCTCACCCTTTGAACTTTAATACACTGCTACTACTTACACGTTTCCCAGGTGTTCCCTTCTGTTGCACCCTATGCTGCGTAGACTTACACAGACCATATTCATTCTTTTTCTATCCATAGAGTTAGCTGGACTTCAGTCCACTATCATTAATACAGTAGTGAATTATAAACCTTAAAATCCACGGCTTCTAGAAAAAATACAATTGATTTCTCCTTTTCATATGAGAATTTTACTGCTCGACATACCAAGGTAGGGCTGGCAAATGTGAGCCCCTATCATAGCCCTGCCCTACAGAGCAGAGATGTATTATAGCAAAGATGGTTGCAGACTGGTGACAGGACCAAGATGCTCTTCCCCACTAGCCCCTGACCCCCCTCCTCAGAAATCCACCTATGCAGTACCCCCAACAGGTACTACCAACTGGGCAGTCACCACGGCCGGAGAAAACAGGCGCCTTCCCTGTTCTGCTGGGAGACAGAAAGGAGGCCTGAGCTCTGCAACATGACAGAGGCATCAACTCAGGATGGCATGTGTTCTTGAACTTTTCATTTTGTGACTCATGTTGTCACCCTCCATAGAGCCAATCATAAATGTTTTCAAAACGATTCATTACAAACTCAATATTCTTTAAAAATGTTGATGCTGTGACAGTGCAAACAGCATTGATTTTATTGCTCGACTTCGGCATGGGCACATACATAGTTAATTTTTAAAAACCATTTATACAGATGTTATTGATAAAGCTCATGTAACAAATGAGTGAAAATACAAAGAATATCAAAGCTAAAACACTCTGTAATAAATACAATGAAAATGATAAAACTTTGTTTTTAAAGTCAGTTTGAGAGAAGAATATTACATAAAATGAACTAATTACATCTAGAAATAAAACTCAGCATTTGGAACAATCATCCTAACATGTTAAATACCACAAATGGCACCCGTTGACTGTATGCTTAGAAAACAAGCAGAAGGAGCCGCTCTACCAAACTAAGGATGGTTGGAACAGCCTCTAACTCCCAACAATGCAATCAGTCCAATGCACTGGAAATTCAAAGCCCAGATTTAGTGTTGTAAAGTAAAGCGAATTACATTGTATTTGAAAGAAGAGAATCTTGTGCTCCGGACTGTAAATACATGAAAGAAAAAAAGGCTTGGTAAAAAACCCATTCGGGGCAACAAACTGTGCAAAACAAAATGTACACTATACACAGCACTATTTAAAAACTACACCAAGATACAAGGCCCTCTGAGACAAGACTTACCTCTCTGTACTGCCTATGAGCTCTACACAAAGGAATCTCTGTTCATAACTAAGCATTCATGATGGAAAGGCAAGAGTATGAAAACAGATATCACATATCTGAAATAACAATACAGCTAGAGGGAAGACAAGAAAAAACCAGTTAAGAGGGACATGGAAATAAATATTCACATTAAACATGAGGTGCAAGTCCATGGTTCAATAACACATTGGGGGTTTTTGCTTAGCACCTATTTGGAAGTAATCGGGTAATGTAACTTTGAAACGGAAATCCAAATCATGTTTTTATATATGTTGGTGATAACACAGACTGTTACGGAGAGTCTTTTTTTTTTTTTTTTTGGGCGGGGACGGAGTCTCTTGTCGCCCAGGCTGGAGTGCAGTGGTGCGATCTCGGCTCACTGCAATCTCTGCCTCCCATATCCAAGCAATTCTCCTGCCTCAGCCTCCCAAGTAGTTGGGATTACAGGAGTGCGCCACCATGCCCGCTAATTTTGTATTTTTAGTAGAGACAGGGTTTCACCATGTTGGCCAGGCTGGTCTCGAACTCCTGACCTCAGGTGATCCGCCCACGTCGGCCTCCCAAAGTGCTGGGATTACAGGCGTGAGCCACCATGCCCAGCCAATTTCTTTCTTTTAAAGCTCTATGAAGTCATTAGTATAAAGTTAAAAAGGCACTCAAAAAGCAATGGTATTTGCCTGCTTTATATTGTATATTAAAATAAGTGATAGTAGCATTTCATTATTACTGCATCCCTGTCAGTTACGATTTCTATATTCATTATGTACTTAGTTTTTACTGAAAGATTTTAAAAGTAGGCACAATTATAAACTGCACTAGTGCTTTAATATAAAAGAGAGATGGGTCTGCAACCAGTAAAGTACTATCATGACAGCTGAACATTACTGATTATCAAATAGCATAGAAACCACTTCCATACATTTCAAGATGCTCTTCAGTACTCAGAATGCAATGTAAAAAAACAAATTGTTTGAGAGGAAAAAGGTAGGCATAAGCATATTACTACTGCACAGTTACAACTATGACTAGCTTGCTTGTGGCAGTTGAATTTGGCCAAATGAAATACATTAAAATACTTAAAAACTACACAAGTAGTTCTCAACTTTTTTAAAGCAGCAAAATCTCCACTTCTTTTATCCCATCCATTCCTCCCCACCCCGCTGCACCCCATGAAAGCTTACTTGAAATTCCAATATACATAAGAGAAAAATGGGCTGTTCTGGGTAAAGGGGGTGGGGATATGGAGCCTAAGGCTCCTGCTTAAATACCAACTAGGCCTTCCCCCTCGCTCCCTCTCATTGCCCCTCTTCTCTTAAACCATTACTCCTGAGGCACCCCTGAGGAACCCTTTGGCTCCAAGAACACAGACTGAAACCCACTCCATCACATGAAACAGAACACAGAGGACCTATTTACTTGATAACTTTAAATTTTGCAGCTTAATTATCTCATGAAAATTTGCTTATTTCACATTAATGTAAAAAAAAAACTGATAGTGCATATTTTTAATGGTTGAATTTAAAAATCCAACTGTGATTTCAGATTTTTTCAATTCCTCACCCGAGTTTTTGTTGCTTCTGGATCATTCAACATGCCACACACCTTGAAAGCTAAATCTGGACGTTTCAAAATCAGATGCAGATCTTCAACACCAAGGGAAGTGGGATTCCCTTACTTCCAAAATGAACTCTTCAAAGTAATTTATGCCATAGAGTTAGAATCACTGTTCATACTACCGCCCCCTCAACCCCACTTCATTCTGTTAGGTAAAAGCAGGATTTTCTAAGCTTATTAATAATCTTTAGAGCAAAATTCTTCCTTTTTCATAATTTTAGCTGATTAAAATTATGAGCAGTTAATGCTTTAGGATGGTTTTGTTAATGGAAACTTACATTGTAGTTAAAATACAATATAAATTAGGTGTACTTGTCAGAGACTTTGGTTTATAGGAATAGTCCATATATTAAAGATAAGCTGACCCAGCAAAATAACGAAAATCCCATCCCATCCACATGCTCTGAGAAGCTATAAAAATGCAGTATTTTAAGATTAAAAGTAAATCCAAAATACCTAATCATATTGACTCAAGATAAAAACATTAGGTTTTGTTTTTTTTTTAAAGAGTCTCTTAAAAACAGGGAGTCCCTGAAAATTGTCACAAATAAATGACTAAGTTTAGACTAAATGGTTGCATTAGGAATTTGACAACCAAAATTATATAGCTGTATTCCAGGAAATCCGTTCTTGAAAAATGTAAAAAAGACCCACTTAGACTAGGTTGAAACATATAATGCAAAATATAATGCTCTGCTATAGAAAAACACAAACATGTAAATGGCTTAATTTCTTAAAGATGATTCTTTTAGCCAATTGTTTACAAAGGTAGAATAATTCAAAATAATTTTATTTTTTTACAAAGAGCAAGTACAGGAGCTGTTTAAAATCATGTATTCAATCAAAATGAAATGTGACTTGTACCGACTGCTGAAGTTGTCTTGATGTTTGAGAGACTTGAAATCTGTGAAGCAATTTGAATAGATCACCTTTTATAAAAATAGTAGTAGTCTTTAAGTGTAGAATACTGCCTAACTCTGGAAATGTAGGAAAAGTCAGCATTCTTTAGGTTCAAGATATTAAGTTTAAATAGCAGCTGAATGTGGCCTCATGGCAAAGCATAAAGACCTTTTTTTTCCTTGAAAAGGAATTTCAAAATTGTCCTTTCCCCTCACAGTGTCCTAAAATGTAAAAAAAAAAAAAAAAAAAGGGGGGGGGGTGTTTTCCTGTATTTCAGCATATTCTTTGAAACTCTGCTGAAAGGAGGCTGTCAGTCAGGGTTGTATAAATAGAGTCCTGGGTAAATCCTTGAAGCTCATCATTCCACAGCAAATCCACATGTTTCTTCAATGGCTGTTAGCAGCTTTTCATACAGCTTTTCATAGCTTTCATAGGGCGGAATGTCTATTCGATTGAAGCTGTGAATAAGCAAATCAAATTGTATACAGTTCATTCAAAATAAACTGGCCTAGCAAGTGTATACCAGTATAGCCACATCACTCTGTCACACAGAAAACTAAAAGGTATTTCTCTAAAACAGAGATGACCACTTTTGGGTTTTCCTACCAATTTCCAAATAATCTTAACTTTTAAATCACTTAAGTTGCTTATCATTCCCTTTAAAGGCCCATTTAACACTGGTAAGTACAATAAATAAAAAGTCAAATCTGTTTGGAACACCTATGTATATGGAATGGGGAATAAAGCTACAAAAATACCTTACCAAGTGTGGGCTTTCGGCAGATTGTTAGTGCAGGCATCAATCTGGTGTATGGTAAAGAGTCTTGGGCCTGCAGCACCTGCAAATGAAGGAAATGTGGGTGAAATCACTGCAGGTGCGTGCATTAGTCTCCAAAATCTTAGAATAAAACTGGTAAGTAAACCACAGGATCTGGGGATAGGGGAATGCTAATGAATCCACACATACTACCAAAGGGCAGCAGGAAAAGCATCTGGGTTTTAAGAGCCAGAATTAACCTTAGATAAGGCTTAGGTTCCGTAATACGTTCACGTTTCCGTTTGAGAAAAAACTCAAGATTGAAATCCCTTTCCCAATTTCTATCTTTTATAGAATGTCAATATCCCAAAAGCATGAGAAGGAAAGTAATCAGGCAAATCCAAGGTAAAATACATAGGCACACATTCAAAAAGATGACGACCTGATGCAAATTTAGATTTCATGACTCAAACTGGACTGAGAGCAAAAGAGCCGTCTATAGAATACATTTCAGTTCGCACAGGCACCCCATATAAATACATGTAGCAGAAATACAACTTCACTTTATGCATCTGGGAAGTGTGAGGATGAGGAGCTCTCCTTACAGAGAAGGGCAGCACAGCTGAAAGCAGGCTCTCCCCCACAAGGGATTTCAGCGCATGCGCTGTGGGCAGCACTGTCGAATTAGGTACCAGTCTCGCTTTGTATGTCCTTATTCATCACCAGCAGCTTTGAAAATGAAGTGCTTAAGAGGTAAAGGAAGCAAGTGCCACCCAGTGAAGCGCCACAATCATTAGCAATAATACCAGCTCCTCCCAAAATTAACCAGCTTATTCCACGGAAAACCATTCTTAAAGAAGGAATATGGTTGTAAACAAATGGTCTGATGCCATGCAGTAATTAAAATGCTCTGACCGAACAGATGCTTTCCATGACCCATGCTGCTTCTGTCTAATAAAAGAAAGAACTGCAAAGTAGAGGGGAGAGGCACCCCAGTCAGGTAAACGTTTCACCAGGTCGAGATGTGAACATGGAAGTGAATGACTTTCCTACAGGAATGTGCAACAGAATTAAAAGTAAGGTGACCAGAAAACAAAAGGCAGAGCATCACCACGTACGGTCTCTAGCATGCGGCACTCACTACACTCAGAGAAGCCCGCAGAAAAGGCTCTTGGGAGGGGAACAAGAGAAAGGAGGGAGAAGAAGGTATCACAATGTGAGTCACAGATAAGAAGTGAAAAAGAGAATCTCTAAGCACATGGTTTATAAAATACCTCCACAGACCCCATGCTGACAGCCCCGCCCCCACCCCTGGCCCACCTGCCGCCCAGCTTGCCTGCCCCTCAGGCTGTTACCTTGCAATGCTTTGAAGCCCTGGAGAGGCACTCGAGAGGATCCTGTCACAAACTGAAGCAATCTTGCTCGTCGCTCTTCATCAAAAAACTCCACAGCTTTCCAGAACCATTTGACAATGTTGCTGTCTGGTGTACAGTGTTTTAACCGGGTGTTTACCTTCCAGTCATTAACATCTATCTTTCCAAGTCCACAAATAATGAGCTGTGAAAATAGTACACAGTAATAAACCTGTGGAAACCATAGTCAGGCCAAAAATTCCTCAAAAGAGAACTTAGGTTTGTACTGCTGGCTCTCATTTGGTGGTTCCTAATTAAAGATGCACACCAGAATCATCTGAAAAGCTTCTCAAACTGACATTCCAGGTCCTAGGCTCAGAGATTTTAATTCTGTGCATCTGGGGTGACAGTTGGGATCTATATTTTAAAAAGCTCCAGAGATATCTACTTATTGCAAACTCCCACCCCAGGGTCTGAGAACCACAGCTGTGATAGACTTGACCAGGTAAAAAATTGTGAATGTTTCAATAAGTTCATAATAAAATTATAAAGCTTTAAAAAAAAAGGACAGAAATTGAGACCCAAAGAATAAATACAGTTGATATGTGCCTTCTTTGGACCTGCATCATCTACTAGTTTCAATACCTATTAGCTTTGTTGATTGAGGGCAATTCAATCAATTCCTCTGCTGTAATATGGCAGTAACATCCATTTCACTACATCCTGGGAAGCAACCGATAATGCACAGAAACTTCAGAAATGGGTGTTGAATAAGTGATTCATACAATTTGCTTAATAATTTTTTTTTAAAGACAGAATTTTGATCTGTCTCCTAGGCTGGAGTGCAGTGGCATGATCTAGGCTCACTGCAACCTCTGCCTCCCGTGTTCAAGTGATTCTCCTGCCTCAGCCTCCCGAGTAGCTGGGATTACAGGCATGCACCACAATGCCCAGCTAATTTTTGTATTTTTAGTAGACAGGATTCTGCCATATTGGCCAGGCTGGTCTCCAACTCCTGGCCTCAAGTGATCTGCCTGCCTCAGCCTCCCAAAGTGCTAGGATTATAGGCATGAGCCACTACACCTGGCCTACATTTGCTTAATAATCTTAAATTGATATTAAAGCACAAAATACATGAGCACATTGATACAGACCTCTGCTAAACACATCCTGATAGAGGGTCGCAGATGAACTATATCCAAATCATTTTGATACTATTAATACATCTCCCTAGGGTTCAAGACTAACTCACCATACTAATCTAACATGTTTATAGCAGTGAATTCCATGTGTACTATAAAACATAACTTGCAAATCCTATATTTTATATAATTAAACCCAGGATTAATATATACAATGCTAAAATAAATGTTATACATATCGTCTTTAAAAATGGGTAGGGTGTGGTAGCTCACGCCTGTAATCCCAGCACTTTGGGAGGACGAGGCATGCAGATCACTTGAGGTCAGGAGTTCAAGACCAGCCTGGCCAACATGGTAAAACCCTGTATCTACTAAAAATACAAAAAGGTAGCCGGGCGTGGTGGCAGGTACCTGTAATCCCAGGTAAGGCATGAGAATCGCTTGAACCCAGGAAGTGGAGGTTGTAGGGAGCTGAGATCCTGTCAGCATGGGGGACAAGTGAAACTGTGTCTCCAAAAAAAAAAAGCCAAAATAATGTTAGCCAGGCGTGGCAGTGCACACCTGTAGTACCAGTTAGTGGGGAGACTGAGGTGGGAGGATCACTTCAGCATAGGAGTTAACAGTGAGCTAGGATCATGCTACTGCACTCCAGCCTGGGCAACAGAGTGAGACTCTATCTCAAAAATAAAAATAAAAAGTTTAATGATTCAGGCCCGGTGCAGTGGCTCACGCCTGTAATCCTAACAATTTGGGAAGCACAGGCAGGCGGATTGCCTGAGCTAAGGAGTTTGAGACTGGCCTGGGCAACATGGTGAAACCCCATCTCTACTAAAAATATAAAAATTAGCCAGGCATGGTGGTGCACACCTGAAGTCCCAGTTACTTGGGAGGCTGAGGCACGAGAATTGCTTGAACCTGGGAGGCGGAGGTTGTGGTAAGTGGAGATTGCACCACACTGTACTCCAGCCTGGGCGACAGAGTGAGATTCTGTCTCCACAAAAAAAAAAAAAGAAAAAAAAAGAAAAAAAAGTTTCATGACCCATTAGCAGTAGAAACTATATTAAAAATCCTAACCCTACCAAATAAAGTCTCCAGTAAGGCTTCTATGGGGTTCTGAAATAAAATCTCCAACAAAGCTTTCTACAGGGTTCACTGAATTAACACCACACTGAACAGGGAGGAGGTTATCCAAAAAGGATTATGGGTGTATTTAATGACATAAAAGGCACCTCCTAAATTCTTTTCTTCAGAGGAATGGCAGTTAGAAGGCCAAATCCTCGTTTATTGTATAAAGAGATGAAAATGCATTATATTTCAACCTTATCAGCATTCCTGCTATGTTCTCCTTCTCCTTCTAACTACTTCCTCCTAGCTATTTCACTATGAACAATTCAATCACAAAAGGAATGGGGAGAGTATTAAGTAAAACCAACCTTTTTAGATTTGTTTGCTAACAGGTCTATTAACAGATTTATTTAGAAAGGACATTGAAGGCAGTGAATAAAATCATGTTTCAAATTATTAGTAGACTTCAAATATTTGTGTTATCCCTAACTACTAAATAAATTTGGGACCTTTAATAGAATTAAACCTCATGTTTTTTAGTAGTTCAGTAGGAAATTCAGATGTATTTGTTTAAGGTCTTAATTACAAAACCAGACCTGAGGTGTTTAAGGGCCAGCTTTAAAAGGAAACAAAAAACTATTAACTGTTTAGTATGGCTGTTAATCTAAAGACATTTAGAGGCCAGGCACGGTGGCTCACACCTGTAATCCCAGCACTTTGGAAGGCCGAGGTGAGTGGATCATTTGAGGTCAGGAGTCCCAGACCAGCCTGGCCAACATGGTGAAACCCCATTTCTACTAAAAATACAAAAATTAGCTGGACGTGGTGGCGGGTGCCTATAGTCTCAGCTACTTAGGAGGCTGAGGCAGGAGAATCACTTGAATCCAGGAGGTGGAGGTTGCAGTGAGCCGAGATCGTGCCACTGCTCTCCAGCCTGGGCAACTCTGTCTCAAAAAAAAAAAAAAAAAAGAGAGAGACAGACATTTAGATTCAATTTATCCCAGGTGTTTTAGTTATTTTCTCGATGATCTTGTCTAACAAATGCTTTCTTGCAAGCTTAGTGTAAAACCAATTCAGAGTAGGCTCTTACCCAAATAAATTTCAATATGGTAGATTAATGAGGTTTTACTTAACTAAATCAGTAACCACTAAGTTAGGGAATAAACATATATTGGAAGAATGTACATATAAGTCATGAAATCTGTTTAAAATAAGAAAGTACAGGATAGAAAAATAAATTAAAAATTTTCACAATATAAAGAGAGATTGCTCACAGCCGGGCACGGTGGCTCAAGCCTATAATCCTAGCACTTTGGGAGGCCAAGGCAGGCAGATCACTTGAGCTCAAGAGTTTGAGACCAGCCTGGGAAACATGGCAAAACCCTGCCTCTACCAAAAAAAAACAAAAACAAAAAAATTAGCCAGGTGTGCTGGTGCATGCTTGTGGTCCCAGCTACTTGGGAGGCTGAGGTGGAAGGATCATTTGAGCCCAGGAGGTCAAGGCTGCAGTGAGCCATGATTGCACCACTGCATCCCAGCCTGGGTGACAGAGTGAGACCCTGTCTCAGAAAAAATAAGAGAGAGAGAGATTGTTCACTCACAGAAATTCCAAAGCATGAAAGATCTTCAAAAGCATGAAAGACTTTTCCTGTGAATAAGAATTCTCAAGCATAGAACCATGAAACTTAGAAAGCACCAGAAATATGACTTTCCTCTAAAACTAAGTAACAAAATAATTCCCAATCCTTCCTTGTTACACTAGCGATGTTATAATACTAATGCACTAACCTCTAACTCCTTCTCATCAAATGTCTTCAGCAGATGTTGTGGAATTACTTCATTAAATCCTTTCTGCAGAGCCAGGAATTGAGCCTCAATGCCTCGTAAAAATCTCCAGTTCACATAGAGCCTGTAAACATTAGGCAGGATTTCGTTTAATCACATATATTTTCAGATCTGGTAATTATTATTATAAATCTCTACTTTAGTAACACTGCATTTTACAAGCATCTAACATTAACGATTTAGCCTAAAGTCTAAAAATAAATCTCAGACTAATGGGGATAAATGAACCCTGAGGTGTGACACAGTTCAATGTTGATGAAAAGCGGTAAACTACCAACAAAAGCAGCATCAGCAGGGCAACCCTCCAAATCAGAGAAGCTCCCAGGAAACAAGACGTCTACTAGAGCTGAGTCTTGATGAAATTTCTTTCTAAACTTATAGCATACATGCCAATAACTAGAATAAAGAGCTCTTTCACTCAAAAATGACTTATTTTTCTGATTTTACGTGCAAATGTAATTTGAATGTGTTGAGCGTTTTGTTTCTATTTGAGGGAGGCCTACGGGAGAACAGGAGGTAGAGAATCCTCATACTAAAAATGAGAAGAAGAAATGGTAAAAGCCATAGCAAGCACTTTTTGATTAAATAATCATTGTTCTCTAGAGGATATAAAAATTCTGGAAGATGTAATTTTACCAATAAAAAATGCACTAAACTACATCTATTGTGTGAATGTATGATTTATAAGTGAATTGTTTTTATTTATCTATCTACCCAAGAAAACTTCTCCATCTCATGCACCACAGAACTTACTCATCTGTCAAATTTGTTAACATTTCCAAATTTGGATAAATGGTTCTCTACTTTAAGAAATAAGTTACTTAACATTGCATCCTTTGGAGGACCACATTTTTGTTTGCTGGGTTAAGGGGACAGCAAAACTGTATAACTGTAAAAGTTTTTATTTGTAATTTTTAATCTCATAACTGTAGTTGGCAAGGGATTATTACTGTGTGCTGTAACCACGACTGAACCCTGAAGAGTGGGATCCAGGGACTGAGTAGGACACATGAGGTCTTGAAAAGGAGACACTGCTAAGACTTAGGAAATTCTCATTTGTTCTTTTTTTAATTATTTTTAATTTATATTAGATGGAATCTCATTCTGTCACCCAGGCTGGAGTGCAGTGGTGCGATCTCAGCTCACTGCAACCTCCATCTCCCAGGTTCAAGCGGTTCTCCTGCCTCAGGCTCCAAAGTAGCTGGGATTACAGGTGCCTGCCAACATGCTTGGCTAATTTTTGTATTTTTAGTGGAGATGAGGTTTCACCATGTTGGCTAGGCTGGTCTCGAACTCCTGACCTCAGGTGATCCACCCACCTTGGCCTCCCAAAATGCTGGGATTACAGGCACGAGCCACTGCACTCAGCCTGTTCTTTCATTTTTTTAAGTAGAAATGTAATACATACTTTTTATGTATATAACAAAAAAAATCAAACATTAACTATGGAGACAGTAAAATATGAAAGTCCATTCTTTTACCCTCTTTCTCCTCCCTATTTCCAGTCGCATCACCTCCACTCCCTCATCCTAGGCAAAAACTTTATTTGGTTGCAGCCTCCTGAACATCTTCAGTATAATTATAAAAAAACAGCCAGGCACGGTGGCTCACGCCTGTAATCCCAACACTTTGGGAGGCTGAGGCAAGCAGATCATGAAGTCAGGAGTTTGAGACCAGCCTGGCCAATATGGTGAAACCCCATCTCTGCTAATAATAAAAAAATTTGCTGGGCATGGTGGTGCGTACCTGTACTCCCAGCTACTTGGGAGGCTGAGGCAGGAGAATAACTTGAACCCGGGAGGCAGAGGTTGCAGTGAGCCAAGATCGTGCCACTGCACTCCAGCCTGAGCAGCAGAGTGAGACTCCGCCTCAAAAAAAACCAAAACAAACAAACAAACCAAAAAACCATGGATTTTGTTCCTATATAATTCTTCTAAGACTTACTTTTAAAATTTGACAGCGTATGCACTTTTAAATATCCACATAATATTCTGTTGAATGTATAATATAATCATTCTTCTCTAAAAACATTTTAGTAGTGTAACTTTTTTTCACAAGTAGCATTTAATTGACCGTCTTTCCCCATATTTGTTCAGTTACATGTGTGTTTCTGCAGAAGAGCCCTAAACACAGAGCTGCTAGTTAAAGGGCAAATGCTGCTGGTATCAAACTGCTTTCCAGAAAAGCTATGCCAGTGTTCACTCCAATCAAGTGGACCTCATATTTAAACTAGGAAACATTTTAGTAAGATTTGGGAACATAATCTATACACAAAAAGTATATCATGCAAGTTTCTGTGTATATACAGTAAAGTTCAAGTTCAAACTCCCAAAACTGATTACCATAGTTCTATGTTTAGAGGACTTTTTATTTCTCATAAGCCAAGTTAGCCCAATACATAAAAATTCCTCAATTTTTACTTTATGAAATCTGAAAAACATTTATTTACATTTATCCCTAAACTCACAATGTGCTCATTTATAAACAGGCTAAGTGTTAGTAAGATACCGCACAAAAGCCCTTCTGAATTGCCACCTGTGGTAGCTACACCACACGTGGCCCCAGTGCCCACATCTCCTGGTATTCACACCTTTGTACAGCTCCTCCTCCATGATGAAACTGGGCTGGCTGTCTCAGTTTAACCAGAAGTAGACAGCAGAAGTCACGTTGGCCAGGACCAGGCTTAGGCCTTAAAAAGATCTAGCAGCTTCTGGCCGGGCGCGGTGGCTCACGCTTGTAATCCCAGCACTTTGGGAGGCCGAGGAGGGCGGATCACGAGGTCAGGAGATCGAGACCAGGGTGAAACCCCGTCTCTACTAAAAATACAAAAAATTAGCCGGGCGTGGTGGCGGGCGCCTGTAGTCCCAGCTACTCGGAGAGGCTGAGGCAGGAGAATGGCGTGAACCTGGGAGGTGGAGCTTGCAGTGAGCCGAGATTGCACCACTGCACTCCAGCCTGGGTGACAGAGCGAGACTCCGTCTCAAAAAAAAAAAAAAAAAAAAAAATCTAGCAGCTTCTGCTTTTGAGCTTTAGAAAGCTGGCCACCCCATAAGAAGTCTGGCTATCTTGTTGGGAGAGAGAGTGGCTATGGGGAGAAGGAGTGGTCATCGAAAGAGGGATATCACACTTTGATATCACACAGGGAGGACCAAGGAACTCAGCCAACAATGAGAACAAGGCCCCAGACAGTGACCCCAGTTGACAGCCATGCCAGCTAGCCCTCAGCCATTTGAGTTATCCTAGTTATGAGTGAAGAGGCCATCCTGGTGTTGCAGGCCTAGCTGACATCTTGTGGAACAGCAGTGTTGTCATCCATGTTGTTCTTTTGCCCAATTTCCTGACCCATGGAATTGTGAAAAATAATAAAATGTCTATTCTAAATAAGCCACTAAATTCTCCTGAAGCGGATTTTGTAACACTAAGTAGTACTATCTAAATATTTAAGTTTGTTCATACTAACATTCTAGAACATTAAAAAAAAATTCAGCCTTGAGAACACAGGAGTGTTTACCTGACATATTCTTTTTTATTTTCTTCATTAACAGGGATACTCTTGCCATTTGGTTTAAGTTCATGCTGAATAATTTCACCATATGCATTATGTTCAACACAGAAGGTATGGTCCAAAACACCTGTAATATCATTCTCACTGGATAGGAAAGAGGAAAAGATATGTAACTGGAACCTAAAATACAGACCCTATAGATGTATTAATTGGTGAGATAAAACTAAGATCATTTTATAATATAACAAATGTGAGGTCAGATTCTGCTTCCATACCACCTAGTTCTTTCTGGACAGAAAAGTCAAAGAGCTTTAACCTTCATAAACACAGAAAATGAGTAATGAGAACGAACCTTGGTCAAAGCTGGGCCTTGCGAGAACCACCAATATAGGACAATTTCAGTTATATTTGGCATTCTGAAGAGCCCTACTCGGTACTGTACTCCAAGGGGCCAAGTGCCTGTGTATCCCTAGTGAGAAAGCTACTGTATACTTTATAAAAAATAAACATTGCCAGTGTATCTTCATAAAACAATGACCCCTTGAAAAACAGAATCAGTTCTTAGCTTAAATTCAACAATTAGTTCTTAATCTAAAAGTATGGTTCCAACAATCGCCACTTCATTAAAATCAACAGCAGCAAGAATTTGCTATTCTAACACATGCAGGTTTGGAACAGAATTTGCATCACATTGAGGAAATAATTATATAAAGTACTTTTAAAAATAGAATATACTAGTTGTTTTTTCCTTTTTAAAGTAGTAACACTTGCTAAGTTTAAGGAATTTGAAATGTATAAAGAAGCTACAGAAAGGGGGAAATCACATACGATCCTATCACTCAAATAACCACTCAATATTTTCTGTGTAATTTTTTTAAGCACATCAGTTTTGAAACATATTTTTTTTTAAAGCTCAGAGTTTAACTATAATGAAGAGATAGAAGACTCAATACATACAGTATCCACACTAAACTGTTATGAAGATCTGGATCTACTAACTCCATGTCATCCAAAGTAATTGACTTCCCAAGCAATTGCTTATAAAAAGGCAATGTGAAACCACCATCAATATAATGTCCATGAAACACAGCCATTCCCATTATTCGTCCAACAAAGTGGAAATAGGATAAATGTTCCTGAAATTGAAAACAGTGTATATACTCAAGTTAGACATTATCCAGGAAAATTTTAATAAAAATGAAATATTTCAGCAACATTAATTTTTTTGAGAATAAGCATAAAATTTTTACTCTTCAATATAGTCAGGAGGGAGTATTTCTCTAGGGCATGCTCAGGAGTCTCTAGATCACCAGAGAACAGCATATTACACAGGGTAATATGCCCTTCTCGCAGGGGCCAGTCATTTTGTAAATTTTATCTTTTAGAAATTAAGTCCAAACTATGGTCCCAGAGCTTCATTCAACTACTTGCAGATCTTCTGCTCTTCCTTCTCTCACCTCCTGCTGAGCCCTCTGTCATGAAAAAAAATCTTTCAATCCTAAACCTCCCTACTTCCTCGATCTAACCAGAAATTAAACATCAAAACACCATAGATTTAAGAGCACAGACTTGGTATCAGACTTGAATTAGAATCATGATTCTGCTAGTCAATGGCATATGGACAAATTAACCCCTGTAGGACTAACCGTCCACATCTGGAAATATGAGGATAATAACAGTATCTAAAAAGCATCTCTATGAGGAGTAAAATGAGGTGATGTTTGAAACCCCTGGAACTGGACCTGGCATGTTGTAAGCAGTCAATGAATGTGGGCTATTGTTACTACAGGGGCAGTAGTGGGCCCTCCAAAAAGAACCTTCACCTCAAAATCCTCCCTAAATAATTTCCTGAAACAAATCTAACATTTCTACCCTTTTATATATATTTGGTCTTTCATCACACATTGTTTTGTTAGATGTTTGTATTTTAAAATTCTTTTACCTCTCTATTTACTAAGTAATCTTTTAAGCTCATCTTCAAACCTTTTAAGTTTTTGTTTATTTTTTAAAAGTAACACACACACACACACGCACACACACATATATATTTACCAAAGTTGCATTATACTGTTTGATAACCTTCTTTTCACTTAACACATCATAAACACCATCTTTCCATATCATTAACTATTATCCCACATTATCATTTTAGTGGCTGTATAGTATGCCCTTATGTGGAAAGACAATATAAAAACAATACATTAGTAATAGCTGCTAACTTCTGTCAGGTGCTTAATAATGTAGTCGATAGAGTTGTAGAGTGAATAACATACAGCACTGTGCTACGTGCTTAATGTGCAGGGTCCCATTTCATTCTCATAACCCCTCTTTGAGGTACAAATGTATTTATTAGCAATGACAAAACTGAAGCTTAAGTCCATGAACTTGCCCTGAAAGGTCACAAAGCTAGTAAGTGATGAGACCACGACATGTCTTTCTAATTCCAGAACGTATGCCTTTAATCATTTGCATTATTCTGCTTCATGTCATAATTTAATCAGTCCCTGGCTCTTGAAGACAACTACGTTGTTTTCAGTTGAGTGCTACTATAAACAATAAACATCCCTGTTTCCAAATTGGTGCATATATCCATAATCATCTGCTCGGGAAAATTTTATAGAAGAGGAATTGCTGAGTCAAAGGGCACAACTAAGACAAGGACAAACAATTTCTATATAATAAACTACATTAACATGTAAACATGAAAAGCATTATAGGTCATAATTCACATCATAACTTCAAATCATACCGGATTAACTGCAGAATCAGGATTGATCTGCAATGTATAAATATCATCTCTTGAATACTGGAAGAGGCCGTAGTATGGATTCAACATTTCATGTGACAAGAGATACAACCATTCCCTAGAAAACAAGATACGACCAAGGAATTTTTTTGTTAATGTATACATTTTTATTAAGATATGCCATTAATTCATCATTTTAGCAAATAATGTTTTAAATTAATAAAAGGCAAAAAAAAAGCACTAACTACAGTTATATAAGAGCACACTGGAAAAATCTACCATACCCAAATAGCATATAAAAACTATTGTATCGAAGTAACATCTCACTCAAAATTTAGGCAATTTTACTATATTTTAGCATCAAAGAGTATAAAAGTATTATCCAACAGTTCAGCTACTCATGAGATGATATAGTCCAGTGGTCTGTTACTTTTACTTGCCAAATAAATTTGTAATCCATAATAAACATAAAACAAAAGCAAGAATATGGTTTTATTTCAAAATGTCCATGTGAGGCTGGGGACGGTGGCTCACACCTGTGATCCCAGCACTTTGGGGGGCCAAGACAGATGGTTCGCGTGAGCTCAGGAGTTTGTGACCAGCCTGGGTAACAAGGCGAAACCCCATCTCTACAAAAAATACAAAAATTAGCCAGGTTGATGGCACTTGCCTATAGTCCCAGCTACTTGGGAGGCAGAGGTGGGAGGACTGCTTGAGCCCTGGAGGTCGAGGCTGCAGTGAGCTGAGATTGCACCACTGCACCCCAGCCTGGGTGACAGAGTGAGACCCTGTCTCAAACAAAAAAAAAAGAGTCCACGTCATCTATACTATCCTGGTCTACTCCTATCATGACCAGTTTATACAGACATATAATATAGTATTGATTTACTCTTCATTTTGGACAAGGGTATATTTTGTTGTAGTATTGAGTACGGACATTTCATTATCCATTTCATTATCATTCACTGTATAAACCCTAAAACATACCATGATAAAAATATAAGTGGGTAAGGATTGCAAGGCATTTGGTGTAGGTATGGACTCAAGGGCAAACCTGCATTCTTTGGGTATGTTCCATACCACTTCTTGACTTCAAATGTAAATCAATGTTTTTAAAACCTGGAATAAAAAGTACTCCCACCTTGAATTTATTAAATCCCTCAAATTTTTCAAAGTATAAAAGATAATTTGTTACTCACTTTGGAAATTCACTAGTCTAGGACTTAAGAAATGTAGTTCTAGTCTTAATTCTTGTCATTCCTCGGCTAGGGAACGTTATTTAAATGATATATCTTGGTATTATGGATTAAACAGATTGAATAATATTTTTGAGCAAATGCAGAATAGTATTAAAACTAGTTAAAGGAAAATGTTTCAAAATTCTATGTGATGGAGTCTAAATTAAATTATATGTAACATTTGAAAAACTACTCTAGAGATTAAAAAAAGAAGTAACGTCTCCACATAAGCAGCCTTCCCAACATAACACTCATCTGATGTGTCTTGTGCTTTTGGTGTGTGTATGTGTTTTTTAAAAAGAAAATCCAAATTTTTGTTTTGTTTTACCAAGTATTTAGAACACAAGTAAGAGCAGAACTCAACTACTTTGAGATTCTACTATGGAATAAAGTTCAGAAAAAGCAGATCACTGTCACATTCCATTTATTCTGCTCAAACCCTGACAGTAGTAAGGTTAAAAAACAAAAAACTGGGCAGGGTGCAGTGGCTCACGCCTGTAATCCCAGCACTTTGGGAGGCTAAGGTGGGCAGATCACGAGGTCAGCAGATTGAGACCAGCATGGCCAACATGGTGAAACCCCATCTCTATTAAAAATACAAAAATTAGCTAGGCGTGGTTGTACGCGCCTGCAGTCCCAGCTACTCGGGAGACTGAGGCTGGAGAATTTCTTGAACCCAGGAGGCAGAGGTTGCAGGGATCCGAGATTGCGCCACTGCACTCCAGCCTGGCGACAGAGTGAGATTCCATCTCAAAAACAACAACAAAAAAAACTGACTACATGAGCCAGGCATGGTGGCTCATGCCTGTAATTCCAGCACTTGGGGAGGCTGAGGCAGGAAGATCACTTGAGGCCAGGAGTTTGAGACCAGCCTGGGCAACACAGACCCTGTTTCTACCAAAAAAAAAAAAAAAAAAAAAAAACAAAAAAAAAAAAAAAACACTTTTTTTTTTTTTTTTTTGACATGGAGTCACGCTCTGTCACCAGGCTGGAGTGCAGTGGCACGGTCTCGGCTCAGTGC
This sequence comes from Nomascus leucogenys, assembly GCF_006542625.1. Taxonomy (NCBI): domain Eukaryota; kingdom Metazoa; phylum Chordata; class Mammalia; order Primates; family Hylobatidae; genus Nomascus; species Nomascus leucogenys. The sequence goes on from NC_044399.1 coordinate 59,762,439, forward strand.
AACCTTTGCCTCCTGGGTTCAAGTGATTCCCCTGCCTCAGCCTCCTGAATAGCTGGGACTAGAGGTGTGCGCCACCACACCCAGCTAATTTTTTTTTTTTTTTAGTTTTTAGTAGAGACGGGGTTTCATCATGTTGGCCAGGATGGTCTCAATCTCTTGACCTCATGATCTGCCCACCTCGGTCTCCCAAAGTGCTGGGATTACAGGTGTGAGCCACCGCACCTGGCCAAATTTTTTTTTTTAATTAGGCATGGAAGCACGTGCCTATAGTCCTAGCTCTTTAGGAGGCTGAGGCAGGAGGATCACTTGTACCTAGGAGTTCGAAGCTGCAGTGAGCCATGATCACATCACTGCACTCCATGGAGCCTGGGTGACAGAGCGAGACCCTGTCTCTAAAAAACTAAATAAATAAAATAAACTACTTATTTGATCTATATATATAATTACAGTACTCAGATGCCACCAGTAGTTGATGATGATGATGTTTTCCCAATAAACATTCATTCTAGTTATGAGTAAATAATATAAATTCCACAGAAACTATCAAGTCCTAAGTATGATGTGCAAGGGATTATTTTTAAAAATCCACACTAAAGAAACCATCCATAGGTTTAAAAGGTGACAGAACGAAAATAAGTCTACAAATACACACATGTAATGCTAAATAACAATTAATGGGAATTATTGAAAACATAATTTTGGTTGAAGATTAGGGAAAGCAGAATTACTATAATGATCCTTGGAACATTTCAATACAGAGCTACAGTGTTTCTCCTACATTTATATAAAACGAATTTTCACCCTTAGAAAAGAATTCTTGTAGTAAATATAATATCAGCAATAAATCACTGGCTGGGTGCAGTGGCTCACACCTGTAATCCCAGCACTTTGGAAGACTGGGGCACGCAGATTGCTTGAGCTCAGGAGTTCGAGAATAGCCTGGGCAACATGGCAAAAACCCCATCTCTACAAAAAAAAAATACAAAAATTAGCCGGGTGTGGTGGCTTGTACCTGTAGTCCCAGCTACTAAGGAGGCTGAGGTGGGAGGATGTCTTGAGCCCAGGATGGGGAGGTTGCAGTGAGCTGAGATCGCGCCACTACACTCCAGCCTGGGTGACAGAGGGAGACCCTGTCTCCAAAAAAAAAAAAAAAAAAAAAAAGAAAATCAATTTGACTTGACCCGTGAGTTACAAATGTAGCAGAAGCATTATACGTTCTGTACTGAAACATTCTGAGGACCATCATGATATGTACATGTGTATACACACATGCATGCATACACATTCATTTAACAAGGTAAAAAGGCATAACAATGGAAGCAAAGAGAACCAGTATTCAGTCCAGGTTATACATCATTTAAATCTCAAAACTGTTCCTGACAATGTAAAGCAGAGGCAATAATGTACTTAAGGAGAGAGATGGAGAAAACACAGGGCCTGCAGTCTCACGGGACTCAGATGATCCATTGGGGAGTTCTAAAATACCTGTCCGGTAGCAGTGCCACCCTAACCTCATTATGAATATATCTATTAGGATATCCTCAGTAATACAAACATTAGGGAATATAATACCAAAAAATAAATGTCAATGAGAAAGTTACACCACAGGAAGTATCTTAAATTTGTAAGTACAAAGATCCGTATGTCATAAGCTGGCAAGCAAGTCCTTACCTGGCAACCCCTCCGTAGTCAAGGCCTTCTTCTCCACGAAATTTTATCATTAATCGCTTCCAGAGATCTTTTGGTCTCATTTTCATGACCTGTCGATATGATTCCTGAAAAAAATAATTTTTAATACACTATTACTATTAGGTCCTTTTAGCCTATTACTTAATCTCTCCCTGCCAATCCATCCAAAAAACTCAAGTCTAAATAAGGTGAAATTTGGCCAGGTGCAGTAGCTCACACCTGTAATCCCAACACTTTGGGAGGCTGAGGCGGGAGGATCACCTGAGGCCAGGAATTCTAGACCAGTCTGGGCAACATAGTGAAACTCTGTCTATACAAAAAAATTTTTTCTTAAATAGCTGGGCATGGTCGCATGCACCTGTAGTCCTAGCTACTTGGAAGGCTAAGGTGGGAGGACTGCTTGAGCCCAGGAGTTCAAGGTTACAGTGAGCTATGATCATGCCACTGCACTCCAGCCTGGGTGACAGAGCAAGATCTTGTCTCTTTTAAAAAAAGAAAAAGAGGCCAGGTGCAGTGGCTCATGCCTGTAATCCCAGCACTTTGGGAGGCTGAGGCGGGCATATCACGAGGTCAAGATATCAAGACCATCCTGGCCAACATGGTGAAACCCCATCTCTACTAAAAATACAAAAATTAGCTGGGCATGGTAGCGTGTGCCTGTAGTCCCAGGTATTCAGGAGGCTGAGGCAGGAGAATCGCTTGAACCCAGGAGGCGGAGGTTGCAGTGAGCTGAGATTGCATCACTGCACTCCAGCCTGGCGACAGACTCCATTTCAAAAAAAAAAAAAAAAGAGAGAGAGAAAGACAAATTAGCACTCTCAGTATTCTTGGAAAAGAGCATAAAACAAATTTAATTTCTAATTTTTTTTTTTGAGACGGAGTTTCATTCTTATTGCCCAGGCTGGAGTACAATGGTACAATCTTGGCTCACCACAACCTCCGCCTCCCAGAGTCAAGTGATTCTCCTGCCTCAGCCTCCCGAGTAGCTGGGATTACAGGCATGTGCCACCATGCCCAGCTAATTTTGTATTTTTAGTAGAGATGGGGTTTCTCCATGTTAGTCAGCCTGGCCTCGAACTCATGACCTCAGGTGATCCGCCCACCTCAGCCTCCCAAAGTGCTGGGATTACAGGCGTGAGCCACTGCACCCAGCCAATTTCTCTCTAATTTAAAATAAGGTTTGTATTAGCAAGCAATGAGTTTCTGGAAAAAAAATAATAAAACAAAATAAGGCTCGTAAATTTACCTCAAAAATCTCTTCCCTGGAAACCTCAATGCGGCAGTGACCTGCCTGAGGCTGTTGTTGGGAAAGTTCTTGCCGCAAAATTTTTAGTTTCTGAACCAGGTCTCGCTTGTACCTTGGGACTGTCAGGCATTCTGTGTCATCAGGACATAACGATACCACTTGCTGTTGCTGTTGATCTTTCAATTGGTTCTGCCGACTAGAAGTAAACATAGATGTTATTATTAAAGTATATCAAATTTTAAAAATTGCAATTATAGATTTAAAATAGCATCATATTATAAAGCAAGTCTAGCTCTATCATTTTCCAAGCCTTAGTAGAACATATACTTGGCTTGACATTTTTTGGCAGCAATAAACCAGCTACAAAGTTTATTTCTCATAGTCCACATAAACTGACAAAATTGGATAATGGAAGTTTATCCATAAAGCTTTATACAGCTTCTGAGGACAAATTTTTCCAATATAGCTTCCATTTTCCCCTATAGAGTTTACCATCACCCACTTTAAAATTCAGGCATGTGCCAAACACTGCTTGTTATCTAGAATCTTTCTTTCTGGAAGAGCCAAACAGGAGTCTGAATGGCAGCTTGGCAGGGATCCCTTCTTTTTATACACCAGGCCAAATATTATACCTAAAACATATGGCCATACAAAGAAAATATACCTTTGTTAAAAATGCCAAGTCAATATTAACTACTCTTACAAATACTATAATAAAGATTTTTTAACATACACACAAAATCAAAATAGATTATTGTGTACATAAATGCATTCCATAAACAACTGTATAATCTTATTTTTTTAAATGAACTTAGGTATATTTCACATCAGATACAAAAAGTAACTCAAAATGGACTGCAAACATCAATGTAAAATCCAAAGCCATAAAACTCCTAAGCACGGGAGAAAATTTGTTATGACATACATTAGGCAATGAATGATTTCTTAGATATAACACCAAAAGCACAATCTATGAAAGAACAAATGGATAAACAGAACGTCCATTTTTAAATTTTTTTTAAAGAGGCAGGGTCTTGCTATATTGCCCAGGCTGGCCCTGAACTCCTGGCTCAAGTGATCCTCCTGCCTCAGCCTCCTGGCAGCTAGAACTACAGGCACCCAATACCACCCTCAGCTTCAAGAAAATTGCTGCTCTTCAAAAGACACTGTTTAGGAAAACTAAAAAACAAGTCAAGTCACAGACTAGGAGAATTCCATTGGAAAGCATATATCAGATATGTAAATATCTAAAGAAGCTCAAAACTCAACAAAAAACTGAGCTGCTCGATTTGGGAGGGCTGGGGGCATGGCAAAAGATTCTGCCAAAGAAGCCATTCTACTCCTAGGTTATTTATTTAACCAAGAGAAATGAGGGCATATACATACAAAGACTTGCACATAAATGTTCATAATAGTTTTATCTGTCACAGCAAAAGACTGGAAACAACCCAAATGTCCATCAGTAGATAAATGAATAAACTGTGATATACCCATACAATGGAATACCACCAACAATAAAAAGAAATGAACTATGTAACAACAATGATGAATCTCAATATTATGTGAGTAAAAGAAATCATACTGCATGATTCCATTTATCTAGAAAATGCAAACTAATATACTGACAGAAAGCAGGTCAGTAGTTGGCTGGAGATGGGGTGTTATGGGTTGAACTGTGTGTCTGTCCCCCAAAAGATATGCTTAAGGCTCAACATCTGGTCAACCTGTGGATTTGACCTTATTTGGAAATAAGGTCTTTGCAGATAAAATCAAGGTAAGGTAAGATCATACTGGATTAGGATGGCCTTAAATCCAAAAACTGATGTCTTTATAAGAAGAGGGAAATTAGGATACATACATACAGGAAAGAAGACTATGGGAGGACAGAAGACAAAGACTGGAGCAATTTGTCTACAAGCCAAGGAACACCAAGGTTTCCAGAAACCACTGGAAGTTAGGAGAGAGGCATAGAACAGATTCTCTCTCAAACCCTCTGGAAGGAGCTCATTATCACTTACTAGAGTCAGCCCCTTACCCTGTAGTTCTGCCTCCAGAATTGTGAGAAAATGAATTTCTGTTGTTTTAAGCCACCCAGTTCGTGGTATTTTGTTACAGCAGCCCTGGGAAACTAACACAGGGTGGAAGTCCCACAGGGAGGGACAGAAGAAATCACAAAAGGGCAAGAGAAAACTTTTGGGGGTGGTGGATATGTTCACTATCTTCATTGTGGTGATGGTTTCATGGTGTATATCAAAACTTAAACTGTACACTTTAAATATTCAGTTTATTGTATGTCAATATATTTCAATAAGGCTGATTTTAAGAAATCCAGCAGACATCAGGCCTCTTCACAAAGCCTCCTGTGAAAGACCAAGCCATGCAAATGGAAAGGTGGCTTAGAGCTGAAGGACAAAACAGACACAGGAGAAAATCCTTCTGGGATGTGGGCAGCTAGCCTGGAACTATTGTTTCTGATGCACTCAGGGAAAAAAAAAATCTAACCACTCAGGGAAAAAAAAAATCTAACTACCCAATAAAACAGCCTGTCTCTTCAGGTGTGCTAGGGTGCAAGGGACAGTTCTGTAAGGGCTGATGTGAGAGTGCTGGCCAGGAAACAGTGGGGGTGCTGGTCTGCTATCCTTTAGGGCCTCTGCCAATGTCTAAAGACTTTATCAAACAAGCAAATGATTTTCTTGAAATCAAGTAGATCTGATAAGGAGGGAAAAGACTCAAATTGTAATGCCCTTGCCCATAAGTCATCTTTTTCTTTAAAAAGAAAAGCTTCCTTTAAGGGTATAAGGCAGAATATCTTCATGCAATGCCAGTCAAAGGAAGGGAAATAAGTAATTAGTGTTACAGGAATCAAAACAGGAAGGGAAAAAAAAAACCTCCATAGTCAGACTGGGTGGATTCAAATCCCAGCTCTAGCACCTTTTATGCACCTCTGGACAAGTTCTGTAACTGCTTGAGGCCCCACTTTTCTCACTGGTGAGAGGAGGTAGCCCAGGATTGCAATGAAGATGACATGGGCACTCAGAGCATGGTAAGTGCAAAATAAATATCAGTTACTATAGCTACTATTAAGATAGTTACTGAATTACAAAAACATGCTTTTCAAGCAAAGGAAATGAAAAAAAAACTGACTAAAATGCTTTCTTAGAAGAATATGCTTCCTTGGCAAAGTTATTTATTAAACCCCAATGACAATGCTTTGCAATAGTTTAACAACACTGTATCCTGTCACTGACAGATTAGATACTGAGGTCTCACAGAAACTACACAATCTTCAGAACATGAAAAATGCCCCCCTTGGAAGAGAATAATGGCAGTAATATTGCAGGAGGGATTTGTATAAAAGGGCTAAGGAAGATTAATGCATCTGTGTAAGAAAAGCTTTTTTTAAGTCAAACCGGATATCCTAAAAATGTGCATTTATATACAATAGGCCCAGGATACACTTCGAAGAGGTAACTTCTTTTGTTGCTTCCTCCCAAAATATTAATTCTCAATTCTTCTCAGTTTGAATACCATGTTCCTCTCTAAAACACGATTTGTCCCACGATATTTTTATCCGCCTCAGATAAGCAGGGTCTCAATCTGTTGCCTAGGATGAAGTCAAGTGAAGTGCAGTGTGATGATCATAGCCCACTGTAACCTCCAACTCCTGGGCTCAAAGGATCCTCCTACCTAGCCTCCCAAAGCACTGGGATTACAGGTGTGAGCAACCGTGCCCAGTTCCTCTATCTGATTATAATGTATTGCCTTTCTCATTTCCTAAATGCTGAAACAGTAAAAACAACTAGCTAAAAAAAGTCATCTAAAATTATTTTGGATTACATAACAATATAGTCCAAACAGCATAGCACCCTAAAATTCAAAATAAGGGCTAATTTCATCACTTCAGAATTAGCCTAATAACAATAATCTATATTCTAATGACATTTTTGCCAAAAAATTTTCCGAGAGAAAAACAATAAAAACCATAATAGATCTACCAAATAAGGTAATACTATATTTGACAGCTCATAGACATAGATTCAAAACTCCATTAACACCCATCTAAAGAAAAACCCCTGAATTTAAAAATCTTTAAAAAATAGAAATAAAACATTAATAGAAAAAAGATACTTCTATCCAACATATCCTGATATGTAAAGATTAATAAATTAACCATTATAATTTAAAATTAGTGCCTTATGAATCTTTTTAAAACTACAATTTTAAGGTTAAAATTGTTTCTTATATATCTCAATAAATTGTTTCACATATAAATTATGTACATTACATAGCTGAATAAAAACTAATTTATCACTTTAAAGTTAATTTATGATAGAAACTTTAATGCTGCAAATAATTTTTATATATTTTATATAATGTAACACAAATATAAACCCCAGGGAAGATCTATCAGGTTAGAGACTTTACTGAACTAGTAGCTGGAGGTGTGAAATCCTATCCTTAAGAATAACAAAACAAAACAAAAACGGATGTAGAAATGCTTAAGCTTTCTGGTTTTTTGTTTTTTGTTTTTTTTTTTTTTTTTTTTTTGAGATGGAGTCTCGCTGTGTCGCCCAGGCTGGAGTGCAGTGGCGCAATCTCGGCTCACTGCAACCTCCGCCTCCCAGGTTCAAGCTATTCTCCTGCCTCAGCCTCCCGAGTAGCTGGGACTACAGGTGCCCGCCACCACGCCCGGCTAATTTTTGTATTTTTAGTAGAGACAGGATTTCACCATATTGGCCAGGCTGGTCTCAAACTCCTGACCTTGTGATCCACCCACCTCGGCCTCCCAAAGTGCTGGGATTACAGGTGTGAGCCACCGTGCCCCGCTGACAGAGAGTTTTTTTTTTTAGATACTCTGTCACCTAGGCTGGAGTACAGTGGCACGATCTCAGCTCACTACACCCTCTACCTCCCAGGTTCAAGGAATTCTCATGCCTCAGCCTCCCAAGCAGCTGGGATTACAGGCATGCACCACCATGCCTAATTTTTTGTATTTTTGTAGAGACAGGTTTTTGTCATGTTGGCCAGGCTGATCTCCAACTCCTGGCCTCAAGTGATCTACCCGCCTCGGCCTCCCAAAATGCTGGGATTACCAGTGTGAACCACCATGCCCAGCCTTAAGCTTTTTCATAGCACAGTAACTTGCAATCAAAGATATTGAAGACAGGAACAAATTAATACTAAAATACAAAAATGTTCAAATGAAAACTTTCTATTAGGAATATGCATAAACCTTCCAGGTAATGCAAATGCTGGCCATATTAATAGAAACTAATCAACACAATTGGAAAACTAACAATTATAAGAAAACTAGTAAAATGTTCTTCAAGTTACTTCCTGTCATTTACTCCAACAAACAGAAAAGACCACAGACATTTCTAATCATCCCACCTGTTGTTCTTCCTTCAGAACATTATTTTTTATTCAGTTATTTAATACAACTAACTATTCAGCAAAAAGATGGAAGATCTGTAACTGTTCTACTGAAATATTCTACCAGCAACATCAAGGCAAACATCTATTACCTAAAGCAGGGATGTCCAATCTTTTGGCTTCCCTGGGCCACACTGGAAAAACGAGAACTGTCTCGGGCCACACATAAAATACACTAACAATAGCTAATGAGCTGTTAAAAAAAAATCTCATAATGTTTTGTTTTTGAAACAAAGTCTGGCTCTATCACCCAGGCTGGAATGCAGTGGTGTGATCTTGGCTCACTGCAACCTCCACCTCCCAGGTTCAAGCAATTCTCCTGCCTCAACCTCCTGGGTCCCAACTACCTGGGATTACAGGCACCCACCACCATGCCTGGCCTTTTTTTTTGAGACGGACTTTTGCTCTGTTGCCAGGCTGGAGTGCAGTGGCGCTGTCTCGGCTCACTGCAACGTCTGCCACCCTGGTTCAAGTGATTCTCCTGCCTCAGACTCCCGAGTAGCTGGGACTACAGGCGTGCACCACCACACCCAGCTAATTTTTTTGTATTTTTAGTAGAGATGGGGTTTCACCGTGACAGCCAGGATGGTCTCGATCTCCTGACCTTGTGATCCACCCGCCTCGGCCTCCCAAAGGGCTGGGATTACAAGTGTGGGCCACCGCGCCTGGCCTAATTTTTGTATTTTTAGTAGAGATGGGGTTTCACCATGTTGGCCAGGCTGGTCTCGAACTCCTGACCTCAGGCAATCCGCCCGCCTCAGCCTCCCAAAGTGCTGGGATTACAGGCGTTGAGCCACTACGCCTGGCCCACATAATGGTTTTTAAGAAGGTTTACCAGTTTGTGTTGGGCCACATTGAAAGCCATCCTGGGCCCAGCCTAAGGGCCGTGAGTTGGACAAGCTTGACCAAAAGGGATGATCCTGGAGGCAGGAGGTAAACAAAGTACAACCACCTCTTGGAGGTTTCCTGGGCCTCTGAGAGAGCCATACTGGCTCTTCATTATCATTGTACATTTGTCAAGTACTTTGGGTATGTTACATACTAAAGCAGCAAAAATAAATGGGATATGGGTCTTAAGTAATTCAAAGTCTAGTAGGGGAAGCAGATAAGTGACAAACAATTAAGATACAAAGTAAAACAAAAGCCCTCTGTAGAGTGCTCCAACATCTTTTATTCCTTATCATCTCCCCAGATTCCAATTTGCTGCCCCTATATGCCCTTTAAATAAACCCAGGCCGGGCACAGTGGCTCACACCTGTAATCCCAGCACTTTGGGAGGCTGAGGCAGGAGGATCACTTGAGGCCAAGAGTTGGAGACCAGCCTGGCTAACACGGTGAAACCTCGTCTCTACTAAAAATACAAAAATTAGCTGGGCGTGGTGGTGCGCGCCTGTAGTCCCAGCTACTCAGGAGGCTGAGGCAGGAGAATCACTTGAACCCAGGAGGTGGAGGGTGCGGTGAGTTGAGATCGCACCACTGCACTCCAGCCTGGGCAACAAAGCAAGACTCCATCTCAAAAAAAAAAAATCCAGAATTAGGCGTGGTAGCTCACGCCTGTAATCCCAGCACTTTGGGAGGCCCAGGCAGGTGGATCACCTGAGGTCAAGAGCTTGAGACCAGTCTGGGCAACGTGGTGAAACCCCGTCTCTACTAAAAATACAAAAATTAGCTCGGCGTGGTGGCAAACACCTATAATCCCAGCTACTTGGAAGGCTGAGGCAGGAGAATTGCTTGAACCCAGGATGTGGAGGTTGCAGTGAGCTGAGATCGCGCCATTGCACTCCAGCCTGGGTGACAATAGGGAAACTCCATCTCAAAAAAAAAAAAAAAAATCCATACACAAAAGTAAAGTCCACATGGATTAAAGACTTTACTGTAAAAGATAAAACTATAAATATATTAAAAACATTTACTTATAGTGTGAATTTTAAAAGATAAAGATTACATTAGAAAAATGGGCAAAAAGATATAAATTAACAAAAAAGTTGATGCAGCTGGTCAATAGGCCAAAGAAAGCTGTTCAAACTCAATAGACAATGGCAAAAAATTGTGAATAGGACTTTCACAAAAACAGGAAATCCAAATAGTCAATAAACCTATAAAAAGGTGCTCAATCTCATCAGCAATTAGGCAAATTCAAGTTAAAGTTATAATGGGAAACCATTAAACATCATCAGAACAGCAAAAATTTTGAAGTCTAACAACAGCAAGTACTGGCAAGCTTCTGCAGCAACAGGAACTCATATATTGCCGGTAAAAGACTAAACTGGCATAGCCACTTTAGAAAAGTTACCTTTATATATTAAAGTTGAAGATAGAAATATTCTATGACATAGCAATTCCACAACCAGGCAAGCGCCCCTAGAGCAGTGTTACTCAAAGGGTAGACTGCAGATGACACTTATTTTGCTATCTAGGCTATGTAGACCCTAACGCACAGAAACAATCCATACTTCTCTGTTTCTTCAGATACTTTTACATTAGGGCTTTCAAATACTTGCGACCTTCATTTGTAAGCAAAGTTTTAGAATCTTCTATCTACAACAAAGTAAGATCTGCTGACGTAATGAAACTGCCAGGATAATTATACATATTTTGAAGAAGGAACCAAAGATACACATTTTCAATGTTTTCTCCTATTATCCTAAAAAACTGGTAGCCAGTTCTCATTTAAATTTTTTGCTTTATTAACCTAACTCCAAAAATTAATGAAACAAGGACATTTTCAGAAGTCATTTTAAAGTATATTATTATTTTTGTTGTGTTTTTAACATTTTAACATACATAAGAACTTTACAACAAATGAATAAGACAGAGCAGGTAATGTCACCATTCATTTAGAGAAGCTAAAATGAATTATTCAGGGGTCAGAGTGAACCTTGCTCTCCAAGTTCTTAGTCTAAAATCCTTGTTGCTATACCACTCTCAGTGTTTTTGCCAGAAATGTTGAAAAAGACACTTTGCTACTTTGCTTAGTAATGAAGTTTTCCTTTTCGCTCTTTTCCTCCTCCTGCCCCCATTCTTCAGAAGGCAATGCTAATAAGTAATAGAGTTAGAAGAAATGAGGCAGCTAGAGAAAAAAGCAAAGCAAAGGATGCAAATAATATACACACAATATTCAATATAGTGCCTCACAGCAGCTGAAGCCAGAGCATCTGGGTTTCGCCCCAGACTTCACCACTGGCAACGTATGGAAAGTCATGTAACCTCTATGCCTCAGTTTCCTCATCTGTAAAAATGGCAGCAGCTAACTCACAGAGTTTTTCCGAGGATGAAATTACTAATTTGGGGTGTTTTTGTTTGTTTGCTTTTTAAAGACAGAGTCTCACTCTGTTGCCCAAGCTGGAGTGAGTGGCGCAATCACAGCTCACTGCAGCCACGACCTCCTGAGCTCAAGAGATCCTCCCACCTCGGTGTCCTGAGTAGCTGGGACCACAGGTGTGCACCACCATGACCAGCTAATTTTTAAAAATTTTTTTGAAGAGAATAGGACTCACATGTTGCCCAGGTTGGTCTTGAACTCCTAGGCTCAAGTGATTCTCCAACCTCAGCCTCCCAAAGTGCTGGGATTACAGCATGAGCCACATGCCTGGCCTTACTAACATATGTAAAGTATAAAGAACAATGCTTGGCACACAATAAGTGCTACTAAAGTGTTAGCCATTAATATAAATTATTAATAATTTTATATTACAATGGCAACACAAAATTAGCCTGTTCAACCCCTACTTCTCCTGTCAAGATACTGCCTCTGTAAAAGGCCATCTTGAGCACCTCTGATAACCCTTTTCCTAACATTCCAAGACAGGTTCCTACTTAAAAGCATAGTAGGTTTAAAATACTCATATCAGAATAAAACTTGTCACACTCTTACATAAATTTTGCTCAATAAAAGTAAATTATAACTGATGAAAGTAGATGTTCATTTTTTTTTTTTTTAAGAGACAGGGTCCCCATCTGTCACCCAGACTGGAGTTGGAGTGGTGTGATCATAGTCCACTGCAGCCTCAAACTCCTGGGCTCAGGTGTTTCTCCTGCCTCCGTTTCCCAAGTAGCTAGGACTGCAGGCATATACCACCACACCCAGCTAATTTTTTAATTTAAAAAACTTTTTTTTTTGTAGAGATGAGGTCTCACTATATTGACCAGGCTAGTCTCAAACCCCTGGCCTCAAGTGATCTTGCTGCCACGGCCTCCCAAAACACTGGGATTAAAGGCGTGAGCCACTGTATCGAGACTTACATTTATTGTTAAAAGCATCTATCCGTTGCATCATGTTTAACTCCCATTTTAATATGTATTGTTTCAAAAACTTACTTTAAAACTAAATGCAAGTTAGCAGAGAGCCGAGGATCTGTAAATTGTGTTGTTCTGTTGTTATGGTCAACGAAATAAACTCTGCCTGTTGCCGTATTACGGATCTCCCATCCAGGAGGCAATGGACCAAGCTCTTCACAATTGATGTTGCTAAGATCCCTGCAAAAACAAATATAAAATAAAAAATACCTCATTGCTCGCCCTGCTGAACCAAGCAAGTGTAAATGACACAGAACAATTCCACAAAGTCTGAGAAAATGTATTGTTTCAGAAACTTGAGATGTTCAGCTGGAATCTTTAATTCCCAACGGTTTAACAAACTTGCATCTTCAAAGCCCAATCCATAAATGGCTCAGAAAAACTTATCACATGGCCTACATTTTTTAGTAATTTCCTAGGCTTTAATGTAATACAGATTTAAATTAATATAAAATCAATCACAATATTTGCCAACATAAACTGTATTTCAATACATGTTTGACAGGAAATAATTTTACAAGTGTCAGTGATATAAAGAATTAAATGCTTTCTAAAATTTCCCTACATTTCTTTCTTTACTATACCATAAAATTTGCATAAAATGTCCATCCCATAATATTAAGCTCGCCAACAAAGCAAAACTGGAAATGTTACTGAAATTATGATCCTGAAAATAATGACAGCATATTTTTAAAGAACGAACTGCAATTCTAAAATCTGTAAAGTTAGTCAGTGAAGAACCTGTTTAAGATACATTACCAAGAGTGCTCTAAGGGTTACCACTGCATAAGAAAAGCTAAGATTTTTAATGGACCAAAGACTATTGTTATTATATTACACATTCTTAAAATACTAGTATATATAGAGGATTTATAGGGCCTTAAAGAATGAGTTAAGGAGCTTCCAGGTTGGTGAACACACTGAGGTACTGGACAGTGGCCTGCCCAGAGAGGGCATGGTGGCTCCTTGCCTCCCCCCATACTATGTCCTAAGCATTGCTTCCATTTGGCTGTTCCAGAGTTGTATCCTCCATAATAAACTGGCAATAGAACTGCAAATTCTTATCCTCTACACTGTTAGAAAAAAATCTTTCAGTGAAGCTTCCAAAGTGTTGAAATTGCTGTTGTCATCCACCAGAAGAGAAAAGTCACTGCCCTTGGTGACATAATTGAGACTGCGTGTAATAATGTATGATATGCTCAGGTCATTTCCTGCCTTAAATGAATACTTTAGGCTACCAGAGCCATCTGTAGATACCAAAGAAATGACATACTCTGAAAGTGACCAAGCAAACTCAAGCATCTAGACAGTAAAACAGTTTTTATGGTCCTCTTTTTATTAAAAAAAGAAGAAAATAAAAGCAGCATGTTTATGTAAATTTAAATTGTAACAGTTAATTATAAGTAATCACACATTTCATCAAAATCACATTTTAAAAGTTAAACCAGAAAAATGTTTTTCCTGAGATGACCCCTCCTTAGTCATAGTGAAACCAATGATGGGCACACAGGGACCTATGTTTGCCGAAGCAATGATTCTGACTTCTGCTATAGGTGTTCCAAGGGACTCCTGCTACAGAACAGCTAAAGTGTAGGAAAAAACACTATTTGAAACACTGCTAGTCTCAAAAGAGGCAAGGGAAAGTTCCAAGAATCCTCCTCAAATTTAAAAAAAAACGGGGAGTTCGGGGGACTGAGTAAAGATGGGACCTGAGTGGCAGGTAGGCAGAGGGGCAGGCCAGCAGCAAGACTGGGATAGGAAACCTGAAGCTTCCTCCCCAAGCTGAGAACTCAAAGAGGGAGTTCAGCCTCCCAAATTCAGCCTCCCAAAGTGCTGGGATTATAGGTGTGAGCCACTGTGCCGGCCCCAAATAGATTTTTTAATGGTTCAGAAATGAAAAACAGGAGCTGGAGGCCATTATCCTTAGGAAACTAAAGCAGGAACAGAAAACCAAATACTGCATGTTCTCACTTATAAGTAGGAGCTAAATGATGAGAACACATGGACACATAGAGAGGAACGAGAGGAACAACAGGTACTGTGGCCTATCAGATGGTGGAGGTAGAAGAAGGGAGAGGATCAGCAAAAATAACCAATGGGTACTAGGCTTAGTATCTGGGTGACAAAATCACCTGTACAACAAACCCCCGTGACACAAGTTTACCTATAACAAACCTGTACATGTACCCCTGAACTTAAAAGTTAAAAAAAAATTAAAATAAAAAAATGAACAATTCCACTGATAAAATGTAGAATTCCATTTCATGTCATTTTATTTAGAATTTTATAAATCTACAGTCATACATGGGAGAGAGCTAAAGCACTGATTAAAAGAGCAAAACATCAGAAATAATCTTTGTGTCTCACTGGGAGCTGGTTAAAGAAAAATGGAATGTTATACAGTCGTACAAAGTAATACAGATCTGTATTTCAAGACTACAGTCACTCAGTATGCAATATAACAAATAACAAGTCATTAATCATTGTTTTAAAGAGAAATGCAAAACATGATGACATGAGACTTCTTGGATAAATCGAGGTATCCTGGATATCTTTCAATAAAGTTTCTTTTAAAGAGTCTGACTTTACAATTTTATAAATATCTTTGAATAGTAATATTCTAATAGAATCTAAATATTTATAGTATACTTTCATAAAAGATCTTCCACACAAAATGCTAGAGGATCCTCCAAAACAAAAGATGTAAGTTTTTAAGGTAATTTGGGGGATACAGAATAAGAAAAATAATCCCAAGTGTTATTTGATAAAATCATCATTCAAAATACATGTCAATACTCAACATGAGATATTCTTAAACCTTCGCAGAAATCCTTTACTCATTAGTAAAAAACTGACATGTTTCCTCTGGAATAAGAGCCTATTACCAACAGTGGTGCTGAAATCTGTCTCAATTTCAATTTCTGTTGCCAGCTTACATACTAGTCTTTCAACATATAACTCAAGGTCAACTTTTTCACTATTATAAATCATTTAGTTAAAAAAAAGATCATTTTTATTCTATACAATTCCTACAAATAATTTCTAATTATTTTAAAGAAAAGCTTATTATTGACCTTCAACTAGATAAACAGAATCCAAAAAGCTTTTTACAATTTATATAATAAAACTGATTTTGAAAAGTTAGGCCCTTGGATTTTTTTTTTTTTTTAGTAAGCTTAAAAAAAAAAAAGTAAAATTTCCTCCCCACTACTTTTTATCTATTTAATTTTTAGAGATGGAGTCTTACTCTGTTGCCCAGGCTGGAGTGCCATGATGCGATCTTGGCTCACCACAACCTCCACCTCCCAGGTTCAAGCGATTCTTCTGCCTCAGCCTCCTGAGTAGCTGGGATTACAGGCACATGCCACCATGCCTGGCTAATTTTGTATTTTCAGTAGAGACAGGTTTTCACCATGTTGGCCAGGCTGGTCTCGAACTCCTGACCTCAAGTGATCCTCCTGCCTCAGCCTCCCAAAGTGCTGGGATTACAGGTGTGAGACACCGTGCCCGGCCCCCACTACTTTTTAAAAACTAATAGCTTATATTGTCAAGACATGGAAATGGCAACCTTGATAAAGTAATGAATAATAGCACATTCCCTTGGTTGCCACCCTCAAAGAATTCTGAGCTCTATAACACAAAGTAAGACATTTTCATAATCATAGTTTTATTTATAAATAGAGAATACCAAAGCAACCCAAGACTAGCTAGTCACATCTGTTTTTTATTCAAATACACAATAGAGTCCTGAGCATAAGCTTTAGGCAGAAAAAAAACAACCTTCTGTGGGTTGTTTTGGGGGTTTGTTTTGTTCTGGAGGAGGGGGGCTGCTGTGCTTAACATAAAATATCCACATCCTACAAATCCTTTGTATGTGCAACATATAAAGTTGATTTAGAATTTAATATAGAATTCAATTTAGAATTCAAGCTTTTTTCCAGTTTCAATTGGACTACTTCGTACTTTGCATCTGTTCATTAAAAAATAACTCAAAATAGGGCCAAGCACAGTGGCTCATGCCTGTAATCCCAGCACTTTGGGAGGCCGAGGTGCACAGACTGCTTGAGCTCAGGAGTTCAAGACTAGCCTGGGTAACATGGCGTAACCCCATCTCTACTAAAAGTACAAAAATTAGCGGGGTATTGTGGCGCATGCCTGTAGTCCCAGCTATTCAGGAGGCTGAAGTGGGAGGATGGCTTGAACCCAGGAGGCAGAGGTTGTAGTGAGCCAGGACTGCACTACTGCTCTCCAGCCTGGACAGCAGAGCCAGATCCTATCTCAAAAAAAGACAGGGAGGGAGGGAGAAAACAATGTTCCAAAAATTATGGTAAATCACTAAATTCATTTGTGTGTCATTTCATCTTCTTGAAGTTAAAAGTAATTGACATTTTGGTTAGTAAATGCAGTATCTGCAGCTGAAATACACAACTTTGGATATTTAAATTAAATTAGGACCAGGCACAGCGGCTCACGCCTGTAATCCCAGCACTTTGGTAGGTCGAGGCAAGCAAATCACCTGGGGTCAGGTGTTCAAGACAAGCCTGGACAACATGGCAAAACCCCGTCTCTACTAAAAATACAAAAATTAGCTGGGTGTGGTGGCAGGTGCCTGTAATCCTAGCTACTCAGGAGGCTGAGGCAGAAGAATCACTTGAACCCGGGAGGCGGAGGTTGCAGTGAGCCAACACTGCACCACTGCACTCCAGCCTGGGCAACAGAATGAGACTCCATCTCAAAAACATTAATTAATTAAATTACGTTGTTTTCTAAAAATGAAATTTTATTAAGGAACACATAAAAGAACACTGAATACACTTATGAGGTTAAATTTTTTAAAGATTTTTTTTTTAAGCTGAACCATAATTAAGAACATCAACCTGCCTTTTTTAAAGGGTATGTTGTGTTCTATGTTTTTCCGCAGGTCAATTT
Organism: Nomascus leucogenys; assembly: GCF_006542625.1. Classification (NCBI taxonomy): domain Eukaryota; kingdom Metazoa; phylum Chordata; class Mammalia; order Primates; family Hylobatidae; genus Nomascus; species Nomascus leucogenys. The sequence goes on from NC_044399.1 coordinate 59,780,032, forward strand.
TCTTTTTCTGTCCTTTTTTTTTTTTTTTTTTTTTTTTTGAGACGGGTCTCGTTCTGTCACCCAGGCTAGAGCACAGTGGTGTGATCTCAGCTCACTGCAACCTCCACCTCCCACCTTAGCCTCGCGAGCAGCTGGGACTACACGAATTTTCTTTCTCTTTTTTTGAAATGGGGTCTTGCCCCAGCCATCCCATTACTGGGTATATACCCAAATGATTATAAATCATGCTGCTATAAAGACACATGCACACGTATGTTTACTGCGGCACTATTCACAATAGCAAAGACTTGGAACCAACCCAAATGTCCATCAATGATAGACTGGATTAAGAAAATGTGGCACATATACACCATGGAATACTATGCAGCCATATAAAAGGATGAGTTCATGTCCTTTGTAGGGACACGGATGAAGCTGGAAACCATCATTCTCAGCAAACTATCGCAAGGACGAAAAACCAAACACCACATGTTCTCACTCATAGGTGGGAATTGAACAATGAGAACACTTGGACACTAGAAGGGGAACATCACACACCGGGGCCTGTTGTGGGGTAGGGGGAGGTGGGAGGGACAGCATTAGGAGATATACCTAATGTGAATGACGAGTTAATGGGTGCAGCACACCAACATGGCACATGTATATATATGTAACAAACTTGCACGTTGTGAACGTATACCCTAGAACTTAAAGTATAATAAAATAAATAAATAAATAAAACACTTAAAAAAAAAAAAAGAAAGAAATGGGGTCTTGCTCTGTCGTCCAGGCTGGAGTGCTATAGCGCGACCAAGGCTCACTGTAGCTTCAACCTCCATGGCTCGAGCAATCCTCTTGCCTCAGCCTCCCAGCAACTGGGACCACAGATGTGCTCCACCACATATGGCTCATTTTTAATCTTTGGTAGAGATCGGGTCTATGTTGCTCAGACTGGTTTCAAACTCCTGGGGCTCAAGTGATCCTCATACCTCAGTCTCCCAAAGTGTTGGGAATACAGGTAAGAGCCACCCTGCTTGGTGCCCTAGGACAAGTTTCAAACTCCTAAAAGATCCATGTTTTCATTCCACTTTTTTTTTTTCTGAGACAGAGTCTCGCTCTGTGGCCAGGCTGGAGTGCAGTAGCGTGATCTCAGCTCACTGCAAACCTCCACCTCCCTGGGTTCAAGCAATTCTCCTGCCTCAGCCTCCTGAGTAGCTGGGACTACAGGCACACGCCACCACACCCAGCTCATTTTTGTATTTTTAGTAGAGATGGGGTTTCAGCATGTTGGCCAGGATGGTTTCGATCTCTTGACCTCGTGATCTGCCCACCTCAGCCTCCCAAAGTGCTGGGATTACAGGCGTGAGCCACCGCACCCGGCCTATTCCACTTTTTTTTTTAAGGGGAAGCAGGGGAGGGTGGCTAGGAACTGGTGAGGGAGGGGAGAACTGAGGTGGGATTGCAGAGAAGTAGGCAGGACTTTCTACTAAGTGTCAAAACTGAAATAACTATCAGAAGAGTCAAACTTTTACATCAACTATTTTTAAAAGGCAAAAATTTCTTAAAAATCAAAGAAATCCTAGGTGCAATGGCTTTTTGATGTTCTAAAGCATGCTTAAAATACGTTCTTACCTGGGCACTCTTGGATCATGCCATGTGCTCACACCAGTCTGTGTATGTAAGAAATACACCTGGCCTTGTTGCGTTGTCCTCTGTTCTGTAAAATTAATAAACACTGATAACAAAAACATTCAGACTGTCCAGATCAAAGACAGTTACATACACTAAGATGATATACTAATAGGGAAAAATCTCCAAATTACCAATCTATTTTATTATCAAAAAAGGGCTTTACAAATCATTTGTTCTGTCTCTTGGAAACAATTTTACAAATGTTGAGGGCCACAGGCCAGCTATCTACAAGCAAACTAAACTTACAACGTGGCTCAAATACTAAATATGTTGCAATGGAAAACAAATCAAGATTGTCACAATACTAATAACTAAAAAATTTTAAATGATGCATAAAAGGCTCTGAGAAAGAGGCTGGCCAACATTGGGAAGATTTGAGGAGGAACTTTCAGAAATTTTCAAAGAGTTTGGAGGCTGATAATGCTTACTATGCCTAATTTTATACCAAAGTTTTCTCTTTGCTACACTAAGGTGTATTCTCAAGATTACATTTGAGCTCAAAGAGAAGCAAAACAGATGAGATACTGGGGAGACATTCTATGTCATAAACAGTTAGAGATGGAAAAATAGCCAAATTAGAAAGAAGAGTACTAAAGAGCAAGCATGCACAAAAAGTCAAGGACAAAATGAACTCAAAGCCCTGGGGAAGACAGAGGAAAGGCCAGGGTGAAGAGAACAATCTATAAAAGGGTTTCTTTATGGTGGGTTTTGTTTTGTCTTTTTTTTTAAATACCAGAACCACTTTTCTTTAAACAAAATCTAATGAGAAGCTTCAATATATAAAACAATAAAACTATTACTAATATTTATTAGTATAAATATAATTTGTTTATAAACATATAAAGTCAATAAATTTAAACTTCAAACTTTCACAAATTATAAACAAAATCATATTATTATAGAGGACAGCTATAATAATTTCAGCCTTGGTATCCACTTTATTTTTATGTTTTGGTTGTACAATTTTTTAAATTCAAATCACAGAAATATTGTAAAAGTATAACCACTCCCACTCTAAAGAGCTTGCCTTATAATCTCAAAGAGAAATGGCAGGAGAGAATTTCTTCTCAGGTCTGAACGTTGATAATGACAGTTAAAATTTACTATGCCAGACACTGTGCCAGCATTTCACATGAGATTAGATATCATTGATTTCTTGCAACAAACCTAGATGGTTGGTGCTACTATTTTCCTCTATAGAGGATAAAACTGAGGCTCAAAGAGGTTAAATAAGGTGCTCAGTGTTACATGGCAAAGCCAGGATATGAACCTAGGTCCTAGGTCTGCCTGTCGCTCAAGCCTATAAGTTAATGACTGTGCTAAAAGTTAACCTTTGAGTCATAGCACAGTTAATGAACAAATTTTTTCAAATTAAAGAGCTAAAATACATTTAAAACTAAAATGAGAATCATGCATTTGCAGAAGAGTTTTAAAATATATTCTTGAGTAAAATAAAACTTAGATGTGGCAATTCCCAATGTTGGTCATTAGGTGTCAACATCAATCCAAAGTGGTTTATCTATAGTCTGTTAAGAAGGCAAAGATGTAAGTAACCTTGGTGAGCTTTTGGCAAGGAGAGGAAGTCAAGTTCAGACTATATACGAGGATTCACAAGATGGTATTAAATTAGAAACTTCTGTATTCTATTAGGAGAAGACTCATGTTATCTTCCACATGAAATTTTATAATCTAGGATTTTATATAAGATTGTAATCATTTTATGCAAACATAGAAGTGACTCAGTCATTTACAACAATCCAATCAGATAATCCAAAATTACAGACAATACAAATATATGATCAGAAATATGCCTTTGAAATTATTTCTAAATACATATGTCTAAAAAATTACATCATAGGTTGAACTTCAGATTACTGTTAGCAGTAACAATACCATCTTTCCTTTCTATACAGTGCCTATTTACAAAATAGTCTCACTTCATTTCGTACGCTTTTCACACTACCTTTGTTATAAACTAGTCATCTCACTTCATTATAGAAGAGCACAAACACTGAGGCTGAATGGCGAGCACAAGGTCAAACTGTTGGTTAGGTAGTCATCTACCACTTCAAAGACTTTTCAAAGTTGGGAGGTTTTATATTTATTTTCATGCAGAATCCCTAAGCTCAGATTAATAACTTTTTGAAAATATATATTGTGACTTCCTCAGCAAGCTGAAATCAGTAAACCACATTTTATTTTTCCTTTGCTAGTTGTCATACCATAGCCTTCTGGTAGGTCTGGAGGAGTATGTAAATGTGTCCTGCTCATGTAATTTCTATGTCGTTGTGACCTGACTCTCCTCTCTGCCAGCCTGGGATCTGAAGACTGTCCACATGTTGCACCATTTGTTCCACTAATTGGAGTGTTCTCATCAACAAAGCAGCTAAGAGGTCTGCCAGGGCTAGAATATTCGGATGCCGGTCTATTGAAAATTAACAAGGAAAAGACGTTATCAATTTAGATATCAAAAGTAGAGTTCTCTAGACAATATATATATACTGCAGTAACAATCACTTATATCTGAAAACAGGATGACTAATACAAGTATAATGACTTCAAGAACTCTGAGTAAAAGCAAACCTGAAGTCTCTAAGCACCAAAGAAATGCAAATGATAAGCATGTCATCAACTATGTATTTAAATGACTTTATTTTAATGACATTTGATATAAAATCCACATGTATCTGTGGATGTGAGACTGGCTTACAAAACACTGCTTGATCTAGCTACAGCCTCTCTCTCAGACCTGACTTCCCACCATTCTCCCTCCCACTCTGCTTCTGCCACACTCATATTCTTCCCGTTCCTTGAACTTGCCAAGGTCATTCCACCTAAGAGCAGTTGCTCTTCCTTCCACTTGGCATATTCTTTTCTCTTACCCTCCCTAGGCCTGGCTCTTTTTTGTCATTCAAATCAGTTTATTATTGCCTCCTAAGAGGTCCCTCAGACCTCCCAATCTAAAAAAGTCACCCAGTCATTTGACAATACATCACAAAAGGAAAGAAGACAGTTTGTCTCTTTAAGGGGCTTCCAGTCTACTATTGCAGATCTTTCAAAATAAAAAAATAATCAAGAGTTCATTCTTAAATTAACATGGTGGGGTACAGTGGCTCACACCTGTAATCCCAGCACTTTGGGAGACCGAGGCAAGTGGATCACTTGAGGTCAGGAGTTTGAGACCAGCCTGGCCAACACAGGGAAACCCCACCTCTACTAAAAATACAAAAATTAGCTGGGCGTGGGGGCGGGCACCTGTAGTCCCAGCTACTCGGGAGGCTGAGGCACGAGAATTGCTTGAATCCGGGAGGCAGAGGTTGCAGTGGGCAGAGGTTGCAGTGAGCCAAGATCGTACCACTGCACTCCAGCCTAGGCAATAGAGTGGGACTCCATCTCAAAAAAAAAAAAAAAAATTACATTTAAAACAACAATCATCCTTTTATATATGTAGAAATTCAAGTTAATTTTACCGGTTAAATGAGTCAGAAGGAAATGGGTGTTCAAGAGAAACCTTGAACACTGACACAAGTACGTATTCATTTGTGCTCAGATATAATAAAAATGGGTACTTCAATAAATTCCTTGGCAGTTTAATACTAGAAATGTAACTTGGCAACATGAGCTAAGCTTTTACCTGACAGTTATAATGTAAAAGAGAAAACTTTGTGATCCAATGAGTTAAGCAATTAGTTCTGTATAAATAAAAGTAGGCGCAGCTAATGAAAAGAATTTGGTATTTTATGCCTAGTGCCAGTCCTGCTCAAGACGGGGAAAACAGGCAAAACAAAACACTGCACAAGATGGCAAATTTTGTTCTCACTTAAAAGAGTGGGGAGAAGGGGATTCAGCTACATAGACTATTTGTTTTCAGTTATTTCAAAAGCACCTCTTTGCAGTTTCCAAAATTTATCTTGCATCCCTATGTCTTTATACAGTAAGCTCCATGAAGTGACTATACCTGACATTCTTCAAGATTTAGTTCAGAGATTCCTCTGCTTATCAACTTAATTCATTCGATTATTTTATTGTATTTTATATTTTTGAGACTGAGTCTCGCTCTATCGCCCAGGCTGGAGTGCAGTGGTGCAATCTCAGCTCACTGCAACCTCCACCTCCTGGGTTCAAGCAATTCTCCTACCTCAGCCTCCTGAGTAGCTGGGATTACAGGCACCCACCACCACGCCCAGCTAATTTTTGTATTTTTAGTAGAGATGGGGTTTCTCCATGTTGGCCAGGCTGGTCTCGAACTCCTGATCTCAAGTGATCTGCCCACCTTGGCCTTCCAAAGTGTTGGGCTTACAGGCGTGAGCCACCATGCCTGGTCAATTTTTTTTTTTTTTTTTTTTTTGAGACAGAGTCTCATTCTATCACCCAAGCTAGAGTGCACTGACACGACCTTGGCTCACTGCAACCTCCACCACCTATGTTCAAGCAATCCTCCCACCTCTACGTCCCAAATAGCTGGGACCACAAGCACATGCCACGTGCCCCGCTAATTTTTTTGGTAGAGACAGGGTTTCCTCATGTTGCCCAGGCTGGTCTCAAACTCCTGAACTCAAGTGATCCACATGCCTTGGCCTCCCAAAGTGCAGGGATTACAGGCGTGAGCCACCACGCCCGGCCTCATTCAATAAATATTTATTGAGTACCACTACAGGCCCTGGAGCTACAGTGACAGCATAACCTGTCAAACAAACTGTTGAAGATCACTTTTAAAAAATAACAATGGCACCTGTTACAAGATCTACTGATCTACAACAGCAAAAACCAAGAAAAAAAATCTAGTAAAGCTGACAGAGGGTGGCTGGCATAGATCATGAGAAAATACTTGTATGTTCTTACCGTGTTGGGCGCTCCCATTGCGTAGTTCTTGTTATATGGTTTAGATACTGGATTCTTCCAGAGGCGGTTCTCCTTTCTTCCCAGCTTAAATAAAAATATTGAGTGATAAGGCACTAATAGGAAACTTGGACACAGAATGTTTTCAGTGCAACAAGCAAGCCAGTAAGACATCTGCTGTTACAAATCGGGAATGCCAACCTGAAGTATCAATTCACAGAATATAGAATTTTTTCAACTTATTTTAGAACTCTGTAATATATTTTATGGGATTCTGAAGCTTCTGAAGTATTTATGCTGAGGCGTAACAAATATTTCCTATCAGCCAAACTCTGAGAATTTTTAATAATGTCAACAATACACAATTAAATTCATACTAATTACTCCAGAATACGGAAAATGACTATGCTAAAAATATATTTAGCCATAAAATCACGAGGTCTCTTGACTTCGTGATCCACCCGCCTCGGCCTCCCAAAATGCTGGGATTACAGGTGTGAGACACCGCATCTGGCCAAAAGCTTTTCAAAGCATTTAGCCTACCCAAACTAATTTTTTAAAAATCAAGACTATTGGCTGGCGTGGTGTCTCACACCTGTAATTCCAGCATTTTGGGAGGCTAGCATTTTGGGAGGCCAAGGTAGACAGATCACCTGAGGTTAGGAGTTTGAGACCAGGCTCGCCAACATGGTGAAACCCCGTCTCTATTAAAAATACAAAAATTAGCTGGGCATGGTGGCATGTGCCTGTAATCCCAGCTACTCGGGAGGTTGAGGCAGGAGAATTGCTTGAACCGGGGAGGCGGAGGTTGCAGCGAGCCAAGATTGTGCCACTGCGCTCCAGCTGGGATGACAAGAGTGAAACTCCTTCCCCCCACGCTAAAACAAACAAACAAAAAACCACATCAAAACAGCTACTTTCTTTTTTTCTTTTCTTCTCTTTTTTTTTTTTTTTTTTTGAGACGGAGTCTTGCTCCTTCTTCAGGCTGGAGTGCAGTGGTGCGATCTGAGCTCACTGCAACCTCCGCCTCCCGGGTTCAAGCGATGCTCCTGCCTCAGCCTCCTGAGTAGCTGGGACTACAGGTGCACACCACCATGCCTGGCTACTTTTTGTATTTTTAGCAGAGACGGTGTTTCACCACGTTGGCCAGGATGGTCTCGATCTCTTGACCTTGTGGTCCTCCCGCCTCAGCCTCCCAAAGTGCTGGGATTACAGGCGTAAGCCACCATGCCTGGCCAAGACCGCTACTTTCTATCAACTCTTTATCATAATTCATTTAATGAAAAAGAGCCAAATGACTACAGAAATGTGATAATGTTAATATTTCTACAAAGATACTGGCAGAGGTTGAACGGCTCTAAAAGACAGAAAGTAAAAAGATGCTAGGGTATTTCCCCCCCGGTGATTACAATTATGGCACAATAATGTAGGGCAAGTTTAGAACAATAAGCCTTATTACTGCTGGCACTCTCTCAATATTGATTAGTTATTTCATCCTAAATTTCCTTTTCAAAAATACCACAATCTACCTCATATCTATAAAAGAGCTAACAGACATACCTAGAAGCTAAAGTGATCTACGAACAGTAAATTATAGTGATTTTTAACAGTTTAAAAAATGAGTAAATACCATAACCTGGGTATAAAATTTTGTATAAAAAATAATTGGAGTTAAAATTTAACCATTTATATACTTCAATGGATGCAATTATTACATGTAAGTTATATCTCATCGAAGTTAATTAAAAATACTTTGAATGTTAAAAATAAAATCAGAAAAGAGAACTAGTATCAAAGAGACCAATGATAAAAATCATGACTTTAGAATCAAGACAGGTTTGTGTGTTTTGGCTCTGCCATTTACTATGTGGCCTTAGGCAAATTACTTAACTTCTCTCTTAGTTTTTGAGGGTAACAATAATAGTAGCAATAGAAATAATACTAGCTAATTATTTACTAAGCACTTATTTTATGCAAGAACTGTGCTAAAGTGCCTTACCTGAATTATTTTATTTAATCCTCTCAACAGTTTATGAGTATGCTATTATCACTCATACTCTTTTGTAAATAAATATAAACCAAAGCACATGGAAGTTAAATAAATTAAGATCATAAAGCCAGTACACAGAAGAGTAAGGATTAGAATTCAGGTGGTCTGATTCCAGAAGCATGGCTATATACTGCCTTCCAAGATGCTACGAGAATTAAATTATATGTACATAAAGTGCTTATAACAGTATCTGCCATATACATGCTCAGTTAAATCTTACTATGTTATTTTAATTACTATTACACAACTTATCCATCCCATCCCTCTTAAATATAGCAATGTTTCTAATTTAGCACTTGCATGGCCTGTTTTGAATAATTTAATCAAGCAACTTTTTTTTAACTAGGTAATATTTACAAGAGAGTTACATTTGTCAAGAAATTTCATGTGTCTCCTAGTCAAAACTCTTAATAACCAAATTTAACACATCTAATTTGTGGCTTACTTTATAAATTTGTCGTGACAAGATCTTCCATTAATTTTACAATTAGAAGGAAAATCTACATTCAATATACAATAAACACCATTTAATATACAATAAACACCCACTTATTTCTATTCTTTTAAGGATATTATCTATATATTTCTCTAATGATTTCAGTGATGTTAGCTTACCCGTCTGGTAAATCATTATCAAATAAACGACTGCAGTCCACAACTTGTCCTCCTGTGCCTATTCGGTCTCTGGACTGAAGACTTACTATTAAATGACAGAAATATTACTAAGATTCGTACAAATAGAACTATTATAATCAAAAATTTCTATCTTTAGAAGACATCTGGCTTAGCTTATTTTAATACTTTAGAATGAACTCTTTGGTTTCTACTAAAATTTATAATTTCTCTTCCCATAGATTTTTCCCTTCAGGAGTAGTATTAGAATTCTAAGGTTTTCTACACTTTATTATGTTCATGGAAGAAGCCTAATTCCTTTTCCACCATAGTAATGGTGCATAGCAGAGTCACTACTGTACTTAAGAAGAGGCATAGCTAGGCGCGGTGGCTCACGCCTGTAATCCCAGCACTTTGGGAGGCCGAGGCGGGCAGATCACGAGGTCAGGAGATCGAGACCATCCTGGCTAACACAGGGTGAAATCCTGTCTCTACTAAAAATACAAAAAAATTAGCCAGGTGTGGTGGTGGGCACCTGTAGTCCCAGCTTCTCGGGAGGCTGAGGCAGGAGAATAGCTTGAACCCGGGAGGCGGAGCTTGCAGCGAGCCGAGATTGCGCCACTGCACTCCAGCCTGGGTGACGCAGCGAGACTCTGTCTCAAAAAAAAAAAAAAACAAAAAAAAAAGGCCGGGCGCTGTGGCTCACGCTTGTAATCCCAGCACTTTGGGAGGCCGAGGCGGGCGGATCACGAGGTCAGGAGACCGAGACCACGGTGAAATCTCGTCTCTACTAAAAATACAAAAAATTAGCCAGGCGTGGTGGCGGGCACCTGTAGTCCCAGCTACTCGGAGAGGCTGAGGCAGGAGAATGGCGTGAACCCGGGAGGTGGAGCTTGCAGTGAGCCGAGATTGCACCACTGCACTCCAGCCTGGGCGACAGAGCGAGACTCTGTCTCAAAAAAAAAAAAAAAAAAAAAAAAGGAAGAGGCATAACATATTAAGGGTGTATTCATGTACAAAGAAGTTTGAAAAGTCCACATTAATTTGACTTTAATACTTGATCATCTGACCATCTAAAAAATACACTGGGCTGGGCGCAGTGGCTTCTGCCTGTAATTCCAGCACTTTAGGAGGCCGAGGCGGGCAGATCATGAGGTCAGGAGATCGAGACCAGCCTGGCAAACATGGTGAAACCCCGTCTCTACAAAATACAAAAAATTAGCCGGGTGAGGAACTACGGGCTTGGTGCGCGTGCCTGCAGTCCCAGCTACTGGAGAGGCTGAGGCAGGGGAATCACTTGAACCTGGGAGGCAGAGGTTGCAGGGAGCCGTGATTGCACCACTGCACTCCAGCCTGGCGAGAGAACGAGACTCCGCCTCAAAAATAAAATAAAATAAAAAAATAAATAATAAATAAAAATACACTGTATTCTACCAAGAGGGCCATCCTGGTATTCCAGCAAGAGAGTAATCTTTGGACTGATGGAGTTTTAACAGGACACCACTATCCAGTGTAGTATAAAACCACCACAAAGAAAGAAGAAGCAAGAGATGTGAATTCCAGAGCAGGCTCTAGTAACTAGTTTAGCACTGTCTGAACTTAGTGCTCTACTATATTAGGATACTTTGAAAGAATTATTTCCTGAAGGATCAACGGTTCTTCACAAAACTTTTTTTTTTACATTAACGTTTTTTAAATTAAGTTAACCTGGATCCTGGATTCACTGTAACATTTTACCTGGCTCATTTAATTCAGGCCAACACAATGAAGCGACAGTTATTATACTTTGATTTAAAAGGTATTTTACACTTTAGGTCAGTTTGAATGAAACCAAAATTCATGTAACTTTAAATTCCACACTTACCTACTATCTGTCCTCTAACTGTATCATTGTCATTTGGCCCAAGTTTGCATAAATCCAACCTCTGATCTATTTGAAGTCAACAAAGAAAGCAACGAAAAAATTAGCTGGTATCAGAGGTTCTAACATCTATAGAGTGACAATAAATTTCCACAATCCATTAGAAATCAAACCTATCATTTAGAGAGTTCAGATTTCAAAAACCAAACACTGGTGTATTACATTGCCAACATGCAGTCACTTTCTCTCCAAAACTTTTAGACCACTTTAGTCTGAGTCTTAATAGTTGTTGGTCTTAAGGAATTTATCCCTGAGCCTTGGTTTTCCCACGTATGACAAGATGTGAATCCTCATATTTTTTTTGAGGATTAAATCAGATAATTATGCAAAACTCTCAGCATAGTGCCTGGCACATAAGTGGTCAACAAATGCTAGTTGTCATTATCATTTTTTAACTAACCATTTCAAATGACATGGACCCAAAAAAGTATTAATAAGAAGCCAAGAATGAACTGTAAAATCTGAGTTTGCATCAGTTCTTCACTCATTCATTTAGGAGCGACTCGTTTATTCTCTCAGATGCCTCATCTGTAAAAGAGATATAACAATGACCTGACCCTGAAAGTTACAGTAAGGAACAATGTCACCTAAAGTACGCTGGTTTTACTTTGATTACAGCACTTATAGCTGAATGCTTTTACAACTGTATGCCATCTGCCTACTTATCTGTGAATTGATAAATGGAGGAGACCATATCTTAGTTTTTGTATTTTCCACTCCAATCTGGTAGAACATTGCATCAGGCAGGTGCTCAATAAATATTTGATAAATTCAATATTACTGCACATCGAAAAAGTCAAATAAATTAATACAAGAAACAGAAAGAAAAATCCATGCCCCTATAGTCCCTACTTATCCAACCAAAAATACAGACATTTTTATCTTTGCAAAATAAATGGGTGCTACTAAGTTGGCTACACAGTGGATTCTGCAGAGCAACTAACTCCTCCTCTCCTATTCAGTCCTTCCAATGTGGCATGCTCCCTTTGCCAGCAGGCCTTTGCCCTTCCTTCTCAGAGGACAGGATTCATGCCTTTTTCTCCTTTATACAGCCAGGATTTAGAACAGTAGCACATTAAATCTTCAATAAATGTTGGGTAAATTGAACTAGGGATAATGTCAGACATTTGACCTATAAGTTTTCAGTTTGCTGAGTAATAAAACAGTTCACTTTTATATGCAATTCGTTTTTTCCAATCTCAGTGTCTTTTCTCTACTGTTGGTTACCCTGTCAGCCCAGAAATACAAGAATTTCTTAGATGCCACTAAATATCTTGGACTAAGAACTTCTAGCTCAATTTTCTGCCTTTTTCTTTTTCACAAGGTCAATATATACCTATGCTGTGGTATCACACTACATTAAAAGAGATAGTCTCTTAATATATTTAATATTCAATGCTAAATTTACTCTGTTTTTTGTTGATTAATTTCCTTAGATCTTATGTGAGTTTGTTTAGCATATGCATCTGGGCTAAAATCCCATGATAATGACTAATGGTATTTTTTACATTATATAAAAAAGAATTCTATAGAAACAAACACACAAAAAAAACCTGTTGAAAAAGGAATTCCCATTTATGTTCTAACGGAAAGACCCATCCAAAAGACTCACCTGATTATGCTAAGTCAACTTATAAATCCATTATGAAAACCACTTCTAATGTCTTGATCTTGGTCTAATCTTCTAAATCCTCAGGCTGATGATAAACTCAGCTACAGTTTAGTTAATACAGCTGTTGTACACTCAAAATAACGTTTAATCTTTAACTTTTAATTCTGTCACAGCAGTTTTATGTATTATACTATTCTTACCCCTTTGTAATTGTCCTTTAACTGCCAGCTTAAACACTCCAATCACCTAAATAAAAACATTTCATCCACAAATCCACCAAAACCAGAAAAGGATACTAAGAAATTTTAAAAGGCATATACATCCTGATACCTTTCTTTTTGCCGTTCTAGATATCAATCATTTCTTAATACTTTTAAATTAGCTGGAAATGAAGCATCAGCTCTGATTTGGCTGTAAGTTTCACATATTTAAAACGTTTCATTTTTTTTTTAAGTCTACAAAATAAATTTAGATCAGGAATTTTTACCAATGTTTCAGACATGCACAAGAAGTTGTGTTTGAAGCCCTACCAACATACTCAAATATATACATTATTTTTAAATATATATTTGAGGATACATATATAGTGCATGTATATATGTACATGCACAAATGCATATACACATACATATATATTTTTTTAATTTGAAAAGCACTCGTATCTACTCACAACCAGTGTCTTTCAGGCGGTTGATGGCATTGGAAAGAAGACGAACACAACCGAGAAATCCAGCACCTTGTTTCTTATGGATCTTCTTGTGATTCCATACACTGATCGTAACTGAATCAGACTTTCCAATATACCTAAAAAACAAAACGGCTGCATGCATGAGTAACTTGGTAGTTACAGGCAGTGGCATACAATTTTTCTTTTGTTCTGTTTATATTCTAAAGTTACTAATATGCTTCAGAGTCTGGCTAGATTATGCAAAATATGTCTTGAGTTAATCCACAGGATTGAATTTAAATTTTTAAAAATCTTGAAAATTTTAGTATATTATCACATCTGCCACTCTCAAGCTGGGCTATAATTCTAATCAGTAAAAAGGCTATTTTAGTAGCTAGTGTCTAATAACACTAATGGAGTTTATTAAATAACTTCTTTCCAAGGAAAAGAATCTTAAAAACTTTTATCACAGTCACATTTTAAATACATGTCGATGACATGACCTACTTTTCAAGGGATAGTGTCAAGGCTGACAGACCAAAAATCTGACCTACCTGTTGTATTTTAAAATGCTGTAGAACAAAAGCTGTTTGTAACGCTTTTCCCCTGCTTCTTTCCTGTATGCAGGCCTTGAGCGAGCAGGACTCTTGCAGATTTCACTTCACTGCCTGCAGACAAGCAGAGCAGGGAAAAGCGTTACAGTACTTTTCTGTGCATATACCTGCAAGTATGTAAAAGCTCTACCACAGCCAACTGTTAACATGGCATCAACCCATGCAAAAAGATAATAAAATAACATGTCAGTAGAATCCTAGGTCTATTTCAATGACAATAAGAGGTCAAATTTTTGGTCCAGCAACCTTGATCTTAAAGTATCATTCAATAAATTACAATATCAGAAAAATTCACCTAGTATAGAGAAAAGCCTAAACCATTTAAGTAAGGACTAAAGCTTTTAAATAAGTGACATGGAAGGTACACTTGAGCCCCGGGATCCAGCTGTGCCTAAAAAATGCCCACCCCGGGCTTTTAATTATGCAAATCACTACATTCCCTTTTAAAAAATTAAGCCAATTTGAATTTGGTCTCTGTTGCTTGCAAATGAAAAAATCTGAATTGAAATATTGTTCAGTATGCATGTACCAATTTTCAAATACACCTACCAGTTCTACCTTGGCATGTATCTACCGGCATGTAATTCCAGAGCCAGAATCAAGTATTAAGTAGCTGAATTACCCAAGCTAAACATTTTTTACAAAGTTACATTAGGCCAGGCGCGGTGGCTCACGCCTGTAATTCCAGCACTTTAGGAGGCTGAGGCAGGCAGATCACCTGAGGATGGGAGTTTGAGACCAGCCTGACCAACATGGAGAAACCTCGTCTCTATTAAAAATACAAAAAAACTTAGCTGGGCACGGTGGCGTGCACCTGTAATTCCAGCTACTTGGGAGGCTGAGGCAGGAGAATCACTTGAACCCGGGAGGTGGAGGTTGTGGTGAGCTGAGATCGCATCATTGCACTCCAGCCTGGGCAACAAGAGCAAAACTCCGTCTCAAAGAAAAAAAAAAAGTTACATTAAACCAGTTGTCCAACTAGTAAGCCTGGTTTACAGGTATGCTGAAATACATACATTGACTACCTCAGTCCTTAGGGCAACGCACCACTGGCTTAAGCAACTTCATCTGTGTAGTCCAATGTGCCATATTTTTTATGTGTACCATGATATGAAAAGGTTGGGAAGTTCTACATTAAATCATAATAAGAAATTGCTAATTACAGACCTTCTGGAAGATAGCCTAACTCTGAATTACTAAAAATTATGAAATATACTGTATTACTTAAGGGTACATGTCACAAACATTCTGTCCAAATATTCCTGGGCCAGAAATGAATCCGAAATATTACCTTTTCTTATACACAGAGAAGTACATGCTCTCACTTTAATGAAACCTCATGTAATATAACATGCATGGCAACATAAACAGTAAATTCCTTTTGCAATTGAAAGTTAAAAGAGGGCTCTATTAGCTTCTATTAAAACTTTGACTTACTAACAAATACATGATTTATAAACAAGTTTCAGGATGTTTTGTTGAAAGGGAGAGAGAGACACCACTATAGGTGAATATAATGTTACCATATAGACCAAAATATATACTCAGGATTTTGGACTAAAATTTAATTATTAGATTTTGTTTGTATACTTAGCCAAATAAAGGCAAGGGTTTTGCAAAATGACTTTGGAAACAATCACGAGAGAAGCCTCTGATAGCCAATTAATATTAATTGTAAGATAAAACCTAATAAGCACAAGAAAAGATGTTCAACATCATTAGTCATGAGGGAAATGCACCTCAAAACCATGACCAGATACAACTTCACACCCACTAGGGTGGCTACAATTTTTTTTAAAAGAAAATAACAAGTGACAGAGGAATAAAGAAACTTCCAGTGGAAAACAACAGTCATGAAAGATCAAAATCAGGATGCCATCAGCAATACTCTAAACCTACAATTTCCAAAATGGTACCCACCAACCATGAGACCCTTGAGGACTTCAAATGTGGCTAGTCCAAATTGAGGCAAGCTGCAAAATAAATCACTGATTTTTTTTTCTTAACATAAAATGAGAAAACCACTGATTTTTTTTTTTTTTTTTTTTTTTCTTGAGACAGTCTCGCTCTGTCGCCCAGGCTGGAGTGCAGGGGCGCGATCTCGGCTCACTGCAAGCTCCGCCTCCTGGGTTCACGCCATTCTCCTGCCTCAGCCTCTCCGAGTAGCTGGGACTACAGGCGCCCGCCACCACGCCCGGCTAATTTTTTATATTTTTAGTAGAGACGGGGTTTCACCGTGGTCTCGATTTCCTGACCTTGTGATCCGCCCACCTCGGCCTCCCAAAGTGCTGGGATTACAAGCGTGAGCCACCGCGCCCGGCCTGAAAACCGCTGATTTTTTAAAGACATAGTAAATATGTATATATACATATATGTGTAAGTAGCTCAATATTTTTATACTGACATGTTGAAAGTATTTTTGATATACTGAATTAAATAAAATATATTATTATGCTTCATTTTAAGAAACAGGGTCTCGTTATGTTGTAGCTGGATTACAGGTGCAAGCCACTATGCCCAGTTTATTATGCTTAATGTCATCTGTTTCTTTTTACTTATCTTAATGTGGATGCTAGGAAATTTAAAATTATAGATGAGCTCCCATTTGTGCCTTACATTATATTTCTACTCAACAGTATGGATCTAAACCTAGAAGATAATGGAGCAATGTATTCAACATTTGGAGGTAAAGTGATATTTCACCTAGAAGCCTATACTCAAACCATATCAAAAGATAAGAAGTCAAAATACATCTTCTGAGAAGATCTCAACTTTCTTCCCATCTTTGTATTATTTCTCAAAATGACAATGGAAGATAAAGTTCACCAAAACAGGAGAGTAAACAAAAAAAAAAAGAGGAAGTCACTAAACCTAGAAGAGACAAAGGAAATTGCCAACATAACAATGAAGGCAAGTCCCAGGACAACTGCGCAGCGGGTCTTAGAGAACCATCACACCAGACTGAAGAAAGAGAACACAGACTCCCAGGAGGGGTATCTCTAAGAAGAAACAAAGCCAATGGAATACTGACAGAACTGAATATATGGAGAAAAGATCTTTAGTTCTACAGGAGAGTCTGAGGATTACGACATAGATAGATATCTCATTTCTATCTAGGAGATAAATAGATAACTAAACAAATGGGAAAAGTAGCTACTAACTTCAGAAAAAACAAAAGTTGTCAAGAAAGAAAATGTAATTCTTGTACCCATGTGACCCAACTATGGATATTTACATAATCATAATAATGTAAACATGGAACAATGATTTAACCAAAAAAGTTCATATAATTATATTGGAAGACTAAAGAAAGGAAGGGGCTTGTGTCATGAGAATGGGGATGTCGAATACCAATTTTAAAAGCTGAACCACTGGGCTGGGCATCACAGCCCATGCTTGTAATCCAAATACTTTGGGAGGCCAAGGAGGGAGAATCTCTTGAGCCCAGGAATTCAAGACCAGACTGGGCAACATAGCAAGACTCCATCTCTACAAAAAAATTACCCTAAAAAAAAAATTAGCTGGGCATGGTGGCATGCACCTGTAGTTCAAGCTACTGAGGAAGGTGAGGTGGGAGGATCAGTTGAGTCCAGGAGTTTGAGGCTGCAGTGAGCTATGATTATGCCACTGCACTTTGGCCTGAGCAATAGAGTGAGACTATCTCTAATTTTAAAAGAATTTTTAATAATAAAAAATAAAGCCAAATCATCTTCTAGGTAGGAAATTCAAAAATACCTAAAACTAGGCTGGGCACAGTGGCTCATGTCTGTAATCCTGGCACTTTGGGAGACCGAGGCAGGCGGATCACTTGAGGTCAGGAGTTCGAGACCAGCCTGGCCAACATGGTGAAACCCCGTCTCTACTAAAAATACAAAAATTAGCTGAATGTGGTGGTGGGCACCTGTAGTCCCAGCTACTCGGGAGGCTGAGGCAGGAGAAATGCTTGAACCCAGGAGGCAGAGATTGCAGTGAGCCGAGATGGTGCCACTGCACTCCAGCCTGGCTGACAGAGCAAGACTCTGTCTCAAAAAAAAAAAAAAAAAAAAAAAATTACCTAAAACTAAAAAAAGAAAACTGTGATGCTATAAAATAGAAAACATATCTAGAAACAGATGAAAACACCAGAATAAACAGCCAAAGTTATTAAAGCAGTTGCCTTGAGGATGGGAATCAGGAATGAGAATGGAGCAGGGAACTTGCTGTTTTCCAGTAAAAGCTTTATAGTATCATTTGACTTTTTAAAAAGGTGCATATACTCCAATGGTTTAAAATAAAATTTAAAAGAAAGAAACCATCCATATAAAGGCAAAAAGAAGCCTATTCAGTGCAACCCAAATTCATATTTCTGGTTTTATAATTGGTCTAAAGTGGTAAATTAATACCTTTATTTAATTGAAGAAAGAGGTGGGGGTCTGCTCTACTGTGAGCCAGTTTCATTTTGTTCTTCATAGAATTTTAGGGATACCTCATCTTTCAAAACCTGTCTATAAGCCAAAGCACATTCCCACTGGGCTTTTCTTTACCCCTTTTTGTGAAGACCAAATTATACTACAGATGAAACTCAGATCATTTCCCATGATTATTTTCAAAGACTACATCAAGTAATATTCATTATATGTTTCATTTCAAACTAATTATTTAAACCTACAGGTCATAATGCTGATTCCACTTTGGATCAAGCGTATTCTTCACAGTATCTGTAGAATGGCATTGCCCAGATCCATCAACCACCACCTTAGCAAATGGATCAGGAAGTCCTGTGAAAAAAGATTTTTTAAAATTAATAATTTGACATTTAAGATAGAAGATTAATTATACAAGCATTCCATTTGCTACAAAAGATTATTCCATTCTTTTAAAAAAGTTTAACATTTAGCTATAAATGAATAGTCCATTTAAAAAAAAAAAGACTAAAGTTACTTCTACATTAAATACCAAAACCATATTTTTTTCTTGTTTCTGTCTCAAAATATTCCCAGTTTAAACTACCGAAATCTAGAGGTTACCTCATAATGTGGAAGTTTTATTTTTATTTTTACTTTTTTATTATTATACTTTAGGTTTTAGGGTACATGTGCACAATGTGCAGGTTTGTTACATATGTATCCATGTGCCATGTTGTTTTGCTGCACCCATTAACTCGCCATTTAGCACTAGGTATATAATGTGGAAGTTTTTAATAGGTTGTTAGCAGCCCTCTGACCCCAGGAAGGTGAACTCTTGTAGCCATTCATGGCTTTTTCTTTCCAAATGTCTCCCTCAGCAGCTCATTTAAAGAAAAAGCTTATTAAAGGTTTTTATACAGGAACACAGGCTACAGAGAAATCAAATTAGCAAATGAGTTTTGCTGAATAACTACCAGGAAAAATGAGACTGAAACAAAAGATGTAACACTCTGCCTTAAAAGAGCTTACTATCTAATTGGAAAAATAAAAATACTATACATGAAAAACAAAAACAAAAACAAAAATACCTGAGAATAAACAAATGCTTAGTGACACTGATTATAACGCAAACACTTATATCACTATGTTAGGTAGTATTCTAAATACATTCATCCTTAATCCTTACAATAACCCTATCAGGTAGACGCTGTTATTATCCCTATTTTACTGATGAGGAAACTAAGGCACAAGGGGGTCAATTAACTAGCCCAAGGTCACAGAGTAGCAAATGGCAGGGCCAGAATCTCAAGCGTAGATTCTAAACCCATGTCTGGCTCTCGACTTCATGCTCTTAACCACTATGCTGTATTTTACCTCTTATTTACTACGTGGTCCAACACGTACAAGCATGAGCTCAGAAAAACAGGAGAAAAAGTTTGAATCTGAACAGTAAAGAAAGGGCTTTGAGGGAGGAGGGAACTCATCTGGGCTGTAAGGCAGGGGTCTCCAACCTCTGGGCCATGGGCCGGTACAGGTTCGTGGCCTGTTACAACCAGGCCACAAAGCAGGAAGTGAGCGGCAGGAGAGTAAGCATTACAGCCTGAGCTCCGCCTTCTGTCAGATCAGCGGCAGCATTAGATGCTCACAGGAGCTGGAACCCTATTGTGAACTGCGCGTGCAAGGGATCTAGGTTGTGCGCTCCTTATGAGAATCTAAAGTCTGATGATCTGAGATGGAACAGTTGCATCCCAACACATCCCCTGCTCCCCATGTCCTTGGAAAAACTGTCTTGCATGAAACCGGTCCCTGTGCCAAAGGTTGGGGGCTGCTGCTTTAAAGGACATACAGGAGGAGGAGGACTTTCCTAGCAATAGGAAGAGCACCAAGGAGGGTATGACAATACAATATTTGAAAGACTTTGAAGAATCTAACCAAAGAGCTTGTGCTAAGGTGTAAAAGTAAATACTGTTGGAAATATGACTGATCCAGTAAGAGAGGCTTAAAAGTCAGGCAACAGGGCTTGGACTGATTGAGGTAGGTAACAGGGAGCCATTTCAGGTTCTTGAGCATGGCCGTAACTACAGTCATATTTTTCTATCAGTGGTATTTAGGGCCCACTAGAATAAAGAAAGACTACAGGCAGACCATATATGAAGCTGTTGTAATTATCCAACAGTAAGATGAAAAGACCCTAAATGAGGGAAGTCATATGGAAAGGGAAAGGAAATGACAAGAGAGCTATTCTGAAAGATCTAATACAAATTAATAAGAAACTTGTATCAAAGATGACAATACAGTTTTCGGCCCAAAGCAATAATGAAAATGATTCTTTTGACAAAAATTTAAAAGGTGGAACTAAAAATGTTAGAGAGACAAAAATGACACTTCACGTGTTAGACATATTGGGATAGAGTAGATTTCCTGTGGACAGCTGAAAATACTAGAACAGCGTTAAGTGTTGGTGACTGGAGAAATTTTGCATGTTGGTATCAATGCTAATTTTTTTAAGATACTAATTTGCCCAGTTTCAAGGACAGACAAATCACCTATCAGTTCCCCAATTCTACGATTCTGTGATCTATCGCCTTCAAATAATAAAGGAGGACCAAAATTTAGGGGTTAAGTTTCAAAGAAACTTGGTAAGTTAGGGTATTAAATCTATTTGACTATATTGTTCTTGAAGCTGAGTGCTATGCATAGTATTTCAATAACACCTAACCATTTATAAATGTGTTCAATGGAAGAATGTTTTTACCTCCACCCTCAATAAATGAAGTGTTTCCTCCCGGGAAGAATTCACTCTATCTTGTTATTTTCATTCTACTATTTAAATAAATAAACATATAAATGTATATTTATAAGCAAAAACAAAAAAATCACATTTCTAAACTTTCCCTTTGGGTGTTATTAAACTAGTTGAAAAATTTAGTCTCTCTGGTTTCTTGCTTTTTAAAAAAAATAAAATTAAAAAGAATTAAGGATTGGCCAGACACAGTGGCTCATGCCTGTAATTTCAGCACTTTGGGAGGCTGAGGCAAAAGGATCACTTGAGCCCCGGAGTTTGAAACCAGCCTGGGCAACATAGTAAGACCACCCCCCATCCCCCACAAAATAATTTAAAAGTTAGCCAAGCGTGGTGGCATAAGTCTGTAGTCTCAGCTACTCAGGAGGCTAAAGTGGGAGGATCGCTTGAGCCTGGGAGGCCGAGGCTGCAGTGAGCCATGATCATGCCACTGCACTCCAACCTGGTTGACAGAGCAAGACCCTACCTCAGGGAAAAAAAATTTAAGGATTAAGAAAAACAACATCTGACAAAGGACTAATATCCAGAATCTACAAAGTACTCAAACAAATCAGCAAGAAAAAAACAAACAATCCCATCAAAAAGTGGGTTAAGGACATGAATAGACAATTCTCAAAAAAAGATATACCAACAAGATAGGCCAACAAGCATATTGAAAAACGCTCAGCATCACCAAGTATCAGGGAAATGCAAATCAGAACTACAATGCGATGCCACCTCACTCCTGCAAGAATGGCCATAATCAAAAAATTTAAAAATAACAGATGTTGGCATGGATGCAGTGAAAAGGGAACACTTTTACACTGCTGGTGGTAATGTAAACTAGTACAACCACTACGGAAAACAGTGTGGAGGTTCCTTAAAGAACTAAAAGTAGATCTACTGTTTGATCCAGCAATCCCACTACTAGGTATTAACCCAGAGGAAAAGAAGTCATTATACGAGAAAGATACTTGCACACGCATGTTTGTAGCAGCACAATTCACAACTGTAAAAATACTGAAGCAGCCCAAATACCTATCAATGAGTGGTTAAAGAAATGTGGTGTGTGTGTGTGTGTGTGTATGTGTGTGTATACTAAATTTAAATTCAATCCTGTGGATTAACTCAAGACATATTTTGCATAATCTAGCCAGACTCTAATATATATATATATTTATATTATATAATTATATATTATATATGTATATATTTATATATATATATTATATGTGTGTGTATATATATATACACACACACATACATATACACACACACCACATATACATATATACACCATGGAATACTAATCAGCCATTAAAAAGAAATAATCACAGCAACCTGGATAAAATTGGAGACTATTATTCTAAGTGAAGTAACTCAAGAACGGAAAACCTAACATCGTATTTTCTCAGTCACATGTGGGAGCTAAACTATGAGGATGCAAAGGTGTAAGAATGATATACTGGACTATGGGGACTGGGGGAAAGGGTGGGGGGTAGCAAGGGATAAAAGACTATACACTGGGTACAGTGTACACTGCTTGGGTGATGGGTCCACCAAAATCTCAGAAATCACCACTAAAGTACTTACCCATGTAATCAAACACCATCTGTTCCCCCAAAACTTATTGAAATAAAAAAATAACAAAAGAAAAACAACTTTTTCCATACGAAATGTGGCTTCCAGATAATTAAGTAGGAAAGTCACAGTCTTTTATGTTCCCTTTGTTAAATAACACAATAAACAAAAACACAAGTTCAATACCTTAATAAAAAAAATACATAGGTTTCAACTTAACCTGATTTTATTATTCTACAAAAATTTAACTTGAGAGCCAAGTTACTCTAATGTGGTCAAAAGCTATCAGGTTTTCCGAAGTTAGTGAGACATCTAGTGGTAAACAAAGTGGCTAGAGAACTTTCTGCATTTTAAAAAATTTCTTGGCCAGGCAGTGGCTCACGCCTGTAATCCCAGCACTTTGGGAGGCCGAAGTGGGTAGATCACGAGGTCAGGAGTTCAAGACTACCCTGGCTAACACGGTGCAACCACATCTCTACTAAAAATACAAAAAATTAGCCGGGTGTGGTGGCATACGCCTGTAGTTCCAGCTACTCGGGAGGCAGAGGCAGGAGAATTGCTTGAACCTGGGAGGCAGAGGTTGCAGTGAGCCGAGATCGGGCCACTGCACTCCAGCCTGAGTGTCAGAGACAGACTCTGTCTCAAGGGGGAAAAAAAAAAAAAACCTTGTCTCAATTCTCCCCCATCATTTCTGAGACATATAAAACAGCTAAAGCTCAAAAACCTCCTTACTACACAAATGCACTTGAAAAGCTACAAATAATAATAAAATAACATTTTCAACTCAAAATTGTGTTACCTTCCAAAGAAAACAGCTTTATTTTCAATTGGGCCAAGAAAAAAAAAAAAAAAAACACATTTAGCCAACCCATCTTGGTTCTAAATGACTTCAATTTGGCCCCCTATAAAACACCTTAATACATTACCTTACACAGAAATCTTTTTAAAAATGTTGCAGAAGAACAAATCTCACACTAATGAAAACACTCCTTTTCATATAAAAAATACACATAAAACAGATAATGAAGACAGGGCACAGTGGCTCATGCCTGTAATCCTAGCACTTTGAGAGGCCAAGGCAGGTGGATCACCTGAGGTCAGGAGTTCGAGACCAGCCTGGCCAACATGGTGAAACCCCGTCTCTACTAAAAGTACAAAAATTAGCTGGGTGTGGTGGCACATGCCTGTAATCCCAGCTACTCGGGAGGCTGAGGCAGGAGAATTACTTGAACCCAGGAGGCAGAGGTTGCAGTGAGCCGAGATCACACCACTGCACTCCAGCCTGGGGACAGAGCAAGACTCCGTCAGAAAAAAAAAAACAAAAAAACCAAAAAAAACAGATAATGAATAAATGGGTAAACGTGATAATGTTAATGGTAGAATCTAGATGGTGCGTCTTTACTATAAAATTCTTTTATCTGTTGCTTTTATGTTTGAAATTTTTCCTGCTAAAATTCTGGGGGAAAGGGCAAGTGACTTATTTTTAAAAGCCAGTAAGCTTGAAAACAGTTCAAAAACATGAGTTAATAAAACTTTTCTCAACAAGGATAGCACCCAATAAACCGTATTACCTCACATACAAATTACTCTTCAAAAGACAACACATGGCAGTGTGTTTTTTTCCTGCGATGAAAAATATATATCTATTTCATCACCCTATAGTCATACTTTGTATTAAAATTTGCTTTTCTCATTCAATACAATTTTAACTCAATCACAAGCAAAAACTTAACTATATTTTACTATTAATAACTGTACTGATCAATAAACACATTCATTTATATTTAATTGAAGAATTTAGGAATTACTGTCTCTGAAATTAACGTGGGCAACCCTTAATAGGTCAAAAATCTGTATAAGTATACATGTAAATCTACCACAGAATGGACCTGGGACCTTGGCCAGTGTGAACCTGGGAGGTAACTTCCATCCCTGGCTAACTCCCCTCTGAAGCCCTAAGGATTACTGTTGCTGTTTCCCTTTTCAGGCCATCAAGAGTCTCCAATTCTAAGTTTTAAAGATAATCACACTGTTTCCCCTAATCTTATCCCTAAAGCAAGTTCACACTCTTAGAATTTTTATCAATTTTTACTGCCTACACCAATGAAAAAGGGAAAAGAGTTCCTTCTTTCTTTCACTTACAATTTAAGGACAAAGATCATATAAGGGATAACAATCAGTTCTCAAAGGTTTATAAAACATTAATATATGATTCCTCTAGATATCCTAGGAAAAGTGAGGTAAGAATATCTGGATATTTTATTAGAGAAGCTGTGTCTTGGGACTCCAGAGGAAGGAAATTTGAAAAGGAAAGATGGGAGACAAAACTAAAGATTTTATCTTCGAAACCAGAGCAGATGTCTTGGAGAGTGCAGAAGCAGCTGTAAAAGTGCTCCTCTCAGCTGGGCGTGATGGTTCACATCTATAATCCCAGCACTGTGGGAGGCCAAGGCAGGAGGATCACAAGGTCAGGCATTCGAGACCAGCCTGACCAACATGGTGAAACTCCGTCTCTACTAAAAATACAAAAATTAGGCAGGCGTGTTGGCGTGCACCTGTAATCCCAGCTACTCAGGAGGCTGAGGCAGGAGAATCGCTTGAACCCGAGAGGTGGAGTTTGCAGTGAGCCGAGATCACACCACTGCACTCCAGCCTGGGCAACAGAGTGAGACTCCGTCAAAAAAAAAAAAAAAAAAAAAAAAAAAAAGGAAAAGTGCTCCTCTTACTTCTCTCCCTTTTCTCCTTGTCCAACCCTATCTGCCACTTTGCAGGCCCACTAGTATAAATCCCACCTTAGATCAACCTTATCAAAGGTTAAAAAAAAAAAAAAGTACACCTCAGTTAGTAGCAACAGGGATGAGGTAGGAAGTGAGCAGCAGCCTGAGAGAGACAACAGTGATTGGCGGCAACAGGGAGAGATGGGGAGTTCTGTGGCCATTGAGACCTTCCACTGTGACAAGCTTCTGGGGAGAAGGCACATGGTACATAAATTTAAACTGCTTATAATTTTCGTCCTATGTTCCAAATTATCCTATTTGCTTTCTCATATAAGCAGAAAGATAACCATAAACATTTATAACTATATAGTTTTATAAGATGTTATTTTATAAACTTAATTCAGGTTCTGCTCTAGAAAAACTCAAAATAATAAAATTTCAAGTGGAATGAATTAAGTATAATTTTAAATTATATTGGCGGGGCACAGTGGCTCACACCTGTAATCCCAGCACTTTGGGAGGCTGAGGTAGGAGGATCACTTGAGACCAGGAGTCTGAGACCAGCCTGGGCAACATAGCAAGACCCTGCCTCTACAAAGAATAGTAAATAAATAAATAAATTAGCTGGGCGTGGTGAAGTGTGTCTGCAGTCCACCCACTCAGGAGGGTGAGATAGGAGGATCCCTTGAGCCCAGGAGTTCGAGGCTGCAGTGAGCTATGACTGCGCCACTGTACTATATATAGCCTGGGTGACAGGGCAAGATTCTGTCTCTAAAAAGAAAAAATATATATATGTAGCCTATTTCTTTTAATCAAACTCCTGAAAATCATCTACTATCACATGAAATCAAACAGCACACATAGCCTGTGACTTGAATTTAAAAATTTAATGAATCATCTCTATTCTAATTTCAAATGTTTTACATAAAAAATTTTGTTGGCTGAAGAAGTTTTTTTTTTTTTTTTTTACTAAAAATTGTATCATTTTTAACCAATAATTTAAAGCTACAACAGAATAAAGATTGTTAATATACATGCTGGGTACTTCCCAATCCCCTCATAAAACTTAGTACTAAATAAAGCCAGAAAAAAAAAATCGCAACAGATTGGTAAGTATAACGCACATATGGGAACCAAACATCTGCTTTGGAATCGGAGAGGTAAGAGCATCTAGGATCAAATGTGGCAGAGATTTCTTTCCTACACTCTGGAAATTCCAAGCAGGCTCAATGACTTTTCTACCTTCCAATGAATCTTGAATGAGTTAAGTGTCCCATGAAATTTTCAAAAGGAAGAAAGTGTTCACAAAATAATCCCTTAAATCTTTTCTAGAATTCTAGTAGTATGCACACCTTCAATATACATTATACACATCGGCATCTACACACTTGCATACACACTCATTCTCATAAATATGTGGGAGAGGTGAATAAAAGGAAAGGGCTAAGCCTAAAAGGCACAAAACCTTCTAAAAAAAATGTGATGCCAAATGGCTCTGAACCAAAGCATTCACAATAAAATAACACTGACAATATTTCTGAATAGAAAAACCCCTAAACCAGAGAATTCTGAAAACGCTGTTCCCAAAGATCTACGTACAATACACAAGATTTAAAGTTAATTTACTTACGGAAAAAATCCTTTTTCACCAGGTTTTTTGCACAGAGTACTGTAAAAAAAAAAAACAAAAAATACATGGGAAAAATTAAAATGTTAAGAGTGTACTGTTACATTTTAAAACACTGAAAACAGCAGTGAATAGTTAAACCCTAACTATAGCAAGGTATGAAACATGACCACAAACGTTCGAACCAGCAAACAAAAGACAGTTGAACCAGTGACTGCAACTTTCAATGATCACCAGTAATAGCTGAGGGCAAGAAAGTTTATAAATCTGATATTCTAATAATAAGATAGAAATTCAATTCCTATCTTCCATCAAGATCTATTCTCTGAGAAACTCAGTGGCAATAGGAAAAAAAGTTCAAGGGAGATATGTAAAGTCAGGTTGTTATATCTATTTTAAGGATGAAATAATTTTATACTGAAGAGGATAATAAATAAAGATAAAGCTTTCCTGATATAGATGAGGTTTTTTTCTTTTGTTTTCTTTTTAATAACATTCTCTTCTCCATCTAAATGCCACAGAAACTTCATGGGAGAAATCAAATTACCTTCTCCTAAATCGTCAGTTAAATGACAAGATATGTCTACTATATCTTTTAAGAATTTAAAGGTAATATATTAAAACTAGATATCCCAAATCCATATTTTCCAAGTTACTATGCATTAAATTACTTACATGGATGGATGCTCAACCTTGTGAACACACTAAAAAATACTGAATTGCCCACTTTAAAGAGGATAAATTTTGGCCAGGCGCAGTGGCTCACGCCTGTAATCCCAGCACTTTGGGAGGCCAAGGCAGGCGGATCACGACGTCAGGAGTTCGAGACCAGCCTGGCCAATATGGTGACACCCCGTCTCTACTAAAAATACAAAAATTAGCTGGGCGTGGTGGCGTGTGCCTGTAGTCCCAGCTACTCGGTAGACTGAGGCAGAAGAATCGCTTGAACCCGGGAGGCAGAGGTTGCAGTGAGCCAAGATTGCGCCACTGCACTCCAGCCTGGGCTACAGAGCAAGACTCTGTCTCAAAAAAAAAAAAAAAAAAAAAAAAAGGATAGATTTTATAGTATATGAGTTACATATCAATTTTAAATTTACTGCTTACAGGCTGGGCACAGTGGCTCATATTTGTAATCCCAGTACTTTGGGAGGCCAAGGTGGGTGGATCACTTGAGGTCAGGAGTTTGAGACCAGCCTGGCTAACATGGTGAAACTGTGTTTCTTATAAAAATATAAAAATTAGCTGGGTGTGGTGGCACACACCTGTAATCCCAGCTACTCAGGAGGCTGAGGTGTGAGAATCACTTGAACCTGGGAGGTGGAAGCTGCAGTGAGCCAAGATTGCACCACTGCACTAGTGAGCCAAGATTGCACCACTGAACTCCAGCCTGGGCAACAGAGCAAGACTCTGTCATAAATCAATCAATCAATCAATCAATCAATCAATCAATCTGCTTACAGAGTCATAAACTTAAAACTTCTTTAACTCAAACTTGGTACAAGAGAAAGAAAAACACCAATTTTCATATATGTAAATTTTAGTTCATAAAATACCTATGAATGTAATGTTTGGTATTTCTATCCACTTCTACTAACAGTTTAAATGAATTACAGTTACTGGAATTTTAGTGTATAAAAGCTCGTTTGACATAAACTTGGGAATGAATCTAAATAAATATAATCACTCTAAGGGTTCACATAAAAAAACCTTTTGAAAACAGATGTCATCACTAAATAAATAAAATTATTAAGTAAGCACAAGATACTGATATACTAGGCAGAGTCCCTTAGGCCATGTCTTAGAGTTTTGTTTTTAAAAACATAAAAACTCAATCAATCATGAAAACTAGGGCCATAGCTAAGAATAACAAATCACAAACTAGATTTAGAGAACTCCTCCCCAAACTTTTGTCATAATATAAATTGAATAGAATACTCAGGATCAATACACATGTAACACACACAAAAATCTAAATTACAATCTTCAGTTTTAATGAGGTAATGATGATTTTTTTAAACCACTATCCTATGATTCATGAAGTGAAATGATTTCACATCCGACTTCAGAGAAAGAGAAAACATGAGATCTCCTCCAACTCACTGCCACCAAACCTACATATTCATTCTTTTTTCTTCCTTCCACTGACAATGTCTACTCTCCTAAGACTATCCTCTATCTCATATCTAAACCACCATGTTCTTGGGGATCTTCATAGCTGTTAAACATATCCTCTATCTTGTCCCCTTTTCTAACCACCTTGTCAGCATTTAAACATACTCAAGTCTTACCCAAGCCTCCCTTCAGCCAGCCATCATCTACCTCTTCCCTCTCATAATGAAACTTCTTCAAAGAAAATAAATGTGCAAAAATCACAAGCATTCCTATACACCAATAACAGACAAACAGAGCCAATTGCTACAAAGACAATAAAATACCTAGGAATACAACTTATAAGGGATGTGAAGGACCTCTTCCAGGATAACTACAAACCACTGCTCAACGAAATAAGAGAGGACACAAATAAATGGAAAAACATTCCATGTTCATGGATAGGAAGAATCAATATTGTGAAAATGGCCATACTGCCCAAAGTAATTTACAGATTCAATGCTATCCCCATCAAGCTACCATTGATTCTCTTCACAGAATTGGAAAAAACTACTTTAAATTTCACATAGAACCAAAAAAGAGCCCACATAGCCAAGACAATCCTAAGCAAAAAGAACAAAGCTGGAGGCATCACACTACCTGACTTCAAACTATACTACAAGGCTACAGTAACAAAAACAGCATGGTACTGGTACCAAAACAAATATATAGACCAATGTAACACAACAGAGGCCTCAGAAATAACACCACGCATCTACAACCATCTGATATTTGACAAACCTGACAAAAACAAGCAATGGGGGAAAGGATTCCCTGTGTAATAAATGGTGTTGGGAAAACTGGCTAGCCATATGTAGAAAACTGAAATTGGACTCCTTCCTTACACCTTATACAAAAATTAACTTGAGATGCATTAAAGACTTAAACATAAGACCTAAAACCATAAAAACCCTAGAAGAAAACCTAGGCAGTACCATTCAGGACACAGGCATGCACAAAGACTTCATGACTAAAACACCAAAAGCAATGGCAACAAAAGCCAAAATAGACAAATGGGATCTAACTAAAGAGCTTCTGCACACAAAAGAAACTAATCAGAGTGAACAGACACCCTACAGAATGGGAGAAAAAATTTGCAATCTATCCATCTGACAAAGGGCTAATATTCAAAATCTACAAAGAACTTAAATTTACAAAAAAAAAAAAAAAAACTACCCCATCAAAAAGTGGGCAAAGGATTATGAACAGACACTTCTCAAAAGAAGACATTTATGCAGCCAACAAACATATGAAAAAAAGCTCATCATCACTGGTCATTAGAGAAATGCAAATCAAAACCACAATGAGATACCATCTCACACCAGTTAGAATGGTGATAGATGCTGGAGAGGATATGGAGAAACAGGAACGCTTTTACACTGTTGGTGGGAGTGTAAATTAGTTCAACCATTGTGGAAGACAGTGTGGCAATTCCTCAAGGATCTAGAACCAGAAATACCATTTGACCCAGCAATTCCATTACTGGGTATACACCCAAAGGATTATAAATCATTCTACTATAAAGACATATGCACATGTATGTTTATTGTGGCACTATTCACAATAGCAAAGACTTGGAACCAACCCAAATGCCCATCAATGATAGACTGGATAAAGAAAATGTGGCACATATACACCATGGAACACTATGCAGCCATAAAAAAGGATGAGTTCATGTCCTTTGCAGGAACATGGATGAGGCTGGAAACCATCATTCTCAGCAAACTAACACAAGAACAGAAAACCAAACACCGCATGTTCTCACTCATAAGTGGGAGCTGAACAATGAGAAGACATGGACACATGGAGGGGAACATCACACACTGGGGCCTGTCGGCAGGTTGAGGGTTAGGGAGGGATAGCATTAGGAGAAATACCTAATGTAGATGATGGGTTGATGGGTGCAACAAACCACCATGGTACATGTATACCTTTGTAACAAAACTGCACATTCTGCACATGTACCCCAGAACTTAAAGTATAATTTTAAAACATTTTTAAAAAGAACTGCCTACACTTTTTGACTCTACTTCTTTACCTCCCACTAATGCCCTGATCCACTGCAATCTGGCTTCCTCCCTCACCATTGCCACTGAACTGCTGTTACAAAGCCCTGGAGACCTAATTACCAAGTCCATACAATGGACATTTTTCATTCTTTATGGCACTTGACCCCCTCATGGGCATTTGCCACTGTTGACTACTCCCTCTTCTAGAACCCCTCTCTTCCAGTTCTGTTTAACACCACATTCACCTGGTTCTACACGGCATAAAACTCATTCTAAGTTCTCTTTGCCAGATCTTGCTATGCTATAAAACTTGAAGTTCTTCAGGGTTTTGCCCTAGGTTCTCTTATTTCACTCTGTACCCTGAGGATCACAGTGTCCATTTTTGTAAACCTTGCAATTATATGTAAACTGTTACATATATGTTTATTTTCTGGGGAGAGAATCCACATTTTTCCTGGGAGAGAGTTCATAGATTAACGGATTGACAGAACTCTTCCTCTCTCTCAAAAAATAGAATCCGAAAAGCCACTTTTCCATATATTCTCTCTGGTCTTTACCATTTACTCTATAGTTATGATGATACCTAAATTCATAAAACCCGATCCTGAACTCCAGGTCCACAAACCAAATACGCGTTCCCCCAAAAAATCACGTCTTCCCCGCAAACCTGCTCCTCCCTCCAGTTGACTTTCTTTTCAATAAATAGCCTTCCTTTCCACTCCACTACCCAAGTCAGAAATCTCCATAGCAACCTTCACTGTATTCCCTCCTGACATCCTGACAATTACAATTCTCAGCAATTCTACCTCGGAAATATCCTTCATCTGTCTACTTCTCTCTATTACCGATGCCAACACCTTAGTCCACCATCTACTGTCTAGGTAATTACAACATTCCCCTGCCTCAAAGCCTCACTTCCTTCCAGTTCTCCACGCTGGACCTGAAGTGATCTAAAAATCTAATTAAGTCTTTCCATCCATTTCCCCTTCCAAGATCCTTAAAACATTCCAAAGGTCTTCTGGCCCAAACTTATATTGGCTTCAATGCCCTTCAAGTCCTGGGCTCCCGCTCACCTCTCTGACCTCATTTTTCAACACCACAGCTCCCTTCCAGGCCCTCAAGTCTAAGATCCAGCCACACCAACCTTCACTTTCTCAAAAGTAAATCTCTCATACACAGCCTTCACATGCCATCCTCTCTGCTTGAAACATTCTTCCTAGGCTTCTTCACCTACTCATCTCCTGGTCTCAAAAGGGAAGGATGCCTTTTAGAACATGTTTCTCTCAAGCTTTCCCCGCTTGTATTTTCACAGAAGCTCATACTTACCATAAACACTTATCACATTTTACTGTTCTCGTTTAAGTTTGGAATGTTGCTTATAATTGCGGAGGTGGTAAACTCCATACAGCACGAATCATGCCTGGCCTCATCTCTTCCTGCACCAAGCACACATTACGCCTGGCACTTGATAGGTACTCAATAAATATCTGTTGAATGAATGAAATAGATCCTAAAATAATCTAAATAACTGCACTGAAAAGAGGGCTTTTTATACTATATAACAATGGCCAATCCTCACATAATCATAATTTTGATTTAAGAAATCTTATTTTAGGCCAGGTACTGTGGCTCATGTCTGTAATTCCAGCACTTTGGGAGGCCGAGGCGGGCAGATCACTTGAGGCCAGGAGTTTGAGACCTGGGCAACGTGGCAAAACCCCATCTCTACTAAAAATACAAAAAAAAAAAAAAAAATTAGCCAGGTGTGGTGGCACACACATGTAGTCTCAGCTACTCAGGAGGCTGAGGCATGAGAATCACTTGAGCCTGGGAGGCAGAGGTTGCAGTTAGCTGAGATCACACCACTGCACTCCAGCCTGAGCAACAGAGTGAGACACTGTCCCCCTCCACTCCTCAAAAAAATCTTATTTTTATCATTTCTCTTTACTCAAAACATACTTATCCGGTCGTGTTTAACCAATTCTTAAAAAAAAATTACAAAATGTTTAACATTCAGTTTCAAAGAACAATTGAAAAATCAAAAGAACAAAGAACTTTAAAATCAAGTTCAAAGTTTATGAGAAGAAATTACATTTTAGTAATCAAGAGATTAAGGAAAATAACATTAGTGTTCTAGAAGAAACAAGATTAACTTAAAACAAAGAAATAATATCAGGATTGGTCAGACCGCTATGCTTCATGCTGGATCTAAGCAGTTCCAGCCAGCTCTTGACTAAATTACTTTCTGCCCTGGAAGCAAAAACTCTGATTTGTAACTTTTAAAAGGAAGATTGTCAAAACATGACCTGAGAACTGGTAATGTTATTTATCTGTAAAAATAAATTGTTTTCACATCCTGGAGGCTTTACTTCACTGTTCTTGTTTCTTGGGAATGTACCTTGGGGACTAGAACCACAGCCCATTGCTCTTTTCATTCTCTGTTCTAATCACAGAAGATTGGTAAAATGCTCAAAGAATCCACGAATTTCAATATGACAAACTTCTGATTATGTCACTACAGCAAATTCTCAACTAAGGAGGTATGTATCAGAATCCCCCCCCGGAGAATGTATACACAATATTATAATTTTATGTTAGAAAAAAATTAATCTATCATCTTTTGTAACAGAAACTATGGAAAGTAGAACTAAGATTAGGAATCATGGGACTAGGGAGGGGTTGCAGTGTGGGAGAAGTTTCATTTTTGCTTTCTGAATGTTTCTTAAAGAAAATAGGTAAAAATGTTGATAAATGCTGGGCAGTAAGGGAGTAACAGGAGAGAAATCTTGTTAGGTGGGCGAGGCCAGAAGAAAGGCTATGGGGTACAGACTTTCTCCTAGACCAGCAGTCCCCAACCTTTTTGGCACCAGGGACTGGCTTCATGGAAGACAAGTTTTCCATGGACCAGTGTGGGGGTGGGGGCGGGGGGGGGTGGGCAAGGGGGTTTTGGGAATGATTCAATCTCATTACATTTATTGTGCACTTATTTCTATTATTATTACCTTGTAATATATAATAGAACAATTATACAACTCACCATAATGTAGAATCAGTGGGAGCCCTGAGCTTGTTTTCCTGCAACTAGACAGTCCCATCTGGGAGTGAAGAAAGACACTGACAGATCATCAGGCATTAGATTCTTATAAGGAGGGGCAACCTAGATTCCTCGAATGCGCAGTTCACAGTAGGATTAACACTCCTATGAGAATCTATTGCCACTGCTGATCTCAGAGGAGGCAGAGCTCAGGTGGTAATACATGATAGGGAGTGGTTGTAAATACAGATGGTGCTTCACTGGCTCACCTCCTGCTGTGCAGCCTGTGGCCCAGGGTTGAGGACCCCTGGCCTAGAGAGCTGTATTTCAATATCTTTAATGTTTAGTAAGCTTATATATATGGAATTGAAATTATATATACAGAAAGGCACAAAAATCTGAAGTATGTGAATTAATTCAATTAATTTTCACTAATTTTTGTGTTAAAGCAAAACATTACACTGGACTACAGATATTTAGTAGGCACAAGACAATTTTTATTAGTGCTAACTACAAATGTAGCATTACACCACCACAGTACCATGCTACAGAATCCACTAGGGACAATGTCTCAAACAGCCCATATAATTGTACTAGATTAAGTCTGCTTATACTACTTTATCATGTTACTACCCTTCTCAAATTCCTTCAAAGCGTTTCTCATTCTTAAGTCTACACTCCCAGAACCTAGCTTGTTCTAGCTATTGTACTCACTCCTTTTTCAGACAGATGGTTTGAAATGATTAGCAGAGATGATCAAAATAAGTTGACATCAGCCATATTGGATAAAGCCTCTGTATTTCACACAGATGCAGGTGTGATCATCTTGAGATACTTAGGGAGAAGGGAATACTTCTACATCATTCACCCTCTCATTCAACATTTCCTGAACACTCACTTTGTGCCAAGTGCTATGACAGTTTCTGCAGATACAAAGAAAAATAAGACATAGTCCTTTGCTCTCAGAGCTCACAGGTCAGGTATAATTCAAATACCATGCCATAAATGTCTTTTATTGTTGTCTTCTCAAGATATGGTTTTAAACTTTATGGAAACCTTATATTTCATTTGAGGCAGCGATTAGAGAAAACCATTTGCAGAAGTACAGATGTACAAATACTACCATTTTCATTTAGGTCATTAATTTATTTTTCTGGTAGGAAAGGAGTTATCTATATGCAACAAACCAGGTAATAGTATCAGAGTAAATCGCAGCTGTAGAAAGAGAATGCTACGCTTGTTCTTACTGAGTTGTATTCATAATGAATGGCTATCTATGCTTAATGTGAATAAAGCTCCCAACTACTTAGTATATCCTTGCCAAAAATTCCCCTTCCTCCTCCAGATTGGAGTTGCATTCCAATTACACTGCTGATTGGAATGAGACTGCTTCAGAGAAAGAAAAAAAAATACTCAGACATCCCATCTTCCTTCACCCCACAAAAAGATTTTATAATACTGTTCCTGCAACTCAAAAGTAGCGTAAATGCTTTTGAGCACAGATTTCTCTGCATGTTCTTTAAACTTACGTTATCATTGTAAAATAAAACTGAAATTCAGGATAACATTCCTATACAAATTCCAGCAGGTGGCCCAGTGCTTCAGAAGTATCAACTGATGTACACCATTCCTGACCAGTGGCACATGACAGCAATTTACATCTTTCTGCTCTGAGAGCCTCTATCTCAACCCCTAAACATGAAATGAAAATGAAATTTAAGTACTACAGAAAACTTCTACACAATTTTTGTATGTGTTTTAGTTATTGTTGCTTGAAACAAGAGTATTACACAGATTCACATTCAAGGTGTTATTACAAAATGTTAAAATGAGCAAATATATCACATATAATTCTATATGCATAAAAATGATCAGTTAAGTAAATGATAGCAAACAGCAAGTTGAAATATTACATAGCCATTAAAGATTATGTAAATGTATTTATTTATTGATGGGTAAAAAAATAGTTGATTTTTCTTTTTTTTTTCTTTTTTTGACAGTCTCGCTCTGTTGCCCAGGCTGGAGTGCAATGGCGCAATCTCAGCTCACTGCAATCTGCGCCTCCCAGGTTCAAGCAATTCTTGTGCCTCAGCCTCTGGAGTAGCTGGGATTACAGGCATGCGCCACCACACTCGGCTAATTGCTGTATTTTTAGTAGAGACAGGGTTTCACCATGTTGGCCAGGCTGGTCTCGAATTCCTGACCTCAAGTGATCCACCTGCCCCGGCCTCCCAAAGTGCTGGGGTTACAGGCGTCAGCCACTACACCCGGCTTAGAAAATATTTTCTTAATATGCTATTAAAAGTCCTTTTACATGTAGTATATTTAACAAAATATATTTTTAGTAAAGAATATAAACATATTGGATAACATTTATCAAATATTTACTATGTGCAAGTGTACACCGACCACCCTGTGAAATAAGTAGTAGTACTACCATCATTTTAGAGATGAAGAAACTGAGATTCAGGCATAGAGATTTACCAATGATTTTGCTTTTAAGAGCTAGAGTTGGCTGGCACGGTGGCTCATGCCTGCAATCCCAGCACTTTGGGAGGCTGAGGTGGGCGGATCATGAGGTCAGGAGTTTGAGACCAGCCTGGCCAACATAGTGAAACCCTGTCTCTTCTAAAAATACAAAAAATCAGCCACGTGTGGTGGCAGGTGCCTGTAGTCCCTGCTACTCAGGAGGCTAAGGCAGAAAAATCCACTTGAACCCAGGAGACGGAGGTTGCAGTGAGCTGAGATCGCGCCACTGTACTCCAGTCCGGACGACAGTGCGAGACTGTCTCAAAAAAAAAAAAAAAAAAAAAAAAAGAATTAGAGCTGAGATTCCAACTCAAGTAGATTAATTCTAGAACCCAAACTCAACTACCATATAGAGTGAAACATACTCTCTCAGGCTAGTACTTCCTTTTAAAGAATCTTACTCTAGGCTGGCACAGTGGCTCATGCCTGTAATCCCAACAGCTTGAGAGGTCTAGGCGGGCTGGTGGTTTGAGCCTAGGAGTTCAAGACCAGTCTGGACAACAGGGCAAAACCCCATCTCTACAAAAATATACAAAAAAAGAAAAAAAAAATAGCCCGGCATGGTGGTGTGTGCCTGTAGTCCCAGGAGGCTACTCAGGAGGCTAAGGTGGAAGAATCACCTGAGCCTGCAGCGAGCCATGTTCACACCACTGCACTCCAGCCTGGGCAACAGAGTGAGACCTTGCCTAAAAAAAAAAAAAATCTTAGTCCAGTTAAAGCAATTACTGGTGGCACAGGTTCACAAAACAGTTAATTGAAAACTAGGTTAGAGAAGGGTGTTCTGCAAAAGATTCAGAATCCTCCTCTTTCAATAGATATAGTAATTTACCTCAACAATCATATTAGCCCTGCTTTTAACTAAATATCTTGTCATTTAATGAAGGAATTTTAGGCAATTCATTTCATTCATGCTGCAAAACAAACTAGGCCCTTAAGTTTAACTTAATATATTCAGTACCTGGCAAGTAGTTAATCTAATTAGTATGTTTGATGATGTATTAAAAATTACAGGTTCTGAGGTAATTATCCCTACTAAGAACAGTATCAGCATTTAAACATTTCAACAAGGCAAAATTGGTTCTCAGTTAGAAAATTTATTTTTATTTTTTTGAGATGATCTCACTCTGTCACTGAGGCTGGAATGGAGTGGCACAAACACGACTCACTGCAGACTCCAGTTAAATTTTCTGGGCTCAAGCGATCCTCCCATCTCAACCTCTGAGTACCTGGGACTATAGGCGCACGCCACCATGCCTTGCTAATGTCTAAAATTTTTTTGCAGAGATGGGGTCTTGCCATGTTGCCCAGGCTCAAGCAATTCTCCTGCCTCAGTCTCCCAGACTGTTAGAATTACAGGCATGAGCCACTGCGCCCAGCCTCAGTTAACAAATTTAAAATGACCTTTCTAGTCCACTCATATCAAACAACTTTTAAGTAACTACTTAAAAATTTTTTTTCAACAAAGATGAAGATTTTGGTAAAGTTCTCACAAACGTGAGTACTTTTTACATTAATAAAATAAGATGAGAGTATACAAATAAGCTTTTTAAACACTGAATGCAAGTTTATCAATAATAGATCTACTTTGACATAATAAATGCAGATTTTAAAGAAATCTAGTCAGAATTATAAATTTTATTCTAGTCACAATTATAATTTTTTTACTTATAGTGATCAGAGGTAATTTTAAAGTAAAGCTTATCTTAACAAGCATAATAATCAAGTTCTGGTGTAAGTTCACATGTTAAAAATAAAAAAGGGCTGGGTGCGGTGGCTTACGCCTATAATCCTAGCACTTTGGAAAGCTGAGGTGAGAGAATCACTTGAGCTCAAGAGTTAGAGACCAGCCTGGGCAATATAGTGAGACTCCACCTCTAAAATAAATAAATAAATAAATAAATAAATAAATAAATAAATAAATAAATAAATAAATAAAGTAAAAGCTCAGCTAAAGCCAAGCAGCACATTCAGTATGAGATAAATGTGAAACACTTGGTCCTTGGTCTAGGTATCTGGTACATAGCAGGCACTCTATGAAAGCTATTATTTTGAGAAACTATCTGAAAGGATTTGTTATATATCTTAAACCAGTATTTCTGTGAATTCTTAATTCCTATATGAGGATGAAAATACATAAAAGTACCGTTCTCCATTCAAAAATTCACCATGACTTAAAGACCTATGCTGTGTGCAGACCAAACATCCTGTCTGTTGCTGCTGGAGACTCAATCGCCACCTTCTCTACTGGATGCCTTCATTCAAACAGACCCACTCATAACTGATGGCTGTTCAAGAGATGAATATTGTATATTTAAATTAAACCACACAATTTACTTTCTTCATAAGGATGCCGAGAGAAGGAAACCTTATTGTAAAGTTCAAGTATATACTTGCAATGAAGCCTAAACATTATTTTATATGTAGAAAAAGACTTGCATCACTTTTTGGCCACTCCCAAGTTTCCTTCCTTTACCTTCTTTTTCTAGAGACACTTATAGAGGCAGTGTAATATAGTGTGTTAAGCTATAAGCACTATAAAAGAGTTAAATAATTAGGGTCAGAATGCATGGGTTTGAACCTGGTGCTATCCCTTATGAACCTGTGATGCTAAAAACTACTTAACTTCTCTTTGCTTCAGATACCTCATCTGTAAAAATGAGGACAGGAGGATACTAAGAGCCACCTCATGATGTTGTTTTAAAGATTAAGCAAATTGAAACACAGAGAACACGAGAACAGTACCTGGTACACAGCAAGTGCTCAATAAACATTGGCTATTATTATCACTCAACTCTAAAATTTCTCATAACATTAACCCACCAGGTTGCAAACACATTAAAAAAGAATATGGCCGGGCACGGTGGCTCATGCCTGTAATACTAACACTTTGGGAGGCCGAGGCGGGCGGATCATGAGGTCAGGAGATCGAGACCAGCCTGGCTAACATGGTGAAACCCCGTCTCTACTAAAAATACAAAAAATTTGCCAGACGTGGTGGCACGTGCCTGTAGCCCCAGCTACTCCCCAGCTACTCGGGAGGCTGAGGCAGGAGAATCACCTGAACCTGGGAGGCAGAGCCTCCCGTGAGCCGAGATCGTGCCACTGCACTCCCGCCTGGGCAACACAGCGAGACTCCTCTCAAAAAAAAAAAAAAAAAAAAGGAAGAATATAATTTGGCAAGACGTTTGCCTTAGCCAAAACAAATACCATAGATTAGGTGGCTTAAACAGCAAACATTTGTTTCTCACAAATCAATGGAGGCTGAGAAGTCCAAGATCAAGGTGCCAGCAGAGTCAATGTCTGGTGAGGGCCGTCTGCCTGGTTTGCATACTCCCACCTTCTCCCTGTATGCTTGCATAACCCCCATCACCTTTCCCATGTCTCTTGTTATAGGGGCACTAATCCTATTCATGAAGGTTCCACCCTCATGACCTCATTACCTCCCAAATGCCTCACCTCCAAATACCATCACATTGGGGATTAGGCTTTAACATAGAATATTGGGAAACACATTCCATTCATAGCAAAGCTTATGTACCTAGCAAGCTTTCAGTAAATGCTGTTAATTGAGTCCTAATCTGTTTCTCTAGCCTCACTCTTCTCCCAAGCTCCAAACCCACACACCCATTTAGATTCCTCACCATCACTTCAAATTATACTTATTCAAAATGGAATTCATCAGCTTCCCTAGTGAACCTGCTCTTCCTTTTGACCTCCGTAGTGCTGTGAACTGCACCACGTTTCCAATCATCCAGAAAGCAATGTCTTTATCTCTCTTCCTCTTCCTGACCACCTCACATATCTAAAGCAGTTGCCAGATTATACCAGGTTATCACATACCTCTGCTTATCTCCATTTCCAGTGTTCACATTTAAATAATACATCTAGAGTATTTTACAATGTGCCAAAAAACTTCTACATAGATTATTTTCTTTAACCCCTAAAGCTTGTGAGTTATCTAATATCCACAGAAAAACCGTAAGTGAATGTTGTGGCTCACCCCTAAATGCCACCTAGGAAAAGAGTTTAGGCATTGTGAATTCAGGCTCCATCCTACTTTTCTATAAATTCTTCACTCAAACAGTGTCAATGATTCCTGTTTTCTCTCTCATTAACCTCTAGACTGACAAGCTCATCCTCTTCCCTCAAATAAGCCCAGGACTTTTCTGCCTTTGCCTTTATTCATAATGTTCTTCCCACCTTAAATGTTATTATCTCAACCACTGGCCCTCAAAATCTTATCCATTCATCAAACTTCTGTGAAGCCTTTTCTGACTCTCCTTTTTCAGTCTGATTTTGGTCTCTTCCTTCCTGTGAACCTCCAACAACACTTGGATTCTACTTGTTTTATTATAGTGCTTTCTCATTTTGCTTGTTAAAGTTATTCATGTGATGTCTTACCTCTGTCTCATTAAGCGATAAAGCTCTCCTACAGTTTATTATATAATATCTTAAACATAATATGCAAATACTTGTTGAATCAAATAAAATCCTCAGAAAACCACTGACGAGTTATAAGGATGTGCGAACTAAAAGGTAAAGGATACATGCAGCTCACTCCTTGCTTCCCCTAACCTAGTAAGTCTTTATGTTCAAATCAGGATGGCTTCCTTAACTATTCATAAGTACTTTGCTTACCCATTCCTTAGGGTCCAACTACTCATCTAATAACAGATCTCACTGAGCCTTCTCTCTCATTCACAGTAGAAAAGTATATTGTTCCATAATGTTCTAAAATTATATTTGCCTTGTTTCTGCAACAATGTAAACAAAGGTAAACTTCCACATCTTCTGCATTCTTCCAGACTCTGAAAAACTGTAGTCACTCAAATACCTGATGATCTACTAAGAGAACAAAGTGCAAAGGTATTTAGCTTACCAAATATGCTCCATTTGAAAACACAGGCCACAAGCACAAATAGGAAAGAAGACTGCAACTATAAAAAGCACTGTAGGCCGGGAGCGGTGGCTCACGCCTGTAATCCCAGCACTTGGGAAGCGAGGTGGGTGGATCACCTGAGGTCAGGAGTTTGAGACCAGCCTGGCCAACACGGCAAAACCCCGTCTCTACTAAAAATACAAAAATTAGCCAGGCGTGGTGGCATGTGCCTGTAGTCCCAGCTACTCGGGAGGCTGAGGCAGGAGAATTGCTTGAATCCAGGAGGCAGAGGTTGCTGTGAGCCGAGATCATGCCACTGCACTCTAGCCCGGGTGACAGAGCGAGACTCTGTCTCAAAAAATAATAATAGGCCGGGCACGGTAGTTCATGCCTGTAATTCCAGCACTTTGGGAGGCTGAGGTGGGTGCAGCACAATGTCAGGAGTTCAAGACCAGCCTGGCCAACATGGTGAAATCCTGTCTGCACTAAAAATACAAAAATTAGCTGAGCATGGTGGCACGTGCCTGTAATTCCAGCTACTCAGGAGGCTGAGGCAGGAGAATTGCTTGAACCGGGACCCGGGAGGCAGAGGTAGCAGTGAGCGAGATCAAGCCACTGCACTCCAGCCTGGATTACAGAGTAA
Source organism: Nomascus leucogenys (assembly GCF_006542625.1). NCBI lineage: Eukaryota > Metazoa > Chordata > Mammalia > Primates > Hylobatidae > Nomascus > Nomascus leucogenys. Next base: position 59,822,352 of record NC_044399.1, read on the forward strand.
GACTCTCTCTCTCAAAATAAATAAATAAATAAATAATAATAATAAAAAGCACTGTAGTGAGCTATCATCGCACCACTGCACTCCAGCCTGGGTGGCAGAGTGAGACCTTGTCCCCAAAATAAGTGATAAAAAAAAAATAAAATTTAAAAAAATAAAAAGCAGTGTAATTTATAAGAAAATACTTCTATACAACTACATATTTTTGAAATAATTTCTGGGTTAATAGGGAATTCATAAATGTAATAAACTTTTTATTTTAGAATAGTTTCAGATTTACAGAAAAGTTACAAAGTTAGTACAGTGTTCCCATATATCCACACTCATTTATCCTAGCATGAACATCTAACATTAATATAGGACATTTGTCACAATTAATGAACCAATACATTATTATACATTATACATTAATATTATACATTAATTAAAATTGATGTTTTATTCAGATTTCCTTACTTTTACATACTGTAGAACACTGTAATACATTTAGTCATGTCTCCTAATGCTCCTTGTGGCTGTAATAGTTTCTCTGGCTTTCTTATTGTTTCTCAGACTTGTTATTTATGGCCTTGATGGTTTTGAGGAATAATACTGGTAAGGTATTTTGTGGAATGCCTCTCAACTGGGATTTGTCTAACTTCTCATGATTAGACGGGGTTTATGAGTTGTTGGGAGGAAGACCACAAAGGTAAAGGTACCATTCTCATAACATCATAACAAGGGTACATACTATCAACATGATTTATCACTGTTGATATTAACCTTGACCTAGCTAAAGCAGTGTTTGTCAAGTTTTTCCACTGTAAAGTTCCTCTTTTTTCCCCCTTTCTATACTGTACTCTTTGGAAGGAAGTCACTATGCAAAACCCACACATAAGGACTAGAGAGTTATACTATATACCTCCTTAAGAGTGGGATATCTACATAAATTGTTTGGAATTATTCTGCATGGGAGATTTGTCTATCCTCTATCTAATCATTTATATATCAGTATGGACTCACAAACATTTGTTTTGTACTTTGGGTTATAATCCAATACTACTTTATTTTATTGCTCAAATTTTTCCAGCTTTGGCCATTGGGAGCTCTTTCCATTGGTTCATGTGTTCCTTTGACGTACTTCCATCATTGAGGGGAAAGGAAGAGCTCTTTCTTACTGATGGAAAATGCTCTAGGCTCATTTAAGTTCCCTACCCTGGCCTCAGAATTAGTCATTTCTCCAAGCAACCCTAGGAATTACCAAATTTAAACATCCATAAAGACTCAAAATTTTCAAATATAAACAGTTGAGCCAATGAACCCTTCAGCTCCTAATGTCTACCTTCACTAGATCATTAAGTTCCATGATATCAAGAACTTAACTTTGATCTCCACTGTATCCCAGAGTCTAGAAAAAAGTGCACAGTAGGCATTCAATAACTACTATAAACACCGAACCTCTGAGACTCCAGAAGGTGGCTCCGGATTGAGTCATAACATAACTCATCATTCCAATGGAATCTGCCTAGATTTCTCATGTTTAGACTCCTGTTCTAACACCACTATGTCTAATTCACTGCATTGTTTTACAGTAAACAAAAAGCTTCCTTTTTCCACTGCTCCTCCCTTTTATTCCATTGCAAACCAGAAGTTTTGTTAAGTATTCCCCAGTAAAATTTCCAGTGCAAAGGAATATACATCACATTTCCTAGATTCTTTCTATAATGGCATATTGCCATTTACATCATCCTTTTCCGAGTTCTATTGAAATTACCATTTTTAACTTGCTATGTAGAGTTTAAATGAAAGGCATAATGCCAAATCCTTATCAACATTAGCAGCAGAAGAAAAATTACTGACAAAAATCTACTGATACCAAGTTGGACACAATGCCCTCAAAACACCTAGTTAGTATGTATGTAAAAGCATCTAAACCCTACCAATATTCCTTGACAAATCTATATGTAGACAGGAAAAAGCTTAAGTTAAACATAAGTTGTCTTGTCTATACATATTTGATAATGTGAAGACATGGTTCCCTCCATAGCTTATCCATACATATGCAAAATAAGCTAAAATTATAATGAGGTGGTTCTACTAAACAACTTTATGAAATAATTACAATATTCACTAATTTGTGATGGCTTGTTTTTCAGAGAAAGTTACCGCATGCAAAAAGAAAGCTACAACAAATGACTCACTACTGACTAAAAAGCACGTCTGATAATCCTACAATAGAGTCCTCCTTCAACCTTAATAGGATATCAAAATGCTATAAATTATACTGCCTTAGGTCAGGCGCAGTGGCCAACACCTGTAATCCCACCACTTTGGGAAGCTGAGGCGGGAGGACTGCTTGAGCCCAGGAGTTCAAGACCAGCCTGGACAACATGGTGAGACGTCATCTCTACAAAAAACTTTTCAAAATTAGCAAAGTGTGGTGGCAAATACCTGTAGTCCCAGCCACTCAGGAGGCCGAGGCAGAAGGATCGTTTGAACACAGAAGGTTGAGGCTGCATTGAGCTGTGTGTTCATGCCACTGCACTCCAGCCTGGGCAACAGAGCAAGACAGGGGAGGGGAGGGGAGGGGGAAAGAAAACAATATTGCCTCAATAAAATATCATTTATAGAGAGTATGAGCCATAGAGGATAAGTGATGTGTGGCCACATTTGTAGTATGTGTAGTAGTATATCCAAATGACTACTAAACTCTGATAAACCGTAATCTGGCCACCTAGTCTGCTGCGGCCAGTGCAGATGTAAGCAGATGACATAATCCTAACTCAGGTATGTCACATACAAAACAGAGGCAGTTAGATGTCACAATTTCATACCACATGTATGCTATAGACCATCTCCAGCCAGTTCCCTGCTTACCATCCAACAAACCCAGATATCACCAACCAATCAAGAACACTCAAAAATTTGGCTTTTCTAATATGGAAAAGGACAGTTCATGATCTTTTGGCTTTAAAGGATCTCCATCCCTGAAAGCCTGCTTAGACTTTGTGCTGGATTAGGTTTCCTGCTTGGCAATAAAATTTTTTCACTCAGTACACAATCTTTGGTCTCCAATAGTCTTTGTACTTTAACAGTTTGGAAGTCCCACACAAATCATATGACTGAGCCATCCAATGAAGCCAACAAGCCACCAACACTTGAGAACATAGTAAGCCCTGGTTTTCCATCACCTTCTGATGGTGATTCTGCTGACTTTATGAGTTTGTTCTGTTCTGTCTCACAGAACAGAAGTTTGTTTGAAGCCTTCTGGTTTCTTGCGGGTAGACATGGAGAGGAAATTTGGTCTCTTCCGTGAGTGATACAAAAAGACTGGGTCTATTCTGTGTACGTTCCATTGTTAGTCCACCTATGTCCTAAGAGAATACTGAGAAAACTCATTGTTTGGACCAGATTCAAAGGCTGGAGGTCCTAGACTACTGGGTCTGCCTCAACTGACTAAGTATTCTATGTATACATTTTCTATCAAATAGTGAAAAAAATCTCCTTTTTGGTATTTGTTATGGGGGTCTGTTAAGTAAAAGAGTCAAATCCTGTCAGGACTCCTGAATCTTATATGTTATTCATTATAGTCCAAATTCATATACATGTCTAATAAGTACTATGGCAAAATTATACCAAGAATAGTTTGTAGATTACTGTGGCCACTTTGGGGAACTTGCAATTTCAACGAGGGCTTACATTCCCACAATGCCTTAGAACCAAAGGAGGTAAAACCCCCAAAGCAATAGTCTACATTCTTAAATTCTCACACTAAGACAACTAATGGCTCAATAACTCAAAATTAACTTCCTTGAAGGATTCTCTATCAAGAGACAAAGAAAGGGCAGCTCTTTCTCCGTGACTTCCTGCATTGAAACCTCAGCCTTTAACTCATCTGCTAGAATCCTAATGTTCTGACTCTTCAGATGAAGACCTCATACTACTTTCACAATTGATCATCACAGGGCTCCCTCACATCTTCCTGCCTTAGATATCACGGTTCTATCTCCTCCCCTGTTACTGAGCACCCATGTAGTATGGAACAGACAACCCCACAATTTCCATTAAGGACTTACCCCACCCTTCAAAAGAAAGCCAGGCTGTTGTTTATAAACTCTAGCCCCAGGCAAAATCCCTAAACCCACTAAAAAAGACCAAAAGTTTTAGGAGTTTAGAAAACTTTTACATATCTAATACTCCCATGCCCACCAGAACCTCACAAACTTACAGACTACTAGTTTCCCTAAGAAGGTCAAAGATGGTTCCAAAAAACAGGTTGGAACCCTAATGCAGATCAGGTATCACTAATCAGAAGAAAGTTTAAGAAAAGTGTCTGTACACCTATAATCCCAGCACTTTGGGAGGTCAGGGCGGGAGGATCCCTTTAGCCCAGGGGTTTGAGACCAGCTTGAACAACATAGTGAGACCCTGTCTCTATAAAAAAAATTTTTTTTAATTAGCCAGGTATGGTGGCGCGTGCCTGTAGTCCCAGCTATCTGGAAGGCTAAGGCAAAAGGATAGCCTGAGCCCAGAAGTTTGAGGCTGCAGTGAGCTGTGATCACACCACTGCACTCCACCCTGGACAACAGAAAGAGACCCTGTCTCTAAAATAAAAGAAGTAGAAGGAAAAGTATCTGCTTCACACCATCCCCGAAGTCTTTCTTACCAAAGTAGATTACACCAAAATCCTAAATTGCAAGCAAAGTCATTTGTAATCAGAAGATTCTGGAAACTTTTAGGCAATATTTTTATAGACCTAGAGGTAGAGCTAAATGGCCTTTTCAGCCTCCTTTAATGGATTAAAACCGGAAATAAATTAGTGGGAAGAATGTCAGTGGATTGGCAAATAGATTATTTACATGAATTACAACAGAATATTGTCCAAGAACTCTAAACAAATTTTTTAAAAACCATATGTCTCTTCAAATTACACAACTCATTCAAAGTCTAACGATACCTCCTATGACTGGTAGAGAAAAGAACTGTCCTGGGGGGATGTTAAATCCATAAATAATTCAGGTACTAGAAAAGTAACCATCCTTTAAGAACTGAGAAAGGAGGCCGGGCACGGTGGCTCACGCCTGTAATCCCAGGACTTTGGGAGGTCGAGGTGGGCAGATCACGAGGTCAGGAGTTCAAAACCAGCCTGGCCAACACAGTAAAACCCCGTCTCTACTAAAAATACAAAAATTATCCAGGCATGGTGGTGCGCGCCTGTAGTCCCAGCTACTCAGGAGGCTGAGGCAGGAGAATCGCTTGAACCTGGGAAGTGGAGGTTGTGGTGAGCTGAGATCGCACCACTGCACTCTAGCCTGGGCAACAGAGCAAGACTCCGTCTCAGAAGGAAAAAAAAAGTTAATACAAATTAAGCGGTTAGCAAAAATCCTAGAAGATACTTATTTATAAAAGGCTTCTGATTTTTAAAAGTCTTCATGCCCTCATCAAGTAAAAAACCACTTCATTTGAGAGATTACCAGCTAACTGGGAATTTCTAAAAATATAAGGTCTTACTCAAATTAAATGCCACAAAAGAAAAAGAGCGTGTTATTCTGCAAGTGTGCAGAGAGCTAAAACACAAGAAATTGTGTGCAGAGAGCTAAAACACAAGTGTGCAGAGAGCTAAAACACTGGCCAAAACACAAGAAATTAGTTCCTGCCATCACACCCAAACTGGTGCAACAGGTTAGGGGTAAGCAGTAAGGCAGAACTATAATATTGTGAAACCTAAAACCTTATATTTAAAGGCTCTACTGGGGACAACTACTGGGGGGCAAGGGGACAAATGACAGTCCACCCAGAGTTGAAACAAATTTAGCAGAAAAAGGTTTTAAAACTATCTTTAGAAAATTATAAGAATTTTGCCTCTCAGAATTTGCCTCTCATTAGCTGAACTGATAAGGATAAGAACAAGTTCCCATACAAACTTCTTGAAGGCTCCAGCTAAGGGCTGTCCTTTATATGATTGTGGAGAACTTAAAACACATCCTTGAAGGCCCTACTTTTCAACCAGCACTCAATTATCTCTAGGGAGTCGTTGAAAAGCAACTATTAGTCAAATGCGGTGGTGCGGTCAAGTCAGAAAAGTCTGGTCATCAGAGCACTAGTATCCTCCCTAAGAGCAGCTTCATAAGAGTAGTGGGCAAAGGCTGGGTTAGTGCATAAATGAAAGGTGAAGGCCATGTGTAGTGGCTCATGCTGTAATCCCAGCACTCTGGGAGGCCAATGCAGGAAGATCACTTGACTCCAGGAGTGCAAGACCAGCCTGGGCAACATGGGAAGACCCCATCTCTACAAAAAATTTACAAATTAGCAGGGTGTGGTGGCGCGTGCCTGTAGTACCAGCTACTTGGGTCAAGAAAAGGGAGGGAGGGACGGGGGTGAGGCGGGGTGGAGAGGGAGGGAGGAAGGGAGGGGGAGAGAGAGATAGAGAGAGAGATATGAAAACAAGGATACACATCACAAGAGTAGACTACTCTTTGTAAAGGTCAGACCTATAATGAAGAAATGCAGGGGTTAAAGGAAATGGGCTAAGAAAGGCCTTTAAAGATGAGAGACACATGTGGATATTTAAATTCTGAAAGAAGATAAAAAGAGTACTTAATAAGACAAAGTTCCAGAGTCCACAGAGGAGAATTAACTAAGCTTCACAGATGAGGAACACACCTTGACTGGTCATCTTTGAAAACCAGCCCAGCTCCTAAAATCTCCTCTCTCAGAACACAAAAAGCACTTAAACACCCCCTCCCAAAAAACAAAACACCATGAGACAAACAAAAAACAGAAATTTGACATGACCCTAATTCCACCTCTGCCCTCATTTTCACACTTTTTATTGGATATAAGAAATATTTACACAATAATTAATATTCATTGAGCATTTACCACTTCTCAGACATGGTGCTTATGCACGTTATATGGATTAGCTCATTAAACACCTGAGAGAATCAGAAATATAGGGTCAGCAAAGCTGCACTTTGCTATCACATCTGCCTCTCAACATCTATTAACCACCCACCACCCTAATATTATTCTAAGACTCTCTTTTTTTGCGGGGGCGGGGGGGGAGTGGGGGGACAGAGGCACACTTGCCCACGCTGGAGTACAATGTTGCAATCTCGGCTCACTGCCAACCTCTGCCTCCCGGGTTCAAGAAATTCTCCTGCCTCAGCCTCCCAAGTAGCTGGGATTACAATCGCTCACTACCACACCCAGATAATTTTTGTATTTTTAGTAGAGACCGGGTTTCACTATGTTGACCAGGCTGGTCTCAAACTCCTGACCTCAAATGATCTGCCCACCTCGACCTCCCAAAGTGCTGGGATTACAGGCATAAGCCACCACCTCTCTTTTTAAAAAGGGGTGGGTGGGAAGAAGCAAAGCTAAATTTTAATCTCCAGAAGTTTTGACTTGGCACATCAATCACAAATTTATACATCAGCTCAGATGTCTGGAGCTAGACTGGCCAAAGTGTCGTGCAATCCACACCGCATGGTTAATAACTGACCATGCCCCTACACACTCTTTACATCAACCCTCCCAGGAAATGTGTGTTTATTAAACCAAATCCATTTCCAATTGACTTAACTCAGGGCAGCTGTGGGAAAGAGAGATGGGCAGGACAGGAAACAAACAAACAAACAAACAAAAAAAAACTTCTCTTAATTCAAAACACATACTCAGCCTATTTGACCGAAAACCTGGTCTTAAGGAAGTTACAAATGCTTCCTATATCCTTTTTTCAGCTGAAGGGGAAAATGAGACAAGTCTTGGGGAAAAAAACTGTTCAAAGGCCTCCAGACTTCTGTCAAGAGACCTAAACGATTTAGGAAGACAGTGTAACACAGAGCTTAGAGACAGGAATAAAACACATCTGGTTTCAAATTCCAGCTTCCCACACTTAAGAGAAGGGCTGTGAGCCCTTGGACAAATGACTTAACCTCTCTGAGATCAGTGTTTTCTGATGACAATATGATAGTATTTGTACTCGCCTACTTCAGAGTATTATTTTGAAGATTAAGTGAGATGACTTAGGTAAAGAGTTTCTTAAAACTTTGCAAATAGGGATACACAGTATTTATTGTTGTAACAGAAGGTAGAGGCCGGGTGTGGTGGCTCAAGTCTGTAATCCCAGCACTTTGGGAGGCCAAGGCAGGGAGACAGCTTGAGCCCAGAAGTTCGAGGCCAGGCTGGGCAACCTGGGGAGACCCTGTCTCTATAAAAACACAAAAATTAGCCAGGCGTGGTGGCACGCACCTATAGTCCCAGTTACTTGGGAGGCTGAAGTGGGAGGATGGCTTGAGCCCAGGAGGCTGAGGCTGCAGTGAGCCATGATCATATTACTGTACTCCATGCTGGGTGACAAAGCAAGACCCTGTTCAAAAACAAAACAAAACAAAACAAAACAAAAAAACAGATCTCTACCTATAGATTCTTCTATATCCAGGTACTGGGAGTCAATCAGGGTCCCTCAAAATCAAATAGAGGAAAGAACAACTTCAAAGAGAAAGCAGAGTATAAAAACAAAAACAGAGAAAGAACACTCCCTTTCCACTTAAACCCTCCATACCCAACCCAGTATCATTCCATCCCAGGTGAAAATGTTTATTAGCTGGGTAAAAATAAATACATAAATCCCTTTACCATATATTTACAATACAATATAGTAAGAATAACCATTAAATATGTCATATCATATTCACTTTGTTGCAAGTTTAAATTCCAGGATTCAACTAGCATCATTGGTTTGTCTTTCACATAACATGAATTATCTCAACTTCAGTTGATCAGAGGCATTAGAGAATCAGTAAAATTCTGGTCCCTACAATTCTAAGCCTTCAGTAATATGCTGAAAACACCAAACAACTTTCAATTCTAAACTTTAGAGGTAACTTATTAACACAGGCAACTACCAAGAGATTAGCCCCCCACCCCCCAAAAAAATGTTGTGAAGAGTTTTATACTCTCCATACAAAGTTACTGTAAAAACATAAAATTTATATAGGCCGAGTGTGGTGGCTCATGCCTGTAATCACAACACTTTGGGAGGCCGAAGTGGGCAGATCACCTGAGGTCAGGAGCTTGAGACCAGCATGGCCAACATGGCGAAACCCTGTCTCTACTAAAAATACAAAAATTAGCCAGGTGTGGTGGTGCGCACCTGTAATTCCAGCTACTTGGGAGGCTGAGGCACGAAAATCTCTTGAACCCAGAAGCTGGAGGTTGCAGTGAGCCGAGATCCCACCACTGTACTCCAGCCTGGGTGACAGTGAGACTGTCTCAAAACAAAAAACAAAAACAAACAAAAAGAGAATAACTGGCTGCTAGCATTCTTGGAGCTAAGTAATACAAGGGGGCTGGGAGTTTCACCATCTAAAGATGTGGCAAATCCCCTCATTTTCAGCTGGGCATTTCTTTACCACCTTCCACAGCACCAGGTATTCCTGGGTCTACAGGCAGTCTGTCTTTCTCCACAAGATAAATCTTTGACTTTTTGTGAGGTTGGATACGAACACTCATCTGCCTGCCTAGGATGAGGCATGTATAGAACTTTCCACCGACTTTAAACCATTTCCTGCTTTCAGCTTCACATCTTGCTTGCACCCTCAGAGATACCTGGCACCTTCAATTCCTGAGTCTTTCTAGAGATAGGTGATATGAACTGGCCAGAATCATGCAAGGAATTGGTATCCGCCTCTGCAGATATTTTATATTCCACTTTCTCAGCTAATTAATCTACTCCAACCACCTTCCATTTCCCTGAAGTTTTTTTATACCACTTATTTGCTGTCTCCTGTTCTTTCTGCTCTTGCAGATTTATGCTGTTTTTATTCTCTTACTCACTGTGAATGGGGCTTGGGGACAGAGCAGAAATAAACATATTTGTTCAATTCAAGCTTAAATTTTCATGCTTAAAAAGAAGACTCAGTCCTTGAATGATTTTTATCTGATGCTAATATATATATCTTGGGTACATTCAGATTTCATGAAGCCTGGAGTTTACAGAGTTTGGAGGCTCCACTTTAAGAGCACAGAACTGGGTATTGACAGCCAAAATTCAATTTAGAATGAGAAAATAAATCATAAATTTTAACTGGCAAAAGCCACAAACATCATAACCTAATAATAATATTTGTTATGACAAGTTTTTTTCCCATTTGTTTCCAGATAAAAGTCACGTAAGGCCAGGCATGGTGGCTCACACCTGTAATCTCAGCACTTTGGGAGGCCAGCGTGAGTGGATCGCTTGAGGCCAGAAGTTCAAGACCAGCCTGGCCAACATGGTGAAATTCCATCTCTATTAAAAATACAAAAATTAGCTGGGTGTGGTGGTGCACAGCTGTAATCCCAGGTACTTGGGAGGCTGAGGCACGAGAATTGCTTGAACCAGGGAGGTGGAGGTTGCAATGAGCCGAAATCACACCACTGCACTCTGGCCTGGGCAACAGAGTGAGACTAGGTCTCAAAATAAATAAATAAAAAATAAAAGTCACATAACATGAAAATCACCATGTTAAACTGTATAATTCAATAATTTTTAGCATAGTCACAGTGCTGTACAACTATCACCAATATCTAATTCCAGAACATTTCCATCACCCCAAAACAACCCCCATACTACCTGTTAGCAGTCACTCCCCATCCTCCCTCCCCCGTCCCCTAGCAACCTGAAAATCTACCTTCTGTCTATGGATTTGCAGACTGGAATTATCAACATGGCTTTTTGTGTCTGGCTTCTTTCAATCAACCTAATTTTTTGAGCTCATCCATACTATAGCATACATCATCAGCACTTTATTCCCTTTTATGGCTGAATAATATTCCATTGTATAGATATGCCATATTTTGTTTATCCATTCAGTTGACAGACATCTGAGTTGTTTCCACACAACTATTTTGGCTGTTATGAATAATGCTACTATGCACAAGATTTTGTGTGAACATATGTTTTCAGTTCTCTTATGTATGTACCTAGGAATGGAATTGCTGAGTCATATAGTAACTACATTTAACTTTCTGAAAAACTGCCACAAACTGTTTAGCAGAGTGGTTGAACTACTTTACATTCCCACCAACAATGTATGAGGGTTCCAATTTCTCCACATCTTTGCTAACATTTGTTATTTTCCCATTATCATAGTCCTTCTAGTGGGCGTGAAGTAGTATCCCATTGTGGTTTTCATTTTCATTTCCCTAATGATTCAAGATATTGGGCATCTTTTCACGTGCTTTTTGGCCACTGATATATCTTCTCTGGAGAACTGTCTATTCAAACCCTTTGCTCTTTTTTTTGAGATGTGGTCTCACTATGCTGCCCAGGCTGTTCTCAGGGGATCCTCCCACCTCAGCCTCTCAAGTAGCTGAGATTATAGGCATGTGCCTATAATCTGGCTAGTTGCCCATTTTTTAACTGGATTGTTTGTCCTTTTATTGTTGAGTTTTAAGAGTTCCTTAAGGCTGGGTGTGGTGGCTCACACCTGTAATCCCAGCACTTTGGGAGGCTGAGGTTGGTGGATCACCTGAGGTCAGGAGTTCAAGACCAGCCTGGCCAACATGGCGAAACTCCATCTCTACTAAAAATATAAACATTAGCCGGATGTGGTGGCACACACCTGTAATCCCGGCTACTTGGGAGGCTGAGGCAGGAGAATCGCTTGAACCCAGGAGGTGGAGGTTGCAGTGAGATGAGATTGCACACCACTGCACTCAGCCTGGACATCAGGGCCAGACTCTGCCTCAAAAAAAAAAAAAAAAAAAAAAAATTAGCTGGGCATGGTGGTGTGCACCTGTAGTCCCAGCTACTCGGGAGGCTAAGGCAGAAGAATCACTTGAACCCAGGAGGTGGAGGTTGCAGTGAGCTAAGATCATGCTGCTGCACTCCTGCCTGGGCGACAGAGCAAGACTCCACCTCAAAACAAGAAAAAAAAAAAGAGTTCTTTATATATTCTGTATACTAGACCCTTATCAGGCATAATTTACAAATATTTTCTCCCATTCTATGAGTTATCTTTTAGCTTTCTTGTTAGTGTCCTTTTGGACACAAACATTTTTAATTTTGATAGAGTCTAGGCTGGCTGCAGTGGCTAATACCTGTAATCCTGTCATTTTGGCAGGCCGAGACAAGAGGATCTCTAGAGCCCAGGAGTTCGAGACCAGTCTGGGCAACAGAGTGAGACCTCATCTTTACAAAAATAAATAAATAAGATTTTTGTTTAAATTGACAGAATCCAATCCAAAGTCTTGTGTTTCTATCTAAGAGATTTTTTTTTTTTTTTTTTTTTTTTTTTTCAGATAGAGTCTTGCTCTGTCACCCAGGCTGGAGTGCAGTGGCATGGTCTCGGCTCACTACAATCTCTGCCTCCCAGGTTCAAGTGATTCTCTTGCCTTAGCCTCCCAAGTAAGTTAGATTACAGGTGCCTGCCACCATTCCTGGCTAATTTTTGTATTTTTAGTAGAGACGGGGTTTCATCATGTTGGCCAGACTGGTCCCGAACTCCTGGCCTCAAACAATCCACTCGTCTCGACCTCCCAAAATGCTGGGATTACAAGTGTGAGCCACCACACCCAGCCATCCATCTGAGAGTCTTATGGCTTGCATTGTTACATTTAGTCTTTAATCCACTTTGAGTTAATTTTTATATATGGTATGAGGTAGAGGTTCAACTTCATTCTTTTGCATGTGGAAATCCAGTTGGTCCAACACCATTATTATTATTATTATTATTATTATTATTATTATTATTATTTTCTTGAGACGGAGTCTCATTCTGTTGCCCAGGCTGGAGTGCAATAGCGCGATCTTGGCTCACTGTAACTGCCGCCTCCCAGGTTCAGGCGATTCTCCTGCCTCTGCCTCCCCAGTAGCTGACACTACAAGCGTGTGCCACCACACCTGGCTAATTTTTGTATTTTTAGTAGAGACGGGGTTTTGCCATGTTGACTGTGCTGGTCTCAAACTACTGACTTCAAATGATCCACCCACCTTGGCCTTCCAAAGTGCTAGGATTACAGGTGTGAGCCACAGAACCCGGCCCCAACGCCATTTTTTAAAAAGACTAATCTTTCCCCATTGAATGGTTTTGGCGCCCTTGTCAAAAAAAAAAAAAAAAAAAAAAAAAAAAAAAAAATCAACTGACCACAAATGTATAATTTTCTTTCTGGACTTTCTATTCTATTCCATTGATCTATATCTCAATCCTTACACCAATACCACACTTTCCCATGAGTTTTTTCTTTTCTTTTTTTTTTTTTTTTTGACAAGAGTCTCACTCTGTTGCCCAGGCTGGAGTGCAGTGGCATGATCTTGGCTCACTGCAACCTCCACCTCCTGGGTTCAAGTGATACTCCTACCTCAGCCTCCCAAGTAGCTAGGATTACAGGCACGCGCCACCATGCCCAACTAATTTTTGTATTTTTAATAGAGATGGGGTTTCACCATGTTGGCCAGGCTGGTCTTGAACTCCTGACCTCAAGTGATCCACCCACCTCAGTTTCTCAAAGTGCTGGGATTACAGGCATGAGCCACTGCGCCTGACCAATTTTTGTATTTTTATTAGAGACAGGGTTTCATCATGTTGGGCAGGCTGGTCTCAAACTCCTGACCTCAAGTGATCTGCCTGCCTCAGCCTCCCAAAGTGCTGGGATTACAGGCGTAAGCTACCACGCCCAGCCTGTTGTTGCTATTGATGGCTTAGAAAAGTTTTCTTTTAGCACAGGAACATTATCAATAAATAATGTTATATAAACTTTTAGGACTACGGTCAAACCTGGGAAAATTCTTAACAAGTTTCTTTCATTAAAGCTATAAAATCTTAAAGAATTTTCCCCAGACTGGCTTTTGACATCAAACCTTGTTTTTCCTCTATTAACCACACACTTTGGGTGCCAGATGCCATAGGACATATTCATATTGTTAGACAACCTCTGGCTATGCAGGTTTATGTCACAATGCCCCATGAGTTAGCACAACAAAGTATTCCTAGAAACCGTTGCCATACTGGGATGGCTAGTAATACCTTGACTATACACAAAGAGGCTATGAACCATGTAAACATACCCTGCTAAAATCCAACTAGTATCTCTCCAAGTCAATTTCCCCATAGCCAGACCCCAAAAGTGCCCACAGCCATTCCAATGCCACCCAACATAAGAAAGAGTGTAACAAAGGGGAAGTCGGGTAAAAAGACAGCAATCTTAGCTGACTGTGGTTTAGATAACTTACATTTGCAAATTCTTCAAAGATATGTGACCACATACTGGCAATGTTCTGTTTCTTGATCTGGATGCTAGTTATATATGTGTGTTCAGTTTGTGAAAAATCTTAAACTACACACATAATATTTATGAATTTTCTCATATATTATATACCAATAAAACTTTTTAAAAAATTAACCAAGTGAACACATTGCTAGGGTCCCTCCCAGACCCTCAGATTGGGTCTTGAAAATTAAGCTTCAGGCTGGGTGTGGTGAGTCACACCTGTAATCCCAGTACTTTGGGAGGCTGAGGTGGGTGGATCACTTGAGGTCAGTAGTTCGAGACCAGCCTGACCAACATGGGAAAACCCCGTCTCTACTAAAAATACAAAAATTAGCCAGGCCTGGTGGTGCACATCTGTAATCCCAGCTACTTGGGAGGCTGAGGCAGGAGAATCACTTGAACCCGGGAGGTGGAGGTTGCAGTAAATTGAGATCGTACCACTGCACTCCAGTCTGGGCGACAGAGCAAGACTCTGACTCAAAAAAAAGAAAGAAAGAAAAGAAAATTAAGGTTCATTAGTTTCAAAGAGATAATAGCAACTGGATATCATAAGATGTGGTGTCTGATACCAGCTATACCATGAATTACCCATGGGATTTGGAGAAGACACATATGCCTCCCTAAGCAATTTTCTCACCTAAAATGGGGAAGTTTAAGTCAGACTATAAACTCTAAGACTTCTTTCCAGTAGTCACTCAAGAAATACTTCCCAAGTACCTGTTACTGTTTGGCATTACATTAGGTAAATGAAACACGCACACAATCCCTGCCCTGTGGGTGCTCCCCATCTAATAGGGATTAAAAAACAATGAACAACATTAGGTAAAAACTAATCGGAATAAATATGGATTTTAGTTAATAGAAGTGTACCAATATTGGTTCATTAATTATAACAAACATACCATACTAATGTAAGATTAGTTAATAGGGAAAACTGGTTGCGGAAATACAAGAACTCTATACTATCTTCAGATTTACAGAGCTTTAGATTTACAGGTTTTTCTATACATCTAAAACTATTCTAAAATCAAAAGTTTATTTTTAAAAAGACAGTAAACAGATAAATAAATGAATATTAAAAGAAATTGTGTTCGGTTCTCAGAAGTTAACAGGATATCATGGAGGTAGCATAATGAGCGTAGAGACTACTTTAGACAGACTACTTAGGAACTCTTTGAGATAATACAACTGACACAGAAAAATAAGAAGAAACAAGAGAAAGAAAATTCCTTCAAAAGAAAGAATATATATAAAGACTCTGAGGTGGAAGAGATTGGCCTTTTCAAGAAATTAAAAGAAAATCCACGTGACTAATGCATAATGAGCAAAGAAAAGCCCAGTCAACAGGGGCAGATTATATAAGGTCTTAGATAAATAGTGTCTATTTCATTCAAAGTATAATGGAAAGACACTGGAGGGTTAAAGCAAGGAAGTAAAATCATCCAATTTACTTTTTTCTTTTTTAATTCATGAAACTATACTGTGGAGAATGGATTGTAGATGGGTTAAAGAAAAACAATGAGGCTGGGCGCAGTGGTTCACACCTGTAATCCCAGCACTTTGGGAGGCCGAGGCAGGCAGATCACGAGGTCAGGAGACCGAGATCATCCTGGCCAACGTGGTGAAATCCCGTCTGTACTAAAAATACAAAAATTAGCCGGGCATGGTGGTGGGTGGCGGGTGCCTGTGATCCCAGCTACTCAGGAGGCTGAGGCAGGAGAATCATCTGAACCAGGGAGTTGGAGGTTGCAGTGAGCCGAGATCGTGCCACAGCACTCCAGCTTGGCAACAGAGCAAGACCCCATCTCAAAAAAAAAGAAAAGAAAAAAAAAAAAATCAATGTAGACCCTATAGGGAAGCACTAACATCCTTTTATTCTTAACCTTGAATTATAATTTTTTCAGTACAAAAATCATTCCAAAAAAAATTCCAGAGAATTAATTCACATATTCATATAAATTATTTTATTCAGATAGTATCTGCTTTTTTACCAATCTGCTTCTCTATGACCTTTTTAATCCTTTATCAAAATAATTTATGGATTGTATACTTTAATAAGCTATCATAACTCTTCTAGAAGCTGCTGGAAATTTTTATGCCATTTGTTAAGTGCTCTGTAATAAAATTCCTCGAAATTCAAAGGTAGAACACAAAATAAATTATAAAAGCTGAAAATTTTTATCTGTTAGATTAATAAAGAATAAATAGTCCAACCCCCCAAAAAAACAAAAAGTAGCAGCACCTGTTGCCACTGCCACCACCTGTGACAATTTTTTAAATGGCTGCAAATTCTTTGAAACTTCTTCTATCAAGATATGGGAGTTTATGTTCACTCTCCTTAAATCTAGAATAGCCTGTAACTAACTTGTTTCGTAACCAATAGAATGCAGGTAGGGCTTCCTAGGCTAAGTCAGAAAAGGAGATGTAACTTTCACTTTGTTCCTTGGACAATTCCTGCTGGTGCCTTGAGTCAGTCATGTTAGCAGTGTAGCTGCCGTAAAGCTGCCATAAACCAGCCCATGTAGAGAGACCACATGGAGGCTCTGACATGACCTGAAGTGAGAGATATACCAAGCCACCCCCCAGCAATTCCAGTTCCAGCCACCATCTGAATAAACACACAACAGACTCTGGGCCAAAATGACCCAATTAAGCCCCTTGCCAAATCCCTGACCCACAGAAACCATGAGATAATAAAACTATTAGTCTCACTCCAGCTGGAATGCAATCGTGCAATCTCGGCTCACTGCAACCTCCACCTCCCAGATTCAAGCAATTCTCCTGCCTCAGCCTCCCGAGTAGCTGGAATTACAGGTGCATGCCGCCACGCCTGCCTAATTTTTTGTATTTTAGTAGAAACAGGGTTTCACCATGTTACACAGGCTGGTCTCGAACTCCTGAGCTCAGGCAATCCACCCGCCTCAGCCTCCCAAAGTGCTGGGATTACAGGTGTGAGCCACCACACCCGGCCCTAGGGTCATTTTTTATGCAGCAATTCTAATAAGCCTTTTCTAGCAAATATGTGATAATTCATGTAAATAATTGGGAGGAGGAGAAGAATTTGTTTGGCTAGCAATGCAGGTCATTTTCCAGCTTCCATGTATCTAAGGGATCTGGAAAAGCTATGTAATATAATAACTCACAGAAAGCAAGGTACATTCTCCCTAAAGTCAGCATAATTGGCCTTATAATCTCTACAGATTCTTTACCTGCATCATGATTCTTCTATAGCAAAAGAGAATGGTTAAATATACCTATCAGGCCACTGAGTAGTCAACTGAGAGCCTTGCACTATATAATCCTACTAAATATAGTAGTTATTTATTATGGCCTAAATTAATCCCTGGCCTCTCCTGAAAAAAAAAATGAGTGAGCCATTTATTGCAGAAGCATCAAAACTGCCAAACAAAGCCAAAATTAAGTTTACTCTCTTTTGAACCAAGAATTATCACATATTACCACTAAGAAGGACATAATAAATTATGTTTATCAGCCATCCCTTTTTAAAACTTGTATTCATTTAATTAACACATATCTATTAAGCACTGTGTGTATGCAAATATTAGTATGAATGAGTCTACAGCTATAAAGAAGTTCACAGTGCTATGGAGAAAACATCAACCAACTAATTTTAAGTTGAATTTTATTTATTTATTTATTTATTTTTTTGAGACAGGGTCTTCCTCTGTCACCCCAGTTGGAGTGCAGTGGCACACTCATGGCTCACTGCAGCTTCGACCTCCCAGGCTCAAGAGATCCTCCCACCTCAGCCTCCCTGGTGGCTGGAACTACAGGCATGCACCACCACGCCTGGCTAATTTTTTTGTACGTTTTGTAGACACGGAGTTTCACCATGTTATCCAGGCTTAAGTTGAATTTTACCCTTTATTTTTTTACTTTGAGATAGGTTCTCGCTCTATCACCTGGGCTGGAGTACAGTGGCGCCATCACGGTTCACTGCAGCCTCAACTTTCTGGGCTCCAGTGACCCTCCCATCTCAGCTTCCCAAGTAGCTGGGATCACAGGCACGCCACCATGTCCAGCTAATTTTTGTTTTTTTGGTAGAGTCGGAGTTTCGCCATGTTGTCCAGGCTGGTCTCGAACTCCTGAGTTCAAGCCATCCAGCTGCACTGGCCTCCCAAAGTGCTGAGATTACAGGCATGAGCCACTGCACCCGGCCTAAATTGAATTTTAAATCGATATATTAAGTAATACAATGAGAATTATGCTAAAGTAATACAGGAGAATAAATAAAGATGTGCTAGATGTTTTGTTTTCTATTTACTCCTCCAGATCTAGTCTCTATCCTTTACCCTGTGCCCTAGGAGGCTGCTGTCATGTACTACATAAACTGGGCTCTTTGTTCTCTGGCTTTAAATTGAGTTCAATAAATGAGAAGCAACAACCAGGGTCTCTCTGGACTCCCACAACTACTCTCTCCCTTTGCCCTTGCTAGGCCAAATATGGTGCAACTTCCTATCATTGCTAGTCCCTAGGTGCTGCACTATTCCTTGCTGGATTCCCGTAACCCTTCCCATACCATTGTAAATACTCCCTTCATTCCACTCTTTGACCTAATTAAGAGGGTTACTTGTGGCCGGGCACGGTGGCTCACGCTTGTAATCCCAGCACTTTGGAAGGCCAAGGCGGGTGGATCACGAGGTCAGGAGATTGAGACCATGGTGAAACCCCGTCTCTACCAAAAATACAAAAAATTAGCCGGGCGTGGTGGCGGGCGCCTGTAGTCCCAGCTACTCGGAGAGGCTGAGGCAGGAGAATGGCGTGAACCCAGGAGGCGGAGCTTGCAGGGAGCCGAGAACGCGCCACTGCACTCCAGCCTGGGTGACAGAGTGAGACTCCGTCTCCAAAAAAAAAAGAGTGTTACTTGTTTCCTATCAGGATACTAATAGAGAGGGACACCTAACTCAGCCTGGGGAAGCCTGGGAAGAATTCTCAGAGGGGATGATGCTTCAGCTACGTTTTTTGTTTGTTTGTTTTTTGAGACTGAGTCTCAATCTGTGGCCCAGGCTGGAGTGCAGTGGTGTGATCTCGGCTCACTGCAGCCTCTGCCTCCTGGATTCAGGCAATTCTCCTGCCCCAGCCTCCTAAGTTGCTGGATTATAGGTGCGCGCCACCAAGCCTGGCTAATTTTTATATTTTTAGTGGAGATAGGGTTTCACCATATTGCCCAGGCTGGTCTCAAACTCCTGGGGTGCAGTGGCACAATCTCGGCTCACTGCAACCTCTGCCTGCTGGGCTCAAGCCATCCTCCCACCTCAGCCTCCCAAGTAGTTGGGACTACAGGTACGCACCACACACCAGGCTAATTTTTGTAGTTTTTGTAGAGATGGAGTTTCACCATGTTGCTCAGGCAATCCACCTGACTCAGCCTTCAAAGTGCTGGGATTTCAGGCATAAGCCACCGTGCCCAGCCTCCGCTATGTCTTAAAACTGGAGGACCAAGCTTGGTGGCTCATGCCTGTACTCCCAACAATTTAAGAGGCTAAGACAGTTAGATTAATTGAGCTCAGGAGTTTGAGACCAGCCTTGGCAACACATCAGAACCTCATCTCTCCTAAAAATAAAAATTAAAAAAAATTTAGCCAAGTATGGTGGCACATACCTATAGCCCCAACTACTCAGGAGGCTGAGGCAGGAGAAGTGCTTGAGCCTGGGTGGTCCAGGCTTCAGTAAGCCCTGATCAAACCACTGCACTCCAGCCTAGGTGACAAGAGCAAGACTCTGTCTCAAAAAAAAAGGAAAAAAAAAAATGCTGAGTAGCAGGGCATGGTGGCTCACGCCTATAATCACAGCACTTTGGGAGGCTGAGACAGGCGGATCACCTGACGTCAGGAGTTTGAGACCAGCCTGGCCAACATGGTGAAACCCCATCTCTACCAAAAATATACATATACACAAAAATTAGCCAGGCATGGTGGCAGGCGCCTGTAGTGCCAGCTACTCAAGAGGCTGAGGCAGGAGCCGCTTGAACCCAGAAGGCAGAGGTTGCAGTGAGCCGAGATCACACCACTGCACTTCAGCCTGGATGACAAGAGCAAGACTGTCTCAAAAAAAAAAAAAAGTGCTGAGTAGATTAGGCAGGAAGACTAGGTGGGGAAGGAGGAAGATGGGTAACAGCATCATCTAAGGCAACAGCACTGTCAAAAACTTAGAGATACAAGAGATTATGAAATTTAAGAAAAGACAAGGAGTTCAGAGTGGTAGAACACATTGGTATGATGGGAAGGCTAGGGCCAAATGATAAAGAGCTTTCAGATGGTAAGGTATTTAATAAATCTGTTTTCTATAATAAATAAATTTGAAGAAAAAGAAAATTCAGAGGAAGAAAGGAGAAAGCTACAGTTTAAAAGATAATTAAGAGACATACCAACCCAATATAATGTGTAGACCTCTTCTGGATTCTGATTAAACAAACCAATTATTCAAAAAGGGAGAGGGGTATCAGGTACAGTGGTGTACAGCTGTAGTCCCAGCTTCTCTGGAGGTTGAGGCAGGAGGATAGGTTGAGCCCATGAGTTTGAGGCTGCAATGTGTTATGTTCACACCTGTGAATAGCTAGTACACATCACCCTGGGCAACATAGTGAGACCTTGTCCCTAAAAAAATAATAATTAAGAAAAATGGAAAAGTGGGTAGGAAGACAAGCAAGAGAATAATTAGACATGCATGTCTTTTGCTTGTTTGTTTGTTTTTTAATTCAAGACAGGGTATCGCTATGTTGCCAGGCTGGTCTCAGACTCCTAGGCTTAACAACCCTCCTGCCTCAGCCTTCTGAGTAGCTGGGATGACAGACATATGCCACCACACCCAGGTGGAAATGCATCTCTTAATGAGATGGATGGGGTTTTCTTACTTTCAATTACTTCATGTGTCTATTAATGACTATTACTTATTGCTGGAATGAGGGTACAACATAAATTCTAATCCCATTTTTCATTTTATAAATATAAATGCTAAGAAAACCTATTCACACAAATAAGTAGATAAGAATGAAAGAAGTTTTGTTATAGCAATGCCATTAAATTCTTTGAGTTAGATGCCAAAAAAAATTACCAAGATCTATAATTTTTAAAAATTTTCTGGGAAATGGCATTTGACTTCACTATTTCTTACAATTTTTTTTTTTTTTTTTTTTTTTTGAGATGGAGTCCCGCTCTGTTGCCTGGGCTGGAGTGCAGTGGTGCCATCTCAGTTCACTGCAACCTCTGTCTCCAGGTTCAAGCAATTCTCATGTCTCAGCCTCCCGAGTAGCTGGGATTACAGGCACGCACCACCATGCCCAACTAAGTTTTGTATTTTTAGTAGAGACAGGGTTTCACCACATTGGCCAGGCTGGTATTGAACTCCTGACCTCAAGTGATCTGCCTGCCTCAGCCTCCCAAAGTGCTGGGATTACAGGCATGAGCCACTGGAATTTTTCTTTTCTTTTTTTTTTTTTTTAAATTGAGACAAGGTCTGGCTCTATCGCCCAGGCTGGAGTGCAGTGGCACCATCTCGGCTCACTGCAATCTCTGCCTGCTGGGCTCAAGCCATCCTCCCGCCTCAGCCTCCCAAGTAGTTGGGACTACAGGTATGCACCACACACTAGGCTAATTTTTGTAGCTTTTGTAGAGATGGAGCTTCACCATGTTGCCCAGGCTGGTCTCGAATTCATGAGTTCAAGCGATCCATCCCTTCAGGCTCCGAAAGTGCTGGGATTACAGGCATGAGCCACCACTCCTGGCCCTATAAAAATTATTTTTAATAATCAGCTAAAACTTGATCAAGTCCTTCAATTTTGTTGAAAACTACAGAGTGAAATATGCCTGACTTATGAAAAGATGGTACCCAGTCACTGATATCGCTGCCTTCCCACCAACATTCTGATTTGTCTCTCTGGTGGGGTGGAAGGCCTCTCACCACAATGTACTATTTGGGATGTCTGGCCAATGTGCCTTTCTTTGTAAAGTGGAAGGTAGAAAATACGAAAGACAGATCAATTGCAGAATCTAGAAAGCCCCCTTAGAAATACCTATGGGCTTTCATTATTTTATTTCACCCTCATTGCGTACACCATTAACTCTAGCACTGACTGTGGTTATTTCATCCATCAAGTCTTATCTGTTTGGTTACCTCCAAGTTCCCTGAAAGCAAGATAAAAGTCTTAACCTCTTCTTAAAATCCTAGAGCCTACATCTCAGTGTTAGGTGCATGTAAGACTCCCAGCAAATGTTTACTGAATGAATTGTAAATATGAGCATATTTCTTCATTATTCTTAGTCTTCTTCCTTGCTAGAAAAAACATAATTAGGGGTTAACTAAGCTGGAAATCAGAAGAAACTAAAAAAAAAAAAAAAGAAAAAAATCAGAAGAAACTGGGAAAGAGAAAACTAAAATATATGAAGCTTCAAATTTTATCACAATGAACTTTCGGCACACCTATCCTCATTTCTAAAGAACTGGAATAGAGGCCGGGTACAGTGGCTCATGCCTGTAATCCCAGCACTCTGGGAGGCTGAAGCGGGCGGATCACCTGAGGTCAGGAGCTTGAGACCAGCCTGGCCAACATGGTGAAACGCTGTCTGTGCTAAAAATACAACAATTAGCCAAGCGTGGTGGTGGCAGGCACCTGTAATCCCAGTTACTCGGGAGGCTGATGAAGGCGAATCGCTTGAACCCAGGAGGGGGAGGTTGCGGTGAGCTGAGATCACGCCATTGCACTTCAGCCCGGGTGACAGAGTAAGACTCTGTCTAAAAAAAGAAAAAAGATTTAGGGAACAAATTTCGTCAGGTAAAAGGTGCTCATTTCACTTTCACTGGTTCAGATTACCTACAAAGACACCTTGGCAGACACAGTGGCTCATGTCTGTAATTCCAGCTACCAGGGAGGCTAAGGTGAGAGCACTGCTTGAAACCCAGAGTTCAAGACCATCCTGGGCAACAGTGAGACCCAGTCCTTAAAAACTTTTTTTCTTAATTAGCCAGGCACAGTGGTGAGCGCCTATTGTCCTAGCTACTCAAGAGGCTGAAGCAGGAAGACTGCTTGAGCCTAGGAGTTCCAGGCTGTAAGTGAGCTACGATCATGCCACTGCACTCCAGCCTGGGCAACACAGTGAGACCCTATCTCTTAAAAAAAAAAAAAAAAACAGGATCTCAATAGTAATTAAATGAGACAATAAATGAGAATATCTTAAAACAATAGAACTCTGAAAAAAATGTTAAATTATCTTCCTAACATTGACAGACTACTTACATGTGACTTTTCTTAGATGATAATCCAGCAACAGATTTTATTCCAGTGAATGTTAGTGATCTTCATTTTGTTAAGAAGCAAAATTTGCAGAGTGTGGTAAAACAGTTCTATCCATCAAGTCAAATATTAACAAATGAACACTTCAGTCCTATATCTTTATAACTTAATGTTGTTGAAATTACTAAGGTATAAATGTTAGTTAATTCAATAATGACATCACAAAGAGAGATCTTACTTGTTTCAACTGAGGTCCCTGAGATCACGAATGCCTATTTGCAATTTCATCATTCTTTAATTCACAAATGGCTCACACATGTAACTCCAGCATTCTCAGAGGCCAAGACTGGAGGACTGTTTGAAGCCAGGAGTTTGACCAGCCTGGGCAACATAATGAGACTCCATTTCTACAAAAAAATTTAAAAATTACACCAGCATGGTGCCACATACCTGTAGTCTCAGCTCCTCAGAAGGCTGAGGCAGGAGGATTACTTGAGCCCAGGTGGTCAAGGCTATAGTGAGCCATAAGCCTGAGTGACAGAGTGAGACCGTTTCAAACAAAAACAAAAACAAAAAACAAAACACACACACACACACACAATTTATTGAAGTACTACGTATGCAGTACCATGTTAGAGATGGTATTTTGAATGTATCAAATGCTGTTTTACTTTTCTTTAACTTAAAGTTTTTTTCCATCCTTCTTTCTTTACAAAATTCCCCAAGTTCAACTGTAAAAAATCTCTATCAACCTTATTTATGGTATTAGATTCACATAATTCTGAATAATATTACCAACCAATCAGTGTTTTCTTCTTCACTGGAGGAAGAAAGTTGTATGTAAAGCCTGATGACACAAAAATCACAAAAATAAAAACAGAACTAATTACTAATGTTTGCAACTCTACTATCTACTCCTACAACATGTAGCATTTAAAGAGTTTACATAAGAAAGCTCACACTAAAGTATGATTTTTCATTACACATTGGAGTCAAATTTTCAGTTTCTAACTCTTCAACACAATTTATTCCAAGCACACTCATTTAGACTTTGGGTTTCAGTTTTACAGGTTTTTACATACCCTGACATCTATCAGTGCAGAAATACCCCCATCTACTGGCAAGAGGTGATGCTACAGGCTACTTTTGAAAGCGCCAGCATGCTACAGGGGAATTTATCAAGTCATGAAGAGTTCATCCAAACAGCTCCCCCATCTACAATCCAACTCCCAAAATCCTCAGCCATCTTCTACTTCTTACCAAACATTGGGGGATGGAAGGAACAGAGAAGTACAGTTAATCGGTTAAATGGCTGCCATATTAAGATAAAAATGGTTTATAAAAATATATTTTTAAATATTTAAAATATTGAGGCCGGGTGCAGTGGCTCATGCCTGTAATCCCAGCACTTTGGGAGGCTGGAACAGGCGTATCACTTAAGATCAGGAGTTTGAGAAACAACCTGGCCAACATGGTGAAACCCTGTCTGTACCAAAAATACAAAAAATTAGCCAGGCATGGTGGTGTGTGCCTGTAGTCCCAGCTACTGGGAAGGCTGAAGCAGGAGAACTGCTTAAACCAGGGAGGCAGAAGTTGCAGTGAGCTGAGATTGCACCACTGCACTCCAGCCTGAGTGACAGAGCAAGACACCATCTCAAAAATAAAATATTGAAATATAAATACCTAATTATATTTCATTATATGAATACTTCATGATATGCTGATACAAGACATTTATGCCTTTTGTTTTCTTGCCTAGCTAGGATTTCAATCCAAAATGCTTACTTTAAAAGACATGTATCATTTAAATAAATATATATTAATCATTATTAATGTCGTACCTGCTCTTATAAAATATAATTGGTTTTGACCAATTTCTTTAAAACAAAATCTGTGGTCAAAAATGACAAAGTATGTTTACAAAAAACTTTACACCTTGAACGGTATCTTTCATGTACATTATTCCATCATACTGCTAAAATAAATAAGACTTGTCTTTTTTTTTTTTTTTTTTTTGAGACCATGTCTCACTATGTTACCCAGGCTGGTCTCGAACTTCTGAGCTCAAGCAATCCTGCAGTCTCAGCCTCCTAGATAGCTGGGATTACAGGCACACACCATCACATGGTTTTTTTTGTTTTTGTTTTTGTTTTGGTATTTTCACACCTGGTTTTAACGCTGTCATTTTAAGCATGCATTTATAACTAAAGGCACAAGCACACAGAAAATAAGTGATTTGCTTAGATGTACAAAGCTTACACGTGGCATAACTAGGATATGAACTCACATTTTCTGCCTCTAATTCTATACTCTCCACAACATTCTGACTATCTCTCATAAAATGACCTCTCATAAAATGACCAGGCACGGTGGCTCATGCCTGTAATCCCAGCACTTTGGGAGGCCGAGGTGGGCGGATCACTTGAGGTCAGGAGTTCGTGACCAGCCTGACCAATATGGTCAAACCACGTCTCTACTAAAAATACAAAATTAGCTGGGTGTAGTGGCAGGCACCTGTAATCCCAGCTACTGGGGAGGCTGAGGCAGGAGAATTGCTTGAACCTGGGAGGCTGAGGTTGCAGTGAGCAGAGATTGTGCCACTGCACTCCAGCCTGGGCAACAGAGTGAGACCGTGTCTCAAAAAAAAAAAATTACCAAGTACATCTTACATAGAAAATGAGATCTACATTATGGATTTCTGCTTTGTGACAGTGCCTAGGAATGCACGGTGGTTAAAAAAGAAAAAAAAAATCTGCTGGCTGGGCACGGCAGCTCATGCCTGTAATCCCAGCACTTTGGGAGGCCGAGGTGGGCTGATCACCTGAGGTCAGGAATTCAAGAACAGCCTGGCCAACACAGCGAAACCCCGTCTCTACTAAAAATACAAAAATTAGCCGGGCATCGTGGTGGGTGCCTGTAATCCCAGCTACTTGGGAGGGTGAAGCAGGAGAATCACTTGAACCCAGGAGGTGGACATTGCAGTGAGCTGAGATTGCGCCATTGCACTCCAGCCTGGGTGACATAGCAAGGCTGTCTCAGAAATATATATATTTTTGTAATATATATATGCTTACATTTTAATAAAATTAAGTTTCTTCCTTTCTTTTGCCTTGTAGAAAAAATACACACATAAAGCTGGGCGCAGTGGCTCATGCCTGTAATCCCGCATTTTGGGAGGCTGAGGCGGGTGGATCATTTGAGGTCAGGAGTTCAAGACCAGCCTGGCAACATGGTGAAACCCTGTCCCTACTAAAAATATAAAAATTACACGGGCATGGTGGCGCGCGCCTGTAGTCCCAGCTACTCCAGAAGCCGAGGCAGAAGAACTGCTTGAACCCAGGAGGTGGAGGTTGCAGTAAGCCAAGATCGTGCCACTGCATTCCAGCCTGGGCAACAAAACGAGACTCTACCTCAAAAAAAAAAAAAAAAAAAGAAAAGAAAAGAAAAAATATACACATAAACTAATACAAGCAAAAACAGGCCAGGCGCAGCAATGGCTCAGGCCTGTAATCCCAGCACTTTGGAAGGCCAAGGCAGGGGATCTCTTGAGGCCAGGAGTTCAAGACCAGCCTGGGCAACACAGTGAGGCACCATGTCTACAAAAAATAAAAAAAAAATAAAAAAATTAGCTGGGCACGGTGGTGCATGTTTGTAGATCCAGCTATTCAGAAGGCTGAGGGGGGAGGATCACTTGAGCCCAGTTCAAGATCGCAGTGAGCTCTGATTGTGCCACTGCAATGCAGCCTGGGTGACAGAGACCCTGTCACAAAAATAATAATACAAGTAAAAATGATAAATACTCATAATCCAACCCACACTTAACACACCAATCACCTCCTTTCTTTTCTATGGTCACATTTAGATATGTTTATTCTTTATATTCCAAAATGATTTGAGGGGACTAATAGCTGGTAAACAGGCAAACTTATGTTAAGTCATGGTTGTTGCAATCCTCTTTCATCGCATCAGTAAGAGATGAAAAAGACTAATAATTTTAAAATGTAAGGTTCATAATAGAAATTCTGAAAGGAAAACTACAGGGCCCAGTCTAGGCTTTTTCTGATTTCTTATATCTCCATTCATGGTACCACATAATAAAAATAATATCTGTCACAGATCAAAAATGATAAATACTTATTGGCTGAACAAATTAAACAATCGCTCCAAAGCACTACAAGATCCTAAATCAAAGACTCAATTTGTTTGAAAGCTGCTTTATTTTAAAGCTATAGTAATCAAGACAGCATAGTGTTAAAAAGAATAAACTTAAAGGGTAGAATCATAAAGAAAACACAAGAGAGTCCAGAAATAGAATTCTATGTATACTGTCAACTGATTTTTTTGTTTGTTTGTTTTGAGACAGAGTCTCGCTCTGTTGCCCAGGCTGGAGTGCAGTGGTGCGATCTCGGCTCACTGCAACCTCCACCTCCTGGGTTCAAGTAATTCTCTTGCCTCAGCCTCCCAAGTAGCTGGGATTACAGGCGCCTGCCACACACCTCGCTAATTTTTTATTTTTAGTAGAAACAGGGTTTCGCCATGTTGGTCAGGCTGGTCTAGAATTCCTGACCTCATGTGAGCCTCCTGCCTCGGCCTCCCAAAGAATAGGCAGGAGCGACCGCACCTAGCCTGTCAACTGATTTTCTACCAAGGTGCCAAGACAATTCAATGGTGGAAACAAAAGTATTTTCAACAAATAGGGCTACAAAAATAGAATATCCATATGAAAAAAAATCATGACACTTCTCACAGCATAATAAAAAATTAACTTGAAAATAAGTTTAAATGTATGAGTTAAAATTATAAATAATGCAGAAGAAAACACAGAGAAAATCTTTAGAACTCTGGGTTAGAAAAAGACTTAGGACTCAAAAAACATGAACCACAAAAGAAAAACACTGATAAACAGGTTTCACCAGCATTCAAAACTTCTTCTCTTTGGGACATCATCTGGGGGGCGGCGGGGGAGCTACAGTCCGGGAGAAAATATATGCAAAGTATATGTCTCATAAAAGGCTTATATCCAGAATACATAAAGAATTCTCAAAACTCAATAAGAAAACAATCCAATTTTAAAATATGAACAAAAGATTTGGATATTCACCAAAGATTATATGGACAATGAGTAAGTCCATTAAAATGTGCTTAAAACTGTAGGTTATTAAGGAAGTAAAAATTAAAGTACAATGAAATATCTGTACCTACCAATTAGAATGGCTAAAATCAAAGACAGACAGTATCAAGTGCTGACTAGGATGAGGAACTACTGAAACTCATACAATGCTGGTAGAAATGCAAAATGGTACAACTTCGAAAAAAAAAAAATTTTTTTTTTTTTTTTTTTTTTTGAGACAGAGTCACCCGCGCTAGAATGCAGTGGTGTGAGCACAGCTCACTGCAGCCTTAACTTCCCAGGCCCAATCAGTCCTCCATCAGCTTCTCGGGTAGCTGATACTACAGGCACAGGCCACACCCGACCGATTGCTGTATTTTTTGTAGAGATGGAGTTTTGCCATGTTGCCCAGGCTGGTCTCAAACTCCTGGGCTCAAGCAATCCGCCCAGCAGATTTTTAAAAAGTTAAAATGCATACTTTCTGTATGATGCAACAATCCCACTCATTTACCCAAGGGCAAGAAAAACATGTTCACAAAGAGCCATGTACTCAAATGTTTATTCGTAATGCCCAAAAACTGGAAACAACAAATGTCTGCAGATATTTATAAACGGATAAACAAATTGGTGTTCAATGCAATATTCCTCAGGAATGAAAAGGAACAAAGTACTGATACTCAGCATGAATGGATCTCAAAAGCATTATGCTAAAAGAAGCCTCACCCAAAAGACTGCAGACAGTATGATTCCATTTACACAAAATCCTAGAAAAGGCAAAATTATAGTGACCGAAAACAGATCAGTGGTTGACAAGTTCTGGGTATTGAAGAAGACAACTGGCTACAAAGAGGTAAGAGAAAATGTTTTGGGAAAAAACTTTTTGGGAAGAAATGGGAAGAGCATTGCATGATTGCAATCATCCATGTGGTAATTCCTCCCTAAAAATGAATCATCAAGTTTTATTTAAAAATTTAAACTTTATGTCTGCTATCAGTTTTTGTACAAAACCAAACCAAACTGCCAATCAAACTTAAGATTATCTTTTGACACTTTTTAATATAATATCAAATATGGTTTTAAAAAAAGGTAGTCAATGCCATCAGAAGCTATTCTAAAACAGAGAGTCGGTCTGAAACGATTCTTGTTCAGAAGAGTGCTCGTATTTAAAAAATTTTTAATGAAATAAAACTTCTCACTTTGTTCAACTACTTATATGTTAGAGAGAAATCCAAGAGAAAAGAAAAATTTTAAGTGTTAACATTCAACTTGTAACAAGTACCAAACACTGACACCTAGAAAACTAGCCATCAGCTGGGTGCGGTGGCTCATGCCTGTAATCCCAGCACTTTGGGAGGCCGAGGCAAGTGGATCACCTGAGGTCAGGAGTTTGAGACCAGCCTGACCAACATGGAGAAATCCCATCTCTACTAAAAATACAGAATTAGCCGGGTGTGGTGGCACATGCGTGTAATCCCAGCTACTCAGGAGGCTGAGGCAGGAGAATCGCTTGAACCCAGGAGGCAGAGGTTGCAGTGAGCCAAGATGGTGCCATTGCATTCCAGCCTGGGCAACAAAAGCAAAACTCAGTATCAAAAAATAATAATAATAAATAAATAAATATAGAGATGAGGTCTCACTATGTTGCCCAGGCTGGCCTCGAACTCCTGGGCTCAAGTGATCCTCCCATCTTGGCCTCCCAAAGTGCTGGGATAACAGGCGTGAGTCACCACGCCCAGCCAAAATTGTTCTAATCAAGCAAAAATACATATAACTGCATTCCTAAATACAAGCAATAACTAGGATTAGAAAACACAATGTAAATCACACAAATATAAATTATCTGAAATTAAATTCAAACCCAGGAAGAAAATTATAAAGCTATCCTGAACAATATGGGCCAAAGCTTACATAAATGTAAAAACATAGCATGTTCCTGGGTGAGAAAACTAAATAAACTTAGATACTTCTTTTTCCCAAAGTAAAGCAATTCTAATGATAATCCCAATGAAATGCCTTTTTTTTTTTTTTGGAGACACAGTTTCACTCTGTTGCCCAGGCTGGAGTGCAGTGGCATGATCTCGTCTGCAACCTCTGCCTCCCGGGTTCAAGTGATTCTTGTGACTCAGCCTCCCCAGTAGCTGGGATTACAAGTATGTGCCACCATGCCCAACTAATTTTTGTATTATTAGTAGAGACAGGGTTTCACCATGTTGGCCAGGCTGGTCTCAAACTCCTGACCTTAGATGATCGACCCTCCTCAGCCTCCCCAAAGTCCAAGGATTACAAGCGTGACCACCACACCCGACCCCAGTGAAATTTCTTATTAAACTTAACAAGTTTAATATTTATGTGGAAGAAAAAAATAATACCAAAACAAACAAAAAGAAACTGGGAGGCTAAGGTGGGCAGATCACTTGAGGTCAGGAGTTTGAGACCAATCTGACCAACATGGTGTAACCCCATCTCCACCCAAAAAAAAATACAAAAAAAAATTAGCTGGGAGTGGTGGCATGCACCTGTAATCCCAGCTACTAGGGAGGTTGAGGCAGGAGAATCACTTGAACCCAGGGGTCAGAGGCTCCAGTGAGCCAAGATCACGCCACTGTACTCTAGCCTGATTGACAGAGTGAGACTCCGTCTCTTAAAAAAACTGGCCTAGTGAGAATACTAAACTAAATTATAAAGCTACAATAATAAAAACAGTATGGCACTGAACAAGAGCTATATCTGACTCTATTATAACTAATATAACTGAAAAGATACTACATCACTGTGGAAAGGAAGAATTGGTTAATAAATAATGACAAGATGGCTAAATAGCAATTGAAGGGGAAATAGTTTATTAAACCATTTTTAAAAAACATTAAATATAATGTACTTATTTATCAAACTTCTTGAAGAGTAAGTTCTTCCAAGTATAGAATAGGAAAAACAAAAGTTGGACAGATTTTGACTCCTAAGATAACACATTTCTACATGTCCAAACAATGACCAATGTTAAAAGACAAATAATTCACCACGGAAATGTCTGTAGCAAATATGACAACAGATTAATATATTTGTAAGTCTCAGGTAGATCAATAAGAAAAACACTAAGGCTCTAACGTAACTAGGACAAGGCCAAACAAGTCAATGAAAATAAACATCATTAGTAAACAGACAGGAAAATATTCTGCTTCATGAATGTTTAAATGGCACATGCCACGAAATTAGCAAAAAATGTAAAACGCAATTAGCTAATACTTATAACAGAATAGTAAAAAGGGACATCTTTATTTACTGCTGCTCTAAATAGGCCCAACTCTTTTAAGAAGCAGCCTAACGGGAAAATTACTCATGAAACCTTAAAAATATCCACACACTTGAACTCAGTAACACTATTTTTATGGAAGCATTCTAAAAAAAAAAATCCTTAAAAAGAAAATCAAAGTTACCTACACCAAGATGTTTACAGCAATTATTTGTAATAAAAAATTTGGAAATAAACATTCAAACAAAAAAATCTGAACGATGGTTGCTGTTGAATCTGCTTAACAGTTATCCTAAAACCAGTCTTCATGGTTCCCATTCCAGTCCATCCTCCATATTGCTCCCAGATTGTGTCTAAACAGCAAATATATCAAAGCTTAAAATCCTGCAATGGTTCCCACCACCTTAAAAAAAATGAACATCTTGGAAAACTACAGTAAGGTCCTAACTAGGTTGGTCCCTGTCTAGAGCCTCACCTCTTGCCACTCATACCCAATGCGTTAGCCATAAAGAACACATGCGGCCGGGCGCAGTGGCTCACGCTTGTAATCCCAGCACTCTGGGAGGCCGAGGCGGGCGGATCACGAGGTCAGGAGATCGAGACCACGGTGAAACCCCGTCTCTACTAAAAAATACAAAATATTAGCCGGGCATGGTGGCGGGCGCCTGTAGTCCCAGCTACTCGGAGTGGCTGAGGCAGGAGAATGGCGTGAACCCGGGAGGCGGAGCTTGCAGTGAGCCGAGATTGCGCCACTGCACTCCAGCCTGGGTGACAGAGCCAGACTCCGTCTCAAAAAAAAAAAAAAAAAAAAAACACATGCAGAACTATTCGGAACTATTTATAGCTCTCCAGCATTCATTAAATAAAATGCCAAAAAGGTCTTAATCCATACTCACACAAGGATCCTGGCTTCATTGCACTTAAAGCATAGGAACAATAAACGCCTACCAGTGGGTTAGGTCTGGTACTAGAAGAAGAGCTTCTTAGAGTCACAGAGGACAGTTCAACTCAGGTCAGGGAAAGTTCTAGGGATAACATCAATCTTTGAGTTGAGCCTTAAAAGATGGGCAAGTATTGCTAGGGGCGAGGGCAATTCGAAGTGAACAGAGTATGTCAATTTTATTTTTCCACACAAATTCTAATAAACTTGTAATAAGCTTTCTAGACAACTTTGGTTGTGACATGTACTTCTCCAACTTTCAGTTTCTCCTACCACTTAGAGCTACTATGAAAATTAAAAGTGATAATAGATATGAACTTAACATAGCATCTGGCACGTAAACTTTCAATACATGTCAATCATACAGAAACACATAACAATGCTGATTACAACGGCGTATTTCAAGAGTTCAGCATTCCTAGACAAAGAAAGTTATCAGTAAACAAAAATGAAGGCAAAGAGAAAAACTAGTAAGAATAAAGTTAAACAAACGACCCATCACCATTTAGCCAGGGTGAAATACTTCCCTCTACAGGCCCTAATGAAATCCTCACATTACATATTACAACAAAACAATAATTTATATTCATAATTGTATTGAAATCATGAATAAAACATTAAGTTCTACTAAGTATGGTCTATTTGAAAAGAGGAGGACATATTACGTCTTTAAGACTCTCACCAAAAAAAGCTCAAATAGGCCAGGCATGGTGGCTCACACCTGTAATCCTAGCACTTTGGAAGGCTGAGGCAGGAGGATCTCCTGAGCACAGAAGTTCAAGACCAGCCTGGGCAACCTGGAGAAACCCCATCTGTACTGGAAAAACAAACAAACAAAAAAGGTAAAAAAATTAGTCAGTCACAGTGGCACGGACCTGTAGTCCCAGCCAGTTGGGAAGTCAAGGTGGGAAAATCACCTGAGCCAGGAGATCAAGGCTGCAGTGAGCCGGATCACTCACTGCACGCTGTTGCCACTGCACTCCAGTGTAGGCAACAGAATGAGATTCTGCCTCAAAAAAAAAGGGCTAAAATAAAAATCTTGTATGCCTAAGTATGACCCTTCATTTATCTTTAAAACTGAGTTATATTAAATGAGATGTTAGTATGTTGTGATAGTAACAGCTCAACCAACAAGAAAAAAGTAAAACTGATGACTAAAATACACAGACTTTATTACGAATACCAAACTACAAAAAGGACCTTGGCATGTTCTACTGCCTGCCTGAAGAGGGTTAGACCAGAAGACAGAATTTAAGAGAAAAGGAAGGCGCTCAGCTAGATTGGCTTCCTCCTCAGAAACCAAGAAAATAAAACGAACTGGGGACATTCAAATCACTAACACCTCTAGTATATAAAAGTCATTACGGGCCGGGTGCCGTGGCTCACACCTGTAATCCCAGCACCTTGGAAGGCCAAGGCGGGCGGATCATCTGAGGTCCAGAGTTTGAGACCAGCCTGGCCAACGTGGCAAAACCCGTCTCTACTAAAAATACAAAAAAAACAGCCAGGTGTGGTGGTGGGCGCCTGTAATCCCAGCTACTCGGGAGGCTGAGGCAGGAGAATCACTTGAACTCGGGAGGTGGAGGTTGCAGTGGGCCGAGATTGAGCCATTCAACTCCAGTCAAGAGTGAAACTCCAACTCAAAAGATAAATAAAGTCATTATGGTGTATAGGCATACTTAAAAACCTGAGAAATAGAATTAAGCTATAATTTTTAAAGCCTTGAATCGACAAAATACCTAGTGAAACAAGATTAAGATGCTAGCATATCTAAAGGGAGATTTTTAAAGTTAAATTTCCTTACATTATAGACAAGGTTAACCTCCTTATTGCCAAGGGGCTTTGAAATTAATAATATGAGAAGCAGCATACAAAAACATTAAATGTATAAAAAGGTCTGAAACAAATGTTCTGGAGGAGTAATCTTATTCTACTTCTCCATACCTAAGAATTTAAAATATTAGAAATTACACTAAACTTTTTCCAGCCTTTGGTTTTCAGAAACAATAATAGTATAAAAAATTATCCCAAAATTTTTACTGTAAAGAATATTTTTCTATCCAAATCATTGGAAGAAAAGCCTGTATCAGATATAAGTATAATGATATAGACAGTATACATTTTGTAATCAATTTGTTATAGAAATAGTAGTTGAAGTTGATAGTGTTACCATACAGCCCACTTCAATGATCATATGTTAATGTGTCATAAAGAACAGAAGTAGCTTGATGGATGAAATCAGATTCTAACCCCCAATTGCCTGAGGAATCTAAAATTTGGGATCAAATTATTAAATCAGCTCCACCTTCTTAGCACTGACAAATACCAAACAGTTCACTGATTGTGGTTTTAAGAATAATAAGTGGAAAGGTCTAATATCAATTGTGGGCAGAGATCTCATGGTTCAAATATTTCCTCTTCTTCAGAAAGAAAGAGTGTGTATGAGTGTGTGAGTGTGTGTGTGTGTGTGTGTCACCGTGTAAGAAATATTTATACCTTTCAGTAAAGGGGCAATTCCACAATAAGGTTATTATTATCAAGTAACTAAAGTTTATACAGCATCTTGAAATCAAAGGTACTCTATAAATTTAAAATTGTAATATGGTATTAACTTAAAGCAAAGAACAATAATTTTAAAACACCTTATAGCCCAAGTGTATTGTAAACCAAATATAAATTCACTGTGGGATCTTTTTATAAGTGATTTTTTTTCCTCTATTAGGGAACCCAGATCTAAATGAACTGTGAAACACTTAGTCTAAAGGTATGCCAAACATTTCTTAAGGTCTTAACAAAGAATCAACTTTTTTTTTTTAAACAAAATGAGGCCTAGGTTAAATATTTTATTTGGCTTCTCAAGATGGACTGAGAAGTTGGGCACCAGCTCCAGACCAATTCCTGGACGCACATCAAACACAGCCCTGTCATTTATCCAGTCAGTCAAAACAATCTTTTCCATCTAACCCTTTAATGTTTATGTCCTAAAAAGCTGCTAATTGAATCCAGCTCTTGAGATCTATTTGCTAAAATCTATACCATCTAATTTATAAATGATGAACAAAAATGGAAAAAAAAATAACGTTAACTTTCCTGGCAAAACAGAAGAGACTCCCCTGTAACCAAAGAAGGAAGGACAATGTTTTTAATATTTGTCAAATTTTAAGAGAAAACTA
Organism: Nomascus leucogenys; assembly: GCF_006542625.1. Lineage (NCBI taxonomy): Eukaryota > Metazoa > Chordata > Mammalia > Primates > Hylobatidae > Nomascus > Nomascus leucogenys. The sequence continues at coordinate 59,858,307 of NC_044399.1, forward strand.
TTCAGAGACAAATAGTTGTAAGAAACTCAGAGTACCTCAAACTGTTTTTACTATTAAGAGGACACAGGGTATTTAAAATTCCTCAGAAAAACCTGAAACAAAATCACTATAAATGTAGTTCAATATTCCCCCTTCCCCTAAAATATAAGCATAATCTTTCCTCTTAATAAACTTTAATTATAAATTTTTATAACGTATCATAGGCAGTACGGAAACCACAGATAAACACTTTAAGATCTATTGAGTCATACTAAAAACCTCAACTAACCTTATCTGCAGAAAATCAAAATCCCTATTTTTTCCGTCATTTTCTCTACATAGCCCAGAAGGAAAGTAAATAGAAACAGCCTATTTCTGATGCTTTCTGCACACCTGGGATCACATGTTCTTTCCACGATCACTGACTCCAGATAGCAACAGCAACAGATAAACTCTAAAGCAACAAAGATCCCCTATAAAGGTTTCCACTGACTCCTCCCAATATAAGGACACTGAATGGTGGGGAGGGGGGTGGAATACAAGTATCCTCCAATCCAGGTTTTCCATTAAGAACCACTCAGTTAATGATTCCCTGTAATTTTCCCTTGGGAAAGGAAAACTGTCATGAAGGTAATATATTATTTAAATTGCAGCCAACATACATTCAAGCTAAATTCTCAAATACCAAATTCACTGCAAGTTTTCATCTAGCAAGTTCAGCCAGTGGACTGGGATGTGACACACAGGCATTCAACTACAAAATTAGTCCAAATAAATCTCAAAGTCTAGTGTGGGCAAACATAATTACAGTTTATCCGTACACGTGCACGCACACACAAATCCTCTAGGGAAAATTATCTTTCTCACCACTCACCCAAATATAAACGTGGACAATTTATCAGGGGTAAATGGTGAAGGTAGGATAACGCCGTGATTCCAATTCCTTTTCAAACCAAATACAAGTTCTCCTAAAATGGGGGTGGCAGGTCCATGTAAGAATACCAAAAATGGCATTGTAAGCAAAACATACCTGTAATGTTAAAGATTTCATGCACCTGGAATCATAAACACTTTGTAAGTGTAGTCTTCCATCTGGCAACCCCTCCGGACGTTCTTTTCCATTTAGAAAAAGGAAGGAGGAGGGTGGGGAGAGTAACAGAAAGTTTGCTCGAAAGTTTGTATGAGCACATACTTAGAAATGTACCCCTTCCCCCCCAAAAAGTGTGTTTTTAAAGCAGGTCTGGAGTTAGAAGTTAGACACAAGTTATGCGGCCTAAAAGTAACAACCCCAAACATGCCACCCTACAATCAGACACTTCCAAAACACAGTGTACAATGAGCCCCAGCCGTCGGATCAGACAGGCACACCGGAAAAGTCAACCTGTCTCCTCTCCTCAGAGAGACGTGAGTTTAAGGTGTGTGGCCCCGGCAGCGGTGGCCGGCGGCGGGGAGTAAAGGTTTTTCATGCGGGCATAACTGGGTGTGTAAGGTAACAACCCGGGAACACACACGCACACCCTCCCGTTAAGCGCTCCATCTTTAAGGAGTGTTTACTGCGCGCAGTCAGCAACCGGATTCAATAATCCTCGCCACGGGAGCTCTTCATCCCCTTCACGGTCTCACCTGGGCGGTAGCCCAGGAGCTGCTCCCCGAGCCCTGGGAGGCAGCGTCTGGCTCCTTGACCAAGACTTTCCGACCTGAAATCCGCCTGCGATGCGAACCGGTGTATCCTCCCCTCCACAAAAGACCACCCCCCCGCCCCGAGTCATCCTCGGCTTTTTAAAGAATGTCCAAACCGGAGCAAGTGGTTTTCCAATTACTCTCCCTGAACTAGGCCTTCCCACTCCTCCGACCCCCAACTCACCACTGATCGCGACCCTGGCCCTTCCCAAGGCCACAGGCACCCCCCGCCAGCTCGCCCACCCCGCGGCTGCCCAGCCCGGCCCGCCGCCCCCCCTCACCTGTCAGGCGGAGCTTGACGGGCCCGTTCCTCCGGCCTCCGGGGTTAGACATGTCCCCGGCGGCGGGGGCGGCGGGCGGGACGGGGACGGGGGCGACGGCGAGGCGCGGCGGAGTCACCACAGCGGCCGGGGCTGGGGCCCGAGCAGCCGGCGCCGCGGCCGCCACGGCCGGAGGGTCCCGGATGTGCCGAGAGTCGTCGCCATGAGCCGCGGAGGGAGCAGGACGCCGAGCTCCCCCCTCCTCCCACTTCTCCTTCCTCGGCCCGGGCCGCACAACAAAGCGGCAGCCGCGGCCGCCCGCGCCGCCTCCACCCGCGCCCCTGCCGCTTTCTCGCGGCCTCCGAGGCCTTTCCCTCCTCTCGTCTCGGCGAGGCTCACTAGCCGACGGGGCTGGTCGGCTGAGGCGGGCGGTGCTCGGCGGCGCCGGAGCAGGATTCTGGGCTCGGGCGCTTCCTCCTCCACCCGCCCTCTTGTCTGAGGGACCCGGGACCTGGGGCCGCCGCCGCCACTCGTCGGCTCCGGGGGGCGGGGAGGAGACGGGAGGCGGGGCCGGCGGGGCGGGGCGGGGCGGGGCCAGCAGAGCGGGGCGGGGCCGGCGGGCGCGCGCAGGGTGCCCCGGGCGGGCACCGGCAGTCAGGGAGGGTGTGAGCTGCCGCCGAGGGTCCCACGCGGAACGCTGGGAGGGAGCAGGCAGGGAGCAAAGTGGCGGCGGGCGCGGCAGCTCTGTGGCACCTGGAGGGGTTTAGTGTCCCGTCCACTTAAGGGAGCGCTTTTGTCCAAGCAGGGCCGACTGCATTTATTAGACGCCCACTGCGTGCAGGGCGCTCCGAGAGGCTGGGGCGAGGAAGGTTAGAACCGAGTCCGCTGCCTGCCTGGAACTTGGAGTCTTTCGGGCGAGGGAAGAGACAGCATTCCCACGCCGATGGCTCCAGCAAAGCCCCAGGACTGCTCTGCTCCTGGTCTTGTAGTTGACACCTCCATGCGAGACTCACCTGGTGGAGGAGATCGGGTTACCTGCCGACTCCCGCTCTTTTCAGGTGCAGCCAAGGATAGGGAGATGATACGTCTTAAAGGATTAACAAGATAAACCTGAAGAGTTGTTCATACGCTACTGTATTTCGTTATCTCAGGAGGAGAAAGAAAGAAAAGTTTAAAAATGTGTACCTTATGCTTTGACATTGTAAATGTACTGCTAGAAATTTATTTTTTCTTTTTTGTTTTTAGACAGGGTCTCCCTCTGTCGCCCAGGCTGGAGTGCAGTGGTGCGAACACGGCTTACTGCAGTCTCAACTTCCCGGGCTCAGGTGATCCTCCCACCCGAGCCTCTGGAGTAGCTGGGACCACAAGTGTGCACCACTACGCCCCACTAATTTTTGTATTTTTAGTAGAGACATGTTTAGTAGAGACATTTAGGTTTTCCCGTGTTGCCCAGGCTGGTCACGAACTCCTGACCTAAAGCGATCCGCCCGCCTCGGCCTCCCAAAGTATTGGGATTACAGGCCTGAGCCACTGCACCGGCCCTATTCTTGACAAATAATCGTACAGAAGATGTTCTTTGCTATATTCCATTAATAACAAAAGCGGAATGAGAGAACAGCATAGTGGTCCAGGAACCGCGTGGTTTTTTATGCAGCCATATAACCATTTTATGAAGATCATATAATATGGAAGAATGTATACGTAATGCAAAGTTTAAAAACAGAATAGAAGTTGTATGCATATACATGCGAAAGTATCTAGCACAATGTAAAATACTAAGGACAACAATGTGGGGGATTTTTTATGTGATTCATTAGCTTTGCTTTAGGCTATTATAACATTAACGCAATTTTAAATGTTTTGGATTAATATATTTTAATCCTTATTCCATGCCAGTCATTTCTTTTAATACATCAGTGAAGTCACTTCTCCAGATAGTTATCTCCGAGAGCATTTCATCAGTTTGGATACAGCCCTGCAATTAAAAGTAATCCAAAAAAGTATATGAAGTTCTAGACATCACACTAAAAATACCACAGATAGGCCGGGCACAGTGGCTCACGCCTGTAATCCCAACACTTTGGGAGGCCGAGGTGGACGGATCATTTGAGGTCAGGAGTTTGAGACCAGCCTGGCCAACATGGTGAAACCCCGTCTGTACTACAAAAAAATACAAAAAAATTAGCCGGGCGTGGTGGCGCATGCCTGTGGTCCCAGCAATTAGGGAGGCTGAGGCACGAGAATCGCTTGAACACGGGAGGTTGCAGTGAGCTTCAGCCTGGGTGACAGAGCGAGACTCCATATCAAAAATAAATACATAAATAAATAAAAATAAAAATAGGACAGATAGTGCCAGCAATTCATTCAACAAATATTAAGTGGCCATTTTGTGCAAAGCAATGAACAAGGTCCTTTAGAAATGCTTCCTTGTACTACAAACATATAGAAATCAATGTGAGCAATAGCTGCTACCACAATTTAAGAGGCCAGACAGTGGCAAAAAACTTAGCAAACTAATGTACACATTCACATTTGCCTTATTTTTATGGCACATGCTTTGTTCCCAACCATCCAACTAACATAATTTGTAGCCTTGTATTAGGTAATAGAAGTTAGGATTTCAGAATGTCATGGGAGACCCAGGGGAGGCTGCTTGTTTTAAAGTTGAAAGCAGTACATTCAAATATGTAAGTGACAGCATAGAAAAATGTATATAGGGTTAACGTGCAGAGGTTTGTATTTAGGTTTTCCTGTAAGTTTAAATCCTGTTGTTTAAAACAAATATTCAGATAAGAATAACACTTTAAAACCGTTCAAGGGCTGGGCATGGTGACTCATGCCTGTAATCCTAGCACTTTGGGAGGCCGAGGCAGAGGAGTCACTTGAGCCCAGGAGTTTGAAGCCTGGGCAACATGGCAAAACCCCGTATCTACAAAACATTAGCCAGGAGTGGTGGCCTGCACCTATAGGCCCAGCTACTCAGAAGGCTGAGATAGGAGGATCACCTGAGTCTATGGAGGTCAAGGTTGCAGTGAGCCGTGATCACACCACTGCATTCCAGTGCCACTGCATTCCATCCTGGGCAGCAGACTGAGACTATCACAAAAATAAAAAGAAAATCAATATACTGGTAATGATTTTTTTAAGCAGGTACATGGATGTTCATTTTATTGTTTTCCTTGCCATGTTAAATATTGACATTGACTGTAAACATTTATTTTTTTTAAAAGTAACTAAACGTTTAAAATGAAGTAAAATAAACAAAAAAATAGAACAAGGGCAGAGCGTGGTGGCTAACACCTGTAATCCTCACACTTTGGGAGACCAAGGTGGGAGGATCACTGGAGCCCAGGAGATCGAGGCTGCAGTGAGCTATGATTATGCCATTGCACTCCAGTCTAGGCAACAGAGTAAGACCCTACCTCAAAAAAACAAACACACACAAAAACAGAATACTCGTAATAGGAAAGTCATTTTGAAGGCCTCTCTTAAGTGAGTGGCCTCATCTAGTCCAGGCTCAGATTTCAGAGATGATTGGGTTAGACATCTTTAAAAAAAGAAAAAAAGTGTATATGTTTCTCTTCCCTTGGGGACATGGTTATGTCCCCAAATGGGGATATATGTACATTATAATGACAACATGTAGGGAACTACCAAATTAATAGCTGGAACTTGGGAAAGATAAGAAGCAGAAAATTAACAGATGGGAATCTTATATAAAATCAATTATATGCATTCAGGTGTAAAAGTCTTTGAGAAAAGGAAAATAGCATTGGACATGGAAACAGGACCATTCTTTACACATCAAAATATTACTATGAGATTCATTCAATCACCGTTTTGTTTTGATTTGTTTTGTTTTGTTTTGTTTTGAGATAGAGTCTCGCTCTGTCACCCAGGCTAGAGTGCAGTGGCTTGATCTTGGCTCACTGCAAACTCCGCATCCTTGGTTCAAGAGATTCTCCTGCCTCAGCCTCCCAAGTAGCTGAGATTACAGGTGCCTGCCACCACCCCCAGCTAATTTTTGTATTTTTAGTAGAGACAGGGTTTCTCCATGTTGGCCAGACTAGTCTCGAACTCTTGACCTCAGGTGATCTGCCCACCTCGGCCTCCCCAAGTCCTAGGATTACAAGCATGAGCGCTAGCATTTATTAATTTATGTTTGAGGCACTGTACTAGGCCTTGAAGTTACTGATTACTGAGATGGAAAAATTATAATAATTAAAGGACAGTCTTGTGAAAGAGAATTTTTATAAGAAAGAAGGAAGAAAGGGAGGGAAGGAGGGAGACAGGAAGGGAAAGGAAAAGAAAGGAGGAAGGGAGGGAGAAGGACTCATTAACAACCAGGACAAAATTTCATTAATGATGCTTTTTAACCAATGGCTCCCAAACCCAGGTCATCTGTGGTTGAAAAAGCAGGTTCCTAGCCCCATCCCAGACCTACTGCATCCAAATTTTCTGTGGTCAGGCTGAGAAGTATTTATAAAAGCTCCAGAGGGGACTCTGACAAACAACCAAGTTTGGGAACCGCTATCCCAGCGGTTCTCAAACTTCAGCCTGCATCAGAATCACCAGGAGAGCTTGTTAAACAGATTGCTGGGTCCCAGCTCCAGAGTTTCTCAGAGGGACAGTCTAGGGTGGGGCTCTAGAATTGAGTATCTAAGGTCCCAGATGATGCTGCTCATCAGGGGACCACGCTTTAAGAACTGCACTCCTGGCCAGGCGCGGTGGCTCATGCCTGTAATCCCAGCACTTTAGGAGGCCGAGGCGGGCAAATCACTTGAGGTTAGGAGTTCAAGACCAGCCTGTCCAACAGGGTGAAACCCTGTCTCTATTTAAAAAAAATACAAAAATTTGCCAGGCATGGTGGCGTGCGCCTATAATCCCAGCTACTCCGGAGGCTGAGGCAGGAGAATTGCTTGAACCTGGGAGGCAGAGGTTGCAGTGAGCTGAGATCACACCAGTGCACCTCCAGTCTGGGGAACAAAGCAAGACTCCATCTCAAAAAAAAAAAAAAGGAAGATACTAAGATGCTATGCTGCTGACTTTGAAGGTGAAAGAACGGGACATGAGTCAAAGAATGTAGGTGGCCTCTATACACTGGAAAAGGCAGGAAACAGATTGTACCCTAGAACCTCCAGAAGGAAGGCAGCCCTGCTGACACCTTGATGTTAGCCCAGTGAGGCCCATTTTCAAACTTCTGACCTCCAGAACTGTAAAGGAAATAAATGTGTGTTGTTCTAAGCCAACAACAACAACAAAATGAACTGCACTCTTCTAAATTACAGTATTAAGGAAAGCTAAACTTTCAGCATTAAATGCACCCAATTGCTTTATCACAGCAACACTTTTAGATATATTTTTGAGAAAAAAAATGGGAGAGATAACAATTCTTAGGGAATTCACCCTTTACTCTCTTCCTAAAATGGAAATCTACTTCGAAAGTAAATTTTGCATGCACATGCCTTTGATGGGTATAAAAATTGCAGAAAATCTTTTCAAATCATTTTTATTCCCCTTATGACTTCTAATTTATTTTCAGGAGACTTGTTCGCATTTTATCAAATCATTGTTTTAGGTATCTGTCTCAAATATAGTGACACCACCTATTTTATACCAATAAAATTAATCCTTTCCCATAAATGACATTTAATATAACTGTCCAATGAAATGCTATAACAGCAACTAATTCAATAGCATTTTCTAAGAAAATGTTTTTTGTTTGTTTGAGACAGGGTCTCACTCTGTTGCCCAGGCTGGAGTGGCATGATCATGGGTCACTACAGCCTCAACCTACCAGGCTCAAGCAATCCTACCTCCTCAGTTTCCTGAGTAGCTGAGACTACAGGCATATGGCAACATACTACGCTGATTTTTTTTTTTTTTTTTTTTTTTTTTTGAGACAGGGTCTCACTGTGTTGCCAGGCTGGTCTCAAACTCTTGGGCTCAAGCAGTCCTCCTGCTTTGGCCTCCCACAGTGCTGGGATTATAGGCATGAGCTACTGCACCCAGCCAACCAAAAGTTTTAAACTTTTTCATTAATGTATTTTACTAATCACTTAAAGTTGTATTCTTTATGATAGCATCCGAGACCATAAGTGAAAATCTACACATGGTTATCAGAATATGTCAAAGCTTTTGTTTAAAACATTTTTCTGTTTTCCAGGGCTAATGTCAAAATTTGATGTGACTCTGCAAGAAAATGCTTACCATCTGTGGTTGGTATTTTTCTTCTGCTCCAGCCATTAATATATATTTTTACATACAAGAGTTGTTTCCAGTAATAAAAAATCTGTCTGAGGTAAGGTTATATTAATATTTGTACTCCTGCAAAGCTATTTTTGTAGTGTAAATTTCAAATTTAATACAGCTTATCCACCATAGAAGAGGCTAATATTAAGTGCTCAGCAATTTATACCACTGCTTAAAAGTTAACTTTCTTTCATTCTGAAAATATCACTAATTTGGCCAGGTGCGGTGGCATATGCCTGTAATCCCAGCATTTTGGGAGGCCGAGGTGGGTAGATTGCTTGAGGCCAGGAGTTCGAGACCAGCCTGGCCAACATGGTGAAACCCCCATCTCTACTAAAAATACAAAAATTAGCCAGGTGTGGTGACAGGCACCTGTAATCCCAGCTACTCTGGAGGCTGAGGCAGGAGAATCGCTTGAACCTGGGAGGCAGAGGCTGCAGTGAGCCAAGACTCTACCACTGCACTCCAGCCTGGACAACAGAGACTTCATCACAAAAAAAAAAAAAAAAAAAAAAAAAAAAGAAAGGAAGAAATGAAAATGAAAAGACCTTATTGTAGTCTTTTTTTTTTTTTTTTTTTTTGAGACAGTCTCAGTGTGTTGCCCAGGCTGGAGTGCAGGGGCGAGATCTTGGCTCCCTGCAACTTCTGACTCCCAGGTTCAAGCAATTCTTCTGCCTCAGCCTCCCAAGTAGCTGGGACTACAGGCGCCTGCCACCACACCTGGCTAAATTTTTGTGTTTTTAGTAGAGATGGGGTTTCACTATGTTGGCCAGGCTGGTCTTGAACTCCTGGCCTCATGATCCGCCCGCCTCGGCCTCCCAAAGTGCTGGGATTACAGATGTGAGCCACTGTGCCTGGCCTGTAGTCTTAAAGTGGCTTTCTCAGCTGCCAACTCTAGGACCTCTCAACTCAGCTCCTCATTTCTAGTTCAATCTCCCAGTGTCCCCATCTCATGTTTTAAGGAGAGAAAATTTCACTGGCTTCTTGGTCAGCCACACACCTTTGGCTCAGTCAGTGGAGGCCAAGCTCCCTTAGTACAAACACAGCTACCTGGGCTTATCCCTGCTGTAAGGCAGTGGTTCTCAAGGTGGGTTCTCTGCACCAGTGGCATTAGAAATGTACATTCACGGGCCCCACCCCAACCTACAGAATCAGCATCTCTAGGGATGGAGCCCAGGACACTGTATGAGAGCTATAGGCGAGGGCAGATTTCCTGAGGAAGGGATGTGTGTAGGGACTACCTTCTTACCATCTGAGAAGGCAGAAGGCAACTGGCACAGGGGAGCCCGGATCTGCAGAGACACAGGTAGGAAATGTGACCCTAGCTTCTGTGATTGGGTGATTGGATGATTTCATCATCTTGATTTTGGACTTCCTACCCTTCACCACACCTGGCCCAGGTCTTTTCAAGTAGATAAATAAATGATGAACTGAAGGCCAGGCACGGTGGCTCACGCCTGTAATCCCAGCACTTTGGTAGGCGAGGTGGGAGGATCACTTGATGCCATGAGTTCGAGACCAATCAGGGCAACATCATCACAGGACCCTGTCTCAAAAAAAAAGGAAATGAATTCATAGAAAGAGACTGACAAAGCAGAGTGATTGACAGATTCCCTGCCAGTTCTCCTGGTTCAGGTGTACTTCTCACACTCCATTTCCAAGGGGTCCCCCAGTGAATAACCACCCTGTCCCTTACTTAAGCAGGTTTAAGTGGGCCCCTGTTCCTTGCATTTACTTTGTCTCCACTTGAAACCCCTTTTCCTTTTCAGATCTGTCCTAAGCTCATCCTCAAAGATCCTTGATTGTCTGTCTTGCTCCTGCCCATGTTCTTCCCCAGAACTGGACTCTCACCTGCAACCCAGCCCATGGCTTGGATCCCACCACCCAGGTGCCACGCTTCTACAATCTAGAGCAGCCTAATACATATGGCTAGTGTGCACTTGAAACGGGCTGCAAGTGTAAAATACACAGTGGATTTCGAAGACTCAGTATGGAGAAAAAAGTAAAATATCTTATTAATATTTTTTATATTGATGACATGTTAAAATAATATTTTGAATATACCTATATTGGGTTAAATAAAATATTGGCCAGGTGCAGTGGCTCACACCTGTAATCCCAGCACTTTGGGAGGCCTAGGGTGGATCACCTGAGGTCAGGAGTTCGAGACTAGCCTGGACAACATGGTGAAATCCTGTCTCTACTAAAAATACAAAAAATTAGCCAGGTGTGGTGGTGGATGCCTGTAGTCCCAGCCACACGGGAGGCTGAGGCATGAGAATCACTTGAACCTGAGAGGAGGAGGTTGCAGTGAGTCGAGATCTTGCCACTGCACTCCAGCCTGGGTGACAGAGTGCAGAGTGAGATGCTATCTCAAAAAAAAAAAAAAAAATATATATATATATATATATATATGTACATAGTAATTAAAGCTCATTTCATTTAGAAAATTTGAAATTACAAATGTGACTCTCATTATATGTCTTTTGGACTGTGGCGACCTAGAGGTAATGACCATTCACGTATATACCTCCAGAATGTTTTACATAAGCTGGACTTGCCACTGGCTGGCTCTGCACTCTGCCCAACGTCGGACTTTGACTACCTCACCCCTCAGGCCTTACCTTACCCACCCAGCTCTCTAACTAATTCCTATGGTGAGGTCAGTTCAACAGCAACTATCTCACCGTGGTGAAAATGAAACAATCTAGTGTTAAGATTTTCTTTCAGCCCCTACCACACCTACCCGGTTTTGCCTTACATTGACCATCATGTCCTGTGCCTAAGTCTTATAACTAGACAGAGATTGTACAGCAGATTCATGTGTGCAGTAGAGAGGTGGGCTAGATGACCTCTGTTATGGGTTAAATTGTGACCTCCAAAAAGATATGTGGAAGTCCTAATCCCTAGTACCTGTGAATGTGACATTATTTGGAAATGGGCCCTTTGGAGATGTAATCAAGTTAAGATGAGGCTTTTAGAGTGAGTCCTAATTCAATATGACTGTATTCTTTTTTGTTGTTTTTTTGACAGTGTCTCACCCTGTTGTCCAGGCTGGAGTGCAGTAGTGCAATCTTGGCTCATTGCAACCTCTGCCTACTGGGTTCAAGCAATTCTCCTGCCACAGCCTCCCAAGTAGCTGGGATTACAGGTGCCCACGACCACGCCCAGCTAATTTTTGTATTTTTGGTAGAGACAGGGTTTCACCATGTTGGCCAGGCTGGTCTCAAACTCCTGGCCTCAAGTGATCTGCCTGCCTTGGCCTCCCAAAGTGTTGGGATTACAGGCGTGAGCCACCGTGCCTGGCCCTGTGTCCTTTTAAGAAGAGAAACATTCCATGTGAAGACAGAGACACACAGGAGGAATGCCATATGATGACAGAGGCAGAGATTGGAGTGAAGCAGCTGCAAACCGAATATTAAGGATTGCCAGCCACCACCAGAAGCCAGGAAGAGGCAACCTAAGATTCTACCCAAAGTCTCAGAGGGAGCATGGCCCTGCTGACACCTTGATTTTGGACTTCTATCCTTCAGAACCATGTTGTTTTGTTTTTAAACCACCGAATTTGTGGTACTTTGTCTCAGGAGCCCTGGGAAATGAATACTTCTAAGTCTCTTCCATACTTTATCACATACGATACAGATAACAAAACACATTCTGCAATAGGTTTTCATTTTTTGTTGCATTTATAATGCTGCACTTTTTTAAAAATAGAAAATCATGTAAATCTAGACCATTTTATGCACTCATTTTAAGTATACACACCAGCCTGTTATATTGTGAATTCTGAGATAAAAGAGAATGTAATTTGAAGAGATTGCATATTTTCCGAAGCCAATTTGGTGATTTAAGCACGGAAGTATTACAATTAAATGTTTGAAAAGTTATCTATGCATGTTTTGCTGTAAGACGATAGCATGAAGCAACACATCTTTTCAGCATGAGGTAGCAGCTCCAGCCCTGGGGGAAGGGAGCTGGGACATCATTCGACTGCAACTACTTTGGACGACTGAGCAACATGAACAGGCTCAAAAAAAAAGTCATATCCAAATCATCCTCAAAATACAAACTGTAGTAGCTACAACACAATTCTCTAAGGGCGAGATGGGCGGAGAAGTGGAAATATTTGTATGATGCAGTCTTTATGGGTAATGCAGAGAATATGGGCCAGAATGAGATCAACATGACTCGTAAGCCTGTGGGTCAATGTCAAACCACTTTGCTTAAAATTCCTCAATGGCTGCTCATTGCCCTCGGGACCCAGTCCAAAGAGCTTTGTGTGGCATTTCCAGCATTGCCGGGCCCCTGCCCACCTCTAGCCTTGTTTCCTCCTCCTCTGTCCCGCCTGTACCAAAGAACTCAAGACTCATCTTTCAGGTTCCTTTTGTCTCATCGAGGTCAGTTTCTCCTCTCACCTTCAGACAGTAAGTAGGCACCTGCTTTCCCATCTGTCTGGCCTATCCAAACAGGAAAGCATATAATATGAATATTTTACATCGTGTAATTGACTACTTGATTGATTCATAAATTATATTGTAGTGTGAATGTGTATGATAATGTATTACTTAGAGTTTTGTCATTTTCGTTAATTTTAATTTTTTTTTTTTGAGACAGAGTGTCACTGTGTTGCTCAGGATGGAGTGGAGTGGTGCGATCTTGGCTCACAGCAACCTCTGCCTCCTGGGCTCAAGGGATTCTCCTGCCTCAGCCTCCCAAGTAGCTGGGATTACAGGTACCTGCCACCATACCTGGCTGATTTTTGTGGGTTTTTTTTTTTTTCAGTTGAGTCAGGGTTTCACTATATTGGCCAGGCTGGTCTCAAACTCTTGACCTCAGGTGGTCTGCACACCTCAGCCTCCCAAAGTGCTGTGATTACAGGCATGAGCCACCGTGCCTGGCCTCATTCATTTTAATTAATGATAGAATTTTAAAAGGGAGAACCACCAGAGATCATCTACCATGTTCACCTCCCTCTAGATGAAGAAAATTAGGCTATTATTTTTTAACGTCTTAAAAGACAGTCAGGGCTGGAGCCGGGCGTGGTGGTGGGCACCTGTAGTCCCAGCTACTCGGGAGGCTGAGGCATGAGAATGGCATGAACCCAGGAGGCAGGGCTTGCAGTGAGCAGAGATAGCGCCACTGCACTCCAGCCTGGGCGACAAAGCAAGACTCTGTCTCAAAAAAAAAAAAAAAAAAAAGACAGGGCTGGGTGCGGTGGCTCTCACCTGTAATCCCAGCACTTTGGAAGGCCGAGGCAGGTGGATCACCTGGGGTCAGGAGTTCAAGACCACCCTGGCCAAAATGGGGAAAACCTATCTCTACTAAAAATTCAAAAATTAGCCAAGCATGGTGATGTATGCCTGTAATCCCAGCTACTGGGGAGGCTGAGGCAGGATAATTGCTTGAACCTGAAAGGTGGAGGTTGCAGTGAGCCAAGATCGCGCCACTGCACTCTGGCCTGGGCGACAGAGTGACACTCCATCTCAAGAGAAAAAAAAAAAAAAAACAGCCGGGCACGGTGGCTCACACCTGTAATCCCAGCACTTTGGGAGACTGAGATGGGCGGATCACGAGGTCAGGAGATTGAGACCATCCTGGCTAAAACAGTGAAACCCCATCTCTACTAAAAATACCAAAAAAAAAAATTAGCTGGGTGTGGTGACGGGTGCCTGTAGTTCCAGCTACTCGGGAGGCTGAGTCAGGAGAATGGCCTGAACCCGGGAGGTGGAGCTTGCAGTGAGCCAAGATGGCGCCACTGCACTCCAGCCTGGGCGACAGAGCGAGACTCCGTCTCAAAAAAACAAAAACAAAAAAACAGTCAGGCCAGGGCATGGTGGCTCACGCCTGTAATCCCACACTTTGGGAAGCTGAGACGGGTGGTCAGGAGTTTGAGACCAGCCTGGCTGAAATGATGAGACCCCGTCTCTACTAAAAATACAAAAATTACTGGGCATGTTGGTGGGTGCCTGTAATCCCAACTACTCTGGAGGCTGAGGCACGAGAATCACTTGAACCTGGGAGGTGAAGCTTGCAGTGAGCAGAGATTGTGCCACTGCACTCCAGCCTGGACGACAGAGTGAGACTCTGTCTCAAAAAAAAAAAGAAAGAAAAGAAAAGACACTCAGATGCCTTTTAGAGTGTGTATAATTGTGATCATCACAGACTCTGACAATAAAGTCAATTATTGGAATACACCCTCTTCATTAGTAGGGTCTTTAAGGTAGCACCCCCCACCAAATTCCAGATAAAAACTTGAGGCCTCACCTGAGGTAAGGCTAGACTTCCCCAGGGCCTCTATCATGGAGGCTCATCCCAATAAGACCAATGGCGTGGAGGAAGTAAAGAAAAGACAAAGTGCTCTGTAAGCAACTGGGTACCATGAGAAACTCTAAAATCCACAGTGGGGAAAGTTGTTCTATCTTTCCAAGGCCTGAGTGAACTAAGGGGCGGTGAGAGGTCAGAAGTATTCCATTAATTAATATCCTTGCACATGTAAGGAAACTTCAGGAGTTGAGTAAGAAGAAAACTCCCCCTGCTATTCACTAACAGCCGAATCAATGAATGTCAAGATCATTACAAAGCAATGTCATTTCATATTTTCCAAGTGACAGAGGAGAATATTTAATTGCATCCATTATCTGGGAAAGCTGATACTGTAACTGTGGAGACATTTATGAAGCAAGAAGGCCCCTTTACCTACGGAGGTGCATAAACACACTCGGACTAGAATTTCTAGATTTCTAAGTAATTGTTTTTGGTATTAGACCTCCCAGTGGCCATTCCTTTATTAAAACTTGTCATTGTGTGTTTAAAATCCTATCCACTGAGTTGGTTTCAACCTTACTGGAAAGGAATTTATAAATAAATATCAAAGCACGTGGTAAGGTTACACTCCTAGGAATCTATTCTAAGGAAATCATCAGAGGTCTGCACAAAGACACTGATATGGTTTGGCTCTGTGTCCTCAACCAAATCTCGTCTCGAATTGTAATCCCCACGTATGGAGGGAGAGAGGTGATTGGATCCTGGGGGCTATTTTCCCCATGCTGTTCTCATGATGGTGAGTGAATTCTCATGAGATCTGATGGTTTTATAAATGGCAGTTTTTCCTGCACTTACACTCTCCTGCCATCTTGTGAAGAAGGTGCCTGCTTCCCCTTCTGCCATAACTGTAACTTTCCTGAGGCCTTCACAGCCATGCAGACCTGTGAGTCAGTTAAACTTCCTTTGTTTATAAATTACCCACTGTCGGATACTATCTTTATAGCAGTGTGAGAACAGACTAATACAGACATATACAAGGATATTCATCCAATACTGTTTACAAGCACAACAAAGTGAAAGCAATTTAAATGCACAAAAGGAGATTGGTTTTAAAATATATGGTATACTTGTATAAAAAACTATTTTTTTTTTTTTTGAGAGGGAGTTTCGCTCTTGTTGCCCAGGCTGGAGTGCAGTGGCGTGATTCTGGCTCACTGCAACCTCCGCCCCCCACCCGGGGTTCAAGCGATTCTCCTGCCTCAGCCTCCTGAGTAGCTGGGATTATAGGTGCATGCCAAAACATCCAGCAAATTTTTGTGTATTTAGTAGAGATGGGTTTTCGCCACGTTGGCCAGGGTGGTCTTGAAATCCTGACTTCAGGTGATCCACCCACCTCGGCCTCCCAAAGTGCTAGGATTACAGGTGTGAACCACTGCGCCGGCCTGAAAAACTATTACGTAATCATTGAAAATAATGTTCCCAAAGACATTTTTTCTTCATATATGTGTGTATATATTATATATATAACATAATATATAATATACATATACATATATACATATATAATATACATATAAAATATACACACAAACATATATATATATATATATATATATATTTTGGGTTTTTTTTGTTTTTTTTTTTTGAGACGGAGTCTCGCTCTGTCTCCCAGGCTGGAGTGCAGTGGCGCAATCTCGGCTCACTGCAAGCTCCGCCTCCCGGGTTCACGCCATTCTCCTGCCTCAGCCTCTCCGAGTAGCTGGGACTACAGGTGCCCGCCACCACGCCCGGCTAATTTTTTTTTTGTATTTTTAGTAGAGACGGGGTTTCACCGTGGTGTCGATCTCCTGACTTCGTGATCCGCCCGCCTCGGCCTCCCAAAGTGCTGGGATTACAAGCGTGAGCCACCGCGCCCGGCCTATTTGTTTGTTTTTTAGTAGAAACAAGATCTTGCTCCATCATCCAGGCTGGACAACCCTGGCATGGTCACAGGTCACTGTAACCTTGAACTCCTGGGCTCACGGAATCCTCCTGCCTCAGCCTCCCAAGTAGCTAGGGCTCCCAGCATGTGCCACTAGGCCCGGCTAATTTTATTTATTTATTTTACTTTTTTAAATTTTCTTTCTCACTATGTTGCCCAGGCTGGTCTCAAACTCCTGGCTGCAAGTGATCCTCCCACCTCAACCTCCCAAAGTGCTAGGATTACAGGCATGAGCCACTGCACCTGGCCTTTCACATATTTCTATATGAAAAAAATAAGAAGAGAATTCCCCTCCCTCTGTCTCTTCCTAGGCTCCCTAGAGAAAAGAACTACCACAAATTTGGCATGTACTCTTTCTGTGCAGGTTTTCATACTTCATTCAGTGACATAAGGGAATGTTAATAATATATATATAATTTTTTACAAAACTAAAATATATGTGAGAAATCATCCCAACCCCAATTTTAAAATAAATATACCCGTACATTTATTCATTCAAAATGATGTTTATTAAGAATATCCTAGAATATACTAGGAGCGCTGGGATTTCCAAGCCCTGCCATGGGAGACGCATGGGGACTGACAGGTTCCCAGATCCATATCCTGGCAGATGTCTCTGGCTCAGTGTCCCCCAGTGGCTGCCTGCCACCTTCAAGGGAGCTCTTGGATGGAAGTCCCCTCTTACGTCCCGCCACCCTCCCCAGGCTGGCCTTTGAGAGGTGACCCCAGGGGAACCACGTTGAGGCTGCTTTCAAATCCTCCAGCGAGAGCTCCACCAAATGGCCTGGGTGGACCAGATGGGACGAGACTGGACCATCCCAGACTGTGCTCTTCTTGCTGGGGGTGGAGGCGGGGTGGGTTGACGGACAGGGTAGACAGGCAGCCCCAGCATTATAAAACTGAGATGCGACTGGGCACGGTGGCTCATGCCTGTAATCCCAGCACTTTGGGAAGCTGAGGCGGGCAGATCACGAGGTCAAGAGATCGAGACCAGGCTGGCCAACATGGTGAAACCCCGTGTCTACTAAAAATACAAAAACCAGCTGGGCGTGGTGGCGGGCACCTGTAATCCCACCTACTTGTGAGGCTGAGGCAGGAGAATCGCTTGAACCCGGGAGGCAGAGGTTGCAATGAGCTGAGATTGCACCACTGTGCTCCAGCCTGGCAACAGAGCGAGACTCTGTCCACCCCCCCACAAAAAAAACTGAGATGCATTCCTAGGGTGCCCGGGTATGGGAGTGTCACATAGGATGCCCTTCTTCCAGTCACCCTGCCTTCAGCTTCCTCAGGCATGATGACAACTTCCCATCAGAGCCTCTTTTTTCCCTTTTTCCACCACAGAGATGAGAAACATGAGAGGGAGAAAGAGCTCAATAAATACTGCTTATCCTCATTTGTGTAATCATCAGTGATCTACATACAGACAGGTGACTAGACAGGGATGCAAATAAAAAAAAAAAAAGAATATACTAGGTACTGGGCGCAGTGGCTCATGCCCGTAATCCCAGCACTTTGGGAGACCAAGGTGGGTGGATCACCTGAGGTCAGGAGTTTGAGACCAGCCTGGCCAACATGGCAAAACCCCGTCTCTACTAAAAATACAAAAAAATTAGCCAGATGTGGTGGGAGACGCCCGTAATCCCAGGCGGGAGGCTGAGGCATGAGAATCACTTGAAACCAGGAGGCGGGGGTTGCAGTGAGCCAAGATTGCACCATTGCACTCTAGCCTGGCTGGTCGACGGAGCAAGACTCCATCTAAAAAATAATAATAATAAAAATAAAAGTACTAGTTGCTGAGCGCTGTTCTTAGAGTTTGTAATTTAGTGGAGGAAGACAGATAACCAACAAAGAGACAATACATAAAATGCGAAAGGTAAGAAGAGAATTTTCCATTGCTTTCTAGGATGCATTTTCAGTGCTGAGGTTGTCAATCACAGTGATTCTCCAGCCTTACTGAAAATGTTGAAACAGGTACTGTAGGCAATTAAAAACAAAAAGAATATGTTGAGACAAAAATTATACCCCTTTCGCATTGGACATGGACGAAGAAGGACGGACACTACTGGGTCATTGTACTCTGTGGCGAACACTGAGAGTGGTGTCAACACAGACCAAGAGGGGCCAAGAGATGGAGAGAGTGAACTCTGATCTTGATTTTCCAATGGGAGGCCCTGTAGGAAGCCATTCATAAAGCCTCCACCTAGTTTGGGTCAGGTTTTCAGTCACTAGCCCATAAGAGTTCCAACTAGGCTGGGCACAGCAGCTCATGCCTGTAATCGCAGTACTTTGGGAGGCTGAGACAGGAGGATCACTTGAGCCCAGGAGTTCAAGACCAGCCTGGGTAACACAGCAAGACCCCACCTCTACAAGAAATAGAAAAAATTAGGGGGGCATAGTAGCACATGTTTGTAGTCCCAGCTACTTGGGAGGCTGGGGCAAGAGGATCCCTTGAGCATGGGAAGTTGAAGCTGCAGTGAGCCTGATCATACCATTGCACTCCAGCCTGGGTGACAGAGCAAGACCCTGTCTAAAAAGAGAGAGAGAGAGAGACAGAGAGAGAACTAATTAGTATATCCAGTGAAGCAGAATCTCTGGGTGGAAGCTGCAATCTGCATTGTTAACTAGGTCCCCATGTGAATCTTTTTTTTTTTTTTTTGAGACAGAGTCTTGCTTTGTCACCCAGGCTGGAATGCAATTGTGCAATCTCAGCTCACTGCAAACTCCACCTCCTGGGTTCAAGTGATTCTCCTGCCTCAGCCTCCCAAGTAGCTGGGATTACAGGCACGTACCACCACACCCTGTTAATTTTTGTATTTTTAGTAAAGACTGGGTTTCACCATGTTGACCAGGCTGGTCTCAAACTCCTGACCTCAAGTGATCCGCCCACCTTGGGCCTCCCAAAGTGCTGGGATTACAGCCATGAGCCACTGTGCCTGGCCTCCCATGTGAATCTGCATTGAAGAGGTGAAGAATTTGCTCCAGAACAGGGACAACCAAAAAGCAAACGTTTTCTGTAAAGGGCCACATAATAAATATTTTAGGCTTTGTGTGCCATAGAGTCTCTGTGGCAACTACTCAACTCTGGTACTGTAATGTAGATGCAGCCATAGATGAATGGGTGTGGCTGTGTTCTAATAAAACTTTGTTTATAAAAGCAGGCAGTGGGCTAGATTTGGCTCACTGGCATGGTGCCCACCCCTGCTCTAGAACTAGAGCCATAAGCAAAGAGAAAACTACCAAACCTGGAAGGGTCAGTAAGATTCGGTAAAGTATTTTTCCAAAATCTATAAAATCTGAAACCATTTAATAGTTGAAAGAAAGAAGCCAATATAATTATAAGAAGCGCTCATATTTCTTGAGGGCTTACTATGTGCCAGAGGCTATGCCAAGGGATGTATCATTTAGAATGCTTTCATCTCATAGAACATCTCACATACCAAGTAGTTGTTTTTTTTGTTTTTTTTTTTTTTTTTTTTTTGAGACAGAGTCTCGCTCTGTCACCCAGGCTGGAGTGCAGTGGTGTAATCATAGCTCACTGCAGCCTTGATCTCCTGGGCTCAAGAGATCCTCTTGCCTCAGCCTCCCAAGCAGCTGGAACTACAGTCATGTGCCACCATGCTCAGCCAATTTTTAAAAATTGTTTTTAGAGACAGGGTTTCACTATGTTGACTGGGCTGGTCTTGAACTTTTGGGCTCAAGCGATCCTCCCACCTTGGTTTCCCAAAGTGCTGGGATTACAGGCATGAGGCACCACACCCGTCCTCCTTTCATGTCTTAATGGTCAGAATTTGATCATGGGCTCACTCTCAATTATTAGAAAGGGGAATGGAATTTCCAAGATTAGTTGAGTAATCAGGAATCCTCTCCTGATCTTGGCTATGTAGAGGATATGGGGGATGGAAGGGTGTGTCTGTAGAGGCTGTATGAATATCTGAATAAAACCAGGGCTCTGGTAGGAAGAAAACATGGGGGCCAGAAATGGATATTGAATAAGCAACCAAGTGATATGACCATAACACAAGTACCATGACCAGGTGATAGTAGTTTCCATGTTTTAGAGATGAGAAAATAAGTCAGAGAGGGGAAAGTGACTAGGTCAAGGTCACAAAGCTACTAAGTGGAAGAGACTAGCTTCAGGCCCAGGTCTGTGACTACAGTGCCCACTCCCTCAGCCACTGCACTAAAGTGCTATGGTGGGAAAGCTGAAGTCAGGAAAGAACAGAATAGCTCCAAAGCTTGCCTCAAAATCAGGTAAACTTGAGCCACTTATAAAACCTGTGATGTCGCTGGGCACGGTGGCTTGCACCTGTAGTCCTAGCTACTCAGGAGGCTGAAGAGGGAGGATCACATGAGCCCAGGAGTTTGAGGCTGCAGTGAGCTATGATCACACCACTGCACTCCAGCCTGGGCAGCAGGGCCAAACCCCATCTCTAAAAACAAATAGGCTGGGCACAGTGGCTGACACCTGTAATCCCAGCATTTTGCAGGCCAAGGCGCAAGGATGGGTTGAGCTCAGAAGATAGAGACCAGCCTGAGCAACATAGTGAGACCTCGTCTCTATTAAAACTTAGCCAGGTATAGTGATCTGTACCTGTAGTCCCAGCTACTCAGGAGGCTGAGGCAGGAGGATTGCTTGAGCCAAGGAGGTCAAGTCTGCAGTGAGCTATAATCACCACCGCACTCCAACCTTAGTGACAGAGTGAAACCCTGTCTCAAAAATAAAAAATAAAAACAAACAAACAAAAATCCTGTGATGTCACCAAGCCTCCCTAGCAGGGTGTATCGTTTAGGTTTGTTGTAGAACAAACAACCCCATAATGGAGTGAGTAAAAGCACAATAATTTCTTTAGCTCACAATTATATGGCTCAGCAAGTTGGGCTGGGCTTCTGGTCTCAGCTGGACTCATGCATCTTTGGTCGGCTAGGGACTGGCTGGTCTAAGGTAGCCCCTGGTGGACACCTGGGCTGGTTCCACATGGTCTGTCACCCTTCAGCAGGTTAGGCTGTGCTTGTGCATATGGAGGCTGGGCAGGGTGCCAAGAGTGGGAGAGAAATACCTAAGGCAGCCAGACATGGTGGTTCACACCTATAATCCCAACACATTGGGAGGCCGAGGAGGGCAGATCATGTGAGGTCAGGTGTTCAAGACCAGCCTGGCCAACATGGTGAAACCCCATCTCTACTAAAAATACAAAAATTAGCCAGGCATGGTGATGTGGGCCTGTAATCCCAGCTACTCAGAAGGCTGAGGCAGGAGAATCGCTTGAACCCGGGAGGCAGAGGTTGCAGTGAGCTGAGATCACACTACTGCACTCCAGCCTGGGCGACAGAGCCAGATTCTACTTCAAAAGTAAAAAAAAAAAAGAAATGCCTAAGGCTTCTCGAGGCCTTGTTTGGATCTAGGAAAAATTACTTTTCAAATAAGGACTGAACTAAAAAAGAATTTTATTCTCTCATTCTACAGAAAGACAGATGCAACAATGTTAAATGCCCCATTCCCATGTTCTCAGTTCAGGGAGGTGTTCAATAGATTGGTCTGTTTCACAGCCAACATCACCTAGGCTCCTCAGGGACAAGTACTCTTAACCAGAGCTAGAAGATGAGGCTAAGAAATAGGACATGGATTCAGTACAGAGAGGTGGAAAGCAGCACCATGGTCAATGCGTTGAGACTGGGATAGGGCCACACAAGGAGAGCATCTGAAAGCCAAATATTTAAACCCTAAGACAAGATTCCACCCAGTCTATTTGTGCCTGCCCCAAAACCAAAAATCACATTCCATATGGCAATCAAGAGACCAAAGCATATATATACAAACATACACATATAAATACGTTTTGTTTTGTTTTGAGACAGAGTCTTACTCTATCACCCAGGCTGGAGTACAGTAGCACAATCTCTCTGCTCACTGCAACCTCCACCTCCTGGGTTCAAGCGATTCTCATGCCTCAGCCTCCTGAGTAGCTGGGATTACATGCCCACGCCACCACACCCGGCTAATTTTTGTATTTTTAGTAGAGACGGGGTTTCGTCATGTTGCCCAGGCTGGTCTCAAACTCTTGACCCCAGGTGATCTGCCCACCTCAGCCTCCCAAAGTGCTGAGATCACAGGCGTGAGCCACCACTTCTGGCCAGCGCCATATTTTCTACTATCCTGGTAAAGTAAATATTTGTGCCAAACCCCACCAAACTTGAAATGAATGGAACGTTCTTAATTTTCAAGGTGCTATCTTTAAAGGTCTTCTCCAGAATGACTTGTGATATCTTTATAGGGGCCAGGGAGTTTACCCTCAATATCGGAATTTCTTTACTTACAAGATTCCATAATTACTTACAAGATTCTAATCTTTTAATTACTTACAAGATTCCATAATTACTTACAAGATTATTATCTTGTAAGTAAAGAAATTCTGATATTGAGGGGAAACCCCCTGGCCCCTATAAAGATATCACAAGTCATTCTGGAGAAGATCTTTAAAGATTAGCACCTTGAAAATTAAGAACATTCCATTCATTTCGAGTTTGGTGGGGTTTGATACAAATATTTACTTTACCAGGATAGTAGAAAATGTGGCACTGGCCTGGCGCAGTGGCGCACTCCTGTGATCTCAGCACTTTGGGAGGCCGAGGTGGGCAGATCATGAGGTCAGGAGCTCGAGACCAGCCTGGCCAAGATGGTGAAACACTGTCTTTACTAAAAATACAAAAATTAGCCAGGCGTGGTGGTGGGCGCCTGTAATCCAGCTACTCAGGAGGCTGAGAAAGAGACTTGCTTGAACCCAGGAGGTGGAGGTTGCAGTAAGCTGAGATCACGGTCACTGCACTCCAGCCTGGGTGACAGAGTGAGACTCCGTCTCAAAACAAAAACAGAAACACTGTGGTCTAATCTATATGTCTTTTTTCTGAATTCATTTGAACTAATTCACTGCTATCACTAACAGTTTAAAGGCTGGGCATGGTGGCTCATGCCTGTAATCCCAGCACTTTGGGAGGCTGAGGCAACATGGCGAAATCCCATCTCTACAAAAAATACAAAAAATTAGCCGAGTGTAGTGGTGCACACCTGTGGTCCCAGCTAATCCAGGAGGTGGAGGTGGGAGATCACCAGAGCTCAGGAAGTAGAGCCTGCAGTGAGCTGAGATCGTGCCACCAGGAGTAAGACCCTATCTCAGAAAATCAAAACAAAATAAAACACAGTTTAAATACTGTATGTAGGCATTTATATTTTGGAGTTAATTTCTTTTCTTTTCTCTTTCTTTCTTTCTTTTTTTTTTTTTTTTTTTTGATTCAGAGTTTTGCTTGGTTGCCCAGGCTGGAGTGAAGGGTTGCCATCTCGGCTCACTGAAACCTCTGCCTCCGGGTTCAAGCAATTCTCCTGAGTAGCTGCAATTACAGGCATGCACCACCATGCCAGGCTAATTTTTGTATTTTTAGTAGAGATGGGGTTTTACCATGTTGGCCAGGCTGGTCTCGAACTCCTGACCTCAGGTGATCCACCCGCCTTGGCCTCCCAAAATGCTGGGATTACAGGCATGAGCCACTGCGCCTGGCCTTTGGAGTTAATTTCTAAGAAAAGGCAGTGGGCACAAGTAAGTTGTATTTCATCTTATGAGCTCATTCAGAAATTTACAGCCTTTTTTAAAAAACAGAGAGTGGGGCCTTGCTCTATTGCCAAGGCTGGGGTGCAACTGCATATCATAGGTCACTGCAGCCTCGATCTCCTGGGTTCAAGCCATCCTTCTCGCCTCAGGCTTCCTAGTAGCTAGGATTACAGGCACATGCCACCACACTAATTTATTTATTTATTTAATTTTAGAGGAGAAGATGGAGGGAATCTAGCTGTGTTACCCGGGCTGGTCTCTAATTCCTAGCCTCAAACGATCCTCCTTCCTCAACCTCCTGAGTAGCTATTATCGGCATGAGCCATTGCCCCCAGCTGAAATTTATAGTCTTTATGTATTAATTCATGAACAGCATGAAGCTTGGCCCATAGCATTTCTGAAAGTGGAACTTGGCTCATGTGAATGCTCATCACAAAAGAGAGATTGCCAAAACAAGCAACTTTCTCTAAATAGAGGCGAAATAATAGTCTCACAGAGTAAATCTTCACAATGTAAAAACATACAGAGTCAGTTCACTAAATGTTCTCTAAAACATGCTTCCAACATGCTGTTAAGTGGAAAAAAACCTTTATGATATAGTATTACTGTATAAATTCATGTCTTAACAGAAAAATATACTATATATGCAGATTTAAACTTTTTTTTTGGAGACGGAGTCTCACTCTGTCGCCCAGGCTAGAGTATAGTGGTGTGATCTCGGCTCCCTGCAACCTCTGTCTCCCAGGTTCAAGCAATTCTCCTACCTCAGCTTCTCCCAAGTAGCTGGGATTATAAGCACCCACCACCATGCCCAGCTAATTTTTGTATTTTTAGTAGAGACGGGGTTTCACCATATTTGTCAGGCTGGTCTCCTGACCTCAGGTGATCCACCTGCCTCGGCCTCCCAAAGTGCTGGGATTACAGGCATGAGCCACTGCACCCAGCCGATTTAAACATCTTAAAGGAAACACATCAAAATGTAACTAGAGGTTGTTTCTACATAATGGGACCATGGAGATTTCTATTTCTTCTTTGGCATATTTGTATTTTCCACTTTTTTCTATAATGAACATCTATTGTTAAAACAGGTAAGATACTGAATTTTAGCAAGATAAAATATGCAAATAGAAAAGAAATAAAATAAATATACCAAATGTCAACAGTGGTTGCCACTAGATGATGACATTATCTGAGATTTTCCTTTTCAACTTTCTTTGTTTTTTTTTTTGTTTGTTTGTTTGTTTTTTGAGACAGTGTCTTGCTCTGTCGACCAGGCTGGAGTGCAATGGCACAATCTCGGCTCACTGCAACCTCTGCCGCCTGGGTTCAAGTGATTCTCCTGCCTCAGCCTCCTCTAGCTGGGACTATAGGTGTGCACCACCATGCCAGGCTAAGTTTTGTACTTTTAGTAGAGACAGGGTTTTGCCATGTTGGCCAGGCTGGTCTCGAACTCCTGGCCTCAAGTGATCTGCCTGCCTTGGCCTCCCAAAGTGCTGGAATTACAGGGGTGAGCCACCTTGCCCAGCAAATTTTCACGTTTAGCTTCGATGTTTTCTGAATTTTCCACAAAAAGCATATATTAGAATTATATTGGTAATATCACATATTATATCACCCCATATTAGATGAATGGGAAGAAGAAGATAAGTGATTACAGAGTTAGAAGGGTCACTTCAATAAACTAAGACTAAAAACTTCTGCGTTATCATCAACTGCTATAGAGTCTTTCTTTTAAAGACGTCTAATTGTCGGCTGAATGTGGTGGCTCACGCCTGTAATCCCAGCACTTCGGGAGGCTGAGATGGGTGGATCACGAGGTCAGGAGTTCAAGACCAGCCTGGCCAAGATGGTGAAATCCCGTCTCTACTAAAAACACAAAAATTAGCTGAGTGTGATGGCAGGTGCCTGTAATCCCAGCTACTCGGGAGGCTGAGACAGGAGAATTGCTTGAACCCGGGAGGTGGAGGTTGCAGTGAGCCGAGATCACACCACTGCCCTCCAGCCTGGGTGACAGAGCAAGACTCCATCTCAAAAAACAAAACAAAAACCAACCAACCAAACGAAAAAGATGTGTAATTGTCAATAGCAGGATCCTTAAATGAAGCAGATAAAGATGTGATTTGCAAGTAGCAATGACACCATACTGGTCCTAATGGTAGAGGGGCTCCCTAACTCAACACTGCCCCCTTCCTGTGGTCAGAGCATCTCTCTCTGATGTCTTCAGGAACAACCCCAGGCCAAATTCAAGTGAGAAAACTGGAGCTTAACAGGGGTTCCTAGGGTTACTTGGATCCAAATAATCAATTGCTGAAGTAGAAGTTGAGGGAGGTATGAGTCAAGAACAGCCTCTGTGGAAATGACTTCAGGCTTTTAGTTGACAATGGGCTCGGTGTGAGTCATTCTAGGGACACGGGCTCTTGGCCAAAGAATTGCACTGAGGATCAAGGACATGCTGCCAGCAGCCCAGCAGCCCACGCCATAAGCAATACTTTCAGCTCTGGGTGCTTTACTGTAAATGGGACAAGGAGGAGAGGAATCAAAGTGCTTAGGGACTTCGAGTCATGTACCGCAAGGAATGTTTGGAGAAGCTGAGAAAGAAAACTCAGGGGGCGGGGTGCGGTGACTCACGCCTGTAATCCCAGCACTTTGGGAGGCTTTGGTGGGCAGATTGCTTGAGGCTGGGAGTTTGAGACCACCCTGGCCAACATGGCAAAACCCCATCTCTACTAAAAAATACAAAAATTAGCCAGGATCGTGGAGGTGCGCGCCTGTAATCCCAGCTACTGGGGAGGCTGAGGCACGAGAATCGCTTGAACCTGGGAGCCAAGATTGCGCCACTGCACTCCCGCCTGGGTGACAGAGTGAGATGCTGTCTCAAAAAAAAAAAAAAAAAAAAAAAGAAAGAAAAGAAAAAAGAAAAAGAAAAGAAAACTCAGGGGACACTAACAGCTAGCTAGCTGCCTTAACATACCTGATAAGCTATCAAGTTCAGGTCAATTAAACTTGTTCCATGTGGTTCTATAGGAAGTAGCCAGGACCAGTGTGGTGGGGCTGCAATTGGAATTATACTGAGACAGATCTTGAGATAGGAGAAAGGATTTTTGAGTAGTTTGAAATGGCAGAAGATACATTGGTCTTGAAACTGCTCCTCAAAGTGTGGTGCAGAATTGCACTCTGGCTTCAGAGGAAGCCCATTAGACAAGGACTAGGTCTCAGCCCCCAGCTCAGACCTACTGAATCAGTGCCTGCAGTTTAAAAAGATGCCCAGGGCCAGGCATGGTGGTTCACACCTGTAATCCCAGCACTTTGAGAGGCTGAGGCAGGCAGATCACTTGAAGTCCGGAGTTCGAGACCAGCCTGGCCAACATGATGAAACCCTGTCTCTACTAAAAATATGAAAATTAGCCAGACATGGTGGCAGGTACCTGTAATCTCAGCTACTAGGGAAGCTGGGGCAGGAGAATTGCTTGAACCCTGGAAGGCAGAGGTTGCAGTGTGCTGAGGTCGCATCATTGCACTCCAGCCTGGTCGACAAGAGCAAGACTCTGTCAAAAAAACAATTAAATTTAAAATAAGATATTTTAGATAATTTTTGTGCCTATTCTGCTATGTAGATAAAAAAATTTTTGAGACATGATCTCACTGTGTCAACCAGGCTGGAGTGCAGTGAGGCCGTCTCGGCTCACTGCAACCTCTGCCTTCTGGGTTCAAGGGATTCTCCTACCTCTGCTTCCAGAGTAGCTGGGATTACAGGGGCCTGCCACCACGCCTGTCTAATTTTTGTATTTTTAGTAGAGACAGAGTTTCACCATGTTGGCCAGGCTGGTCTTGAATTCCTGACCTCAAGTGATACACTTGCTTCAGCTCCCAAAGTGCTGGGATTACAGATGTGAGTCACCGTGCCTGGCCTCATGTACAAGTTTTCATATGGAAGAACTCTTCATCTTTTACTTTTCTGAAAATATATTAATGTGATGCAACTCTTTGAAAAAGTCACACATAAAATGTCTATTTTAAAAAATTTTTTTAATTTTTATTTTTTTTGAGATGGAGTCTTGCTCTGTCACTAGGCTGGAATGCAATGGTGCCATCTTGGCTCACTGCAACCTCCACCTCCTGGGTTCAAGCAATTCTCCTGCCTCAGCCTCCCGAGTAGCTGGGACTACAGGCACATGCCACCACACCCAGCTAATTTTTCACCCTGTTGGCCAGGATGGTCTCTATCTCTTGACCTCGTGTTCTGCCCACCTCTGCCTCCCAAAGTGCTGGGATTACAGGCATAAGCCACCGCACCCAGCCTAAAATGTCTATATTTTTAAGTTCCATTATCCCATTTCTCAGAATCTGACTCAAATAAATAACGTACATGTAGAAGGTACTAGGTAGGAAGTTTCTAAGCATGATATTATTTAAGCATCACTGTTTTTTCCTTATTCTCCAGTAAAAGGTACAAAAATAAGGGCCCACCTTCTTAATAACTGAAATATGACTCAGGGGACATCTTCCTTTTATCTCAAGAGGCTTCTCCAAAGAGAAAACTGGCCCATCTCCAAAGGGGCCCAACTAGGGGATGGTTGCTGGGTTGCTCTCCCACAGGGTCACAGTTGGGAAAAGGCTGTTAGTGACTTGGGCACAGGATGGCACCCCTGCTCATTTCCACACAATGGCAGGTCCCAGGAGTTGCAGCCTCAGTCCCTCCCAGGTGCACCCTGGTGAGTCTCCCCTCCAGGCCCCTATGTCCTTCAGATGACCTCAGTGAGGATCAGCTCAGTCTACCAGAGAGACTCTAATACCATTAAGCCCCATAAGGGCAGATTTTCCCACCCTCTCCCCAACAACTTTTGTGTGGTATGCTCCAAGGACAATGGGTGGTATAGCCTCACCCTTCCCCAGAACATAGGGTAACCCTTGCCTTGCGTCTACCTAACCACAAAGAACCACTCAAGGGGATCTTCTCGAAGATCAGTACCACCATTGGCAGTCTCTATTTTGAATTTGTAAAACATAAATATGATTTGCTTTTCCGTGAACAGGCAATAAATTTCACTGAATAATAAAAATACAAAGGAGTAACAGTGAAAAGGCATCCTCTCAACCCTGACTCAGTTTCCTGCTTAGAGACAATATTAGCGACTGGTCAATATTACTGCATGGAAACCAATAATACATTGCTTTTTTGCATGTTGCTTTCTTATACCATTTCTGTGCACAGTCAGCTTCTGCAAATTGTTTGGATGCATCATAACTTACTTAAACAATCCCTTAGTAGGTTGTTTCCAGTCTTTTGCTAACCAATCAGCAATGCAACAGATACCCTTAATAGGCATCACTGCACATGACAAAATGAATTAAATGTATCTGTAGTATACTTTGAATTTGGGTAGATAACACCAGTTAATTTGGTCTCCATAGAGATTTAGTAACTCACCTAACTCACAGCAGGTGGAGCTGGGATTCAGACTCACGTTCTCTAGGCCAGAGTTCAGGCTCATAACCACCAAGGTAAACTGCCTTTTTGATGTTTTTTGTTTGTTTGTTTTGAGACAGGGTCTCACTCTGTTGCCCAGGCTAGAGTGCAGTGGTGTGATCATAGCTCACTGCAGCCTCAAACTCCTGGGCTCAAGCAATCCTCCCACCTCAGCCTCCCAAGTGGCTGGAACTACAGGCATGCTACCATGCCCCACTAATTTTTTTTTTTGTACAGATGAAGGTCTTACTTGTTTCCCAGGCTGGTCTTGAACTCCTGAGCTCAAGTATCCACCCACCTTGGCCTCCCAAAGTGCTGGGATTACAGGTGTGAGCCACCGCACCTGGCCACCTTTTTGAAATTTGCCAATCTGAGATCTAAAGACTGGTACTTTTCAGTCATTTTAATGTGAATTTCTTTTACTATGAAAGAGGGTAAACGTTGTATCATAGCTTAGTTTGTTTATTTTTCTGTGAATTGTCTATACCTAATATTTGCCCATTTTTCCATTAAATTATTGGCTTGTTTCCATATCAATTCGGAAGAATTCTTTATATATTAGGGAAACTAGTCCTTTCTGTATTCAGAATTGAAAATACTGTTCCCATGCGGTGGCTCATGCCTGTAATCCCAGCAATTTGGGAGGCCGAGGTGGGTGTATCACTTGAGGTCAGGAATTCGAGACCAGCCTGGCCAACATGGTGAAACCCCGTCTCTACTAAAAATACAAAAATTAGCTGGGCATGGTGGCACGCACCTGTAATCCTAGCTATTCAGGAGACTGAGGCAGGAGAATCGCTTGAACCCGGGAGGTGGGGAGTTGCAGTGAGTCGAGATCGTGCCATTGCACTCCAGCCTAGGCAACAAGAGCAAAACCCCGTCTTAAAAAAAAAAGAAATACTGTTCCCAGCTTGTCTTTTGACTTAACTTATAATGGTTACTGCCATGAAGAAAATAGATTTTTATATAATCATATTTATCCATTTTTTATTTTATGGATTCTGAACTTAGTTTTATAGTTGGACAAAATTTTCATTTATGAAATAATACAAAAACTCTCCAATGGATTTTTCAAGCATTTCATAGTTTTTCTTTTTCTGACATCTAAATATTGGGTACATTTGGAATTTGTCCCAGTGAAAGCTATGTATCCAATTTTCCCCCCAGATGGCCACTCAGTTGTCTCCACACTGTTTTCTAAATTACCTATCAGTCCCATTGATTTATACCACCCTTATCATACATTAAATCCCACTGGCAACATTCAAATGATAGCTTCTTTTAAAAAATGGACAAAACGTCCTGGGCGTAGGCACCCTATTTTACTCCCTTTCTCCACTACATTTATCAATCCATATCAGGAACACCTTAAATATTTGATAACAGAGCCCAACCATAGAATTTTGGTTGAAGTACATTCTTTTAACATCTCCCTGATGGAATGCTATGCAACTTTTAAAGCAAATATTATAAAGATTATGTTAAAACATGAGGGAAATACTTCTGATGAAAATGTCAAGTGAAAAAGAAAGAATATAAACTTTATGCAAACCAAGAATATGACCACACTGTGAAAAAACGCACAGAAAAGAATCCCATGAGCAAAATACCAGAAGGATGATAGCGATGTTATTGGGATACGAGATGAGAGATTTCCCCCACCTTTTTCCCTCCAAATCTTTTGTAAAGTGATGATATTGGCATAATTTTCAAATTTTCACTTTTTTTTTCTTTTTTGAGACAGAGTCTTGCTCTGTCACCCAGGCTGGAGTGCAGTGGCACGATCTCAGCTCACTGCAACCTCCGCCTCCCAAGTTCAACTGATTCTCCTGCCTCAGCCTCCCGAGTAGCTGGGACTACAGGTGCGTGCCACCACGCCTGGCTAATTTTTTGTATTTTTAGTAGAGACAGGTTTTCACCACATTAGCCAGGATGGTCTCGATCTCCTGACCTCGTGATTCACCAGCCTCGGCCTCCCAAAGTGCTGGGATTACAGGTGTGAGCCACTGCGCCTGGCCTATTTTCACTTTTTAATAATGGCATTTTGTTCATATGTGTTTTTCTCCTTTGCCTCAAGAGACTTCATGAAAATGACGGTAAAGAAATAAAAAGATAGCCGGGTGCAGTGGCTCATGCCTGTAATCCCAGCACTTTGGGCGGCTGAGGTGGGCAGATCACGAGGTCAGGAGTTTGAGACCAGCCTGGCCAATATGGTGAAACCCCGTCTACTAAAAATACACAAATTAGCTGGGCATGGTGGTATGTGCCTGTAGTCCCAGCTACTCAGGAGGTTGAGGCAGGAGAATCGCTTGAACCTGGGAGGCAGAGGTTGCAGTGAGCCAAGATGGCGCCACTGTACTCCAGCCTGGGTGACAGAGTGAGACTCCATCCCAAAAAATTAAATAAATAAATAAATAAACAAATAAATAAATAAATAAATTACAAACTCACAAGTCCAAAAAAGAATAAAAGAGGAAGAGAAGATCTCATGGTTGGAAAATCCCAGCATGTTTGTGGGAGAGAGCAAGCTGATGATAGAGTGGTAACAGACACCACAGAGCTGTGAAGGAAGCGACCAGAAGGCCTAGGTGGGGCGTGAATAAAGTAAAACATGTCACCTGTGGACGGGACTCCAGACTCCCCTTCCGGGAGACATCGCTGACTCACGGTGTGTGCTCTTGGGCCAAGACACTGAGAAGTGCTCATGCCTCTTTTCTCCCAACTGAACAAGGGACACTGTGTTTAACATCTCTGGCTTCCACTTGGAGCTGCGGGGAGAGTTAATTGCTGTTTGAGAAAAGGTATATGAGCCGGTGGGATAAAAGACTTAACAGGAGGAGGGTTGTTACCAGTCAAGTAACCCTTTTTTTCTTTCTTTCTTTCTTTCTTTCTTTCTTTCTTTCTTTCTTTCTTTCTTTCTTTCTTTCTTTCTTTCTTTCTTTCTTTCTTTCTTTCTCTTTCTCTTTCTTTCTTTTTCTCTTTCTTTCTTTTCTTTCTTTTCTTTCTTTCTTGTCTCTCTCTCTCCCTCTCTTTCTTTTTGAGACGGAGTCTCGCTCTGTTGCCTAGGCTGGAGTGCAGTGGCGTGATCTCGGCTCCCTGCAACCTCCACCTCCCAGGTTCAAGCAATTCTCCTTCTTTAGCCTCCTGAGTAGCCAGGATTACAGGTGCTCACCATCAAGCCTGGCTAATTTTTTGTATTTTTAGTAGAGATGGGGTTTCACCACGTTGGCCAGGCTCGTCTTGAACTCCTAATCTCAGGTGATCCACCCGCCTCGGCCTCCCAAAGTGCTGGGATTACAGGCATGAGCCACCACACCCGGCCTAAGTAACCCTTTAAACCCTCTGATCCTCTCATGCTCACAGAGGACCAGCACTCAGGTGTATAGCTAGGCAGCTGCAGGTGCAGCCTGATGCAGGCTTTGGCCAAATGCTCATCCCTGTGTAAACAGAGTAGGGATGGCCAACTGTGAAGGCATGAATGGGTGTGAGGCTCCCAGTCAAGACACCAACCCCCATGCTTTCCTGGGCAGCTACCTCCCCTAGAGCTAGTGACATGTCCTCCTTGGTCCTCCCATCCAGTAACCTTGTTCCTCTCCAGATCTGGAGCCCTTTTTTATTTTTTTATTTTTTTATTTTTTTCTGGAGTCTCGCTCTGTTGCACAGGCTGAAGTGCAGTGGCGTGATCTTGGCTCACTGCAAGCTCTGCCTTCCGGGTTCACACCATTCTCCTGCCTCAGCCTCCCAAGTAACTGGGACTACAGGCACCTGCCACCACACCCGGCTAATTTTGTTTTTGTATTTTTAGTAGAGACGGGGTTTCACCGTGTTAGCCAGGATGGTCTCGGCTAGTCTCGATCTCCTGACCTCATGATCCACCTGCCTCGGCCTCCCAAAGTGCTGGAATTAAAGGCGTAAGCCACAGCACCCGGCCAAGGAGCCCTGTCTTAAACTCTCACCTAGTGTCCCTTGTTGCCCTGTCTTGCTCCTAGTCATCAAGACAAGTCCAGCTTCCACACCCTGGGAGCCCCAATGACCTAGAGGTGCTGCTCAGATTACAACATTCTTGCCAAGAGGTAGGAATGTGGTAAAAATTTAGTTATCTCCAATAAATTGATGGTGTTGGCAGATGCATCTGCTTAGGAGGGACACACACACACACACACACACAGACACACACACACTCCATGACCTGGTGGGCTTGGATCCAGTCTCTTTTCTATGGCTGAGAAACCAGATGGGGCTAAAAATATTCATTCATTTAATTGACTGTTTTTAAACCTTTCTTTGAGAGAATGAATTTCTAAGCCCAGGAATGTAGCTTTGAAGACCACAATAATCATTTATTTAAAATCCACTCTAGGCCAGGTGCAGTGTCTCACGCCTGTAATCCCAACACTTTGAGAGGCCAAGGCGGGTGGATCACCTGAGATCAGGAGTTCCAGACCAGCCTGGCCAACATGGTGAAACCCCATCTCTGCTAAAAATACACAAAATTAGCCAGGCGTGGTGGCCGGCACCTGTAATCCCAGCTACTCAGGAGGCTGAGGCAGGAGAATCGCTTAAACCCAGAAGGCAGAGGTTGCAGTGAGCGGAGATGATGCCACTGCACTCCAGCCTGGGTGACAGGGCGAGACTTTGTCTCAAAAAAAAAAAAAAAAAAAAAGGAAGAAAATCCACTCTAGGCCGGGCACAGTGGCTCATGCCTATAATCCTAGCACGTTGGGAGGCCAAGGCAGTAGACTTGCCTGAGCTCATGAGCTCAAGACCAGCCTGGGCAACACGGTGAAACCCCATCTCTACCAAAATACAAAAAATTAGCTGGGTGTGGTGGCGCATGCCTGTAGTCCCAGCTACTCGGGAGGCTGAGGCACGAGAATTGCTTGAACCCAGGAATCAGAGGTTGCAGTGAGCCGAGATTGTGCCACTGCACTCCAGCCTAGGCAACAGAGTGAGACTCTGTCTCCAAAAAAAGGAAAGAAAATCCACTCTATAAGTCAGAACCTGCCACAGATCGTATGAAAATATAAAGAAATATGATCCCCACCTCAGAGCTAGCTAGACTATTTATACTTCTCTTAAAGACCTAAGCATACTTTTCTTCATGAGAGAAGGAACCATCTCTGTATCTCTGTCTTATTTACTGCTTCGTATTTCTTTTCTTTCTTCTTCTTCTTCTTTTTTTTTTTTTTTTTTTTTTTGAGATGGAGTCTCCCTCTGTCGCCCAGGCTAGAGTGCAAGCAGCACAATCTTGGCTCACTGCAGCTTCTGTCTCCTGGGTTTAAGCAATTCTCCTGCCTCAGCCTCCCATGTAGCTGGGACTACAGGTGTGTTCCACCACACTAGGCTAATTTTTGTATTTTTAGTAGAGACAGGGTTTCACCATGTTGGCCAGGCTAGTCTCGAACACCTGACCCCAAGTAATCTGCCTGCCTTGGCCTCCCAAAGTGCTGGGATTACAGGCGTGAGTCACTGCGCCTGGCCTGCTGCTTCATATTTCATTTCATTCCTTCAGGAAATATTTTGTGAACATCTACCATGTGCCAGGCCACTGGGATAAAACAGTGAACAAAAACAAAGTATCTATTCTCATGGACTTAGATTCTAGTGAGACAAATAGACAATAAATACATGAACAAATAAACCCATAACATGCAAAGTGATGATAAAGGCTTAGGAAAAATAAAGAAAGGCCCATCAGCCATGTGAGTATGCAGCAAGAAGGCACCCTCTATGAAGCAGAGAATAAGCCCTTCCCAGATACCAAATCAGCTGATGCCTTGATTTTGGACTTTCCAGCCTCTAGAACCATGCACAAATAAATTCTATTGTTTGTAAATTTTCTAGAAAAGAAAAAGGAGGGTAAGGGAACAAGAGTGGCAGAGGACATTATTTCACATAGGTTAGTTGGGGAGACGTCTTTGATAAGGCTAAGTTTAAGCAGAGACTTGAATTAGGCAAGGGAGCAGTCTACGTGGCTATCTGGGAGAAGATGGAGCTGTAAATGTGAGATCCTAGAGGAGGAAACAGCCAATAGCGTTCTGTTGAAGAACAGCAATGAGAAAAGGGTTACAAGAATGGAGTGAACAAATGAGCCACACATGGTGGCACACGCATGTGACCACAGCCACTTGGGAGGCTGAAGCATGAGAATCACTTGAACCTGGGAGGCGGAGGTTGCAGTCAGCCAAGATTGTGCCACTGCACTCCAGGCTGAGCAACAGAGCGAGACTGTGCCTTAAAGAAATAAAACTAAATTTAAAAGTACAGAGTAGAGCTGGGCGCGGTGGCTCATGCTTGTAATCCCAGCACTTTGGGAGGCCGAGGCGGGCGGCTCACGAGCTCAGGAGATCGAGACCACGGTGAAACCCCGTCTCTACTAAAAATACAAAAAATTAGCTGGGCGTGGTGGTGGGCACCTGTAGTCCCAGCTACTCAGAGAGGCTGAGGCAGGAGAATGGCGTGAACCCGGGAGGCGGAGTTTGCAGTGAGCCGAGATTGCGCCACTGCACTCCAGCCTGGGTGACAGAGCGAGACTCCGTCTCAAAAAAAAAAAAAAAAAAAAAAATACAGAATAGAGTGAACAAAGTTGGAATTCAACCAGAAATACGATTAGGGAGAGGGAGTGGTATTATCATGTGGGGCCTTTTAGACAAGGACTTTGTGGAAGCTTTTCACGGAATATAGCACATACAGAGAAAAGTAAACAAATCGTTTAAGTGTACAACTCAGTGAATCTTTTTTTTTTTTTGAGACAGGGTTTTACTCTTGTCACCCAGGCTGGAATGCAGTGGTGGGATCTCAGCTCACTGCAACCTCTGCCTCTGGGGCTCAAGTGATCCTCCCACCTCAGCTTCCTGAGTACCTGAGACTACAGGTGCAAACCACTGCACCTGGCTAATTTTTGTACTTTTTTGTAGAGACAGTGTTTTACCATGTTGCCAGGCTGGTCTCAAACTGCTGGGCTCAAGCGATCCTCCTGCCTTGGCCTCCCAAAATTCTGGGATTACAGGGGTGAGCCACTGCACCCGGCCTGAATTTTCACCAACCCACCCATTTAAACCATCATCCAAACCAAGCTATGAAACGCTAACAGCAGTTTGCTGGGTGCAGGGGCTCATGCCTGTAATCCCAGCACTTTGGGAGGCCAAGGCAGGTGGATCACCTGAGGTCAGAAGTTTGAGACCAGCCTGGCCAACGTGGTGAAACCCCGTCTCTAATAAAATTACAAAAATTGGCTGGGCATGGTGGCGCACACCTGTAATCCCAGCTATGTGGGAGGCTGATGCAGGAGAATCACTTGAACCTGGGAGGCAGAGGTTGAGGTGAGCTGAGATTGAAAAAAAAAAAAAAAAGAATACTACCAGCAACCCTGGCTGGGTACGGTGACTCACACTTGCAATCCTTGGACTTTGGGAGGCCGAGGCAAGCAGATCACCTGAGGTCAGGAGTTTAAGACCAGCCTGGCCAACATGGCGAAACCCCACCTCTACTAAAAATACAAAAATTAGCCAGGCGTGGTGGCGTGCACCTATAGTCCCAGCTACTTGGAGGCTGAGGCAGGTGAATCATTTGAAACCAGGAGACGGAGGTTGCAGTGAGCCGAGATCACGCTACTTCACTCCAGCCTGGGCAAAAGAGTGAAACTCTGTTTCAAAAAAAAAAACACTACAAACAACCGTGAAGCCTCTTTCACGCCTCCTGTCATTACTTGATTTTGGACTTTCAGTCCAAACTGGATCAGTTTTGCCTGTTTTGAACTTTGTGCTTATGAATCACACACTATTACCCTTTGGTGTCAGGCTTCACTCCCTCAGTGTTATGGTTGTGACATTTGTCCATGTTATTGTGCATAGTGATGCTTCATTTTTTTTCATTGCCCTGTAATATTGCACTGTGTAAATATAACACAATTGATTTGTCCATTCTACCATGGATCAACATTTGGGTTGTTTCCAGTTTGGGGGCTATTTCAAATGCTGCTATGAGCATTCTCATTTGTGTCATTTGGAACACATGAGTATGCATTCAGGGTGAGATTATTAGGTTTAGGTTTTACTTTTTTTTTTTGGTGGGGGGGATGGAGTCTCACTCTGTCACCCAGGCTAAAGTGCAGTGGCTCAATCTTGGCTCACTGCAACCTCCACTTTCCGGGTTCAAACGATTCTCCTGCCTCAGCCTCCTGAGTGGCTGGGATTACAGGCGTCCACCACTATGCCCTGCTAATTTTTGTATTTTTAGTAGAGACGGGGTTTTGCCATTTTGGCCAGGCTGGCCTCAAACTCTTGACCTCAAATGATCTGCCCACCTCAGCCTCCCAAAGTGCTGGGATTACAGGTGTGAGCCACCACGCCTAGCCATCTAGGTTTTACTTTGATAGATGCTAGCAAACTATCTTCAGACTTTGCTTTTCAAACTGAATGAAAAGGGAAATAATTTGAAACTTCAAAGTAGAAAAATCCCATAATCTGACTTACATCTTTAAAGGGTCACATACTATAAATTTTAAAAGATTACATTTTTAAAATATTCACCATATAAAACAAAATCCAACCTGACCAGTCCCAGCACTAAAAGCATGACTCCAGATTTGTGCCTCTAGCCAGAACCTCTCTCTGAACTACAGACTGTTATCTCCAAAATCTGCTTGACAGCTGCACATGGATGTCTGATGGGCGTCTCCACCTTTCCATGACCAAGAGCTTCTGATATTCTGCCCTGAGCCAATTCTTCCTATGGGTTTCCCATTTTACTAACAGCAACTCTGTTCTTCCATTTATTTAGGCTGGAAACATGGATATATCTTTTGCTCTATTTTCTCATGCTCCACATCTGGTCTATCAGCAGATCCTGTGAGCTCTATCTTCAGAATATTCTGGAATCACAGCTTAACACTCCCTACCACTACCTGTCCAAACCACCATTCTCTCTCTCCTAGCCTACTGCAGTGCCCTCTTGTTTTTTTTTTTCTCTTATTTTATTTATTTATTTTGAGATGTAGTTTCCCAGACTGGAGTGCATTGAAGTGATCTCGGCTCACTGCAACCTCTGCTGTCCGGGTTCAAGCAATTTTCCTGCCTCAGCCTCCCCAGTAGCTGGGATTACAGGTGCACGCCACCATGCCCGGCTAATTTTTATATTTTTAGTAGAGACGGGGTTTCGCCATGTTGCCCAGCCTGGTCTTGAACTCCTGACCTCAAGTGATCCACCCACTTCGGCCTCCCAAAGTGCCGGGATTACAGGGGTGAGCCACAGCGCCTGGCCTGCAGTGCCCTCCTAAGTGGTTTTGCTGCTCCCACATCCTGCTGTCACCCTGTTCAGGATACTTTCGGTGCAGCTTCCCAAAAGATCCTATTCAAACATAAATCAGAGCCTGTCACTTCTCCATTAAAACCCTCCAGTGGCTTCCTGTATCATGCTGGGTGCAAACCAAAGTCCATACTACCACCCACAAATTGTAGCAAGATACTGCTCCTTTTAACCACCCTGACTTTAACTCCTGTTATGCTCCCGTCCTCACTCCATTCCAGCCACACTGTTCATCAAACTGGCCTTTCCCCTGTTCATCAAACTGCCCAGGTGAGCTCTCAATCTCAGGAACTTTACACTTTCTCTTCCCACTGCCTAGAATGCTCTTGCCCCAGCTAACTGCCAGCTCGCTCCCTTGCCTCTGTCAAGTCTCCACTCAAAATTCTCTTTCTCAGCAAGGACTTTCCCAGCCCCCTGGTTTGACATTTCATACTTCCCCAATGCCTGACATTACATATTGCTTTCCCAGCTTTTTTTCTTTGCTCAGCATTTATCACTATCTCACATGCTATAATTTTTATATCTTTTATCTTGTTTATCAGCTGTCCCTCCCAGCAGAACGTAATTGCTGTGAGGACATTGATTTCTATGTTTTGTTTACAACCGTAGCCTGGCATCCAGAACAGGGCTTGGCACATAGTAGGCATTTAATAAATATTTACTGAGTGAATGAATAGATGGATCCTTGCCCTAGATCTTCTCCTGATTACCTGTGCTTGAGAAGCTGGTGAGAAATCAGCAGTGGTTTCTAAGCACCTCCAATAAGTTGGAGTTGCCAACAGAAACATGTTCCTTCTCTACTCTCCCTCCCTGGCGTGCAGGGACCTGGGAAAAGCGGAGATGCTGATCGATATCTCTGACTGGGAAGGAAGATGGGATTAGGTACTAGAAATAAGAGGAAGGATGTCTCCGCCCGTCTGCTCAGAGGCTGCAATCTGCTTGGCATGCCGCCTGCTCCCAGAAACAGGATGTGTCCAGAGAGGAAGTGATTGCAGACATGGAGTGGGGGAAAATGCCCCGTGCCTGAGACAGAACACTTGAGGCTAGTCATTCTGGAGCCTTCCAAGGGTCCATTCCTGGGGGATGAGTAAAATCCGCTCCGCAGCCTCACAGTGACTCATTCTGAATGGCGGAGAATCCAAAGCCCTTCCCTAAGTTAGGGCAAAAACAGGTGCTTCCTCCTCTGGGGTTCCCAGCTTGGGTGACTGATGCTGAGGGACAGAGGATGCCCACACACCTTGTTGGAGGCTCTGCAGGAACTGACAAAGAAAATAGCATGGTAGAAAGTCATTTTAACCAATCTTCTCTTCCTTGACTTGAGGTCAGAAGTAGACAAGTCTAGAAGGCCATTGCCCAGGAGTTTCTTAGGAAATCCGCTTCCTGCACCTTCCCCAGTAGTGGGTAAAGAGGCAAGATCGGCCTGATGGAGCCTGGGGCCTCAAGCTCAGGCAACCTGGCAGAGGGGACCCCCTACTTCATTGAGCTGGTCCAGCCCCAAGGCCACAGAGGCTTTTTCTTTTTTTTTTTTTTGAGATGGAGTGTCACTCTGTTGCCCAGGCTGGAGTGCAGCGACGCGATCTCAGCTCACTGCAACCTCTACCTCCTGGGATCAAGCAAGTCTCCTGCCTCAGCCTCCTGAGTAGTTGGGACTACAGGTGCCCACCACCACGCCTGGCTAATTTTTGTATTTTTAGTAGAGTCAGGGTTCCACCATGTTGGCCAGGCTGGTCTCAAACTCCTGACCTTAGGTAATCCACCTGCCTCAGCCTCCCAAAGTGCTAGGGTTACAGGCGTGAGCCACCATGCCTGGTTTTTTTTTTTTTTAATTTGAGACAGGGTCTCGCTTTGTCACCCAGGCTGGAGTGCAGTGGCACCCTTCACCTCCTGGGTTCAAGCGATTCTCCTGCCTCAGGCTTCTGAGTAGCTGGGATTACAGGTGATTGCCACCATGCTCGGCTAATTTTTGTATTTTTAGTAGAGATGGGGTTTCACTATGTTGGCCAGGCTGGTCTCAAACTCCTGACCTCAGGTGATCCATCCACCTCAGCCTCCCAAAGTGCTGGGATTACAGGCGTGAGCCACTGCACCTGGCCTGGCCCAGCCATAAGTCTTATTTTGCAGCCCAAAGAGAGAAAAACAGTCCCTACAGACACTCCCTAGGGGCTCTGCCTTGGTGGGCTCTCAAATTTGGACTCTGCTTGTAGGCCAAAGGGCACTAATGTCTTAAAACCCACACCAGGAAGCTTGCGAAGAAAAACAACTTGGCTGTTTAAGAAAAGACCCACAAACACAGTGCCGAACATGGAAATGGACAGAGGCATCGATGCAAGTTTCCAGAAGCAGAAAAAGCTAGAAAACTCTCCCAAAGCTGAGTAACCGCAGCAATCTCTAGACGGGCTCTGGGCCTTATGTTTATGACGAAATGCAGGGAGCAGCTCAAAGCCTAGAATGTTACTGTGAGCATTAATATTACGTTCATAAAAGCTGTGGTATTTTTTTCTTCTTCTCCGAAAGCCAAAGCAAGCATCTCTAAACTTGTCCTTGATAAGAGGTTAAATATAGCAGGAGGTGTCATGCCAGTATGCTGCTTCTAACTTATTTATTTACGGAAAAGAGCTCCTATGGTGCAAGACATTCTGCAAGCTGCTTTTTTGTTTGTTTAAGCAGCTGATCATGAGCATTTTTCATGTCAGTGTGTATACATCTACATGGTTCTATGTGCTTTCTGTAAACTAAGAAACTAAGGGGTCTTCCTCAGTGAAAGAGGTAGAGCTTTTGTAGGAAATAGCCTGGAAGTGGGCCTGGCCATAGAGGCCCCTGGGCCCCAGCCAGGCATCCATTCTTCCTCCCGGCTGCGGCTGCGGTGAAAATTCTTGTGACCAGGAGCTCACACGTCAGCCCTTTCTCATATTCAGCAGAAACTGGCGCATCTCAAGTCTGAGCCCCGCTTCCTGTTACAGCCAGAAAGCCGGGGAAGCACCACCCCTTGGCTGTCTAGAGCTCCCCCAATCCCTGCAATTTCTCCTCACCTTGACCCAAGCTCACGTCTTCCTTTCTAGAAGCTGGAGATGAAGGCAAAGCAACCATTCTTCCTGGGAGAGTCACCAACCATCCCCGTTTGCCTGGGACTAGGGGGTCTCCTGAGATGTGAGGCTTTGGGTTTTAAAACCAGGACGGCCCCAAGAAAACCAAGATAGTTGGTCGGCCCATTCCCAGAACTGGAGGCATGGCCAATCCTGACAGAGCTGCTGGAGGTCCCCTTTTCACAGTTCCAACAAGGGTCAGGTTGGAATTTTCCAGAAGGCATACCTACAGAGATTCTCCAGCTGGGCCTGCTTGAGTCCCATGCCCACCCCAGAGATAATCGCCAGGACAGACAGTGGATGCAGAGGAGGGAAATGAGAACCGCCCACCAGGAAACAGCCACGTCCCATTCTACAAAGCCTTCACATGTCTGAAGCCAGCCTGACCTCTCCCCAGTTTCTCCATTTGTCCTCAAACGCAGGGCTTCCCAGGCCCTTCCCCATCTGTGGGATTAGGGAGGGGAGCACTCTGGAGGGAGACCCGAGGCTTTCCCTCCCACCTGAGTGTCAGTATCCTCAGAGGAGCCAATCTGGAAGCGAGATCTCAGGAGGTCGGAGGGGAGCTGTGGCCAATGGGCAGGCCTGCGAGGGCAGAAGACACCGACTGCACTGCTTGGCTGTGGGAGACCCTCGGGGCCAGCAAAGTCAGGCAACCAGGATAGATTCATGTTTAAGCAAAATGTCGGGAACATTTTCAAATAATCGACTCCATTTGCTCCAATTCAGCCTTCCAACACTGCTTCAGGTAAAATGCCTCTTTCTACATTTCAACCAATGGGTCTTATTGTTAATCTGGAAAATGCACAAGAAATGCATTACTTTCCCTGTATTTCCAGGCTTTCTAGACACTCTTTGGCACATGTATGGTACTTTTTTAGTTTAACAATTGGACCCACTAATTTCAATGTAAAGGTACTTTGCAGGCAGACGTCTATTATCCCAGTACTTTGGGAGGTTGAGGTGGGCAGATTACCTGAGGTCAGGAGTTCAAAACCAACCTGGCCAACATATACTAAAAATATAAAAATTAGCCGGGCATGGTGGCAGGTGCCTGTAATCCCAGCTATTTGGGAGGCTGAGACAGAAGAATAGCTTGAACCTGGGAGGTGGAGGTTACAGTGAGCTGAGATCACACCACTGCACTCTAGCCTGGGCAACAGAGCAAAATGCCATCTAAAAAAAAAAAATACAAGGCTGGGCAAGGTGGCTCACACCTGTAATCTCAGCACTTTGGGAGGCCAAGGCGGGTGGATCACCTGAGGTCAGGAGTTCGAGACCAGCCTGGCCAACATGGTGAAACCCTGTCTCTACTAAAAATACAAAATTAGCTAGGTGTAGTGGCTCATGCCTGTAATCACAGCTACTCAGGAGGCTGAGACAGAAGAATTGCTTGAACCCGGGAGACAGAGGTTGCAGTGAGCCAGGATTGCGCCATTGCACTCCAGCCTGGGCAACAAGAGTGAAACTTTGTCTCAAAACTAAAACAAAACAAAACAAAAACCTCAATGTAAAGGTACTTTGCCCCCTGGGCACCATGGCTCATGCCTGTAATCCCAGCACTTTGGGAGGCTGAGGCAGGCAGATCACCTGAGGTCAGGAGTTCAAAACCAGCCTGACCAACACGGTGAAACCCCCGTCTTTACTAAAAACACAACAATTAGCCAGGCATGGTAATGGGTGCCTGTAATCCCAGCTACTCGGGAGGCTGAGTCAGGAGAATCATTTGAACCCAGGAGGCAGAGATTGCGGTGAGCCGAGATTGCGCCACTGCACTCCAACCTGGGAGACAGTGAAACTCCATCTCAAAAAAAAAAAAAAAAAAGACACTTTGCCTGAAAACATAATGAGCATATTATTTGAAAATGTCAGTAGCATACACTTTAAAAAATAAATGTAAATAAATAAGTAAATAGAGACAAAAGACAAATCTCCCATGTAGTGTTCCAGATAATTCCTGTAGATACTCCACCTCATAACTCCCACTCTTTAAACGTGGGTTGTACATGGTAAATGACCAAAGAGGATGGTATGGAAAATGGGAAGAAAAGAGTAACTTTACAGTGGAGAAACTGACAAACACTACTTCAGCCAGGTAATTAATAGTGGAGAGAGTGAGCGTGTATGTCCTGTGATTCTCAACTTTGCTGACACCCTATGGTCTTGTGGGAAGCAGTCTGTTGAAGCATAAAGATCTTGGATCTGGAATTAGCCAGCCCTGAGCTCCAATCCTACCTCTGTGTGCTCTTGGAGCAGTCACTCAACCTCATTGAGCCTCAGTTTCCCCATCTGTGAGAAGAGGATTAGAATGCAGGGATGAGGCCAGGTGCAGTGGTTCATACCTGTGATCCTGGT
The DNA here is from genome assembly GCF_006542625.1 of Nomascus leucogenys. Lineage (NCBI taxonomy): Eukaryota > Metazoa > Chordata > Mammalia > Primates > Hylobatidae > Nomascus > Nomascus leucogenys. The sequence continues at coordinate 59,902,532 of NC_044399.1, forward strand.
ACTTTGGGAGATCAAGGCAGGAGAATCACTTAAGCCCAGGAGTTCAAGACCAGCCTGGGCAACACAGAGAGACCTCCATCTCTACAAAAAGTTAAAAAATTAGCTGGGTGTGGTGGTGCACACCTGTAATCTCACCTATTTGGGAGGCTCAGGTGGGAGGATCACTTGAGCCTGGGAGGTTGAGGCTACAGTGAGCCATGATGGTGCCACTGCACTGCAGCCTAGGTGACAGAGTGAGACTCTGTCTCAAAAAAAAAATTTTTTTTTAATTAAAAAACGAAAAGAATGTCTATCTGGCCCTTAACAACCGTGAGTGCTGGAGGAATCATGTTACATTTGAAGGCAGATCCGAGGTACTGGAGTGGAGTAGGGTGTCTTCGCAGAAGGGTCCTGCTGTTAACACACTTTCCCTCAGGCAGATCCCCTCATACTGCCTGGACCTTCCAGTCCTTCACTCATTCTTCACTAAAGGCTGCAAGGGGCCAGGGCGTGATGGCTCATGCCTATAATCCCAGCACTTTGGGAGGCCGAGGCAGGTGGATTGCTTGAGGTCAGGAGTTCAAAACCAGCCTGGCCAACACGGTAAAGCCCCATCTCCACAGAAAAAAAAAAAAAAAAAATTAGCCAGGCATGGTGGCATGTGCCTATAATCCCAGCTACTCCGGGGGCCGAGGCACGAGAATCGCTTGAACCTGGGAGGCAGAGGTTGCAGTGAACTGAGATCACGCCACTGCACTCCAGTCTGGGCGACAGAGCAAGACCCTGTCTCAAAAAAAAAAAAAAGCTCCAAGGTCAAGGGCTTTTCAGACCCTCTTGGTCCGTTTGGTTAGGGGGTGTTTTCACAAAGCTTTTCCTGTTCGCTTTATGGGACCCGGAGGGCATACTTTATAGAACACAATCTTCATACCAGTGTCTCTAACCACAAACCCCAAGAGTCTGAACGTTGAGACACTCAGGAAGTCAAAAGGGACCTCTCCTCTTCAGAGGCCCGGCCCAGCTCACGGGAATGGCATGCATCAAAAGGCAGGAAGTCCCTCACAAGTCTGTCCTATCAAGCCACCAGACACTGGTTACCTTTATGTGGCTGCACAAGAGACTGAGTTCTCAGGGAGGGGCGAGGTGGTCTGGGGCCTTCAAGCCGTGGTGGAACCCACGCCTGAGAAGCGAGGCCTGCCGCTCCCACCACAGGAAGCCTGGCCCCCGCCAGCAACAGAGAGACTCAGAGCCCGGGCCTCAATGCCCTCATGGGATAAGTGGCATTTTGGTTCCTGTTTCCTTTCCTCTGTTTTTCTTTTTCTTTTCATAGATTCTCCAAGCAAATATTAAACATGTCCTGCAAATCTCAGGAACCAGCACGTAGAGAAACACAAAGAAGAGTAAGTGGCCTTCTTCCAAGACCTGGTTTATCAAAGGTCTGAGGCAGTCCTGATCCGCTGCTCTCCTCCTGCTGGCTGAGCCTCGCCCCTGGCTCAGTGGCCCAGGGTGCTAGCTCCCTTTCCTGGGCCTCCCAGGAAAGGGGAGGAAGAAGGTCGAGGGAGCAAGAGGGTCCCAGGGCTGCCCCCGGGCTGGTCTGGCAAGTTGCAGATCTGCCCCTGGGGATTTCCCTGAAGCCAATGGCTGTGGAAGAGGAAAGGAGAGGACCTTTTTGATGTGGTGGAGAAGCATCGTTGTAGAAGGGAGAGGAATAAGTAAAAGGTTGGCCAGGGAGCCATGGCCGGGCACGGTGGCTCCTGCCTGTATTCCCAGCACTTTGGGAAGCCAAAGTGGGCAGATCACTTGAGGCCAGGAGTTCAATACCAGCCTGGCCAACATGGTGAAACCCCTTCTCTACTAAAAATACAAAAATTAGCTGGGCGTGGTGGTGAGCACCTGTAGTCCCAGCTACTTGGGAGGCTGAGGCAGGAGAATCACTTGAACCCGGGAAGCGGAGGTTGCAGTGAGCCGAGATCACGCCACTGTACTCCAGCCTGGGCGACAGAGTGAGTGAGACTCTGTCTCAAAAAAAAAAAAAAAGCAAAAGGTTGGCCAGGGAGCCTTGCTGGCCTCCTGAAGGCAGCCAAACATTAAACACACCTGTGGTCACAGAGTCCAGCTTAAGGCAGAGGCAGACCAGAAAGTGACAGTGAAGAAAGAACAGGAGGAGAGACATGGGTGGGGGCGCGGATCAAGGCAGAAAAGGGAGGCAAAAAGCAACGTTCCTAGGGACAGAGAGTGGTGACATGCCAGCTTCTGTTTGTTAAAACCCTACTCTGGACCATGAACACAGCTAGGCAATTTCGTTATGACAGCTCCTTGCATCCTCCCAGCATTTTACAACTGAGGAAACTGAAGACCGTGAGGTTAAATTCTTCACCCGAGGTCCACAGCTAGGGATTAGCAGAATCAGCGTTTGAACCCAAGGCTGCCTGACTCCAATGCCACACCCAGACTGTTCCTATCTCTCTGTTAGCAGTTCTAGTTGCTGGGGATTCAGACTCTATTTTGTTGCTTGTGTAGTTCAATACAATTCCCCCCACCGTGGCCACATTGCAGCCTGCAGAGGCAATAAAAGGGATGGGAAGGCATGCATTTCCTTTAAGGGCACACCTGAGGTCAGGAGTTCGAGACCAGCCTGACCAACATAGAGAAACCCAACTCTACTAAAAACACAAAATTAGCTGAGCATCGTGGTGCATGCCTGTAATCCCAGCTACCCGGGAGGCCAAGGCAGGAGAAACGCTTGAACCCAGGAGGCAGAGGTTGCAGTGAGCCAAGGTTGTGGTGAGCCGAGATCATACCATTGTACTCCAGCCTGGGCAACAAGAGCGAAACTCCATCTCAAAAAAAAAAAAAAAAAAAAAAATGCTGTGAATGTTGAACAGAGAATGCAACAGACAGCAAGAAAGGTTTGGTGGCATCTTGGAAGGAGCCTTCATCTCCTATACTTTCAGGGTGGATATGATGGAAGACTCAGCCCAGGGCCTCATTGTGCATGTAGGAGCTCCAAGTAAATGCTTAGGAGTGGGGACCTAGTGGGACCTTGAGACTTAGAATAGGAGCATCTAAATGGTCACAGATAAGGCTGAGCCTTTGGCACTTTTGAATTCTCAAATCCTTCAAAGTTCCCTTGTCTGTTCAGGCAGGTCCTCCCGTGTAGAGGTAACCAACTTATCCCTGCCTAAGGGACCTTCTGTGACAGCACCTAGGACAGTTGCTTCACTAAAAAGGGACGCCAGATCTTCTCTTCGTTCCTCCAGCATCAAAAGGAGAGTTAGAACCCAACACAGCCCACTTGGGCAGTACAAGGCCTGCTCTAGAAAGAGAATGTCTATACACTACAGAAGTTTCAGGACCTTGCCAATTCAAATCCAGAAGGGTCTTGGGAGCACGTGTGGGAGTGGATTCTAAGCATTGTGTTAGCCCAGAGATGGTAAACACTCAGGAATTTGAGACCAGCCTGGCCAACATGGTGAAACCCTGTTTCTACTAAAAATACAAAAAATTAGCTGGGTGTGGTGGTGGGAGCATGCCTGTAGTCTCAGCTACTCGGGAAGCTGAGGCAGGAGAACCGCTTGAACCCAGGAAGCGGAGGTTGCAGTGAGCCGAGATCGCGCCACTGCACTCCAGCCTGGGTGAAAGAGTGAGACTCTGTCTCGAAAAAAAGAAAATAAATAAATAAATAAATAAAAGGCTTGACTGGGCTGAATTCACTGATATACTTACCCAGGTTTGGGCTTTGGAGTTGGCATGAATAGTCTACAATGGCTAACTCATACTTGACTTAATAGAGATGTAAAGTTAAAGTTCCACCACCCAGAAGCAGCTGGCTTAGAGGGCAGTGAAATGGCTGCTGAAAGTTCATTTACAGGGTTAGCCTGGAGACGACACCCTGTTGGCTTCAAGTGTTGGCCTACAGGATGCAGTTATGTCTTTTAAAAACTGCTAACATTTGGAACTGTCTCCTTCAAAACTAGAAAGTGTACATCTAGATGCCAGGCGCGATGGCTCACGCCTGTAATCCCAGCACTTTGGGAGGCTGAGGCAGGTGCATCAGGAGGTCAGGAGTTTGAGATTAGCCTGGCCAAGATGGTGAAACCCCGTCTACTAAAAATACAAAAATTAGCTGGGCATGATGGTGGGCTCCTGTAATCCTAGCTACTTGGGAGGCTGAGGCAGGAGAATCACCTGAACCTGGGAAGCAGAGGTTGCAGTGAGCCGAGATTGCACCACTGCACTCTAGCCTGTGCAACAGAGTAAGACTCCGTCTCAAAAAAAAAAAAAAAGAAAAAAAAGAAAAAAGAAAGTGTACATCTAGGAAACAGAGGGTGAGAGAGTAGCTACTCTCTTGCTTACACCTAAGAACATACTTGAAGAACTCTTGCTGCCCATCCCTATGACCTTGGATTTGGGAGTCTGAATATTCTAGTGCCTAAGGTGGGGACTGTTTCTACCAGGGGATTGTACTACCATGGTCATGGTTCTGATAAATTGGAAGCTAAGGCTTCCTTCAGGCCATCTGAGGATCCTCATGTCACTGATCCAGCAGGCAGGGAAGGAAAGACAAATGTCTTTCCTTTTGGCCACCCAACATCTGAACCTTCTTCCTATATATCTAGGGTATAAGCAGATGACCTGGGCTCAGCCATATAAAAACAGCTCCTTGTCAGGCGTGGTGGCTCATGCCTATAATTCCAGCACTTTGGGAGGCTGAGGCAGGAGAATTGCTTGAACCTGGGAGGCGGAGGTTGCAATGAGCCGAGACGGCCCCACTGCACTCCAGCCTGGGTGACAGAGCAAGACTCCGTCTCAAAAATAAAAATAAAAAAATTAAAAATAAAAACACTCAGCCCTAAGTCAAATGGAACATGAGTAGCCCCACCTCCAGTGGCATAGGATAGAGTTCCTGGAGCAGGTGCAGCAGTGCTACTGGCAGTCTCTAGGATTCAGTACTGGAGAGGTGGGAGGAGCAGCAGCAGCATCTACAGTTCAGAGAACCAGTCTTCCCTGTAATTCAGAGAGATGCCACTCTCCTCCTCATGAATCATTTTACCACCTAAACCGCTAAAGTTGACTCCTATGGCCTGTGACTGACAACTGTTACTGAAGCTGTTGTACTATTCTCTATTTCTCTGTTTTTGAAGTATTTCATAATAAAGGAAATGAATAACTAAGGAGGAAAGATGTAGGATCATCTTAATAAAAGCAGAAAAAGCATGCAATAACATTCAGCATTCATAAATAGCAGTAACAGGCTGGGTGCGGTGGCTCATGCCTGTAATCCCAGCACTTTGGGAGGCCAAAGCGGGCCGATCACAAGGTCAGGAGTTTGAGACCAGCCTGGCCAATATGGTGAAACTCCATCCCTACTAAAAATACCAAAGTGTGGCCGGGTGCGGTGGCTCATGCCTGTAATCCCAGCACTTTGGGAGGCCGAGGTGGGCAGATCACGAGGTCAGGAGTTCGAGACCATCCTGGCCAACATGGTGAAACCCCGTCTCTACTAAAAATACAAAAATTAGCCAGGTGTAGTGGCGGGTGCCTGTAATCCCAGCTACTCAGGAGGCTGAGGCAGGAGAATTACTTGAACCCAGGAGGCAGAGTTTGCAGTGAGCCGAGATTGTACCACTGAACTCCAGCCTGGGTGACAGAGCAAGACTCCGTCCCAAAAAAAACAAAACCAAAAAATCCCATTTACAATAGCAACAACAGTTATAAAATGCTTAAGAATAAATCCAGCTGGGCGCAGTGGCTCACGCCTGTAATCCTAGCACTTTGGGAGGCCAAGGTGGGCAAATCACTTGAGGCCAGGAGTTTGAGACCAGCCTGGCCAACATGACGAAATCCTGTCTCTACTAAAAATACAAAAATTAGCTAGGCGTGGTGGTGTGCACCTGTAATCCCAGCTACTTAGGAGGCTGAGGCTGAGGCTGAGGTGGAAGGACTGCTTAAGCCAGGAGGTCCGCAGAGGCTGCAGTGAGCCATGATGGCACCATTGCACTCCAGCCTGGGCAACAGAGCCAGACCCTGTGTCAAAAAAAAGAAAAAAAAAGTGTAGTATTTGTTCAGGGAGAAATAAAGAACCCAGTGGAACAAAATATAACCAGAAAATGACTCACGCCGTATGAAAACAATATATGGCAGAGAAGACATTACAGATCAGTGAAAAGAAGATAGTGGTGCTGGCCTAATTAGTTACCCAAATGGGAGAAAATAGTTTGATCCTTACTTCATAGCATACACAAAAACAAATTATAGGTGAATTGAAGACCTAAATGTGGAGGCAAAACTCCAAAAGCGGTTAGAAAAAATATATAGGGGATTTTCTTTATAGCAGAGTAGAAAAAAGTTTCTCAAATAAGACAGAAAAAGGATATGCTATAAAATTATTTTAGAAACTTCTTACCAAAAGAAAGGAAGGAAACAAGAAGGAAAATTTAAAAACCATTAACAACAGTGAAAATAAAGCCACAGACTTTAAGATTCATTTTCAGAAAATATTTTTTAAAACTCCCATAAAATCAAGAAGAAAATAACAAACAACCCAAGTGGAAAATGGGCAAAGGATATTAAAAGGAAACTCACAGAATGGTCAAGGGCTTGTGAAAAGAGCCTCCAAACTCATTAACAGGGAAATGAAAATTAAAACAACCCAGAAAGACCACTTTGTATCCCTCAGCTTGGCAAGAGCTTGAAGGACTGACAATGGCAAGTGTTGGCAAGGACACGCAGAAATGGGAACTCACACACACTGCTGGCCAGAGTGTAAATTACTACAGTCACTTTGAAGAACAATTTGGCCATAGCTAGTAAAATCAGTGGTGAACAAATCCTTCAGTCCACCAGTTTTGCTTCCGGATTTACACCATAAGCTCACACACTTGCCCGAAATGGAGTAAACAACAATGCTCATTGCAACTCTGTCTGTAATAGCAAAAAACTGCAAACAACTCAAATATTCATCAACACAAGGCTAGAGAAACAAATTGCATACAGTTGGAAAAAAAAAGGAACGAGAGCCACGCATATCACTATGGATAAATTTCAAAAACAAAATTGAAAGCATGCTGAAGTTTTTTTGTTTGTTTGTTTTTGTTTTTTTTTTTGACTGAGTCTCTCTCTGTTGCCCAGGCTGGAGTGCAGTGGTGCAATCTTGGCTCACTGCAATCGCTGCCTCCCAGGCGCAAGCAATCCTCCCACCTCAGCCTCCTGAATAGCTGGGACTACGCCTTGCTACTTTTTTGGGTGTTTTTCTTTTCTTTTTTGGGTTTTTTTTTTTTTTTTTTGAGATGGAATTTCGCTCCTGTTGCCCAGGCTGTAGAGCAATGGTGCAATCTTGGCTCACCACAACCTCCGCCTCCAGGGTTCAAGTGATTCTCCTGCCTCAGCCTCCCAAGTAGCTGGGATTACAGGCACCTGCTACCACACCCAGATAATGTTTGTATTTTTATTAGAGATGGGGTTTCTCCAGGTTGATCAGGCTGGTCTCGAACTCCCAACCTCAGGTGATCTGCCCACCTCGGCCTCCCAGAGTGCTGGGATTACAGACATGAGCCCCGCTCCTGGCTGAGTTTTTTATTTTTTGTTGTTTGTTTGTGGTGGGGACTGGGTTTCACCATGTTGATGGCTTTCTCAAAATCTTAAACATAGAATTGCCTTATATCACCGTATGACCCAGCAGTTCCACTTCTGGCTATACATCTAAGAGAACTGCAAACATACATTTACACAAAAATTTGTACACAAATGTTTATGGCAGCATTATTCATAAAAGCCAAAAAATGGGTATAACCCAAATGCTCTTCAATTGACAAATGGATAAACAAAATGTGGTATCTCCATATATTGGAATGTTGCTTGGCAATAAAAAGGAATGAAGTACTGATCCATGCTACAACAGGGATAAACCTTGAAAACACGCTAAGTGAAATAAGCCAGACACAAAGGACAACAGAGTGTATGATTCCATGTACCTAAAATGTGCAGAGTAGGCAAGTCCATAGACACAGAGAGTAGATGAGTGGTTGCCTAGGGCTGAGGAGGAAGGGATCAATGGGGAGTGACTGCTAATGGATATGCAGTTTCTTTTAGGGAGTGAAGAAATCTTCTGAAATTAGATAGTGGTGATAGTTGCATAACTCTGTGAATACAGTAAAAGTACTGATTTGTACACTTTACAAGGGTCAATTTTGTGGCACGTCAATTATACCTCGATAAAAACACACACACACATTGAGAATCTTACGTTCAAGTTTGTGGCCTGCTCTGCCCATTTCTGTATCACCTCCACCATTTGCCCCTAGGAGGAGGTTCAGGACAGCATAATGGGAATGTGAGCTGGACACTGTTCAAATGCTTGCCCTCCTACAAAGACTCTGAGGAAATGAAGCTGGAGCCCAGTGTCAGAAATCCAGTTTTATAGGCTGCAGTGTGGTCATCAAGAATGTCTCCTATAGCCAAGCAAACGTTTAATTGAGGAAATAGGTGAGCTTCGGAGTGGCATGTGATGGTTTAAAATGCTACTTCATATTTTATTTTATCATTTTATTTTTGAGACAGAGTCTTGCTCTGTCGCCCAGGCTGGAGTGCAGTGGCATGATCTCAGCTCACTGCAGCCTCTGCCTCCTGGGTTCAGGCGATTCACATGACTCAGCCTCCTGAGTAGTTGGGACTACAGGCATGCACCGCCATACCTGTCTAATTTTTTTTTTTTTTTTGTATTTTTAGTAGAGATGGGATTTCACCATGTTGGCCAGGCTGGTTTTGAACTCCTAGCCTCAAGTGATCCACCTGCCTCGGCCTCTGCAAGTGCTGGGATTACAGTCGTGAGCCAACGCGCCCAGCCTAAATGTTACTCCATATTTTAGATCTGCTTAACTACTCTGGATTTACTTATAAGACTGCTATAGTCATATCACAAAATCATGGTAGTCTCTTGATAAGCAGTCATTTTTATACATTTTGTAAGCAGATTTGAATGCTGTAGTATTTCCAATGTCTAAAATATATGTAAATAAAAATATGAGGCTGGGTGCAGTGGCTCATACCTGTAATCCCCTTTGGGAGGCTGAAGTGGGAGGATCAGGATCACTTGAGCCTGGGAAATCCAAGTTGTAGTGAGCCCTTATCATGCCAGTGCACTCCAACCTGGGCAACAGAGTAAAACACTGCAAGAGAAAGAAAAAGAGAAGGAGAGAGAGAGAAAGAGAAAGAGAGAAACAGAGGGAAGGAAGGAAGAAAGGAAGGAGACAGATGGGGGGCTGGGTGAGGTGGTGTAATCCCAGCACTTTGGGAGGCCAAGGCAGGTGGATCACCTGAGGTCAGGAGTTCAGCCTGGCCAACATGGTGAAGCCCCATCTCTACTAAAAATAAAAAAGTTTCCCAGGCATGGTGGCAGGTGCCTGTAATCCCAGCTACTCAGTAGGCTGAGGCAGGAGAATCACTTGAACCCAGGAGGCAGAGTCTGCAGTGAGCTGAGATCAGGCCATTGCACTCCAGCCTGGGCAACAAGAGCAAAACTCCAAATCAAAAAGAAAAAAAAAAAGAAAAAAATTAGCCCGGCATGGCAGCACACGCCTGCAGTCCCAGCTACCCCAGAGGCTGAGGTGGGAGGGTCATTGAACCCCCAAAAGTCAAGGCTGCAGTGATTCAAGCCTGCATCACTGTACTCCAGCCTGGGTGATGGGAGTGAGACCCTGTCTCAAAAAAAAAAAAAAAAACAAAAAAAAAAGCTCTGAATCTATAGGTTCTAGCCCTGGGAAATTCTGGATAAAATGGAGGTAACAGTTCACCTACCTCAGGTGAGATAATGTAAAACTAGAAAGGTCCATACCATTGTGATTCAATCTATTTATCAAAACAGTACCCAAATGCAGTATGTTCAGAAACCTTATAGTGTTAGGTAGTAATAACCATAGACAAGATAAAAAATATGGGCTGGGTGTGGTGGCTCGCACCTGTTATCACAGCATTTTGGGAGGCCAAGGTAGTAGGATCACTGGAGGCCGCGAGTTTGAGACCATCCTGGGCAGCATAGCAAGAACCCATCTCTATAAAAAAAAAAATATAAAGATATATATATTATATATATATTTGTACATGTTAACTTGGGGTGAGGGGTGCAGGGAGGGCAGAAAGGAGAAAGTCATAATATTAAGCAACAGTAAACAACTCTAGAGCCAGGCACCGTGACTCACTCCTGTGATCCCAGCTTTTTGAGAGGCTGAGGCAGGAGGATCGCTTAAGGCCAGGAGTTCAAGACCAGCCTTGGCAACATAGCCAGACTCTCCCGTCTCTAAAACAACAACAACAAAAAGTTAGTTAAAAATTAAAAGAAAAGAAAACTCCATAGCCGTCTTCTCCAGGAAAACAAGTCCCAAAGCCACTTGCCACTGATGCAGAGGTGCGCAGAGCCCGAGGAAGATGGAGTCATAGCAGCTCTGCAAACTGATTTTATTCCAGGCTAAAAGATGCTACTTCTCAAAGAAAGGAGCTTAGAGCATCTCTGTTTATGAATTCATTTTTCAGGGGTGGGGTGATTTCAAGAGCCCAGGCTGTTTCCTGACCGTGCACACTGTGCCGGCCTGGAAGCCTCAGGCCCCAGCCAGGCTGACCACGAGCCAGACCCGGAGTAAGCTTCGTCCCACGCTTCCTGTCGGTCCAGGCAGCCTGAGTTTCCTGGTGACCCTTCCCTGCACCCAGCTGATTCAAAGGCCTGGCAAGGCCTAGTGCCAGCCAAGAAAATCTGAGGCGGCCAGGTTTGTTATTTCAAATCTCTAAACCTTCAGACCTCTGTGCTTGGCTTACATATGTGAAAGTTAAAACAAGGATGTGTGTCACGGTGGTGATTATAATTCAAGTAGGCAAAGATCCCTGCATGACTGGCCTTCAAATGTCAGCCCATACTGAAGTTAACACATTTAACTCATAGAACAAAATAATTAAAATGAGGAGTGCATGCAAAATGGTACTGCCATTCTAGAAAACAGTTTGGCAGTTTCTTATAAAGTTAAACGTATGCTTACCACAAGACCCAGCAATCACCCTCCTGGGTATTTATCCCAGAGAAATGAAAATTTATGTTCATATAAAATATTGTACACAAATAATTATAACAGCTTTATTTGTGATAGCCATGTATCAATCAGGATTCTCCAAAGAAACAGGACCAATAGAAGAGAGATATATACATAATAAATCATATATAAATAATATATATATAAGAAGCTATATATATATATATATACACACATACATATATCTCTCAGAGTTCTCCAAAGAAATAGAACCAATTATATATATATATATATATATATATATATATATATATATATAAAAAAATAAATCATGGCCAGGCATGGTGGCTCACACCTGTAAGCCTAATACTTTGGGAGGCCGAGGCAGGAGGATCACTTGAACCCAGGAGTTTGAGGCCACCTGAGCAACATAGTGAGACCCTGTCTCTACAAAAAAAATTTTTTTTAATTAGCCAGGTGTGAGCCAGGCATGGTGGCTCATGCCTATAATCCTAGCACTTTGGGGGGCTGAGGCAACAGATCGCCTTGAGCTCAGGAGATCAAGACCAGCCTGGGCAACATGGTGAAACTCCGGCTCTACAAAAAACACAAAAATTAGCCAGGCATGGTGGCACATGCCTGTGGTCCCAGCTACTCAGGAGGCTAAGGCTGGATAATTTCTTGAACCAGGAAGGTGGAGGTTGCAGTGAACCAAGATCATGCCACTGTACTCCAGCCTGGGTGACAAAGTGAGACCCTGTCTCAAAAAAAAAAAAAAAAAAATTGTCCAGCAGCTACTCAGGAGACCGAGGTGGGAGCATTGCTTGAGCCCAGGAGGCTGAGGCTGCAGTGAGCCATGATCACACCATTGAACTCAAGCCTTGGTGACAGAGCAAGACCCTGCCTCAAAAAAATAAAAAGACATATGTATAAGAAATGATATATATTGATCTATATAGATAAATGATATAAATGATATGTATATAATAAAACATATATATTTATAATATATACATTTATTACAAAGAATTGGCTCACATGATTATGGAGGTTGACAAATCCTAAGATGTGCAGTCAGCCAAGCTGAAGACCAAGGAGGATCGATGGTGTTGTTCCAGTGCCAAGGCCAGCAGGCTGGATACCCAGGAAGAGCAGATGTTTCAGTTCCAGTCCAAAGGCAGGAAAAAAACTGATGTCTCAGCTCAAAAGCAGTCAGGCAGGAGGAATTCTCTGTTATTCAGGGAAGATAGTGTTTTTGTTCTATTCAGGCCTTCAACTGATTGGATGAGGCCCGCCCACCTTAGGGAGGGCAGTGGGCTTTATTCAGTCTATTGACTTAGATGTTAAACTCACCCAAAATCACCCTCACAGAAACACCCAGAATACTGTTTGATCAACTATCAGGGCACCCCATGGCCCAGTGAAGTTGACACATAAAATTAACCATCACAAGCCAAAAATTGGAAACAAGCCAAATGTCCCTCAACAAGTAAACAGATAAACACATGATGGTATATCCATTCAATGAAGTAACTCAGCAATAAAAGGTAACGAGCAATTGATCCATGCAACAATGTGGATGGGTCTCAGGGCTTTTTGCTGAGTGGAAAAAGCCAATCTCAAAAGGCCAGTCTGATTTCATTTATTTAACATTCTTTTTTTTTTTTTTTTTTTTTTGAGATGGAGTCTTGCTGTGTCACCCAGGCTGGAGTGCAGTGGCCTGATCTCAGCTCACTGCAACCTCCACCTCCCAGGTTCAAGCGATTCTCCTGTCTCAGCCTCCCGAGTAGCTGGGACTGCAGGTGCACACCACCGCACCCAGCTAATTTTTGTATTTTTAGTAGAGATAGGGTTTCACCATGTTGGCCAGGATGGTCTCGATCTCATGGCCTCGTGATCTGCCCCCTCAGCCTCCCAAAATGCTGGGATTACAGGCATGAGCCAACATGCCCGGTCAACATTCTTTTTTTTTTTGGTTTTTTTGAGATGGAATCTCGCTCTGTAGCCCAGGCTGGAGTACAGAGGCATGACCTCAGCTTACTGCAACCTCTGCCTCCCTGGTTCAAGTGATTCTCATGCCCTGGCCTCCTGAGTAGCTGGGATTACAGGCGTGCACCACCATGCCTGGCTAATTTTTGTATTTTTAGTAGAGAGAAGGTTTCAACATGTTGGCTAGGCTGGTCTTGAACTCTTGACCTCAAGTGATCTGCCTGCCTCGGCCTCCCAACATGCTGGGATTACAGGCATGAGCCACTGTACCTGGCTTTATATAACATCCTTGAAGTGACAAAATTATAGAGTTGGAGAATAGATCAGTGGTTCCAGGGGTTATGGTAGGAGGAAGGATGTGACTGAGGGGTAACAGGAAGAAATGTCATCTTTTTTTCTTTTCTTTTTTTTTTTTTGAGACAGAGTCTCGCTCTGTCACTCAGGCTGAAGTCCAGTGGCACGATCTCAGCTCACTGAGACCTCTGCTTCCCAGGCTCAAGCAGTCCTCCCACATCAACCTCCCTCATAGTTGGGACTGCAGGAGCGTGCCACCAGGCTCAGCTACTTTTGTATTTTTTGTAGAGATGGAGTTTCATCATGTTGCCCAGGCCAGTCTCGAACTTCAGAGCTCAAGTGATCCAGCTGCTTTGGCCTCCCAGAGTGCTAGGATTATAGGCATGAGGCACCATGCCCAGCCCCAGGAAGAAATTTCTTAGTGGTAATGGAATACTTCTGTATTCTTATTGTGGGGATGGTTACTTGAATCTATGCATGTGATAAACTTTCATAAAACTTGTCCAGGCTCAGTGGCCTGTAATCCCAGCACTTTAAGAGGCCAAAGTGAAAGGATCACTTGAGACCATGAGTTTGAGGTTATAGTGAGCTATGATTGTGCCACTTGTCTCCAGCCTGTCTCAAAAAATTTTTTTTCATAGAATTACATACCAAAAGAAAAAGATGAGTGTCTCTTCCGTGTGTATCTATTATGTTCCCAATACCGCTTCTGGGACTTTACACACAGTAACTGGCCAGGTGCGGTGGCTCACACCTATAATCCGAGCACTTTGGGAGGCCAAGGCAGGCGGATGGCTTGAGTCCAGGGGTTTGAGACCAGCCTGGGCCATAGTGAGACCTCATTTCTACAGGAAAAAAAAATAATAATGATGGTGTGTGCCTGTAGTCTCAGCTACTCAGGAATCTGAGGTGGGAGGATTGCTTGAGCCTGGGAGGTCAAGGCTGCAGTGAGCCAACATTGCGTCACGGTACTCCAGCCTGGGTGACAGAGTGAGATTCTGTCTCAAAAAATGAAAACAAAAACAAACCAGACAGACAGTCACCTTAGGAATAAACACTATATCCCCACTTTATAGTCAAGGAAACACTGAGAGAGTGTAATCACCACTCAGTCACATAGCTGGTAAGTGGCAAAACCAGGATCTAAACCAAGTCTACCTGACTCCAAGGCTTTGGCCCTTTCTCATGTTGCCTGCTAACATACACACAAGCTCCAAGAATGGGGCCTCCATCCTGCCCGTGATAGATCTTTCTAGCCCTGATGTTGCCTCACACCACAGTGGAGTGTCCTGCACTGTGTTTTCTATACTCCCTGGATAAACACAGAAAGTCCTGCTCTGTGAAGACGCCATCAAAATTAGCACAGAGATGAGGCATTGGAGAGCAAACTCCAGGACAAGTCCAGAGGGACAGATGGTTCAGCCTGAGGTCAGTGTCCTCTTTATACCTCACTTGAATTTAGACGGCAGGCCGGGCATGATGGCTCACGCCTGTAATCCCAGCACTTTGGGAAACCAAGGCAGGTGGATCACCTGAGATTAGGAGTTCGAGACCAGCCTGGGAAATATGGCAAAACCCCATCTCTACCAAAAAGTAGCCAGGTGTGGTGGCACACATCTGTAGTCCCAGCTACTCAGGAGGCTGAGGCAGGAGAATCCCTTAAGCCAGGGAGACGGAGCTTGCAGTGAGCCAAGATTGCTTCACTGCACTCCAGCCTGGGTGACAGAGCGAGTCTCTGTCTCAAGAAAAAAAAAAAGAATTTAGATGGCAACCAACTTCCCAAGAGTATGTGTCTCTGGGATGCCTCCCCTGACTCCCTCCAGGCTGAGCTGCAGACCCATCTTCCACGCTCCCACATCAGCAGGATTTACCTTAATCAAGGACCTAGTGTATGGCTCTAGAATCACCAATGTATCATTTGTTGATGCGGGAGCCTCTCACACAACTTGGCCTGGGTAGAAGTGCAGTAAGCGTTTGCTGAGTGAATGAATGAACTGCAAGAATCTCATGCAAGGGCTGTGAACTCAAATGCCTTCAGAGGCCAGGCAGACACCACCAATGAATGAGGTTGGGGATGGTGATTCGTGGGGAGTGGAGAGGACAGGGGTGGAGTGGGGACATGTGCCGGAGCCACGGGGGCAGCTGCCACTCCGCTTGCCTTCATGCCGCCAGGCGGGAATGTGGGCCATCTATTACCACATCTGATTTTTCAAAAGAAGCCAAAATCCAGTCTTTTATGATGAGCTTCTGATTTTTTCATGTTGTGGACTAATTTTAAGTTTTTTAAATTAAGTGAGGGCCAAACGAAACACATATGCTAGTTGAATACTGCCCAGAGGACATGGTTTGGAATTTCTGCTTTGAAACTTCAGGATGTTCCAGCGTTTCTGATGCAGTGACAGTGATTTTCCTGATGACTACGAGACAAAGGTGTCCACGCAGGTAAAGGAAAGCCAGTGTCACCAACAGCCATAAGCCAATTCCATGTGGACGGCCTCCTCTGCTGGCATCCCACTGGGGGAGCCGGTAAGAACTCTGAAGGCGGGGTTGCAGGGAGGGCAGGGAGGAGGGTTCAGATGACCTATGACTGCTGGCTGGCGTAGTACAACTCTTGTATAGCTTGAATTCTCATGAAACATGCATTTTTGATGGATTATTAGATTATTTTCATCCTTGCACTAGTTGCACAAAGACCGGACAATCCCATGTAATGGACAAAAGATAGTGCCACTTGCACCAGACAGAGGGAAGCTAGGACAAAGCTGGACAAGGTCCTGGGAAAGAGGCCACAGGTGGCAAATCCACCCCACCTGAAGGACCTCATCTGGGTGCAGACTTCTACCTCCCACCCTTCGCTTCAATACCAGAGGTCTTTCCTTGTTTTCCTCACCAGACAGTTCTTTTTCTCAAACTAAGGAAATGAGCACACATCTCAGAGTGGCCCCAGTTCAAATCCTTCCTCTACCATTTGTTGACTGTGATGAACAGCTTTGGAATCCCCATTTGTCCATCTTTCCAACATGACTCATATATGTTGATATCACACATCCCGGATGTGACAGGCACTTCATCTCTTAGGTATTCTTCCCAAAATTCTACATTCCATGTCTAATCATGAGAAGACCAGAAACTGTCACCAGTCAGCAGAGACTAAGGAGACATGGACACTCAATGCAACACGGTGTCCTGGATTAGGTCCAGGAAGGGAAAGAGGCCATTAGTAAGACAACTGCTGAGACCTGAAGAAAGTGTGTAGTCCAGTTGAAAAATCATGGATCTAGGCCAGGCAAAGTGGCTCACACCTGTAATCCCAGCACTTTGGGAGGCCTAGACAGGTGGATCATTTGAGGTCAGGAGTTTGAAACCACCCTGGTCAACATGGTGAAACCCCGTCTCTACTAAAAATACAAAAGTTAGCCAGGCGTAGTGGCGTGCGCCTGTAATCCCAGCTACTCAGGAGGCTGAGGCAGGAGAATTGCTTGAACCTGGGAGACGGAGGTTGCAGTGAGCCAAGATCATGCCACTGAACTCCAGTCTGGGGGACAGAGCAAGACTCTGTCTCAAAATAATAATAATAAATAATAAATAATAAAATAAAAATAAAAAATATGGGGCAGGTTGTGGAGGCTCATACCCATAATCCCATCACTTTAGGAGGCTGAGACAGGTGGATCACCTGAGGTCAGGAGTTCAAGACCAGCCTGGCCAACATGGTGAAACCTCGTCTCTACAGAAAATGCAAAAACTACCCAAGCATGGTGGCGTGTGCCTGTAGTCCTAGCTACTTGGGAGGCTGAGGTGGGAGGATGGCTTGAGCCTGGGAGGTGGAGGTTGCCACAAGCTGAGATTGCACCACTGTGCTCCAGCCTGGGTGACAGAGTGAGGCTCTGTCTCAAAAAATAAAAATAAAAGATAAATAACAATAAAAATAGTTAAGATGGCAAATTTTATGTTATATGTATTTTACCACACTTTCTTTTCTTTTCTTTTTTTTTTTTTGAGCCGGAGTCTCGCTTTGTCACCCAGGCTGGAGTGCAATGTTATAATCTCGGTTCACTGCAACCTCCATCTCCTGAGTTCAAGCAATTCTCCTGCCTCGGCCTGCTGAGTAGCTGGGATTACAGGCACCCACCATCACACCCGGCTAATTTTTGCATTTTTGGTAGAGATGGGTTTCACCATATTGGCCAGGCTGGTCTCGAACTCCTGACCTCAGGTGATCAGCCCAACTCAGCCTCCCAAAGTGCTGGGATTACAGGTGTGAGCCACTGCGCCCAGCCCACAATTTCTTAAAATAATAAAGAAATGAATACACATTTGACTGTATATGTGCATGTGCATGTATGTGTACACATCCACATTCCCTAGCTGTATCCACTGAGAGGGACAGGGAACAGCCGCATCCTAGTGGCAGTGAGCACATGTAGCATCCAGATCTTGACTTCTAAATACCATTTTCAAAAAAGGGAACCAGGATCTTCAGAGAACAGACTGATTCCAAGGCTGGGACAAAAAAAAAAAAAAAAAAAAAAAAAAATACAGAGTTCGATCGGTAGCGGGAGCCGAGAGCGGACCCCAGAGGGCCGGCCTAGTTACCATCACACCCTGGGAGGAGCCGCAGCTGCCGCAGCCGGCCCCAGTCACTATCACCGCAACCATGAGCAGCGAGGCCGAGACTGGGCAGCCGCCCGCCGCCCCCGCCGCCGCCCCCGCCCTCAGCGCCACCGACACCAAACCCGGCACTACGGGGCAGCGGCGCAGGGAGCAGTGGCCCGGGCGGCCTCACATCGGGGCGCCTGCCGGCAGAGACAAGAAGGGCATCGCAACGAAGGCTTTGGGAACAGTAAAATGGTTCAATGTAAGAAACGGATATGGTTTCATGAACAGGAATGACACCAAGAAAGATGTATTTGTACACCAGACTGCCATAAAGAAGAATAACCCCAGGAAGTACCTTCGCAGTGTAGGAGATGGAGCGACTGTGGAGTTTGATGTTGTTGAAGGAGAAAAGGGTGCGGAGGCAGCAAATGTTACAGGTCCTGGTGGTGTTGCAGTTCAAGGCAGTAAATATGCAGCAGACCGTAACCATTATAGACGCTATCCACGTCATAGAGGTCCTCCACGCAGTTACCAGCAAAATTACCAGAATAGTGAGAGTGGGGAAAAGAACGAGGGATCAGAGAGTGCTCCCGAAGGCCAGGCCCAACAACGCCGGCCCTACCGCAGGCGAAGGTTCCCACTTACTACAAGCGGAGACCCTATGGGCGTCGACCACAGTATTCCAACCCTCCTGTGCAGGGAGAAGTGATGGAGGGTGCTGACAACCAGGGTGCAGGAGAACAAGGTAGACCAGTGAGGCAGAATATGTATCGGGGGTATAGACCACGATTCCGCAGGGGCCCTCCTCGCCAAAGACAGCCTAGAGAGGACAGCAATGAAGAAGATAAAGAAAATCAAGGAGATGAGACCCAAGGTCAGCAGCCACCTCAACGTCGGTACCGCCGCAACTTCAATTACCGACGCAGACGCCCAGAAAACCCTAAACCACAAGATGGCAAAGAGACAAAAGCAGCCGATCCACCAGCTGAGAATTCGTCCGCTCCCGAGGCTGAGCAGGGCGGGGCTGAGTAAATGCCGGCTTACCATCTCTACCATCATCCGGTTTAGTCATCCAACAAGAAGAAATATGAAATTCCAGCAATAAGAAATGAACAAAAGATTGGAGCTGAAGACCTTAAGTGCTTGCTTTTTGCCTGTTGACCAGATAAATAGAACGATCTGCATTATCTATGCCGCACTGGGTTTTCATTATTTTTACCTAAAGACGTCTCCTTTTGGTAATAACAAACGTGTTTTTTAAAAAAGCCTGGTTTTTCTCAATACTCCTTTAAAGGTTTTTAAATTGTTTCATATCTGGTCAAGTTGAGATTTTTAAGAACTTCATTTTTAATTTGTAATAAAAGTTTACAACTTGATTTTTTCAAAAAAGTCAACACACTGCAAGCACCTGTTAATAAAGGTCTTAAATTAAAAAAAAAAAAATACAGATGCTCCTGGAACAGCTTGTACTAAAAAGCTCAAAGAATGATGGGTCACTGCAAAAGGAAAAGGGCATAGCTGCGAGCTTGAGTGGGCTCCCACTGGCCAAACTGGGAATAATTTTTTTTTTTTTTTTTTTGAGACAGAATCTCACTCTGTCACCCAGGCTGGAGTGCAGTGGGATGATCTTAGCTCACTGCAATCTCTGCCTCCCAGGTTCAAGCAATTCTTGTGCCTCAGCCTCCCAAGTAGCTGCGACTACAGGTGTGTGCCACCACACCTGGTTAATTTTTGTATTTTTAGTAGAGATGGGGTCTCACCATGTTAGCCAGGCTGGTCTCGAACTCCTGGCCTCAAGTGATCCACCCGCCTTGGCCTCCCAAAGTGCTGGGATTACATGCATAAGCCACTGCACCCGGCCTGGGAATAATTTAATTATTACAGTGAATAGTGAGAGTCATGGATTATAACCTAGTGCATTCATGAGTCCATGCAGACATAGATAAATCACTTGCCCAAGATCACAATGGGATAAGATAGCACTGGGGACGAGGGACGCTCACTCTCATTTTCCTTTAGCACTTCTTTCCCTCCAGATACTGAGTGGGAAGGACATGACACATAGAGCAAGCTGGAGGCCCAGGAAATTCCTAGAGAGAGTGTCCAGGACATATGGACTTTTGAGATCTGTCCAGTGTCATTTCCTGTTGCAAATCGTGCTGGGGGAAGGGAAGGTGCAGGAGGTGCAGTGAGGGAGGGGGCGTGGGGGTGAGAGAGGCCGGAGAGCAGGGAGGAGGCTGGTCCATCAGCTGCAGCTGCCAATGATGCCTGGTAGGGGGGGTACGGGCAAGGGACCTCCTGGAGAGTGAGGTGCCCACATCTGGTTCACATTGAAGGATAAAAACAAACAGGTTCGTGAGCTGGAAGAAGCCCAGCGGACTGAGCCAAGCCGTGCTGCTTGGACACTAGGGCACAGCATCCCCTCTTCCACGGGTCACTGGGCCTGGCCAACTCCCAAGGGCTTGCAGAGGGGACGCGGTTGGAATAAGGCCATCTTCTCTGCTTGGAACCACATTATCTGGGTCCAGCTCCTCCTAATGTACAAACCAGCCTCATCGTGTGTTCGGAGAGGCTGGTTCTTTGATTTGTAGATGACTCATTTCAGGCCCTTGAACAAGTCTGAGACTGCACACGTGCCAAATGTCACCACGTCCACCCAGAGGGCTTGTTTGTGCTTCGTGTAATGTCTCCCTTGGCTGGGAAGAGACAATGGCTTGCTGTGGGATCTGGAGCAACTTTCTTAACTTCTATGAGCCTCAGTTTCCCCAGGTATAAAATGGAAACAACAGTTCCTCCCTAAGGGGTCATGGTTGACCTATTAGAGTTACTGAGCATCAGGCCCAGCCACAGTGCCAAAAAGCTCTCAATCAACGTTCACCATTTCTACTGGTCATTTGGACTCCAGCCTTCTCTCTTCTATTGGGTATTTAAAGTTAGCCTGTAGTCCCAGCTACTTGGGAGGCTGAGGTAGGAGGATCACTTGAACTCGGGAGGCAGAGGTTGCAGTGAGTCAAGATCGTGCCACTGCACTCCAGCCTGGGTGACAGAGCAAGACTCTGTCTCAAAAAAAAAAAAAAAAAAAAAAAAAAAAAAAAAAAAATTTAGGAAAAAAAGACGATCCTCTAGGCTGGGCGTGGTGGCTCACACCTGTAATCCCAGCACTTTGGGAGGCCGAGGCAGGTGGATCCCCTGGACAATATAGTGAGACCCAATCTCTACAAAAAAAAAAAAATTAAAAATTAGGTGAGCATGGTGGCACACGCCTGTAGTCCCAGCTATATGGGAGGCTGAGGCAGGAGGATCACTTGAGCTTAGGAGGCAGAGGTTGCAGTGAGCTGTGATCATGCCATTGCACTTCAGTCTGGGTGACAGAGTGAGACCCTGACTCAAAACTAACTAAATAAATAAATAAGTAAATAAGGCCAGGCACAGTGGCTCATGCCTGTAATCCCAGCACTTTGGGAGGCCGAGGCAGGCAGATCACTTGAGTTCAGGAGTTTGAGACCAGCCTGGCCAACAGGGCCAGACCCCGTCTCTACTAAAAATACAACAATTAGCCTGGCGTGGCGGCTTATGCCTGTAATCCCAGCTACTCAGAGGCTGAGGCAGGAGAATTGCTTGAATCTGGGAGGCAGAGGTTGCAGTGAGCCAAGATTGTGCCACTGCACACCAGCCTGGGAGACAGAGCAAGACTTTGCCTCGTAAATAAATAAATCGGCAGCAGACAGCAGGGAGCTGATTCATTGTGGAGAGAGCCCTGAGGCCCGCGTCCTGGCCAGCACCTTGTAGAGACCTCAGCCTCCTACCCTGAATTCACCTCTTGCTGTCCCCAAACTTACAGAAAAGGATGTTGCCCCTTTGCCAGATGCAACCAGCTTGCTCTCCTCCAGCGCCCTGCAGGGTGTTCCTGGGGAGTCCGCTTCCGTGGGCCCACTTGTCCACTGTCAAAAGCCCTTGGCCGGCTTGGCTTGGTGGCTCATGCCTGTAATCCCAGCACTTTGGGAGGCTGAGGTGGGCGGATCACAAGGTCAGGAGTTGGAGACCAGCCTGGCCAATATGATGAAACCCCGTGTCTACTAAAAATACAAAAACTGGCCAGGCATGGTGGTGGGCGCCTGTAGTCTCAGCTACTCAGGAGGCTGAGGCAAAAGAATTGCTTGAACCTGGGAGGCAGAGGTTGCAGTGAGCCGAGAGCACGCCACTGCACTCCAGCCCAGGAGACAGAGGGAGACTCCGTCTAAAAAAAAAAAAAAAGCCCTTGTCCAGGAGCCCCTGCAAAGCAAAAGCCCGGAACACCATCCACCTTGGTCCTTGGGAGAAGGTGAAATTAGACAAACTGGTTACACCTTGGCAAATCATTTGACCTCATTGTGCCTCAGTTTTCTCCACTGTAAAAAGAACTTTTTTTTTTTGAGATGGAGTTTCGCTCTTGTTGCCCAGGCTAGAGTGCAATGTCACGATCTCAGCTCACTGCAACCTCCACCTCCCAGATTCAAGTGATTCTCCTGCCTCGACCTCCCTAGTAGCTGGGATTACAGGAGCCTGCCACCACGCCCAGCTAATTTTTTGTATTTTTAGTAGAGACAGGGTTTTACTATGTTGGCCAGGCTGGTCTAGAACTCCTGACCTCAGGCAATCCACCCGCCTCAGCCTCCCAAAGTGCTGGGATTACACACGTGAGCCACCTCGCCCGGCTTAAAAAGGACTTTTAAATACTACTCACTTTATAGGGTTGTGATGAGGCTATCCTGAGAGGTTTGAGTATGCATGAGGCATATTTGGTAGAGTGCCTTGCATATGGTAATTGCTCAGTAAATGCTCACTATTATGGTTGTTAGCTGTCATTTAAGATCTCTCCAGCCCTAAATAATCCTCACTGAGCAGTTCAGAAGTTGCCAGGGCTCAAGCTCAAGTCTGATTTCCTAGGGCTATTGGGGAACAGACAGAATCCTTCATGCAGTTTCTTTTTTTTTTCTTTCTTTCTTTTTTCTTTTTTTTGAGACACAGTCTCACACTGTTGCCCAAGCTGAAGTGCAGTGGCACGATCTTGGCTCACTGCAACCTCTGCCTCCTGGATTCAAGTGATTCTCATGCTTCAGCCTCCTGAGTAGCCAGGGTTACAGTCCCACACCACCATACATGGCTAATTTTTGTATTCTTAGTAGAGATGGGGTTTTGCCATGTAGACCAGGCTGGTCTCGAATTCCTGACCTCAAGTGATATACCCACCTCGGCCTCCCAAAGTGCTGGAATTACAGGCGTGAGCCACCACGCCCAGCCCCTTCACGCAGTTTCTCTCACTCCTTTCAGAAGCAAGGAGTCAGATATTCCATCAACATGGAATCCACTCCTATAAATCAGCCTACGATCCCAGCTGGTGAACTACAATCCAATCAGGGATTAAATCTAAATTCCTCCCATCTGATCACTGGGATCCCTACACATCCAACTCACCCCTTCCTCCTCCAGAAATGTTATCAATCCCCTAAATGCCTCCAATCACCAATTTAACCACCAGCCAAGAGCTTACTACTCCCCCTCTCCCAAGCTTAGACACTCAGTGTAATTAATGGACACGCAACATTGAGGGCTTTCACATTAAGCTCTTACTATGAAACTTTGAATAAGAAAAAGAGCTGAAAAAAGCAGATCTCCCAATCTCGGTGAAATTGTAGGTAAAACTCCAAGTAGAATACCCCAAATAAATTGTATAAGTTATGATAATATATCATAATGTATTTATTATATGCATATATATTAGATACATTTGGAATATATAGGTATTAAGTATTCTAAATTTCTATCAACTATCTATCTATCTCCATCTGTCTATCTATAGTCACCCCAAAGGCTAAAAGAAAGTTTTCCACACTCAAGAGTGAAATGGGGCTGGGCTCAGTGGCTCACACCTGTAATCCCAACACTTTGGGAGGCTGAGGCAGGAGGATTGCTTGAGGCCAGAAGTTCAAGACCAAGACCAGCCTGGGCAACATAATGAGACCCTGTCTCTACAAAAAAATATAAAAATTAGCCAGCTATGGTGGTGCACACCTGTAGTCCCAGCTACTTGGGAGGCTGAGTTGGGAGGATTGCTGAGGACAGGAGGTGGAGGCTGTAGTAAACCATGATTGCTCCACTGCACTCCAGCCCGGGTAACAAACTGAGACCCTGTCTCAAAAAAAAAAAAAAAAAAAAAAAGAAAGAGAATGAAATGGAACAAATTATACATCCTTTGCATGCCAAGAAAGCTAGAAGAATAACATTGTGGAGGGTCTGGTTTCTCTGAAGGAGCTGTTGAAATCTGCTCTATGATCAGAAGGGGACATGATTGTAGGTGGAGGCTGGAAAAAGGCTCTTTGAGCAACTGTTTAGATTTTAGGTTAAACTATTTTGCACAGCTTGAAAAATAGTATGATCTCAAAAAAATCTATTTATCCAACATCTATCTATCTAATCGATTTGAAATGAAATTAGTTGCCCCCTTCAACTCCTGCTTTGTAAACTAACACTGACTGAGAGCTTACTTGTTGAACTGGGTATTCAAATCACCTTTAAAGCACCTCTAGGAGTTAGATACTAGTTTTATCCTCATTTTGCTGAGTTGGAAAGTGACGCACAGAGCAGTTAAGCAACTTGCTGGAGGTCACACAGCTATTAGGTGTCAGAGCTTGATTGAAATTCAAATCTGATTCCAGAGCCAGTGCTATTTGCCACTAAGCTCTACTGCCTCCCTGTGGCGGTTTTCCAGTCAGGAGGGAGTCTTCAGCAGCTTTCACAAATACTATACCTCCCTCGCCCACAACACATGGAACTTAGTCTCCCCCTGTTGCTTTTCATAGCAAACTCTATGCTCTGTGTTCATATTTTTGACATGCATAAAATCTTGGCCCATCATGAGAAAAAAAATACTTTGTTGATGTGTTTGTTTGTTTTAACCAATAACTTCCACTTTCTGTCTTTCTAAACCATTAGAAGGAAAAACATTTGTTCTCCCCCTTCCTATGTTTTTGTTTGTTTGTTTGTTTTTTTGTTGTTGAGATGGAGTTTCACTCTTGTTGCCCAGGCTGGAGTGCAACGGCACGATCTCGGCTCATCGCAACCTCTGCCTCCCGGGTTCAAGCAATTCTCCTGCCTCAGCCTCCCGAGTAGCTGGGACTACAGGCATGCGCCACCACACCGGGCTGATTTTGTAGTTTTAGTAGACAGGGGTTCCTCCATGCTGATCAGGCTGGTCTCGAGCTCCCGACCTCAGGTGATCTGCTCACCTTGGCCTCCCAAAGTGCTGGAATTACAGGCGTGAGCCACCACGCCTGGCCCTCACCCTTCCTATGTAAAACCAAAAGCATTCACTCACTGTCCATCCACAGCACAGGTTGGAAGCCACTTAGGAGCCCTGGGGGTTGAATCTAGTGAAGAGAATCTGACGATGCTTGGTGCACTCTGGGGTGAATTCACTTTGACACCTAGCTCTGAAGTTTTAGAAATATCGTTGTTCTTCATATTGGTGTTTTAGATAGAGGAGGCACATTAGTTTTCTTTTTCTTTTTTTTTGAGATAGAGTCTCACTGTATCACCCAGGCTGGAGTCCAGTGGTGCAATCTCAGCTCACTGCAGCCTTGACTTCCCTGGTTCAAGTGATCTTCCCACCTTAGCCTCCCAAGTAGCTGGGACTACAGGTGCACACCACTACGCGCCTGGCTAATTTTTGTAGAGACGGGGTTTGTCATGTTGCCCAGGCTGGTCTTGAACTCCTAGACTCAAGCAATCCTCCTGCCGTGGCCTCCCAAAGTGCTGGGATTACAGGAGTGAGCCACCACACCCAGCCAAAATGTTCCATGTCTTTATCTGGATGGTGGTTACTGGGTGTCCATGTAGGTAAAAATGCATTGAGTGGCTGGGCACAGTGGCTCACTCCTGTAATCCCAGCACTTTGGGAGGCTGAGGCAGGAGGGCCACTTGAGTCCAGGAGTTTGAGACCAGCGTGAGTAATATGACCAAACCCCGTCTCTACTAAAAATACAAAAATTAGCTGGGCATTGTGACTTGGGCCTGTAATCCCAGATACTCAGGAGGCTGAGGCACAATAATCACTTGAAGCTGGGTGGCAGAGGTTGCAGTGAGCCAAGATTGCACCACTGAACTCCAGCCTGGATGACAGAGTGAGACCCTGTCTAAAAAAAAAAAAACAAAAAAAAAAAAACAAAAGCATTGAGTGGCACACTTCAGATTAGAGCACTTCACACTCATTACTGAATACAAATTGCAACTTAAGGCCAGGCGCGGTGGCTCACGCCTGTAATCTCAACACTTTAGGAAGCTGAGGTGGGCAGATCACCTGAGGTCAGGAGTTTGAGACCAGCCTGGCCAACATGGCAAAACCCCGTCTCTACTAAAAATGCAAAAATTAGCCAGGCATGTTGGCAGGCGCCTGTACTCCCAGCTACTTGGGAGGCTGAGGCAGGAGAATCTCTTGAACCTGGGAGGTGGAGGTTGCAGTGCGTTGGTATCATGCCACTGCACTCCAACGTGGGTGAGAGAGTGAGACTCATCTCAAAAAAAAATTAAATAAGTTGTACCTTAATAAAATAAAGACAATAGAAAGGGAGGAATCTAGGAGAATTAAGTTATTTTAAGGGTGAACAAAGTTCATAAAACACACACACACACACACACACACACACACACACCCTGTTTGTTGTGAGGATTGGTGTGGGACAACAGAGGAAGAGAAGGCAGGGAGACCAGAGTTGAAGGCTGTTGCATGTTGTCCACATTTTAATCTCTTAGGCAGAAAAGGGCAAAGACATGCCCTTTTCATTGTCACCAGCTTTACTTTTACCGTTTAAAAGTAAATTGTTGGCTGGGTGCGGTGGCTCACGCCTGTAATCCCAGCACTTTGGGAGGCTGAGGCGGGTTCATCACCTGAGGTTAGGAGTTCAAGACCAGCCTGGCCAACATGGTGAAACCCCATCTCTACTAAAAATACAAAGATCAGCCAGGCCTGGTGGCTCACACCTTTCAGCTACTCAGGAGGCTGAGGCACAAGAGAATCACTTGAACCTGGGAGGCAGAGGTTGCAATGAGCTGAGATTGCACCACTGCACTCCAGCCTGGGCAACAGAGGGAGACTTTGTCTCAACAACTACAAAAAGTAAATTGGATCGGAGTATAATCCCAACACTTTGGGAGGCCAAGACTGGAGGATTGCTTGAGGAGTCTTCCTGGCTGAAGTGAAAGTTTCCCAGGCTTTCTCATGAGAGAGTGTCTTTTAAATTTACAAAAAGAAAGGCTGAAATTAAATTCCCTGGTATCTTTCCATTGGCTGAATTTCCCTGTAGCTGCCTCTTACTGAAGCCTGGGGTCTCCCTGGCAGCTGGGCCCAGAGGAGGCAGGAAGTAAATAGCTGTTCTCTGAATGGGCTCTTCAGAGAAATGGGAATGCCTGACTGTATTCACTGCGAGAAACACAGGACCTCAAAGCTCTGGGGCCCAACTGGGAACTACACAAGTGGTTTCTTTTCCAGAAAGCCCACTCATAAGATGCAGAGGCGTCCAATTTCCCAGGAACATATGGCACAGTGAGAGGCGTGTCTTCATCACCCAGAAGCTCAGGACAATGTCATCACTCACAGAGGCATCGATGGGAGGGCTGAGCTCAGGAACCCACGAGAGGCTTAGGGTGCTGCCATGAGCTTAGATCCTAGACTTGAGTGGGCTGAAAGGTCACAAGGCTAAGATTTAGGGCTAACACAGAGGAGACAAGCCAATGGTGAGTCACTTTGAAGCTTGAAATCAGGATTTTTAACCCCCACGCTACTGACATCTTAGACCAGAAATTTATTGTGGGGACTGTTCTGTGCATTATGGGGTGTTTAGCAGCATCCCTGGTTGCTATCCACTAGATGACAGTAGCATCCCCCTCCGCCAGAAGTGACAACCAAAAATGTCTCCAGGCTGGGCGCAGTGGCTTATGCCTGTAATCCCAGCACTTTGGGAGGCCGAGGTGGGTGGACCACCTGAGGTCAGGAGTTCAAGACCAGCCTGGCCAACATGGAGAAAACCCATCTCTACTAAAAATACAAAAATTAGCTAGACGTGGTAGCAGGCGCCTGTAATCCCAGCTACTCAGGAGGCTGAGGCAGGAGAATTGCTTGAACCCACGAGGTGGAGGTTGCAGTGAGCTGAGACCATGCATTGCACTCCAGCCTGGGCAACAAGAGCGAAACTCCGTCTCAAAAAAAAAAAAAGTCTCCAGATTTTTGTCAAATGTCATCTTGGGGGGCAATATCTCCCTCGATTGAGAACCACTGCTTCAGATAAAAGCAAAATCTTAGGCTGGGCACAGTGGCCCATGCCTGTAATCCTAGCGCTTTGGGAGGCTGAGGCAGGTGGATCATTTGAGGTCAGGAGTTCGAGACCAGCCAGACCAACATGGTGAAACCCTGACTCTACTAAAAATACAAAATTAGCTGGGTGTGGTGGCACACACCTGTAATCCCAGCAACTTGGGAGGCTGAGACAGGAGAATCACTTGAACCTGGGAGGTGGAGTTTGCAGTGAGCCGAGATCATGCCATTGCACCCAGCCTGGGCAACAAAAGTGAAACTCCATCTCAAAAAAAAAAAAAAAGCAAAATCTTAGATTTGTCCATTTTTGGGCCATTGCCTGAAATCTTGGACAAAGGCCTAACTGACCCAGTTAAAATACTGAGTTAGAATCTGAGCCCCGCTGTTAGGCTAAAGCAAACCAAGGAGGCAATGAATTACGTGTTGCCTAACTTGTTTCTCCCTTGCAGTTTCAATTGCGTTAGGCAGCCAGCTTCCCTTCCTCTCCACTGTTTGAATTGTTGCTGTGCCGGGCAAAAACTGTGGCTGGTCCACCTCAGAGCTGGCCTCATTTCAATAACAGCCGGGAGGACTGGCATGGGGCTTTCCAAGCTTAATTAGCTCATGTTTGTAAAGTTCCTTAAGAAGCTCAAGCCAGCATGCTATGGGAAGTCCAAGTTACTAGGATTCTCGCCACACTTAAAAAAAGAACATTCCCACATAGAAAGGCTGGTAGAGGCAGAAAAGAGCACCTCGGAGCGTGTGTGTGAATAGCGAAGGGTCCTCGTGAACCACATTTGAGACCGTAAAGAAAGAGAGTAATGCATTCCAACTTTCAGGCCCTCCTCCTATTCTCTAGAGCAGGAAATTATTTAAAGTATTTCCTGAACAGCTGAAGTATGTTAGAAACCTACTAGCATCCTCCACAGTATCTCCAGGAAATGGACACCAAAGAATTTCTTTGCAACGAGAAACTATTTGAGCTCTACTGGCCATTTCTACCTGAACAGGTTGGATACTCTCAGCCTGGGACCTGGAGAATACAATCTTCTTAGATCATTTTTATGTCAAACTTAGCATCCTACAGCAAGAACACACACTGGAAGAGAATTCCTCTTGTGTATGCACATACATATGAAGAATTCTCTTCTAGTATATATATATGAGAGAGAGAGAGTGTGTATATACACATATATTAGTATACATCAAGAGAGACGGAGACAGAAAGAATGAAGAACTTTCTTTGTTAGGTAATTTAGCAATGTCAGTAATAGCTTGCTAGTTAGTTATTCCCGCTCAATCTTCGGGTGGGGCAAGAATGAGGTCAGCCTCTTCTGTTTTAGGCAGAATTCTAGAACATGCAACAAAAGGAAACTGCTTGGCCCCATCCCACCTCCAGAGATTTGTTCTCTCCAAGGCCTGCCTATAAATCTCCCAGGGTGGGGTTCCAGAAGCATGGTGCCCCGGCAAGCCAAGTTTGAACCTCCCAAGCAAATCAGCATTGGAATGTTGGTGGGGTCACAGGATCAAGAGCCATCTGGGAGCCAGCTGTGACTTGGGCTGATTCCCATGATTTCCTATGAGAAGGGCAACTACGATCACTGCAGCAGAAATACCAAAGAAAAAATGGCAATTGTTACCTCCGGAGCAAAGAACAAGGCCTAGAGCAGAGCCAGTTCCTAAAGAGAATGACAGATCTGATTACGCTGGTGAAGGCCAGGCAAGTTCTGTGCTTCCTAACCACAGTTAGAAGCCTTTCCTCCTGCGGCGGCGGAGCTCGGATCCAGAGCCTGGAAAGTGTGGGACTTGCCTCTCTGAGACCTGGCTGTCAGCAGGAGGACGAGGAGCCAAACACATCCCATTGTTACCACCCACCCTCTGGGGCTTGCAGGGAAACTGAACTCCTGGCCAAACGAGAAATATAAACCCTTGCCATCTTCTCTTTCTGGGGACAAAGGCACCACAGATTTTTAGTGTGTTTCATCACGCTTTTGGAACGAATGTCAACCAAATGCCATCTTTTAGGGACAGCGGCAAAAACGCCTGTTCAACTGGAGTTCTTTAGTCAAATGGCAGTTATATTCATTGATCTGAGGTCTTAAACTACTTAGGCTCAGGGAGTGACATTAAAAAAAATAGTAATAGCGGCTGGACGCAGTGGCTTATGCCTGTAATCCCAGCACTTTGGGAGGCCACAGTGGGCGGATCACAAGGTCAGGAGTTTGAGACCAGCCTGGCCAACATGGTGAAACTGTATCTCTAAAAATACAAAAATTAGCTGGACTCAGTGGTGCATGCCTGCTACTCAGGAGGCTGAGGCAGGAGAATCACTTGAACCTGGGAGGTGGAGGTTCCAATGAGCTGAGATTGCGCCATTGCACTCCAGCCTGGGCAACAAGAGCAAGACTCCGTCAAAAGAAAAAAGAAAAAACAGAAAACAAAAAAGCACATTTACAAAGGTGTAGAAAATAGGCTGGGCGCGGTGGCTCACATCTGTAATCCCAGCACTTTGGGAGGCCGAAGTAGGTGGATCACCTGAGGTCAGGAGTTCGAGACCAGCCTGGCCAACATGGTGAAACTCCATCTTTACTAAAAATACAAAAATTAGCTGGGCATGGTGGCAGGCACCTGTAATCCTAGCTACTCGGGAGGCTGAGGTGGGAGAATTGCTTGAACCTGGGAGACGGAGGTTGCAGTGAGCCAAGATTTCGCCACTGCACTCCAGCCTGGAGTCACTCTCAACAGAGTGAGACTTTGTCTCAAAAGAAACAAAAAAAGAAAAACAAAACAAAACAAAAAAAAGAAAAGAAATGGAAAGGAACTACACCTGAAACTTGTAATATTTTGAAGGTAGCTCTACCTTTGAGAGCCTAATTGTCCCCAGGCTATGATCCCCTTTCTTTGAAAAGCACCCACATGTATTTAACAGTAAACTATCCATACAGTTTCAGAGGTTCAGGAGCCCCATAACCTATCTTGGATCTCAGGTAACACAGGTTAAGAATTCTTATTCATGCCAAAATATAAAATCCAATGGTAGAATTTTAGCTTATTATTTTAATTGTTTTAGGTTATTATTTTAATCTTTGTGGTATTCTGTTTTTCAAATTTTCTAAAATAAGTATTATTTCTGTAACTAGGAAAATACATTTTAAAGAATTACCAGGAAGAAAAGAAAGAGAAAAGGAAGAAAGAAAGAGAAAGGAAGGAAGGAGAGAGGAAGGGAGGGAGGGAGGAGAGAGAGAGAGGGAGAGAAAAAGAGTGAGAGAGAGAAAGAAGGAAGGAAAGGAAGGAAGAAAGAAAGAAAGAAAGAGAGAGAAAGAAAGAGAGAGAGAGAAAGAAAGAAAGAAAGGAAGGAAGAAAAAGGAAGGAAAATGAGTTAGCTTTGTGTTCCCTAAGTTAATCTTTGCTGAGTGGTTGAGACGTTGGTTGAAAGAATGGGCAAGAACAGAGTAGGGTGACAGTCATTGGTCACCTACAACTTTAGTCTAAGCCAAAGGGTTGAAAAAGACCACTTGGCTGGGCGCGGTGGCTCATGCCTGTAATCCCAGCACTTTGGGAGGCCCAGGTGGGTGGATCACTTGAGGTCAGGAGTTTGAGACCAGCCTGACCAACATAGAGAAACCCGGTCTCTACTAAAAATGCAAAATTAGCCGGGTGTGGTGGCGCATGCCTGTAATCCTAGATACTCGGGAGGCTGAGGCCGGAGAATCTCCTGAACAGGAGGTGGAGGTTGCAATGAGCCGAGATCATGCCATTGCACCCCAGCCTGGGCAACAAGAGTGGAACTCTGTCTCAAAAAAATAAAAAAGAAAGAAAAAGACCACCTCATTTATACACAGTTTTCTACATTTCTCCTATATTTCAATAGTTTTGCTTTTAAAATATGTATTTTTTTTGCAGCCACAATCAGGAGATGCCTTCTGGGTATCATACCTTGACCGTTAATTTTAATTTTGAATTGATTCGAAGTTTTCTTACTCATCCAATCTTTCCTCATATTCCCTTGTTTTTATGGATAAGCTTCCAATATTTCTGCCTAAACTTGGTCAAGTTCTAAACATGAGTTTCTTCATAGTAGAAAATATGGCTTTGCGGTTGTTGTCTCAACAGTCAAGTGTTTGCTCATTTAAGAAACTTCATTAACACTAGTATTAGGAGCCTACCAGGTATTGATACTGACAAGCTTCCATCACCAAGTTGGACTTGGGTGGTTCAGCCCTGTTCTCATGGCCAATGAGAAGTTAGGTGAGGAGGTGCTCCAATTATTCTGTCCAATAGAATTAAGAGAAAGGGAACCAGTGGGCACAGGAAGACAGCTGGACCTCTCACTGGGATACTGCAAAGGCTAACAGCCAGTCTAAGAACTTAGTCACAGTGGGCCCTCCTTGAGCCAGTTCCACTGTTCAGAGAGCTATGCCAAGCCCCTAAAAGACCTAAAGGCTGACAAAACATCTGACTTTTCGGTAGAATCCTATCATTAGGTACAAAAACAATCCGGTATGGTCATCTTATCTTGTTGTGTATCTGATTGATAAGGGGAAAAAAAGAGAAGAGTAATAATAAACTTAGCCTAGAAGGTAAAATATATCAAAACAAGGGTCTATGTAAGAACAAACAGAAATCTTTGGTGTTAAAAGGCTGGAGGCAGCCGGGTGCAGTGGCTCATTCCTGTAATCCCAGCACTTTGGGAAGCTGAGGCAGGAAGATAGCTTGAGGCCAGGAATTTGAGACCAGCCTGGGCAACAGAGCAAGACTTTGTTTCTTCAGTTACTGCAGCTATTCCCAACAACAAAAAGTTTGGAATAGCCGTAATACTTATCTGGGATGTTTCTATTATGTAGGAATTAGTATCTATACTTTTCTTATGCCAGGCACTTAGCTGCCCCACCAAAAGTTCTTTCACTGACATAATAAAGAGGCAGGATTTGAATTCAGACAGATCTGGCTCTTAAAGACTAGTCCATTTCACTGCACCATGCTACCTCCCACAACTAGGATGGGAAAAGACATTTACGATTGTGAAAAGCCTGGAATGCACGAACTGATCAGTTTAAGAGGGTTCGATGCATATACCTCCTACACAGTGTTATGAAACTGTCCCAAATATTTAGGAGGAACTGAGCGTTTACAGACACTAGAATTAGCTTTCAAACTATGCCAACATGTCGTTTAACATGCAAGCGCTCAAAATTAAATTGCACTTCTGCCCTCAGAAAACCCTAGTTGATAGCTTTGGTGTTTCTTATCATTTTTATTAGCTGGGGTTATGAAACTTAAATGGGTGATGTTGCTAAAACACTTTTCTCTAACACTTTCCCATAGGGAGTTAGAGGGAGGCTGCATGATTTGGCTGGGTTTTGTTCATCACAAATTAGGTCAACAGCCCAATCCCAAAAGAAAGCACCATTAGTGAAATGACATGTTTCAAGGGCTTTCCAGAATCAGTCCACCGGCTTTTGGCAAGCTCCAGCAAGGGTGGAGAGGGGTAAGGGGCAGCCAGGCCTTAATGGCCTTCTGAACTTGGGTCCTGTATCTGACAAGGTTTCCAATGGCTCGTATGAACAAAACTGACTTTGCTCTTACTGCTGTTATTCAATTAAAGACGCCAAATGCTGAAATAAAAATCTTACTTAACAATGAGGATTTACAGTAACAAAAAAATTATCCCGAGTTTTTTCTTTGGTGATGATGCAGCCACAGAAAGATTGAGGATGAGAGGGAAAAAAATCAACATTAGGAAACAGAATGTTGATTTCCTTTGTCCTAAAAATAATCAAGTAGCTTGATTACTTTTAGCCAAAATGCAATATAGCAACGAAAGAATCAATACTTTGTGAAATGTTTAACACTGATGTCCAATCTTTTAATGTTACCATTTTAAGATTATTTCAACAAGCAAAATAAGTGTTAGCAGTGTTTACTTTGATAATTGCCAAATGATATTAGGAATATTACCTTTCCTCCCTTGCTTACAACAAAAACAAATACAAAAATGAAAGTTATAGGTAAAGATATATAATTTATCAAAGTTTTTTTTGTTTTTTTGAGACGGAGTCTTGCTCTTGTCACCCAGGCTGGAGTGCAGTGGCGCAATCTCGGCTCACTGCAACATCCAACTCCCACCACCAAGCCCAGTTAATTTTTTGTATTTTTAATAGAGACAGGGTTTTGCCATGTTGGGCAGGCTGGTCTTGAACTCCTGACCTCAGATGATCCACCTGCCTCGGCCTCCCAAAGTGCTGGGATTACAAGCGTGAGCCACCGTGCTTGGCCTATCAAAGACTTTTTTTTTCTTTTTTTTTTTTTTTTCCTATTTTTGTTTAATTTATTTAAGACCACCTCCCTACCATTTCCAGAGAAAAAATACAAAACAAGAAACAGACTTGGTTTCAAATACATAACCAGGTGCTGGAGTTTAAAGCATTACTGATAACATTGTTACGGAAGAATGGCAGTTTACTCCAGGACACTTCAGTGTTCCTGAGGAATCCTCAGGAATCCTCAGTTATTCCTGAGGAATAAACATGATTTCTCTCGTCCTCCCACTGGGACGTTCTCAGGTGAAGTCACTGCTGCTGCTCTTTGACATATTTTCCCTGTAGAAGATACGGAGCTTGGAAATCATGCTGACAGTTGGAGTAAGCCATTCCTAATCCTGTTCCAGAACTGAAGGCTAATGGCCACATTCTTCTTTTAAAGAAGATAAGTGAGAAAACAATTCCTAATCCACAACCAGTACCTATCTTCACCGCCGCATCTGCCAGGCACTGGTCCCACTTCCTGCAGAGCTCCGATTCCAACGTGTTCCCCACCCGCACCTCTAGCTTTCCTCTCCACCGGCCCCTGCACTCTTTAACAATACCAAAGTCTTAAATGACATTTCAAACTGCTAGATGGCCGGGCACGGTGGCTTATACCTGTAATCCCAGCACTTTGGGAGGCCAAGCCAGGTGGATCACTTGAGGTCAGGAGTTCGAGATCAGCCCCATCTCTGATAAAAATACAAAAATTAGGCTGGTGTGGTGGCGGGCACTTGTAATCCCTGTTACTCGGGAGGCTGAGGCAGGAGAATCGCTTAACCCGGGAGGTGGAGGTTGCAGTGAGCCGAGATTGCGCCACTGCACTCCAGCCTGGGAGACAGAGTGAGATTCCATCTCAAAAAAAAAAAAAAAAAACTAGCCAAGTGTGGTGGCGGGAGCCTGTAGTCCTAGCTACTCGGGAGGCTGAGGCAGGAGAATCTCTTGAGCCTGGGAGGCAGAGGTTGCGGTGAGCCAAGATCGTGCCACTGAACTCCATCCAGCCTGGGCAACAAGAGCGAGACTCTGTCTCCAAAAAAAAAAAAAAAAGAAATTTCAAACTGCTAGGAAACTAAAAATGTTGGTACATTAATAAATCACTAGCAGTTTAGACATTAACACTGCAAGAGGGAGAAGTTGGTGGCTACACAATGTTTTTATCGTGACTTTTACAAATCAAGCTGGTTATGAAGTCATTCTGTCATTCTCAAAGATATTAAGTTACCCACAGATAAATTAAATAAAAATCTCCCAATGCCTCTATGGATCTAACCACTCCAAGGAAACTAGCATGTTAAGCATTTTATCTAAAATATGAAAAAAAACTTTTTTGGAAACCAGCTATCTCCTGTTCATTACCTCACTATTGAGTCATGCCTCCTTTAACAAATCCAGACCTTACACTTTCTATCCTGTCTTTTACACTAGTCCTTCTGAAGCCATTAAAACTCTCCCATGTTAAAGCAAAAATCTGGGATGTCCAGGTTTTCTTCCCCATCACCTTTTCTCAAGCTGAAGACTTTTGGATTCAGTATCCAGGAAGGGACTGGGTAGAGGAAGAGAGGAGCAAGTAAGTAGGAAAGGAAGGGCAGTCTATACTGTTAATGTCTCTTCCCCCTCCCCTTTATGGGAGCCTTTGTACAGGAAAAGCTGAGAAAGTGATCCATGGTTCCAAACAAAATGCTCTATGCTTATGAGGACCACGTGTAACACAGGGGTTTAGTTTTCCATTTTATTTTTTGTTGTTGTTTGTGTGTGTGTGTGTGTTTGAGACAGAGTCTCGCTCTGTTGCTCAGGCTGGAGTGAAATGGCGCAATCTCAGCTCACTGCAACCTCCGCCGCCCAGGTTCAAGTGATTCTTCTGCCTCGGCCTCCCAACTAGCTTATAGGCGCCCACTACCGCATCCGGCTAATTTTTTTTTGTTTGTTTTTTTAAGTAGAGATGGGGTTTCATCGTGTTGGCCAGGCTGGTCTCAAACTCCTGATCCCGAGTGATCTGCCTGCCTCGGCTTCCCAAAGTGCTGGAATCACAGTCGTGAGCTACCACACCCGGCCTAGTGTCCCATTTTAGCAACTTGGCTGTAGGGGGTGCTTCAAATAAGCATTAGCCAGTGCTCTATACCTAAACAAGGTAAGGATTAAACATCGTTCCATGGAAGGATTTTAAAACGCAACTGTTACCTGCAAAAGGCAAAATATATTTGTATGCACGTTGATGAAGAAGGGGAAGAAAATCCTCGTGTTTGTAGCCAAGAAGGTAAATGGAGACTTGTTGCAGTATATTACTACTGACTTGAAAAGATGTCTTGGCTGGGCGCGGTGGCTCATGCCTGTAATCCCAGCACTTTGGGAGGCCGAGGCAGTGGATCATGAAGTCAAGAGATCGAGACCATCCTGGCCAACATGGTGAAGCCCCGTCTCTACTAAAAATACAAAAATTAGCTGGGCGTGGTGGCAAACACCTGTAATCCCAGCTACTCAGGAGGCTGAGACAAGAGAATTGCTTGAACCCAGGAGGTGGAGGTTGCAGTGAGCATTTCACTTTTCCTAAGACTTAAGTGGTACTACCATAGTAAACTCTTTGTGGTTTCTACTCAGAATCCATTGCCTGTTCCAGTGACAACACATTCCTTAAGAGTGGTGGCTATCAGCCAGATGCAGTGGCTCACGCTTGTAATTCCAGCACTTTGGGAGGCCAAGGCGGGTGATCACAAGGTCAAAAGTTCAAGACAAACCTGGCCAAGATGGTGAAACCCCATCTCTACTACAAATACAAAAATGAGCTGGGTGTGGTGGCAGGCACCTGTAATCCCAGCTGCTCGGGAGGCTGAGGCAGAGAATCGCTTAAACCTGGGAGGCAGAGGTTGCAGTGAGCCAAGATCGTGCCACTGCCCTCTAGCCTGGGCAACAGAACGAGACTCCATCTCAAAAAGAATAGTGGTGATCAACCTATACTGTACAGGAGCCCTTGGGAATTACATTTTTTAAAAATACACAAGATGGACCCTCATGCCCCTCATCAACTAAACAGAACTGGGTACATTCCCAGGTGAGGCCCATGTGCAGCCATGATTTACCTTGGAATCCCATTCAGCCTTGAAGTTTGGGAGGAATGAATTCCACTTGTAGCTCCAGGAGAGATTTATGATTAAATTTAAGGTGTTTAGCCCAACTCCCTGGCCAAGGAGACTTAAGGAGACACTGGCTGAGGGTTTCTGGAAAATTTTATTCATTCTTCTGTAAAAACTGCAGCCAGGACTACCTCTGGTTAATCCCATCAGTTTGGATGGGTTACCTTTCACTAGCAACATTAAAGACCCCAAATTAGAAAGAAGTAAAGAAAAGGGTGGACTTTAATGTTTGTTTATGGGATGCTGCAAGATATGAAATTCCCCATAGAAATAAGAAACCTAGTCAGAGGACAAGCTTCATACAGTATGTACAGTTGGAACTGTTCAAGTATAGTTTCAGTGTAAAAAGTGCTACAATAACAAGCCACATTTAAGAAAGAGTTCTTAGTAGAGAAACAATAAGACAAAGTACCAAACATAGTACACAACAAATTTATGCCTCAGCCACATGATCTAAAAGTTAAAGGTCCCAGGAGCCCCATCCTGAACTTGGAAGGTGTAGCCTTCAGAGGTAGTTTCTGGCACAACGTTTTGATCTTCCTCTTCCTGGTAATATATTAAAAAATCAATATAAAAATAATAAGTATTCCAAGCAGCAGTGTACCTAGAAGTCTGTATTTAATCTCTAGGTCTTGATCTGCACATTATACCTTTAATCCCAGTATTTGACTTAGGGGAGGGAAGGTCTCTGAAACTTTGCCAATTCATGAGTGCCTGGGGAGTTGCGGGGACCGGGGATAAGGAATGCTACTACAGTAACAGAAAAGGCCGAGACTTCTTTCTTCCCCAACTGTCACTTTTCAATAGGAAAAGACTGTATTAGGCCCAGAGCATGGTGGTGGGTTTGGCCTACTTCTCTATCACCTCCTACAATGACACCCATTAACTTACCCTCAAGATATTCTAAGATTCTCAAGGCTGTTCGTTTGAAACTAAGCTGGTGACTTTTAAAATCTCACCTCAACGCCAAGACCAAGGTGCGAGGGCTTATTGAGATCATCTCCAATGCAGCAGAGTACGAGAACATCCCCATCCAGCACCGTGAAGACAACTTCCTGAGGCAGTTGGCTCAGAAGGTCCCCCGCAAGCTGAATAACCCTAAGTTCAATGATCCGCACATCAAGACCAACCTGCCCTTGCAGGCTCACCTGTCCTGCATGCAGCTGAGTGCTGAGTTGTAGTCAGATACGGAGGAAATCCTTAGTAAGGCAATCTGGCTCGTCCAGGCCTGCATGGATGTCCTCTCCAGCAATGGGTGGCTCAGCTCTGCTCTGGCAGCTATGGAACTGGCCCAGATGGTCACCCAAGCCATGTGATCCAAGGACTCATACCTGAAGCAGCTGCCACACTTCACCTCTGAGCATATCAAACGTTGCACAGACAAGGGAGTGGTGAGTGTTTTTGACATCATGGAGATGGAGGATGAAGAACGGAATGCAATTCCTCAGCTGACTGACAGTCAGATTACAGATGTGGCTCACTTTTGTAACTGCTACCCTAATATCGAACTATCTTAGAAGGTGGTGGATAAGGACAGCATCTGCAGTGGCGGGCCAGTGGTGGTGCTGGTGCAGCTGGAGCAAGAGGAGGAAGTCACAGGCCCTGTCATTACGCCTCTCTTCCCGCAGAAACGTGAAGAGGGGTGGTGGGTGGTGATTGGAGACGCCAAGCCCAATAGCCTCATCTCCATCAAGAGGCTGATCCTGCAGCAGAAGGCCAAGGTGAAGTTGGACTGTGTGGCCCCAGCCACTGGTACCCACGACTACACTCGTACTTCATGAGTGATGCTTACATGGGATGTGACCAGGAGTACAAATTCAGCATGGATGTGAAAGAAGCCGAGACGGACAGTGATTCAGATTGAGTCCTGAGGCATTGACTCGTGGGTAAAGGAGAGTTGAGCCTGAATTAGGAATGTGTACATTGTAGGGATCCTGGTGGTTATGGGGACCAGGTCTGTGGGCCTCAGGTCTGGCCAGCCAGGGCTGGTGCTGTCCCCGCCCACCTCCACTTCCTTTTCCCTTGTTCACACTCTGGATCCAGTGACAGCAGGTGTCATGGGTCAAGCATAAATCATATATGGCATTTTCAGGCATGTTACCGGTAGTTCCTTTTGAGTCTGACATTCTAATAAAATAATTTGTAGAAACCAAAGCTAAATAAATAAATAAATAGATTTTATTACCATCAAGCCAAACATCAGAGGGGCAAATAAGTACATTACGCCCTGTGCACACTGATATTTTACTATATTTAACAAAGATATGAGGCTCATCTTTATGAGGGACAAAAGGGCTCGTGGCCTTGGCTTTACGTTTCCAAGTTGTTATTAATATTACCATCCATTACTCACCTCTACAGAGAAATACTTCTCAATTAAGCTTAACAAAGCCTTATACACAGACTCATTTTCATGGTTTTGTAGAGCTTCAATTTTGTCTAAGCCTCCACATTCTTCAATCATTATACTAAGTTTCTCAGTTTCACCTAGTTTCTCAGCAGCCTAAAAAAAAAAAAATCCAAGTTTACTGGCATATACTCTGAATGTTTTAATGAAGAAAACATCAAAAATTTGAATATTGATATGTCAGGCAGAAATAAGCACCTTAACAGTTCCTTCATCAAGCCTATCACAGTTTTATGTCCATTTTATATTTTGTTGAAACTCAGTGTGATTGGATCTGTACCTCCTCTTAGCAGTACTTCAACTGGAGCCAGAGATCTTACAATCAGTAGCTCTCAACCTTTTCTATGTATCAAAATGACATGGGCCACTTTTTTTTTCCTTTTTTTCTTTTTTTGAGATGGAGTCTCGCTCTGTTGCCCAGGCTGGAGTGCAGTGGTGTGAAGTCGGCTCACTGCAAGCTCCGCCTCCCGGGTTCATGCCATTCTCCTGCCTCAGCCTCCCGAGTAGCTGGGACTACAGGTGCCCGCCACCACACCCAGCTAATTTTTTGTATTTTTAGTAGAGACGGGGTTTCACCGTGTTAGCCAGGATGGTCTCGATCTCCTGACCTCGTGATCCGCCAGCCTCAGCCTCCCAAAGTGCTGGGATTACAGGCGTGAGCCACCGCGCCTGGCCCACGTGGACAACTTTTAAAACAACACTACACTCCAGTTCAACTGGTCTGCTATGGGAACAGGGGCGTATTGTTTTGTAAAGCATCCTATATCATCAGAAGGTGTAGTCAAGGTGTCTAAGGGCAAAGACGGCCTATAGAGTGCTAAACTAAATGTCTCCGAACAGAATGTGTGTTGGTATTAAGGATTTACTGGCTATATGGAATGGTATGTAGGTTAGTTTTTCTTTAAATTTTTAACTTTTAAGAGATACATAAATATCTATAGATGAAATAACAGATTTGCTTCAAAATAACTTAGGGGATTAGATGAAGGGAAGAAGAAATACTGGCCACATATTGACAAATTATTTATACACAGCGACAGATACACCAGCAGCCATTATTGTAGGCTCAATTTTTTTTTTTTTTTTTTTCTGAGACAGTTTCACTG
The DNA here is from genome assembly GCF_006542625.1 of Nomascus leucogenys. Lineage (NCBI taxonomy): Eukaryota > Metazoa > Chordata > Mammalia > Primates > Hylobatidae > Nomascus > Nomascus leucogenys. Next base: position 59,943,672 of record NC_044399.1, read on the forward strand.
TTGTCACCCAGGCTGGAGTGCAATGGCATGATCTTGGCTCACTGCAACCTCCGCCTCCCAGGTTCAAACAATTCTCCTGCCTCAAGCTCTTGAGTAGCTGGAATTACAGGTGCCCGCCACCACACCCAGCTAATTTTTTTTATTTTTAGTAGAGACAGGGTCTCATTATGTTGGCCAGGCTGGTCTTGAACTCCTGACCTCGTGATCCACCTGTCTTGACCTCCCAAAGTGCTGGGATTACAGGTGTGAGCCAACACACCCAGCCTGTAGGCTCAACTCTTATATGTAAAAATTTCTAGAATCCAAAGTTTCTAGAAGGGCTTACCTACCACCAATCACTATGACAAAGTGTCATATGCTGGTATGCCTGGATCAATTAGGGGTGGAACCAGAAGAAAAATATAATTAAGTATTTCAAAAACAATTTTTTTTTTGAGACAGAGTTTCACTCTTTCGCCCAGGCTGGAGTGAAGTGACGCGATCTTGGCTCACTGCAACCTCCGACCCCCGCCCAGGGTTCAAGCGATTCTCCTGCTTCAGCCTCCTGAGTAGCTGGGATTATAGGTGCCCGCCACCAGGCCTGGCTAATTTTTGTATTTTTAGTAGAGACAGGGTTTCGCCATGTTGGCCAGGCTGGTCTCGAACTCCTGACCTCAGGTGATCCACTCACCTCAGCCTCCCAAAGTGCTAGGATTACAGGCGTGAGCCACCGCGCCCAGCCAAGTCATTCAAATTTAATTTCACCAAAATTCAGTATGAAAGCGGGAAATTAAATCAACCAAGTAAACAGGTGTGATGAGTCCACATAAGCGCCTGACTTCGATTCAGGTCACATCATCACTTGTCATCTCTTTTATATCTTTTATAATGCCTGCCACATTTTTAATCAAAGGTATGGCCCACATAAACAGGCTTTCTGATTCTGTGGCTTACTAGTGAGTAAACTTACAGCTGCCCTCCCCCAAGTCTAAATAGCAAACCAATTATTATCAAGTCCAAATTCAAACAAAGCCACCTCGATAGGACATACCTGAAAGATATTTGAAATGGCATCCAGGATAACCAGAATAATCTTCTTTTGCAGCTAAGAGGTTCATCAATGGTTCTATTATGCCACAATGAACGAGGTACACAATCTGTTCAACTGTAGAGTTGGTCACGGCCCATACAGCTTCCTTTTATGTCTTAAAATTCTGCCTATTAAACATAAGGAAATGGTTTCATTTCAGAACAGTTGCACAAATAAGATTCCAAGAGTACTTTTTCACAAAAACAATGACTGAAAGTACCAAGGTTCTATCCAACCTTAAGGTTAGGGTTACTGGGTATTTTTCCACAAAGGACTCCAAGTAGAACCCAAGATTCTTGCACATGAAGAAGCTTATCAAGCACAGCTTTCTATAAATACTAAAAATGACTTGATTAAATCCTAAGACTTCGTTACCTTAGAGAGAACAGTGACAAGGAATGGGACTAATCCATGATTCACAACTTGCTGTATCTGGTCCTGACAGCCAGCTGTGATGTTTGACATTGTCCACGTAGCTTCCTTCTGAATGTTAGTTTTGGGGTTGGTGAGCAGGCTGGGAAAGACGGCGAGTGCTCCTGCATCAGTCACAACCTGATGTCTGTTCATCTGTACCAGTGACAATATTCCCTGTGGCTTTTAGGGCAGGAGTCTAAAAAGGAAAAAATGTTGATGCTGGTTACCTTATTTTTTTCCCAGCACTTCAGAAATTCTGTACCCTAAAAGTTTTAACAAGAGGCTCATCATGACCTGAAATAGGCAATATTTCAATATTAGTATCAACTGATTATGCATTTTTTTTTTTTTTTTTGAGACAGGAGTCTTGCTCTTGTCACCCAGGCTGGAATGCAATGGAATGATCTTGGCTCACTGCAGCCTCCGCCTCCCAGGTTCAAGCAATTCTCCTGCCTTAGCCTCCCAAGCAGCTGGGATTAAAGTGTGTGCCACCATGTCCAGCTAATTTCTTTGTATTTTTAGTAGAGATGGGGTTTCACCATGTTGGCCAGGCTAGTCTCGAACACCTGACCTCAGCTGATCCACCCGCCTCAGCCTCCCAAAGTGCTGGGATTATACAGGCATAAGCCACCTCGCCCAGCCCTGATCATGCTTCTTATACTTAGGTCCTAATCTACAAGTAAATAACTTACCACAATTGGCAATTCAGAAGCTCCTAGAAGCTTCACAAGTTCGGGCACAACTCATGTTTTCACGACCATGTCAGTTCGTTCATTTGGACCATCAGTAAGGTAGGAAATAGCCCAGCAGTATCTGCTAATACTTCTGGATCATCATGATGCAGGAGCCGAACTAAGGTAGGAAGAATCTGCTCAACAGCATCTATCGGGGGTGCGGGATTCTTGTTATGGCAAAGATTTGAAAGCGTCCAGGTAAGATTACGTAAGTAGCCACGCTGGGGGAAATAAATAGGCAATGAGAGGTTCTGTCTTTTGAGAAGATGGGGGAAATTAGAATGAAGAAGTGAGTAACTTTACTTAAATGTTAGTAACTTACTGCTCAAGATGACATATCAGGAACTGCAAGGAGAGCCAACAGTGGGTCAACTGCATCATGCTTAATAACCAAGTCTCGGAACACTGAGCCATTGCCTGAAAAAAAAAGGCAAGATTAATTTTATTACCTTGTCCAGCACTATCAACGTTCAGTGACTGAATGCACCAGCAAAAACTCCCAAACTTACTTAGATCCCCTCTGCTGTCTTTGTAAAGACGACACTTTCATTCCTAATAAGGGCTTGAAAGCAAGCTCAAAACTTAACAAAGTTGCTATCACTTATAACAAGGCCTTTCTTCCAATTCATTACGCTTAGATACATTCAGTCAAAAGAACTTCAAGTCCAAGTATCTGCAATGTTTCCTAGAGCCCAGACAGCTCGTTCACTGATGTGAGCGTGGGAAGATGCCGACAGAGAAATGAATGCTGGGGTGGCACCTCCATCTACCACAGCCTTGGTTTGTTCTGATGTCCCAGAAGCAATGTTAGTGAGTGCCCAAGCAGGTTCAAACTGAATGGGACTACATTCAGTTCTGCCCAAGAAGGACACAAATTTCGGAATCAAACCAGCCCGGATTATGTTGTCTATGGGGGGCTGTTTTTCTCTGGAAAGTAGTTTCCTAAAGGGGAACAAAAAGGGAAATAAAAGTTGAAAGTGATTAACAAAAGGAGTTTGTGTAAAAACCAATTTAAAATGCAATTCAAGAGTTTAGAACTTCAGACAACCTTTTAAGTAAATCACTAAATGCTGAGACATTCTGGAACCTAAGAGAAGCTGAACAGATTACTTGTATGGTGCTATATATGCAGTATAATTAACTACCATTTTTCCAAAAATTAATGTAGATTACCCTCCTCTGCATCCCTGAAGAAATCTAGTCCAGATCTTGTCACTTTAAAAAAAAAAACTTTTGACAATCTGACAAGGTAATACTCTCATTGTTAATTGAATTTGTTCTCCCTGATAGTTGTGGTTAAGCACTTTTTGTTTTTTTGAGACAGGATCTCACTCCACCCAGGCTACAGTGCAGTGCCACGATCACAGCTCACTGCAGCCTCCACCTCCTGGGCTCAAGCAATCCTCCCACCTCAGCCTCCTTAGTAGCTGGGACGACAGGTGTGCACCACCACACCCAGGTAATTTTTTTTATTTTTTGTAGAGATGGGGTCTCACCATGTTGCCCAGGCTGGTCTCAAACTCCTGAGTTCAAGTAACCCACCCTTTGGCCTCCCAAAGTGCTGGGATTATAGGCATGAGTCACCGTGCCCAGCCTAGAACTTTTTAATGATCATTTACCATTGAAATTTGTTCTGTCAAGCTGTAGAAATTATTAATCCTTTCTATTATATCATAACTATCTGTGTATGATGGGAGGTAAAGGTCAAATTATACTTATCTCCTAAATGGATCTATCATTTTAAATGGATGTCTCAATCCCACTTACTATGTATTTCTTCCTTCCCCTGCCAGTGACTTGAAACATTACTTTGATAAAAACTTTATGGGCAGGTGCAATGGCACACACCTGTGATCCCAGCACTTCAGGAGGCTGAGGTGAGAGGATTGCTTGAACCCAGGCATTCGAGACCAGCCTGGGCAAAATAGCAAGGCCCCCCTCTCAAACAAATTAATAAATAAGAAACTACTTGGCTTATGGCTGGCTGACCTAATCTTTCCTTACACTATCTGTCTGTCCATTCCTGCCCACCCCCCGCCAAAAAAATCTAAAAACACGAATTTCTTAGGCTTCCTAGGCTATCGCAGACAAGACTTATCAGGCAGCTTGAGTAGCTTGGAGCTGATTTTCCATATTGCTGCTATTTATGCCTTTGACAATGTCATCAACAGACCAATTTACAGTGCCCTAGAAGAAAGATGAAATTTTGCACATTATCATTAAGATTAAATACAAACAATAAAATCCACACTTAACCACTGTGAAGGCAAGTATAAACATCGTTAGGCTTATAGCCAGCTACTAAAAATTTAGCCCTACATTTAATTTTGCCTGTTAAAGATTCATTATTTTATATGTAGAATAGTTTCCAAACTTGGTGTCAGGACTCACTGGAGTCTCAAGTTATGGAGTATCCAAGTGTTTTGTTGCTAAAACAGGCAGCTTTGAACAATTTAGAAAATGAACTAGAAGGCCAGGCACGGTGGCTACACCTGTAATCCTAGCACTTTGGGAGGCTCAGGAGGGAGGATGGGTTGAGCTCAGGAGTTCGAGACCAGCCTGAGCAACATAATGAGACCTCCCCTTCTACAAAAAATTAAAAAAAAAAAAATTATCCAGGCATGGTGGTGTGCGCCTGTCACCATGCAAGACATTGTCTCAAAAAAAAAAAAAAAAAAAAAGAATCAGAGCAGACTGAAGATTATTCCTACATTAATCTCAATCACTTGCATTCAGATATACTTTGAGGGAGAAAGACATGAAGTTATAAGAAACATTCTGAGGATTTTCATATCTAATTTTATAATCTATGTATTTCCACGGTTGAGTGTTGTTGCAAATATAAGTGGGTTATGTGCGGCTGGGCACAGTGGCTCACGCCTGTAATCCCAGCACTTTGGGAGGCCGAGGTGGTGGATCACCTGAGGTCAGGCGTTCGAGACCAGACTGGGAAACATGGTGAATCCCCGTCTCTAGTAATAATGCAAAAATTAGCCAGATGTCGTGGCGATCCCCTGTAATCTCAGCTACTTGAGAGGCTGAGGCAGGAGAATTGCTTGAATCCAGGAGGCAATGGCTGCAGTGAGCTGAGATCACTCCAGCCTGGGCAACAGAGCAACACCCATCCCCTGCCCCGCCCCCCCCAAAAAAATGTTTTATGTTGTGAATCACAGTAGAAAGCAGGTTTGAGAACCAATGCTACCCATAATTCAAAAAGACAGTATCCCTGTCTCTCCAGGAGACTGACACCTAACAGAGAAAATGTGACAAGTAGACAAACAGCATAAAACAAGTGGTAAACAGATGTGTTACACAGCATTTACTCCCCATTTTGGGTGCAGAACCAGGACGCTAGAGAATCCTGAGAAAGGAGTGTCTTTCCTGCTAGGCTATGGAGTGCTATAAGGAGAAGATGAACTTTGAGTATTACTCACCTCTATTAGTATTAGTATCCTAGAAATAGAACATAGGTAGCATTCAATCAAAAAAAAAAAAAGATAAATGTGGAGTGCTAAAGGGCTAAAGGAAGCATAATGTGGCTGGGCGCAGTGGTTCACACCTGTAATCCCAGCACTTTGGGAGGCCAAGATGGGCAGATCACCTGAGGTGAGGAGTTCGACACCAGCCTGGCCAACACGGTGAAACCCCGTCTCTACTAAAAAAAAAACAAAAATTAGTTGGGCGTGGTGGTGCACGCCTGTAATCCCAGCTAATCGGGAGGTTGAGGCACGAGTATCACTTGAATCCAGGAGGCAGAGGTTACAGTGAGCCAAGATGGCACCATTGCACTCCAGCCTCAGCGACAGAGTGAGACTTTGTCTCAAAAAAAAAAAAAAAAAAAGAAGCATATATAGCATATTGTGAGAAAAAGAAGTAGGAGAGTGCCCAGTTATTTTTGGAAGATGAAAGATAAATTTGAAAATCTAAGATAGGCCTATTTTGTGGAAGGTCTTCATGGAGTATGGATTATTATTATTATTATTTAGACAGAGTTTCACACTTGTCGCCCAGGCTGGAGTGCAATGGTGTGATCTTGGCTCACTGCAATCTCTGCCTCCCAGGTTCAAGCGATTCTCCTGCCTCAGCTTCCCAAGTAGCTGGGATTAGAGGCGCCCATCACCACACCCAGCTAATTTTTTTGTATCTTTAGTAGAGACATGGTTTCACTATGTTGGCCAGGCTGCTCTCAAACTCCTGACCTCAGATGATCCACCCATCTCGGCCTCCCAAAGTGCTGGGATTACAGGCATGAGCCACTGTGCCCGGCCAGAGTATGGATTTTTATTTTTAGAGACAGGGTCTCACTGTTACCCAGCATGGAGTGTAGGGGAACAATCATAGCTCACTGCAGCTTCAAAATCCTGGGCTCAAGTGATCCTTCTGCCTCAGCCCCCTAAATACCTAGGACTAAAGACTGGCGCCACCACGCCCAGCTAACTTCTTATTTTTTGTAGAGACAAGGTCTTGCTATGTTGCCTAAGCTGGGCTCAAACTCCTGGCCTCCAGTGATCCTCCTATTTCAGCTTCCCAAAGTGCTGGAATTACAGGCGTGAACCATCATGCCCAGCTGCAGTATGGATTTTTTTATTTTAATTTTTTTTCTTGAGACAGAGTTTCCCTCTTGTTGACCAGACTGGAGTGCAATAGCAAGGTCTTGGCTCACTGCAACCTCTGCCTCGCAGGCTCATGCAATTTGGAGTATGGTTTTGAGGAGAGAAAAAACACATCCAAAGCAGTACTTTAGTAAAAATTTCAGAAAAATAGCATATGGCACAGAAAGAAGGAAATGATAAATTAGGAGGCTACTGTAAATATTTCAGGAGGAAAGTCCTAAACAAAGCTAGTGACAAATACAAAAAAATACAGAATACCAAAAAACACAGAAATAAACCAGAAATGGGCTGGGCGTGGTGGCTCACACCTGTAATCCCAGCACTTTGGGAGGCCCAGGAGGGTGGATAACAAGGTCAGGAGTTCAAGACCAGCCTGGCCAACATGATGAAACCCTGTCTCTACTAAAAATACAAAAATTAGCCAAGCGTGGTGGTGCGTACCTGTAATCCCAGCTACTCGGGAGGCTGAGGCAGGAGAATTGCTTGAAACTAGGAGGCGGAGGTTGCAGTGAGCTGAGATTGTGCCACTGCACTGCAGCCTGGGTGACAGAGCAAGACTCCAGGTGGGAAAAAGAAAAAAGAAACAAACCAGAAACTGGTTGGCTCTGGACACACTGGTCAGGTCAAGGTACCCAGCTAGTAGCTAGAAATAAATGCAGGAAAGTCTGAAGGAAGGTCAGAGCTAAAGGAAGATCCTAAATCAGCTTCAGTGGATTATGGAAGGCAGGAAAGAAGACAATTACTAATTGCGAACAGAGAAAAAGATCTTCACAGATAGTTAAAACCGTAAGACTAGAAATGTTAAGTTTACTTGAATTTCTAAGAAAAGTCCCTACTGATTTTCTGGATTTCATGTAGCTCATAATCTAAAATATATTTTTTTACCTGGTTGTTGCAGTTTTCCTGCAGCGGAGAAGTAGCATCATCAGGAAATGAGCTTACATTTCTCCTCTTCAGCATCTGGTCATCCTTCTTAGCTTTCCTCAGCTCCACATTGACCTCTATTCTGCGACGCCTCATTTCCTTGAGAAAAGATAACATGCCGTTTCACCTATCACATCAGTTTTTGTTGCTAAGTGAGGGCATTTTTTAAAAGATCCCTAAGTTTTCACCCCTTTCCAAATGTCTTCCCATTTAAATACCACCACAGGAAAGCAACAGAAGGTACTTACTGTACTGTCCTTTCCCTTGTTCTTGAATCTGTGAAGACGGGCAGCTGGTGTATTAGCATTCTTGTTGGTGGACATGGTTATGAGACAAACGGAGAAAGCTAAAAGATGGGGGAAGAGAAAAATATTTCCTGTATCATTTTCCTTTGTCAATAATAGTACCAAAGGAGAACTGAATTACCAAGCATCCACTGAATCCACACCTGTATACTAGAGGAGGGATCATCATGTTTTCAACACTATGAAATCATTTTAGCCAAAGGATAACTGTCCCCTTTCCATCTGAAGGGCTGAGACTTCCTGGAGCAGAGCTGTCCATCAGAAATAGAATGCAAGCTATATAAATTGAAACTTTCTAGTAGCCATTTTTTTGTTGTTTTGTTTTGAGATAGAGTCTCACCCTATCGCCCAGGCTGGAGTGCAGTGGTGCTATCTCGGCTCACTGCAACCTCTGCCTCCCAGGTTCAAGTGATTCTCCTGCCTCAGCCTCCCAAGTAGCTGGGACTACAGGCATGTGCCACCATACCCAGCTAAGTTTTGTATTTTTAGTAGAGATGGGGTTTCGCCATGTTGGCCAGGTCGGTCTCTGTAGGGTCCAGCCCCACAGGGTTGGTGGGCTTCTCCCTGTGTGCAGCGACGAGACAGTGTAGAAATAAAGACATAAGACAAAGAGATAAAAGAAAAGACAGCTGGGCCCGGGGGACCACTACCACCAATGCGCGGAGACCAGTAGTGGCCCTGAATGTCTGGCTGCACTGTTATTTATTGGATACAAAGCAAAAGGGGCAGGGTAAAGAGTGTGAGTAATCTCCAATGATAAGTAAGGTCACATGGGTCATGTGTCCACTGGACAGGGGGCCCTTCCCTGCCTGGCAGCCGAGGCAGAGAGAGAGGGGAGACAAAGAGAAAGACAGCTTATGCCATTATTTCTGCATATCAGAGACTATTAGTACTTTCACTAATTTACTACTGCTATCTAGAAGGCAGAGCCAGGTGTACAGGATGAAACATGAAGGCGGACTAGGAGCGTGACCACTGAAGCACAGCATCGCAGGGAGACAGTTAGGCCTCCGGATAACTGCGGGCAAGCCTGACTGATGTCAGGCCCTCCACAAGAGGTGGAGGAGCAGAGTCTTCTCTAAACTCCCCCGGGGAAAAGGAGACTCCCTTTTCGGGTCTGCTAAGTAGCGGGTGTTGTTCCTTGACACTTTTCGTTACCGCTAGACCATGGTCCGCCTGGCAATGGGCGTCTTCCCAGACTCTGGTGTCACCGCTAGACCAAGGATCCCTTCTGGTGGCCCTGTCTGGGCATAACAGAAGGCTCGCACTCTTGTCTTCTGGTCACTCCTCACTGTGTCCCCTCAGCTCCTATCTCTGTATGGCCTGGTTTTTCCTAGGTTATGATTATAGAGCGAGGATTATTATAATATTGGAATAAAGAGTAATTACTACCAACTAATGATTATTGATATTGATATATAATCATATCTAAGATCTATATCTGGTATAACTATTCTTGTTTTGTATTTTATTATACTGGAACAGCTCGTGTCCTCTGTCTCTTGCCTCGGCACCTGGGTGGCTTGCCACCCACAGGTCTCAAACTCCTGACCTCAGGTGATCCACCACCTTGGCCTCCCAAAGTGCTGGGATTATAGGCGTGAGCCACCATGCCCAGCCAAAAAAATCCAAAATTAAAAAAACCCAATAAATAATAATGAACTTAGACAAAATATCTTCTTAGCATCTAATGAGATGATCAAAAGGTTTCCTTTCTTTGACTTTTTTCTTTTTGAGACAGTGACTTGCTCTGTTGCCCAGGCTAGAGTGCAGTGGTACCATCTCAGCTCATTGCAACCTCTGCCTCCCGGGTTCAAGCGATTCTCCTGCCTCAGCCTCCTAGTAGCCAGGACTACAGACATGCACCACTGTGCCCCACTAATTTTTGTATTTTTAGTAGAGATGGGGTTTCACCATGTTGGCCAAGCTGGTCTTAAACTCCTGGGCTCAAGTGATCCACTTGCCTTGGCCTCCCAAAGTGCTGGAATTACAGGCATGAGCCACCACGTCCAGCCTTTCTTTGACTTCTTAAAATAGTATGGTATTAGTAATCTCCTAGTATTGGAGATTGGTGTCTAAGGTGAAGCCAATTTAGCCATGGTTTCTTATTCTTTAAATTTACTACTGAATATATCTGCATACCAATATTTTGAGATTTCTTATAGACATATCTATTTGCTATTAATTATTAATAATAAATAATAAAGGAGACAGGACCATAATTTTCTATTTGTCTATTTCTATTTATCAAATTTCCTAACAGTTTCACACTAACAGAAACAATAATCTGTAAAATTTCCTTTTTCTATTCTGGTAGAAAAGTTTAAATAGAACTATCTGGCTCCAGAAATTTAAGAAAAACCTTATGAAATCATCTGGTCCTGCCATCACCTTAATGACAGGTGCGGTGATAAACCACCAGAAATCCTTTCCCTGCCTAAGAGTGTGGCTTCCGCCCTACTAAGGACTGAGATGACTGTGGCATCTTTCCCAACCCTTCCCCACACCCAAAGGGAGCTCGGTGGGTCCCTTTCTGTGGCAGTGGGGATGGAAGGTGCGGCACGATCAGTTGGGGACTTTTATTCCACCATCTTGGTCCACTCTTTCTAGGTGGACCCCTTTCTTTGTAGATGTAGGAAATCTGAATACTATGTTAGTAGACCCTGTGAAGGCTTTAAAATTCCAAGTTCTAGTAAAAGAGAATCAGAAATATTGGTTAGTATGTCTCTTTTTTTATTCTTGATATTGGTTATTTGTGCTGTATTATTTTTCCCCCCTTGATAATCTTATCAGAGGCTTGTAAAACATAATGGGATCTAAAGTATGTTTGTTTTCTATTTCATCACATTTGGTCATCTTTAATATTTTCTTTCTTTAGGCTGGCTCCTTGAGATGTACCCCTAGCTAATTAATTTGCAGTTTTTCTTTTCTAACATAAGCATTAAAGGCTAGTAATTTCTCCTAGAAGTCTTTAATTGCATCTCACAAATTTCAATATATGTAGTACTTTCATGAACATCCAGATCAAAATGTTTTCTGGTTTTCATTCTGATTTACATTTGAGCACTTCTTATTTATTTAGAACTATATTTCTTAGTTTCAAGCGTATGGCCCTTGCATTTCTTTAAAATTTTACAAATGTCTATATCCCTAAACAATACTGTAACATTGTGTTATCACACATGCTTTTAAACTCTACACAAATATATGTATTTTTTGTGATGGAACTGTTTTCTCTTTTTAAAAATTTTTATTTTATTTTAGATTCAAGGGGTCTATGTGCACTGGGGGAAGTCAGTTTCTAGTTACTCATTACCCGTAGAGTAAACACTGTACCCAGTAGGTAATTTTTCAACCCTTATGCCCCTCCCACTCTCTCCAAATGTTTTCATTCTATTGTAAACTTATGAGATTCAATCTCGACACTTGTTGCTCTAGTGTGTTTTTCACTGCTATGTAACAGTCCATTATGAAATGATGACACAATTTAAACATGCCTGATTTCATAATCAGGCATACTTAGGAATTGTTTCCAAATTACACCATTATGAAATAATATTATAAGGAACACCCTGCTACAATGTCTTCTCATGTACACAGGGTAAAAGTTTCTCTACTATATCAGGAAGGAGTCAAATTGCATTTTTAACTTTGTTTTTGTCAAACCATTCTCTAAAATGTTATAGCAACCATTGTACTAATTGCTCTCGTATCAGAAATGTATCCTGACTATAATCCCAACACTTTGGTAGGCTGAGGCAGGCAGGTCACTTGAGCCTAGAGATTGAGAACAGCCTGGGCAACATAATGAGACCCCTTGTCTACAAAAAATACAAAAATTAGCCAGGCATAGTGGAATGCATCTGTAGTCCCAACTACTCGGGAGGCTGAGGTGAGAGAATAACCTTAGCCCAGAGAGGTCAGGGCTGCAGTGAGCTGTGATGGCGCCACTGCTCTCCAGCCTGGGTTGACAGACAAAAAATTAGCTGGGCGTAGTGATGGGCACCTGTAATCCTAGCTACTTCGGAGGCTGAGGCAGGAGAATCATTTGAATGCAGGAGGTGGAGGTTGCAGCGAGCTGAGATTGTGCCACTGCACACCAGCCTGGGCAACAGTGCAAGACTCCATCTCAAAAAAAAAAAAAAAAAAAAAAAAAGAAAGAACTAATAATATTCATTCATGTTTACAACTTATATAGGAAGAAAATGAGGCCAAAAGTAAAGTCTTCAATATGGCCTCTTAAATATATTAACTTTCATTATTAATAGGCTAATATTTCAAAAGGGAGTCCAATATTCATCATTTACAAGGCTCAGAATTCACTTACCTGGTATGTCCTAAAGATTCTCGCCATATTGGTAGCATCACAACTGGTTTAACTGCACACTCCAAAATGGCTAAAGCCAATGCAAATTCTCTGGGTTTGCTACACATCTAAACTGCCTTGATCCAATTTGCCCTATATTTCAGAAGAAATGAAAGAAATTATTTCACTAGGTTGATCTAAATTAAAAGCACAATAGTTGTAACTTTGGTCTCCATCTGATTCCAGGGATAAAGACTCTGACTCCTAGAAATCCTCCGAATAGTGGTGTTGGTTCAGTAAGTTAGAAGTACACTCATGCCTCTAACATCCCGTCTGCTGACCACATTGACTTCATTCAACTCATTGGTAATGATGTTTTCAAGTGCACATCTACAACAATCATTTTATAAACATTTAGTATATTTACAGCAATAAATTAACCTTAGTTTCCTTTACCTACGTGATGCCCAGTTGGGATGAAGAAAGGATGAAGGGATGTTGTTTTCTAATTGGGTGATAGTCAGTCTCAGAGTAGATATGGCAAGAACTTTGGACCCATGGACAGAACCGTTCCATTTGAACTCTCCTGCTGGAGTCAGACGGAATTTATGTGCAAGATGCCTTCTCTTATCATGATCTTCTCTGTGCTGGTGCTTATTCAAAGCAAATGAATTGGTGGAGTACTGATTGTGGTAGACGCGATACTTCCCTTCTTGACCCAATTTAAAATAATTGTTGATATTTCCTTTCGTGACCACTTCCTTTTTGGTGCTCAACCGTGAAATTTCTCCTTGAGAGTTAACTACCAGTACCTGACCAAAAAAATAAAAAGACTGCATTATTTATGTCAATCAAAGATATAAATTGTATCCAATCAACTGTCTTTCAATAATTAAAATTAATCATTCAAAGAAAGTTAAGATAAATCTTATGACAGAACTTTTGAAGTCTAAAAGCTAAGTTAAAAGCTAAAGCTAATTGTTTACAATTAAATAACCAAGATATGCCTGCAGAAAGAAAACTAACACATATTAAGTACCTATTACATGTCAGATACTATTATTCACTGCTTTCATGTATTAATACTTCAAATATACCCATGAAACCATACATATAAATTACTCACCTACCATTTTTTCAAGTTTATAACAAGTTTTTCAAGTGTATACTTAAGGGAAAAAGAAGGGCATCGCATGTACTCCCCCCAAAAAATATATTCCTAAAAACACCCTTTTGGGTCCTTTTATCATTCCAGCTATAGTGTAAGACCCCACGGATACTTCAAAATAGTATTTTCAAACAGTTGATCCCAACTCTTTAGTGACTATGAAATAAATAGTGGGTCTTATTCAGCTTTTTAAAAAATAAAATGTAATGCAGCCAGGCACAGTGGCTCATGCCTGTAATCCCAGCACTTTGGGAGGCCAAGGCAGGCGGATCATGAGGTCAGTAGATTGAGACCACCCTGGCCAACGTGGTGAGACCTCATCTCTACTAAAAATACAGAACAATTAGCTGGGCATAGTGGCGTGTGCCTGTAGTCCCAGCTACTCGGGAGGCTGAGGCAGGAGAATCACTTGAACGAGGGAGGCGGAGGTTGTAGTGAACCGAGATCGCACCACTGCACTCTAGCCTGGCAACAGACCGAGACTCCGTCTCAAAAAAAAAATGTAATGCAATAGGCTAGCACAGAAAATATCAGAGTGCTTCCCACATAACAAGGTAAAACAGTATTTCAGAAAGCTTTTGAATATGTATATTGGGCTGCTATGAAAAAATGTGTATGTGATGGAGGGTCAGAGTCAAAAAGAAGTATGAAAGCCACTACTTTTAAGCAATTGCTGTGATGTTAAGAACATCATTTATTCTTACATATCTACACTGCAAATAATTCTTGAATCTGGGAGACACAGTTGGGGCCATGTCCTGTCACCATGGCTAGCTGAAGGGCAGAGATACCGAGTCCTAGCTCTGATCCCATGATCTGATTCATGATCAGAGCTGGGATGCCATGCTGTCCTATCTACAGTACTCTGCTATCAATGGGTAAGCCTTGTCCTTTAGTTGCAGGTTCACCTGAAGTGATCACAGCTAGAACTGAGCAGTGAATCATCTATAATTATTTAATAAACCATAAAACCCAAAATAGCCTACTCATATGTATAAAGAAGGCTTTAATTCTTCAGAATTATATGTAGAATAAAACTGATCATGTAGTAAGAAAGTGTATCAGCCATTTATAGCATTTATATGCCTTGGCTGAAATTTGGGTATGCAGCTATACTTATAAAGCCTAATGTTTTTAATCTTGTTACCTACTACAGCTTTGGAAATAGAGAAAATACAATTCAAAAATAGGTCTACAAATTTCTACAAATTTCCAGCCCCTATTTATCACATGTTCTCCAGGACAGAAACTGAGTCTCCCTTTACCCATCCTGGCCTGGCCCAGAGCTACACATCCAGAGGCAGGACTGGGGGACCTGGGGGTGACCGCGCAGGGTCCTGGGCCTCAGGCCTCAGTAGGCTTTGGGGAACCGTGCCTAGCTCAGTCCTCTGAGATTCTGATGGAAGTGGTTTGGACTGGGGCCTGGGGAAAGTGTCTAATTTTAAAGCTCCTCGGGTGATTTGACTGCTGCCAAGGTGAGGTGCCATGGCTCAGTGTATTTTTTTTTTTTAATTTTTTGTATGGAGTCTCACTCTGTCACCCAGGCTGGAATGCAGTGGCTCAATCTCAGCTCACTGCAATCTCCACCTCCCAGGCTCAAGTGATTCTCCTGCCTCAGCCTCCTGTGTAGCTGGGATTACAGGTGCCTGCCACCACACCTGGCTAATTTTTGTATTTTTAGTAGAGACAGGGTTTCACCATGTTGGCCAGGCTGGCCTCAGACTCCTGACCTCAAGTGATCCTCCTGCCTTGGCCTCCCAAAGTGCTGGGATTACAGGGATAAGCAGCCCGGCTGACTCAGTGTAATCTTATTGCATGGATGTGGGGTGAGATTCCAAATGTAACGGTTTCAGGTGAGACCCTCTTCTTGGGCTTGGGGCAGAAGCTTCCATTGATTCAGAGGGAAAAAGAGTGGAGCCGGAGTCCGGAGACCTGGACTCTCGTCTAGACTCTACTTCAGCTTCTCGCCGAGCAGCTGCTTGAATTTCTGGGCCTCAGTTTCTTCATCTGTAGAACAGAGCTGTCAACCCTACCCCGTCACAGGGCTGGTTCTATGAAAGAACCAAGCGGGCCCTGGGTTCCCACACCCATGGGGATTGGGGGAAAGCAGGCCTGCACTTCTGCTTTTCTGACTTCGGGTTTCAATTGGGTGCCCTCAGCTCTGGACTCCGTCCCCAGCCTCTGGGTGACCTCATGGGGCTGCCTGCCTGGCCTGCTCCTCCAGGGCGGGGTGGGAGCTGGGGTGGGGCCTCCGCAGGGCTCACACCGCCTGTGCTCTAAGTAAGGTTGGCAGAGACCCAGCAGGGCCACTGGGGCCAGGAGGGATCAGAAATGATTCACAAGGGGCCAGGCGCATTGGCCTGTAATCCCAGCACTTTGAGAGGCCGAGGCAGGAGGATCACTTGAGGTCAGGAGTTTCAGACCAGCCTGGCCAACATAGTGAAACCCAGTCTCTACTAAAAATACAAAAATTAGCTGGGCGTGGTGGTATGCACCTGTAGTCCCAGCAACTGGGGAGGCTGAGGCAGGAGAATTGCTTGAATCTGGGAGGCGGAGGTTGCAGTGAGCCAAGATGGCACCACTGCACTCCAGCCTGGGCAACAGAGCGAGACTCCATCCCCCACAAAAAAAAGAAATGGTCCATAAGGGAACCTCCCAGCCAGCGAAGGCTGTAGGGATGAGCCAGGCTAGGGAGGTAGGAAAATGAGACCAAGGAGTGGTCACCTTCTGCCCACCCCCTCAAACGTATCTGTGTTTGCACCCACCATTCCTTCCCCCTCCCCCAGGAGAAGGCACAGGGGCCTGCCGTCCAAGCTAACCTCCCCAGCCCAGGCCTGAAGGACCCCATAGCTGCCTCCCACTTGCTCAGAAGTGGCCTCACCTAAAATTTCCAACCCTTCCCTTCTGACTACCTTTGTGCCTTTCTCATTTCAACAAACTCAAGGCCTCTTCATCTTTTTTTTTTCTTTTTTTTTAAGACAAGGTCTTGCTCTGTCACTCAGGCTGGAGGGCAATGGCACGATCACGGTTCACTGCAGCTTTGACTTCTTGGACTCAAGCAATTCTTCTGCCGCAGTCTCCCAAGTAGCTGGCACTACGGGCCCACACCACCATACCTGGCTAATTTTTTTTTTGTAGAGACAGGGTCTCACTATGTTGCCCATGCTGGTCTTGAACTCCTGGGCTCAAGAAATCCTCCCACCTCAGCCTCCCAAAGTGCTAGGATTACAGGCGTGAGCCACTACACCCAGCTGGTCTCTCCATCTTAAAAAGAAAATGTTGGCCAGGTGCGGTGGCTCATGCCTGTAATCCCAACACTTTAGGAGGCTGAGGCAGGTGGATCGCTTGAGGTCAGGAGTTCAAGGCCAGCCTGGCCAACATGGTGAAACCCTGTCTCTGCTAATTTTATATATATATATATATATATATATATATATATATATATAAAATTAGCAGGGCGTGGTGGCGGGTGCCTGTAGTCCCATCTGCTTGGGAGGCTGAGCCAGGAGAACCACTTGAACCCCGGAGGTGGAGGTTGCAGTGTGCAGAGATCACACCATTGCTCTCCAGTCTGGGCGAAAGAGAGACTCCATCTCAAAAAAAAAAAAAAAAAAAGTTTGTTCCCTGGACCCAGCATCCCCTTTTAACAACTAAATCCTTTTTCCCTTCCTCCTTTTCGAGCCAATTTCTCTGTGCCCTCACTTAGACAACCAGCTCACTGCTCAGAGGCCTTCCACCACTTCCTTGATGACAGATCTGGTCCTTGTTAAGCGCGTCCACGTGAAGAGACCACCAAACAGGCTTTGAGTGAGCAACAAGGCTGTTTATTTACATCTGGGTGCGGATGGGCTGAGTCCGAAAAGAGAGACAGCGAAGGGGGATAGGATAGGGGCAGCTTTACAGGACTTGGGTAGGCAGTGGAAAGGTACAAGTTAAAGGCGGTCATCTATTGATAGCAGGGGAGGGGGTCACAAGGTGCTCGGCGGGGAGCTCCTGAGACTCACTGTCCAGGAGGAGATTGTCACAAGGTCAATTGATGAGTTGGGGCAGGGCAGGAACAATGCAAGGAGCTGGCTGTTTTACTCCTTTTTGCGGGTTTTTTTTTTTTTTGGCTGCTCCAGACTTTGTGGCTCCTGCAGGCCATTTGGATGTATACGGGCAGGTCATAGGGGTTACAAGGACCTTGCTCTGGCTTAGAGGCCTGATAGTCTTCCTCTGGCCTGACTTCTCTCCAGCGTTTGCTCTTTAAAATCCTCTCCTTCTTGGGCTTCCCTGGGCCAGGCCTCCTGGTTTTCCTTCTTTTTCTCTGCTACTGCTCAGCAGTTGGGCCCCAGGCTCCACCTCCTCTGCCACGGCCTCATGCTTGGTGTCTCACCTGGCTTCTCACTCCACCACCTTGGGAGAGCCCCACCAGCTGTAGATCAACAACTCGCAGCACAGTCTCCAGGCTTACACAGCCCACTGCCATTTGGATGTCCTTTGTACATGTCGAAAGCTGTGTGCCCCAAATCAAATTTGTCCTCTCCCTCCTCCCTCCCCAATCTCAGCATCTGAGTGACATCTACTTCTGTCACCCAAGGTAGAATCATCCTTGCCTCCTGCTGGCTTTGCCTCATCTGTCACTGAGCCCTGTTGATCCCATCAGCCTAAACCTTGCAGACCTGCCTACCAGTTCTCACGTAACACCAGGGTCAGAAGAACATGAAAACACTGCTGCAAGGAAGCAAACAGACACCTTGCAGGCAGGGCAATGAGTCAATGTCCAGGCAGAAGGAAAGGGCGGGGCTCTTCAAGGGAGATTGAAGAGATAGCCAGATACTAGGCATGGCCTTGGATGGGATCCTGAACCAAACAAACCAGCTGTGAGAGAGATATTTTAGGATAAGGTGGAAATCTGACGATGGCTTAGGTCATAGATGACATTAAGGAACTATAGTTAATTTTGTCAGATATAATAATGGTAGGGTGTTTACGGAGAAAGACATCACTTTTCAGAGCTGCATGCTGAAGTTTTCAGGGGTGAAATATGATGCCTAGAATTTATAATTCATCAGCAATAAATAAATAAATATAAATAAACATGGCAAATATTGTTGTTTCTCTTTTCTCTTTTTTTTTCCTAGTAGAGCAGCCAGCAAGGAGCAAGTGTTGTTAAATCTAGGCAATAGGTAATTGTATTCGTTTTTTAAAAATATTATTTTTGGCTTGGTGTGGTGGCTCACACCTGTAATCCCAGCACCTTGGGAGGCAGAGGTAGGTGGATCACTTGAGATCAGGAAGTTCGAGACCAGCCTGGCCAACATGGTGAAACCCTATCTCTACTAAAAATACAAAAATTAGCCAGGCATGGTGGCACCCGCCTGTAATTCCAGCTACTCAGGAGGCTGAGACATGAGAATCACTTGAACCTAGTAGGCGGAGATTGCAGTGAGATGAGATTGTGCCACAGCCCTCCAGCCTGGGTGACACAGCAAGATTCTGTCTCAAAAAAAAAAAAAAAAAAAAAAAATTCTTTTTTCTTTTCCGCATGTTGGACATTTTCTTTTTTTTTAAGTTTTAAATTTATTTACTTATTTTTAATATAGAGGCGGGGTCTCACTGTGTTGTTCAGGCTGGTCTCGAACTCCTGACTTCAAACAATCCTCCTGCCTCGGCCTCCCAAAGTGCTAGGATTACAGGTGTGAGCCTCCAGGCCCAGCCTAATTGGACATTTTCATAATAAAAATAAAATTAAAAAAAATTCCTCAAACCTTTTTACTATTCTCCATCCTTACTGTCACTACCATATAATCCTGTGCTCTCGGCTACTTGGAAGGACAAGGTGGGAGGACTGCTTGAGCCCAGGAGGTTGAGGCTGCAGTGAGCCGTGATTGCACCACTGCACTCCAGCCTGGGTGACAGAGTGAGACCCTGTCTCGAAAAAGAAAAGAAGAAAAAGTTGTTCATTATTTCTCACCTGGAAACAGACTTGCCCTTCCAGCTCCCCCTGCTCCCGAATTGTTACAGACAAAGTAGTTCCTCTCCCTTTCAGACACAGCTCTGGAGCTGGGATTCTGGGAATAAGGCCACTTAAACACTCTGTGTTTTCCCTCTGCTCCCAACTGTGACCTGGTACTACTGCCTGAGTCAAGCAGAGGCTGCGGCAGTGGGTGGGTGGGACCTGGCTGCCACAGGTGAGAGGCTATGTCTGAGGTGGTTGCTCCCAGGGGAACCCTGGGGCAAGCTGGCCCATCATGGGACCCCAGGGAGAAGGCAGAGTGGCTCTTGTACCCTCGTGTCCAGGAGCTGAGGCAGGGCAAACAAGTGGGCCAGGTAGTCTCTACCCGTAAGGCCAGGGCACCAAGGAGATAGGGAGAATTCCTGCTGGTGTTTTGACATCACGGATGTCTCATGCCCACAGGCCCACTGGCAGAGACCAACATCCCTTCTCCACTCTAGGGCCCCCCACCAAGTGGGGTACTCCTGCAGCTCGACCCCAGCTCTGGGGAGCAAAGACATATAAGCTCATTCTGTGACAGCTTAGCAGGGAGAACAGACAGAACCACCAAACCAGCTGCTGCCACCAGACCCCAGCATAGCCGGGACCCAGGATGCACTAAAGATGCCATCACAGGTCATGGGGAAAGACAAACTTGTCAGTGAAAGGTCACAGGACAACTGGCTGCCCATCCAGAGATAAAAAAATAAATAAACACGTTTATAAATAAGGGAGGGTCCACATCTCATTCTGTCCATCCATATTAACCTTCAAAGGATTAGAGATTTAAATTTTTAAAAATGAAGTCATAAAAATAATCAAAAAAGAAAACAAAATCCAATGCGCTGTATGTATATATATAAAAGCCTATATATTTTATATATATGTCTCTTTATATATATGACTTCAATATGCTGTATGTATATATATAAATATATATATATATATAATATGCTGTGTGTGTGTATATATATAAGACTTCAATATGTTGTATGTGTCTGTGTGTGTATATATATATATATATAAGACTTTGTAATAAAGACTTAAAACATAAAAGCCATAAAATAAACGAGTGATACATTTGACTACATAAGTGTGTTTTAAGAAAACTTGTGTGGCAAAATAATGCTATTAGCAGAGTCAAAAGACAAGCTTAGGGTGACGGAGGGAATTACGACTCATGTAATAATAGACAAAGGGCTATTTTCCCTAGTATAGAAAAAGCTACTAGAACTCAATAAGAAAAAAACCTAACAACCCAATACGCAAACAGGCAAAGGATATAAACAGACCATTCACAGAAAGAAAAAAAAAGGTCAGGGGGACAAACAGCCCTTAAATATATGAAAAGATACTCTTATTGGAAAGAAAAATGCAAATTTAAAGTACCTTAAGATAATACATATTATGGTCAGATTGGCAGAAAACAAAAGTTTGACAACAGTCAGTTGGCAAGGCTGTGGGGAATAAGACACCCTCATTTGTATTGGTGAGGTCAGATTGGTATATGCCTCATGGGATATACCCATCAAATATCTATTATTTACCTTTTGACCCCAAAATTCCACTTTTGGAATTTTTCCAACATCTACCCATACATATAGAAAAGAGTATATAAAGAGTATTCATTATGACATTGTTGTAATAGCAAAAAATGGGAAACATTCCGAGTACCTGTCAACAGGAGACTGGTAAAATGGATTATTTGTAGTTGTAGGGAAACAGACAGAACCTCTCTAGGTATAATCTCCAAGATACATTGTCAAAGGAATAAATAAAACAAAAAGTAAGCAAGCTTGTTTTTTAAAAAATCTTGTTTTACACACAGGACGGTGTGTACAAGGTACTACCTTTGCTTAAGAGAGAGAGAGAAAATTAAGTAATCAGATACGTAGTTATACTAGTTTGTACTCAAACTCTGGAAGAATGAAGAAAGAATGAAGGAAAGGGGTGACTTTTGAGTTGATGGAGAACACAGCAGGGAAACAGGGTACATGTGAGATTTTTACTATAGACTTTAAAATATTGCTTTGATTAAAAAAACCTGTAAATATATTACCCAGTAAAATAAATTCAAGGCTATTGGCAAAATAGAGGGGCTGCAGAATGCAATTACAACTTGAATACAAACTCTTAAGGAGACTCGAATCAAGCAGAGTTTTTTAAAAGGACTGATTTTTAGAACTTAAAATATGTCACTGTATTAGTTGAAGGGGAAGAAATTCACTCTTGAGATTCAAATTTGCAGCCTGGAAGGTCAAAAAGAAATATCAAACCTCAGAGCAAAAGTACACCAAGATTGAAATAAAGAGGCCAAAGATAAACTGGAGGGGACCCAGTCAGGAGCACTCACATGCAAAGGAAAGAAAAGGTAAAAGAAATAATAATCAAGCAACAGGCCGGGCACGGTGGCTCACACCTGTAATCCCAGAACTTTGGGAGGCTGAGGCAGGCGGATCGTTTGAGCCCAGAAATTTAAGATCAGCCTGGGCAACATGGCGAAACTTTGTCTCTCAAAAAAATACAAAAAAAGTTAGCTGGGCCTGGTGGCATGCGCCTGTATTCCCAGCTTCTCAGGAGGCTGAGGTGGGAGGATCACTTGAACCCAGACGGTGGAGGCTGCAGTGAGCGGTGATTGTGCCACAGCACTCCAGCCTGGGTGGCAGAATAAGACCCTGTCTCAATAAATAAACAAGCAAACAAACAATAATCAAATCAAGCAACAAATAGATGTTCCTAAGCTGAAAAAAGACCAGAGTCTACAGAGTGACAGGTTCTGTGAGCTCCAGATGAGGGTGCTGAGAAAAGAATCCCCATCGAGGCATGTGCTAAAGAATACTTGTTTGATTAGGAACCCCAGAGAAAAGACAGCTGCCAATAATGAAATGGAAAGTGTAACAGGGGAAGAAAAAGGAAATTGATAACCAGAGGGAAGAAAAACACAAGATAAACCAATAAATGTAAAATAAGCCAAAGGTAATTAAGTACAGTAGATCAATTGTTAAATGAAATGTGAACAGATTGAATTCTCCCACTAAAAGACAAAGAGTTAGCTTGGGTTTAAAAATACAGTGATACGCTGGGCGCATTGGCTCACACCTGTAATCCCAGTACTTTGGGAGGGTGAGGCAGGTGGATCACTTGAGGTCAGGAGTTTGAGACCAGCCTGACCAATGTGGTAAAACCCTGTCTCTACTAAAAATACAAAAATTAGTTGGGTGTGGTGGCGTGTGCCTGTAACCCCAGTTAATCAGGAGGTTGAGGCAGGAGAATCACTTGAACCTGGGAGGCGGAGGTTGCAGTGAGCCGAGATCGCACCACTGCACACCAGCCTGGGTGACAGAGCAAGACTCCATCTCAAAAAACAAACAAACAAACAAAAAATGAAGACAACAAAAATACAGTGGTGACAGGCAACATGAAGAAACCTCGTCTCTACAAAAAATACCAAAAAAAAAAAAAATTAGCTGGGCATGGTGGCACATAGGCCTGTGGTCCCAGGTTCTCGGGGTGCTGAGGCAGGGGCCTCAGCCAGGGAGGTTGAAGCTGCAGGGAGCCATGATCACAGCACTGCACTCCAGCCTGGGCAAAAGAGGGAGACCCTGTCTCAAACAAAACAAAACAGTGATTTGACAGATACAAGAAATTAGTAGTTTTAAAAAAATGATAATAGTAGAAAATAAAAGAATGCCAAGCAAGTGCAAAAAAAAATAAAATAAAATAAGGAGTGGTCATATGAACAACAGAAGGGCGAAATTTAAGGTTAAGCACTATAATAGGATAAAGAAGGACACCACGTAATAATAGAAAAGCACAATTTGTAATGACACAACAGAACACTTGAAATCTGCATGCTCCCGACAGCATCATAGTTAAATACAAAAAGCAAAAACTAGTTAAAGCACCAGAAGAGCTTTATAGAGAAAATTTGAGTGGAAGGTTTAACATAACACATCTCTATCAGAATTAGAGTAAAAGACCCCTGCCCCCAAGCAAAGGATACAAAGGGAATGAAAGTTTGAATAATATAATCAACAAACTTGATTTGATGCAGATAGGACCTTATATCTCTTAAATAGAAAATATGCATTTTTCCAGCCAGGCGTGGTGGCTCACACCTGTAATCCCAGTACTTTGGAAGGCTGAGGCAGGTAGATCACTTGAGGTCGGGAGTTCCAGACCAGCCTGGCCAACATGGCAAAATCCCCTCTCTACTAAAAATATAAAAATTAGCTGGGCATGGTGGCGCACACCTGTAATCCCAGCTACTCGGGAGGCTGAGGTAGGAGAATCACTTGAACCCGGGAGGTGGAGGTTTCAGTGCCAAGACTGCACCACTGCACTCCAGCCTGGGTGACAGAGTAAGACTCCATCTCAAAATAAAAAAATAAATAAATAAAATAAGGAAATATGCATTTTTCTTATATGTCTATGAAAAACTTAGAAAAATCATTTACTTGGTCACAAAGAAATTCATAATAAATTTTAAAAGTGGAGATTTTACACATCTGGAGAAAATGAATGCTTTCCTAGTAAAGTATAAAATGGCCAAAATTAACTAGAAGGTGAGTAGAAACTTAAATAAACTAATTACCACTGATGAGAAAAAAAATCTGCCACTGAAAAAGGCACCAGGTCCAGAGGGTTTCACGAGAGGGAACTGTAGAAACCTTTTGAATTCATCTTTGCCAACACCTTCCTCTTCCAGGAAGCACTCCTGGATTTCCCTCTTGCCAACAAGATTCTGGGAGGATGGCTCCTCCAACATGCCCCCCACAGCTCTTTGCAGATGCATCATGTCATATCATATCATATCTGCCATACCATAACTGCCACGCCATACCATATCATAATTGGATCTGCTGTTCAATTTCTCCTGGACAGTAAGCTACCTGAGGGCAGGAACCATCCTTTATTTTTCATTGCTCCCTAGTGCCCAGTACAGCAGCTGACATTCACTGACTAGGTGAATATGGTAAGTGAAAAAGCGGAAGGCACAATCGTCATTACACTGTGATGTCTCAATGGGAACGGCCCAAGACATACACATAAGAAGGCAGAATAAATGGGAAGAAACCAACATGCTAACAGTCATTCGAGATTTCCTCCTATTATTCAAATATTTGTAATGGAGTTAAGCTATTTTTATAGGGAGGGAATAGTAATTTACACATTTAACTGGGCCAACGAGGAGAAAGGAAAGGGGAGGTTGGGAGGATTCTGCAGGCAGGCCCTTCTGCTACCTCTGCTTCCTCTCTCTGGCCCAGCCCCTAGACAGACACGGAGGCCTGGACAGGGGCCCCTGCCCCACTCCCTTCATGCCTCACAGGGGACCCCCAGCCAGGAGAAGGCAAAGAGGCAGAGTGGGCACCCACAGGGGCCTCAGCTGGACAGAAGGGTCCTGCGGGGCTCACCTGGCAACAGCTCTGCAAGTTCCCTCAACACCAGAATCCTTCTGCAATCTGGAAACAGCTTCCCAAATTTTAGCAAGAGCGCCTGTGCCCCTATGCCCCTGTGCCCCAGAGCCCTAGTCCTGGCAGCCCTATTTCCCCCTCAATATGAACCAACAGCCGCTGACCTCTCACTCCCTGGCACAGATCCAGCTCCGAATCTCCCTAACATTCAGGCATGGAGCCCCGATCACATCCCTGGTCAGCAGCTACCCCCTGGTCATGATCATGGACTTTCCCATTTCCCAGGGCCTGGCACCGATGCCCACCCTTCCCTGTACTGGACACGGTCAGCTCTAAGAAGGGCGGAGAAAACAGGTCTGTGGGAGCTAAGCTATGAGGACGCAAACGCCTAAGAATGATATAATGGACTTTGGGGACTTGGGAGTGGGGGAAGTGTGGGAGGGGGGTGAGGGACAAAAGACTACACATTGGGTACAGTGCACACCACTCGGGTGACGGCTGCACCAAAATCTCAGAAATCGCCACTAAAGAACAAACACCACCTGCTCCCCACAACTATTAAAATAAAATAAATATAAAAAAATAGGTCTAGAGTGAGGTCAACTACTGAGGCCTGGGAAGGAGGTGAGGGGGCAGGTGAGGCCCATCTCAGGCCCCTGGGGCTGAAGGGAGCCAGGAACTAAGGAGGTGAGAACCAGGCGCAGGCTCCAGGGAGGCCCCCAGAGACCATGTGGCCTGCAGGGGAGTAGGGGGGGGTGGTGCAGGGAGATCCCTGGGGGGACAGCAATGTGGGGTGAGGGTGGGAGGGGGACCCAAGAAGCTGCTCTCTCCTAAGTCAGGTCCTAGGCACGCAGAGGGGCTCCTGGGACAGCCTGGGGCTGCAGGTGAGTCCCTGGGAGGGAGACAGCTGAGGCGGCTGCCCCAGCTGGGGGGTGAGGGTGAGGGTTGTGGGAGGAGGGAGTTACAGGCAAGGGGCTAGCTGGAGTCCCCTCAATTTGGCCTCAGCTTCCTGCTGTTACCTACGCCCCTTGCCAAAGGCCCCCTGGCTGGCCCCAAGAGGGGACAGGAGGGTCTGTCCCGAGGCCAGTTTCTTTCTTTCAATCACAGCGGCCTCGGAGTTTGTCCTAGGAAGTGGGTACTGGGCCTGGATCCAGAGAGGAGGGGCCTCCTGGGTTGCTTGTATAAGAAGGTGCAGCGGCCCGGCTGGAACTTCCCTCCCAGCGGCCAATGCCCCAGCAGCAGGGGCGGGGTCCAGGCCAGCTCCACCCACCTGGGCCTTCCCACCTCTGGGTGGGGATGGTGACTGCACCCTGAGATCCCAGAGCCAAGACCACAGCCACAGGAAGAGTCTCAGAGGCCCCTTTATTGCATCGCCTTTGGCCTGGCTTCCCAGGGCTCCCTGAGTGGCCTCTTTGGGGGAGGGGAGGAGTCATCCCTGCTTACCTCTCCCTGTCTCCCTCTCTCCCCTCTCAGAAGGGTTTGCTTCTGCCCTCTCCTGGGCAGCAAGAGAACAGGAGATGTCCCTCTCCTGGGACATCATCAGCTCTCCCACCACAGGGCTGGGCATACAGGATGCTCAGAAGAAGGAGCGCTTGATTGCCTTCGGCTTGTACTGTTCTTGCCGAGGGGAACAGGGTGGCCAACCCTAAAGGCCACCTGGCTGAAACTGAACCTGCTGGCCAGGGTGGGGCTTGGAGTCAGGGGGCCTGGAACTGTCCTGGACACAGCCACTTCCTGGCTGTGTGACCTTTGTCCTGTCACTAAACCTCTCTGAACCTCTGTTTGTACTCAGGGCAAATGGAGGTGCCTATGCCTGCCTTCCAAGCTGCTGGGAGCTTAACCCTGGGTACAAGCCTTTGAGCAAGAACCCACAGGATTCTTAGCCCCTTTGGGACTGCATCTTACCACACTTTGTCCCCAGTGTCCAGCACATTGACCAGCCCACACCAAGTGCTCAACATGTGCGATTAGAGTGCATGGGGAGTGACAAGGCTGTAAAACACCATCCATAGCAGGAGCTCCTCTGTTCTGGGGGTCCCTGGCCCTGCCGGGTAGCCTGCCCTAAGCCCTGAGCTGCCGCCTGACAGACGGGGGTCCCTACACAATCCCCAGTGCCCCCATGCCATGCCATCCCCACATCCTGCCCCCTCTGTTCTGCACTCACTTTTTTCCGAGATCCCTTCTCAGCAACGACCTCCTCCCCATCTTCAGCCTCCCCATCTCCTGCCCACCCACCGGAACCTGGGGACGTTTCCATCTATGACCTACACCCCCTCTGACCACACTGTGTCTCTCTCTCTCCTTCTGCCTGTTGTCTACATGCTCAATTCTCACCCTCACTTCATTCCACCACTGCCCTCTGCCTTCAGCACCCCCCTGACCAGCTGAGCTTCTAGTGACCACTTCAGATAAGTGTTATATGGCCTTTCTCTCACGTGACCTTCCTGTGCGTCCTTCTTCTAGACATTCCTTGTCCTCTGAGCCAGCACCCTCATGTTTCTCTTCCCTTTGTCTGGCACCTAAATCCAGGCAGGCCCCATCTTTCTCCACCCCGCTCCTCTCCAAGTCCCCCCACCCCCACTCAGTAAGCAGCACCACTGTCTGCCCACGAGTGCCAGCTGGGAATCTAGAACTCAACCCGATTTCCCTCCCACCTCCCTCGGCCCCCAGACCCTGCCCATCCACCTCCCAAACCTCTGTTACCACCACGTGCCCACGAGACCACCAAGAGCTTCGGCCATTCTTGAAGCCCTGGCCACAGGGATTTTTTTCTCAATCCCACTCCTGTCTCTGCTAAAAGCCTCACAGCAGCTGCAGGATAACGCGCACATTCCTGGCAAGGACCCATGAGGCCCTGCCTGGGTGGGCACCCACTCCCAATCTTACGCTCCGCTCCTGAGCCCCAGCCCCATGTCTTCTCTTGCTGGCCTCCTATCCAAGAGGGTGGGTGGCTGTGCCTCAGTCCTCTCTAGATCCGAAGGCTCACCAAGGCTTGGCAGGTATTCAGCTAGTTCATGCCTAATGAACAAGTGAATGGGCCTGGAGGATCATGGTGGGGAAATGCCACCTGGGACAACTAAGGGCAGGGGTGGGGTTCCCTTGGGGGGGCAGGACCAACTCCCTACCCTGGACTTTGTTGGGGGTGGAGCACCAGGGAGACCCACAGCTGCCTCTTGAATAAAGCTCCGTGGCATTATTGCACTCATTGCACAGGGGAGGAAACTGAACCGGAGATGCAAAGTGACTTGTGGTGGCCACACAGCGAACTAGGGCCACAAGTGGAGCCAAGGAGCAGCTTGTCTCTGGCCAATGTCCTGGTTACCCCCGGGTAAGTCCCCTGTCCTCATCACCTGTCCTCCTCCCCCCATATGCCACTGCAACTGGGAACCTGCTGGGAGCTGGAGGAAGGATGGGCAGAGGGGCCACCTGGCAGGCGCCCTGGCAGCCGGGGTGATCTGTCTTCTCAGGAGATGTCAGGACCTGGGCAGTCTCCTTCCTCTTTGGTCCTGGGGCCTGGGGTGATGGCCCTTGGGCAGACCTACAGAGGCCTGGCTCATAGGTAAGGGGCTGCCGCACCTCCGCCCTTTTCAACACACACTCTCTATGCACTCTGACTGAGCCAGACCCTGGGCCAGATGCGAGGTTCAAAGAGCAAGACCATTCCCCCACCTCCAGGGGCTCCGCTCAGACGGGCAGGCACCCTCCCACCGTCACCAGGACAGAGAATGTGGAGAGGCCGCGAAGTGCGCCACCGGGAGCCTGCGCAGGAAACAGAGGGGCGCCGGGGGGTGTGGGGTGGGACAGCGCTGGCATCCAGCCACCCATCCCAGAGAAGCTGCCTGGCCCGCTGGCAGGGGCGCGAAACAGGAACCAGCCACGGTCTCCAGCCCCGCCCGCCGGGTGCCGTTTTCCACCCTGGCCACAAGGCGGCGGGCTGCCGCTGCAGGAGCGGGAGTGAAGGTGGCGCAGACCCAGAGAAAGCCAAACGAGGATGACCCAGTCTGGGTGGACCCCCTGCTGCTGCCAAGCGCTTCGAAGCCTTACTTCGTTTAAGGCTCACAACCCTAATCCTTAGGTATTGTGCTTACACCAGAGGACGCTGGGCCTGGGGGAGCGTCCTCGCGTGTAAGTTAAGTGGCTGTCGGCAGCTGGCAGGTGACCCAGCAAAGTCCAGTTCCCCTTTCCCTAGTCTCAAAACCTGAGCTCTGCATTGTAACGAGACGGGCGGAGGGAACACCCAGCAGCGGGCCTGCGGAGGTGTGTCTCCTTCGTCTGGGCATTCCGGACTCAGTCCTGGCACATGCTGGGCATCAATGTTCATGGTAATGACATCAGGCACAGCGAAAGAAATCAGAGGCTCCCAAGGTTCAGAGGTCATCTGTCCATCCCCTCCCTTTGTGCTAACGAACAAACCGAGACCCTGAGAGAGGAAGAGAACTGACTCAAGATCATCACACGGCCGGTGGCAGATGGCAGAACGGTTCTAAGCATCCTTTTTTCCCCCTCGAGCTGCCCCTCCCTGAAAAGTTCCTAACGTTCAAAATGTCAGAGTCGCCCAGAGTGTTCTGAGGATGCAAGAGTGTTTGTAAAACGTGCTCTATTTTCGATTTCCCAGATTAACACAACTGGATTCTGAAGAGGGGAAAAAACAACCTCACTTAACACGTCTTTCCGAAACAAATCCATCAGGAGTTCTTTAAAAAAAAAAAAAAAAAAAAAAAAAAAAAAGGAACTGAAATGCTAGAAGCACCCTCAAAGGGAAGCAGACGCCTGACTTTCACATCCACCCTCTCATCTGACCCCAGGCTCCTTGAGCTGGCGGCAGGCCCGCAATCTCCCGTTCCGTGCCCAGATGCACTTCGGAATATAGAACAGCTGGGACTTGGAAAGATAATATGTGGCACCCACCTGCTGTAGGTTACATAACCTCCCAGCAGGGCTTGGGGCAGCAGCCGGGCATCAAGCTCATTTGCATTTCTGCAGCAAAACATGAATATTCACACAAGTGCGATAAATAAAGACCATCAACAGCCTCACATCAGTTCAAGCGCAATTTTGCCACCAATTTGATTACGAAAAACCTTTCGGGCTTCCAGGGAGCTTTGGAGCCTGGGAATTGCAGATGAGGGATGGGGGCCTGCACTGTTTCGCGGTTGGGGAGAGGGAGCTCATCCGAAGTCTTCCGACAGAGGTGGGGGTCGTGCCCGACGCTGAGCCGAGCGGGTTTCCTCCGCCCAGGCTCCCCGCGGGCGCGGTCCTCAACGAGCCTCCCTTGCTCCGCGCCCGGGGTCGTACCTTCTTCACGATCTCCTGCCGCGGCGGGCCGCGCACCTACTGGATGGCCTCTTAGACGTTCTCTGAGTCGCTGTGCACCAGGGGCAGCAGGCACACCCAGGAGCCCGCTACGCTGCAGGCCTTGGAGCTGCCGCTGCTTCCGAGGTAGCCGGCGGGAGGCGAGACGGCGGCGCGCGTCAGGTTGTCCAGGGACCGCGCGGGCCGCACGGGCGCCGTGGGCCGCAGGCACAGGCAGGCGGGCAGGCCGGGCGCCAGGCTGCCGCGCTGGCTTGCGGTGCCGCGCCTCGGGGCTCCGCGGGGGGGCCGTTGGGGCCCGCTGCCGCCGCCGCGCTCACGAACCGGTAGTCGTAGGCGAGCGGCTCAGGGGCTGCGGGTCCCGAGGGGGGACCTGGCGGCGCGTCAGTGGCAGGGTTGCCCAGTGCAGGCAGCTCGCGCACGTACTGCGCGGGCAGGTAGAAGGGGCGGCCGCCGGGCTTGCGCCGCACGTGTCACCAGTGCTCAGTGCTCGGTGCTGCGTCGCAGCGGCCCTTGGCGCTCATTGGGCCGGATGGCCACGCGGCGCCCGTCCTTGCCGGTGTACTGGAAGGGGTGCTCCGCCAGTACGTACACGCTCTCCTCCACATCCGCCGCCGTCGCGGCCGCAGCGTTTTCCTGCAGGCAACAAGGAGTAGGGCCGCGGAAGTCAAGACCACCGAGCCTGGAATAGCCCAGCACTCGAGGACAGACTTGGGTTCGAGTCCCGATGCTGCACTTGCCGTTCGCCTTCGGGCCTCAGTTTTCCCATTTCTAAAATGGGGACTTGCATAAAATCACATCTAAGGCTTCCATTCTTACACTAACATCTAAGGCTTCCATTCTTACACTCAGTGCTGGAATTAGGACAACCCTTTCATTCCGTGGGGTTGATTATAAGATTTGAGCCTCGCTTCAGTCCTGCGGTGGGGAGATTGTGGGTAGTCTTGGTCCAAATCGACTGCGAGGGAAACCTTGGCTTTAAAACGAGGGGGGATTACCTGCTCTGAGGTCGACACCACGCTTGCTTGATAGTTGACCGAGCCTCAGTTTTCCCGTCAGTCAAGTGGGAAGAGCAGCCCATTTCCTGCCGCTCCCCGGGCCCTGTCCCGCCTGGACGCCTCCCGCCCGCAGAGAATCCGCAGAGGGTCCCGTAGCACCGCCTCCCTCCGGGAGCCTGCGGCCCGGCCCCGGGGTCAGGGTTGGGATTCGGGCTCTGCAGACGCCCCGGCGAACAGCTCTACCTGGAGGCTGTCCCTGCCCCGCTTAGTCCAAGGGCCTTGGTGTGGGGGCCTCCGCTGTCAAGGCGGGGGAACCGGTTCTCTCGGTTTCTCTCTCCTTCCCCAGAGGCTTCAACGCAGACGTGAGCCCGAGCCGGGCCCGCCCCCGCCCCCTGCCCTCCGGTTCTCACGCCGCCCCCTGAGAAAGGCTGCCCACCTGCCCTGTGACCCCTGCAGTGTCCCTACGAGAGTGGCCCCTGGAGAATGCACTCTGAGCCAGTGACTATCCGTGCGGAGTCCCAGAGCAGGGGCCCCCAAAGCTCTCCGGAGTGGTCACAAGCCCCGCTCCCGCCCCGGCTCGGTGTGTCAGGGATGGGGGAGAGCCTAACTAAATCTGCCGGCGCCCCTCCACCAAAGCCCTGAGTCGGTGGTCTTCCCCGGAAGTACATGGCCCCTCCAAGCTCCTACACTGACCACATCTCCTCCTGCCTCCTAAGGTGACCCGGGCCAAGGGCCAGGAGACCGCCGCTTGCCGAGGCTGAGGGACCGAAGGAGCAGGGTCCAACCGGGACTCCCGTAGGGCTCCTTCGCCACTTTGTCAAGCGTTCCTCGACGAGGAAAGGGTGTACACTGAGTCACTAAGCACACTGGGCCCCGGCGGCGGGGTCATCGAGCTGCCCAGAGCCAACAAACCCCAAGGTGGACACTGCCCCGGCGCCCCTTCCCCCTGGACCCCGCAGCGCACTCACGTCGGCTGGGCGGGCCTCAGGGAGCCCAAGGGCCGGATGGGCGGAGCCGGCAGGTTAGTCCCCTACCATCGCCCTGGGCGGGGAGATTGCGCGGCATCGGAGCTGGCAACGGCAGCGAATAGGGACAGGGACGCTCAGGGGTGCTGTCACCCATACCCAAAGCAGCTGTGTCTGAGTGGGGCGAGGAGGAGCCTGAATGCCTCTGCTGGGGACCTTGGGGGGCATTGGGACGAGGCCCAGAGCAGAAGGCCGGGGCCGGAGCCAGGAAGGCTGCGTCTGAAGGGGCGCTGGCTGGTCGCTAGCCGAGCCCAAGAAGGGTGGGCCTCCCCTGCCCCGCCTTCCGCCCTCCCTTCTTCCCCGGGGATTTGCTGTCCCGGAGTCCCTGCGTCCCTCCCGCCCGCGGCTCTGGGAATGCCAGGCTGGGGCTGGTTGTCTAGTGCGGGCATTCCCGTTCGCTGGGAGGTCATTTGCACCCTGAATCACCCACTGCGAGCCCTTCCAAACGGATTGCAGACCTGTCCGCTCCGGGCCCACCTCCCCAACCAGGGCCTTTCCCGGCGCAACCCGGCCGGGCCTGGAAAAACTCCGAGCGGGATTCCCAGCGCAGGGACGCCCACCGGAGCGCAGTGTCTCGGGCTGGATAAGGAGGGGACCCGGCCACAGCTCCTTCGCCGACCTGCGGGAACACAGAGAAGGGGAGGGATTGGTGGGGGCCGAGGGGATCCCTGGAGCGCGAGAGCGCACCCGTCGCCAGGAGGTCCCCTGCGTCCACCGCCCAGGCGACGCAAGCTACAGCGGCGTCAACGCCTGGGTCGGCGCTAGGGTCCTGGGCCTGCTCCCCTCCCGCCTCCAGATGGAGGGCAGCCCTTCGCCTACCTTCTCCTCCCCGTGGGATGCGGCCTGCGCAGCTCCCGCCCCAGCACCGAGACAAGGGGAGAAGGCGCGCGGAGCTCCCGGGTGCGGACCCGCCACCTGCCGCACCCTTCCCTCCCCCACCCTGCCCCTTTCCCCACCCCCACCCCACCTCCCACCTCTACTCCCCCTCGGCGGCCCACTGCCTGCCCGGGCACCTCGGGGCGTCCGCTCGCCGACCTCGTCTCCACTTGTCCCGGCAGGCGCGCGTGGGATCGGCGTTCCGCGCTCTCTCCTCGACCGCGCGGCTCCGGCGCTGCCAGGTTTCCTGTATAACAGTATAACCAGGGAGGCACCGGCAGAGAGCGCCCCGCAGAACTTCCTCCCGGACTGGGGCTGGGCTGCCTTTGCGAGAGACAATCCCCGGCGTCCTGGCTTCCTGTCGTCTCTGGGCCAGGCCCGCGCCTGAAGAGAGAAGATGCCACCCCCTCCCCTGCACTTCCCGGGATCCTGGGCCACACCCGGGATCCTGGCTGTCTCCACGGAGGAAGAGGCCGCGGGGCTGAGATGGTGGGACTGGCGATGGCGGGAGCCTCCCCGGAAGCTTCTCCTGGCCAGATTGCCCTCCCACCATCCCTCACTCCCACTTGATCCTTGCGAGGAAAGAGGGCCACCCTCCAATCCGTCCACAGGGTAAGCTCAGAACAACCTCCTAGAGGCCAGGAGTCCAGCCCCAGGGCCCTCCACCTTGGGGGTCTTCTGTTTGGGAATTAGCTGCCTCTCTGGACAAGCTGCCTTGCCCTGATCTGACCCTGCACTCACTCCACACATCACAAGCCACAGCCCCAGCAGACCCCCTGCCCTCAGGGGCCCCAAGGAACAGTTGTGCCTGTGGACCTGGCTGTGTGTGCCAAGAGCTGGCTGATTCAGGCCAGTGTTCTGGGAGGAAGAGAAGCCCGAACCCCAGGCCATGGCCCCTCTTGACTGCACCTCCTGGGGGCCCAGGGTTGGCTGGGAAGCTGAATCTGGCCACACTCGTTCTGGAACTCCCTTACCTCTGTATCTTTGCCCCTGCTAGGCGTTGCCCACCCGTGAGTCCACACTTCCTCTGAGAATCTCAGTGTGTCTGAGGCTTGGTGGCACCTTGGGACCCTCCAGGGTGGGCACACAGCAGAACTCAGCATTGGTCTTTGGTGCCCAACATGCTTAGAAAATAGTGACAGAAGGAATCTTCTCTCCCTACCTACCTTTTAGGTCTCTCCCCACCTGCAGCACAGCCAGGCAGCAGCTGGCAGTGGTGATGGTCTTTGCATGGGGTCACGCAGGTATGATGTGGCTCCTGTGCATCCGCTGGGGGTGAGAATGTCTGGATTTCATGGGTGACTCGCATAGGGTCAAGAATAAAAAAATACTTTCTGTTGAAATACGAATGGGAAAACCCACCTTAAAAAACGAGACCTTTTAATCAGGAATGTGGAATTGAAAATGCTCCCCAAGTCCCCTTTCCACAGTGTTTGGGCAGCCCTCACGGAGGTGCCGGGACGCTGGTGAGCCAGGGCCTGGTGAGTAAAGGCCCTGTCTGCCCCGAGACAGGGAGCATCTGGTGGTGGCCCCGCCTCCTGCAGCAGAGGGGTGGGGGGAGGGCCAGGGGCCATCACGGGGACTTCCTGGGCTTTCTCTGGGAGGCCGGTGCTCTGGTCACATCTGAGGGTCTTCCTGACAAGGGGACACAGCTGTGACACGGTGAGTATCCTGGGCTGATAGCAAACCCAGCTGGGATGGCTGAGCCACACTCACCCCCGGCCTTCAGAGCAGGGTCAGCAGAGGGGCACCAGGCGAAAACGTTCTCTTCCTGGTACTTGCGTCAGCGAGCACAGTGGGGGCAGCCCTTCTTCACCACAGCCTGGCAGCTCTGGTGGAAGATGGCCTTGTACTCGGCACACCTGGGGAGAGAGCAGCACACCTGCTGGTGCCGGCTGGGCTGGAGGTTGACCTGTGGCCACACTGGCCAGCGCTTTTGACCAGAACCCATGATACGGCTGCGACATACTGTGTAACCCATGCACGCACGCCGTGCCTCTCCATCCCGGAACAGGAGATTCTTGAAACAGTGCTTACCCATACTTCACACAATGCACCCTGATATTCTGTGTCCTATTGCATTTTTTATAAATGCTGCTTGAGATTCATTAAAGATTTCTTACCTATATTTTAAAAACCATTTACTTATTTATTTATTTATTTTTGAGACAGAGCCTTGCTCTGTTGCCCAGGCTGGTGTGAGGCTCACTGCAACCTCTGCCTCCCAGATTCAAGTGATTCTCCTGCCTCAGCCTCCCAAGTAGCTGGGATAACAGGTGCCCACCACCACACCCAGCTTACTTTTGTGTTTTTAGTGGAGACAGGGTTTCACCATGTTGGCCAGGCTGGTCTCAAACTCCTGACCTCAAGTGATCCACCCGCCTTGGCCTCCCAGAGTGCTGGGATTATAAGCATGAGCCACCGCACCTGGCCAAGACTGTGTAATTTTTAAAACTCACCCCCAGGCCCATTCAGGGCTGAATCCCGGCCAGTGGACACTGACAGAAAAAGAACTAATGTTCCCAGTTCAGTTTTCCACGCCCACATGGGTTGCAGGAAGGTCTGGATGAATTTTTCCATTGAGAGGTTGCTGATAATGAGCAATAACTGGGAACAAGAGGGATCATTTCAGCAACAGAGGCAGTAGCAGTGGCAGTGGCAGCTACCACCCACCAGGTGCCCACTTTGTGCCTGGTCTCATGCCAACAGTGCAGGGCGGTAACTCATGCAACCCTCCTCAACCCATGCATACACTGAGGCTCCAGGAGGCTCCACTCAGACAGCCGGCAGCCACCTCTTCTTTAGGAACACAGATGGTTCCGTAGAGGCAGAGGAGTCCTGGGAGAACTTGTCTTGCCCCCTGAGCTGGTCCAGAGCCGGCCATGACTGCCCAGGGCATGGGCTGCCCCAACAACTGCACCGCCCTTTGGCACGGCACAAAGCGGATGTTCAATATGTTCCCGCCCATAGAGCGAGGCCTGCTGCCCTGCGTGCTTGCACCAGGCTGTGGGTGTGGTGAAGGGTGGGGCTGGGAGGCAGCTGGCTGAGTGTCCGGCATACCTGACTGTGGTGTCAAACTCAAAGGGGAAGATGATGTCATGGTGCTGGCAGATCTGGCAGATGAAGCTGCCCTGGGTGCACAGGTCGCAGTGGTAGATGTGCTGGGAGGCAAATTCGAACAGGGCCTTGAGGAATCCTTCAGACACCCCATCTGCGATCTGCGGAGGGCAAGTAGGAATCCTTCATACACCCCGTCTGCGATCTGCAGAGGGCTGGTAAACTGAGGCCCCAGGCCTTTCAAGCAGCTGCACCGAGGCACCATGGCACCCTGCCTGGAGAACTTCTACCCGCAGTTTCCACGTGGGCAAGAAAAGAAAACCGCCCTGAATCAGGCTGAGCAATGCCAGTGTCCAGCCCATGGGCACTGAGTTCACTGGGGGCTAATGGGATTTATAGATGAGACCCAAATCCACTGTACCCTCCCCTTGGGGAAAGGAGTATTCCAAGCTCTCTTCCCTGTGATCCTGGGGTTGCTGGAGTGCTTGTTTATTCCAGGGGTACTGGGGGTATCCGTCCCTGCCCAGGAAGCTGGGGCAGCAGGGCAACCCCCCCTGAGCTGCAGAAAAGCTACAGCCTGCCGTCTTCTTTAGTAAACTACAGACACCCCCCTCTTCCATCTTCCTTGCTGACTTCTCTGGGGATGAAGTCTCTCTAGAGGTCTGGGCGGGGGAAGCATGACACTCCCACCTGCTGGAGGTCAGCAACACTGAACCTATGTGGAGACTTCAAGAGATAATTCCTGTGGTTGAGCCTTCAAACAAAACACAAGCGATTCTTTAGAAAGGTTTCCAGGACCCAGGCCAGCCTGTGTTTGTTTACACTCCCCTGGCGCTGCTCACCAGGCAGACACCTCCCGCCTGGGCGGGGCAGGGGCTAGGAGTGTAATTGGGCCTGCCTGGGCTTGGGACCTGGTCTTCAAGGTAACTAACTAGCTGGTGGGACCTTGGGCACATTACTTAACCTCTCTGAGCCTTGGGTTCCCCTCTCTGGGAAATGGAGTTGTCTGGATTAACTTATTGAAAGCATTTGGCTTGGTGCAGAGCTCACAGTAAACGTAATTAATTAATCATGCGGAGGAGGATGGGTGCTGACACCTGGGACCAGGAACTGGGCTAAGAGCTTCATATGCACTCATTCATTTGATCCTCACAATAATCCTGTGAGGCTGGTACTATCACAACCCGAAGTTTGAGAAGAGGACACAGAGAGGTTAAATCACTTGCCTGAGGTCACACAGCTAGTAGGTGGGAGAGCTGGAGTTTGAACACAGGGGCCTGGCTCCAGAGCCTGCACCCCTGTCCACCTGGTGAATGCCTAGAGATGCAGGCTGTTGTCATTATTGCCACCATTACATACCAGGGACAGTGCTGGGGACAGCAATGCACAGGATATGGCCTCTGCCCTCCTGTGGCCCCTCTTTTGGCCGAGGGACAGACATTCAAGTGTCTGGTTTCAGTGCTACATGAGAGCAACTGAGACGTGTCCTAAGTACAGCAGATCCCATTTCAGAGGTGGCGGGGGGAGCAGAGGACAAGGGCTCAGCCGCCAACGCAGCTCTAGTTTCCACTACACCAACGGGAGGGATCCAGTGGGCCCCATCCTGAGAGATGGAGAGGAAACACCTGCAGAAAGTCCCCGGTACAAAACCTGCCTGGCCTGGCTGTGTGTGTTTACATGGGTACTGACGGTGGGAGGTTATTCCAAGTCAGAGCATGCTTGGGAACCTGCCCCAGGATGCCCCAGACATCTGGGGACAGGATGGTGCCAGCCCTGGGTCTGGGCCTCCCGGGTGCAAGCTGTGGAGCATCTGGAATGGGGACTTGGCCTTGTCCCAGCTAGTGGCCTCAGCTGTGGTCCAGGGGAGCCCAATCCGGGGTGGAGAGGGTGGGTCTCACCAAGCAGCCACACAGGCCAAGATGCCAACTGGCCCCTCAGTTTACCATGCTGGTGTCCCCAGTGAACTTCCTGCACTCTAGGAAGGGAAGCTGCCATTTGTCACCAAGAAAACATGGGACACAGTGGGCTGGGGGGACACAGGTTGGCCCTGAGCTGGCAGGAGGGTGGGCTGATCTGGATGGAGAATTAGCTTTGCCATCTGTCCTCTGACCACAGTCGTGGAAGCCCTGGGAGCCCCTGTGCCCTGGGCCTGTCACCCTCTCAGCAAGGACTTGCAAGTGGCTTCTCTGCAGTGCTCAGTCAAGGCCAGAGGGGAGAGGGCACTGACCCAGGGGTGAGAGGCCACTTCCCCTCCTGGCCTCCAGGAGAGAAACTCTCATGCACCGGGGCACAGCCAGCCCTACTTGGGGCCTCAGTTTCTCCGCCCACACAATGAGAAGAACCTCTTTGTCCTCTGGTGTGAGGCTGGCTACCTGGGAAAGAGACCAGAGGAATCTGGAGGGCTCTCTGGGAGAGAGGAAGATGAGGGGAGAGGTCAAATCTTAGCTCCTGGAACCGATGAAGTGATGGGGAAGGAAAGGGCCAGGCAAGGGCTGGAAGATCGGGGGGACATGGGTGGGGGGCCTGGGTGCCACCTGTCTCCTGAGCCCTGGCTCCTCCTCTGCCCACCCCTCCCTGGTTGTTGCGAGGGACACCAAGGTCTGGTGGGTGGACAGGGTGTGGGGCATTTCTGTGATGGCTTCCTCCCAAGGGCTGGAGAGGACACTCTCAGGGGCCTCTCTGGCCCTTGGAGACATGCCCCAGGTCTGCCGGAGAGAACCCGGCCAGGCAGCTGCCACTAGTGCAGGACAGCTCCTCCCTGACTTCCTGTCCCACATCCAAGACCTGCCCATGCCTCAGCCCTCCCTTTCTCTCAGCCTCCCCTCTGGCTGACTCGGTCCAGGCCCAGCTCCCTGGGTTAATTACTAACACCAGCCGCCACCCAGGGCTCTCCCCTTCACCAACTGCACTCCACTGGGGCCAGAATGGTCTTTTTGTCTGTTTTTGTTTTTGAGACAGAGTGAGACTCGGTCTCCCAGTCTGGAGTGCAGTGGTGTGATCTTGGCTCACTGCAACCTCCGCCTCCTGGGTTCAAGCAATTCTCCTGCCTCAGCCTCCCTAGTAGCTGGCATTACAGGCGCCCGCCACCACGCCCTGCTAATTTTTGTATTTTTAGTAGAGACGGGGTTTCGCCATGTTGGCCAGGGTGGTCTCACACTCCTGACCTCAGGTGATCCGCCCACCTTGGCCTCTGAAAGTGCTGGGATTACAGGCGTGAGCCACCGTGCCTGGTCTTTTCAGAGTGGTCTTTTCTAAGCTGCTGATCAGCAGTGACAGCCCCGTGCTCAGAACCCTTCAATGGTTCCCTAAGGGTGGCAGATCAAATCCAAAGGCCTCGAGGGCCCTCTGAGTTCTGTGCCCTGCACCCGAAACCCAGCTGCCCAGAGCCCCTTAGGGCCTCCGTGAGCTGTGCTCCTGCCCGCCTGCTGCTACTGGTCCTTTAGCCAGGAAAGCCAGGTTCTCCCCTGCCGTTTCTGCTCTTTCTTCATTTTTCTAAGCCCCAGTTCAATAGATACACGATGTCACTGGTGTTGTGGCAACACGTGTGTGTGGATGGAGTGAGGTGCAGAAGCAGGTGGTGGTGGGCTCTGACAAGGGCTGATTGAATGGTCTCCTTTATTCCCTTTCATAAATTTTCCTCGCTTGGAAGATTGACCTTTGTATAGAAGAAAAACATTTTAGAAGAAAAAAGGAAAAGATCTCTGCATGCCCTCAGCTCAGATGCCATCTCCTCTGGGAGCTCCTCTGGGCCCTGCCAAGGCTGGATCAGGTGCCCTCAGGGCACACACGATGCTGACCCAGGGCCATCTGTGGCCCCGACTCTGGGTCCCTCATGCAGCCCTCACCACTGCTCAGGAGGCCACAGGAATGGAGGAATCACTGGCCCATTTTATAGATGGGAAAGCTGGACCCAGAGAAGTAAAGCAACTTTCCTGACTCACAGTGGGTGAGGGCCTCCCACGCTCCTTCCCCTGCCCCATGCTGTTTCCATGGGACTTCCACAGGCATGGGAAGCAGGCTGAGTGCATAGCAGGAGTA
The DNA here is from genome assembly GCF_006542625.1 of Nomascus leucogenys. Lineage (NCBI taxonomy): Eukaryota > Metazoa > Chordata > Mammalia > Primates > Hylobatidae > Nomascus > Nomascus leucogenys. The sequence continues at coordinate 59,983,900 of NC_044399.1, forward strand.
CAGCGCTGCTGCCCAGGGACAGAGCAGGAGGGCCAGGGAGAGAGAGACAGGGCTGCCCCTGGTGCCCACAGAGACAGGTCAGTAAAGCCGATGAACAAACTCTCTCAGCAGGGCGGGGATGGGTGAATGGGGCTGGGGTCCACAACCCACCCCACAGGCATCTGGTCTACACAGGTCTGCAGGCCTGTGCAGGTACCTGGCTCCTTGATCAAGGAGGGTGATGAGGACCCCCCTGACCCCAGAGATTTTACCACCTGGTTAGGTGGGCAGGAGGATAGTCTCTCTGGAGCCCTGGGTCATGGACTCTCAGAGGTAGGAAGTGAGTCAGCACTTGCCAGGAGGTGGAGACCCAGTCACCCGCGATGCTCAGGATGGGCAGAGCCTCCTGGGGCAAAGCCTTCTAAGGGTCTAGGGTCCCACATGGTGGTCCCCCGAGGGGTTTCTGTTCTTCCAGGCCCTGCAGAGGAGACCAAGGCTCAGCTGGCAGCTGTGGGGCCAGATTCTCCTCTTTGCCTAGGGGAGAGCCCCTGCAGCACCCCTTGAGAGCCCCTGGGGACCTGCTCGGGGCACACCCTGGCCCTGAGGAAGCCCAGCTCTGGGAGCACTGCAGCCAGGATGGAGGAGGCAGTCTTCAGAGAGGTGCTGTCTAGGCCAGCCCTGTGGGGAGGGAAGGCCAGACGGGGTAACCTGGAGGGGCTTGTGAACTGGTTCCCGCCCCCAGAAACCCAGCAGAGGTGGACTCGAAGCCCATTCTGGGCAGTAGGCACCGGCAGGCTTCTCCGCCTGAGGTCTGCCCTCCTTAGGGTGCTGGGAGAGCACAGCCCTGGGAAGACTGCGGCTTGGGCTGTGACCTCAGGACTGGGAAGCATTTATGACAGGCATGGAGAGGCCTAAGTCCCTGTTGAAGCCCAGCATCACATCCCATTCCTGAGCACCAAAGGCCCCAGGCCCTGGGTAAGAGAAGCTTCCTGAAGGGCATCCTGGGGCCTTGCCCTGATCACGTCTTCTTTGGAGAATTTCAGGAGGGAGGCTGGCATGGGCCAGACAACTGGCTGGGACAGGGAAGAGGTGGGAACATCTGGCCCTCGCCTGCCTCTCGCCGCACTCCCCGCTTCCCTCCTCACTGTAGCCAAAGTTCTCCCTGGGCTTTCCACTGACGGTTCATGGCCTGTGCGTGCCATTCCTTCTGTCTGGAACGCTCTTTCCCCCTTTGCTTCCCCTTTCTAATTCTTCATTTTTCAGGTCTCATCTTAGAAGCCACTTTCTCCAGGAAGTCCTTCCTGCTTTGTCCTCCTCTGATCTGGGCTGGATGTCAAGCCTCTGTGCTTCCAGGACGTCCTGCCTCTCACCCTCACCCCCAGAAGGAGTTGCTGGCTTTCCCACCTATCTCCCCCTCACGCTCACCCCTCCCCGGATGGAGTTGCTGGCTTTCCCACCTGCCTCCCCTTCTCACCCTCACCCCTCCCCGGATGGAGTTGCTGGCTTTACCACCTGCCTCCCCTTCTCACCCTCACCCCCAGATGGAGTTGCTGGCTTTCCCACCTGCCTCCCCTTCTCACCCTCACCCCTGGATGGAGTTGCTGGCTTTCCCACCTGTCTTCCCTGCCAGGCCAGAGGCTTCCCGCGGGTCAGCCCTGGCACTGCCCTGCTCAGTGCTGGAGCCCACATGCCTCGCCAGGTGTGCAGTGCCTAGTATGTTCTCAGTCCATGTTTTTGAGTGAACAAATAGATACATGAAAAAAAACCCAAATCACCCCCAAAAGATGTGATCATTTTCTAGGCCCAATGGGAAGATCTCTGCCCAGGTTTCCTCCACGTGGACGCCTTGCCCTGGGCACTGCCCCCGTGTGTGTGTGTGTGTGTGTGTGTGTGTGTGCACGACTGCCTGCATGTGTGTACATCTGTGTGCATGTGCATGTGTGTGCATGTCTGTGCATTTGTGTGTACATTTATGTGTGTGGGTGTGTGTGCGTGTGTGTGTTCATGTGCATGTGTGTGTGTTCATGTGCGTGTGTGTGTGTTCGTGTGCGTGTGTGTGTGTTCGTGTGCATGCATGTAGAGGGTGCTCACCTCTTGCTGAGCTCCTTCAGGGCGCCGCTCCAGCACAGGCCCAGGTAATCCCCCAGGAGCTTTAGCTGCTCCTGGCTCCTCCCGATGAGGTGCATCTGCTCCACATGCTCGTACAGAGATGCGTTCGCCATCTGCAGGTTGATGAGGGGCTGGGCCCGGATCTGCAGCAGAAACTTCAGGGCCTGCCTGCAGACCTGGGGGAACCACCAGGCACTGGGGATGGGAAGGAATGGCTGTTCAGTGAGCACTGCCCGGCCAGGTGCCACATGACCTGCTTACTTACCTGAGGGGCGATCTTCATTTTACAGATGGGGAAACTGAGGCTCAGGGAGATGAGGGGATTTGGCTAGGGTCACCCAGCTTGTAAATGGTACAGTCAAGCTCTGAACCCAGTTTATCTGACTCCCAAACCCACTCTCCCTCTAAGGGCAAGGGTCGCTGCCCCCTCCCCAACCATGCTGAGATGAGGGAGGGACTGCTCTGGTTAACACCCCCTCCCTCCAGGCCTCACAGATCAGGGTATCTGGGTTCAGGAACCCCTGGAGCTCTTTCCCCAGAGTTGTTTCCTGGCCATGCCCATCCTATTCCTAGAGCCGGAGTGCCACAGCAGACACATCTGAGCCCAGGGCTCCCTGTGACCTTCCTCCCTCTCCCACAGAGGCAGCCTTCCAAGTTTTCCACCCCCAACTACACAGTGGAGCTGAAGGGGGCCACTCTCTCCTGGGCCCCCAAAACAAATTCAGTAAGAAGAACATGCTGGAGGTGAGTGGCGGGGTTGGAGAGAAGGAGGGAAGGGGCTTAGTGATGCCAGCCAGCCCTCTGACAACTAGTGACCTGGAAATGACCTGGGGATTTTTGACCCTTAATTCTCTATGATCCAACACTGAGCGCAGCTTTTGGCTGTATGAATAGAGGTAGGAATCCAGAGCCAGAGAGGTGATATTGGTGCAGTTGCTGGCAGTGCTCTGGGACCCTTACTATAGGCAAGCCCCAAGTAGGAGGACCTGGGAAGAATCGGGGCCACCATTCTCAGGGCTCAAGGCCAATGCTGCACCCCCGCCCCAGGGGACCTGTCCTGTGTTTCTAGCATCACAGATTCTGCAGTTCCCCCACCAGGAGCTGAGTTAATAATAATCCTTGTCCTGGAGGGTGGTGAGGAGTAGGGCCTCTGGAAGAGGAAATTCTCATGCCTAGAATGGCAGCCCTCGTCCCAGCCTGAGAGAGACAGGAGGCTCCGTGTCCTTGGCTGCTTACTGTGACAGGCCTGGTTGGGAAACCTCTTTCTCCCCAGGTCCCTTTCCCTGCCCCTGAGCCAGAGCCCCATTTCCGACTGGACTGCATCCCCAGTGAATAAACCAGGGCAGTGGGCAAGACTACCAGGCTACTCCCGCAGGAAGGGAGAGAAGACCCAGGAAGGGTTCTCCCAATGCCACACGCTTCACTGTCCACGTGTTGTCTTGTTTTTAAACTACTCTTACCCTGACCTCACTCCCTAGAAGGTTTGAGGCAGATCACAACAGAAACACACGTGGTGAACTGGCAAATTCACTGAAAAGCCAGGACCACAAAAAAACAAGTTAGAGATGGGACTCAAGATGGAGAGAAATTAGGGGGCAGATGATGTACAGGTGCTAAGGTGGTGGTTGCCAAAGAAAATTTAGCTCTGACTTTCCTGCTAGGTAAGGTGAAAAGAGAGGGCCTATCAGGTGCATGTCTCTTTGTTGTTGAAGAAATAATAAAACCCACCCAGATGTTGAGGGAATCAAAGCTTTTTCCTAACCCTTCGCTCTTAAATTTCTTGTGTGTAGCTCCATGAACATGGGATCTAGAAGGACAAGTCAGGTACCCTGCAAAACAGCTCCAGGAAGGTTTAATTCAGGATCCGGGGCTGCTTCAGGTAGCATTATTATGATGAAGGCCAGCAGCATGACCTCGTGTCTCAGCTCAGAAAAAGCAATTCTGCAAGGAACCTGACTGTGTAGTTTCTTGATTATTCACCAAGCTCCATTCATTTCTAGAACCAGGATATCTACAAAGCAAAGTTGGAAAACTGGTCTCATCTCATGAGCTACTCTGATGAGTAGGTCTGGAGTCTTGTGGGGTTTTGTTTTTGTTTTTAATTTTTGTTTTTGTTTTTAGAGACAAGGGAGTTTGGGTTTCCTTTCTACCAGTAGGCATGGCTCAGTGGCAGACACCAACCACTGGCATCTGGGTTGTATTTCATAATTTGCAGGGTACTTGCAGAACCTTGTCTCATTTAAGCTTTGTAATAACCCCACAAAACAGCTGGTAGTAGCTGAATTTTACAGACACTGAAATGGAAGCTTGAAGAAATTAGGTGAAGGTCAGGGTGAGGCAGCTAGTGAGCAGCAGAGCCCGCCCTCTGGTCCCAAGGCCCAGGGACCCTTCTGTCTGCCCCTGGGGGAGTCAGGGCCTTTGCTTTTTGCCCAGGACACACCCATTGGCCGCTCCCACTGGCCCCCGCTGTGGAGACACCTCTACACTGTAAGAACTATCCAACCAAGGGGGCCGAAGACAGCCTTGCCCCATAGTCCTGGGGCATCAGAAACCGTGCAGACTGCCCTGCCCCCTGCTGGCTGCCCGTCCGCTCCCTACGGCCAGCCCTGACCCCGGCCCCTGTCCCCCAGCCACTTCGTTGCTCACCACAGCCCCTACTCTGCTGCTTCCATTCTGGGGCCCGAGTGGAGGGGTGGACCTAAAGGAGGCTGGCATTGCTGAGCCAGCAGCAGGGACACTAGACACAGGCAGCAAGGGGTAATGGGGCAGAACGCAGGCTCTGGAATCAGCCAACATGGCAAAACCCTATCTCTACTGGAAATACAATAATCAGCTGGGTGTGGTGGTGCATGTCTGTAATCCCAGCTCCTGTGGAGGCCGAGGCACTTGAGCCCAAGAGTCAGAGGTTGCGGTGAGCTGAGATCATACCACTGTACTCCAGCCTGGGTGACAGAGCAAGACTCTGTCCCCCAGAAAAAAAAAAAAAAAGGAAGCACTGGAGGACATTAAACAAATAGCAGATCCTCTAGCCTGGCCAACATAAAAATACAAAAATTAGCTGGGCGTGGTGGCGGGTGCTACTCGGGAGGCTGACACAGGAGAATCACTTGAACTCAGGAGGCTGAGGTTGCAGTGAGCCGAGATTGCGCCACTGCACTCCAGCCTGGGCGACAAAGGGAGACTCCATCTCAAAACAAACAAACAAACAAACAAACAAAACAAAACAAATAGCAGATCTGATCAAGCCCTTCAGAGCTGTTACATAAACCAACTACTGAGGGTAAAGACCTTTGGAAGGACCATTTAAAACACCTGGGGCTTCATCGGGTTGGATTTGCTCTGAGCTACAGGTGGAATCAAGAGTTCTTTACAATCATCACTTGCGTAGAGGAATTTTCAGGGAAATATTTTCCTATTTGACAGGTGAAACAGTATTTTTGTCCTCTGTAGGCAGTTTTGAGACAATATAGCACTTTTCCGGAAGTGCTTCCCTGAATGACTGCACACGATTATGATGACATTCTGGAATGAGGTTTTATAACACTTGTGGGAACACATTGCCCCTTTAGCAATGGAAAACAGGACTTCAGAGCTGCCTTCTGAAAGGCCTGGTCCCTGCAGATGGGACCCACCTGGGACCCTCCTGGTCACCCACCCATCTGCCTCTGGTGTACCACCCAGAAGCTCTTATGCCCCTGTGCGGGGGCTGCCTGGGGGCATTAGACCAAGTATGTGTGCCTTCCCCAGGAAGCAGGCAAACCAAGGAACCAGGCAAACCTAGATCTGAATACCAGCCACACCACTTCATCACTATGTGGCTGGACAGATTTCCTAACCTCTCTGAGCATCCATTTCTTCAGCTGTAAAATAATGATAGTTCTTACAGTGTGTTGTTGTAAAGATTAATTAGTAGGGGGAGTTCTGAGTGGTGGAAATATGAGTGGTGGTTATTCTTGACTTTGTTAATTTTTTAAAAAGTTAACAGATCCTTTCCACCACAGCAGCTCCCAAGTTACTAGGAGCTGACTCTGGCCATACCACTCACTCTCCACCCATCTCCCCAGGCTGCTTCTGGCAGATCGGCTTCTTCTTTGTAGGACCCAAGCTCTGTGCCTTCTCTGGCCTCTATTACTGTGACATCTGCCACCAAGACGATGCCTCACAGATTCTGGCCAGGATCATCCACAACTGGGACCTCACCAAGCACCTGGTAAGTCTCAAGCCCAGCCTGTCACAGCCACTCAGGGCTGCTGAGGGACAGATGGGTGTTCACTCCTCTTTGCTGCTGCTGTTCATCTGTTTAGAGGAGTTTGGCTCCTCTAAACAAGGGAAGCTGGGGTCACTGGTTCAGGCACTGTGACGTTGGGGAGCTAACCAAGAGAAAAGCTTGGCGCCTGTCCACAGCCCTGGGCAGAGCTCCGTTGGTGGCTGTCTTGGTCCCCAGGAGGGAGTCAGGATGGTTTCCTGCAGCTACAGACATAACTGCTTAAGGCACCAGTAGATAAATGATAGATAGATAGATAGATATACAGACAGACAGATAGGCAGGTGGATGGTGGATGAGTGGTTGGGTAGGTGGATGGTTACCTGGGTAGGTGGATGGGTAAATGGGTAGGTGGATGAGTGGATGGGTTGGTGGGTAGGTGGATCAGTAGGTAGATGGGTAGATAGGTGGGTGAATGGGTAGATGGCTAGATGGGTAGGTGGATGGGTAGGTAGATGGGTAGATGGGTGGGTGATTGTATAGATGGCTAGATGGGTAGGTGGATGGCTAGATGGGTGGGCGGTGTGTAGATGGGTGGGTGGATGGGTGAATAGGTAGGTGGATGGGTAGATAGGCTGGCCAGCAAGCTGGCTATACCTTGAAGCAGTCATCCTTAAAGACCATCAAGTAGGTGTATCCATCAATTAATGACAAGGAACCAAGAAGACAGTAAATGACAAAGCTAAACGCAGTAGCAAAGTTGATACAAGATGACATAGAGCTCAAAGAAGGAGCAGATTTTTAATAATATGTCTAAAGCAATAGTTTCATAAATGCAATTGTTAGCTTAGAGGAAGTAATAATGACACACATGGTGAATGGTACATGGTAGAATGCATAGCTTTCTATGATTCTATAGCAAGCTGCAGGAAGAGAAAAAAGAACGTGCACTGTGGTAGACTATAAAAAATTGCTTCAACAAAATTTTCAACTGAAATTGGTCTTCCAGACCTTTCTCCATCCCTTTATCCTGAGTGGGCTTCTATAAAATCCTCAACAAATAGAATATACAGAGAATGACAGTGTACGATTTCTGAGGATAAGTCATAAAAGTTAATACAGCTCACTGTCTCTATTGAAGCTTGTTGTGGAATTTAGTACCAGGTATAAGGAAGCCAATGCCATGTAGAAAGTCAGCACATAAGTCTTCCAACAAATAGCATCAGCTAACATCTAAGCCAATGGCTGGCATCAACTTCCAGATTTGTGAGTAAGCAATCTTTAGACAATTCTAGCAACCAGTCTTTGCAATACCCCCCCAATGACAATGATCAGAGCAAAATCAAAATAAAATTGCTGCTTTATGAAAGTAAATGTTGTCATTGTTTTAAGCCACTTGATTTAGGGTTAGTTTATTACAAATAAATAGATGACCAGTAAAAAATTTGAGTAGTGAAGATGTAAGAGCACTAAGGATTAAAAGTGCTGAAAGAACTGGAAGTGAACAGCAGAGGAAGAAAAGTTAATAAAGAAATGAGAGCTCCTGAGAATGTCAAAAACAGAGAGATTTGCATTTCGGCTGAGGATAAGAAGAATGTAGATCAAAGGCATAGAGAAAAAAAATGTGCTTGAAATATAAACTAAACTCCCAGAGCTTCAGCTATTGATAAAATTCAGACTTTTTCACAAGTTCAAGAGATCAAGACCATCCTGGCTAACATGGTGAAACCCCATCTCTACTAAAAATACAAAAATTAGCTGGGCGTGGTGATGGTGCCTGTAGTCCCAGCTACTCTGAAGGCTGAGGCCGGAAAATCGCTTTAACCTGGGAGGTGGAGGCTACAGTGAGCCAAGATTGTGCCATTGCACTCCAGCCTAGCGACAGAGTGAGACTCCGTCTCAAAAAAAAAAAAAAAAAAAGTCAGATTTTTTCAGACAGAAGTGTTTTATCAGCATTCAAAATAAATTTACTGAGAAAATCACAGTGTCTCTTTTGGGAAAAGTAACCATTTCCTAGTCCAACTGTCTACCTAAGAGAAGAGTCTGAAATATATATAGCACTTAACTGTTATTGTATTTCTTTTCTCATAGTTAAAATCACTGAATACCATCTTTGCATGAAAACATTGTGCAGAGTTCAAAACACTAAAAATACACAAGTAGTTCTTGGTTTTTGGTCATAAAAACAAACTATATTAGATGAGATAAAAGAGCTACTGCTTTTCATTTATTCAATAATAGTTATATTGAATCTTTCTGCCATTGATCTTTACATATACGCAGTGGAACAATGAGTTTATTAATCATATTTCAAAATTTTAAAAGAAACTGAAAATTCAAAATTATAGAGCTAAATTTACACATAATGCTATACTAACAAAATTCTGTGTGGTCAAGGATATTTATTTGAAAATAATTTTATAGTTAGTTAATGATAAGTAGCCAGATAATTACTTCTCTATGAAGAAATGCTGAAAAGGATGAGAAGGCACTATTTTAAAATGAACATCTGAGATTTAATCAGAAAACCATTGGTCAATAACTGTTTTAAAACCACTGAAATAAAAATCATCTGACATATGTTGTTTACCTTAAGTATATACTCATTTTGTAAATTTTTGTACACACACACACACACACAAGCACTTTTCCCAGCTTTCTCTTCATAGAGTAATTTAATTTATTCCATTTTAAAAATCTTAGACTCAGAAAATAATAAATAATTAAGGAATATTATAGAACCGATTATATGATTTCAGTAAGCTAAAAATGATGTTCGCTGTGTATTTCTCACTATATCAATGAGATTCTTTATTATACAAGTATAACAGCTCTTAAGAGCAATTAGTTAAGTAAAATTTTGTCAGAAGATATGAGGATTACTCTCTTATTTAAAAAAAGTAACTTGCCAACAAACAGGCATGACTGAATTAGAGAAGCTTCAGTTTTTTGCAACCCTGCTCCTGAAGTGAAACTTGGATCCTAAACACCAAATGGTGGGTTCATCTGCCGTGATATATGACATTTGTTTTATCAAACAGCATAAACTCTGTTAAAGATGTTCCTTAAAAGGTCTAACTTCATGTATACCCTGCCATCAGAGTTGATCTACCATAGATAGACTAACAACTACCAACCAAATAAAATCTAATGCATAAAGGACAGAAAAATAAATTACATTTTTCCGCAAATTTACAAAATCAATTGCTCATTAAGATGTTTATGGCTGGATGCAGTGGCTCACGCCTGTAATCCCAACACTTTGGGAGGCCGAGGTGGGCAGATCATGAGGTCAGGAGTTCAAGACCATCTTGGCTAACACGGTGAAATCCCGTCTCTACTAAAAATACAAAAAATTAGCTGGGCATGGTGGCGGGTGCCTGTAGTCCCAGCTACTCTGGAGGTTGAAGCAGGAGAATCGCTTGAACCCAGGAGGCGAAGGTTGCAGTGAGCCAAGATTGTGCCACTGCACTCCAGCCTGGGCAAGAGAGTGAGACTCTGTCTCAAAAAACAAACAAACAAACAAAAAAAGAGTGTACAATACTCAAATATAACTCTGTGATTTCAGACTACAAAATTGTGTAATACCTATTTTCAAGTATGTCTGTCAGAAGAGAATGATAATACTTTGAACTTCTTTTAAGATTAAGAACATCCCCACATCTCATACTCTCCTCATTATCAAACATTTATTCAATACCTTATATGTGTTGTAAAATAGGGCTGTAAAGTTGAGTCAATCACAGGCTTTGCTGTCAAGAACTTTGCAAAACAGTAGGAGTTAAGGAAGCGGATTTTTGCAAAAGTGAAGGAAAAGAAGAGAGACTTTATTCTAGAGAAGATATAATATATGAGTGACAGCAGAGAAAATATGAATGTATACGGCCTATTGATAATACAATCACTAAGACTAGTTGATTACAGCAAATGGTTAAGAAAATATTGAAAAATGCTTATAAAAGTAGATAGACATTAATTACATAAACACCTGAATGCCATAAAAACGATACTGGATTTGACTGTGTTCACAAAATGGTGGAAATAAATTTCAATGAGAAGTTGTTATGCCAAACAATAGCAAAAGTAGCCAAAGCTAAAATTAATTAAATGCTTACCAAGCATTTTACATGAATTGGTTCATTTCATCTTAAGAAAAACATGAAAAATGCTACTCAATTCTCTTTCCCCTTAAATTCACCCTCTTGACGGTGCTCCATTTACTGGTTTCCTCATTTATATTAGTGAATTTCATTTTTAAACAATTACCAAATTATAGTGAAGTCAGGACCACTTTACAAGAAATTGATCTTTATGCCTAATTATACATAATTGATTTTGGTTAAATGTCCCAAATTACTGTTTCTACTTGAAAGGGCCCTGTTTAGAATCACTAAAGAGTTGCTTGTTTCACTGAAAACACAGAAAAGTTCTGAAAATTAAACAGAAAGCGAGAGAAAGCCACACTGACATTTGCTGTTCTGTGTTGGTGGTGTAGCTTTTTTTCAGATGAACTCTCTCACTGAAAACTACAAACGTTCTGTATAAAAACACAGAAATCTGCACAAAGTCCTTTAAGAACGAACAAAACCTGGCAGAAATTGAATGCATGAGTAAACTCAAAAACTTATCCAAAGAAATTATCTAATCTGAAGAATAGTGAGAGGACCACAAATGGTTGAACTAAAATGAATAGAGCCTCAGTGACCAGTAGGAGAATTCTGAGTCTACCATACGTGTAACTGTAGAAGGAAAGGAAAGATGTATTTTGGCAAATAACTCCTTGGCAAATATTTGGCAAATATCAAAAGAGGCTGAATTAAAATTCTGGTAGAATTTTTAAAATAAATTGACGAGTGAATTCTAAGATTTATATGTATATGCAAAGGATCTAGAATAGTCAGAACAATTTTGATAAAGACTAAGAAACTGGAGGATTTGTTTTATAGAACCTCAAGTTTTAATATAAATATACACTATCAAGAGACACTAATATTGGCTAAGGAAAGAAAAACAGACCAAAGGCATAGAATAGAGATTACAGAACTAGACATATACACATATGTGTTTAATTTATTTTTGATAAGATGGGTAAAAGAAAGAGTTGCCACATGGTGGTGAACTGTATTTACATATATTAAAAAAAATAAACCAACCTTCCATGAAATGTAAAAATTAACTGAGTGGATAATAAACCTAAACAGAGGGCTAAATAACTGTATGTCTTCTAGAAAATTACTTGTGACTTTGGAACATGCAAATGTTTCTTAAAGAAGGCGCAACACCTACAAAATGTGTTTTAAAATGATAAATGGATTTTATTAACATTGAAAACTGTTGCTTATCAAAATACATGAAAAAAAATAAAAAGGTGGCCGGGCACAGTGGCTCACACCTGTAATCCCAGCACTTTGGGAGGCTGAGGCGGGCAGATCATGAGGTCAGGAGATCGAGACCATCCTGGCCAACATGGTGAAACCCCGTCTCTACTAAAAATACAAAAAATTAGCTGGGCGTGGTGGCAGGTGCCTGTAGTCCCAGCTACTCGGGAGGCCGAGGCAGGAGAATTGCTTGAACCTGGGAGGTGGAGGTCGCAGTGAGCCAAGATTGTGCCACCACACTCCAGCCTGGCGACAGAGTGAGACTCTGTCTCTAAATAAATAAATAAATATCAAAAAAATAAAAAACCAGAGACAGAAAAAAAATTTATTTGTACTATATGCATACCTGACAAGTGACTTCTATCCAGGACATACACAGTTTTTCTACAAATCATTAATAAAAAGACAACTTAAAAATGGCAAAGTGAGTGAGCCATATTGGCTTTCAAGGGCTACAGGATATTACGAGCCTTATATAAATATACACAGATACTACCACATTATTAAATATGTCATTGACATTTTCATGAATAAGCCAGAAAAACAACATATTATATTAGTTTAAGATCAAAATCATTGGAGTCAAATAATTCTAAATTATGATTATATTTCTGCCATTTCCTCAAAAGGTAAAATAGAGATGAGTTTAATTATTTTATTTAGGGCCGGGCGCGGTGGCTCAAGCCTGTAATCCCAGCACTTTGGGAGGCCGAGGCGGGCGGATCACGAGGTCAGGAGATCGAGACCATCCTGGCTAACACGGTGAAACCCCGTCTCTACTAAAAATACAAAAAATTAGCCGGGTGTGTTGGCGGGCGCCTGTAGTCCCAGCTACTCGGGAGGCTGAGGCAGGAGAATGGCGTGAACCCCGGGAGGCGGAGCTTGCAGTGAGCCGAGATTGCGCCACTGCACTCCAGCCTGGGGGACAGAGCAAGACTCCGTCTCAAAAAAAAAAAAAAAATTATTTTATTTACTACTTCATGGACTTTCTGATAAAAAGAAAGGTGCATATTAAATAGTAGTTAAAAATAACCAAAGGACATGAAATTAGTATATCAAAGGGATAGCTGCACCCCCATATTTATTATAGCATTATTCCTAATAGTCAAGATAGCGAATCAACCTACATGTCCATCAAGAGATGCCTGGATAAAGAAAATGTGGTCTATATACACAATGGAATACTATTCAGTCATAAAAAGAATGAAATCCTGTCATTTCTGGCAACATGGATAAACCTGTAGGATATTATATTAAGTGAAATAGGTCAGGCACAGAAAGATGAATACTGTATGTTCTCACTCATATGTGAGACTTAAGTAAAATTTAAGCTCATGGAAGTAGGGAATAGAATTGTGAGTATTAGATGCTGGGAAGGGTAGGGAAAAGGAGGATGGGGACAGTTTGGTTAACGGATACAAAATTATAGCTAGATGGAATGATTTATGGTGTTCTCTAACACTGTAAGGTGAATATGGTTAACTGTAATTTATTATATATTTTCAAAAAGCTAGAAGAGAGGATTCTGAATGTTCACAACACAAAGAAATGATAAATGTTTAAAGTGATGAATATGTTAATTACTCTGATTTGATCCTTACATATTGTATAAATATATCAAAATATCACTCTATATCCTATAAATATAATTATTGTCAACTAAAAAAAGGAAAAAATAAGTATTCTATACATTGAACAACAATAAAAAGACATTCACATCGGCATATACATATATCTGTTTAATAACTTTAGCTAAATTATATGCTTTATTGAGCATTCAAATCTTTTCATTTTATAATCAATTTATACTCTCATTTCTCAATATAAGCAATAAAAAGTTTCATTAGCATCCTGAGATCTCATAATTATCAATAATTACTATTTATTAAGTTCACAGTATACACTACGTTGTTGATAGACGCAGAAACTATTTTGAGACAATTTATAGTAGGGTGGAGAACACTTGGAAATAATGTTTTGCCAATAAATCTATGGAGGATTCATCACAATGGAAGAAATTAATTGGAAGGTTCAGAGGAACATTCAGTTCTTTATCTGGATGGAGTATGGTAGCAAAGGAAATTGTTCATATTAGTAACTGATACAGACCCTTTGCTTTTTTTTTGAGACGGAGTCTCACTCTGTCACCCAAGCTGGAGTGCAGTGGCGCGATCTTGGCTCATTGCAAGCTCTGCCTCCCGGGTTCATGCCATTCTCCTGCCTCAGCCTCCCGAGTAGCTGGGACTATAGGTGCCCACCACCACGCCCGGCTAATTTTTTTGCATTTTTAGTAGAGACGGGGTTTCACCATGTTAGCCAGGATGGTCTCGATCTCCTGACCTCGTGATCCACCCGTCTCGGCCTCCCAAAGTGTTGGGATTACAGGCGTGAGCCACCACACCCGACCCAGAGCCTTTGCTTTTAAATGTTATGTTATTGTGGATTATGCTGTGCTTGGAAATAAAAGTCACCATCCATGCTAATAATTATCATAGTGACTAGAGAATCAAGAAGAAAAATACTACAAAATAAAGTTTGACAATGTAAAAGTAATAACAACCCAGAGTAAACTTATATGAACTCCTACCTATTCAATGCCTTAAAAACTATTTACATTATTAAATATGTTAAACATTTGCCATAAATTATCATTCCAAATTTTATAAATACTAAGCCTTAACATTGACTACACACGTGTGCTTATCAGCTCATGTAACTCACATTATTTTTTAAAATTCCACTTATAAGAGCGAGGGCTAGTTCAATTCTCTACATGGCAGGGGGTTAGAGATAGGGTTAAACTGACAGATTAATTTTCCAACTTCTATCAGAATTGAGTCTCAAAATAGGATTAAGGTTCAATTATTAAACATGAAGAAAGTTATATCTGATTTAGCTCCTGCCTGCTTTTCTTTCCATGAACCAAATTCTATTCGTAATAAATTCTACCCACTGGTGAGGATTATGCAAATGGAGAAATATGTACTTTACATTGGAAAATAATCTGTCTACCCTCTGATTTAAACTGCTAACTATTCTAAATGTCTTACACTATTCTCTACTAGTCAGATTGGATCTCTTGTTATCTGTGCAAAATGGTAACTGAAGTTACTGAACTGTAAACATTTTTTATTAATTGAATGCCATTGCAAAACCTTTTTAACATCACTCATCTTGGGTTCAAATATCCCAGCATCCTTACAAATAAACTTTCCTATCTTGAAACTAAATTTGTTTTTGGTAGCTTTAATTTAGTCTTAAACTAAAAACAAAGAGTTTTATTTTCTGACAATCACCTGTTTCCTACATCACATTCATATTTGAAAATGTGTCATGAACTAATAATGTATAGCATAGTAATTTTAACATTTCCTTGCATTGATCAAAAATATACCTTTAAAAATTTAGTAATAAATCTTATACACTTACAATAAATCACTTTCTAATGGATGCATAAATCTCATATAATGTTTTCAAATTTGGGATTACAATGAAGAATAAATTTTCATGTGGTTTTAGATTAGATTTTAATTCTTAATTTTACTTTTATATTGTTTGAAATTGAAGTTTGACCTCATGGCTAATTATTCTTAGATATACTCTATTTCTGATTTTTCAGAGATATCTGAAAAATCAAGAATTTGTTTTTCTAAGGGCTCTTTAGTTTTGAAATAGGATTGTCATACTCTACGCCATAATTATTTGCAGTCTTAATGTAAATTTGTATTAGAAGTGGGTTATTAAACTGCTTTAGGTATGACGAATATAGTATTCCAAATGATATGAATTCCAAAATTCTGTTTGGAATGAAATTAAAAAGCAATGAGAACTTGACATAAAGGCTAGTTTTATAATAATCAGTTGATAAGGCATTAGAAATATTAATTTTCTTTTTTTTTCTTTTTTTTTTTTTTTTGAGACGGAGTCTTGCTCTGTCACCCAGGCTGGAGTGCAGTGGGGCGATCTCGGCTCACCGCGAGCTCTGCCTCCCAGATTCACACCATTCTCCTGCCTCAGCCTCCCGAGTAGCTGGGACTACGGCGCCCACCACCACAGCCGGCTAATCTTTTGTATTTTTAGTAGAGATAGGGTTTCACCGTGTTAGCCAGGATGGTCTCAATCTCCTGACCTCGTGATCTGCCTGCCTCGGTCTCCCAAAGTGCTGGCATTACAGGCGTGAGCCACCACGCCCAGCCGAAATATTAATTTTCTGTACTTTTACTATGACTCATTGGAACATAATCTCAATTATGAATCCAGATTCATATATAAAATAATATATATTAATATGCACAGTTGATCATTGTGGAAAATATACATATATTAATTTCTGAAGAGTTTTTTGAAGAAACCAATAATAAAATATTAGAAAATATGTATGAAATAACCAGATAGATGATGTATTAGAAGGCAAGGAGGAGCAAGTCACATCTTACATGGATGGCAGCAGGCAAAGACAGAGAGCTTGTGCAGAGGAACTCCTTTTTTTAAAACCATCAGACCTCGTAGACTTATTCACTGTCATGAGAACAGCACAGGAAAGACTTGCCCCCATGATTCAGTTACCTCCTACCAGGTCCCTCCCACAACGTGTGGGAATTCCAGGTGAGACCTGGGTGGGGACACAGTCAAGCCATATCAGACGGATATAGAAATATTTTATACATCTTTTAAATGTGATGCTTCCTGTACACTTTTGGCACAGGCTGCAGGTCTCAAAATAATGCAAAAAATACCCCTATTATAGTTACTGAACCTTCATAGGGTAATCATTCTAGTTTTCTCAGGATAGCACTAGTTTATGCTCATGGAGTAGAAGACAGAATATTGCCGAAGTATCAGTTCTCTCCATTGGGGCCAAACTTGAAGAAGCTGTGTGATAAGATTTAATGGGGAGCTGTGCACGGTGGCTCACGCCTGTAATCCCAGCACTTTTGGAGGCTGAGGCGGGCAGATCACCTGAGGTCAGGAGTTTGAGACCAGCCTGGCCAACATGGTGGAACCCTCTCTCTATTAAAAATACAAAAATTATCCAGGCATGGTGGCATGCAAGGCAATTATCTATAAACCCTGTGACAAGACTGATAGCCTCAATTCTCCTCTCCTAAATAACATAAACATAACTCATAATTTCCTGTGGTGCCTACTGACCAAACTCACTGGCAGCCAAGAAGCCTTGTGCTGGAAGAGAAGCATTATTAGTAACCTTCTCTTCATACCAACTGAAATAAGGAGGAATTTGCTAGTTTTTGGCTGTTTGGGTCTTCAAAGTCCTACAAGCTGTCCTTGAATAATTGATACGATACCATTTGCATCTGGAAAGCATTGAAAAAGAGAGGTAGGTTACCACTGGTTACATTACCATATTATCCTCATGTTAAAAAACAATTTTCTGCTTATGTATATCTCTATAGTTCACACTCCTAGAAAAGATGATGGCAGAATTTAAAGCACCAAGTGGTGATTTATCAAACCCATCCCTATTTATTTTAACGCAACTATAAATAATAGTACTTGGTTAAAAAAATCCAGGACAAATGGTATATATATATATGTATAAATATGTATTTTTTACCTGAAAATTGTTCATCACGTTCACAAATGAAACTATTCAAAGTAATATTGCTGCAGTTTCCATGGAAACAGATATGTGGTTGACATTGGCCAATTCTTTCTGAGCAATTCATTCCTATAACGATGAAAAAAGGTTTATTTACATTGCATATCAATAACCATCAGTTTTCCCTCAATTCTTTAATAAAAATGTCAAATTCTGACAAATGTAATTTCAGTTATGAAACCATGTTATATGATGATGCATTTAAATTGAAATAAAAATTAATTTTGATACTTTACATAAAGTTTTTCCTCTTCTAACCCCAGACTATGATATCCAAATATTTTTTTCTGGCTAGTGGTATTTGAACTTTATTTAATTTACATAATATTTTAAAATTTTAATTGTTTTTTCATGGTAGATAATATTAGTACATATAAGTACCGGTTTTTCAACATACACTGATAATATTGCAGTGGTAATTTACAAAGTGACATATTCAAATGTGTATTGTGTCTCACCCTTATCCCCTAGCCAAGGGAACAATTCAAAAGGAGAAATAGCCGCCTGGATTTTCAGAATATGTGCACTAACTTGCAAATTCAACATTTCTTTGCCCTTGATGGCATATCAAATTTTCCAAATCTCACTTACACATACCATTGTGGTCCCACTATATCAGTTAACATAGCCTTCCATAACATACTTGTACTATGCATATTTAATCATCTTATAATATGCTTAGTGGAGGAATGTGCCTTGGAAATCTCAGGGCATAGCCAGTGGACAAATGCTGTTACAAAACAACTGCATGTAATTTGGCAATCTGCTTTTTTCCTCAGTTTAATTAAGCTCTTAATGTAATTTATAAGCAGCTTTTGCCATCATCATTGATGTCTTTCCAATTCCTTATATGCTGACATCCCTGCCTCACTAATGTGGAACTCTTCTTTCTTCATTTACCTCCAAGCAACCCTAAACATAATGAAAATATAAATAATGGAATTATAAATAAAAATCATTGTTTCAAAATGTTTTCCAAACATAAAAACAAAATTAACAGTAGAATGCTCAATAGTCCATGCCCTAATTAAACCTTAGTGAGTTTTATGAGCTAAAGTGTGCCCACCCACCCCCGCCAAATTCATATGTTGAAGTCCTAACCCTCAGTATCTTAGAGTATCCATATTTGGAGACAACATCTTTAGAGAAGTACACAATTAAGGTTAAATAAGGTCAGTAGGGTGCGTCCTAATCCAATGTGACTGGTGTGCTTCTAAGAGGAGAATATTTACACACAGATACATACATTGCTTTCGCACCAGGTAGGGGGACTACAACAGTCTGAGTATTAATGTGGATGAGGGACATCACTCAGGTATTCTTGCTACGCTAACTTTTGCCAACAGTATGGATGACTTTAAGTGTATGCGTAATGACAGGTTATTTACGTCTCTTCTTCAGCTCATTTTTAGGATCTGTCCTCCCTAACCCCCACTGTAGGAATTCAGACCACCTTAATAATAGGTTTGAATTCCTAGCTGGGCACATATGCAGTGGTAGGGCTTTCTTGACACATGCATTCCAGAATAATCTAGTAATTTGCAATTGTTCACCTGTTATGTCCTCTCCTTTTTCAAAAGAGCTACATTCAATGTGGATTTAGATTATGCTAATAAAGACAGCATTCTTACCTGTGTGCAGATCATCCCAAAACAACATTTTTGGCCAGGCACAGTGGCTCATGCCTGTAATGCCAGCCCTTTGGGAGGCCGAGGTGGGTGGATCACCTGAGGTCAGGAGTTGGAGAACAGCCTGGCCAACATGGTGAAACCCTGTCTCTACTTGAAACACAAAAAACAGCTGTGCATGGTGGCACATGTTGTAATCCCAGCTACTTGGTAGGCTGAGGCAGGAGAATTGCTTGAAACCAGGAGGCGGAGGTTGCAGTGAGCCAAGATCACACTACTGCACTCCAGCCTGGGCAACAGAGCAAGACTCTATCTCAAAAAAAAAAAAAAAAAAAGAGAAAGATTGAGTACATTCATAATGCTGAGTATAATAAATTTCCACAAAACTTATAATGAAATCTGGATCCATATTTCTTCTTGATGGCTTCTCCCGCGTCTTGAGTACATTATTGACCTTATATTTTATTTCTTCTGCACTCCTGCCTATTCAAGCAATCATGGCGCTGAAGGAGCGCATTGGCTGGAGATACAGCCTCTTCGTGGGCCTACTACAGTTAAACATTGTCGTCTTCGGAGCACTGCTCAGACCCATCATCATCAGAGGACCAGGGTCACTGAAAATAGTCATCCAGGAAAATCGGAAAGAAGCGCAGTACATGCTTGAAAATGAGAAAACACAAACCTCAAAAGACTCCATTGACTCAGGAGTAGAACTAACTACCTCACCTAAAAATGTGCCTACTCACACTAACCCAGAACTGGAGCCGAAGGCCGACATGCAGCAGGCCCTGGTGAAGACCAGCCCCAGGCCAAGCGAAAAGAAAGCCCTGCTATTAGACTTCTCCATTTTGAAAGAGAAAAGGTTTATTTGTTATGCATTATTTGGTCTCTTTGCAACACTGGGATTCTTTGCACCTTCCCTGTACATCATTCCTCTGGGCATTAGTCTGGGCATTGACCAGGACCGCGCTGCTTTTTTATTATCTACGATGGCCATTGCAGAAGTTTTCAGGAGGATCGGAGCTGGTTTTGTCCTCAACAGAGAGCCCATTCGTAAGATTTACATTGAGCTCATCTGCATCATCTTATTGACTGTGTCTCTGTTTGCCTTTACTTTTGCTAGGGAATTCTGGGGTCTAATGTCATGGAGCATATTTTTTGGGTTTATGGTTGGAACAATAGGAGGGACCCACATTCCACTACTTGCTGAGGATGATGTCGTGGACATTGAGAAGATGTCTTCTGCAGCTGGGGTCTACATCTTCATTCAGAGCATAGCAGGACTGGCTGGACCGCCCCTTGCAGATAATTTAAATACACAAAATACAAACGCTTGTCTACTTTCCCTTATGAGTTGTGCTAGCTTCTTGTTCAAGCCATAAAAAACTTACTGACGTTTTATATTTCCGTTGAATTTTAGAGCTGCCAGGGATTAGAGATTACTTGAGCCAGCCCTCTTGATTTAAATATGAGGAAACTGGCCGGGCACGGTGGCTCACGCCTGTAATCCCAGCACTTTGGGAGGCCGAGGCAGGCAGATCACAAGGTCAGGAGATCAAGACCATCCTGGCTAACACAGTGAAACCCCATCTCTACTAAAAATACAAAAAATTAGCTGGCATGTGTGGTGGTGGGCACCTGTAGTTCCAGCTACTGGGGAGGCTGAGGCAGGAGAATGGTGTGAACCCGGGAGGTGAAGCTTGCAGTGAGCCGAGATCACGCCACTGCACTCCAGCCTGGGTGACAAAGTGAAAAAAAATAAAATAAAATAAATACATATATATATGAGGAAACTGAAGGCCAAAGAATTGAAACCAAAGGCCAGATGGTTAAATTAGTGGTTGAATCAGGACTGGAAGCTGTGTCTGTAGTCCAGATTGACCTAGGCTTTTCTTTTTTTTTTTTTTTTTTGAGACAGAGATTCGCTCTGTCACCAGACTGGAGTGCAGTGGCCCGATCTTGGCTCATTGCAACCTAAGACCTAGACATAAGCCCCTCACCCGGGTTCATGCCGTTCTCCTGCCTCAGCCTTCCGAGTAGCTGGGACTATAAGCGCCCACCACCATGCCCGGCTAAGTTTTGTATTTTTAGTAGAGACAGGGTTTCACCATGGTGGCCAGGATGGTCTTGATTTCTTGACCTCATGATCCGCCCGCCACGGCCTCCCAAAGTACTGGGATTATAGGTGTAAGCCACCGCGCCCGGTCGACCCAGGCTTTTTCTATCACCTTGCCTTCTCTCATGCTAGACAGGAATGCATGGATTTATCACCTTCAGAGCCCACCTGACTTTTGGAATGACAGAAATATCGGACTTCTGTAAGTCATCTTCCCTTCTTAGGAAAGGTATTTGGGAATAGAAAGCAGCACTCTGTAAATACCTAATTGACTTGTATAGAATATTTCCTTGTAAGAGGGACATATGTATGTTTCATAGCTTAGATCCCAAATGGGTCTTTAAAGTGTTGTGATTAGAAATTGTACCCCGTCAAAAGATACCTACAGTGGGCCAGGCGCAGTGGCTCATGCCTCTAATCCCAACACTTTGGGAGGATGAAGCGGGCAGATCATTTGAGGTCAGGAGCTCCAGACCAGCCTGGCCAACATGGCAAAACCCCATCTCCACTAAAAATACGAAAAGTAGCCAGGCATGGTGGCAGGCACCTGTAATCCCGGCTATTCGGGAGGCTGAGGCGGAGGTTGCAGTGACCCGTGATCGTGCAATAAAAACCTAAAGTGAATTCAAGTGAAAATAATACAGTTCCTTCCTACCAAAGAATACTACATTTTCAAAGAAGTATGCATCTAAATGTCCCAGGTTTTAGATTCTCTGCTAGGACAGACTTAGCCCAAGAATAAGAAATATATTGTGTTTGTCTCTTTCTCCTCTCCACTCTAGTAAAGATTTCTACCTTTAACACCCATTTTTCTTTAGAAACACAAAAGAAAACAAGGAAGGCAATGAAACTGAGAGGCTTCTGAATGCGATGGTCGCCTGGGTGAAGGGCTTATGTCTAGGAAGGATGCTGTTAATGGATGCCATGCTCTCTTCTAGATTTGTTGGTGGACCAAAGTAAGATCTACAGCAGGGCCTTCTACTCCTGCGCAGCTGGCACGGCCCTGGCTGCTGTGTGCCTTGCCCTGGTGAGACCGTGTAAGATGGGACTGTGCCAGTGTCATCATTCAGGTGAAACAAAGGTAGTGAGCCATCGTGCGAAGACTTTACAGGACATACCTGAAGACTTTCTGGAAATGGATCTTGCAAAAAGTGAGCACAGAGTTCACTTGCAAATGGAGCCAGTATGACACACTTTCTTACAACAACAGCCACTGTGTTGGCTGGAGAGGGATGGGGTGGGCCCAACAGGGACACAAGGAGGTAGAGGAGCTAACCCCTCTACTCCACTTTCAAAACTACATTTTAAACAAAATGTGCATGTGAAGAGCACTACCAACATAGCTTTTGTTTTGTTTTGTTTTAAGCTTTCCTTTTGCTTGTTTTTAAAGCCAAAACAAAAAACAACCAAGCTCTCTTCCATATATAAATCTGGCTGTATTCAGTAGCAATACAAAAGATATGTAGAAAGACTCCTTGGTTCACATTCCAATATTAAAATAGGGACATGAACTGGCAAAGTGGTTTTCAAAGCTTTCACATGGGATAAATGATTTTCTTTCTTTTCTTTCTTCCTATGGTCGTGTCAGGATAAACTACTATCTTGAATAAAACAACATCCAACCCAGGTCATTGAAATGAAATTGGCCAGTCAAAAAAAAAAAAAAAAAAAGACTTCAATCATTTAAAAAATCCCTAATTTTCAGAAATATGAATAAATAGTTTTTGTTAAGCCCTTTGTAAAATACTGAGGTTCCCATTAACAAATTACGGCCTCTGCTTGCTGGAAATGAAGTATAGTTTAAGACCAAACATTTTACTAATAAGTAAATTTTAAGTATATCTAGAACTTGAACTTCATAAATGTGAAGATTACCACTTCTTTTATGGCCAGTCCTTACCAGAAGTATTTCAGTACAGAATATACAAAATGGCATTTCCTGTTGCTTTTAGTTATGCAGAAATATGTGACTGTAGTGTCTTTAATTTAAACCACTATTTATTATTAAGTTATTCTAGGATGATTAATCAAAAGAAATAAAATCTGAGACATAAGCAGCATTTTTACCTCCTTTCTGCAGTCCTTTAAATGCCTCACAGAATATGTCTTATCTTGTAAAAATACTTTAATAAAAGGCCAAGTTGTCATGATTCTTCCATTTGATTAAGGGCAACATGTGCTATTTAAAGGGGAAAAAATAATGGATAGCAAATCACCTTAGCTTTCAAAAATAATTTGTTTTATCATCTAAGAATACTTGAGGAACTTCTTTGATCAGAATTATATTTCATTGAACTGTTAAAGCATTTCTGATTTAAAGAAAAAACCATCAAATTGTTGAAGCATTTCTGTATTTCACATGGGGGTAACAGAGACATTTATGTTATAGTGAGTTACAAGTTGCAATTTACATCTTCTATAACCCATGACTTGATTGTTCTAAGTTGCCAGAGGTATTGGGTAACTGGTCATTGTTTTGTTTTGTTTGTTTTATTCTTCCTTTTTTTTGGAGTTACACTACATGTATAGTATTGCTCACGTTAGCAGTTTTCTGTAAAGAGGACAAGTGTCAGGATAATAGGTGGACTTTTTACTCACGTATTTTACTGCAATCTCACCCTGCAGGTGATGGTCAATGCTTGCTGCTCCATCTTTACTCATCGTTAATGTTAATTTATGACAACTCGGAGGAAAAACATAACAAGCCTAGTTTGGTTACAGGTACACACAAGCTTGAATATTTCTCTGCACTGAAATGAAAAGTGGCATAGTTCATCACCACCTGCCACATTCTGTAGAGCATCTTATCAGCCATAGAAATAGGACAATCTATAAAACTTTGGGGAAGGTGGGGGAGGAAATGACAAAGTGTCTGTCAAAAACAGGCATAACCTAAACCAAGGTGGATATAGCAAATCTCTGCCACTGCTTGAGAAGAACTTTGAGCTTGTGGCAGTTTTGCAGACTTACATGACTTCAGCACTTTACAACATATTTTTTACTATGAATGTTCAATACAATTTAATATTTATAACTGATTTCAGAGGGATCTGCTCCATGTCTGTTCTGTTATCTGCATGAAAACAGAATGCATGCCAATTTCAGTATGTCAATAATCAAGGTTTTAAATGTTTGGAAGAAAATAAAAACAAGATTGCTGATTTGTTCTGTATTAGTGACATTCTGGTACTTCTAGATTTGCAATACATTTATGGCTTTTTTATTTAAAGAGACTGACTTTCTTCTAAGATTTTTTTTA
Organism: Nomascus leucogenys; assembly: GCF_006542625.1. Classification (NCBI taxonomy): domain Eukaryota; kingdom Metazoa; phylum Chordata; class Mammalia; order Primates; family Hylobatidae; genus Nomascus; species Nomascus leucogenys. The sequence continues at coordinate 60,008,193 of NC_044399.1, forward strand.
TGGACTCTCACAGCATTCAGTATTTGATGCAATTAAAGTTATAAAAACTCATCAAAGATTCACACCAAATAAATAATTTTTTAACGTTTATCTTCTGCAAAACCTTTTAACTCTACTAGAGATACATAAAGTTTCCCAAGAAGTGTCTACTGAACTTTTTATTTATTTATATTTACTAGTATTTTTTGTTTTTTTTGAGATAGAGTTTCACTCTTGTTGCCCAGGCTGGAGTGCAATGGCACAATCTCAGCTCACTGCAGCCTCCCAGGTTCAAGTGATTCTCCTGCCTGAGCCTCCCGAGTAGCTGGGATTACAGGTGCCCGCCACCACGCCCGGCTAATTTTGTGTATTTTTAGTAGAGATGGGGTTTCACCATGTTGGCCAGGCTGGTCTCAAACTCCTGACCTCAGGTGATCCACCTGCCTCAGCCTCTCAAAGTGCTTGGATTACAGGTGTGAGCCATCGTGTGTGGCCTGAACATTTTTTTTTTTTTTGAGACGGAGTCTCGCTATGTCGCCCAGGCTGGAGTGCAGTGGCGCAATCTTGGCTCACTGCACGCTCCGCCTCCCGGGTTCACGCCATTCTCCTGCCTCAGCGTCTCCGAGTAGCTGGGACTACAGGTGCCCGCCACCACGCCCGGCTAATTTTTTTGTATTTTTAGTAGAGACAGGGTTTCACCATGGTCTCGATCTCCTGACCTCGTGATCCACCTGCCTCGGCCTCCCAAAGTGCTGGGATTACAAGCGTGAGCCACCGCGCCCGGCCGGCCTGAACTTTTAAATCATTTTTTTGGTCATTGAAAGCAGGACAATTTTATTTTATGTTGAGTTTTTCATACAAATCAAAGCACCTTAGAAAAAGACTAAATAATTCAAGGGAAATATTAAGTAATGAATAACAGGAGAGGGAAATAAAAATTAAACAATATAATCAAATGAAGAAGTATGTTTTCATCTAAGAATTAAGAATGAAAGCAGCGATGGTATTTAATTATTAATGAAAAATACACGAATGAAATGATATCATGGTAGCCAGAGTAAGCTTATCAAAAGTCATAACGGCAAATAGTTAAAGACTACAACCAGTTACAGAATCGTTCCAAGAACTGTTGTAACCTGTAAGTAAACAGCACAGACTCTACATGCCAGGGGCTGGCAAACTTTTTCTGTAAAGGTCCAGATAGTAAATATTTAAAGCTTTGCAGGCCATGAGGCCTCTGTCTAGTCAACTCTGCCATTGAGGGTCAAAAGCATCCCCAGACAATATATAAATGAATGAATGTGGCAAAGTTTCAATGGAATTTTATTTATGGATACTGAAATGTGAATTTCACAAGATTTTCATACAGGAAATATATTTTTTCAATCATATAAAAATGTTACACACACACACACACACACACACACACTATTAGCTCTCAAGCTGAAAAAAAAAATTCTAGCTCCTTCACCACACATCTGTAACACTGGCACAGGTCAGTACCACCAGAAGCAAAGCTCTGAAAACTAACAGTCCTGACTCATGGGAAAGGATTCATTGTGGTCAAAGTAATTCTTAGATCATAACTGCCGCAAAATAGGAAAGATCAAGCAGCTAACACTTTCTTTTTTTTTTTTTTTTTTTTGAGACAGAGTCTTGCTCCGTCACCCCGGCTGGAGTGCAGTGGCACGATCTTGGCTCACTGCAACCTCCACCTCTCGAGTTCAAGCAATTCTCCTGCCTCAGCCTCCCAAGTAGCTGGGATTATAGGCATGCACCACCACACCCAGCTAATTTTTGTATTTTTAGTGGAGACAGGATTTTGCCATGTTGGCCAGGCTGGTCTCGAACTCCTGACCTCAAGTGATCTGCCCACCATGGCCTTCCAAAGTGCTGGGATTACAGGTGTGAGCCACTGTGCTTGGCATTATAGCTAACGTATTTGTTAATTATGTTTTCTTTTTTTTTTTTCCTTTTTTTTTTTTTTCTGAGATGGAGTTTCACTCTTGTTATCCAGGCTGGAGTGCAATGGTGCGATCTTGGCTCACTGCAACCTCCACCTCCCGGGTTCAAGTGATTCTCCTGCCTCAGCCTCCGGAGTAGCTGGGATTACAGGCGTGTGCCACCACGCCCAGCTAATTTTTGTATTGTTAGTAGAGATGGGGTTTCGCCATATTGGCCAGGCTGGTCTCAAACTCCTGACCTCAGGTGATCCACCTGCCTCGGCCTCCCAAAGTGCTGGGATTACAGGCGTGAGCCACCACACCAGGCTGTTAATTATGTTTTCATTTCTCCTGATTAAAAAGATTCTGCTTTAAGCTTGTTGACTTCAAGAGGTTTCAGTATAAACCTTATGTAGACTTTCTCTCCCCAAAACTAAAATTATTCTAGTTATAAAAATGAGTTGGGCTGGGCGCAGTGGCTCACGCCTATAATTCCAGCTCTTTGGGAGGCCGAGGCAGGTGGATCACCTGAGGTCGGAGTTCAAGACCAGCCTGACCAATATGGAAAAACCCCGTCTCTACTAAAAATACAAAATTAGGCAGGCGTGGTGGTACATGCCTATAATCCCAGCTACTCGGGAGGCTGAGGCAGGAGAATTGCTTGAACCTGTGAGACAGAGGTTGCGGTGAGCTGATTGCGCCATTGCACTCCAGCCTGGGCAACAAGAGCAAAACTCCGTCTCAAAGAAAAAGAGTTACGATGATGTACTCTTTTAAGACCTATGTATCCGTAACTAATACAAAATGTGTCCAAATCTTTTAACAAAGTTATACATTTTATACTCTAATAACATGTAATGTAGCTTTTGAGCATTTATTTGCCTTTCCCTTTGCTTAATACCTGTTGATAGAATAGATTCTATGTCAGCATTCTTGTGGCACAGATTCAAATCACCAGGTGGTATTTATTACATTTAGATTTCCATACTCCAGTTCAACTATTGTAAATTAGAAATCATCATGAGCCTTCACCTAGGTGTGGTGGCTCACACCTGTAATCCCACCCAGCACTTTGAGAGGCCGAGGAGGGTGGATCACTTGAGGTCAGGAGTTCGAGACCAGCCCAGCCAACACGGTGAAATCCTGTCTCTACTAAAAATACAAAAATTAGCCGGGCATGTTGGTGCACGCCTGTAATCCCAGCTACTCGGGAGGGTGAGGCAGAAGAATCACTTGAACCTGGGAGGTGGAGGTTGCAGTGAGTCAAGATCGCGCCACTGGCCGGGCGCGGTGGCTCACGCTTATAATCCCAGCACTTTGGGAGGCTGAGGCGAGCGGATCACAAGGCCAGGAGATCGAAACCACGGTGAAACCCCGTCTCTACTAAAAATACAAAAAATTAGCCGGGCGTGGTGGCGGGCACCTGTAGTCCCAGCTACTCGGAGAGGCTGAGGCAGGAGAATGGCATGAACCCAGGAGGCGGAGCTTGCAGTGAGCCGAGATTGTGCCACTGCACTCCAGCCTGGGCGACATAGCGAGACTCCGTCTCAAAAACAAACAAACAAACAAAAAAAAGATTGCGCCACTGCACCCAAGCCTGGGCAACAGAGTGAGACTCTATCTCAAAAAATAATAATAATAAAAAATAAGAAATCATGATCCTTATTTTCACAAGTTTGCAAATATGGGGCTCACGAATAAGGAACTAGTTTAGAAACCATTGCTTTTAAATCTTTAAATGGTGGCCAGGTGTGGTGGCTCATCCCTATAATCCCAGCACTTTAGGAAGCCAAGGTGAGTGAATTGCTTGGGCTCAGGAGTTCAAGACCAGCCTGGGCCACATGGCGAAACCAAAATTAGCCAGGTGTGGTGGCTCATGCCTGTGGTCCCAGCTACTCGAGAGGCTGAGGTGGGAAGATCACTTGACCCCAGGGGGCAGAGGTTGCAATGAGTCCAGATGGCACCATGGCACACAGCCTTGGCAAAGAGTGAGACCCTGTCTCAAAAAAGAAAAATTGTAATGGTTATGCACATTGCTTAAAATGACCTATTTAAGGAATTCAGACATGTTACACGCAAAAATGATCACTGCTATAAATATACATTGCATTGAGAAAAGAGAAGCTGCCCTCGTTTTCAGATTTGTGTTTATATTGCATGTGTCCTAAGTGAGGGCGATCATAGGTAGAGCTGGGCCAGCCGCCGTTGCATAAGTAAGGAAACTGGGTCCCCCTAGTGTTCAGTTCTCATAATGACTCTCGAAAGGTGCAAAACAAGAAAAGTGGCAAGAGAACTTACAACTTCGCTATCCATGTAACAACTCACACCCAAATCAAAACTACTTCAATGACTATCCGTTTCCTACAGGGAAAATTAGACAGGAAACCTGATGCCCAGAATATTTCCCCAAATATTGAGAAAATACATATTTGTGGCCGTGTATTTGTGTCATTTATATGCCTTTCCAGCAACTCAAGAACAAGCACACTAACTTCCCTAACAACTTATACACCCTGGAATTCAACCAAAACTTTAAGTACCTTCTCTGCATCAACACTTCCCATTCTTAGTCCCAACTTTGTCCCTGAGCTCCCGATTTACATCTGCCTGCATGGCAGGGCATGGATATAAACTAGGCATCTTCAACTTAAAATGTCCTCAGCAGAACTCTGGATCTTCCTCCTCAAACCCACTCCTCCACACATCCAATCGGCTCTCCTTTCTAAATATATCCAGGTGCTGACTGCTTCTGCCAACTGCACCAGGACCCTTGATCCAAGCCAATATCATCTTAGCTGGATTATTACAGTAGTCTTCTAGCTGGCCTACCTGTTTCCACTCTTGCAACATGCCACCCCATCTTAATTTTCCATACAGTAGCCAGAGTAATCCTCTTACAGCACAAGTCTGACATAAATCCTTAGCAATGAGCCCTGCGTGAACTGCCCGATGGTATTCCTTTTCCCTCTGCTCCTGTTATACTAGCCCCACTGGCTCTTTTTTTTTTTTTGAGATGGAGTCTCACTCTGTCGCCCAGGCTGGAGTGCAGTGGCATGATCTCGGCTCACTGCAACCTCTGCCTCCCAAGTTCAAGCAATTCTCCTGCCTCAGCCTCCCGAGTAGCTGGGACTACAGGCACATGCCACCACGCCCAGCTAATTTTTGTACTTTTAGTAGAGACGGGGTTTCACTATGTTAGCCAGGATGGTTTCTATCTCCTGACCTCATGATCCGCCCGCCTTGGCCTCCCAAAGTGCTGGGATTACAGGTGTGAGCCACCACACCCAGCCCCCATACTTTTTTTTTTTTTTTTTGAGATGGAGTTTCACTCTTGTTGCCCAGGCTGGAGTGCAAAGGCACAATCTTGGCTCACTGCAACCTCCACCTCCGGGATCAAGTGATTCTTCTGCCTCAGCCTCCCGAGTATAGCTGAGATTACAGGTGCCCGCCACCATGCCTGGCTAATTTTTTTTTTTTTGTATTTTTAGTAGAGATGGGGTTTTGCCATGTTAGCCATGATGGTCTCAATCTCCTGACCTTGTGATCCACCTGCCTCAGTCTCCCAAAGTGCTGAGATTACAGGTGTGAGCCACGACGCCCAGCCTCTCTTACTGTTTCTGGAATTGTTCTTATTGTTACGAGCTTCAGGCCTTAGCATTTGTGGTTTCCTTTGCTTGGTACTCCCTTCCCTGAGATGTGTATGCATTGTGACCCTTCAATTTGATCACTTCCAAATGCCACCTCCCTAAGGAGGCATTCCTGTCTATCCTGTTCAAAATGGTACTTGTTTCTATCCATTTACTTTGATATTAGGTTATAACAGCATCCACTTTGGGAGGCTAAGGTGGGCAGATTGCTTGAGACCAAGAATTTGAGACCAGCCTGGTCAACGTGGTAAAACTCCTCTCTACAAAAAGTACAAAAATTAGCCAGGTGTGGTGGCACGTGCCTGTTATTCCCAGCTACTTGGTAAGCTGAGGCAGGAGGACCACTTGAGCCCAGGAGGCAGAGGAAACAGTGAGCCAAGATCACACCACTGCACTCTAGCCTGGATGACAGAGCAAAACTCTGTCTCAAAAAAAATTAAAAATAAAAATAAAATAAAGCATCTGTTTACTCCTTGACTGTCTGTCTCATCCACTAGTGTATTAGGGTAGGAGTTCTTTCTTCACTGCTGTATTCCCAAGGCTTTGAGCAGGGCCTGGCACCCAGTAGGTGGTGCTCCATGAATATTGTTGAATGAAAAAATACATGAATGAATGAGTTATAGACTTTTTTCCCCTTTAGTTACACAAGAGAAAAAAAAGATATCTATTGACAGTTACAGCTCAAGAGAGTCTGTGCTGCTATGAAACAGCTGGATAACCATAGGACACTGAAAGCACTGTGCTGAGAACCCACCGGTTCAGCATCTGAGGATGGATGGATCTCAGACTGCCCAGCAGTAGTGTACTATATGGATGGGTCAGATGTAAAGAAGAAAAAACTGATAAATGAGCAGACACTAAAGAAAACAGTGGGATGAAATCAATACTGGGTTAAGTATGGTGGTCTGTGAGTTTGAACATATTGCCCCAATAGATTTTGTTTTAACTAAACTATTTTCCAGTAGACTTTTTTTTTCATAATGCTTTCTTTTAATGCCTCAACTAGTTGCAGGAGCTTTACTAAATATTGCAACTCTTGGCCGGGCATGGTGGCTCACGTCAGTAATCCCAGCACTTTGGGAGACCAAGGCAGGCAGATTGCTTGAGCTCAGGAGTTCCAGACCAGCCTGGACAATGTGGAAAAAATCCCATCTCTAAAAAATAAAAATAAAAAAAATACACCGGGCATGGTGGTGCACAACTGTAATCCCAGCTACTTGGGAGGCTGAGGTGGGAGGATCACTTGACCACGGGAGGTTGAGGCTCCAGTGAGCAGTGATAATGCCACGGCACTCCAGCCTGGGCAACAGGGTGAGACCCTATTTCAAAAATAAATAAATATTGCACCTCTCTTTTTTTGGTACTAAGGCAGAACTGTACATAGACTGATTTCTCCAACTTTGAGCAACCCCAGATGGCTCTACTTGAACAGAAAAGAAATTGAAAGTTTAATCGAGTATAACCCCTTGTAAACAATCTGGGGGAAAAATGGTTAGGCTCTCGCTGGTGATATTTTACTTCAATGAGGTCATGTAGCACAGTGAAAACAACGAATAACTCAGCATTAGGGAGACTTGGGATCTGATCCCATTTTTGCCATTGGTTAAATGACACGCAAGTTTACTCGGCTGCTGCAGGCTTGTGTCCTCATGCATGAAATGGACTAAACAATCTCCACATTATTAATGCTTTACGACTCCGCTTTCCAAAAATGGAAATGCATTTGAAGACAATACCAGGCCCTTGAAATTGAAGAAGGAAGGGTAAAAAACAAGCTGCAACAGAGAATAGTATCAAGCTTTTAAAGAAACACATTAACACCGAAGTCAGAGGCCCTTACAGTGTCTACGCCCTTTCAGCTTGAATGTCAGCACTGGCTGTACTGAGAGAAGATTTACATGACCTTTTCCTGAAATAAACCTTCCTCTCCTAGTAACTCAATATCACGGGTACATTTTTCCAAGTACACTAGAGTTCGGTACTGCTCTAGAGCTGCACTGTCCAATACAGCAGCCACAAGCCACATGGGGCTGTTGAACACTTGAAAATGTGGCCAGTTGGAAGTAAGATGTACTACAAATGTAACATACACACAGGAATTGAAGACGGTAAAAAAAAAAAAAAAAAGGATATAAAATATTCAGCATTGATATTGGTTGAAATAATATTTTGGATGCACTGGATTAAATAGAATATACTATTAAAATTAACTCCACCTGCTTCTTTATGCATTTGCTAATACGACTACTAGAAAAATTAAGCTTACGTAGGTGGCTTGTATTATATTTCTATTGGACGGTGCTACTCTAGATATCAGAATCTACAAAGTGACTGAGATTCAAACTCTTCAATGAACCACTTTTTAAATGCTCTATTCGGGAGTTGATTCCACTCACTGCTCTGCTGCCGTCGCGGTCTTGACTTTCCAAGGCTGTGCCCAGAGCGCGGCACCCGTGGCTCTCCCACAGGCAGGCCTGCACGGCAGGCAGCAGTGGAGGAGGTTACCCTGGGTCGCTGACGCCAGGGGAAGCCAAGCGACCGACCCCACACTTCTGAGACTCTCCGGGGAAGTCCCCGGGCGCGGAAACAGGTGGTGCGCCGGCGGTTCGCAGCTGCTGGGCCCGCCGGCCTGGGCGCAGCAGGGGACAGCGACGCGCTTCCTGCCCGGGAAGGGCCCGAGCGCAGGGCCGGCTATAGCGGTCCCGCAGCTGCCTGCTTCGATTTTAGCACTCTTGCTCCCAAGAGGGAGCAACGCGGCCCTCTGTCCCTCATAGGGCTTGAAATGTAAATTATTCATATCAGGGGAATGTGTGTTCAAAAAGCAAGCTGGACAAGAACCGACGGGTAATCCCCGCCAAATTCTTACTTAACCCTCACCATTAAAAGTCTGAGGCCTGAAACTCTTGACTCGAGAGATATTAACTCCACAGGTGACCGGGATCAGGATCCACGACATAAATGAATCAAATTCACTGATTTCTAAGATTATTTAGACAGTAGAAAATTATTAATCCTTTTTATTAGTTCAATACTTTGTTCATTCAGCATCTGCAGAGCAAAATATGCTTGGATTTATTTGGTGAAAATTATCTTTTAAAACTACAAAGATTTAACCACAGTACATAAAATTTAGTTGCAGTAGGCAAATATTTTAAGCTGAACCCTAAGAAACTGTCCAAAAATATGTACAATAGTTATACACAGCACTTATGATTGCTGAATAAATGCATCATATAAAATTTATGTTTAGTTCAATTTTTAGCAAGAGTGAACGATTTCTTAGATGATTTTTCTCCTGGTCTCATAGTGCAGAGTATTCACAAATGGACCTTGTATCTTCTCCAGACAACCGTCATCCTCAATTTATTCACCTAGGCAAATCTTAGTTCAAAAGAGTTTGTGAGAAAGGCTGACCTACAGGACTAAAACCGTGCTTACCTTGTAGGAAAATGAAATAAAATGTAACCGAATGGACAATAATTTTTAAAGCACATTATTCAAGGAGGAAATAAGCCCTGTAACAGAATCCATAAAACACCGTGCTCCATCAGTCTCTTTTTGCTAATAGAATGACTAAGTATTCTCTCCAATTAATTTTAATAGCAAACCACCATTTCCTAAAATGACTTAAATGGGTTCAATCAAGTAGGAGAATGAATCCAAGGGAAACCACTGACTCGGGGTATAAAATGTGCCTTATATCATATTGCATACATCAAACAATGAAAGAATTTAGGCTTCAAATTACAAGAAAAAAAAATACCTCTAAGTCTTACCCTCAAGGTAAGATAGGAAAGTGGGAAATGCTGTCTGCTCACTGGCATTCCATAAAATATTCACTGTAATTTCTAGATTTCCAAGATACATCTATCTAGCAGAGGTGGTTTGTCAAGTCTGAGCTTTTCCGCCTGTCCACCTCCGTAGCAATGGGGCTGACGTTCACACCCTGCAGACCATCATCAGCATTCATGGCACCCCGACAGATAACCCCATTAAACTCTCTTCCTGACTCAGGTAAACACTTCACAATGTAAGAAGGTGAGAAAGACATTATTACTGAAATAAACCTGAAAGCTGCTCTAAGTCTATAGAAAAAGTGTAACACTCACAAATATAAATACCATTACACATTATTTGTAAGATCCCTCATAAATGTTATAGCTGAGACCTGCAACGGAACTCCCACCACCAAATGTTGTGGTAGTGTAAGGACCATTGTTACTTTCACTTGCAAATATTCCTGAGAGGTCGTATTTTAAGCTGCTAAAAACTAAAACAGGAATAAGGTGACAACCAGTAAGAGAAAAAAAATGAGGTAATGCACTCGAGAGAGTAAGGAAGGCTCACGGAAGAGGAGGGCTGTGGTGAAGATCAGAGCCCATGGATGTCCAAAAATGTGACTTGGCTGGGCCTAACAGGGGGGAGCAGCTCTTCTAAAAACAAAATCACCCCCTGGAAATTATGTTGGTTGGTTCCTTGGGGCATCGAACAGTTCTTTTTCAAGTTATTTACTTGCTCGTTACCGCCAGTCTCAGCTTTCTTGGGAGACCTAAACATATTTGGGGAATGGAAATAATGTGCTTGCTGCTACAGACCAGGCCAGTAAGATGAGAAGATAAAGAGTTTCTAGAGTTTTTATTATTTAAAATGAGTTTCATTTCAATTCAGGTACTTGAAAGAAGGTTCTAGTCTGTTACTTTGACACAGCACAAGATCAGTAGTTTATTCCGATGAAGTATTCCACCCAAATGAAAGCATAACATGTAAGTAGTCATTTATTTCAATCACTCCTATTTGAAGGTCCTTATTTTTGGAGAACAGCCAGGCATTTTATTACCCACTCTTTCCATTCCTTAAAGGCTTCCACGGGTTTCGGTAAATTCCCATTATCTTCGCGACTGTGTTCTGGAGTTGCTCCAGGTGTGCCGGAAGATTCACCGTCAATCCACCTCACCAGTGCCTGGAAAAACATGAAAGATGCGCATTTCAACAAACCACAACAAAATACTATCAGGCAAGAGAAGGGCATTGGCTTCTAGATCATAGGGTGACATATTACCCCATGAAGATGCTGCATTTGATAATGATGGTGAGAGTATGAAATAATGCTTATGATATACTGAGTGAAATGGCACATACCAAATACACACAGAATTACAAATGATGTCAAAAATATGCATTGAAAAAAGATGAAAAAGAAATACACTCATTCTTACACTTTGTTCCTAGCATGATAGGATATTATTTTTTCTCAACTTGCTGAATATTCTACAAGGCATTGTATTAATTTGATATGTATGTATATATATATAAGTGTCCACACAGGCATGGGTAGACATACGTAGGTGAAAACACATGTATAGACACTTCTGTGCAGTCACCTGAATGCACAGTCATACCCATGAGTAGACACATGAATGTATATTGATGTTTGTGGGCAAGTGTGGGCACACACACACACACGCATACTGAGATTAGGTACTTCTTCCTTTTTAAAGAAAATCATTTTTTTCCTCCTAATGAACATCATACCTCTGTTCCACATTTGGAAAGATAAATCCTGTCCTCACACTTACAGGGTTTAAAAAATGAACTTTGCCACACGTATCAATATTTATTCTGTTTTGCAAAGTCAAGCTCTCTTGCCCTAAATGGAAGAGAAGCAGAAAATTTCTTCCACTATTTCTCATTGAACTGTAAGCATAAATCACTCAAAGGCAAGCTGAAGTTTTTAAGGGCATTTCTTCGCATGTTTTTAAACCGCAGCTTCCTGCTTACCTTTACACTATTTCCTCTGATAAATTATAACTCTAGAGAAGGATATAATAGAAACATCAGTTTGCTACTCAGATAACCACTTCCCCCTCTTTACACTGTCCATCCCTCAACTTACTTTATATCTTTCTACAATGCTGAAGCCAATAGCACACTGCAACTTGTGCAAACAGATAGGGCAAAGGTTTAGAGGATGCCGGTCAGCTTCTTCCAAGTGGTTGGAGCCTTGCACTAGGCATGCAAGCCACTAGCAGTGTCGCAGTCCAAATATGTGTCCAATCTCATGGGTTAAAGTCTGCAAGACAATCATGTCGAGGCTTTATAAGACCACCATCACATTAAGCTACATGTCTCTTCTTTTTCTTACTTTTCCAAGAAACAGGAATCAACTCCCTTACCATTATCACCAAAACTTCACCCTGTCCAGACCTTCAATGACTTAATAATCCTTCATTTCCCCAAATGTCTTACTGCCTTTCTTGCTATAGACTTCCTCAACTTCAACACCGCTGACATGTTGGACCAATAATACCAGGTTGTGGGAGGCTGTCCTGTGCACTGCACAATGCTTTGCAGCATCCCTGGCTCTACCCACTAGATCCCAACAGAACTCCCTCCCTGATCGTGAAAATCAAAAATGTCTCCAGACATTGCTAATATTCCCTGGATGGCAAAATCACCCCTGGCTGAGAACCCTTGATCTAGACTAGGGTACTCATTGTAATTCGGATTCTGGGGCCCTTCCCCTAGAGATGCTGATTTCAGTAGGTCTGGGAGAAAGGGGGCTTCATCTGCATGTTAATGAGAACATCAGGTGGCAATGACACAGGGGGCCCATGGAACACACTTTGAGAACGTAGTTCTAAGAGGTGTAGCTCTCAAACCCCAACAAATAGTACAGGTGAAAGTGGAATTTCTCTAGCTGAAGGAAAAGCCCATCTCTCTGGCTATAGAGAAAGGGGAGATAGGCTTTCCAGAAAACCGAGTTGGGGAGATTAGGAACTGCCAGGATAACTGCAATCGAGGGTAGCCTGGAGCCCAGGGCAGGAAGGCCCATGCTCCCAGAGAGGCCAGAGCAGAGGTCCTCCAAAGGCCTTGGGAAGGCAGCTTTGCCCAATGACCACAATAGCTTGAACAAGTAGGTTACCCACTCACACCAGAATTCAAGAATTACACTAATAGAGAGCACATGGGTACAGCCAAGGCTGCATGTAACTAGTAGTACAAAAAGCTGGCACTGATATTGTAAATTTCAATATGAAGGTATCCATTTACCTTGTTTTACTGATCATTTCAGTCAAGCACTATGCACCAAAATTATACAAATGATACAAAGTCATTTATAATATTACCTTAAGGACTGACAATAAAGAATTTACGGAACTAAGATTCTCTTTTAAAAAATCATCCTGTCGGATTTTTTTAGTAACTTACCTTACAGGATCGAAGTAATAAAACACTAGTTATTTCTGGAATATAATAGTTGTCAAAAATTGAACAGTCACTTGAAGATGTTTTCTTGAGCTTCTTCACTTTGCCTTCATAGCACATGCTATAAAAATCACTGCCATACCTGGCAAAGCTGAATATCCCCACACCTACAAAATGAGGACAAGCAGTGACAGAATGAGTAAGGTGCCTGAGGAAAGACCAAAGAAAGAAGAGCCTGCTGGCCCATCTGGCCAGTGAGTGCACCTCTGTGTCACTGTGTCCACATCATCTGATACACACTTGCGGTTTGCCAACAAAAAGGAAGAATTTTGCCCCAGATTTCCCTATCAAAATCTTTTGCTGCTATCCACCATGGCTTGTTCTGTAAAACTTAACGGGCTTGAGGTCAAATACTTGAGAAACTGAGGTTTCAGAGTCTTTTCCCACAAAAGAAGTCTTTTTCTGAAAGTAGCAAGTACTCCAAATCAAGTACTCAAAAAGGAACCATAAAAACTAGTCACATGGGTCAGGCGTGGTGGCTCATGCCTGTAATCCCAGCACTTTGGGAGGCCAAGGCGGGGCGGATCACCTGAGGTCAGGAGTTCAAGACCAGCCTGGCTAACATGGTGAAACTCTGTCTCTACAAAAATACAAAAATTTGCCAGGTATGATGGTAGGCGCCTATAATCCCAGCTACTCAGAAGGCTGAGGTGGGAAAATGGCCTGAACCCAGGAGGCGGAGTTGCAGTGAGCCGATATCACACCATTGCACTCCAGCCTGGCGACAGAGCGAGACTCTGTCTCAAAAAAATAAATAAATAAATTAATTAATTAATTAAATAAAATCACATCAACAATAGGCAGTCATGATTTCACTCTTTAAGGACACGCTAAACAGATCTGTTACACATGTGTTTAGAGGGGTTGCTGGCCTTCCCTCATGCAGCACTGACTGAGGACAACTGCCCCTGACGTCTTGAAGCCCATGCTTTAAACCACGGCTCTAGACAGAATAACCTCTTCCCCTGCCCCACCCCCACCCCCTTTTTAAAGAACAGCATTACTCTATTATGTCACTAGTGTCTGGTGACCAGAATAAATACCCTTGTAACTGACTTCCTGTGTTACATTTAGAGTTATATCAACCATCTCTGCAAGCACAAGAGAACACGGTTTGCTACATAACTCACCCTACAGGGTATTGCTTCATAATTTGACTTGTTTACATGATCACTTTTATGTCTCTCGTTCAGTTTTTAAAGTAATTAATTTTTAAAGAAAACAAACCCGTAGTAGGTTTGTTCAATCTAATTTGATTCAAAAACAACTTCCTCACCTCCCTTTACCCAGAAAATGTGGACTGATATTAGAAAATTAGGGAAAATAGCATTCTAGAAGTTAAGAAAACACTAAATCTATTCATGTGTCACAAGTAACCCCCTGTGGCCAATCAAGTGTGAGCATATTTCACTACAGTAATACTTTCAGCAAGGACATTTCTTTCTTCCAATAATCCTACAAATAGGAGATTATTTTCTTTCGTAGTCAACTTCTCAATTTAAAAATATGAATCTTTGTAAACTTGGAGAAAACAAGACCACTGTGTTAAGATATTGTCACTGTCTAATCCTGCCACTTTCCTACGTAAATCTTTCATGTCATGTAATATTTGAGAAACTTACAAAAAAAAGAATTAAAGTAAAAACAGTTTGGGGAAATGTTTCCTGACCTCCTCAAATACATAGGATAAATTAGCTAGTAATATCTAGATAAATGAACATATGGTTTTTAAAATTTTTTTTAGCTGGGTGCAGTGACTCACACCTTTTATTAAAGCCCTTTGGGAGGCTGAGGCGGGAGGATCACTTGAGCCCAGTTCAAGATGAGCTTGAGCAACACAGGGAGATCCCATCTCGACAAAAAAAATAAAATAGCCAGGTGTGGTGGTCCTGTGGTCCCAGCTACTCAGGAGGCTGAGGCAAGGCAGGAAGATCCCTTCAGCCCAGGAGGCTGAGGGTGCAGTGACCCATGATCATACCACTGCACTCCAGCCTGGGTGACAGAGGGAGACCCTGTCTCAAAAGAAAAATGAAAGGTAGATAAAATTAATTTTTAATGTTTCCATCTCTATCAGGTTAGTAATAAGAGAGAAAACTTATGATAAAAAGCTACCTCACACCATCAAAATCAGTAACAGAGTAGTGACCCACGTCTCCAAGAGTGCATGTTGGTAGGGCCATAGGGGGCCATAAGAAACCTCACATAAACGGAGAATAAAGAATAAAGGAGTAAGTGGGAAGAGGCTCTATAGCCCTACAGCCCCCACCTCTAGTAGAAACATTTGTCCCAAAAAGCTTACCACCCCACACAAATCCTAAGGCTAATGTAACATACAGACAGACCATAAACTCTCAGGATAGTCCCTGTACTTACTCCCCATCCCCAGAACACTAATGAACCACTCCCCTTAGGGGGCCTTTTCCCTTTCAAGTCTGTCTTGGATTATTGGGGATGAAGTTAGAGAAGAGCAAAAATGAAGGGGAGGGGAGAAGTAGAGAGATTACAAAAAAAGGTTAAAAATATAACCTGTTTCCAGAACCTTTTCCATCCCCAATATTACCATGCAGAGTTCCTAATGAGTCAATGTTTATTATGTATCTCAAATCAAAGATGGAAAGTTTTTACTTTTTAAATTAAAAAACAAACAAAAACAAATGTCGTACGATGAGAAAGAAGCATACACTTAGTCTATGGCTATTCTATCTGTGCAAGATGATTATGAAAAGAATTGAAAAACAATTAGCAAGATTTTCACATCCATTAATGATAGCTCAAACTGTAATTGGTTTAATTCACCTTGCTACTGAATTACTGACATTTACTACGTTTACTAGCTGTTATGCTGAATGCCTATATATGTGCCAGGCCTATATATACTTTTATTTGAGACACGGTCTCAATTTATTGCCCAGGCTGGAGTGCAGTGGTGCGATCACGGCTCACTGCAGCCTCAACCTCCTGGGCTCAAGCAATCTTCTCACCTCAGCCTCCTGAGTAGCTAGGACTACAGGCATGTGCCACCATGCCCAGCTAATTTAGTTTTTTTAATTTTTATTTTTTGTAGACATGTGGTCTCACTATGTTGCCCAGGTTTATACACACTTTTTATGTATAGGCACTTTTATGTAAACTATCTCCAAATGACTCCATGATGTGGGTATTGTTACTTTTAAGGTCCTGTAGGTAGTGAGTGGCCAACCAGAACCTAGATTATCACAATCTACGAACAGCACACTTCCCATTATGGCCGGATGTCTCAACTGAAAATACTATACAGTTTTAAATATCAATATGATTCTTGGTTGGAATTTTTTCCCCTCTTTTAACATCTTCAAATATTCTCAAGTTGAAGAAGCTTCTAACAACAATGCCAAAAACGGAATACCATCTGTCAAAGCGGCCTGTCCAAAGACAAAATTCCACGAGTCTCTTGGGTAAAGATCAGTCATTGTTATTGCCACAACACA
This sequence comes from Nomascus leucogenys, assembly GCF_006542625.1. Classification (NCBI taxonomy): domain Eukaryota; kingdom Metazoa; phylum Chordata; class Mammalia; order Primates; family Hylobatidae; genus Nomascus; species Nomascus leucogenys. Next base: position 60,024,495 of record NC_044399.1, read on the forward strand.
GAAGCCATCTTCAGGTTTCTTCTTTTTCAAGAACTTCAGGATGTCCCCTATTTAAGAAGAAATACATAAATGTATGAGTGTATATTATATACATATGCTTCCTTTACTCAGTTCAAATTGCAAAGTTGTGTAATTCACCTGCATGAATTTGTAGGTTTTGTGTGTTCTCACTGACTCTAAAGGAACACCTTGTTGTACAAACAGGAACTGGTTCTAGCAGTTTTACTCTCAAGCGATAGAAATATGCTTTACAGTAGTCTGTAACCCATTTAATATATTCTTCACTGATAGTTCTGGTGTTTCATAGAGATCCTATAATATGGAAGAACATTTAAAAACAGACTTTAAGATGATTATTCAGTGTTTACCCAGTCTATGAGTAAGAGGATTCAAATTAGAAACAAAACCAACTCTAAATTTTCAATACACCTTTATCATTCATTGGTGTTGATATGAATTAAAAAGAAACAAAATGTTCTAGGTCAGTTTGGCTACAAAGCTTGTAGCATTGCAATGAATATCAAAAATGATCCTAAAACTGCGCATCTGAATCAGACCAATAGCCCAGACTATTCCCGACAACAGAGCCATTGCAAAACCGAACCAAAATATATATAAAATATATATTTTATATATATTTCAAATATAAAAATACATATCCATATATTTTATATATATTTCAAATATAAAAATACATATCCATATTGGGGACTTTACCTATTCTCCATATACAGCTCTGATTTCTCCCTAGAGTGAAATGACTGACTGCCAATGCTTTAGAGTGGTCACACTTAGAGTGTTTTCCTCATGTCCAATCAATTTCTTGGGGACCTAAGAAATTAAAAAGACAATCATGAAATCCATTCCTCCATCTCACATGGAAACTGCTCCCATTACAAAAACTAGTGGTGGCCAGGCGTGGTGGCTCAGGCCTGTAACTTCAGCACTTTGGGATAGGAGGACTGCTTGAGGCCAGGAGTTTGAGAACAGCTTGGGCAACATGGTGAGACCCTGTTTCTACAAAAAATTTAAAAATTCCCTGGGTATAGCGGTGCACACCTGTGGTCCTAGCTACCAGGGAGGCTGAGGTTGCAGTGAGCCATGATCATGCCACTGCACTCCAGCCTGGGCAAGAGTCCAAAACAAACAAAAAAACCTCACGGTGACCACAGGAGCAGGACCTCACACCCAATTTCCTTCTTTTGGGGAATAATATTGGCCCGGCATGGTGGCTCACGCTTATAATCCCAGCACTTTGGGAGGCCAAGGCAGAAGGATTATTTGAGCCTAGGAGTTTGAGATCAGCCTGGGCATCATGGCAAAACCCCGTATCTACAAAAAAATTAGCCGGGCATGGTGGTGTGCACTTGTAGTCCCAGCTACTTGGGAGGCTAAGGTGGGAGGATCATCTGAGCCCAGGAGGTTGAGGCTGCAGTGCACCGTGATCGTGCCACTGCACTCCAGCCTGGGCAACAGAGACTTTGTCTCAAAAAATCATATTATGAATTAACTCATTAGTGCCACATGAAAAATACTCATCGTTTCTAGTGTGACTCAAAGATCTTTAACATCAAATAAAAACAAAACTAATGTAAGCCCTATCATTTCTGCAATTTAACTGCAGGCTGAGAAGCTACAGCTTAGTCACATCACATTAGGGAAGACATCAGATGACTAATCAAAAGCCAGACTCACAATGACAGGTTTCTTCCATTCACATCGTGTTCCTATGTAGAGTTTTCATCCTTCCTCTTGAATGGGTCAGATGTTCCACCACGAGACTCTTTGAATGAGACAAGGAAAACACTGAACATCTCTGTCTGGATCATCTCTGTCATATTTTCTAATTATCTAGATTTTGCCAGTTTAATGATAGACAACTGATGGGAAAACTTAAGCTAATGTCTGTTCTGATTGAACCTCTGAATTCTGGGGTTGAAGAGGCTGGCTGAAATTCCAGATCAAATATCTCTGTACTCAAAGCTCTGATAAGAGCATAAGCTCATCCTCACTCCTACACAACTGGGCTGAAATCTGACTTCTACAGGACAAAATATAAAACAAGATGTACCTTCCTGTGGTCTACCTACCTTGATTAGGAAGGAAGTCTCCAATGGAAGCTTTTATCTCACAAGGACAGACATGTCTGGGCCTGGCCGGAAGAAAGTTGTGGAGTGTGCCTTCATCTTAATATTAACGAAGGCTGTGTGAAAAGTCAGGAGGCCTCCCCTTGCCTCCCAAGCCTAATCTAGAGAAGCTGCGGGAGAAGATGGGCAGGGGGCGCACAATATGGTCACTGCAGTGGGCTGGAGGCCTGGGATGCTGTGGTCCCAAAACCAGAACATCCCGGGCAAACCCGGAGGAGTTGGCCACCCTGGCTGGTTGCCTATAGCAACTCGCACTCTGGGCTCTGGTCCGTGCAGGCACAACCCAGTCTCCCTCTAGGGGTGGAGTAGTGGTTCCCCGGGGACTCTCGCTTCGCCTCTTCTTCCCCCACGAGCCTCTGGAAAGGCCTCCCTGGCTCCCCAGAGGCACTCCACCCCCGCAGTCCCCGCGGCTTCCGCCACGTCCGTCCTTCCCACATCCTCATCCCTCTCCACCGACCGCGACTGGCCCCCGCCTCTACGACCCTGCTGCCCCGCCCAGGTCTGACAGCACCTGCGAACCGCCCTGACCCAACAGGCCTCGACACCACCCACCCGCGACAGCCCTCACGCGCGTGCACACCGCGTCTCTTCGCACTACGCCACGCCACGCCCACTGGCGCCACGCCCCTTCGCGCCACGCGCCGCGCAGCTCCGTCGCGCACGCCCTGTGGGCCCCGCCCCACTCACGACCTGCCCGCGCCACGCCCTTGAGCGCGCGGCCGCCTGGGCAGGCGCAGAGCTGGAGTTCGGCGACCGCGGCCCGCCTTTTCCAGAGGGTCGCGAGGGGACTACAAGCCCCAGCCGTCCGCCCCCGCAGTCGCCAGTTCCCTGCCTGCCCTCGCGGGGGCTCCGCGGCCTGGTTCTGCAGAGCCACAGACGCGCCCGCGTCGCCAGGGTCGCCCTTGTGGAACGTGCTCGGCAGGCCGCGGGTTTGAGAGGCGTCCCGGCGTGACGAATGCAACCAGCGTGGCCCCAAATGAGTCGGCGGCCGCCGCAGGTTGACGTAGAGCCGCGGCGCTCCCCGGGGCCGTTACCCGCGGGACTTTCCCTTCTTTATTTGTTGCGGGCGACGGGGGCTGGAACCCAGATGCGCAAGTGTGGGGCGTGTCCTCGTGGCGTCCCTGGCGCTCCGAGCCGAAACCCGGATGCCAGGAGAGGCAGTGAGGTCGGAAAGGCACCGCGGGGCCAGCATTAGGGCTGAGCTAGCTCTGTGGCCTCGGGTGGGACGTTCAATCTCCCTGGGCCTCGCCATTCTCTTTCTCTTTTTCTTGCTGTTTGTTTGAGACGGAGTCTCTCTCGCCCAGGCTAGAGTGTAGTGGCGCAATCTCGGCTCACTGCAACCTTTGCCACCTGGGTTCAAGCGATTCTCCTGCCTCAGCCTCCCCAGTAGCTGGGACTACAGGTGCCCACTATCACGTCCGGCTAATTTTTGTATTTTTAGTAGAGACGGGGTTTCACCATGTTGGCCAGGCTGGTCTCGAACTCCTGACCTCAGGCGATCCGCCCGCCTTGCCCTCCCAAAGTGCCGGGATTACAGGCGTGGACCACCGCGCCTGGCCTAGGGCCTCACCATTGTCATCTGGAAGATGTGAGAGGACCCCCTTTGGCCCTGGGAATGTGAGGGCTTGAAGCACGCGGTGCCCAGGCACTCCCCCGTACGGCCCCTCATGCATCCCAGCGCCCATCAGGCCTTAGGACACGGCGGATTGCAAGGCTTGGTAATGCCACTGAGTGATCCCAATTACAAATCGCCACCTAACCAGCATCCCCTCTCCCTTTGAAGCTGGCCTCTAAACAAGCCTCTACCCCCACACCCCCCTTCCTATCCAACTCAGTTCCTTCTTCACCAGTTTATGCCATGATCTGTTGGTCCTAGCAGCTTCCTAAAAGGAGCCCTGGGGAAGCCCAATTCCATTGCAAACCTGTTTCCCCAAACCTCCCACTGGTTCACTTCCAAGACCTCATCTTAAGGGACACCCAGCTTCCTTCCCTGGAAACTTATTTCCCTCCCACACTTCCCTCAAAAATACTAAGCCCTTGTTTTTATTTTCCAGCTATCGTCCTATCGCTACAAAAGTAACCTATTTATTTATGTAGAGACGGAGTTTCACTCTTGTTGCCCACGCTGGAGTGTAATGGCGCGATCGCGGTCTCGGCTGACCGCAACCTCTGCCTCCTGGGTTCAAGCGATTCTCCTGCCTCAGCCTGCCGAGTAGCTGGGATTACCGGCATGCGCCACTACGCCAAGTTAATTTTGTATTTTTAGTAGAGATGGGGTTTCCCCATGTTGGTCAGGCTGGTCTTGAACTCCCGACCTCAAGTGATCCGCCTGCACATCCCAAAATGCTGGGTTTACAGGCGTGAGCCACCGCGCCCGGCCTTTTTTTTTTTTTTGGAGACGGAGTGTCGCTGTGTCGCCCAGGCTGGAGTGCAGTGGCACCATCTCGGCTCACTGCAAGCTCCGCCTCCCCAGTTCACGCCATTCTCCTGCCTCAGCCTCCTGAGCAGCTGGGACTACGGGCGCCCACCACCATGCCCGGCTAATTTTTTGTATTTTTAGTAGAGATGGGGTTTCACCGTGTTAGCCATGGTCTCGATCTCCTGAGCTCGTGATCCACCCGCCTCGGCCTCCCAAACTGCTGGGAGTACAGGCGTGAGCCACCGCGCCCGGCCTTTTTTTTTTTTTTTTTTTAAAATACGGGTTTTCACCCTGCTGACCAGGCTGGTGTGGAACTCCTGAGCTCAGGTGATCCACCCGCCTCGGTCTCCCACAGTGCTGGAATTACAGGCGTGAGCCACCGCATCCGGTCTCAGTTCTTTTGAAGTCATTTTACCATCCTTTGGATTTTCCTCATGCTAATTCTGCTTCCCAGCCTCCAGGAAAGACAGGCACATTTTCTTGATGACTTCAGCACTGGTAACCCCTTGTTGGCTCTCCTTAGAGGACATTAACTGTGTGTTTGAACCTTTCAACTTCGAGGATCTCCTCAGCCCTTACTTGTTCACCCTTCTGGATCATGAAATCTCCAAATTTGTCTTTTGAACCCAGTGCCCATATCCACCCTCACCTGAACCCATTCTTTAATAAAATGCATTCCTACCATGACTGTTCTCAAAGTTTGAAGTTGAGAATACCGATGCGCCACTCCTGCTTCAATGCTTGAGAAGTCGTGGGCTTTCTTCCATGTGCCTTTTGACTGTGCGTCTATCTCCCGACAGCCTGAGGTGGTGTAGCATAGGGGCAAAGGTGGTCTGTGTTTGAATCCCAAAACCCTCACTAGCGTGGGACCTGTGCCAGTTACTTGACCTCTTTTTCATCTCTTCACCAGTTTGTAAAACGGAGACAATTACAGCACATCTTTTATTATTATTATTATTTGACACGATGTCTCGCTCTGTCACCCATGCTGGAGTGCAGTCACGTGATCTTGGCTCACTGCAACCTCTGCCTCCTGGGTTCAAGCGATTCTCATGCCTCAGTCTCCCGAGTAGCTGGGATTACAGGCACGCACCACCACGCCCGGCTAATTTTTGTATTTTTAGTAGAGACGAGGTTTCACCGTGCTGGCCAGGCTGATCTCAAACTCCTGACCTCAGGTGATCCACCTACCTCGGCCTCCCAAAGTGCAAGGATTACAGGCATGAGCCACCGCGCCCCGCCTACAGCACATCTTAGCAGAATTTGAGGGATCAAATGAGTTCCTTTGGATATTGTGCCTGTTTTTGACTGAACGGCTGTCTTCTGACATCCTGAGTGGCTTCTTTAGCTTAGTTGTCACCTCTTCTAAAGCCTCATCCTGCCTCATGACAAAACTTCTCTTCTGCCTGTTCATTCCCTTGTGTGTACATAATAATACTGCAGTCGTCCTTGTCACAATGATTGTAACCTATTTCTTACATGTCACCGTTACTCAACTGTGAGATGCTTGAGGGTAAAGATTCTCATATGGGGTGTCTGAAGCATAAAAGGTATTCACTAGATTTTCATTCAGTTTTTTTTTTTTGTTGTTGTTGTTGTTTTGAGATGGAATTTCACTCTGTCGCCCAGGCTGGAGTGCAGTTGCGTATCTGAGCTCACTGCAAGCTCCGCCTCCTGGGTTCACGCCATTCTTCTGCCTCAGCCTCCCGAGTATTTGGGACTACTGGCGTCCGCCACCACGCCCAGCTAAATTTTTTTGTGTATTTTTAGTAGAGGCGGGGTTTCACCGTGTTAGCCAGGATGGTCTCGATCTCCTGACAGTTTTTTGGTATTCATTAAAAAGAACTTCATTTTGCATTTAAACTGTTTAAATTTCTGAATCGTGAACTTCGTATTTGCTCAAAAATTTTAGGATAGCATGTTTCTGCATGGTCTAATATTTATTTTTTTTTAAAAAACTGACCAGGCGTGGTGTCTCATGCCTATGATTCCAGCACTTTGGGAAGCTAAGACAGGAGGATCACTTGAGTCTAGGAGTTCCAGACCAGCCTGGTCAACATAGGGAGACCCCATCCCTAAAAAAAAAAAGCCAGATGTAGTGACACATGCCTGTAGTCTCAGCTACTTGGGAGGCTGAGGTGGGAGGATGGATTAAGCCTGGGAGGTCGAGGCTGCAGTGAGCCGTGATTCACAGCACTTCAGCCTGGGCAACAGAGTGAGACCCTGTTCAAGAAAATAAATAAATAAACATCTTAGTGCTTCAGGGGGGTTAGATTTTTTTTTTTTTCGTTAGAAGAAAAAGACACTTTCTCTTACTAAGGTATTTTTGCCTGTTAACTAATATGCAGTTGCAGAATGAACCATAGACTGTCTGCATTTCAAATAACACTACAAGTTCTGATATTTAAAAATGAGTGTATATGCCCGTGGCCCAAAGTTGGAAAAGAAACTTGGTAACAACATTAGAAGGTGGCAGAAATCAGGAAAGAAATGTAACATATACGGCAGATGAAGGGTTTAAAAATAGCTTTTACATATCAACACGGAAAAACACCATGACATAAAAATGAGCAAAAAATATGAACCATATAATCCGAATGGTCCATTAACATCCATGTGTTCAACTTTATTGAACACATGAATGAACTCAAACGAAAACCACTCTAATAATTTTTTCTTACCTGCTAATTTGGCCAAACTGTTTATTTTGAAATAATTTCAAGCTAACAGAAAAGTGGCAAAAATGGTATAAAGAATCCCTGCATTCTCTTCACCCAGATTCCCTAGTACTTAACATTTTGCCTCATTTCTTTATCATTCTCATTCTTTCTGTGTCTTTATTTCTGTCTCTCTCTATATGTAAATGTACATTGTTTCCCTGAACTATTTGAGAGTAAATTGCAGGCGGGGCGGGCGCAGTGGCTTACGCCTGTAATCCCAGCACTCTGGGAAGCCTAGGTGGGTGGATCACTTGAGGTCAGGAGTTTGAAACCAGCCAGGCCGAAATGGTGAAACCCCATCTCTGCTAAAAATACAAAAATTAGCAGGGCGTGGCATTGCATGCCTGTAATCCCAGCTACTTGGGAGGCTGAGGCAGGAGAATCGCTTGAACCCAGGAGGCGGAGGTTGCAGTGAGCTGAGATCACATCACTGCATTTCAGCCTGGATAATAGAGCAACACTCGGTCTCAAAAAATAAATAAATAATAAAATTACTATATATATGAAAATATTCCAAATACACATTTTTAAAAGCTAAGAAGTACTAAAAGCATTGTAATGAAAAATAGTAGTCCTCACCCCATAGGCCAACTTCTTAGAGGCTACTGTTCTCAACTCCTTGGCTGTTTTTTCTGGTATTTATCTCCATGTTTCTCAACAATGTGTGTATAGTGAGACTTCTTGATCTTTTGATTTTAGGTAGCATCTGTTAATTTATTGCCATGAGAGATGAGGACTTAACTCTCATACATCATACTTTCTATCTCTCATTCCTCTTGTGATTATATCACACATTTTGGTTGAATCTGGTGGTCAGTGTTTACATTATGATGATTATGCAAACATTGCACACTACAGAGTCAAGTGGTGTACTATGACCATGCTTTCGTTCTTGCAGAACCTCTTTATTTTTGCCTGGAGTTAATCATCACTTGATTTCTATTTATTTTCTTTAAAAACACTATATAACATGCATGTGCCTCATTTTTTATGATTCTCTGATTCTTTACTTTGTTTTTTAATGCTTCTCTACATGGCCCATGCACACTAGTTACATTTTTTTTCTGGGTACCCTCATCTCCACATTCCTATCTATACTGGTCATCCGTGGGCCTACTGCATAGCTGTTCCTAGGACTGCAACTACACTTTGCTCTGTTGGATCCCCTGTTTCTTAAATTACTAAATTCTGTGTCTTCCTCTTTCCTGGCTTACTCCTTTGGTTTCAGTAGCACATCCCCAGAACCTTCTGGAATAAAGGTACATAGAGATAAATATTTTGAGATCTTTGACATCTGAAAATGTTTTTATTCTGCCCTCATACTTGACTGAGAATTTATTGAGTTGGTATGGAATTCTAGATTGCAAATCATTTCCCCTCAGAATTATAAACAGTTTGCTCCAGTTTCTTCTGACTTCCAATGTTGCTACTGAGATGTTCAATGCCATTTTGATTCCTAGTCCTTTGTATGTTATCTGTTATTTTTAGGAAGATTTTAGGATCTCCTTTTTATCCTTAGAGTTCTGAAGGGTTATAAAGATGTGCCTTAGCCTGAGCCTTTCTTCCCATTTATTTTGTGGCTCACTTAGCAGGCCCTTCGATACTGAGACTCTTATCCTTTCATTCTGAGAAATTTTCTGGTATTTTTTTTTGATAATTTCCTTCTCTCCATTCTTGCTGGATGTTGGACTTTCAGAATAGATCCTCAAATTTTCTTATATCTCACATTTTTTCCATCTTTTTGTACTATATTCTGAAGTTTTTATCAATTATTTTCTTTTTTTTTTGAAACAGAGTTTCGCTCTGTTGACCAGGCTGGAGTGCAGTGGTGCAATCTCAACTCACTGCAACCTCCACCTCCTGGGTTCAACCAATTCTCTGCCTCAGCCTCCCCAGTAGCTGGGATTACAGACACCCACCACCACGCCCAGCTATTTTTTTTTTTTTTTTTTTTTTGGATTTTTAGTAGAGACAGGGTTTCACCATCTTGGCCAGGCTGATCTTGAACTCCTGACCTCATGATCCACCCGTCTCGGCCTCCCAAAGTGCTGGGATTATAGGTGTGAGCCACCGCGCCCAGACTTTATAAATTATTTTCTATCTTTTCTTTTGAATACTTACTTTAAACTGTTCTGCTTTTTCACAGCCAAAATCCCTTTCTTGTTATGATTATTTTATTTTGCACCCTGCTATGGTTTGAATGTCTGTGTCCCTCCCAAAATTTCTATGTTGAGACCTAACTCCCAATGTGATAGTATTTGTAGATGGGAATCTTTGGGAGGTGATCAGGCCATGTGAATGGAACCCTTATGAATAGTATTAGTGCCTTTGTAAAAGAGACCCAAGGGAGTCAGCTCATCCCTTCCGCCACGTGAGGCCACTGCAAGAAGACACTATCTCTGAACCAGAAAGCAGGCCCTCCCCAGACACCAAATCAGCACCTTGATCTTGGATTCCAGTCCCTAGAACCATGAGAAATAAATTTCTTTGTTTATAAACCACCCAGTGTATCATATTTTGTTATAGCATCCCAAAAGTCTAAAATACATCGTATTTCATGGATAAAATGTCTTTTCTTATCTCTCTATAGATAGTAACTATACTACTTTTGAAGATTTGTTCTGTTGTTTCCTCTGTTTTGGTCTTTTTGTTTCATGTTAGAACTTTCCATAAACATCTAGTAATCTTTGGCTATCTGTTAAGATTTCATTATGAGGCACAAATAACTGGTGGGGGGTTCTGTGTTCATGAATGTGGCTTATTCTCAGAGGCGATCTGGCAGAGAATCAGCTTATTCACTGAGGGGAGTCTCCCAGTGTCTGAACCTGAAAGTTTCTTCTCTGTGACCGTCTCATTTTTTTCCAGAGTAGGATCGTTTCCTAACTGACTGCGTGTTCTGGAAGCAGGTGCAGTGAAAAGCCTAAGAGTCCCACTAATGTGTGTGTGAATTCTGAATCCTTAGTCACCGTGTTCATCCCTAACCCACACTGCCACAAGGACTCTCAAGTGTCACAACCAATTCATTTTAACATGAGAAGATATTAAGAGGGTTAAGAGGTTCTCCACGATTCACCTACTAGTGTGAATTCATATCTTCTCCTTTTGCTTTTCCCTTGGCCCTTAGCTGATATCAACTGCCCTGAGGAAATGGAAGTCTGATTGGTCAGGAAGCAGGAATAGTGGGTAATTTGGGGTCCCAGATCCCCCTTAGCAGGCAAGCAGCCTAGAGGTGGGTAAAGCACATTAGGAAAGGGTGCTGCAATCCAGGGACTAGGGCCCTGGACCTGGATGCCAAAAGGGAGTTGAGAAAGTAGAAAAGAAAACTACTTATGCTTAAGTCGTGCTCAGAGCCAGGTCTCTATGCAAAGAGGCAGCAGGTGACCTGATTTCTCCCTCCTGCACTGCAGAGAACCTGCCCTCAAAGACCCAGAGCTCAGCTTCAGTAGAAGTTGAACAGCACTGCACGAGCGAATCTGAGAACCCAGTCACCCTGAGAAAAACGGTTTCTAGGGGAAAACACATTCTTTGGTCCAAACAACCAACTTACAAATGATCTTTTGGACCACGTCCTGCCTGCAAACTGAGGCTCAATTCACCTTTAATGGGCCGGCTCTGGCAGTGCCAAGGGAGAGAGGCCATTAGCAGAAATGAAAAAAGCAAGAAATCTTTTAGTCCATTAGGTTAAAAGAAGATTTTTCATGCTTTATTATTTATGATTTGCGACTTCAGTTACTGTTTCCTGGAACAAATGTTATGATTCAACTTCTATTTACTGAAGCAAATAGATGCTTATCAGCAGTCATGCTACAAATCACAAAGCAGTCAGTAAGGCCTTTGGGGCTGTGGCCTCTTTTGCAATTCTTTGATGTCTTGTCAGGCAACTTACTTTCTGTGCCTCGGAGAGTTTCCAAAAGCTACCACAATCTGATGTGTGTGTGTGTGTGTGTGTACATATGTGTGTGTATATCTATATGCACTCTTTCTGTCTCTGTCTCTCTCTCTCTCTATATATATATATGGCCTATAAATACAGTAAATTCAAATAATAGAGCAAAAGCAGATTTTGGTTTTTACTTTAAAAATATCATTTCACTTCCTGAAAAATTAGGAATTAGGAGTCCCAAGGATACCACATAGCATTTAGGAAGACTTGAGTGGGAGCTAAGAAAGTTCAAATGAGGGGAGGAAGAAAGTCCCTGGTCAGGCCCGGTATAGTGACTTAAGCCTGTAATCCCAGCACTTTAGAAGGCTGAGGTGGGAGGATTGTTTTAGCTGAGGAGTTTGAGATCAGCGTGGGCAACCTAGCAAGACTCTGATCTCTATTTAAAAAAAAAAAAAAAAAAAGAAAGGAAAGAAAGCTTGGGTCAGTGGCCTCAGTGAACCTGGAGGATGCTGTGATCCTCTTGGTGACGTCCCCAGGCTCTGCTTCAGGATGACAGCATGGTCTCCTGCACTGTAGCTCAGTCTGAAATTTTCAGTTTTTCTTTCAAGTTCCGCTTTTTCAGTCTTCAAGGGGGATGGAGGAGGTGGCCTGAATAAGACATAAATGAAAGAGGAAGTGTCTCAGCACCAACCAAACGTAAAACAGCGACCCACTTCACTTGTGACCTCTACGGAAATACTGGAGACGTCCTCTGTGTCCTTTTAGACTTTCTGGGGGAGGGGACAGCTGCTGCCCAGAAGCAAGCAGCTTCCTTTTGGCCAGGTCAGTGCAGGGAACCAACAAAGACAGGGACCTGTGGCCAGAAGAAGCACAGCCATAGCAGGTATCTGATTGGACTGAGCCAGGAAAGGCCTTCTTGCCCTTAGGGACCCCTCAAAGCTTCTTTCCCACAAGCTGGAAACTGCTTGACTTACTGCTGTGCTAAATGCAGGTGCCAGCCGAGGGGGTTACCCTAGGACCATGAGCCATTAACAGCTTGTCTCAAATACACTTCTCCAAGGCAGTCAGCGACTCCCCACTGAACACCTGTGGGTTCCTGCTGGTGCTAACTTAGGCACAGGGCTAGCAGGTCCCTCCCCTGTAGCAGATGATGAGAGCAAGTGTGGTACAGGAGGAACTGGAAAGAGAGCGTCGTCAGAGGCGACACTTGCGTGGATTAAAACCATATATTCTTGTGCAATGTAAAATTGCCAACTTGCATCAGCATAACGAAGGACACACTTAGAATAGAAAAGCTGAGGAGGACAGAAGAATAGGAAGAAGAGCAAAATCATGCCTGGTCCTTTTGCCCAGAAATGACCCATGTGAACCTTGGCTGAACTTTTAGACTTTTTCGCGGTGCGCATTTTTGAACATAATTTGACAACGCGGGACCTCTAGAATTGTACATTCTAATTTCTCAGTCCATTTATTTCTTATTCCAGAAAGAATCCATATATAAAGATAACTCATCACAGTGTTGTTTTTAATTGTGAAAAGCTGAAAAGTGGATGCTCGCCACTAGTGTTTATAAATAAATTCAATAAAATTATGCTCTCACAATAAAATATTATGTAGTCATTTAAAAGAACAATCTCATGCTCTACGTATTATCATGGAAGGATGTCCACAAGGTCTTGCTGAAATTGTTTCAAAAGTCCCAGAACAGTGTATATATAATTTGAGACTATTGATATAAAAATATGGCTGTATATGTGTGTAAAAAAGGATGTTTGGGCTGGGCACGGTGGCTCACGCCTGTAATCCCAATCTTTTTGGGGCTGAGGTGGGCGGATCACTTGAGGTCAGGAGTTTGAGACCAGACTGGCCAACATGGTGAAACCCCGTCTCTACTAAAATATGAAAAAAAAAAAAAATTAGCTGGATGTGGTGGTGCATGCCATGCCTGTAATCCCAGCTACTCCAGAGGCTGAGGCAGGAGAATCGTTTGAGCCAGGGAGGCGGAGGTTGCAGTGAGCTGAGATCTCACCACTGCACTCCAGCCTGGGTGACAGAGCGAGACTCCATCTCAAAAAAAAAAGGATGTTTGCCAAAATGTTAATAATGGTTGTCTTTAGAAGGAGGGCTTTTTGTGCTGTTTACTTTCTTCTTGATATTTTTTTAGCCATTTTTTTTGCAATGAGCTTTTGCTAGTTTTATATTTTTTAAACTATTTACCTTGAAAAATTACGTAAATCTATACTTACCGTATAAAATACATTTATTTTGTAGTGAGTGAAAATGAGGGTTACAAAATATATACATAGTATAATATCATGTTCATATTTTATAGTTTTATACATAAATTTACATATTTTAGTTTAAGTGTTTATAAATACAAAAATACATGCACACATTTGAACATATATAATATGCATATACATTTTATATGTATATATAAAAAGTTTTAAAACATATGTTTTTATTTTTTAAGATTACTCTTTTTTTCTTTTCTTTTTTTTTTTTTGAGACGGAGTCTCACACTGTTGCCCAGGCTGGAGTACAGTGGCACGATCTTGGCTCACTGCAACCTCCACCTCCCAGCTTCAAGCGATTCTCCTGCCTCAGCTTCCCAAGTAGCTGAGGTTATAGGCGCCTGCCACCACGCCCAGCTAATTTTTTGTATTTTTAGTAGGGACGAGGTTTCACTATGTTGGCCAAGCTGGTCTCAAGCTCCTGACCTCGTGATCCACCCGCCTCCGCCTCCCAAAGTGTTGGGATTATAGGCGTGAGCCACCGCGCCTGGCCAAGATTACTCTTATATTTTGAATAATAATTGTATTTCCATTCTAGGGAAAAGAGTAATATTTTGGAAACCAGGCGCAGTGGCTCACGCCTGTAATCCCAGCACTTTAGGAGGCCGAGGCGGATGGATGACCTGAGGTCAGGAGTTCGAGAACACCCTGGCCCACATAGCAAAACCCTGTCTCTACTAAAAATACAAAAATCAGCCAGGCGTGGTGGCGGGCACCTATAATCCCAGCTACTCGGGAGCCTGAGGCAGGATAATTTCTTGAACCCGGGAGGTGGAGGTTGCAGTGAGCCAAGATTGTGCCACTGCATTCCAGCCTGGTGGACTGAGCGAGACCCTATCTCAAAAAAAAAAAAAAAAGGTACAATTTTGGGCTAAGTCTTGGAGGGGTAGGGACGGCCAGTCCAGGGCAGCCCAGGCTGAGGGCACAGCACGTACCAAAGACACAAAGCCACAGCAGAGCAGGGCCACATGTGGCACACGCTGCTCCTGGCACCTGATAGCAGCAGTGTTCTGTCCTCCTGGAAACTCTCCTCTTGCATTTCTGGGTCACTGTTCTCTCCGGGCTGCCCAGTCAGCCAAGCAGGCACCTGGGCACGGAGGGGCCCTGAGGGATTGAGGCTGTCCCAGGTAGGGGCTCCGTGAGGGGGAAGCCGACCACTTTACAGTGTTCCTGAGGCTCAGGCCCGTGTGCCACTGAGAGGGCACGAACTCCATGGTCCGTGGACTTGGGTTCAACTGAGGCATCACCAGCTCCTGGGTGGCCCTTGGCCAAGGCACTTTACCTCCCTGGGACTCAGTGTATTTATCCAGGGGTATGAACAGTAAGAACCTCTGGCCCACAGGCTTAATGAGATAATTAAATGAGACTTGGGAACAGCTCCTTTCAACTAACTGTTTATTACCACAAGGTGCCCAATAACCAGGCATGGCAAAAGCCCAAAGGCAAAAGCACAAAGCCCTGACATTTAACAAGTTCTTTTTTTGCTAAGAAACCAGCGCTGGAGACAAGTACTTGTGATATATCCTCGTGGTTGGACGTGTTGGTCACAAGTTCTAATTATGGAAATGCCCGCTGACAAAAGGGCCTGTTGATGTGAGTCACTATGGTTGGTTTAACTCTCTAGGCCTGGGTTGCTCCTAGGACTCATTTGCAGATACATCCATCTACCTAGCTATCTTTTTTTTTTTTTTTTCTGAGACAGGGTCTCACTCTGTCACCCACTCTTCACTCTGTGAAGTGCAGTGGCACAATCAAGGCTCACTTTATCCTTGACCTCCTGGGCTGAAGCACTCCTTCCGCCTCAGCCCTCCGAGCAGCTAAGACTATAGGTGTGTGCCACCATGCCCAGCTTTTTTTTTTTTTTTTTTTGTTTTTTTTGTTGTCCACCATCCCAGCTAATATTAGTAGCCATGACTAGTTTTTTTTTATGTTTTTTTTTTTTTTTTTTTTTTTAGGTAGGATTGGCAGGTGCTCGTACTCCTGATTGGATCAGGCTTTTCCAGTGCTGGACTCAGCTTTTTTTTTTTTTTTTTTTTTTTTTTTTTTTTTTTTTTTTTTTTTTTTTTTTTTTTTTTTTTTGTTGGTCTCGAACTCCTGACCTCAGGTGATCTGCCTGCCTCGGCCTCCCAAAGTGCTGGGATTACAGGTGTGAGCCACTGAGCCCGGTCGCTACTTATTCTTATTGTGCATTTATACCCTGAAGAAATGGAATCTGCCATTTGCTGTAGTAGCGATCCAGAAAAACAAAGTGTAGTTGTTGGAATAAAACACAACTAACTGACATTGAGTGTCACCTGGTGGTGACCCAGCACAGCAAGAATGGATCAGCTTAAGCAGGTGTCATGGCATGCACCTGTGGTCCCAGCTACTCAGGAGGCTGAGGTGGGAAGATCGCCTGGCCCAGGAGATTGAGGCTGCAGTAAGCCAAGATCATGCCACTGCACTCCAGCCTGGGCAACAGAGCAAGACCCTGTCTCAAAAAAAAAAAAATCAAAGAATGTATCAGCCTCGTATCATCCAAGCTCATAGAGAGAATGATGTAGAAAAACCCCAATGGCTTTGTATTGAATCGTCACCCTCAGAGGGCTGGGGACATAGATTCATAGATCAGCACCTTCACTCCCGGGAGCCACAGGAAGACAATTCCTTTTCTTTTTTGAGACAGAGTTTCACTCTTGTCACCCAGGCTGGAGTGCAGTGGTGCAGTCTCGGCTCACTGCAACCTCCGCCTCCTGGGTTCAAGCGCTTCTCCTGCCTCAGCCTCCCAAGTAGCTAGCATTATAAGTGCCCATCACCACGCCCAGTTAATTTTTGTATTTTTAGTAGAGATGGGGTTTCTCCATGTTGGCCAGGGTGGTCTCGACCTCCTGACCTCAGGTGATTCACCCGCGTTGGCCTCCCAAAGTGCTGGGATTACAGGCGTGAGCCACCATGCCTGGCCAGGAAGCCAATTTATAACAAGTTTTCTTGGTAGCACATGGGTAATTAGTTGATGACCCTAATGGTCCCTTCCCCTCAAAGTTTGGTGCATCCTCTCTCTCTCTCTCCCAGCCGTGTGAGGACACAACACGAAGTTGGCCATCTGGGGACCAGGAAGAGAGCTCTCCCCAGAACCCAACTATGCTCGCGCTTGACTTTTGACTTCCTAGCCTCTGCTGTGAGTGATAAATGCTTGTTGTGTAATCCACCCAGCCTATGATACTCTGTGATAGCAGCCCAAGCTGACAACTTGGCAAGTACATCTCCACAATAAGATCTGAGCCATCTCAGCCTGGAAGTTGGTGCTTCCAGATGGCGTTGAGGAGAATGACCAAAGTTTGTCTCTCTCTTTTTTTGAGACAGAGTCTTGCTCTGGCTGGGGTGGAATGGTGCGATCTCAGCTCACTGCAACCTCTGCTCCCTGGGTTCAATAAATTTCTGGTGCCTCAGCCTCCCGAATAGCTGGGATTACAGGCATGTGCCACCACACCCAGCTAATTTTTGCGTTTTTAGTAGAGATGGGGTTTCGCCATGTTGGCCAGGCTGGTCTCGAACTCCTGGCTCCAGGCGATCCACCCACCTCGGCCTCCCAAAGTGTTGGGATTATAGGCGTGAACCCCCACACCCAGCCCAAAGTTTTTCTCTTTGACCTTTCATTTTGTATTGTTGATCAATCTCCTCACCCTTTTTTTTTTTTTTTTTTTTTTGAGATAGGGTCTTGCTCTGTCACCCAGGCTCAAGTGCAGCGGCGTGATCACAGCTTATTGTAGCCTCAAACTCCCAGACTCAAGCAATCCTCCTGCTTTAGTCTCCTGAGTAGCTGGGACTACAGACGTAGGCCACCACACCCAGATAATTTTTATTCTTTTGTAGAGATGGGGTCTCATTATGTTGCCCAGGCTGCTCTCATACTCCTGGGCTCAAGTAATCCTCCAACCTTGGCCTCTCAAAGCACTGGGATTATAGGCGTGAGACATCATGCCCGGCCCTAACCCCCTTTCTGATTGACACGTTCTTAAGGTACCTTACAAGAGGTTAGAAGTGTTTTTATAAATATACCTTTTTTTTTTTTTTTTTTACAAACTTCAGTTGTAACCAAATATTGCTAAAGAACCCATTCTGATCTCTTAAGGTATCTTTACATTTCTTTACGTTAGAACTTTATATTTCTTCTAATCCATATGCATTGGTTTTACAGTTTTACAGTTTTGTAATTGCCAAAACTATACAGGATTCTCAGTCACATCGGAATTTCAGATGAACAACGAGTAATTTTTATGCATGTCCCATAAATTTCATGGGATATACTTACATTAAAAGTGATTTGTTGTTCATTTGAAATTCTAGTTAACTAAGCACTCTGTATTTTTATTTGTAAAACCTGGCCACCCACTCTCCAAGGGAAATCCTAGTTTCCTATTTCCAAATCGGTGGAGATGGTGGTGACCTCATGATTGCTCATATAACCTACCCACAGTTTCAAGAAGGAAAGAAAGGTAATTCTGTATGCTAAAAAGACACATACCACACAAATAGCAAATATGTCCCCATGCAAGGCACAGTGCTGGATGACTCATGGAGAGTGGTGTCTGGTCAAACACAAGCCCTCGGGCGCAGTGGCTCATACCTGTTATCCCAGCAGTTTGGGAGGCTGAGGCAGGTGGATCACATGAGCCCAGGAATTCGAGACCAACCTGGACAACATCGGAGAAACCCCTCTCTACTAAAAAAAAATACAAGAAAATTAGCTGAGAGTGGTGGCACATTCCTCAGGGCAGGAAGCTGAGGTGGGAGGATCACTTGAGCCCAGGAGCCAGGAGGTCCTGGCTGCAGTGAGCCGTAGTCACGCCACTGCACTCCAGCCTGGACAACAAAGTGAGACCCAGTATCAAAAAAAAAAATTAAAATTAAAAAATAATAAAAATGTAAAAAATACATATATGTGTTGATCTACAGATTAGATGCATTCAGAGAAATTTACCTGAAAATCAGTTTCTGAAAGGTAAATTTATTTCCCTAGCTTTCAACAAAAAAATGAGCACACTAGGCTTTCATCCTCAATCTGCCAATTTATCATTTGGTCTTTGGCAAGTGTATAAACTACAAACTTCACTGAGACTCAGCTTTCTCATCTGTCAAACATAGCCCAAATGGCTACCTTTCTCTCCAGCCAATGCCAGGGGAAGTGCTTGGTGAGGAAGGGGTAAGCAGCATGACAGGCCCTCCAAGATGGCCCCATGGCGTCTGTGATCTCCCTGTTCCCTTCTCAGTAAAATGAATGTAGATCAAGCAACTCCTAGGTGTGAGCCATTCTGAAAGGGGCTGTGGGATAGAACACATCCCTGCATCCCTTGAAGAGTTAGACTCCACCTGGAAAGATAGGACATATGTAGTCATCTGTTACAGTGGTAGCCCCCAGTGAAATGCACCTCCTGGTATTCATGCCCTCTATAGATCACTCCACTGAATCTGGGCTGCCTGAAACAATAGAATGTGACAGAGGTGATACTGTGCCAGCTGTGCCAAGGGGCACACGTGGAGGGGCTCACTTCAGGGTGCTGGATGAAGAACAGGGCAGGAGGCCGGGCACAGTGTCTCACGCCTGTAATCCCAGCACTGTGGGAGGCCGAGGCGGGTGGATCACCTGGGGTCAGGAGTTTGAGACTAGCCTGGCCAACATCTCTATTAAAAATACAAAAATTAGCCACGCATGGTGGTGGGCACCCATAATCCCAGCTACTCAGGAGGCTGAGGCAGGAGAACCATTTGAACCCAGGAGGTGGAGGTTGCAGTGAGCCGAGGTTGCACCACTGCACTGCAGCCTGGACGACAAGAGTGAGACTCCATCCCAAAAAACAAAACAAAACAAAACAAAAAAACAGATGCTGGGCTTTGAAGACTGCACAAGCTCTAGGGCTACGCCTTAGGAAATCTTGGTGGATTCCACATTTGTAGTCCTGGGAACCCTGAGCCACCATGTAACGAGCCTTACTTTCCTGTTGGAGAGGCCACGTGGAGAGTGAGAGGCCCTGAGACTATATGGAGGAGAACGAGAAGCTCAGCCAGACATGTGCCCATGTTCAAGCTGACCCAGCCACCCTCTGGACTCCGGAGCTACACTGGCCGGGACCCCTGACGTGGGGGTGGTGAAGCCACATCTTCAACTCATTCTTCGGTGTGCAAGATGCAAGTTAACATGGAACTCATTCTTGGGCATGCAAAAGATCAGGAATGTTTAAGCAAAGCAACCAATGTCTCCAGATGAAGGTGATGCTTTCCCCAGACAGGGAACAGCACCCAGTATCCCCTGTTTAAATTCCAGACCCACAGATTTGTGGGCAAATAGCATTTTGGTTGTTTTTAAGGTACCTCGCTTTTGGGTAGTCTGTTATGTAGCCATAGGTAATAAAATCTCAAACTCTCAGGAAGAGTAAAATGTCCCTCAAAATGTTAGGAATCTGTGCCTTCCAGCCAGACAGGTTTCTCAGGGTCGAAAGCACGGGCGTGCCCGGTTCTAGCACAGCAGGAACACTTCCTGTTGGGGACTCAGCAGGAACTCCCTGTGAGGGCCCCAGGTTTCTGGATCCTGGGTGGGTGTGGGGACAGGCACCCGGGCTGAGGGGCTCGCCTGTGTCTGTTCAGCCACGGCTGTGCTTCCCCAGAGAGGAAACATCATGGGGAGCTGCGTTTGAGGTGAGGGTGTCAGTGCCACGGAATCAGGGCTACCTCTACTGCGCAGAGCACCGTGACGTCCCCTACCTTCCAGGCAATAGCAAAAACCAAAAGAGACAGGCGGTAGCGAAAAGGGAGGGTAGAGTGGAGGGAAAGAGGGATAGAGGCCAAAAAACACCCCATGAGGCAGCAAGGGCAGCTGCCAAGGCTTCAGTTAACCCAGGACAGAAGCAGGACTCGCCACCTGGCCACGGAGGCCAGAGGGCTGCAGAAGGGCGCAGATGCAGAGGGGCTGACTTCAGGGCACTGGATGGAGCACAGGGCAGGGTAAGATGCTGGGCATTGAAGACAGCACAAGCTCTGACGGGGCCAGGAGGGGCCAGAATACCACACACACAGGGCCAGCAGGCCAGCACACACAGAAGCAGCACACACAGGCGTCCCGCTGTGCATGTAGGCTGCTTGAGGCAGTGGTGGGTCGGTGTGGGCAGGAGGAGCAGGTGGAAATGGGCATGCCAGGCCAAGGCAGCATATGGGCCAGGCTGATTGAAGGCTGGGCCTATGCCTGGTTCATCTTGGGCTCCCCAGCCCCCAGCACATAATAATAGATGCTCAATAAATGCTTGCCAACAGATGCACTTTGCTTCTAGGTCACTGGGAAACACTGAAGCTATCTCCACAGGGGTGACCCAAATGAAAGCAGTGAAAAGAATGCTGGGGTGGCCAGAGCGGCTGGCTGGAGAAGGCCCACGAGGCTTCCGCAGCCTCCCGAGGAGGGGAGGCAAGGGCAGGGCTGAGGACGGGACAGAAGGATGGAGAGAGCCTCGTTCTCAGGAAGCATTTTACTGACGGGCAGTCAGGGTAGGAGTGGATTCCAGGGGCCTGCGTGTGGTCCAGTCTCGCCATGAAATCACCATGTGACCCCAGCAAGTCACCCTGTCTCTAGGGCTCAGCTCCATCTCTGTGCATCAGAGGAGTCAGATGAGAAGTTTCCCTTTCGGTCGGACTGTGATGCTGATGTAAAGCGTGGGTGGGGTGGCGTCAGGAAAGGGAAGGAGCACCAAGGGTCAAAGATAGTCTGGGGAAGATGGTGGAGAAAATGATGTGGCTGTGGGCAGAAATAGGAAGTCTCAGGATGGCGAGCTGAGCTTGGGCAGGAAAGATGACGCGTGGGCGGCTAGGGTAGCTTGGTGGAGGCAAGGGCCCAACACCACAGCAAACGGGCAGTGGAGGCAAAAAGGACAGCCAGCTTGAACATGCCTCCTGCAGCTGGGTGTGATAGGCTGAAATGCCTCCCTCCCCAAAATATATCCACACCCTGATCCCCAGAACCTGTGAATACAAGGATCTTTGCAGATGTGATTAAGTAAGGGTCTTGACATGGAAGGAGATTATCCTGGATTACATGGATGGGCCCTAAATACAGTTCTTTTCTTTTTATTTTGTAGAGATGGAGTCTTACTATGTTACCCAGCATAATCTTCAATTCCTGGCCCCAAGTGATCCTCCTGCCTCAGCCTCCCAAAGCACTGGGATTACAGGTGTGAGCCACTGCATCTGGCCAATGCAGGTATCTCTGCAAGAGGGAGACAGAGGGACATTAGACACACCGAGGAGAAGGCTGTGTGAAGATGGAGCAGAGAGAGATTTGAAGATGCTGACCTTGAAGACTGGAGCGATGCAGCCACGAGCCAAGGAATGCTGCTGGCCACCAGAAGGTGGAAGAAACCAGGAACAGATTCTCCCCTGGAGCCTGCAGCCAGTGCACAGCTGAGCAGTATGGAGTTTAGACTTCTGGCCTCCAGAACTGTGAGAGAGTAGATTTCTGTTGTGTTAAGCTACCAAGGATTGTGCTAATGCCAGCAGACATTGGAAGTGCATACACTGGCCATCCCACAAATCCCAGGCTCTGAACTCACAGCCAGGTCCCTACCCGGGCTCCTGGTTAAGTGCTTTGGATGTGTTGCCTCTTACTCCTCCAGTGAGCCAGAGGCGAGGACCTATTAGTATCCCCACTTTCCAGAGGAGGAAAACAAGGTGTCAAGAGGTCAGATCGTCTTCCCGAGGTCACGGTCATGTGACAGAGGCCGATTCTCACTGAGATGGGTGTAATGCCAGGGGGAACACTTCACCATTCTGCCACTCTGTCCCCAGCTATGAACATAGATTCCTAAAAATGTTATGTACACAAGGGTTCGAGTTCTGGTAAAGGAATTAGGGCCTCCCTCTCTCGGTGCCCGAAGTCATAAAAGTTATTATGTATAACAACAACATTTCAAAATCCCAACTCAGCCACGGGGTGATGGCAGGTTATTTTGTGCTCCTCCCTCCTAACCCTGCTGTGCCACAGGGCAGCAAACGGGGACCCTAAGAAGTGGCGGCTTGCTCCAAGTCTTAAGGCTGGTCCCCTGATGTTAGAGCCAGAATCAGAAGCCAGTTCAGAATTTCCCCACCCAGCACACAGAGTACATTTTAGGAGTAAATTAGGCAGCTGAAATGTG
The DNA here is from genome assembly GCF_006542625.1 of Nomascus leucogenys. Taxonomy (NCBI): domain Eukaryota; kingdom Metazoa; phylum Chordata; class Mammalia; order Primates; family Hylobatidae; genus Nomascus; species Nomascus leucogenys. Next base: position 60,047,110 of record NC_044399.1, read on the forward strand.
AAAAGAAATGGGGACTTGGTCACATGATCCTTGTTATTGAAGACAGTCCCAAGACCATTGTCCAGAATTAAACTCTAAAATCAAATGAATTTTCCAAACACATGCATGATGCCTGCCCTCCACCAGAGGTGGAAGGTGGCCAGGCAAGCCAGACTGGGTGCCACCTAGGTCACTGGAGATCAGGGGAGGACACCGGACCAGAACAGGTCCATTGGCTGTCAGGTGGCCCATGAGGACTCCCTCTAATGGGGCAAAGTATTGAATCCATCAGACTGGCTCCCTGCAGTGGACTGGACAATTTGTAGAGGACCGGACAACAGAGAAAGAGACACAGGGTTAAGGGGCAGAAGGGAAGACCCTGTCGCCAGAGCAGCCTTGCATTCTGGCAGCTTTCCCTCCTCACTCTTCATCCCGAAGGAAGCCTCCGCGGGTTCTCCATTCTAACCATGTTAGAGTCAGCCTCTCACGTAGCTCTTAAGGCACAAAACAGAGTCAAATGTACACAGTAGGCAGGTCTTCTCCCAGTCCTTTTGCTTGGCATCTTTGCGTTCAGATCCCTGCAGTTTTGATTCCTTTGTGAAGTGATACACTTACGAGTGCCTTACTGAATTAATTTTGCTGCCTGTCACTCTAGCAAATCCAGTCAGATTTGCCAGGGTTTGTTCTCCTCCTTACAGGTCCAGGAGGGCTCCCGGGCGAGCCAGCTTCAGGTGGAGACCACAGCACATCCCCCTTTTCGTACTCCAAAAGCCAAAAGAAGATGGGGTGGTTGGGGTGAGGCAATCTGGGACCCCATTTTCTTTCTATTAATCTTGCCTGAATTACATGTTGAAAAATGAACGTTAAGGCTGGGCGCAGTGGCTCATGCTGTAATCCCAGCACTTTGGGAGGCCAAGGTGGGCGGATTACTTGAGGCCAGGAGTTCGAGACCAGCCTGGCCAACATGGCGAAATTTCATCTCTATTGAAAAATACAAAAATGAGCTGGGCATGGTGGTGGGCACCTGTAATCCCAGCTACTCGGGAGGCTGAGGCTTGGACCTGGGAGGCAGAGGTTGCAGTGAGCTGAGATCACACCACTGCACTCCAGACTGGGCAACAGAGTGAGACTCTGTCTCAAAAAAAAAAAAAAAAAGAAAAATAAAGAATGTTAAAACCCTCACCCTTTGAGGAATGTTTAATATGTGCCTGAACACAATGCTGACTTAAAAAAAAAAAATAGCTATTGCTCTTTGGCTCGAGTCACAGAGGGAAAAAGAAAAAAAATTAAAATAAACAGCTATTGTGTGTTTTCCTATAGTAAAAATAGAGGAGAGCTGAATTCTGTTGGGCATGGAGTTAATAATAATTTACACCTGTGGTGCTCAACCAACCACGCGGTTGGGGTGCTTGTGAATTTTACTTACAGATCCTATTAATATAAGGCTGAACTTCTCCATTTCCACCCTCCCACTTCAACCACCACCAACACGACTCCTCTCTCAGGGGACTTTTAGCTCAAATATCACTGCAGGTTGGCAAAGGTGATGCTACAGCCCGAGAAGTTCACACATTGGTTTCCAGTTTTATTTTATTTTATTTTATTTTATTTATTTTATTTTTTTGAGACAGAGTGTCTCCCTTCACTCCATCCTGGCTCACTGCAACCTCTACCTCCCGAGTTCAAGCAATTCTCCTGCCTCAGCCTCCCCAGTAGCTGGGATTACAGGTGCACACCAGCATGCCCGGCTAATTTTTGTATTTTTTTTTTTAGTAGAAATGGGGTTTCACCATATTAGCCAAGCTGGTCTTGAACTCCCAACTTTAGTTGATCCACCTGCCTCGGCCTCCCAAAGTGTCAGGCGTGAGTCACCATGCCCAGCCTGGTTTCCAGTTTCTTTGGGGGAAAATTGCCAAGGCAAAACCCAAATGAAACGAAGAGGATGATAGAGAAGGAGGAAAGAAGGAAGGCAAAGCAAAGGGAGTGATAAAGTAGATAAAAATAAAAATAGCTGCCCCTCAGCCTGGGCAACATAGGAAGACCCCAACTCTAAGAAAATTTTAAAAAATTAACCAGATGTTGTCACATGCACCTGTAGTCCTAACTCCTCGGGAGGCTGAGACTGGAAGATTACTTGAGCCCAGGAGGCTGCAGTGAGCGATGATTACACCACTGTACACCAGCCTGGGCAACAGAGTGAGACCCTGTCTCTAGGAAAAAGAAAAAAAAGCTACCCCCAATTCCTATCCCATGCCTGGCACTGTAGCACTTTCTGCATTTGATGTTTAACAACAAACTGAAACTGCCGCATAGGTGTTACAGGCAAGGCAAGTGACACGCAGAGGGGCTGGCATTTGCCTAAGGCCACACAGCTCAGTAAACACAGAAGCCTGGATTTGAATCCAAGTCCCTCTTAGGCTAAAGCGCATGTTCTTGTTTACCGATCACAGAAGCACCCTACTCTCATTCTTTAAAGAATCTTACAAAATAAAAGAAAAAAGCAGCACAGCAATTCTCTAGAAAATCCATTAGCCGGCACGGTGGCTCATGCCTGTAATCCCAGCACCTTGGGAGGCTGAGGCTGCTGCATCACCTGAGCTCAGGAGTTCGAGACCAGCCTGGCCAACACTGCAAAACCCCGTCTCTACTAAAAATAGAGGAATTACCAGCCTGGCCAACATGGTCCAGCCTGGCCAACATAATGAAACTTCATCTCTACTAAAAATACAAGAATTATCTGGGCGTGGTGGCGCACGCCTGTAATCCCAGCTACTCAGGAGGCCAAGGCAGGAGAATCGCTTGAACCTGGGAGGCGGAAGTTGCAGTGAGCCAGGATTGCGCCACTGCACTCCAGCCTGGGTGACAGAGAGAGACTCCATCTCAAAACAAACAAACAAACAAATTTAGCTGGGCATGGTGACGGGCACCTGTAATCCCAGCTACTTGGGAGGCCAAGGCAGGAGAATCACTTGAACTCAAGAGGCAGAGGTTGCAGTGAGCTGAGATCGTGCCACTGCACTGCAGCCTGGGCAACAAGAGTGAAACTCCATCTCAAAAAAAAAAAAAAAAAAAAAAAAAAAAAAAAAAAAAGAAAGAAAAAAAGAAAAGAAAATCCATTAGTTAGAGTTGAAAGCTTGAGTGAAAAAACGTAGTGAGTTATGTCCTATGCTGGAATCAGCAGTTTGGATCTCTTGTATTGTTGAGCAAAAAGGCCATTAAAGAAATGGAGCACAGTAAGGCTGGCAAGAAAGCACTGCCCCGCGGGCTTCGTTATAATGGGCCATGAGGGGCTTCTGGCTGTGATGAAAGATCTTGATGTCATGGATCCAGCATAACTCAGTCCTTCATGCCTTCTGGTATGGACCCTACTCAAGCCCAGGCTTTGAAACTGACTATGTTTACAACCTTTCCCCAGTGAGGGCATGATCTCTTTATTCTTTCTGACTTTTTATGATGAGAAGTTTCAAACATACACAAAATTTGAAAGAAGAGAATCATGAACACCTAAGAATAGAATAACAGACAATTAATATCTTACCACTTGCTTTATTTCTCTGTCTCTGTCTCTCTCTCTTCCTCGATTTCCTCCTTGGCTTCCTTGATACCCCTCCCTGGCTTCCTTGATACCCCTCCCTGGCTTCCTTGATACCCCTCCCTCCGAGAGCACCCGCCTCTCTGATGCTCCTACTTGGACAGTTCTCTGTCCTCCTCTTGAAGCCAAGGTTTCCTGCTAGCCCACTTCTCTCCTGACTCTAGGCAGTCAGTCCCCTAGGACAGGGGTCCCCAACCTCTGGCCCACAGACCAGTATTGGTCCATGGTTTGTTAGGAACTGGGCCACACAGCAGGAGGTGAGCAGTGGGTGAATGAGGGAAGCTTCCTCTGAATTTACAGCCGCTCCCCATTGCTCACATTACTGTGAGCTCTGCCTCCTGTCAGATCAGCGGTGGCATTAGATTTTCATAAGAGCGCAAACCCTATTGTGAACTGCGCATTTGAGGAATCGAGATTGGGCACTCCTTATTAGAATCTAATGCTCGATGATCGGTCACTGTCTCCTATCAACCCCACATGGGACTGTCTAGTTGCAGGAAAACAAACTCACTGCTCCCACTGATTCTACATTATGGTGAGTTGTATAATTATTTCATTATATATTACAATGAAATAATAATAGAAATAAAGTGAGCAGTAAATGTACTATGCTTTAATCATCCCAAATCCACTATCCCCACTCAGTCTGTGGAAAAATTGTCTTCCACAAAACCAGTCCCTGGTGCCAAAAAGGTTGGGGACCACTGCCCTAGAACAATCTCCCTACAATCCACGGCTTCAGCCACTGTGCGTGTAGCTTACATTCTGTGCTTTTATTTATCAGACCTCTCCACTGAGCTTGAGACCTGTAGATCCAGCTGCAGTTAGATACCCCAAAAGGACTTCAGACTCGGCATGTCCGTCAGAGCCTACCTGGCCCACCCAAGTCTGTTTCTTCCCCCAGACGTCCTATTTCAGGAATGGCTCCATCCAGTTGCTCCACCAGAAACCTGGGGAGCCTGCTGGGTTTCACCCTCTTCCCTCCACCTTCTGCTTCCAAGTGCTCCGTGCAGTTTTCTGCCTGAAGTATCCTTTTCATTCACTTCCTTCTAATTCCATTGCTAATGTATAAGCTCAGGTATCTTGCTTTTCCTGTACCTCAGCAGCCCTCGCTTTAGTTCTTGCCTCCGGCCAGTTGTCACCCTCACTGGGATTACTGTAATACCGCTGAGGTCATGTCATTCTGCTTCTTGTTTTTCTTTTTCTTTTTTTGAGATGGAGTCTTACTCTGTCACCCAGTCTGCAGTGCAGTGGTGTGAACTCAGCTCATTGCAACCACCTCCCAGGTTCAAACGATTCTCCCGCCTCAGCCTCCTTAGTAGCTGGGATTACAGGAGTGTGCCATGCCCAGCTAATTTTTTTTTTTTTTTTTTTTTTTTTGACAGAGTCTTGCTCTGTCGCCCAGGCTGGAGTGCAGTGGCGCGATTTCGGCTCACTGCAACCTCCGCCTCTCAGGTTCAAGCGATTCTCACACCCCCGCCTCCTGAGTAGCTGGGATTACAGGCATGCGCCACCATGCCTGGCTAATTTTTGTATTTTTAGTAGAGATGGGATTTCACTGTGTTGGACAGGCTGGTCTCAAACTCCTGACCTCAAGTGATCTGCCTGCCTTGGCCTCCCAAAGTGCTGGGACGACAGGCGTGAGCCATTGCACTCGGCCCCATTGCACTTCTTATAATGCCTACTGGTTTTTCATGCCCATGGGATAAAAGCCAACGGTGTTGATCTGGCACGTGAGGACCTCCATGACATGTTCTCTGCTCATTTCCTCAGCTTTACCCTTGCTACTCATCCACCACCTTTCTATCTTCCAACTGGTTGGAGTTCTTGCTGCCACCCAACTCGTAAGCCCCACACACCTCAGTGATTCTGCACGTGCGGTACCCTCTGTCTAGGACTCCCTTCCATACCTGTGTCTGACTCATCTTTTATCATAGTCTTTCATATTTTTGTTTCCCTTACTAAACAGTGAACTTTTGGGGGTGGGGATCGGGGAACTGTTTCTCCTCCTTACCCTCATCACCTTACAGAAGGCTATTCAGTGAAAGGTGCTCAATCAAAGCCAGATGATGAAAGAACTCCCAGCTTTCTTACTGACACCATGTTCCACCATCCGGCATGCAGCCTTTCCTGCGTCTTAGGTCTAGGTAAATTTAAGACATCTTTAAAGCCCCAGCCCAAACACCTTCTCTTCCACAAAAGTATCCCTGCCAGGCTGGGCAACACAGTGAGACCCTGACTCTACAAAAAAAAAAAAAAAAAAAAAAGTTGGGCACGGTGGCATGCACCTGTGGTCCTAGCTACTTGGGAGGCTGAGGCAGGAATATCGCTTGAGCCTAGGAGGTCAAGGCTGCAGTGAATTGTGATCCTGCTTCTGCAATCCACCCTGGGTGACAGAGCGAGACTGTGCCTCGAAAAAAGAAGAAGAAAAAAAAAAAGTCTGGGCACAGTGGCTCATGCCTGTAATCCTAACACTTTGTGGGGCTGAGGTGGGCAGATCTCCTAAGGTCAAGAGTTCAAGACCAGCCTGGCCAACATGGTGAAACCCTGTCCCTACTAAAAATACGAAAAATTAGCTGGGTGTGGTGGTGGGCGCCTGTAGTCCCAGCTACTCGGGAGGCTGAGGCAGGAGAATTGTTTGAACCCAGGAGGCGGAGGTTGCAGTGAGCTGAGATTGCACCACTGCACTCCAGCCTGGGCGACAGAGTGAAACTCCATTTCAAAAAAAGAAAAAAAGAAAAAGAAAAAAGTGTCCCTGATTCCACCTAGATGGAAGGAATTGCCTTTCTCTGAAGGGTTGGAGCATTTTATCTAATCCCCTCGAATGGTATCTTGGCTTAAGTATTTATGCACCTATATTTTCTCCCCTGCTGCACTGTAAGCATCTTAAATTCAACTCCATAAATGGATCATTTTCTTATCACCCAAAGTGTCCAGCACATGGGTGACGTAGTAGACACTAAACAAATTCAGTTAAATTCTACAAACATTTTTTGAGCACTTATATATACCCATCAAGCTACTAGACTGAGGATTCAGAGGCAAATGAGACAAATACAGTGATCTCTGACTTCCGGGAGCTTACAGTCTAATCTAGAAGTCAGACTGGAAGACAAATAGTTACACATGTGATGACCGAGGTCAATGCAGTAGGTAAACTCTTGTAAAGCAAGCAAGGGGAGGTGTACTCTGTGCAGGGCAAATGCAGGGCTGATCTTCTGCCTCTAAATGTTTCCTAAGTTTTTTCTTCATATAAAAGTAACCAATCCTCTTCGTAGAAAATTTAGAAAACAGAAAAGTGTAAAGAGGACAAAATACTTTGTGATTCCCATCACTCAGAAAAGCTAACATTTTGCTGTATTTACTTTTAGTCTCTTTGCTAACTTTGTGGAGTGACTGAAGTCTCAAATTCTTTGAACAGCCTTATTGAGATATAATTCATATGCTCTCAAACTGGAGAGCCAGTCTCCATACCGGCAAGGTGGCATTCTCTCCACTCCTCCACTGTCAGATTCTCATCACAATTTGATTGAGATTTGAATTAGATTGAGTCCGATGGGCACTCAAAGAGCTTAACAGGAGCATCTGTGTAGCAATAGCGAGTTCACAGCACAGTGGAGTGGAGGAGCTAAGAATCTACGAACAATAATAGCTTCAAAATAAGGTACAGAGATCAGGCGAGGTGGCTCATGCCTACAATCCCAGCACTTCGGGAGGCTGAGGTGGGCAGATTGTTTGAGCTCAGGAGTTAGAGACCAGCCTGGGCAATATAGCGAGACCTCATCTCTACAAAAAAAAAAAAAAAAAAAAAATTAGCCGGATGCGGTGATGCATAACTGTGGTCCCAGCTACTCGAGGGGCTGAGGTGGGAGGATCAGTTAAACCTGGGAGGTCAAAGCGAAAGTGAACTATGATTGTGCCACTGCACTCCAGCCTGGGTGGCAGAGTGAGACCCTGTCTCAATAAATAATAGTAATAATAATAATAATAATAACGTAGAATGATTTAAGTGCCCTGAGAAAGCAATAACATGGGATAAGTACTCAGAGAAAGAACTGCTTCTAGCCCAGGATGCATAGCAATTGGGATATCCTCCTTTGAACTGGGTCTTGAAGGATGAGTAGGATTTGCCATGTGGCAAACAGAACCAGAGAGAAGAGGTGTGGGGCAAAGAAGCCATCTAGTTCAGCTAGAGTGGAGGAAGCTGGAAGGGAAGGCCGGTTAGAAAAAGGTTGATGCAGCTGGGCATGGTGGCTCACACATGTAATCTCAGCACTGTGGGAGGCCGAGGTGGGCGGATCACAAGGTCAGTAGTTCGAGACAAGCCTGGCCAACATGGTGAAACCCCGTCTTTACTAAAAATACAAATATTAGCCAGGCATGGTGGCGCATGCGTGTAATCCCAGCTACTGGGGAGGCTGAGGTGACAGAATCGCCTGAACTCGGGAGGCGGAGATTGCAGTGAGCCAAGACCGAGCCACTGCACTCCAGCCTAGTGACAGAGCGAGACTCCGTCTCAAAAAAAAAAAAAGAAAGATAAAGTTTGATGCTGGGTCCTGAATGGTGTGGATGCCATGCAGGGAGCTGGAACACTCTTCTGTCTCACTCACTACAGAAAGGAATAATATCCAGTATTCCTGTGTTGGATTAACGCTTATTTCCATTAAGTTGGGCATCCGGCTCTTCATCTAGAATATATTCCCCTTTTATATCGATGTATGGCATCTTCCCCCAGACTATAACCTGCTACAAATGCAAGGATTGCCTGCAGAAAATTAGCCTTGATCTGTAATTTCATTAATAGAGCCAAGCTGTGGGTGCTGTGAGGTTCATTTTTTCTTTATTTCTTTCGAGATTGAGTCTTGCTCTGTCGCTCAGGCTGGAGTGCAGTGGTGATCTCGGCTCGCTGCAGCCTCCGCCTCCCAGGCTCAAGCGATTCTCCTGCCTCAGCTTCCTGAGCAGCTGGGACTACAGGCGTGTGCCACCACGCCTAGCTAATTTTTGTATTTTTAGTAGAGATGGGGTTTCACCATGTTGGCCAGGCTGGTCTTGAACTCCTGACCTCAGGTGATCCACCTGCCTCGGCCTCCCAAAGTGCTGGAATTACAGGCGTGGGCCACCAGTGCCCGGGGAGGTTCATTTTTTTCAGAATAAAATTTCAACTAAGTCTGATGGTAAAATGAGCTAGTTAAATCCCACAAAGCTTACAAGAACTGGGGATTTTCCACGTAGAATAACGTAAAAGTAAAACGAAACGAATTTTTCTCCCCCCAAGGTCGGCAGTGCTTGGCCTTCAGTTCATTTTATGTTGCATCTCCCCTTCACCAGTTGGCAGGGGCAGAAAATCAAGTGTGTCTAAAGCAGCAGTGTAGGTCATTACGGAAGAATCATCGACTTTAAAAAAGACTTGATAGCTTGTTTTCCTACCACGAACCTTCATGGGGAAAAGAAAAATCAACATATTCCTCCACTCAGTATAAATGTTAATTCTGGACACAACTTCCCTCAGTATTCTTGTGGCAAACAGAGAAGCTGAACACAGCCTCCTTGAATGGCTAATTTGTATCCCATACTTGTTTGAGCCTTGTTTTCTTGGTGTACTTCAAAGAAAAAGGAACACTGTGAAATATTCTTGCACAGCATTTTCATGGATACCCCTTATGCCAACCACAATACCGTATTTTAGAGGCCCCACTAATTTCTGAGGAAAAATTACGTGTACTTTTATTTATTTATTTACTTATTTATTTAGAGCCGGAGTCTCGCTCTGTTGCCCAGGCTGGAGTGCAGTGGCACAATCTTGGCTCACTGCAACCTCCCCATCCCGGGTTAAAGTGATTCTCCTGCTTCAGCCTCCTGAGTTGCTGGGACTACAGGCGCGTGCCACCACTCCCGGCTAGTTTTTGTATTTTTAGTAGAGATGGGGTTTCACTGTGTTAGCCAGGCTGGTCTCAAATTCCTGACATCAGGTGATCTGCCAGCCTAGGCCTCCCAAAGTGCTGGGATTACAGGTGTGAGCCACCGCTCCCGGCCTTTATTTTTGTTTAAAATTTTTTTGAGATGGAGTCTCGCTTTGTTGCCCAGGCTGGAGTGCAATGGCACGATCTTGGCTCATTGCAACCTCTGCTTCCCAGATACAAGCAATTCTGCCTCAGCCTCCCAAGTGGCTGGCATTACAGGCGCCCACCACAGGTCTGGCTAATTTTTGTATTTTTAGTAGAGACGTGGTTTTACCATGTTGGCTAGGCTGGTCTTTAACTCCTGACCTCAAGTGATCCGCCCACCTTAGCCTCCCAAAGTGCTGGGATTACAGGCATGAACCACCACGCCTGGCCTATATAGCATGTATTTTAAAACACTGCCCTGGGCCATCTGCTTTTTGAGGATTTGCCAAATTTCCCAAGTCACCAAAACAGACCTCTGGTTTAACCTGTAAACCTTGAGTTTCCTATATTCTCAGGACCAAAAAGCCTCCCTTTTCAACAACCCACTCTGTGGGCAACGCAGCAGGTCATTTTGGGAGAGCATCCTGTACTGACATGACATCCCACGGTGCCAGTTAACCAGGATTGTGCCCACTTTGCTACACAATAGTTTGTATTGTTTCTTTTTACACAGATATATATTCCCTTGTTCCAACAACAGCATAAAAAAGGTGTTTTTGCTTTTTAAATTACCTCTTGGTTTGTTTGGGGATTCAAATGATCAAGTGAGTCTAGTTTCGATTTTTAAAGATCTTAAATCTCTCCCAGAAAGATTTTAATGACCTGTTTCCAAAGTCACAGATTTTTAGATGTTAATAGTTAGACTCAAAGTCCAAATTTTCTAACCCAGTTTCTCTTGAGATCAACAGTAAAATTTCATGTTAGAGGTGAGAACCTAAAAGAATTTTTATTTGCCAGAGTTTGGAGCCAGAGCAGCTAGGAGTACAGCCATTACCTCCAGCCATTTCCTCACACCGGCTTTGCAACAAGAGAAAGCCCTTCATTCTCTTTAGGGGAAGAACAGTACAAGCACAGCTTTATCTGTCTATCTATTTACTTAGAGACAAGGTCTGGATCTATCACCCGGGCTGGAGTGCAGTGACGCGATCTTGGCTCACTGCAACCTCCACAGCCTCCCGAGTAGCTGGGGGACTACAGGCCCATGCCACCACGCCCACCTAATTTTTGTAAAGATGGGATTTCACCATGTTGCCCAGGCTGGTCTCGAACTCGTGAGCTCAAGTGATCTGCCAGCCTTGGCCTCCCAAAGTGCTGGGATTACAAGCATGAGCCACCACGCCCAGCCATAGCTTTCAATCCACGCCAGGTAAGAAAAGGTGTAAAGATGCCAAGTGATTTGACAACTGCTAACTTAGCGGAAAGCATAAAGGGAAAAGATGAGTAGTAGAAGGTGCACTTGATACGATTTGGTGAGAATGATACTTTATCTCTCTAGTTCCCAAACCCATAACCCAGTCTAATCGTGTGAAAAACGCCAGACAAATTTCAACAGAGGGGCATTCTACAAAATATCTGACCAGTACTCCTCAAAACTGCCAAAGTCCTCAAGCCTGTAATCCCAGCCATTTGGGAGACCAAGGCAGGCAAATCGCTAAAAATACAAAAAGTGGCTGGGTGTGGTGGCGCACACCTGTAATCCCAGCTACTTAGGTGGCTGAGGCAGGAGAATCACTTGAACCTCGGAGGCGGAGGCTGCAGTGAGCTGAGATCAGGTCACTGCACTCCAGCCTGGGCGACAGGAGTGAGACCCTGTCTCAAAAAGAAAAAACACAAAAAAACACCTGCCAAAGTAATCAAAAACTGAAAGTCTGAGAAACAGGAGTCTGTTAATTACCAAGAGCTGAAGGAGACATGACAAGTAAATGTAATGTCCTGTATTGGATGGATCCTGGAACACAAGTAAGGCATTAGGGGAAAACTAAGGAAATAAGAACAAAGTATGGGTTTTAGTGAATAATGTTATCAGTATTGGTTCATTAATTATGACAAATATACCAAAGTAATGCAAGACGATAACTACGGGAACTATCATAAGGGGTGTGGAGTATAGGGGAACTCTGTACTGTCTTGAAATTTTTCTGTAAATCATAATCTAATATGAAGTTTATTTTTTTTTTAAAAGATGAGTGGTCAATGTTGGTTTGTCTCCAAACATTAATCACAACAGACATAACAGAATTATTAATACTGTCGCAGCTGGATGAACTGAGCTCAGGTACACCCTAATACAGTTTCAGCAGCCATAAGCGGAGTAGAGAAAACAAGTGGTTTCTCTTCCCCTATTCCCTTGTCAAAATATATTAAGCGTCTGAGAACTTCCTTGGAAGAAGTCCACATCTCCATTTCTAGCAAGAAGTTTCTAGACTAATATTCAAGCCAAGTGGCATTGGGATTCTGCTGAAGTAGATTTCTGTGCCTTAACTCAGTCCCTAGATGAAACTTTTGCTTTCCAACTTTTAGTATCTGCTTTACACTTTACAATTACCAAACTGTTAAATAACATCATAGTATTGAATCATTTACAAATGTTTATTAAATGTCAGTAATTTTTACACAGCAAATATTAATAGCAAGAGGCAAATATTTTGCAAAATACGTACAAAAGTAAAAAGCTGTAATGAACTAGCAACTCATTTTATAAAATCAAACCATTCTTTCCACTTTTAGACCTCCTTTAGAAATAATTTATTGCCCATCCTGAACTAAAGCACTGACAAAAAAATTTACAACAATTATCAGATAATGTGCTTAGTTCCTGGAAAGTTAAAAAAAGATATACGTAAAAAAAACAAAACAAAACCCTAAGCCACAAATATTTTATAGAGCTAATACAAGTCATGTTTTGTTAGGTACATATCTACGGGGTTATTACAAAATATACTTTTTCATAAGGCTTCTTGTGGTAAATGAGCTCTCACCAGAGTAGGGTAGTTTAGAAAAGCCATTTCAAACGTTTTGCGATTCTGCCTTCAAGTAAGAGGTAAAAGGTAAATGGCATAGTTTGTTGCACTGTTGCATATATTTTGCAAGAATTAATCTCTACCCCTTTCTTTCCTAGTACCATCAAATAGGCATGATTAAGGACAATTTATCACTTACTATGGCAAAAAGTATTATAAACAAGCTTTCTTAATACAAACCAAAGTCACATACCAAGTAGTATATGACGTTCAGTGATATTCACTGACTGAAAATTTATGCACACTGAGTTCCAGCATACTCTGATCCATCTGTAAACTTTCATCATTAACAGCAGATTTGTATATGTCACAAAACTTTCCTTATCAAGCCATAAAATATTGCCATATCATTCATGCTTTCAAAACAATGTTCATATAAGCTCTCGCATTTGAAACCAGATGGTAAGACCTGAATGCTACAAGAGTGAACATAACTTAAATGCTAACTATACGTTCAAGTACAGACATAAGAATGCTAGTGGTACAAACACTGTACTCCAAATAATGTTGTTAATCACCTACCAGCCTAAGGCTAGTATCTACTTGATGGAACTTGAAAAAGCCAGAAAGTCCAACTTGTTTAAAATGTTCAGACTTAAGACTTACACTTCAAGATCTAGTATACATTTATTAAGCTCTAACCTCGTACCATAAAAAAATGGGCATGTGCTATATTTGGGACATGCGGACACACCACACCCACCCACAATCTCTCCCCTCCTCATGTTTACTAGACTGAAAAGCCACCCTGTATCCTATCATTAAACAAAACAAAACAAAACAAAACAGGGCTTTTAGTCAAGCAGCACAACACAAGGACAGATCATCTGTGATTAACAGAAGCGAACACCTTAAAATGATGGCAGAGAGACAAATTAACTAGGTACTAAGTCAGATTTCCAAGTGAAAAAGACATGAGCAAAACTTCTCGTCTTAATTTCTCAAAACTAAAATAAATGAAATGGTAACAGAGTGACTTTCTCTAAATTTATTAGGGAGTTTGTTACAAATGTTTGGGCTTTACAGGCATGATTTCATGGATTCAAACAAGAAATTAACACTGATATTTAGCCTTCTCATGACATACACAGAAATAACATTGCTACAAATTGCAATGGAGAGAATCTTGTTTCAAATGGCTTAGTTTGGGGTTTTGTCTAAATGTATCATTATATAATGAAAGCACCAATTTGAGGGTTTCTCAAATAGTGATTTGAATTTTAGGACATAACAGTATAACATGGTAACTTCATTCTTCATAGATAAATAAGGCATAATCGGATGTGTAATAATGCTGAAAATACATTTTATCAAAAGCATAAATACAAGTATTTGGGTACACATTGAAAGTTAGGACTTAACCAATTTCTTCTTACAAAAAATGATAAGGACATATGGTATTTGTTGAATCTAAATCAGCACTTCTAATCATTTCTGGTATTAAGGTGATCTTATTTCCTTCTACTTTAAACCAACCACTGCCACCAACTGAATAAGGATTTCCCTAAACAACCTCAATTTGAGAGACTAACCAGAGGACCTTCTCTATGCAGATTACATGCCAATACACCTTAAAAGAAAATAAGACAAAAGTGAAGGATTTTTTTCATTCCATATTGCTTTCTTTGGTTGCAGAGCAATCCAGTGCCCTTTCCAGATAATAAAACTGAAATGAAGACTTCAACTTAATATTTGGCAGACAGCAACAATGCAGGTTATTAAAAATATTAAAGGGGCAGAGGCATGCTTTGAATTATTCAGATTTTCAGAAAACATTTGACAAAACCCTTTCTCTATAAAAGTTATGGTCTAAATTTATGTTGTTTTATAAGGCAACTGTGTATACTATACATTTCTTCAAGGTCAGTGAAGACACTTGTGTGCTATTTCTTCAGAATTAAATGAGAAGGCATTCAGATTTAAGAACAGAATGTAATACAGGATTAGGCACATTTTATTCCAAATCATAACCATAAAGATTTAGAAAATCAAATACATCAAAGAACTTTAAATCTAAATTACTTTTTTAGAGACTGGGGTAAGTTGGCATAGTGAAAATTATGAGCACCTTTTCAATTCTGTTCACTAAATTTCATCTCTCTCTTCATATAGTGGTATTTCAAAAGGATTCAGTTTTCACAATACAGGTATAAGACTCCTTTCAAACGGTTTTTAAAATACAACGTATAAAAAAATGTGGACTGAAGCCTTTAGATTGAACTTAAAGTTCTACTGAATGTCAAAACAAGCCTAAGGTGAATGTAAGTAATTCATTGCCTCAAAATATAGTCTAGATTTTAAAAGAATGTTGATTCTGAGACATTACATGCAGCAGGGAAGAAAATTGCAAATGCACAAAATATGGTATCTATTTGGTGTTTCAACACTTCTTGGTGGTAATTCAAAAGGGGGAAACTTGGTGATTTCTGCTTTGTCAGGCAATATCTATGGTTCATATCACAGATCTTAACTATGACTTAAGTAAGATGAAGTCCTCTTTCTATAGGGATCTAACTTGAGCCCTCACTGGAGTCACATGTTTTGACCATTCAGTTTGCTAAATGTATGGGCAAACTCTCCACTGAATAGTCCAGATGTTACTGTGCACATATTCCGATATTCATTAGCACTGCAATTATGCTTTGTGAATTTAAACAATGTATTCTTTTTGGCAAGAAGCACTAGATGTAGAACTATTCAAACATGCATGAATGATACCATGAACACCTGCATCACGGTGCCGGGCTACGTATGTGTAGCTCATGGATTACCATGGCATGAAAACGCTAGAAGTTATATGGATACAATGAGAGTGGAAGTTCAAATGTGAGAAAAGTCAGGTATGTCAAGAACAATCCCTGGTTAGTTCACTGAAAAGCCCTACTCTCGTATCAGACAGCAAGACAGAACAACAGCCACTGACTTGGAAAGGCTGGGTGATCCATAACGACCAATCTTTCAAGGACCAATAAAATACCTGAGTACACAGTCAGCTATACAGTAAAATGACAGATATCACAGTCTTAAAATTTTCAGGAAAAGTAGAAAAGCTGTCAGACTTTTCAAGCTGTCGCCAGCCTTGGACTTCTGTTTCTCTAATTGTAGCACTACATACAGCCTACAAGACAGTATTTCAGTACTGCAAACCAGCCATTCTGATGAGTTCACTATGAATGTATCTGCGATCACAAAGCTACTTCGTGGACGCATTTTAATTTGGTAAGCAGTGGGGGGAGGTCAATGTAATCATCTTTAGGTGTGAACTAAAAAAATTACTACTGATCCTTAGAAGCATCCTTAAAACATTTAAAATACACCTCAAAAAAGCTGGACTTTCAACAACAACAATTATACAAATGTATACATACTGTATCTGTTAGAGACATACCAAGAATGAACAGGAACCTCAAATAATGCCTTCTTGAATAGTCTGACAGAAAAATACTGCCCTTGGCAAACTCCATATAAAACGATGCCACAAATGCCACAGTGTGGAGTTGATGGGACTGGACAGGACAGCAAAAGATAGATGTTTGTGATGATACAACAATGATTTCCTACAGTAAGGATTGGTCTTTACTGACCAACTGAGATAGGGCTTAAAAGTCAAATACATGACATTCTGGAACAGGTTAAGTTTATTTAGAAAGTTCTGTTACCAAGTTGCTTGCAGTTTTTAGTTGCTGTTATGGCCAGAATGTTTCACATATGGTACATTAAGCTACATGATAATTAAATATGAGAAAGGCAAATTCTATTTCACTCATTACGTTTGACCAAAACACGGTAAATAGCATTTGCTTGCCTTTTGCTCTCCCGTACCACCTGTGAACTCTTCATCAGCATCAGACCAAAGATCCTTACGTAAACTTGAAAACAGGAAGAACATTACCTTCAGAAACACAGAAATCTAAAAGCAAAACAGCCGTTGTGTATACAAGCAATTAAAATATGAAGGCTAAACCTTCTATAAATCTATAGAATGCCATTTCTTAGATCAAACTTTTTTCTAACAGCCCTTACAAAACAGGAGGTCACTATAAAGTTAGGCAACAAGTATCACTGCTATGTGTAAGGTGGACAGAAGATACCTTGTTTTGGAACTGAATATTCCTAACTTCATCCCTAAAAGTATTTAAGGACACCTTCGATACTTGGCACTGCAGAATTCAGTTTGAAAAATAGAATAATTTAAAGCCTGAAATATGCCTAGTCTGACGTCAGCTGGGAAGTTTTAACTGGACTTGAATAGAAGCCACGGTGAAACAGATCAAAGCCTGCATTGCAGCAAATCTTGGCGATGTGTCACTCAACAGCTTTCAGCCACAAACCAAAGGCTGCAGAAAAAGTACTAAGATTTTCAAGAAGTTAAACGTAGAATTAAGATTGTTCTAATTCTGGTTGTAAACTGCTATTTTAAAAAACAAAACAAACAGAAAACATCAAAAACACAAAAAGATATTAAAACAGCAAGTCTTTTGTACATCACTGTAGCATAAGCTGCTTGAGGTTGTCATGCAGAATAGTATCCTTCACGTCACGGAAAACAAGGCGGATGTTCTCCGTGTTGATAGCAGTGGTGAAGTGGTGGTATAAGGGCTTCTGCTGCTGGTCCCGGCGTTTGTTCCGGAAACATTCCACCAGGAATTTTTGGACGTCTCTTAAGCAGTGGGGATCCCCTTCAAATTCTAGGAAATAGTCTTTGATGCTCACAATTTGCACCTTCTCCTCAAGCAAGTCTGTCTTGTTTAAGAACAGAATTATGGAGACATTGCTGAAAACCCGGTTATTGACGATTGTTTCAAAAATGTTCAGAGACTCTGTAAGGCGATTGGTCAGTCGATCTTCCATAAGCACCTGGTCAAATTCACTTGAGGAAACAAGGAAAAGTATTGATGTCACACTGTCGAAACATTCAAACCAACGTTTCCTTTCTGATCTCTGACCACCTACATCAACCATTTTGAAAGGAACATTTTTTATTTCAAAGTCATACTCATGGATGCCTTTGGTGGGTCTTCTGGCAAGCAGAATATCTTGCTGTGATGGAATATAATCCTGGAAAAGAAAAAAATTGTTTTATATACTTAGTAATCCAGAAGTAATTCCAATTTTTAATGGACTACTAACTGGACTAGTGAATAGATACGCAAACAAAATGATCTTTCAAGTGACATTTTCAGATAGATTATGCTAATTATAAAATGCCAAGACTGGTCAGACATGGTGGGTCATGCCTATAATCCCAGCACTTTGGGAGGCTGAGGCAGGAGGATCGCTTGCGAAGCCAGGAGTTTGAGAGTATCCTGAGCAATATAGCAAGACCCCACTTGTGCTCCCTGCAAAAAAGCCAAGATACATTAAAATGTTAGCAGGACGGGTTCAAAATTTACTACAAATGGCCAGAATCTACTTGTTTTCATCCCTGAAATACTACTCAAAATTTAAGCTGAAGTCTTATCAATTGTCCTCACCCACCCTCACTGCTATATATCCACCTGCAATCTTACTCCCCACTATCAGCCACTCTCGGTTCTAGCCAGAGTCATCTTCCTGTCTGCATATCCACCTTCTCCACACTGCTCCTTGTTCCTCTATTAAAAGCAATGGGGGCTGGGCGCGGTGGCTCACGCTTGTAATCCCAGCACTTTGGGAGGCCGAGACGGGTGGATCACAAGGTCAGGAGATTGAGACCATCCTGGCTAACACAGTGAAACCCCTTCTCTACTAAAAATACAAAAAAATTAGCCAGGCATGATGGCGGGCGCCTGTAGTCCCAGCTACTTGGGAGGCTGAGGCAGGAGAGTGTCGTGAACCCAGGAGGTGGAGCTTGCAGTGAGCTGAGATCACGCCACTGCTCTCCAGCCTGGGTGACAGAGCAAGACTTTGTCTCAAAAAAAAAAAAAAAAAAAAAAGCAATGGGATCTGATTCCAGTGCCAATTCACAAGGATCACTTCCCAGTTCCAAGTTTTGCCCACCTCTCTCTAACCTATTCCAAAAGTTCTTTTACTGTGCAACCCCACTCATGACTTAGAACTTCTATGTTTCCATTGCTGTTATATTACATGTGTGAAAAACCCTTTCTCTACTATAATTAACTATATTCTAGCTTTCTTACTTATTGACCCAAGAACTCAAACTAGTCACTTACTCTGAGTGTCAGCACCTCTGTCTGTGAAATGGAGGTGATCACACTTGGCCTATCTACCTGGGAGGGAGGGTTGTTGTAGGGATCAAATGAGCTCTTCTCTGCACTCTTGGTCAGTGAACTCTAAGACCCTGAACAAACAGAAGCTGCTGGTCACACAAGTCACCGGCTACTCTGTGATGGCACACTTCCTTATGCAATGTAACTGGTTCTTCCTTGTCAGTCTAGCATTTTTCCAAAACTACAACACAACTTTCTGGTAATACATGAACGGGACAGCTAATATTTATAATCAAGGTCAAAATATTTTAAAAATCAAGGCAGGATTTAAAACAATGCTGACTGTTATTCACAATGCTGCACTTTATGCCCTTCTGAATAGGTCATATGATTTTGAAATTTCATTACAACAAGAATACTCCTTGTCTCAAAATGGTGCAGTGGAATTAAGAATATATATATACATATTTTTTTGAGATGGAGTCTTGCTGTGTTGCCCAGATTGGAGTGCAGTAGCACAATCTCGGCTCACTACAATCTCCGCCTCCCGGGTTCAAGCGATTCTCCTGCCTCAGCCTCCCGAGTAGCTGGGACTACAGGTGTGCACCACCACGGCTGGCTAATTTTTTGTATTTTTAGTAAAGACGGGGTTTCGCCATTTTGGCCAGGCTGGTCTCGAACTCCTGACCTCAAGTGATCCGCCTGCCTCAGCCTCCCAATGTGCTGGGATTACAGGTGTGAGCCACTGCACCCAGCCAGAATTAAGAATTTTTAAAAAGTAGGTGGATTCTTAGTTACTGGCAACCAACAGCCATTCATTAAATAACTCTAGGACTCAAGTGTTAGCTTTTCCATGTTTTCTTCTAGCTTTTGTTCACGTACACGCCTGCTTTACTTATAATTAGCATATGCACACAGCGTACAGCCTACCTCTACATTTTTGCTTAATATTTTGCGAACTGTTCCATATGCTGATACAATCATACCTCATTTTAAAAGACAATAAAATACACCAAATGCATTAAAGTGCTGTACTTTACATTAACATTCCCCTACTAGTGGTCATTAAGGTTGTTTCCAATTTTTAGCCATAATTAACAGAAATACTGCAATTAAAATTCTCATGCACATATTTTTTTTTCTTTTGGACTATTTCCTAAGATTAAAATCATCAGGGATACGATTATGACGTTAAAGGTTACAAACATTTTAATGACTCTGGATACTTAACACCCGACTGCTTTCTAGAAGGCAATACCAATTTACAGCATACACCTATGCCAGCTCCTTCAGAAACACGCTGGGCCCTGAGCTTTTAAAAAATGTAATTCCATAAAAAGTTCTCTATTATTGTCTCTATTAAAGCTAATAATCTAGTTAGCAGTCTAAAGGCTGCTTCACATGAAGCACAGAACTTCATGCAATCAAGTGCTAAATAGTCTGGCAGAGCAGAGTATGTTGATGAGGACACACACATACTAGCTGTGTGAAGAAGAAGAAACTTGCCTTATGAGGAGGCAAATGAAGCTGTGCTACATATAGAGAGTAACAGATGACTCTAAGGCAATGGCTTTCAAAATTTTCCTAAGCAGCAGAAACCTTTCTCCCAGTGAACTCTTCTGTGTACGCCCAATACAGAGGTCAAACAAGCGAAGCTGCTCTGCCTGCAGTGGGCCCCGCTGGCCAAAGCACCAGCTTAGAGCTGCTGGCTCCAAGGAATACCTACAGGAAAATGATAAACTCTCTTTTCAAGGGCAACTCCCCCTACCTCGTGGAGTCTCTTCAGCCTTTAGAATCTAGCCCTCCTACTCCGTAACTCGACACAAAGGGGGCATGAATTCGAACATGTCATTTGTCAAAAGATTTGGAAATCAGTGAACCCACTGTGTTCTATTTCTGTTTACAAACAAAAACCTCTAAAGACACTAAAGTATAATAGATAATGCACAATATCATTTTCAAACATAAACTTCTTTCTCTAAACAGTTTTACTTCCAAGAAATAGCAGATAAAGCATTCCTCAAGAAAATGGTAGAGACCTGGACAGTTAGAGGGAGAAAAAAGAAGTGTCATGATTAAACAATAAAAATACTTTCATTTTGAAAAAATAAAAATCATTCAATACTCTGAGCTACCAATCACTCTAAATAAAGCAGGGAAGAATCAGAATGCCACTACTAAAAAAAAAAAAAAAAAAAAAAAAGAGAAAGACAAAGAAACAAACAGTTAATACATAATTTTTCTAAGTCTCCTAACGTCAATATCCTGACTTCTGCTTTCAAATGGCACTAAACATAAACATTCGGTTTAAATACTTACTGGTTCTCCAAGTTTATCCAAGTTATCCAGGAAATATTTTACAGATTCACCCTAAAAACAAGAAGAAAACAAATAGTTATTAGGGCTTAGAAATGGAAGATCTTGTTATAACAGTTTATATTATACTGTCTGGTTGTACACTTAACCCAAACAGACTTTGTTTAGTCACCAGTTTCAGACAGCTAACCTTCCTAAAAACATATAAAACGTCTGCTCTGTCACAGACTGCTAAATCTGCAAAGGCAGGCTGATTTCACAAATGCTTAATAGAATCAATATCCCAAGTGATCATCTACTTGGACAGGATTACACGCATGCTTTTTGCTATAACTACGTATCCACAGTGAAGACATATAATTAGAAGATGAAAACTGCTTTTGAGATAAAACATAAATCTACATATAAAATTTAAGTGACAGTCTTTTTGTCTACATTTTCTAGCTTAACAGTGACGGTAGTTATCTTCAGAGAAAGCAAACCAGAGATGAGGTGAGAATACTGCACAAAATCCCCCAACCACAGGCATGGACAGGCGTGCTTGCTCAGGAAGGTCCTGGATAGTGCTGCCAGCTTCACATCTCCAACAGCTCTTTTCCCAAGTGGCCTATTCTTTCTGAGCCCAGTTTTCTCTACGAAACTTCCAAGCAATTTCAAACACCTAACTCTACGAGAACACATTCCTAACATGAAAACGCTTGACCAGAGGACAAAGAGAAGAGGGAACTATTTTGGGAAAGAAGGGCTCTGTGTCCGAGTCTCCTAGTCCTCACCCGCTGCGTTTCACTTTCCCGCGGGATTCTACAGCTGCAGCACTGCCCCTGCCTGAAGCTACTTCCAAGTCTTCCTGAAAGCAGCACCTCATTTAGTATGCCTGGGAATCATGTGAAGATCTCCTCACACTGCAGGCTCCAGTTTAGTAGGTCTGGGTGGGACCCCAGTTTCTGCGATTCAAGGAGTGCCTGGGACCATACTTTGAGTCACAAAGCTTGAAAGTAGCAGTTCTATAATTTTTTGGTCTCAAGATCACACAATATGATCCAGCAATGGCACTGCTAGGTATATACCCAAAAGAAAGGAAATGAGTATATGGAGGAGAGAGGTATCTGCACCCCCAAGTTTACTGCGGCACTCTTCACAACAGCCAAGATTTGGAAGCAGCGTTAAGTGTCCATCAAAAGATGAATGGATAGAGAAGACGTGATACACATACAAAATGGAGTACTATTTAGCTATAAAAAAGAATGGGATTCAGTCATTTGCAACAACAGGTATGGAACTGTAGGTCACTATGTTAAGTGAAGTAAGACAGGCACAGAAAGACAAACATTGCATGTTATCACTTATTGGTAGGAGCTAAAAATCAAAGCAATTGAACCCATGGAGATAGAGAAGGATGGTTACCAAAGGCTGGGAAGGGCAGCAGGGGTTGGGGTGGCAGGAGGTAGGGATGGCTAATAGGTACAAAAGATAGTTAAAGTGAATGAATATGGCCCAGTATTTGATAGCACAACAGGGTGACTACAGTCACTAATAATTTAAGTGTACATTTAGAAATAACTAAAAGAGTATAATTGGATGGTTTGTAACATAAAGGATAAATGCCTGAAGGGAGAGATACCCTATCTTCCATGAGTGATTATTACGCATTGCATGCCTCTATCAAAACAGCTCATGTGCGCCAGAAATATATTAATCTATTATGTGCCCACAAAAATTAAAAACAGAAAAATTTAAAAAATAAAATGGAGGACATGGAAACAAATGATGATGTCTCTGGACTCAGTAAGCTCAACAGCTTCTGATCACATCTTTTTGTGTTTAGTGTCCTCATTCAAATTTTATACAAAGCTCAGTACTAGGCAACTTGTATCCTCTCCTCCTACCTTCCAAAAGTGTCTGGCAGATAAAATATGAATTACTGGGAGAGAGTTACCCTTCAATATTTTTTTCCTAACAATTTCAGAAGTGATCAAAGTCCTCTTGTTTTCTAATATTAATGTTAAAGAACAGATGTGAATTTCAGTCCTTTCTCTAACAAGGAGTGATCTGGCCAAGTCTCTAAACTCCTCCAGGCCTCCATTTCCCCCAGAGTTACATGAAGAAGTTTAGTGGTTCAATGGATAACCAACCACTTAAGTTCTGCCGTGTGCAACAATTTCAGTTAGTTCCACTGATTTAAAGTTAAGTTCTTCTTTCCTCATACACCATGCGTCTATTAATCCTAAATCTGCTTTTGTTGTGACTCATTCAAGTGGTGTTTCTTCCACTTTCTTTGCTAATAAGTAAAGGATTTAATGTATTGGGCAAGAATATTATGGGTTTAAGACTCACTTTTTGCTGGTTGTAATTTGAGACTCTCATATTTTTCCCAGTTCATTCTATTTACTGAAGGGTATTTTTTTTTTTTTTTTTTTTTTGAGACAGGGTCTCAATCTGTTGCCCACTGGGGTGCAATGGCGCGATCTTGACTCACTACAACCTCCACCTCCTGGGTTCAAGCCATTCTCCTGCCTCAGCCTCTGGGGTAGCCGGGATTACAGGTGTGTGCCTCCATGTCCGGCTAATTTTTGTATTTTTAGTAGAGACAGGGTTTCTCCATGTTGGCCAGGCTGGTCTCGAACTCCCGACCTCAGGTGATCCACCCGTCTCGGCCTCCCAAAGTGCTGGGATTACAGGTGTGAGCCACCATGACTGGCCTGGAAATTTTAAAAATAAAATTTCAAAGAAATTTCATTTCACAGTTAACAATTTAAAAACTTAAGATTGTTTTATTCGGCCCTTAGCTCTTTTTTCTCTGCTCAGAACACTACAGGTAAGTTTCTAGGTTACTGTAGTACAGCTGAAAAGTATAAAGTAGCATGGCACTCTGAAAAGTGTTCCAATATTTCTTTAGCCTTGTGGATATTTCAGCTCCATTTAAATGGCACAGCAGCCAGTGGACCTGGGTTCTAGCCACAAGATAGACTTTATTATTGATGAAGTCAACGAACAGTATTAGGTGGGCTTCAGTTACCCTTTGAGTATTAGAAGTCTATGAGGTTCCATGAACCATATTTCATACGAGTTTTACAAAGTGGTGTCTAAGCTGGGAATGGCTTCAATGTTGCCCCCACTTCACAACAATAATTTGTTATAAACATTCTTTGCTTGTAAAGACAAAATGGGTCTGGAGTCCTAAGCTTGAAGGTAACAGAAAGGCTAAGAACAAAAGTTAGAAAATAATTTCTATTAAACAAATTCATAGTCATAGAGAGAGAGGCTTAGCAGCTTATCGATCCAGTTACTGAACAAGTGACATTTGTATTCAGTGCTCTGTTCTGCACAGCTAAAATATATAAAGGAAAGGATTTAGAATGCACTTCTTTAAAAGGATATGGAATTTAAGCTGGATAGCCAAAGAACACACAAGAAGAACTGGTCTGCTGTTTTAGAACATACTCAAAAACACCAGTGGCTTTATGTCAATAAGAAAAGGGCAACTCTGCTTATAGAAAACAGGTAAACAGTAGAGTTTTTTAATTCAAAGCCTGATCCATGCCTGAAGAATATAACATAAAGTTTATAGAGATGGGTATCAAATATAGATTTTCTAATAAAAAGAAGCAAGGTAAACATATTCTAGAAAGCAATTTGGCAATATGTATTAAGATCTTTCAAATGATCCTCAACACAGTACCAGTGAAAAAGTATACACAACTACAACAGTGCTAATGAATTACTATTACGGCAGAAAGAAGAGCTGTTTGAGAGCAAATGGATTGCTCCTTATATTTATCTAGATTCTGGACCAGGGGTCTGTCCACAAACTATATAGCCTGAAGGCTAAATCCAACCCAATGCCTGTTTTTGTACGGCTCATTTTTAAATGGTTGGGGAAAAAAATTAAAAGACTATTTCATGATATGTAAAAATGATATGAAATTCAAACTTCAATATCCATAAATAAAAATGCACTGGAACACAACCACGCTCACCTGTTGGTGTATTGTCTATGGGAACTTCCAGGCTACAACAGCAGAGGTGAGGAGTGGAGACTGAGGCAGTGTGTTGCACTCTCATCACTTTGCACCACTGCCTGGTGCACCACAAACTGCAGTGACACAGTTATAACTTGAAAATATTGCAAATGTCACCAGTATTGCCATACCATGACATTTAAAAAAAAAAAATGGGAGTAAATACACATCCATCCAAATAAAAAGAAGGCCCTGAATACCACACTTTTAAGGCACAGTGGGATGTAAATAATTTTGCTATCAAATTCCATGGTAAAGCATTATTTATTATGCAATGACACTATAGCTATGCTAGAAGAATACAATGTATGCCAACATTTACAGACTAAGCTTTCTTCAATCCTCCCAACCCACAGGAAAGCAACGGTCATAAAACAGAAACAAAACACATGCAAAATTTTAAAATGGAATAGCTTATCACTGCAGAATTTCTTCACCAAAACAAAAAATGAAATGAGACTGCAACCAAAGTGTTTTCAAGTTTTCAAAGTTTTTGTTAGACAAGCAAGGAATGCCATTTGCCAAGTGAGTGAGTAACTCATGTTTGATTGTAACAGCTGAAGAAATATGGCCAGAGAAAATAACCTTGTTTAAGACTATTAGCCTTTCAGTGAGAGCAGTTGCTCAGAGTTGAGGACACTGGGAACAACCATCAACTGTCAATTAAGAAACATGGCAAATTATTTCAGTGGTTTTCCTTGGCTCTTGCTGAGTTTATTACCACAATGCTCAGTTGTTGTTTACTTAGGGAATCAATGCCAAGTTTGAACTGACTGAAGAACCAGCCTGTATGAATAGTCCATGTGGAAGAGCTACGTGTGAGAGTATTTTCAGAGAAGCTGAGAAAACACCAAATGAGTACAACCTAAACTGGAGTATGCTAGGGTGTGTTACAACTGATGGTGGTAAAAATGCGTGGAACAGAAAAGGGGTCAAACATACAAAACCTGTGTAAGGGTTACTCACTGCATTACTCATGAGCATGTACCTTGTGGCAAACACATGCATCTATCATGTGCTCGTGAATGAGTAATGTCAGTGATGAATTTAACACGCTCCTGTCAACTTGACCATCAGCAGGTCATGTTTCTGTCAGAAACAAAAAGTGAAAATTCTGACACAGTTCGATGTCTTAGCAGCGCTACAGTTTTACTGACTTTTTCTGAGCACAGGGATGGAACTGATTTCTTTTCCTGAACAAGAACTATCCTTAACCACTATTGTTGAACACTGAATGGTTTCGGAAATTAGCCTTAGGGCAGACTTGATTTGATTTCTGAATGAATTCAACCTAAAATTACAAGGCAAAACGGCATTGTTGGTGAAACTTATACTCTGGTAAAGTCATTTCGACAGCTAGCATAGTTTTAATCAAGACAATGTCAAACTGCTTTATATATTTCCTTTGCTGTCAAAAGTTAAAACAAGAAGTGAGACTTCCATTCCCATACAAATTTCCAGTGGACATAATATTTCTAAACTCTACCTACAGTTCCAACAGCATCTTTCAGATCCCTATGTAAGTGCCAAGGAAATTTCCATATTTCAAAATCCATTTAACTATGCAAATGAAGAGCTTCTACCTAGCCTTCAAGTGGTTAATCTGCAATGTAATGACATGCTAAGAGGCAAACACTGAGAAGAATCTAACAGGATTCTATAAGTATCTCTCAAGCATTGACTATGCTCAATAAAAATCATATGCTATGGCTGGCACGGTGGCTCACACCTGTAATCCCAGCACTTTGGGAGGAGGCCAAAGCAGGAGGATTGCTTGAGCCCAGGAGTTTAAAACCCACCTAGGCAACATACTGAGCCTCATCTCTACAAAAAGTTAAAAAATTAGCTGGGTGTGGTGGCATGTGCCTGTAGTCCCAACTACTAGGGAGGGTGAGGTAGGAGGATCACCTGAGCCAGGGGGTTGAGGCTGCAATGAGCTGTGATCATGCCACTGCACTCCAGCCTGGGCAACAGAGCAAGACCTTCTCCAAAAAATAAAAAAATAAAAAATCATATGCTCATTTGGTAGTATCTGTGTGAAAATATATTTTCAAGGATGAAATGTATAAAATCTCATTACAGATCAGAATAGAGGAATATTTGCAACTGACTTTGACAAAAAAAATGCTAAAACGTTGAATCCCAA
Organism: Nomascus leucogenys; assembly: GCF_006542625.1. Classification (NCBI taxonomy): domain Eukaryota; kingdom Metazoa; phylum Chordata; class Mammalia; order Primates; family Hylobatidae; genus Nomascus; species Nomascus leucogenys. Next base: position 60,074,276 of record NC_044399.1, read on the forward strand.
TAAACAAAATGTTATTCCCACAAAAGAATCCAATTTTTTTCACATTCGTAGCCACAAAAACTTGCGCACAAGTTTATATTTTTAATCTCATCAATAAAAATTTTTATATGAATACCTACATAATGCCCTTGATTTCTTACCTTGGCACGCAGTGCCTAAAATATTATACTATCTGACCCTTTACACATTTCTAGACCAATGATTCTTAATCCTGGTAATCTATCAGAATTACCTAATGCGCTTATTAAAAATACAGATTCCCAGGTCTCCAAACAAATCCACCCAATGAAAATCTTAGCAAGTTCCGAGAGAAGTGATTCTGATGTAGCCAGCCCTAGCATTACTTCAAATCTGGATATACATTTTACTCAAAACTAGATTTCATATTAATTTCACCTTTTAGGATCAATTACACAAAATCTGTTTTTAAAGTCTAAAAATGCCAAGATAAGAAATTTAGTTTAGTTTTATCTTACGGTAAAAGTGGGCTTGTTTTTTGTTTTCTTGAGATAGGGTCTCAACTCTGGTTATCCAGGCTGGAGTACAGTGGCACAATGTAGCCAGTCAAGGCTCATTGTAGCCTTGACCTCCTAGGCTCAGGTGATTCTCCCACCTCAGCCTCCAGCGTAGCTGGGATTACAGGCACTCGCTACCATGCCTGGCTAATTTGTATTTTTAGTAGAAATGGGGTTTCACTATGTTGCCCAGGGTGGTCTCGAACTCCTGGATTCAAGCAACCCACCCACTGCGGCCTCCGGGAGTGCTGGGATTACAAGCATGAGCCACCACACCCAGCTGTAAAAGTGGATTTCAAGCAGTATTTGCATTCTTCATAATTCACCATATCTCACAAGAAAATATTAGGCCTTCTTTTAGGATATCTGAATCATAAACAATAAAATTAAGTCTATATATAGCTTCCTCTTTTAAAAAAAACTTATTTGACAATTCTGACAAACTTTATTTCCTACTGTACTACAGTTCTAGCTGCCTACTTGTCTATAACCCTAGAGCCTATTTTCAAATGTTCACCATAGTCCACAGCTTTCAAGCTAACTCAGATTTTGTGGTTAAAAATTAGTGGACCTGATACTCCAGATGTAACATTACTGAACGTGCTAAGAAGCGCAGATGGGAAAAGTTATCGTAAGTGCTACTTATATTTTAGCAATACGACTCTAAGGAACTTGAAACCTCAATTAAACTTACAAAATTAATTTGCTTCTATAATAGACACCTAAACATTGCACGATAGGTAAACAAGCAATTAAAAATGCTTAATAAGCAGCACTCCCTGGCCAGGTTCAGTGGCTCAATGCCTGCAATCCCAGCACTTTGGGAGGCTAAGGAGGAAGGATCGCCTGAGCCCAGGAGTTCGAGACCCAGCCTAGAACACATAGAGAGATCCCATCTCTACAAAAAAAAAAATTAGCCAGGTGTGGTGGTGCACGCCTGTGGTCCCAGCTATTTGGGAGGCTGAGGTGGGAGGATCACTTGAGCCTAGGAGTTCAAGACTGCAGTGAGCCACGACTAAAAAGCAGCATTCTCCATCTTTTTATGTGGTAAACAGGTAAAAAAACTGCACTATGATGAAAACAGCAGACACAACAAAAAAAATTATAAGTAATGTATAAGGTTTTAATTTTCAGAGTTAAAATGAGAGGCCTACCCTGCCAAACATTATGATTTTATATATTTGTTAATCATCACTAAAAACCCAAAAACTATACAATTTTCTACATTTTATACTCCCAAAATAAGACCAAATCACTACTCTCCGCCAAAATAAAAAAAAAAACCCATAAGACAAAACAAAAATCACATCCAACCCTTAAACAAACCTCAAATCCTTCAAATCAAGACTACACTATCCCTCTGAGTCAAGTCAGAGTCCCAATACCAACATAATTGACAAATACAATCTATCACTTTATCATCTGATCCCCAAAGGGAATGATGATCTATAAATAGTTAATCAGTATCAGGAAGCCATGACTAGAAAATACTCTATGGCTTAGATGTAAGACTTTCCATTAAAAACAAAAACAAAACAGTATTCATTTTCACAAATCATAAGCCAAGTTTATATAGGCTATAAAATAAAGCCATTTCCAAAGTTAAGTATAATTAAAGAAATAATTTTTTGCCAAATGAATCTTACACTAAAGAATTACAAATTCATCAAAAAATATGAAGCAGAGGGGATTCATGAAAACGCAGAACTTCTAGATCATTCAAGATCTACTATAGTATGAACTCTCTTTTAAGAAAATTGCATAGAAAATGAGATTATAAGGAAACTCATCAAAATGTAACAGTGGTTATAAAGACATATACATGAAACTTTTCCAAGCGTATTTGTTTTTTTGTTTTTGACACGGAGTTTCACTCTTGTTGCCCAGGCTGGGGTGCAATGGCAGGATCTTGGCTCACCGCAACCTCTGCCTCCCAGGTTCAAGTGATTCTTCTGCCTCAGCCTTCCAAGTAGCTGGGATTACAAGCATGAGCCACCATGACCAGCTAATTTTGCATTTTTAGTGGAGATAGGGTTTCTCCATGTTGGTCAGGCTGGTCTTGAACTCCCCGCCTCAGGTAATCCGCCCACCTTGGCCTCCCAAAGTGCTGAGATTACAGGCATGAGCCACTGTGCCCGGCCTCTTTTCCCAGCATATTCTTAAGGCTCACTACTTTCTGAAGCAGAAGGAAAGAAACCATTTTATGAAAATCTAGTTTACTGACTTCCTAATAATTTTTCTACAATTCTGATGTTAACACTAGCACTTTTGTGTCCTTTCTCTTGCCTCAGAAATCCAAAGTGCACCTATCTTTCTCAAATCATCCAGATTTATTTATATAGTATAGTCAAATTCCCACCTCACACCCCTCCCCTGCCTTTTTTTTTTAAAAGAGATGGGTTTTCACTATGTTTCCCAGGCTGGTCTCAAATTCCTGGGCTCAAGCAGTCCTCCCGCCTCAGCCTTCCAAGTAGCTGGGATTACAGGCGTACCACCACAAGCAGCCACTGGGGGCCCTTTAAAAATCTAAGAAAATCTTTTGCTTAAATTTCCATAGTGGTTTTATCAGCACCTCCTATGGCATGAGTCATTTTCTACCTCATATGCAATCATCTGTGTACTTGTTTTATTTCCTTTTCTACAATGTATTGTTCCTGGGGACAGTTTTTGCCTTATTAGTCACTGTATCCCTCCTATTTGCATATAGTGTTAAATAATATATATGTTTGAAAAAAGTGAGTATCACAGAATTGGTCTCTCTTTGAAACTAGGAACACTGACATGCTAATTTCTCCTTTACAACAAAAGGCTTTCCTAAGAATGATGGGAGAGGGCCAAAACAAAACCAAATATTCAAAACTTCTATCAGTTAAGAAAACAAGGCTGGGCATGGTGGCTCATGCCTGTAATTCCAGCACTTTGAGAGGTCAAGGTGGGCAGATCACTTGAGGCCAGGAATTTAAGACCAGTCTGGCCAACACGGTGAAATCCCATCTACTAAAAGTACAAACATTAGGCTGGGCGCGGTGGCTCACGCCTGTAATCCCAGCACTTTGGGAGGCCGAGGTAGGCAGGTCACGAGGTCAGGAGATCGAGCCCACAGTGAAACCCCATCTCTACTAAAAATACAAAAAATTAGCCGAGCGCGGTGGCGGGTGCCTGTAGTCCCAGCTACTCGGGAGGCTAAGGCAGGAGAATGGCGTGAACCCAGGAGGCGGAGCTTGCAGTGAGCTGAGAGCGCGTCATTGCACTCCAGCCTGGGCGACAGAGCGAGACTCTGTCTCAAAAAACAAAACAAAACAAAACAAAAGTACAAACATTAGGCGGGCATGGTGATGGGCTCCTGTAGTCTCAGCTACTTGGGAGGCTGAGGCAGGAGAACCGCTTGAACCCGGGAGGCAGAGGTTGCGGTGAGTTGAGATCATGCCACTGCACTCCAGCCTGAGCGACAGAGTGAGACTGTCTCCAAAAAAAAAAAAAAAAAAAAAAAAAAAAAAAAGAATACCACCTACCTACCATATAAGGAAGAAAGTAGAAAAAAAAACCCACTTCACAGGTGATTCTTAAGGTTGCTCATCATCTACTTGCAAGAACCACTGTAATTATAATTTTCCTAAATGGTAGCAGTTGCCTCTTGTAATTAGCTCACTGGTACTTAGGGCATTTCATGAAATACTTGAGCCTAAAAAGAAGACTGTTTCATGTATCATGAGAGGTATGACTCTAGATCACTTGTCTTGGCCTCAACACTAGGATGATAGCGCCACAACCTTAAGCAACTTTCGGGTCACCCAGAAAGATGAAAGTGAAGGAATACAGATCAAACTATCTCTAATTACTGCCTCCCTACTTTACTCTTCAGCTTCACACCACCTTCTTCTTCCAATCTGCAGCCTCCACCTCCCCCACCTACATACTTTCCAGAGAGCTACAGCCTCTACATGCAGTCTCTAGAATCTGGCCTTCCCCAACTAGGTGACAGTTTCCTTAAAGAGGAATACTACGGATTTTGTTTCTTAAAAAGGAGGTAAAAAAAAAAAAAAAGAAAAAGAAAAAGAAAAAAAAAGGAGGCAGAGTTACTGATATAATACTGAGAAGTTCACCTGAATGAGAAACATTAAGGATGTTGGGAAAAACTTGGTGAACACTGAAGGATCAAGGATACTGTTCAGTTGTGCTGCTGAGTCAAAAAGTATTTACCAAGAACTACCTAAAATAGGAGAAATATAATAGTATCTGATGAAATGCTGAATTAGTTATGCAGTTAGCATGTCTCGTGTTTGAAGTCTCCAGCTAGTCCCAACTGACTATCTCCAACATTATCTCCTACTTTTCCCTATGAAACAAGCTCCATGCTCATCTCCCCATGCTTCTGGAAAATTCTGTGCATATTCCTACCTCCTCTACCTAACACCATTTCCCCCACCCGCCTCTGCTTCCACCTCTCCTTCTGGGGTTCTTACAGGGAGCAAAGATAAATTTTAAGTTGGAAGACAGCTTGGAGAGCAAGTAACCTTATGCTCCATTTTACAGATGAGAAGCCTAAGGGTCAGAGAAGTTAGGTGGCTTAGCCAACAAAACTGTTTCAGTAGCAGAACCAAGAATTTCACGTATCCTGATTCTTATTTTTCCCCTACCTCCACTATAACTTCCCAACTCTCAGTAATCATACTCTTCACTCAATATCTTTTGCACTTATGGTTTATACCACTCATGGCACTTCTTTATTTTTATATGTAGTCCTACATGTCAAATTTAGACTCCAAATCCCTTTGCTACACCTCCGTGTATCCTAGGATAGCAATTTTACCCTGTAAAGAACAATAGCTACATAAACATCTGTTGAATTTTTTGTATTATAACTTCCTTCCCCTTTATGACATCCTGTTTCCATCTTATTATTTCTACAAATGTCAGAGTTGTCAAAAGCATAATACATTGAAAGGGAAGGTGTTTTTTTTTTTAAAGGCAACTTTCTGCCACTAAATTCCACTTGTTTATAAATGTAAATGCTAAAGACAGAAAAGAGATCAACTCAAATGTACATGGCAAAGATCTTCAGTGGCATGAAGTACGTGACTATTTTCAATAAGTCTGAATGCTTTGAAGAGCACTGTAGGCAGTGGTACGGGAAGATGCTAAGACAAAATGGGAAGCTCCTACTCCATGTAAGTAACCATTCAGTGTTAACATCAATCAAAAAGACATCCCATAAAAGTGATAAAGTATACTGGTAGTTCAAACAGAATAATATAAAGATAGAATTTGGAAGGGGCAAAGATGATGACAAATCTTCCTAATTGCTTTTTCTCTGAGCAGATTTAGAAACTTTCAGAATATTTATAATCCTGAAGTTTCAGCAGAGCCAAATTCAAAGTAATGACCAAGCAGGGCTATTAACTACTCCAAGACTAGATCTCCAGATTCTGGTGAAGAATCACAGATCATGCAGAATTTGAAAGGTTTGTTTTTGTCATAGACAGTATATATTCTAATGATTAATACCGGAAATTTCACAAAGGTCAAATTCTGATAATGAGAATGTTAGGTAATAATATGCCTCACACATGTAATTAACTTCATTTTACTGGATTTTATAGACTATAATGAAGGTCAAAAGACTATCACACTCAGGTAGGCTATTCAAAAGTTTGTTTGCTACTAAAATAAAACATCACTGCTTAATCTTGTAAAATGTCCAGAATTTAATTGCAGGCCAATTAGGAATGTACATAAATGGCAGAAATTTCACTTTAAAAAAAACAAGCCAATTATAAAGGACAAAACAAAGTGAATTAAAAAGTTTCCAATTTTGGCCGGGCATGGCTGCTCATGCTTGTAATCTCAGCACTTTGAGAGGCCAAGGTCAGAGGACTTTTTGAGCCCAGGAGTTCAAGACCAGCCTGGGCAACATAGCAAGACCCCATCTCAATTTTTTAAAAAAGTATCCAATTTTTATGTGTTGAGATCTCTTTAGTTATTAGGCTAACATCCCCTACAAGCGTCTTTTAAAAGTAAACAGCTCAAAAAATATTGAAAGTAAAAGAAAATCTATATTACCAAGATAATTAAGTAGAGTTTCTTCTGAAACCTAAGTATACATGTGATTCCAAAAATGAAAGTATAATTCAAAGTTAATATCCAGCTTTTCTTTATAGAGAACCAACCAAGTGCTATAAAGAGCAGAACATCTTAATTAAGTACTAGCATACACAGCCTACTACATACCTCGGCTATATGGCATGGCCTATTGCTTCTAGGCTACAAACCTGTACAGCACGTTACTGTACTGAATAGGGTAGGCAGCTGTAATACAATGGTTAAGTATTTGGGTATCTAAACATAGGAAAGGTTCAGTAAAGATATACTACAAAAGATTTTAAAAATGCTACACCTGTATAGGGCAGCTCCCTTATCATCTTATGGGGCTGCCATCTTATATGCAGTCAGTCCTTGACCAAAACATCTTCCTGGCACACGACTGTAAATGTCTGTGCTCTAAAATAGCTAAGCCCAATGGTTTAAAATGGTTTACACACTTCCCATGCATATATCAAGTCCTTTGTTTTGCAAGTTTGGAACATTTCAAAGAGGAAAAAGAATCAAGTGATATGAGAGAAAACTGGAAATTAAGTTTATTCATACTTAATCACAACTGTGAGTTACCTTGATTAGCATAAGGTTTTTATATACCTATAATATGCCTTTAATTTCCATCAGTGTTATAATCCCAAAACAAATCCAGGTCAAAATGTTTTCTAAATATTCATTAGGCAGGACTCATTAAGCATATGCTTGGGGAAAGCTATTCAATAGCAAACTTATTAACTTGCTTTTAAAAGAGACCTAAGAGTTGGACATGGTGGTGCATGCCTGTAATTCCAGCTACTCAGGAGGCTGAGGCGGGGGGATCTATCGAGCCCAGGAATTCTACACCAACCTGGACAACGTAGACTGTGTGTGTGTGTGTGTATAAAAGAGACCTAGATATAGGCTTTTATCAATAGTTCACATATGCATACACTAATAATTTCAGTCCTGGAAACATCTTGATAAAGTCATATATAAATAAGGTGCTGTTCATTATAACAGTAGGCTTATAATGAAGTCTATTCAGGAGCCATTCCATCTAGCATGTACTTACATAAAGTTTTCAGCAAGAATTAAATACCAAACATAAATAGACACAAAATGGAAAACTCTGGGGTTAAGGCTGGTTAATAAACCAAGACTTTTCGATTCAACCCGAGGATATGGCTAGTAAAAAGACAGAAGGTAATATTTATTAGTACTTACACTCAATTTCCCACCCTATCTGTCCTTTATTGTCTCTCCACATATTAACATAAAAATATGAAATAGGCCGGGCGCGGTGGCTCAAGCCTGTAATCCCAGCACTTTGGGAGGCTGAGGCGGGCGGATCATGAGGTCAGGAGATCACGACCATCCTGGCTAACACAGTGAAAGCCCGTCTCTACTAAAAATACAAAAAATTAGCCAGGTGTGGTGGTGGGCACCTGTAGTCCCCAGCTACTCAGGAGGCTGAGGCAGGAGAATGGCGTGAACCCCGGAGGCGGAGCTTGCAGTGAGCCGAGATCGCGCCACTGCACTGCAGCCTGGGCGACAGAGCAAGACTCCGTCTCGAAAATATATATATATATGAAATATACCATGATATTGTTCTGCCCACACTATCTGAAATCTATTACATGCAATTCCTTAAAGACAGTAAATACAAAACCAGGCCTGATTATATTTTGAGTTTATTCACAGCTTTGAAAATGATTTTAAAGTTAAAAAATCTTGGAACCATCCTATTTCAAACATTTGAAATATACTACCTCTTATCCCAGGTCTTTCTCCCTTTAATTTTTATGTCAAATTAAGTGTGATAAAGAATGACTTGAGAAGGTCTTCCCAGTCCAGAGGCTGGCTTTACATACAGCATACAAAACTCTCCTCCTGGTTCTCAGAGCTTACCATGGACCAGTTTCACTTCTTTTATTTAATGCCTTTCCAACATTTTCATTTTGCTTAGTTGTCACAAGGGACCTATTCTATTGGTCTTTATCTTTGATATTGCCTTTTCTGCCCCATGGCTTTCTCTATGACTTCATTTTTATCTGGAAAAAAACAGTATTAGCCTGGGTGCGGCGGCTCATGTCTGTAATCCCAGCACTTTGGGAGGCTGAGGTGGGTGTATCACCTGAGGTCAGGAGTTCGACACTAGCCTGGCCAACTTGGTGAAACCCCATCTCTACTCAAAACGCAAAAATTAGCCAGGCGTGGTGGCTGGCACCTGTAATCCCAGCTACTCAGGAGGCTGAGGTAGGAGAACTGCTTGAAACCAGGAGGCAGAGGTTGCAGTGAGCCAAGATCGTGCCACTGCACTCTAGCCTGGGCAACAGAGCGAGACTCCATCTTAAAAAAAAAAAAAATCACAGTACTTGTTGTGATGTATAGCATATGTTTTCAACGAGGGTAATATTGTCATCGTTATCATTAGAGCATAGTTAGGTTGGACACACTGGCTGACACCTGTAATCCCAATGCTTTGGGAGGCGAAGGTGGGAGGATCACTTGAGCCCAGGAGTTCGAGACCAGCCTGGGCAACAGAGCAAGACCCCATCTCTAAAAAAAAAAAGAAGAAATCAGCTGGGTGTGGGTATCTGGTAGACCTGTAGTCCAGCTACTAGGAGGCTGAAGCAGAAGGATTGTTTGAGCCCAGATGTGCAAGGCCATAGTGAGCTATGATTGCACCACTGCACTCCAGCCTGGGTGACAAAATGAGACCCTGCCTTTAAAAAAATAATTAAAAAAAATAAAAATAATTACAGCATACTCAAAGTACCACCAGTCATGCCTTTCTGTTTAGTTCAGGAGGAGTAAAATGTTTAGTTCATGAGGAACAAAACTTATAGCCGAAAAGCCATTTTCCTTTGCTGTGTAGATACATAAAAATTAAGCAGACTCCAAGTGAATACACAGTTCCAAATTTCTTGCCAGCAATTTCTATGTACATCAGTTAAAACTTCCAAAAGAGGCTGGGCTTGGTGGATCACACCTGTAATTCCAACACTTTGGGAGGCCGAGGTGGGCAGATCACAAGGTCAGGAGTTTGAGACCAGCCTGGCCAATATGGTGAAACTCCGTCTCTACTAAAAATACAAAAATTAGCTGGGCGTGGTAGTGGGCGCCTGTAGTCCCAGCTACTCAAGAGGCTGAGGCAGGAGAATCACTTGAACTCAGGAGGCGGAGGTTGCAGTGAGCCAAGATCGCCCTGCTACACTCCAGCCTGGGCCACGGAGCAGGAATCCGTCTCAAAAAAAAATTCCAAAAGAACCAAAATTAGTAGTCAGTTACATCATAAACCATCCCAATATTTGAAAATTTCTTTTTCAAATTCAGTATCTTTCCAGACCAATGTAAGACAGTCTATAATAGCATAAGTAGAATACTACCTTTATCTCATTTAGATAAGTTATTTCAATGTTTTCTAGCATATAAGCTACAAAAATAAACTACCGCACATGAAATAAGAGCTTTTTTGGAAAGAACTTATTACGTTATTCTACAAATTGCCTTTTTCTTGTTGCTGCGCACAAATTAATAAATTCCTCTTTATATCAAGTTTTTGTGTTGGCCTTATCACCAAAATAACTTAAGGCTAATAATTTTTTTTTTTTTTTGAGATGGAGTCTCGCTCTGTCACCCAGGCTGGAGTGCAGTGGTGCTATCTCAGGTCACTGCAATCTCTGCCTCCCAGGTTCACGCCATTTTCCTGCCTCAGCCTCCCGAGTAGCTGGGACTACAGACACCCGCCACTATGCCCAGCTAATTTTTTGTATTTTTAGTAGAGACGGGGTTTCACCCTGTTAGCCAGGATGGTCTCGATCTCCTGACCTTGTGACCCACCCGCCTCGGCCTCCCAAACTGCTGGGATTACAGGCGTGAGCCACTGTGCTGGGCCCAAGGCTAATAATCTTAATGGTCCAAGTGTTCTAGGAGTATTTCCGTAGTCCTATCAAATGTTAACACAAAATGTACAATGCAGTTTAGTAATTCTCCTACTATAGAAGTCACAAAAAAAGGACCTTACTAAAATGCTTCATCGTGGAGAAACAGAGAAAAAAGTTTTAGCCGTATGTTTGGTATTTATTTTATTTTATTTTTTTGAGATAGAGTTTTGCTCTTGTTGCCCAGGCGGGAGTGCAATGGCACGATCTCAGCTCACTGCAACCTCCGCCTCCCTGGTTCAAGCGATTCTCCTGTCTCAGCCTCCTGAGCACCTGGGATTACAGGCATGCAACACCATGCCTGGCTAACTTTGTATTTTTAGTAGAGATGGGGTTTCTCCATGTTTGTCAGGCTGGTCTTGAACTCTCGACCTCAGGTGATCCACCCGCCTTGGCCTCCCAAAGTGCTAGGATTACAGGCATGAGCCACGGTACTTAACAAAATTAAGTACAAATTTTAAATGTGAGAAAGGAGTTTAATACTGCAGAAATGGGTCAGCTCTGACATCATATATATTGCTGATCAGGTAGCAACATGGTAATATTTAACCCATATTTGTTCCATGTTACCATTTTTAGCACCACTATCTTCTGTTGGCTAAAAAAATACATACATACCGGGAAGAATTTTCCATTTAAATAAAAAATCCGCATCTATTTCTAAAAAATGCCTTGCTGTTCCTCTGAGAAAATCACCTCCTCCAGGAAATGCTCATGTTGCAACATTAAATGAACAGGATATAAAGTTGTACAGAAAGTACAAACAAGCTTATCTCAACATCCAATATTGTATTCAAATACTGGAAGGAAATACACCAAAATGTCAGCGGAGATGTCCTGAGGTGGTAGGATAGTGGCTAACTGGATGATATTTTATAATGAACCATGTATGTTTTAAAATTTTAAACTTAAAAAAAACAAGCTAATTTAGGTTCTGGAGCCTGTAAGTCATTCCCTCAAAACAGACAAACCACTTTCCTACTCTTCAGTTTTCACATAATGATAACAACAGAAAGCTTAAGAGTTCTGAGCCTTGAAAAATCCCTCAAGGTTGAAATACTTTTTTGAAAAGGGCCAATCATATACAATCCCATCAGCATATCAAGAAATATTTAGCTTTGTCAGAACTAGAACCTTCGTTGTAAATTTTTTTTTTTTTTGGATTCCCAAAAAGCAATGACTTCAATTGTTAAAAAGAAAAAAAGAATATGCTGTTTTCCAACACAGGACATACTTCCCAAATACAGTTTCAATTCCTCTACTATCTAAACAGAGGCGCCTATAAGAGCGCTTCATAATAGCCCAAAGTCCTTGTGAATGCACTCCAGGTGGAAAATTCTGCTGTGATGATGTGCTAAAAAATACCTTATAACTCAAACATTACACAATAATCAACACTAATTAATTAATAAGGTAATTCTACGCCTATGATCACAAAACAGGTGAAAAGGAAAACCCAGATGGCTTTATTTCCAGTTTAGAGTTCAATCATTATCCCAACCAAACTCTCTGCAGCAGAAAATTTCCACACGGCCTAAAGGAGCACTAAATACTTTCCCATCCTTATCCTTCAACCAGTCAGGCAGCAAAGCAGGCCAACCTGTAAATATTTTCAAAAGCTGATGAATGTGAAAATTAGCTCAAAATGTATACTGGCACATCAGCTCCTGTTTCCAAGTCCCGATTTGATCAATTTTGTTACTAAGAAAGCAATAAAGCAAGGCAGCGGAGTATCAGACTCAGGCTTTGGAATCCTACAACCCGGAATGGGAATCTTGGCTCTATCACTAAAACTAGCTGGGCCAGGCACGGTGGCTCACGCCTGTAATCCCAGCACTTTGGGAGACCAAGGCGGGTGGATTGCTTGAGGCCAGGAGTTCGAGACCAGCCTGGTCAACATGGCAAAACCCCGTCTCTATTAAAACTACAAAAATTAGGTGGGTGTTGTGGTGCATGCCTGTAGTCCCAGCTACTCAGGAAGCTGAGGCATAAGAATCGCTTGAATCTGTGAGACAGAGGTTGGAGTGAGCCTGTATCATGCCACTGCACTCCAGCCTGGGTGAAAGAGTGAGACTATGTCCCAAATAAATAAATATATAAATAAATAAAACTAGCTGTGACCTTAGCCTTTATGTGTCCTTCACCTCTGTGGCCCTATGCTTTACTTACAAAATGAACAGAACTCAACTACATGCTCTCTTAGGTCTTTTCTAGGTTAATAAAGAGTGATTCTGCACACTCTTGGCAGAACAGCTGCAAGTGCAGTAAATTATCACACTGATCGTTTCATTTGCTCCCCACTAGATTGGGAGCCCCCATTAAGGCAGCCAGACAAGCAGTTCACTTGGGTTGCTAGGGCCTAGTCTGGGCCAAGAACATAACAAAGTGAAAAACTCTTCTGTATTTGCCTGACCTAACAGATTAACAATCTTATGAACTAATATTTAATACTTCTGAGACTGAAATTCAAATAAATTGGTTAATATAAATACAATGTCCTCTCAAACTTTAAAAAGGTCAGAAAAACCACAACTCACTAAGCCAGAGGGTTGAAAGTACTGTAAAAGGGAAAAGAGAACAGTGAGCTTGACTTCAACTGAATCTTCTCCACTTCCTCGCCTCTCTCCTCTTAAGCCCTTCTAGGCTGGCCTCTCCCTCACCTGGGCACCTGCTGCCATAGTCAGCATATCCAACTTTCCTGTGCCAACATCAGTGAACATGTCATTCTTCCTAGACCTCTCAATGGCAAAGGACACTGCTGACCACGTTTTTCTTCTTGAAACACTTTCCTGGCTTCCATGACGTGACATGTTCCTACATTTCTCCTACCTTTCTAGCCATTTCTGTTAGGATCTCCTCTGAACATTCTCAAAAGATGTGGAGGTTTCTCAAGACTCTACTGTCAGACTGAGCACAGTGGCTCACACCTGTAATCCCAACACATTGGGAGGCCAAGACATGCAGATTGCTTGAGCCCAGGAGTTCGAGACCAGCCTAGGCAACATGGAGAGACCCGGCCTCTACAAAAATGGAAAAAAAAAAAAAAAGATTCTACCATGAGCCCTCATCTCTTCTTTTTACACCCCTTCCCTGAGTAATCATATCAGAAAAATTATACTCAGTAATTATTTCATAGACATTAAATATCTCCTAGATACAAACACTTCCTGAATTTCTATCTCTAGCCCCAAACTGTTCTGGATTCAAGACTCATGTATCAAGCTGTCTACCTGGTATCTCTACCCATACATCTCACAGAGATCTCAACCTAGTACTTAAGCTCGTTGACTTCCGACAGGGTTATATGCCTCAACAAACCCATCACTTAAGATGAAAATGTCGTTAAGCCAAAAACACATTTATGGCCGGGTGCAGTGGCTCATGCCTGTAATCCCAGCACTTTGGGAGGCCGAGGCAGACAGATCACAAGGTCAGGAGTTCGAGACCGGCCTGGCCAATATGGTGAAACCCTGTCTCTACTAAAAATACAAAAATTCACCGGGCCTGGTGGCACATGCCTGTAATCTCAGCTACTTGGGAAGCTGAGGTAGGAGAATCGCTTGAAGCTCGGAGGCGGAGGTTGCGGTGAGTTGAGATTGCGCCACTGCACTCCAGCCTGGGCGACAGAGCGAGACACCATCTCAAAAAAAAAAAAAAAAATTTATTTTTAGAGACAGGGTCTTGCTTTGTCACCCAGGCTTAAGTACAGTGGCATAATCACGGCTCACTGCAGCCTCAACCTCCTGGGCTCAAGGGATCCTCCCAACTCAGCTCTGAGTAGCTGGGACCACAGGCATATACCACCATACCCAACTATTTTTTTGTATTTTTAGTACAGACGGGGTTGCGGGGGGATGTTTCTCACCATGTTGGCAAGGCTGGTCTCGAGCTCTTGAGTTCAAGCAATCCGCCCACCTTGGCCTCCCAATGTGTTGGGATTACAGGCGTGAGCCACCATGCCCGGCCCAAAAATACATTTAATACATCTAACCCACCAAGCATCACAGCTTAGCCTAGCCTCCCTTAAACATGCTCGGAACACTTACGTCAGTTGATAGTTGGGCAAAATCATCTACCACAAAGCTTATTTTATAAGAAAGTGTTGAATATCTCACAACATTTACTGAATAGCATATTGAAAGTGAAAAACATAATGGCTGTATGGGTACCTGAAGTACAGTTTCTACTAAAGGTGTATTGCATTTACACCACCGTAAAGTAAAAAAATCGTTAAGTCAAATCACAGTAAACCAGGGACTGTCTGTATGCCCGAACTAAACTCTTAATCATCCCCCTCAAATATCATTCTGCCATGATCCTGTGATATGAGTAAATAGCACCAATATCCACCTAGTTGATAAAGCCAGAAACTTGAGTCACTCTTAATATATGCCTTTCTCCCCTACCCCACATCCAATCTAGCAGATCCCAATGATTTTCCCTACAAAGTATATCCTGAATCCATTTTCTTCTCTTATCTCTACGGCCACCACCTGAAAACAAGCTGCTTGCTCTGCAATAGTCTCCAAACTCTGGAACTGGTTAGGACCAAGAACAGTACCTGGTGCAAAGGCTCTCCCTCACTCCCCTCTAATTTCCACACAGCAGCCTGAGTGATCTTGCTTAAAATCCTTTGGTGGCTTCCCAAGGCAGTCAGAGAAACCCCAAACTTCTCAACATGGGCTACAAGGCCTGGCAGTCACAGGCTGCTGCCTGCCTCTTCCACCTCAGTTCTCCCTCACTCACTCCTCCATCCTGGCCTGGATCACGTTTTCTGACCAGCAGTAAGTTTTTTTCCAACTTTGCACATGGTGCTCGTTCTGCCTGGAGCATTCTTCCCCCCTCCTTTCCTGGGGGACTTTCTCATCCATGGATCTGAACCTAAATGTTGCCTCCTCAGACCATCCTCTTGGTCTCTCATCATTTCTCTTCCTTCTGAGCATTTACCACGTGTGTAATTACATATTTGCGTATTTCATGTAGGTTACTCTGACTAGCATCTAAGATCAACGCAGAGATTACTTTCATTTGGTTCATGAGCAAACACCTAGCCCACAAAAAGGTAACTGACTCATTAATAGGTGTTCAGTAACATGTGACTGCGTGGCTGCTGAAAGCTACCAGTGAACTGTTACCAGACTTGTTCAGAATAACACATTTCCTGTAATCCACTACCTGGGGCTTTCTTGTCTCATCAGTTTTTACATTCACTAGTTACTTTTCATATAGAATAAAATATAATTACATATAAAAATATCACATGAACATATTCTTACCAGAAAAAGTATTTCTATAGAATGAAGCTTTTTAATAAAATACTTTTTCAAAAAAAAGATACAGTAAGGCCAACTATGCAAAATACTGTACAACAAGGGGAACCTTGGTTCTCTTACTAAACTATTAAACTATAACACCAACCTTAAAATTGGTTGCAACATTTAATGATAACATACCATAATTGGAAAAGTCAAGAAAAAATGGAAGCAAGTATAATTCTCCTTGTTCTAGAGTTGAAATGTATATTATCTTTATGGCAACAGTTTAAAGTCCCTACCATGTTTGAAGCTGTGGCAAACAGTTTAACAGTAAATGTGGCAAGCTGGTAACAGTTAAAAATAGCAAATCATTTGTATTACAATATTTTTAACTGAATTGGATAAATCACATTTTCTTTTTAAAATTTGCAATTAGGATAAACGGTATTTGCAACTTTGTGAACATACAGTATTATTTAGGTTTTGTTCTTTTTGAGACGGAGTCTTGCTCTGTCACCAGGCTGGAGTGCCGTGGCACGACCTCAGCTCACTGCAACCTCCAACTCCCTGGTTCAAGCCTCAGCCTCCCAAGTAGCTGGGATTACAGGTACCCACCACCACGCCCAGCTAATTTTTGTATTTTTAGTAGAGACGGGTTTCACCATGTTTGCCAGGATGGTCTCGCTCTCCTGACCTTGTGATCTGCCAGCCTTGGACTCCCAAAGTGCTGGGATTACAGGCATGAGCCACCCTGCCCAGCCAATAATTTAGGTTTTTAAAAACCCGTTAAAAATTTAGAGACCATCTTTTTTTTTTTTTTGAGACGGAGTTCACTCTTGTTGCCCAGGCTGGAGTGCAATGGCACGATCTCGGCTCACCGCAACCTCCACCTCCCAGGTTCAAGCGCTTCTCCTGCCTCGGCCTCCCGAGTAGCTGGGATTACAGGCATGCACCACCATGCCCGGCTAATTTTGTATTTTTAGTAGAGACAGGGTTTCTCCATATTGGTCAGGCTGGTCTTGAACTCCCGACCTCAGGTGATCCGCCCACCTCGGCCTCCCAAAGTGCTGGGATTACAGGCGTGAGCCACTGCGCCCGGCCTAGAGATCATCTTATAGTTGAACAGCAACTTTATCTGTCTAAAGTATGCTCCCGTACATTCTCTCATGTGTTAGGCTTACTGTAGCAGAGATGGCCAGGCAGTAACTTGTGGGCAACTCTCTAGCAACATGGAAATTCTGGGGCAGCTGCTCATTGCTAGTAGCTTCCATAAATGTTTCTTTTATTTAACATCAATGAAAAGATACAACCACATTTCACATCATGATGCTTAAATAAAAATCACATGATGATATATCTGATTTTCTATATAACTTCTGAGCCAATTCATCCTATTTAGCAGAAAAATAATTTTTTAAAAAGCGACTAAGAAAACAGTAACCAAGATGTTGAAAAGGAAAGTGAAAGTCTCTCACCCCAATTATTCATTATTCCAGCTCTTTTTCTTTAACCTTTCCAGAAGAGTTTAAAGAGAAAAGAAATCGCCTATTTATAAGCTAAATATAGCTGCCTTGGCTCAAAGAACCCAATGACATTGTTTTATGTTTTTTGGGGAGAGGGAGGTGGTATAGAAGAGTTTTGTTTTTAAATGCTAAAATCAATACTTTTTTCTTTGAGCGGAGCGAATTTGAAGTTTGCTAATTTTGCTCCATGAGAAAAAGCAGATATTCTCTAGACTAACTTTTTAGTTGGTTTTTATACAAAATAGTCAGAAGTTTTAAGATCTCACAAAAAACATGGAATCTAAAGAAAAAAAATATGTATTTTGTGAACATATGAATTTTTTTACCTTGGAAATGAGGCTCTAACACCCTCTTTAACTAAGTACTCTCAACGCCTCTGCCAAGTCACAGGGCAGAGAAACGACAGAAAGGGAAAGAGTATGTCTGTGTGTGGGTGTGGAAGGGGTGTGGGGAGCACCTCAGGGACAAAGGTGAAGGAAGAGGGGACAAAAGCAGCACATTCAGTGGGAGTGCTGAGCACTCTGCACCTGAGCCAGAGGTTATCTCCCCATGCCTCTAGCAGGAAGATAAATGACTTGTCTCACTCTGGTACATCTGAGGCATTTCAGGAACACATTCTCCAAACAATCAAATAATTCTGGCTACAAATCTCATCGTGATGAGAAGGATCAATACTGGTTAGTTTCACCAACCATCTATATAACACTCTATTATTTTCAAATGACATTTGATTTTTTAGAGTTGTATGTTTTTACATTTACAAAGACACACAAGGACTAGCCATAAAAATATGGACCCATTGTTTGTAAAATGTTTTCACTTGTTTAAAAAGGTACTGTGAAAAAAATGAAGAACAAGCCAGCCGCGGTGGCTCACGACTGTAATCCCTGCACTTAGGGAGGCCAAGGCAGGTGGGTCACCTGAGGTGAGGAGTTCAAGACCAGCCTGAACAAAATGCAGAAACCCTGTCTCTACTAAAAATACAAAATTAGCCAGGCGTGGTGGCCCACACATGTAATCCCAGCTACTCGGGAGCCTGAGGCAGAAGAATTGCTTGAACCCGGGAGGCAGAGGTTGCCATGAGCTGAGATCGCGCCATTGCACTCCAGCCTGGGTAACAAGAGCGAAACTCTGTCTCAAAAAAAAAAAAAAGAAGAACCACATCATAAGTTTTTGATCTATAAATCAAGCAAAGCAGTATCACTAGGCAACAAGAACTAATATAACAAGTTGGCCGGGCACGGTGGCTCAAGCCTATAATCCCGACACTTTGGGAAGCTTAGGTGGGCAGATCAATTGAGGTCAGGAGTTCCAGACCAGCATGGCCAACACAGTGAAACCCCGTCTCTACTAAAAATACAAAAATTAGCCGGGCATGGTGGTGCGGGCCTGTAGTCCCAGCTACTTGGGAGGCCAAGGCAGGAGAATCACTTGAACCCGGGAGAGGGAGGTTGCAGTGAGCCAAGACCGCGCCACTGCACTCCAGCCTGGGCAACAGACTGAGACTCCATCTCAAAAAAAAGAACTAATGTAACAAGGAAAACCTCAAATTGTCCCGCTGGTTCCAACATTGGCAGCGGGCGGATCACGAGGTCAGGAGATCGAGACCACAGTGAAACCCCGTCTCTACTAAAAATACAAAAAATTAGCCGGACGTGGTGGCGGGTGCCTATAGTCCCAGCTACTCGGAGAGGCTGAGGCAGGAGAATGGCGTGAACCTGGGTGGCGGAGCTTGCAGTGAGCCGAGACTGCGCCACTGCACTCCAGCCTGGGCGACAGAGCGAGACTCCGTCTCAAAAAAAAAAAACATGTGGTCCTAGACACAACACACAGTCTAATAAGAAAACACAAGCAATATATTCTACATTATTCAGAATTTTTTATATTGGTAATCAGGTTTAGAGAGTAAATCAAATCCAAGTTTATAGTGCTTTATTTTTCTATGAAGCTACTTAGGTGCATAAAGCCCATTAGGAATATTAATAACTAATATTAATAATATGGTTAATACAAGTCAGGTACTGTGGGGCTTTACATGGGTTATCTCATGTCCTCGTCACAATAATAACAGTAGGTCCCTAATAATAGATCATCCTCATTTTGCAGTTGCAGAATTAGAAATTCAGAGAGGCCGAAGGACTTGCATGAGCTCACACAGTGAGTGGCAGCCAGAACAGGAACTCTGGCTGCTGGCTTACTCCACTTTATCCCACAGCATGGCACAAAACGAAATCCAATCTTAAGGCCATCACATGAAACCAAATGTAAAAATGTTTTGCAATATATAAAATCATTAAGTTTGAACATGTTTATTCATTTTTTTTTTTTTTTTTTTTTTTTTTGAGACAAGGTCTTGCTCTGTCACCCAGGCTGGAGTGCAGTGGTGCAATCTCAGGTCACTGCAACTCTGCCTCCCAGGCTCAAGCAGTCCTCTTGTTTCAGACCCCCGAGTAGCTGGGACCACAGGTGTGCACCACCATGCTTGACTAATTTTTGTGTATTTTGTAGAGGCAAGGTTTTGGCATGTTGCCCAGGCTGGTCTCAAACTCCTGGACTCAAGCAATCTGCTCACCTCAGACTTCCAAAGTGCTGAGATTACAGGTGTGAGCCACTGTGCTTGGACTGAATGTGGTTTAATTTGTATGGAAGATAAAAGCTTTTAAAAAGTCACATATAGCACAACCAAGCACACAGATTTTACTATTTAGATTAAAAAACAAAAATATCTGTAGGTCAGGATTGATAAAAAATGAAAACAAGAACAACAAAAAAAAAACAAACAAAAATCAACAAAGAGTTCCGCTAAAGTACTCTGGATCTACTGCAGAGTAGATGGAGATGAAAAAGTTTACCCACTGCATGGATTTAAAAATCCTTTCGAGGCTGGGCACAGTGGCTCACGCCTGAAATCCCAGCACTGTAGGAGGCCAAGATGGGAGAATCATTTGAGGCCAGGAGTTCAAGGCCACCCTGGTCAACATAGTGAGACCTCATTTCTGAAAATAACAAAAAAACTAGCCGGGTGTGGTAGTATGTACAGTAATCTCAACTACTCGGGAGATTGAGTTGGGAAGATTGCTTGAGCTGCGGAGGTCAAGGCTACATACAGTAAGCCATGACTGTGCCACCACATACCAACCGGCCTGGGGAACAGAGCAAGACCCTGTCTCAAAAAGTAAAAAAAGAAAAAACACTTCCAATTCATTTTGCCAAAGGAAGAGTAATTACATTTGGAAGATTAAGATAAATAGCTACCATCAATGCAACAGATCGGTACTTTGGCCAAGTGCACTAAAGTTCAGTTCTCAAAACAAAACTATTTTCTTGATCCGTATCAGCTCATTCTAATACCGCTCTGCTAATGTGGCTTTAACAAGTTCTTCTGAATAAAAGGCATCTTGTAAACAAGATAGGTTCACAATATAGACAAAGGTGAATAGTATACAGCTAGGGAAAAACTAAATACTTTCAAGCAGGGAAAAAAAGTCACTTCTAATTTCCAGAAATAGACACTTAAAACAAAAATTAGGTCACTTTTAACTGGAACAAAAATTTGTGACAAGCCAGGCACGGTGGTGGCTCACGCCTGTAGTCCCAGCACTTTGGGAGGCCAAGGTGGGAGAATTAATCGAACCCAGGAATTCAAGACCAGCCTGGGCAACTGGCAAAACCCCATCTCTTAAAAAAAAGGAAAAAAAACCCAAAAAACTTTGTGACAAATTGCAATCTCGAGTGCTCCTAGGCAGTATGAAAACTGTGACATGATTATACGAGAAGCATTTCAAAGGAGTTCATAAAAAGTTAACAATAGGCTGGGCGCGGTGGCTCACGCCTGTAATCCCAACACTTTGGGAGGCTAAAGCGGACAGATCACTTGAGGTCAGGAGTTCAAGACCAGCCTGGCCAACATGGTAAAACCCTGTCTCTACTAAAAATACAAAAATTAGCCAGGCATGGTGGCCCATACATGTAATCCCAGCTACTCGGGAGGCTGAGGCAGGAGAATTGCTTGAGCCTGGGAGGTGGAGGTTTCAGTGAGCCAAGATCACACCACTGCACTCCAGCGTGGGCAACAAAGTGAGACTCCATCTCAAAAAAAAAAAAAAAAAGAAAAAAAAAAGTGTTCTGGTGTCCCCTTCTCTAAAACAAAAGCAAATCTGACCAATTACATACAAGACAGGCACTAATTTCCAAATGGCACTGTCCTAGAAAAATGTTGGCAATCTCTTTCAGCTAACTGGTTGCTATTAAACTTCTGTTTTTCAGAATACATTAAAAACTGTGTTCAGCCAGGCATGGTGGCTCACACCTGTAATCCCAGCACTTTGGGAGGCTAAGACGTGCACATTACCTGAGGTCAGGTGGTCGAGACCAGCCTGGCCAACATGGTGAAACCCCATCTCTACTAAAAATACAAAAATTAGCTGGGTGTGGTGGTGCACGCTTGTAGTCCCAATTACTTGGGAGGCTGGGTCAGGGCTTAAACCTGGGAAGTGGAAGATGCAATGAGCTGGGATCATGCCACTGCACTCCAGCCTGGGCAAGAGATCCAAGACTCTGTCTCAAAAAACAACAACAACAACAACAACAACAAAAAAATGTGTCCACTGATGAAACATCAGTTGAGAATCACTATTACAGTTAGTTTTTAAGGAGGTAGATTCAAACTGAACCTTTACCAAGCTGAATAGTGATTAGGATAAAATCTACCATTCAAAGTTAGTAAATTTACTATTAAAGATTGCTTAAGATTACTCATATCGTTACTATAATAAAGAAAGAAGAAACAGTACAAGGATATTAGGAAAGTTCAGGATATAAAAATAACTATGTGACTATCAGCGTAACACCAAACATTTTTAAATAAAACCTTACATGCACTTAAAATAATGTGCTAAAACTTAATAGGGGAGTGTTAATTATTTGTATGTATGGGTGGTGTCAGAAGAAGTTGGGAATGAAAGACAAGAATTCTCCACAGATGCCATGTTTGAGTGCTAGTAAAATGGTTTGGTGGCCAGAGCTGTGGACTAGGAGTCAGCAGATTGGGACTGCGGTGTCTATTCTATTATTATTTACTAGGTCTGTGAACTGAAGCATCTCAAGGAATCTTTCTGAGTCTCCATTTTTTAATCTGTGAAATGCAGATAACACTATATCTTGTTTAGCTTTTCTGGGGACTTGACACTTCAGGATTGTTTCTCCTTTTTAAATATAGTACTATATGAATGTGATAGGGATTTGAAAAGTGCAAAGCAAATGTTGTTATAAAACATAAGGTATTAAACAATTATTATAATTATCAGTACTATGAATTAATTTTAGTTTTATTTATTTTTGAGACAGGATCTCACTCTGTCAGCCAGGCGGGAGTGCAACGGTGCTATCACAGCTCACTGCAACCTCAAACTCCTGGGCTCAAGCGATCTCCTTCTCTCAACCTCCCAAGTAGGGGGGACTACAGGCACATGCCATTGTGCTTGGCTAATCTTTAAAATTATTTGTAGAGACAGGATCTTGCTATGCTGGCCAGGCCATTCTGGAATTCTTGGCCTCAAGCAATCCTCAGCCTGAATTAATTTTCTGAAGAAAGAAACTGGCACCTGTTTTGGGCTAATAGGACTGGATACCCCAACTTGGTTGGCTACGCATATCTGTGAAAGATGAGCAGGGAACATTCAATCCAAGGAGTCCTTTGGCCATTATGCTTTTCTTTAAAGTAAGCTCACAAACCTTTTTCCTGGGTTAGGTCCACATTCTAGGTAAAGAGTTCTGAAACTAAAGTCTACTTTTCATAACAAAACTATTTACTTGTTCCATCTCTTAGTTGTTTAATAAACATTTTCAGAGAATCATAAATTATTGTGCCACTAGCTTTGTTTAGCAATAAAAGGTAATATAGAAAGCAGCACAGTATTTTCCAATTCCCCTTCAGCACCAAGAACCCAGACATCCTACAGCCAGTCAAGTTTTCACCCAAAAAAATGCAAACATGAAAATTTCAACATAATAGACTACATCATGTGATACCACCTACGTGTGCATGCACACACACCTCACAAAGTTGTATTAAAACTATAAGTGTAAACTTAAAGGAACTCACAGAAATTTAAAAAAAGAAATAAACTAAAAAGAAAAAACTTTATTTTTAACGTAAATAAACATAAAGCTCTGGGTTTACAAGATTTGGATAAAATGTAACCACTCTGACATCTGATCAATTTCATCAAAAGGAAATTAAACTCAACTTTAAAATCTCTACTATCTCTGGCTGGGTGAGGTGGCTCACTACTGTAATCCCAGCACTTTAAGAGGCTGAAGCAGGAGGATCACTTGAGCCCAGGAGTTCCAAGGTTACAGTGAACTATGATCACACCACTGCACTCCAGCCTGTGTAACAGAGTGAGACTCTGTCTCTAAAAAAGATTAATAAAGTAAGATAAAAACCTCTACTATTTCTAATGTTATATATAATCTTTATTTTATACGGGATGAAATATTTAACACTAAGCCTAGAATCAAAAGATACGCAATAGGTTTTTAGCAACTTCAAAGTCCTTGCTTGACTATACTTACAGAGAAAATGGACCAATCATCCAAAAAAAACATATTTTACAACTGAAAGTAGCAATTCTTTACTATTTAAAGCAAATCCAAATTTGCGTTAATTAATAAATAAATGACTCTGATTTTTTTTTTAAGAGGGAGGGGGCTGTCCTCACTATGTTGCCCACATTGGACTTGAACTCTTGAGCTCAAGCAATCCTCCTGTCTCCCCAGAAGCTGGGACTACAGGAGCTTCAAATGACTCTTGATTGTATTATACTTCAAATACACGCTGCAGTGCAAATAAATTTTTAAAAAAATTAGCTGAAACTGAAGTTTCTAGAATACTTTGTTGGACTTCCCCCTTTTTACAGGCCAATCATGGAGCTAAATGGTTACCTTGAGGGAGTAAATCTCTGTGTTAATGAACACACTATCTTACTGGCTTCAAGAAGAGTAACATCAAGCACAAAAAGAAAAGAATTAAGTCTAACTGAAGGTACCATGATTAGCAAAAAGTTTGGTTTCAGGAATTGCAAAGACAGACTGGCCATTACAGGAAGCTGTATTAATGCTGACAATGTTAAATTGTTTACAGAAAGTAGGAAGCTGTGGGATGTTCCTCTCACTGTCACACACACACTGTCCTGTCCTACGTAACCAGTGTTGCTTATACTTCTCAATAAATGAATATAAATTTAACAAAAAAATTAGTTGGAAATGACTCCTGGCCATTTTGTTAGTTTTCATCCATATCTCCAATTGTATCATCCAGCCAACCCCTGACTCCCATCTCTTTATTCATCTGAGTTACCAAATTATCTAGCTATTGTCACATGAGAAGGTTTTCTAAAGACAGGGTAACTCAAAAGTGCAGTGGCAGGCTATACTGAATGTACAGCCAAAGGAGAGTATTTTAAATATTTAATTCAGTACTGAAAGAGGCCAGTTCTTACAATATATTATCCTCAATGTGTTATAATAACTACAAAGGTACCTGAAGTTATAACAAGAATGTGAATCTTATATTTTTCTTTTCCACAGTAAGCTGTTTAGCTGACCCATAATGGAACTAACCAAAAAAGGAAATGTTTGCCTTTGGGAACTTAGAAAGAAAAACATTCATGTTTACACCCAAAGTTATTACTAACAAATGAGTAGACTGCTAAAAACCTAAGCTGTTATCAACACCCTATCCCTTGTCCCGAAAATTGATTAAAGGGCAGTTGTTCATCTTAGGCAAAATGTTAAGTCATGTAGAGTCTTAAAATCTGTCAGTTTTTAATTTGCATTAATAAGTTTAATAATCAAATCATTAGCTGAAACGAAAAGGTTAATTTTTAGTTACTTTATCTGCTAACCTCTCCTATTTCTTCTGATGGTTTACCTTTCCTATCCAAAATTCAAAAATATGTTGCTAAACATAACAAAAACGCATTTTAACCCCCGCAAATAAAAATTATAATTACACAAGAACTTTCCATTTCCTAGAAAATTAGGAAACTATTATAGAAATAATCCGTATTTCCCAGAAGGAACTTAATGTAGAATTAAATTATATATTTTTAAATTTTTATTTTATTGAGACAGGGTCTCACTCTGACGTTCAAGCTGAAGTGCAGTGGCATGATCTCCACTCACTGCAACCTCCACCTCCTGAGTTCAAGCGATTCTTGTGCCTCAGTCTCCTGAGTAGCTAGGACTACAGGTACATGCCACCATGCCTGGCTAATTTTTGTTTTTGTTTTTGGTAGAGATGGGGTTTCACCAGGTCAGCCAGGCTGGTTTCCAACTCCTGACCTCAAGTGATCTGCCTGCCTCAGCCTCCCAAAGAGCTGGGATTACAGATATTTTATTTTTTTAGAAGATATTTGTAATTAAGAATGTCTGAAAAACGAGGAAATAAAAGTGTCAGGCACTATGCTAGTGGGAGAGAAAAAGACAAACTAGGCATACCAAAGGACTTCTATATGACTGATAGCCACACATGAAAGCTGTAACTCCAACACACATAATGGGTACCGTGAGGAGTGACAGAAGTAAGCATGCTAGGGAAAGCAAAGGACACAGAGATCTCTATTCTAGCCAGGAAGACTGGAGATGCTTCAAATAGAGACATAGCCCCTAAGGCACTGTTCTTGGGGAAAGGGAGGGGGAATGGAGCAAATCCATCCAAATCACCTATGGCTATTTGCTAAAAACACAGATCACTGGGTCCCACCCCAGAATCCAGAATCAGATCCTCAGGTATGAAGTCTGAGCATCTACTTGTTTGTTTTAACAAGCATTCCAGTCCATGGGGTCCATGGGCCACATTTAGTGTGATTATCACTGCATTAAATGAAGGGTAAGACCTAGTAACAGATAGGGTAAAGAATAATTCTGGCAGACGGACTACGCATGACGAGAGCTATAGAAGCAAAAAATTAGGGTATATGGGAATCAAGAGATTACAGAGCATGTCCAATGGCCTAATGAAATATATTGCTGGAATCACAGGTAAGCTAGCTAGAGTCTTGACTCCCACAAAGAATCTGAATTCTGTTCTGAAGACAATGGCAAGCCACCAAAGCTTTCTGAGCAAACCAATGCTGTGTTTGAACAAGACTACCTTGGAGTCCAAGCAAGAGGTAGCAGGACAAGAAATAGAGGAAAGGAGGGAATGAATGCAAGAGACGTTACAGAGGTAGAAAAATCAGAACTTGGGGAGCTGCTGCATGTAGATGAGTAGATGGAATTGATGATGACTTTGAGGAAAATTTTAAGTAAGCCAAGTGCCTTCTCAGTGCCTGACACTATGCCAAGCACCACAGCACATCCAAGAGTTTAAGAGTCATTAAGTCAACATAATAATGGAGCATCTATATGTGTCAGGTGCTATTAACAATGCTGAAGCCACACACAGTGGCTCATGCCTGTAACCCCAACATTTTGGGAAGCCAAGGCAGGAGGACTGCTTGAGGCCAGGAGTCCAAGACCAGCACTGGCAACATAGCAAGACCCCATCTCTACACAAA
This sequence comes from Nomascus leucogenys, assembly GCF_006542625.1. Classification (NCBI taxonomy): domain Eukaryota; kingdom Metazoa; phylum Chordata; class Mammalia; order Primates; family Hylobatidae; genus Nomascus; species Nomascus leucogenys. Next base: position 60,101,148 of record NC_044399.1, read on the forward strand.
TTTTTTAAAAAAATTAGCTGGGTGTGATGGCACACACCTGCAGTCCTAGCTACTTGGGAGACTGAAGCTGGAGAATCACTTGAGCCCAGGAGTTGAGTCTACAGTGAGCTATGATCACAATAGTGCACTCCAGCCTGGACAACAGTGAGACCTTGTCTCTTAAAAAACAAAAACAAAGAAACAAAAAACAATGCTGAGCGTAGACTCAGGAGAAAAGAATCTCTGTCCTCCAGAAGTTTAAAATAGGTCTTGCTCTGCTCCTCTTTTCTTGTCTCTACTTTTCATCATGGAAAAAAGTATTTCTGGAACTTAATCTCTCCTCATCTTTGAGGACTTCTCTGCTCCTTAAGGATCAACTGGCTCAAGTCAACAACAAGCAGGTCCTCATCCTGAGTGGTTTTACCTATTCGTTCTTAATCACAAAGATATACTTAGGGATGCTTTCTCAACGATGAGGACATGACAGTCCTGATGTGAGACAGTTAGACGTAAGCTTCCAAATTAAAAAACTGTCCATGAAACCCAACTTTAATTAAATGGACTTAGGGCAAACACGGAACTTCCCCACAGAGAACTTTCAGGTATGCAGTTCTTCATTTATTCATTTAATCCATATGCACTGTATGCTTATTACAGATGAATGTTTCTTCTCTGACCTGGAAGGATGAATAGAGCCTGAGAAAACTGAATTGAAAGTGTGTCGTTTGTTGACAAAATGAACTAAGAAGAAAGGAGAATAAGCAGCACTTAAAAAACAGGAGGTAGATGGCCAGGCGCAGTGGCTCACGCCTGTAATCCCAGCACTTTGGGAGGGCGAGGCAGATGGATCACCTGAGGTCAGGAGTTAGAGACCAGCTTGACCAACATGGAGAAACACTGTCTCTACTAAAAATACAAAATTAGCCAGGTGTGGTGGCACATGCCTGTAATCTCAGCTACTCGGGAGGCTGAGGCAGGAGAATCGCCTGAACCCGGGAGGCGGAGGTGAGCCAAGATCGCGCCATTGCACTCCAGCCTGGGTAACCAGAGCAACTCTCTCAAAAAAACAAAAAACAGGAGGTAGAGTGATGGGCGATGGAAAGGGGTATATGGAAGAACTCATGCAAGCAAGTCTACAAAAATAAAGTAATAAACATTGATCAAAGGACAAAACTAGCCAGGCGCGGTGGCTCACGCTTGTAATCCCAGCACTTTGGGAGGTCGAGGCAGGCGGATCACGAGGTCAGGAGATCGAGACCACAGTGAAACCCCGTCTCTACTAAAAATACAAAAAATTAGCCGGGCGTGGTGGCGGACGCCTGTAGTCCCAGCTACTCGGAGAGGCTGAGGCAGGAGAGTGGCGTGAACCCCGGAGGCGGAGCTTGCAGTGAGCCGAGATTGCGCCACTGCACTCCAGTCTGGGCGACAGAGCGAGACTCCGTCTCAAAAAAAAAAAAAAGGACAAAACTAACCAGAAATCTGGTAATTGGATGGAGGTCATTTGTCAAGTTAAATTCATCATTTTCAACATGCAATACTGGCAGCTACTCAATTTTAACAATAATGTGAGACAGTCCCTGCCTTTCAGAAATAAACACATTACTTGAAAAGACAAGATACAAACATGATAGAAGAGAGCTATACAAGACAGTAAATAATCAAATGCTAGTTGAATGACAGATATAAAAGCCATAATTCAGATACAGTCAAAATTAAGATGTCAGTTGTATAAAAAGCTATCATGAACACTTTCCTAGAACTTTTAAAAGGCAAGACTGCTTCTAAGTATAAATAATAACAGCAAGGACTGCTGGTTGTACATCACTTTGCAGCCACACCCATTAATGTGGATTAATGTTGGTGACATCATCAAACAACTTCCTGAGCAGCTGATTTATTTTTTGGAGATGGAGTTCTGCTTCTGTTGCCCAGGCTGGAGTGCAGTGGCGTGAACTTGGCTTACCGCAACCTCCGCTTCCTGGGTTCAAGCGAGTCTCCTGCCTCAGCCTCCTGAGTAGCCGGGATTACAGGCGCCTGCCACCACACCTGGCTAATTTTTGTATTTTTAGAAAAGACGGTGTTTCACCATGTTGGCCAGGCTGGTCTCGAACTTCCAACATCAGGTGATCCACCCGCCTCAGACTCCCAAAGTGCTGGGATTACAGACATGAGCCACCGTGCCCAGCCAGCAGTTTTACTTTTAACTGTCACATTTTAATCATATTAGAGTAAAACACTTCAGATCTGAACTATCTCCAAATTACACACAGTCTAGATTTCTATCATTGCTGGAATCTTTCTGGTCTTTGGCAAATAAAACCCAATCACAGCATTCACAGTTAAATTACAAAACACTTGATTAAAAATCTGTTTCAACTGTATTCTGTATTTTTAACCTGGATTGGATACTTTTATTCCAAACCTGTCTTCAATGCTGTGTAACAGCTACAAAGTATTTTACGGGTAGTCTTGTTTAAGAAAAAAGGGGAGAAATGCCTGGCGCAATGCCAGCAATTTGGGAGGTCAAAGTGGGCAGATCATCTGAGGTCAGGATTTCGAGGTCAGCCTGGCCAACATGGCGAAACTGCCTCTACTAAAAAGACAAAAATTTAGCCAGGTGTGGTGGCACACGCCTATAGACCCAGCTACGCAGGAGGCTGAGGCATGAGAGTTGCTTGAACCCTGGAGGCAAAGGTTGCAGTGGGCCCAGATCACACCACTGCACTCCAGCCTGGGCAACAGAGACTCCGTCTCAAAATAAACCCCCAAAAACAAAAAAACAAATTTCTGAGGCTACAATTTTGGATAGATACATTATATTATGGAAGTCAGTGAAAAAAGTGTGCTAAAATCAGATACAGGTTGAGTATCCCTTATCCGAATGCCTGGGACCAGAAATGTTTTGGATTTTGAATTTTTTCAGATTTCTGAAATATCTGCATACACACGAGATATGCTGGGAATGGGATTCAAGTCTAAACTAGAAATTCATTTATGTTTCATATATACCTTAAGACATGTAGCCTAAAGGTAATTTTAGACACTATTTTTACACATAGTCATTACAGACTAGGACACATTAGGTCTGTGCCTTAGCCTTTCAGTCTGTTCCTCCCTCTCAAATACTTTTAGATTTGGGAGCATTTCGAATTTTCGCATTAGGGATGTGCAACCTGTATACTAAACATCATTAAAATAAAACCACATGTTTTAAAAGAGCAAATCTCTTACCAGTTGAAATTCTCGACGCCGGTCATAGGCATTCTGTATGCCGCTGTCTGCCCATAATGCTCTTATAGCAGGAAGATATTGTAAGAAAACCCTTGTTTCCACCATTCCTTGGGCTGCCATGGGGGCCCGGGTATCAAACGACATCATCTTATCTCCATGTTGTTGGTTTGAGTTATCTCCCCAGGGAATATGAAGCTTCTCTCGAGCATCAACCAGCACCCTCATACCTTTGTTTAAAAAGAAGAAAAAAAAAATGTATGGAGAGGAGTCATTACATATTATCATAAGTTTTTATTCCAGTATTATTTCCTTATACTTCTGAATTAACCTAGACAAACCTTCTTCAAAAATGAAGACCAACATCAAAAACAAATGTAACTTCTCAGAGGTTAAAAAAATAACAGTTGCTCACTGTCTTAAAGTTAGAGCCTTGAAAAGCAAATACTATTAGCACAATTCCTCTTTCTGAAGGATTTTTAACATGTTCCAATTTATAAAATAACTTCTAGGGTAGAAGGTAGTCAAAAAAGAACCTAACTCAAGAAAGAAAAAGAACTTATGCTGCACAGACCAATGTCCAAGCTCAGAAGAAAACAGACACAACCAAGGTTTTATGAGCCTAAAAGATGTTCATTTATGAAACACTAAGAACCAACTATTACAGCTCCATGTTCTGTTTGTTCCTTCGACACCCTAACCCAACACTGAGTCTTCTAGGAACATATTCAAAATTTAAAAACTTCTTCCAGCCCAAGTTTCAATCCAGTTTAAGTCACAGGATGGCCTTCAATTTCCCTAAAAGGGAGGAAGATCAACTGCAAAATAGTACAAAATCGGACTCCAGCTCACAGAGGTTAGCTGAAACTCATTTTTCCTATCACTGACCTATTACTTTTATTACGTTTGATCAATCTGAACAGTCACTTGGCTATTAGGAAGTCATTTGTTTGAATAACTGAAAAACTGGCGTTTTTTTTGTTTGTTTGTTTGTTTGTTTAATAGAGACGAGGTCTGGCTATGTGGCCCAGCTGATCTGGAACTCCTGGGCTCAAGCCATCCTCCCACTTTGGCCTCCCAAAGTGCTGGGATTGCAGGAGTGAGCCACCACGCCCAGCCTGAAAAACTGTTCTACTGTCAAATTTCATGTCAACTTGAAAAAACTAGATTCCTGATGACTTACATCATCTCATAATCAATGCTCAATGTAGACCACATTTACAACTCCGTGTACATTAAGAACGAGGTGTTTACCAGGCTCACAATCAGTTAACATGTTGATGCTATTCATTAACATAATTCCTTAAGTTCAGCTGCATCAGGTTACAAAGGTACCTTCAATTAAGGACTGTCAAGGCAGAGTCTGCAGCCTTGAAAGAGACCTTAATTAGTTTTGAGCTAAACATTACAGCAGGATAAATACAACTGTTCTTTATAGTTTAACTGCAGAGGTACTAGGGCTAGAGCTGGCTGTGGTCTAGTGATTCTCTCTAGTTCATTACTCCACAATGCCTGGCTCTTCAGGCAGTTTTCCTTTACCCAGACGCTGGAAGGTCGGGGGGCGGTGGTTGAGGGGGGGGGGGGTGACATGCAGAAGTCCCTTATGTACTTCCTGAACAAAAATCCCACTTAAAAAGACCTGCAATCTGTAGCAAACTCCTAAACTGCTCCCCAGATAAAATCCAGATGCACCTGAGTTACCAGGCTCTGCACCTAAATTTTGCCAAAATGCCTCTTCTATAGAACATACATGACACCCAGAAACATGAGGGTTAATTATCTTTCAAATGACAAAATAAAAACCATCTTTTCGATTTCTTTGAATGCCCAGAAATAAACAACTTGTTTATTTTTCACTTAAGAACAAAGTTTAATTTTAAAACTACTGTCAATAAAGAGCAGAGCCAATTATCTAACTCAACACTCATTCATTGTCTCCATCTGTACAGGATCCACATGACTTTTAGGCCAGTCTTCTTACTACTACATTTCATCTAAATAGAAGCAGTAGTACTCCCTTCCCGCCAGCCCCCAGTTACTTAGCGAAAAGGAGAGTGGAACGTGTTGCACAGAAATTACACGTAAACATCCTACCCGACCGTGACACTGGGGCGAAAAAGCACAGATGATACTTTTTCAGACTAACTGTATGGGTCCACTCTCTCCTGATTCCAGTAGTCAACCTGACACTCTCTCAAGTTTCATATTCTTGCCCAAAAGGAGGCCGTCACCCTACGCCCTTGACAAGAAGTCTCGGGCAAAAAGTTCCCTTATTGCGACGGTTCCAGAACTCGCTTGCTTAGGAGACGGCCAAGGAAGCAGGGAGTTGGGAGCGCATGCGACCCCATGTGACTCGGGTCACCCAGCCAGGGTAGCGAGGTTCGACCCACATCGCCCGAGCAGGGGATGGGGGTGAAGGGGCTAGGGCTGCTGTTGGTCTTCCTGCCTCATCAGCAGCGGCGAGGACAGGAGAGGTCTCCCCACACCCCGAGTCAGCACCCAGCTCGCCCCACTTCCCTCTCGCAGGGGGAGAGACCAGGACGCGGTGGGGGGTGGGGGAATGGCCGTGACGCCCACCGGGGAGACAAGGGGGAGAGCAGGGCGACCCCGAGCATCCTCTCGCCTGGGCGGGGCGAGGACACCCCGGGCGGGCAGGGCCGGTTCCCGGGGCGCGCCCCCTTCCCGCCAGCCCGCCCGCCCGCCGGGCCCGTTCCTCCGCCAGCGACAGAGCGGACGAGGGCGGTGCCCGGCCCCGCGCCCGCCGCCGCCCCAGCCCCCCGGCCCTTAACACCCCGACCCCCACTCCCGGCCCGGCACCTTTGATCACGTTGCTGTAGATGGTAGGGCGGAACTCCTCGCGCGCGCGCTGGTCGAAGTCCTGCCCGTGGATGATCCGCATCTGCTTCAAGAAGGTAGACTTGCCGCTCTCGCCCGCGCCCAGCAGCAGGATCTTTACTAGCCGCTTCACATAGGTCTTTTCCCGAGACAGGCATTTGTCGATCTCCTTGGACTTGCGTTGCTGCTCGGCCTCGCCGCTCGTCAGCAGGCAGCCGGGAAAGCACACGGACAGCACGGACCGCGACGGCAGGAAGTCCGCCATCTTGCCGCCGCCGCCGCCGCCTCGGCGGGCCCCTCCGGCTCCCTCCACCTCCTTCTCCCGCGGCGGGCGGCTCCGGCACCGCGGCTCGAGGGCGGGGAGCGCGGCGGCGGCCCGAGCGCGCCCAGGGAGGGAGGGAACCAGCGAACTGACTCGCAGGGCGGGCCTGGCAGGGCGGGCCAGGAGAGCGGGGGAGGGAGGGAGGGAGGGAAGGAGGGCGGGCCCGGCCCGGGAGGGGCGGTGGCCCCGGAGCGTGCGCGCTCCCGCTGCCTCCCGGAGGCGCGCGCGCGCGCCGCGGCCGCTTCCCCGCCTCCCACCCTGCGCGGTGAGTCACGAGCTCGGTGTGTCGCTCGGGTTCCCGCGCCCGCAGCCGCGGCCGGGCGCGCGCGGGGAGGGCTGAAGAACCGCGGTCACGTGGGCCGGGCTGGGGAACCCGACTTTCTGTTTCCCTTTCATGGCCTGAGCCCACTTGTGGGTAGAAGGGCTCCTTCCCCGAGGCCTGGAGGCCGGAGACCAGGTTCCGGACGCGGTTCTTTGGGCTCCCACTTAGCCGCCCTTTCTCCCGCGTTGCGCGCCCGCTGCCCGCTGTCACCGCCCACCCGACCCATTTCGAGGCCACGGACTCGAAAGTTATTCGAACAGGACAGCCGGCGTGAGCCTGGCAGGTCTTTGGTGCATTTTCTTTATTTCATTTTATTTTTTCTTTTTTGAGACAGAGTCTCACCCTGTCGCCCAGGCTGGAGTGCATTGGCTCGATCTCGGCTCACTGCAACCCCCGCCTCCCAGGTTCAAGCCATCCTCCCGCCTCAGCCTCCCGAGTAGCTGGGAGTACAGGCGTGTGCCATCACACCCGGCTAAATTTTTTGTATTTATTTTTAGATACAGGGGCTCCCCCCTATGTTGCCCAGGCTGGTCTCGAACTCCTGAGCTCAAGCGATCCTCTAGCCTCGGCCTCCCACAGTGCGGGGATTCCAGACAGAGCCACCAGGCCCTGGCCTGGGGTGTTTTCTTAAGGTGACTCCCTTGACCTTCTAGTCTCCGAATCCCAGAACGGTAACCAGACGTCGTCCACCCCCACTTCCAGCTCTTTCTGGCATTTTCCGACCTCTGCCAGGGCTCTCTGTGAGGGGAAAGAACTGGAGTTGATGTTCACCTGAGACGTGCTACGAGGGGCTCTTAATGGCTCACTCATGTGCATTCCACCTGGGCTGTGATGTGACTTCGGGGACGCTTGGCCGCGCCGGAATTAGTGAGTGGCAGCAGGAGGGTGAGGTCATGGTGAAAATCCCCTACACCGGACACTGTGATGCAGGCTCTTCCCAACAAGGAAGCAGATACACAAACACAACGAGGAATGGGAGCACGCAAATTTTAGCTTTCCTGCCAGATTACAGAGGATATGACCCGTCAAGGGACTTTTTTTCTGTCCTAACAGCAGATTCAGGCCGGGACACCTGAAAGGAGGCCAGGAGACAAGCCACAAGTGACAGCTGTGGGTTGGCAAAGAAACTGCTTAACCGGGACCCCCGAGAGCTGACCTCTTCATTCTTAGTATTTAGTTTCCAGTGGAAAAAGCCACTTTGGTCTGTCCCTGTTTTGGGCAATGCAGCATAGCTTTGGGCTCCTGTGGCTCAGAAACTTCCTATGTATAAGGGAGCTGAGGTAAGAGGTCAGCATTCCAAGAAACTCCCGAACAGGTTTGAATTTTAAAATCGGTGTTAATCAGTTACTGCCTGGGGTTGGGTTAATAACCGAGAAGCCTCGACTCAGTAGAAGGGCTGCAGTAAACAATGCCTGTAGTAGGATTATCTCCTGTGGCTTTGGCAAGCCCAGAGGGTGGACAACCTACAATATACAAGTAGAGTAGGCTCACCTCCAATATCTGTGAGTCAGAATCACTGAGCAGTGCTGTCAGGCAAAATATATGGTAAAAGCCTGCCCTGGATGGAGAATTTCTCCATCATCTCATCTAGTGTTTGGGAGGCCCTGTTTTCAAACCGTGCAAGGACTTGCCTCTCCCAGGATTGGGGCATAGAACCTGTCCCCGAGCACTGTTTCTGCATTGACCCCAGGTGCTAATCTGAACTCCAACAAAGAGGAGAGAAACTTGTAAGTTAGGTAGTTAACATCTTTTTTCAGAAGTGTGTGTAACATAATGGAAAACCAAGAATGCCTAGGAGGCAGGAAGGTATTCCTGCCCAGCCAGTTCATGTTGTGACATGCAGAGCAGCAGAGAAAGCTTTTTAAAGCCCAGCGTGTAAGCTTGCCTTGGAACAAACTTGGCTGACATGGAGTCTGGCTGTTCTAGTCAGTGTAGTTTTTAAAAAGAGACCTCTTTGACCTGAAAGTCAAATGAAGGAAGAAGAAGAAGGAGGAAGAAAGAAAGAAAAAGAGGGCCGGGCACAGTAGCTCATGCCTGTAATCCCAGCACTTTGGGAGGCTGAGGCAGGCAGATCACTTGACCCCAGGAGTTCGAGACCAGCCTGGCCAACATGGTGAAACCTCATCTCTACTAAAAATACAAAAAGTAGTGGGGCGTGGTGGTGGGCGCCTGTAGTCCCAGCTACTCGGGAGGCAGAGGCAGGAGAATTGCTTGAACCCGGGAGGCGGAGGTTGCAGTGAGCTGAGATCAGGCCACTGCACTCCAGCATGGGTGACAGAGTGAGACTCTCTGTCTCAAAAAAAAAAAAAAAAAAGAAGGAATGAATGAATGAATGAAGGAAAAAGAGACCTCTTTGGGTCCAACCTGGGGTTTGGCTGCAGCAGTCCAGCTTCTTCTAACTGGTGATCAAGACACCTTGTAAATTGTAAACATAAAAATGAGTTAGAGACTTGGTGGTTTCTCAAAGATTTGAACATAGAATTGCCATATGACCCAGTAATTTTGTCCTGGGTATACCCCCCAAAATACTAAAAAGAATTGAAAACAATGTTCAAACAAAAACTTGTTTACCCACGTTCATGTCAGCACCATGTATAGTTGCCAAGAGATAAGCCGGCCGCAGTGGTTCACGCCTGTAATCCAAACCCTTAAGCCAGGAGTTCAAGAGCAGCCTGGGCAACATGGTGAAACCCTGTCTACAAAAAATATATAAAAAGTAGCTGAAGGTGGTGTGCGCCTGTGGTCCTAGCTACTCAGAAGGCTGAGGTGGGAAAATTGCTTGAGTCCAGGAAGCAGAAGCTGCAGTGAGCCGAAATTGCACCACTGCACTTCAGCCTAGGGAACAGAGCTAGACTCTGTCTCAAAAAAAAAAAAAAAAAAAAAAAGCCAGATGTTGTGGCACATACTTGTAGTTCTAGCTACTCAGGAGGCTGAGACAGGAAGATTGCTTGAATGCAGGAGCTCAAGGCTACAGTGAGCTATCATCATGCCACTGAACTTTAGTCTGTGTGGCAGAGCAAGACCCTATCTCTAAAAAACAAGACACAAAGAGGGGAACAACAGACACTGGGACCTACTTGAGGGTGGAAGGTAGGAGGAGGGAGAGGATTAAAAAAAAAAAAAAAATACCTGGTCGGTGTGGTGGTTCACGCCTGTAATCCCAGCACTTTGGGAGGCCAAGGCGGGCAGATCACCTGAGGTCAGGAGTTCGAGACCAGCCTGGCCAACATGGCGAAACCCCGTCTCTAGTAAAAATACCAAAAATTAGCTGGGCATAGTGGTGCACGCCTGTAATACCAGCTCCTCAGGAGGCTGAGACAGGAGAATTGTTTGAACCTGGGAGGTGGAGGTTGCAGTGAGCCTAGATCACGCCATTGCACTCTGGCCTGGGCAACAAGAGCGAAACTCCATCTCAAAAAACAAAACAAAACGAAACAAAATAAAAAACCTATCGCATACTGTACTTATTACCTGAGTGACTAAATAATCTGTACACCAAACTTGAGATGAGCAGTTTACCTGTATAACAAACCTGCATATGTACTCCTAAACCTAAAATAAAAGTTAAAAAAAACCCACAACAACAAAAAAGGAATAACCAAAAAGTGTCCAAATGTCCATCGGTGAATGAATGGATAAACCAAATGTCATATATCTATACATTGCAATTATTCAGCCATGAAAAGGAATGAGGTGCTGACACATGCTACAACATGAATGAACTTAGAAAATACTAGGCTAAGTGAAACAAAAAGCCACATATTATAAGGTTCCACTTATGTGAAATGTCCAGAATAGGCAGATCCATAAAACAGAAAGCAGATGGGGTAAGGGAAGATGTGGAGAGACTGCTTAACAGTACAGAGTTTCATTTTGGGGTGACAAAAATGTTTTTGGAAATAGATAGTGATGATGGTTGGAGAACATCGTGAATGTACTAAATGCCACTGAATTCTACACTGTAAAATGGTCACATGATTAATTTTATGTTATGTGAATTTTGCCACAATAAAAAATGAATTGGGGAAAAAATCTATATTATATATTTATAATATATATAATATATTTTTTATTTTATTTTATTTAAAAAATTTTTTTTTCCAAGACAGAGTCTTGCTCTGTCACCTAGAGCCAGAGTGCAGTAGCGTGATCTCGGCTCACTGCAACCTCTGCCTCCTGTGTTTAAGCAATTCTCCCGCCTCAGCCTCCGGAGTAGCTGGGAATACAGGCGCTGCCACCATGCCCTGCTAGTTTTTGTATTTTTAGTCCACCTCCCAGGTTCAAGCAATTCTCCTGCCTCAGCCTCCCGAGTAGCTGGGATTACAGGCGCCACCACCATGGCCGGCTAATTTTTGTATTTTTAGTAGAAACAGGGTTTGACCATGTTGGCCAGGCTGGTCTCAAACTCCTGACCTGGTGATCCGCCCATCTTGGCCTCCCAAAGTGCTGGGATTACAGGCGTGAACCACCGTGCCCAGCCAGAAAAATATTTTCTTTAAAAAGTCATTGGCATCATTTAAGGTTGAAGTGCTCACAGTGTGCAAAACATTCAAAGAATGAAAATGCCATTGTGTTTATTTCAAAATAATAATAACAATTGAAATTCTTTGCAACAGAAGGAAATCTAGCCATTGCTTCAGGTTACATTGTAATCATATTAATGATATTTTAGTTTTCAGATACATTGTTTTGTAACTTAAAAAAAATCCAAACTTTTTAAGGGAGTATAAAGTCTACTAGTTAGAATTGAATCTGCTGGATGCTATATTTCCAACAGACCCGGATGTTAACTCATTGGAAGCATGTGTATTGTTGCTAGCCAGTTAATCCATATGCAAATAGATTCAGATGCCCTGTGGAGCTGTGATAAAATAATTGCAGCAGTTGATTAGTTGCAATGTTCGTTTCTTTCTGGAAACTCAGTTTAGTGTCCATCTTGCAAGATAAATAATTAAAGGTGTGACTAAAAACGAAATACATTTCCAAATAGCTTTTCTCCTCTTGTCACCTTAGAAAGAAACAAGCTCTTTCCAACAATACTGCCAATCTTGAAATCTATTTCTAACTCTTCTGGAAAGATAGGCTTCTTATAGTTACAGTTTATTTTCAATTAAAAAAAAAGATCTTACTTAGCTTATTTGCCAATCTTTGTGCCAAATAACTTTGGGCTGTTTACAAAAATCAGAATCATCCACAAAGGACAAAAAATGTGTCACCCTCAGACATATTCAGAAGAATGTGCCAAAGGCTCTAGGAACAGTTCCAAAAGAGGTGTTAAAAATTTTTTTTGATGGGAAATATAATTTAAATAAGTGTTTTCCCTGCCAAGGTGACTACTCACTACTCAGGATGGGACAACGCCCATTTAGATATGTTTATTTAAAAATGTGTCACATTACTTGATGGTTAAACCTTGTGTTAATCCAGCCTTCTTATTACGAAACTCTCTTTTATCTCACCATCAGTACAAAATAGGTGGATTCTAACCCTTCCTTACAGATAAAACAGGCGTAGACTTTTCTTACCTTCCACAGGGAAAGGAAGGGAATTCCCAAGCCCTCCCAAAATACAAATCCCTTGCATTTGTGTCATGTTTTAAATGCCTCAAAGCACTTTGACCTACTTTATCTCATTCTCTGCTCACAGTAGCCTGACTAGGAACACCCAGCACTAACCTCGCTCCCATTGAGCAAATGACTCTCTGAAAACCTCATTCACTGTGGCCAGTTGCAGAGCTGGAACTGGAAGCTGCTTAGTCCAGTGCTTTTTTTTTTTTTTTTTTGTAGGAGATAAGGTCTCGCTCTGTTGCCCAGGCTGCAGTGTAGTGGCACTATCATAGCTCACTGCAGCCTCAATCCTCCCACCTCAGCCTCCTGAGTAGCTAGGACTACAGGTGTGCCCTACCAGGCCTGGCAAATTTTTTTAATTTTTAGTATGTTGCCCTGGTTGATTTTGAACTCCTGGGCTCAAGTGATCCTCCTGCCTTGGCCTCCCACAGTGCTGGGATTATAGACATGAATGACTGCACCCTGCCCCAATGTTCTTGACTTTTTCTGTTGTTGTGGTTGTTGTTTAAGAGACAGGCTGTCACTATGTTTTTCAGGCTGGTCTTGAACTTCTGGCCACAAGCTATCCTCCCACCACAGCCTCCCAAAGTGCTGAGATTACAGGCATGAGCCACTATGCCTGGCCCCCCGTGCTCTTTTTGATGTACAGAAATTGCCGTAGTGCCCAGAATGCCCAAGTGTACGAATTTCAAACCTGAGACAAGTAGCTAACTGGACTTAACCTCCAGGCACCACAGAGTTCAGTACTTTATTATTTTTCCAGCCCCTTTCAGGCTGACTGCCATCTTGAAGTTCCCCAGCTCAGACAGATCCTGGTAAGATGTTCTTCACTTTGAACTCAGGCTCTGGTTTGTAAAATATTCCAGGTGGCTGATGGAGAAATAAGAAAAGAGGAGCCAAGCTTGTTTGTTTGTTTATTTGTTTATTTGTATGATGCACAAGCCCCACACATTATTCACTTACCATAAGGAAGATTTAAAAAGAAACCCTTTGTGTGTGTGTGTGTGTGTGTGTGTGTGTGTAATGAAATTTGATGTTTCCTTTACCAGAATAAGCCTCTCATGTGGAAAATTTTGTATGAAACTAGACATGTGGAATCGAATTGGTGGTGGTTTTGTTGTTGTTAATAACTGAAAACATGACTTTAATTATTGGTTGTATTTTTCTCAGCCTCCAAAAAAGACCTATGGACTGCTGTTGACCAGCTGAGACCTCAGCTTCTCCAAAGTCAGAAGCTGGTACTGTCTTAAAGGCACACTGGCACTCATAAAATCCTTCCACCTTGCTTACTGCATCAAATAGGTTTAAGGGCAATCTGTATGTAACACTCATCACAAGGCTTTGCCTGTAAATCCGAGATTCGGAAAAACTCAAAACATCGTGCTCACCCCCTCTCCTTTATTTTTACTTACAGCTTTTAAAGCAGAGGGATACATTTTTAGTATTTTATTGCCTGTCAATGCGCTGCGCCTTGCCAGAAACAGATAACGATACTTTTAAATTATTTATGTATTTATTTTTATGAGACAGAGTCTCACTCTGTCACCCAGGCTAGAGTGCAATGGCATGATCACAGCTTACTGCAGCCTCCAACTTCTAGGCTCAAGGGGCCCTTCTACCTCAGCCTCCCAAGTAGCTGGGACTACAGACCACCACACCAGACTAATTATTTTATTTTTTGTAGAGACAGGTTCTCACTTTGTTGTCCAGGCTGGTCTTGAGCCCCAGGCCTCAAGTGAGCCTCCCACCTCGGCCTCAAAAAGTGCTATGACTACAGAGGAGAGCCACTGTGCCTGGCCTAAGGATGTTTGAATGTAAATTCTGTTTCTCCAGTGAAGTTCAAGTTGGCAGTCTCAATTCATTCCTCCATGTAAAGATCTTCTGCTTGCGACCCGGCAGCAGACAGCAGTTTTCTTTCCCTTGGAACACTGGATTAGCAAGCTTGGACCTGCCCCTGCCAGCAGCCACACTCCTGGCTAGCTTGCTCTGTCTACAGGTAGCATCACATGTCATGGCCTGTAGACCTGGCCTTTGCCTCAGTGCAAAATGCCAGGGCATGTCTGCTGGTTGAGTTTATCATCAAGCAGTAAGGGCTCAGAGGGTGCTGAGAAATGGTCCATGCAGCCTTTGTCAGACCATAACACATGGGCTCCCAGTGCAAATAATATCATAAATTTTCTTTAAACTCCTGTGTCAGCTGCTACAGAAAAGAAAGGCCTGTTCACGATAGGATTCAGGGAAAGGCAGCAACTGCTGAGTCAGAATGACAGAATTAAAGGGCTTAGCAGATGAGGCACTGTAGCTGAGGTCCCTCATTTACTTTATTTATTTAGAAACAGGGTCTTGCTCTGTCGCCAGGCTGGAATGTAGTGGTGAGATCACTGCTCACTGCAGCCTTACCTACTGGGCTCAAACAATCCTCTTTCCTCAGCCTCCCAAGTGGCTGTGACCACAGGCACATGCCACCATGCCTGCTAATTTTTAAATTTTTTGTAGGGATTGGTGGGGGGGCGGGGTCTCACTATGTTTCCCAGGCTGGTCTTGAACTCCTGGGCTCAAGTGATCTGCCCACCTCAGTCTCCCAAAGTGCTGGGATTACAGGCATGAGCCAATGCACCTGGCCCTCATTTACTTTAGTTATTAGCTTTCTCCTGGTTGTGGAAAGGTTATGCCAGGCCCAAAGAGGAGAAGAGGAGAAAATAAAAACAAAGGAAGGTGCTGGGTGTGTGGCAAGCAATTGTGTATTTGTGATTGTTTCCCCTTTCTTTGCTAATTAACAGAACTATAATAGGAAAAGCTCCCTTAAGACAGTGAGATACTGGGTGTGGTGGCTCACGCCGATAATTCCAGCATTTTGGGAGGCCAAGGTGGGAGGATTACTGGAACCCAGGAGTTTGAGACCAGCCTGGGCAACATGGCGAGATCCCATCTCTATATCAAATATATACGTATATGTATATATACAGATATGCATATAGCTGTATATATATGTATATGTATAATATATTTTTAAAGATAGCGAGGGAATCGACTTTTCTGTGGAAACCAGTATGGATCATATCAGATTTTTTTTTTTTTTTTAAGATGGAGTCTTGCTCTGTCACCCAGGCTGGAGTGCAATGGTGTGATCTCATTTCGCTGCAACCTCTGCCTCCCGAGTTCAAGCGATTCTCCTGCCTCAGCCTCCTGAGTAGCTGAGATTATAGACGTGTGCCACCATGCCTGGCAAATTTTTGTATTTTTAGTAGAGACGGGGTTTCACCATGTTGGTCAGGCTGGTCTCAAACTACTGACCTTGTGATCCGCCTGCCTCGGTCTCCCAAAGTGCTGGGATTACAGGCTTGAGCCACTGCACCCAGCCCATATCAGATTGTTTGCTATTCATTTGGTCTTCCAGAGAAGGATGTAGTACAGTGGGGAGAACCCCAGGGAGAACTAGTTAATAGAACAGAGCGTTGCCTTTCTTATCTGTAAACTGGGAGTTACACACACAGATTTATTGTAGGATTAAATTATAGAACCCCCAGACTCAGTGTTTGTCCATAAATGGGAGGTTCAGTTTTAGATCTTTTGAGGAAGGAACAACAAAACTTCTTTAAAAGCCCTTTGAAGGTTTAGCAATGTTGTCATTGTCAGAATGCTCTCTCTGTATCTTTCCAAAGCCCTTCCTTTTATGGGTTAAACATAGTTGCCCTCGGCCAGGCGCGGTGGCTCACACTTGTAATCCCAGCACTTTGGGAGGCCGAGGCGGGCAGATCACGAGGTCAGGAGATCGAGACCACGGTGAAACCCCGTCTCTACTAAAAATACAAAAAAATTAGCCAGGCGTAGTGGCGGGCGCCTGTAGTCCCAGCTACTCGGAGAGGCTGAGGCAGGAGAATGGCGTGAACCCGGGAGGCGGAGCTTGCAGTGAGCCGAGATTGTGCCACTGCACTCCAGCCTGGGCGACAGAGCAAGACTCCGTCTCCAAAAAAAAATAAAATAAATAAAAAAATAAACATAGTTGCCCTCTTTCTCATGCTCAGGCTCACTCACAGCCACAGGTGTGTCCCCAAACAGGATCTGTTTCTGGTGGAAAGGGCCTGATGCAGCAATAAGAAAAAAAAATGCCTATTTGGAGTTGTATCCAGAATCTCTACTCTGAAGAGAGGAAGGATTTACTAATTCCCACAAGCCTAAGGAATCACTTCTTCAGCCAGAGAGCAGAGGTTCGAGTAGGGATGCTGGCACCATACAGTAAGAGCAAGAGCTCTTATCTGAGCGGGTGGGGGGCTTGTGCAAAAGGGGGAAAAAAAAGGAGTGGGTTTTGTATTCTTTTTTTTTTGGAGACGGAGTCTCACTCTGTTGCCCAGCCTGGAGTGTAGTGGCACGATCTCATCTCACTGCAACCTCTGCCTCCCGGGTTCAAGGAATTCTCCTGCCTCAGCCTCCCTAGTTGCTGGGATCACAGATGTGCGCCACCATGCCCGGCTAATTTTTTTGTATTTTTAGTAGAGATGGGGTTTCACCATGTTAGCCAGGCTGGTCTCGAACTTCTGACCTCAAATGATCTGCCCGCCTCAGCCTCCTGAAGTGCTGGGATTACAGGCGTGAGCCACTGCACCTGGTCTGGGCTTTGTATTCTAATCTGGAAACTGGACATCATAATTTCAGAGGGTTTTGTAGGGGTTATATAAAAGAGCAGGCTATCCATGTTACCACGTTTTCTTCCATCGAAGTGCTTATTGTCCAGTTGATGGACTGGTATCTATGCCATCAAGGTCATGGGCAATGGGGGGTGCCTCATGGGCATGAATGTGGATGAGTCAGCCCGCACGTCCATGCTCTGTGCACTACTTCACCCCCAGCAGCTGCCACTGGACAGCCGTCAGGCTTAGGATGGGCACATCAGTGGTGCAGTCCTCCCTCAGCACAGCCCTACACCCAGACCGTGGCCTGCTTGAATGAATAGCCTTGTAGTCCCCGGTACCTAGGGTTTGGTCTGAGGGGAAGTACAGGCTCTGGTAAGTCCCTTGGCCTTGCTCCATGCATACAGGTAGCACCAGGCGAGGGCCACAGCAGGATCCTCTAAAGCACAGGCGGGCAGGGGCCTCTGTTGCCTGGAGCTAAGAGTGGTACTGGCTGGGAAGACATAATGCAATAGCATCTAAATTGCCCCTGTTTGACAGGGGCTGAACTAGACCTCCAAGTTCCCAGACTCTCGAAATGGATCCCAATAGGGACACTGAATGCTCGGCTGAAACACTGCATTGGATTCATGCAGTAGCCAGAGCTTGGCAGGGGACTGTCTGTGCCCTTCCCGTGGGAGCCTGCTGAGGCTCCTGTTGTCACTCTCCTTCCCAAGGCTACCCGGGGCAAGAACCCAAAGGGCACTTTATAGAACAGCAGATACAAAATGCATTTTGGACTATCCCTCAGGTATTCTGTCACCCTGGATTTCTGCTAAGGGAAGAAAGTTATCCTCAAGGAATTAAACACACTTCAAGAGGAGGTGAGAGTTCTGCTCTGAGGTAGGGTGTGAAGCCCCTGAGGCTTTTCCTCCTCCATGATTTATGAGCTAAGTGTAGGCATTCAGAAGAGTGGAAGGTGCAAGGTGCTCAGATTTATAAAGATTAACATCTACAGACCGGGCGCGGGCGCAGTGGTTCATGCCTGTAATCCCAGCACTTTGGGAGGCCGAGGAGGGTGGATCATCCGAGGTCAGGAGTTCAAGACCAGCTTGGTCAACATGGTGAAACCTGTCTCTACTAAAAATACAAAAATTAGCCGGGAGTGGTGGTGCATGCTTGTAGTCCCAGCTACTCCGGAGGCTGAGGCAGGAGAATCACTTGAACCTGGGAAGGGAGGTTGCAGAGAGCAGCCTGGGGGACACAGCAAGGCTCCATCTCAAAAAAAAAAAAGAAAGAAAAAAAAGAAACAGACAAAATTAACACCTACTGCCTTAGATGGTTTTTTAAGGATCACAGATCCACAGAGACTGTGGGCTAATTTGTTCCAACAATTAAGGAATTGGGAAAAGGGATGCTATTTAATTCCTCTTGGGACAAACACTGTTCACCCAATAGACTCACCAAGGAGAGCAAAATGAGTTCTGATGGAAAATCTAAACAAACTACATACTTAACAATTTTATGTCTTGTTTCCTGAAAGATTTGACCCTCAATGGTCCTATTCTTAATTACTTAATCCTTGACATAAATGAGGGAACAAATAATAGTAGTGATCACTTTATCAATAGGCAGAAACGATGAAGTATTTCTACAACACCTTTCCCTCCATCCCTCAACCTAGTCTTCTCTTAAAATAACAGCATTTTCCCTTTCCTTTCTTATCCTTTTTTTTTTTTTTTTTTTTTTTTTTTTGAGACGGAGTCTCGCTCTGTCGCCCAGGCTGGAGTGCAGTGGCGCAATCTCGGCTGACTGCAAGCTCCGCCTCCTGGGTTCACGCCGTTCTCCTGCCTCGGCCTCTCTGAGTAGCTGGGACTACAGGCGCCCGCCACCACGCCCGGCTAATTTTTTTGTATTTTTAGTAGAGACGGGGTTTCACCATGGTCTCGATCTCCTGACCTCGTGATCTGCCCGCCTCGGCCTCCCAAAGTGCTGGGATTACAAGCGTGAGCCACCATGCCCGGCTCTTTTCTTTTCCTTTCCTTTCCTTTCCTTTCCTTTCCTTTCCTTTCCTTTCCTTTTCTTTCCTTTCCTTTCCTTTCCTTCCTCCTTCCCTCCCTCCCTTCCTCTCTCTCTCTCTCTTTCTCCTTCCTTCCTTCCTTCCTTCTTTCTGCAGTGGCATGATCTTGGCTCACTGCAACCTCCACCTCCCAGGTTCAAGTGATTCTTATGCCTCAGCCTCAGGGATTATAGGCACCCACCATCACGCCTGGCTAATTTTTGTATTTTTAGTAGAGACGGGGTTTCACCATGTTGGCCAGGCTGGTCAGAATGACAGCACTTTCTTAGGAATATTTTTTTTTTGACAAATTACTCTCTTGGTTAATTTTATGTCCATCCCAACGGTGCCAGCCATTTTTCGAGTTTCACCAGCAGTGGTAGAAAACACACAAAGTTCTCCTTGTGTTTGGTTTCCAGTCCATCTTGCCCCCTCTCCCATCCTTTCCTTCCTCCCCCTCCCTCCCAGCCCTTCCTTCCCTAGTCTCCTTTCCCAGGCTGCTCAAGATACCTTGCCTCTGAGGTTCTATAGCATCCTCGCTTCTTTCCATCACAGCACTTGTCACCCTAGATTGTAATTGTCCCCTTCCTTGCCTACCACACCAGAATATGGTTTCTGTGAAGAAAGGGACCAGCTAACTTATTCTGTATCTTCAGCACCTAGCATGGCGTATAATAAAGGCCCAATAGTGTTTTTTAAAATTTTTTACTTTTTTAGAGACTGCATCTCATTCTGTCACCCAGGCTGGAGTGCAGCAGCACAATCACAGTTCACTGCAAACTTGAACTCCTGGGCTCAAGTGATCCTTGTGCCTCAGCCTCATCACAGCTCACTGCAGCCTTGAACTCCTGGGCTCAAGTGATCCTCCTGCCTCAGCCTCCCAAATAGCTGGAATTACAGTTGTGCACCACCATGCCTGGCTAAGTTTTAAATTTTTTGTAGAGATGAGGTCTTGCTGTGTTGCCTAAGCTTGAGTGCAGTGGTGTGATCACAGCCAGCTAATTTCCTCTTTTTTTTTTTTTTTGAGATGGAGTATTGCTCTGTTGCCCAGGCTGGAGTGTAGTGGCATGATCTGCAAGCTCCGTCTCCCGGGTTCATGCCATTCTCCTGCCTCAGCCTCTGGAGTAGCTGGGACTACAGGCACCCGCCACCAGGCCCGGCTAATTTTTTTTGGTATTTTTAGTAGAGACGGGGTTCCACCGTGTTAGCCAGGATGGTCTTGATCTCTGGACCCTGTGATCCACCCGCCTCGGCCTTCCAAAGTGCTGGGATTACAGGCATGAGCCACTGCGCCCGGCTAAAAATATTTTTTTAGAGATGGGGTCTTGCTGTGTTGCCCAGGCTCATCTCGAACTCCTAGCCTTAAGCGATTTACCTACCTCAGCCTTCCGAAGCACTGGGATTACAGACGTGAGCCACCACACCTGGGCAAGACACAATAGTTGAACATAATTTAAATGAGTATGCACCATCTCCAGGCAACCACCCTTCTTCCTGCATTTCTGAGGGTTGGGAGCTGGATTTGCTGTCCACCAGAACTGTAGGGAACTATGCAATGGCTAGAAAAGAGACTTTTGGCTCATCTCTACTGGTTAGAACCAGAGTCCTGGGTCTTACTGCATACTATGCTACCTAGAAATGGGTAAATAGGCTGGGCGCAGTGGCTCACGCCTGTAATCCCAGCACTTTGGGAGGCCAAGGAGGGCAGATAACTAGATCAAGAGATCAAGACCATCCTGGCCAACATGGTGAAACCCCGTCTCTACTAAAAATACAAAAATTAGCTGGGTGTGGTGGCGCATGCCTGTAGTCCCAGCTACTCGGGAGGCTGAGGCAGGAGAATGGCGTGAACCCAGGAGGGGGAGGTTGCACATAATACCACATTGTGGGCTAGTAAGTGGATCTAATTAAGGATGTATGTATGTTGGGGTGGGGATGGAAGATTGGGGCACAACAGCATACAACAGACATCAGTCTAGTAGCCTGCTCACAGATGGGTGAGTGGGACAGTCACGTTTCCTTGTGTAGGCCAGGGTAAACTCGAACTTCAGCCATCAATATCAACAGCAGATACTTCATGGATTCCCACTCCTATTAGATGTGAGCTGGGGTCAGAAAGAAGTCGGCTGGCATTTTCAAATCCCAGCTCTGGCACCTCGTGTATCTATCGGTTCCCGGTCATGACCCACCTAAGTTCTTTGAGCATCATTTACCTTATCTGAAAAATGGAGCCAATTATGCCCACACCTCAGGGTTGCTGAAAGGGTTAAGTATGATAACATATGGAAAGCATCTAGCAAAGTGCCTGGCCCGTAACAGGAGTCCAGAAATAGTAGCCTTTGCTGCTAGGTATTGGAGATAAAAAGTGGTAACAATGAAGTCATTATATACATATGAAGATTTTAAAAACCAGCACAAAGTTGCATATACTGAGTTTTAAAGAAGGTGTGCTGATCATTGCTTCAGGAATGCAGAGACCAGGGCACTGTTAATATAAATACAATGCAAGCCACCTAGATAATTTTAAATATTCTGGTAGCCACATTAGAAAGGTTAAAAGTCCAGGTGAGGTTTCTTAAAACTTAAAATCATATAAATAAATAAAAATGTTAAAAGAAAGTGAAATTGATTTTGATAACATTTTATCAAGTCCAATATCTCTAAGGTATTATTTCAACATGTAATCAGTATAAAGATCATTTAAGAGATACAAGACTAAGTCTTCAAAATCCAGTGTGTCTGGGCCAGGCGAGGTGGCTCATGCCTGTAATTCCAGCACTTTGGGAGGCTGAGGCAGGCAGATCACCTGAGATCAGGAGTTCGAGAGCAGCCTGGTCAACATGGTGAAACCCCATCTCTACTAAAAATACAAAAATTGGTCAGGTGTGGTGGTGCGTTCCTGTGGTCCCACCTACTCAGGAGGCTGACCCAGAAGAATCATTTGAACCTGCGAAGTGGAGGTTGCAGTGAGCCAAGGTTGCACCACTGCACTCCAGCCTAGGTGACGGAGTGAGACTTCATTTCAAAAAATAAAAATAAAAAAAACCAACAACCTGTGTGTCTGGAGGAAGAATTGTTTCTGAAAAAATGAAAGAGAAAGAAAAGAAAAGGAAAAGAAATGAAAAGAAAAAAGAAAGAAAGAAAGAAAGAAAAAAAGAAAATCCAGTGCATGTGTTTTACATTTGCAGCAATCTCAGTTCAGATGTGAAATTTTCATCAGAGATACTTCATCTGTATTTAGATTTCATAAAATTTGCAGTAGAAAAAGTAGATTCACAAAACCAAGCTGCTCCAAATGTAGTCATACAATTTCTAGTCAGAGTTAAGTATCACTCTTAAAATTAAATAAAATAAAAATTCCAATTAGTGACACTAGCCACATTTCAAGTGTTCAGTAGTCACCTGGAGCTAGCAGTTATTTCCTGGGCTAGTCCATGGAAAGTGGGCAGGAGCCTTGAATGATTGGATGTGAGGAAAGGAGTAGGGAAAGGCAGATGGAATAGCCTGAGAACTGGCATGCAGCTGGCGTGAGCCTGGGACAGTGTGGAAGCCAGTTTGATTAGGACCAACAAGCTGAGGCTGATGAGTCAGGGTAGAGTCAAATTGGGAAGGGTTTGGACCTCAGGTTATGCGGTTAGCATTTTGTTCTGTTGTTAAACAGTAACCCCTGGAATATTTCTTTTCTCTCTCTTTTTTTTGAGATAGAGATCTATCACCCAGGCTGGAGGGCAGTGGTGCCATCTTGGCTTACTGCAACCTCTGCCTCCTGGGTTCAAGCGATTCTCCTGCCTCAGCTTCCCGAGTCGCTGGGATACAGGCGTGCACCACCATGCCTGGATAATTTTCATATTTTTAGTAGAGACAGGTTTTCCCCATGTTGGCCAGGCTGGTCTCAAACTCCTGACCTCAAGTGATCTGCCTGCCTCGGTTTCCCAAAGTGCTGGTATTACAGGCATAAGCCACCGCGCCCAGCCAACAGGAATATTTCTGAGCAAGGGGCAGGCAATGTGAGCTCTGTTTTAGGTTAACTGTCTGGCACCAGTGCCCGTGAGGGGATGGAGAAAAAAGAGACACCATCCAGTGAGAGCAGGGTGGAGATGGCTGCAGTGATTCAGGTATGTGGTTAAAGCACCTGGCTAGCATGTGAGCCAATAGAACCATTCAGAGGCTTTACAAAGCCATACTCCAAAGGACTTAGAAACCAGCCAGGCTATTTAGAGATAGCTCTTCAGAGGAAAGAGGCAGAGAGGGCAGGAAGCTTGGGGCCTACGTGCCTGGGAGACTGGGTGGACACTGAAAAGTTCAAGGAACCAGGGTGATTCTGTTGGTTAGGACATGACTCCCTAAGACAGATAACTGAAACCAGACCCTGGAATCTGTAATTTTTTAATGGATTTTTAAAAAGTAAATGTCAAATGTGTAACACCCACCCCACCCTCTGAATCACAGTGACCCTGGACTTTGCCCTGAGTCTCTTGAGATTGTTCAGAGACACTCCTTTGTTCTAGAGAACTCTTTGAGGTGCTGGGTCCAAACGGGATTCGAATTAAAGGTGCTTCAAACTCAGAAGTGAGAGAAAAAGGCTAGGCAGCAACCCCTGGGCTGTCTGGCTTGCTGTTTCTTACCCCGACATCTTCCCTGGGAAATGCATTACTTCTAATGTGAATTTAGGTTTTGCTGTGCCTTATGGAGGAGGCTCTGCTGGGGAAATTGCTCCTCCTCTTCCCCTCAGCTTCCCTAATCTTCCACTCCCCTGAGTCTCTGCAATGTCCAGTAGCCACATGCAGACAGACCAGGTCAAAAGCAAGCCTCTTGGGACTCAGACAGGCTGCGGGCACTCAGCGACTGACCCACAGACTGTGCTTTCTGTTATGTAAAACAAGCCCAACACTGCCTTGTTCAGATATGTGAGGAGTGTCTGCCCTGGGTTGGGTACTGGGCTAGATGCCGGGAGTAAGAGTTTATGGGGTGATCACAGTCAACCTGGGCGAGGCAAGTGTGTCACCCAGCTCCTACAGTGCTAAGTGCTCTGTGCCATGATGGGGGCAGGGATAGCTGCCCAGGACTCTGAGAGTAAGAACTAGTCTGGAGCTTGGCATGAGTTTCAAAAGAAGAGGAAGAGGCTGGGCACGGTGGCTCATGCCTGTAATCCCAGCCCTTTGGGAGGCCAAGGAGGATGGATCACCTGAGGTCAGGAGTTGGAGACCAGCCAACTCCTGGCCAACATGGCAAAACCGCATCTCTACTAAAAATACAAAAATTAGCTGGGCATGGTGGCATTCACCTGTAGTCCAGCTACTTGGGAGGCCGAGGATCCCTGGAACCCGGGAGGCAGCCAAGATCGGGCCATTGCATTCCAGCCTAGGCAACAGAGGGGAAGGAGGGCGTTCTGGGCTGGGGAACCACATGGGGTAAAGACACAGAGATGTGGAATAATAATGCAACCATAATAAGATGATAATGGTGCTTGTTGTCTGCTGAGCTCTTGCTGCATGCTGGGCACTGTTCAAGGGGTTCTCATCTATTAGCCTTCTCCTCATTGCTCAGGGGAAAAACTGAAGCTCTGACAGTAAAATGCACTTGTCCAAGGTCATACTCAAAGAATGGTGCACATTCAAACCCGTAAAAGCCTAACTCATGTCCACTTCTTTTTTTTTTTTTTTTTTTTTTGAGATGGAGTCTCGCTCTGTCACCCAGGCTGGAGTGCAGTGGCGCGATCTTGGCCACTGCAAGCTCCGCCTCCCGGGTTCACACCATTCTCCTGCCTCAGCCTCCCGAGTAGCTGGGACTACAGGCGCCCACCACCATGCCCGGCTAATTTTTTGTATTTTTAGTAGAGACGGGGTTTCACTGTGTTAGCCAGGATGGTCTTGATCTCCTGACCTCGTGATCCACCCGCCTCGGCCTCCCAAAGTGCTGGGATTACAGGCGTGAGCCACCGTGCCCGGCCTCATGTCCACTTCTTAAAGCAGCGCAGATCTGCAAACCACTGAGCAGCCCATTGGGAGTACTGGGGAACCCCACATTGGTCTACAAAAACTAGGTTTTATTATGGTTTTGATGAGTGGACAAAAGTCATGAAGTAGGGGTGTCATGAGGTACTCCCTATTTCTCATTGGAATAAACTGGAAGAATTGAACAGGTGCAGGACGTGAAAGGGATACTTAAGCTATTGTCATGGCTCTGCTCAGCCTGCAATATGAAGCCAGCAGTGTGCAGGCAGCCCCCGCCCCTCTCCCACAGCCCCCAGCATGTCCCAGCAGCTTAGAGCCCCCTGGCTGGGTGGGTCTGGGCAGGCGCTTCCTCCCAGAGCTGTCTGGGCACCGCTCCCAGACCCAGGCTTTTCTAGGTCAGGCAGTTCTATCTTCAGGCTGGCCCGAGGATACAGTTTGTGTAAACTGCAGACATTGCTGGCGTGCTGTGTAAACACAGACTATCTCCCACTGCAGCTTTTCCTTTGGGGAGGCTCCCCCTCCAGTTGGGATACTGGATTCCAACTTCTTATCAACTTGTGTTTCCTATTCTGATAAAAGGAAGCTATTAAAGTCCCTTTCCTGGTATTGCCTTGACCCCATCAGGACTTAACTTGTGTGGAAGCAGATGTCCTCTAGAGGAGAAGTTTTTCACACACCCCCGCCCCCCTCCCCATCCATTACCCAGCCTCAAATCCTCCACTTTAAACAAACCTGCAGGAATTTGTTTTCAAAGCCTTAGGCCCTGAACATTTACTTTCTACTCCAGCTAGTTAAAATGTGTTTTCTTGGCTTTTTGGGCCCTCCTTGATGGGTCCACTGCTCCTTTCAGCTTCTTTCATCTTATTATGTCTTTTTTTTTTTTTTTTTTTTTTTTTTTTTTTGAGACAGAGTCTTGCTCTGTCCCCTAGGCTGGAGTTCAGTGGCGCGATCTCAGCTCACTGCAACCTCTGCTTCCTGGGTTCAAATGATTCTCCTGCCTCAGCCTTCCGAGTAGCTGGAATTACAGAAGTGTGCTGCCTTGCCAGGCTAATTTTTGTATTTGTATTTGTATTTGTATTTTATTTTAATTTTATTTTAGTAGAGACAGGGTTTTATCATGTTAGCCAGGCTGGTCTCAATTTCCTGACCTCAAGTGATCCGCCCACCTCAGCCTCCCAAATTGCTGGGATTACAAGTGTGAGCCAACGTTCCTGGCCTCATCTTCATTATTTCCAAACTTTTTATGCTTTTCAATGTCAGTCTACTCTTCACTGCCCGCAAATCAGGCCTTGCTCGACTCTTTTTAAACATTTCCTCATATTTCCCTGCTTCCTTCTTGCCCTTCTGACTGTGACAGTCCTGTCCTCCATCCTCCTTTCTTTCCAAGTTTCGCTGAAGGGAGGAATATGAAGAAAAAGAAACGAGAAAAGACATTCCTTCAAGATCTAGCTTATAGACGGGATAATAATCTGAACATGCCCTGAGCCCTCTAATTTTCATTTTTCTCCCTTTCATCTGAACTCCTGTGGAGCTCCTGGTCTCTATACACAATTTAGTACTAGCAGTAGCCAGCCTCCAGGGTGGCCCCAATGTGACTCTATGCCTGGTATTCATGCATACAGGTCTGGTGGCATGCACCTGTAGTCCCAGCTGCTTGGGAGGCTGAGGCAGGAGGATTGCTTGAGTCCTGGAGTTCTGGGCTGTAGTGCACTATGCCAACTGGACATCTGCACTAAGTTCAGTATCAATAAGATGGCCTCCCAGGAGCAAGGGACCACCAGGTTTCCTAAGGGCTTAATAATACGGGCCCTGGCCAGGCGCAGTGGCTGACGCCTGTAATCCCAGCACTTTGGGAGACGGAGGCGTGCACATCACTTGAGGTCAGGAGTTCCAGACCAGTTTGGCCAACATGGTGAAATCCTGTCTCTACTAAAAATGCAAAAATTAGCCGAGTTTGGTGGTGCATGCCTGTGATCCCAGCTACTCGGGAGGCCGAGGCATGAAATTTGCTTGAACCCAGGAGGCAGAGGTTTCGGTGATCTGAGGTCATGCCATTGCACTCCAGCCTGGGCAACGAGAGTGACACTCTGTCTCAAAATAATAATAATGATGATGATAATAATAATATTGATAATAATAATAATGAAATAATAATATTGATAATAATGATAATAATATTAATAATAATGATGATGATGATAATAATAATAATAATGTTTCCAATAAGGGCTCAATAGATGCCTGATGGTCAGATGCATCCCCTAGCTCAGTACTGTCATTCAACAGGTTGAATGATAGTGCCATTGTGGCACTTTTCACCTGGAAAGTTCTTAAAACCTTTTTCCTGGCACAAGCAGAACTGCTGCCACACAGAGGCCCAGAGAACAACACTGCATGAATAAATGTATTTTTTAGCTAGAGCCACGAGGAATCGCACCCTGATGGGTTTACCCAAACAGGCTGCTACCAAATGTGAGGCCGGGGTTGGGCCACGGGATTTGACTTGTGGTCACTCATGTTCCTTGATCCTCTACGCTCCTATCCTGCCCATTCTGGGGTGCTCAGCTCTCACCATGGACCTGGGGACATTAAAAGTCCCTTCCCTTTATTAGTCAGACACTTGCAAAAACCTCTGGCATCTATTTCACTTAACAGCACAATCAGTCATGTTCCATGTAAACATCAGCTCATTTCAGCTCCTGTCTCCTACTCTGGGAGTTGGAGCTTTGAGAACCTGGGAAAAAAGAGGATGAGGAGACTGTAAAATTGTGGAGTCCTTGTTTAAGATGATCACTAGCTGGGTGGTGCTAGTGGGACCCTGATAGGATGGGTGGCCAGCAGACCCCCAGCTGAGTAGGTTTCTTTGTGTCATTTTACTCCAGCATTGACCTGAAAACTCAACAATTGTTTTTTTTTCTTTCTTTCTTTCTTTCTTAGACTCTTGCTATGTTGCCCAGGCTGGCCTTAAACTCCTGGACTCTTGCTCTACATACTCTCAGTCCAATAAAGAAAAAAATATGGCAGGGCATGGTGGCTTACACCTATAATCCCAGCACTTTGGGAGGCCAAGGCAGTAGGATCACTTGAGGGCAGGAGTTCAAGACCAGCCTGAGCAACATGATGAAACCCTGTCTCTACAAAAAAATACGAAAATTAGCTGGGCATGGTGGTGCATGCCTGTAGTCCCAGCTATCTGGGAGGCTGAGGGAGGAGGATCACTTGAGCCCAGGGAGATTGAGGCTGGGCTGGAGTAAGCTATGATTGTGCCACTGCACTCCAGCTTGGGTGACAGAGTGAGACTCTGTTTCAATGAAAAAACAAACAAATAAATAATAATAAAAGAAAAGAGAAAAAAAATTCCAGGGCTCAAGCTATCCTCCCATCTTAGCCTCCCAAGTAGCCGGGACCACAGGAATGCATCACTATGCCTGACTCTCTCCAGTTTTTTTTTTTTTTTTTTTTTAGACAGTGTTTCGCTCTGTCATCCAGACTAGAGTGCAGTGGCACAATCGCAGTTCACTGCAACCTCTGCCTCCCAAGTTCAAGCGATTCTCCTGCCTTAGCCTCCCAAGTAGCCGGGACTACAGGTGCTGCCACCAGGCCAGGCTAATTTTTGTATTTTTAGTAAAGACAGAGTTTCACCATGTTGCCCAGGCTGGTCTCGAACTCTTGACCTCAGGTTATCCACCCACCTCGGCCTCCCAAAGTGCTGGGATTACAGGCGTGAGCCACCGCACCCGGCCACCAGTTGTTTTTAAAATTAATTTTACCCAACACTTTTTGAGTCTTTACTACAGCAGAACCCAAGGCCCTAAGGATTAATACAGCAAGGTCCCTGCCTTCCAACGTGTTGACATCTAGCGAGGAAGAAAAGTGTAACATATTTTTCAGATAATCCTGAGGACCTGGACAGGGGAGGGAGAGGGCTGAGAGCAAGGGATTAGTATGGAAGTTGGTGGAGTCCAGGTTTCAAATTGGAACATCATGGCCACAGCCATTTAAATGTGATCCTGGTGGCCTGCTCAGCCTTCTGCATCTGGAAGCAGGATGGCAGTGCTGGATGGAAAGTGCTGCTTTTACATCCTGTTCCAAGGGCTTCCTGGAAAGACAGAAGAAAGAAAAAGAAAGCACAGGCACTTGAGTCCCAGCCTGCTTCTCTCCCTGCAGCAGTGACTCACCCTGGGAAACAGTCAGTAGAACCCACTAGAGCATCCTGAAACTTGACTTGTTTGTTTTGACCATGTCATGAGACTGGAATATGTCCTGGGGGCTGGCCTGTGGGAATGGGCACAATAGCTCTACCAGGCTCCTCGACACCCTTCGAGATCCCAAGCACTCCACGGACTCCTGGTGCCTTAGTTGAGCAGCATTTACTGACTCAGTGCCCAGCACTGGAAGCCTGTGGGGTGTTAGGCCCTGCGCTGGGAGCTGGGGATTTGAGCATGCTGAGTGAGGATCACATGCTTGGGGCGGGGGGCTCAGGTTTACAAATTACTGCATGTCACATACTTATGGGGTCACCCAGGCAGCCAGGCATGGTGGCTCATGCCTGTATTCCCAGCACTTTGGGAGGTCGAGGCGGGCAGATCACCTGAGGTCAGGAGTTCGAGACTGGCTTGGCCAACATGGTGAAACCCTGTCTCTACTAAACATACAAAAATTAGACGAGTGTGGTGGTGCAAGCCTGTAATCCTAGCTACTCAGGAGGCCGAGGCAGGAGAATCGCTTGAACCCAGGAGGCAGAGGTTGCAGTGAGCTGAGATCACGCCACTGCACTGCAGCCTGGGTGACAGAGCGAGACTCCATTTCAAACAAACAAACAAAACAAAACAAAACAAAAAACAAAAAATAAAATTGGTGACTGCCACTTTTTTTTCCTTTTTTTTATTGCACTGAGAATATGCAGAGCAAGAGCCCAGGAATTTAAGACCAGCCTGGGCAACATAGCAAGAGTCTGTCTCTAAGAAAAAAAGAAAAAGAAAAATAATTGTTGAGTTGTCAGGTCAATGCTGGAGCAAAATGACACAAAGAAGCCTACTCAGTGACTGCCAGGATCCACTTGGCACTCTCAGTAGAGCCCCAGGGGGAATCCAGTTAGTATTCCAACACCCCCCTACTTCCCAGCGAGGAGGGGCTTGAGCCTCCCCAGGTGTATGCGTTTCCTGGGGCTGCCATAACAAAGAACCAAAAGCTGAGAGGCTTAAAACAACAGACATTTATTATCTCCCAGTTCTGGAGCCTCGAAGTCTAAATGCAAGGCGTCAGCAGGGCCGTACTCTCTCCCATGGCTCTGGGTTAAGAACGGTTCCTCGCATCTTCCAGCTTCGGTTGCTGGCCAGCATCCTTGGCATCTCTATTCACATGGCTGTCTCCTCCCTGCATCTTCACACCACCTTCCTTCTGTATTTCTGTATCCAAATTTCCCTTGTTTACAAGGACACTAATCATATTAGATTAGGGCCCCCGACCTCATTTTTTTCTTGTATATATGTATATATATAAAATAAATATTTCTATATATATAATATATAATATATAATAATATATATAATTATATAAATCTAATATAATATTTTTATTTTTCTTATATATATATGATGAAAAATAAATATTATAAATCTAATATAAACTATAGTCATATTAATATATTTAATATATTATAAATATATAGCTTATATAAATATTATTTTTATATTATATTATATATAAATGTTAAATTTATATATAATACATGAATATATAACATTTACATTTATATTTTATTATATATTATAAAAATATCATATATTAAAATATAAACTATAAATATATATTAAATAAATATATAACAATATGTACATATATGTGTGTATATGTATTTATAAATATAATTGAGATAGTGTCTCACAGTGTTGCCCTGGCTCATCTCAAACTCCTAGGCTGAAGTGATCCTCCTGCCGCAGCCTCCCAAAGTGCTGGGATTACAGGTGTGAGCTGCTGCACCCAGCCCTGAACCTCGTTTTAACTGATTACTTCTGTAAAGACCTTCTTTCCAAATAAGGCCCATTCTGAAGCAGTGGGTGTCAGGACTTCAACGTATCCTTTTGTGAGTGTGGGAGGGGGTCACAATTCAACCCGTAACGCCAGTCTTAATAAAACTTTTTTTTTTTTTGAGATGGGGTCTCGCTCTGTCCCCCAGGCGCGATCTCGGCTCACTGCAAACTCCACCTCCCGGGCTCACGCCATTCTCCTGCCTCAGCCTCCCAAGTAGCTGAGACTACAGGCGCCCACCATCACACCCGGCTAATTTTTTTGTATATTTAGTAGAGACGGGTTCACCGTGTTAGCCAGGATGGTCTCGATCTCCTGACTTCGTGATCTGCCTGCCTTGGCCTCCCAAAGTGCTGGGATTACAGGCATAAGCCACCGCGCCTGGCCTATGCTCAGCTAATTTTTTTTGTATTTTTAGTAGAGACGGGGTTTCACCGTGTTAGTCAGGATGGTCTCGATCTCCTGACCTCGTGATCTACCCGCCTCAGCCTCCCAAAGTGCTGGGATTACAGGCGGGAGTCTCTGCACCCAGCCAATAAAACTATTCTTGGCAAGACCCACAGCAACATAAACTGTGGCCAAAAGTATGAACTGTGCAGCTAGAAGGACTTGGTTTGACACCAAATCCAAACCTCTTGCCAGTTTTCTGAACCTGGCACGTAACTGCAACCTTGGCTTTCTGGGTGTCCTCTAAGATAGGGACAATAGTGCTTCCCTCATAGTGCTTGTAGAAAGGGGTCACTACTGATATATCTAGCTATCCAGCACCTAGAATGCCAGGATCAATAAATATTTTGTTAAATAAGTATATATATATATTTATATTTATATCCTTACTTTTTTATTTTTTTAAGAGATAAGATCTCACTCTCTTACCTGGGCTAGAGTGCAGTGGTGTGATTATGGCTTACTGTAGCCCTGTAGCCTTAACCTCTTGGGCTCAAGTGATCCTCTTGTCTCAGCTTCTCGAGTAGCTGGGACTGCAGGTGTGTGACATCCTGCCCAGCTAATTTTTAAATTTTATTGTAGAGGTGGAATCTCACTATGCTGCTGAGCTTAGTCTTGAACTCCTGGCCTCAAGTGAACCTTCTGCCTCAGCCTCCCAAAGCACTAGAATTACAGTTGTTAGCCACCACATCTGGCCTAGTCCTTTCCTTAAGAGGCACGCTATGGGCAGAAAAGACAATATAGACCTAAACAGGAAATTATAATATATCATGATGTCATAAATAATGGAAATACCTACAAAATACAGTAGAAGTAGAAAGGAAGGCCTGGGGGACTTCCCAGAGGAGGCAACATCTGGAGAAGGGTTTTAAAGGTTAAGCAAGAGTTTGGCAGGCATAGGCATGGAGGTGGAAAACAATAGGGCCCCTTCCGGGCATCATAAGCCATCTGGCATTATAGGACTATAAAGTGCAAGAGAAGGAGAGGCGAGAGATGAAGCGGAAAGAGCAGGCAGGAAAAAGACCATAAGTGGCTTCAGGTGCTCTTCAAAGACGCACAGGCTTAGGCCGGGCGTGGTGGCTCACACTTGTAATCCCAGCACTTTGGGAGGCCGAGGTGGGCGGATCACGAGGTCAGGAGATCGAGACCACGGTGAAACCCGGTCTCTACTAAAAATACAAAAAAATTAGCAGGGCGTGGTGGCGGGCGCCTGTAGTCCCAGCTACTCGGAGAGGCTGAGGCAGGAGAATGGCGTGAACCCGGGAGGTGGAGCTTGCAGTGAGCCGAGATCGCGCCACTGCACTCCAGCCTGGGTGACAGAGCGAGACTCCGTCTCAAAAAAAAAAAAAAAAAGACCCACAGGCTTTATTTATCTCCTGGGTGGGTGATGAGGAGGCATTTCAAGGCTTGGAAATATCAATCAAGTCCCAGAAGAAACGGATAACACAGTCAATCTGGGCAAACAAGGAGAGTTTAATAAACGGACCATGAATAAAGGCTCGAGAAGGGCTGGGCAAGGTGGTTCACGCCTGTAATTCTAATTTTGGAAGGCCAAGGTGGGAGGCTTGCTTGAGCCCTGGAGTTCGAGACTAGCCTGGGAAACATAGTGAGACCCTCATCTCTAAAAATTAAAACAAAAACAAAAACAAAAAAACTCAGCTGGGTGTTGTGGTACACACCTGTTGTCCCAGCTACTTGGGAGGCTGAGTTGGAAGGATCACTTGAACCCAGGGGTCGAGGCTACAGTGAGCCATGATTGTGCAACTGTACTCTAGCCTGGGCAAGAGTGAGATCCTGTCTCAAAAAAAAAAAAGTTGGGAGGGTGGCGCGCAGGGGGATTGAGACGTGATTAGGGAAACAACAAAAGGCAGCGCAGTGCCCCAGCAGAACCACAGCAGGGAACTCTTACTGCATCTAGGCTGGAAGCAGCAAGTGAAAAGACTGAGAACCAGAATCCTGTAGCTGTAGAAGTGGCCACCTCATGGACATGGGCTTTGGTAGAGGAAGGCAGCTACCGACAACCCTAGGAGCTCAGTGGTTAGATAACGCCAACCTCTTCCCACTCCCCAGTCTTCCTGACCCAGTTGGAAGTCCAAGAGCAAAGAAGTCCAGGTGACAGAGTCTATAGAAGCCAGCTACTAGGGCATCAGGATGGAGAGGGCGGAGATGGAGAGGGCATCCGGAGAAGCAAAGGAAAGCTGTCCAGCTCAGAGGTCTGCTGGTGGCTTGGCGGAGGCTGGGTGCAGGGAATTGGTAATAGCCTGACAAGAGAAGCTTTGATTCTGAACTCAAGCCTCTGAGAAGGTTTGGAAAGGCAAGGATGGAACTACAAGAAATTTAGGAGGGAGAATTGACCACATATAGAAGATGAGTGAAAAGGAAGAGCCTGGAAGTCTAGAAGTTTAGGCTTTGGGTAAAGGCATGAGTGTTGATGCTGTCAATTCAGGAAGAGAAATCAAGAGAAAGAGAAGGTTTTCATTTTGCTCAAGGGCATGGAGGCGAAGGTAGGGGAGAGTGTGATGCTAATAAGCTCAGTTTGGGACTTGTTGAGGATCCGGAGAGACATCCTAATCAGGATGTCCCCAGGCAGTTGGCAATGTAGGTCTACAACTGTACTGTCCAATACAGTAGCCACTAGCCACTTGTAGCTATTGATTTTTTTAATTTTTAATCTTTTTGTTTTCTTTGAGATGGAGTCTTGTTCTGTCTCCCAGGCTGGAATGCAGTGGCGCAATCTCGGCTCACTGCAACCTCTGCCTCCTGGGTTCAAGCAATTCTCCTGCCTCAGCCTCCTGAGTAGCTGGGATCACAGGCACCCACCACCATGCCCAGCTAATTTTTGTATCTTTAGTACAGATGAGGTTTCACCATGTTGGCCAGGGTGGTCTCGAACTCCTGACTTTGTGATCCACCTGCCTCAGCCTCCCAAAGTGTTGGGATTACAGGCTTGAGCCGGCCCTGTAGCTATTAAAATTAAAATTAAATAACATCTAAAACTCAGTTCCTTAAACACACTAGCCACATTCCTTTTTTCTTTTTCTTTTTTTTTTTTTTATAGTATATAGAGATGAGGTCTCACTATGTTGCCCAGGCTGGTCTCTACTCCCTGGCTCTCACTTCATCCTCCCAAAGTGCTGGGATTATAGGTGTGAGTCACCATGCCTGGCCATTAACCACATTTCAAGTGCTCAGTAGCCACATGTAGTGGCTAGTGGCTACCATATTGGACAGCTCAATTTAGAGAACATTTTCATTATTACAGCAAGGTCTATTGCACAGCACTCATCTAGAAGATTGGAGAGTAGGTAGGGCTGGAAAGGAGAGACTTGGAGGTCATCAACACGTAAGGGTGGTTAACCATGATGGGATGAGTGAGGTCAGCTTAAAGAGCACGAAGAATGAGAAGAGAGATGGACTAAGAGTGAACTCTTTTATGTCCTTTGCGGGGACATGGATGAAGCTGGAAACCATCATTCTCAACAAACTATTACAAGGACAGAAAACCAAACACCGCATGTTCTCACTCATAGGTGGGAATTGAACAATGAGAACACTTGGACACAGGGTGGGGAACATCACACATCAGGGCCTGTCATGGGGTGGGGGGCTGGAGGAGGGATAGCATTAGGAGAAATAACTAATGTAAATGACGAGTTGATGGATGAAGCAAACCAACTTGGCACATGTATACCTATGTATCAAACCTGCACGTTGTGCACATGTACCCTAAAACTTAAAGTATTTAAAAAAAAAAAAAGAGTGAACTTTTGCAGAACACACACATTTACTGGGCAGCTCGAGGAGCCAGCAAAGAAGACCAAGAAACAGCTATCAGATGAAGAATAAGAACTAGAATAGAGTCATGTCCCGGAAACCCAGGAAGAGCCATCAAGAAGGGAGAGGTGAGCAGTGTGAAATGTTGCAGATAGAACAAAAAAAGGGGAGCAGGCACAGTGGCCCTCTTTTGTGGAGCTGCAAATCCCAACACTTTGGGAGGCTGAGGTGGCCAGATTGCCTGAGCCCAGGAGTTCCAGACCAGCCTGAGCAACAGGGTAAAACCTGATCTCTACAAAAAAAATCAACAACAACAACAACAACAACAAAAACTAGCTGGGAGTGGATGGCACGCACCTGTAGTCTCAGCTACCCAGGAGGCAGAGGGAGGATCACCTGAGACCGGGAGGTTGAGGCTGCAGTGAGCCATGATCCAGAGTAAGACCCTGACTGGAGAAAAAAAAAAAAAAAAAAGGAATGCAGGGTGTCTCTTGCAGTTGACATTTGGCAGGACATTTGTGAAGAGAGCAGTTTAAATGAAACGGGAATGGGACCAATTCCAGATTGCCCCAGATTAGGGAGTAGATGGGAGGAGTGCAAGAGATGACCACTCACCAGAAGGCATAGAGAAGGGCTGAAAACAGATAGAGTGGTAGCAAACAGACAAAAGTGGTAGCTGAGGGCAGGGAAGGGAGGACCACATTTTTTTAAAAGATAGAAAAATTACGCGGTGGCTCACACCTGTAATCCCAGCACTTTGGGAGGCTGAGGCAGGCGGATCACCTGAGGTCAGGAGTTTGAGAGCAGCCTGGTCAACTTGGTGAAACCCTATCTCTACTAAAAACACAAACATTAGCCAGGCATGGTGGCAGGCGCCTATAGTCCCAGCTACTCCAGAAGCTGAGGCAGGAGAATCACTTGAATCTGGGAGGCAGAGGTTGCAGTGAGCCAAGATTGTGCCACTGCACTCCAGTCTGGGCGACAGAGCAAGACTCTGTCTCAAAAATAAATAAATAAATAAATAAATAAATAAATAAATAAATAAATAGATAAAATAAAAATAAAGGATAGAAATGGCTTTAGCATATTTATAGATCAAAAGAATAGGGGTGGGCAAGGTCAAAAAGGAGATAGGAGGAGAGCACACACAGCTGGAGGAAGTGGCCTTGAAGAGGAAAGAGATACATCACCCTCTAACACGGGCAGATGAAGATGCATTTGTGGTGGGGGAGGTAGCAGTCAAGGCTGCCAGCTGCTTAGCTTAGCAAATGCATTGTCACTTGCCAAGAATGAGAGGAGTGGAGGCTTGGTCAGGAGCTTGAGAAGATGGGCTAATGTGTAAGAGCCACAGAAGGAGCTGTCAAGTTCAAGAGGGGGATGAACAGTTTGGGGACCCCAATTGGATGGTGAGCCTTGGGAGTGTCCTGATGTGATGTCACAGTTATATTTTGTGAAGCACAACACAAATGGTCCCACACCTGGGGGACTTGAGGGTGAGTCTTCACACCAGGGTGGGAGGACCCGAAGAGTGAAGGATATGGAATTTGAAGCTCCCTGTCTAAAGAAAGAAAGTGGAACTTGTGGAATAGTAAACAGAATCCTTGCAGGTGCTCCCGTTTTCATTTCCTTTGCATATCCTGTCTCAGTCATCTTCCTGCACCCTTGCAGATGTTGCCATTCCCAGGAAAATCAGGGGCAGAGAGCAGCGGGGGTGGGAACTGGAAAGTCCCTGCTGTGGAGGGTCTTGGGTGGATGCACCGGCTCCTGCTCCCCCATCTGCTGCTCACGGGAGATGCCTGCTGGAAGCAGAAGGAGGGGCTGGGGGTCTGGAAGGCTGAGCTTGAGTCGCAGGAACACTAGGGATGCTAAGACCCCTCAGGAGGTCTTGGTGGCTGGTGTCTCTGAGGGCCATCAGCTGGTGTCTCTTTGGCCAAAGCAGCCCAGGCAGGGATTGGGAAAGGTTAGGAGCGTGGACTCCAGAACCAGCCTGCCGAGGGTGAAACTCCAGTGCTGCCACTTACCATTCAAAGCTACAGGACCCGGGCGAGTGATTTAAAGCCTCTGTGACTCAGTTTCCCCAAGTGATTTAAAGCCTCTGTGACTCAGTTTCCCCATCTGTAAAATGTGGATCATAATTGCTGCTTCCTCATAGGGATGCTTTTGTGAGAATTAAATGAATTGAAAGGTGGGGACCCCAAACACCCAGTAAAGGTGGGGTATGATCCTTTAGCTCATGGCTGAGTGCCTGCCACTGGGAATTCAGCTTGGGGTGTCTGAGTCAGAGGGGCCTGGCACTGAACCCCAGCCCTCCACCCAGACCACTCAGGACTCCCTTAAGATCCTAATGGGTGTGGAGTATGCCTGCCTCTCCTTCCCTTCCTTCTCTTTCTTTCTTTCCTTCCTTCCCTTCCCCTTCCCCTTCCTGTTCTCCCTTCCCTTCCCTTCCCCTTCCTGTTCTCCCTCCCCTCCCCTCCCCTCCCCTCCCCTCCCCTCCTCTCCCGTCCCCTCCCCTCCCCTCCCCTTCCCTTCCCTTCCCTTCCCAAGCGGGGTCTCAGTATGTTGCCCTGGCTGGTCTCAAACTCCTGAGCTCAAGCAATCCTCACACCTTGGCCTCCCAAAGTGCTAGGATTACAGACACGAGCCACCATGCCTGGCCTACACTTTTATTTCTGATAAAGGCAAAGTGAACACCTTAGCTTAGTCTGAGAGCCAAACGGGCCTGCCTAAAGTCAGAGTGGGGTGGACTCTCCCACCTGGTCACAGCCACACTCGCCCCAGGCAGGGGCTGGCCTAGGGTGGAGTAATGCAGACTAGATGTTGCCTGCAGGAAGCTCAATGCCTAAGAGGAAAGGCATTAATATTAATATGTTATATATTCATGTATTATATATAAATTTAATGGCCGGGCACAGTGGCTCACGCCTGTAATCCCAGCACTTTGGGAGGCCGAGGCAGGCGGATCACGAGGTCAAGAGAACGAGACCATCCTGGCCAACACGGTGAAACCCCATTTCTACTAAAAATACAAAAATTAGCTGGGCATGGTGGCGGGCACCTGTAATCACAGCTACTCGGGAGGCTGAGGCAGGAGAATTGCTTGAACCCAGGAGGCGGAGGTTGCAGTGAGCTGAGATCACACCACTGCATTCCAGCCTGGCGACAGAGTGAGACTCTGTCTCAAAAAAAAAAAAAAAAAAAAGGCCGGGCCGGTGGCTCACGCTTGTAATCCCAGCACTTTGGGAGGCCGAGGCAGGCGGATCACGAGGTCAGGAGATCGAGACCACGGTGAAACCCCATCTCTACTAAAAATACAAAAAAATTAGCCGGGCGTGGTGGCGGGCGCCTGTGGTCCCAGCCACTTGGAGAGGCTGAGGCAGGAGAATGGCGTGAACCCGGGAGGCGGAGCTTGCAGTGAGCCAAGATTGCGCCACTGCACTCCAGCCTGGGCGACAGAGCAAGACTGCGTCTCAAAAAAAATAAATAAATAAAATAAAATAAAATAAAAAATAAAATAAATAAATTTAACAGTCATATATAATATAATATAAAAATAATATTTATATAAGCTATATATATTTATAATATATTAAATATTTTATTAATATGAATATAGTTTATATTAGATTTTTTTTTTTTTTTGAGACGGAGTCTCGCTCTGTCTCCCAGACAGGAGAGCAGTGGCGCAATCTCGGCTCACTGCAAGCTCCGCCTCCCAGGTTCACGCCATTCTCCTGCCTAAGCCTCTCCAAGTAGCTGGGACTACAGGCGCCCGCCACCACGCCCGGCTAATTTTTTTGTATTTTTAGTAGAGACGGGGTTTCACCGTGGTCTCGATCTCCTGACCTCGTGATCCACCCGCCTCGGCCTCCCAAAGTGCTGGGATTACAAGCGTGAGCCACCGTGCCCGGCCAGTTTATATTAGATTTATAATATTTATTTTTCATTATATAGTTCTTCCCAAATGTATTAATCCAGTGAGTCATTCCATCTCTTCTAGGGCCCAGCCAGCAAAGGGGCAAAGCCTCAGCAGTTGTTGGGGGGAGGGCAAACTCAAAGAAGAAAAGGGGAATGGGGAGCAAGCCTTCGCCTAACACTCAGCTACTCCATGTCTCTTACGTCTATTCTACAAACACTTTTATGCCACACTTGGGGCAGGGCATTGCAATCAGTATAATGGTTCAGCAATGGACTTTGGAGCTGGACTACCCAGGTTTTGAATCTGACCTTTGCTACTTCCCAGTTCTGTGCCAAGTCCACACCTGCCTCCAGATTCTCACCTGAACAATGAGGAGCCTATCACCATATCCCCCTCAGGGGCTGGTCATGAAGATTAAATGAGTGGTCTTTAAATGAATGTTTTACAGATAGATCTATGAGTGTTTGTTATTACCCTTGCTATTAAATGAAAGGCCTTGAGGGCTTTTTTGCTTTTTGTTTTTTGAGATAGGGTCTCACCCTGTTGCTCAGGCTGGAATGTAGTGGCGTGATCTTGACTCACTGCAACCTTGACTTCCTGGGCTCAAGTGATCCTCCCACCTCAGCCTCCCAAGAAGCAGGGACCACAGGCGTGTACCACCATACCTGGCTAATTGTGTTTATTTATTTTTTGTAGAGATGGGGGTGTCTCACTATGTTGCCCAGGCTGGTCTGGAACTCCTGGGCTCAAGTGATCCTCCTGCTTTAGCCTCCCAAAGTGCTGGAATTACAGGCATGAGCCACCACACCCGGCCCATGAGGCTCGCTGCAGCCTCTCTTTTGAAGAGGAAAAAAGCAAAGTTCCAGCTCTCCAGGAAGAAAAAGGACCTCATGCCACCTTAAGTAAAGGAATTTAAATGACGTGTCTGTGCCTCTGACACAGTGGACAGTGTCAGAGTGGACGGCTAAGCTTCTCCAGGGCTGGAACCCAGCAGGCAGAAACGGAGGCTCCTGGGGCTGTGTGGTTCCCCATCTCTGGTCTCTGCATCTCTCTCTGAATCTTCTTCTTTTGTATATTGATGGAGGAACTGCTGTATCCTAGGTATGGAGCCAAGTGCTGGGAAGAAAGAGTGAATAATAAAATCTCTGCCCTGGAGGGACTGACAAGCCAATAAGCAAGACAGACAATATGGAGAATCACATAAACATCATCCATGTCACAGCATGGGTCAGAATTTTCTTCCTTTTGAAGGCTGAACGATGTTCCACTGCATGTATATAACATGTTATTTGTCTAGCCATCCATTGATGGGTACTTGGGATGCTTCCGCCTTTGGGCTATTGTGAATCGTGGTGCTATGAACATGGGGGTACATTTAACCTTTTCCTTTTACAAGTGAAAAAAAAGTATAGTTAAGGAAAATGGACTAAAAAGAGGCATAATAGAAGGATCTAACCTAGTAGGGGGAGAGAGGGAAGGTTTCCCCTTGAGGAAGTTCTATTTTGGCTGGAGCCCAAAGGATGAGAAGTTAGCTGGGTAAAAGGTAAGTGAAGAATAGTTTTGGCCACATGTAAGAGCCTTGAGGCAAAAAGAAGCTTAGATTGTTCCAGAAATGGAAAGGGAGCAGTGTGACCAGGGCACAGAAATCCATAGAGAGAGGAGCATGGGGGGGATCCTTGGGGTGGGCAGCATCCAGATTGAGGGGTCATTCAGGACTCATTACAAATGGGCAGCTTTCTAAGAGCTGTGGTAGACAACTGAAGGCCTCTAAGCAGAAAAGTGGAATGTCTAAATATAGAGTTAAAAAAAAGTTGCTCCGGCCACAGTGGAGGAATGAATTGGAAGCTAGAAGGAGGTGTGGGGCAGGAGCAAATGCAGGAAGACCAATAAGGCACCATGGGAGTTGCCCAGGCAAGAGATACTGGTAGGGTGGGTGGCAGTGAAGATGACCGAAATTGATGTACTAAAGAAACATTAAGGAGACAGAGTTGGTTAATTTAATGATTGATTGGCTCTCAGGAGTAAGGGAGAAAGGGGTATCTGGTTGACTCCCAGGTCTTTGAGCTGAGCAAGTGAGTAGGTGTTGGTATTATCTGCTGTGATAGGAAACAGTTAAGGAGACATGGGCTGTAGGTGCATAGAAATTATTCACTTGGTTTTGGATATCACAAAATTGAGATCCCAAATGACATGAGAGGTTATGGTGTTGCTGGGTAGATAGCACTGGACACATGGCTTTCAGAAAAGAGGTCTTGTGTGACATGAGATACAGCTGGAAAGGTAGACTGGGCCATGTTTAAGACAATAATAGCACGCCTGTAATTCCAGCATTTTAGGAAGCCAAGGTGGGCAGTTGCTTCAGCTCAGGAGTTCAAGACCAGCCTGGGGCAACATGGAAAATCCCCATCTCTACAAAAAATACAAAAATTAGCCAGGCATGGTGGCGTGCTCCTGTAGTCCCAGCTACCTGAGAGGCTGAGGCAGGAGGATCGCTTGAGCCTGGGAGTGAAGGTTGCAGTGAGCTGAGATAGCACCACTGCACTTTAGCCTGGGCAACAGAGCAAGACCCTATTGCAGAAAGAAAGAAAGAAAGAAAGAAAAAGATAACAGTAGCCAACATTCACCAAATCATCAATATATGAGAGATATTATCATTTTTCATTTAGAGATGGGGATATTGAAACATGGAGAGGCTGTGAAATTTACCCAAAATCAAACAACTCATAAGTGGCAGTGCTGGGAATATAAACCCTGACAGTCTGGTTATTATGTCTCCTGTTGAACCATTCTGTGATCCTGGAATGCTAAAAGAGCAGGTTTGCCCAGCCTAACCTTTTCCTTTTACAAGTGAAAACAAAATCATCAAGGATAAGTTACTTGCCCAAGATCACCCCAGCTATTAATAGTTATGGCAGACATGAGGCTATAATCCAAGTCTTCTGACTCTCAGCACATCCCTTTCTACCATACATTCAATTTCACATCTTTTAGACTTCTTTTCCCAGTTTCATTGTTTTAAGAGATGGGGGGTCTTGCCCTGTTGTCCAGGTGGGAGTACAGAGGTAAGGTCATAGCTCACTGCAGATTTGAACTCCTGAGCTTGAGTGATCCTCCTGCCTGCCTTCTGAGTACCTGGGACTACAGATGTGAGCCACTATGCCTTGTGTGGATATTACTACATTTGAAAAATTTGCTTTTCTCTGTTTTCTAAATTTTCAGTAGGGGACATGTATAATATTTATAGTGGGGAAAAA
Organism: Nomascus leucogenys; assembly: GCF_006542625.1. Lineage (NCBI taxonomy): Eukaryota > Metazoa > Chordata > Mammalia > Primates > Hylobatidae > Nomascus > Nomascus leucogenys. The sequence continues at coordinate 60,143,442 of NC_044399.1, forward strand.
GAGACTTGCAAAAGCAGAGACACCAGTATTATTAAACAGAATTCATCTGACTTTGGTCTAAAGGAGGCATGTGGGGTATCAGAAGACAGGATGGTATTGCCATATTTGTCTTTGATAATTTCTAGCAAGTGTTTCTGGGAAATTTCTATCATTGCAGGAACTCCATTCCTTAGGATGGAAAGGAGGAAACATCTCTTATTGTAGGGTAGCATATGGAGGAGATGACCAGGAGGTCTGTCTTAGGTCAAATCGTTCTCCATGAAATCCCTAAAACCCACTCTCCTCCCCACTTCTCCCTTCCTCACCTACTCACTGGCCCATCTTGCCTGGAAATGATGGAGGTGCAGGGAGAAGAACAGAGTTCCAGGCTTGCGGGAACAAGACACCCTTTTACTGTCAAGCAAAGCCAATTGATTTAGATGGAGAGAGGTGCTCTAAGCAAAGTATTTACATTTTCAAACAAAGATGCAAAAGAATGTAAGGATAAGAAGGAGCAAGGTTATCAAAGCTGAATACACTTCCTTAGACTGTTGTCCCTCCAGCAGATGTCTTGGACCAAAGTAAAACAATGTAGATTCAAAAAATCAGTCTGATATAGTTACTTATCTTGAAAACTGTTGAGATTGCTCCTTTTCACCCTTTTTTCACCTACCTTGTCCAATTCATCAAGCTGTCTTCCACTTATTATTCAAATGGGATATATTTAGTTTATTTATATCCCGTTATTCTAAAAAAAAAAAAAAAAAAAGTTGTTGTGGCTTACCAGTAGATAAAAGCCCAAATAATAAAAGCCAATAGTATAGGAATCAAAATAGGAAAAGAGTGGAGAAAATATTATAAATCAAATGTTTATTCCAAGGGATCCTGATGGCAGATCTGAAGTGATTTGATGATCAAGATGAAAAAAGAAACATGATACACATCTCTCTTGAGCAGAGAAACGTTGTGAGTTTTTTTAAGGAAAGTTAAGTTTTTCTTGGTACTAAACTTTGAAAGAAATTTCTCTTATTATACATGGTAGAGAGATAGAATGGGTAATTCTTTGACAACAGTGTTTGGATCTGATTTGGTATCAAATCACAATTTTTTTCCAAAGAGAAATTCACAAAACTAATTCTTTTTTTTTTTTTTTTGAGATGGAGTCTCACTCGGTTGCCCAGGCTGGAGTGCAGTGGCACGATCTCGGCTCACTGCAACCTCTGCCTCCCAGGTTCAAGCGATTGTCCCACCTCAGCCTCCCCAGTAGCTGGGATTACAGCCACTGCGCCCAGCTAATTTTTTTGCATTTTTAGTCCAGACTGGGTTTCACCATGTTGGCCAGGCTGGTCTCAAACTCCTCACCTCAGGAGATCTGCCTGCCTCAGCCTCCCACAGGGCTGGGATTACAGGCCTGAGCCACTGCACCCGGCCCAACTAATTCTCATAATGATTTTAGGTAACAGTGGGAAACTGTAACACTGAACTTTAGCCCAGAGATGCTGATTCACAGTGGAGATTTGATAAGCTCTTGAAAGCACAATGGCTTACGCTTAGGTTGGCAAGAACTTTTGGAAGCAAATCCTATTTTCTAACATGTTAGTCATTCTTTCCATTCGCATCTTTGTTTGAAAATGTAAACAGTGTGTCATCAATGTTGTTATCTAAGTCATTTTAATTTTTAACAGGAGGCAGTTTTGGGTGAATCCTGTGACATGCTTCTAGAGACCTATCTCTGCGCCTGTGATGATGATTAATAGGAGGAATTGGGATTATGGTCATTCAGATACAAATCACTTAACTTAGCTCTCATTTGGTACATTTACTTATTTATGTTGTGTCTCTGTGTCTCCTTTTCTTTTCTTTCTTTGTTTTTTTTTTTTTTTTTTTTTGCGGAGTCTTGCTTTGTCGCCCAGGCTGGAGGACAGTGGCATGATCTTGGCTCACTGTAAACTCCACCCCCCCAGGTTCACACCATTCTCCTGCCTCAGCCTCCCAAGTAGTTGGGACTATAGGCACCCGCCACCACTCCTGGCTAATTTTGTTTTTGTACTTTTAGTAGAGACAGGGTTTCACCGTGTTAGCCAGGATGGTCTCAATCTCCTGACCTCGTGATCCACCCACCTCGGCCTCCTAAAGTGCTGGGATTACAGGCGTGAGCCACCGCGCCCAGCCATTGTCTCTTTTCACAAGTGAGTCAACAAGGCATTTAGGAGATGCATCAAATAAAATGATAAAGTATAAATTAAAAATCGGTACAAGAAAAACAAATTAAATATGGAATCAAGACCAGGGTGGATATAGGGTGAGGTTGGAGAGAATGAAGATATAAATGCAATAAACCTCTACTATTGCTTCAAGTTGGCTGCAAATTGGCTTTGGGCTTCCTAGAGGGAAGGGGGCAAAGTTCACTTTTTCCCCTCTGGTCTGGAAATGGTGAAGCCCCATCTTTACTAAAAATACAAAAATTAGCTGGGTGTGGTGGCACACGTCTGTAATCCCAGCTACTCGGAGGCTGAGGGAGGAGAATCGCTTGAACCCGGGAGGCAGAGGTTGCAGTGGGCCAAGATGGCACCACTGCACTCCGGTCTGGGCGACAGAGCAAGACTCCATCTCAAAAAGAAAAAAAAAAAGTCCTACTGAAACATAATTGTACTATTCTTCTAGTCTGTAGCCTGTTACCATCATGAAAAACTAAGTTGCTCTTTTTGACCCAGCCCCCAGTGGCTTTCCCTTCTGTGTTGGTTCCTAAAGAAAAGGGGTTTAATTGGCTCATGGTTCTGCAGGCTGTATAGGAAGCATGGTGCCAGAATCCCCTTCAGCTCTGGGGAGGCCTCAGGGAGTTTTCACTCATGGCTGAAGGTGAAGCAGGAGCAGATATGTCACATGAGAGAGGCAGAGAGAGAGAGAGAAGGCGGAGGTTCTAGACACTTTTAAACAACCAGATCTCATGTGAAGTAACTGAAGGAGAACTCACTTACCACTAAGGGGATGGTGCTAAGTCATTCTTGAGAAATCTGCCCCCATGATCAATATCTGCCACCACGTCTACCTCCAACGTTGGGGATCACGTTTCAGCATGAGATTTGGAGGGGACACACATCCACACCATATCAACTTCCATTTCTAAGAGCTCTTGGGGCATCTCTGCAGTGCTCTGTGCTTCTGTTCCATTCTGGAGCAGAACATTCTGCTTCTGTTTCTACCCCGGGCTTTCACGGCCCGCTCAGAGTTCACTTCCCTCATAACTTTGCTCTCATGTGGCTTTGCCTCACCATGGGCCTGATTCCACCCTTTTCATATTTGTCCACCTCTACCAACTGGCTCAACTGGCTATTTCCAAGAGTGATCATGTAGTTGATTGGTCCAGGTCATCCTTCTTTTTTTTTCTTTCTTTTCTTTTGCAGGGTCTCTCTCCATCATCCAGGCTGGAATGCAGTGGTGCAATCACAGCTCATTGCAGCCTTGACCTCCTGAATTCAAGTGATCCTCCCACCTCATCCTCCTGAGTAGCTGAGGTTACAGGCATGCACCACCACGCCTGGCTAATTTTAAAAATTTTTTTTTGCAGAGACAGAGTCTCACTGCATTGCCCAGGCTCAGGTCATCCTTTTATACCTGGCCGTATTACAGGTTGATAGCCAGTCTATGAGTCAAGTCCCATGGTCCAAAATGGAAGCTAAGGGATTGGGTGGGAACGTGAAGGGAGCTGCGGATGAAACCAATTTCTTTGCAATGAAGTTTAAGTACGGCAAGACATCATCTGTTCATCTGGGAGACGGATTGAGCAGGAGTGTGGGGAAACCAGTTGCCCTCTTGCCTCTATTGCAAATAAACACTTTTGTCTTTCTGAAAAACTTTTCTTCTGAGTTGCTTAAGTCATTCTATTTGGAAGTATGTTAGAGGTTTTGGGGAGCCCTGCACTAAAAAATACCCCCCCACTTTTTTTTTGAGACAGAATTTTGCTCTTGTTGCCCAGGCTGGAGTGCAATGGCACGATCTCGGCTCACTCCGCCTCCCAGGTTCAAGCTATTCTCCTGCCTCAGCTCCTGAGTAGCTGGGATTACAGGCGCCTGCCACCATGTCCAGCTAATTTTTGTATTTTTAGTAGAGACAGGGTTTCACCATGTTGTCCAGGCTGGTCTCGAACTCCCAACCTCGGGTGATCTACCTGCCTTAGCCTCCCAAAGTGTTGGGATTACAGGTGTGAGCCACCGTGTCCAGCAATAATCCTTTTTAAATGTATTAAACACATAGACTTCTTTTTTTTTTTTTTTTTTTGAGACGGAGTCTCGCTCTGTCACCCAGGTTGGAGTGCAGTGGCGCGATCTCGGCTCACTGCAAGCTCCGCCTCCCGGGTTCACGCCATTCTCCTGCCTCAGCCTCTCCGAGTAGCTGGGACTACAGGCGCCCGCCACCACGCCCGGCTAATTTTTTTTGTATTTTTTTTAGTAGAGACAGGGTTTCACCGTGGTCTCGATCTCCTGACCTCGTGATCCGCCTGCCTCGGCCTCCCAAAGTGCTGGGATTACAAGTGTGAGCCACCGCGCCCGGCCAAACACATAGACTTCTGAATGTGTGTGGCTATAATACACCCCCCTGTGCCCCATTTCTTATATTTCTTTATTTATATCAGCTGTTAGTAGCTAACATGCTATTGCTTTTACATCTTGCCACTCAGATTGAAGTTGGCTTGGTCATCATCTGGCAGCCTGTTAGAAGTGCAGAATCTCAGCCTCACCCCAGAACTACTGCATCAGAAACTGTACTTAATTTATTTATTTATTAAAATTTAAAAAGTTTTAATTATTTTAAAATAGTTAAATTAATTAATTTAATTTAATAAATTTATAAATTTAAATTAATAAATTTAATGAAATCGGAAATTTACACCTTATACAAAAGTTAACTCAAGATGGATTAAATACTTATATGTGAAACCCAGAATCATAAAAACCCTAGAAGAAAACCTAGGCAATACCACTCAAGACATAGGCAAGGGTAAAGACTTCATCACAAAAATGCCAAAAGCAATTGCAGCAAAAGCCAAAATTGACAAATGAGATCTAATTAAACTAAAGAGCTCTGCATGGCAAAATAAACTATCATCAGAGTGAACAGGCTACCTATAGAATGGGAGAAAATTTTTGCAATTTACCCATCTGACAAAGGCCTAAAATCCAGAATTTACAAGGAGCTTCAACAAATTTACAAGAAAAAAACAAAAAAACCCATCGAAAAGTGGGCAAAGGACATGAATAGACATTTCTCAAAAGAAGACATTTATTTGGCCAACAAACATGAAAAAAAGCTTATCATCATTGATCATCAGATAAATGCAAATCAAAACCACAATGAGATACCATCTCATGCCAGTCAGCATGACAATTATTAAAAAGTCAGGAAACAATAGATGCTGATGAGGCTGTGGAGAAATAGGAACTCTTTTACACTGTTGGTGGGAATGTAAATTAGTTCAACCATTGTGGAAGACACTATGGCAATTCCTCAAGGATCTAGAACCAGAAATACCATTTAACCCAGCAATACTGGGTATATACCCAAAGGAATATAAATCATTCTACTATAAAGACATATGCACACATATGTTCATTGCAGCACTATTTATAATAGCAAAGACATGGAACCAACCCAAATACCCATCAGTGACAGACTGGATAAAGAAAATATGGCACATATACACCATGGAATACTATGCAGCCATAAAAAGGAATGAGATCATGTCCTTTGCAGGGACATGGATGAAGCTGGAAGCCAGTATCCTCAGCAAACTAACACAGGAATAGAAAACCAAATACCACTTGTTCTCACTCATAAGTGGGAGTTGAACAATGACAGCACATGGACACAGAGAGGTAAACATGACACACTGGGGCCTGTTGGGGAGTGGGGAGTGAGGGGAGGGAACTCAGAGGATGGATCAATAGGTGAAGCAAACCACCATGGCACACGTATACCTATGTAACAAGCCTGCATGTTCTGCGCATGTATCCTGTTTTTTTTTTTAGAAGAAGAAAAAAAAATAGAGACGAGGTGTTCATCTGGCTTGAGACCAGCCATGTTGCCCAGGTCTCAAACTCATAGGCTCAAGCAATCCTCCCAGCTCAGCCTCCCAAAGTGCTGGGATTACAGGCACGAGTCACCATGCGCAGCCTATTTATTTCTGAGAGAGGTTCTTGCTCTGTCACCGAGGCTGGAGTGCAGTGGCTCGATCATTGCTCACTGCAAACTCAAGCTCCTGGGTACAAGCTATCTTCTCACCTCAACCTCCTGAGTAGCTAGGACTACAGGCACACACAGCGTCCAGCTACTATTTTTATTTTTTGTAGAAAAGGTCTCGCTTTGTTGCCCAGGCTGATCTCGAACCCCTGGCCTCAAGCAATCCTCCCACCTCAGCCTCCCAAAATGCTGGGATTACATGCATGAGTCACTGCACCTAGCCTATTTATTTATTTTTGAGACAGAGTCTTGCTCTGTTGCCCAGGCTACACTGCAGTGGTGTGAATATAGCTCACTACAACCTCAAACTCCTGGTCACAAGAGATCTTCTCACCTCAGCCTGCTGAATAGCTAGGACTACAGACACATACCACAGCATGCAACTCATATTTTTATTTCTATTTTTTTGTAGAAAGGGAGGTCTCACTTCGTTGCCCAGGCTGACTTGAATTTCTAACCTCAAGCGATCCTCCTGCCTCAGCATCCCAAAGTGCTGGGATTACAGGCATGAGCCACTGTGCCCGGCCAGAATGTGCACTTTAACAAGATCCTCAGGAGACTAACATTTGCATTAAATGTTGAGAAGCATTGATCTTAGAGCAAACTTTGGGAAACACTGAACAAGCCTGATCAGTGAATGTGGCTCTGAGAAGTAATGTGCCTTGTCTAAGTTCCCTAATCAGCCAGTAGCAGATCTGGGATTTGAATCCAAGTGTCACGAGTCCTAGTCATATTAACTTCCCAGCACACTATGGGTATCTGCCTCATCTAGAGAACAAGGAGGCCTGATTTGACCATTGTTAGAGAAGGAAATTAGCATGTGATTGGGGTGACCACATGAGTTATCATCCAAACATAGTCACTTTTTTTTTTATTTTATTTTAATTATAAAATAATTTTCTTTACTAGAGACAGGGTCTCACTACGTTGCCCAGGCTAGTCTTGAACACCTGGGCTCAAGCGATCCACCTGTCTTGACCTCCTAAAGTGCTGGGATTACAGGCATGAGCCACTACACCCGGCCTAAACATAGTCACTTTTGAGAGTGCAAGAGGGCACCATTAGCTATTTCAGGACAATAAATGCAACCTGACATAAGTGGTCACTCTATATACCTAAAGATATTTCTAGTTTACAGGGCCCCCTCATATTTGTTAACTAAACTACATAAATATCTGATGACAAAATAATTTTAAAGTTCTAACTTTTATTTATGTATTTATATTTATTTATTTTTGAGACAGGATCTCACTCTGTCACCCAGGCTGGAGTGCACTGGCACTATTTTGGCTCACCATGGTCTCTGCCTCCCAGGCTCAAGTGATTCTCCTGCCTCAGCCTCCCAAGTAGCTGGAATTACAGCCATGCGCCACTACTGCCCAGCTAATTTTTGTATTTTTAGTAGAGACTGGGTTTCACCATGTTGGCTAGGCTGGTCTTGAACTCTTGACCTCAAATGATCCAACTGCTTCGGCCTCCCAAGGCACTGAGATTACAGGCATGAGCCACCATGTCCAACCTAAAGTTCTAACTTTCAGATAAAACCTGGTTCTCAAGGAAAAATAATACATGTATCTCATTATAATAAAAAAAAAAACGATCTAACCTCATTAAGAATAAAAGAAGCTGGGCGCAGTGGCTCACACCTGTAATCCCAGCACTTTGGGAGGCTGAGGTGGGCAGATCATGAGGTCAGGAGATCAAGACCATCCTGGTTAACAGGATGAAACCCCGTCTCTACTAAAAATACAAACAATTAGCTGGGTGTGGTGGCGGGCGCCTGTAGTCCCAGCTACTTGGGAGGCTGAGGCAGGAGAATGGCATGAACCCGTGAGGCAGAGCTTGCAGTGAGCTGAGATCACGCCACTGCACTCCAGCCTGGGCTGCAGAGCGAGACTCCGTCTCAAAAAAAAAAAAAAAAAAAAAAAAAAAAAAAAAAGAATAAAAGAAAAAAGAGAGAGAAAGCCCAAATTAGCAAAATAAGAGAATATGGGAACCAATCACAGATACAAACAAAGTTGAAATGATTTTGAAATTGCTTTGCTGAACCCATTCAACCAAATTTGAAAACCTGGTTTCCATGTTGTCATTCACCATGGCTGTGGCCAAGCTAGGGCTGGAAGCTACATCTCATGGCTTTCTGCCTAGTAATTTCCCTGTGAGTCAACCAGACTTCAGAGTCTCATTTCTGAAACTTTTATTCCAGTACTCTAACCCAGAGCTAAGATGTCTTGGTAGCTTGGTGGGAACGCGGCTCTTCCATGGGAATGAGACACAGATGATCTGAAGACATATCTCCTGAGCATACCTCTTATGATAAATGCCCACATGCCTCCATCTGACATCAGCTTTGTCTGCCATGCTCAGGCCACCTGGCTCTAGAAATAAAAGATAGGAACGTCCCTGATCCTGAATGTTAAACCTGGAAAATCTCCTCCTGCCGGAGATGTAGCTAGCATTCCATATTTAAACTATCTTTAAAGATTTTAATGTTGATAATAGTAACAACAACTGGTATTTATTGATTCTTTACTCCTTTGTTCTCTGTCATTACACCATCCCCATTTTACAGAAATCAAAGCACAGAGAGGTTAAGTAACTTGCCCAAAGCCACACAGAGAGTAAGTAATAGAGTTGATATTTGACCCCAAGTAATCTGATTCCAGAGATTATACTTTACCTCCATTTATGACTCCAACAGTTTTCATATTATTTTGAGAATTCTGAGAATTATTCTCAGAATCATATATATATATATATATATATATATATATATATATATATATATACCAGACTATGTATATAATGGAACCACTAAGCCTAGTAATTTTTTTTAAAGGTCCCAAGAGACATAGGAGAGAAACTATTGGTTACTGGACATTCACCAAGTGTCAGTCATAGTTCTAAGTGCTTGTACATGAATCAGCTCAGTAATCTTAAAACCAAAACCAGAACCAAACAAACCGCCGCCTGCCCCCTGGGGAGGGTGCAGTGATTCTCACTCATCAGATGAGATAAAGGAAGCCCAGAGAGGTTCCATAACTTGCTTGAGATCCTACAGCTAGGTGGCAAATCCAGGGCTCAGAGCCAGCCCATTTGGCCCGTGAGCAGCATTCTTCACCACCAAGCACACCCCTCTGCCAGTCCTTAACCCAGTTATTCATTCAGTCCTCACAGCACATGATATAAAGGAGTCATTTCCTGCCCGCTTGCTTTTCTCTCGGTTAGATGGGGAAACTGACGCTGAGAAAGTTTAAATATTAGGTTGGTACAAAAGCAATTGTGGCTTTGCCATTTTAATGGCAAAACCCGAATAATTTGCTTAGTGCCATTCAATGACTTGGGGGCTGGCTAGCCAGGGAGCCAAAGCGTGTTGCATCTGTTTTCACTTCCCCACGCCTTAGTGGTGAGGTCTAAGGCTCGCCCTCTGCCACAGATCCTCTTCTCCCTCCTCCCCACAGCTCCTCCTCCTCCTCGTCCTCCTCCACCTCCTCGTCCTCCTCCACTTCCTCGTCCTCCTCTACCTCCTCCTCCACCCCCTCTCCCTCCTCCTCCTCCTTTCCCTCCACCTTCTCCCCCGCACCCCCCCGCCCCCCCCCGGGGCCCTGCCTTGCCGGTCTCACCTGCCGCTCGGCGGGGTCTCGGCGGGGGCCGGACAGCGCCACCTGGCGGCAGGTGGGCGCCAGCGCAGCGCATGCTAATGAGCCCGCGTCGTCGTTCGCGGATTGGCTGGCGCGGATTCCCGCTGCTTTCAAGTCGGAGGCGCCTAGTGAGGGTCAGGGAGGCCCGGCCCGTTCCCTCCCCGCCCAACCGCCTCCCAGTCGACCACCCAGGGCTGGGGCGAGCCAGGCTGCCTTTCGAACTTGGGGGCTTCTCTTCTTGTCTCCCACTGGTGCTCTGGCTGTGAATCCATCCAGGGGCCAGGATGACAATCCGATACCAACGCCGGCAGTACGGGCTGAGGATGGCATTTCTCCAAAAGGTAACCCTGGCCTAGGGTGGGGGGCGGGGCATGGGGGCGGGACGTGGGGGGGGGGGCCCTGGGTCGATTGTGCATCCACATAAGTGACTGATGGAGTGATAAGACATTCCGTAGTCCAAGCGCCTGGCTGGAGACTGAGACAGAGATCCACGGACTGCAGTGCAGGCGGCCCGCCCCAGCTCCGAGTCACATAAGGTAACCCAGGCAGCCACCTACGAATTTAAAGCTCCTATAAGTTGCCCTTTCTGGATCCGAAGTGTGATATTTGAAAGTTAAAAACGTCATCTTACACACATAGATCTTAAAACGTATCTTACACCACAACCTACTCACAGATGCAAAGGCAGTGGTCATGGTCTTCCATTGCTTGGGGTCCTGGGGCTGGGTTTGAGGCTGAATATCAGGGTTTCCTTTGCCATAACCTCATTCTGCACCAGGTACTCTCTGTCAGCCAGGCAGCCCATGTGGACTTGGAGGCTGGCATCTGCTGGTCACTGCTCGAGGTACCAGGGACACAGTGATGAGCAAAACGAGCATGGCCCCTGCCCTCAAAGTCCCTTGAGGCTAAGTGGCCCACCCAAGGGCAGCTTAATAGTGCCCAGCCTTGGGGGATGTGGGCTGATGGAGGACTGGGCCCACCACAAGGCCCCCAGTCAAATATATCTACTTTTTTTTTTTTTTTGAGACGGAGTCTCACTCTCTTGCCCAGGCTGGAGTGCAGTGGTGCGATCTTGGCTCACTGCAACCTCCACCTCCCAGGTTCAAGTGATTCTCCTGCCTCAGCCTCCCGAGTAGCTGGGATTACGGGTGTGCACCATCACACCTGGCTAATTGTTGGATTTTTAGTACAGGCGGGGTTTCACTATGTTGGCCAGGCTGATCTCGAATTCCTGACCTCAAGTGATCTGCCCCCTTCGGCCTCCCAAAGTGCTGGGATTACAGGCATGAGTCACTGCGCCCGGCCAAATACATCTTTCTAGAGGAGCCAAGCTCCCTCAGCCAGCCAATGGCAGAGCTGCAGGTGAATGACATCAGATGGTGTTGACATCCCACCCAACATCAGGGACTTCTACTGTAAGTGCCTGAGCCTCTCTGCTCAGGGGATTTTCTCTGGCCATAGGAACATGACTGCCACACATGTGGCCAGAGTGCCAGGGAGTGGATGCCCCCTGGATCAGCCTGCAACTGATAGTGAAAGACAGTTGCTTGATGAAAAGTACCAAGCTTCCTCCCCCCCGGGTATGGCTCTTCTGAGGGTGTCCTATGTTGTTTCTCCCAGAGGCTCCCAGTAGGACAGAACTCAGGTGGCCCACAGGGGTTGCTGCTCATGAATGAGCCCTGTATTGCCCACCTTACTTACCCTGTCCCACCTCCCCAGGCACCAGCCGCTTTCGGGGATCAATCTTCCCACCCTTGCGACAGGCTAGTTCAATTATTATCTCCATTTTACAGGTAAGGAAACTGAGGCTGGTAAGGGCTAACACTAGAAGAATTGTTGACATGATACAGAAAAGCTGGTCTCACTACAATTGTAGAAACATAATTATTTATTTTATTATTATTATTATTTGAGACAAAGTCTGGCTCTGTTGGCCAGGCTGGAGTGCAGTGGCGTGATTTCGGCTCACTGCAGCGTTGACCTCCTGGGCTCCAGTGATCCTCCCTTCTCAGCCTCCCAAGTAGCTGGGACTACAGGCAGGCACAATCATGCCTGGCTAATTTTTTTTTTTTTTGTATTTTTAATGGAGATGGGATTTTGCCATGTTGCCCAGGCTGGCCTCAAACTCCCGAACTCATGTGATCTTCCTGCCTCGCCCTCCCAAAGTGCTGCGATTACAGGCATGAGTCACTGTGCCCAGCCAGGAGAAACATAAAATTAAGACTGTGGTGAGAGGGAGCTTCCGATTCTGCGTGAAGAGTGGGGGTAGTCATCACTGAAGAGAGAGCCTTGAAGCTTGGAGGATCCTGAGGCTTCTGCTGGGCAGAGGAAGGAAGACCCCACCTGCAGAAGCAGCCCTTGCCGAAGCACAGGGATGTATGAGAGTCTGGTGTGTCTGAGGGCATGCTGATTGCTGTTCGCTGAGCATATAGTACAAGGGGAGTGTGAGGTGGGACAGGCAGGCAGGGATGAATAGGAAAGGTCTATGCCTTACAAAGGTGGTGCTATTTTTCCCCAAAGAGCAGGTGAGTGAAGTGGTCAGATTTAGGTTCAAATGAGGGCTCTAATGTAAGCCAGAGGAATGGATGGGATATATTTCCTTCCCTGAGCCAAGAGAATTCACTCAGGGTCTTCCTGTGCTGTCTGCAACTCCAGTCACCTAGGAAATGACAGCTTTTCATGGGGTCAGAGGGAGTGGTCCTGGTCAGAAGGGCTCTTCTCCTGTGACTGTCGAGGCTTTCACACCTGTCATCACTCCTGTGATGTCCCAGGCTCGATGCAGCCTTGTGTAGGTATGTCTACCAGCCAAGCTGACGCCAACCAGCCAAGCTGATGCCCACCTCTGATGCCTGGATTTGTTGAAAATGTGGTGGAGGCTGGGCATGGTGGCTCATGCCTATAATTCCAGCACTTTGGAAGGCCGAGGCGGGAGGATGGCTGGAGCCCAGGAGTTTGAGGCCAGCCTGGGCAACAGAGTGAGATACTGTCTCTCCAAAAAAAAAAAAAAAAAAAAATTAGCCAGATGTGGTGGTGCACACCCGTAGTCCCACGTACTCGAGAAGCTAAGGTTGGAGGATCACTTGAGTCTAGGAGGTCCCGGCTGCAGTGAGCTGTGATTGCACCATTGCACTCCAGTCTGGGCGACAGAGTGAAACACTGTCTCAAAAATACATAGGTAGGCCGGGCGTGGTGGCTCACGCTTGTAATCCCAGCACTTTGGGAGGCCGAGGTGGGCGGATCACGAGGTCAGGAGATCGAGACCATGGTGAAACCCCGTCTCTATTAAAAATACAAAAAATTAGCCAGGCGTGGTGGCGGGCACCTGTAGTCCCAGCTACTCGGAGAGGCTGAGGCAGGAGAATGGCATGAACCCAGGAGGCGGAGCTTGTATTGAGCCGAGATCGCGCCACTGCACTCCAGCCTGGGTGACAGAGCGAGACTCCGTCTCAAAAAAAAAAAAAAAAAAAAAAAAAATACATAGGTAGATTTTTTTTTTTTTAATGTGTAGAAGGAGATGAAGAATTCCCCTGTCCAGCGGCTCTGCCTGGGGGGTGTTAGCTGGTGACACATAGTGAACTAAACAGCAGGGCTGGGCAACCTGCTGTGGCCTCCAGCACACGCAGGGCTCTTGTTTCAGCCTAGCTTCTCATTTCCTGTGTTCTGGCAGCCCTGACCACCTGGGGTGAGGTGGAACAAATTTCCATCTGGACTTCTAAAATGCTTTCTTATTTGACTTAAGGAAAAGTTGAGGATGTGAGGGTGTTCTTGCAGCAGATGGGGTACCAGGAAGACAGTTGAGCTTAGACGAGGGCTACAAGAAGGAAGGATCTTAACGAGGCTTGGGCAGAATTTAGAATTGCTTGTATCATTTGTTCACTCCTCCATGTAACAGACATTTACTGAGCACCTACTGTGTGTCAGATATTGTTAGACACTGTAATAACACAGACTTCAGGACACAGTCCCTGTTCTCAAGTGACTTGTAGTCTAGTGGTAGGAGATGGCCACGTGTATCAACTCAGTGGCATGGCTCAGGTGCCGTGCAGACAGCTGGAGGGTAAAGGAGGTGCTTGAGTGTGGGCCTTTATTTTATCCTGGGTGGAATGTCAAGAAAGCATTCTGAAAGATATGGTGGTGGTTTCTCTGGGTCTGGAGGATGTGAGGCTGTTCTTAGGGCAGATGGGGTGCCAGGAAGACAGCTGGGACAAAAGTGGAAGAGGAACATGAACTTGGCTTGGATCTATTGTGTGTCAGCTGTTGGTCAAAGCCAGATGGTGATGTCCAGTAGGCAATTCTGTGTCTGGAGGCAGGGCCTGAAAAACCTGGGAGACACATTAAACTGGTCATTGAGAATGTAATAGAAATGAAGGACGTTTCTGAGGCTGGGTACAGTTAACAGGGCATATTAGACTTGGGCATTTGGACTGTGGCTATAGTTGGGATGTGAGTCGCCTACTAAAAAAAAGAACACAATGGTTTGGGGTCACTACTTACATCTCTGCACAGCAAACACATAATTATGATTGTCTTCCAGGAAGCTTGCTCTGGATTATAGGGAAATTCCAGTCCCTGAAATCTTGTAGAGAGTGACAGCCACTTACTATGAGAAGAAATCGTGACCATGGGGTGGATGGAATATTGAGACTATCACTTTCTGATACTTTCAGTGACTGTCTGGGTTCTTTAAAATGTTCAATGTCATACCTCACTTAGCTGGAATCTGAGAGGGGCAATGCCAGGCCTGTGATGGGGTCAGAGAGAGTCCAGTGATGATGCTTTTTTTTTTCTTTCCAATGGAGTGAAGTGGTGCAATCTCAGCTCACTGCAACCTCCACCCCCGGGTTCGAGTGATTCTCCTGCCTTAGCCTCCTGAGTAGCTGGGATTACAGGTGGCTGCCACCACGCCTGGCTAATTTTTATATTATTAGTAGAGATGGGGTTTTGCCATGTTGGCCAGGCTGGTCTCGAATGCCTGACCTCAGGTGATCCACCCGCTTTGGCCTCCCAAAGTGCCACGATTATAGATGTGAGCCACCGTGCCCAGCCCAGTGATGACCCTTTTGTGTAGCATTTGTTTGAGGCCTCAGGAAACAGCTGTGGAGAAGTCAGGATTCTGGGAGAACTGGGCAGCTGTGGCCTGGTCAACAGTGGTGGGGTGGGGTGGGGAGGTGACGGTCTGGGGAAGGACCGGGGGCCTTCAATGTGTCTCACGAAAGGAGATAGCTCAGAAGGGATGCACTCTGGACAGAAGGAGAAGGGGTAGCCGGGAGAAAGGCCACAGCTGCACCCTTTCTGGGGAGCTTGAAAATCAAGGTGGGTTTTCTCCTGTCGTGAGTGGACACCAAGACCACCTCTCCAAGACCATTCCGGACCCAAGGAGTCAGTCATATTTTTTGTAGTTTAGATTTATTACAATTTAAAAAGGAATCCCTTAAGTGAGTTTACAGGGGAAAAGGTCGGAGGAAAATTATCCTGTCCCCTAATGGGAAGACCCCTAAAAATGTTCAAGACACAGACTCCCCTCTTCCCAGAAAATCCCTCCTTTGTGCAGAGACTTCATTGCTGGAAAGCCCCTCTTGATTGTGCTTTTAGAAATAACTCCTGTTAATCTCCTTTGAGGGGTAGTTGCAAATTCTTCAGAGATTTATTTATTTTTTTTAAACACAAAGGGAAAGAAATGGAGTGACCGTCATTTTTATCAGAGAAGTTTAAATTTCTAACTGGCAAAGTAGGTACAACTCCGCCATCTGCCGTTTAGCTCCCTCTGCCTCGCTACTAAGGAGATGGTTATTTTACCCGATGAAGTACTGTATTTATAATCTGCAAAGTTATGACTGAAAGGACAAGGCTGCTTTAAGCCCTGTCATCAGAAACTAGCATAACAGTGTGTGTGTGTGTGTGTGTGTGTGCGCGCGCGCGTGTGTGTGTGTGCTGGGGAGGAGGGGGCCATTGGCTGCTGCTGAAAAGAATCACTCCAGCAGCCATGGCTCCTCAGTCCCCTGGCCATCTCAGGAAGAGCAGGACCACCTCTCAGCATCCCCCAATACAGTGTGGGGTTGTGTCTTTGCTCCCCTGTCTGCTGTTGGCCTCATGGCTGACCCAGTGGCCAGAAACACTGCCAAGCCCTGACACTGCAGAAAGCCAAGGATTGTGGTTCCAAATCAAGCTGAAATGAATAGCTTTTGTTCCAAAACAATTCTGTGAGCCAAGAAAGTGTCCATGCAGATAAAGCTTGCAGTCAGTCTTGCACAAGGAGCCCCAGCCGTGTTTTGCATGCTGTCTGAGTGGCTGGCGCTGTGCCTGGAATGCTGAGTGGTGAGGCTATCCTCAGAGCCTTCCCTGTGCACCTGATCTTGGCCCATTTCTTGAGATTGTGGTTCAGCTGCAAATGCTTGTTTAGCAACAGAGATTGAAACAGGAAATCTGTTTCCTTAGTGTTGGCATAAGACATTGTTCCATATTCTTTCCCTCCTTGAGAAGATTGGAGCCTCCTAGCTTCAGGAGCAGGCTGGCTGAGAGGGAGGGGGCAATTAGGATTTTTCTGATTCAGCCCTCTTCTGATATATCCAGGTTAGTCTACACCTCCTTCCTGTCTACCTGGCCATATCATGGGTTCCTTCCTCTAGGAAGCATTCACTGACCATCTGTCTTAGTCCATTTTCTGTTGCTATAACAGAATGGGTGACATGGGCTAATTTAAAAAGAAAAGAAGCTTGGCTCACGGTTATGGAGGCTGGGAAGACCAAGGGCATGGTGACAGCTTTCGGTAAGGGATTTCCTTTTTTTTTTTTTTTTTGAGACAGAGTCTCGCTCTGTCACCCAGGCTGGAGTGCAGTGGCCCGATTTCGGCTCACTGCAAGCTCCGTCTCCTGGGTTCACGCCATTCTCCTGCCTCAGCCTCCCTAGTAGCTGGGACAATAGGCACCTGCCACCATGCCCAGCTAACTTTTTGTATTTTTAGTAGAGATGGGGTTTCACTGTGTTAGCCAGGATGGTCTCAATCTCCTGACCTCGTGATCCGCCCGCCTCTGCCTCCCAAAGTGCTGGGATTACAGGCGTGAGCCACCGCGCCTGGCCCCTGGTAAGGGATTTCATACTGCATTATAACACGGCAGAAATGCAGAAGGGCAAGTGAGTGCACGCAAAAGAGACCTCAGGGCACTAACTCAGTCCCTTGGAAATGATCTCACTCACAAACAGCATTAATCCACTTATGGGGCTCTACCCTTATTACCTAATTGCCATTTAAAAGGCCCCACCTCTCAATACTGTTACATTAGCAACTAAGTTCCAACAATATTGAACACCAAAAAAAATCTGTGATCACAGTCCTTTTACTTTCAATTAGATTGTATTTCAATGAACACTTTTTTTTTGTTTTTTTTTTTTTTTAACTCATCCAAGACAAGATTATTTTTTATTTGTACATTATTGATCATAAAATATTATTAATCTCACTTTTGATTAGTTGTTAGCTATTTTTTTTTTTTACTGTCTGTCCTAGAAGCATATTTGACATGATAATGTCTATCATACATACTATGTATGTTCTATATGCCTAGGATCATAACTGTTTCACATTCATTATTTTCATTTGATCACTAATCAAATGAAAATAATGAATATTTTATTCATTATTCAGCCTTTTAAATAGATAGGGCAGATATTAGATTTTTTTTCCTTAGTGGATGAAAATACTAAGGTTCAGAGAGGTCAATTAACTGGTCCAGTGTCACAGAGCTGACATAATCTATTTTTCAGCTTCACTGAGGCTAGAAAAACCAGTGGTCTCATTCTGAGGATGGCTACGTGCATATATGCTAAGAGGACTTTGTGAGCTGAGAGCTCATACAATGGTGCATAGAATTATGATTAATGGCAGCCGGGCACAGTGGCTCACGCCTGTAATCCCAGCACGTTGGGAGGCCAAGGCAGGCAGATCACGAGGTCAGGAGATCGAGACCATCCTGGCTGACGTGGTGAAACCCCGTCTCTACTGAAAATACAAATACAAAAAAATTAGCCGGGCATGGTGGTGGGTGCCTGTAGTCCCAGCTACTTGGGAGGCTGAGGCAGGAGAATGGCGTGAACCTAGGAGGCGGAGCTTGCAGTGAGCAAGATCACGCCACTGAACTCCAGCCTGGGCGACAGAGCAAGACTCCGTCTCAAAAAAAAAAAAAAAAGTATTATGATTAATGGCAGAAAAATAGATACTGCAAGATTGAAACAGTTCAATGAAGACAGAGCAGTATGTATGGATGGCTCTGGATTTGGTTGATAGGAGCCAAAGAGTTGATTGCATTTGAGGGGCCCTCCAGGTGCAGATGTGTAGCAGGCAGTGGGAAATGACTCTGAGGAGGGCGGCAAGGACAGAGTAAATGGGTGAGGAATGACCTTCATTCTTACTGTAGGTCTCCTGTATACCCTGATATTTCCTGTCTCCATTCCTTTGCTTCTGTTGTACCTTCATCCTGGGATGCCTCTCCTCACCCCAGAGTTTGAGGCTGTATTTCCAGTTGTCTGCTACACATTTCTGTGTATATGTTCCAGAGCATGGCACAAAAAAGTCATTCTTTCAAAACCTTTTGTGTTTATTTAAATAGTGACTAACACTGTGCAGAGGTAGAAATCTAATATTCTTGCCTCACCAAATGATAATAAAAAAAAACACAAACTTTTGGGAGTTACATTCAAACCACAGGACCATCCTATGATTGCTGTCCCATTTGAGCTCCTGTGCAATTAGGATTGCAGTGTCTAAGTACAAGAGACTCATCTGTAGTGCTTCTAGTGACCATATTCTCTTACTTTTCCTCATTGCCTCTGCCTGAACTGTGCTCTCTCCTGCATGATTATTTCCTCTGATACAGAAAGGTTTACTCCTCCTTTTTCTCTACTTGGCCATACCATGGGTTTCCTTCCAAGTTCACTTCCTCTAGGAAGTATTTCTTGATAATTTGTCTTAGTCCATTTTCTGTTGCTCTAACAGAATACCTGAGACTGGGTAATTTACAAAGAAAAGAAGCTTATTTGGCTCACAATTATGGAGGCTGGGAAGTCCAAGGGCATGGCTATAACTGCATACCCTCCTTTTTGCATCTATAATTTTGCAAAACAAGGCAAACTCTGCTGCTCCTCCATGAGAGCTTCCATTTGTCTATGAATGACATTGAAGACCTATTGTGTCCTGGATCTATTTGCTCTCCCCCTGCATGCCATGCAGTTTTACCCATTCATGCCTTTGCACATGCTTGTTCCTCAGCCTGGAATGCTCCTTTTCTCTGGAGCAGAAGCAACAACTTCCTGCCAAATAGCCCATGTTCTCTGAGTTAGAATTAATGGGCCATGAGCAGAAGTGTTGTGTGGGTTTTCAGGCTGAAGCCTTGAAGGGCAAGTACCAATTCTCCATGTTTTTCTCTCTTCCTCTGCACAGTGATGGAGCACATGTGATGGAATGAGAAACCATAAATAGTAGCAGCCTAGAGAGCTGAGTCAAGACATCAAGGGAGGGCCCTGGACACTGCCCAACTTGACTTAGCATTTTCTTAAGAGAGATAAACTCTTGTTGGGTTAAACCTGTGTTACCACAGCATAATTTAAATTACCCTGAGTAATACATTCTCATTTTCTGCCAGATAAAAATCTCTATCTTTTAAGTATCAGCTTAAATACTCTTTCTTTAAAAGCCTTCCAGAACCAACCCATCCCTAGCCAGAATTGACGTCTTCTCTTTGTGCTTTCACAGCCTGTGTAACTTATGTCTATTTGACACTTAATGTCAAATAGTATTATGGTTGGTCATGTAGAGTTAGTGACAGAATGAGTAAGAGTATGAATTCCAAAGCCAGACTGACTGGTTCACATATCAGCTCTGTCATTTACCAGCAGTGGGACTTTTGATGAGTTACTTAGATTTCCAGAACTTGGGTTCACACTTGTCCCTCCAGAACCTACCAGAGTGTCTGACACAATAATTATATTACATATATCAATAATTATGTTAAATAATACCTGTTTACCAGCCTCTTTCTTTTTTGTTTTGCAGGTTGAAACATCAGTAAAAAACATGCAGAACCAAAGATGGGGACCAAAATCCAAAGCCAGAGGATCCTGGAAATCAGAGGGTCTTACAACATAACAGGTAGTACAGGCCATGGCTCAGGCTAGGCATAGAACAGACTGCAGTTCTCTTCTACAAATCCATCTAGACTGGACAGACAGAACTCTGAAGGAGGAAAGAAAAATGAATCTGATGTTACTTCTTGAAACCACATTTTCTGAAGTCACCATTTTTATGTCTCTATCAACTCATCATTTTTATGTATATATCAATATGATTTTATGATCTTATTTTTTCCTACTAATGTGATGAATTACCTTGATTGATTTTAGAATATTAAATCACTTTTGTATTCCTGGAATAAACCCTAGATGGATGCTTGATTTTTTCTAATTCCTTAGCAAAAATGCTAATATTTCATTTAGGATTTTGCATCTATATTCACAAGTGAGGATTTTTTTCCTCTCCTGACACCAACCAATTTTCCAACACAAACTGAGTGTCCTACAATTCAATTCAGTTCTGACACTAACTACCCAGAGTTAGCATTAGCCTCCACAGATTTAAGGCCTCAGCCCTACAAGACTGTCCCAATCAGACTCCAGTTGCAAGTCCTGGGCCACCCATACTTCTGGGCAACTGGTTAGAAATTGGGGGTTCTTATGACCACCTCCCGCAGGCTTGACAATTTGCTAGAATGATTAGTGGAACGCAAGAAAGTGCTTAACTTAATATTACTGGTTTATTACAAAGGATACAATTCAGGAAGAGCCAAATGGAAGTGATGCATGGAGCAAGGCAAGGGAGAACGAGCACAGAGCTTTCCTACCCTCTCCGGGCACACCACTCTCCCAGCACCTTGATGTGTTCACCAACCTGGAAGCTCTCTGAACCCCATCATTTAGAGGTTTTAATGGAAGTTTTATTACGTAGGCATGATTTTTTTTTTTTTTTTTTTTTTGAGACGGAGTCTTCGTCTGTCACCTAGGCTGGAGTGCAGTGGCACCATCTCGGCTCACTGCAACCTCCACCTCCCGGGTTCAAGCGATTCTCCTGCGTCAGCCTCCCAGTTGGGACTACAGGTGGATACCACCATGCCCAACTAATTTTGTATCTTTAGTAGAGAAAGGGTTTCACCATGTTGGCCAGGCTGGTCTTGAACTCCTGACCTCAGGTGATCCACCTGCCTTGGCTTCCCAAAGTGCTGGGATTACAGGCATGAGCCCTACATAGCCATGATTGATTGAATCTTTGAACATTGGTGATTACTTCAATCTCCAGCACACACACACACACACACACACACACACTTCTAGACAAGATGCTTAATAAGGAAACTGTCATCAAATTACAATGGAGTTTTCTATACTAAATATACAAAAATTAGCTGGATGTTTTGGCACGCACCTATAATCCCAGCTACTCGGGAGGCTGAGGCAGGAGAATTGCTTGAACCTGGGACTCAGAATTTGCGGTGAGCAGAGATCACACCACCATTGCACTCCAGCATGGGCAACAAGAGTGAAACTCCATCTCAAAAATAAACAAAAAAAAAGCCAGTGTAGCTAGTACGCAGTGAGTGAGGGGGAGAGAGGCATGGGGTGAGGTCAGGGGAATAGGAAGAATGCAATGATTAACTTTAGTGCTGGAGGAGAAATGGAGAAAGCAGGCTGTGGACGTGAGTCACTGTGAGGATGGGAACAGGGGTGGAAGTCCAGGGGTGGACTAGGCCCACACTTGATTTCTGATAAGGACAGACAGCTGAAAGGGGCTGATAGCATCTTGATGAAGGGTGATGGTTGAGTGATAGGAAGACTCAGAAAGACTGGAGAGGAGGTTTGGTGGCTCTAAATAGAGTGAAAATGTAGCAGCTAAGGAAGTTATAAAAATGACTTCAAGTTATGAAAATGACTAAGGCAAAGTTATAAAATAGGCAAAGTCTGCTTTATTGCTTCTCCACTTCTGTATCTTTGATAGTTTCCTACCCCACTAAACATCACACTTCATGCTTTCATTTAACAAGCATTGACTGAGTCCCTCTTTCATGGCAGGTAGGAAGCCCCATGCTGGGGATACAGAGATGAACTGAAACACACATTCCTGAACTTGTGGAGCTGCTGAGAAAGTAAGGTTGAATAGCTGAATCCTAGTGGTTTTGCTTTATTTTTTTTATAAGCATTGTAGGAGGTCTCTAACGTACCGTAAAACTGAAGGGTGAGCATTAACCTCTTAATTCCGGCAAATACTTGATAATCATGAAACAATTTTTTTTTGAGAGGGTATCTAAATTATTTCCAAAACATCATTCAATCCTTTCTGTGGAGAACAGAGTTGATCAATTTAACCTGAAATTTTAATTAGGAGGTTTTTGAAATTCACTGACTCAATGTATCATTGAAAAGATCAAACTTGGCTACAATTTCACCTGTTTATTTTTAAATCAGACATTGAATGAATTTCATCTTCAATTAGCAATGCTATTGGGCATCTTGATGTGTGCAAACTACAAAGACTGCTCATCATCTTTAAAGAGTTTGCGGGCAATTAGATCTACTGTAGAACAGTTGCCAGTCTTTTGGCCCAAAGAACAAACATGGCATCATTTGCTGCGTTGTCTGCAGATTCTAGGCATCTGCAAAGCCCGTCCTGAATACTGAAAATACAAAATGCAGAACACTGTGCATGAGAAAAAAGTAAAAAAAGACAGCTCAGAGTGAAATGTTTCTTAGGCCGAATGTAGAAAAAGTTGCTGATAAGGAACATAGTGGGAAAACGAGTCAGGATTTGCAGTGCCCCGGTGTGGGGTATGGGAGCCTTGTCTAGTCTTGTGTCCAGGCAAATGAGTAGCCTCTGAGCACTGGGTGTTTTCTGTGGTTTTCCTCCTTGGGGAAAATACCCTGGGCTGATCTCCACAGTTAGAGGGGTGGTGTTGCTTAATGTAAACACTTGACGCAGCATTCCAACTTTTCTGGATTAGGTTCCCATGAGTTCGGTTGGCCTGAGTCAGCCGCTAATAAACCCAGGACACTGGCATAACCAAGAGTCTGAATTGGCAAAGCTGAGGACCAGCCCCCAACTTGAAGTCACTTCACTGAGGTCTCTTAGGGGCCGAGCAGCCTGCCTGATCCTGGCAAGTCCCTCAGCCTCAGCCTTGGGTGGAGTGCCACACAGTGATTCCCAGAAAAGCCAAAAATAATTAACGGAGGGCTTTATTTTCTTTAGCATTACTAGTTACCAAAGTAACTCAGTGAATCCTCTTGCTGCTCACACGGTTAGACTGCTGCCTCATGGAAAGATGCCTTGAAGTTTGACCGATTTGAGTTTTAGTGTTAGCTCTGCCACTGAGTCACATTGTCTAAGTCAGTTAACTTCTCGAACTTCAGTTTCTTCATCTGTACAATATAAACCCCTCTTACAGGGTTGGAAAGCGGTTGCATGGATGAGCAATGATGTATGTATGTAAAAATGTGGGCCAGCACCTGGAAGAAACAGTAAGGGCTGCTGTTTGCGGAAATATTTGCTGAAGAGAGAGGGAAAGCCCAAACCATTTTCTTAGAGTGAGGAAGGAGGGAAGGAACACTAGATAATTCTGTCACAGGAGAAGCGCTGCTGGAGAGAGGAGAGGCTTGTCAAGAAAGGTGGGGGCTTGTCAACACCTAGGCAGGTGTTAAGGTTCCAGGCAGCCCTCATGTGCCTTAGAATCGGCCAAGTTATTTGCAGCTGGAAGAGTTCCGAATCAGGCTTCACAGGAGAGGCGGGGAAATCACCGAGGCCTCTCCCTTGGGCTACTCTTCACCCCTTTCACCTCCCAAACCAAGCAGGTCTCCCGGAGGGCGGGGAGCCTGGGTTACTAAGCGTGAGCGCGACCATAGTAACCGCCGCCCGACTGTTTTCCCTCCTGGCCTATCAGCTCCCGCCTCTCCTATAACTGGCCAATCAGCTCCGGCGAGCCGGCCGGGGCGGCCGCTGAGTGGCCCTCAGGTGCTGCGATGTCACAGATAGGAAAGGCGGGGCCAAGGCCGTACTGGTCTGGGCTGCGACCGCTTCCTCCTAACGCCCCTAACCGCCCCTTGCCGGGCATGCGCCGATAGGTGAGTGGTCTCGAGTCAGCCTGCCTCTAGAAAGACCCCAAAGGATCCCCCTTCGCCAATCAGGATTCCAACTTCTGGCCTCAGGATCGCGGGAGGTCGCGGACACCCTGCAATTCCTCCCCGCTATCTTCACTTTTCTTTCCAAATGAAAACCGTACAAATCCACAGGCACCTCCCACCCAGACGTCTATTTCCTCGTAATTTACCTTTCTGATGCTTTTCAAGGGTTGAGAAGTTATTTCTAAATGTGGAATCACGGAAGGGGCATCCAAACCCCCGGTACTGTGCTAATTCGTTTAATTTCTTATTTCTAATTATTACCCGTTAGCAGCGCTGTGCCTTTCCACTGCGGTGCTGGCCGCCCCGCACGCTGTTCCTCGTCCCCTCTGCTTCAATAGCCGAGCCTTCAGATCTGCAGCCGCGGGGAGGAGAGTTCAATCACCTGGTCTTGTAGACAGAGCTCTTGAAATTCAGATCAAAGACATTCTCTCACCGCCCAAAGCCGTTTCTGTTTAGCTCTGGCTGCAAAGCTTTTGCTTGTGTTTGGGCAGTTTAGACCAAACCCCTTTATGTTTTCTCCTGGATGTATATGGTATTGTAGAGAAATAAACATCCTGGAAATGGGTAAAATTATTTGTTTGATTATTGTGAAAAAAATATATAGTTTTACTAATAGGCGAAAATGTTTTGAGGTAACTGACAAAATATTCCACTTTTTTCTTCTTTAAAATAAAATACTTCACACAATAAGTAGAGTGAACCCAGGAGTGAATCCATGTACCCAGTACAAACTTAAACCAACAAAAAATCGATTACAGGCACGATTGAGGTCTTTTATGTAACCTTTGGAAATCCCATTCCCCTCTCTCCTTCCCTATCCCCATTAACCAACAGAATTTAGCATTTATTTATATTCTGCATATTTTTATACTGTTACTACTCATGTGTTTATCCCAAACCAATGTATACTTTTTTTTGAGACCGAGTCTTGCTCTTGTCGCCCGGGCTGGAGTGCAATGGCATGATCTCAGCTCACTGGAACCTCCGCCTCCCGGATTCAAGCGATTCTCCTGCCTCAGCCTCCTGAGTAGCTGGGATTACAGGCGCCTGCCACCACAACTGGCCGATTTTTTTTTTTTTTTGTATTTTTAGTAGAGACAGGGTTTCACCAAGTTGGCCAGGCTGGTCTCGAACTCCTGACCTCGTGATCCTCCCAAAGTGCTGGGATTACAGGCATGAGCCACCGCGCCCGGCCTACTGTTACTTTTTAAGTTGGTAGAATGGTTATGCTGTACATGTTCCAGGTCATTCATTTGAACTGTTGTGTGGTGATTCTTACATGAATTTACCACATATTATGTATGCATCCTCCTGTTGATGGACTTTTAGTTTGCTCCCTTTAAAAATATTAGAAAGGAATTCTTGTACATTCTAATCGTAAACATATTTGAATTTCTCTCGGTACATACCAAGAAATTGAATTGCTGCGTCACAGGTAATTTGCCATTTCAACTTTACTGGATACCACCATGTATGTCTCCAATGTGTGATAATTTATATACCATCAATGAATAGAGTTCCTTAACCAAACTTTTTTTTTGAAGAGATGAAGTTTTGCTGTATTCTTATGTAATATATGCATAAAGAGAAATTAAACATTGATGTCTCATATGATTTCTTCTACTTCTGGTATTTGTTAGTGTATTGGCAGCACTGTTTTATTTCCGCTCCAATTTGAGACCGTAATTAAGTGGCTACAAAGGAATTAAAGGGGTTTGTACGTGAGCCCTTCAAGCCTATGCTTGCCCCTGATCTAAGGCAGGGTGCGGGGCAAGTCATGTAAACTTGTGTCTTCTGCAGAAAGTGGTCTGTAGACTTTTGTACTTTAAAATATTTATGATCTTCAAGTCTTGCTTAAATATGCTAATAAAATGTTTACCCAATATGAAGCCAACTTTTGGATTGCAAATGGAGCTTTCCGGTTCTTAAAATCTCTGTGTGATTGATTCTATATTTAGTATGTTAATATTTATAGAAGACTATTCTAGCATTTTTTTCAGTATGTAAATAACTGTTGACCGTAAATTAAGTGCACCTAGTCAAACATTGTATTTGACTTTGTAGCCCATGTCTCATTTCTTAAAATTCTGTTTGGGCACATGTCTTAGTTTTCTGAGGCTATAACAGAATACCAGAGACTGGGTGATTTATTTTATTTATTTATTTATTTATTTTTTTGAGACGGAGTCTCGCTCTGTCGCCCAGGCTGGAGTGCAGTGGCGCGATCTCGGCTCACTGCAAGCTCCGCCTCCCGGGTTCACGCCATTCTCCTGCCTCAGCCTCTCCGAGTAGCTGGGACTACAGGCGCCCGCCACCACGCCCGGCTAATTTTTTTGTATTTTTATTAGAGACGGGGTTTCACCGTGGTCTCGATCTCCTGACCTCGTGATCCGCCCGCCTCGGCCTCCCAAAGTGCTGGGATTACAAGCGTGAGCCACCGCGCCCGGCCGAGACTGGGTGATTTATAAAGGCAGAGATTTATTGGGCCCACAGTTCTGGAGGCTAGGAAGTCCAAGATCCAGGGGCTACATCTGATGAGGGTCTTCTTGCTGCATCATAATATGGCAGAAGGACAAGTGAATGAAAGAGAGACAACGGGGGTGAATTTATTATTTTATCAGGAGCCCACTTCTGTGATAACGAATCCACTCCCACAATAATGGCATTATTCCATTCATGAGGTCAGACCCCTTATAACATAATCACCTCTTAAAAGTCTCACCTCTTAATACTGCACAATGGTAATTAAATTTCAACCTGAGTTTTAGAGGGGAACATTCAAACCAAAACATCATGATTAAATGTATAATAAGCAATTGCCTAATTTAGGGGATTTTTCCATAGCTATTTTCAGTCATTTTTCCAAAGAATTTGCTCAGTTTCTTTGCGAATATGAGATATTTATAGCATCAGTTAATGATCTTAGTATGTGCTGCATATGCTTTCTTAAGAATTGATTGGCTGGGTGCGGTGGCTCACGCCTGTAATCCCAGCACTTTGGGAGGCAGAGGCGGGCAGATCACGAGGTCAGGAGATCGAGACCATCCTGGCTAACACGGTGAAACTCCGTCTCTACTAAATAATACAAAAAAAAAAAATTAGCCAGGCGTGGTGGCGGGCGCCTGTAGTCCCAGCTACTTGGGAGGCTGAGGCAGGAGAATGGCGTGAACCTGGGAGGTGGAGCTTGCAGTGGGCCCAGATCACACCACTGCACTCAAGCCTGGGCGACAGAGCGAGACTCCATCTAAAAAAATAAATAAATAAATAAAATAAAATAAATAAAATAAAATATATAAAATATATAAAATAAAATATAAAATAGATAAAATAGGTAAAATATAAAATAAAATATAAAAAATATAAAAAATATAAAATAAAATAAAAATAGAAAATAAAAATAAAATAAAATATAAAATAAAATATAAAATAAAATAAAAAATAAAAAAATAAAATAAAATAAAATAAAGTAAAATAAAATAAACCAAAGCCCAGTAGGAGTGGTCCATCACCACTTGAAGTTTCTTGCTAGAAGTAAACCAGATTATTTATTGATCTGACATGGGGAAGGGGTTGGAACTAATGACAACTTTAAGAACCCTAAGGCCTCAGTACTTTAAATTTCCTTTTTCAAAAAGTAATGTTTAAGTTTCAAATTGAAGCAAAGAACTGCAAGTGGTAACTAAGGCTTTTGTTTTCACCATCACTCTGTAAGTTTGGCCAGTATAACATGTTTGGGGGCTGTAGGAAGGAAGAATTTAGCAGAAAGAGAACTGGGGTTCTATAAGCACAGGGCCATGGGCAGCTATTTTATCATGTGATCTGTGTGGATTTTGACTTGAACGCAATTCTACAGATAGATTATTTTGTACTTGGGTACCAAAGTCCTCAAGACATAGCTATTTAAGTAGTCACTAAAGAATTTTTGTTTTTCTGAGCAGTGCATAGAATTGGATCTGATTGTATTTTTGCTTTTTAGTAAAAAAAGTCTATAGACATCCTTCCTTCCTTCCTCCCTCCTCTCTCTCTCTCTCTCCTTTCTTTCTTTCTTTTTCTTCCCTCCGTGGGGAAGGAATACTTGCTGCACACTCCCTGCGTCCGGCTCCCGTGATTCTCCTGCCTGCGCCTGCGGGCTGCCTGGGATTACCGCCGCGCGCCACCACCCCTGCCTGCTTTTCGTCCTTTGGCTGGAGGCGCGGTTTCGCCATGTTGGCCAGGCTGGTCTCCAGCTCCTGACCTCGAGTGGTCTGCCCGCCTCGGCCTCCCGAGGTGCTGGGACTGCAGACGGAATCTCGCTCACTCGGTGCTCCGTGTTCCCCGGGCTGGAGTGCGGTGGCGCGGTCTTGGCTCGCTGCAGCCTCCGCCTCCCAGCCGCCTGCCTTGGCCTCCCAGGGTGCTGGGATTGCAGCCTCTGCCCGGCTGCCCCGTCTGGGATGTGGGGAGCGCCTCTGCCCCGCCGCCCCGTCTGGGAAGTGAGGAGCGCCTCTGCCCCGCCGCCCCGTCTGGGAAGTGAGGAGCGTCTCTGCCCGGCCGCCCCACCTGGGAAGTGAGGATCGCCTCTGCCCGGCCGCCCTGTCTGGGAAGTGGGGAGCACCTCTGCCCGGCCGCCCGGTCTGGGAGGTCTACCACGGAGGCCAGACGCAATGTGGGGGCTGGACGTGGTGGCTCACGCCTGTAGTCCTGGCACTCTAGGAGGTCGAGGAGGGTTGATCACTTGAGGCTAGGAGTTCGAGACCAGCCTGGCCAACATGGCGAAACATATGAAAAATATAACAGACCAACCAACCAACCCAGCAACAACAAAACAGGTCTACCCTGGAGTCATACTCTAATTTTTTCTATTTTCCTCCCTTTCTGATCCTTTATCCCACTTTCTTTTTCTTCCTCTTCCTTCTCCTTCTTCTTTGTCAAATAGAGGATTGAGTTATATCATTGATCCATACAAAGTCCCTCTCATTTATTTTCTTTAATTCCTACCCCCCATTTCTATTCCCCGTCTTCCCATGTGCAACCTTCCTAATATGTTTGATATGCATCTTTTTGTTTGTATGTATTTTTAGAAAATGTTTATTTTTTTGTGTGCAAAAAAAAATTAATTAAAAAAAAAAGAAAAAAAAAGTCTATAGACATTAACCCCAAAACAGAATGACATTTAAATGCTAAAAGATATGTAATGGTCTGTGGCATCCTTGGCTTTCTGGAATAATAATGACCAAAAGTTTCAGACAATGGAACTGGTAAAAAGAATGAAGTAGATCTGTGTGTTCTAACCGGGGGAGTGGCCCAGAAAATATACTCAAGTTAAAAAAAAAACCATGATCTACAATGATATATGCAATGATTAGGATAATTCAGCTTTTGTATTAAAAAGCTTTATATATAGGTACAGATGGTATATCGGTAGAGGTATATAAAATATAAATAATACACATGTTGGTATATGAATAGGAAAAATCTGGAAAGATACAACTATTAATGAACTATTTTTTTTTTTTTTTTTTTTTTTTTTTTTTTGAGACGGAGTCTTGCTCTTTCACCCAGGCTGGAGTGCAGTGGCGCGATCTCGGCTCACTGCAAGCTCCGCCTCCCGGGTTCACGCCATTCTCCTGCCTCAGCCTCTCCGAGTAGCTGGGACTACAGGCGCCCGCCACCACGCCCGGCTAATTTTTTTTGTATTTTTAGTAGAGACGGGGTTTCACCGTGGTCTCGATCTCCTGACCTCGTGATCCACCCGCGTCGGCCTCCCAAAGTGCTGGGATTACAAGCGTGAGCCACCGCGCCCGGCTAATGAACTATTTAGTGGCTACTTCTGAGGAGTTCACCTTTGCAGGGAGGAAGGATACTTTTCTTTTACTTTATCTACTTCTCTGAGGTAGCAGTTTAAAAAGTTAAGATCTATTGCACACTTTCTATGTGTCCTACACTGTGCTAAGCTTTCTAAATACTTAGCATTGTCTTAGCCCTCATAACCCCATGGCTTCCCTAGGATTTCTGTTATACATTGGAGGTGCTTACAGGTTGTAGGTTGCCAGGAAAGGAGATCCAGGTACTTGCCTCGAGCTGCGTTTGCATATCAACTACACCATTGTTATCCAGATGGAGTGTTTATTTAGGATGACTTGTGGGGGCAGGGGTGGGGAGTTGCCAAGCAACCCCCTGCTGCTACCACTGCTCACAACAGTCCAAAGAAGGAAGTGCTATTATTATTCCCTATTAT
Organism: Nomascus leucogenys; assembly: GCF_006542625.1. Taxonomy (NCBI): domain Eukaryota; kingdom Metazoa; phylum Chordata; class Mammalia; order Primates; family Hylobatidae; genus Nomascus; species Nomascus leucogenys. Next base: position 60,173,724 of record NC_044399.1, read on the forward strand.
TTCTAAGTGAAGCAACCCAGGCACAGAGAGGTTAAGTAATTTGCCCAGTGTCACATAGCCAGTAAATAGGTGGGCTCACCTAGTTTCTCTTTTCTCATGGCTCAGAGTCCTGTGCTGTCCATTGTCCAATGTCTGAAATCAGTAGTTTCTTGTCTAGATTTTTAGATATAACAGGCTAAGTCTAGTTTTATTAGTCTATCATGGTTTGAGACAGAAATCTATTTATTTATTTATTTATTTTTTAGACGGAGTCTCTCTGTAGCCCAGGCTGGAGTGCAGTGGTGCGATCTCAGCTCACTGCAGTCTATCTGCCCCCCACCCCTGCCACCAGGTTCAAGCGATTCTCCTGCCTCAGCCTCCTGAGTAGTTGGGATTACAGGCACCTGCCACAATGGCTGGCTAATTTTTGTATTTTTAATAGAGATGACATTTCGTCTTGTTGGCTAGGCTGGTCTCGAACTCCTGACTTCAAGTGAGAAATCTATTTTGAATCCCTATCCATTAAGATGCATAGTTTAGGCTCCTAATTTGAATTTGTTACAACAAGACAATATTACTCTCATAATTTTCACAAAAATTCAAAGGTTCAAATGACCAATAAAAATGTGATCTTAATACATTCTAGAGACATAGAGATTAAAAAAAACTTTGTTGGAATATATTATCAATGGTGAATGTGGATAACAAATGAGAACAAGCATCTAATGTGTTTGGGGCCTCTGTAACTAAGTCAGATGTGGCCTTTTATCTGTATGTTTCACCAGAGATTATTTTATGTGACTGTCTTATTTTACTTTTTATTTTTTAACAGGAGAGACTTACGAATAGTGTTTTGGCATCATGGAACGTGTAGATTGTACTTTGACGGCAACTTACGCCCACCCTAGACCAACACCAGCCAACTTTCTACCAGCCATCAGTACCATGGCCTCAAGCTACAGGGACCGCTTTCCCCACTCCAATTTGACCCGTAGCCTGAGCCTTCCTTGGAGACCCAGCACATACTACAAAGTCACCTCCAATTCCCCAAGCGTGGCCCCGTACTGCACCAGATCACAGAGGGTGTCCGAGAATACCACGCTTCCCTTTGTTTCCAACAGAACCACTTTCTTCCCAAGATACACACCGGATGACTGGTACAGGTCCAATTTAACCAACTATCAAGAGTCCAACACTTCCCGACATAATTCGGAGAAACTAAGAGTGGATACATCTCGCCTGATTCGAGACAAATATCAACAAACAAGAAAAACCCAGGCAGACACAACCCAAAATCTGGGAGAACGTGTCAATGACATAGGGTTTTGGAAATCTGAAATCATTCATGAGTTGGATGAAATGATTGGAGAGACAAATGCACTTACTGATGTGAAGAAAAGACTGGAGCGGGCTTTGATGGAGACTGAAGCCCCTCTTCAGGTAAGACCTTATGTTAGAATGCACTGAAGTTTTATGATTATAACCCACTGGTTGAGTTACTGTGGTTGTTTATATATTGACTTATGTTCTACTTCATCTGTTGAAGCCAAGCCCCTATCAATAAATCTGTGACTGGCTTCAGCAATGGCAAAACCACTGCCTATTTTTTTTTTAATGCATTATACACTTTAAGAACAACCACTTGAAGAGATAATTCTGAATGCAAAGCAAAGAAGGCCAATTAAAGAGACACCATTAGGACACACAATGTTTTAAGGTGAACATGCCATATGTATTCCGCCATTCTCACATTGCTATAAAGAAATACCTGAGACTCAGTAATTTATAAAGAAAAGAGGTTTAATTGGCGCCTGGTTCTACAGGCTGTAGAGGAAGCATAGTGGCTTCTGCTTCTGGGGAGCCCTCAGGAAGCTTCCAATCATGGCAGAAGGCAAGGGAAGAGCAGGTATCTTAAATGAAGGGTCCAGGGGCAAGAAAGAAGGGGGGAAGGTACCACACACTTTTAAACAACCAGATCTCCAGAGAACTCATTCACTATCCTGAGAACAGCACCGAGGGGATGGGTGCTAAACCATTCATGAAGGATCTACCCCCATGATCAAATCACCTCCCACCAGGCCCCACCCCCAACATTGGGGGTTACAATTTGACTTGAGATTTGTGCAGGGACACAGATCCCAACCATATGACCATCTTTTCTCTTAAATAGGCTGCTTCATCACTGCTGTCACTAAATTAAAATAAACAATATTTGAGACCAAAAACTTAATTTTTTTAGTCTGTATCATGAAACGCCTCCTGTGTATATGTTATGATTCCCTTTCATGATGTAGTGACATTATCAAATGAGACCATCTTAGGACATGGAATTTGCTTGATTAAATAGAAAAATGGGGCTGAGATTAGGCCAGTTGCCATAGTAATGTAGGGAGCATTTCAGGTGGTTACTGGCCTCTGACCAGGCTTCTGAATGGGCTCAGATCACCTCTAACCCTCAGGCTATGCGATGGGCCCTCCAACCCCATTCCAGCCTCCTCCATTGAACGAAGACTTTCCATGTTTGAAGATGTGCAAATTATACAAATTATTTTAGAAGTATACACTTTGATGAGCGCAGCTAGCACCATTTTTCGAAAATTTATTGTCAACACAGTATTAGAGGATCCTTTTTAAAATTAGTCACATGAACAGATAAGCCTCCAAAGAGAAAATACAGGCGATCAACAAATATAAGAAAAAATGTTAAAGCTTAATGATAAAATACAAATTAAATCAATGAAATAACTACCTTTGGCCTATCAAACTTGCAATAATGAAAATGCATAACATTTAGAGCTGGCATAAGAACAGAAAATGGGCACTTTCATATATTACTGGTGGGGCTATGGATTGGTAGAAATTTCCTGGAAAGCAGTTTGGTAATATATATTAAAATAATCAGTTCCACTCTACCCGTTAATTCTTCTTCTGGTAAGTGATACTATTAAACAATTAGAGATTCACTCAAAGATTTTGTTCAATGATAGTATATCTGGATTATAATATACATACCATTATATTTTATGCTTTTAAAAATTTAATATTATTTGGGAGTCCTATGTTATGGAATAGTCTTTGAGAAAAGCATTTTAACTGCTACATAATGTTCTTTCATACATAATTTATTGTTAGAAATTTAAGCTGTTTTCCATTAGAGCCACTAACATACTTTATCTCAAAGAATATTTCATGATTTGGGTCTACTATTTAATGTCAATACTAAAAAGCATAATATAAACTTGTAAGAACATTATAACCTCTATCTTGTTAAAATGGGCAAAGTAGTAATAGGAGTATGGCTAAATCATATTTTCTACTTTTCTATATTTTTTCTCTTTAGTGAGTAAAGGCATATTATTTTGATAATTGGGAAAACAATAAATGACACTTTAAAAATAATCACTGGGACTTTTGGCAACACAAATATTTTGGCATTTTTTAAAGGTAATCATTCATTTCTTCCTATTCTCAGTAGAAAATATTTAGAAATAATATCCTGAAGACTTGTGTCTCATGTTATTGAACTGTCTCACCTGAAGAAAGTAATGCCAACTAATGCCCTCAAATGCTAATTTGTGGGGATCAAGTAAATGCCATCTGCTTCATTTTGTCAACTTTCCAAGTTAGGAATATTTTCAAACTATTTTGAAGAGCTACCTCTTTACCTTTTAACTAGCAGCAGAGATTCATTTAGTTGTTACAGTCTGTTTCAGGCTAGATTTTCACAAAAGGGCTGGAAAAGTTGGTACTGGGAGTATCTATTGACTTATTTTTGAAACAAATTATTAGAGCTGCTAGTCATGGATTGTCAGTTTTTATTAGTGCTTTCCATTATCTGTGTATCTGTAGGTAGCCAGAGAATGTCTATTTCAGCGAGAAAAGAGAATGGGAATCAATCTAGTTCACGATGAAGCTGAAAAACATCATGACAGTAAATATGGGGGAAATGCATCAGTCACAGGCAGCTTAGTTGTAAATGTGTGTTGAATATGTAGAAGCAAAAAAGGATGTTACATAAAATGACTTATAAGTAAAGCATTATCGTATCAGATGTTGATAGCATTTAGCAAAGACATGTTTTTCTCGGTTATAATATATATTCAATGAGAATATGAAAATGCAAACAAGAGTAAATAAAGATAAAAATCACTTGAAGCTTTATTAGACAGAAATCACTATTAATTTTGGAGTATTTCAGTCTTTTTATTAATCATTCTTAGATAGGCACCACCTAACTCACACAATGATGCTCAGATATGTCTCCAAGATTCAAATCATTGTATTTATAAATTTGAATAGTGTATACTCATTTAAAATTATACTGGGGTAATTTTTACCATATCATTAGATACGTTTTTTGTTTTTTGTTTTTTTGAGGTGGAGTCTTGCTCTTATTGCCCAGGCTGGAGTGCAATGGCACAATCTCGGCTCACTGCAACCTCCACCTCCTAGGTTCAAGCGATTCTCCTGCCTCAGCCTTCCAAGTAGCTGGGATTACAGGCACCTGCCACCATGCCTGGCTAATTTATGTATTTTTAGTAGAGATGGGATTTCGCCATGTTGGCCAGGCTGGTCTTGAACTCCCAACCTCATGATCTGCCTGCCTCAGCCTCCCAAAGTGCTGGGATTACAGACATGAGCCACTGCACCCAGCCTAGATATTAAGACATGATTTTTAATGGTTACGCAGTGTTCTACAATGTAAAGGTGCTATCTTTTTTTTTTTTTTTCAATCTATCCTCTCTTACATAGTTAGGTTGCTTCGCTATCCCACTCCTTTGTTTTCCTATTTTAATAGCACTGCAGTATACAAAAATATTATTATTGATAACTGTAGGTACTTCTGATTATTTCCTTAGAATATATTTTGGGAAGTGTAATTGATGTGCCAAAGGTTCTATGCATTTGAAAGCTTTTGATGTGTAGCCAAATTGCCATCCAGAAACTTACAGTTGCATCTGCACTACTCCGCTGATTCTCCCACTGATCTCTCTTCCACCTTCCACCAATTAAATCTGGTTTAGTTCTAATTTCTCTGATCTTCACTTCTTAGACTTGTTACCACAGATCTCTATCATTTCTTAGGATTTCAGGTATCATGTACCTGGAGCCCTTCCCAATCTCTTTTTTCAGCCCAGGCACTTTATAGAGCATTAGTTCTTCATTCCTAAGTACTTGCCAAACATTTTTTAGTTTGGTAACTTTTTTTTTTTCTGGTTCACATTCATAAAGCCTGCTTAGCCTATTGCCTGTCCCTTTCTATTGATGGTACCAGTGTTCCTTCATCACCATGGCTTGCTGCCCGTTGTCTCCCAAACTCCTTTAATCCATTTCCAGCTCTTTAAAAAAAATACCTGGTTAATAAGAAATTCCAAAGCACCTTTCCTTCCCCAAGTTTCCCTTGGATCTAACCTGTACATTCACATGAGTTTCTTCCCTCTGCTACGAACTCTTCCTTGACTTCCTAATTTCTGCAGGAGAAAAATCCACTAAGGATTTTTTTCCTCTCTTGTCTGACTCCCTCCTCGTTTCTCAGCTCCATTTCCTTGCCTGATTTCACAGAATTTCTGCTGCAGTGAATCCATCTTCTCTGTCCCTGCACAAGCTTTGCAGGGTCCCACCTCTTTGCCTTTTTTTAATTGGTCCTTGGTGAGAATTGAGTCCTTGGTAGGAAGGTAAGTATGACAAGGTAGCAGCGGAGTCCTCAGAGTAATTTTATCCCCACACGGCATCAACACCCTGCTTTAACATCGCTTAAATTTTCTTAGTGACCCATGACATTAAACATGACAAGCAGACTTTTTTTCTTTGCTGTTTCCTTTCCTTTACTCTCTGGTTCTCTGAGAGAACCCTGAGTTGAAATAATATACTCAGGAAAGCTTTGGCTACTACAGAAAGGTTTCGTAATCTACTGTAAAAGTCACTGTCCCTATTGCCGGACAGGAGTGGTTAGAAGGAGAACATTGTGAATGAAATAGTTTTGCAGTGATGGGTCTCCACGCTTCTGGTTCTTCTTTCCCAGCCTTTGATGAATCTCACAAGTCTTAAAATAATCTGTCATCTACTTTGTCATCCTAACTGGATAGGAATTTACCATCGTCTCTCCCGTGGCCTTTTGTTCTCACTAATCCTGAGACGTTCTGTATGAAATAAATTACAAGGCAGTTCTAACAGCTTAACTTCATCAGCTTGCCCACAAACACACTATGATATTTCCAACAGAGTTTTTTGGTACTTAGCTACATTTAGTGTTTCCATTACTTTAGTAGTGGCTCTCAAACCTGGCTACACGTTAGAATCACCTGGCAAAGGTTTTAAAAATATCAATGGCTGGATCCCACACCCAGAGATGCTGATTCAAATCTGCAGTGGGGACTAGGCATTGATCTTTTTAAAATATCCCCCAGGTAATCTTAATGACTAGGCAGAGTTAAGAACAAGTGCCTCAGAAATTCAAAATATTGCTGAAAGAAATTAAAGATGATCTAAATAAATGGGCATATCGTGTCTATGGATGGGAACATCCATAAACATGGATGTTCATGTTAAGATGGCAGTATTTCTCAACTTGATTCATAGACTCAACACAATTCCTATCAAATTCCCAGCTGACTTTTTTGTAAAAATTGGTGAACCGATCCTAAAATTCATATAGAAATTCAAAGGATAGTGAATAGCCAAAATAATATTGAAAAAGAAGAAAGTTGGAGGACTCACACCTCCTGATTTCAACGCTTACTATAAAGCTGCAATATGTAAGACAGTGTAGTACCTGCATAACAATAGACACAGTTTGAGAGTTGAGAAATAAACCGTCACATTTACCATCTATTGATCTTTGACATGGTGCCAAGGCAATGCAATGGGAAGAGTGTCTTCAACAAATGGCATTTGGACAATTGGATATCCACATGCAAAAGAATGAAGTTGGATCCCAAATCACAACATACAAAATAGTTAAGTCAAAGGGGATCAAAGACCTATACATAAGAGCTAAAACTGTAAGACTTTTAGAAAAGAACATAGGCATGAATATTCATGACACTGGAATAGGCAACGGTTTTTTAGATGTGATATCAGAAGCACAAACAACACAAGGAAAAGCAGATAAACTGGACATCATCAAAATTAAAAATGTGGTATTTTGAAGAACACTAGCAATAAAGTGAAAAGAGTTGTATCTCGAATATATAAATAACTCTCACAATTAAAAAAAATCAACCCGATTAAAAATGGGCAAAGGATCTCACAATGAAATATGACTTCATACCCACTAGGATAGTTATAATAAAAAATACAGAAAATAACAAGTTGGCTGGAATGTGTAGGAATTAGAACCCTCATACATTGCTGGTGGGAGTGTAAAATGATGCAGATCCTTTGGAAAATGGTTAAGCATGAATGACCCTGTATGATCCATAGGATCCAGTAGTTCTACTCCCAAGCGTCAGCCCGGGAGAAAAGAAAACATATGCCCAAACAAAAATTTGTGCATGGATATTTATAACAACATTATTCATAGCAGCCAAAAAGTAGAAACGACCCAAATGTCTATCAACTGATGAATGGAAAAGTAAAATGTAGGATAGCCATACAATAGGTTATTCTGCCAAAAAAAGGAATGATGTGCTGATCTGTTGCTATAACATGGATGAATATTGAAAACATTATGCTACATGAAAGAAGCCATCACAAAGGACCACATATGGTAATTCCATTTATATGAAATTTCCAGAATAGGGAAATCTATAGAGACTATAAGTAGATTTGTGGTTGATTATTATGAAAGGAGGCTTGGGGGATTGGAAATTGTGGGTGACAGCTAATGGGCACATGATTTCTTTGGAAGGTAATGGAAATGTTTTAAATTTGGTTCCGGTGCTGATTATACAACTCTGTGAATATACTAAAAGCCATCAGACTGCACACTTTAAACAAGTGAATATATGGTCTATGAATTCTATCTCAACAAAGCTGTTTCTTAAAAACATGAACCACTGCATTAGAGGTTTCTAGTTTCTAGGTCAGTAGCAGTGGGGGGCTTTATCTCAAAAAACTGACAGGGGTGGCTTTATCTCAAAAAACTGAATGTGCAATTAGAGTAATCGTTCATGAATTGAGGGAGGTGCTTCGGTCATTGCCAATTAATTCAAGTAGTGAATGTATTCTGTGGCTTATTCAAGGTAGTGATATTGGCATATGTTTTATTTTTTACCAAAATAGGTCTTAATTTTTAGAGTAATTAATTGTGTATTAGCAAAGGAAAGAAGTAACCTTAAAAGGCCTACTTTTGAAAAACATGGATGCAACGAAATATTTTCTTATGAATTCTTTGAATTCTGTTGACTATTACATTCAGTCAGTGATAGTTGATAACTTATTACAGAATGGCTTCTGTTGAGGAGTCAATCATGGTACTATCTTCTTAGCACTCTCAGACCATGCTGACTCCTTGGACTTCAGAGCCAAATGAACCTGCAAAGTCGTCTACCCTGCAGCCTGCCCTGGTCTGGCTCTGGGATGGGGACTGAGACAGCTGCTCAGAACTCAGGCTGAGGCTCTGGGCCTGGCCCCAGCTGGCCAGCTTCCTTCCCACAAGAGGCTTTTCCTTCCTCCGTGTTGCAGAAGCAGAAAGCAAAAATACTCCAGCCTCAGAGGTTTGTTGAGAATGCAACCAATGAGTTCCAGAGATGTCAGACCTGCTGCTGGAGAGACATTTCAGCATTTCAGCCCAGTCCAGCCCAAGGGGGTTCTCCTCTAAGGACAGGATTGAATAGAAAACCTGCAACGAGCATGGAAAGAGGATCTGGGTGGGCTGTGACCCCCAGCAATAAGAACTACACTCCTCACCTAGGTTTCTGCCTCTAAGCAGGTTGTGGGACCAGAAACTTCTCACAAGCAGCCATGCCAGAAAGGGTAGCTGATGGGTCATCTTGGCTGAACTCAGGAACAAATACTGAGAATGCAGATCTCTAATGAAAGGAAATGCCTCTGCTCACTAAACTCAAGGATAAGTGAGAAGACAAGAATATTTGGTGAATCTATCATTAAAAACGTTGTATGTGGAAACGAAATATCTGCACCTATAGGTGGTGTTCGCTTATTAGCTAGACTCAATGCAGGCTTGCAGCTTGACTTTGAAGATTTGATTTCAGTAGCCCGTTCACCTGTTAGACAGGCGGTTTACCCGCTTTCCCAAAACTTAAAAAGACTCAATTAACACAGGTAAATAGAACCACATATAAAGCCTCAACTTGTGGGAGCAGGGTCTCAGTTTAACAAGGACATCCAAGTAATGATTTTATATCCACAATTCAGGCCACAACGCAGGATCAGCACTCATCCGCATTTGTGGCTGAAACTCAATGTTTCTGTGATGTGGTGCATATTCCTCAGCTGAGAGTACAGCAGAGCCCACATCCTACACGAGGATTCAGTTCTAAAGTCATGAAAATCACCCATGTTACAGTATTACGAGACCTAATACTTAACGGAGCACTCAGCATCTACTAGGCACATAATTATCTACCCAATAGCCTGGAAAGATGGGTATTATTACCATTAGTTTATAAGTTGCCTCTGGTCAGGTTTTGCAAGTAGCAAAGATATTTGAACCAGGGCTGTCTGACGCCGAAGCTTGTGGCTTTTGTTAACATTTTAATTTTGTAAAAAATGTGTATATATTCATGGGGTACAAGTGCAATTTCGCTACATTGATATATTGCACTGTGGTGAAATCAGGACCTTCAGAGCATCTATCACTGGAGCAACACACATTTAACCACCAATCAACCTCCCAACATCCCACCCTCCTCCGTCCCCTCCTTTGAGTCCCACTGTTCATCATTCCACACTCTCAAGGCATATGTTTTCAACCACTGTTCCAGCCAAGACCTGGGAGTGTGCACAAGAAGGGATTTTCACTTGAGGTGATGGGAAGTAAAAGGCCGTGAAGTAAAAGGCTGTGAAGTCTCTATTCCACCTCCCCAAGCCCCACCTCCCAAGAGGTGAACTGTAACATTTCAGCCGCTCAAATAGTAGGATGCATTCAAGGTTCTTCAAGTAACTGGACATGATTCCATGTTTTGTTTTCATCCGAAGCCCTGCAAATGAAACTGCATTTTAATCACTTTGGTCACTGCAATCTGAGAATCTCAATGAAGTCAGTGTGACCCTGTAACTCATGGGGCCTGTAATTTCTCCCTAAGTCCGGGATCTGGAAATGTTGGACCCATTTTCCAGGCTCCTAAATGTGCAGTTCACTTCTTTAGGTGTGAGGCAGCAGCCAGAAATCTAGTTAGATGAAGGCTCTTCCTATGCTTCTGCTTTCTGTGTGTATCCACCACCTTCTTGCAAACTTTCTTCCCATGGGCAGGTGAGGGAATGCTTTGTCCTTCTTTTGCTGTACTGTGGTATTTCAAGGCCACCTCCATGTATGGGGACAGATGGATGGAAAAGATGGCATTGGGGACAGTCCCAGGAGTCTTTGGCTTTGGGCTTTTTGTATTCTCACGAACCCGTCTGCCCCCAACCATCTGACATTCATCATATGACATTATTTAAATTCACATATAAAAATTATTGTTGGCCAGGCACGGTGGCTCACGCCTGTAATCTCAGCACTTTGGGAGGCCAAGGCAGGTGGATCACGAGGTCAGGAGATCAAGACCATCCTAGATAACATGGTGAAACCCCATCTCTACTAAAAAGACAAAAAATTAGCCAGGCGTGGTGGCGGGCGCCTGTAGTCCCAGCTACTCAGGAAGCTGAGGCAGGAGAATGGCGTGAACCCCAGGGGGTGGAGCTTGCAGTGAGCCAAGATCGCGCCACTGCACTCCGGCCTGGGAGACAGAGCAAGACAACGTCTCAAAAAAAAAAAAAAAAAAAAAAAAAATTATTGCTGTAGGAATTTTTTACGGCAAGAGTCTCATTAAATGCATTTTTTTCCCCACTAAAAGTCCTAAGAATTTCCACTCTGTGCTTTGTGTACACAAAGGATAAAAACACAATTTGGGGTTTTAAATGGTCCTTTCTAAGCAGGACTCCATGCATCTTTTGTTAAAATCTCATCAAAGTACACACAGGTACACATACACACGAGGCATTGAGAAAGATAAAAACTGAACACAAAAATACCAACACTGATGCGCAACCTACTGTGAGGCTGGGAAATCTTGCCTGCTTATCAAGGCGGGGAGAAGGTTGGTGTCAATGTGTGAAGGGAATTTAGCTCTTCCTTTATTCCATTAATTCAGATACCAAACAACCAGACAGTAGGGTGATCACTCGAGACGTATTTGATATTTTTATGTTAAACGATTAAACAATAAAAGAAGAACACTACATAGGTGAGTAATACTTCATATTGGAGTGGTGAAGGCCTTTATTATCTAAGTAACAAAGGCAGAAACCAAAAGGAGATATATTTGATAGATTTGACATCATAGAAATCAGAAACATCTATATCAAAAGCACCACACACATTTATAAAAGCAAAGGCAAATTGATAAAAAAAATTGTGACATATATAATACAAAAGATTGAATTTTAAACATGTTTATAACCCTCACAAATGAAAAAGAAAAAATAAATGACAGAAAAAGCGGACAAGCATGTGAACAGGCAGTTGACACAAGCAAAAAAGGCAAATGGTGAACAAATGAATACTCATAATATCAGCTTGCAAATTTAGGCCGGTTTGCTGCTTTTGGTGGGGCGGTGGGGGTGTGGTTCCATCACATTGGTGAAGATGGAAAGGAGTGACAGTGGCCACTTGCTGGGCAAGACAAGAAAACACATGTTCGATGAAGGGGTGGCCTGCCCCTCCACACCTGTGGGTATTTCTAGTCGGGTGGGACGAGAGACTGAGAAAAGAAATAAGATACAAAGTATAGAGAAGCAACAGTGGGCCCAGGGGACCGGCGCTCAGCATACCAAGGACCTGCACCAGCACCGGCCTCTGAGTTCCCTCAGTTTTTATTGATTATTATTTTCATTATTTCAGCAAAAAGGAATGTAGTAGGAGAGCAGGGTGATAATAAGGAGAAGGTCAGCAAAAAACATGTGAGCAAAAGAATCTATGTTATAATTAGGTTCAAGGGAAGATACTATGCCTAGACGTGCACGTAAGCCAGATTTATGTTTCTCTCCACCTAAGCATCTCAGTGGAGTAAAGAATAACAAGGCAGCATTGCTGCAAACATCTCTCGCCTCCCACCATAGGGCGGTTTTTCTCCTATCTCAGAATTGAACAAATGTACAATCGGGTTTTATACCGAGACATTCAGTTCCCAGGGGCAGGCAGGAGACAGTGGCCTTCCTCCATCTCGACTGCAAGAGGCTTTCCTCTTTTACTAATCCACCTCAGCACAGACCCTTTATGGGTGTCGGGCTGGGGGACAGTCAGGTCTTTCTCATCCCACGAGGCCATATTTCAGACTATCACATGGGGAGAAACCTTGGACAATACCCTGCTTTCCAGGGCAGAGGTCCCTGCGGCTTTTCACAGTGCATAGTGCCCCTGGTTTATTGAGACTAGAGAATGGCAATGACTTTTACCAAGTATACTGCTCATAAACATTTTGTTAACAAGGCACGTCCTGCACAGCCCTAGATCCCTCAAACCTTGATTTTATACAACACATGTTTTTGTGAGCTCCAGGTTGGGTCAAAGTGGCTGGGGCGAAGCTACAAATTAACAACATCTCAGCAAAGCAATTGTTTAAAGTACAGGTCTTTTTCAAAATGGAGTCTCTTATGTCTTCCCTTTCTACATAGACACAGTAACAGTCTGATCTCTCTTTTTTCCCCTACATTCATTTGTTGTTGTAAATGGGGACCACTTTTCTGAAGGGCAATTTGGCTGTACTTGTCAAAACTTTGGAAAAAGGCATACTCTTCCGTGGTGTCTAAATATTGATCAAGGTCATTCATCACAGTATTTTTTAATATCATGGGAAAATGTTTAAGTTTAAAATGTCCCAAAGCAGTATGCATAGTATGACAACTTTTTGGCTGAGAAAATAACAGTAACGATGTGCACGTTTTAAATATCTTGGTGCTATTCTGAGTTCCTACATTTTCTAATGTGCATAGAAATTCCAAGGGGGAAATAAATGTTGATTTAATAGTCTCTGACATGTTATGGGCTAGTGGATACATCCCAGCAGCATCAAAAGCAACGTGTGTGGTCCAGTAGAGAGGCCTGGCTCGCACAGGTGTTTGTACAAGGACAGGCCCTGGGCTGCAGTACACAACCAGGACGGGAGGGCGACCTCCCAGGGTGGAAGTCAGCCTCCATGTTTGGACCCAAGCACTGTCATCTGGAGGATACATGTACTGCCAGAGAGAAGCTTCTTTTGGCTGTGCTTTTTTCCTCCCTGACTTACTTTGTCTTGGAATAATAGCTATTATAGATGAAGCCGTGCATTTAAATTTGACCTTGTATATTACCAGAATTTTTTTTTTTACTGTTTTAATTAAGGACAGGGATAAAAAGAGAGAAAAATCCTAAAATTTTAACCGTGTCCCCACTTGTTCCATAATATAATTTCCCCATGGACCGACATATAAAGGCTGCATCTTAGTCTGATATCTAGATTGCAGTATCACGGAGCATGTAGATAAATAAGTGGAAGCAAAATGGTTTTCTTGTTTAGCTTCATAGTATTATAAGAGATAAAATTTTCCTTCACTGACGTTTTGTTACATTGCTGATTTTGAGTGTTATATTCAATAATGAAAACATTAATGTGTTTTTTTTTCCAATTGAGTAGGAAGTTGATACTATTCTGTGTTGTCAAGAAACAATGAAGCTACATTTGGATAAGGCTATTGCCCAGCTTGCGGAAGTGCTTTATGTCTCTATACAATTCTAAATCTATCATTGAACTATACTTTCATGCCTCTCATTCAAATTTCTTATAAGGACAAACACACACACACAGGCATATACACATATTTTTATTCAAAAATTAAGATGATTATTTGATACCCCAGCTACTCTGATGTGATTCTTCCACGTTGTATGCCTGTATCAAAATCACATGTACCCCACAAATGTATATACCCACTATGTACCCATAAACATTTTTTAAAATAATACAAATAGACACTTTGGGAAGTTAAGGCAGGAAAATCGCTTGAGCCCAGGAGTTCAAGGCCAGCCTGGGCAATATAATGAGACCTCATCTCTAAAGTTAAAAAATAAAAATTAGCCAGGCATGGTGGCGGGTGCCTGTGGTCCTAGCTACTTGGGAGGTTGAGGTGGGAGGATTGCTTAAGCCCAAGAGTTTGAGGCTGCAGCAATAAGCTCTGATTGTGCTACTGCACTCCACCCTGGGCAACAGAGAGAGACTCTGTCTCAAAAAATATATATTTTTAAAAAATAAGTACATGGAGTACTTGCTTTAAATTTTTATTTAAATAAATAATTCTGAGATGCTGTGGGAAGGATTTTTGCCCTCACTTGAGTGTAACTAAGATTTCTTTTAACTCAAAAGACTGGCATTTTTTAATATAAGAAATTGACTTATATACTTGTTCAGCTCTAACATTTGAAAAGGTAATGAGTGGTGGTTTACTTGAATGTTTATTTTCCATACCTCCTTAAAGATCCGGCCTCCTGCGACGGGGCGTAGTGGCTCACGCCTGTAATCCCAGCACTTTGGAAGGCCGAGGCAGGCGGATCACGATGTCAGGAGATCGAGACCATCCTGGCTAACACGATGAAACCCCGCGTCTACTGAAAATACAAAAAAATTAGCCGGGCTTGGTGGCGGGCGCCTGTAGTCCCAGCTACTCGGGAGGCTGAGGCAGAAGAATGGCGTGAACCCAGGAGGCGGAGCTTGCAGTGAGCCGAGATCTCGCCACTGCACTCCAGCCTGGGCGACAGAGCGAGACTCTGTCTCAGAAAAAAAAAAAAAAGAAAACAAAGAAAAGATCTGACCTCTGCAATGATTACACCCTTGCAATGCTCCCTGCATCCCACAGCATTGTAATTGTTAACCCATCCTATTCCTCACTAGAATATACATTCCTCCAGGGGATGGGCTCTCTTTTCTTGGCGATAGTAGGTACTTAATATTTATGGTTGGTGGTGGGATGAGGAATGAGGAGGGTGAAGAATAATAATAAAGAAGGTCTCAGGCAATGATCACAGCTGTCAGCATAGGAAAAGTATTGGCCAAGACTGTTGGCGAACATTAAGTAGAAAGAACAGTGCCATTTGCTTATGGCCACAGAAGGAAGTGGTGTCGAATATGCCACCCAGTAAAAGAGATGATTATGTGTGTTATAAAAGCGTCCGTGCTGCTCACTTAATTTGCCCACCCCGTGCGTCAGGATCTGAACACCACGAAGGTTGGCGAGGTTTGTATGCTGAGATTCTCTCGAGCTGTGACTGGAAGGGTTTTTTATTTTGAAATTGGTGAGGAGAAGCAAAAGAGTAGTTAAGAATGACTGTACATGGTTTCTGCTCCCTAGGAATTTTAGAAACATGTTTAGTGTGGTTCAAAGCATTGGTTCTAGTTCCTAATTCGCATTTTATTTCGTAGTCTGGAATTTGCTGCCCATCTTTTGTGTTCTTGGCCTAGATTGTTCTACCGTGGAACAGCCTCATCTCATATAAATCCCTGTTACAAATTGCCTCAATACTGGCTGCACTGCAGACCTTTGCAGAAAGTGCTGTGTGTATGTACCTGTTTGGAATCTTTGTTGTTGATCCTTTAAGGAGATTGGCTTTCCTTTAATACACAGTGGGCATAATGCCTACCTCACTTCCTGGGATGGCTTCTCCAGGATTTGTGGGGGGCCACTGTGCTCTGTCCAGGGCAGGTGACTGGAAGAGTTTATCAACTACACGTGTTTCAGAAGGAGCAATGAAACCCTCAGCTTGGATCTCAGCTGAAAATAGAATCTCATTAGGCACTAACAGGGCAGCCAAGGTCTTCCCATCTTGGGCTGCAAGACGTGGTGATGGGATGCTGCCTTAAATGCCTGCCCAAGCCGACTCTGAGGCCAGCTCAGAGGGTGCCCCAGTTCTAAAGTCATAAAAATCACCCATGTGACAATATTACGAGACCTAATACCGAGCACTTAGCATCTGCTAGGCACATAATTATCTTCCCGACAGCTTGGAAAGACGGGTATTATTACCATTAGTTTATAACTTGCCTCTGGTCAGGTTTAGCAAGTAGCAAAGACATTTGAACCAGGGCTGTCTGATGCTGAAGCGTATGGCTTTTGTTAACATTTTAATTTTGTAAAAAATGTGTATATATTCATGGGGTACAAGTGCAATTTTGCTTCATTGATTTATTGCACTGTAGTGAAATCAGGACCTTCAGAGCATCTATCACTGGAGCAATGCACATTGCAACCACTAAGCAAACTTCCAACATCCCACCCTCCTCCCTCACCTCCTTTGAGTCCCACTGTTCATCGTTCCACACTCTCAAAGCATGTGTTTTCAACCACCGTTCCAGCCACGACCTGGGAGTGTGCACAAGAAGGGATTTTCCCTTGAGGTGATGGGAAGTAAAAGACTGTGAAGTCTCTATTCCACCTCCCCAAGCCCCACCTCCCAAGAGGTGAACTGTAACAACAGATGCTTCATGAACATTTCAGCCCCTTCTCTAACAGGGTCTCAGCTTAAGACAGGAAGCTTGTGGGATGTCTTGGTCCCAGACCAAAGGAGAAAGGCCTTCTAGTCCTAGAATTTCAACATAATCACCTAAGACAAGAGTCTCAGCACAGAAGTGGCAAGGGAAGGGAGCTTTTTCATTTTCATCCTTCGCACATGTATACTGTCTTAGAATTCACAAAGTGCAGATCATTTGCATGCTGCTACTCTCATTTACACTTTACAAATAAGAAAAGCAGCTTTGAGAGGTCAAGTGATTTGCTCGAAAGCACCGGCTAAGTTGAAGGGAAACTGCAGCTAGAATTGACTCATTCCATTCAATGCAGCCTTTACTGAGTGAACGGCTTTGCTTTACCAAAACCGTTTTTAGATGCTGAGAATATAGAAATTCCCAAGCTCATTCAGCTATCCTACCTTTTCAAATACTAGTTATCTGCCAGTGGCTCCCTGCTTTTTATCTCCAGCCTAGACCTCTCTTTCAAATTCCAACAACCTCCTTCATGTCTCCCATGTAGATGTTCAGTGAACACTCAAGTTTACTATGTCAACTGAACTTCCCATCTTCTCCCCTAGCTTCTCCCTCCCCAGCCAACCCCCTCTCTTAGTCGATGGAATTCCATTATTCCAACGACTCAAGCTCTTTTTTTCTTTTCTCACTGGTGTTCAATTTCGTAGGAGATTTTCTTGGTTCTATTACTTCTTCTTGCTTCCTTCACTTTCATCCTCTTGGTCCAAGCTGCCTTCATCTCTCACCTGAGTAACTGCAGTGGCCCCCTAATGGGTCTTCCTGCCTCCGGCAGTCTGTTCTCAGTCCAGCACCAGAATGATCCTTTTAAATTGTAAGTCAATGGCCTCCAATTTTACTCAAGGGAAAAGCTGACTCATTCCCATGTCCATTAGGGCCCTGCATGATCTGATTCCCCCTTTTTTATGTCTTTGCTCAATGTCACTGAGACCTATTCTGGCCATCCTCTTTAAAATCTTAACCACAGTCCTGGTCTCTTTTTTCCTGCCTTGTTTTTAGCATTGTTCTTCGAACCACACAAATTGCCGATGCATTGAATGTGCTGTCTCCTCCCAGAAGCATGTCAGCTCCTTAGAGAAGAGATGTTGGTGTTGTCCACTGATGCATCCTGGGCTCGCAGAATGGTGTCTGCCACATAGGAGGCACTCAGTAATTATTTGTCCAACAAAGTCTTCCACGTGGCTCACCTGTCACCCATGCCTGCCCCCAGGGTCTGTCTTTGGTAATAAGCCATGGGTCCCCTGTCTGCCTGGCAGTACAGGCAAGACCACACATCTCAGAGCTCACCGAGGCCTCTTCCTTCCAGCAGGGTGGTTGCTGGAGTGTGTGAGCCTGGGTGGACCATTAGCTCCCGATCTCTGCTGAAGTCCTCTCTCACTTCTGCCCTGGAGGTTAATTTTGATCCTTGTTTTTTATCTCCTGGCAAACTTCTTAGCCATAGCATGACCACAAACCAAGATTACCAATGGATGGCAGGAGGCTCGGCTATAAAGGCCTCATGATTTCTTGGGGATTTACGTTCAAATAACGGAGGAAAAGGGAGCTGAGATATAGAAGAGGAAAAGGAAAAGGAAGGAATGGAAGGCACAGATGTGGACAGATTACTTTGAACCCATGTTCTGTCTGGAAGAGTTTGTGTGTGTTAGGAAGATGGGCCCCAGCTGGGGCTGCAGATCATGGACCCCTGTTTATCTTCACCTGCTTTACCCACTTCCATCCCACCCTATGAAAGGAGAAGTGTAGACAAGGTGGGAGTTAGGGTCCCAGCGACGTACATGGATGGGCATGTCCAGAGAGTACTCGTTTTGACTGAGAAATTGAACATTGTGTGAAGAGGGAGAGATAGTGAGAGCAACAGTGAGAGAGGTCCCAATATGGAAGGGCACTCATGTGTCCTTGCAGGACATTGTCACGTGAGTGTGAAGCTCCACTTCCTGACTCTGTGTTACAGGGCCGACAGAGCGTCCCAGCATGAGCTGGAGAACGACCTGAGTGACAAACAGTGGCTTACCAGATCGACAACAAATGCCACCACCTGCACAACACGTCAGATGGTGTCGGCTACTTCCGCGGAGTGGAGAGGGTCAATGCAACCTAAGTCAGGCACGTGCCACTGCCATGATTTCGATGTCATTTAACTCTTTCTCCTTTCGAAAGCACACAGCTTACAGGTTAGAAGGGAAAGCATGGTAAGACATCTGAAGATGAGAAACACACCCAGCTTTGGACAAGTCTCCAGTAAGCAAGCACGTTCTGTGGTCAGGCCTTGATAATTGCATCCTGGATTCTTTTGTAAAGGAATATTTGTTGTTTATATTTTCTAACTATGAAAATAACCCTACCTGATGCAGAAGTCCTAGAAAAACACAGACAAGGCCGGGCGCAGTGGCTCCCACCTGTAATCCTTGCACTTTGGGAGGCTGAGGTGGGAGGATCCGTTGAGGTCAGGAGTTTGAGACCAGCCTGACCAACATGGTGAAACCCCGTCTCTACTAAAAATACAAAAATTAGCCAGTCGTGGTGGTGGGTGCCTGTAATCCCAGCTACTGAGGAGGCTGAGGCAGGAGAATCACTTGAACTTGGGAGGAGAGGTTGCAGTGAGCCTAGATCGTGCCACTGCTCTCCAGCCTGGGTGATAGAGTGAGACTCTGTCTCCAAAAAAGAAAAAAAGAAAAAAAAACACAGACAAGCCACACATTGCCATTGTATAGCATGCCCTGGATGCTGTGGGATACAGGCTGAAAACAGCTTGATACCTTTCCTACCACAGCTTGTTCAACTTACCCCATCAGTGGTTTCTTTGCCAGGCCCCTGGAAGCAATTTTGGGCAGGATCCATGGTCTCTTCCAGCCAGTCCCTTAAAAAAGTTAACTTGATTGAGGTGAAATTCACATACCATACAATGCACACAGTTGAAATATAGCCTGTCTGATTTTTCAGTAACATTGTTTGTAAAATAAATATTCTACTTTAACATGAATTTGCCTGGTATATGGATTACTTTTTTGAATGTACCATAATCAACCTTTTTGTTTTAAACTTTTGAGCATTTAGGTTGTTTCTCGTTTTTCAGGGATCAGCATAAATATGGCTGAAAGGAATATCCTCACACGTATATCCTTGGGTACATTGTTTCCTTATAATACATTTCTAGAAGTGGAATTTCTGGGTTTTCCACATTTGAATGAAAGGCTCTTGGTTTGTGTTGCCTCTTTACCCTCCAGGAAGATTGTACCAATTCAACATTCTCATCTGTAGGATACGAGAGAAACTTTTCCTAAATATGCTCGCCAGCACTGCAAATGATCATTCTGTCTACTTTTGCTAATATTTCCTTAGTAGGCTGTTTTCATTAATGCTTCTTTGATTACCCCTGAGGTTGAGTATTTTGTCATATGCTTATTGATGTGATGTGTGACACATTTATAATGAACCTACACATTCACATCATTCATTAATCCTTTTGCCCCTGAAACTGGCAGAAGAACTAGCTTATGCTTTAGATATATAGAAAACTGATTAGCAGTAAAATAAGGAATAATTAAGGAAAGTTTAAAATAAGCCTCACTCTGATATTTACATTTATATAATGAAGCTAGGATCAGCGACCTGGGGGTTTCTCTCTCACAGGATAAATAGTTGCCTAGCGATCCTGTAGGCTGATTCATCACTCTCACCGTCGTCTGCCTCTGCTTCTCTTTTTCAGTGTCTCAGTGCCCGAGTCCTGGGCCAAATTTACAGATGACAATATACTCCGCTTCCAGAGTGAATGGTCAGCTTCCACTAAGCTTCTGAGATGACATTGAAAACCTCTTGGTTGTGACTGCCAATGAGGTGTGGAGTCAATTCAACAAAGTGAACTTGTCTTTCACCAATCGCATTGCTGAGACTGCAGATGCTAAGAATAAGATTCAGATGCACTTAGCAAAGGTAAATCAACCGCCAGTGGTACCCCTTAGTTGACCTGGACAGAGCAGTGTGCTCTGGGACCACAAATCTCTCATCACTCCCAGAGAGGCACCACAGGCATGTGACAGCCGGGCCACACAGAGCAAGAAAAATTTAAAACAGCACAAAGCATGCCATTTATTTCAGCCAGGTAGCCAGGTGTCAAAATGAAATTGGAATCCACTGGTATTTGGAACACAAAGAATGCACTATGTAATGAAAGGTTCTTAGTCTTTAATAGAAACAAAAATATTATTATTAAAGTTTAATGAATCAGTGTATATAACTAGGAAGTGAATTTATTATTAGAACGTATGGTAGAAATGTTTTCTGTTAAATTATTTCAGACCCCTTTTCTGGAATACACAACCAAATACAGGAAACTGTTAGGTAGTTCAAAGTGTTTCTGATATTGAAAAATTTTAAGTGCTCTAAGCCTAAGAGTTTTACAATGACTATAAAATGAAGGAGTCCAGCAGAATTCATATGTTTCAAGATAAACAAGGAGCTCTTCCTTTCCTTAATATCAGTCTTGGAGCTCTTACTGTTTCTGTGGATTATGCTACATATAGTTTGTTGTGTCTTATTTTTTAAAATTGACAAAAAAATAATTGTACATATTCATGGGTGGACAGTGATGTTTTGATACATTTAATGTATGGTGATCAGGTCAGGGTAATGAGTGAGCATATCCATCCTCTCAAACACCGATCATTTCTTTGTGTTGGAAACATTCAGTATCCTCCCTCTAGCTATTTGAAACTATATAATGTAGTGTTGTTACCTATAGTAAAAAATATGTAACGTTTCATGAATTTGCATGTCGTCCTTGCTCAGGGGCCATGCCAACCTTCTCTGTATCATTCCAATTTTAGTATATGTGCTGCTGAAGCAAGCAATGCTGTTTCTTATTTTTAAGAACCTTGCACCGTGAGCCATGTTGCCTATGATGGTTTTACCCAGTTGAGGGTGCCACATTTTCTCAGGCTGCAGTGATTTGCCTTTCCTTCTCATGGTGCCTGCTTTAGGCAACAAATATTAGTTGAGCCAGACAGTGTGCTCCATGCTGTGAAGGGCAGAGAGAAGCATCAAATGTAGTTTTTGTTCTTAGGAAGTTTACATTACAGGGAAGAAATACTTGCATATGAAAAGCTCATAAACAATACAAACAGAATATTGCAAATCATGATTATCAAATAACAAATACAAAAAAGTGTTTTGGGGGTTTGGAGGGAGAAGTGAACATTCCAGGTGGGGCCACATCTTGAAGAAAGCCTTGGAGACAGCAAATCAGAGGATGAGTTGAGGTCTGTAAAGAGTCTGGTGTGTGGCTGGTGTAGATGGTTTGTGCCCTGGAAGAGGAACGTGGAAAAGTAGGTTGAAGACAGGTTGTAGAAGATGCTGATGAGAAGGTCAATGGGGTCAGACAATTGTAACAAGACATTCTAAAGGCCTTTTAGAAGGCCGGTGTGACAGAGTTCCTTCTTCAACAAATTTTTATTTACTGATATGTTAGTTTAGGGCTGCCCTAACTCAAAGTACCACAGACTGTGTGGCTTACACAGTAGAAATTAATTTTCTCACTGGAGAGAGAGAAAATTAATTAACAGAGGCTGGAAGTCTGAGATCAAGGTGCCGGCAGGGTTGGTTTTCTCTGAGGCCTCTCTCCTCAGCTTGTAGATGGCCACCTTCTCCCTGTGTCTTCACATCATCTTCCCTCTGTGTGTGTTTGTGTCCAAATTTCCTCTGCTTATAAAGACACCAAAGTTGTATTGTATTAGGGCCACCCTAAAGACCTCATTTAACTTAATCACCCCCCACAGAGACACTATCTCCAAATATGGTCACCTTCTAAGGCACTGGTGATTCGTACTTCAACACAGGAATTTTGGGGGAAGAGGCACTATTCAGCCCTAACAGGTACACCCAAGGTATTGTTCTAGGCACTCGGGGATGTACATACATCTCATGTCTTAGAGACAAGACATGCACATAGAAAACGGGAAGTTGCATCAGAAAGGTGTAGAAAGAACTTGGAAACACAGATGAAATGTGAACACAGTTTACAAGAAGGAGCAGTTGTTTCCACTGGCAAGAGATCAAGATGGTTTCGTGGAGCACACAGTATCTGAAGAAGGCCTTAGTGATAGAAACAGTGAAATGATTTTTAGCTTGGGAGAGAGGTCAAAGCTCAAGTGACAGACTGAAGAGTGCCTGGATGACACAAGTGCTAAATCTATGATTGCATGAGGTCTCTGTAGTGTACAAAGGATATTGCAGAGACATCACCCAAGGACAAAGCCTGGCACTGGAAGGGAATGAGGAGTAGTTGGAAAGGAGGGAGTTGGAACAGCACTTGGCTAGAGAAAACAAGATGACGGTCTCAAGGAGAGGGAGGTGTCAGAGAGGCCTCGATGTCAGCTTTGAAACTGAAGTTTCATAATAGCAGCTAGGGCCAGAGACAGGATCCAGGGGCCACTGAGAAACTGGGTGGGTGGGAAGTGAAGGGAGTGGGCACAGCCATGGTTGAATACATTTGGCAGAGGACTCAGTTGGGACTGGATGGGAGAGTGGTGGTAAAAACATAGGGTTTCAAGAAAAAAGATGATTCTTGGTTGTGTCTCCAGGCCACGGAAGGGAACCCAGGAAGAGGGACAGTAATGGGGAGGATGTGGAGCTATGGGAGTGCAGAGATCAAGATGCGAGGAGAAGGGAGGCTTTTCAGAGCATAGGACAGGGACTCTCTTTACAGAGAAAGAGGAGGGAGAACCAAAAGGGGATCCATGTTTATGCAATTTGGGGTAGTGGCCTCTTTAAGAAAAAATGAATACAAAATCAGGAATACAAAACTGCCAGCTCCTCTGTTGCAAGTGAGGTACCCTGAAACTTAAGCCTGATTTGCTGCAAGGGAAATCCTCTGTGAGGAGGAAAGCAACGCTCAAGTTGGTAGGAAGAGGAAGTGGGAAGAGACGCACGGACAGACGGATGTGAGGAGGGAGATCAGGGCCACTCAAAGCCTCACTTTTATCAGAACACAGATGTGTGCTGGTCAGTAATTAACAACGGCCATTGGGGGCGGCTTGCAGGGAGCCCCTGATTTGTAGCATTTGCCAATTTCTCTGGTTGAAATACTCCCACCCTGGCTGATTTCCAGCTACCAGAATGAGGTCGCTGAGCCTAGGGTTGGGGAGAGAGGTGCTGCCCGCTCTCTGGAGCAGGTGCATGCCAGCTCCAGTGAGACACGTGGATTCCCTGGGGCAGGACTAGGAAGCATAGAGGGTATAGGTGAAGCGACCTCCTCATCAGCGATGTCGAGGCAGGTGCTGGACATGGAGTGGACAGGCAAGAAGTGGGAGGCGGGTTGTTGAAGGGACTACACCAAAGCCTCAGGCAGTTGCTTCTCTTTGTCACAGACCGAGCCAGTGGTTTTCCAGACTGAAAGGGCCATAGAATCCATCAGGAAGGCCATCAAGGACAAGACTGCCTTCCTGAAGGTGGCTCAGACCAGACTGGACGAGCGTACGCGGTGGCCGAATATTGAGTTGTGCCGAGACATGGCTCAGCTACGGTAAGGTGGGAGGGGACGGCTTGGGGCTCGCTCGGAGGGCCACCAGACTGACTGTGGCGCCAGGCTCTTTAGAAAGCTGCTTTCTGGCCATACACATGGTGTAGGAGCCTTCTGTGAGAATGGTAGTAATGGGGAGATGTTGAATGCAGAAGAGTTTCAGTGTGGGATGATGAAACAGTCCTGCAGATGGATGGCGGTGACGGTTGCACCAACAGTGTGAATGTACTTAATGCCACTGATCTGTACACTTAAGATTGGTTAAAGTTTTATGTTATGTGTATTTTACCACAAATCCTTAAAAAAGGAAAGGACATCAACGCTACACACAAAAAAAGTGCTATTAAGCCTTTAACTCATTCAGGGAGGCCAGTGTGGTGTTCGGGTTCCTTCGCACGTCCTTGGAGTCTTCGGAGTTCCCAGAACTCCTGTCTTATAAGCAGCAGTTTGTGACTTTCTGTGTATTTCTCAGCATGGGGAATGCAACAGAAAAGGGACTTTCAGTACCAATTCCACTGACTCCTATCTACTCATTTGCTGTCTTTGTGACTGAGGGTCTCATTTAAGTTTATTTCAATGTGTTTCATTCTCAGTAGAAATCAAAGCCAGCTGGTCTTCATCGAGCACAGCTCCTATATATACACAGCAGGAGGAATCTGACCCCACAGTTTATCTACTAAACACTACATGGATTTTATTATTATTTTCACTTTGAAGATTCATTTTGGGATGGACTTGTAAGGAACTGGCCAAGATTCCCTCCCCACCCCCGCCACAATCTGGCTTCATTTCCAATTTCCCAATACCTGTGAGTCTGCCTTTTCTTTCTGGGTTTCATCATTGCTATTCTTAGGTCCTAAAATGCTCCATGCAGAAGTAAATCAGCTTGATAGCAACGGGAGGAGCCAAGTGGCAGTACGTGAACTCCAGAAGCCTTTCTGGTGCAGTGGGGAGATGCCACTTGCTCTGCTTCCACAATAAAATTCTCTTATCTTGAAGGATTGATCCTAAGGATAAAATAAAGAAATAAGTGGTGGTTTGAGACAGTGGATTTCCTGAAATGGAAGGAAGGGGGATCTTGTGAGGCCAACATTGATGATGATAATAATAGTAAAGATAATGATGAGGATAATCAATGCAATGATAATAACAGCTGCTACCATCTCTTAACCTGACTTGATGCTGGGCACTGCCCTAAGCACTTTATACTATCTCGTTCATTACCTTCATATTACAAGTGAGGAAACCGAGGCAGGAGTGGGTGAGTGGCTTGGCGCAGGCCACATTTAGTGGTGAGAGAGCTGCAGTTTGAGTCTTTGCCTGTCTCACCCCAGAGTTCTATTCCACCAAGCCATTTGCTTCTCTTTCTCCTGTCTTTTACGTCATGTAATGCATTTACCATCCCACTGTCAGGTACCTGATCTCATTTGAGAAGAGTTGGCAAAGTAAATGCTGCATTCTCCTCTCTCTCACACAGAGGATGAAACTGAAGGTCACAGAGATCATTATGATGAAACACCTTACGTGTATAGCACGCATGTTGTCTGTGTTGAGTGCCATGAAGCGTGCTTTAGGTTGTACGCACAGGATCTTCATTTCTAGGATGAGTTGTATTTCTCCTGGTGGAGCTGTTATCTAGGCCATAGCCACAGAAGAGATCACTCAGGCTGCATGTTTTTCAAAGTGGGTTCCATAGAACCCCTCTTCACGCACAGCTCATTATTTAGGATAAGCAGCTCTCCACTCCAGAGACTAGATGGGCCCCTAGACAGCCAGCTGGAGGCACCTCTCTGCTTTAGAAGAACCCAGCAGTGAGCGCACACCCACTTGGCCTATTAGAGTTAGATCACCAGTTTTGACTTTATGTAAATGTTATTAGGAGAAGCTGAGCTGATGTTTCATTCTCCAAAAATCTCTGCAGAGTCATCAAAAGTGGAGATGGGAACAAGTAAATTGTTTATACTGCCGTTAGACAAACACAGGGTTGCTTTTAAAATGGGTTTTGGGTAGTGGTCTAATAGGACTTTGGAATTATCAAACAATGAGGCATTCACAGCTTCTCCTGAGGAGCTGAATGATTTTTACTCTTTTTTTTTTTTTCCTTTTCCTGCTAAACAGAATTTGCTTCTTTCACTTCCTGCCGACTTCATGGTATGTCTATTTCCTCTGCTCCTTTACTGACTTTTGAACAAAACCTACTTTTGTTTCTGTCAAGTTTTCTGGTTAAAATATCCTTGCCAAAAATCTTTAGGATTATTATTGGGGGAGGGGATTACTTTCCTTTTTAAATGGATGGTTCTGAGAGCAGCCCTTTGGCGGTCTAGATTTAGAAAAAATAAAGATCATAAACTAAGGGGAGTGGGGACTGAGAAAAATTGCTGTTTTCATTTGAAGACTCACTTTTATTTAAAAATGTTCTAAACGAGTTATTTCAAAAGTGATTCTAAACATTCTTGGCATTTTTGGTGGCAGGCCAGACAGACCAGGCTCTGCTCTGCTTAAATAATCTTTATGTATACATATATGCATATATATATATATATATATATATATATATATATATATAAACTGTGGTAGCTTTATTTGTATTTGAATGCAAGACATTTTGTGGTTCTGTAATTCCAAAAAAAAGAAGAAAGAAAGAGAAAGAGTGACTTCAGCAGAACAGCTGTCTGCAATCAGCCAAGAACAAGGAAACTGGGAGTGAAATAGGGCCTTGAAGATGATGAAAAATACATTTCTAATCAATGCTGAGAGAAGTGGAAGCGTGTTATTCCCTAGCTGTGTCCATGCAGCAGTGTGAAAACAAGTATTCTAACTGCCTACATTCTATATCTCTTGATTTTTTTTTCTTTTTTAGCATCGATGTTTTGACATGTATATTTTCAAACATTCCCTCCCAGATAAAATTTCCACTAGACTCGTATTTGGCTGAAAGGAGTAAAGACACATATATCATCCTGCTCTGTTTCCTACGTTGGGGTTCAGGGTTCCTGTTGAAGCCAGGGAGGGTGGGAGACAAGGGGCAGGCCCCGTGTGATTGTAAACAATCCACCATCAAAAATCCCAATACCAGCCATCTGCAGCAGCCTCGCCGAAGATCTGTTTCTTTGCTAGTGATATTTTATACCCTGGGATCTTTCAAAAGCCTTTCTTTTTTAATTCGGTTTGACCTAAACAATAACAAGAAATTTGCTTTCTGATGAGTTCTCAGATTTTGTGTTTACCGTCCCCAGACAAAACCAAACTTTGGCACTTAAACTTTAATTCTTCCCCTCCCCATTGGAAAGCAGGAGACAGTAGAGCTTGTAAGATGAAAGGTGTTGCACAGCGTGGATATGTTCCCATGGCCTGTTGCTTCAATCAGCTCGCATGGGGGCCTTTACCAGCGCCTTCCTCTTCTTAGGCCACCTAGAAGTGGCTTGGAAGCGAATGCTCCAGGCTCCGTCCTGCCTTTCCTTCCTTTTTATTGCCTTGGGTCTGGGTCTTGTTCTTAGTAGATCCCATGGATTCAGACCTTTGGGCAATTCCCTGCCTCCCAAGACGTCCTCCGTTTCACCTAGGGCATGAAAGTTGGTCTTCACCCAATAACTAATTTTTGCACGCCTGTATTTTTGCAGGAGCGGCTGTAGATGCAGCCCTGGGCAAGGACAGCAGATGTTGCAAGCAGACAATCACAAGACCCTGAGTGCCGTAAAAGGCTTGGTCCTCTTGGAAGTCACAACACTGGGCAGCGGATGGTCTCTGGGTTAAGGGAGGGACTTCCGGAAGAAGTGTTAATTCACCTAGGATTTGAGGATGGGATAAATTAGCGGGATGAAGAATGGGTTAGGAGCATTCTGAGCTTAGGGGACAGCAAGAGTGAAGCCCTTGAGGTCCGAGAAATTGCAAACATATTCCAGGATGTGTCTGCGGATGATGAGATGGGTCTTCCTGGGTCTCTGCTTCTACTCTTCTGTCTCATGGAGCTGAGAGGGGAATGGGGCCAGGAAATGGGACCCAGTTTCTTATTATGGCCACAGAATCTCTGTATTTCCTTCTTAGCTTCCTGGATAAGCAGGTGCAGCTTACAAACACATGTGGGCCCTGTGTCGATGGAAAGGGCAGCTTATGAACCCCTGGGCTCTATTTCCTAGTCTGTAAAACAAGGAAGCTGGGCTTGGTGACCTCTCTAAATTCGTTTTCCAGTTGTGAATTTCTGTGAAACTGTAGAATTGCCTTGGCATAATGATTTTAAAATGGTCTGGATATTTTTTTATAATTATGAAATGCTTTTCTATCTCCTGGGACATCTACATTCCCATTGGTTCATTGTCACCATTCTCTTTATATTTCTTTATATTTCTTTATATTTTATTAATTTCATGCACCTCTCATTTGCTGATAAATATATCCTAAAGTAAAGAAAATGTGAGCTTTGCATCACTGGTTACAATGTGATGTACTTGGAGTTGCGTAAGCTACATGCTGACCTAACCACGCTGATTCCTTTATGCTGCAGCCTTGTTAACGAGGTACACGAGGTTGACGACACCATCCAGACCCTGCAGCAGTGCCTGAGGGATGCAGAGGACAGCCTGCAGGGGCTGGTCAACACCAAAGCCACCCTCGAGTATGACCTAGTTGTCAAAGCCAATTCCCTGTACATCGACCAGGAAAAATGCATGAGCATGCGCAAGAGCTACCCAACACCCTCCGGCTGGTCGGCTTCTGCTGGGGACCCCACCGGGTGTGGTTTTGATAACCCTAAGTTAAGGCTGAGCCACAGCACTGTCTCAGCATTTGAACCAAGTGCTAATATAGTCACTTATTAAAGGATTATGCTGATGGAAATGTACCACCCTCCTGTCTCGGAAAGCCTTTTGTTTGCATCCAAACCTTAATTTTCTATTTACTAGGCGTCTGGGTTATGGGAAGGATATGAAGAAATATAATCAATCTAGTAGAGAAGGTAAAAAGGATAACTGGTGTGATTCTTGTCATTCTATGTGTAATCCGAATGGGCTGGAAAGGAGGACTGTATTCTCTCGGAGGCAGTCAGGAATCACGAAGTAGGTGGTTTCTGAGTTTTGCTTTAAAGGATCCACAGTGAGAAGGGGAAAGGCCATTGGGTATGAGGTAGTTGGGGTAATTTGATCAGAAACAAAGGTAGAGAAATACAGAGTGCATTTGGAACAATAGTAGGTAGGGCCAGCTTGGCTGTGATTCATAATGCATAATTCATAATGTGTTCTGCACGTCTCTTTTTATTACACTCTCATCTCTCCAATTCAAACTTTCATTACTTGAGCATTGCTTTCATAAAGGCATTTCCATGCTCAGAGAGACTCCTCAGTTCACCCAGCCCCTGAACCTGGAGTTGAACACCCGCTGCCCCACTTCTCCAGGCACCTTGCCCACTGTATTTCTTCATCTGTGACACTTTTGTCCTATGTACTGACCATATATTCTTTATATGTTACTTACCTTTACATTTTGTTTATGGTTTTTTAAAGTACAGAAGTAAAAATGTGTCAATGTTTTCTGTATGATTTATGCCTTTGGAATTATGCTCAGAAAGCACTTCTGTATCCCAAGATAATTTATTTATAATTTATTCTAATTATTTTGTATGTTTAAAAGTGGCATTTAATCACCTGGAATGTATGTTTAGATGGTGTAGAAAGCATGCTAGTTTTGAATCCTTTTGGTCTGGGAGCTCTGAAATGGGAAGATGAACCAGGAGGGAAGCAAGGTTTTCTTTCTTTTCTCTCTTATTTCTCACGCTTGTGTGTCTCTCTCTCTTATTAGCATTTCTCTTTGTATCCTTGTGTTCTCCTTGCTCTGCCTTAACCACTGTCCATTAACCCCAACTCCATTTCCTTCTCTC
Organism: Nomascus leucogenys; assembly: GCF_006542625.1. NCBI lineage: Eukaryota > Metazoa > Chordata > Mammalia > Primates > Hylobatidae > Nomascus > Nomascus leucogenys. The sequence continues at coordinate 60,203,752 of NC_044399.1, forward strand.
TCTCTCTGTTTCTTAAAAGTGTTTTAAGACCTTGGTTAGTCAATTTCACAAATCATCTCAGAATGCCAGAAGAGTGGACGTTCAGATGAGAAGCTTGTATTGGTGTCATGTTGTGGTCTCAGTGTATCATTTTAGAAATCAAATTGTAGGTTTAATTGTTCTGTTTTTGCCTCAAATGGAAACAAAGTTATATAAATTCCACTAAAATTTTTAGCAATGAGAGTAACCAAATGTTGGTAGTTATGACTTTTAGACAATAGTAGGAATAAACATAAATTCAGCATATCTCTTATTTGTTATGTGTTTGGGGTAAAACCTTTCTGACTTTTTTCATGAACTGTATTTTTTTTTAGGAATATATGCTTATGTAGTCCTTTTACTGAGGCATATATATTCCTGGCATTACAAGACTGTGATGGGAAGGAAATGTAATTCAGACATAGAAAGTTTTTTTGTTATTTTGGTAAACCGTGGGCAAGGCTAAATTCCACGAATAAACATTTGGTTTCTCATCTAAAATGTTGCAGCTACTCCAGGAGGGTAAATATTCTAATGCTGAAGTCCGAGAGCTCCAAGGCTCAGAAATGTAGTCTTGTTTAAGAATCTTAGGACTACAAATACTGGCACATGATCTGGCTTTATTTATTTAAGCCCAAACTATCTTTACTATCATGTGGCTTTAAGAAGGGCTGCTGGAATGTCAAAGGCTTCCACTTACCCAAGCATCATTCAGATTTAGAAATGTGTGTAATTGCCCTAAATAACCGAGTCACCTATAATTTTAGTAATTTCCATTTATGTCTCCGGAGAGTGTTGTCATAAACACCTCACCTGGCACTTTTGAGTCCTGAGTTCATGCTGTGAATAGCTGACGTGTGGGGTCTGATTTTAGGTTATAATTTTTGTTTTGCACCAAAAACACGGGCAGATTCCTTCCCTTTGTACGCAGGGCTAACCGAAAGCACAAAGGAGGTGAAGCTGCTGCTCATCACCAACAGAATAGTGACAACAAAATAAAGAAACTTTTTTTAAAAAAAGAAATTATTTGCAAAGAAAATAAAACTGTGCTAAATGAATTAAGGTAGACTTTATTGTAGAGAATGCATATATTTGACAAAAGTTGATTTTAAAATACACCAATTTTTTTCTACAATGTTCAACAGAAAATGTTTTCCCACTGGGCAAGTGGGTTGGGAAGGCATATACCAGGAAATTAAATTTAGAATATCTCTGAGTAAAGTATTTAGAGGCGAAGTAGATTATGTGTCCCAGAGATCTTGTGTTGTGAAAAAATATAAGCAAAACTCCATATCCCTGGAGATAGATCATGCATAGGACCTTACCTTTTTGATTCTCAGAAAATGAGGTATAATCTGAAAAGGTGAAAACTTGGAATCTCCAGAGAACCAGATTTTTTTCTCTGTGCAATCAGACAATGTCCCTCTCAATACCCCTGACTACATTTTCCCACTTTATGCAAGAGCTACCTCAATCATTTAATTGACCTTCCTTCCCTTTTAACTTTCTATCTATTTCCATGGCACCAATAGAGGTTTGGAGGCCATTCTCTCTTTCTGCTGCTGGAATATATACAAAACTCTCATTAAGCAACAGAGAAACACTTTCACTTTATCACTCAGGATTGCGATAAATGGCCTGCTTCAGGAAGCCACTGTAAACACCAGAAAAGGTGGGTGGCACATGAGCACTTGCTCTGACTCCATGGCCCTGTTTGCCTGTAGAATCAATGAATGTCAAGTTTTGATGAGTCGCACAGTCCCTTCTCCTGCCCTAGGAAGGACCCTGGAAGAAGAAAGAGAGGGAAAGCCTGCATATGTTCTCTTCACCATTTCTCTAGATGGGAGAGAGAGCAAAATCTACTCTTCTATGGGCCAAAATATGAAAAGATAAAGAAAAATATTTCTTCTAGTAGACACTAGTGTTAGTGACTCAGAAGACAGTGGCAGCAGTGAACAACTTGGATGTGGTGCTGGGCTTACATCCAAGGGGCAGCAACTCCACAGTCAACAAAAACTGGATAAGTTGGACGACATGGAAATTAGCAATTATTGTGCATTAAGGGGCATGACAGACTGAAAAGCAACTCATGGAGTGGGAGAAAATATCTACAAGTCATATCTCTGATCAGAGGTTAATATCAAGAATCTATAGAGAACTCCTACAACTCAACAACAACAACAAAAAACAGAAACAACCCAACTAAAAAAGATCCAGGAAAGTTGTGGAGGACATGGCTGGGAACGAATACTGGGGCATATGGTGGAGTAATTCAAACTTCAATGACCAGTCCATGAGAGGGCATTAAAGGATGGAGCTGTGCTTTGGGAAGACACTTTGAGCTGTTCTGTGTGGGGTCTATGGAAAAAGGGAGGGCTCAGGGCGGCAGGAGAGTTAGGTATGGGTGGGATATGGTTTGGCTGAAACTGAGTTTGGCTAAGAGATAGACTGCAGAGAAATAGAATTCTTATGAATAAAGAGGAAACCAGAAACTCCAAGCTGCCCTGGAAGGATGATCTATTTTTGGGGAGGGGAAGCCAGACTTTCTTTGAAATTTTCCTTCCTTTGGAGATCCTCTATTAATTGCTAAGGTCCCACCACACTTTCTGTGTAGTAAAGTGTTGAGTTGAATTGTGTCCCACAAAATTCGTATGTTGAAGTCCTAACCCTCAGTACCTTGGAATGTGACTGTATTTGGAGATAGGACTTTTAAAGAGGCAATTAAGGGAAAATGAGGTCATATGGGTGGGACCTAATCCAGTATGATGATTGTCCTTATAAGACCACGAGCTAGGACAGACACATACAGCAGGAAGGCCATGTGAAGACACAGGGAAGAGACGACCATCTGCAGGCCAGGGAGAGAGGCCCAGTGGAAACCAGCCCTGCTGACACCTTGATCTTGAACTCTAGCCTCCGGAATTGTGAGAAAACAAATTTCTGTTGTTTGTGCCTCCCAATTTGTGGAACTTTGTTATGTCAGCCCTAGCAAACTCATACAAAGTGTATAAAAAAATGACCCTTCTTTTGATGTCTTATAGCATGGTCGTGGGAAGACATTTAAAATAGGCTTTTGGGTCAGGCACAGTGGCTCATGCCTATTATCTCAGTACTCTGGGAGGCCAAGGTGGCTTGAGCCTAGGAGTTTGAGACCAGCTTGGGAAACATAGTGAGATTCTGCCTCTACCAAAAATTTAAAAATTAGCCTGGAGTGTTGGTACGCCCCTGTAGTCCCGGCTATTTGGGAGGCTGAGGCAGGAGGATCATTTGAGCCCAAGAGTTTGAGGTGCAGTGAGCTATGATCACACCACTGCACTTCAGCCTGGGTGGCAGAGTGAGACCCTGTCTCTAAAAAATAAAATAAAATAAAATAAATAAAAATAAAAATAAAATAAAATAGTCTTTTGTAAAAGTTGAGAGACAGCAACAGGGAACCAAACTCACAAACTAAGATAAAACTAACAACCCATCTCAGGCATAAAGGGTCTGTCCAGGGATGGAAGCCTTTGGGTCCTCCTACTCCTCTATGCCTACAAGGGGGAAGCCCTACAATATGGCCATGGGTATTTTGCCATGGAATCTTATGCTCACATGTGCTGAGACCAGAGCTGGCATGCACAACCACAAGTGGCCTGTGCCTGGAATTTGTGACCGAGAAAGGAGCCATAGAACCCAGGTGTCACAGCCACAGAATTCTCCAGAAACCAGTCTGGACTTCCAGGGACTTCAAATGGCCATAGTGTCCCCATATGCATGCTGGGAGGGCTGCGCTGTGCAGAAGTGTCTGTAAACATTTGGATGAGAACTGTGTGTTTTGATGTCCCTGTGCTCCGGTCCCTGCGTGCAGCCAAACAGGCAGGTGCCATCTCATCATCTGCACGTAGAGGGTAGCGATGGTGAGAAAGATTATAGGAATGCTCTCTGGCAAAGACTAATCCTCCAAGATGCTCCAGGAAAATGGTTTTGGACGCAGGAATTGCCAGGTCTGGATAAACATAGTTCAGTCCCTCAGATGTTTTGAACATGACTAAATGTTCGGCTGCAAGGCCCTTCATCCGAGGCCTTCAAATAGTTCACGTTAAATCCTGATCCTGTCCCAGACAGTGGCCAGTGAAGAGTTATCTGATCCACTGCTCTAGTAACCAAACACCTTGGAGAGTTTATCCTTCAGAGATAAAAGCGAACCAGTGAGAGAGTTAAAGTTTCACACTGAGCTGCTGGAACCACACTGCTTACACAGGAGGGTCCAATTCCAGTCTTCTTTGCTAATAAAGTTTCTTTATACTGGGATCCTCATTTTCCTGATGTTTAAAACAAAAAAAGTCATGCCTTAGTATCTGCAGGGATTGATTCTAGGACCCCCTGTGTATACCAAAATCTGAAGACGCTCAAGTCCCTTATATAAAAGGGTATAGTATTCACACACAACCTATATACATCCTCCAGTACACTTTAAATCACCTTTAGATGACTTGTAATACCCAGTGAAATGTAAATGCTATGTAAATAGTTGTTATCCTATATTTTTATTTGTATTACTTATTGTTGTATTGGTTTATTTTATTTTATTTTTTCCTGAACATTTTAATCTCTAGTTGGTTGAATCTGTGGATGTGGAACCCATTGATATGGTGGAGGGCCAAGTGTGATAATAGAAATGTGCCTTGGTGGGCGGCGCAGGAGGCCGGGCCGGGGCGCGGAGGGACAGACGGATGCACGGGCGGGCGGCTGGGAGCCATGGAGCGCGGCCCTGGCCAGGGCCCGGGGGCGCTGGCCGGGGTGGTGAGTGCCGGGCAGGGGCGGGGGCGGGGGCGGGGGCGGGGGCGGGCGCGGCCGCGAGGGGTGGCCTCGGTCCCAGCCGCAGCCGTTTGGGGACCCGGGCCGGGCCTCGAGGGCCTGGCAGCCCGGTTGGACGTCCCCGAGACCCCTGCAGTCCCAGGGCTGCCGCGGGTCCTGCCCGAGGAGCCCAGAGCAAGGGCGCGGACCGCGGGTGAACGTCTGTGATTGGGAAAGCCCTGTCCCCATCCATTCAGCCCTCCGGCGTGGGTTGCGCTCCCACCCTCCTGCGGACGCAGCCCCTGCCTTCGGGGAGCGCCCGTCCGAGCCGCGGATTCCGCTCTTTTGCCCCGAAACTGCCCCCAGCCCGACAAACTCTTCGTCCTCTGGCCCCCCATGGCAGCTCCCAGGGGCCCTCCCGAGCCCTGCTTCCCAAGCAGCTCCCAGTCGCTGTTTCCCTTGTCAGGCTTCTTCCTGCCGCCCTGACTCCTGGGCAGGCTTCCCGGCCTCCGCTTGCGTCCGTTCTCCGGGATGCAGCCCTTCTCCTATGTTGTCCATCGCTTGCTCGGGACTACTTCGTGGCCCCGCCATTTCTCCCAGGATGAAGTGCAAACTCTCGGGGGCGCGACCTCACCCGTCCCAGGCTCTGTCTTGGGACCCTTCTGCTCACTTCTTCCTCCCAGGGTCTGCTCTAGCCAGGAGTCTGCTCTGTCACCTTCGGGCTTTTGCCCCTGCTTGTCCCTCTGTCCCATCCCCTGTCCCCTGGCCCGTTTGTCTGCCCTCTGATATGGCCGCGCCTCCCCCGAGGCGGGTTTCCCACCCTGACTGGTTGAGTGAGGTGCAGTCACCGTCTCCCATATGTAGGTCATCTTCCAGTATTTTGGCTTCTCGGTTGCTTGCTGGTCCTCAGAACACCTCTAGCTTGCAGAGGAGTGCCCAGTTAAGTGCGTGGGAACGGAATTGGTGAGATTCAGTGTGTCAGGGGTGTGTGCCCAGTGAGTGAGGCGTCTGGGTTTGCACTCCCCAGTCCACGCCCATTAGTGACACTAAGGAGGTTCCAGGTACCTGTGGCTGGAGAGGAGAGGAGACTAGACTTTCCCTTCCCTGTCAAAGCTGGCGGAGCTTGGGGATTCTTTTCCTCCTGTGCTTCCTCCTTAATTCTTTGCTGCCTACCACTTGCCCATTCCTTTAGTGAGTGGCAGGTCATGGTCCTGCTCTCATGGAGTTTCTGGTTTGGAGGTGGGGGGAGATCTGGCCGAACGTGTGAAAAATACAAGCTGTGGAAAGAGCGTGTAAGGGGTCCTGTCCCAGCTTCGAGGACTCTGAGAGCGTTGGCAGTGAGGTGCAAAGGGTGGTTGGGATGGGCAAGGTTGTCTAGTGAGGTTGGGGAGGGGAGTTCCCGGCAGAGGAGCAGAGGCAGGAAGGGGCAATGTGGCTTGTCTTGGGGGAACCAGGGGTGGCAGGGTGTGAGATGGGTGAGTCTGGAGAAGTCGGTCTGAGCCGGAATTCGGACCTGGCAGGCTGTGGGGAGGGCTTTGATCTCTACCCAGGGAATAACGGGAGGCCCCCCAGGACACCCCAAGAGGGAAGTGGCTCCATTGCATTTGTGTCGTGAAAGATTGTTTGGCTGCTGTGGGAGAATGTCCTGGAGCAGGTGATCTGCAAGGAGGGAGGCTGTTGCTGTGACTCTGGTGAAAGGTGATGGAGGCAGGGACCGGGCGGTGGCTGATGGGAGACAGGCAGAGCCACCGGGCTGGTGACGGACTGGCTCAGATCCAGTGGGCGGAAGGAGGTGTCAAGGATAACATCTTTGTTTCTGGCATAGTTAGTGGGGCCCTGGCCATCTCGGTGTGCCCTTTCGTCTCCGGGGTCTCCAGGGGCCTGCTACTGCCCACTGGGCTCTCAGGACCCAGCTGCAGGATGCCACCTAAACTACAGGGCCCTCCAAGTCCCCAGCACTAGCGGGGCAGCAGCGGTAGGGCCTGGGCCTCTTTGAGAATATGTTGAAAAGCTGACATCAACCTCGACGCTGTGGATGCTGGGCCTGATCATTCTTTGGGGTGGGTCTGTCCTGGGCACTGCAGGGTGCTAAGCAGCCTCCACCCAGTCCCCAGTGGTGACACCCAAAACTGTCTCCAGACATTGACAGGTGTCCCCAGGGGGAGACTCGCCTCCATCTGAGAAGCAGAACCAGCCTGACAGTCTACCACCCCCCTGAAAAGTGCTTGCATGTGCAATTTGCCTCCCGCCTGGGAGTCTGGGGGCACTGGGATGCCATCCTTGCCCCACCCTGGCTTTCAGAGCTCTCTCCTCTCCTCCTTGTGTGCCCATGAGTCGGGCTCACAGGAACGTGGGTCTCACATCAGGTCCCGAGGGAGCAGGTGTGTTTCTGGGCCTGGGGCTGCTCCTTGGTGGTGAGGGTGTCCCCACGAGCCGTGTCTGTGGCGCCTGCAGCTGCCTGCATGTCCATCTGTGTCCACATCTGCCTTTGAGCCTCATCTTCCTGGCCCCACGGTTTTCTCATGCTGTGACCCAAAAGCCGAGCATTCCAGGGTGTTCTGCTGCTGAAATTGAGTTGTGAGTGTGTCTCCGTCCTCGCTCCAGTCTGAAGGAGAAGCATGGTCGGTAGATAGATGTCTCAGACCTTTGCGTTTTCTTCACATCTGTCTGTTGGCAGCTCCTTACACTATCATGGTTGCTTTAGCAACTTAGCTGTTGTCGACTTAATGCGTTTCATGACGTTCTGCAGCAAGGAAGAAGGTCCGAGTTTCCACTCTGAATCAGGCACCTTCGCTCCCCTCCCCGCTCACTTGACTTCCTGTGGGGTATGTGGTGTCTGCGCTTAAGATGAGAACGCTGAGGCCTCAGGAGGGCAAGTGACTTGCCCAAGGTCACGGAACCCTAAGTCAGGAGTGGAGAAGATCCCCCTGACCCCAGCCCACCTCCCCTGCCCCTCAGCAGGCCTGGCCCCAGCACAGAGAAGAGCCATTGTCGCTGCTCTTGGGGCCCTAGGAGCCTGGGATGTATCCTGCCTTTGTTTCTAGAGCCTTTGTTTGTTATATTTCCTCCCTCTCCAGACATTGCAGGCCGGTGGGGCCCCGCGCCTGTGCGCGCTCACGTAGTGGGGCCTATTTGGGTCCCTCATGGGTCCCTTCAGTCCCAGCTCTGTCCTTGCCTCAGCGGCCCGTCACCCGTAGGGTGGCAGAGATGGGCCGGGGGAGGGAGTGGGCAGCAGTGCGGACCGACTCCTGGCGCATGGGGTTTCCCTGGTGCTGGAGCCGGGCGTTTGGCGGAGGGGGGGGCTGGGGTCATATCCCCTGCATGCCCTGCACCCCATGGCTGTGCTCACGTGGCAAGAGGTGGTGATCGCCAGCTCAGGAAAGGTGGGGGTTCCTTCCTCCTGTGGAGAGGGGGCTGAATTGGGGTCCCCTGAGCTGTAGGGTGCAGTGCCTGACAGGCCGTGGGGAGGGCTGAGGGGATGGGGACCGACAGGCCACGGGCCCATGCCACTCCCTGGCACGGGTGGATGCCCCGCCTCCCGGGGGTGCCCAGCTGGACTGTGGCACCCCCAAAGGACCCCACATGTCACTGTTCCCCCGCAGGGCTTCCCACGGCACGGCATGGAGACCTGTGGTTGCGAGGCTCCCTGGGGCTCGGCTTGGACCGCGATGGGGCTGGGCCCTGGCCTCCTAACGGGGCTGCCGTCTGGGGCTGTAGCTGGGGGGGCGCCCTCCCCCCTGCCCGCGACTCGGAGCACCCCCACCCCTCCCCTGCCGGGCCAGGCCGGGCGGCGTTGTTGGCGGGGGCCCCGGTGAGGCCCGGCCCGGGCGGCGCCCGCCAAGAACGGGCTGTCGCTGAGTGAGCTCTGCTGCCTCTTCTGCTGCCCGCCCTGCCCCGGCCGCATCGCTGCCAAGCTCGCCTTCCTGCCGCCGGAGGCCACCTACTCCCTGGTGCCTGAGCCCGAGCCGGGGCCTTGTGGGGCCGGGGCCGCCCCCTTGGGGACCCTGCGGGCCTCCTCGGGCGCACCCGGGCGCTGTAAGCTGCAACTGACGGAACACGCCGACTTCCAGTACAGCCAGCGCGAGCTGGACACCATCGAGGTCTTCCCCACCAAGAGCGCCTGCGGCAACCGCGTCTCCTGCATGTATGTTCGCTGCGTGCCTGGCGCCAGGTACACGGTCCTCTTCTCGCACGGCAACGCCGTGGACTTGGGCCAGATGAGCAGCTTCTACATTGGCCTGGGCTCCCGCCTCCACTGCAGCATCTTCTCCTACGACTACTCCGGCTACGGTGCCAGCTCGGGCAGGCCTTCCGAGAGGAACCTCTATGCCGACATCGACACCGCCTGGCAGGCCCTGCGCACCGGGTGAGGGCGACCCTGGGAGCAGCTCAGCCTGGGCGCACCCAAGAGGGGACCAGGCCTGGGGCCGGGGGGCGGGCTTCCCTGGGAGGAAGGTGGGCGCCCCTGCAGGAGGGGAGCCACAGTGGATGCACAGGGCCAGAGAGCCGGACAGGCGAGCTTGGGTGTGCGGGTGCCGCCTCCACATGGCTGAGCTGTGGCCAGGCGATCCTCCCACACCCTGGCCTGTGGAGCCAGGCTCCTTGGGAACCCCTGGCCTGAGGACGGGAAGGGGCTGAGCTTGTCACAGGGGCCTGGATGCCACCCGGCGGGAGGGAGTGGGTGGTGTCTGGGGGTCTGTGCACGTGTGGCTGGGAGCCCATCGGCCGAGGCAGCACTTGGGGCAAAGTGAGGCGAGGCTGCTGTATCCAGGTCCCCAGGCCTGGCCCATGAGGCCCTGTGGCTGTGGAGCTTGGCCATCCCGGGGCAGGGCCTGCAGGGTCAGGTGCAGACCCCCAGCACACACCTGAGGTCTGGGCCAGCCTCAATTCCAGATCCAGCGCTCCTAGTCATCCAGGTCCCCAGCCCTGTGCTTGCCTGGGCCTTTCACCGGTGTTTGAGCACCGCCCGGGCCAGTGCTGCTTTGGACGAGGAGACCCGGGTAGGCCTCTGGTGGCCTTTCCTGCTTGCCATCCACTGGGGCTGTCTCGTCCTGGCCCTGCCCAGCCCACTGGTCTGACCTGCTCCCGCAGGGACCAGGCACAGCTCTGAGAAGTCAGAGGCCCTGGGGAGGTGGGGTCCTCGTTGCCTTGGTGATATCGCAGGCAGTCCCTGCTGTGGGCCTGGGAGCTGGTCCCTGGCACCACCCTGGCTCTGGGGAACTCCCGGCAGTGTGGGGCGCTGACACCAACCACCACTTCATGCGACTTCCTCGGCCCCTCCTGTCTCTACTGCCCGGGCCACTGGCAGAGTCACACCCGCCATGGCCAGCTCTGAGCTCTGTCTGCTCGGCCATCTGTCCTGCTGCCACTTTGTCCTGCAGGAACCTAGGCCCAGAGCTGTGAGGGGGAGGCCAGAGTGTGCCCAGGGCCTCCACTGGGGATGTGTCCTGTTTGTTTGAGTGGTGACATCCAGGTGGCAGCTGGGGGCTCCTGCCTGTAGCAGGTGACAGTGCTGGGCTGGCTCAGCACACTACTGACCATGGCTGCCAGGGAGCAGGCCAGGGAGGCTGAGGCAGAGCTGGGGCCACAGGCACAAGCCAGGCAGCATCCTTTGGGGCATGGGTGAGTGGTGAGCTGTGGAGTGCTGCCGGGAGGCTGGGATTCCAGGCCAGGGACGGGGACAGCCCTGCTGGTGGAGTCCGAATGCCAGGCAGAGGGGACGCACACCTGCCCATGCTCCTGCCTTGCAAGAGGGCATCTGCCTGGGATCAGAGCCTGGAATGTGTGGGAGGAGAGTTGTGGGGTCCCAGCATGGGCAGGGTGGCAGGTGGGTCCCGCGTGGTTGGGACTGGGCACGAGGAGGCCTTGTAACTGGTGCTGGATCAGCTGGGTCAGGGGCCACACACCAGTGACCTGGGGGTGGGGGTGGCCTTGGGTGGGAGCTGGTGGTGCTGAGGTGGCCGAAGTCTTGTCCACTCTCAAGGGAAGGTGCTGGTGGGAGGGGGTGCCACCTCTGCAGCCACCACCCTCAATGCTGACCTGGGTTGCACTGGCATCTCATTGGGCGTGGGGACTCCAAGAGTCCAAAATTGGGTGGAGACATATGGGGACACAGCTGCCTGAATTCCTCATGGCCAAGGGGGTGGGCAAGGGCTACAGGGAGGAAGAGTGTCAGCTGTCCTGGCCAGTGCACCAGGAACGGCTTTCTAACCCGGGCATAAAGGCGTGAAGCATTCAGGATGTGGGGGGCACACAGTTCCCAGTGTGCACCTAGGGGTGACCAGGAGGAGGAGAGGCGTCAGGGCCTCCCCTACACCCGCCCCAGGGGCACTCCGTAGGCAGGATCCCTGCAGATCCTAGCTAGGAAACGCCAGTGAACGGCAGCGCCAGGGAACAGGGCAGGGCTGCTGGCTTCGCCCACTGCCGCGGTGTTGGGGGACTGGTGTGGAGCCTGGGCCTGACCCACTGACTTGGCTGAATGGGGAGACTGGAGGGTCGCACCCGGAGCTGGGCCCGGGGACGCCCGCTGGCGGGAAGGGTGCGTGCGCGTCGGAGGCCGCCGCTGACCCTGCTCCGGCGCCGCCAGGTACGGCATCAGCCCGGACAGCATCATCCTGTACGGGCAGAGCATCGGCACGGTGCCCACCGTGGACCTGGCCTCGCGCTACGAGTGTGCCGCGGTGGTGCTGCACTCGCCGCTCACCTCGGGCATGCGCATCGCCTTCCCCCACACCAAGAAGACCTGCTGCTTCGACGCCTTCCCCAACATCAAGAAGGTGTCCAAGATCACGTCGCTCCTGCTCATCATCCACGGCACGGAGGACGAGGTGATCGACTTCTCGCACGGGCTGGCGCTCTACGAGAGCTGCCCCAAGGCGGTGGAGCCGCTGTGGGTGGAGGACGCCGGGCACAACGACATCGAGCTCCACAGCCTGTACCTGGAGCGCCTGCGTCACTTCATCTCCCAGGAGTTGCCCAGCCAGCGCGCCTAGCGGTGGCCCCAACCGGCCGGACCTCAGCAGTAAGGCGGCCCCCGGACCTCGCCCCGCGCCGGCACCCCAGGGGCTGCATGTGGACCCCCGGGCGGCCCAGGGGACCCCGCCCCGACCCAGGGGCTGTGGACCATGTACAGGCAACAGAGCTGCTCACTCCTTTCCTTTTGGAAGCAAGAAGAAATACGTGAAAACGGAAATGAAAGATTTAAAATTAAAAAAAAAAGAAAGAAAATAAATCTCAGAGATGTTAAATAATTTTCCAAAGGTGATTTAAGTAGATATTGACAGAGCCTCTTTCTAAAAAGCTAGAAAATCAAACATCATTTCCCAGGACTTCTAGGGAAAAGGGGGGACTTGAGAAGCTAGTTGCATTTATTCCCATATTTACTTCACAGACCAGCTCTTGGATATTGGCTTCAAAAATTATAAAAATAATAAAAATAAATGTTTTTTTGGAAAAAATTAAAAAAAAGAAAAGAAAAGAAATGTGCCTTGGTGCATGGCCTCTAAGTATTTTATCAGTTTCAAAAGCAAAAAGGGATTGACTTTGCCACAGTAAAGCTCTGGAAGTCCCTGCACATAATAAGCATTCAGGAAGCCTCAGGGGTGATGGTGGTAAAATGATAATGTCCTGATAGCTCTTCTAAGAGGCGTTTATCCCTGCACTAGGGATTCTTGAGACATTCTATGATACTACCGTGCTGCACTCTTTCTTGTTTTCTAGTCTTGAAGTCTAAGTGGCAGAATGACACTAGATGAGCCATTAGGTTAGAAATTTAAAACATTTGAAGCAACATAAACAAGTGAGTTGTCAAACAGCCGAAAGTGATGTTTTAACAGCCAAAATGTGACAAATATAAACACAGGGTCATCAAAGTGCAGGCATTCTAGTAATACACAGAGGTTTGGAGATTTGTACGTTTTTCTTCTTATGCTTTCATTCATTCATTCAGCAAATACCTATTTTATGCCAGAGACTGTAATTAGGCAGAGGAATAAAAAATTGTAAGACAAGTCCCAGCCTTCGATGGGCTCCATATATATAGCCTAGAAGGAGTCCAGTAAAGAAATAAATGAAGAAATAAATTCAATAAAGCATAATTAGATCCATAACAACTCGATTTGGTATTCATGATGTCAGCAGTCTGTGAGCAGTCATGCAGTGACGTGCGGTAATTTTAATTCTGCTGAGGCACTGAATGAACTGATGGGCTGAGAATAATAAGCAGAAACAAGGCACCAAACAAAAACAGACCAGCTGACTTCTCGTTGCCCGTGTCTCAGAGATGCATGGTTCTCCATGGTAGCCACCAGCACAGCTGCCTTCTTGTGATAAAATACTTTCTCAGTATTGTCTGGAAGAAACAATCTTGATACAAAAGCCAGATGCTATTGATGATGGAAATGAGGAAAAATTAAATTCTTCTAAGGAAGCAATTGCTCTTATCCAGAAAACAGAAGCATTTTGAGAGGAAGAATAATGCTGTATTGGACACCACCATGGAAAATCATGAAGTGCTCAGAGTGTAGCCCTCATGAATAGGATAAACTTTATTCCATGTGCCTTGTGCAATGGTAGGTGAAAGATGTCAGGAGACAATTCATAAAGGAGGTGGTCTTGGATCAGATTCTTGGAAGATAAGTCACGTGCTAACCCTCTGACTAAGGTCAAGTGTTAATAAAGTGCCTGACCTGTTTGGAAAATACAGGCTGAAAAACCAAAGGAACTTGTGTTTCTGGCCAAGATGGAGTGATAAGGACTGGACTGACTCTCTGGCCGGAAACAACAACAACAAAACAAACAAGCAAACAAATATCGACAAAATATACAGAACAACGGTTTTCAGGACACTGGACATTGGACAACAAAGAACAGTGATCTCTGAGAGACAAGAAATGAATGAGATGAATCCTATAATAGCCTCAGCTCACACCACTGAGTTTCCAGTTCATGACTCAAGGAGGAGAAATCCAGGAAGAACTCAGTGAACTCCCTGAGTTGAGGAGAAAGAGCTGAGTTTGGGCAGTCTAAGGATGCTAGGGGTCATAGGACCAAAGTACCAAAGAGGAGAGAGAGAGAGAGAGAGACAGTGAGAGAGAGAGAGAGTGAGAGAGAGAGAGCCCTTGAAAACTCAATAGAGTACTGATTGGTCCACTTGTGTAAGAACAAAAACAACGTGAGACCCAGGGAAAGGACCAGTCAAAAGAATTTGAGGGAACAATACGTTGTGCTCACACAAGGGTGGAAGTAATACCTGTTTCCACCATCCAAACTGGAAAAACTCATAATTAAGTAGGCTAGTCGGAAAGGCCTTGATTCAGTAGTGGGCAATAATTAGCCCTAGACCTGCCTAACGAATCTCAAACGCAAAATCAGAAAGGATCAAACTGTTTCCAAGTAATTTAACTGTACTGTAAAACAAAGCTCAAAAATATTTGTAGGAAAACAAAAATATCCAGCACCCAACAAGGTGAAATTCACAGTGTCTAGCATCTGATCAATATAACCAGGCGTGCAAAGAAATAGGAAAAATGACCCACAATGAGAAGAAAATCAATCAAGTGAAACAAACCCAGAGCTTACACAGATGTCAGAATTAGCAGACAAGCAAATTAAAGTGGTTAGTATAACTGAATTCAAGTTGAAAAAGTTAGGTAGAGAGGTGGAATGTATGTAACCAGAAATCTCCAGCAATGACATTCATAGGTATGTCAGGGCTGGGTGCAGTGGCTCAGGCCAGTAATTCCAGCACTTTGGGAGGTGCAGGCGGGTGGATCACCTGAGGTCAAGAGATCAAGACCAGCCTGACCAACATGGTGAAACCCCATCTCTACTAAAAATACAAAAATTAGCAGGGCGTGGTGGCACATGCCTGTAATCCCAGCTACTTGGGAGGCTGAGGCAGGAGAATTGCTTGAACCCGGAAGGCGGAGGTTGCAGTGAGCTGAGATCACGCCACTGAACTCCAGCCTGGGCAACAGAGTGAGACTCGGTCTAAAACAACAACAACAACAACAACAAAAACAAACAAACAAAAAACCTTTGAACCTGAACTGGAATTATAAAATTGACCTAGCGACCTGAGGCTCTCTCCATCTCACTCACTTCCAGTCCTCTAGGTCCAGCTATGACTGAGGTCAGCAGTCAGCCTGGGGTCCCCCACTGCATCTCAGTCGAGGGCTCCCTCTGGGTGAAGAACAGCTTGGCACAGGCTCCCAGGCACACAATCTCTTTCATGTCAGGTGACAGGATTGTGATGTTTGCAGTTTTGTGGGATGAAAACACACGCAACAAAACTTTGGCCAAGGGTTTATTTCTGTGACATGCTGAGCCACTTACCTTCTGCCCAGAACTATAAGGTAAAAATTTACTTTTATGATTTTGCAGCCATCTATGGAGCATGTGGTATGAGTCAGAATTGGTGTTTTTGCCCAATTTAGAGACTAGTGCAGAAGACAGACAAAGAAAAAGACAACTCAGGCCTAATACACTGTGCTTTTTGTGGGGAAGCGTGGCGTGCTGTAGGAATACAAGAGACAGATTAGTAACCAGTCCTCTCAGGGAGTTTAAGAACTTTCCAAAAAATAACAACCTGAGACCTGGAGGACAAATGAGAGTCAGGGAGATAAAGAGCAGATGGAGGTCACAAGAGAATTTCCAGGGTTAGAACACCAGTGCCAGGGTCTGAAGGTAGAGAAACTGTGAGTAGTAACCTACCCATCACCTAGAAGGGAAAATGTACTGGGACATAGTTCAAAGCACCATCATGCTACCTTTTGGGTTACAGGGAAAAAGGATCTTAATTGGCTAAGAAACAGGCCATAAACAGGTTTTTATTTTGTTCTATTTTGTTGTTTTTATTGCACAACTTCTTAGACCCTTAGGAGTCCTTTTATATGTTTATCAACAAATCCTGCAATGGGCCTTTTTCCTCCCTGACAAGTACTTAGTGTGGCCCATGGAGCCCAGAGAGGGTAGAGCCATATTGGTGAAAGTGCTCAGCTGGAGTACAGAGAACAAAGTGGATGAGAACTCCACCCAGCACTGGGGGGTCATTCCTGTGGCTCCTTGAGCAGCCCTCAGCAGCACTCCTTGTACCAGCTTTCAGGGACAAACTGGCACTTGATCAACCTTGCCATCAAGACTGTGGCTCCTATTCACAATAGCAAAGACTTGGAACCAACCCAAATGTCCATCAATGATAGACTGGACTAAGAAAATGTGGCACATATACACCATGGAATACTATGCAGCCATAAAAAAGGATGAGTTCATGTCCTTTGTAGGGACATGGATGAAGCTGGAAACCATCATTCTGAGCAAACTATAGCAAGGACAGAAAACCAAACACCGCATGTTCTCACTCATAGGTGGGAATTGAACAATGAGAACACTTGGACACGGGGTGGGGAACATCACACACCGGGGCCTGTCATGGGATGGGGGGAGCAGGGAGGGATAGCATTAGGAGATATAACTAATGTAAATGATGAGTTAACGGGTGCAGCACACCAACATGGCACATGTATACATATGTAACAAACCTGCACTTCGTGCACACATACCCTAGAACTTAAAGTATAAAAAAAAAGAAAAAAAGAACCCTGAGTTAGATGTACACATAGCAACATGGTTAGATTTCAGAAGCAGTGTTGAATAAAAATGAAAAACAATGAGGTCTTAGAGCACGATATCATTTGTATGGATTACAAATATATCCACACTCAAAAGAATAGTATATATTAAAAATATTATCCAAAAAAAAGACTGTGGCTCATGGATGGCTGCAGGACAATTATTCCTACCCCAACTACTTTTTCTAGCCAATGAGGTGCTAAATAATGAGAGTTATTATTATTACTCAGTGCCCTTCCGAAGTAAGTGTTCTGTTCTTTATACAAGTTTTCCTGTTAATATGGTTTGGCTCTGTGTCCCCACCCAAATCTCATTTTGTAGCTCCCATAATTCGCACATGTTATGAAAGGGACCCAGTGGGAGATGACTGAATCATGGGGGTGGGTCTTTCCCATGCTGTTCTCATGATAGTGAATGGATCCTCACGAGATCTGATGGTTTTAAAGACGGGGGTTTCCCTGCACAAGCTCTCTCTCTTTGCCTGCTGCCATCCACGTAAGATGTGACTTGCTCCTCCTTGCCTTCTGCCATGATTGTGAGGCCTCCCAAGACATGTGGACTGTAAGTCCAATAAACTTCTTATTTTTGTAAATTTTCCTGTCTCGGTATGTCTTTAACAGCAGCATGAAAACAGACAAATACACCTGTTATCTGATTTTCAATAGGCCTTGCACTGGGCACTAAAGAAATGCCATATTGGTTCAGTGTTCAAAGAAAAATGTTAACGGTCAAGCTCATTTCGCTTTTGGGAGTTTGTGGTTCTGGGACCGGGGCTGTATACTTAGAGGACCCACCTCAACTCTTTCTACAGCAAAGCTACTCAAAGTGTTGTCCCCACATGGGACCAGTGCCAATTCACAAACTTTTAAAGGGCTGTGGTGAAGTGAGTACAGACAGTGAGAATAAAACTTTAGAACACTTGATAGAAATTTGATGTTGTCGTGGCATCCAAGTGCATGATAGTGGGCATGTTCCATCTCCCATGGCCCACTTGTATGTCATGTCACTGACTGTGATGAATTAGAAATAAAGAACAAACAAACATGGTGCTTCACCCCAGTTGGTTTGAGAAGTCCTCCTCGACACTATACCTCAGAGCACTCCACAAATCCATGGGACTCTCTACAGATCCATAGCATTCTCCAGAGAACCACAAGACTCTCAGAAAATGCCTGAGAGTCTCTATAGAGTCAAGCAACTCCCAAAGAATTCCAGGAATCTTCTCAATCTCTCTGGCCTTAACCACTCTCCTCCTTTAGAGATGAAACTGAGCCAACTATTACAATCCATTTTCAGGTCCCAGACAACCAGTGGAACAAGTGGAAGTCAATTTGCTACTGCCAGGGATAATCACCTCTACCCCTGCTGGCATAGAGACCTATTTGTAAATCTAATGCATTTGGTGTCTAATTCCAAGTCCAGGATTGTTAATGTATCAGTTTGTGTTTGCCGTGTAACAAGCCACCCCAAAACTTAGTGTGTCTTAACACAACAAATTACTCCTTTTCACAACATTGAGGGGTAGCTGGGCTTTATTTGGCATCCATTCTCATCTAGGTCAGGCACAGCTATTCTCTGCTGTGATGGCTCATGTGTCTAGGACCTTAGCTGGGATGGCACAGGCAGTTCAGATCTCTCTCAGTGTTGCCTCTCAATACCCAGTGGCTTGTCCAGGCTTGCTCAGATGATGGTGGAAGGATCCCCAGGAGCAACAGAGCAAATCCCAATGAGAATGTTCTTTTAAAGCCTCTGCTTGTGTCACACTGTTAATGTCCCATTCGCTAAAGGAGGTCACATGGCCAGGTCCAAGCTCAAAGAGTGGAGGAATCAGACTTCACCTCTTGATGAGGGAAGCAGAAATGCCACATTGCAAGGGGGCATGCATACAGGGATGGGGAGCATTTGGGGCTACTTTTGCATGCTAATGAAGACTGAAGAGGCTGTGTGATGTTTGCTTTTAGCCTGTAGCTGTTGCTCAATAAATATCTATTGAATGAATATTATTTTAAGAGGACTTCAGCTTTCCTTTCTTTCACATAGTTGAGGTCACAATGTCCAAAATACACTTCTCCCAGACTCTGGTTCTGGCTGTGGGTGACTTTGGATGTCAAAAACACTTAGTCATCTTCTGTTTACTCTCTCATCATGGAAGAAGCTGCAAAGGTCAGTGACCTTAGTAAAAGGAATTATATGACTTTTGTTTCCTTTATACAAGAAACCACTGGCGTAGATGATGAATAGACATTTCAATGTGCAATTATTAAGAAGAGACCTGCCAGATTGGGTTCTACTGAGGTATTCGCATATAACATTGCGTGGAAAAGGTAAGGATTGATAATCAGATGCTGAAATTGTTGGGTGAAAATGGGTCTCTCAGTCCCCTGAGTGGGAGCAGATCACGTGGACTGCCACTGTGCTTATGCACGGGCTGAGGCACCAGGTTATTTGATATAGCTCCAAGGCTGAGCAGTCCATGCATTCAGCCTCCTCACAGGTCTTCGTTCTCAGCTTGCTGGGGTGAAGGTTTTTTCACAAGGCCTTCCAGTTGGGGGTGTATCCCTGGCAATCCACATGAACCACTTTCCCCTGGGTTCTTTGGAAGATACTCTTCCCTGGGTGATGTGAAGAAGCTGGGAAGGCCTGTGTAATGAGGCCACCAGGATGCTTCCATTTCTCTGGAGGATTTCATGCCCCTCCCTCATGCACAGATCCTAGCGGCATTGCTGGGCTTCTGTGTCCAGTTCCAGGTTCCTCTGCATCCCACCCTTCCTGGTCCATACGTGGGGGTTTGTTCCAGGAGGGGGTCTGATCAGAAAAAAAGACAACAAGAGGCAATAAATTACAACAAACTTTATTGGTGGGCCTTGGACAGGGTTTCAGGATGGGAAAAATCCTTCACAGCTGGGGATCTTCCAGGGACCACTATCCAGAAAGCTAAAGAGAAAAGGGAACTCCTGGGGCAGGGGGATGTGGAGACAGGGCTTATTAGTCTAGGTGATACCAACATCACTCAGCAGTGTGGTGAGGAGTCTCCAGGTCAGAGAGCTCTGAAGGGCCATAGCAGCTCGGGGTCTTAGAGCCACAAGGCTCTATGGTCATGGAATCATAGAATTCAGATAGTCAAGTGATTGCGGTTTCATTACGGTTTCACATTGTGAGGCTGGAACATGAGAGAGAGAGAGAGAGAAAGAGAGAGGGAAAAAAATGGAAGGGGATAGAAAGAGGTAAAGGGAGGGAGGGTACGGAAAGCAAGAGGGAGAGGGATTCTGAGAAAGAAGGCAATGCGGTAGGTGATAGACCATTGGCAACCACGAGAGTTTTCTCCCTCGGTCAAATTGACCATAAATATCAGTGCAGTTTTACTCATCCGAACCACATGTCTGACCACGCTCTTGCTGTGGGTTGGAGGGATTCTCATATTTAAAGTCACATACCTAAACCAATGAACTGTTGGCTCATTCAGGCTTCCTCCATATCAAGAAACTTCAAAACCACTTCTCTTTTTTCCTTTTATTTTTCTTAATCTCCCAATGTATTTAAATAAGTACAAGGTTCAGTTATTAAACTCATGGTCTATATAAATGCCTACATTTTACCATCAACATTGTAAGATGCACAGCTCATTCCAATACTGCCATACCACCTCTGTGCTTGGAGTGACTCCACTTGGGGTCAGTGCAAAAGATGAAGCAAGACCTGGCTCATGGCCTTCCCAGTGCCTCCCTGGGGTTGATGCAGTGTGCATTTCCTACACTGAAGTTACAGAGTCACAGACTCCTTATGATGGAGGCACGAGGCTGAGATGTGCGATCGCTCGTCACAATGAATCCTGTTATGTGTTCAGCTCCATGCAGTTGTTTCTCCCATGTAATGTTAGAACTTGGAAACACAGTGTTGAACAAATTCTGTCGTATTGCATTCTTCAGTCTTTGCATTCTTTCAGTTTTACTTTCATTTTTGTCACAGTGGTACTCAAAGACTGTACATTTGGTGGAATTTAGTGGTCAAGAACCTAGGATCTTGGCTTCAAGTGGTCAAAGTTTATATATTGGCTCCACCATTTTCTCACTGTGTGGGTGTCTTGGGGGTCATGGCAGTTCTCCCCTCATGGGATTGTTAGAGGTATTTAATGAGAGGGTTAGCACAGTGCCTGGCACACAGCCAGTGCTCAACAAATTATAGGTGTGTTATTTTGTATCCATCACAAATGGCTCTTCATTTCATTAAACATTCTTCTTGGACATTATTTTTAATACTTACATAATATTTCATCTTATGACTATACCAAAAGTTACTCAATCATTCCTCTAGTCTTCGAGATTTAGGATGTTCACACTTTTCTTTGTTATAAAACGTGTCACCTTTATTTGGCTATAAATACCATTATAGCCAAATTTTTGCATATCCATGACTTTCTAAAGATACATTTCTAGAATTTTAATTTCTGAGCCCAAAATTTAAAGTAAAACAATTACATGAGGCCCAGGCTTACCACTGAAATCCTCTAGATTAGATATTTCCTAGTCTAACAATGAAGAGTAAACATTCTTGAAGTTTTGCCCAGCTTTCCCTTGAATGTCTCGAAAGGATTTGACCTTTGTCTATGAACTTCCCTGGTTTAGCTGAGGTTTCACACTTGATAAGTGGTTCAGGAACTCGGAGATGAAGAAAACATCTGGCCTCCAGTTCATTTTAAGTACAACTGGTGCTCCCTCGGCTCAGAAGTGCACACAGAATGATGCATTGTGGGGACTATGATGCATCGTGCCGCTTGTCCTCCCAGGGTCCCATCCAGGACCACTCGTGTTCACCTTGTCCTTGATGGAGATTAATGCCCCATTTCTTGGTGTGGCTTCGACTGCCTGAAGCAAGCATTTCCTTGGGTTACATGGGCCTTCCTGTGCACCTCTCTCAATAAGGACAATCTCTCACAACAAGCCAAGGCTGCTTTTCTCGACATTGCTATGCCTGGTCTGCAGTGGCCTAGAAAATCCCTGCATTCCTCCCCATTCCGTCCATTCCCGTGTGGCAAGATCGCTCTGCTTCCCCATTTTATTTGAACCTATGCCCTACTGGAGCAGAAGCATTTTCACTTAGCAGTAAACAGTCTTAGAAAAGTTTTAGAGTTTGCAATCCCAAGTACACATCCCTTTCTGACTCTTGCTTAAATTGCTCCCGAATCCTCTAGCTGCTAGCTCATGAGATGTCAGAGAAAAGACTGCTTTCCCCCCTCCACTTGCCTCTGTGGAATCTGGCTTTCCTAAGCAACAATGCATCTGTGAACAGAGAATCCTTTGTACTTGGTCTGGTCCCACTGCCACAACATAATTCTGTGATTTCTCTCTCCCACAGGTGAAGGAGTTAAAGATACAATTTACTCCAAGATACCTTTCTGTATTTTAAAGATGTCATTTAGGGAACAGTCCTGTGCCAATGTGAGTTTTTTTTATGTGTCTTTATGTTGTTTTCTGACTGCATCTATGTTGTTCATAAAGAATATCTTCTAGGGATTAGGACCTGACATAATTTCAAACTTGCTTATTTGTGGAAGATTCTGTCACAGAAGTCAAACTGGCTCCTTCTGTTCCTTTTACTCTCCCTTCTCCTTCTCTTCCCTCCCCTCTTCCTATCTATATCTCTCTCCCTCCCTCTCTCCTTCTTTCCTTCCTTCCTTTCTTTCTGCCTCCCTCCGTCCCTCCCTCCCTCCCTCCCTCCCTCCTCCTCCCTCCCTCCTCCTCCCTCCCTCCCTCCCTCCCTCCTTCCTTCCTTCCTTCCTCCCTTCCTTCCTTCTTTCTTTCCTTCCTTCCTTCCTTCCCCTCTGCCTTCTTTGTCTGCCTTGCTTGTTCTTTCAACAAGCTGCTCTCACTCAACATCAAAATAGTCTAGCTGAGTTTAGATGAGGCAGGACTGACTTTTGAGGACCCTTCCAGGCCAGCTGTGTCCAGGGCTGGCCAAGAACTCCCACACAGGCTGCTGGCTATGAGGACACAGGAAAGACTTCATTCTTAGTGTAAACACTTTTCAGATATTGACTGAGCACCTGGTGGGATAGATGCTCCAACAACAACTTCATCACTTGGACAAACACCAAATTCAGACTTGCCTCTGGTTTTCTCTCTGGGGAGCCTGCATAGTGAAAAAATTACAGGTTTGGGAGTCAGAGGAACTGACTTTTTTAAGCCCCAGCCCTGGCATTCACTAGCTAGTCCCTGGAGGAAACACTGCAAATTCTCCAAGCCTCAGTTTCTTCACATAGAAAATGATTATAATGATTCCCCTTAAATAAGATACTGCTATATGTTAACAGCATTTTATGAGCTATAAAGTGCAGAAGGGCTTCCTCCCTCTTCAAGAGTCTGCTGGGATTCCACTGTCGTGGACAACATTTCATTCTTATGAAATTAAATTGTCACCTACAGGCAGGGTTCTGCCAGTGCTGGTGCTATACAGACATATGGAATGCAAATGTCCCCGCAGGAGCACAAAGCCTTGTTGGCAGGATGAGACAGGATTCTTGAAAGCTGTACTAATGTGACTGGTGCTGAAAACAAATGGATTTCTTAGGATATGTTCTTACTTTCTGATGGAAAAAGAAACATGAATGCATAACTATGTATAATGTGAGAATATCTTTCATACGAATAGGACATTAAATGATAGTGTCTATGGAAGCGTGATGAGAAGATATGCTAGGAATGTGCTGGGCACAATTAGGGGCACGGCAGAATGTGAGATAGCCCAGGCTGTGAGTACGGGATCTGTAGCCAGAATGCCTGGTTGGAATCCGCCTCTGTCATTTCTTTGCAGTGTGTCTTGAGAAAGTGACTGAACATCTTGCTGTGCCTCAGTTTCTCCCTCTTCTAAAAGAGGATGATGGGGTGCCTATTTCATATGGTTGTGAGGATTAAGTGATTTGACGCATATAAAATGTTCAAGATGGTGCCTGGCATATGCTAAACACGAAGTAAATATAACCTGTTATCATCATTATCAAGGACTTGCGGATAATGGATGCTACTGAGCCGATGGGGCGTGGTGGAGCAGAACAGCTCAGGTGCTGGAAATAGCCAGTCTCATTGACTCAACTGTGTTTCCTCAGAGAATCCCGATTCTCATTTTTCCTATCCATAAATGGAAGGGAGGATAGCAAGTAATAATCAATGTTATTTGGTGACTATTCTATGTGTTTATTTTGCAAGAGGCTCAGTGGGATATTGCCTACAGCTTTGCAGAGACATTGCTCAACACAGATGCATGGGATAGGGGTCCCTTTTGGGTGAGAACAGGGTGATTGGAAATGGGAGACAGGGGACCAGGAAGGAGTTTTCCTCACCTGACTCTGGGAAGGGAAGAGAGTCTGGCCCAGATGAGTAAAGACAAGTGTGTTGGCATCTGGTAGACAGGGCCAATGACACACAACAGTGACCAGCTCTGGTGCTGACAGCCAACAGGGACTTCAGGGTTTGGCTGCTGGAGATGGAGGACCTGGGCAAAAGACACGTGAGGCCAAGAGAGCAGGTCTCAGAATGTGGAGCTCATGGAAGGAGAGAGGGAGGGCTCATCAGACTGGTCCTATCTGGCCGGAAGCCATGCCCCACACTCACCAGGCCCTACCACTTTTCCTCTGAATCTTCAGCTCTTAGATCAGAAATAATCTTAGATGTCTTCAGGCTTGATCCTGGCCTGAGGGACAGCAGCCTCTGTCATGTAGCCTTTGGAGCTGATCATGGCAGTTCCCAGGAAAAGGCTGTCTGGAGAGGCTCCCTGTTCCCAGTCCCCGTACAGACCATGTCAGAGGAGGATTGAGGGAGGCTCCTCTCTCTCTCTTTTTCTCTCTGTCATGCACACACACAAATGCACACACACACATTCACACAGATATACACACACACACACCCCGTTTTGCCTGGCAGAACAGACCTATAACTTGCATAATACTGCAGCAGCCCACACTGCACCTCATCTCCATTTGGGTTCCACAACAGAAGGGAGCTGGAAGGAAATCAGCGACAATCTAACTCCACATGACAACCTGGCTGGACAACGAAACATCCAGCCGGGGGAGAGACACTGGAAATTACCCACACCTGAGCCCCATCCCAAACCACCTGAGTCAGCTTCTCTGCCCATGGCCCAGGCTAGGTCATTCGCAAATCTCTCGAGTGATTCTAAAGAACCACTGCTGTGAAAAATAAAACTGATTTCAGCAAAGAGAGAAAGGTGAAACTGTTTTATTGGCACTGGCCGTGATGCTGGCTGTGAGCAGATGCTGGCTGTGGGTAGAACAGGGGAGAGGGCCATTGAGAGGCCCTTGTGACTGGAGAGTCCACCCAAATGTAAAGTGTGTGACAGGGAGGGACTTCTCCAAACTCTGCAGGTCTCTCCAGACTGGGGATCCCTGACACAAGAGGAAGTCTTATGCCCCAAGTGCCAGAATTCCAGGAAACTCATGCAATGAAACCAGTCCCCTTGCGTCAGAGTTTGCAGCTAGAAGCGGTTGAACGGATGGAGGACTCTCTGGGAGCTGGCGTGGGTACGCTGCAAAGAACCTAAATATGCCATAACTTCCTTTACTTCCCTCGCCAAGAATTTCCAACCACTTTTCCAGCCTATCCTGCCTGACAGGTTAGAAAGTTTTCAGTAGTTTTCAATAGGAGTTTGTTTACTTGCATTGAATTATCTCATGAAGCTCAGCTTGATTAGGGCACATTAAAGACAGAGTCGGAAGAACCCATTTCCCTAAGTTTTATTCTAATGTACAACACATGTGATCATTTGCGATGGGGTCTAGGCAGACAGGGCAGGTAACGGAGAGTCTTTCCAACCAGGGGTTGGAACAAAGCAGGCTTGATTTGGTGACTCTTGAGACATTTGGCTCACTGCTGTGATGCTGTGAGAGATTAGCTGTGCAATGTTTGGGCTCCTTAAAATGAAGTTTATTTAAAAGAAAACTTACCTGCACATATGTAACACTGTGGACACAGATCCTTCACACAGTATATTTAATCTCTGCAGAATTCACTGGGAGGGGAGGGGAGAGTGGGACCCCTTGGCTATTACACAGGTTGGCACTTCCAGAGAGAACAGCCTTGGCATCACAGGCTTCAGGCATACTGAAAGCTCTTCTCCCTTCTGATTCCAGTTTCTCCATGACCTGCAGGGCCTCTTGGGATTACTGTATTCTGGAAAGCACACAAAGTTGGACACTGTCTCTTTAAATAATAGAGGCTGAGAACCTCTCAGGCCACCATGACATATTCCAGCATTGGCCCAGCCCCTGAATAAACTAGAAAGACTCCTGGTCTGGCTTCAGTTACAGGGAGCACCACCAGGGAACATCTCGGGGAGCCTGGTTGGAAGCCGCAGGCTTAGTCTGTCGGCTGCGGGTCTCTGGCTGCCCTGTGGGGAGGGTCTTGCCTTAGCATCCCTTGCATTTGACTGCAAAGAAATCTGCCTGGAAGAAGGGGTTACGCTGTTTGGCCAGGTGAGTTTTATTGGCAAACTGTGCCTCTGGGTGATGTGTGCCTATGCTTTACAAGAATTGCCTAATTCCCCACCCCCTGCAAGCTGCAAATGAAAAGGATTGCAGGAGAGATGGTGCATTTGTGTTGGAATTGACTGGAGATTCAGAGGGCTTTTTATATCCTTGGTTAAGAGGTGGATATACACTCTGGCTGGGGAGGTGGGGGGCCATCTGAGAGCATCTAGAAACCCTAATACATCCAGATTGAAAGGAAGAAAGGAATCTAGACGCTTTTTCCCCCATGGAAAATAGCTGTGCACACGCAGCTGGCAGGTGGCCTTGGTAAGCAGGTTAGGAAGAAGCTGCCACTTGTGGCAGAGCCTTGGCCAGCCGGGCTCTGGGTGTGGCAAGCCCGGTCAGCAGGCACTCAGTAGCATTTCCTCTCCCACCATTGAGAACCAGGCAAGAGGCCAGAGGCAGTGAGGGACAGATGGGTTGGGTTTACCTGTCCGGCAGCGTATGGTGTGGCTGTGACCTGGGTGGTTATTGATTAAACTATTGGGTTCAAAAGAAAGGAAGAAGCGAGCTGTAGCACCCAATATATGCACTTTTCTGTATGTGTATTAGACTTTATTAAAAAGTTTATTTGAAGATCACAAAGGAAGGGAAAGAAAACCCTGAGTTAGATACGCTAATATTTGTAAAGTGCTTACTTAGAACAGTCCTGAGTATGTTGTGATCACATAAGTGTTGGTTAAATAAATAAATGTCCAAATGGCATAAAACAAAGTAATAATTTCTAGAGCAAATCTAACCTATAAAATGACCTATGGAGGAAAGAAAACACTTCCATGTCTTTAGACTTTTTTTTCTACTTGCATATGCACTTTCATTTATAAATATCTATCTATCTATCTATCTATCTATCTATCTACCTACCTACCTATCAGAGTTATAAGCTACTTCAGTGCAGAGGTGGTCAGGTCTTCCCTGAAGGGTTGATGTGAGAGTTAAATGTGATATAGTAATAGTGGTGGCAGTTTGGGCACTGGGACCTTATTATGTTGCAGACACGATGTTAACTGCTTTGTACATATTGTCTCCTTCAATCACCACCATAAACCTTTAAAGCAGGCATTACTAGTTCCTTTTGCACCTGAGAAAACTGAAGCTCAGTGAACTTGAGAAATTGCCCAAATTCACAACAAAAGTAAGCAGGGTGATTAGGTTGGTCGGAGCCCAGATCCAGAGTGCCTAACCACTGCACCATACTGCCTCTCACAGACCATGCATATGAAGTCCAGGCAAAGTGCCTGGCATATAACAGGCACTGTAAATACAATTTTTACAAGTACGCTTCATTTTAATCTGATAACACGATAGTTTTAAAAAGATCATCGTTTGAAGATTTTTCAAATTTATTTTTACTTACAGTAAGAATATACAATTAGCTAAAAGAGCAGCTCCTTTCAAATCGTAAAATAATATAGAATTATTTGAATCATTGAGAGTGATGAGCTTCTATGACACAGTACACTAGAAGTAGGGAAGTGTGTGTGTGTGTGTGTGCGCGTGCGCGCGCGTGTGTGAACTGCTGCATTTTCAGGCAAAAACCTTTAACACCCACATTACTGTTCCCTGTCCCGTGCCTTAAGGCTGGCCTGCGCACGGGAGTCTCAGTTGGGCGCGCCTCTGCCAAGCCGAGACTGAAGGGCTAGCCTCTCTCCCTGTAACGCTGGGCGGCCCACGTTAGGAGGCTATGAATCAGCTGATTTCCTTGGCTGCTCCAACCCCACCTCAAATGGCCACCTCGCACCCGCCCCCCAGGACGCCAGCCAAGGCTGACAGCCAAGCCCGACTGCTGCAGGAACACTTTGCCTGGAGCTTATTCGGTGGTAGTCTGGTTTTGCCCAGGCTAGGAGGAGCCCAATTCCAGACCATGCTATCCAGTATTCGGCCGGACTTTTCTTCCCCTAATTCGCACCCAAGCGGAGCCCGCTAGATCAATCCCAGCCAATCCTAGGAAGCCGGCATGCTTCGTAGGTGCAGACAGTAATAGCGGGGACCGGCGCGGGGCAGGAGTGCCCGGCTAAGACTCCAGGACAGGGCAGGGCTCCAGGACCCGAGAGGAAAGGGACTTCTTCCAGCTCTCAAGCGCCCGCTGCCCTCTATTAGTGGGAGAGGAATCCAGCCTCAGCCCCGTGCGGGCGCGGTCGGCGTCGGCGCGCCCCGAAGCCCAGTCCTGCGCATCCGCTGAGCTACATTTGGCTGGGTCTTCCCAGAGTGGGCTGAGGAGCCAGTTTCTCGGTCAACACTAGGTTTCCATGATCTCCACGGGGCCAGGGGAGGAGGGAGGTGGGAGGTGAGAAAATTCAGCTACCACTGGTTTCGAGTAAAAGTCGCCGCGGTTTTGCAGAGACCGACTTTTTCCTGAGGCGCATTTAAGGCCAAGTAACTGTCTCCTGCCCTCCCTCTCTCCTGCCCCCTCTCCTCCCTGAGTCCCGCCCTCCCGCACACGCTGACCCAGGGACACACCCTACTGCAGCGACGCAAACAGGGCGTTGTTCCCGTTAAAGGGGAACGCCAGGAGCCTCCCACTGCCCCTTGCTTCGCGCGCGCGCAGCCCTGCAGCGCAGCTTTGGCGGCGCCAGCAGCGGAGCCAACGCACCCGAGTTTGTGCTTGAGGCCACCCTGAGGATCGGGACAGCTGTTCCTTTGGGCTGTAAGTGATTTGGTGGGGAGAGTGAAGGAGATGGGGGAGAAACGTGGGCATCTTCCAGTGAGGGTGCCAGAAAGCGCAGAGCAGGCGCGGGGCTTTGGCCAGCTCCCTGGGGCTTCTGCTTAGGGGCACAGGGTCCCCTGTGTGTCCTGTTTCCCTCCAATGGGGCTTGGAGTAATACAACGAGGAGAGCCTTTATGGTCGGTAAGACCTTACAGGGCAAGGGTGATGGAGCTGGTGTCTGGATAGAGGATAAGGGCGGCCCAGTTTTCGCCTTGCTGAAGAGGCGTTGACTCTGGGACACACTGGCAAAACAGTCCCTGTGGCGGACATCCCGAGAGTGCTGGACTCCTGTGGTTCCCCAGTTCCCCAGCCTCCTGCCATCGGTTTAATTCAAACCCTCTGGGAGTCATCAGAAATCCTTGTTTATTTCTTCCAGTGCATTCCAGAGTTTCTTTGAATGTGATGCTTGTGGAGAGGAACGGAGGGGCCTGGGATTGGGTACTTTCCAAACTGGGTTATTGAAACGTTGTCTCCCTGGCCCAAGACTCTGCCTAAAATGGTCCCCAGAGTCTCAGCCAGATCTTTCACAGCCATGCATGTCCTCTAACAGGTCATCCCAGACTTCAGTTCCCCCAAAGTTTAAAATGAGGGGCGAGGACCGCATTACTTGGGATAAATGTCCTGCCGGTTCTGACCGGCTGAAATTCTCGGACTCAGCCTTTTACCCTCTGTCTCTCTCTCCCGTCCGCTGGACATCTACTCCCTTCGGTCCAGGCTCCTGGGCTACTGTCCCACCGCGCCCAGACCGGAGCTCAGGCTTGATGGGGTCCGTGTCCTGGCTTTGAGTGCCTGGGGTGCAGACTGGACCCCTAGGAGAGCACGTGGGTCTAGCGCAGGAGCAGAATGCCCCCTGCCCCCAGGGGCTGCCTGGGGAAGCGCGCGGTGGACGGGAAGCGCTGGGTCCAGGCAACCCTCCCGAGCCATTCTTTCCTTTCCACACTACTCTGGCTCTGCACCGCCTCTCCAGAGCCGCCAGAGTCTGCGCGAGGCTGAGCTGGGGCCGGGACCGTTCCTCTACTCTAGCAGAATTGGGTGGAAACTTGGAGACGAACGGAATGCGGAGAGCACTGGGGTCTGGGAAACCAGCCTCCTCGCCGCTGTCTCCCCCACCGCATGCCACGGCTGTCTCCAGGTCTCAGACGGAAATCTGGGCGCCTACTCCCCTCACCCCTACCTCCACCCCATAGGGGAATTCACCATCCGAACCGGGGTCTCGGAGAACTTGACCTCTCACCTTCCAGGGAGGTCGCCGGGAGGCGCTTGGGGTGGGTGGAAGCGTGCAGTGGCCTTTGCTCATATTTTCTGGAAACCCCTCTGTTCCCTGGGTGGTTTTAGACGTGCGAACCACTTGTTTTGTTTCCAAAAGCAAAAGATGTTCCGTTGCAGGCGGGCCCGGCTGGGCGCTGGGCACTGGGTGCGGGTCCTGCAGGCGGCTGCTGCCCCCACTCGGCGGCAGGCGGCGCGAAGGCTCCTGACCCGCGCGGGCGGTCGGGCTGCGGGCGCTGGGCCAGGCCCGGCCTTCCGCTAGTGAGCGGGACCCTCCCTCTGCGCGCGCCTCCCTCGCTCGGCCCAGTGCGTTCGGCCTCACGCCCAGCGCTCTCCCCCCAGGCAGAAACTCCGCTGAGCAGAACTTGCCGCCAGAATGCTCCTCCTGTTGCTGAGTATCATCGTCCTCCACGTCGCGGTGCTGGTGCTGCTGTTCGTCTCCACGATCGTCAGCGTGAGTGCCTGGAGGGGAGGCTCCCTGCGCGGCCCGCCCTTCCTCATCTGGGTTCCCAGCCCGTGCTCCTTCTGGTTCAGGACTGTATTATTTGCAGACAGTCTCAGACGTCCCAGGGAAGTTTCTGGCAATCTGCCCCCTTCCAGTTGCTTTGAGAAAACGAGAGCAGATTCAGTGATAGGAACGAAGCGAGCGCCGGGCTGGGTTAGCTGCGCAGGTCTCTATTTAAGCCAAATAACTTCAGAGCCGACCTAGGGGTCCCCGACCTTCATTTGATAAGATTGTTTAATATTTTTTTTCTTGATGCAGCGTAGTTGAAGAAGAGGAGTATTTATGATTTTTTTCCTCCAAACCATAGTCAGATGGGTGAATTAATTTATAAAACACCCTTTTAGGACATGAAATTGGAAAGTTAAAATGGGCTTTTCTGGAAAAGAGTTCACAGGTCCCATGTCGGCTTTATGGCATGAACACAACACCTTGTTAGTAAAGCTTCCACTGGTAGGAACAGGCCATCAGAGTAACTTCTGTTACAAAACTGTCCAGCCCATTAGATCTTAAAGTTATTTTCTTGGCGATGAAGATGAACAGACATTCAGGCAGTTTTCCAATGGTGGCTTTCACTTCTTAATTTAAGGCACATTGTAAGCACGATTTTTCTTTTTCGTTTTCTTTTCTTTTTTTTTTTTTTTGAGACGGAGTCTCCAGCCTGTCACCCAGGCTGGAGTGCAGTGGCATGATCTTGGCTTACTGCAACCTCTGCCTTCCGGGTTCGAGCCATTCTCCTGCCTCAGCCTGGGATTACAGGTGCCCGCCACCACGCCCGGCTAATTTTTTTTTTTTTTTTTTTTTTGTATTTTTAGTAGAGACGGGGTTTCACTATGTTGGCCAGGCTGGTCTCGAACTCCTGACCTCATGATCCGCCCACCTCCGCCTCCCAAAGTGCTGGGATTACAGGCGTGAGCCACCGTGCCCGGCCTGTAAGCATGATTTTCTAGTCTCTGTGAGAAATAATTATGTTGGGGATTTGTGACTTAGTTTAACATTTACAAGCATCTTCACAGTATCTCCATTGTGCCTGGTGATGATAATATCAGACTGACAGGAGCTATAAACAAGGAAATAGACTCAGAGAGGCGGGCTTGGGGAATGATCCCGAGATGCTGGGAGGAGAGAAGGCTTGAACGCAGGTGTCTTAGGTTGAGTTCATGGCTCCTTCTACTACAGTAAACATCTCTGCACATAATCGTTTCTGTGTGCATGTGGAACTTCTCCATTTACAAGGTGCTTTTAAGTCATAAAACATTGGCTCTTACCATGCAGGGGTGGGCGGGGTGGCTAGGTGGATGAGGGTGCTTTTCGCCATCCCTGGGCCTTTCTCCTTCCCCTTTTCCTTCACTCCTCACTCCCTCCCTGACTCAGGATATCTATCTGATGCTCTCTAGCAATGGATCGTGGGCAATGGACACGCAACTGATCTCTGGCAGAACTGTAGCACCTCTTCCTCAGGAAATGTCCACCACTGTTTCTCATCATCGCCAAAAGGTGAGGCTGGTTTTGTGCTCCGCGAGCTTGTCCTCAGATGCCTGTAACACGTTTCTCAGTCCAGAGCTGGAAACGCTTATTGGAAGACACAAGCCAGAATGTTGTTGCTGGGGTGGGGTGGGATGTGACAGGGAGCCATGAGTCCAAGGAAAATGGGAGGGTTGGTGATCTCGCTGGGGAAGCTGAGATCCTGGGCATCATTGTGATTCACTCTACCTAGAGACATGCCCTTAGCGCCCTCTTGATCACTTAGGATGATGCTTTTTGTGATTTAAAAAAACGTCGACATGGGAGCTGTAAAGGTGGTATGATAGCTAAGCCGTAGGCAGACCCCCTTGGAACATTGGATCAAATGTGTATCTTTGGTTTGGTGGCTGTCTCTATTCAGAAATGCCCTGCCCCTTTCTGCTGCAGTGACAGTGGGGCTAGCTCACTGCACCATCAGTTATATGGACACAAGACTGACTGCCTTTCCAGGTCTTGGGCCTCAGTGATGCCACCTAGCATCAAAACCTTTGAATGTTTCCTTGTTGCAAGATGGGGACTTGAAGCTATTTGCAAAACCCTAAGCTAAGCCTTGGGGTCCTTAATCCAGAAGACTGTATTTCTCCTCTGTCCTCAGCATGTTTGCTTGTGAGATATGGAAGCCAGGCTTCATGAGGCTCAAATTAAGGGATAGTTGGCAACAGAAGCACCAATTAGATACCCCAAGCACCCAGAGGGAAAGGAACACCCAGCCAGGATCCCTGCGTGTTTGGATGCAGGCAGGCGGAGGTAAACAGGATGAGCTGTTTTGGTGGCTGGGTAGGCCACAGCGATTGACGTTAAGAGCCCGTGGACCTGGATCCACATGATCTTTTGTTCTGAAAGATGTGTCCTCAGGCTGGAAGGACCTAGAGATACAGCAGAGCTTTCCTAACATCCTGGGTTTAAAAGGCCACAGAAATACAGCTTTAAGTGTTGCTGCAGCTACTCATAGATCCAGTACATATGCTCAAGATGCTACACCAGATGAGAGAAACCAATTTAGATCCACTTCAATAAAACAGGCAGTGAAGTGGCCTTTGGTCCTGCCTTCGCATAATCCAATTTCTTTGCTGGACTTTCCCTCTTACGGCTCTGTACCCAGTAATACCCAAGCATGTCCCAAGCTGAAGCATTATAAACCAAATTTGTTATGTCTTACAACATAACAGGTAGTACAGGCCATGGCTCAGGCTAGGCGTGGAACAGACTGCCGTTCTCTTCTACAAATCAATCTAGACTAGACAGACAGAACTCTGAAGGAGGAAAGAAAAATGAATCTGATGTTACTTCTTGAAACCACATTTTCTGAAGTTACCATTTTTATGTATCTATCAACTCATCATTTTTATGTATATATCAATATGATTTTATGATCTTATTTTTTCCTACTAATGTGATGAATTACCTTGATTGATTTTAGAATATTAAATCACTTTTGTATTCCTGGAATAAACCCTAGACGGATGCTTGATTTTTTCTAATTCCTTAGCAAAAATGCTAATATTTTATTTAGGATTTTGCATCTATATTCACAAGTGAGGATTTTTTTCCTCTCCTGACACCAACCAATTTTCCAACACAAACTGAGTGTCCTACAATTCAATTCAATTCTGACACTAACTACCCAGAGTTAGCATTAGCCTCCACAGATTTAAGGCCTCAGCCCCACAAGACTGTCCCAATCAGACTCCAGTTGCAAGTCCTGGGCCACCCATACTTCTGGGCAACTGGTTACAAATTGGGGGTTCTTATGACCACCTCCCGCAGGCTTGACAATTTGCTAGAATGATTATTGGAATGCAAGAAAGTGCTTAACTTAATATTACTGGTTTATTACAAAGGATACAATTCAGGAAGAGCCAAATGGAAGTGATGCATGGAGCAAGGCAAGGGAGAATGAGCACAGAGCTTTCCTACCCTCTCTGGGCACACCACTCTCCCAGCACCTTGATGTGTTCACCAACCTGGAAGCTCTCTGAACCCCATCATTTAGAGGTTTTAATGGAAATTTCATTACATAGGCATGATTTTTTTTTTTTTTTTTGAGACGGAGTCTTGCTCTGTCGCCCAGGCTGGAGTGCAGTGGCACCATCTCGGCTCACTGCAACCTCTACCTCCCGGGTTCAAGCGATTCTCCTGCGTCAGCCTCCCAGTTGGGACTACAGGTGGACACTACCATGCCCAACTAATTTTTGTATCTTTAGCAGAGAAGGGGTTTCACCATGTTGGCCAGGCTGCTCTCGAACTCCCGACCTCAGGTGATCCACCTACCTTGGCTTCCCAAAGTGCTCGGATTATAGGCATGAGCCCTACATAGCCATGGTTGATTGAATCTTTGAACATTGGTGATTACTTCAATCTCCAGCCCCTTGTCCCTCTCCCCTCCCCAGAAGTCAGTGGGTGGGGCTAAAAGTTCCAACCCTCTAATCATGCCTAGTTCTGCTATTTTTTTAAAAAAATTATTTATTTTTCTTGGCATGCAAAATAAGAGCTATTGTCTAGGTCTTTCTGGTGACCCCTTCATCCTGAACTACCTAGAAGCCTCCAGCCACTAGTCATTTCATTAGTATACAAAAGACACTCTGGCCACTGTGGAGATTTCAGGAGTTTTGGGAGCCATGTGCCAGGAACCAGGGACAAAACCCGAATATTTATTTTTTCTCATACCACAAGGATTGACATTGGTCTGTAATTTTTTCTTCTTGTAATATCCTAGTCCAGTTTTTCTATTAAGGTTATGGCCACATAAAAAGAGTTGGGAAGTATACTCTGTTTTTCTGTTCTTTGGTAGAATTTGTCCAAGTTTGTGCAAGATTGGTATTATTCTTTTTTCAGAAACAGGTTCTCACTGTCACCCAGACTGGAATGGCAGTGATGCCATCACAGCTCATTCACTATAACCTTGAACTCCTGGGCTCAAGCAGTCCTCCCACCTAAGCCTCCTAAATACCTGGGACTACAGGTGCACGCTGTCATGCCCTGCTAAGTTTTAAATTTTTTGTAGAGGCGGTGCCTCACTATATTGTCCAGGCTGGTCTTGAACTCCTAGACTCAAGTGATTCTCCTACCTCAGCCTCCCAAAGTGCTGGGTGTATAGGTGTGAGCCACCACGCACAGCCCATGGTATTATTCTTTAAATATTTGAAAAAATTAACTGATGAAGCAAGCCATCTGGGGCTTGGAATTCTTTGTGAGAAGTTCTTGAATAGATTCCATTTATTTATTAGATATTGGCTATTCCGATTTTATTTTTTTATATGGGCTTTGGAAAGTTGTATTTTTCAAGGAATTTGTCTATTTTATCCAAGTTGTCAATATTTTGGTGTAAAGACAATAATATTCTCTTATCTTTGTTATATTTGTGGGATCTGTACTGATATTCCTTTCTAATATTGAAAATTTGTCTTTTTTGTTTCTGTTGATGAGTATTGTTTGGAGTCTATCAATATAAATAATATTTTCAAATAACCAACTTTTGATTTTGTTGATATTTCTCCATTGTATATGTGTTTTCTATTTCTTTTCTTTCTTTTTTTTTTTTTTTTTTTTTGAGAAGGAGCCTTGCTCTGCCACCCAGGCTGGAGTGCAGTGGTATGATCTTGGCTCACTGCAAGCTCCGCCTCTCGGGTTCACACCATTCTCCAGCCTCAGCCTCCCGAGTAGCTGGGACTACAGGCGCCCGCCACCACGCCCGGTTAATTTTTTTGTATTTTTAGTAGAGACGGGGTTTCACCGTGTTAGCCAGGATGGTCTCGATCTCCTGACCTCGTGATCCGCCTGCCTCGGCCTCCCAAAGTGCTGGGATTATAGGCGTGAGCCACTGCGCCAGGCAGATTTGTTTTCTATTTCACTGATTTATAATCTTTATTACTTACTTCTATTTTCCTTAGATATAACTTACTGTTCTTTTTGTTCTTAAACTAAAAAAAAAATCATTGACTTTCAGCCTTTCCATTTTTCTAATATATACATTTTTAAGGTTATAAATAGCTCTCTAGTCCCTACATTAGCTGCATCCTATGAGTTTTTAGAAGTTATGTCTTTTATGGGGTCACATTCAGTTCAAAATATTTGCTAATATCTGTCTGGATTTCTTCTTTAATCTATGAGTTATTTAGAAATATATTTTTTATTTCTAGGCAGTGGAGATTATCTTTTTATTATTGAGTTCTGACTTAATTTTATTCTGGTCAAACAACATTCTCTGAATGATTTCAATGTTTTGAAATTTGTTGAGGCTTTCTTTATTGCCCATCATATGATCAATTTTGATACGTTTCATGTATATTTAAAAAGTAAATTCATGCATGCCTGTAATCCCAGCTACTTGGGAGGCTGAGGCAGGAGAATTGCTTGAACCTGGGAGGTGGAGGTTGCACTGAGTCGAGATTGCACCATTGCACTCCAGCCTGGGCAACAAGAGCAAAACTCCATCTTAAAAAATAAAATAAAATAAAATAAATTTCTATCATTATGGGTACAGAATTTGATATATATATGTAACAACTAAGTCAAGTCTGTTAGTTGCGTTATTTAAATTTTCTAGATCCTTACTATATTTTCTTGTTCTATAAGTTACCGAGAAATGTGTCTTACAGTCTTCCACTATGATTGTGGATTTGTCACTTTCTTCTTTGAGTTGCTTAATTTTTGCTTTCTGTATTCTGAAGTTATAAGTACATATAGATCTGTGATTTGATATCTACTTGTTGGATTGACCCATTATGACATGTACCTTTTAATTTCTAGTAATGCTTTTTGCTTCAAAATCTTACTTCATACTGCTATAGAATGCCTGGTTTCTTTTGTTAGACTTTTATAGTCTATCTTTCCTCATCCTTTTTCTTTAATCGTCTATCTCCATGTATTTAAAGTGTCTCTTTTAGAAGTCACATAGAGTTAGGTTTTGTATTTTTCATCCAGTATGATAATCTTAGTGTTTTTTGTTTTTTGTTTTTTTTTTTTGACAGAGTCTCGCTCTGTTGCCCCAGGCTGGAGTGCAGTGGTGCCATCTTGGCTCACTGCAACATCTGACTCCCTGGTTCAAGTGATTCTCTTGCCTCAGCCTCCAGAGTAGCTGGGATTACAGGCACACGCCACCACGTCCAGCTAATTTTTGTATTTTTAGTAGAGATGAGGTTTCACCATGTTGGCCAGGATGGTCTTGATGTCCTGACTTTGTGATCTGCCCGCCTTGGCCTCCCAAAGTGCTGGGATTATAGGCATGAACCACTGCACCCGGCCAATCTTAGTCTTTCATTTGGATTATTTAGTCTATTTAAATAATAGTAAAGTAATTATTGATATAAAGTTAGATTTATTCTTACTATTTGTTTTCTGCTTGACCCATCTGTTTCCTGTTGTTTTTCTTCTTTCTTGCATTCTTTTGGATTAATAAAATATTTTCTATCATTCTATTCTTTACTTCAAGCTTGTTAGTTATACATTGTTTTGTTACATATTCTTTTTCTTTAGCTGTTATCCTAGAGATTAAACAACATGCAATCTTGACTTATGTCTGTGTAATACAAATTATTACTTTTACCAGTTCCCAAAACATTTAATACTTTAGGAAACTTTAGTTTTATTTATCTCCTTCCTCATTTTGTGTTGTTGTTATACATGTTTGGTTCTACACATATATTTAAATTCCATAAGACATTATAACTATTGGGTTGGCAATAAATATTCATTAATAATTACCCATATATTCATCCATTCTGGCATTTTTTTTCTTTTTTGAGGGACAGGGTCCTGCTCTGTCGCCAAGGCTGGACTGGTGTGCTGGCACAATCATGGCTCATTGCAGCCTCAGCCTCCTGGGCTCAAGTGGTCTTCCCACCTCGGCCACCTGAGTAGCTGGAACTACAGGCATGCACCATTATGCCTGGCTAATTTTTAAATTTTTGTAGAGGTGAGGTCTCACTATGTTGCCCAGGCTGGTCTCAAACTCCTGGGTGCAAGCAATCCTCCCACTTTGGCATCCCAAAGTGCTGGGATTATAGGCACTCCTGGCATATATATATATATATATATATGCACACTAAAATATATATATACACATTTTAATTGAAATATGGTATTCACTCAGAAAACACGTACAGATCAATACATTTTCACAAACAGAATGTGGTACATATATTTTAAAACATTAAATTCTGTTTAAAGAAGCAAAATTTTGTATTTTAGGAACACATTACTTACTGTTCAAACAGATGGTTTCCTGAGGAAATGTGTGTGACTTCACACTATGGGGCTGTCTTTGTCAGCCCTCCCAGATTGCCCCATCTGTGACTTGATTTTTTTTTCTCCTTGTCAAGGTGTCCTCCTCAATTCAATTCACCTCTGCTTCAGGCCAACCGAGACAGGGTCCTTTTGTCAACCTTCTGGCTTCCTTTCCCCTGAGGGATGGAAGCCTTTCTCCACAATCCCCATCAGCCTCTCTTTCAGAACATTGCTGATCTGGAGACCTGCTGTCATTTGTGGCTGCTCTGAGACATGGCCTGGTCATGGGGGCAGAGCCTCCCTTTGACCGCACCATTTGTTAGCTGTGCTTTAGCCTCCTCTGGAGATTACAACTGGAAAGGCTGGAGGCATTGATGACTGGTTCAGCAACAAGAGCTTGAACTGTATAGGAAGAAAGACTGAATATTACAATTTTAGCAGTCATTACTGGGGAAGCTGGGCAGGAGGATCGTTTGAGCCCAGGAGTTCATGACAGCCTGGGTAACAGCAAGACCCTGTCTTATTAAATTATAATAATAATAATAAACTGAATTATGGACAAAATGAAGTTAACAAATTTTTTTAGCAGTCACCATTCCTTAAGCACCTACTGTCAGGTGCTCTGCCAGAAACTTCTATAGGGCATCTCATGAATCCTCAAAATAATTATGTGAAGAAAATATCATTACTATCTGATATGGTTTGGCTGTATCCCCACCCAAATCTCATCTTGAATTGTAGTTCCCATAATCCCCATGCGTCATGGGAGGGAGGCAGTATGAGGTAATTTAGTCATGGGGGTGGTTACCCTCATGCTGTTCTTGTGATAATGGGTGAGTTCTCACGAGATCTGATGGTTTTATAAGGGACTTTTCTCCTTTTGCTCGACACTTCTCCTTCCTGCTGCCATGTGAAGAAGGACGTGTTTGCTTCAATTTCCACCATGATTGTAAGTTTCCTGAGACCTCAAGAGCCATGTTGAACTGTGAGATAATTAAACCTCTTTCCTTTATAAATTACCCAGTCTTGGGTATGTCTTTATTCGCAGTGTGAGAATAGATTAATATACAACTTCAAATAAGAAAGAGGAAGCTCAGGGAAGCAATTTGCCTAAGGTCACACATCAAGTAAGTGCAGAGTGTTTGGATCAGATTTAATTCATGCTCTTTGCTCTAGGTCCAGTCACATCTTCTATGCCTATCTCAGCTGCTGACATGTGACTCAGCTACTCCCATTTTCCTTGGAAAAGTAGGAGCTGGAAAGGACCTTAGAGGTCATTCACATCAACCATCTCATTTCACTGATGAGGAAACTGAGACTTGGACCAGGTCAGTGGTTGTCATTCACACCCACGTGCCATCCATATCCACGTGCTAGTCACTCCAAACTACACACATTTCTCCAAAGGCATCTGGGTGTTCCCACCTCTCTGCTTTTGCTAACAAGTTTCCCTCTGCTGGAAGTCCCCTTTCTCCTCGTTTCACACTGTTAATGATCTTTTCAGCTTTCAAGGTTCACTCCAAGCATCATTTCTCTCATCACCTCCTGAGTATCTGCAGGCTACACTTAGCAATTTCTACTGTGCAGGGGAGAGTTATCACAGCACGCCTGAGACTGCTAACCTTAGAAAGCCCTGCTGTGAAGGTTGGCCTTTCCAAGGCTGCCATGTAGGAGCTGGGGTTTCAGGAGAGTTCCCATGATTCCCTGATAAGAGTGGCTCATTGTGCCTGGACAGTTTGTGCAAACAGTGTGGCTTATGTGAAACACCTTCTTTCCTTCTGGGAGTCTGGAATCTTGGTGCATGCTAGGCAGAGGTTGGCTACATGACTAGCCCCCAGTAAAAACTTTGGGTACTGAGTCTCTAATGAGCTTCCCTGATAATGGACAACATTTCACACTTGTCACAGCGCATTGCTGGAGGAATTAAACGTGTCCTGTGTGATTCCACTGAGAGAGGCTCTTGGAAGCTTGCCCCTGGTGGCTTCCAGACTTTGCCTTGTGTGCCTTTTCCCTTTGCTAATTTTGCTTTATATCCTTTCATGGTAATAAATTACAGCCATGCTGATGGCTATACTTTTGAGTTCTGTGAGTCCTCCAAGCAAATCACTGGACCTGGGAGTGTTGAGCGGTCTTAGGGATCCCCAGCGCACCTGCCATATGTTCTGCCATATGCTTGAATATAGATTTCCTGCATTAACACTCAAATGCTGCAATGTTTTGGTTTATGAATCTCTCACTCACACTGTCGAAAAGCAAGTTTGTCTTATTCTTCTTTTCTTTTTATTTCAATAGGTTTTGGGGGAACAGGTGGTGTTTGGTTACATGGATAAGTTCTTTAGTGGTGATTTCTGAATTTTGGTGCACCCATCACCCGAACCATGTACACTGTACCCCATGTGGGGTCTTTTATCCCTCACCCCCCTCCCACCCTTCCCCCAGAGTCCCCAGAGTCCATTGCATCAATTTTATGCTTTTGCATCCTCATAGCTTAGCCACTTATTTTTGTTTATTTATTTATTTATTATTTATTTTTTGAGACAGAGTCTCACTCTGTTGCCCAGGCTGGAGTGTAGTGGCGTGATCTCAGCTCACTGCAACCTCTGTTGCCCGAGTTCAAGCGATTCTCCTGCCTCAGTCTCCCACGTAGCTGGGATTACAGGTGCGTGCCACCACCCCAGGCTAATTTTTGTATTTTTAGTAGAGACGGGGTTTCACCATCTTGGCCAGGCTGGTCTTGAACTCCTGACCTCGTGATCCACCTGCCTCGGCCTCCCAAAGTGCTGGGATTACAGGCGTGAGCCAACGCGCCCGCCCTCCTTAGCCACTTACAAGTGAGAACATGCGATGTTTGGTTTTCCATTCCTGAGTTACTTCACTTAGAATAATGGTCTCCAATTCCATCCAGCTTGCTGTGAATGCCATGATTTCATTCCTTTTTGCGGTTGAGTAGTATTCCATGGTATATATATACCAGATTTTCTTTACCCACTCAATGATTGATGGGCATGTGGGCTGGTTGCATATTTTTGCAATTGTGAATTGTGCTGCTATAAACATGTGTGTGCAAGTGTCTTTTTTGCATAACGACTTCTTTTCCTCTGGGTAGATACCCAGGAGTGTGACTGCTGGATCAAATGGAAGATCTACTTTTAGTTCTTTAAGGAATCTCCACACTGTTTTCCATAGTGGTTATATCTTACTCTTCTTTGTCATTCATGAGTTAGCACGAAATTCAATTCTATCACCCACCAGGGGGTTTTCTCAGGGGACTCATCTAAGTATTTAGGTTCACAAGACCTCCATAAGCAACTCTTGTCACTCATCTGCTAAGACAGGAAACACAGATGCCCAGCAAGACAGACTGGGGCATTCCTTTTCTAGGGGTCCTTGCAGTGGTCCCTATAGCTATCTTCTCTCCAGGTGACTGCTCAGCTATGAGATACACATCAGGTGGCTGTGGAAATCAGCCTGGCTTAAAAGCCTCATTCCTCACAGGAGCCAATATTTCTTATAACCACTACCTGGGCATTTCTTTCAGGGTCCCTGTAGTTATGAGTTGCCATTATCAGGAAAGCCCAACGCTGTGGCTTCCTGTTAGAGGCTATAGGTCTCCCAGCCAGATGCAGTTGACCAGTCAGGGGTCACTTTTCTCTTAGGTAGTATGCCCAACAACAAATTGACATACTACCTTAATAGGTTGCCGAGGGAACAGCAAGAGAGTTTTGGTAGCCAGCTTCCAAGATGGCTCCCAATCATCCCTGCACCTGTTTTCATGCCTTCTCACATTGAGTAGGGTCAACTTACGTAATCGCTAGGTTATTGGGGAAATAATGGTGTGTAACTTCTGAGGTTAGGCCATAAAGGATATTACGGTTTCCATCTTACTCTTTTGAATCACTTATTCCAGTGGAAGTCAGCTGCCATGTTGTGAGGACACTCAAGCAATCCTATGGAGAGGCCCACGTGATGAGCAACTGAAGCCTCCTGCCAACAGCCACGTGAGGGCACCATCATGGAAGCAGATCCTCCAACTCCACCCAAGCCTTCAGATGAATATAGCCCTGACCGACATCTTCACTACAATCTCATGAGAGAAACCGAGCCAGCACTACCTAGCTAAGATGCTGCCAAGTTCCTGACCCATAGAAACTGTGAGATAATAAATGCTTGTTGTGTTAAGCCACTAAGTTTTGCAGAAATTTGTTACTCAGCAATAACTAACACGAGAGTTAGCTGAAGGTCACATTCTTGTTGAGTAGTGGAAAGGGTTTTGTTAACCTTTTACCCACTGTGGTTCACTTGATAAATGATAGATAAATAAAGAATGAAAATGAGCACAAAACTGCCTAAGAAAATTTTCTTCTTTATTGGATGAGGAAAGGGTCTGGAACTAAACTAATGTAAAACTGAGAAAGGATGAGGGGTAAATCAGCATGACACACAAGCAGTGAAAATGAATGAGCTAGAGCTAAACACTACTACATACATTAATATTAGCTGCATAATGTTGAGTAAAAAAAGCTAGTCCAGAAGACAAAATAAGTAAGACACCCTTTTGATAAAGTTTTAAAAAAGTAAAACCAACCAATGTATTGTGTAAATATAAATGGCTGTGATAAAATAAAAACTCCAAAGGCAAGAGCATAAACTTTACAAAGTTTATCATAGTGGTCACCCCTATAGATGGGGAAGCAGGAGGATTGGTCAGAGAGGAGCATGTTGTAACTGTAAGTTATTGGTCATGTTGGTTCATGAAATATTCCTAATACTATTAAATAAATCTAAATAGAATAAAATAAATAGAAAGGGCCATGCATGGAACAAAGATGTTTTTGTACCAGGGACTAAGAATTATGACTAACCCAATTCAATAAGCCTGAGGTCCAATAATAAGGGTGGTGGTAACAGGGGTTAGTCTAAGGCCTGAAAAAAGGGAAGGATGTTAACACTTTAAATACTGATAGTCAAATGTGAAGCAGAGTCAGGTGGTCGGTGAGATGAAGGCCACTCTAAGCAAAATGTATGGTTTTTGCTATTTAGGAGTAAAAGGCAGCACAATTTCAGGACACTTTATTTTTGTTTGTTTGTTTGTTTAGAGACAGAGTCTCACTCTATCGCCCAGGCTGGAGTGCAGTGGTGTGATCTCGGCTAACTGCAACCTCCGCCTCCAGGATTCAAACAATTCTCTTACCTCAGCCTCCTGAGTAGCTGGGATTACAGGTACATGCCACCATGCCCAGCTAATTTTTGTATTTTTAGTAGAAACAGGGTTTCACCATGTTGGCCAGGCTAGTCTTGAACTCCTGACCATCTCCTTGTTCTGATTCCAAGCTCACTATATGTTTCAATACAATATAAGAATCTAGTCTCCCAGGTAGATCTTCCTACAGGAAAGAAACACACTGTTGGCGAATACAATGATCCAGTCTGACTGACAATTATATTCTTCACTAGAAATTAACTCACACTCCAGGTTTATACATCAACTTCTTTTAGTTTGGTTAGCATGTGTCTCCTGGATCCTGCTTACCTCTGTGTGAACTAATGGAACCAGCTTTTTGGCCCTACAGAGGGAAGGACAGGACACTGGAAGAAGACAGTCCAAGGCGTTGTTACCCAGTCATCCCCAGTCAGGTCTTGTTTGAAACACCAACAGTTTAGTAATATACTAGTAAGAAAATTTGTAGCTCTACTTGAAGAAGGTTTGTGCCAAACAAGATAGTTTCAGTAACTAAGCTATGTTGAATGATGCTCAAAACACATGTTCTAAATTTTATTCTATAATGTCAGAGCAAGGTTGCAATGAACATCAATGCAAATATACAACACATTTAAATGGTTTTTAGTTACATTCTATTTATACAGTTAGACAATGTTGATCATGGCTGGGCGTGGTGGCTTATGCCTGTAATCCCAGCACTCTGGGAGGCAGAGGCGGGCGGATCACGAGGTCAGGATATCGAGACCATCCTGGCTAACCTGGTGAAACTCCATCTCTACTAAAAATACAAAAAATTAGCCAGGCGTGGTGGCGGGCGCCTGTAGTCCCAGCTACTTGGGAGGCTGAGGCAGGAGAATGGCATGAACCTGGGAGGCGGAACTTAAGAATCCCTGAATCTGCTGAATTTTAGAATTTCCTCGACACAATTCACATTTTTTCCAAATAATTATTTTCACTGTTTTGTAAATAACTGTATATTGATAATGTTTGCTCAATAGTATTGAGATGCTATTTACTGTTCATGATGTATGCAGGAGGAAGGCCAAGGCCAGGTTTTGTTCATCTCCTTTTCCAGGTGTTATATGGCTTGTGGCACTTCACTAATTAGGAATCATTTTCTTGAACGTTCATAAAACAGAAACTATCCTTACCGAAATCCAGTCAGATGATTTCAAAAAAGTAGATCTGAAATGCCTTTGGAGAGCTGAGAGTGCCTTCTGAGCAGTCCTGTGCCTAAGTGAATGCTTTATGTCAGCATTTTGCAAAATGTGTTCTGGGAAAAACCACATGGGAGGGATATTAATAGAGTGTTACTTTAAAGTTTCTGTGGTTAAAATGCT
Organism: Nomascus leucogenys; assembly: GCF_006542625.1. Taxonomy (NCBI): domain Eukaryota; kingdom Metazoa; phylum Chordata; class Mammalia; order Primates; family Hylobatidae; genus Nomascus; species Nomascus leucogenys. Next base: position 60,248,500 of record NC_044399.1, read on the forward strand.
GGAGAAACACCAGACTAAACAAAGTTAAGCAAGTTCATTACTGCAGGCCTTCTCTGAACGATTTAATATTCTACTAACTGTGTTAACAGACAGGCAGATCCCTCCCTCTCTCCCTCCCCACCTTCTTTCTCTTTCTTTCCTTTTCTTCTTTCTTTCCTTCCTTCCTTTTCTTTTTTCTCTCTCCTTCCTTCCTTTTCTTTTCTCTCTCCTTCCTTCCTTCCTTTTTATTTTCTCTCTCCTTCCTTCCTTCTTCCTCTCTCTCTCCTTCCTTCCTTCCTTCTTCCTCTCTCCTTCCTTCCTTCCTTCTTCCTCTCTCTCTCTTTCTTTCTTTCTTATTTTCTCCTCAGGAACACAACATTGTAAATGCTTCTTTATAAGGAATATTTCCCAACACAATCTCATACAAGTGTCAGAGAAGGTATATCAGTTTCACACATGAATAGTTTCCGTTTTATGGATAGTTTCCGTTTTATAAATGTTCAAGAAAATGATTCATAATCAGTGAACTGCCACAAGCCATATAACACCTGGAAAGGGAAATGAACAAAACCCGGCCTTGGCCTTCCTCCAGCATACATCATGAACAGTAAAATAACATCTCAAAATTATTGAGCAACTAACACCTGTGGTGGTAAGTGGCTGCCCTGGTAGAGAATCCAGGCCAGTATTCTCAAACTAGTAGTCTACAATGATGAGTCCCATTTCTCTTTGGTAAGATTTTTTTTTTTTTTTTTTTCTGAGACAGGGCCTCATTCTGTTGCCCAGGCTGGAGTGCAGCGGCACGATCTCAGCTCACTGCAACCTCCGCCTCCCAGGCTCAAGCCATCCTCCTACCTCAGCCTCCTGAGTAGTTGGGACTACAGGCGTGCACCATCATGCACAGCCTTTGGTAAAGAGATCTTGATTTTGTCTTCACCTTCCTCTCCCATAGGGAGGACGTTAGGACCCTTTCTACCCCTGTACCTCCAATCCTCCTTCCAAGTGGCACGGTCTGCATAGTTATTTTATTTTTTTTTGAGACAGAGTCTCACTCTGTCACCCAGGCTGGAGTGCAGTGGCACAATCTCGGCTCACTGCAACCTCCGCCTCCCGGGTTCAAGTGATTCTCCTGCCTCAGCCTCCCTAGTAGCTGGGACTACAGGCGCATGACACCACACCTGGCTAATTTTTGTATTTTTAGTAGAGACAGGGTTTCACTATGTTAGCCAGGCTGGTCTCGAACTCCTGACCTTGTGATCCGCCCACCTCGACCTCCCAAAGCGCTGGGATTACAGACGTGAGCCACTGCGCCCACCAGCCGTCTGCATAGTTCTTGTACTCTACTCTTCCAGGCTCATAGTTCCTCATCTTTTGAACTAATCTTCTTCCCCATTATCTGGTCACAATACTAAAGTGCATTTTTGTTTGTTTGTTTGTTTTAGTTACTTGACTGTTTTTAAAATTGATAAGTCAGTCGTTCTCCTACATACGGGAACAATGGGCCCTAAACTCGCCCTGTCGCCCAGGCTGGAGCGCAGGGATGCCACCACGGCTCACTGCAGCCTCGACCTCCCAGGCTCAAGCGATCCTCCCACCTCAGCCTCCTGAGCAGCTGGGACCACAGGCGCACACCACCACGCCCGGCTAATTTTTGTATTTTTTTTTTAGTAGAGACGGGGTCTCGCTATGTTGCCCAGGCTGGTCTCTAACTCCTGAGCTCCAGCTATCCTCCCAACTTGGCTTCCCAGAGTGCTGGGATTACAGGCGTGAGCCAGTGCGCCCGGCCTATATTAAATACTTTTAAGTTGCAGTGTCACCATTATTGTTTTCGAGCCTGTAGGGGTTATAAAAAAGAAAGTCTAGAGCTTAGGTATTCGAGGGGCCGATCTCGAGGTAGCACTTAGGGGAAAGGGATCCCGGCGCTATGGGCTTCAAGGGGGCCCCTCCGAAAAGCCTTCCACCCCGGTCCCCAATCCCGGGGCGCGCGAGTTCCGTGGAGGAGGCCCCGCCCGCGGCTCCAGAGTCGGCATTAGGGGTTCGCGTCCACACGGCAAGGCCTCCCGTGAGCCCAGAGTAGGGACCTAAGAGGATGCGAGAAACCCTTCAGCAGAAAAAAGCCCGCAAATTCAGTGCACTCACGCTGTCTGAACAAAGCCGAAAGTGGGCAGCCGGCGGAAGCCGACTCCGTGAGCCCGCATTTCCTCTCTAGGAATCCGGAGGTTTCCGCATCTCTATGGTCTGGGCCTCGAGCGGCGGAGCCTGTGGTCTCTGGCGCGAAGAAAAGTGAGCTCCCAGCGAGGAGGGGGAGGAGCATCGGCTTGTGTCTTCGCGATTCCTTATCTTACCCCTTCACACTCGTGCGCACCTGGCAGTACCACCAGCAGAGCCTCGGAAATTGCTTTCATCACGATTTAACAAAATGAAGACACAGGAACACAGTAGGACACCCCCAAACTCAACAAGTTTCTCTAGCTTTTTTCCAGTAGTGTATGCGCACATGCATTTTTGAAATTTAGATGAAGTCTAACATTCATGCAACAACACAGCTGAAATGACTAGTAATAATAATAATAACCCCAAAAGGTTTGACATTTGAAGTTCCTTTTGAGTTTGAACCCCAGGCTGGGACTGGCTGAGCTGGCCTCGTCTCTCAGCACAGACCCTGCCCTCTGGTCCCTAAGGCTGCGAGCAGGAGAGACACACCTGTTCTTCCACTTGCTCCCAGGGCTCCAGCTGGCCCATCTGTTGATTCGAAGGTTCATGCTAACCAACTTATATATACTTTCTTATTTGTATTTTCCACTCTAAAAAGGGATAGGGAAAACGATGCAAATATAAATAACTGCAGAATATACTAAAATTAGAATTGTCTAGGTTTACAAAACATATAGCATCCAACACAAATAAGGGTGTGGTGAAATTAGTTCATTCTGAGCAGACAGATTGTAAATATATGCATCCTGTTGAAAAACTACTTGGCATTTTATATCAGAAGCCACTGTGACTCATGGGATCCCATCTGTGAAAATTTATCTCAAGCAAATAATGCAAGAGAAAGGAAAAGCTGTATTTTTGAAGTGATTCTGCAATGGACAACTATTGTTTTTGTTCGCTCAACATTCAGTTTTTCTTTTAATGATTTTAACAGTAGGATTTTTCCATGGGAAACCTGCTAGCCCTCAATCCACTTCTGGAGCGGGCCCATGACCCAGGCCTGGCCAATGAGAATATCCCAGCATGGCAAGGCAGCTTAAGACATGAAGTCAGGAGCCAGGCTGAAGGCCCCCCAGTCCTGGCTGTGCTGCTTAACAGATGCATGAATGTCAGCTTGTTATTCAGCTTCTCTGACTCTCAGTATACTCATTTGTTGAATGGGCACATTAACAGTCCCCTGCCTCACAGGGGTACAAGATTAAATGAATGAAGCAGGTATAACAGTGCTTGTTATGTCCTACCATGATCAGCTCCTACCTCTGTGACTCTGATCAATATTTCCTATGTCTAGCGTGCTTTATTACTACCTTTCCTTTCATTCCTTTTCTTTTTACTTTTCACATGTTGCAATATCATCTACTGCATTATCCTAGACATTTATTTTATATTTTTCTTTCCTACGGGGAATACCCTGAAGGTGGGACTGTGTCTTATTCACCTTTGCACTCTGGGTGCTTAACACAGTTCCCACCCCAGAAATGGTGCTCAATAAAGGCTTCTTGAAGAAACGGAATAGCCTCAAGCACAGAGCTGAGAAAGAAGTTGGAACAACTAGTGAAAAGGTGATAAATCCTAGATGATAAATAAAAGGGGAATAGACAGAACCACATGAATATGAACAATTTTCTTAAAAAAAAATAACTTGATCCCTGGGGATTGCAGACTCCCTATCTCCCTAGCCCTGGACTGGCTCCCATGTGGCAGACAGATGAGTTCTATGGACAGACTTGTGCCTAAGATTTACTTTCTGAATTACTGCTTCCTTTTTCTGCCTTAGGAATCATCAATTCCTTAGATGGAATTGTACCCTACGGAATTGGGAGGGGTGGGGAACAGAGAAAGGTGTGATTTGTTCTTTTTTCCTATGTTCATCTTGAGCAATGCATGTGAAAAATATCTTTTCTGGATGCATCAAGTGAATTTAATTTAGGATTAAAAAAAATGAGAGGAACCAGTTTTCTATTATAGGACTGTGGTTTGTGGTGGTAGCTGGTGGTCCCCACTAGGTCGAAATAGTTTCTGAAAAACTCCTAGATGAGGAAGAGGCAGGAGGCATTCTAGGAAGTACCAACTCTTTTTTTTCTCCTTCTTTCCCTGATCGAACACCGAGGGCCACCAGGTGTGGCCAGCTTCCGGAGGTCCAACGTAGCTTCTTTGTGGAGAATGTGAAAGTGCAGAGATAAAGGTGGGTGTGTCCAACCATCACTTCCCTTTATTGTTGAACTTGAGCTGACCCATGAGGTGCATAGAGAGAGACTCTGCCCAGCTGCCTTGATGTGCTCAGTGTGGAAAATAAGGCCCTTTGGTTTCCCACCAGTGTATGTCTTCATGCTGTATTGCCTAAAAGGACCTAAGAAGAAACATTCATGCATCTGTAGGTTTTTCTCTCTGTATGATTTTTTTAGAATTGCAAATATAATATACACTTAATAATAATTTCAAACAAGACAATTAGATGAAATGTAAGCAAGGGTAAAGGATGGGCAGTGACTCTGGGAGTCAGATGAACCCGACACCATTTCTGTCCAGGTCAGGGAGATGTCTCTTTGTGCAGGTGTGGGAGGTGCTGTACTTGAGTTGTCCAAAGTGCTTGGGGACAGTGGATGAACTCTGAGACCAAGATCTGGGTGTGCACACTACCATAGACATTTAGCCCATATGCTGCCTCTTCACACTGTGCTTCCCCTGTGTCCCTTCCAGCCCCCAGAATTTTTGCCCTTCTCTGCCTGACTTCTGTGCTCCAGGAGGCTAACTCTAAAAGACTGCAGACCCATTGCCCTCTGGATTTGGGTCAAGACTGAACACCGGGAGGAAACAGGAGATGGAGGGCAGGAGGAAAGAGAGCCAGGGTATGTATTCCCTCAGGCTTTCTCCCTCCAAGTTGACAGCCACACAAACCCCCCCCCCCCCGCACCGCCCCCCGCCGCCAGCAGGGCTCTGGCTCTCCATCCTTAAATGCCTAGATAATGGATAATAGCTTCCCATGGTTGCTATTCTATTACCCGGGATCTTTAACATCCCTTAGTGTCTCCTTTAACCGTGCCCCACTTCTAAGAAGTCCCTTCATGGAAGTCTTGGCCTGGCAGCAGTCTGAAACATCCATCATGTTGAAATGAACTGTTTAAGTTTCTGTCTCTTTTTCCAGACTTTCAGAGGGGCATAAAGGCAGGGAACATGTCCTTTTAAGCTTTAGTGCAGCGCTTGGACTGAACTAAATTGTTGGGTTGACTAGGGGTGTTGTGACATTTTACTGAGATGATCTTAGACCTGGATTTTAACGGGCACTGCTGCTTGCGTGTGCTGTCTGGATGAACACATGATTGTACCGGGATGAGGTTATAGCCTACAGGGAACAAGGCCCAGGACTATGTAGATCACATCGTACAATACCCAGGGCAGCATGACTCTGCTTAGGATCCGAATCACACTCTTTTGCTGATAATGATGCAGAGGACACTGGTCGCAAAACTGATGATGATGTTGATGATAATGGAATGTCCATTTACTGACACAGTCAGAGTCACAGGAGGATTTAATTTTAGTACTGGTTTATTGCAAGGTAATATTTGCTTTTTCTGGTCTTTTTTTTTTTGAGACAGAGTCTCACTCTGTCACCCAGGCTGGAGTGTGGTGGCACGATTTCGGCTGACTGCAACCTCTGCCTCCTGGGTTCAAGTGATTCTCCTGCCTCAGCCTCCTAGGTAGCTGGGATTATAGGCACCTGCCATCGTGCCCAGCTAGTTTTTATATTTTTAGTAGAGATGGGGTTTTACCATGTTGACCAGGCTGGTCTTGAACTCCTGATCTCAAGTGATCCACCTGCCTCAGCCTCCCAAAGTGCTGGTAATATAACAGGCGTCAGCCACTGTGCCTGGCCTCAGTTTTTTTTTTTGGAGACAGGGGCTCACTCTGTCACCCAGGCTGGAGTACAATAGTCATCCTGAGCTCAAGTGATCCTCCTGCCTCAGCCTCTCCAGTAGCTGGGACTACAGGTACGCACCACCATGCCTGGCTAATTTTTAAAACTTTTTGTAGAGACAGGGTCTGACTATGTTATCCAGGTTTGGTCTCAAACTCCTGGCCTCAAGTGACCCACCCGACTCAACCTCCCAAAGCATTGAGATGACAGGGTCAACCTTTTAACTGAGGTAAAGTTTATATTCGAGGTACAGTTTACATACAATTACACGCTCTAATTTTAAGAATAGTTGGATGAGTTTTGGCAAACTTATTTCCCTGTTTAGCCAGCACTCCCATCAAGATAGAAAACATTTTTTATGTCCCTTTCCATTTAATCCCTGACCCAAACCCTCCAAATTTCTTTTCTTTTCTTTTTTTTTGAGATAGATTCTCGCTCTGCCGCCCAGGCTGGAGTGCAGTGGTGTGATCTCGGCTTACCTTGGCCTCCTGGGTTCAAGTGATTCTCCTGCCTCATTCAACCTCCCAAATAGCTGGGATTACAGGTGCCTGCCACCACATCCGGCTAATTTTTGTATTTTTGGTAGAGACAAGGGTTTCACCATGTTGGCCAGGCTGGTCTCGAATTCCTGACCTCAGATGATTCTCCCGCCTCGGCCTCCCAAAGTGCTGGGATTACAAGCATGAGTCACCATGCCCGACCCCTCTAAACTTCTTGACCTTGTGTCCAACAAACTCCTAGTCACCACCCTCAAATCATGCTAATCCTTGCCTCTGCACCTTTTCTTGTGCTGTTCTCTGTGAGGAAATTTAGTTTGCCCCTACACCTGGTTAACTTCCTATCTTCTTTTAAGACTCCTCTTCCAGGAAGCCTTCCTGATCTTCTCTTCCATTCAGGATGGATGAGGTGCCTTTCTACAAAATCCTGTATTGCATTGACTACATCTTCATCACACGTAGATTTTATTTTATAACATTTTTGTCTAAATATTCTTTTCCCACTTTAAACTCTGAGCTCCTTGAGACACAAACTGGGTCATATTCTTTTTTTTCTTTTTTATATTTGTATTTTTCTGGTCTTATTCGCATAGAAAGGACTGAGTCATATTCTGCTTTGAATTCCAGACTCTAGCACAATGGCTGGCAAACAATATGCTTGTTGATTAAATAAATCGATGAATTAAATCAATTTTTTTCCCTAGGACACTGGCATGAAACTTTGAATACCATATTACACGACGGGATCTTTCAGTTGCAAGAAACAAAGACTCAGATATCTTGCCCTTGGAAAGGCACTGACGCAACTTAGTATGAGGGGCTTGTCTGTGTCATGGCCCCTCCACTGCTCTCTGTTCAGCTTGTTGCTTCCCTTATTTTTCTTTTCTTTTATATGTATATTTTTTGAGACAGAGTCTGTCTCTGTTGCCCAGGCTGGAGTGCAAATCTCAGCTCACTGCAACCTCCGCCTCCCAGGTTCAAGCGATTCTCCTCCCTCGGCCTCTCGAGTAGCTGGGATTACTGGCATGGGCCACCATGCCCGGATAATTTTTTTGTATTTTTAGTAGAGATGGGGTTTTGCCATGTTGACCATGCTGGTCTCGAACTCCTGACCTTAGGTGATCCGCCCACTTCGGCCCCCCAAAGTGCTGGGATTACAGGCGTGAGCCTCTGCACCCAGCCTGTTTGCCTCCCTTTTCTGATCGGCTTCCTCTGCTCACCTTTCATATTTCCTTTCTCATAACTTCAGCTTGCATTTGGTCTCAGCTTCCTGTGGCCCTGACTTTATCTGACTCAAGTTGACATTTGTGAAAGTAATAATCTATCAAGCTCCTCTCCATTTTTCAGATCCACATCACGGTCCTATCATGTGGGGAACTGGCCTCTGCGTCCCATGCCCAGTATCTCTGGTCCAGTGAGCAAAGGTGGGTCCTACAAAACATAGTTGTTTGGAGAGCAGGGCCTGATAGAAGGGGTGAGGAGGAGAGTGGCAGGCACTGAGGCCTCTCCTATCCTGTTAATGAGCAAAGTGCCTTTTATTTTTGCCTCTCTTTGCTCCTGAATAATTTTTCTCATCCTTCATTTTAGGAAGGCTGCTTATCTTCTCGATGCTTAGGGTTTCTAGAGATAAGGGATGTTGAAGCTGGAAGGAACTTCACAGCTCATCTTCTTGGTCAGATCCCAGCATGTGCTCTGTATAACACTAGGCTCAAAAGATGCTTCATGAGAAAAAAATCAAGATATTCCAGCATTTTCTTTGGATTTAAACTCACACCAGGATCAAAAGATGCTTCATGAGAGAAAAATCAAGTTATTCTAGCATTTTCTTTGGATCTCAGCTCACACCAAGAGCATACTTCTCAGTATGCTCAGTGGTTCAATTTGCTTGGCAGGATCTCTGATCTTCCGCATGGATGGATCTCTGCAGGGTCCAGGGTCCTCTAAATTGGAGGCTCTGAATCAGGGATTCCTGAAAAGGCACAAGAGGGGCCCAGGCATGAACCTCTTGAAATTGTTTGCAAACTTCAGTCAGTGTTGTGTGCATGTGCATGTGTGTGTGTTCCTGAGTGTCTGTAGCTTTCATCAGATTCTTACAGGTAAATATCACCCATGAGAATGGATAAGAACCACTGCTTCTTTTTTTTTTTTTTTTTTTTTTTGAGATAGAGTCTCACTCTGTCACCCAGGCTGGAGTGCAGTGGCTCAGTCTTGGCTCACTGCAGCCTCTGGGTTCAAGTGATTCTCCTGCCTCAGCCTCCTGAGTAGCTGGGATTACAGGTTGCACCACCATGCTGATTGATTTCTGTATTTTTAATAGAGATAGGGTTTTGCCATATTGGCCAGGCTGGTCTTGAACTCCTGATCTCAAGTGATTCACCCACTTGGGCCTCCCAAAGTACTGGAATTATAGGCGTGAGCCATCGCACCCGGCCAAGAACCACTGCTTTAAAGGGACATTGGTTGACTGTGCCTTCCTAAGGTAAATGCCTTCTTGTTTTCTTCCAACTTAAACATTTTACCTGCTACACTCAATAACCGTGTTTAAGAGAAAGTGCTTTATATGACAAAGGAGAAAAGCTCTTGATAATAACTTAGAGGCTTCATCCTTGCATTTTTCTCAAGACGAAAACACTAACATAATGAGCTGTCAAGGTAGGTCCATCAATTGTAACAGATGGGCCACTCCAGTGGAGGATGTTGATCATGGGGGAGGCCGTGCATGTGTGGGGAGAGGGGACATATGACGTGTCCCTATAACTTTCACTCAGTTGTGCTGTGAACCTAAAACTGCTCTAAAAAATAAAGTCTATTAAAACAAGCAAACCAGCCAGCTGCAGTGGCTCACTCCTGTAATCCCAGCACTTTGGGAGGCCGAGGTGGGCAGATCGATTGAGCCCAGGAGTTTGTGAAACTCTGTCTCCACAAACAATTTTTGTAAAAATTAGTGGTGGCACGTGCCTGTAGCCCCAGCTACTGGGGAGGCTGAGGTGGGAGGATTGTTTGAGCCTGGGAGGTTGTAGCTGCAATGAGCCATGATCATGCCACTGCACTCCAGCCTGGGTGACAGAGCAAGACTCTGTCTCAAAAAAAAAGTTAAACAACAACAACAAACCCAAACCAACCAACCAACCAACCAACTAACCAACTAACCAAAACACTAAGAACCAGAGAAGTAAAATATAATTCGCTTGGTCCAGACAGCTAGCCCGGTGAGGACTACAACCTTCCCCTCTTCCTTCTTCACTTCTTTGCTCTCTCTTTTTAAATCCACATCTTAGCAATTCCTCTGCTATTGGGTCAGTAAATCGCCACCTCTAATTTTTTTTTCTAAGCATTTATTGAGGGCCAAGCACTGTGTTACACATCTCCTCATTAAAATGGTATAGCAACCTTTTCTGGTTGATATTATGATCCCATTTTCCAACTTTTACTTTTGAGTGAAGGACATTGATTCTTAGAGATTGTAAGGAACTTGCCCAAGGCTGCCGGCTGGTTAGTGGCAGAGCTAGGATGGGAAAGTCCGTATTTTCCACCGCGCTGTATTAGTGAAGGCTCTTTGTGTCACTTCGGTGCATAACTCCGCCCCAAGTTAAAAGGCTCGCTCCTCTCGACAGGTCCTCCTCCTCCTCCCGCCAGGCCCTCCTCCTCCTCTCGCCAGGTCCTCCTCCCGCCAGATCCTCCTCCCGCCAGATCCTCCTCCTCCTCCCGCCAGGTCCTCCTCCTTCTCCTCCTCCCGGGGCCCTTGCCCTGCGGGTCTCACCCGCTGCTCCGCGGGGTCCCGGCGAGGGCCGGACAGCGCCCCCTGGCGGCAGGTGGGCGCCCGCGCAGCGCATGCTAATGAGCCCGCGGCGCCGCTCGCGGATTGGCTGGCGCGGATTCCAGCTGCTTTCCAAGTCAGCGGCGCCTAGTGAGAGTCAGGGGGGCCCGGCCCGCGCCCTCCCCGCCCAGCCGCCTCCCCGTCGACGCCCAGGGCTGGGGCGAGCCAGGCTGCCTTTCGAACTTGGAGGGCTTCTCCTCTTGTCTCCCACTGGTGCTCTGGCTGTGAGTCCATCCAGGGGCCAGGATGACAATCCGACACCAAGGCCAGCAGTACAGGCCGAGGATGGCATTTCTCCAAAAGGTAACCCTGGCCCCTCACCTGGACCCTGGGAGGCGGGCGGGGAACCGCATCTGCGAAGCGTCCGAGGACAAGAGGGGCAGGAGTGGAGGGCACCCCTTTGGGTAGATTTGTGCTGCTCGATTTTATTAAGTGACTTCTTTGCTGTGTGTGTCGATATTGATGACTGTAATAATTAGGTTTTCGTGTGCCCTGCCTGTAGTGGAGAATCCGAAGCCAGCGCTGACGGTCTGCGGGAGGTGAAAACAACCTGTTACTCGGGAGAGGCAGGTTCAGTTCAGGCTGTGGCAGATTTGAGACAGCCTGCTGATATTGTTGTAAGACGACCAGATGTGATATTGCCATTTTTACCTTTTTTTTCTGATCCCAAACTGCACTATTTTAAAGTGTGTGTGTGTGTGTGTGTGTGTGTACACATAGACCATGAAAACGGGGTGATTTGTAGGATAAAGGGCCACCCCATTTCAATGCCCTGCGAGCCCTCATTTGAGTGTATCTATCTGTGCATCTCCTGCTGTCTGCGCTGGCGGCAGAAGTCCCAACCTTTTCGCTTCCCTTGTGAATGCTTTCCCAGACGAAGTGACCGGGCACAGGGTGTGCACACAGGATGGACATGTGGGAGGTGGAATGCACCTGTGGGGTGATGTGTTTGGGGACAAAGTGGTTCATTTCGTTCTGAGCTTCTGGTATAATCACTGTCAGATGAGATCTACAGAGGATTAGGTCCCGGGTCACATCTTTGTCCTTCCTCCCACCCGTGGCCACTTTTCACAACGTAGTGTCCATCTTCTTAGGCTTATCTTGTTGAGTAGAATTAGTTGAATGTTTTGTGACAAGCTGGGCTCTCCCTGAGCCCCTGGAGCTCAGCAAATTGGTATAGTCAGTGACCACTGTCCTGATTTGCCCAGAACTTTCAATGCTAAAACCTGGACAGTCCTGGGGACCCCGAGACAGTTGGTCACATTTGGTCCACCTGTTTCAAGATGCTCATGCTTATCTTCCGGGTAGCAGAGGTGTGGGCATCATCCATAAAGCAGACAGGCTGAATGTTGTCTCGCTCAGAAAGAACCCTGAAAGCCTGTACTGCAGATACCAGTTACTAAAAGCAGAAGAAACTGCCTAAGTCGGCTATCTCAAAGCCACACATCATCTTCCAGATTTATCCTAGGACTGCCTCCTCCCAGGCAGGACAGCTCTGGCTTGGAGGCTCAGAGGGTAATTGTCAAGAGATATTCAGTTTGTTTATTGAATCTCTGGCATTTTTTTCCTTCATGACTCTTCTCTGGTAGATTCTCCTCTCTTTACCTTGGTCTTCTGACTAGTGTCTTGGTCTCTAGTTTCTCTCCTCCACTCCAGGCTTCCCTCCTCCTCCCCAGCCACCCCTCCTTCACCGCAGCATTGCCTCCTACACCCTAGCCTCCCCTCCTCCACCCAAACTCCCCCTCCTTCACCCCAGCATTCCCTCCTCCACCCCAGCATCCCCTCCTCCACCCCAGCATCCCCTCCTCCACCCCAGCATCCACTCCTCCACCCCAGCATCCCCTCCTCCACCCCAGCATCCCCTCCTCCACTCTAGCATCCCCTCCTCCACCCCAGCATCCCCTCCTCCACCCTGGCCTCCCCTCTTCCACCCCAGCATCCCCTCCTCTACCCTAGCCTCCCCTATTCCACCCAAACTCTCCCTCCTCCACCCTAGTCTCCCTTCCTCCACCCTAACCTCTCCCTCCTCCATTCCAGCTCCCCTCCTCCACCCTAACCTCTCCCTCTTCCATTCCAGCTCTCCCTCCTCCAACCCAGCTCTCCCCCCTCCACCCCACCTTTCCCTCCTCCACCCCAGCTCCTCTTCCTCCACTCTGTCTTCCCCTTCCTCTACCCCATCATCCTCCTCCTCCCCAGCCTTCTCCTCCTCCATCCTAACTTACCTCTCCTCTACCCTAACCTCCCCCTCCTGCATCCCAGCTCCCCCTCTTCCACCCCAATCTCCCCTCCTCCATGACATCTTTCCTATACACACTGTTTTTTTCCCCCAAATCGATGGTGACCTCCTTGACCTGAAACCCTCCACTGGCTTCCCACATTCCCAGGATAAGGTCCAACCTTCCCCTGAGCGGCCCGGCTACCCAGGATTCCGCTCCCACCATCTTCCTGGCTTTGCCTCCTGTCTGCCTTCCACACCTGCCCTCTGGGAAACAACGAAGCAGCCACAGGCACCCCTGGGCTCCTGCCTCAAACACTTCCTTCCTTTTTAGGAACCCGGTGCCCTTTCATGCCTCAGGGTCCATCTACTGGGAAAGTCCTTTCTCCCCCTCTCGCTTGCCAAGCTCCACTTCTCTTCCCATGCCCAGCTCAGTCACCCCTTGGCTGTGAAGGCTGGTTCTCCTAATGCCCCTGGGCAGGACAGCTCCCTTCTCTGTGCCCTACAGACCCAGCTGCACCTCCAGCATTGCTCTTTCCCTAGACCTTGTGCTGGCGAGGGCCCTGTCTATGTATCCTGTATATCTGGGTATGTATTGGTCATGTCACAGAGCTCCTTGGAGCAGGGGACAGAATAAAGTTCTGCAGAACAAGTCTCAAGAGCCCGTGCCAGGCGATCCTTAATGAAGAACAAGCTGCATTCAATGTCCAGCTTTCTGGAGAAGGGCCTGGAACAAAAAATGTGGACCTGGGTGCAACTGTCACTCACCACTCATTCTGTGCATGTGATGAAGTATGCTGTGTCCGTGATGGGTTCGGGGTGGGGGTGTTAGGTGCATTATCTCATCTATTTCATAAGCTGGAAGTTATGGTCACCATTTTACAGAGAAGAAACCTGAGGCTCAGAGAGGCTAAGTGGCTTGCCAGTCACGCAGCACTAGGTGGTGAAACCAAGAAGAAGTACAGGAGTGGTCGCTGTCTGTCACAAGTTGTGATGCAATGCCATGAGCTTTCTCATGACGTAGGGCAGAGTGTGGAGGCTGTGGGAAAGCCTGGCTCAATATGCCTAGGGACACAGAGCTGAGACCTGAAGGATACATAGGGGTTTCCAGGTAGAAAGGGAAAGATGTTTCAGGCAGAGGGAACAGTGTAGGCACAGAGGCATGGGAAAGCTAGTGGGTTTGGGGCCATGTTCTGTAATTGATGGATTTTGAAGTGCAAGGGGAGTGGGAAGCTGGAAAGGAAGGCGGAGGTAGCGGTGCCTATGGGCCTTCAAGACCTTTGAAAGGCTTGGTTTTATCTCGTACGGAGCCACTATAGAAATTGGAATGGGCAAGTGATATGGCAGATTTGCAAATTAAGAAGATCACTGGTGGGCCAGATGCAGTGGCTTATGCCTGTAATCCCAGCAGTTTGGGAGGCTGAGGTAGGTGGATCATCTGAGATCAGGAGTTTGAGACCAGTCTGGCCAACATGGCAAAACCCTCTGACTACTAAAAATATAAAAATTAGCGGGGCGTGGTGGTGGGCACCTGTAATCCCAGCTACTTGGGAGGCTGAGGCAGGAGAATTGCTTGAACCCAGGAGGTGGAGGTTGCAGTAACTGAGTTCACAAGTTCGTGCCACTACACTCTAGCCTTGGTGACAGAGAGAGACTCTGTCTAAAAAAAAAAAAGGACCACTGGTGTGAGCCCGAGGAATTGGTGGGATGCCTTCTCCCTGAACTAAGAGAGTTCACTCAGGATCCTCCTGTGCCCCTGCAGCTCCAACCTCCTAAGAAATGATAGCTGTCATGGGGCCAGGGAGAGCCATGCTGGTCAGAAAGGCCCTTGTGCGATTCCCGAGGTTCTCGTACCCATGTTTCCATCTCAGTCTCAATGCAGCCGTGGGTTGGCATGCCCACCAGCCATGCTGCTTCCCACCTCTGATGCCTGGGCTCGTTTAAGATGTGGTAGAAAGAGGCAGAAGGCCCACCTGTTCACGGCTTTGCTGGGGAATTAGCTGATGGCACACGGTGGACAGATGAACACAGGTGGGTGGCCTCCTGTGGTTCCAGCACCCATGGACTCTTGTTCTGGGAATGGCCCATTTCCCTCTGCAATTACCAGATCACCATCCCAGCCAGTACCACCACCGCCCTTGGGATTCACCATGGGATGGGCTTTCTTGGAGAAGCCTTCTGGTGACAGCTTTGTTTTCCTGTGTGGCTTCTGGCACCTCTTTTTGCCTGAGAAAGGAATGCAGAAGCAGAAATATTGAGGATATCCAGGCTGAGTTTGGTATCTCTTGCTTGTAATGTTCTTTCATTCAATACAGACACATAATTGGGCACTTATGGGCTAGATGCTGTGCCAGGTGCTGGGAGCATCAAGGAGCTTAGAGTCTAGTGGAGAAAGACAGATGTATAAACAAGGAGACAAGAAGTGTTCCATGGGCTGTGGCAGACATTGTTGGAGGATACATGTAACACCAAGTAGGGAGTGGTCAGTTCTACCTGAGGTCAGGTGGGGATCAGGACAGATTTTACAAGGGGGCTTGCAATGGAGTCGACTTATAAGAAGTTAGTAGTTTTTGGCCAGGAGGTTGGGGAAATGAGTGACATTTTAGGCAACACAAAACATGGACATGTGAAGTAGCATGGTGGTTTGGGAGATTGCCTGCGGGTTGGGAGAGCTGGCCCCAAGTGTGCAGGAAGTGAGTTTGGCGTTGATGGAGGAGAAGGCTGGTAGGTAAGAAAGGCCCAGATCTGCTGGGTGTGGTGGCACATGCCTGTAATCCCAGTACTTTGGGAGGCCGAGGTGGACGGATCACTAGGTCAGGAGTTCAAGAACAGCCTGGCTAACATGGTGAAACCTTGTTTCTACGAAAAATACACAAATTAGCCGGGCATGCTGGCATGCGCCTGTAATCCTAGCTACTTGGGAGGCTGAGGCAGGAGAATCGCTTGAACCCAGGAGGCGGAGGCTGCAGTGAGCCGAGATCGCGCCACTGCACTCCAGCCTGGGCGACAGAGCGAGACTCAATCTCAAAAAAATAATCAAAAACCAAAAACAAACAAACAAAAAGAAAAGCCCAGAACTGGAGGGCTTCCTAGGTCATGCTACAGAGTTTGATGACTTCTGTGTTTAATGAGAAGCTGTTTGACGTTTTAAAATCAGGGATGAATAAGATGAGTTGGTTTGTATGCTAGAAAGATGATTCTGATGAGAGGGAATGAGTAATTCTCAACCTGGGCTGCACTTTAAAAAACATTAATATCAACTCACTCTACTTTGAGTTTCTGATTTACTTGGCCTGGAAGTGAGGCTTAAGTATTGGTCTTTTTATGCCACTGGTTTTCTTCCTTCCTTTCTTTTTTTTTTTGTTTGTTTTTGAGACAGAGTCTGTCTCTGTTGCTCAGGCTAGAGTACAGTGGCGAGATCTCCGCTCACTGTAATCTCTGCCTCCCGAGTTCAAGTGATTCTCCTGCCTCAGCCTCCCAAGTAGCTGGGATTACTGGGACCTGCTACCATGCCTGGCTAATTTTTGTGTTTTTAGTACAGACAGGGTTTCACCGTGTTGGTCAGGCTGGTCTCAAACTCCTGACCTCAGGTGATCCACCTGCCCTGGCCTCCTAAAGGGCTAGGATTGCAGGTGTAAACTACCAAGCCCGGCCTGGTTTTCTTTTTTTTTAAACAATTTCTTTTTTTAGACATGGGGTTTCACTATATTGCCCAGGCTGGACTCAAACTCCTGGGCTCAAGGGATCCTCTCACCTTGGCCTCCTAATTTCATTTACAGGTGCCTGCCATCATGCCAGGCTTAACCATTGCTCTTTTTGAAAAGTTTTCCAGGTGGTTTGAATGTGTAGTCAGGACAAGAGCCCCCGGGGACATTTGGCAATGTCTAAATACATTTTAGGTTGTCATAACTGGGGGTGCTCCTGGCATCTAGTGGGTGGAGGACGTGAATGCTGCTAAACATCCTACAACACACAGGACAGCCGCCCTCACCAACCCCCAAAGAATGATCCAGCTCCAAGCGTCAATGGGGCCACGGTTGAGAGCCCTGGGCTAAGGAGCACCCCGGAGGCTGGAGACAGATGCCAGCTGAAAGGCAGAACCTGATAGTCCAGGAGGGGGTTAGAAGATGTTCCACGGAGGCAGGATTGGGTGGGCAGATAAGAGATGTGTTGAAAACAAAAGCAGTCAGACTGAACAACATATCAAGACCCATCTCTACAAGAAAATTAAAAAATTAGCTGGGGGCCAGGAGCGGTGGCTCATGCCTTTATCCTAGCACTTTGGGAGGCCAAGATGGGTGCATCACTTGAGCCCAGGTGTTTGAGACTAGCCTGGGCAACATGGTGAAACCCTGTCTCTACCAAAAATACACACACACACACACACACACACAAATGAGCTGGACATGCTGGCAGGCACCTCTAGTCCCAGCTACTAGGGAGGCTGAGGTGTGAGAATCACTGAACCCAGGAGGCAGAGGTTGCAGTGAGCCGGGATTGTGCCACTGCACTCCAGCCTGGGCAACAGAGCCAGACTCTGTCTCAAAAAAAAGAAAAAGAATTAGCTGGGCAGGGTGGCACATGCCTGTAGTCTTAGCTATGGGACGCTAAAGCAGGAGGATCTCTTATGCCCAGGAGTTTGAGGCCACAGTGAGCTATGATCATGCCACTGCACTCAAGCCTGAAAAAAAAAAAAAAAGGAAACAAAAGCAGATTCAACAAAAGTTGGCCACATCTTGGCTGGGGTCACCTGGAACTATTCCCAGGCTTTTGACCATGGTGGGAAGAGCAGATTTTGGAGAAAGACTACCGAGCACTGGTTAGGGCATAGTGCCCATGAGTGAGCATCTGGGGGACATCGGGTGAGACAGCGGGAGGGTGGCTGGACTCTGGCCAGGCTTATTAGCAGGAGCACATCCTCCTCTGTTAGAAAAACAACTCTGCGGTTCTGGGTCACTCTTCCCATCTTTGTATAGAAAAGTACCGATTATTATTGTTCCCCCGGGTGCCTTCTCTAGCTTAAAGGAAAATTCCAGCTCCAGAGATCTTCCGCAGTGAGTGACAGCTCCTTAATGTGAGCAGCAGCGTGGGCGTGGTGGGTGGGATGTCAGAGCCATCAAAGCCCTCATTTCTGATCCCTCTGTGATGTCGGGGTTCCCTGGCACGCCCACCGTCATGCCTCAGCACGTTGGCATCTGAGAGAGGAAAGGTGCAGCTGACACCCTGACCCCCTTCTCCCTGACACAGGGTCAGACAGGGTCCCACGGTGGCCTGGTTGTGCAGCACAGACATGTTGCCTGGGAACGAAGCGGGGCTGATGCTTTGTCTTGGGAGGAGCTGGGAAGCAGAGTCTGTTTGGGAATGAGAGTGTTGGCCTTTGAGGGTGAGGATGCCCCCAAGGACACAAGGAGGAGAGTGCAAGGTTTGCCGAAGTTTGCAGCAGAATAGCAAGGGCATCTCACTCCCTGGAGAACTTGGGAAACAGTTCAGATTCTCTCCACCTCTGTGCAGGGGAAGGGATGTTTCTGATTGAATATAGGACACAGAGTCTGTATGAGTTTGTAGGGCTGTTGTCACAAAGATCCATAGACTGAGTGGCTTAAGCAACAGAAACTTCTTTGCTGACAGTTCTGGAGGCTGGAAGTCTGAGATCAAAGTGTGGCACGGTTGGCTTCTCCTGAAGCTTCTCTCCTTGGCTTGCAGATAGCCGTCTTCTCTCTGTTCTCACATCATCTTCCCTCTGTGTCTGTGTCCTAATCTGTTCCCATAAAGACACTGGTCATAGGGGATTAGGGTCCACTCCATGACCTCATTTCACAACTTTATTTTATTTTTTTATTTTTGTTGAGACTGAGTCTCACTCTGTTCCCAGGCTGGAGTGCAATGGTGAGATCTCAGCTCACTACAACCTCCGCCTCCTGGGTTCAAGCGATTCTTCTGCCTCAGCCTCTAGAATGGCTGGGACTACAGGTGCCCGCCACCACGCCTGGCTAATTTTTTTGTATTTTTAGTAGAGATGGGGTTTCATCTTATTGGCCAGGCTGGTCTCGAACTCCTGACCTCATGATCCGCCCACCTTTGCCTCCCAAAGTGCTGGGATTACAGGCATGAGCCAATGTGACCAGCCTCATTTTTACTTTTTTGATACTGAGTCTCACTCTGTTGACCAGGCTGGCATGCAGTGGCTTGATATTGGCTCACTGCAACCTCTGCCTCCCGGGTTCAAGCGATTCTCCTGCCTCAGCTCCTGAGTAGCTGGGATTGTAGCCTGCCACTACTCCTGGCTTTTTTTTTTTTTTTTTTTTTGTATTTTTAATAGAGATGAGGTTTGCCATGTTGGCCAGGCTGGTCTCGAACTCCTGACCTTGAGCGATCTGCGCATCTCAGCCTCCCATATTGCTAGGATTACAGGTGTGAGCCACTGCACCTGGCCTCATTTCACCTCTTGAAAGACCTTATCTTCAAAAGCAGTCACAGTCTGAGGTACTTGGGTTAGGACTTCAATGTACGAATTTGTAGGGGGACGCAGTTCAGCCCATAGAGCTAGAGTTCTGTGGTTTCCTGGGGAGACTGAGGAGACGCCTCAGAGGAATTTGTATGGGGAAAGGTCTGAGGAAAAAGGATCGGGATCCCAATGGGCCGAACTCCCTCAAAATGTTCCCGAGGTCCACGTGACGTTCCCTCCTCCCACCCAGCCCTTCTTTCTGTGAAGGGTGACACACCTGCTAGAAAGAAATCTGACTCCCCTCATTGTGTTTTTAAAATAACTCTCATTATTCCTCCTCTGAAGGTTATTTTCAAACTCTTTATAACTCGATTTTTTTTTTAAATGCAAAGACAAGGAATCAAATCTGCCAACTTTCTATCGGAGAAACTCGGGTTTCTAACTTTTAAAGTGGGATTATATGTCTTCTCCAATATATGGGCTCCCTGTTTTTATAACATGCTGCTCTTACATCTAATAAAACCCATTTTGAATGAAGGCGGCCTTTCGTCCGGCAGCTAATGTGGGGAAAAGGAATCTTGGGCCCTCATATTAGAAAATCTTGGCCGGGCATGGTGGCTCATGCCTGTAATCCCAGCACTTTGGGAGGCCGAGGTGGGCGGATCACGAGGTCAAGAGATCGAGACCATCCTGGCAAACATGGTGAAACCCCGTCTCTACTAAAAATACAAAAATTAGCTGGGTTTGGTGGCATGCGCCTATAGTCCCAGCTACTTGGGAGGCTGAGGCAGGAGAATCGCTTGAACCCGGGAGGCAGAGGTTGCAATGAGCCGAGATCCGCCACTGCACTCCAGCTTGGTGACAGAGCAAGACTGTCTCAAAAAAGAAAAGAAAATCTTGGCCGGGCACGGTGGCTCATGCCTGTAATCCCAGCACTTTGGGAGGCTGAGGCGGGCAGATCACTTGAGGTCAGGAGTTTGAGACCAGCCTGGACAACATGGTGAAACCTCGTCTCTACTAAAATACAAAAAATTAGCGTAGTGGTTCGCGCCTGTAGTCCCAGCTTCTTGGGAGGCTGAGGCACAAGAACCGCTTGAGCCCAGGAGGTGGAGGTTACAGTGAGCCAAGATCATGCCACTACACTCCAGCTTGGGCTACAGAGTGAGACTCCGTCTCAAAAACAAACAAAAAAAAGAAAATCAGGCACTTCTTGGGTACCATGGAGACCTGAGGTCACAGTTAGTGACAGAAGGAGTCACTTCTGCAGCCTGTTGGCTCCTCAGTTCCCTGGGCCACCCCCAGGAGCAGCAGCTGTATCTCCCAGTGCCCTGCAAACACTCTCCTGGGGTTGTCCCTTTGCTCCCCTCATTGCTGCTGGACCTACAGCTGACCCAGTGACCTCAGATGCCACCAAGTCCTGACACTGCAGGTGGCCAAGGACTATGGCTCTGAGTCAAGCCAAAATAAGTATTTTCTGTTCCAAAACAATTCTGTGAGCCGAGAATGTGTCCGTGCAGAGGAAGCTGACAGTTAGTCTTGCACTGGGAGTCCCTGGAGCTGCCTGGGCCTGCACACTGGCTGGCTCTGTGCTCACAGTGGCCTCAGCTGTGTAACTGCCCTTGGCCAATTTCTCGAAATCATGGTTCACCTGCAAATGCTGGTTTAGCAACAAAGATTGAAATAAGGAATCTCACCCCTCAGCATCAAGTTAGGTCATGGTCCCACGCTCCTTGGGAAGGTGGGAGCTTCCCAGCTTCAGGCTGCCTGAGTGACAGGTGGCAGGTAGCATTTTTCCACTTCAGGACTCCCTTGAATGACCCGTCACCTTGAATGCACCTGGATCATTCTCTCTCTCTCTTAAAAACTTTTTTTTTTTTTTTTTTTTGAGACAGAGTCTCACTCTGTTACCCAGGCTGGAGTGCGGTGGCGTAATCTCAGCTCACTGCAACCTCCGCCTCCCGGGTTCAAGAGATTCTCCTGCCTCAGCCTCCTGAGTAGCTGGGATTACAGGCATGCACCATCACACTCAGCTAATTTTTGTATTTTTTTGTAGAGATGGGGTTTCACCATGTTGGCCAGGCTGGTGTCAAACTCCTGCCCTCAAATGATCTGTCTGCCTCACCCTCCCAAAGTGCAGGGATTACAGGCGTGAGCCACTGTGCCCGGCCTCTCTTTAAAAAATTTTTATTTTATTGCGGTAAGAACATTTAACATGAGATCGACCCTTTCAAAACTTTAAGTGCACAATACAATATTGTCGACGAGGTACAATATTGTACAGCAGATGTCTAGAATGTATTCATCTCATTTAACTGAAAGTTCTTTATGTCTGTTGAGTAGCAACTCCCCATTTTCCCTTCTCCCTAACCCTGGGCAACCACAATTCTGATATTTGATCTATGAATTTGTCTATTCTAGGTACTTCATGTAAGTGGAATCGTGTTGTATTTGTCCTTCTGTGACTGGCCTATTTCACTTAGCATAATTAACCCTGGGTTCATCCATTTGCTTGCATATTGCAGAATTTCCTTCTTTTCAAAAACCAAACAATGTTCTTTTGTATGCATAGAACACATTTTCTTTGTTCATCTGACAGTGGACACTTAGGTTATTTCCACATTTTGGCTAACGTGTATAGTGCTGCAGTCAACATGGGGGTGCAGGTATCTTTTCCAGAGCCTGATTTCAATTCTTTTGGATACATACCCAGAAGTGGTATTGTTGGATGCTGTGGTAGTTCTATTTTTAATTTTTCTGATGAACCTCCATACTGTTTTCCACAGCAGCTGCACCATTTTACATTTCTACCAACAGTGCACAGGGTTCCAATTTCAATCTCTTTCCATTTCTGAATTAAAAAACCTGAGTCCTTCTTATACCACCCCTCCCTTGGAGTGCAGCCTGGTCCTCACCATCTAGGGAGATTCTGTTGGCCCTCTCTGCACTCTTTTTGGGATCATCTCAGCCAGTCTGAAGTTGCTATTTTGTGGGGGGTGGGGAGGAGGACAAGGGCTCCCTGTGTTGCCCAGGCTGGTTTTGAACTCCTGGGCTCAAGTGATCTTCCTGCCTCAGCCTTCCGGGTAGCTGGGATTACAGGCATGAGCTACCGTGTCTGACTTGCAATTGCTATTTCATAAATACTTTGTGCACAGAATGATATGAAATACTTTATTTGCTTAATCTCATTTAGTCTTCACAATATCCCTATGATGATTGGTTTTGGTGTTTTTTTTGTTGTTTTGTTTTTGTTTTTGTTTTTTGAGACAAGGTCTCTCTCTGTTGTGCAGACTGGAGTGCAGTGACGTGATCCTGGCTCATTGCAACCTCTGCCTCCCAGGTTCAAGCGATTTTCCTGCCTCAGCCTCCTGAGTAGCTGGGATTGTAGGTGCCCGCCACCATCCCCGGCTAATTTTTTAAGTGATCCACCCGCCTTGGCCTCTTAAAATGCTGAGATTACAGGCATGAGCCATCGCACCAGGCCTGATACTATTGCAAGCTCTATTTTACAGATAAATGAGTCCTAGTGAAATTTAGCAATTTACCAAAAGCCTCTAGCTTCTAAATTGGAGCAGAGATGTGAACTGAACTTTCTCTCCATTCAGACTCCTAGCTTTCATATTAGTTAACTTTTTATTTTCATGTAACTGTCTGCTCAACTTTCTGAAGACTGGGTGTATGTCTTTTACCTTGTATCCTTGCAGTGCAGGGTTCTAAATACATGCTCAATAAATACCTATACTATTTGGTTTGTTGACCTGGGTTTCTATTCCTGGGCACCTAAACACAACCCTGCATGCAAAGTTTCAAAATGTATTAGTATGAATGCTACTAATATTAATAATTCTAACCATAATAATGAACATGTGTCTCTCCTGATAAAGCATATATCTTCATGCATGCATACATAACATACATCTCTCCTTATAGAGCATTTTACATGATTAAATTCTAAGGGATTATAAAGTCACAAATTAATTAAATTCTAAGAGATTATAGAATTATTTAGTAGTCCACATCATGGTCCCCATTTTATAGAGAGAAAGGAGATTCAGAGAGGTTAAGTGAGTTGCCCAAGATCCTACAGTTAATAGAGAAAGGAAATCCCACGGAGACTGAGTGCTTTTTCTTTGGACTGCAGGCAAGCACCTTCAGATCATAAAAGGATTTTGTAAATTGTAATGAGCCAGACAGTGCTGGGAGATGTTGTTTAATTCAATTCCAGGAGACTAATGATGGTGTAAGCAAGGTAGGCTAAATGAAGGGGAAGCAGGTGAATGGATGAGATGTTTTACTTTGGGTAATGGCAGGAATGTGGACAGACTGGGTGTGAGAGCAGCCATCCACGTGGATGTCCAGCTGCACGCAGCAGCCCAGATCTCATGAGAGAGCCCTGGGCCAGGTGAAGGCAGGAAAGGGCTTTGTTTCCCGCTGCTGGTTCAGGTTCTGTGCTTCTGCTCCTGTGGCCCTTCCACCTGGAACACCCTCACCCATGATTCTTTTCTCTTTCTGCTTCCTACTCCTTGCTAATCTTTGTAAAATTCAACCTAGGAGGCTGGGTGCAGTGGCTCATGCCTGTAATCCCAGCACTTTGGGAGGCCGAAGCGGGTGGATCATTTGAGGTCAGGAGTTTGAGACCAGCCTGGCCAACATGGTCAAACCCTGTTCCTACTAAAAATACAAAAATTAGCTGGGCATGGTGGCGGGTGCCTGTAATCCCAGCTACTCGGGAGGCTGAGGCAAGAGAATCGCTTGAACTCGGGAGGCGGAGATTGCAGTGGGCCGAGATCACACCACTGCACTCCAGCCTAAGCAACAGAGCGAGACTCAGTCTAAAAAAGAAAAAAAAAAATCACCCTAGGAGGAGTCCTTCCCTGCTGCCCAGCTCTAGACATTGCTGTGTTCACATGACACCATAGACTCATCCTTGCAATTGCACATTCGGCATTGTCCTAGAATATCCTTGCACTGATCAGTGAGATCTTTGGGCTCAAGGACCACAGCTTCTTCTCTCTGGTTTCCCAGAGTCGACCATGACTGTGCCTGGATGTCGAATGACCAACTGACCATTGGCAAGCACATCTGGGGCAGGGGGAGTAGACAGCTTTCCTGTTAGTGAAGGCTTTTCTAGGGGAACATGAAGTTTGAAACCTCTGCCCATGAAGCTTTGTCAAGGTCAGTAGCAAACAATGAATAACAAGAGAAATACCTGGGTTTTCTCTAGTCATCTTTGTTGACTAGTGTCAAACATCCTTCACGCCGGGTGTGGTGGCTCACGCCTGTAATGCCAGCACTTTGGGAGGCTGAGGCAGGTGGATCACTTGAGGTCAGGAGTTCGAGACCAGCCTCGCCAACATGGCAAAACCCCGTCTCTACTAAAAACACAAAAATTGACCTGGCGTGGTGCCATATGTCTGTAATCCCAGCCACTCTGGAGGCTGAGTCAGGACAATTGCTTGAGCCCAGGAAGTGGCGGTTGCAGTGAGCCAAGATTGTGCCACTGCATTCCAGCCTGGGCGACAGAGGGAGACCTGTCTTAAAAAAAAAAAAAAAATCCTTCAGCTGATATTATTTCCATTTGATTTTTTCAAGTGGGAAATAATTTTTAATAGTAAAAATGAAAAAAACAACTCTAAAGATAGTCAGGGCTGTCCTTGTGGCTGCCTTCCTGCAGTTCAGGCTTCCTTGGATAGTTTGTTGATTCTCTTTAGCTTCAACTCTCCCTGACATTCATGGCTCTAGTTCATATCTCTGACCCTCTCTCTTCTGAACCTGGGGCAGTCATTTCCAATCACCTCCCAGACATTG
This sequence comes from Nomascus leucogenys, assembly GCF_006542625.1. Classification (NCBI taxonomy): domain Eukaryota; kingdom Metazoa; phylum Chordata; class Mammalia; order Primates; family Hylobatidae; genus Nomascus; species Nomascus leucogenys. The sequence goes on from NC_044399.1 coordinate 60,273,391, forward strand.
TGGGAATCTCAACAGCCCCTTACAGTCGACCTTCCAAGGCAGATGCCTTTGCTTCCAGAAGTGGCTTCTTCTTTTGCATTTTCTAGTTTGGTAACTGGTAACTCTGGTCATATAAGCTATAAACCTTGGCATTATTGTGTCACCCTTAGTGAACCATTCAATCACTTGCAAATACAGTTTATTTTTGCCCTTCTAGGGCTCTGAAAGTCATGCTTCCTTACCATCTTCCTGGCCACTGCCTGATTTGTTTATTAATTCACACATCACCTGCTTACTGGTAACTACCTATGTGCCAGGCGTGCTTCCTGACACTTGACATCCAGCAGCAAACAACAACAGACAAAGACCCCCAGGAAGAGCTTACTTTCCAGGAGCAAGGGGAGATGCACCATCAACAATGTATTAACTAGGTCAATTATTTTGTATGTTTGAAGAACATGCATGCTCTCGAGAAATGGAGCAGGGCGTCAGGAGTGCCAAGGGTGGAGTTCAGGGTTGCAGCTTTAGGAATGGTCAGGGCAGGCCTCCTGAGACCGTCAGAAGGGGAAGGAGGTGAGGAGGGAGCCAAGTTGGTCTCTTGCGAAGACTGGCCCAGGTAGAGGGAACAGCCAGAGCATGGGACCCGCCCAAGGCTGGCTGGGAGTGTCCTTGATATGGCTGGGTCAGAGGGAGCTGGTGGGGAGTAGTAAGAAAGACGTCAGAGAGGAAGGAGGTCCCGAACATGTAGACCAGTAGGGGAACTTTATCATTTACTCGGAGTCAAGTGGCCCTTGCAGTGGAATAGCCATGCAGAAGAGTGACATATTCTAAAATAATGGAAAGCCCATCTGGCTGCTCTGCTGAGAATACAGAGAGTGGGAGTGTTAAGGGTTGAAGCACTGTCATTTCTTGTTTTAAAAGAGACAGGGTCTTGCTCTGTCACCCAGGCTGGGTGCAGTGGTGCGATCATAGCTCACTGTAGCCTGGAACTCCTGGGCTCAAGTGATCCTCCTGCCTCAGCCTCCCAAGCAGCTGGGAACTACAGGCATGTGCCACCATGCCCAGATAATTTTTAACTTTTTCGTAGAGGCAGGGTCTCACTATATTGCCCAGGTAGGTCAGAAACTCCTGGGCTCAAGTGATCCTCCTGCCTCTGCCTCCCAGATTTTGGGATTACAGGCGTGAGCCATGGTGCCAGCTCACTGTCGTTTCTCACCTGGGCTGTATGCAATAGCTTTGAATAGGTCACTGCACTTTTTTCTACCTCTGCAAACTTCTTCACACTTCAGTATTCTTCTCTCTGTCATGGGCCAAATTTCCAAAATGCTCTCTAGAAACAATCACTGGAACAAAATCCACACTGCAGGGGTGGCTTTGAGGTCCATGTGACCTGGCCTCCACTGGCTTTTCCAGCTGCAACTCCTGCTGTTTTCTGTTCCACCAACCCTGGGAGCTGTCATCCTTCCATGCCTTTGCCCACGGTGTTCTACCACTTTCTGTTCAGCAAAATCCTTTCTCCTTAAGCTCCGTCTTTCCTTAAAAGCCACCCCAGAATCTCCCAGTCAGGATGAATCTGCGAGTCTTCACACGCAGGGATGGGATCTGTGTCTGTGGAGAACACTGTAGTCCTGGCTGCATTAGAGTCACTCAGTGCCCACCTGGCTCCTGTACCAGATGGGGAACCCCTGTGTCCACCTTTGCATTTTGAGGTCCCTCTCAGTGCAGTGGAAATGGCCCTGCACAACTTTCAAAATTGTTCTCGTCAGTCGGCTTTTTCCTGTTCTGTCTTGCAGATTGAAGCACTCGTGAAGGACATGCAGAACCCAGAGACAGGGGTCCGCATGCAGAACCAGAGGGTCCTGGTCACCAGTGTTCCTCATGCCATGACAGGTGATGTAGCTTGCACTTTAGTCTTGGCCTGGAATAGACCCCACAGGTCCAATACGGCCCACCTCTTGTGTTTGTAAAAAACTTTATTTTTGGCCAGGTGCAGTGCCTCACGCCTGTAATCCCAGCACTTTGTAAGGCCGAGGCGGGTGGATCATGAGGTCAGGAGATCGAGACCATCCTGTCTAACATGGTGAAATCTCGTCTCTATTAAAAGACAAAAAATTAGCTGGGCGTAGTGGCAGGTGCCTGTAGTCCCAGCTACTCGGGAGGCTGAGGCAGGAGAATGGCGTGAACCTGGGAGGCGGAGCTTGCAATGAGCAGAAATTGCGCCACTGCACTCCAGCCTGGGCGACAGAGTGAGACTCGTCTCAAAAACAAAACAAAACTTTATTTCTAAATAAAGTTTTATTGGAACATATCCCTGTTCACTCATTTATGTATTGTTTATGGCTGCTCTTACACTACAATGGCAGAGTTAAAATATACAGTTGTGGCCAGGCACAGTGGCTCACACCTATAATCCCAGCACTTTGGGAGGCCGAGGCAGGTGGATCACCTGAGGTCAGGAGTTCGAGACCAGCCTGACCAACATGGCGAAACGCCGTCTCTACTAAAAATACAAAAATTAGCCAGGCGTGGTGGTGCATGCCTGTAATCCCTGCTACTGGGGAGGCTGAGGCATGAGAATCGCTTGAACCTGGGAGGCGGAGGTAGCAGTGAGCCAAGATTGCACCACTGCACTCCAGCCTGGGCGACAGAACAAGACTCCCACAAAGCTGAAATGTTTATTTACTATCTAGCACTCTACAGAGTACATTTGCCTACTCCTGGACTAAAGTCTTCCTCTGAGGAAGGGGTCAGGAGGGAGAAAAGGACTCAACAGTTCATTTCTTGAAGCCATTCCTCCCAGAAGCTCATTTTAGAAAACTTCACTGTCATTTTTTGTTTTGTTGTTTTGTTTGCTTTGTTTTAATGAAACCAAGTAGCAGAAAAAAAATACTATTTCGCAGAAAAAAATTGGCCTTTGTTTTGTTCCACCTTCTACCTTCTAATTCATTTCAGGCCCTTCTCAACTGCCTTGTGGGGGTGGTGCCACTGTCTCCTCTCTCTGTGTGTGGGGGGTAAGGTGCCTGCAGAGCATCATTTGGGGATATTGGCAAGAGGGGCTGGACGCCAATATTAAGAGAGCATTTTGGTTAATATGTTACCTGTTTTCTGATCTTGATTTTGCAGTAAAGACAATGTTTCATACTTAGGCGTATTGTCTGCAGAAGCAGACAGCTTCTCATAGCCCAAGCCCGGGGCCTTGCCACTGCTGTGCTCAACGTGAGGCCTCCCTCTCTATGCCACCCCTGACCTGACTATTTATTTTTCACTCAAGGTGCCCTAGTCTTTGCAGAGACAAGCTGGCTCACAGCTTCCTCTTTCCCTTTCTGACTGCTTAGAAGAAACGATGCCCCCACCAGCAATGTGTCACTCAGGTTTCCTTGCATGCAAGCAACAGAAGACCCACTCTTTTGTTGGAGCAAAAGGGGAATTAATTGAAATGCTGTAGAACAGCTCATGGAGGAAAAGGAAACACTGACGAGCCAGACTTTGGAAAGGCCAAGAACCAGAGTAGCTCTGGGCACCCAAAGAGTGGAAACAGGGGGCAGACTTTTCAGGGTGCCTTTGTGTCCCCCATCACCTCAGATGCAGCTGGGGCAATTCTTCCTGAAGGCATCCCTGACTTTGATTGTCATTAATTTTGGCCTGAATTCTCTACTGGACTGGGGCCCTTCAAGGGAAAGTATCTTGTCTTGCTCATCTGGGTAACCCCAATGGTTAGCAGAGCTGTGTTTGTAACAGATGGTTAGTAAAAGTTTATTGAATGCATGAGTCACTTCTTGTCTGTCATTGTGTGGAGAGTGCAGGATTAAATCCTTCAGGTGTCTTTTCTAGCTGTAGCCCTGGTCTCAGTTTACTTTCTCCATTGTTTTTGTTTGTTCATTTGTTTTGTTTTGTTTGTTTGTTTTGAGACAGGGTCTCATGCTGTCTCCCAGGCTAGAGTGTAGTAATGCAATTATGAATCACTGCAGCCTTGACCTCCTGGGCTCAAGTGATCCTCCTGCCTCGGTTTTCCAAAGTGCTGGGATTACCAGCTTGAGACTCCACAGCTGGCCAGTTTTCTCATTTTTAATGCAAGAATAGCAATCCCTCCCTAAGGGAACGAGTGCAGGAAGGAAGTGAGAGAGTGGTGTGCAGGTGCCGAATATGCAGCGAGTGCTGGATGGTGGTGGTAGCTAGTGCTTTCCCATGCGTTGTCTGTTAACACTCACAATAAAGTTCAGGGTAGATATGACTGCCCACTTTTTGCACACAGGGCTATGGAAACCAAAGAGTTTCAGCAACTTGCCTTCATGTCCTTAAGCTCATTTCATGAGTGAGCTTGAATTTCAGCCCAGCAATGTGACTCCAGAGTCCATATATATTTTTTTTATTTTTACTTTTTTTTGTTGTTGTTGAGACAGGGTCTTGCTCTGTTGCTCAGGCTGGAGTGCAGTGGCACTATCTTGGCTCACTGCAGCTTCTGCCTCCTGGGTTCAAGCAATTCTCATGCCTCAGCTCTGGAGTAGCTAGGATTACAGGCACCCACCACCACATCCAACTAATTTTTGTATTTTTAGTAGAGATGAGGTTTCACTATGTTGGTCAGGCTGATCTCGAACACCTGACCTCAAGTGATCCACCGGCCTCGGCCTCCCAAAGTGCTGGGATTACAGGCATGAGCCACCACGCCCAGCCCAGAGTCCATATTCTTATCCACTGTCAGTGTGCACCAGCTGCTTTCCTTCCTTGCACACGGGGCACACTTGGTTCCTGGATTTGGATGAGGTCGCCCATCCTGCCATGTTTTTCCTCATTCCTCCTGCACAGGTGAATTCCAGCTGCTGTAGAAACAACACAGGGAGAAGCCCTGGTCCTGCAACATCAGCACCGATAAAAACAAATTATTTAACTTCTTGGATGGCAGGTGTCCCAGGGCTTCCTCGGGACAAAGGTGGCTGATGCAGGAGCCTGAGCAGCCTGCCATGCTGTCAGCACAGACCGCATGGTACAGATGCTGGTGGCACCATAATCTCATTTGATCTATTTCGGGAGGCAGTCAAGTGGATGAGAAAGCCCTCGGCTCCTCGGTGGAGAGAGCTAATCTGTCTGATGTCTGCCTGGGTCTGTCTCTCTGCCTGTGCACCACTGTGTAACATTTAAAGAGAGAGACTTGGTGTGGCAAGTCTAAACACCCAGTCCTAGGATTTTAAGTAGGAGTTTAGATGAAGGATTTTGCCTTTGAACAGCCAACCAGGAGTGAATGATGCTAAGAGCAACAGAGGGAGAACCATGGAAAGCCACGAAGGTGTGCATGTGGACACTGACAGAGATCATGGCTGGACATTTGTGTTCTAGGGTGTGGGCATGAAGGGAAGAATTACAGGTTGTCTACACCCAGCCATGGTTGTAGGCAGGCAATTACGCCCAGAGAGTGTGTATGTGGGTCATAAGAAGAAATGTCCCTGCACCACCTCCGAGGAGGGAAGTATCATTGGAAATAATCCAGATGTAAGAACACAGGCAGTGGAGTCTCAATCCTGGCCCTCTTCTTTAGTGTGTTATGTGGGCCTGTTCCCATGCAGACAGGCTTCCAGCTTGGCCTTTGGAAAGCAGGCTAAGATTGCCGGAAAGTGTGACCATTGGCGTCTGCACGATGGCATCTGTGATGGGGTGCTTCATTCCAGGGCACCTTGTCTATCTTCTGAGATGCTATTACCTTGTGCCTACAAGGTGTACCTTCTGCTTGTGAGGTGAGAGGGCCCAGGCTGAGAGAAGGGGCTCAGAGCTTCTGTGGGGTCATACTGCAGCTCTGGGCTTGTTGGTGGAACTTGGCTTGCCTTGACCCTTAGATAAATCTGAATCCTTGAGGGGAGTGGGTGGGTGGGACAGGTGCACGGGTGCACGTTCTCTCCTGGCCTCCAAGCCTGCATCTCCTGTTGTTTTTCCTGCCAGTCTTTCATGTTTTTTTTGTGTGTTTTTCCCAAGCCATCCCCTAAGATTTGCAGGGCCTGGGGCGAGAGTACACATGGAGGCTTCATTCCATCATCTAAAGTTATAAATCAACTAGGATAGGTCCCATCCTCCTACCCTGACAAAAGTACCTTCATGGTGTCATGGAAGGCCAGGTTCCAGTTCAAGTTTAGAATTTTCTGACTCCTCGGAGTTCTGCCTGGGAACTTGGGGAGTTGGAGAGCCGGCCCCAGCCCTCAGCCTGTCCTCCTTTCATCCCTGGCTCTGTTTTACTCCCATGAGTCCTAGCTTGGTCCAGAGCCCTGCAAACAGCTTGCCTCGGGTCTGTTTTGTGTGTGTGTGTGTGTGTGTGTGTGTGTTTGTGTGTGTTTAGACTTAGCCTATTTACTATCCAGTTAGTGAATAACAGTCCATGTACAAGTTATTGTCAGGCAAAAGATCAATACAACAAGAGATGTAAAGATGAAGTGTGTGTGTATGTATGTGTGGGCTGGGGGGTGGGCGTGCGGTGTTAAGTTGCACATCTGCTGGAGTCAGATCATGGATATCCGTGAATTACAGGCAGCAGAGCTGGGACTGAGCATGATGAGGTGGGGGTTTCCAAAGGTTCTGAGCGAAGAGGAATGAAATCGCAGCTGAACAGGAAGGAGACCAGTCAGACAACAGCGTGGAGGAGTGGGGATGTGTCAGGAGCTATGACAATAACCGCAAACATCTCTGTTTTGCAGGAAGTGATGTTCTGCAATGGATCGTCCAGCGGCTTTGGATCTCCAGTCTGGGTGAGGGCTCATCTGGCACTCAGTTATCCAGAACAGCTGTGTGTACAGCACCATGGGAGAAACGAAATAGAGACTTAGCCTGTGTTTCTGAGAAATTTACATTTTAATTGGACAGACATGACCTTCGTGTGTAAAACTACCAGAATCAAAAGCAAAGGCAGGATAATTTGGGGACAAAAGAGTTATTTTGTACGAAATATTTAGAGCATAAATAACAGGGATAAGTGGGGAGGACTCAGTCAAGAAAGTTCTGGAGCGGGTGCTGTGTATAGCTGGTCTTGAAAGAAGTGATGCTTTTGAATTGGTGAAGAGGAGCTCTGAGAGTCTTTCTATAAGGGGACACTAGCAAGAGCAAGAGTGTAGAAATGGAATGAGCAGAAAGTGGAGGAGTGACAAGGGAGATTGAGAGTCATGGCTCCAGATGGCTATGGAGGGTGGCAGAGGGGTGGAAGAGCACCTGAAGATCTGGGAGATAGGCAATAGGAAGCAACAGGCCATTTTTGAGCATGGCAATGTGCATGATAATCACATTTCAGCTAGGGTGCCTGGCAGTGTCAGGCCTCTGAGCCCAAGCTAAGCCATCATATCCCCTGTGACCTGCACGTATACATCCAGATGGCCTGAAATGAACTGAAGAATCACAAAAGAAGTGATATTTAAATGGCCTGTTCCTGCCTTAACTGATGACATTCCACCACAAAAGAAGTGAAAATGGCCAGTCCTTGCCTTAACTGGTGGCATTACCTCGTGAAATTCCTTCTCCTGGCTCATCCTGGCTCAAAAAGCTCCCCCACTGAGCACCTTGTGACCCCCCCCACTCCTGCCCGCCAGAGAACAACCCCCCTTTCTCCTTTACCTACCCAAATCTTATAAAACGGCCCTACCGCTATCTCCCCTTGCTGACTCTCTTTTCAGACTCAGCCCGCCTGCACCCAGGTGAAATAAACAGCCTTGTTGCTCACACAAAGCCTGTTTGGTGGTCTCTTCACACGGACACGAGTGAAAGGCAGCAATTTAGAAGATGGATTAGAGCAGAAAGAAACTGGAGAGTAGATTTCACACTAGAAAATAGGCTGTTGGTACAATGAGGCATACAACTTTAGGACTTGGTCTTTGATGGAGGGAGCGAGACCTGTAGAGGGAGGGCTGGGGAGGAAGTCTTCCCACACCTTGGAGGCTGAGCTATGGGATGGGGAGATGGGTTGAGTCCTTGGGGTCCTGCAGGAATGGAGGGATGGAATCTCCTCCAGAGGATGGAAAGATATCTGCTTTCATTGATGCTTTGGAGAAAGAACCAAGGAAGTTTGTCCTTTAATTGATATAATTGATAAACAAGGCTGTGCTTCCAAATAAACCGGAGCAGGGTGGGAATTAAAGTGAAGTGGGAAGGAGAGGAAGGGTCTGGACCTGGGATGCAGGCACAGGTGAGCTTGGGATAGAAGTTGGCAATAAACCTGAGGCTCCTTGCTCATTCTTTGAGTGACAAAGTGTCTGTTGGTCCAACAGAGACATTTTCTTCCCAGTCCTGTGACCTTTCCCAGACCCAAAGGGCCTATAGAGGCTTCTCTAGGCCTTCCTTAACCATCACCCACTGCAGCAGACCACGTGTGGTTTCTGTTAACATCCAGATTTCCTAGTTCCCATCTAGACTTACTGAGTTGTCATTCCTGGGGATAAGACCCGGGAGGTCCTCCTTTTAGCGTGCAACCCAGCTGATGCTTGTCCACAGCCAAGTTCAGGAACCAGTGTCCTCACTGCTCATGAGATACAGTGCTGTTAGGAAGGGGCACCTGTCCTGGAGTTTGGGGTGCCCTGGGGGCCGGCAATGAGCTCCTGTCTCAGCCCTGCTCTTAACATCCATGTCTGAACTGCTTTTCCCAGAGGCGCAGAACTTGGGCAACTTTATTGTCAGGTATGGCTACATTTACCCCCTGCAAGACCCCAAGAATCTCATTCTCAAGCCTGACGGCAGCCTCTACCGATTTCAGGTGAGTCTTGACCTTGACCTTGGCTGTTCATATGGGGTTGATCTCATTTGAAAAGGTCGGGTTCATAGTTTCACAGATCAGGACTTCAGAAATGGCAGAGGGGGCTAAGGTGGTTCGATTTCTTTAGTCACAGGGTTGGGGTCCATTGAGTCACAATCCAGTTTTAAAGCGTGGTTTCCCTCGTTTCTTTTGCAGACACCGTATTTCTGGCCCACCCAACAGTGGCCAGCTGAAGATACCGATTACGGTAAATACTTCAGCCCCAACTATGTCTTTGGTAGTGCTTAACATGCTGCTTATTTACTTGCTGCATTTTGGTGACATTTGTCTTGCTGTCATCATGACCTTTCTGTCAGTCCACATCTGCACTGGGCGTGTCCCCGGGGGCAAGGGACTGGGTGTGCTGAGCGTTCTTTCCCCCACTCTGAGCACAGCAGCCTCAGGCTTAGGGAGGCTGCAGATGGGGTTTTGAAAGATGATGATGATGGAAAATGTCATTGCTTTCTTTTCCAGCCATCTATCTGGCCAAGCGAAATATCAAGAAGAAAGGGATTTTGGAAGAATATGAAAAGGTATGGAGGTGCTTTTAAGTAGAGGTTATTATAATTGAGTGGAAGATAGTTTTGAGCTGTACTTTCCTCATTCCCACATCACTACATTCATATGCGCCCTCATGATCCATCCATCCAGCCAGCTAGCCATCCATTTATTAATTAGAAGCACTAGCTGACGTAAATTCTTTCCCATGTCTAACTTCAGTTTCTCTTGCTGTAATTTAAGCCCTTGCCTCAGTGGCTACTGGGCATACGGTGGCTACTCGCTTCCTTTTGCCATCCCACAACAATGTGACATAATTAATATGTACTCTTGGACAACCCTTGGTTAACAGATTTGAACTTGAATTTTTTTTTTTTTTGAGACAAGGTCTTGCTCTGTTGCCCAGGCTGAAGTACAGTGGCACGATCTCAGCTCACTGCAACCTCCACCTCCCAGGTTCCAGCGATTCTCCTGCCTTAGCCTCCTGAGTAGCTGGGATTACAGGTGTGTGTCACCACGCCTGGCTAGTTTTTGTATTTTTAATAGAGACGAGGTTTCACTATGTTGGCCAGGCTAGTCTCGAACTTCTGACCTTAAGTGATCTGCCTGCCTCGGCCTCTCAAAGTGCTGGGATTACAGGTGTGAGCCATCGTGCCTGGCCCGAACTTCAATTTATGATGGGAAAACAATAGGACTGTATAGACTTTTGTTTTAGGCTGGGCGAGTCCAATTTCCCAAAGAACACACGCTAGCCCTCAAAAGGCTAAAATTTCTGGGCAGAGGGTTAAAATCTTGCTGTGTTTTTATATTTATTTATTTATTTATTTAGAGACAACATCTTGCTCCATCACCCAGGCTGTTGTGTAGTGGTGCAGTCTTGGCACACTGGAACTTCTGTCTCCTGGGCTCAAGCCTCAGCCTCCCAAGCAGCTGGGACTACAGGGGCATGCCACCATACCCAGCTAATTTTTGTATTTTTTGTAGAGAGAGGGGGCCCAGGATAGTCTCAAACTCCTGGACTAAAGTGTTCCACCCACCTCAGCCTCCCGAAGTGCTGGGATTACAGGCGTGAGCCACCATGCTGAGCCATGTGTTTTTATTCTTACAAACATGTTTTCAGAAAGGCCAGTTTATCTTAGGGTTTATTTTGTGAATTTGTGATGCTCTGTTGTTGAATAGTGAATTTCCAGGTTGGGTGCGGTGGCTCACGCCTATAATCCCAGCATTTTGGGAGGCCAAGATGGGAGGATCACTCGAGGCCAGGAGTTCAAGACCAGCCTGGCAACATAATGATACCCTATCTCTACAAAAGATTAAAAAATTAGCCAGGTGTGGTGGCATGCACAGGTAGTCCTAGCTACTGAGGCAGGAGAATGGCTTGAGGCCAGGAGTTTGAGGCTGCATTGAGCTATGATTGTGCCACTGCATTCCAGCCTGGGCAACAGAGTGAGATCCCGTCTCAGAAAAAAAAAATTGATTTTCAAATTATTTTTAATCTCTGATGCTCTCTTCCTAATCAGATTTTGGATACATTTATTTATTTATTTATTTATTTATTTATTTGACACGGAGTCTCACTCTGCCACCCAGGCTGGAGTGCAGTAACACAATCTTGGCTCACTGCAAGCTCCGCCTCCCGGGTTCAAGCCATTCTCCTGCCTCAGCCTCCCGAGTTGCTGGGACTACAGGCGCCCACCACCATGCCTGGCTAATTTTTTGTATTTTTTTTAGTAGAGACGGGTTTCACCATTTTAGCCAGGATGGTTTCTATCTCCTGAACTTGTGATCTGCCTGCCTTGGCCTCCCAAAGTGCTGGGATTACAGGCGTGAGCCACCACGCCTGGCCGGGATACATTTATTTTTACAAAAGCAAAGAAAACCAATAAAAGTGAGGCTTCCTGTGAAAGTGTTTTGAGAATTCAGCTGCTCCTTGAGTGAACACCATGGTAAAACCAGCTCAGACACCATCGGGCTGGGTCCATGGTTGCCATGAGCCAGGGCTGTGCCCTTGTTGACTTACAGTTTGTTGCCCTGCAGCACAGGGCATATGTCTTGGGGCTTACTGTTCTCATTTTGTTTTTCTTCTCTAGGAAAATTACAATTTCTTGAACCAAAAAATGAACTATAAGTGGGACTTTGTCATTATGCAGGCCAAAGAGCAGTACAGGTGAGTGAAAGGAGACTGTGCTTGTCCTCTCGGTGTCTTTCCTCCCTCTCTTCCTTCTTTGTTTCTTTTTATTTATTTTATTTTTCATTTTTATTTTTTATTTTTTTGAGACAGAGTCTTGCTCTGTCGCCCAGCCTGGAAAGCAGTGGTGTGATCTCGGCTCACTGCAACCTTCGCCTCCTGGGTTCAAGCGATTCTCCTGCCTTGCCTCCCAAGTAGCTGAGATTACAGGCGCCCAGCACCATGCCTGGCTAATTTTTATTAATTAATTATTATTATTATTATTTGTATTTTTAGTAGAGATGGGGTTTCACCATGTTGGCCAGGTTGGTCTCGAACTCCCGACCTCGTGATCGGCCTGCCTCAGTCTCCCAAAGTGCTGGGATTACAGGCGTGAACCACTGCGCCTGGACTCTTTCCTTTTATTAAAATAAACTTGTTTTTGAGCATTTATGTGCCTAACACTGGGCTGCGCAGGAGGAATAAAAAGACACAGTCTCATAGGTCAGGAAGATGAAAGAATAGGCTATGGTGCTGCTGTGGGATGAGGGTCACCTGGCTGGGGTTTTCAGAAGGAGTCGTAGAAATGGCATTGAACCTGGGGAATGCATAGGAGGGGTCCAGATGAAGGATGGCAGTTGTGGAGGAAGAGGAGAGGTGTGGTGAGAGGAAGGGGCTCTCAGCAGGCAGAACCAGAGGCTGGTGGCAGGAGTGTGCCCACTGCAAGCAGTTCCTTGCAGCTGCATCTGAGAGTGCAAAGTGTGGAACTGGCAGAAGTTAGCAAGATGTGAACTAGAGATGTTAGCCAGAGCGGATCGTGAGACGGCTTTGTGCTGAGGGCCACAGGGAGCCATAGAATCATGTTTAAGCAGCGAAGGGATACACAGTGATCAGATTCTCATCTTAGAACCACGCCTCGCTCACTTGCATTTGCCTGTTGCCATATCAGAACTGGAACTGGAAGTCCCCTCCAGGGCTCTGCCTTAACGAGAGCCGGATGCAGATATTGGGGACAGTGAGTGGCAGGGAGACGGTGTCGTCAGGACAAGGTTAGGCTATCATAACAAACAGCCCCCAACTCTCAGGGGCTGGAAACCACAAGGTCCATTTCTTGCTGGTGCTCCTCATCCACCGTGGGGCAGCTGGGGCCCTGACATGCTTCCCCCACCTCCAGCACCCATATGCAGAAGCAGCAGCACCATCTGGGCTTTGTGCATTGCTTAGCAGGGACAGGGATTTCCTGTGTGTATCAGAGCAGCCCTGTCATCCTGCTCATGAGTCACTAGGCAAAGCAGGTCAACGTCAAAGGTTGGTGGGTGGGGACATAGAATCCTACCAGGTGCCTGAGAAGAGGGACAGCTGGGAACATCTGGTGACCCGCACCAGTGATTACCAAAACCGATGATTCCCCCGGTCCAGCCTCACTCACTGTGACAGTCCTGGATCCAGGAAGGTCTAGACTTGCTGGTGCTCAGCCGGGCTGCATGGGGAAGACCTGATTCTCACCCAGCAGCCTAGGTATTGGAGTAGTGATGAACACTGTTTACAGGAGAGCTGGTCCGGGAAAAATAGATTCTTATGGCGGAACAGCTTTATTGCCCTCCAGGGGGGAAAATATGTTGTTAGGGTTTAGAATCAGGTAGAACATCAGTGAGAGAGCCGCCACCGCTCGTTAGCCACAAACGTGTTTCCACCTGGGCACATTTGAGGTGAAACGACATGGGTTATCTTTAATCACTTACATTTGTTCAGAAGGCTTCATTTGGTGAGGTTTTGGGTACCGTCTCACTTTATGTGGGTGTGGGGAAATACTGTAGTAATTATTGTTACCCTTCATTTCTACACATGGGGAGACTGAGGCTTAGGGAGGTGAAAATGACTTAGCTGAAGTCACTTGGTGAGATAATGGTAGATCTTGGGCTGATATTACTTAATTCAATTGTTGCACCAGTTTTGAGTTTCTGATGGGTTCCAGCACTGGGCTGGGCTCCAGGGACACAGAGATGGGTAAGATGTGCCCTTCTCCCTCAGCCCCTCCATCCCTTCCTCCTCCTGTCTGCTCTGAGCAGGACTATCCCAGCAACCCACAGGACTATGAACCCTGACATCCGCTTTCCTGGGCGCTCTGGGTGCTCTTGAAGCTTGGAGCTGTTCTCAGTGATCCCTGCAGGTCCAACACCAAGGCCTTGGCCTCAGCTGGGATAAAGCTCTGTGCTGCCCAGATCCTGGAACATTCCCTTCTTTTATTCTTCCAGGTGCCTTGGAATGAGCGATTCCTAAAAGGCTTGCTCCATTTGAGATGGCTTTTTCCCACTCATTTTATGGCTTAAAGGCTGCCTCTGATTTCAGATTTAGGGTCTCAGCACAAAACGAGGTTGACCACGTAGGTTGGCCCATGAAGTAGTCATTTTGTTATGCTGAGTCCCATCTTTCAAGTTCCACACTCAGCACCCAGCCACCTACTCAAGATCTCACGTTGCTGCCAAACCTCAAACTTACCTTGTCCGTATTCGAATATGTCTTTCCCTCACTCTCCAAACCTCTTCCTCCAGTATCACCCATATCAGTACCTCTACTGCCCCTACCCTGGTTGAACCAAACTCACCGTCACCTGAGCCATGGCAATATCCTCCCAACTGGCCTCTCTGCTCCCAATTTGCCCCCATGTTTGAAACACAGATAAGATCACCTCACTCCATCTTCTCTAGCTATGAAGGAGAACATTCACTTCCAATGTCACTTCCTCAAAGAGGCTTTTCTGATGAGCTGTTACTGCATTCAGATCATCCTAAATTTAGTGGCTCAGAACAACAACAATTATTTTATTATGTGTCCTGATTTCTATAGGTTAGGGATTTGGGAAGGTCTTGGCTGATCAATTCTGACTCAGAGTTTCTTGAGTGGTTGCTGTCAGATGGCTGGGGCTGGGGGCCTGGAGCATCTGCGGGCTGGCTGGCATTTCCTGCTCTCTTCTTGTAGCCTCTCTTTGTGGTCTAGCTTGAGCTTCCTCACAGCATGGCGGCATTAGGGAGGGTTGTTAGATTGCTTACAGGTGTTTGGGGACTTCGAGACCACATATTCCAGTAAGGAGGGTGACAGCTGTCCCACCTTTTATGGCCCAGCCTCAGAAATTACAGTGCCATGCCTGACGTCCCATGTTGGTAGAAACCATCACAAAATCCCATCTGGCTTCAAGGAGAGGAGACATAGACCCACATCTGTCAATGGAAAGAGTGTCAAAGAATTGTAGACATATTTAAAAATCACCACAGAGACCATCCCTGATGCTACGTGGTGGTACCCTGAATGTTTCCTTATGGCAAATAATGCAACTTGCAATTCTGTATTGATCCTTTGACTGTGTATGTGATGTTTTGCTCAAAAGCTACTCAAGGGCAGGGACTACGTTTGGTTCACCAGTAGACTCCCAGTGCTTGGAATATACTGGAAGATCAATGAGTAAATGAATGAACGAACGAATGTATGAATAATCAAGAAAATGCTGTTGCTGAAAAAATCACAAACGAAAGTAATTCCTAGGTTACTAACTCTCTTGCATTCCATTTATCACGACTCTCCTCTAATAACATCTGTCACAGAAAAGCAGAAGAGCAAAGCTGGGAAGGACCTGTGGGGTAAATCAGAGAGTGATTCTATTTGCAAGGCTCTCCAGCATTGTGGAAACTCCGCAATGCCTCAGTCCAGTTGTGGCCCATGCTCCTGAGGTCAGGGGCTAGTTAACCTGGTAGAAAATCCAGTTAGGCTGTCAGGGGGAAGTTTGAAAACAGTGTTTATATTTAATTTCCAGAGGAGGCTGACGGAACGCCCAAATGGAATGGCGCTGTTCACCCATCTGGCTCCCGAGTGTTATGATGTTTTTCACAGTACGTTAACGGGGAGATGAATCCGCCGACTCTGTCTCGCAGAGGGCGTGTGCGTCATCCCACATTGCCTGGGAAAACAAGCATTAACAAGTGTGAGCGCGGGTCGCCGTGGAAATGGTACAGAAGGGGGCCCACGGCAGGATCATTAGTGTTACTTTGCCGCTGGAGGAAGAAGGCCCTGCATCATCTCCCATCCAGAGTGGGAAAGGGAGAGAGACCGAGAGATAAAAAGGAAAATAAACAGCCTTTTTTTTTTTTTTTTTTTTGAAACAGAGTTTTGCTCTTGTTGCCCAGGCTGGAGTGCAGTGGTGCGATCTCGGCTCACTGCAGCCTCTGCCTCCCAGGTTCACACGATTCTACTGCCTCAGCCTCCTGAGTAGCTGGGATTACACGTGTGTGCCACCATACCCGGAACATTTTTATATTTTTAGTAGAGACAGGGTTTCACCATGTTGGTCAGGCTGGTCTCAAACTCCTGACCTCAAGTGATCTGCCCGCCTCAGCCTCCCAAAGTGCTGTGATTACAGGCATGAGCCACTGCGCTGGGCCATAAATAGCCTTTTACAGCAATAAGGTGTGCTCAGAAAAAGCCCCGACGTGGCATGAACTCTTTGCAGTGCCAGAGTAGAAGTCACAGGCACGGAGGAGAGAGGACTCCCCAGGCCAGCATCTTCCTTGTCACCATCCCACAGGTGGTTGCCTGCCTGTCCAGATGTTGACTATGTTGTTTGCCCAAACAGGGAAAAGTTAAGAAGCCAGGAGGTCAAATGTCGACCCGGAAGGTCACCCATGCGCGCTGCTCTCCAGTGCTGAAGTTGGTGGAGTTGGTTTGATTTAGGGCTAGTGGCGGCAGTGTGATCTCAGTGCAGCACTGTGCTGCCCGGGGGAGTTAGACCCTGGCCAGACTCCCAAGTGCAAGTGCCACTTCTGCCAATTGCTGGCAGTGTGACCTGGTGGGCTGGTGGGGCATTCACCCCCTCTTTGTTTCAGTGCCCTGAACTTTGAAGTGAGAAAAGGCCACTGGGAGGATAAAATGGGATTAAAAAAGTTAATAGGTGTTAGAGTGGTTAGAAGGGTGCTAATACTTAAGTGTGATGTCAGTGCTTGCTGTGTTCATTACTATTACGGTATATGCGAATTACTTGGGCAGGTTGAGAGAAGGGTCTGGGTCATCAGGAATGGGGGGCATCACCAATCAAAAGACACAAAGTCTTCCTGGCCTTACACGTGGCTTTTGGCTTTCCAGGGCTGGAAAGGAGAGGAACAAAGCAGACAGATATGCCCTGGACTGCCAGGAGAAGGCATACTGGCTGGTGCACCGATGCCCTGTGAGTATCCTCCTGCTGGTGTCGTCTGTCTCTTCCTGTGCCTCCCACCTCCATCCTGTGCTCTCCATGCCTGTTGCCAACTCCTCTTTCTCTGGGGTGAGAATTGGATCAGCAGGAGGAGCTGCTCAGTGTCAGGTTGGCATCCAAGTGCCTCTGTTCTGGATGGGGTCTGCTCATGGCCCATCTGTTGGTGTTAGGTAGGGAGGGACCTGAACGAATTTGTCTTTTATGAGGGCTGGGACTTTTTTTTTTTTTTTTTTTTTGCTAGGATATCATACCTTGGGAAAGGAATATAAGGAGAAAAAATTAGAACGTAGGCCCCAATGGAGGCTCCAATGCAGAAAAATAGAGTCCCGTGAGAATGGAAACTGCAAGGCCAAAGTTCTCCTTGGTGTCTCTAGCTCCCTCACTTTTTCCTCTCCTAGATCCAGTTCCCAGCAGCTGAGATGTGAGAAGTAGAGGGAATACGTCTGTGTTGAGCTTCTCTTTGCTTGGAGTACACTGAATCTCTGGCTTTGGGACTTCAGTGGCCCAGAGAGACAAGCTGTACAGAGCTGGTGTAACTTGCCCCAGCTCATCACTGGGAAATGGTAGCCTCATTCCCCAGCACACAGAAGAGGGCTCTGACTGCTACATACTGGGATTAACTCTGCTGCCTCAGTTTCCTCCTGTCTCAGCCCCCTGTGCTGCCTATGGGTCATGGGAGGTAGGAGATGCAAATGAGATTCTGGAAAACGAAAAGTTAGAAAGAAATGTTCTTCCTCCTCTTCCTTTAGCTTCCTTGCCTGCCAGGTATCAGAAATTCTCAGAACCAGAAAGAGAGCTGAGTGAGGCCTGGTGTCAGGGTTTATGGATTTTTGAACTTCAAGCCCATCCGATTTTGGCTGTTTTGCTTGTATTCTTTATATACTAAAAACAGATTCTCCTAAGGTGTTCCACCCTGTAGGGGCATGGGTTTGGATGCTGCATTGTTGAGGTTAAGGTGCTGAGGTTGATCCCAAGCAGCTTGTTTGATTTTTTCTTTGCTTCAGGGTTTCTCCTCTAGGGAAAACAGTTTACAGATGCCTGATGCAGGTCTCTGGGGGCTGGGGGACAGAGCACAGGGTCCTGGAGACAAGCACCCCTCCTGGTTGGTAGCGTAGAAACTCTTTGTATGAGAAGGAGCCTCACATTGTGAGTGTGTTCCAGAAGCACTCCGTGGTGAGGATAAGGAGACGTGGCGGATATGCCACATTTGGCAAGACACCTTGGTGCCCAGTGGCACCATACCTGAGGGTAGGTAAAGAACGGCTTCTATATTATGTGCAGAGACTCCTCACTGTGGGAATGCCGATGTGACTACATTCCTTGCAAAGTGACATAGACTAGCTATGCATTAAAATGAAAAACTGATCATCCGGGTTCTTCTCAGTTCTCCTGGGTAAGCTCTCAGGCCCCCACCAGGCTAGTGGCTGAGTGGCTCTTCACAGCATGATGCAGAATCACATAAATATGACAATGTGTCTCTACGACCACCACCTCCCCCGGGCCCATCTCTGCCACCATGACCGTCATCCCATCTCCCACTCCCTCACCTCCCTTATCTCCCTGACCTCTACCACCTCTCCTATTTCCCCCACTTTCTCCACCACCTCCACCACCCTTATTGTCATCATCATTGTGGTCACTGTCACCATCACCATCACAGTAGACATGAACTGAGAACTCCCAGTGTGCTGGGCACTGTGCTAAGCCTTCTGCATTCTTTTTTTTTTTTTTTTTTTTTTTTTTTTTTGAGATGGAGCCTTGCTCTGTCACCCAGGCTGGAGTGCAATGGCATGATTTTGGCTCACTGCAACCTCTGCCTCCCAGGTTCAACCGATTCTACTGCCTCAGCCTCTTGAGTAGCTAGGATTACAGGCACGCACCACCATGCCCGGCTAATTTTGGCATTTTTAGTAGAGATGGAGTTTCACCATATTGGTCAGGCTAGGCTTGAACTCCTGACCTCGTGATCCGCCTGCCTTGGCCTCCCAAAGTGCTGGGATTACAGGCATGAGCCACCGCGCCTGGATGCCTTCTGCATTCTTATTGAACCTTTGCAGCCCTGTATGGAAGGGCTTATTATTATTCTCATTTTAATGATAAGCAAGTGAAAGCTCAAGGATGTTGCTAATTTGCCCAAAGTTACACAGCTAGTAAGTGCCAGAGGGCCTGAACCCAGATACCGCTGACTGTAGAGCTCCCCCCTGCCCTTAGCCCTGTGCACTTCTGCCTCTCGTGACAATGTCATGTGATGTCTTGGCACAGTTCAGTCCTTTGGTAACCTCCTGGGTCATTAGAACGTTGCCTGGGTCAGTGCTGCTTTAAGAAGCCAAATGCCTGGATCCACACATGCCTGGTCCTTCTTTGACAGCACTGGGGACCCAAGTTCAGCATGAGGCTTTGATGGACTCAGAGTGGTCCTAGAACTTCCAGGACATAAAACTGCTCCCCACATCTAACCTCTTTCATGGCTGCTCCCTAGGTGAAAACCAGACCAGTAGTCAAAGATGAGGTAGGAGAGGGCAGTGGCCCCACTCTCTGCAATTTAAAATTCTCCCTATCTCTTGTTGGCCTGTGGGGGTGGAAGGTAGTGTTTTTGAAGAGCATCTCAGTCTAGAAATTGAGCAATCTGACTGACAGGCTCAGGAAGCCCGGGAGCTCACAGACTGCCAGACTGTCTCCAGGACACCCAAACAAACTGTCAGTTCAATGGGAAAAAAGCCAGCCAAGGCAAACAAAGCACTTGGCACTGTGGAGTGTCGCGGCCACTCTGTGTCAGACTGTAACCAACAGTTGTAGAGTGAGACGTGGCCCGCTGTTACTGAACCGACTCATTCACTTGTTCATTTGTCTGTTCGTTGATCCATGAAACCTTCATTGAGCCTTGACTTTGACCCAGGGAAGGGGTTAGGTGCTGGGTGTGAAATAACAGCCAAGAGTCATCGAGTACTCCTCTGAACCTGTGTTAAGCTCTCGGCACAGATGACCTCATTGACGCCTAATGCTATGATGTAGGGAATATCACCATCCCCGTTATTCAGATGGAGAAATTGAGGCTCATAGAGGTTCAGTAGCCTGCTCAGTTCTGGGAGAGGAAGCCACATCTTTCCGATGGTAAAGCCCGATATTCTGCTTCTGTGCAAGGAGGCCCCACCCACGGTCCCTCTTTCAGCTCAAGGAGCTCAAAATCCAAATTGCTGGAGCACAGATGAGTGACACTCTCGCAGAGGTAAGACCTAAATGCAGAAGGGGCACAGCGAGAGGGTGATTGATTTAGAAAGGCAGGAAGAAATGCCTGATAGATGCTGTGTCAGGGAGATCATCACTGGCAAAGGCCAAGACCCCACGTGGGTGGTGGTAGTTGAGGGCTCTGACCTGAATTCCTACCCGGAGCCCAAAGGACACCTGTGATTCAGCATCCTGTAATGAAGGAAAACGATGTTTCTCACCCATTTTTTACCCAAATGGAACCAAGTACAGATCTGAGCACGATGCAAACAACAGTGAGTTTTGTAAATGAACAAAGGGAGAAAGCGCTCCCTTAGATAGGCATGTGGAGGCCTTCCCTGCATCTTTGCTGTGCCATCTGTGACTTCCTGCCTTCCAAGGATGTAGTCTGAGGCTGCTTCCTGGCGATGGGTGTGCTAAATCAAGCCACCCCTTATCTGCATATCAAGCTAAATGACCCTTGTTTCAACCACGTATGCAGACACTTGCCAGAGATGTCTGCCCTCCATTTCCCGTTGAGGTTAGCCTAAATGTCCAACAATGGAAAATGGCAAAATAAATTGAGGTATATTAACATGATGGAACATTGTGAAGCTATTCAAATAATATTTTCAAAGGCCATTCATTGACCTAGGAAAATGATCTGACATATAATGTGTGTTTTGTTTGTTTGTTGTTTTTTGTTTGTTTTTGAGACAGAGTCTCCCTCTGGGGTGCAGTGGCATGGTTTTGGCTCACTGCAACCTCTGCCTCTTGGGTTCAAGCAATTCTCCTGAATCAGCCTCCTGAGTAGCTGGAATTACAGGCGCCTGCCACCACACCTGGCTAATTTTTGTATTTTCAGTAGAGACGGGGTTTCACCATGTTGGCCAGGCTGGTCTCGAACTCCTGACTCTGCCTTGGCCTCCCAAAGTGCTAGGATTCCAGGTGTGAGCCACTGCGGCGGCCTGACATATAATGTTATATTATAAAACCAGGGTGGGTGGAATGCTCCATGTGCTGTGGTCCAAAAAAAAAAAAAATTAACATGTATTTTGTGAATATCTGCTCTATGCTGGGCGCTTACTAGGCAATGGGGATATTTGGATTATGAGCCAAGACAGATATTGCCCCTGACCTCAAGGAGTTTCCTGCAGTTTGGTGGAGAGACAAAGACTAAAATGATTAAACCAATGAATGAGTAACACGCAGAATACCATGACAGCTGGTAGGAGGCAGGGGCCCTGCGTCCGGTTGGGGGTCAGGGAACACGGGACACAGGACATGGAGAGTGACATTCAAGCCAAGATCCTCTAGAAGCTGACTTTCCTAATGCTGCAATGGTCTCCCTGTTTCACCTCATCTCTATTTCTTTTTTCTTTTCTTTTCTTTTTTTTTTTTTTTTTTTTTGAGACGGAGCCTTGCCCTGTCGCCCAGGCTGGAGTGCAGTGGCGTTATCTCAGCTCACTGCAAACTTCACCCCCCAGGTTCCAGCGATTCTCCTGCCTCAGCCTGCTGAGTACCTGGAATTACAGGCGTGCAGCACCTCGCCCGGCTAATTTTTTGTACCTTTAGTAGAGATGGGTGTTCACTGTGTTGGCCAGGCTGGTCTCGAACTCCTGACCTCATGATCTGCCCGCCTCAGCCTTTCAAAGTGCTGGGATTACAGGCATGAGCCACCACACCTGGCCTCATCTCTATTTCTTTCCCCTGTCTTATTTTGTTTAGAAAACGAGTTAGTGTTTTACTTAGTATTTGTTTTCTGTTCCATGCATCAGAAGAGTCTGATATTTTTGGGAAGAGAGTAAAGCTGAGAGAAGGAGGGGCAGGGGGACAAGGTGGAGTACCACCGAGAAGTGTCCGTCAGCTCCCACGCTGGCCTTGCTCTGTATGTGGGTTCTTGGGAACGTCGCATCCTCACGAGCAGTTGTCACGAGTACAGGAGCTCCTTTCCTGACCTGAATGATGATGCATTGAGAAAATTGCCTCTTTGGCTTACACCCAAGGGATGTTGTTGGCGGGGCGGGGTCACACCGTGGTGTTCACAGTTCCTTAGGGTGAAGGAGGGGAGCTTGCATGTCTCTGAAGGCTTCCTGCATGAGGCACCAGGGCAGAAAGTGCCTGCTGCCTCCTTATCTGCAGGTGGCACACCGCAGGATGCATCGGCTGCCCTTATTTCCTGGGTGCTGACAGTCAGTTCTGGTTAACTTCATCTGAACACCCTGTTATGTGCCAGAAACTGCATCAGCAGCACTCTGGTGATGATCATAGTGGATCAAAGACTTTACACTACCTGATGAATGAAGAAATGGATGAATGAAAGGAGCTTGGGAGTCTCTGAAACCAGCAGAGGCAGAAAGGCAGTCCTCTCACGAGTTTTGAGGACAGGGAACTGGAAAAGGACCACAGCTTGATTGGGAACAACTGAGACTTAAGGGCTGCTGCCCACAGAGGTGCAAGAGCCAAGGCAGCAGCGGCCAGAGGACTGTGCCTGGCTGTTCTGTAGGGAAGGCTCGGAGAGCCAGGTTGGGGCTGGAACTGGACAGTCTGGCAGAATCATGAAGCTCAGTGGGTGGCTGCAGGTCTGAGAGTCTAAGGCCGTCTGGTCTGGGCAGCTGAGGGCACGGAGGAGTCTATCTCAGTTATGCAGTGCACTGTTGAGCACTGGGGCAACCAAATTTATATCAGAGCCTGGGGCACGTTGGAAGGAAAGAACTAGATAATGAATTCAAGACTTGAGCAGATGACCACACTGAAGTCACCGAGGCAGTGAGCGCCTGTGGAAGAGCAGCCAGACAGTGGTTGTAGGGCATCATGAGCACAGGCTGTGTGTGTGTGTGTGTGTGTGAGTGTGAGTGCATGTCAGTGTGTCTGGGTGTGCATGTATGTGAGAGAGTGTGCGAATGTATGTGTGCAAGTGTGTGTACATGTGTGCATGTATGTGAGCATGTATGTGTGTCAGTGTGTTGGCGTGTCAAGGTGTGCATGTGTGTGAGCATATGTATGTGTGAGAGTGTGTGTAGATGTGTGCATGTAAGTGAGCATGTATGTGAGTGTGAGTGTGCATATGTATGTGTGAGAGTGTGCCTAGGTTTGTGCATGCATGTAAACAGGTGTGTGTCAGTATGCACATGTGTGTGAGTGTGTGTGAATGTGTTATGTGTGAGCATGCATGTGTGTGCATGTATGTGAGCATGTTTTTGTGTATTCATTCTCATAGTGTTATAAAGAAAAACGCAAGACTGGGCAATTTATAAAGGAAAGAGGTTTAATTGACTCACAGTTCTGCATGGCTGGGGAGGTCTCAGGAAACTTACAATCATGGTGGAAGAGGAAAAGGCACGTCTGACATGGTGGCAGGCGAGAGAGAGCGAGTATGTGAAAGAGGAACTGTCAGACACTTATAAAACCATCAGATTTCATGAGAACTCACTATCATGAGAACAACATGGGGGACACCACCCCCATAATCCAATCACCTCCCACCAGGTCTCTCCCTCAATCCCTGGGGATTATGGAGATCACAATTCAAGATGATATTTGGGTGGGAACACAGAACCAAACCATATTAATGTGTGTGTGTGTGTGTGTGTGTCAGGACATGCGTGTATGTGAGTGTGTGTGAGTGTGCATATGTACATGTGGGAGTATGCGTAGGTGTGTGCATGTATGTGAGCATGCGTGTGTGAGTGTGCCCGTGTGTCAGGGCATGTATGTAATGTATGTATGTGAGCATGTGTGAGTGTGCATATGTATGTATGAGAGTGTGTGGGTGTAAGTGTGAGAGTGTGTGAACGTGCCAAAGTGTGTGTAGGAAGTCTGCCTTCAGTTATGCAGGGGAATTTCTCCATACCAGATTCAGGGGGCAACTCCTAGAACCCTTTTTGGCAAAGACACTGACTCTGCCGAGCCCCTGCCATGTGAGGTTAGATCCCATGGTGTTATCCCTTCAAGACACCTGTCTCAACTCTAATTTATCCTTTGTGTGATTAATTGCTGAGTGGCTACCTCCCCCTTGAGACTGGGAGTGCCTCAGTATACCTGCTGGGGAGCAGTGGTCTCGGGGCACACTCACCATGGGCTCCCCAGGGCTCAGCACAATGTCCGGCACATAGGAAGTGCTCCATAGATATTTGCTGATCAAGATCCACTTGTAACAACTAGGGTAGGGATGGCCGTTCCCTTTCCCTGTCCTCCTCCCCACCCACTTTCTATTGCCTTTTCCTTTCTCTTCCCTGTGTTGTCTTGTCTGCACATATTTGCCTGCATGGTAGCCCAGTGAGCTAGGTTGCTAGATTTAGCAAATAAAATACAGGAAATTTGGTTGAATTTGAATTTCAGATAAGCAACAAATAATTTTCATGTAAAATGTATTTTGTATATTTAGTATAAATATATAATAAGCATCAAAATATTGGGACAGAAATTATTTGCCATTTATCTTAAATTAACTGGACTTCCTACATTTTATCTGGCAGTCTTACGTCTGAGCTAGAACTCAGTCTGATCCCATGCATGAGGCTGAATTTGATGGCAAGAAAGCCCAGTTGCTTCCCAACTCTCTGCTTCGTGTAGCCAACCTTGTTGGTCACATGTGCTGAGCAATGGGTGGATGCCCGGCATCACACCTGCATCAAGGGAAGTGAAAGACCCAAATTATTGGCCTCAAAGAGTCAGGGAGTTAAGAGAGACCAAGTAAGATTTTCTGGAGAGTTGGGTTACCTGCTGGCGAAGGGAACTAACAGAGATTACAGCCCCGTTTTGGGCCATTCTTTTACATATGTAATCTTAAAATGAATACAACCCCTTGCTCAGCAATAGCTACCTTCTGTGGAGAGCTTCACATCCTATCTTGTTAAATCTTCACCAGAACCTGCCACGTAGGAGGCTTCTTCTCTTTCTTAGAGAGGTTAGCGAGTGCTGAGACAAGGAGTGTTTTCCAAGATCTTCTGCACAGCTGGGAAGTGGCAGAACCAGGAGTGGCACCCAGAGGTGACTGACAAGCCTGGACTCTCCCAAAGCACAGCTCTGTCACTTCTCTTTTCCCGCCAAGCCCAAGATGAAATCACAGAGTGTGGGGAAGGAGCACTGTGGGGAGAGTTAGGAAGCCCATGTATTAGTCTCAGTGAACTCTTTTGGAGCCTGAATGTTACCCATCCATATGCCCACTCACTCATCCATCCATCTACTCATTCAACCATCCGTCCATCCATCCATCCATCCATCCATCCATCCATCCATCCATCCATCTCTCTCTCCCTCCCTTCATCCATCCCTCCATCTGTCCATCCCACTATGGTGCTGAGTTTGTCATCCATCCATCCATCCATCCATCCATCTCTTCACCCATCCTTTCACCATCCATCTACCACCAATTTACCCATTCATCCATGCATCCATCCCTCTGTCTATACATCCCACTGTGGTGCTGAGTTTGCCATTCATCTGTCCATCCATCCATCCATCCATTCATCTCTTCACCCATCCATTCACCATCCACCTACCACCCATTCATCCATCCATCCCTCCTTCCCTCCCTCCATCCATTCGTACACCATTCCATCCCTCCATCCATCCATCTCACTGTGGTGCTGGGGATGCCATTCATTTGTTTGTCCATCCATCCATCCATCCATCCATACATACATACATACATACATTCATCCATCCATCCTTCCATCCTTCCATCCCTCCATTCATCCATCTCACTATGGTGCTGGGGATGCCATTTATCTGTCTGTCCATCCATCCATCCATCCACCCATCCATCCATCCGTTTATTCACCCACCCACCATCCACCTACCACCCATTTACCTATTCATCCATCCATCCACCCATCCCCCTCTCCTTCCCTCCTTCCTGCCACCTATCCAGCTCTGGTGCTGGGAATGCCATTCATCTGTCTGGCCATCCATCCATCCATCCATCCATTTACTCACCCACCCATCCACCATCTACCCACCACCCATTTACCTATTCATCCATCCACTCATCCATGCATCCCACTATGGTGCTGGGGATGCCAACCACCTGTCCATTTTTCCATCCACCCACCCACCTATCTACCCATCCTTCTCTCCATCTGACCTTCCATCTCACTATGTTAGGTGCTGGGGATACTGGGAGGCAGAACAGCCCTCATGAAGCTCAACAGCTCACCTGGAGGGTTTACACCCACTCAAAGCTTCCCGTGGGCTAGGCCAAAAGCTCTTCTTAGCTTGATCTCACAATTGGCAGATTAACCGAGACCCACAGTTAACCAGAAACTGGAGACTCTCCCTGTCATGACCTTATGTTGTTTTTATTCCATTTAGCCTGGAATGGACAATGTGCTGGACTATGGCCTGGACCGAGTGACCAATCCGAATGAAGTCAAGGTAAACCAGGTATGTCTCTGCTGCATAGTTTGGGTAGGGCCTAGGTCGGATTCTGGGGCTGGGAAGGTGTCCACACATCTATTCATGTCTGTTAGGGCAATGATATCTCCTCTTTGAGACTGCCAAAGAGAGGAGGACTGTGGGCTCTGTGGACTCAGGGTTGGGGGAGAAGTGGGGCCATGGCAGGGTGCTGGGTGAGTAGAAATTACAATTGAAGACAGACAGAGGCTGTAGAGTGCAGGGAAGAGCTAATGGGATCTAGATGGCTGGTTTTCAAACTTTTCTGAGTCACTTCCCCCTTGAAAATCTGATGAAAGTTATGAGCTCATTCCACTCAAAGATGCACAGACAGACATTCTGTACACAGTTTCAGCCAGTTCCTTGATCCTGAGGAGACTGTAGACCCCCAGCCTCAAAACTCTTGAATCAGTTTTGGATTTAACCTTAATCCACATGACAGGACCTGGAATCTAACACTTTCTTTCACATCCCAGTGGAGTGGGATCTTTGTAAAGATTCTCCAAGCAGGTTTCATTTAAAAAAAATACCCTTTCCTCAAATAGGCCATCTTTCATGATGGATAGCCAATGTCCTATGAGTATTTATTTATTTATAGAAATATAGTTCATAAGCTGTTGAGCCCATGGCCCTATGGACATTTTGGGCCAGATAATTCTTTTTTTTCCTATTTATTTATTTAATTCATTTATTATTTGAAACAGGGTCTCACTCTGTTGCCTAGGCTGCGGTGCAGTGGCATGCTCACAGCTCACTGCAGCCTTGACCTCTTGGGCTCAGGTGATCCTCCTGCCTCAGCCACCCAAGTAGCTAGGACCACAGGCACATGCCACCATGCTTGGCCAATTTTTGAAATTATCTGTAGAGACAGTGTCTTTCTATGTTGCCCAGGCTGGTCTTGAACTCCTGGGCTCAAGCAATCCTCCCGCCTTGGCCTCCCAAAGCACTGAGATTACAGGTGTGAGCCACTGTGCCTGGCTCAGATAGATAATTCTTTGGTGAAGTTTTCCTGTGCATTTTAGAATCTTTAGCAGCATCCCCAGCTCTGCCCATGAGATGTCAGTACCTCCATTCCTCTCCCTGCCCACCTAAGCCCCAGTCCTAACAATCAAAAACGTCTCCAGACATTGCCCAATGTACCCTGGGGAGGAAGTCAACATTACTCTGGCTGAGAACCACTGATTCCAATGAACCAGCCTAGATCCATTTAAACAGATCTTAGATGGTTTCATTGCTTTCTGTCAAACATTGTCTTTGGGTAGCAAGGGTCATCATCTCTAGCCTAGGGTGCATCTATAGGGCTCTGCAGAGCCTTAAGGCATGAGTGGGGGCCTATAGGGGTGTGCAGGGGAAGGAGGAGGGTGGAAGTGGGAGGGGAAAGAAAAAGGAGCCAGAAATGTTAGCAAGGCAGCTCTGGGACAGTGTTTGCTTTTGCTCCCTGGAGAGGGTCACCGGGGGAGTCATTAGGTCTCTTGTCCACAAGCTGGAGAGACCCTTCCTTTGATACACACAGGGCGCAGTCAGCCTTAACTCAGCTGTTTCCAGGGCAGCCTTTCCCGTGTTCCCCTTGTCAGAGAACAGATCACTGCTGAGGCCTTGTAGGCTTGGTTGCCATGGAAACAGAATCCTCTAGTAAAAGACTGAACCTGGGTGGAAGGTTTGCTTTTTTTTTATGGCTAACTAGCAGCTCTGGAAACCTCTTTCCTAGGGAGGAGAAAGAGGGTGGAAGAAGAAAGCACATCACTCATTCTGACATGGGGGGTGGGAACCAAGGGGCACCCATCCGTGACCCAAGCCAGGATACTGCTTAGCTGTGTGTGTGTGTGTGTGTGTGTGTGTGTGTGTGTGTGTGTGTTGGCGGGGGGGTTAGGCACGACCTTAACTTCATCCATTTGAGAGGGAAGCTAAGGAGCTGAGCTGCTCCATCCTGGGAGTGAGTTCCGAGGAGGGTGACCAAATTACTCTCTTTACTGAGGAGGCATCTTTGTGCCCCTTGGCCTTCAGAGCCCATTTCCTGTGGATGTGGATGCTGGCAACACCCTCAGCCCAGAGCCCAGTGGGCAGGCTGGGTGTGCAACAGAGGGTGCCTTTGCCATGGTGGGGTGTGATACGGGCTGTGTCTCTGCTGTTGTTTACCGTTATCTTCTCTGTCTCTCTCTCTCTCTCTTCCCAGCTATCTATCTATCTCCTGTCTGTGCACTCTGGCTGCTGTGGAATAAAGTATTAAGAAGAATAAAGAACTGCAATTCTCATGCATGCAGAGCCCCTTCCAGCCCTCCCCTCAGCCAGCCCCAGCGTGCTGTGGTTTATCTGTCTGCAACATTTTCCACTGTCTGCGAGTCCCCTGTGTTCCCGGGTTAATCTGCCCTGAGAGAAGAGGGTTGCCAAGAGCACGAAGCATCTCCATGAAGACCTGGGAGTGCAGAGGCT
The DNA here is from genome assembly GCF_006542625.1 of Nomascus leucogenys. Lineage (NCBI taxonomy): Eukaryota > Metazoa > Chordata > Mammalia > Primates > Hylobatidae > Nomascus > Nomascus leucogenys. The sequence goes on from NC_044399.1 coordinate 60,302,059, forward strand.
TTGGATTTTTGTCTCACTTCAGAGAACTCACGGTGCCTGAGCTGGTTTGAAGAGAGGTCATTTTGAGAAGGAATCAATCCTTCATTCTTTTTTTCTTTTCTATTCTTTTTTTTTTTTTTTTTTTTTTTGAGATGGAGTCCCGCTCTGTCACCCAGGCAGGAGTGCAGTGGCGCGATCTCAGCCCACTGCAACCTCCGCCTTCAGGTTTAAGTAACTCCTTGCCTCAGCCTCCAGAGTAGCTGCGATTACAGGCGTGTTCCACTACGCCCAGCTAATTTTTTCATATTTTTAGTAGAGATGGGGTTTCTCCATGTTGGCCAGGCTGGTCTCGAACTCCTGACCTCAGGTAATCCACCCATCTTGGCCTCCCAAAGTGCTGGGATTACAGGCGTGAGCCACTGTGCCCAGCCATCAATCCTTCTTTTTAAACTTTTATTTTAGGTTCGGGGGTTACATTTCAGGTAAATTGCATGTCACCGGAGTTTGGTGTACAGATTATCTTGTCACTCAGGCAATAAGCATAGTACTCATCGGTAGTTTTTCCATCCTCTCCCTCCTCCCACCCTCCACCCTCAAGTAGGCCTGGGTGTCTGTTGTTCCCTTCTTTGTGTCCTTATGTATTCAATATTCAGCTCCCACTTATAAGTGAGACCATGTGGTATTTGGTTTTCTGTTCTGCGTTAGTTTGCTTAGGACAATGGTCTCTAGCTCCATCCGTGTTGCTACAAAGAACATGATCTCATTTTTTATGGCTGTGTAATATTCCATGGTCTATATGTACCACATTTTCTTTATCCAGTCTACCAATGATGGGCATTTAGGTTGATCCCATGTCTTTGCTATTGTGAATAGTGCTGCAGTGAACATAGGCATGCATGTGTGTTTATGACAGAATGATTTATATCCCTTTGGGTATATACCTAGTAATGGGATTGCTGGGTCAATGGTAATTCTGTTTTAAGTTCTTTGAGAAATCACCACACTGCTTTCTACAATGGCTGAACTAATTTCATTCCCACCAGCAGCATATAAGCTTCCCTTTTCTCCTTGCCAGAATCTGTTATTTTTTGACTTTTTAATAATAGCCATTCTGACTGATGTGAGATGGTTTCTCATTGTGGTTTTGATTTGCATTTCGAGAATGAGTAAATTCTTGAGAAGATGTATCTGTTTTCCCCAAATAGAGGCAAGTAACCGTAAACCATAAGGAGGAAAGTCATTAGGTTGGCAGGTGTCTCGGGCCCTGGGTGGCCCACTCCCACTGGCTAATGGCAGCTGGGAGGGACTGGCCAGGGGCCGGGATCACACTCTAGAAGTGAGTCCTCTTTTAGCTCCAATACCTTGAGGCATACGGAACTCCCAACTCCTCCACCTCAGGAGGTGATGGGGGCAGGGGCCGCTCATGGCAGGGTCACTGCCACCATTTAGGGATGAGGGCAGTGCCGGGTGCTGAAGAGACCCTCGACATTGGCCTGAGCCCCAGCTCTGCCACTTCCGGCCCATGTGATCTTGGGCAAGCTCTTTCGTGAGCCACAGTCTCAGTTTCCTCGTCTCTAACACGGGAAGCATGCTAGTTCCTTCCTCAGAGGATTAAGTGGGATCACTTGTGTGTAGTGTCTAGAATGCTAATCAACACGTAGCGACACTCCACACACAGCTGGTATTATTCCAATGTTGTCATGCTGTAAGAGAGAATTTAGGGGACTTGTAGACCTCAGACTCCATGGTAGGGTGCTGTACCTAGCCAATTTCCTCTTCTGCCTTTTCACCTTCTCATACTTCTCCCCCAGTTGGAGGTGGAAGGAGGGGTTACATGCCAATTTCAACCTCTCTGCCTACTCCAATAAGCAGCTGCTCAGAACCTCAGTCTACACTGGCGAGTATACAGATCTTTCGGTAAAAGGCAGAAATATGGCCTCCCAGTATAAAATACTGTGCTCTGCAGAGGTGCTCAGCCTGGAGCCCTCAGTGAGCAACACCCCCTCCCCACACCATATGCTCCCATCAATAGGGGACAAACTGCTTTCTTCTTGTGGCTTCTGTGTGACCATGGCTAGCTGAGGGAAGGGAACGGGCTGATGTTTGCTGACAGTTCCCTGCGTGCCAGGCATGGAGCTGAGTGCGCCACCCTTTGTAACAGCTCAGCTAAGAACCACTTCTGCGTTATGAGGTAGATGGCCACGTTGACCTCCGTTTCACAGTTGAGAAAGCAGGCCGAGAGAGAGGGTGGCTCCCCCAAGGACACACAGCTGAGAAGCGGTGAAGCCAGGAACTGAACCTCAGCTGATGGCCGCCACAGTCCACTCCACATCCTGCCCGATGTTTTCTAATGTCCTTATTGTGGCTTTTAGAAGTTTTTCTGGATTTCCTGAAATCCATTAACAGAGACAATGTCAGTTTCCTTTTTCACGTGAAGAAAACAAAATAGAGAGACATAGCCGTTTGCCCAAGGTGACGCAGCCAGGATTCAGTTACGTGTTTCCGGTTCTGTAGCTCATGTGCCTCCCTGATCCAACCGCTGCTCCCCTCTCCACCCCACAAGGCCTACATCCTGCACCCAGGGCCGGCTTCATGGGCAGGGGGCTTGTACAGCCGCCCAAGACCCCACCCTCAGAAGGACCCTTGTTTGATTTAATGTTCTGTTACCATCTCAGAATTCCTTACACCTTTTTTCTGAACAGTAAACCTGCATTTTTATTTTGCACTGAGCCTTGTAAATTGTAAGCAATTCTACCTCTACCTGACGAGGTCGTACCCGGCTGGAAGGCTATTTACTATTTACACATGATCGCAATCTTGAATTCAAGACTCCTTAGATAGCTGCACCTCCTTAATTTTTTTTAAATCTATCTATCTATCTATCTATCTATCTATCTATCTATCTATCTAATCTATCATCTATCTTCCTACCTATCTATTTTGAGACAGTCTTGCTCTGTCGCCCAGGCTTGAGTGCAGTGGCACAATCTCGGACCACTGCAACCTCCACCTCCTGGGTTCAAAAGATTTTTATGCCTTAGCCTACTGAGTGGCTGGGATTACAGATGTGTGCCACCATGCACAGTGAATTTTTATATTTTTAGTAGAGACAAGGTTGTGTCTTTTTGGCCAGGCTGATCTCAAAATCCTGGCCTTGAGTGATCCGCCTGCCTTGGACTCTCAAAGTGCTAGGATTACAGACGTGAGCCACCACGCCTGGCCTTTATTTATTCATTTTGAGACCAGGTTATAAGACTATCTAATTTTTGTATTTTTAGTAGAGATGGGGTTTCACCATGTTGCCCAGGCTGGTCTTGAACTCCTGGGCTCAAGCGATCCACCTGCCTTGGCCTCCCAGGGCGCTGGGATTACAGGTGTGAGCCACTGCGCCGGGCCCCGTCTCTTTTCTTGCCTGCTTTGCCTTAACCACTTGTGTTTCTGGATGTCCCGGTTTCTGACTTTAGACCCCCTCTCTGCTCTCAATGCCAGTGCTGCCCGATTCCTCACGGTTCTCCCCATCTTGCCTTTGGCTCCATGGCTTGCTTAGCCCCCACCTGAGTTTCTCTGCAGATACCTGCCTGGCTACCCCATCCCAAGGTCCTTGCTTATTTCTCCCCTGCACTCCTGCCAGTGGCCTGACCCCTTCTGCCCTGTGACAATTGTCTGCACCCTCCATCCGGGGTTCGCCAGTCAGCCAGCCCAGAGCTATGTAAACGACAAGTCTAGATGTGTCCCTATTTGGGCAACTCTGCAAGGGAAAAATAAGAAGTTGTTAGAATGCTAAGAATGCAGAGCATCCAGAGATTCCTTAGGCAGTCTTCCTCCTGTAGCAAAATGTGTCGCTGAGATGAGGCATAAAGAAGTGGCTTCACTCCAGGAGGGCCGGCAGCTGAGAAAGGAAGGAAGGTGTGTGTGAATACCAGGCTGGAAAAAAACCCTTATTTCTTATTTTATCACGAGGTGGTTTTCTTTGAATTGCTTAGAATTGTGTGTACTTTTTTTTTTTTGTAACAACTTCACTTTAACATAATGTTTCTTATTGCCTTCGGCTAAGATATAATATTGATAGTAGGTTTGAAAGACTTAGCAAATAAAAATACAGGATTCCCAGTTATGTTTGAATTTCAGATAAGCAGTGAATATCTTTTTTCGCGTAAGTGGGTCCCAAATATTGCCTGTGAATCCTGCATTTTATCTTATGATGAGGGCTTAAATTGTGCCACGCACGTGCTCAGTGGTGGTGTAGTAGCCCTAATGAATAGGCACTGTGTGTGGGTCTCTGCTATGTGCCAGGCACCTTATGTCTATTATCTCATTTAGTCCCTCTTTTTTTCTATTCTCCTTTTACAAATGAGAAATTAGAGGCTCTGAGATGCTGAGCAACTCGTCCAAGGTCATAGCCAGGAAGTGGTAGGACTAGGATTTTCACCTTTGTCTAACCCCCAAAGCCCATATGCTTCTATTTCTTTTTTTCCTTCCTCCCTTCCTTCCTTCCTTTTTCCTCTCTTTCCTTCCCTCCTTCATTCTGTCCCTCCCTCCCTCCTCTCTCTTTCTTTTCTTTCTTTCTTTCTTTCTCTTTCTTTCTTTCTTCCTTCCTTCCCTCCTTCCTTCCTTCCTTTCTCTCTCTCTTTCTTTCTTTCCTCTCCTTCCTTCCTTCCTCCTTCCTTCCTTCCTTCCTTCCTTCCTCCCTCCCTCCCTCCCTCCCTTCCTTTCTTTCTTCCTTCCTTCCTTTCTCTCTCTCTCTTTCTTTCTTTCCTCTCCTTCCTTCCTTCCTTCCTTCTCTCTGTCTCTCTCTCTTTCTTTTTTGAGACAAGGTCTTGTTCTGTCACCCAGGCTCCAGTGCAGTGGTGCCATCGTAGTTCACTGCCACCTCAAACTCCTGAGCTCAAGCAATCCTCTGGCCTCAGCCTGCAGTAGTTGCTGGGACCACAGGCATGTACCACCATCCATACTCTTTCCTGAATCTCTTCTCCACTACTCTCTCCAAATCAAATTGTCTCTTCACCTTTTAAAAAGTTCAGGACTCTTTTCCCTTACTGTCCCCTCTCTGCACACACTCCTAGAAGAGCAGAGATCCCTGTATGTTAATCTAGAGGAAGCAGATCCCATGGACGGCTGCTTTTTCCAGGTTCATAATTTATTGTATAAATTGAATTATCACATGACAAGTTGACATGAGCTTCTCCAGGCATGAGAACTAAACGGCTGAGGCACAGACAGTTTAGAATCCATTATATTGCTTTCACAGCTGGAGTTTTTTTAGATCTTGACTTGAAGTGAAAGATCATCAAAGCAATGCCTCCATATGTGGCCAGTACTCAACTCATTGTACTTGTGAGCGTCTAAGAGTTGAAATGTATTTTAACGCCTGGAATTGGACATCAGTTTCTGGACCTGCCATGATTGCAATCTAGCCAAAGCTACACATTCCGCAGCCACTGTCCTTCAACGTACGCAACCTGGACAGCTATTTTTAAAGCTAGAAATACAAACTAAAATTCATGTGGACAATCCAAGGTAAAGGTAGGAAAGTGTCACCTTCCACCAAATCCTATTAACGGAGAGCAGGCTGCAGTTCCATTCCCAGAAGGTAACGGGTAATCCTGGGAATCAGAAAACAAAATAGAAAACTACAGCACAGAGGCAGAGCCCTAGGGAGATAATAAAATCAAATGAAGTGAACAGGAGTATACAAATTGTAAACCCCTAAAGACTGAGATAATGGCCCTAGAAGCAAGTATATTAGGCCAAAGGGAGACCCCCTAGAGGAGGAATGAAAATGAGCATGGCAGAAAGTCCTGCAAATACAGCTCCCTGTGGAGCCCAGAGAACACCAGGCAGCCAGGATGCATCTGTGTGCGTCCACTCAAGAGCCCTGGGCCCCCAGGTTCTGGCTGCAGAACAATGGCTGACAGGCAGAAAGCTTGATGCTGGGGTCTGGACACCTTGGAGGTGCTTATGACACTGGCTGCTGAGTGTGGGCCTAGCATGATTCTGGTCTTCACCATCATGAGTGTTAAGGACAGAGTGTTTCTGGTACTTGTATTTTGTCTTGTGTTAGGGCTGTAGTTCACTTTTGGTTTATATTTTATTTATTTATTTATTTATTTATTTATTTTGAGATGGAGTCTCGCTCTATCGCCCAGGCTGGAGTGCAGTAGTGTGATCTCAGCTCACTGCAGCCACCACCTCCTGGGTTCAAGCAATTCTCCTGGGTCAGTCCCGCCTCCACCCCACTCCCCCCGCCAAGTAACTGGGATTACATGTGTGCATCACCATGCCCGGCTAATTTTTGTATTTTCAGTAGAGGTGGGGGTCTCACCATGTTGGCCAGGCTGACCTTAGGTGATCTGCGTGCCTCAGCTTCCCAAAGTGCTGGGGTTACAGGCGTGAGCCATCATACCTGGCCTTGTCTACATTTTAAATTAAGTGACTGGACAGAGTCATTCCATCCTGTAGCACTCTTAGATTCAGGGCAAGGAAGGAATGGGAAGAGAGCAGGCTAGGAGGAGAAAGTGAACAGGATCAGCGATTTTGTGTTTCTCAACAATTGCTCTTCAGCTTTGCAAAGGGAACAGGTGAATTTGAATCCTGGCCCATCCAATTACTGACCAGGAGGTGTTGAGAAGGTTACCCACAACCTCTCAGAAGCTTTGTTTCCTCAGCTAAAAATTAGTATAATAAAATCTCCTTACCTTAAGCTTTGTAAAGGCTCAAAGAAGTGTAAATTGCTTCGCAGTAGTCGCTAGGCAGTTAGCATTATGTAAAGCTCCCCCTTTGAGCAGAGGGCATAGACCAGTAGATGCTATTCTGAATAACCCATTCCAGCAAGGCTCCAACAGAAGGAAGTAATTATAAAGTATTAGATTTAAATGTAAGTCCCCTCTGGCCCCAGGGTCCTTTTCTACCTGAAATGAGGCATCTTCTAAAACAGTGCCTTATGTTGAAGGAGAATGGGATCAAATAAGTATGATTGCCAATGCATTTGGATCATTTGGGGAGTGCTTTCAATTGTTTAGTGGAAAAAAAATGCTCTTAAGCTTAGAAAATGTCCCCATTCTTCTAGGCCCCGAAGCATGCTGAAGTCATCATTTATTACATATTTGCTGAGCATCTACTCTGCATCGGACATTGTGCTAGGGAAGATAGACCGGGCCCCCTGCCCTTAATGGTGCCTTCATGTTGATTCATACATTAAACAGAGTCACACAAATAAGGATAAAATTCAAATGGTGATCAGTGCTATGAAGGAGGAAGTCAGGATGTATAAAAGCCTAAAACATAGAGAACTACGTGAGCCTTACCTTTCTGCAATAACTCTTCCTAATCCCCTATGCAGGAAAAAGATTTCTTGTGAAAAGCAATGATAGAAAAGCAATCCAGGGAAGCAAAATGAAACCCAGCCTGAGTTAGAAAAGAGAAACCAGTATATGACATTCTAGACTGGACTCTCCTTTACTCCTTTTCAATGGGCTCATGGGCCAGTGTTGATTTTGCTGACTGCCTCAAAGGAAGTAGTGTCTTCCTCAGACTTAACCACTCTTTTCCAAGTGAAGACTTGGGTGGGTTAAGCAGCACGGATATTAGCAAGGCAGGAATTAAGAGGGTCCGCATGAGGCTGGGTGCGGTGGTTCACGCCTGTAATCCCAGCACTTTCGGAGGCCAAGGCAAGGTCAAGAGATCGAAGTGATCCTGGCCAACATGGTAAAACCCCGTCTCTACTAAAAATACAAAAATTATCTAGGCGTGGTGTCGTGTGCCTGTATTCCCAGCTACTTGGGAGACTGAGGCAGGGAAATCACTTGAACTCGGGAGGAGGAGGTTGCAGTGAGCTGAGATCGCACCATGCACTCCAGCCTGGCAACAGAGAGAGACTCCATCTCAACAACAACAACAACAACAACAACAGCAACAAAAAGAGGCTCCTCTTGAAGTATAAGAGTCAGTACCAACCAGCCCCTGGACACAACCAAACCTAGAAGAACTGAGGCTGGGATCACCACCTTGCCCAGCCTCCAAGAGTTACATGGAGCAGAAAAGCAGTGCAGAGGAAGCACGGCCCACTGCAACTGCAGATCTATGTATTTTAGCCAGAGATAGATCTGAATGGTTTCCAGGAGCTTCTAAGAGCCTGAGCATGAAGCCCCTCTTGGAATTGTCTTTTCTTTCTCTGCCTTAACTCAAAAAGTTGAGAGGGGACACCCTGAAGCTTATCCCCAGTATGACCCTGCTCCAACAGCTTCAGCAAGGGGATGGGGCCTGATTCCACAGGGCAGCTCAACTTGGGGACTCAGCTTGCAGTCCATGCTCGCCTCAAGCCTTTCCATTATGTGCTTTATTTTTGGTAACATTGGTTTATTTTTCAACGTATATTATTGGTCAAATTGTTATGACTACTTGGGGAATGCATCTCACCACTGCTTCAGAGCTCTCCCCTGTAACAAAGGAAACCAACAGCCAAGCACTGTGCTAGTTTTTCTATCTCTTCTCTCTCTCTCTCTCTCTCTTTTTTTCTTTTTTAAGACAAGGTCTTGCTCTGTTACCCAGGCTAGAATGCAGTGGCATGATCATGGCTTACTGCAGTCTCAACCTCTCGGGATCAGGCAACCCTCTCACCTCAGCCTCCCAAGTAGCTGGGACTACAGGTGCACGCTACCATGCCTGGCTAATTTTTTTGTACTTTTAGTAAAGACGGGTTTTCGTCATGTTGCTCGGGCTAGCCTCGAACTCCTGGGCTCAAGCAATCCTCCCTCCTCAGCCTCCCAAAGTGCTGGGATTACAGGCTTGAGCCACCGCACCTGGCCTTCCCCATTTTTCTCTTAATCCATATCTCAGACAGGAATCTGTATCTCTCACTCTACGGATCATTCTGTAGGCACTATGCTAAATCGGCACCAATTCCAAATTTAGTCCTTAATTCATCTTGGCCTTTAGGCGAGCGAAGTTACAGTGGTAAGTTATGCTCGTTCGCTTACCAAAGCTCTTACTTGGTATTTATTCCCCAGGGATTACATAGAATAGAGTGGAGGCAGCAGACATGGGGAAATCCTATCTTTTAAGAAAGAAAAAATGGGCATTTTTCTCATGGGGAAGGATTTTTATTTTTCAAATGGGTGTTCGAACTGTAATGATTTCATGACATCTGCTTAACGGTTTTGTTTCTCTGTTTTACAGAAACAAACAGTCGTTGCTGTCAAAAAAGAGGTAATTAGTCTTACACTTCCAGTGAAGAATGGTTTTAAATCTTCTAACAGATTATATGTACTTTGTTTTACCCTCTGCACTTGGTAATGAAATGAAAACCACGTGCAATGTCCAAACAATTATTTCCAAATTCATGGACAGCACAGAGTGACGAAGCATCTTTTGTAAGCTCTGGCTGGGGCTGAGGCTGACACTCAGGGTCTGAAAAACCCCTCGAAGGCACAGAGCTGAGGGGTGGCCAGAGAGGACTGTGGAACCAATGCTGCAGGCTGCAGAGACTCTATATCCCCAACGTGGCCCCTGCGCTATCATTACAGGGCCAGAATCTACCCAAGGTGGCAAACTGCCGATTTTGGCAAATCTCATGTCTGAGGCCCAAGACAGAGTCCTGGGAACCATGGGGCATTGAGGTGGGATGTGCGGTTAGCTATCTGAACGTGGAGGAAGGTGGTTGAGGAGGGGATAACTTGCTTTGGCCAATGCTGCAGAATCAGGAAGTTTAAGGATGTGTCACCTGTGGTGGGGACCACTCTCTGCTTCTGTCCGCCAAAGGCACGTGAGGGAAAAGCCAAGTGTTTGTCCCAGTGTCTCAGCTGAATGCTCCTTAGAACTTTTTTTTTTTCTGCTGATGCTTTTTCCCAGACTAATGCATAATGGCTGAAGGAGGCCACTGATTTGAAGTCTGTGGTCATCTGTCCACTGTGGGCCTGACCCACTGGTACTGAGGGGGCTGGCTCTGGGCATGGAACGGGGTGCGGCTCTGGGTAAATGGCTTCTGGGTTTGGAGGCTGTGTGTAGTGATACTGAAGGGTTGGGAGGGGGGTGGTGGTTGAACGCCTTCTGACAACTGTGTCTCTTCCAGATCATGTATTACCAACAGGCCTTGACGAGGTCCACAGTGAAGTCTTCCGTGTCCCTGGGAGGGTATGTCCCTGATTTGTTGAACTTGCTAAAGTCTGAGCAACAGGTAGACAAGAGGAGAACTTCTGCGAACTCAACAAGTCCTGGGCTGACAGACCGAAGACTCAGCAGAACTGGGAGGGACAAAACCAGGCTCTTGGGGGCTTAGTTCCTAATTCATCTCTCAGGATAAGCCTCCGGGTCTCATCTTGGGTTAGGCAAAATCAAGGGTAGGTGAGGTTCTAGGAAAGACTGTTATGTTTCTTGGAATCCACTAATGTGTGGATGGGGAAGGTGGAAAGAGTTGGAAGTCCATGGGCTGAAGACCCTGTGAGGATCCAAGACAGCCTGGGTTCCTATCGTTACCCGTTCCAATTCATTAGGGGTGTGTGAGTCATGTTTACTGGTTCCACGTGCTACTAAATGTCCGTTGTTCATCTTTGATTTAAAATCCCATTAAGATAAATTGGACATTTATGTTTGATTTATTGAACTTTCTGGCTACCTTGACCCAGCCCCCCATAGGATATCATCTAGGAGACGAGAAAGAGCTGAGCGCCGCCTCCCACATGCAAGCAGTTATTCCTTTAAAATGCAGAATTTATTTTAGGACTGCATTGCTAACTCTGGGATTTTCCTGTACACGTGAAAATAAACGTGGCTTATTCCTGGGAGGCACGATGTGACTAATCATGTATTCTGACTGTGTAAGACTCAAGTCATGGTACTAATTGGGACTGAAGATGCTGTGTTTTGTTTAGTGCCTTCCTTCAATATGGTTAAGGGTTGGGCTCTTGTAAAATTTTTTTACATCTTCCTATGTCCCCAGTTTGCAAAAATGCCACCTGCCTGAGAAAATATGCCCTGACCCCACCCACATTTCAGTGACTCTGCTGCTGCTGAGCCCTGATCCCAGCTGAGGAGAGCACCTGTGTACTCAGGGGCATTCACTTTGGGTTATAATCATCATCATTGTTCTATGATAAACTCAAAACCATTTACTTCTGTGTTCCATAAACCCAGTTTCATGAAACCAAACAGAAAGAAAATGGAAGGAGACCCAAGGATATTTCTTAGACCCACTTTCCAATTTTTATTTGTCTCAGGACCTCATTACCGTAATTTTGACATCATTAGTGTTTTGACCCGTGAACCAGTTTTTTTTTTGTTGTTGTTTCTGTTTTTTTCCTCCAGCTTCTCCACTGGTAAAGGTCTGGGCCCGTCGAGGTGGCTCATGCCTGTAATCCCAGCACTTTGGGAGGCTGAGGTGGGCAGATCACCTGAGGTCAGGAGTTCAGGGCTGAGGTCAGGGCAGATCACCTGAGGTCAGGAGTTCAAGACCAGCCTGGTCAAAATGGAGCCCTGTCTCTACTAAAAATACAAAAAATTAGCCAGGCATGGTGGTGTGCACCTGTAGTCCCAGCTACTTGGGAGGCTGAGACACAAGAATTGCTTGAACTCAGGAGGAGGCTTCAGTGAGCTGAGATAGCGCCACTGCACTCCAGCCTGGGAGACAGAGCAAGATTTTGTCTCAAAAAGAAAAAAAAAGGTCTGATTGTCAACTAAGAGAGTCTTGGGAGAGAATAAGCCAGAGGGCTTGAGTTCTGAATAGAATTGCAAACCTAGTGCTTGTCTCTAAGGTACCAGTGGTTTATCTCCAAGGCATGGATCCTGTTCTGTCCAAATCTCATGGCTGAGGGAAGACTTCAGGACAGGTGCATTTCACATTCACTGTGGACACAATTCCCCACCTATGGGGAGGAGGCACAGCAGGTTTTCCATACCCAGACAGCAGGCAATACATTGACTCAGAAGGTCTGACTCAACTCAAGGGAATTAGCTCTTTTTTAGAAAAGTCTTTTAAATTGACACATAATTGTACATGTTTAGGGGGTACATAGTGATGTTTCAATACATACAATGTATAGTGATAGGATCAGGGTAATTAGCATATCCATCATCTCAAACATTTATCATTTGTTTGTGTTGGGAGCATTCAATATCTTCTTTTCTGGCTATTTGAAAATATATAAAGTAGAACAGAGGTTACTACAGACTGGGAAGGGAAAGGGGAAGGGGAGATAGGGAAGTATTTGTTAAAGGATAAAAATCTAGGCCGGGAGCGGTGGCTCATGCCTATAATCCCAGCACTTTGGGAGGCTGAGGCAGGAGGATTGCTTGAGTCCAGGAGTTGAAGACAAGCCTGGGCAACATAGTGAGACTCCATCTCTACAAAGAATAAAAAAAAATTAGCCAGGTGGTGGTGCATGCCTGTGGTCCATCTCATCATGAGGCTGAGGTGGGAGGATGGCTTGAGCCTGGGAGGGGGAGGCTGCAGTAAGCCAAGACTGTGCCACTGCACTCCAGCTTGGCTGTCTCAAAAAAAAAAAAGAAACAGGTACAGAGGAATGACAGAGGGGCTGGATGGAAGAAAATGTTTCATTCCACAAGTAGAATTGGGACTGATTTTGTCAAATACCTGCCAATCCCAAGGGTTATTTGATTCGAGGAAGTTTCTAGGAAAACAGTAATAAGTATGTCGCCAAATGACACAGGAAAGGAGGACAGGCTGGTCAGTTGACCTGTGCATTGATGTCGTATCTTGGGTGTCGAGCTTCTAGGAAATCATTTTCTGTTTGCTTTTCAGGATTGTGAAATACAGCGAGCAGTTCTCATCCAATGATGCCATCATGTCAGGCTGCCTCCCCAGCAACCCCTGGATCACCGATGACACCCAGTTCTGGGACTTAAACGCAAAATTGTATGTATTTTATATATTGGTGTTTTTTAAAAACCCGTTTTTGAGTTACAATTCACATGCCATAAAATTCACCCATTCAAAGCATACAGTTCAATGGTTTTTATTATATTCATAGAGCTACGATCAATTTTAAAACATGTTCATTACACAAAAAAGAAACCCTGGATCCCCTCCAGCCTTAGGTAACTATGAATCTACTTTCTGTCTTTACGGATTTGTCTATCTGGACATTTCCTATCAAGGGCAACAACTGGAATCGGAGGAATGACAGAGAGACTGGCTGGCAGACAATATTTCATTTCACAAGTAGAAGAGGAACTGATTTTGTCAGATACTTGCCAATCCCAGGGGCTACTCGATTCGAGCAAGTTTCTAAGAAGACAGTAATAAGTATGTCACTAAATCGATACAGGAAAAGAGGACAGGCTGGTCAGTTGACCTGTGTATTGATTTCATCTCTTAGGTGTTGTGCTTCTAGGAAATCTAGGAAAGGCTATGGGGTCTTTTGTGATGAGTTTTTTTTCACTTAGCATCATGTTTTCAAGGTTTATGAATCTTGTAGCATGGATCAGAACTTCATTCTCATTTATGGTTGAATCATCTTCACGGTATGGATGCACTAGAGTTTGTTTATCCATTCATCCGCTGATGGACGTTTGGGTGGTTTCTGCCTTTTAGCTATTATGAAGAATGCGGCTATGAACATTCGTGGGCAGGTTTTTGTGTGGGCATGTTTTCATTTCTCTCGGGTGTATATCTAGGAGTGGAATTGCTGAGTCAAATGGTGACTTAATGTTTAACAACAGATGGGTTTTGAAAATTAAAAAATCATATGTATGGCTTTGCATGTTTGATATCTAATTAGAGTAAACTTAAGTTCTGGGCAGGCAGGGCCCGAAGCCTGCCCTTTCCCTTGCCCTTTGGCTCTGTTTGACTGTTTTGAAGAGTCATTGCTCACTGGACCTGCACTCTTACGTTATTTGGAAGAGGGGGCAGAGGCAGAAACGCAGGAGAGTTCCAGCACACAGAGGGAGGAAGAAGAGAAGAGTGTAATGGTCAAGTTAGAGGGAGAGAGAGAGGAGGACAGGGGAGAAGGGACAGGCCTGAGTGTGTGAGGGAGGTGGGGTGATGGGAAAGGAGGGAGTGCCAGGTATAGGTCACAGCTTGGGTTAACGCTGTCGAGGCCATGAGAAACACACAGGTGACACTGACCCAGCTGGGTAAGCAGGCCTGGCCTGGGAGGGCCCTGATTCTCATCTCAAGCAACACTGGCTCCTATTCCATGTGGCCCACTCTGGGCAGCCAACTGGTTAAGGAGGCCACTCCTCTGGATTTGGGGTTCCCCTGTCTACTAAGGTCAACTGCAGAGTCAAAGACTCCAGAACTACCTTCTGGGGAGGCTTCCCTCATCCTGTTTGGGCTCTGGCTATTGGGGTGCTTCTCTGCAGCCCATGTCTGCCTCCCAGGGTACTGAATGAGAGAGGAGACCTGTGTCGGCCTGTGGACAAGCGTGTGCGGACGCTGGCTCTCCATGGAGGAGAAGGCAGGGAACCTGGCCAGGAAGAGGGTTGTCCTAGGAGGGCTTGGGGAGGACAGATGGATGGCAGCTGAATTTTAAATAAAATGGGGAGCACGGTGTTGAAGACAGGTAGAGGTTGCTGGTGAGAAGAAAAGGGTGTGTTCTGTGTAAGAACCATTGATCAGAAGGCACTGGGTGGGTGACAACTGGAACTCCCCACTAAAGTGGGAAGCCCTGTTCTTTTTTGTGGATCCTATATATGTATTGAACCATATATATATATATATATATACATATATATATATATTTATTTTTTGGTGCACCTATCACCTGAGCAGTATACACTGAACCCAGTTTGTAGTCTTTTATCCCTCACTCCCTTTTCACCCTTCTCCCCTGAGTCCCCAAAGTCCATCGCGTCATTCTTAAGCTTTTGCATCCTCATAGCTTAGCTCCCATGAAAGCGAGAAGTCTTGTTCTTAACGGTTTAGATTTTAGAACAGTGTTACAATGATTGGGGAAGCTTAACAAAAACATCAATGTTCAGGCCTTATCCTCCCAAACCTCTTATTTAGTTGGCCTGGGTTGCTCTCTCACCCCTAGCGGTGTTTTTTGAAAGCTCTGCTGATTTTCACAAGCAGCCAGGATCCTTAGGCTGGTTTAGAGCATTGATTCCCAGTGTGGGCCCTGGACCAGCGACATCCGCAGCACCACGGAACCTGTCAGACATGCGTGTTCTTGGGCCACACCCACTCCTACTGAATCAGAAACTCTGAGGTTGGGACCCAGCAATCTGTTTCAATGAGTCTTCCAGGTGATTCTGGTGCATGTGGAACTTTGCAAACCACTGTTGTCGTCACAACTCAGCTTCTTACTAATTATGTGAGACTTGGCAAATCTTTAACCTCTTTGAGCCTCGGTTTTCTTGACAATAAAATGGGATAGTAATACTCAACTCATAGTGTTCTTTTAAGGATTCAATGGTATGTGTGTAACACACCGTACCTCACATAGGACAATGTACTGTGAATGGCAGTTGTTAATGTTATCAGTTTTCTTATTGTTTTTACACTTGTTCTTATGGAAAGTGTAAAACCTGCTTGGCATGCTTTATCTTGGATCCTATAGGCATGAATTGTGCCTGGTTCTGGTCCTAGCTGCTATATCAGTGGGAAAAATTGTGTCAGGCACTTAAAACCCTAGTTTCAAAGGTCTGTGTTAGGTTTAGGAGAATTCCATAAGGGATAGGAGAGAAAACTGAGTCTTTTTCTGATTTTCTGGAATGTTAGATCTCTGCTAGCTGGGCTTGAATGTCCTACCTGGGATCAGGGAAATCTTTCCAAACAAGGAGGTGCAGTGGGACCTGCATCTTAGAGGAAGCCCTGAAAGGGAGTGCAGAGATGGCAAATGGGTCTACTCCAAGGCACCTGGCCTGAGGCAGGTATAGGAGGAGCCACCGGCTCCCACCAGAAGCCAGGGTGTGCCATGGTGGAGGGGCAGCTGTCATGGGTGATAGGCACCCAGCAGGTGGCAGTGATTGTAGCACCCATCACCAATGCTGCTCCAGAATTCTCTCCTGGTCCAGGTGGCAGCCTGACCCTCTGCCAGCCGGGCTCCAGGCTGTTACCAGGCCTTGGAGGAGGCATTTGAATTCGTTTGTCCTTAAGGCTAAGCGAGCAGGACCTGAGTGTGGGCTCCCCACAGTAAGCATCCTTCTCACCTCTGGGATGGTCATGTCTTTGATGTGAGTCCCAGGGGACTTGTCTGTGGCCGCATCTTCCTAGCAAGTGATTACTTGGCTTATATGTTGTGCAGGGGTTGGGAGGAGGAGGAGGATTGGATTGAGCCCTGGGCCATGAGACTAAAGGCCCTCACCCCAACCCAGGCCACCACCTGGCACAACCCCTACCTGTCTGGTGCATTTACAAATCATCCTTGCAGGGTGGAAATCCCAACCAAGATGCGAGTGGAGCGATGGGCCTTCAACTTCAGCGAACTGATCCGAGACCCCAAAGGTCGACAGAGCTTCCAGTACTTCCTCAAGAAAGAATTCAGTGGTGAGTCTTTGTTTAAAAAAAAAAAATTAAAATAACTTACTTTTAGAAAGAGTCCTTTAATATCTAGCCTAGGGTTTGGGGAATTTCTCAGCAGATGTTTTCAGAGCTTTGCTTATGCCCTTAAACAGTCGCTTCCTTTCACAGCTTTAAGAATGGGACCTGAGCCCAAGACTCGATCTTTCCATGGACTCAGAGAGGCCTCACCGTCTGGGGGAAAATTGCACCTGCTCACAGAATCCACATTCGGATCCCTCACATTTCTGAGGGCTCCATCCATGTGGATGCCCCCACTGTCACCCGAGGAGCCCCGGCTCCTTCCAGCCTCTAAGTATAATGAACCTGGAGGAAGGGAAGGGAGACAGGCAGGCTTTCCCTTTCTTTCTCTTTCTGTCTCCCAGCCTGATTTTCTTTTTTCTTTTTCTTTTCTTTCTTCCTTTCCTTTTTTTTTTTTTTTTGAGACAGAGTCTTGCTGTGTCACCCAGGCTGGAGTGCAGTGGGATGATCTCAGCTCACTGCAACCTCCGCCTCCCTGGTTCAAGCGATTCCCCTGCCTCAGCCTCCCAAGTAGCTGGGGTTACAGGTGCCTGCCACCACACTGGCTATTGTTTTGTATTTTTAGTAGAGACGGGGTTTCACCATGTTGGCCACACTGGTCTCAAACTCCTGACCTCAGGTGATCCGCCCTTCCCAGCCTCCCAAAGTGCTAGGATTACAGGCGTGAGCCACTGCTCTTGGCTTCCTGATTTTCTCTAGCTCAGTGGTTCTACACATTCAGTCTGCCTGGGGATATTTTAAAACATGTTTTCCTGGATCTCATCCCTAAAGTTGCTTTTAAATTGGTGGGGGTTGGAATCTCTGAAGTTTTGGAAACTCCCCAGATGATTCCAATGTGTGGTGATTGACAGCCATCACCTTAGCTCCTGGCCTGATTTCTTTAGGGCCTTAGGAGGATATGGATTTTAGTGGAATGGGCAGGGCCACATTTTATGTCTCATCTCTGAATGTCAACTCATGAGGGGCACTGTGGCTTTTTTTTTTTTTTTGATATGGAGTCTCACTCTGTTGCCCAGGCTGAAGTGCAGTGGCATGATCTCGGCTCACTGCAACTGTCGCCTCCGAGGTTCAAGTGATTCTCCTGCCTCAGCTTCCCAACTAGCTGGGACTATAGGCACGTGCCACCACACCTGGCTAATTTTGTATTTTTAGTAGAGACAGGGTTTCGCCATGTTGGCCAGGCTGGTCTCGAACTCCTGACCTCAAGTGATCCACCCCCCTCGGCCTCCCAAAGTGTTGGGATTACAGGCGTGAACCACTGCACCAGGACTGTGGCTTTTTAAACATACTGCACTTCCCGGAGAAGCATCCGCAAAAAATACGAGGCCAGATCAGAACCAGGCTGTGCATTCACCACCTTCATTGAAATATTTACCCTTACAGGATTCTTTTACTTCCTTGCTAAGTCCCCGGCCCTGGGGGCATCACGCCTGAGCCTTGACACTCGGCTGCTTACTACCCAAGATCCACTTGTCTGTGGCACTGCTCCAGAAACGAATCCTACTGGACATGCCTTTAGCCTGGCTGACTGCCGGATGCAGACTATTACATGATAATATGGATTGCTGATAATCCGTCTCCCTAATCAAGTCTAATTGCCACTCTAGAACGAAACCCAGAAAAGATGGATGGACTGGCGAATAAGTGGTTATAGTGCCATCTAGTGGCAAAGTGACAACATACACCCTGAGTTTATTTTCTCCCCGTCCACTCATTCCTTAGTGAGAATCCAGCGAAAAGATTTCCCTGCATTATTTCAACCGTATTATCAGCAATCTCCTCATGAGATTCCTGAGGCTTTAGGTATGAACAGGGAAGATAAATCATCAATTTGCTCATTTACTTTTTAAAAAGATTTTTAAATTGAAATATTATTTGCATATGATGAAATTAACTTTTTAAAAGTGTACAATTCAGGGGTTTTAGTGTATTCACTAAATTGTGAAACCATCATCACTAATTCCAGAACATTTTTGCCACACTAAAAAGAAACTCTTTACCCGTTAGAATCATCTTCTATTCCTCCTTCTCCTGAACCCCAGCCCTAGGCAACCACAAATCTACTTTCTACCCCTACGGATTCACCTCTTCAAGACATTTCACATAAACGAAATCATACAATATGTGACCTTTTGTCTTCTTTCACTTAGCATAATGTTTTCAAGGCTTGTCTGTGTTTCAGCATATAACAGCGCTTCCGTTCCTTTTTTTTTTTTTTTTTTTTTGACAAAGTCTCACTCTGTCACCCAGGCTGGAGCGCAGTGGCGTGATCTCATCTCACTGCAACCTCTGCCTCCCGGGTTCAAGCGATTCTCGTGCCTCAGCCTCCCAAGTAGCTAGGATTCCAGGTGCCTGCCACCATGCCTGGCTAATTTTTGTATTTTCAGTAGAGACGGGGTTTCACCATGTTGGCCAGGCTGGTCTCAAACTCCTGACCTCAGGTGATCCACCTGCCTCGGCCTCCCAAAATGCTGGGAATACAGCCGTGAGTCACTGCACCTGGCTGCTTGGTTCCTTTTTAATGACCCCACAATATTTCCTTGTTTGTATGTACCACATTTTGCTTATCCATTTGTAAGTTAATGAACATTTGGGTTGCTTTGACTTTTTAGCTATTATGAATAATGCTGCTATGAACTTTTGTGTACACATTTTTGTGTGCTCATTTAATATTTTTGGTGGGAAAACATATGTAACATAAATTTTACCATTTTAACCATTTTCTTTTGAGACGGAGTCTTGCTCTGTCACCCAGGCTGGAGTGAAATGGTGCCATCTTGGCTTACTGCAACCTCCACCTCCCTGGTTCAAGCAATTCTCCTGCCTCAGCCTCCTGAGTAGCTGGGATTACAGGCGCCCGCCACCACGCCTGGCTAATTTTTGTATTTTTAGTAGAGACAGGCTTTCACCATGTTGGTCAGGCTGGTCTCGAACTCCTGACCTTATGATCAGCCCACTTCTGCCTCCCGAAGTGCTGGGATTACAGGTGTGAGCCACCCGTGCCCAGCCGAAATCTCCTTCCTTTTTAAGGCCAAATGATATTCCCTTGTAGTCTGCACCATATTTTGTTCATCTATTCTTTTATTGATGGACATCTGAGTGCTTTCCACTTATTGGCTATCATGAATAATTGCTTATTTAATTTTACTAAGCAATCAACTGTCTTTTGCTATGGGCAAGATGGTTTACATGGCACTTGTTGTCAGATCGGTTATATTTTAGTTAAGAGCATCACTGGTCTGTGATCTCAGTCCAAAGAACGCCCTAAAGTTCATGCTGAAAAGGAAGGACCTCTATAGAGCTATGGGACAAATGCTAACTAGTTTAAAACTGTGCAGCCTTTTCTAATATGAAACACCCAGGAGCTTTTAAAAAATACAGTTGACCCTCTACCAACACTGGTTTGAACTTCACGAGACCACTTATAGGCGGATTTTTTTTTTCAGTAAATATATTTAAAAACTTGGGGGGATTTGCAACAATCTGAAAAAACTTGCAGATGAACTGCATAGCCTAGAAATAGAAAAAAGTTATGAAAAGGTATATCCATAAAATATATATGTAGATACATATCCACTTATGTGTCCATTGACTGTTTATGTTATTAGTAAGGCCTCTGGTAAACAGTAGGCTATTTGTAGTTACGTTTTTGGATTTTCCACTTCATGGGGGTCTGTGCCCTAACCCCTTAATTGTTCAAGGTCAACTGTACTGAGAAAGGAGAGGAGAGGATTTTGTTGTTCATTTCCCCACACTGTGACACACTCCACGATTTACACACACACACACACACTTGCTCTCTCTTGTGATCGTCTTTATTTTCCCAGGCAAAAATTGCCACCTGGGACCACTGTATGAACATATGCATGGTGCCTCTGGACGCCGCAGGTTAGAGAACCTCGAATTGGAGGGAGATGAAGGATTTGGGGGAACCTGGCTTTTCCTTCTGGGCCAATTCCCTGTGGCTCAGGTGATGCTCTGTTCAGTTCTGCTCCTGGCCAGACCTTCCCTGAGGGTCAGTCCATCAGCACTGCTTCTTGAACAGCCTCTCTGTAAGAACCGTTGGCCTGGAATATGCCTGGTGAGGGACTGCAAATGATGGGTTCTCTAAGCACAGCCAAACAAAGGAGGAAGAACTCACACTCAGTCATTCAATAGGAGCAAAGGAAGGAGGTCTTGATGAAGAAAACCATAGTGTAGCAACGCATGTATAGAAGCCTATTCATGTGCGAGCTCGTTCAAGCAATATTTGCTACAGCCAAATTCTAGAATAAAAAAGAGTATGACAACCTCTGGAGGGTGACATGAACCCCGGCCTGTGTATCGTTGGAGGAAAGGAAGCTGCCACAGTGTGAATGCATTGCTGCAAACATAGTAGGTGCTAATCTAGTTTATTTCTAAGACCACATATTGAGCAATTACTAAGTTCCCAATGTTCTTCCAGGCCCTAGAAGTGAAGATGTGACTCCTTTCCCCAAGGAGTATTTTTGTCTGCATCACAATGTGCAATGGCTTGTTCTGCGGCAGGAAAGGTGTTCACTGAGCTGGGAAATGGAATCCATCCTGGCTGACTCATTTCTTTTATTTCCTCTTTTCTTCTCCCAACTTATTTCCTGCCCGGCCCTCATCCGTGTGGACTTCTCACCATGCAGGAGAGAATCTGGGATTCTGGGAAGCCTGTGAGGATCTGAAGTATGGAGATCAGTCCAAAGTCAAGGAGAAAGCGGAGGAGATTTACAAGTGAGCATCAGCCAGGGTGTTGGAAAGCCTTCCCTTGGGCCTCTGAGGACCACCTCATTGCGCTTGAGGTGGAGATAGGACGGGAGGACAATAGCCTGGTAGCTGGCTGGGCCCTGGTCAGCATCAGTTCACTGTACTTGCCATGCTAGAGACACTTCCCCGCTGCTTTGGGAGGTTCGGGGGTTTCCTGGAGAAAGCCTGGTGAGACATGCAGTGTGAGTCACCTGTTCCTATGGGAATGAGTCTAGGGGTTAAAAAAAAGCAAGCTGTCCCGAATTACAGTGCAGAGTGCTCTGTCTTTGACTAAAGCCGTCTTAGGTGTCCTGAGGGGTGTGTGTGTGTGTGTGTGTGTGTGTGTGTGAGAGAGAGAGACAGAGAGAGAGAGAGAAGAAGAAGAAAGATGGGAAACCTATTCCTCACGCTTCCTTAGAGATGTGAGGAACACAGGGGAAGGGAGCTCCTCCCGCATGTCTGGGACAGTGGGCGCAGCTTGGGGTACAAACATGGGCGGGCATATCTCATTCTTGACATCACAGCTCTAGCCCCTACTTGTTCCGAGCAGCAATAAGTCCATCCCTCTCCAGGTCTGTCTCTCCTCCAAATTATACAAGAGCCAAGGGTTCCAGGTTAAAAGGGTCAGTCCTGTTTTCAGTGGCCAGGTGGAGAGGGAGGGGAAGGTGTGATGAGACCCCCAAAGTTGCTGAAAGCCACACTCCCCCTCCCTGACACTCCTACCCCTGCAGGCCTGGTGGGTGCTCCTGTCTCGCTGTGGTCCCATCCCTTTCATCTGCACTGGCTGCAGTGGACATGAATCCTGGACACCAAGGGCCCAGCATTTTAGTTCATACTCACGTGCTTAGCTGTGTTTCCCAAAGCCCAAGCACCACGCTGGGCGGGAACCAGCCATTTGCAGCCACCAGACTATGGTGCTGAACTTCGGGCAGCAGGCCAAACAGCCCCTTCCCTCTGAGGACTTGGCCTCTGGACCCTGGATGTCCTTCCTGCAAATGAACTCAGATTGCGACACCCCGGTTTCCAGAGAAGCACCAGCAGCATTGAAGAGAAAAGCTTGAGGTCTCACTTCTTCTTATACTTAGAGTTTCATGCACTTTCTTGCAAATTTGCCCAGCTCCTCCCACAGGGAGGGGATCCATGCACTGAGAGAAATGGGGGTGCAGGTGGGGTGCAGTGGGGAGGGCTGTCAGTCCAGGAAGCTTCCATGACATCCTTTGCAGTACAATGGGTGCCTGACTGCCTTACACGCAGTGACACACACACAACTCCTGATTCCAAAAATCTGCTACAGGAAGCCTGCTGCCTCTGCCATTAGACCAGTCTCTTTCTTCCCCAGGCTCCCTGGTTATGTGAATCTCAGTTTCAATTCCAAAATTTTAATGTATATCTTATAAAGGTGGGAAAATATTCACATGAGTATTTCTAATTCAGCAACAGCTCAGAATTGGAAATACTGAGAGATCTCTGCATCCTGACATCCCAGGTAGAGCCACACGCTCAGGAAGTGTGGCCAAGTTTGGTCTAATTGGGAGCCTTGGCCTGTCTGCCCAGGGGGTCAGACCTCTGGGTTCTGGGACCATGAGCTGCCTCTCGACGCAGCATGTGAAATTCATTACAAAGCACATGTGGGTTGGGAGAGGAGGAGCAGAGACCCCCAGAACACCTGTGTGAAGGTGTCTTAGCCTGGTCCCAGGTTGGCCCTGGAATCCTGGTGCAGAAGGCGTGAAGTCGGAGGCTGTGTTCTTCACCCTCATGGCCAGGACCTAATCCAACCTGGGTCCCGGCCCCTTCTTGCTCTCCCTCCTGGAGGTTGGAAACATCAAAGTTAAAATATTCATATTCCCAATACTGGATGTTTCCTGCTTCGAGGAAAAATTGCTTGACAACCTCTTCAAAAGTTCACACTCTTTAGTGTCTCCTAAAAAAACTGCCACCCTCACCCTCGGTAACCTGAGTCATATCAGTCCTTCCCTCCCAAGCAGCTGTGAGCTTTCCATGAACCGACTTGGTTTAGTTACTTTTGCTAACATCTCCCTCCCACCCCAGGCTGTTCCTGGCCCCGGGGGCGAGGCGCTGGATCAACATAGATGGCAAAACCATGGACATCACAGTGAAGGGGCTGAAGCACCCCCACCGCTACGTGCTGGACGCCGCACAAACCCACATTTACATGCTCATGAAGAAGGTAGGTGGGTCCGTGCTGTGGATACAGGGTCCAGATAGGCCTTCTGTCCCTAAGTACCTGGAAAATTCTTTAGATATAGGAAAAAGGGAGATGATACGTGGCTAGCGCTTTGCTGGTTGTGGGATGCATCTAGGCATGGGGGCTCATGTCTGTAATCCCAGCAGTTTGGGAAGCTGAGATGGGAGGATATCTTGAGCCCAGAAGTTTGAGACAAGCCTGGGCAACACAGTGAGACCCTGTCTCTATATATATATATAAAAAAAAAAGAGAGAGAGAGAGAAAAATACCCAGAATTGTCAATCGTCTCTTCTACCTGTCCACTGGGGTGGACTTGCCTTGAGCCCCTCACCCACAGGCCTAGAGGGACTCCTGTGGAAGCTGTGTGCATCCTTACAGGCCCTACTCTGCAGTAGTAGACAGGTAGGAGTAATGGCATTAGTAATGATAGCATTATGATAACAGCCATCATTCATTGAGGGCTTACAAGGTACAGTCGCTGTGCGAAACACAGAACTTTATGCTCAAAGACAACCCACAAGTTAGGCTTTGCTGCTGCAGAATCTAGTGGCTTGGTCAAGGTCTCACCAGAGATGGGGCTGGGATTCATAGCCAGGTCTGCCTGGGTTTCAAGGCCGAGCTCTTAGTTTCTGCTGCAGAGTGATGGCAATTCTCACCACCCTAGCCCCAAGCAAATATTACACATAGAGGCCTAGTGTCTAGGACAGACAAATTTGTGTGTGTGTGATTGTAGTAAGACCCTGTGAGAATTTAGATAGCCCTCTGGATTATTAACAAAGTGTGAATGCGGTGGGAATTAAAAAAAATATATGTGAAGGGGACCTGAGAGAAAAATAAATCATTTTCTTAAGAAACTAGAATCGGAGGCTCAGAGTTAGCCTTAAAGAACTTGTCTAGTTTGATTCTTCTTTGGTGCCATCCTTGACAAGACTTTCTTTGGGTGCTTCAACTTCTCATTATGGCAATGATTTCTTTAATGGCAAAGTATCTTTATAGGATATAGGTTATGTGATATAGGCTATTTGATGTAGGTTATGTGATATAGGTTATATAAGCTAGATTATGTGATATAGGTTATGGATATTGGTTATGTGATATAGCTTATATGATATAGGTTATGTGATATAGACCATCTGATATAGGTTAAATGAGATAGATTATATGATATAGGTTGTGTGATATAGCTTATATGAGATAGACTATGTCATACAGGTTATATGATATAGGTTATGTGATATAGGCTATTTGATATAGGTTATATGAGATTATATGATATAGGTTACATGATGTAGGTTATATGATGTAGGTTATAATGTGATATAGGCTATCTGATATAGGTTATGTGATATAGGCTATATGAGAGATTATATGATATAGGTTATATGATGTGGGTTATATGTTATAGATTATAATGTGTTATAGGCTATCTGACATAGGTTATGTGATATAGGTTATATGAGATACATTACATGATATAGGTTATGTGATATAGATTATGTAATGTGGGTTATATGATATAGATTATACGATATAGGTTATGTGATATTTGTTATGTGATATAGATTATGTGATATCAGTTATGTGATATAGATTATGTGATATCAGTTATGTGATATAGGCCATCTGATATAGGTTATGTGATATAGGTTATATGATATAGATTATATGATGTAGGTTACATGATGTGGGTTATATGAGATAGGTTATATGATGTGGTTTATATGATATAGGCTATGTGATATAGGCTATTCAATATAGGTTATATGAGAGATTATATGATACAGGTTATGTGATACAGATTATATGAGATAGAGTATGTGATATGGGTTATATGAGATAGAGAATATGATATGGTTATGTGATATAGGTTATGTATATAGGTTTGTGTGAATGGTAAATGCTGATTAGCTTTCCTGATTTATATTTCTTCTATTTAGTCTTTTATTGTATCATTTAAAAATATTTTTATTTTGTTTTTAAAGCATGTAATAATTTAGAATTGCCACCAAGCCAGATTAGCCATTTTCATCATTTTTTGAATCAGTGGGGTGTTTCTGTGTTTTTTGAATCAGTGGGCTGTCTCTGTGTTTTTGTTACTAGAAGATTCACAGCAGGGTTTCTTTAATAATAATCCTCTTTAATGTATTTTAAAACGTTTTGGTTCTTAAAAATGTAGTTTTCGGCTGGGCACGGTGGCTCATGCCTGTAATCCCAGTACTTTGGAAGGCTGAGGCGGGCAGATTATGAGGTCAGGAGTTCGAGACCAGCCTGGCCAACATGGTGAAACCCCGTCTCTACTAAAAATACAAAAATTAGCTGGGCATGGTGGTGGATGCCTGTAATCTTGCTACTCAGGAGGCTGAGGCAGGAGGAGAATCACTTGAACCCGGGAGGTGGAGGTTGCAGTGAGTTGAGATCGCGCCACTGCACTCCAGCCTGGGCGAAAGAGTGAAACTCCGTCTCAAACAAACAAACAAAACTGTAGTTTTCTTTTCATACAGCTTTTTAGGGGATGCCCAGGGAGGCCAGCTGCTAGCCAGAATGGAACAGTCATAGGTAACTTCAGAAAAGAATGGCATATATGCCCACTGGACTCTCCATATGCCATTACAGCTATGTCCTATGGCGATACACTCAGCGTATCCCAGTGGCTCCATGATCCCTATTCCTAGACTCTATCCTAGTTCTCATAACTTTTACTCCTCCCACTTAGTCTTTAGAATAGTGCCATTTCAATAAATTTTTAAAATATCTCAATCCCTCGTTTGTTGCAGTGGGCTTTGTCCCATATTGGGTATGACTAGAGTTTTCCGCTGGCTTAAAAGTAACAAGCATCCATGAAGCTTCTCTGAAACTGCCCAGGGTCCGAGTAAACATCCCCATAATTGGACTCTAAGCGTTGGTTGTTTTTGTTTTTTCTCTTGCCTTTACACCCAAAACACAGGGCAGAAAGAGATGTCAGTGGCTTAGAAGTGGGCTCCATACTTCTGGCTGCTCATCTTCCTTGGAAGAAAGTCTTGGAGAGGAGAGGTCAGGTGTCCTCTTGTCTCATGCTGGCTTCACTGAACCACTCCAAGGTGGATCGTCGTGTGTAGGGTTACAGACTGTAATTCTCAAAGCTGCAGCAGAATTACCCGGAGACTGTTCAGGTAGTCGTTAATTGTTAATTGTTTAGGCATCCTCATATGAACAAATGATGACAGGCAATGTCTCCATACATGACCAGCTGTCTCACCTGTTTGGCACGTAGCATGCAGCATATGAGAATAAGTGAGACAAATTAAGCAGTTCTGGGTCTAGTGTACTTTTAACTGTAGCAGCTTTTACGCAGCTGGCTACATTTACAACACAGGCTGAATCACAGACAGTGTTGATAGGATCTGAAGCTGTGAGCTGTAAAACCTGAGACTGTTCAGGCTCAGGGTAACTCACTTCCAGAGTTTCTCATCAGGAGGGCTGGAGCGGGCCTGAGGAGTTCCCAGGTGAAATTGATGCTTCTTGAGGGGACCACGATTGAGAACCACTGCTCTCAACACTTCCCCGAACACCTTTCACCCAAGGAGACAAATTCTCATAACTTTTCCATTCTACTGCCAAGGGAGGCTTGAAAATGGCAAGGGTATTGGTTTGATTTGACTGCTTTTTCTCCCATAATTACTGTCATTTTCTTGTTCCCACTAGGATTCTTATGCTCGCTATTTAAAATCTCCGATCTATAAGGAAATGCTGGCCAAAGCTATTGAACCTCAGGAAACCACCAAGAAAAGGCAAGTGGAATGATCTGTAATTGCTGGCTGCCTGCTGTTTGGTTTACAGAGAAGTGAGGGTCTGTTTCAGCCAAATGGCTATTATGGAGATATTTTCTTGATGAAAATATTGGGGACTGGGAAGTATTGCTCAGGGAATGAGTGCCTCATTTGCTTCATAATGCCCTGAAATCACTCTAGCAAGATTTCCTTAGTAATTACCACCGGTAAGTTTTGTTTCCCTAATGCTGGCTTGAAAGAGTTTGGAGGATCAGACCAATAATTACCCTTATCACAAATGGAAGCTTCTCCTTGGTTTTTTTTAACTGCTAACACGTTACCTCCAAACTGATGTATGGGAATTAATTAAGCTACATCCTTGTATTTAAATTGTTCTCAGACCTTAGAGAGAATAGCAGATTGCACCCCAAGAGAAAACGCTCAGTGAAGGGGAAACGGACAGTAACGGACTAGGTATTCTTGCTGCCTCCGGGGACCATGTTTTAGAAGTCCATGAACTCGTTCATTCTCACTCTTCTCATTGGAGATGTGGATCATCTCATCTGATAAAGCCATTAGGACAATGGACGAAATAATATCCTGAGGGGCAGATTGAACTCTTTTCTGGGGGAATTCAATCTACAAGGATTGAAGATTCAGAATAGAAATGAAACGGCAGCTTGAACAACACTGTAAGGCTTTGGCAGAGGTTTTTCCACCAGCCATCGTGTGTCCTGTCCCCCACAAAGTGAGTGACCGTTCCCCTGTTTGCTGGGTCAGCCCACACTGGGCTCCTTTCCAGCATCTTCCATCAATTCAAAAGGGGGATGGCTGTACCAGAGCCTTTATCAAAGGAGAAAAAAAAAACAACTTGGTTTCATTCTTGAGGATAATGGCCCTGTTGTGAAAAGGAGAGAAAGAAGGTCTTTGTGGTGCTATTCTTCTGGGTTTACCAAGTAAGGAAGGGAGTTCAGTGTCCTTGGGGACTTAAAAGCTTCTACTTTAAGCTAGAAGAAATGCCTTTAATAGCTCTAGTAGTTCTGCCAGAAAGTAATGAGGGGAAAAAAGAGGAGTCTCGTACCTCTCTCTCCAGATATTTTAGAAGTTGGGGCAGACGTGAGAATTCTCACTATTGTGAGTGAGAATTACACATGGATGCATTCGTAAAGTGTGAAGCCTGCTCTGTGTCCATACCAGGACTGCAGTGGGTGTGAATTTTGTTCCATGATCCCAGGTATAAGACAATGTATTCAAACTTAATTTTTCCATGACAAGTTACACTTAGCTCCAAGCCTTCCCCTTGGCAGGGCTGGTGAGAGATCCAATGTCAGTGTCAGGCTTTACATCCTGGTAGGGGAGCCCTTCTTCTCCCTAAGGTAGATACAAGAGTTCAAGCGGCTTATGTAATCAAGGGGCTTATGTAGTCCAGAAATCTGGAGTAGGTTGCAGGTCATTGTCTCTCATTGCTGCTGAAGTGCTTGGCTCCAAGCTTATGTGGGCCCTCAAAGGCAGGTGGGCTCCACTGCTCACTGCCCACTACATCACTTGGATACCTAGAGCTTCGTCCTGGCTCCTAAGGCCATGGCAGGGAGAGTTTGGTTCCAGGAATCCAGTTTGGCTTTGAAGAAGGTTCTGGCATGTGTCAAGATATTGTGCATGAGCAGGGTACCACCAGCTCACCAGCCCTCTTCAGGCCTCTTCCCTCTTTCTCTGTTCACTGGGGCCTAGCTATCTTGGACAGTCCAGCTCTTTCCTTCCTTCCCAGAACCATAGCTTTTGAAAATAAATGCTCCAGCCAGGCGCAGTGACTCACGCCTGTAATCCCAGCACTTTGGGAGATAGGCAGATGGATCAGTTGAGGTCAGGAGTTTGAGACCAGCCTGGCCAACGTGGTAAAACCCTGCCTCTACTAAAAATACAAAAATTGGCCTGGTGTGGTGGTACATGCCTGTAGTCCCAGCTACTTGGGAGTCTGAAGCATGAGAATGGCTTGAACCTGGGAGATGGAGGTTACAGTGAGCCGAAGTCGTGCCACTGCACTCCAGCCTCGGTGATTCAGAGAGACTCCATCCCCGCTGCCCATCCCCCAACCCCCCCTAAAAAAGAAAAGAAAAGAAACAAATGTTCTAACTCTCTCCAGTACCCAAGCCTTCATTATCCACTTCTTTCATGAAGATGTTACAAGAAGTTAAGATAACAAATTGATTTCTATATATTGTAGAAGTTCAATGCAGCTTCGCCAACCAAAGGGTCTTCCTTGTGCCTGGCCTAAAATCTGATGGCAGTTGGTACTCACTCTGGTCTCATCCTCCAAGTGGGGAGAAAGGAGCCAAGGTTGGACCCCACTGGAGGTTCACTGGAAAAACGAGGGAACAAAATCTAGATTCTGGACCTTCCAGCCCCAGCTCCCATCAAGTGTGACAGGGTCAGTGTTGGGCAAGCTGTGTCATTTTCCTCCAACCACCAATCCGTCCTTCCTTCCAGCTCTACCCTCCCTTTTATGCGGCGTCACCTGCGCTCCAGCCCAAGCCCTGTCATCCTGAGACAGCTGGAAGAGGAAGCCAAGGCCCGAGAAGCAGCCAACACCGTGGACATCACCCAGGTCATGAGCAAGCTGGACCGGAGGAGCCAACTCCAAAAAGAGCTGCCTCCTAAATAAATCTGTGATTCCTGTGGGTGGGGGCATGCGCTTGGGAGAGGCAAATGAGGAAGGGTAGGGTCAGAGTCTAGAAGGTTCCATTCCCCATTTGTGGAGGTCATCAGGTTCATCCCATACTCCTCTAACTTTCTTCATGGGGGTCTTCCTAATACCACAGCAACCAGAGTTTGTTCTCCCAAGCCCACTCATCAGGGGACAGGGTGGGCAAAAGTGGTGGGTGGGAGAGGGGATCACCTGACTCAATTGCTGTGTGGCTGCCTATTATACCTTAGAGAGTTCTTAGGGGAACTAAGAACTCTCTCAGTGAGAGCCAGGGGGAAAAAGCTGTCTCAGTGAGAGCCATAGGGAAAAGTGGTACACAAAGCTCTCACTGACAGAGAGCTTTGTGTACCACTCTTTGCTTTGGAACATTAAAGAGAAGGCCTCTCCCCACCCCCAAGGCCTAGTGTTTTTCAGGGAGATTTGTTTAAAATAGCTTTATGAAGCTCCTCATCCTATCTCTCTAATTTAGACTATTGTTTCCAAATCAGTCTGAGGTTCCTCCAAGGGGCTAGTTGCCCGGAAGTACTTTCCCTGAACTCCCCTGCTATGCCTGCCTGGAAAGGCCCTGCTGAAACATTTCTCCTGTTGAGTTTGTTCTTAGTCATAATTACTGGATGGTTGATGGGCTCTCTTCTTCCCATCTCCCCATCCCCTTGTCCATGCTGGGGAAACAAGTGGCTTGTGGGAATGAAGGACTCGAATGGCCCTCTGAGGAGCATCTTTTTGGCTAAAGAACAAAGGCATTGATGTCTTCATTCATGGGAAGAGGATGGTAGACATCGAGATGAGTGAGGATCAGAGATGATACTCTCTAGGACATTTTCTAGATGTTGATTCTTTCCTCTTCTGTAGGTGTAGACGAGGTCAGCTCTGTGGTCAGGACTGGGGGAGAGGACAGTTCTAACTGACCTTGGGGGGTTTAGAAGGTCATTCTCGAATTTAGGCTCACTCCTTACACTTATGTAAGAATGCAACAGAGATAGAGCACAGAGGTGAGCAAGAGACCAGCCTGACCAAGCAGGAATACTCACTCATTCAGCACATCTATTGAGCACCTACTATGTGCAAACGTCGGTGAATAAAACAGACGTGGTTCTCTCTCATGGAGCTTCTTCTAGTCTAGGACTGAGACAAAATAATTAAACAAGCTATCAGGTAGCTATTGTTGTGTGACAATCAACCAGAAAAATAGAACAACATACAGCAAGTGTTTATTATTCATGCATGTGGGGTCATCTGTGTGGCTCTGTGGATCTTGGTTGGGTTCACTCATCTGTCTAGGGATGAGGCCACTCATGTGTCGCAGTGGCCTAGGCTGAGATGAGTGAGATGAGTTTTCTCTGCTTCATGTACCTCTCATCTCCCAGCAATCTTGCCTAGGCAGAATCCCATGCTGCGGACTGAATTGCAAGGAAGTAAGTAGAAACACACAAGGCTTCACATAGTCTCTTCTACTCTATTTTATTGGCCAAAGCAAGTCATAAAGCCAGCCTAGATTCAAGGGGCAAGGAAATAGACTCTACCTCTTTAGTGAGAGAAATTTCAAAGTCTCATGGCTAAAGATGGATGAAATTTCAAAGTCTCATTGCAAAAGACAGGGAAAGGTGAAGAATGAGGGCCATTGTTGTTGTAATTAACAACACAAATGCCTGCCCAAGGATTATAAAGGAAATTAATGTGGTACTGGGATAGGGAAGATGGGATGTGTGTAGACTATGTCCCTGCTAGGTGGTGACAGAGAAGCAGGGAATGAGAAAGAGTTGGCCATAAGAGCATGTGGGCCAGGCAGGGAGAATGTTCTGGGGAGAGAGGGCTGTGTGGGCAAAGGCTCAGAGCTGGGAAGTGGCTCAGAGTGAACCCAAAGGCCAGGTGAGTGAAACCTGCTGGGTGAGGGGGAAACTGTGCAAGACGAGTTTAGAGAGTAGGCAGGGCCAGATCGTTGATGACCTTCAAGGCTGTTATAAGGAGTTTGTGGTCACTGGTTTCATGTTAGCAAAATGATTCTAGCCCAGAAGAGGGGCACTTAAGCTTTCCATTTGCACTGGTTGCAGACCAGTTTCCACTCTGAAAGGGCATTGGAGGGATATGCTTTGCTCATCTCTCTTCTGGAGAATCTTGGAGTCTTCCCACTCTGGAAGGTACTCCAAGTAGGAATGTAAACCATTGTAAACTGGGTGACACGAGTGGAGGGACTGTATTTATCTCATTCATTACTTGAAGCCTGATTCCTGACACCCAGGGGGTTCTGCACCAACATGAATGACATGAGTGGATGAATGAATGAATGAATGAATGAAAAGAGCCCTGGATTTGGAGAAAGCCTCCTGGTTCGTGTTCCTGGCTCTAGCACTAGTCATGTAGCCTTGGACAAGTCACTTAACCTCTCTACATCCTTACTTGTGAAATGAGGTATCGGGACCAGCTCTAAACTTCTCAAAACAGGCTTTGTGAATTCCAACTGGGAACCTGGGCTGGGGCATCCATTTTACTTGAAGATTTGGAATGGGAGGAAAATTAGGTAATTTCTAAAAGTTTCACATTAAAATAATCGTGAATATATTATGAAATAGAATGCAAAATGTACAATGTACATGAATTTTTAAAGATACAATTTGAGACATCAAAGGCATTTTGTGTTTGGCTGGGGCAGGCTCAGGCTCTTCCCTCCAACTTCTGGGGGAACGTGTTTTCGGGCTCTCCTGCTGTGTGGCCTACTTTTATGGGAATATTTGAGAAGCATGAAACCAGAGAATATTTGCTGTCCCTTTTGGTTACTCCATATGAGCTGAGATGACATACCCAGCAGCCTGGTAGTGAGGGTGGTGGTGAGGGTGGTGGTGAGGGTGGTGGTGAGTGGTGTTGGTGGTGAGTGTGGTGGTGAGGGTGGTGGTGGTGCAGGCATCGCATGCATTGTGGCTTCTACAGGGCACAGATTGTGTCTTGTTCATCTTTGGCTCAGGTATCCCCTGTCTCACTCACCACAGGTTTTTGCTCCAGTTATCTCTCATTCTCCCCCAGGCTACTATGTACTCTGTGTCAGGCTCATACGGGGAATCCTTGTGTATTGATGGAAGCCTGCTCAAGTTGAGACACACAGGATCTCACAATCTAATGAGAGACACAGCACATAAACGAAGCAGATGAGCATTTTATTAAACTTTATTAAATGAATGAGGACATGAGCGTCTCAACACTATCTGTCTAGAGGAAGGAATATAAATGGCTTCATGGCTAAATGGCAGCATTTATGCTTCATAGATGTATTTTATTTATTTATTTATTGTTTGAGACAGGGTCTTGCTCTGTTGCCCAGGCTGGAGTGCAGTGGTGCAATCATGGCTCACTGCAGCCTTGACCTCCCAGGCTCTGGCAATTCTTTCATCTCAGCTTCCCAGGTAGCTGGGACTACAGCTGTGCACCACCAGGCTTGGCTAATTTTTTGTATTTTTTGTACAGATGGGGTTTCGCCATGTTGACCAGGCTGGTCTTGATTTCCTGGGCTCAAGTGATGCGCCCACCTCAGCCTCCCAAAGTGCTGGGATTATAGGCATGAACCACTGCACCTGCCCCATAGATATATTTTGAAGACCTTTTTTTGTGTAAGAATCTGTGGTGAGTGCTATGGTGGATACAAAAATGAACAAAATGGTCTCTGCCCTCAAGGGGCTGACAAGGTGCATGGATGCAAACAGCTGTAGCCGGAGGCAGGATGCAGTCGAGACTGGATGATGATCAATCATCAAGGATGATGATTGTTGATTGAGACCACACGCTGGAGGAACCCAGAGGTGGGAGAGAATTGTTTGGCCAGGGGATCATGATAAGGTTTTTGGAGGAGGCATGCCTGAGGTATATCTCGAAGGAGAGTAGGGTGTCATCAGATAGAGATTGGGGAGTGGGCACTGCAGGGCGTGTGGGCAGAGCCCAGGCATGGCTACTGCTGGCCTCTAGGCAGCTTACTGGGTCAGGAAAAGGTGCTCCCTCCAAGTAGGTGTCCTTATAACACCTGGCTGGATTTCAGTCCCACCTTGCCCTTTAGCCAGGTGCCCCTGAGCAGCACACAGCTTGCATAACCATTTGGTGGCCCTGAGCACAGGGTCCAGGAAGCAAAGCTGGGAGGGTGCTGCATTGAAGATGTATCATGGAAGGCTAGAACGTGGACTCTTTACTGCAGTCTCATAAGTGCCACTCCCTACCCACCCCTGGCTGATTTAGATGCCCCTTCTCTGGCTCTCCTTCCATTCTGCTCATACCTCTGTCTGTGAATGCTGCACTGTATCGAAACAATTGTTTATGTGTCTTTTTCTCTCACTGGGCTGTAAAACTCCTTAAAAAGGAGAGACAGTGTCTTTTGGGGTTTTGTGTCTCAGGGCTAGACACAGCATGGGCTTGCAGTTCGTATGCTGGATGTTTGAAGAGCTTCAGCACACTGGAAATCAGGAGCTGAGGAGTGAAGACGAGTTAAGAAGTGGTTGCTCTGGTCTCCGTCAAGAGGAAGGTGTGGATTAGGAGGGTGGTGGTGGGCTCAAAGGAGAGGAGAGATGCTGGAGGCAGGTGGATAGGACCCGATTGAAATGGGGTGATGTGGGGGAAGAAATTAAAGAAGACCCAAAGATTTTGATCCTCCTAAGATAAGGGTGATGTTAAGAAAGGTATTGATTATGAAAGAGGACTGGATTTTGTGTTAGCAGTTGAGGAGGCACCAGGGAGGTTTGGAGTCCCAGATGAAAATGTGTACACCATTCATGTAATAAACATTTACAGAGTTTCTTTCTTTCTTTCTCTCTCTCTTTCTCTCTTTCTTTCTTTCTTTCTTTTTCCCTTCCTTCCTTCTTTCTTTTTTTTTTTGAGACAGAGTCTCAGGCTGGAGTGCAGTGGCACCATCCTGGCTCACTACAACCTCAGCCTCCCAAGTTCAAGCCATTCCCCTGCCTCAGCCTCCCCAGTAGCTGGGATTACAGGTGCCCACCACCACGCCTGGCTAATTTTTGTATTTTCAGTAGAGACAGGGTTTCACCATGTTGGCCAGGCTGGTCTCAAACACCTGACCTCAAGTGATCCACTGGCCTTGGCCTCCCAAAGTGCTGGGATTACAGGTGTGAGCCACTGCGCCTGGCCATGGAGCTCTTATGTACCAGACCCTGGGAGCCTGCAAAGCCCCTCAAGGAGTTCCAGACTAGGAAAGAGACAGACACACTGTACAACTCACTGACACAGAGGATATCAGGACTCATAGCGGAGCAAGCAGAACAGAAGGAGAATGTCAAGGAGGAAGTGATGGATCCTATCTGGAGGCATCGGGGAAACTGGACCTCAAAGATTGAGTAGAATTTTCCAAGTGGAAGGCAGAGAGCTGTGGTTAATAATTATGGTTCCCCCTTCTTCCAGAAGGGATTTGAGGCAGCTTATAATACTATAATACCATATGATGGAATGTCTAAAACGGTAGATTGAAAACTAATTTTAAAAAGTTTATACACAGTGAACCGTGGATGACTGGGTTATCAAAACTGAATGTTACATTTTTTTTTTAAGCATTAAATTTTGCTCTGAAATTCCTGACAACTACCAAACAAACAGAGAGACAGATTGGTTTTAGAATTTTACTGTGTCGGGCTGGGTGCGGTGGCTCACGCCTGGAATCCCAGCACTTTGGGAGGCCGAGGCGGGCCGGTCGTGAGGTCAGGAGATTGAGGCCATCCTCGCTAACACAGTGAAACTCTGTCTCTACTAAAAATACAAAAATTAGCCAGGCATGGTGGCAGGCGCCTGTAGTCCCAGCTACTCAGGTGGCTGAGACAGGAGAATCGCTTGAACCCGGGTGGCGGAAGTTGCAGTGAGCTGAGATCGCGCCACTGCACTCCAGCCTGGGCAACAATCTTACAGTGTCATGAAGTCAAGCATTCAAGTCCTTCTTTACCTGGATCCTCCCCCACTCCTAAGTCCCAACACGAAGTTGAAAATGTGCTTCTGGAGAGAGAGATTTCTAATCCATTTCTGTTCTAGGCATAATGGATGCAGAACTAAGTAAGATCATCAAGTCTTATTTCATCGAGTTTGCATTTTAGCTAGGGGTGCGGGGACAGGCAGTAGATAATAAATAAGTGCTCTAAAGGAAAGAAAAGTAGATTCAAGTAACTCTGAATTAAGGAAGGGGAGTAATTTTATATGGGTTCATTGACCCAGAATTGACTGTTGAAGATGTGATAGTGGATGGAACTTGAGGGCCAGAGAGTGGATGGAGAGAGAAAAGAAGGCTAAGAGGGAATCCTGGACGAGGCCACATTTTAAAGGTGTAAGAGGAGAGAGAAGAGTTAAGAACAGAGTGGCAGAGCTGTTAGGATGCCTCCCTGAGAAGATGGGTGGGGGATACGGGTGGGTGGCCAGCAGTGTTGAGCAGAGACAGTGCCTACTGGATAGTCCCTGGGCACCCTTCCACTTCCCAGCCACCCTGCAATTAGCTGGGGCCACATGTCTAGTTGTGGCCAATAGACATGGGCTTTGCTGAGGTGGATCAGAGCCTGGGGCTCCACCTCCATCTCATCGCCTGCTGTGGACCTGGGAGTCCCTCCTGGCCTACACAGGACTTTATGTGAACAAAACACCAGACCTTTATTATAAGAAGTCACGGAGAGTTTGGAGTTGCTGTAGCATAGCCCATCCTGTCCTGCCAAATCAAGAAGTTGAGCTGGTGGCTAAGTTAAAGTAAGATCAATTTTAATGATTAGGGAATATCTGAGGCATTTGCCGAGAGCATTGCAGGAGGAGGGCAGGGTGGCTACAGAAGCAAGGCCATGTGACTGCAGGAGAAGTGCCTGAAGTGTTGAACCAAACAAGTGCTTGACAATCACTGCGAGGCAGTGATGATGGCTGTTGAACCAAACAGTTGAGTAGAAGGTTGTCAAGCTATGAGAGGGGAGAAGTGTCTCCTCTCCTTATATGGAACTTTCTGTACGTTCGAAGGTGGCATAGAGAGAGATGTACATTCCGTGATACTCCTTGGTCAGCCAAGCAGCCATTCAGGAAAACTTTGGAATTCCCAGCAACTTTGTCAATGGGAAATGCTGTGGGATGGCCACAGGAAAGAGGGAGGTGTTGTCTTCCAGCAGTCATTGACTACTTTCGATGCAGAACTTTAAGAAACCCACTTGTTATCAGCTTCCAGTCAGAACAGCACTTGTAAAGGGTTGATCCTTAAACATCACTAAATGAACACATCTCTGTCTTGTGGTTCCAGGAATTTTAATCCTTGAAGCTAGATGGTATGAGAACGGCTTTTTTTCTGAAGCCAGGCTTGAATGGTAGGGGAAGGAATGTGGACTTTGGGGTTAGGCAGACATAGTTTTGATATTTTAGCTGGGTGGCTTTGACCTTCAACCTGTCTGAAGTTATAATTTCTCTTAGAATGTTATCGATAGTAGAGAGTGTCTGGCTTAAGGTGGATGCTCAGAAATAGCTCTCTCTCTCTTCCCTTCCCCTTTCTTTCTGCCCTCTTCTCTCACTCTCTCTTTCTTGCTCACTCTCTTGCTTCTTGTAATCTGCCAAGGCTGGGATCCAGAGTTCTAGCTTCCGTGAATATAGGGGTCAGGCTCTGATACCAGTTTTCCTCTATCTGTTATGACCACTCAACATTCAACAGAGATATTCAGCACCTGTTACATGCCCAGCATCCTGCTAAGTGCTTGGGATCACCAGTGAGCAAGAGAGACACCCTTGCGGCATTTGCTGTTCAACAGGAGAGACAATTAAACCAAATGGTGTGATATTATAGGGAAGCCACATAATGTTTTGGGAAGGGTTGGCAAGAACTGCTAGCCTGATGAGGGCAGTGGAGACTTGGGGAGATCAGCAGAGGATAAAGCAGAGGGGTGGGCAGGGCCACAGGCAGGGCAGTTCGTTGGTGATCAGGACCAGTGGCCAACTGGGACCATCTATCCTGGAAAGCTCTATGCAGCTCCTAGGGACTCAAGGCTGTGTGCATTTGTGTGGCTTCACCATGATCTCAACTCCAAGTATCAGCTCTTTTCCACCTTACACCTGCCTCTCCCCAGCATCAGTGTATGCCAGTGCTCTGCTCTCCAACCCTGGAGTCCACCAAGAAATTCTCATGTTTGGTAGTGAAGGGACTGCAGGTTCTGAGGGCTTGCAAGAGCATCTGTGGCTGCTGCTATTGTTCCAGCAGGTGGCAGCTTCTCCTGCTAACGTTTAAACTATATGTCCCACAGGGCCCATTGAAATCCCAAATAGCATAAAAAATAAATATTTATTTGGACAATATTAATGATATATTTAAATCATTATGAAAATTTCTGTTATGCCATGTCCTTAGACACCTTTTAATTCCTTAATGTTATATTGTAAACAACTTAACAAACCACTCTATCCATGGGGTGTGTAGCTTGTGCTAGGATATAAGTTATTCTGTAAGTACAAGGATTTCCTTTATAGAGTTCCATTTTCCAACTTGACTTTTAGAGAAAAGACTGCTTTCATTGTGAATATTAAGTAAAAATATAAGGACCAGGGACAAAATATGAGTAAAGACCTAAGACCACTCTTGGCCTATTATAAGCCCTCAATGAACACTAGCTGCTATCATCATCATCACCACCATCATCATTGTCACCACCTTCATCACCATTACTATCACCATTATCACCATCACCATCACCATCACTATCACCATCATACCGTCATCACCATCATCATCATCATCACTATCATCATCACCACCACCACCACCACCACTACTATCATCACCATCACCACCATACCATTATTATCATCATCACCGCCATCCTCACCATCACCATCACCATTAATTCACCATTATCATCATCATCACCTAGTAGCTCCAGTCTTAGAGTAAGCTTGTGCTTTCTTCTAGCTGTTGGTGTTGTCCAATATAGTAAATCATTATTCTTTATTTAAGGCATTTCCTGAGAGATATTTAAAACATTGTCATCTCAAACCATCTGTCTTCTCTGTTCTTTGAGAATTTTGCAGTGTGGTCCTCCAGCTCTCCAGGGACCGTTAGGATATATTTGAGGGAGGAGGGGGAGAAGTTGATGTCATATCCTCTGTCTGCAGCTTCTAGGAGAGGACTGACGAGCAACAGTGTAGTGACTGGTCAGTCCTGTAGTCTGGAGTTTCATGGCTGAAGTAAGGGTCATTGCTAAATGAGAAGGTCTTGTGCTGGACTGTGTCAAATGGGATGACCAGTATGGGGTCATGCCATGTGTTCACCCATGGCAGACTTTTCCCCATGGGGCTAACTTTGCACATTTGCTTGGGGGTGGTGGGGAAGGGGAGAGTGGGAAGGCACTGGAAGAGGGGACTTTGCACACTGCATGCTGCACCTAAGTGTGGCCCTCTGCTCACCTTCCTGCTCCCAGGAAGTAGGAGTTCAGGTGACCCCAAGGTCTCCTTCAAATTCTCAACCACATTCCGAGGACAGAAAATGAATTGCATCTCTATGCACTACCTGCTTTGCCATTCATTAAAATGCATGTGATTGTGTTCTCATGTTAACGTACCTGTTTCATTTCATGCTCCTTTACTCCCTTCTCTTGGTTCCCTTGTGCAATAAAACAGCAGCATGAAACAAAAGAATGCCAAGCTCTCCTTCACTGTGTCTCTGTGGTGTCACATTTCTTTGCCATGTGTCATGCATGCCACTGCTTTGCTACCTCACACCAGTGGTAGGTGGGGCATGGGCTGGAGGGGCTGGGTCTCCAAGCAGAGCCCCAGGTCTCCATGGGAGGGACCAAGGTGGGGAATTGTGGGAGTGGGTGGAAAAGACATCTGCTAAGATTGTCCAGGACCAATAAGGCTAATGGTCATTTGCCCAGAAGAAAGGACCATCTCAGGCCAGGTAAGTGGCCATCTTCCTCACCTATCTGTCATTCATCCCATAAAAAAGAAGGTGCTAGGGGAGGAGTGGAGCCAGAGAAGGACAGAGAGAGGTAGGAGAGTTGGGCGAGGGCACATGGAGAGGCTGGTCTGGTCACAAACTAGGATTTTTGTCAAGTTGCATCATATCCATGAGCCTCACTTGTGTTATCTGTATAGTGGGATGATAGAAGTTTATCACAAATTCTGAGGAAGTGGAATGGAAGTTAATTCTGTATCTCTCTTGACAAAGCCGAGTTCCTAGTTTTGGTACTTTTCGATGGCAATATGAATAAGTAAGGAAAGCAAGGCCCTCTGGGTCACACAGACCTGGCCTCAGGTTCTCATTTAGCCACTGCTTCGGTTTTCTATTGCTGCATAACAATGACCAAAAACACCAGCCAAGCATGAGCTCAGTTTTCCAGGAGACATTTGGCTGATGTCTTGTTCAAGGGGCTGTAAGGAAATTCCATAAACTGGGGAACTTATCAGCAACAAACACTTCCCGTGGTTCTGAAGGCTGGGATGTCCATGATGGAGGCCCCAATAGATTCGGGGTCTGGTGGAGTCCCACTTTGTGGTTCATAGATGGAGTCTTTTCGCTGTGTCTTCCCATGGTGGAAGGGCCAAGCTAGTGCCCTGGGGTCTATTTCATAAGGATACTGATCCTTTTCACAAGGGCTCTGCCCTCACGACCAATCACCTCCCAAAGACCCCACTTCCTAATACCATCACCTGCAAGGGGAAGGCCTTCAACATATACATTTTGTGGAGGACACAAATCTTAGACAGCGCAGCTGGGTTCTCGGCTCAGGGTCTCACATTCAAGGTGTCAGTCAGGCTGACGGGGTTCTCATCTGGATGCTCCTGAGAAGAATCTGCTTCCAAGCTCATTTGGGTTGCTGGCAGGATTCAGTTCCTCGTTTAAGACTCAGGTCCCTGTCTTCTTGCTGGCCATCAGCTGGGAGCTGCTCTCAGCAGCTGGGGACCACCTGCATTCCTTGACATGTGCCCCCTCCATCTTCAAAGCCAGCCATGGAGACCTTCTCCCCAGTTGAATCCTTGCCAAGCTTCCGATCTCTCTGCCTTCTGCCTCTGGCCTCTAGACTCAGATGGAAAGAGCTCCTGTGACCAGCTGGAGCTCACCCAGACACTCCCCCTTTTTAAAAGTCAGCTATGCCTCATCACATAGCCTGACTGGAAGTGACTACCCCATCACATTTATGGTTCACGTGCACACTCAAGGACAGGGGTCGGAATCCTACATGCCACAGTCACTGTGATTCTACATGCCACAGTCACTGACTAGTCATGAGAGCTGGGAAAGGGTAATGAGCCCCTGTGGGCCTCAATGTTCTGTTCTCTAAAATGGGGTGGTTATAGATAAGCAAAGTACCTAGCATGTAGTAGATACTTGACACATCTAAGAGCCACCCTTTTCCACCTAACAGTTATCTCCC
This sequence comes from Nomascus leucogenys, assembly GCF_006542625.1. Lineage (NCBI taxonomy): Eukaryota > Metazoa > Chordata > Mammalia > Primates > Hylobatidae > Nomascus > Nomascus leucogenys. The sequence goes on from NC_044399.1 coordinate 60,343,289, forward strand.
AAGCGCCTAATCAAGGCCCAGATTTCCCTGCTGTATATTCTTTGCAGAATGTGTCCTAAGTAGAGTTGCACCTCCCTATAGAAAGGAAGGGGTTAGAAGCTTAGTGCAGACTCCCTTAAGCTTACAGGGCAGAATAATCTCAGATGTCAGCTAGAAATGCTTTCCCTCGGTCGTACTCCCCTGATATTCTCCTTCAGTGGGGCTGTGGTGGGGCCAGGTTCTGCCTTTGTACCAAGCACCCTGAGTGATTCTGATGTGGCTGATCTGTAGACCACACTGAGGCATCCCACCAGCGTTGACTGCGCCGACTCCAAGTCAGCCAGTTGGGTTTCAAAGTCTGAGCCCACTGTTCCCAGCGGGGTGTCCTTGGAGGAATGGCTGGACTTCTCTCAGTGTCCTCATCTGAGGATAATAACAGATAATATTATTATGGGGATAATAACAGTTGCCTCACTGGGTGGCTCTGTAGAGCATGCAATAATCCGCAATAGTGGATTTGCAATTACAGTTGCAATAATTGCAATTGTAATAGTTATTGCAAATGCAAGAATTCATGATTATTGAGTAAAGTGCTCAGCCCAGGGCCTCACATTTGCTGTGTTCTCACTGTGAATTAATGTGATTGTTATTACTATAATAACCCCATGGCCCTGGGCCTGGGTCTGGCCTCTGCTCTGCCACCCTGTGGGATTCTGGGCAGTGAGGTGGAATGATGGGCTCTGAGCTGCTGTTTGGGAACAGAATCTTGTTTGAACTTCAGGGAGCTGATGGGAGGGAATGAGACAAGCCCTCCACGCCCTCCTGGCCCTGCCTTCGGTGGCCTCTGGCCTTTCTTCCCCCCACAGAGCTGTTCTTGGGTGCACCTGCCCTTCCCTGTTCAGGCTGGGACCTGCCCATGCAGGTGATCTGAAAGCCAGGCCACCCTCTGCAGGAGCCCCTGCTCAGGGACCAGGGCTACCTCCTTCAGCCCTGGGGCAGTGCCCAGATCCCGGGGTCAGCCAGCTGTCACTGAGCAGGGCAACTGTGTGGCTGTGCTGTGTGTTAGGCCATTTTTGCTCTGACTGTCCTGGAGCCCCTCACCTCCTTCTCCTAGGACCAGAGCATCCCCAGCTTGTTCATGCCGGGCTTTTTTTTTTTTTTTTTTAAGATGGAGTTTTGCTCTGTCACCCAGGCTGGAGTGCAGTGACCCGATCTCGGCTCACTGCAACCTATGCCTCCTGGATTCAAGTGATCCTCCTGCCTCAGCCTCCTGAGTAGTTAGGATTACAGGCACCCACCACCACATCCAGCTATTTTTTTTTTTTTTTTTTTGTATTTTTAGTAGAGACAGGGTTTCTTCATGTTGGCCAGGCTGGTCTCGAACTCCTGACCTCAGGTGATCCACCCGCCTCAGCTTCCCAAAGTGCTGGGGTTACAGGGGTGAGCCACCATGCCGGGCTTCATGCCAGGCTTTGATGTGGCTTGGGCCACAGCAGGCCTTTAGGAGGGAATCCAGCAAACCCAGGCCCATGGGCCAGTGTGTTCTGCCACGGGAAAAGGGGTGATAGCAGACAGGCTCACTGAAAATTCCGATTTTAATTTCCTTTTGTCTGCTTTCAGGCAACTTTGGGCTGTAAATGCCAGATTTACCCCTCCTGGCCTATGCTCTGGGGGCTGGGGCCATGGTGGCCCAGGAAGGTTGAGATACTTCCCCTTTCTCCACTGAACACCTCCTCACCTTGCATTCCTGTTTCCTTCTCCCCAGCCTGGCCTGGTTCCACATTCAACCTTTCTTCCTGGCCACCCTGGCTCTGCCTGAGGGGAGATCTGGGAAGGTGCTGGGCCTACACCACCCCGAAAGGATTGTCACTGTGGACACTGGGCAGGGCTCGGCACAAGGAGGGGCCTCAGGCCTGGAGCAGTCAGGAAGGCATGAGCTGGGACTTCTTCTGTCACCTCCACTTACCCACTTAAAGTGTTTTAAACGCCTCCAGACCTGAGGTTGGGGCCCAAGGATGGAGAAGGCAGGGCATGGGCTGTGGCAGGTACTACGCATTGCTTATTTGGGGACTGCAGTTGAGGGGTGATTGGGAATGTAGCCTGGCCACACTCCAGCATCCTTGGCCTGGAAGAAGGTCAGTTCATGTCCCGGTTACCACTGCTTAGCCCTGGGACTGTGACCAGGGCTGGGCGACAGGCAGGTCCCTGGACAGGAGGCCTCTGTGTGGCTGTGCCATTGTCATAGGTAGCTTTGGACACCGTTCCCAGCTCCCCAGGAGGCAGCCATATCAGGCCGGCACTCTTGTCGCTGGAAGGGGACTAAGTTAGCAGAGGACAGCCCAGGGGCCCTGCTGGCCGGGGCCATGCAACTCACCACTGAGCTCTCTCCTTTCCTTCTCTACAGCCGGGCCAGCACATGGCTCCCAGCCCCCATCTGACCGTGTACACCGGGACCTGCGTGCCCCCGTCTCCTTCTAGCCCCTTCTCCTCCTCCTGCCGCTCCCCCAGGAAGCCTTTCGCCTCGCCTAGCCGCTTCATCCGGCGACCCAGCAGCACCATCTGCCCCTCACCCATCAGAGTGGCCTTGGAGAGCTCATCGGGCTTGGAGCAGAAAGGGGAGTGCAGCGGGTCCATGGCCCCCCGTGGGCCCTCTGTCACCGAGAGCAGCGAGGCCTCGCTCGACACCTCCTGGCCTCGCAGCCGGCCCAGGGCCCCTCCTAAGGCCCGTATGGCTCTGTCCTTCAGCAGGTTTCTGAGACGAGGCTGTCTGGCCTCACCTGTCTTTGCCAGGCTCTCACCCAAGTGCCCTGCTGTGTCCCACGGGAGGGTGCAGCCCTTGGGGGATGTGGGCCAGCAGCTGCCACGACTGAAATCCAAGAGAGTAGCAAAGTAAGAACCCGAAGGGGACGTGCCGTATGCATGGGTGGCTGTGGGCGTGCAGGCCTCTGCATGTGAATGTGCATGCTTTGGGCTGGGGACTGGGATGGGGGAGAATAGATACCCCAGGCAGCCCACTCAGATCCCTTGGCCACTGGAAGATCTTCAGAAACTCAGTTTTGTCCTCTGCTGTCTTCCTGAGGAGGAGAAGGAACAGGTGTCCTTCTTTTTCATCTTCCAAATCTTTTCCATTTTTCCAATTCTTTTTTTCTCTTATATGTTCTTCCACTCACCTTGTCCCATCCCAAGACCATTATTAGTCTAAGAAATCCATTGCATCTGTAAAGAGCAGGAAAGATTGGTGGCAGCAGTGGGAGCTGCAGGTGTTGGGATGCCCTGGGCATGCTTCTGGGTGCTCCAGCCCCTCCCTTACCATAAGTGCCCTTGCCTCCCTTCCCCCCACCCTAGGGAAACCTTCCCACCCTCCTCTGCATCCACTGGCACAGTCTCTTAGAGGGACTTTCAGGGAGCCTTGTTCTGGCAGTCATTTCTATGAAAATGAAAGTGCCTAGCCTTTGCCTGAGGGGTGGCCCCTCTAAACTTCATTTTGGGTAGTCCTGCAAGCCTGATCTCTGAGAACCCCAAGTTCCCTGAGACAGCCCAGGGGGTGCAGAACTAAGGCCCTGAGACAGCCCAGGGGGTGCAGAACTAAGGCTCTTTCTGCCTGGATCAGAGCAGAAAGAAAACTTGCAAGCGATGCAACACAGAGAATCACCTCCTACTCTTACTGAGTTTTGGGGGAGACAGTCGGGGCACCCCTGCACCAATCAACATGTGTTTGGCCCTGTCTGGGCTTGGAGAAGAAAGCGCCATGCAGAAGTCTTAGGTTGCCATGGATACCCGGGGACAGCCTGGCAGAGGTTGTTATCCCTCCTGCCTGTGTCGCTCAGGGGGAGAGGGAGGAGCAGGTGACTCTGGTTGCCTTAGGAAAGGGGTCAGAATCCAGTGTGAGTGTGTCTATTGATTTTTCCCAACAGGGCCTGCAGAGGGAATATTCCAACTATGGGGCCGCTGCTATGCCTCATACATGGGCTTGGGACTTTTAAGAGGCTCTCTTCTCAAGGGCCACTACTTCCTCAGAAGGCAGTTTTTTGTTTGTTTGTTTGTTTGGGTTTTTTTTTTCTTTTTTGAGATGGAGTTTTGCTCTGTAGCCCAAGCTGGAGTGCAGTGGTGCAATCTCGGCTAACTGCAGCGTCCATCTCCCAGGTTCCAGCAATTCTCTTGCCTCAGCCTCCCAGGTAGCTGGAATCACAGGCACATGCCACCACGCCCGGCTAATTTTTTTGTATTTTTAGTAGAGACGGGGTTTCACCATTGTGGCCAGGCTGGTCTCGAACTCCTGACCTCAGGCGATCCGCCTGCCTCGGCCTCTCAAAGTGCTAAGATTACAGGCATGAGCCACAGTGCCCAGCACCCATGAAAGCAGTTTAAAGGGGTTGATGACTAAGTCCTGGTATGTCCTACAGGGACCTCCTGAACCCATCAATACCATAAAGATCCAAGCATCTCAAAAATGAAAACAAAGCACCTTCAGAATTATCTTTCATTCAAAATGAAAATATGAATCCCCAGTAAAAAGATTCCACCAAGCCAGTCACCGCACACACAACCTTTGTAGTCAAATGCTCTACCCCTGAGCTATACCTGCCCCCACCACAGTCTTTGGCAAATGCACCCAGTATGTTCATCTTCAAGGATGTCAGGATACTTTGGGGAGGTGCAGTCCCTCCTGCTCCTGCCCCTACATTACTGGCTTTCCTCTTGCACCTGAAGCTTTTTCCAGATCAAAATGGATGTGCCCACGGGGAGCGGGACCTGCTTGATGGACTCGGAGGACGCTGGAACAGGAGAGTCGGGTGACCGGGCCACAGAAAAGGAGGTCATCTGCCCCTGGGAGAGCCTGTGAGGAAAAAGGCAGGCTGAGCTGGAGGCTCTGGACCAGGAAGATGCTCTGACAGATGTCATGGGACCAGGAAGATGCTCTGACAGGACACACTTGCTCGAGAACCAAAGTGCATTTGGGTGACATTTGAGGGTTGGGGAGACAAGATGGGGTAGATTGTGGCAAAGAATGCTCTGGCTGGTTATCAGGGGCCAACTCCTTCTCCTCCTGACCCTCCCTCCCTTGGGCAGAAGAAAGGCATGTGGACCAGGAGACTTTCCCTGCTGCCTTAAAACCAATAAAAGGTTAACTTTAAGTTTCTTGGAATGTTAGTGTGTGTCTGGTTTTGTTAGTAATTTATGAGCTATTATTTATGAGTTAAACTCACGTCTTCTTCAATCTTCTGGACAAAGGGACATTGAGTCGCTTCCAAGAGCTCTCTCCTTGTCTAAATTGGTTTGCGCACAATGCTTTTCTCATCAGCAGAGCTCCCCAGGGGATGCCCCAGGGCATGGCATCTCACAGGAATGGAGAGAGGGCTGGGAGCAGGCACACTCCTAAAATGCCAGGTATGTTGCCTCAGGTCCTCCAAGAAGCAGACACCAAGGTGAGATTCGATGGACAAGAGATTTGTTGGGGAAAACACCTGTGGTAGATAAAGGAAGGGCCAGAGCTGGAGAAAGTTGAAGCTGAGCGTTGAGGGGGGTCGGGGCGGCGGACAGTCCAGACCGTGCTGCAAGTCTGACCTCTGGGCAGGGAGAGTCTTGGATGGCAGTGCAGTCCAAGAAAGTTTTGACCAGGCTGCTGGGGTGTCCTTGAACCAAAGTCATTGCTGGAGAGTGCCTGCATCTCTGGGAATGGCCCTGCATTCGTAGCCCCATGGTGCATGGTCATGGGCTGGGAGGTCCTGTGGGAAGCCTGACCTTGGCGTGGATATGCTGGTGGATCCTGAGCTGCAGCAGCTCGGCCATCAGCCCACATGCTCCCTGCAGTAGGAGCTCTGAGCGCTCCTTTTCACTTCTGCTGCGCTAGGCCAGTGGGAAATTCTAGAGGTTTGGGCTTTGCTGTGCTCCTCCCACCTCCTCTCCTAGTTACTCACTCAACAAGCGTTTATTGAGTCCCTACTATGTGCCAGACACTATGACATGCGCTGGGGATGTTGCTGTGAGTAGGACTCCTTGTCTTATGGAATTCGTCTGGGACAGTGTTTCTCAACCAGGTCATTGTTGCCTGCCAGGGAACACTGGGCAGTGTTTGGAGACATTTTTGGTTGTCAAGACTGCGACAGTGGGTGGGGGTTGCTACTGGTGTCTAGTAGGTAAAGGCCAGGGATGCTGCTAAGTATCCTACAATGCACAGAAGCCCCCACAACAAAAGATTATCAGTTGAAAACATCAGTGGTGCCACTGTTGAGAAACCCTGCACTAGAGACTACAGTCTATATACTTGTCCCTGGTTTCTGCCCATGCTCTGAAGTATTGCCCCAAAGGGCACTGCTGGGATCATAATTAGATTGGACAGTGGGTTGCGATTAAGGGCTACGTGGTGAATAAAACAGCTCTTAAAAGTTGCATAGGAAGTCCTCACAGGAGAAAAAAATCAAGTGGTTTGCCAAACCACTCATTATATCCCTCCCCTTTAGCCCTCAACTTCCTCAGAATTCAATTAGTAGATAAGAGCCCCTGACTTGCTTTTAACCTCTGACAACTTATTTAGCCCATAAATACTGGGGTTGCTGACTCATCTCTGCACACTTCTACAAATGAATGTTGGGTGGGTGCATGGCTGAAACCTAGATTTGCTAATCCCTGTAGGGAAAACACAGAGCTTCAATACTTAAAGACCATTGCTCATTGTAGATTTTACTGAATCTATTCCACTGGGCTCACAAGAGTCACTCACGAAGGGCTAAGAAAAATTTTCTCCCAGAATGTAAGTGAGAGAGTCTGGTCCTTTCTTGGAAGAGTGAGTGAGCTGTTAACCTGATGCCTTTATTTGCAATGCTGATCTAAAATGAGATGAAAGGCGAAGCAATCCACACCCTTAGTTTACTATCAGCCAATGTCAAGAAATAAGGAGAATCTCAACCCTAGGTTTGGATATCAGTGTTTAAGAGTTCCTCTCCTAAGCTCCCAGGGTCCTAAAGAGAAACTGAGCCCACATGGAAACTAAGATCCACATGGATACAGCATCAATGACAGAAGGCTCCAGAATCCACTGGTTGGATTAAATAAAGTCCAGGCTAAAGCTCAGTAATAAATAGACCTCAGAAGGGAGGAAGTGGGTTCAAACATGACAGAGTTTCTATCTTTAACACAGGGTTGCCTAAAGGCAGTAGGGCAGTCCAGGTCATGGGGCTGGAAGTGAATGGAGGCCAGGGAAGAGAAAAAAAAAATCCAACAACCAATAAATTTTTTTATCTTGTTGCTCCACCCATCCACTGGTCACAAGTATGATGATCCTCCATCTTGTCTGGACATTAGAATCCACTGGGGAAACTTGAAAGATCCCGCTGTCCAGGCCACACGCACAGAGCTGTGGCACTGGGATTTTTTTTAGAGCCTTTCCCAGGTGATTTCTATGTCCAGGTGAGCTTGAGAACCACTGCCTTTAGGTAGTGATTGAAGCTGGTTCGTCACCCCTACACCCATGCCCTTACCCAGGGGGATAACTGAAAAAGAGGCAATGGTGGGAAGGTGGCTTCATCTTAAGTTCACAACCAGGAAGTAGCATGGGTCATTTCTGTTCACATCCCATTGGTTGGCCCTTGGTCACATGACCATGGCTAGCTGCAAGGGAGTCTGGGAAATGTAGCCTTCAGTTAGGCCAGTTTGTGAGTAGCTAAACTTCTAGAGGTTTAGCTAGAGGAAGGAAGATGGGGAGCGTGGATATTGGTGGAGACTTGGTCTCTCCCACAGTGGAATTATTACACAGTTTTGGGGGGAATGGGTTACACTAACATAACATAACATAACATAACATAACATAACATAACATAACAAACATAACACATAACATAATGCAAGAGGTGGGGCAAGAGGAGACAGGAGTGACCAATTAGTTTCTGTTTGGCCAATATTTGGTAAATGCCTATAAAATGTAGCTATGCTCTATTTCACTGTTGGGTGCTTTTCACTTGCTCAGGGCTGAACATCAGCTAGGTGTCAAACACCAAGGGAGGTCCTGGGAGTAAAGCTGATTCCCTCGTGGAGGTGCTATCATTGCTTGAGGAGCAAGATAGGGGTATTGGATCTAGTCCCCGTTGTGGGAGTGCAGGGCTGTGGGCTGTGGGAATCCTGCCCCGCCCCTTTCCAGCTTGGAACAGCTCCTTGATTTCCTCACCTGCGAACTGAGAGTAACAATCTGACCTTCTTCACAGGGCTGCTTGGGAACCTATAGAGTGAGACGATATGGATATAACTGTGTTGGCTGCTCAGAACCTTATATGGTGCAAGAAAAAAACAGTTTTGTTTTTTCCCCACAATGCTTCCTTTAAACCTATGCTGCAAGTTATTTCTTTTCCTAACCCTGGATGACAACTCTGAGAAGTCCCATAACTTTTCTGGTCACTTTTAGATAATACAGATCCTCCAGGTATGATCAGTGACAAGAACTGTCTCCGTTTAGTTCCGTATGCAGTTCAATGTTAGTGTGATAAGCAAAACGTGGAACTTCATTCAAAGGCAAGGTTCCTTCCCTCCTTGGGCTTGGGCTGGGATGTCTGCAGGGGGGTGGGAGGGGGGACCCCGGAAAAGCAGGGGTGGGGTGGGAGAACAAGAAGGTTCTTAGTTGACTAACACATAAACCATTCAACATGGTGCTCCTGGGATCCCCCTACTGGCTCTCACTTAGGTAGAGGGTTTCCTAGATTTTTGAGGCCTTCTAGCCTGATATGGTTTGGCTCTGTGTCCCCATCCAAATCTCATCTGGAATTGTAATCCCCACATGTTGAGGGAGGGACCTCGTGGGAAGTGACTGGCTCATGGGGGCGGTTTCCCCCATGCTGTTCTCACGATAGTGAGTCTCACAAGGTCTGATTGTTTTATAAGTGTTCGGCATTTCCTCGGGCTCTCTCTCTTTCCTGCTGCCTTGTGAAGAAGATACTTGCTTCTCTTCTGCCTTCTGCCGTGATTGTAAGTTTCCTGAGGCCTCTCCAGCCATGCAGAATTGGGAGTCAATTAAACCTCTTTTTAAATAAATTACCCAGCTGCAGTTAGTTCTTTATAGCAGTGTGGCCCACTAGCAGGGTGAAGTCATTGAGTCTGAGAGGAGGCAGGGCTGCTTCCTGCTTATTTGCTCAGGAAGAAAAGAAGAAGGCCGATGATTCATGAGCTGGGGAGGCTGAAGGAAGCCGGGGACCCGGGGAGACTTCATGCCTCACACAGCGCAGCTTCAGAGGTCAGCCCTCCCCTCTAGGCAGCCGTCACCTCCTCACACTTCACCAGAAGAGGGAGTCCTAGGCTCACAGATCCCTAAAAAGAGGCGGCTGGGAGTTTCTTGTTAGCATTCAGAGACCTGTGTCGGAGAAGGGAGAGGAGCTTGAAGAATGGTGCCTTCCTTTTTGGAAAGCCAGATTGGGGTGCGGGGGGAGCAGGATAAGCTGGCCAAAGTGGGGACCCATGAGAGAGAAGCATCTTGTCTGTCTGTGCGACCCTGGGTGACTGTGGAGCCCCTGTGTGGCTCTCCTGGCTATTGTGAGCTTATGGGGACCAGGGAGGAGGAGGCTGGGAGGAGGGAGGCAAGGCTCTGTCCCTGGTGGCTTTGAGTGAGGGTTGGAACCCTCTGCAGAAAATCTCCAGCGGAAAGAAAGAAAACCCCCTCCCTCTCCTGCAGACTGCGGCCAGAAGAATCTCACTCTGTAGGGGCATTTTTGTCAAGCTCTGGCTCCTAGGACTGGAGGCCCATGAAATCTCATTTTTCTTTTTTAGAGACAGGGCCTTGCTCTGTCACCCAAGCTAAAGTGCAATGGTGATCATAGTTCACTGCAGCCTAGAACTCCTGGTGATCCTCCCACTTCAGCCTCCCAAGTAGCTGGGATTACAGGCACTTGCCACCACACCTGGCTAATTTTTTAACGCTTTTTGTAGAGATGGGGTCTCCCTGTGTTGCCCAGGCTGGTCCTGAACTCCTGGGCTCAAGTAATCCTTCTGCCTCGGCCTCCCAAAGTGCTGGGATTACAAGCATGAGCCACTGTGCCTGGGCCCTCATTCATCTTTGACGACAACCTGAGGGATTATCAGCTCCCCTGCTGAGGGGGTGAGGCTTGAGCTGGGGCACCCAGAGGGACCAGAATGGGGTGGCATGTAGCGGGGATACATGGGATCAGAAAACAATCTTTTAAACTACTCAGCTGATGGGAGGGACCTGTGTATGGCCCCATGAGAGGCAACTGAGGGAGGGGCAGTCTCCTTTTCTTCTGGGAAGAACAGAATGAGAGTATTCATGGACTCCTGGGAGTGGGGGGAGTATATTTATTAGGGACAGCTGGCTTGGGATATGGCTCTGGTTACAGCAGCATCAGCCATGTCTAAGGAGGGGCGGGAGCCTGCGTGCATAGAGGTGCACGTGTGCACACAAGCGCCCAGGGCCACACTCTGTTCCGTGCACACTGTGGTCCACGCAGGCATGGAGTGTCTGTGTGGCACATGCATGGAGCGCTGTGGCTATGTGCCTGGTAGGGGAACACTATGCAACCCCTAATATAGCGGTTACTCCATGGGAGGGTGGAGAGGCTTGTGGAAAGCATCACCAGGATGTTTGTGAGAAGCTCTATGCTTTACGAAGGGCACTTCTGTCTCCCTGACCCATCATGTTTAGGGAAAGGGGAGCACAGTGTGTTAGATGAGGCAGCTGGGGTGCGGAGCGGCTAAACGAATGTGACCAAGGTCATACTCTGGGCTGGTCCTGGGCACATTACAGCAGGTCTCCCTACAGAACCTTTAGAAAACGTTTTCATAGTCCGTCTTCTAACTTTTGCATGCTTTATTCCCTCACGTTAACCCATAGGTAGCTACCAAGTTGTTTTGTCGTGAAGGACTCCCTCTTGTGGAGTCAGGGATTCAGACAGCCACAGCTTACAGGCCTGCATTTAAAGTGCCCCTCATGAATTCCTGCTCACATTTAATCCTTACTACAGTGTTGGGAGGCGGGAGACCACCTTCAGTTTGCAGCTGTGATTTCCCCACTTACAAGTGGTAGAAACACTCCAATCTAAGCCTAATGCCATTTATTCTCTCTTTCTCTATATATACACACGTTATATATTATGTATATAATCTATATTTAAATTTCGGAATTTTGGCCAATCTCAGTGGCTTACGCCTATAATCCCAGCACTTTGAGAGGCCAAGGCGGACAGATCACCTGAGGTCAGGAGTTTGAGACCAGCCTGGTCAACATGAAGAAACCCTGTCTCTACTAAAAATACAAAAATTAGCTGGGCATGGTGGTAGGTGCCTGTAATCCCAGCTACTTGGGAGGCTGAGGCAGGAGAATCATTTGAACCTGGGAAGCGGAGGTTACAGTGAGCCGAAATCTCACCACTGCACTCCAGCCTAGGTGACAGAGCAAGACTCTGTCTCAAAAAATAAAATAAAGTAAAAAAATAAATTTTGGAATTTTGAAAATACAGAAAATACAATAAATTATATAATAAACATCCATATGTATATTACTTAGAATTGCCTAAAGTTTACATTTTGTCCTAATTATTTATAATGCTTAAAAAAGGTAAAATAATATCTTTATTCTCCTTTTCTCATCTACCGTCCCTCTCATCTTCTATGTCAACAATTTCTTTTTCAGTAAATGGTCAGTTAATAAATATTTTAGACCTTGCAGGCCACATTTGGTCTCTCTTCCTCCTCCTCCTCCTCCTCCTTCTTCTTCTTTCTTCTTCTTCCCCTTCGTCCAACCACTAAAAAATGTAATATCAATCACCCTTTCCTGATAAAGGTTTAATACCCAGAATATATAAAGAATTCCTCCAACTCAACAATAACAACAAAAACAAACAACTTGATTAGAAAATGGGCAAAGGGCTGGGCGCGGTGGCTCACGCTTGTAATCCCAGCACTTTGGGAGGCCAAGGCGGGCGGATCACGAGGTCAGGAGATCGAGACCACGGTGAAACCCTGTCTCTACTGAAAACACAAAAAATTAGCCAGACTTGGTGGCGGGTGCCTGTAGTCCCAGCTACTCAGAGAGGCTGAGGCAGGAGAATGGCATGAACCCGGGAGGCAGAGCTTGCAGTGAGCCGAGATCGCGCTACTGCACTCCAGCCTGGGTGACAGAGCGAGACTCCGTCTCAAAAAAAAAAAAAAAAAGAAAAAGAAAATGGGCAAAGGAGCAGGTGTGGTGGCTCATGCCTGTAATACCAGCACTTTGGAAGACCGAGATGGGTGGATCACTTGAGCTCAGGAGTTTGAGACCAGCCTGGGCAACATGATGAAACCCCATCTCTGTCAAAAATACAAAAATTAGCCGGGCACGGTGGTGCACACCTGTAGTCCCAGCTACTCAGGAGGCTGAGGAGGATCACTAAAAGCCCAGGAAGCAGAGGTTGCAGTGAGCGAGGATCATGCCACTGCACTCCAGCCTGGGTGACAGAGAGGGACTCTGTCTGAAAAAAAAAAGGGAGGGGGTGGAGCAGCAGTGGGCAAAGGACTTGAATAGACATTTCTCCAAAGAAGATATACAAATGGCTAATAGCACATGAAAAGATGCTCAGCATCACTAATCATTAGGGAAATGCAAATCAAAACTACAATGAGATACGACTTCACACCAACTAGAATGTCTGTTATAAACACCAAACAAAATAAAACAGAAAAATGGTGTAGCCACTATGAAAAACAGTATAGTGTTTCCTTTAAAAATAGAAAATAGAGTTGCCATGGGATACGGTAATTCCATTTCTGGTTAGATAGCCAAAAGAATTGAAAGCAGGGACTCAAACAGATATTTGTATACCTATGGTCATAGCAGCATTAATCATAATAGCTAAACTTTGGAAACAATTCAAATGTTAAATCAGTGGAGGAATGGATAAACAAAATGTTGTCTATACATATAACGGAATATTGTTCAACCTAAAAAGGAAGGAGATTCTGACACATGCCACAGAATGGAGGAACCTTGAAGATGTTATGCTAAGTGAAATAAGCCAGTAACAAAAGGACAAATACTGTATGATTCTGTTGGAGGTGTTCGATCTAGAGCAACTCCATCTTGAATAGAGGCTGGGTAAAATATGGCTGAGACATACTGGGCTGCACCCAGGAGGTGAAGGCATTCTTAGTCACAGGATGAGATAGGAGATCAGCACAAGATACAGGTCATAAAGACCTTGCTGATAAAACAGCCTGCTGTAAAGAAGCCCGCCAAATCCTACCAAAACCAAGATGGTGACGAAAGTGACCTCTGGTCACCTTCACTGCTCATTATATGGTAATTATAATGCATTAGCATGCTAAGAGACACTCCCACCAGTGCCATGACAGTTTACAAATGCCATGGCATTGTCAGGAAGTTACCCTATATGGTCTAAAAGGGGGAGGAACCTTCAGTTCTGGGAACTGCCCATGCCTTTCCCAGAGAACTCATAAATAATTAAACCCCTGTTTAGCATATAAATCAAGAAATAACTATAAGTATCCTAGTCCAGCAGCCCAAGCTGCTGCTCTGCCTATGGAGTAGAAATTCTTTATTCTTTTACTTTCTTTTTTTTTTTTTTTTTTTTTTTTTTGAGACGGAGTCTCGCTCTGTCGCCCAGGCTGGAGGGCAGTGGTGCGATCTTGGCTCACTGCAAGCTCCGCCTTCCGGGTTCACGCCATTCTCCTGCCTCAGCCTCCGGAGTAGCTGGGACTACAGGCACCCACCACCGTGCCCGGCTAATTTTTTGTATTTTTAGTAGAGATGGGGTTTCACCATGGTCTCGATCTCCTGACCTCATGATCCACCCGCCTCGGCCTCCCAAAGTGCTGGGATTACAAGCGTGAGCCACCATGCCCGGCCTCTTTTACTTTCTTAATAAACTTGCTTTCGCTTTCCTCTGTGGACTTGCCCTGAATTCTTTCTTGCTCAAGATCCAAGAACCTTCTTTTGGGGTATGGATCAGGACCCCTTTCTGGTAACAATTCTACTTATATGAGCTACCTAGAGTAGTCAAATTCACAGAGACAGAAAGTAGAATGGTAGTTGCCAGGGGCTGGGATAGGGATGGTGGGACTGGCGAATCAGTGTCTAATGGGCACACAGTTTCATTTCAGGAAGACAAAAACAATTTTGGAAATGGATGGTGGTGATGGTTGCACAACAATGTACTTAATACCACTGAACTGTACACTTAAAGATGGTTAAAATGATAAATTTGATGGTATGAATATCTTAACACAATAAACAAAACGAAAGTCATTCTTATCAGAAGACTACAAAAACAAGCTGCTGGCTGGATTTAGCTCAAGGTCAAAGTCTGTTAAACTTTGTGCCACATTATTATTAATTTCATTATGTTTTTAAACAAAATAACTAATTAGGGGTGTTATTGTGTATTATAGTCGATTCTTTTTTAGCGTCAGCTACAAGTTTACCCAAATTTGTGCTCATCACTCCTCTTTGGATACCACTTCCTTTTCCTGGTCCAGTTTTCTTTGTACTGAAGTGCATCCTTTAGTGATTCTCTCATTGATGGCCTTGAGAGAAAACTCTATTTTTTTGTTTTAAAAATGTCTTTATTTTATCCTCAGCACTATTTTACCCTATTATTATTTTAATCATTTACTATTAAATAATCATTTAGGTGAATTGAAAAAGATAGGTTGAGGGTAATTTCTCCTTGGGAATTCAGACAGTATTTCACCATCTTTTGCCCTGTCTTGTTGCTGATGAGAAGTTCAATTATTGTTGCTTGTTGCGGGAAGCCAGGAACCCCAAACAGAGGGCCTGGCTGAAGCCATGGCAGAAGAACATAAATTGTGAAGGTTTCATAGACATTTATTAGATCCCCAAATTAGTACTTTTATAATTTCTCATGCCTGTCTTTACTGTAATCTCTGAACATAAACTGTGAAGATTTCATGGACACTTATCACTTCCCCAATCAATACCCTTGTGATTTCCTATGCCTGTCTTTACTTTAATCTCTTAATCCTGTCATCTCGTAAGCTGAGGAGGATGTATGTCGCCTCAGGAACCTGTGATGATTGTGTTAAGTGCACAAATTGTAGAGCATGTGTGTTTGAACAATATGAAATCTGGGCACCTTGAAAAAAGAACAGGATAACAGCAATGTTCAGGGAAAAAGGGAAGTAACCTTAAACTCTGACCACCGGTGAGCCGGGTGGAACAGAGCCATATTTCTCTTCTTTCAAAAGCAAATGGGAGAAATATCGCTGAATTCTTTTTCTCAGCAAGGAACATCCCTGAGAAAGAGAATGCGTCCCTGAGGGTGGGCCTCTAAAATGGCCCCCTTGGGTGCGGCCATCTTTTATGGTCGAGCTGTAGGGATGAAATAAGCCCCAGTCTCCCATAGCACTCCCAGGCTTATTAGGACGAGGAAATTCCTGCCTAATAAATTTTTGGTCCGACCGGTTGTCTGCTCTCAAATCCTGTCTCCTAATAAGATGTTACCTATGACAATGCGTGCCCAAAACTTCATTAGCAATTTTAATTTCACCCCGGTCCTGTGGTCCTCTGATCTCGCCCTGCCTCCATTTGCCTTGTGATATTCTATTACCTTGTGAAGCACGTGATCTCTGTGACCCACACCCTATTGGTACACTCCCTCCCCTTTGAAAATCACCAATAAAAACTTACTCGTTTTGCGGCTTGTGGGGCATCATGGAACCTACCGACATGTGATGTCTCCCCTGGACGCCCAGTTTTAAAATTTCTCTCTTTTGTACTCTGTCCCATTTATTTCTCAACCCGGCCGACGCTTAGGGAAAATAGAAAAGAACCTACGTGACTATCGGGGGCAGATTCCCTGATAGTTGCTTAATAGATTTTCTTCTCTATTTTGCCTCTAAGTACTGGTCTTTGTCTTGAGTTTTCTGCAGTTTCCCTGTAGCATGTCTAGGTACAGAGGTTTTGTGTTTATCCTTCTGGGGGTGATGCTTCTTCAATCTGAGGACTCATATCTTGTTTCCACTCTGAAAATTCTAATTTATTGTCTCTGGATAATGCTTCCTCCTCCTCTCCATTTTCTTTGCTCTCTCTCTTTTGGCAGCTCCTACTGCATGTTTGTTATACCTTAGGGAGAAGTTTCTCTTTTCTTGAGTCCCCTTTTCCTGCCCTGGGCAGCCCTTCAGGAATTTCACCTGATGGAGGGGTCTTAGGTCTGGTTTTCCAAGCCTTTGGACCACAAGCCATTTCCTGTCACTCTTCCCTGGGGCCAAGGTAGTTGTTCTCTTCATTCAGTATTAATTGCATGTTTTCTGATAGGAGGGAGTTCACGTTAGCTCAGTTGTCCTATTGTTAGAGCTGGGTGTCCACCAAGGATTTTCTTTTCCACAACAACATAGCTGCCTGCATATGTGTCATATATTGTTATACACATATATTTCATATACTTAAATGAATATATTTCATATAAATTCGTATGTATATTTTATTTATATATACACACACAGCTCTAAGTTATCAAATTATAGTATTTCCTTCTCCATTGTAGCTCCATTTTAACAGGGACCTCTGGCTTAAGAAAATGCATCTCCAAACTTGGAATTGTAGGCACCACAACAAGCTGTAACTTGGGGACAGGGAGATTCACACTTCTTCACGGATGCTTTATGAGGCTGGCTCTGGCTTTGGCCCTGCTGTGAAGTGCCTCTTTGATTTCCATCCTAAACACACAAATGTGTCCACACCATCCACCCTCATCATTCCATCCACCTGTCAATTCATCCATCCATCCATCCATCCATCCTCCATCCATTTATCCATCCATCCATCCATTCATTTATCATCCATCCATCCATCCACCCCTCCACCCATCCATCCATTCATCCATCCACCCATCTATCTGTCCATCTATCTCATAGGATCCCCTTGGACCCACCAATGTCATATGAGGGTTATCTAAAGGCAAAAACATCTGAACAAACAGCAGCCACAGCAGGGAAAAAAAACCCCAAAATATCTTATCTAAACTTTTTTCTTTTTTTTTTGATGACCTAATAAAAGTCTCCTGAAAATATAGCTATCATAAATACTCTCTCCAGGAGGTTTACAGCCAGAAAGGAGATGGACCATTCACACCTGGATAAGAAATTATATAAACAAAAACTTATCAAAACTTTCCATGCTTTCTGCTTGTTTTCCTTAGTTCTTTTTTTTTTTTTTTTTTTTTTTTTTTTTTTTTTTTTTTTTTTGTTTTCTTTGTTTCTCATTAGCTCCCCATCATTTGCTCTCCTGGAAAGTCTTAAACCCCCTTCTCATTAAGATGATATACAAATCCTTACCTCTCACTATTCAGAGAGACAGATTTTTGGGAACTCTTAGGTATGCAAATAAACTTTGTCTTTTTCCAACCTGTTTTTTTGTCAGTTAATTTGCAGGGCCCCAACCACTGAACCTAAGTTGGTAGAGGGAAACATTTTTCTTCCCCTCACACCATGGCCATCAATCTACGCACCCCTCTAAGTTTCATGGAGGGCCCCTAGGCATTTGGTATGCTATCATGAATAAAATTAAGCCTTGATCTCAATAATGCATAGGTTAGATGGGGAGCATACTTTTAAACTAAGAATTACAATACACTGTGTTAGGAATGGCTGCAGAACTTGACAGCTAAGGGTACACACTCTGGTGTCACACTGCTTCAGGTCAGATCCAGGTTCTACCCTTTCCTAGCCCAGTGGCCTTAAGCATTTCACTAAAGCTCTCCAAACCTCTGTTCTCTCATCCGTAAACTTGAGATCAGAATAACACAGTCTCCTTGGGGGTGGGGGTGTGAGGATCACCAGCTAACTTATGTAAACAGCTCAGATCAGTGGCTGGGACCTGGTGAATGCTTGATGAATATTTCCTCCAAGGTAGTGTTGAAGCAAGGAGGAGCCTTGAGAGAGTCTTGCTGGCGGCAGAATGTGGCTCGGTGTGTGTGTATTGGGCTAGTGTGTAGAAAGCATTCGTTCCTTTGATGAACATGTAGCAGAAAAGGTCAGAAACATAAGAAAGTAATCACAGAACACTTACATTTGATAAATGAAAAGTAACATGTTAAAATATGATCCCATATAAAATAAGAAGGCACCAAATGAAGGAGACAGCTACTTCAGTAAGGAGCTGAAATAAAGTATTTTCTGGGATCCAGTCCTTGGAAGACTACGAGTCAGTGTTCAGGGACAAAGAAAGAGCAGTGCCTATTTCAGGCAGCAGGGAAACCTGGACACCTATTCAGGAACTGATGTGGCTTGGCTCTGTGTCCCTACCCAATCTCATGTCGGATTGTAATTTCCAATGTCAGGGGAGGGACCTGATGGGAGGTGATTGGATCATGGTGGTGGATTTTTCCCTTGCTGTTCTTGTGATAGTGAGCGAGTTATCATAAGATCTGGCTGTTTAAAAGTGTGCAGCACCTCCCACTTCATTTTCTTTCTCCTGCTCCCACCATGTAAAATGTGCTGGCTTCCCCTTTGCCTTCCACCATGATTGTAAGTTTCCTGAGGCCCCTGGTACAGCCTGCAGAACCGTGAGTCAATTAAACCTCTTTTTTTTTATAAATTACCCAGTCTCGGGTAGTTCTTTATAGCAGTGTAAGAACGGACTAATACGGAACACAACAAGATTTACCCCCAGTAGCATCCACACACTTGACCCAAGTCATTGGCTTCCATTGCATATGGGATTAGTTAGACATTAGAAAGACCTAGATGGCAGAGGTCTCTGCTTTCTTTGTAGAGCGCCCAGTCCTGGTCCTTCCCTCTGCTAAACCTCAGTCTTTTCTCTCTATTCTTGGGAATTTGAAGGATTGCAGTAACACAGTACTCTTGGGACTTCTGGCCAGTTCTCTGGGTAGGCCTTTGTCCCTGTGTCATGGTTCTTGAATTTTGTGTGTGTGGCTCATTACCTTCATCTCAATATGTTTCAACAATGGGAACTTCTGTGGGGCACGACTCATGTCCACGGCCTCGTCTATGTACAGATCCCAAAGCAGCACCACCATCAGTTTGGGGTTTAGGGTGTTGAAGATGTTGGGTTGTCAGTTATTAAGTTAAAAATCTCCTGATTATATAGAAAATGTCCAGATATATAACTTTATCAATGGAGGCCAATATTGTGAATGAGTGGCCCTTTTATTATTTCACATTTATATCTCCCATTTAATCTCCAGCATTCTTGTTAAAACAGATAAAGTCCATGACTTCACAGCAGTCAGTGGCCTGGATTTTTGTCTTTTTAAAAAAATTTCTTGGCCGGGCATGGTGGCTCATACCTGTAATCCCAGCACTTTGGGAGGCCGAGGCGGGAGGATCATGAGATCAGGAGTTCAAGACCAGCCTGACCAACATGGTGACACCCCCTTTCTACTAAAAAATACAAAAATTAGCTGGGCGTGGTGGTGTGCGGCTGTAATCCCAGCTACTCAGGAGGCTGAGGCAGGACAATTGCTTGAATCTGGGAGGTGGAGGTTGCAGCGAGCAGAGATCATGCCATTACACTCCAGCCTGGATAACAGAGTGAGACTCCAACTCAAAAACAAAAAAATTTCTAAAGGTGATTTTACTGAAACACTAGTGATGCTGGATTAGGGTGGGCCATAAGCCCAATGACCAGAGTCTTTATGTGAAGCGGGAGGACACACAGAGGCACACAGAGGTAAGAAGTTCACGTGAAGATGGAGGCAGAGGTTGGAGTGAGGCAGCTGCAAGCCGTGGAACCCCAGGGATTGCCTGGAGCCATCAGAGGTTGGAAGAGGCAACAAAGGACCCTCCCCTAGCCTCAGAGGGAGCACAGCCCTGCCAAAACCTTGGCTTTGGACTTGAGAGAATTAATTTCTGTTGTTTTAAGCCACCTTGTTTGCAGTCCTTTGTTACAGCAGCTCTGGGGAAGTCACAAGGTAGGCTTGTATCATAGTTTGATTATTCTCCTACAGATGAACATCGTTTCCAACTTTTCATCAAAACAAATGCTGTTGTGATGAACATCCTTGTGCATTCCTCTGTGCGCATCTATAAGTATCTCCCTGGGATGGAAACCAAAGGCCAGATATGGTGGCTTATGCCTGTAATCCCAGCACGTTGGGAGGCCAAAGTGGGAGGATTGCTTGAGCCCAGGAGTTGAAGATAAGCTTGGGCAACATAGGGGACCCTGTCTCTACACAAAAATTTTCAAAAATTAGCTGTGTGGTGATGCATGCCTATAGCCCCAGCTACTTGGGAGGCTGAGGTGGGAGGATTGCTTGAGCCTGGGAGGTCGAGGCTGCAGTAAGCTTTGATTGCACCATTGTGCTCCAGTTCCAGCCTGAATGACAGAGTGAGACCTTGCCTCAAAAAAAAAAAAAAGAAAAAAGGAAAGAAAAGAAACGAAACTAAAAAGAGGAATCGCTGGGTTAGAGTATGCATATTTTAAGATCAATCTTCTGTGCCAAATAGTCTTTTTTAAAAATTTATTTTATTATATTTGTTTGTAGAGACGGGCGTCTCCTTATGTTGGCCAGGATGGTCTCAAACTCCTGGGCTCAAGCAATCCTCCCACCTTGGCCTCTCAAAGTGCTGGGATTACAGGCATGAGCCACCATGCCTGGCCACCAAATCGCCTTTTTAAAGTCTGTACTAATTTAGATTGCTACCAATAATGCATGTATGAGGAAAATCATGCCCTTACATCCTAGCTGGCCCTGTTAGGAACACTTTCACATTGTTGTTGCTAGCATTTACTCCAACAGTGAGATCACGTGAGGCTGAGCACCACGTTCTTCTAGAGGCCAAGAGTGTTAGGGGCTCTGGTCCTCCTGCAAACTCCTAACCCTGGGAGGACAGAGATGATAAGGATGACCAGAGAGACTGCGGGGCATGAGCTTCCCTGCCTGTCCTCTGGTGTATATTAGCCTGCGCCAGGTGATTCAGCCTCACTGGGGCTTTTGGTGCGTATCTTGTGCCACCAGCATCAGTGGTCCCAGTGTAAAGCTTAACAGGAAATCAGAGAATCTGTTACATTTCACTTTGTATCTTTTTTTTTTTTTTTTAAACAGGATCTCATTGGTTGCCCAGGCTGGCGTGCAGCGGTGCGATCAGGGTTCACTGCACTTAAACTCCCGGGCTCAGGTGATCCTTCCACCTCGGTCTCCAGTGTAGCTGAGAATATAGGCATGCACCACTATGCCAGGCTAATTTTTTTTTTTTGGTAGAGACAGGATATTTCCATGTTGCCCAGGCTGGTCTCAAACTCCTGGGCTCAAGCGATCTGCCTGCCTTGGCCTCCCAAAAGTACTAGGATTACAGGTGTGAGCCACTGCGCCAAGCCTGTATTATTTTATTTATTTATTTATCTATTTATTTATTTGTTTTTTGAGATGAAGTCTTACTCTGTCACCCAGGCTGGAGTGCAGTGACCCGATCTTGGCTCACTGCAAACTACACCTCCCAGGTTCAAGCGATTCTCCTGCCTCAGCCTCCTGAGTACCTAGGATTACAGGTGCGTGCCACCACACCTGGTTATTTTTTGTATTTTTAGTAGAGACAGGGTTTCACCATGTTGGCCAGGCTGGTCTTGAACTCCTGACCTTAGTGATCCAGCTGTCTCGGCCTCCCAGATTGCTGGGATTACAGGCATGAGCCACCACACCCGCCCTGTATTATTTTAATATGTGATTTATCTTTCTGAAAGTTTGTGAAGTTGTTGGGATTGCAGACTATGGAGTCCTCTTTGCATCCCTAGACATAGAAGAGCCTGTTCCTGGAAGGGACGGAAGTGGGAAACTGTTTTAGCCTCCTTGTTGGGATTCTGCCCTTGAGACTGCTGGTGCCCTCATGTCTTCCCCAGTAACACATTCTGTCCTGGAAACGTAAGTGTGACATCTCACTCCCCTATGGAGTCAGGCCTCAGGATGTCAGTTACCGGGGCAGGTCGGCCTGACCCCAGAAAGTGACTCAGATGCCCCAGGCACACCCTTGTCCCCTGTTGTGGGAAGTCTCACCCCCGAGAGGCTGACTCCAGGGTTGTTGAAATAGAGCAGGCAGGTTCTGCCGATGACTGCTTAAAATTCATGTTGCCATGGTAGCATGGCATTAGGCCACCGGTGATCCTGCTGCACAAAGCTTTGATCTGGGAGAAGGCAGAGTTTCTTTTGCTCTCTAGCTGGTTCTAAGGGGACTGCCTTGGGACCAAGCTTTGGCTTTGCTCCTCGGCCTGGGGATTGTCCTAGAAGCAGAGAGCTGGGGACAGCAAGACAGAGAACAAGGCCCTCAGAAGTCAACAAAGCCCCGAGACTGAGATTCTAGTCAGAGGGAGTTGGCTGCAAACCCTAAGGGCAAGAGATCTGGGTCTGAAGAGAGAGCAGTCAGATAGATCTGTAATGAGGGGATGTGTATGCACTGCTTGACTTGAGAGAAAAGTGCAGATGAGATGGTCTGTGTGTGTTTTTAGTAGCAGAGCTAAGAAGAGGGTGGCTTATAAATGGGCTGGCTCAGCATGTCTCAGCACCGTTAGTAACTTACGCATTCATTCAATACCCATTGATTGAGGATATACTACGTCGGTGGTGCTACAGGATGTGAATGGCTCATATGGCTTCAGTCCTTGAGGACTTTCCCAGCTGTCAGGGCACGAAAATGCACTAAAATAATACAAAGCAGGCTGGACGTGGTGGCTCACACCTGTAATCCCAGCACTTTGGGAGGCCAAGGTGGGAGGATCACTTGAGGTCAGGGGTTTGAGACCAGCCTGGCCAACATTGTGAAACCCTGTCTCTACTAAAACTACAAAAATTAGCTGGGTGTGGTGGCATGTGCCTGTAGTCCCAGCCACTCGGGAGGCTGAGTCAGGAGAATCACTCAAACCTGAGAGGTGGAGGTTGCAGTGAGCCGAGATTGCACTACTGCACTCCAGCCTGGGTGACAGAGCGAGACTCTGTCTCAAAAAAATAAAAAAAGATAAAAATAAAAAATAAAATAATGCAAAGCAGAATGTGATCAATTATCTAGAGATGATGACATTTCAGAGGGAAAGAATCACCCCACCGGTGCAATCAGGGTGTCCCTAGATGAATTTGGGTTGGACCTCAAATGACAGGGAGAGAAACAGGAAGCATCTAGTTGGAGGGTAGGGCAAGAACAACAGTGTGGCGAGGGGATGGGGGCGAATGTGAGAACCACAAGGAGGTTGGTTCATTGAAGGGATGGAAGGAGATAATATTGTAAAAGTAGGTTGATTCCAGAGCTGAACTGAGTTTAGACTTAATTTGACAGGACTTGGGGAGCCACAGGAGGCTTTTGGGCCTGGCAGTGGCTGATTGGAGCTGCACTTTGAAAAAATGAATCTGGGTGCAGCTGTGGGATGGACTGAGAAGTAAAGCGGCTGTAAGTTTTTGAAATCTCCACAGGGCTGAAGAGGTAAGGAGACTGTGTTAGGGTGACTTGACGGCTCTGGGATGGAAAAGGAAAGAACAGCCTGATAGGGATGAACAGGACCTGGAATGCGACCTGGTGGAGGTGGGAAGGAGAGGTGGAGTCAATGAAGGCTGAGATGCAAAACCTAGTTGTATTCTGGCACTGCTATAAAGAAATACTGGAGACTGGGCAAATTATAAGAAAAGAGGTTTAATTGGCTCATGGTTCTGTAGGCTGTACAGGAAGCATAGCAACATTAGCTTCCGGGGAGGCCTCAGGAAGCTCCCAGTCATGGCAGAAGGCAAAGGGGGAGCAGGCACATCACATAGCGAGATAGTGAGAATGAGATCACACAAGAAAGAGAAAGAGACAGAGAGAGAGAAACCACACACTTTTTTTTCTTTTTTCTTTTCTTCTTTTTTTTTTTTTTGAGATGGAGTCTTGCTCTGTTGCCCAGGCTGGAGTGTAATGGCATGATCTTGGCTCACTGCAACCTCCGCCTCCAGGGTTCAAGTGATTCTCCTGCCTCAGCCTCCCAAGTAGCTGGAATTACAGGTGCCCACCACCATGCCCAGATAGTCTTTGTATTTTTAGTAGAGATGGGGTTTCGCCACGTTGACCCGGTCTCAAACTCCTGACTTAAAGTGTCCACCCGCCTCCACCTCCCAAAGTGCTGGGATTACAGGTGTAAGCCACTGCATCTGGCCATGCCACACACTTTTAACCAGATCTTATATGAACTCAGAGCAAGAGCTCACATATCACCAAGGGTTTGGCTAAAGCCATTCATGAGGGATCCACCCCTCCATGATCCAAACACCTCCCACCAGACCGCACCTCCAAGATTGGGGATTACGTCTCAACACTAGATTTGGGCTGAGGTGGCAGTGGGACAGATATCCAAACTATATCACCAGTGCACTAGAGGAAGGCACTGCCAGTCCACGGGGCCAGGAAATCAGGAGGAGGAAGCAGTGTGGGGGAGACAAGCTCATGACGGTGAGTTTGAAAATGACTAGCTTGTACCTGGGAGAGGAAACAGGACTGGAGATGTAGCCTTTGGTGACATCATTCTCTTCGACATAATGAAAATATTGGGGTCCTGGAAGGGAGGAGGCATTGAGGGACAGAGTTGGGGGTGTGGGAGAGGAAGTATTAGGACAGAACCTGGAGGAAAGCTGGCCTTAAGGAGGGAAGCCAGGGAGGGAGGCCAGAGAAGGCGAAGGAGGGCTTGGTGGTGGAAGTGCATGGAGAAGTTTCAGGAAGCATCTGGCACATGCTAAGTACTTTCTGAATACACCGTCATTTCCAGTGGAGCATTCCAGGGAACTGAGACTGAGAAAAAGCCACTTCTGGAAACCAAATTCAAGAGTTAAGGAATGGGCAAGAGTGGTGACTCATGTCTATAATCCCAACTCTTTGGGAGGCTAAGGCTGGCAGATCACTTGAGCCCAGGAATTTGAGACCAACCTGGGCAACATGGTGAAACCTCATCTCTACACACACACACACACACAAAAAGCTGGGTGTGGTGGCGTGTGCCTATAGCCTCCAGCTACTATGGAGGCTGAGGCAGGAGGATCACTTGTGTCTGGGAGGTCCAGCCTGCATTGAGATGTGATTGTGCCAGTGTACTTGAATGAGACCCTGTCAAAAAAAAAAGAAAAGAAAAGAAAAGGGAAAAAAAGAGTCAAGGAATGAATGCTATAGGCCTGAGAAATTTGGCAGTGAAGAGAATGAGAGACGATGCTAACAGGGTCAAGGGAAGATTTTTTTGTGGTTTTATTCTCTTGCATACTGAAATTTCTTTTTAGAATGAGTAGACCATCTAGAGTTGTTACATGACCCAGCCACTCCACTCCTAGGTGTACACCCAAAAGAATTGAAAACGTACATCTACAAAAAACATACACACATGCTCACAGCAGCACGATTCATTCATAATAGCTGAAAAGCAGAAACAACCCAAATGTCCACCAGCAGATGAATGGATAAGCAAAATGTGGTCTATCCATATAATGGAATATTATTCTGCCATTAAAAGAAATGAAGCTCCAATACATGCTCCAACACTGATGAACCTTGGAAACACTATACTGAGTGAAATAACCCAGACACAGAAGACCACACATTATGAGTCCATTTATACAAAATGCCCAGAAGAGGCAACCCGTAGAGACAGAAATTAGATGGGTGGTTGCCAGGGGCTGGGAGAGGGGAAAAGGAGGAGTGGCTACTGATGGGATTTCCTTTTGGGGTGATGAGAATGTGCTGGAATTACACAGTGGTGGTGGTTGCACCACTCTCTGAGTATACTAAAAAACAATTTAATGGTTTGCAATAAAAAAAAGAAGGGGTAGATCAAATACTCTCTTTAGATGAAAAGCTCATGGGTTGAATATGGGAGAGGATAAGTGGCAGAGCAAGGAAGATGGGGGAAGTGATCATGACCAAAGGTAAAACAATGGAATCTAGGACGGGGATGTTCCTTCCTTCCCAGAGATCAGAGCAAAGAAAGAGACGCAGCAGCCAACTGCTCCACCAGCACAGCAGGCACTGTGGCCAGGGCCCATGCTACACTTAGGGGTCCACAGAAATGTTTTATTTTCTTCTAAACTTAAGAAAAAAAAGATGAATGCAATTCAACTTGGATTATATTCATCTTTATACCAACACAGTTGTAATGTACATAATTTTTTATTTTTTTGAATTCTGTGAATTAAAAAGTTTCCATCAAGGGCCGGGTATGGTGACTCACCTCTCCAATTCTAGCACTTTGGGAGCTGAGGTAGGTGGATCGCTTGAGTCCAGGAGTTCAAGACCAGCCTGAGCAGTATGGTGAGGCCCTGTCTCTACAAAAAATATAAAAAATTAGCTGGGTGTGGTAGAGTGCACCTGTAGTCCCAGGTACTTGGGAGGCTGAGGTGGGAGGAACACCTGACCCCAGGAGGTGAGGGTTGCAATGAGCTGAGATCATGTCATTGCACTCCAGCTTGGGTGACAGAGTGAGAACTCGTCTCTTAAAGAAAAAAAAAATTCATATAAGTGCCCAAGGCCCATAAAAGTCATAGTGAGGTCCTGGATGCAGTCCGAGAAGGAAGAGTGAGATATGGAGGGGACACACTGTCTTTTAAGAAAGGCACAAGGAAGGCCAGCATTGGGAGCTGGAAGGGGAAACACCTGATTTCAATGAGGTTTTGGCTTTTCTGAGCACGTTCACGGACTTTCTCTCAGGCAATCCTCAAACATTGTTTGCTATTCACAGCCCCGTTGACCTTTGAACAACACAGGTTTGAACTGCGTAGGTCCACTGATACACAGATATTTTTCAATAAATATACTGAAAAATTAGGGAGAGGGGATTTGTGACGATTTGAAAAAACTGACAGGCAAACCTCATAGCCTAGAAATATGGAAAATAATTAAGAAAAAGGTACATCATGAGTTCATAAAATAGACGTAGATGCTGGTCTATTTATATGTCAATTGACAGTTTATGTTATTGGTAAGGCGTCTGGTCACTGTTGGCTATTGGTAGTTAAGTTTTGGGAGGAGTTAAAAGTTATATGTGAATTTTCGACTGAGTGGGGGTTGGTGCCCCTAACCCCTGTGCTGTTCAAGGGTCAACTGTATTCACATACTATTCCTTATTATAGACAATTGTAGCCTTTTTCCTCCAGCACCCAAACTGCAAGCACAATGTTGATGACATATAGGCAATTTGCACTCTTTCGGAAAACTTCAGGTTTGCTGTGTTTTCTTATGAGCTGGTCCCTAGATCCCAAGACTACTAGGGTTATATGGATAATGTCAGCTCACTCTCCTTGTCACTTAATTTCCTATTCCCTCTCCCTGTGCCCCTGCTTGTCCTTTCAATGCCTTTGTGCAAATTAGAATAAAGGTATCTTCTCCAGATAATCCTTGCCCTTCAGGCATATGGCTTGGCAAGCACACTACCCCTTTGTGCAAATTCCAAAAGGCACCCTTTCTTCTACCATTCAGCTTGTGAAGAGGAGCAAAGGCTGGATTTCGGTCTTTGCTGACCCCCATGGCTGGGGACCCAACCTGTCGACTGTGGCAGGGACCCATCCCCTCCTCAACTCTGAGCTTAGGATGCGGCATCCTTGGTATCCTCCATAGTCATTGGCTTACCCAGCACATCCAGACTTTGCAAATTCTTGAAGAAAAACATCATGGCTTGTACTTTTCAAAGCTCTGCATCTTTTGACTGCAACATAAGTTTCTTTCTTTTTTTTTTTTTTGAGATGAAGTCTCACTGTGTCACCAAGGCTGGAGTGCAGTGGCACGATCTTGGCTCACTGCAACTTCTGCCTCCTGGGTTCAAGCGATTCTCCTGCCTCAGCCTTCTGAGTAGCTGGGACTACATGTACCACCATGCCTGGTCAATTTTTTTTTTTTTTTTTTTTTTTTTAGTAGAGACAAGATTTTACCACATTGGCCAGGCTGGTCTCGAACTCCTGACCTCAAGTAGTCTGCCTGCCTTGGCCTCCCAAAGTGCTGGGATTATAGGTGTGAGCCACCATGCCCAGCCTTGTAATGTAAGTTTCTTATTTGCTTTTTTTTCCCCATAGGAGATGCCTTATGAATTTTTACTATTACTACTAACTTCCAGTTGCTGGGTTCTGTTTTAAAGGCTGACTGTGTAAGCCAAGCATTACGTTTCTCTCTCTCTCTCTCACCCACCCCTAAACACACACACACACACACACACACACACACACACACACATATGCACACATGCACTTACACATGCATTCTCATTGACTCTTCACAATCGTATGAAGCAAATACATCCCCGTATTCTTTTGATAGGCTGCTGTGACAAAATACCACAGGCTGGGTGGTTCAAACCACAGAAATTTATTTTATCAAAGTTCTGGAGTCTGAAAGTCTGAGATCAAGGTGTTGGCAGGTTTGCTTTCTCCTGAGGCCTCTCTCCATAGCTTGCAGACAGCCACTTTCTCACTGTGTTTTCACACGCTCATCTCTCTGTGCGTGTGTGTGCCCAGTGTCTCTGGGCTGAGGACAGATGGTGGAGGCAAGGGTGGAAGCAGGAGGACCGTGCATGTAAGAGGCTCTCAGATACCAGGGCGAGAAAGGATGGTGTGTTAGAATGCAGTGGCGACAGTGGAAGTGTGAGAGGGAGTTGGGTTCTGCTTATATTTTGACATGAAAGCTGAGGGGTTTCCTATGGCTTGGACATGGAATATGAGCAGAGGAAGGGTTAAGGGTGACTCCAGATTTTCTCTGGCCACAGAAATGGAGAAGATAACATGGCCTTTATTGCCTTGGGGGAGAGCAGTTATTGGGAAGAGTTGCCTTATGGACAGGTTAAGTGTGGCTGTTTACTGGATACTCAAGTAGGAAGTTAATATGTAAGTCCAGAGCTCAGAGGGTTATCTGGGACTGAAGTTATGAATATGGGATTTCTCCAACTTATAGATGAGATCACCCAAGGAGTGAGTGTTAATGGAAAAAAGTAAAGGCCCAAGGATGGTCTTGAGGTGGTCTACAACTGGAGGTCATGTCGATGAGGAAAAGCCAGCAAAGAGTATGGCAAAGTAGCAACAGATGAAGGAAGAGAACTAGACAAGTATCACGTCCTGGAGAAAGGGAAGAACATGTTTCAAGAAGGAGAGAGTGATCAGTGGTGTCAGATGCTGCTAACAGGTCTAATAAAGTGTGGGCTTATTCACCATGGCTTTAATGACATGGAGAGCACTGATGGCCTTGATATTATAATAGTAGTTTCAGTAGGGTGGGGGCAGACAGTGGTCCAGTGGACTTTTGGGTTCAAGAGAGTAAGTACAGAGAGAAATAGGAGACAGTATGGAATGAAAACTTTCTTTCAAAAAGTTTTCTTACAAAAGGAGGATGAAAATGGGACAGTAGCTAGCATGAGGAGTAGGGCCAAAGAGTTTTTAATTTTAAGATGGGAGAAATAACAGCATGCTTCACAGTTGATGAGAAAGATTCAACAGTGAGGGGGAAAATGAAGATCCAGGATGCAGTGGGAGGGGTGCTGGAGTAATGTTTCTGCCGGGGTGAAAGTGGATGAGGAGAACGTGCAAGGGGAGGGATGAGCTTCTGCTGGGAGCACAGAAGATCAGAGGACAGGCCGGGTCCAGAGGCACAGATGCAGGGAGGTGGATGGATGTGGCAGTGGGAGCAGGGGAGAGCTCTCTTCCAGTGGCTTCGATTTCTCAGAGAGAGAGCAAAGGGACATGGAAGAGGAGTTACTGGTAGTGTGTGGAAAGTGGGGATTCCAGATAGTCATGGAGGAGAATGGGAGTGAGAATGAGTGAGGTGAGTGCAGAGGGTTGCCTGGCAGCATTAAGGACCCATTTGTGGTGAGAGAGCACAAGCTGGCATTCTGTATTGTAGAATACAGAATTGCATGAGCTTGCATTTTGCTTTATGCTACAAGTTTTCATAGGCAAATGCCTCAGCCCCACTGCTAACTTATAGGTCCAAATATACGTCCTTTAGTCCACTCTTTGTGCAGGCTGATTCTAAATATTTGACCTCATAAGTAATGCTCCTGGTAACTTTCAACTTCTCCTTTTCCCAAGGCATAGTTAAAATTTCCTTCTAACATTCCCTACTCACCTTTACGTAGTAGGTAGGAAAAAAATGCTTTATCCTTAGACAACTTTTTCTTTCACATTTCTCCATACCTCTTTGACCCACCATGGGTGAGGATATGGTTTGGCTCTGTGTCCCCACCCAAATCTCATCTCGAACTGTAATCCCCACAGTCTCCGCATGTCGAGGGAGGAACCCAGTGGGAGGTGATTGGATCATGGGGGCAGTTTCCCCCATGTTGTTCTTGTGATAGTGAGTGAGTTCTTATGAGAGCTGATGGTTTTATAAGAGCCTCTTTCTTCTTTGCTCCTCACTCTTCTCTCTCCTGCCACCTTGTGAAGAAGGTGCCTGCTTCCCCTTCGCCTTCCATCATGATTGAAAGTTTCCTGAGGCTTTCCCAGCCATGCAGAACTGTGAGTCAATTAAACCTCCTTTGTTTAGAAATTATCCAGTCTTGGGTATTTCTTTATAGCAGTGCAAAAATGGACTAACACAATGAGCATAAAAGTAATAGTATTATTTTTCCTTTCCTCATACATGTTAATGGTCACTTGTATCCTATCTCAGTGATTCCTAAAACTTTGCAGCATTTTTCTTTAAGACAGAGTTTTTCTCTTGTTGCCCAGGGTGGAGTGCAATGGTGCAATCTTGGCTTATTGTAATCTCCGCCTCCTGGGTTCAAGCGATTCTCCTGCCTCAGCCTCCCGAGTAGCTGGGATTGCAGGCGTCTGCCACCATGCCCAGGTAATTTTTGTATTTTTAGTAGAGACAGGGTTTCACCATGTTGGCCAGGCTGGTCCTGAACTTCTGACCTCAGGTAATCGACCCGCCTCAGCCTCCCAAAGTGCTGGGATTACTGTGTCTGGCCTGCAGCTTTTTAAAAAATTATTATTCTATTCCACTCACATATACCAAGTTTAAAAGGAATTAAGAAATGGAGTTTATTTAGCATTTATATGTTTTCCCATTATATTAATTAAACATTACATAGTTCTCAATCAGCTCTTCTGATCTGTAGCTTTTCTGATAGTTTCGGGATGTTGTCATATGTTGTCATTCATATGGCCAGAAACAAGTGTGAGGAATGGAGGGACCAGGGACAAAGCTAGAGGAGTGAGCCAGGTTATAAGCACTTTCTAAATAGGGAATTATTCCGTAAGACAGTGGAAAGTCACCAAAAGATTTTAAATCAGGAAAGACACAATAAGATTTCTATGATTGAAGCTCTCTCTAGGAGCAATGTAAAAAATACACTGGCTGAACCAAGAAAGTGGCAATGAAGATGGAAAGAAACAGATTTGAAAGATATGTAGATCATAGATTGAATAGGACTTGGGGAATCATTTGAGTGAGAGAATGAGGGTTGAGGACAAGACAATAGTGTTTGGTGGCATCAGATTTAGGGCTGGAACATAGCAAAGTAAGGTCATAATGGATTCCAAAGAAGCAGTCTATCACAGAGAAGAGGCTAGCACCATAGGACGCAGCGCATATACACCTGCAGGGAAATGTATAAGCCACAGCATAAATTCATTTATTCAAATATCAATGCCACTGACATTGATCAGATGCTAGCTGTAAGAGAAACCATCCCTTCCTTTGAGAAACTGACTCCTTAGGGAACCAGATGTAAAGAAACAAACATCAATACAGTCTATTATAATAAAAGTATACACAAAGTTCATTTTAGTGTATTTTCTTCAGGTTATTATTATTATTATTATTATTATTATTTGAGACGGAGTGTCGCTCTGTTGCCCAGGCTGGAGTGCAGTGGCGCCATCTCAGGTCACTGCAAGCTCCACCTCCCCGGTTCACGCCCTTCTCCTACCTCAGCCTCCCGAGTAGCTGGGACTACGGGCGCACGCCAGGCTAATTTTTTTGTATTTTTAGTAGAGACAGGGTTTCACCATGTTAGCCAGGATGGTCTCGATCTCCTGACCTCGTGATCCGCCCACCTGGGCCTCCCAAAGTGCTGGGATTACAGGCATGAGCCACCGTGCCCGGCCTCTTCAGGTCATATTTATTGCACGCACAATATTTTCTTAAACAGTTTACTTTGTTGGCTTGTCTGAAGATCGTGCATTCTTTTCCCCCTTTAGGACTGTGGTTGCAAATTGTCAGTCATGCTTTGGATTTGGCTCATGGTCACATTTCTTTGGCTCAGTGTTTTGAAAATAAGAAGAATTTATTTTCGATATATTAAAACTGAGCTATTTTTTATATAAATTCAGGTTCCCAGGTCCTCTTGAAAACTGAAAGATCTGGCGATAATGTTCCCATATGGCAATTCCTGATTGAAGCTGAATAGTGACTCCCTTAGATCGTACAATTTCCATGGGTGCTATGAATCATGTGACCAATCATGACTCTCTCTAAGCACCACCTCCGGGAAGATCAGAGCCAAATCTTCCATGAGAACTGTGTGTCAGAGCTGTACATGTGTTAAATGTATAGAAAAAAGAATGAAACACGTATTTAATGTACAGGACAGAGAATGGAAATAAATGTGTTAATGTTTTATCAGCAACATCTTAGGTGGGTTTCCCAAAAGTAGACCCTCAGATGAAAATTCACGTGCAAGGGATTAACTAGATAAGTGGTTCCTGGAAAAATTAGTCAGGGATTGGGGAAGCAGGACAGGCAAGGGGAGAAGCCAAGAAAGGGTGGGATGTCAGTACCATGGAGAGTAGCTTCAGTCTCCTCTCACAGGACAACCCTGGAGTGGGAGGTGCACCTGCCGGGGTTTTGTACTCCTTTCAGTGTAATCTGCCCAGTTACTTCCACCTCTCTGCACATTTGCACAAAGCAGCTCTGATAACTTGTGGGCAGTCTTTCAGAATCCCAGGTGCTTGTGGTTAGAAGCAAAACCACACTGAAGTCTATAGAGGAGCTCCGGAAATGGAAAAATAGATCCAGGACTCTGAATAGAGCACCAATGTCCACTACCCAGTGATTATTTCTGAGCAGCAAGATTACATGTGATTATTATACTTTTTGATACATTTTTGTAATGTTCATATTTTCTCTATACACTTGAAATATGATTTTATAACTAGAATAAAGACTAAAAAGATAAACCATCCATTGACCTTGTATCTTCCATTAGGCACAACTCTTTCTTCTGTTCTTATTTGCTAAGCTTCCCTTAAAAGAACATTGAAGCTAAATTTAATTTACTTTCTCATTCTAAAAGCAATACATATTTATTGTAGAAAAGAGAAAATATAGATGAGTAAAAAGTAAAAAATAAAACCCTTGAATCCCACCACACAGATATAACCACTGTAATCACCTTCAAGTATACAGTTCTAGGTGTGTGCGTCAAATAAAAATGAGATAGTACTATAAATACTTGCTCTTAAAAATATTTAAATAAGCCTGTACGCAGTCACTTATGCCTGTAATCTCAGCACTTTGGAAGGCTGAGGCAGGCAAATTACCTGAGGTCAGAAGTTTGAGACCAGTCTAACCAACATGGTGAAACCCCATCTCTACTAAAAATACAAAAATTAGCCGGGTGTGGTGGCACGTGGCTGTCATCCCAACTACTCGGGAGGCTGAGACATGAGAATCACTTGAACCCAGGAGGTGAAGTTTGCAGTGAGCCAAGATCATGCCACTGCACTACAGCCTGGGTGACAGAGCGAGACTCCATCTCAAAAAAAAAAAATTAAATTAACTTTTAAATTTTAGAATAGTTTTAGATTTACAGAAAAGTTGGAAAGATAGTACAGAGAGTTCCTGTATGCCTCTCACCCAGTTTAATACTTGCTTTTTATTATTTCTTTCATTTATTCATTCATTATTCATTTATTCAATTCATTCATTTCATTTCATTTAAGTTGTCATGCATACTTTCCCATGCCAATAAATATTCATCTCCACACCATTTTTAATAATAGGTATTCAATTGTAGAGATATAGCATAATCTCATTTTGTTGGAGATTTGGAATATTTCTAATTTTGTACTATTAAAAATTTTTAATTTGTAATTTTTAATATTTTTTTGTGTGAATCAATTCTCCTGAGAAAATTTTTTTCTTTTATAGGTGTTTCTTACCAAAAGTTTCTAGGGGTAGAATTGCTTGGTCAAATGCAAAAAAAAATCCTTAAGGCCCCTAATACCAGTTGATCATTGCCTTCCAGGAGAACATGCTCAGCAGAATATGAGAGTTTTCATTTCACCCACTTAAATTTTCCTATTATTTTAATCCCATGGATAACATGAATCATGTGGCCAATCAGGACTTTCTCTAAGCACCAGCTGGTATACCAGCTGATATAGTTTGGCTGTGTCCCCACCCGAATCTCATCCTGAATTGTAGCTCCAATAATTCCCACAAGTTATGGGAGGAACCTGGTGAGAGATAATTGAATCATGGGGGTGGTTTCCCCCATACTGTTCTCATGGTATTGAATGAGTCTCACAAGATCTGGTGGTTTTTTAAGGGGTTTCCCCTTTTGCTTGGCTCTCATTCTTTCTTGCCTGCCACCATGTAAGATGTGTCTTTCACCTTCCGCCATGATAGTGAGGCCCCCAGCCATGTGTAACTGTGAGTTTATGAAACCTCTTTTTTCTTATAAATTACCCAGTCTTGGGTATGTCTTTATCAGCAGCGTGAGAACAGACTAATACACCAGCACTCTGGGTATTATAATTTAAGAAGTACCATCCCTTTCATCCCACTGCTATGATCTTTGTCTAAATCACGGCCATCTCTGGCAGAGCCCACCTCCTCCTCTCTGGGCTCCCTATCTCTAATCCTTGCTACCCATTCTGCACACTGCCTCCAGCGTGAGTGTTTAATAACACAGACATGAGCATGCAAGCACCCTGCTTAAGATCCTTCTGTGGTCCCACACTGACTTCAGAATGGGGACCAAACTTCCTGGAATGACATCTAAGGTTGTCCCCAAGTGGGTTCCTGCCCATCCCTCCAGGCTTTGCTCTTCCTGTATCCCTCCTACAGCTTTCCTGCTATTTAAGGGACACACAGCTGCTTGCATTCCCTAAACTCATCATGGTGCTTTCTTTTTCCAGAAGTTTCTCATGCTCTTCTTCCATCCTGCCTGCCTGACATATATATTTTTTTTCTTTTTTTTTTTTTGAGACAGAATCTCACTCTGTCACTCAGGCTTGAGTACAGTGGTGTGATCTCAGCTCACTGCAACCTCTGCCTCCCAGGTTCAAGTGATTATCTTGCCTCAGTCTCCCAAGTAGCTGGGATTACAGGTGCATGCCACCACACTGGGATAACTTTTGTATTTTTAGTAGACATGGGGTTTTGCATGTTGACCAGGCTGGTCTTGAACTCCTGACCTCAGATGATCCACCCGCCTTGGCCTCTCAAAGTGCTGGGATTATAGGCGTGAACCGCTGTGCCTGGCCCTGTGTGACATTATTAAGTGTCTTACCCAGTTTTTTAAGACTCACTTCAAGCATTACCTTCTCTAGGAAGCCTTTATGGACTCCTTTTCCCTCCTTCCCCAGCCTCCTACCTGGCCTAATGGCTTTCCCTTTTGTGCCTAACTCTGGAGGCCAACTTAGTCAAGGTCAAGTCTCATTCTCCAGTTAACTGACATTTTTAAAATGTGCCATAGGTCCCTAAGGTGGTAACTAAGGGAAGGACAGGTGTCCAGTTATGTGTCTACTGCAATGATCCAGGCAACAAGCTGTTGTGGATGGGATGAGAGAAGAGGGATTGATTCTGGACATATGAAGGAGATGAAATCACAGGGCTTGGGTGACCAAGGTGAGAGGAGTGAGAGTGAGTGAAAGGAAGGCTGTAGGGAGAGTCCTGGTTCCTGTTGGTGATTGACGTGCACAATGGTTTCCTAGCACCATTGTTTTTTGTCTTCCCATCAGATCATCAACACCCCAAGGTCTTAATTCCCCAAAGCACTAAGCACAGCATTAAATATTCAATAGGTCCTCAGTGATCACCTGTGGCTCATACACCGTGGCTTTAAATTCAACTCAGATGTAACTCCAGGGCAGTGTGGTGGCTCGTGCCTATAATCCTGGCACTTTGAGAGGCTGGGGTGGGCCAACCGCTTAAGCTCAGGAGTTCGAGACCAGCCTGGGAAACATAGTGAAACCCCGTCTCTACAAAAATTACAAAAATTAGCCGGGTGTGGTGGCACACACCTGTAGTCCCAGCTACTTGGGGGGTGAGAGTGGGGATGGGGGCCGAGGTAGGATAATTGCTTGAACCTGGGAGGTTGAGGCTGCCATGAGCCATGATTTTGCCACTGCACTCCAGCCTGGGTGACAGAGTGAGACCTTGTCTCAATTTAAAAAAAAGAAAAGAAAAGACAAGAAGTAGCACCAGACACCATGCTAGGCTCCTCATTGACCTACAGAATTGTATGTTGTGCCAATGTCATTGATTTGTAAGGTATACCTAGTAAGTATTAACATGGAGTTAATATGGAGTTGTTAAAAAGCCTAGAAGGCTATAGAATATTTTAGTGGTGTGGATGGTGCCTCTCCTACTTTTATCTGCCAGGGCATGGATATTTGAACTTTTCTGACTGCCGTGCATGGTAAGGAATACATTTTACAGGGCAGAGCCCACGCTGTTGGTGCTCCATCTGTATCCCCTGGGTCTACCCCGAGATCACCGTAGACAGCTCCTTTGCACTCCTATGGATGACTCAGCCCTCTCAAGGACATTATCTAGCCATGGGGGCACACTTGGTCCCTATGAGGCACATCCTAGGAACTAATGCCCAGGTGAGACTCCAACCAACAGAGGACGGCTGTTATGGCTGACGCTCCACTTCCTCACCTTAGGTAGGGACAGCTCTGAGGCATGGTCCACAGGGTCCCTCCAAGGGTCTCCATGAGATTGAGCTCCAGGGTCCCAAAGCAGGAGCCCAGTCATAAACAAGTGCTTCACTGACTTTTCTCTTTCATTGCCTCCTTTCTTCCATTCCCTCGCAGTACATTCTAGAATGACCTCCCCCACAATAACCCATTTGCCCTCAAACCTTTATCTCAAACAATATGATGACTACAGTCAATGATAACTTAATCGTATATTTAAAAATAACTTAAAGAATGTAATTGGAGGTCGGGCATGGTGGCTCACACCTGTAATCCCAGCACTTTGGGAGGCCGAGGCTGGCGGATCACGAGGTCAGGAGTTCAAGACCATCTGGCCAACATGGTGAAAAGCTGTCTCTACTAAAAATACAAAAATTAGCTGGGCATGATGATGCACACCTGTAATTCCAGCTACTCAGGAGGCTAAGGAAGCAGAATCGCTTGAATCGGGACCCGGGAGGTGGAGGTTGCAGTTAGCTGAGATTGCACCACCGGACTCCAACCTGGGCTACAGAGTGAGACTCTGTCTCAAAAAAAAAAAAAAAAAAAGAATGTAATTGGATTGTTTGTAACTCAACAGATAAATGCTTGAGGGGATGGATACCCCATTCTCCATGATGTGCTTATTTCACATTGCATGCCTGTATCAAAACATCTCATGTACCCCATAAATATATACGCCTACTATGTACCCACACAAATTTTAAAAAATAAACTCTTTATCTCAGGGTCTTTTTGTAGGTAAAGGGGCAGTGAAGATATTTGGTGATCCAATGTACTCATATCTGTTTTTGTTTGTTTGTTTGTTTTTCTTTTTGGAGGTGAGGTCTCTCTGTGCTGCCCAGGCTGGTCTCAACTCCTGACCTCAAGCAATCCTCCCCCATCCCCCTCCAGAGTAGCTGGGATTATAAACATGAGCCACTGTGCCTGGCTGCATACTCAATATGTGAAACAAAAGTTTCGAGAATGCTTATCCTAATATATCAAATGCAGCTGATCTTTTCCCTTCCCTTCCCTTCCCTTCCCTTCCCTTCCCTTCCCTCCCTTCCCTCCCCTCCCCTCCCCTCCCCTCCCTCCCCTCCCTCCCCTTTCCTTCCCTTCCCTTCCCTTTCCTTCCCTTCCCTTCCCTTTTCTGCTATACAAGACCTACTGAACTAATTTGATGACCCCCTCATGAGTCTCAGCCTGTAGTTTGGAGATCACCATTCCAGAGGGTGGGTGTATTAAGGAGAACTGGGTCTTGATCATAAGCGTAATTTAATAGTCAAACTGCTCCTTGGGAGGCACTGTGAGCCCTGAGGTCAGCTGGGAGGGTTTCTAGTGGCTCGTGGATGCCTCCATTTCATTGAATTTCAAACTGATGCTTCTTGTCAAGGGGCTACTTTATTGGCTTTGCTGACCATTTTGGCACGAAGCCCAGTAGAAACAATGTCCCCCTTTTCTCTGAATAGTTCTTCGGGTCACCTCAGAGAAGACCAGGGCTTGGAACTGAGGGTGGAGAGAGCAATTAGGAAGGAGGAGGAGAAGTGGATGTGGATTTTCAAAGGTCAGGCAGAGTACAATTAGTGAACTCTTAGACTTATTCCAAGTGCCTTTCCTGACTGGAAAAACAACAATAAAAGAAAGAAAGAAAAAAAAATCCAAACCCACAAGTGGGGTAAAAGTTGAAGAACACTTTAATTCATAAGGAAAGGGGCTTGAATAATTGATGCTGCCGCCATGCCAAAGATAATTTCAGTGCTCTCTCTATCTCACAAAGACATTTAGCATTGATTGAGATCAAAGTATCAGGGACCCCTGCTGCTAGGCTGAAAGGCAAAACTCACAGCGGCCTTTCTCTGCTCTGATAATGTCGTCTTTATGTAGTTAATAAACTGCACACTTCAGTCAAACTATATCATTACAGAAGACTTAGGGAGCTAATAATTTAAAAGCAAAGAATTGCCTCTGTTCTTCACTTTGAACTAAACAACATTCTGTTGAAGGAGGAGGACATCAAAGTCTTGTCACTATTACCAGTGTGGATTGAGCAGAAGGCCGCACAGAGAGGGTACTTCAGTCATCAAGAAAAAAAAAAAAGAGAGAGAAAGAAAGAGAAAGATTAAAGATATTGGCTTATCAACCCAAAGGCAGTACCAGGTGTTTTATTATTATTTTTTTCAACAATGTAATAAGCATCAGGTGGCTAGCTCATCAGTGAATGTCCTTGTAAAATGGATGTACATGAACCAGGTCACAGACTGTTCCCTTTCCACCTTGGCCCCATTCTGAACTTTGTCCTTAACTACCTTTATGTTCACTTTCAGCTTGACCACCCCTCTTGTCACCCTACCCCTGGCCTCCCTTAGCCTCCAGGGGTTCTGTTTTGGTGCCTTACACAACCTCTCTTTGTGAAGAGCAGTAGAGCTCCACAGCTCCCAACCCTCAGCACTGGCTTGTCTGTATTTTGCCTCTGAGACTCCACTGGCTTGCTGGAAGAGGTGGAGATGCAAACATTTGAACAGGGATTTTCTGAGATCGAAACTCCATTCCACCAGTTTTAAAGAGTGACACTGCATAAAGCACATAAGGCCTCTCCCTGACCATCCTCACACACTGCTCTTGGAAGCGTTCTTAGAGTGGATTTGCTAGAAGCGGGGATTCTCATACAAGTGATTTATGGAGGGAAGCTCTTGGAAGAAAATCCTTTAAGGAAGTGATGGAAACAGGGTAGGGAAGAGGAAGAAGCGAAGATGTGGCTCAGCTGAAGTCTCGTCTTAGCCTGATCCCAGGGGGAGATGAAAGTATGAAAGGCAACACAAGGTGGTCCCCACTTCTGGCCTTTGTACCCTGTATCAGTCACCCATTAGCTGCAGCTGCCTCAGGGTAGTAGGCTGACATTCCAGACACTTCCTGCCTCAGTGGCTCCCGCAACAGGCCAAGGGCAGTTCTCCGGGTAGCAGCCAGGAGCCTTTTGCATCAACACTCACAGCAGCTGGGAGATGGAGGCATCGTCCTGGCATAGGGGCTCTGGGCAGGTCACTATGGAGGGTCAATCCAGTGATTTACCAGAAGACTGTAGAAAATGTTCTTGTCATTTAATCTAGCCACTTTGTGTTTAGGTCTTTACCCTGAGGATTATATCACGAATTTGTGAGAAGTTTTGTTGTTGTCATCATCAACATAACCACCGTCATCATCCTCTGTTGAGCGTGTATTTGCAGAGCACTTTACAGATACTGTCTCATTTAATCCTTTCAACCATTCTGTGAGGTTTAGAGAGGTAATTACTCTTGCCTTTGAATGCAGGGCTTGAGAGTGGCATGTTCAGGGGATATTCATTGCAATATAATTTACAGTAATAAAGATTTGGAAAGAATCCATTTCTCCAACACTGGGTGCAGAGAGGTAAATTACTTACCTCTGTAGAATGGCATAATGCGTAGACCATAAAAATGCTATAATCACAGAGGGGTGAGTCCACAATACACTGATAAGTGGAAAAATTAGGCCACAAAGCTGCGTTATACCGGTGCGTGCGTGCGTGTGTGTGTGTGTGTGTAGACAATATTTTTTAAATATTAAGGGATATTTTTGTGTCCACATTTCCTTTTACCCTTTGTGGAACCTCCTCCCTATCCCCATCCTCTGTATTAAAGTTCAGCTCTTTGGTGCTGTTTGCCTCAGGGAAGGGAAATAAAATAGTAGGCAGTGGAAAAGTTGGAGGAGTAAGAAGAGGGGGAGGAGGTGGAGGCAAGGCGAGGCGACCTGCTCCTGGGATCTAGCATCCATCCACGGACCACATCCCCTTGCCCCCCATTTTCTCCCAATCCTATTCCAAGAAGGAAGATTGAACTGGAGATTTTGAATTCCTGCCTGCAGGGATCAAGAATCACAACAGAAATCAAGCTGAGCTAGAGGAAATAAAGATCTATTTCTTGCCTACATAAAGCTTTGGATGGGGATTTACACCCACTGCTTGTGCACAGGAAAAGAGTAAAAGGAAATACCACAAAACGATGATTCATTGGTTATCACTGAGTGATTTGTATTTCCTTCTTGGTGCTTTCCTGTGTGTTTTGTGGGTTTTTTTTTTCAATAAAACATTAATTTTGAAGTCAGAAAAAAGTTTTTTCAAAAAATTTAGAGGGTACTTTATTAGTTTCTGTGATCAAACTCATGTAGATAAGACTTTACATATTTAATACAGTGTGTTACCCTTGTACAAATGGAAAAAATTTAAGTTTAACTTTTCTAGAGCAATATGGCTGTTAATTTCTGTACAATGCCACCTCAACATGGTAAAGTGGAATACTCTTCCAAAGTGGATAGCACAGCTAAAGTTTCCAAAAATTCAAATTATATGTAGACCAATAATAGCAGTATGTTATGCATTAATTCCTAAGCAACAGCTTAGGAAAAAGTTATGTTTAAAATCTTTCTCTTAAAGGGAACACTGACACACATTTGGGAATGTAAATGCATTCAGCTACTGTGGAAAACAGTTTGGAGATTTCTCAGAGAACTTAAAACAGAACTACCATTCAACTCAGCAATCCCATTACTGGATATATACCCAAAGGAAAATAAATCGTTTTACCAGAAAGACACACACACTCATATGTTCATCACAGCACTATTCATCATGGCAAAGACATGGAATCAACCCAGATGCCCATCAGCAGTGGATTGGATAAAGAAAATGTGGTACATACGCACCACAGAATAATATGTAGCCATAAAAAAGAATGAAATCATGTCCTTTGCAGCAACATGGATGCAGCTGGAGGCCATTATCCTAAGTGAATTAACGCAGGAACGGAAAACCAAATGCCACATGTTCTCACTTGTAAGTGGGAGTTAAGCATTGGGTACATATGGACATAAAATAGGAACAATAGACACTGGGAACCACTAGACAGGGGTGAGAGGGAGGGAAAAAAGAGCTGAAAAACTACCTATTGTGGACTATGCTCCCTAACCTCTGCATCACACAATATAACCATGTAACAAATTTGCACATGCTCTGAATCTAAAACAAAGGTTGAAATTATTAAAAAAAAAATCTTTC
Source organism: Nomascus leucogenys (assembly GCF_006542625.1). Taxonomy (NCBI): domain Eukaryota; kingdom Metazoa; phylum Chordata; class Mammalia; order Primates; family Hylobatidae; genus Nomascus; species Nomascus leucogenys. The sequence goes on from NC_044399.1 coordinate 60,385,124, forward strand.
TCCTCCTTCTCCTCCAACAACAAGAACAACAACAACAACACCAGCTTATATTTACTAAGGAAGCTTAATATGTCAAGCATGGGGCTGGCCACTTCATATTATCCCATTCATTCCTCACAACTCCCCTATGGGGTAATTGCTATCATTCTTGCATCTTACAGATAGGAAATTTGAGGCTCAGAGAAGTCAAGCAACTTACCCAAAGTGGCAGAAATGTGGTAATAGTCCAGGTCTATCTGAATTCAAATCCTATGCCCTTTCCAGCACACTCTATTGTCCATCTGGGGAACTTTTTCTGCTAAACACAAAATTAGCCAAGGCATCTGGGGATGGGGCTAGAGACTGCAAGAGAGCCCAGGTGCTGAGCAGCGCTAGCCTTGCCGATAAACAGAAGAGCCCATAAAAAGGGCTGGCCAGCATGCGGCCTGGGACACAACTCTCTGTATAGTGAAAAAGAAACATTTGCCATGATGAATTATGTTGATGCAACAATGAAAGGATCATTTTTGAAAGAATTGAACTGTTATTAAGAGACAAAGGCACATGAATCACATCAACATTGACCTACTTAGTATTACTTCTGAACTAGGCAGTATTTCTTTTTTTTTGAGACATGGTCTCGCTCTGTCACCCAGGCTAGAATGCAATGATGCGATCACAGCTCACTGCAGCCTCAACCTCTGGTGCTCAAGCAATCATCCCACCTCAACCTCCCGAGTAGTTGCGACTACAGGTGTGTGCCACCACACTGGGATCATTTTTTAATTTTTTGCAGGGAAAGGATCTCACTATGTTGCTCAGGCTGGTTTTGAACTCATGAGCACAAGTGATCCTCCTGCCTCGGCCTCCCAAAGTGCTGGGATTATAGGCCTGAGCCATCATGTCTGGCAGTAGTGTTTTTTTAAGGTATATTTCCATTGAAGTTTGATAGAGAAGAGCACACAGAAAACCAGGATACAGCTTAATGAGTTTTCACAAAGTGAACACACTCATGTGACCAGCTCCCAATCAAGAAACTGGCATTCCAAGAAACCCAGAAGTTCTCTCATGCCCTGGGCCAGTTACTTTTTTTTAAATTTTATTTTATTTTATTTATTTATTTTATTTTTTATTTTGAGACGGAGTCTCGCTCTGTCACCCAGGCTGGAGTGCAGTGGCACGATCTCAGCTCACTGCAACCTCCACCTCCTGTGTTCAAGCGATTCTCCCTGCCTCAGCCACCCAAGTAGCTGGGATTACAGGTGCGTATCACCACGCCTGGCTAATTTTTGTATTTTCAGTAGAGATGGGGTTTCACCATGTTGGTCAGGCTGGTCTCCAACTCCTGACCTCAAGTGATCTGCCCGCCTCAGCCTCCCAAAGTGCTGGGATTACAGGCGTGAGCCACCACGCCCGGCCAGTCTCAGAGTTTCTATAGCATCTGCATAATATCTTCTCTCCATGTGTCTTTCCATGGTTTCTCCTACTCCACTAATAGCTCTCTTTCTCTGCAGGCCTCATTTTTGAGTGAAGAATCTGATTGGACAGCCATTGTAGGGCACTCTATGAACAGATGTCTTGCACTAAACCACTTAGCGGGCCACTGGCCATCCAAGATGGTTGCTTCATGTCAGCCAGCTGTGTCAGCTTCACATGTACTATGGATTGGATGTCTGTCCCCTCTAAACCTCATGTTGAAATTTGATCCCCAGTGTTAAAGGTAGGGCTGCGTAGGAGGTATTTGGGTCATGGGTGCCGATCCCTCATACATAGATTAATGCCCTCCCTGGGGGAGGGGGAGTGAGTTCTTGCTCTATTAGTTCCAATGAGAGCTGGTTGTTAAAAAGCTGGCACCTCTCCCATCTCTCTTGCTTCCTCTCTCACCATATGATCTGTTCATACACCAGCTCCCTTTTGCCTTTTGTCATTAGTAGAAGCAGCCTGAGACTTTCACTAGAGGCAGATGCCCACTTTTGAACTTTACAGCCATCAGAATCACAAGCCAAATAAACTGCTTTTTTTAATAAATTACCTCGTCTCAGGTACTCCTTTATAGCACACAAAATGGACTAATATTTTGTTCATTTCATTTTAGAGAGGAGAATATTGAATGCCAGAACATTTCAGTGGCTTCTGTAATTTACATTCTATAAATGGTAGAGCTGGTATTTGAACTCATCCCTATTTTATTCGTTTATTCATTCATGCCATAAATTATTTTATTTATTTTTAGTTGACAAATAAAACCATACATATTTTTGGTGTACAAAATTATATTCTGAAACACCTATACATTGTGGAATGGCTGAATTGAGTTAATTAACATATTACTTCACGCATTTTTTTTTATGGTGAGAACACCTAAAACCTAACAATATATTTTTATTAATTATCATCACCATGCTATACAATAGATCTCCTGAAATTATTTCTCCTATCCAACTGAAATTTTGTACGCTTTGACCAATATCTCCCAAATTCCCCTTAATCCCCAGCCCCTGTAAATTACAATTCTTTTCTTTGTTTCTATAAATTTGATTTTTCAGATTCCATATACAAGTGAGATCGTGCACTATTTGTCTTTCTGTGCCTGACTTATTTCACTAAGCATAATGTCCTCCAGGTTCATTCATGTTGTTACAAATGGCAGAATTCCCTTCTTTTTAAAGGCTGAATAGTATCCCGTTGTGAAAATGGACATTTTCTTTGTCCATTCTTCCACTGATGAACACTTAGGTTGATTCCATATCTTGGCTATTGTGATTAATGCTGCAGTGAATATGGGAGAGCAGACATATCTTTGACACACTGATCTGATTTCCTTTGTAGGTATACCCAGTAGGGGGATTGCTGGATCATATAGTAGTTCTATTTTTAATTTCTTTCAGGACTTCTATACTGTTTTCCATAATGACTGAGCTAACTTACATTGTTTCCCTTTTCTCCACATTTTCACCAACACTTGTTATCTTTTGTCTTTTTGATAATAGCCATTTTAACAAATGTGAGGTAGTATCTCATTGTATTTCTCTGATTATTAGTGATGTTGAGCATTTTTCAAATACCTGTTGGCCATTTGGATGTCTTCTTTTGATAAATATCTATTCGGGTCCTCTATTTTTTTTTAGTTGGGTTATTTATTTTCTTGTTATTGAGTTGTTTGCATTTCTTATATATTTTGAATATTAACCCCTTATCAGATGTATAGTTTGCAATTTTCTCCCATTCTGCAGGTTGTCTCTTCACTCTATTGATTGTTTCCTTGGCTGTGCAGAAATTTTTTAGTTTGATGTAACCCCATTTGTCTATTTTTGCATTTGTCGCCTGTGCTTTGGGGTCATATCAAAAAAATCATCACCTAGACCCATGTTATGAACCCTTCCCTTGTGTTTTCTTTTAGTCATTTTATAGTTTCAAGTCTTTTGTTTAAGTCTTTAATTCATCTTGGGTTGATTTTTGTATAGGGTATGAAATAAAAGTCTAACTTTATTCTTCTGCATGTAGATATCTAGTTTCCCAGTGACATTTATTGAAGACATTGTCCTTTCCCTGTTGTGTGTTCTTGACACCTTTGTCAAAAATCAAATGACTACATATGTATGGATTTATTTCTGGGCTCTCTATTCTGTTCTGTTGGTCTATGTGTCTCTTTTCATGCCAGTATCATGCTGTTTTGATTACTGCAGCTTTATAGTAGATTTCAAAATCACATAGTATGGTGCCTCCAGTTTTTTTTAATTTTGTTTTGTTTTGGAGTTTTTTGCCCAAGATTGCTTTGGCTACTTGAGCTCTTTTGTGATTCCATATGGAATTTAGGAGTTTTTTCTATTTCTGAGAAAAATATCATTAAAATTTTGATAGAGATTGCACTGAATCTGTAGATCACTTTGGGTAGTATGGACATTTTACCAATTTTAAGTCTCCCAGTTCACTGGCACAGAATATTTTCCATTTATTTGTGTCTTCTTCAATTTATTTCATTGATGTTTATAGTTTTCAGTGAACAGATCTTTCATGTCCTTGGTTTAATTTACTTTTAAGTATTTATGGCTTTTATGAAGGTAAATGTGTCCTAAGGAGATGTGGAGAAAAACATAGCTGTAGCCTGTGGCAGAATATGCAGGTCAGGGTGGTGGTCAGGTAGCATCTGTATGTTCTTCATGTCTCTCCTTGTGGACATACAGCCCTCCCTTTCCATTCAGCCACCACCACAAATCTGGCCTGACCAATCAGAATATTTCTTCTAATTTTCTAGTCACTGTGATTGGTTTGGGAATAGGCACCTGATCCAAGCCAGGCCTGTAAGAGTTAGCCTTGGGACTTTAGCTAGAACTACTGGGAAAGACTCTTACTTTTTTCACGATGATCATTGCCTGTAAAGACAAGTAAGCTTGGAGTTACTTGGTGTGCAGTGTCTTTTAAGGTTCCATGTTTAAGAACCTTGGAGAATGAAGCCAAAACTAAGGAAAGCAAAACTGATAAATGAAGAGAGAGTAAGATTTTTGACCACATTGTTTATGGATCTGATTTCAGCTACATATAGTGGCAAATTTACCTTTGGATTTTTGGTGTATACGTACCAATACATCTCCTATGGGGCTTAAGTCAGATTGAGTTAGTTTCTTGCCTTTGCAATTAAAAAATGTTCTGATTCATGTAGTCAGCTTCCTACGTAAATATTAACACGGAGAAATTGAATCAGAAGTTTGCAATGTTCTCCTTGGAAAAAGATTTCAAGGTTCCAAGGATATGAAATCATCATGTAAAATAGCTCTTCCTCCTTCAGAAGAGATGAATCTGAAGCAAGGCTTGGCCTGAAAGAAATGACCTATATCTAAGTGAGACTTGTATGGGTCGGGAAAGACGGGACACATTTTTGCTTCTGCTGTGACACTCGCTTCTGGTCATTTTTATTATGATAGTGTCTTAGTCCATTCATGCTGCTATGACAGAACACCATAAAGTAGGTAGCTTATAAACAACAATTTATTTCTCACAATTCTGGAGCCTGGGAAGTTCAAGATCAAGGCACTGATAGAATTGGTGTCTGGGGATGGCCTACTTTCTGGTTCATAGATAGCACCTTCTAGCAGTGTGCTTTCTCACATGTTGGAAGGGGGAAGGCAGCTTTTTAGGGCCTATATATATATAGAATTAGTGCCTATATATATGAATAGTGAATAGAATTAATGTCTACATATGTATACATATAGACACTAATTCTATTCACTAATATGTAGACACTAATTCTATTCACAACGGCTCTTCCCTTATGATCTAATAACCCCTAAGGCTCCACCTACTAATACACATTGGTGATTAGGTTTCAACATATGAATTCTGGGGGAGACATAAACATTTAGATTATAGCAGATATAGAATTCTGGGCAGGGTGGAAAACATTTGTTAGTCCGGTAGAGTTTCCATCCATCCATCTATCCAACCATCCATCCATCTGTCTCTATCTTTGCCCATTAATTAAGCAAATATCCGTTGAGTTTAAATAAGTGCCAGATACAGGACCTCCTCTGAGAGAGAGGGTTTGAAGCACTAGGTCAAGGTCAAACTAACAAGACACTTCCTCTCCTGGAGGCCAGGGTTCAGCCAGATGTCCTCTTTTTCATCTGCAAAATAAGAAAATATAACCTAGATACTTGCTCACGTCTCTTCCAGTGCTATTACTTGATGATTCAAACAATTTTCAAGGCCAGGCATGGTGGCTCACACCTATAATCCCAGTACTTTAGGAGGCCAAGGTGGGTGGATCACGAGGTCAAGAGATGGACACCATCCTGGCCAACATGGTGAAACCCCCTCTCTACTAAAAATACAAAAATTAGCTGGGTGTGGTGACACGTGCCTGTAGACCCAGCTACTCGGGAGGCTGAGGCAAGAGAATCACTTGAACCCAGAGGTGGACACTGCAGTGAGCCAAGATCACGCCACTACACTCCAGTCTAGCAACAGAGCAAGACTCTGTATCAAAATAAAACAAAAAACAATTTGCAAAAGGGCTGATACCTTAGAGTGTTATCTGGTTCAATTTTCTCATGTCTGGGATGAGAAAATCTAAACCTGGGGAGCTTGAGGGATTTGACCTGAAGTCCACTTCACTCTCCTGGTGACGATTACTCAGTGATGTTGTGATGACTGATGGACAAGGACAGAAGAGGCTGTGGGCAGAACACATAGATTCCAGGACAGCAGGTTCAGCAAAGACCAGCAGTAGCTGGTATGGTGGCTACCTCAAAGGGCTGGCTCAACCCAGGCACGGAAAGTGGAAAAGATTGGGGTATAGGGACAGAGAAGGTGCCCCCTGGTTTTCTTTCTTTCTTTCTTTTCTCAACAATTGAAACCTGTAGGGACCAGCCCCACAGGGTCAGTGAGCTTCTCCCTGTGTGCGGCGACGAGAGAGTGTAGAAATAAAGACACAAGACAAAGAGATAAAAGAAAAGACAGCTGGGCCCGGGGGACCACTACCACCAATGTGCGGAGACTGGTAGTGGCCCCGAATGTCTGGCTGCACTGTTATTTATTGGATACAAAGCAAAAGGGGCAGGGTAAAGAGTGTGAGTAATCTCCAATGATAGGTAAGATCACATGGGTCACATGTCCACTGGACAGGGGGCCCTTCCCTGCCTGGCAGCTGAGGCAGAGAGAGAGAGGAGACAAAGAGAAAGACAGCTTATGCCATTATTTCTGCATATCAGAGACTATTAGTACTTTCACTAATTTACTACTGCTATCTAGAAGGCAGAGCCAGGTGTACAGGATGGAACATGAAGGCAGACTAGGAGCGTGACCACTGAAGCACAGCATCGCAGGGAGACAGTTAGGCCTCCGGATAACTGCGGGCAAGCCTGACTGATGTCAGGCCCTCCACAAGAGGTGGAGGAGCAGAGTTCTCTAAACTCCCCCGGGGAAAAGGAGACTCCCTTTCCGGGTCTGCTAAGTAGCGGGTGTTGTTCCTTGACACTTTTCATTACCGCTAGACCACGGTCTGCCTGGCAATGGGCGTCTTCCCAGACTCTGGTGTCACCGCTAGACCAAGGATCCCTTCTGGTGGCCCTGTCTGGGCATAACAGAAGGCTCGCACTCTTGTCTTCTGGTCACACCTCACTATGTCCCCTCACCTCCTATCTCTGTATGGCCTGGTTTTTCCTAGGTAATGATTATAGAGCAGGGATTATGATAATATTGGAATAAAGAGTAATTGCTACAAACTAATGATTAATGATATCCATATATAATCATATCTAAGATCTATATCTGGTATAACTATTCTTGTTTTATATTTTATTATACTGGAACAGCTCGTGTCCTCTGTCTCTTGCCTCGGCACCTGGGTGGCTTGCTGCCCACAGAAACCCAGCACGTATCTATGTGGGCATTGAGAGAAAACAGGCCCACTGCCTTGCAGTGGCCCCAGGAGCCTGTGAAACGTCTGCTCCGACCGGGATGCTCTGCCCAATGGCTGTTTCCTTGACTTCTCTCTTCCAAAAAGGAAATTGCAGGCATGTTACTGCTTTGCTCGGGACCGGGGATAATGGAGCTTAAACTCTCTCCTCCAAGCCATGTTCAAGTTTTTGACTTAAAAAGGAAATGTTTCATTTTAGGCCAAATGCATCCCCCTCTTTCCCCCTTCCTGGAACGAGAACAAAGCAATTCAAATCAGAAAACAGGGGGAACTCCATGCGCCCTGTCCACGGGGACCCGGCTCCCAACTGGATCCCACGGAATTTGATTGAAGTGCAACTGAACCCCTCCGCGTTTGTTCAAATGTCATTTAAATAGAAACGTTTCAAATCTCTGCCAAGGAACTGCCCAGGGGGTGGCATGGAATGGAGTCAGGCCCTCACTGCTCTGCGGGCTGCGGCGGGCCCAGACCACAGGGGCGGGACCCAGGCGAGGCTGATTGAAACCCAGCACGAGGGAAAAACAAAGTGGTGGGAAAAGAGGGGAGAGGGGAAAGAGGAGGGACAGAAAGAGGACAGAGGTGGACTCTCTGGGCAGTTTTTACACTAAAGATACAAGACATAAATGAGACACAAGATGTCTGCATTTTGGCATCTTTTTTTAAAAAAACTTTAATATTTTTAAGATAGAGACAAACTCTCAAAGCCTGAAAGGATTCATGATCAGGATTGCAGTGAGCCTTCAAGATTTCGGCTGTCACCCTCTTTGGTGTCATGATGATTCAAACGTGCATGCATCATCGCAACTGTTTTTAGCTTACCAGTTTGGAAAGAGGACAACAATGTTTGACTTGCCTGGGCTTTGTCAGGGCTGCTGGGTAAGATTTGGCTTGAGGTTTGGGGCTGAGGGTGTGGGTCTTAGTTTCCTTACCCCACTCGATAAAGGCAGCCATGAGGTCAAGGGTTTGAGATACTGTTGGTACCCAGGACTGGAAATCTACAAGCATTGCCGTGTTGTACCCTGGGGGTGCCCAAGAGGAGATGGCTGGACTTTCATCCTCCACTCAACTGTAGTGACTACTCTTTGATTTGTTTTACGTTTTGAGTTCTGGGTAAATTTTTGTGGCAAAAAGAAATCTGCCACTAACAGCACTGTTTAGAAGCACTAAAGTAGACATTTCAAAAGATCCATGGTTCTGACATTCTACAAGATCAAAATTGGGGAGATTGTAGTGAGGGTCATTCCTTCATCTCTGAGGATCCATTAGCATGGGATAGAGTTAATTTGCTACATTAAGACCTCCTTCTGGCTGGGCGTGTTGGGTCATGCCTGTAATCCTAGCACTTTAAGAGGCCTTGGCGGGCAAATCACCTGAGGTGAGGAGTTCGAGACCAGCCTGACCAACATGGAGAAACCCCATCTCTACTAAAAATACAAAAATAGCTGGGCATGGTGGCACATGCCAGTAATACCAGCTACTCTGGAGGCTGAGGCAGGAGAATTGCTTGAACCCAAGAGGCAGAGGTTGCGGTGAGCCAAGATCACACTATTGCACTCCAGCCTGGGCAATGAGAGCAAAACTCTGTCTCAAAAAAAAAAAAAAAAAAAGACTTCCTTCCCAGCCGGGCCCAGTGGCTCAGGCCTGAAATCCCAGCACTTTGGGAGGCCAAGGTGGATGGATCACCTGAGGTCAGGAGTTCGAGACCAGCCTGGTCAACATGGTGAAACTCTGTCTCTACTAAAAATATAAAAATTAGCCAGGCATGGTGGTGCATGCCTGTAATCCCAGCTACTCGGGAGGCTGAGGCAGGAGAATTGCTTGAATCCAGGAGGTGGAGGTTGCAGTGAGCTGAGATTGCGCCATTGCATTCCAGCCTGGCTGCTGGAAAAACCATGTTGTCAGGACACTAGAACTTGAGAAGGATTCACATGGGACTGGATCTAGCAGACTAGTTAGTGACTTAGGACTTATGAAACCCCAAGAAAACTCAGTATTGGTGACACTATAATATGAGCCTCCTCTGAATTGAAATAACTTGAAGATGTACAAGAAGTGCAGCTCAAGAGTTGCTGATGGTGAAATCTCCCCTCCCTCATAGACATTTACTCTTTTATCTTAGAAAGCCTCATAAAGCAGCAGGATATAGTCAAGCAAGACGCATCCCTTTTCATCACTATGTTCAGCCAAGAAGTAGCTCTGAGACTGAAACTGCCTTTGCAAAATTATAACTAGTAACTGAGACAGTGAAAGAGATTTAACCTAACCGACTCCATCTTGCTTCTAACCTTTAAGCTGTCCTTGCTCCTTCCTGGGTGTAGGTTGAACTAACTTTGGGAGGAACTTAATTTACACTTACAGTTTTTTTAAAAAATAAAAATAAAAAATAAAAAAATAAACCTCCTTCTTGCCTGGGGACTTGACTGCCTTTGCAGGACTAACAAATTTAGCCACAAGATTAGAAATTATGGTTTAGGAGTCATGCAGCTGGAGGCTACAAGATCTGGACTCTCCCTAAACTGCTCCTAAGATCAGTGCCTGAGACATTTTGCAGACCCCCACTTGATGGATCAGGTGGCAACACCCAGATGGATAAACTGGCTCATCTGATCTTGTGGCCCCCACCCAGGAATGGACTCAGCACAACAGGACAGCTTCAATTCCCTGTGATTTTTATCTGCTACCTAACCAATCAGCACACCTGGCTCACTGGCTTCCCCCCACACACAAAGTTGTCCTTAAAAACCCTGATCCCCTCATCAGGGGATGCTTGGGAAAACTGATTTGAGTAATAATAAAACTCCAGTTTCCCACACAGCCAGCTATGTGTGAATTACTCTTTCTCTGTTACAATTGCCCTGTCTTGATAAATCTAGGCAGCGGGCAAAGTGAACCCATGGTACAGTTACAAGACACCGCTTTCAAGGGGAACACCAAGGGAAGGTGATGGCTCATGCACGAGCAAAGACCCGAGATGTGAAGGAGCCCTTCATTCACTAAAACTTGGCTACTTACTGAAACCATTGACCTTCAGAACTAAAAGAGACCTAAGAATCATCTCTGTTTACAGATGAGAAAACTGAGGCCCACATCTATGAATATTTATACATAATTAATTACTTAATTAATTAGTGATCTAATTTGGCATACTTGTACCTTCATAACCTTCATCAATTTTCAGTGACTTTGGTTAAAAATCACAAAAGAGGTTGGGTGCGGTGGCTCATGCCTGTAATCCTAGCACTTTGGGAGGCCGAGGCAGGTGGATCACTAGAGGTCAGGAGTTCGAGACCAGCCTGGCCAACATGGAGAAACCCTGTCTCTACTAAAAAGACAAAAAATAGCCGGGTGTGGTGGTGGGCACCTGTAATCCCAACAACTCAGTAGGCTGAGACAGGAGAATTTCTTGAACCTGGGAGGCGGAGGTTACAGTGAGCCGAGATCGTGCCACTGCACTCCAGCCTGGGCAACAGAGCAAGACTCCATCTCAAAAAAAAAAAAAAAAATCACAAAAGGCATGCCATTTAATTTCAAGATGGTATGCTTAACCCCTAATCAAACTTACTGTGCATCTTGACACTCTTAGTCATAGATTAAATTTGATGCAAATCAGCTCATTCTTTTGCAAGTGGCTATGGAATAAGATAGGCAAATATAAAATGCTCCTTTATTGCACAGGTTTGGATAGAAAACTGTGTCGTTTTGCTGTCATTGTAAGGTCACAGCCATATCGGCTTTTATGTCAGTGTAAGACAATTGGCCTGAAGAACAGACGTTGTCCTGTTCCCATTATCGGTGTGCTAAGAAAGTTCACTTATCTGCCCACAGCTTTTCTTCCTTTCCCTTTTCAAAGATAAAATGCCATGGGGTCAAAATCCCTGCTTTCCTTTTAACAGGAATTGACAAGCTGGTCCAATAATTCCTACGGAAATTCAAGGGACCCAGAACTGCCAAAACAATTTTGAAAAAGAAAAACAAATGTGGAATGCTCACACTTTCCCAATTTCAAAGCTGTAGTAATCAAGACTGTGTGACACCGGCACAAGGACAGATCTATGGATCATTGGAATAGAATTGAGAACCCAGAAATAAACCCAATTCAATTGAGTTTAGACAAAGACGCCAAGACAATTCAATGGGGGAAAGAATAGTCTTTTAAACAAATGGTGGGGTCAACTGGATTTCCATATGCAAAAGAATAAGGATGGACTCTGACCTCACACACCATATACAAAAATTAACTCAAAGTGGATTAAAACCCTAAATATAAGAGCTAAAACTTTTAGAAAATAAACATAGATGTAAATCTTCATGACCTTGTATTAGGCAATGGTTTCTTGGATATGACATCAAAGGTACAAACAACCCAAAAAAAAGTTAAATTGGACTTTATCAAAATTAAGTGCTTCAGAGGACACTATCTACAGTATGGGAGGAACTGTGTATTTCTAATAAATATCTAGTATCCAGAACTCTTACAACTTAAAAAAAAACAACAAAAGAAAACCAAAAACTCAATTTTAAAAATTGGAAAAGTATTTGAATAGATATTTCTCCAGAGAAGATGTACAAATGGCTAATGAGCACATGAAAAGCGGCTCAATATCATTAGTCATTAGAGAAATTCAAACAAAAACCACAACGAGAGTCCTCTTTGCATCCACTAGGGTGACTCTACTCAAAAAGATCAACAATAATAAGTATTGGCAAAGATGGTGGAGAAATTGAAACTCTCATGCATTGTTGGTGGGACTGTAAAACGGTGTACGAACTTTGGAAAATGATTTGTCAGTTCCTCAAAAAGGTAAACATGGAGTTACTCGAAGACCCAGCATTTTCTTATATATACTTTCTTATTTTATTTCTTATATATATATACTTATTATATACTTTCATAAGTATATAAGAATGGAAAACAAATGACTGAACAACCACTTGTACACAAATGTTTATAGCAGCATTATTCTTTTTTTTTATTTTTGAGACAGAGTCTCGCCGTGTCACCAGGGTGGAGTGCAGTGGCGCGATGTCAGCTCACTGCAAGCTCTGCCTCCCAGGTTCAAGTGATTCTCCTGCTTCAGCCTCCCAAGCAGCTGGGACTACAGGCATGTGCCACCACACCCAGCTAATTTTTGTATTTTTAGTAGAGATGGGGTTTCACCATGTTGGCCAGGATTGTCTTGATCTCTTGACCTCGTGATCCACCTGCCTTGGCCTCCCAAAGTGCTGGGATTACCGGCATGAGCCACCACACCCGGCCTATAGCAGCATTATTCTTTTTTTTTTTTTTTTTGAGATGGAGTCTCGCTCTGTCGCCCAGGCTGGAGTGCAGTGGTGCAATCTCAGCTCACTGTAAGCTCCGCCTCCCGGGTGCACACCATTCTCCTGCCTCAGCCTCCCGAGTAGCTGAGACTACAGGCGCCTGCCACCACGCCCGGCTAATTTTTTTGTATTTTTAGTAGAGTTGGGATTTCACCGTGTTAGCCAGGGTGGTCTGAATCTCCTGACCTCATGATCTGCTCACCTCGGCCTCCCAAAGTGCTGGGATTACCAGCATAAGCCACCGCACCCGGCCTATAGCAGCATTATTCTTAATGCCCCAAAGCTAGAAACAACCCAAATATTCATCAAACATTATTCATTTTTATGAATAAACAAAATGTAGTATATCATACAATGGAATTTTTTCAGCCATAGAAGAGGAATGAAATATTGCTATGTACTACAGCATGGATGAACCTTGACATCATTATGCTAAGTGAAAGAAGCCAGACATATTCAGGCCACATATTGTATGATTCCATTTATAGAAAATATCCAGAATAGGCAAATCCACGGGGACAGAAAGTAGACTGGTGGTTTCCGAGGACTGGGGATTGGGGATGGGGTAGAGAGTGACTGCTAATGGGTATAGGATTTCTTTTAGGGATGACATAAATATTCTGCAATTATATAGTGGTGATGGTTGCACAACTTTGTGAGTATACTAAAAACCACTGAGTCACACACTTTTAATGGGTGAATTTGATAGTATGTAAATTATGTCAATTTTTAGGAAAGGCCATGGAAATTGCATCCCCTTCACTCCTTCACTCAAGTTAAATAACAGGAGGGGAATCTGATCACAGCCAAATCTCTCAGGCGTAGATTTTGTCTGAGGGCAACTTCCATGAGCCATACAAGAATGCAGCTGAGCCGTAAGAATCAGAGCTGGTTGAAGTTTCTAAGCCAGGTAACTACAATGAGTTTCCAGGTACCCAAGCTTCTGCTGCTTCCTCACCTCCCCTAGAATAATTTGGATAGCTTGCCAGACTCGTAGGTATCTGAACCATTGCAAGGTGTCACCTGACTTCCCTTAGTGACCTCCCTGGCACCCCATCCTTATCATCAGAGAAAGCCCTCAGCAGGGGCAGAAACTGAGTCAGACGCTTCTTCCAGAAGCCAGTCCTTCTCTCATTGCCCTCCCCCCCACCTCCTCTAACCCACAAGCTGGCTTTCATTTCCCCTCTCTCTCAAGCTGCGAAGAGTATCTCTTCCTAACACTTGTCAAAAATTAAAGCGAGACCTGCTTTCAAATGTTCTGTCTGTACTCGCCGGCCAGGAAGGCGAGTCTGTCTCCAAAGAATTTGCATTTACAATTCCAAATATGCACTTGTGCTAAGACGAAAGAATGTCTCCTCGCTTTCAAGCTGGGTTTGGCATGACCTCTAGGTTTTAATATTTTCAACAAAGTGTCATTTGACAATTCAGCCACATTTAGAAAGAAGAGAAAAGCAAATGTCCTCTCATAAATGTGCCGACTGGTTTGAGAGTCAGATGAGAAGACTTAGCCCAGAGCCATCGACTTTATTTTATCTTTTGCTTTCACCCGTTATTTAATTTTTTAAAATCACCACAGAAACATAATCATTTTCATTTCTAGGTCTTAACTTCTGTTTTGGTTACGAGGGTCAACATGAGGCTTCCTAAGAAGACCAGGGAATCTGCATTTCCTGATACAAAAGCATTAAGTCAAATGGTTTTCCCTGTCTGTCTGCATGTCTTGCATCCAACCCAGCCTCCCTACCTTCCCCATCCTAGCTCCAACAGGAAGGGGATCTAATCACAGCCAAATCTCCCAGGTGTAGATTTTGTCAGAGGGCAATACCCCATAAATGCTACAAGACTTGCGGGGACTCCGTCCTTTGCCCCTAGGCAATGGTGAATAGTCGCTTCCGCAGGCCCCCTTGGAGTCTCAGGTCATCCCGCAGGCAGGGAGCCCAGTTGTGATGGGTGCAGTCCCTTGAGAGGCCAGGAGGAGGGTGTCTTGTCCTGCAGAAGTCCTTTTATGGGCCGCGGTCCCCCTAGCACGGAAGGCTCCGTCCTGATGAATGTGTGGCATTGGCTCCACGACTCAGCCTGCAGATCTGCTTGTCACAATAATCAGTGACGCCTCAGGCTGTGCCACCCAGCTCCGTTTTACTTAGGAGTCGGTGGAACAGTGGGATTCCTCATGATGGCTTCATTCAGCACTCCAGCAGGCCTGTGGGCACAGGATGGGGGCAGGTTTACACAGATGCTAGCCTCTCTGGCACCCTAGCAGGTGTCTGCTAACCTCCCTTAGACCACCCTCACAGTAAAGAGCCCCCCTCGGGTTTGAGTTATGAGAGACCAGTCTCTGGAGTGGCCTTGGGGGAAGGGATCTGCTACCTGCCTATTGCCCACGGTTTGGCTGGTGCGTGAGGACTTGCATCCACGTGGGAGGATGATAACACAGGGTCCAGCTTTGGCAGAGCACGTGGGTGCTTCATGCAACACTGCATTGATTAGTCCTGGCTGCCCCAAGTGGTATTATATGCCCATTTAGCCACGAGGAAACAGGCTCAGATCAATGGCGTGCCCTGCCAGAGGTCACGAAACCAGTAGGTCACAGACCTGGGTCCTGATCAGCAGCCTTTTGCCCATGCTTGGACTGCTGCACCACCTGTAAAAACAGATCGGCCCCTTGGAGGCTGAAAGAATAGCCAGCCACCATCAGATGCTTTAAACTTTTAAAAGCCTTTTCACAGCCAGGCGCAGTGGCTCACGCCTGTAATCCCAGCACTTTGGGAGGCCAAGGCAGGTGGATCACGAGGTCAGGAGATGGAGACCATCCTGGCTAACAGGGTGAAACCTTGTCTCTACTAAAAATACAAAACAGCCGGTCGTGGTGGCGGGCGCCTGTAGTCCCAGCTACTCAGGAGGCTGAGGCAGGAGAGTGGTGTGAACCGGGGAGTCGGAACTTGCAGTGAGCCAAGATAGCGCCACTGCACTCCAACCTGGGTGACAGTGAGACACTGTTTCAGAAAAAAAAAAAAAAAAAAAAGGCTTTTCACATCTACTTCTGGTATGTTTTTTGCTTCTCCCAACAGACCCCCTGCTGGTGTGGTTGGTGGGGGATGCCAGACTTGGAGCTGATGTCTTCCCTCAAGAGACCCTGCAACTGTGTCGGGCAACCTTACAACCCAGGTAGGTGCAGGCAGCCACCCTCCCACCTTGACACCTCCTGGGCTTAATGGCCTTTATTTGCACTGTGAACTGATGGGACTCACCTGTACCAGAGAGGAATGCAATTGAGTGACATCCTCCAAGCACCTGGAAAGGCCACCACTTGGTGCTGTATTTGCAGTGCTTCCCAACAACGTCCACCTGTGCGTCCTTAACAGCGGAGGCGAGGGGGGATGTCTGAAAATTCTTTGAAGTGTTATATTTTATCTAAAAAAAAAAAAGTTTGTGAGGCCAGGTGCAGTGGCTCATGCCTGTAATCTCAGCACTTTGGGAGGCTGGGGTGGGTGGATCGCTTGAAGCCAGGAGTTCAAGACCAGCCTGGCCAAAATGGCGAAACCCTGTCTCAAGTAGAAATACAGAAATTAGCCCAGCGCTGTGGCGGGCGCTTATAATCCCAGCTACTCAGGAGGCTGAGGCAGATGCGTCACTTGAGCCTGGGAGGTGGAGGTTGCAGTGAACCAAAATCGCACCACTGTACTCCAGCCTGGGCAACAGAGCGAAACTCTGTCTCAAAAAAAAAAAAAAAAAGTTTGTGGAAAATTACATTCTACTTCATCACATATCTGTTTCTTTCTACTTCTTTTTTCTAAAAAATTATACTAAAATATGCATACCATAAAATTTGCAATCTTAATCATTTTTAAGTGTACAGTTCAGTGGCGTTAAGTACCTTCACATTGTTGTGCAACCATGCTGCCATCCATCCATATGGCCTATAAATCCTAAAAGATTTGGCTGTGATCAGGACCCCGTTCCTGGTGGAGCTGGGATGGAGTATGGTAGGGATGCCAGGTTGAAGGGGAGAGATGAAGAGAGACCGGATTCTTTTTCACATTACAAACTGAAACTTTATACCCATTAAACATTCATTTCCTGCCAGGCACGGTGGCTCATGCCCATAATTCCAGCACTTTGGGAGGCTAAGGTGGGCGAATTGCTTGAGGCCAGGAGTTCGAGACCAGCCTGGCTAACATGACGAAACCCTGTCTCTGCTAAAAATACAAAAAGTAGCTGGGTGTGGTGCCGCATGTCTGTAATCCCAGCTTCTCGGGAGGCTGAGGCAGGAGAATCGCTTGAACACAGGAGGTGGAGGTTGCAGTGAGTTGAGATTTCACCACTGCACTCTAGCCTGGGCGACACAGTGAGACTTCATCTCAAAAATAATAAAAATAAAATAAAATAAAATAAAAATGAAAAAGATTCATCCCCATTCCCTGCTCCTCAACCCCTTGCAACACAATTTTTTCTGTCTCTATGAATTTGACTGCTCTAAATACCTCATATGAGTGGAATCATACAGTATTTGTCTTTTTGGTGATTGGCTTATTTCACTCAATGTAATGTTCTCAAGGTTCATCTAAGTTGTAGGAATTTCCTTCTTTTTTAAATCAGAATTTCTTTTTTAAGACTAATATCCCATTGTACATCTATACCACATTTTGTTTCTGTATCTGTGTCTTTTAAATAAAATGTCTTACATTACTCACCAGTTAAATGAGGTATTCGCATTATAATATAGCCTGACATGTAAGGCCAGGCCCCTGCAAACTTTTTCTTAAAGGACGAGATAATAAATATTTTAGGCTTTACAGGCCATTTGGCCTCCATTGCAATCACACAACTGTGAAATTCTGCTATTGCAGCACTAAAGCCACGACAGACCATGTGTAAATGAATGGATGGGGCTCTATTCCAATAAAACTGTATTTACAAAAACAGGCAGTGTGACAGATTTGGCCTGTTGTGAGTGGTTTTCAGACCGCTAGTCCAGGAAGTCAATCCGGTGTATCATTAAGAGCATAGGCTTTGGTGTCAATGGAATGAGTTTTTCAATTCACACAAAAATACCTTTTTCTTCTTCAGGGTTCACATGTGTCCCAGGGTACCCAACTGGATTACTCTGCCCAGAACTGCCCTCACCCCTGATCTTCAGGTCCTGCGACTGAATCTGACACACTCTGGTCAAACTCCTCCCCAGATGATTGATTTTTTTTTCTTGGATGACTCACAGGTCCTCCCCAACATGACCACCCAAAGTTGAACACATATGCCTGTGAGTGACTGAGTGATGATTGTGTACAAGAAGGTTGATATGGTTTGGCTATGTCCCCACTCAAAATCTCATCTTGAATTTCAATCCCTATAGTCCCCACGTATCAAGGGAGGGACCAGGTGGAGGTCATTGAATCATGGGGACGATTTCCCCCATACTGTTCTCATGATAGTGAATTCTCAAGATATCGGATGGTTTTGTGTTTGGTAGTTCCTCCTGTGTTCGTTCTCTTTCCTGCCACCTTGTGAAGAAGGTGCCTTCATTCCCCTTTGCCTTCTGCCATGATTGTAAGTTTCCTGAGACTTCCCTAGCCATGCTGAACTGTGCGTCGACTAAACCTCTTTTCTTTATAAATTATCTAGTCTCGAGGATTTCCTTATAGCAATGTGAGAATGGACTAATACCAAGCTTTCCCTGCAGCACGTCTTCAGACCTGACATAGGCCCAGATGAGTACAGACACTTGGGGAATTGAGTGTCGCAACTGCAGATGCTAAGAGTACCCGAAGGCCAGTCCTGGCCCAAACAAGAACTCTACGTCACTCTGTTACAGTAAAATCTTTGTAGTTGTTTGCAAAGTGTCTATTCCCATCATGGAAGGGATTTTTACTGGGGACAGTTGGCACTTTATCTTGGCCTCCCAGAGATTCTGACTCTAAACTGAGAATGCCAAACGATGTATCTGATGCTTCCACCAATATCTCAGGAGGAGAATACGTGAGTTTGGGGACCAGGTAGGTTGTATAACCCCCAAAACAAGATTTCCAAGTAGAGGCTTTCTTCCCTGTCTTCTGGACAGTCTTAAGATATTTTTAAAAATAACTTTATTTAGGTATAATTGACATGTAATAAGCTGCACATAAAGCATATAATTTGATGAATTTTGACATAGGTCTATATCCATAAAACCATCACTACAACCAAGATAGTGAACAGATCCATCTCCTGCAAAGTTTCCTCATGCTCCTTGGTAATCCCTTCCTATCTCTCCAACACCCTTCTCCCCAGGTAACCACTGATCCACTTTCTATTACTTTGCGTTGTTTGGAGTTTTGTGTAAATGGATTCATATAATATGTACTCTTTTTTGGTTCACTTCTTTCGCTAAGCATTTTGAGATTCATCTATGTCATTGAATGATCAATAGTTTATTTCTTTTTATTTCTGAATAGTATTCTGCTGTTTGTATATGCCACAATTTGTTTATTCATTCTTCTGTTGATAGACACTTGGTTTATTTCTGGTTAATTTGATCAAGTTGGGGTAATAGTACTGTTCAAGTTTACTGTATCGTTTCTGATTTTCTGTCTACATGATTTATCAATTATTGAAAGGGGAATATTAAAGTCTCTGGCAACAGTTGTAATTTGTCTATTTCTCCTTGTAGTTCTGTCAGATTTTGCTTCACCTATTTTGAAGTTCTGTTATTAGGAGCACATATGTTTAGAATTGTTATGTCCTCCTGATTAGTAGATCCCTTTGTCCTTATGAAATGATCTTGTTTATGCCTAATTCATGGCCCACAAGGCAACATTCTTATTGCTTAAGTTTAATTTCACCAGTTAAGACTGGGGACTCAGGTGAATTCAATGCATTGTAGGAGGCCAAGCCACACTCATGCCTGGCTCACCTTGATGGGCTGTGCACTACACCATCTCTAGTTTCCTTCCCCTGTTTCCCCACTTTGGAGGGGCTTAATGGAAGCCAGATCCCAGATGGGGAAGGATTCGGGTTAGAGGTACAGGACATGGAATATCTCAGTTTATATTCCAGCACTTTGGGAGGCTGGGATTACTGGGCATGCACCTCAGTGTGGTGACATATGAAGACCCAGAAGTGGCAGAAAGGTCAAAGTGACTTTGTCTAGACTCTACATTTAT
Organism: Nomascus leucogenys; assembly: GCF_006542625.1. Classification (NCBI taxonomy): domain Eukaryota; kingdom Metazoa; phylum Chordata; class Mammalia; order Primates; family Hylobatidae; genus Nomascus; species Nomascus leucogenys. Next base: position 60,404,975 of record NC_044399.1, read on the forward strand.
TTTTAAGACAATTTTGGAACCAGAGACCAGACTGTTCAGTGTGCTCTGAAGTGGTGCTAAAAGAATCTACTGTACAGGGGCGACATCCTAGGTTTACAGTTTCCTGACTAATTCCATCATAAACTTAATTGCCTTTTCTTTGGCTTTGAAGCCTGAAGACTCCCTTGGCACAAGTCTTCCTCCCCATATACCCAGACTCCTGGCAGGAAGTAATGACTGAATATCCAAGTGCCAGGACTCCTTGACTCACTCTCCAAACGGTGACTTCTGCCTGGCCCAGGACCTGGACTCTCCCTGTTCAGGAGATGATGTCAGAGAGAAGCCACTTTGCCAGCAACCCACTGGAGCCTTTAGAAGCAAATGCCCAGGAATCACTACTTCCAACCTCTGTCTTAAATGCTGTCCCAAGCACTGAAACTTGCAGCTCATTGTCTTGTCCCCACAAACACAGCCTCTACATAGTAGGAGCTCTGCCAGCTCTGCCAGATGCTTTAGGTGCATTGTCTCGACTTAATTTCATTCTTACTGCAACCCTCTGAGCCAGGTGATAGTGTGCCCATTTTATAGAGAGAACACCGAGGGCCTGGGTGATGGTAACAAAGTTGTGCAAAGATACTCAGCTAGGAGGTACAGAGCCAGTTAACTGAGTGTAAATACAGAACTGGTCACATTACTCTACACAAATCTGTATTAATTTCCTTGGGCCATCATAACACATTACTACCAAGTTGGTAGCTCAAGGCAATAGGAATTTACTTGCTGACAGTTCTGGAGGCCAGAAGTCCAAAGTCAAGGTGTTGGCAGGGTAGGCTCCTTCTGGAGAGTCTGGAGAGTCTGAAGCTGTTCCATGACTCTCTGCAAGCTTCTGCTGGCTGCTGGAAACCCTTGGCATTCGTTGGCTTGTAGATGCATCACTAGTCTCTGCCTCCGTCGTCACATGGGTTTTTACATGACTGTTTTTAAAAAAAATGTTAACTTTTGGCCGGGCGCGGTGGCTCGCGCCTGTAATCCCAGTAATTTGGGAGGCCGATGCTGGTGGATCACGAGGTCAGGAGGTGGCCAGGCCACCATCCTGACCAACATGGTGAAACCTCGGCTCTACTAAAAATACAAAAATTAGCTGGGCGTGGTGGTAAGCACCTGTAGTCTCAGCTACTTGGGAGGCTGAGGCAGGAGAATCGCTTGAACCCAGGAGGCAGAGGTTGCAGTGAGCTGAGATCGCACCACTGCACTCCGGCCTGGGTAACAGAGCGAGACACCATCTCAAAAAAGAAAAAAATTAACTTTTATTTCAAGTTTGGCATACATGTGCAGGTTCGTTACATAGGTAAACTTGTGTCATGGGGGATTCTTGTACAGATTATTTCACCACCCAGGTATTAAGCCTAGTACCCATTAGTTATTTTTCCTGATTATCTTCTTCTTTCTACTCCTCCTCCAATAGGCCCCAGTGTGGGTGGTTCCCTTCTATGTGTCCATGTGTTCTCATAATTTAGCTCCCACTTACAAGTGAGAACACACAGTATTTGGTTTTTTGTTCCTGTGTTAGTTTGCTAAGGATAATGGTCTCCAGATCCATCCGCTTTCCTGCAAAGGACATAATCTCATTCTTTTTTTATGGCTGCGTGGTATTCCATGGTGTATATGTACCATGTTTGTTTTTTTAATCCAATTTACCATTGATGGGCATTTAGATTGATTCCATGTCGTTGCTAATGTGAATAGTGCTGTAATGAACATAAGCATACATGTGTCTTTATGACAGAATGATTTATATTCCTTTGGGCATATAGCCAATAGAGGGATTGCTGGATCAAATGGTATTTCTGTCTTTAGGTTTTTTAAGAATTGCCACATTGTCTTCCACAATGGTTGAACTAATTTACACTCCCACCAACAGTGTATAAGTGCTCCTTTTTCTCTATAACCTTGGCAGCATCTGTTATTTTTTCACTTTTTAGTAATTGCCATTCTGACTGGTGTGAGATGGTATCTCATTGTGGTTTTGATTTGCATTTCTGTAGTGATCAGTGATGTTGAGCTTTTTTTCATATAACTGCTGTGCATGGCCTTCTTTTGATAACAGTGAAGCGAGTTGGACAGTTAGAAGTACTGTAGGAAAGGTAACCTAAGTTAAAAGAGGATTTAGAGTCAGGGGCTTCTGGGCTGAGTCTTGGGGCAATCCACTCCGGCTCTCTACACTTGAACTTCCTTATCTGTCAAATGAGGACAGTAATGATGTGCACCTCGTGGGGTTTCTTGTAAGAGTTAAATGTTTGTAAAGGGCTCAGCCCCATGCCTGGCACCTGGTAAGAGTCCAACCAATATTAGTCGTGAAAAAATATGATTGGTAAGATGGCTCCCATCTCACTGTGAATAAAACCCAAACTCCTTGCCATGGTCAGCAAGACCTTCCATTTATGGTCTCATCCTACCCCCACCCATCTTTCTGATCTCATCCTACGCTCACTCATCTTTTCTCTGCATGTTAGCTGCCCTGACCTCATGCCTATTCCCTGCCCAAGGCCTTTGTGTTTGTGGTTCTTTCTGCATGGCCTGCTCTTCCCTGCATTTGCTACTCACTGTGTTCTGGACTGTCTTTAAAGGTCATCTTATTCAAGACCTTCACTGACATTTCTATTTAAAATACCACCTCCTGCCTTCCATGTGTCCCTTCCCAGCACTTCTGGCCCCATGCACTGCTTTATTTATTTATTTAGCACTTATCATTAATTGACATATATATACACATATATATACGTATTCACACACACACACACACACATATATATGATTATTTATTTTTGTCTCCACCAGAGTGCAAGCTCAGTGGGAATCTGTTTGGCTCATTGCTGCATCCCTAGTGCCCATAACAGTGACTGGCACTTGGTAGTTTCCAATAACTCTTTGTTACATGAATGAATGAATGAATGAATGAAATCTGACTGGTCTGTTCCAGTTGGTAGTGAGATCCATGTCTATAATCCTGCTCCATTAGCTGTCTTTTGAATAAATGGCTCAAAAGTTGATCGGTAAGACAGTGAACTATAGCAGAGGGTAGCTTTGCTGGATGCCTGGCCAGCTGAGACCACAAGGGAAATGACCATGTGTGCCTAGCATATATGCCATGCACTCTATACAGTTCCTTGATTTTATCTTCAAATCTCCTTTCATAGCTGAAGAAACAGGCTCAGAGAGGTTAAGTCAGTTGCCCAGGATCACACAGTTAGTAAGTAGGGGGAGCTGGAATTCAAACCCATGTCTGCTTGTCTCAGCGCCTGCCTGTTTTCTATCACCCCAAGCTGGGGTCTCCCTCAGCTTTGACTTCTAGAGGAGGAAAATATGGGTAAAGATGGAATTTGTCCCATCAGGGGGCTCCATGGGAAACTCTCCAACCTCAGCTCCCAGAAGAGGGTCTTGGCCTCTGGAATTCTTGGCAGGAGGCACGAGATGAGCCTGGACCCTCCTGTCACTGACCTTGAAGAAGTATCTCTGGAAAATCTTTTAATCAAAAATCCCCTGCAGCTTCCAGCCACCCACATCTTAAATCGTGTCAGCAGAACCCTCTCATATTTGACATTCTTTCCCGGAGTTCCTGACCCCAGCATTCTCCAGTAGAGCTATCTTAAGCATTCCCACCTCTGTGGTTAGTGGAGCACCAGAGAAGGAGGGGCAGAGGGCAGGATGGGCTGGGAGGCTTCAGCCACTCACCAGGGACAAGAAGCAGCAGTTCCTCTGTGGCTTTGTCTCAGAAAATCCATCTCTAGGAAGGGTTCCAGAAGTTGTCATGAGATATTGGGGGCTCTTCAAGGGATGTCTAGAATCAAGAGCCCAGGATTGTGACTCAGTGCATGCTGGGTCCAACTTCAGAGGCAACTGACCCACCCCACAGGCAAGCAGAGTCATCTCCCTGCTGTGACTGGGTCTGTGCTCAGACAATGGGAGGCTGCCCTCATCCTGGATCTCAGAGGCCATCTTGCACTGCTCCCATCTCCACCATGACACCTCCATTAGAGTGAAGGTGAAAGCTTGTTTATGGAGTCAACAAACAACTTGTTCCTGGCTCTGGATCCTTCATGCTCACTTCGAATGTCCATCCCACTTTCCCTGCCAATCCATTGCTTGGTCAAAACTTAGCTGTTATCTCAGATGCATCCTGAAGCCTTCCCAGGTTAGCTCACCCAACTTGGATTCCTCCAAACCATACTCCACGTGGTGGCACAGATCTGGTGAGAGCAACCACCCTGCTCAAGAGAATCCACTGGCTTTCAAAGCTTTTGGGGACCAGGCTGGCTTCCTCTCCAGCCTCATTTTTGCTGCTTCTTCTCTCAAGAGGTGCTCCAGCCTCACTGACCCCCTTCTTTGGTCCCACGTTCTCTTTCTTTTTCCAGGCCTTTGCACCCGCTATCCCCGCATGTACTGGGTGGAATAGTGTCCCCCCCCCCAGAATTCATATCCTTCCCAGAAAACTCAGAATGTGACCTCATTTGGAAATAGGGTCCTTGCAGACATACTTGGCTAAGATGAGATCCTACTGGAGAAGGGTAGGCCCTTGAACCAATATGACCAGTGTCCTTATAAGAAGAGACACATGGGGAGGAGAATGCCATGTGAAGATGGAGGCAGAGATTGTAGTGATGCAGCCACAAGCCAAGGAATGCCAAGGGTTGTCCACAATCATGAGAGTTTAGGGCGAAGCAAGGTGATCTCCTTCCCTGGAGCCTTCAAAGAGAGACGGCCACTGCCAAAACCTTGATTACAGACTTCTAACCTCCAGATCTGAGAAAGAAAAGCTTTTTGTTGTTTGAAGCCAGCTAGTTTGTGATCCTTTGTTATGGCAGTCCTAGGAAACTCATAGGAAACTAAGACACTAATCCCACAGCCCCAGCATGGACATGCCCTTGCCACCACCCAATCCTATATCGTTTCTGCCTTCACTCTAGCGCCTACATCCTACTGATCTCCCAGCCTCACCACATCAGACATCACATCCTGACCTCTCCAAACCAGGTCAGATTCTCCCAAAACATATCATGTTTCCCATTCTCGCCACATCAGACATCACCTCCTGACCTCCCCGGCCTAAGTCAGATTCCCCAGAAATACATCACCTTTTTTCTTATTGAAGCAATGCTCTGTTTGCTTGCCATCCGTCCCTCCCACTCCCATCCCCAGTTGCAAGTTCCTGGAAGGTGAGGGGTCAGGAGTGTGGCTCTCTGAGCCATTCCAGGCAGATCTAAGCATCTTTTTCAGGGCATCTACTAAGAGATTTCCTCTGAATAGTTCCATGTTTGTAGCAGACATTAACATGAACCAGTGTGTCTGCTCAGATTCGCTTCACTATCCTTTTCTTCCTCCCTCTGGGCTGGTATCCCACCTTGCTGGGACACTCTTTCTCTTTTAGACTTCAATGGAAGCTCGTACCTTCAGATATAGAATTTGGCGTGGCTACAAAGGAACCAGATGACACAACCAGATGGAGTCAGTTACTCGTGGAGGGAAATTTGACCAATGGGACCTGGGAAGGAGCTGGACACATATATTTCCCTCTTTCTTTAGTGGGGAAACTCTGAGTGCCTTGCCTCCTCATGGACATTCGGGAGAAATCCTGTAGGCTCAGACAGCACACCTGCTGAGCAGCCTCCTTGTAAAGGAGGCACTGTGATACTGCTTCCCATTTCAATTTGCTCTCTTTTCCCTTTCTTCACCTCGCTGCTCTGGGCTTGTATCTTGCAAATAAAGTGCCAGGTTTTCATCTTTTTTTTTTTTTTTCCAGGCTTTGCTTTCTAGAGGACCCAGTCCAAAACAGTGGTCAAATAAGATTAGGAATCATCCAGCATTTTGGGAGGCCGAGGCGGGCAGATCATGAGGTCAGGAGATCGAGATCCTGGCTAACATGGTGAAACCCTATCTCTACTAAAAATACAAAAAAAAATTAGCCAGGCGTGGTAGTGGGCGCCTGTAGTCCCAGCTACTTGGGAGGCTGAGGCAGGGGAATGGCATGAACCCGGGAGGCGGAGCTTGCAGTAAGCTGAGATTGTGCCACTGCACTCCAGCCTGGGCGACAGAGGGAGACTCCGTCTCAAAAAAAGAAAAGAAAAAAAAAAAAGATTAGGAATCATACATACTTTACCCTGCTCCTCACCTAGAGGGCAGGTTGCAATGCCCATAAGCACGTCAAAGGCCCTGAGAAGTTCCGCAGTGGAAAAAACCCAAACACCTGTTTAACTTATAAGGTAATATTTACTGGACACTTACTCGATGACAAGCAGGATTCTAAGAACTTCACATATATTAATTTGTTAACATTCCTACTACAACCCTGTGAGGTAGGAATTATTATCCCATTTCACAAACAGGGAAACTGAGGCACGGAGCTATTAAGTAACTTGTCTAAGGTTAATATAGTTAACAAGTAGAGAAACCTGGGTTCTAATCCAGGAAGGCTGGCTCCAGAGTGAGTGCTCATAATCACCATGCTATATACATACTTTGCTTGATCTCAAAACTGCCCTTATTTTTTGATTGGATCACCTGTTAACATCAACCGAACTGGTTCTACTGAAAACAGTTTGCTGTTGACAGTAGGAGTTTATCTTGACTTCCTGCAGAGATGTCGTGCAACCAGCTATGATCTTTCTGCCCATATCTGCTCAGAGGCCTAGCCCAACCCCCTGATTAGCCACAACTTTGCACTACAATAAACACTTTGAGGAAGGGAAGGAAGGAACAAAGGAAGGAAAGGTTGTCCTTATAAAAAGACCAGGGCCCCTGTCTTAAGAGAAGAAACCCTGGATAGAAATTCAGTAGCATTTTCAATTTCTGGTTATGGCCCAGCCCTCAAGTTGAAAGTGAAAGCCTTCTTCTAGTACATGCACGGCCATTAATTGCTCTACTTCTTTGTGGCTTCTAAACATGGGCATTGCCAAGAAGAAAACTAGGAAGGTCTGCTGTGATGATGAGGCATGATCCCCTGGTTTCTGGGAGTGAAGCTGCCAGGTACAGTTGCATAGGTTGTATACTGCACAACTGTAGGGGGTACTGTTCACATCGTTTTCATTGAACACTTGCCCTGCATGGGAACTACACTGTATGGCAATTGCAATGCTGAGGTTTGGGTGGGGTGGAGTGAGGGTAATTGCAGGACTAAAATCATTACAAACACAATCTGTCTTATCTGAGTGGCTCAGGGTGTAGTCCGTGCCATATCACAAAGCACCAGGAAGTTCTGACACTGGCGCCTGGAAACTTGCCCTGTCTGAGGCGAGGCCTGGGTTCCAGCGGGAGTGTCTGAGTGGCATCTCCCTGACCACATGGCATGGGGCACACACTTCCTCTAGCATTATGTGGAGCTGTGACTTGCCTCTGTGGACATTTGGGGCCAGATCATCCTTTGTTGTAGGGGTCTGTCCTATGCATTGTAGGATGTTTAGCAGCATCCCTGGTCTGTACCCACAAGATGCCAGTAGCACCCCTCATCCCAAGTTGTGCAACCAAAACTGTCCCTAAACATTGCCAAATGTCCTTGAGAGGAGCCAAATCACCTGGGTTTGAGAAACAATACTGCAGAGGTTAGCTCAGTGTTCTCTCATACAGTCACCACTAGCCACAAGTGACTTTTTTTTTTTTTTTTTTGAGACAGAGCCTCGCTCTGTCCTCCAGGTTGCAATGCAGTGGTGAGATCTCGGCTCACTGCAACCACCACCTCCCAGGTTTAAGCGATTCTCCTGCCTCAGCCTCCTGAATAGCTGGGATTACAGGTGCCCACCACCATGCCTGGCTAATTTTTGTATTTTCAATAGAGACAGGGTTTCACCATGTTGGCCAGGCTGGTCTTGAGCTCCTGACTTTGGCTGATCCACCCATCTCCCAAAGTGCTGGGATTACAGGCATGAACCACCACTCCTGGCCCACATGCAACTTTTGAGCACTTGAAATGTGTCTGGTCCAAACTGAGATGTACTCTAAGTGTAAATTATACACCAGATTTCAAAGAGTTAGTACACAAAAATGTAAAAGATCTCAATAATAATCTTTAAACATTGATTACATGTCAAAAAGAATATTCATGATACATTGTGCTAATTAAAATATGTTACTTCAACTGTTTCTTCTTAAAACTTTTTAAAATGTGGCCCCGAGAAGGCTAAACATTACATGCGTTTCTTGCATTAGATCTCTACTGGACAGTGCTGATTTAGCTCGCCTCCACTTGTATTAGTCCTTTAGGCAACATTGCGAAGTCAGTTTCCTGGGGCTGCCTCTGTCTTACCCTAGCCTTTCCCCTCCCCAATTCCTAGAGAACTTTCTGCTGCATCTTGGCACTCTAAGTTGAGATTTTTATTTTTTATTTTATTTACTTATTTATTTTTTTGAGACAGGGTTTCACTCTTGTTGCCCAGGCTGGAGTGCAGTGGCACGATCTTGGCTCACTGCAACCTCCGCCTCCCAGGTTCAAGCAATTCTGCTGCCTCAGCCTCCCGAGTAGCTGGAATTACAGATGTGTACCACCAAGCCTGGCTACTTTTTGTATTTTTACTAGAGACGGGGTTTCGCCATGTGGGTGATGCTGGTCTGGAACTCCTGATCTCAAGTGATCCACCTGTCTGGGCCTCCGAAAGTGTTGGACTGCAGGCATAAGCCACCATGCCCAGCCCCTAAATTGAGATTTTTAATGATCATCCTCAGATGATCTTTAAAAAGACAGTCTTTGAAAAGATGGTCTTTGAAATTTCACCCCATCAAAAGCACTAAGGAGGAAGGATTCAATCAGCCTGCTCCTCCACACTAACTCTGGTCACGCCCCTGTCCCATGGGCATCTGCATTTTGTGCCACCCGGTCACGTGGTCCTGCTGTTTTTGCCACCCTAGTACCACTCCATCAGTTTCTCAACCACTGTTCCTGACTCTCATCTCTTCTGCAAACTAGCAGACGCATTGCTCTGACCCTATTAACCCCTCTTTAACAACTTTCGATGGCTCCCTCATGACACCCGGAGGAGGAAGCCCTGACTCATTAGCTGGAGCTTCAAAACCCATTGCAAACTGGCCACAGTCCCCCTTCGGGAGGCCATCATCATCACGGGCTTTACTTCCTGTTCCAACCAAATGGGTACACTTCCTTGCACTGTTTGCCTCTTTCTCATTTGGCATCCTGCCCTCCTTATTTCTGCCCGAAAAAACCTATTTACCTGTTAGGACCCTTTTAAATCCTTCTCCTTCCCAGAAGCCTTCAGGGTTTCCATGGTGACCTTTCTTATCTTTAGAACATGTCAGCACCAATTAATTGGGAACATTCATCCAATTGTCTCGAGGACACTCTGGTATCAAACTGATCTTAATAGACTGTATCACTCCTTAGCTTTGCATCTTTGTTTAGTTAATTTTTTTAAAGAGATAAGGTCTCAACCTGTTGCCCAGGCTGGAGTGCAGTGGAGTAATCAGGGTGCACTGTTGTTGAATTCCTGGGCTCAAGCAATCCTCCCTCCTTAGCCTTCCAAGTATCTGGGACTGTAGATGTGAGCAACCATGCCCAGCTATTTTAAAAATGTTTCTGTAGAGATGGGGTCTCACTGTGTTGTCCAGGCTGGCCTCAAACTCCTGGGCTCAAGTGAGGTCCTCCCATTTCAGCCTCTCAAAGCTCTGGGATTGCAGGCCTGAGCCACCATGGCTGGCTAATGTTTTTCATTTCTTTAGCTCTTCTTCACTCTTCAAATGTCTGAAAGACTTCTGTGTGTTTTAGATCTTCTGTAAACACTGCTTATTAAGTTTGTAAAGTACTTGCCTTCTGTGAATATACTCACTGGAATAATGAGAGAGCGTATTTTAAAGTGAGGGATCATCCTCTCACATTGGAGAGAGATGGTGATCATATTTAAGCTGCTTGCTATTGCCTAAAACCTCCACACTGTACACGCCACATCTGTGGATTCAGAAATATTTCTTAGTTAGTTTAATGGGGAATGGGCCCCCCATTCAGAAGGACAAATCAAATGGGAGTTGGTTCTGCTAGAAACAGCTGTCCACTGTAACTATGCATGGCTGGGCCCAGCCCAAATGTCCTTCCCTCCACTGATGGGGGCCTTGCTGGCCATGGTGGCCCCTAGTGTTTGGCAGCACATCTGAGGAACAATCTCCTTTGCTGTCTTTTAGGTTAGTGATTTCCTACGAAGCGGCTGTCCCCTCTTCTCCATCCAACTTGCCGCTCATTATCTGAACCGGCAAATGATGGCAATTAACCAGAATGGGGGCCTCATTTCTCTGCATCAAGTGGTGCCAGCCTTGGATGATTCAAAGGGAGGGAGGAGAGACAGCGCGCCCAGGAGGGTGGGCCTTCCAGAATCACACGCCCCACTTCAAATAACAAATCAACCTGCCCTAAGCGGTTATTTCTCTCTATTTGCATTACAGAAAAGCCACCCTCGGTTTATTTATCTGTGAATGGTCCTGTCTCCAGCCTTCCTGGCAACTTTACCAAGCTGGGATCAGCCTTGTGCAGGGGGCTGGTGCTTTGCCGTCAAAGTTACCCCTTCCCTTTTGCTTCTGTGCTCAGGGTAGGACCGGAGGAAGACAAAGGTCCTCCCAGGTGTTTTTTAGGGACCCGTCCAGCTTGGCCCAAGAGCAGCGAAGAACCCACAGGAAACTCTACCAAATGGCTCTGCTCACCAGGCTCTCGGTGGAATGGGGGCCCTGAGCCACGTTCCTGGGTTTCCAGGGGCCTGTGCTCAGAGCAGCCAGTAGGTGTCTCCATCACACACTATTTGAGGACTCGCACCGGAGCAGACGTAGAAAGGCCTTCAGCTCTTACCCAGGTTGCTCAGAGAGGTTCTGGGGGTTCCTCAGGCACTGCCGTCTTGGGAGGAAGCAGGAAAGGGCATTTTAGGGATTGGGAGAGGAGCGAAGACTAGGCAGGCAGGACCAAGTGTGAAGGGATGGAGGGAAGGGCAAGTGCAGGTTTGCACAGTGGAAGAGGAGCTGGAAGGTGGAACAATTCCTGCTGGGGAAAGGTGGGGAGAAGCGGGGAGGGAGGAAAAGGCCGAGGGCAGGCAGGATTTACAGAGGAGTTCAGTACACAGCCCCCGGAGAAAGGGCTGGGGCGGGGTTTGCACTGAAGTTCTAGCTCTTACTGGCTGTGGGGCTTTAGGAAAGTGATTCAACCTCTCTGCTGCCACTCACTCATCTATAATTGAAGACCCTACTACCACATAGAGGTGTTGGGCTCTTTAAGTGAGAGTCCACATGAATAGTGCCTGCTGCCTAGTAAGCACTCAGTACATCTGAGTTATTTCTTATTAATTCGACAAGATGTTCAGGAGAAGCTGGTGCAAACTTGCGTGGCTCCTGCCCCACTTGCCCACTCCTCACCCCTCTTAAAGAAGCAAGTGGAGGCTGGGTGCGGTGGCTCACGCCTGTAATCCCAGCACTTTGGGAGGCTGAGGCGGGCAGATCACTTCAGGTCAGGAGTTCAAGACTAGCCTGGCCAACATGGTGAAAGCCCATCTCTACTAAAAATACAAAAATTAGCTGGGCTTGGTGGCAGGTGCCAGTAATCCCAGCTACTCGGGAGGCTGAGGCAGGAAAACCTCTTGAACCTGGGAAGCAGAGGTTGCAGTGAGCCAAGTTCACGCCACTTCACTTCAGCCTGGGAAACAGAGCAAGACTCTGTCTCAGAAAAAAAAAAAAAAAAAAAAAGAAGAAGAAGAAGAAGAAGAAGAAGAAGCAACTGGAAAACTTGGAAGCCAGATCTATGCAAACCAGCAGGACCTGTGGTGATGTTACCCAAGGGGTCCCTAAGGGACTGGCACAAGTCAGGGTGGAGCTATTATTTTAGTGGCATCACATAGGACAAGGGGGTCCCCAAATGGAAAGCAGCAAATGACTGCTCAGCTTTGAAGAAGGAAATGAGAGCAGACCAGCCTGTTAGCCAATGGCCAGCAGGCTTAGCCTTCCTTGAGAAGATGCTAGGATTGAACACCAACCATCCGAGGGACACCGGGGTGATGTAGCTTAGGGACAAAGAGCAGGAGCTCTGCTACAGTAAGGGCCTCAGCTCTTTGTCCCTAAGCTAAGTAAATACTAAGGCTATAACTGGTTATGTGGCTGTAGGGCAAGTGACTTCAACCACTACAGTGCCTACTACCCCCCATGAGGGTATTGTAAGGATCCAATGAGTTAGTACGTGTGAAGGGCTAAATAAATGAGGACTATTACTGTGAGACAGGAGGGAATAACCAAATGGTGTTGTAAAGACCACATTGTCCCAGCCAAATCATTTACATTCATCTTCACTTAAGGGGAAAACGTGGAAGGTTGGGGCTACAAGGGGAATCTGATCATTTTGCTGAACGAAGACCCAGAAAAAAGAAAATTATCCAGGTCATAAGCTCATTAAGAGCAAAGGAGGGACTGGGTCTCCTGAGTTTAAATGCTTTAAGAAATTATTATTATTCCTCATCCTGATGTCAAGATATAATCTATGACAGCATTTCTCCAAATGTTTCTCAAAGGAATAGTCATAGGTGCTTCTAGAAACAGGATCTTATGGATTATTACATTTGGGGAATGCTGAATTAGAAAAAAGTTACATCGATTTTTTTAAATTGTAGGACTTCTCAGAGCCTTTTTTAAAATTTTTTATTTTATTTTATTTTATTTAGAGTAGTCTTGCTCTGTTGCCCAGGTTGGAGTACAGTGACATGATCTCGGCTCACTGCAACCTCCGTCTCCCAAGTTCAAGTGATCTCTGGCTCATTTTTGTATTTTTAGTAGAGACACGGTTTTACTATGTTGGCCAGGCTGGTCTTGAACTCTTGACCTCAAGTGATCTGCCTACCTCGGCCTCCCAAAATGCTAGGATTACAGGTGTGAGCCACCATGCTCGGCCTTCTCAGAGTCTTTAATATGTCTACACACTTTGTGACTTTAAAAATTAATAGATTTTTAAGTTGCAGAACTTCTCAGAGCATTTAATATGTCTACACACACTGTGACTTTCCTAGAGACCAGTAGAGTGAAAAGCATTTCTCGAAGGAATAAACCATGCTACTCTTGTTTTCCTGGAACGTCTCATGGAGCTAGTATTCATGGAATATAGTTGGGATTAGCAATACAATTGTTCCTCAGTATCCATAGGGAATAGGTTCCAGGCCTCGCCATGGATACTAAAATATGCGGATGCTCAAGTCACTTGTATAAAATGATGTAGTATTTGCATGTAACCTACACACATTCTCCCATATACTTTAAATCATCTCTAGTGGCATGGTCTCGGCTCACTGCAACATTCGCCTCCTGGGTTTAAGAGGTTCTCCTGGCTTAGCCTCCTGAGTAGGTGGGATTACAGACGTGCGCCACCACGCCTGGCTAATTTTTATGTTTTTAGTGGAGATGGGGTTTTACCATGTTGGTCAGGATAGTGTCAAACTCCTGACCTCGTGATCCACCCGCCTCGGCCTCCCAAAGTACTGGGATTACAGGCGTGAGCCACTGCACTTGGCGTATTATTTTAAAAATGTGTTTTATTATTGTATTGTTAGTTTTAATTTTTAAAAGACAATTTTAATCTGTGGTTGGTTGAATCTAAGGATGCAGAATCTTAAGAATCAATCTAAAAGTTCTTATTACATATAAGAACTTTTGATTTCAGAATGTCTTTATGGCAGTCAAGTGTGAATAACTAGCTCTGGGATCATGCTATATTATCAGGTCTGCAAATAAGCATGTCACAGTACAATCTATGCCACTTAATCTATACTGATTAATGTATATATTTAACAAGAAGGATTCATACCAAATGACAGCATTTGTGTCTTCATGGTAGGATTACAAATTATTTTTGTTTCCTTCTTATGCTTATTTGCACTTTGCGAATGTTCTAGATGAACATATGTGTCTAGAGCCCAAAAGAAAGCTCAGTCTTTATTGCATAATCAGTGATGAGGCATCTACTTGAAAGAAAGCCACTCCTCTGGGGATTAACTGTTGGGACCTATCTTACTAATGACTTAACAACAAAAGGATGGGGCTTGTGTTCATCAGATATTCACATGATACTAAATTTGGTGGGGTGGCTCACACTCAGAGAGCCAAGAATAAAATTCAAAACAACCATGACAAATTGAAAACATGGCCCTACAAAAACAAGATGAAATTCAATAGTGCAATTATAAGGTGATATATTTAGGGCTAAAAACAGCCACCATATGTTTAGAATGAAGGCAGGACCAGCTTCCAGTTGGTCAGCAACTACCAGGTGAACCCCTACCAGGTAACTGACCTCGAGATAAGGCTTGGTGCCAGGCATAGGTTTAGGAAAAAAAGACCTGGTAAGGATCAAAGTCCATGGGCCAGGGACACGTGAGCAAGATCGTCCCCAGGATCCCATTGTCGGAATACAAAATCCTAACAAAGTGGTCTGGCATGAGCTACAACTTCTGGTTTGCATAATGGAAGGATCTCTGAAATCAGAGCAACCTTCCCATTCCAGGACTGCCATCGTGTGACCTCACCACATCAGGATGTCATCTGCCCCCTGCCAGGCTAGGGGAACATTTTGGTGTCACGTCCATGTGTTAGAGGCACTCTGGAGTCTGCAGTGGGAAGCAGAACAGTTAGAAGTTCTGGGACATTTTACTGGTTTATGGGGACAATCAAATAGAATATTTGAAATCTGAGCCATCTCTGAAGAACTCGTTTTGGAAAATCCAGGGCATCTGGTCGCAGTCAACAGAGCACCTTGCCTCCTTCAAAGCTCCCTGGATTCCACACACATAAAAGGCCCATGACATGCTGCGGCCCCCAAGTCATCCTCCTTCGCAAGTCTTGCACTAGTCAGCCCCTTATTAGACTGCTGAGTCGAGTCTGTGTCACTCCCTCCTAAAAGGGCTTGGAGAGGCTGGAGGATGTCCAGGCAGGAGACACAAAAATGATCAAAGAACTGGAAACTGGGCCCTGTAAAGAAAGGTTAAAGGAATTAGAAGTGGGTTGCCTCGAAAAAGCGAGGCAGAGTCTGAAGCACCCAAATTCAGAGATGAACCACACAAACCTAACGTTAGCCTTGGTTTTCCTGCCACTTGCAGCTTTCATTTGCAGGGTCAAACGGAAGCAATAACCAATCGCTCACTTCGATCATGAACTTATGATGCTCCCAGCTTTCTCAGTACCTGGCGTGGTTATCTCATTTCATTGTCACAACAGTCCTATGACTGTCCCTGCCTTTCAGATGAAGAAGTGGAGGCCCAACAGAGAAGTTATGTAACTAGCTTGAGTTCATTACACTAGGGAGTGATGGGTGCAGGCTACAGACTCTAGGCTAGGGACACTAGGGAGTGATGGATGCAGGCTAGGGTGCACACTAGGGAGTGATGGGTGCAGATGATGCTTCAGACTACATCTCCAACAGCAAGTGTCCTTTATGGGTGTCCTTTTTTTTTTTTTTTTGAGACAGGATCTTAGAGTTTCATTCTATCACCAAAGCTGGAGTGCAGTGGCGATCATGGCTCACTGCAGTGTTGAACTCCTGGGCTCAAGGGATCCTCCCACCTAGGCCTCCCGAGCAGCTGAGAACACAGGTGCTTGCCACCACACTTGGCTAATTTTTTTAAATTTATTTTTTGTAGAGTTGGGGTCTTGCTATGTTGGCCAGGCTAATCTCGAACTTCTGGCCTCAAGCCATCCTCCTACTTCAGCCTCCCAAAGTGCTGGGATTACAGGAATGAGCTGCCATGCCCAGCCTACAAGTGTCCTTTAAAAATGCACCCTCATTTCATACGGTACAGCATGAAATTTGCGGGTGATTGTTAACAACAAAAACTCCTTAAATGACTGAAGGCATTGAGCTGTCACCAGGTTCGGGTTCAGCAATGTGCCCTATACAATGTAATATCACCACTCCCCCTGTTACCTCAGGTGTTGTGGGCTCAATTGTGCGTCTCCTACCCCCACCCCCAAATTTATGTGTTGAAGTCCTAACCTCCAGTACTTCAAGTTGTGAATGCATTTGGAGATACAGTCACTGAAGAGGTAATTAAGTTAAAATGAAGTCATTAGAGCAGGTCCTAATTTACTATGACTGATGTCTTTATAAGAAAAGGAGGTTGGGACACAGCTACCCTCAGAGTAAAGATCATATGAAAGCAGAGGGAGGTAGCTGGGTGCAGTGGCTCACGCCTGTAATCCCAGCACTTTGGGAGGCCTTGGCGGGTGGATCACTTGAGGTTAGGAGTTCGAGATCAGCCTGGCCAACATGGCGAAACCCTATCTCTACTAAAAATACAAAAATTAGCCAGGCATTGGTGGTTCATGCCTGTAGTCCCAGCTACTCGGGAGACTGAGGCTGGAGAATTGCTTGAGCTTGGGAAGTGGAGGTTGCAGTTAGCCAAGATCATGCCACTGCACTCCAGCCTGGGCGACAGAGCAAGACCGTGTCTCAAAAAGAAAAAAAAAAAAAAAAGAAAGAAAGGAAAAAAGAAAAGACAGGGAGAAGACAGCCAGCTGAGACACGGAGAGAGACCTCAGAAGAAACCGACACCTTGATCTTGGACTTCCAGCTTCCAGAACTGCAAGATAATAAATTTCTGTTGTTGAAGCCACCCAGACTGTAAGGGACTGATGGCAGTCCCTTACAAAGAATACACTGGGCAACCCTCAAAATAACCTGTTATTAACCCCCTTTAAAAAAGAAGAAACAGAGACTTGGAGGGTCTTAGTCACTTGCCCGCTGTCACACAGAGAGCTGGTGGCAGAAATAGATTCACATCCCTTTCTTGGCACTCCGAGTCCAGTGCTCCTTTAATGACCCTCCAGAACATAGTGGAGAGAAAGAAACACAAACAGTGGGCAACACCTGCCTGGAAGGTCAAACCCTCGCTGACATAGGCTGTGTTTCCATCCTGCAGCTCAGCAGGCACAGGCCTTCCCATCCCATAATGTGGAGACACAGAGTTTTATTTAATAGGGAACCCAAACGTGGGCAAGAAGACCCTGTCAATTGCAAAGCAAATGGGCAGAAGGGCTTGGCAAGGTGCTCTTAAAATGCAAGTTGGGGGCCGGGTGCAGTGGCTCATACCTGTAATCCCAGCACTTTGGGAGGCTGAGTTGGGTGGATCACTTGAGGTCAGGAGTTCAAGACCAGCCTGGCCAACATGGCGAAACCCCGTCTCTACTAAAAATACAAAAATTAGCTGGGCTGGTGGTGCATGACTGTAATCCCAGCTACTTGGAGGCTGAGGCATGAGAATTGCTTAAACCCAGGAGGTGGAGGTTGCACTGATCTTAGGAGCAGTTTAGGGAGAGTCCAGATCTTGTATCCTCAGGGGAATAATGCAATGGGTCAGACTCCATCTCCTACCTTGACCTGTAGAGCTGGAGCTGGGCTGTGGAACTTAATCATCTATTTCTATTAATTCAGTGTTGATCACGCCCCTGTACTGGAGTGGAGGTCTGATTATGAAGGCCTAAATCCACATTTTTCCTAGCATGGCGATGGCCAGCATGTTCTTCTTTCATCTGAAGGAATCTTCTGAGGAACCAGCCTGGACGACAGAGAGAGACTCTGTCTCAAAAAGAAATAAAAATTTAAAAATAAAATAAATGCAAGTCTGAAAAAGCCTAACTGGTTCCTCAGGGGGATAATGCAATGGGTCAGTGCGTCTTGAACTATCAGACAATTCCTTCAGATGAAAGAACATGCTGGCCATCGCCATGCTAGGAAAATGTGGATTTAGGCCTTCATAATCAGACCTCCACTCCAGTACAGGGGCGTGATCAACACTGAATTAATAGAAATAGATGACAAAGTTCCACAGCCCAGCTCCAGCTCTACAGGTCAAGGTAGGAGATGGAGTCTACAGGAGAGGGCAGTCCTAGGTGCTAAGGGCTCTAAGGGGCCCCCAGAGATCATCGGGATCTGGCTTCCCTGGAGGAAGCTGGTTTCTGGATGGGGAAGCAGCCTTGGGAGGGGGTTGTGGGATTTGCTCATAGATCTTGGACCACAGGAGATCCAATGTCCTCTGATTTTTGCCCATGAAGGGAACAGTCTTTGTATACCACAGTGATGACTACCACCTATGACAGGTGCTGTGAGTACCAAGTCCTTTGTATCTATTTTATTTCAAGGCTTGGTAACATTTCAAGATATTCTTATTTTATATGGGAAGAAACAGAAGCACAGAGAGGTAACTAAACAGAAGCCACAGCAATCATAAAAGTGGCAGACCCAAGCCTTGAAACCAAGTCCGCTTTATTCTAAGGCTCCTGCCCTCTAAAATATGCCGCGTTTTCTCCGGACTCCCTATCTTTTCTTTGCTTTTCAACCTCCCCAGTGTTCAGCCTGATGCTATACCCAGTATGGGTGCCCAGTTCTGCTGAATCAAATAACAGCTATGGTAAAACACAACCCAAAGAGTCCATCTCTCCATTGGACCAAAGCATTATTTGAGTGTTTCTGAAAGTGCCCATTGGGATGCATTGCTTCTCACCAAAAGTGTTCTATGGTCAGATAAGAGTGGGGGCCATGCATATTACAGCCCCTTCTCTGAGAACCACAAAGCACAACAGAGTGTGGAAGGAGCAGAGGATGCCGGGTGAACTCAGCCCAGCCCAGCCCAGCCCAGCCCTTGACTTCAGGAGGAGCTCAGCAAATATTTATTGACCAAACAAGTGAATGAATGAATGACTGTGTTGAAACCCGTTCATTTGGCTTACCATAGTATATTAGCCTGCTCAGGCTGCCATAACAAAATACGATAGACTCGGTGGCCTCAACAACAGAAATTTCTTTTTCTTTTCTTTTCTTTTTTCTTTTTTTTTTTTTTTTGAGACAGAGTCTTGCTTTGCTGCACAGGCTGGCGTGCAGTGGTGCAATCTTGCCTCACTGCAACCTCCACCTCCCAGTTTCAAGTGATTTTCCTGCCTCAGCCTCCTGAGTAGCTGGGACTACAGGCATGCGCCATCACGCCTGGCAAATTTTTTTTTGTATTTTTAGTAGAGATGGGGTTTCACCATGTTGGCCAGACTGGTCTTGAACTCCTGGCCTCAGGTGATCCAGCCTCCCAAAGTGCTGGAATTACAGGTGTGAGCCACCATGCCTGGCCCCAGAAATGTATTTTCTCACAGTTCTGGAGGCTGGACATCCAAGATCAAGGTCTAGTAGGATTGGTGTCTGGTGAAGGCTCTCCTCTTAGGTTGCAGACAGCTGTCTTCTCACTGTATCCTCACATCACCTTTCCTTATTACACACAGAGAAAGAGAGAAGGAGAGAGAGAGGGAGAGAGAGACAGAGACAGAAAGCGCACTCTGGTGTCCCTTCTTATAAACACACTAACCTCATTGAATCAGAGCTCCACCTTAATTACTTTCTTGGAGGCCCCATCTCCAAATACAGACACACTGGGGGTTAGGACCTCAACATATTAATTTGGGGGGAGACACACATATTCAATCCATAGCACCCAGTATCTCAAACTTATTTATCTAGCAAATCTCCCCTTGGCTGGCGTGTATCTCCAAAACATTGTGTTCTGGAAGCCATTCTTATAGAAGCGGTGGCCTGTGTTAGGGCTGCCTGGCAAGGCACCCCCAGATAGCTGTGCTGGGGTGGGGAATTCCCACAGGGCCAGGTTTTTCAAAGTCTCCCGGTAGAGAAACTGGAGGCAGAGTGGTGAATGAGCTTAGGGAGGAAATTCGGTCGTGTCCAGATGCTGTCTGAGGCTATGGTGAACAGAGGAAAACAGGAGACATAAGACGAAGCTCAGCTGGGGTGAGACAGGCAGAATTCAGGGCCATTCTTGGGTCAAACTTCAGGTCACTCTACAAAGAGCAGATTTTCCCTGAAGCTGAGAGGTACGCAGGAGACCTAGTGTCTTAGTCTGTTGGGCTACTGTAACAACAACAACAAAAATCCCACAGGCTGGGTGGCTGAAACAACAGACATTTATTTCTCATGATTCTGGAGGCTGGAAGTCCAAGATCAAGTCTTCTGCAGATCTGGTGTCCGACAAGGGTGCCCTTCCTGCTTTGCAGACAGTCTCCCCCTGGCTGTGTCCTCACATGGGGCAGAGGCAGAGGACTTGTCTGTCTGTGTCTCTTCTTGTAAGAGCACTGACCTCATCACAAGAGCTCCACTCTCATGGCCCAATCACCTCCCAAAGGCCCGACCTCCTAAAACCATTACTGTGGAGTTAGGATTTCAACATATGGATTTGGCAGGGGGTGGGGGGCGGGCATAAACATTTAGACCATAACATCTAGGAAAAGGATCCTAGTATTTTTCTTGGAAATTGACAGGGAAGAGAAATTGGAGAGAGATTGAAAGAGAGAAAGAGAGAGAGAGAGAAGGAGTAGGGGGTGGGAGGGAGGGAGGGAGAGGGAAAGAAAGATGGAGAGAGAGAGATTGAAGATTGAATAAGCACAGCCTGGACACCTAGGGGTAGACACAAAATGACCCGGCAGGAGGCAAAGCATATAGCAGGATGGAGGCAAAATCAGTGAGTGTCTGTAAGAACTGAATCCAGTGCCACAGACCCATGCTGAGCCCATGGGTTGACAGCGACTTGCTCTGCTGCAAAATTTGAACCCTTCATGCCCACTGGTGGGTGCAAGGGCAGTAGGGCTGGACGAGTTGGCAGGATGAGGGCTCAGCATCACGTTGGCAAAGTACCCAGTGGTGCCCTGAGTGACTCAGGCTGTGGCATCCCCAGGGGAGCTCTGGCTAGGGGCTACTGCTTCCCAGGGAGGGGGTGGCCCCATGACGCCTCGCCTCAGAAAGAGCGCTCAGGTTCTCCTCCTGCCTCTGCTGCGGACCCAGTTGGGTTGACCTGCGGTGGTCCACTCTGGCCTCGGCTTTTTATCTGCCCAGTGCCCCTCTGTAAGTTCCCTTCCAATAGTGACAACATGGCTTTACATGATCGTGAGGGCATCTAGGGAGGCTTAGAGCCTATTGGCCCAGGAAGTGAAAAGATCTGGCTCCATGGGAAGGAGGAAACCACACCACATCCCCTTCCCTTCTCCAAAGCAGGAGCCCAATCTTGTTGAATCCATGACATGACAGAGTCAGTTTGGAATATTTTTGTTCCATTCATGGGACTCTAATGGAATCAAGACCAGGCTATTTATACTTACAGATGGTGCAAACTTGAGTGGAACATCAAATGTGCCAGATGTCGTTAGGATAGAGGAAAATTAGTGAACTTGGCTAATCAAAATCAAAGAGCTTCCCCTCCCACCCCCCGCCCCAGAGAAGGCTTTCTGGTCCCAAAATGCAAGGGGCTGTGAATGTGCAGAAGATAAGGAACTCGGGGATTGGAGACCCGCTTGATTAAGTGCAACTTCTGCAACCCAGCATGGAAAGTTTATTCCAGCTTGTTTTGCTTGGGGAAAAAGAAATGCAGTCACTGTCTTCCTCCATTGTTTCTTCTGAGACTGTGCAGGGGACCAAGCAGCAGGCATTTCATCTCCAATTATTTTCAGCCAAGGGAGAAAACAGATGGTAAATAGCACTGAAAAAATTCTTTTTAGAATTAATATTAATAAAAGATGTGTTGGAGGCTCTGACTGAATCCCAAGGAACTAGGGCCAGCCTCAAGTATGGGATGGGGGAAGGGGAGGTGGAGGTGTCAGAAGAGGGCTGGGGCAGGAAGAGGGGGCAGTAGGGGAAGACCAGGCACATGGATCTAAGCTGAATTCTCTCCAAGTGACCCCAAGGTGCCAGGGGAAAGTGTGATGGTGGTGCACCCTTGGGACCCCAGCATGTGGCCAGGAACTGGAGCCCTAATGCCACACGGCGCTTCTGGAGGTTGTGAGTGCTGCAGGGAAGGAGGGTGGTGGGGCCAGGCGAAGGGCTGCCCAGTGCTCCCAAGGAATACTGGCACCACCAGGAACCCCTTCCAGCCAGGTGTGGCCCAGATGGCTCTTTTGTGCAACTGCAACACACAGTGGAGGTGGGTGGGTGTACTCACCTCCCCAGCCAATGCCAGACTCTGTTCCCACCCCAAGTGCTATCGAGTGTCCACCAGCTGCCCGGCTGTCCTCTGAGAGTTGAGATTCCACATTCGAGCAGAGAAACTATTCCGCTCCTTTGGGGTTTCTAGACTTCTCTGGGAGGAAGGGCTGACACACAATGGGACATGTGTGGAAGGGGAGAGGCTGGTTCCTGGAGACATTCATTTATTCAGAAGAAAACCTCTTGGGCTCTCACTCCATGCTTGAGATTATTCTAGGCCAGCAGTCCCCAACCTTTTTGGTATCAGTCATTTATTTCATGGAAGATAATTTTTTCTATGGGCTGGGGTGGGGGGAGGGGTAGTTTCAGGATGATTCAAGTGCATTACATTTATTGTGCACTTTATATCTTTTATTATTACATTGTAATATATAATGAAATAATTATACAACTCACCAGAATGTAGAATCAGTGGGAGCCCTGAACTTGTTTTCCTGCAACTGGATGGTCTCATCTGGGGATGATGGGAGACAGTGGCAGATCATCAGGCATTAGCTTCTCATAAGGAGCACACAACTTAGATCCCTCACATGCACAATTCACAATAGGGTTTGTGCTCCTATGAGAATGTAATGCTGCTGATCATCTGACAGGAGGTGGAGCTCAGGTGGTAATGCAAGCCATGGGGAGCGGCTGTAAATACAGATGAAGCTTGGTTTGCTCACCAGCTAATTACCTCCTGCTGTGCAGAAACAGGCCACAGAGGTTGGGGACCCCTTTTCCAGGCCTTAGAGAGACAGTGAGGAGCAAAACAAATGAGGTCCAGCCCTCCAGTGAGGGAGAGAAGCAATCATCCAATGCACACTCAAGTGTGTGTGAACTACTGTTTACCAAGAGGTTTCTTCCAGCTTCTGTCTCCCTTCAGCTCAGAGGTCAGGGACACATGAGTTTGGAGAAGCTGAGAAGAGAGTTTGTATTGCAGTTATGAACTATAGACATTAACATTAAAACAAAAGCTATCTCACAAGATAGAACTCCCAACGTGGGACCATCTCATTGTCCTGCCTATCCATGCTTGTTTCCTTCCTTGCCTTGGCCACTAGAAAGCTTAGAGGTGAAAGCATGGCTTACTTAAGCAATAAACATGAAGGACTTCAAGGTACATCCTTGTGAAATGATCTCATCCCCAGCTTCAGCTTCTCTTTTCTCATATCCCCTCTGTTTCTTTTCTTTCATCTGATATTTGTTGTTTGTATTTTATCTTATAATATATTTATGTCTTTTTTGTATGCTGTTTGAAATTCTTTCTGAAACCCAGTGGAGAGTTCATAAACCAAACAGCATGGACATTGATGGGGTTCAATGAAGGCCTAAAGACCATCCTTACTTTATGTGATTCTGGATAGATCATGAACCAGAAAACAAGAATTGCTATAATGGACACGTTTGGGGGATAGCTGATGAAATTAGAATAGAACTGTGGATTAGATAATGCATTGTCTTAATGGAAATTTCTTAAATTCAGTAATTTACTGTGGTTATAAAAGAGAATGTCCTTGCTCTTAGGAAATGCACATCAGAATATTAAGAGGTCAAGGGCCGCAATGTATGCAACCTACTCAAATGGTCCAAAAGTGAGGGGAAAATCTATCTATCTATCTATCTATCTATCTATCTATCTATCTATCTATCTATCATCTATCTACCTACTTATCTACCTACGTACCTACTATCTATCTAGAAAACAGAACAGGAAAAGAGTAATAGTTGCAATCTCACACTTGAAAAATGAGAGCACTTGTATGTCCAAATGAATTTGCTTCACAGTTTTAATTACAGAGGGTGCCCCTTTAAAAAGAGAATCTCAAAAAAATGATTTTGTCTTGCTTTCCACACTCCCTTTTCTTACTGCCTTCTTCTATCCTCTCTCCCAAGACTCCCACCCCCACTGGAATGCTAAAAGAAGACCGAATTTTAGAGCGATTCCAGGAAGAATTGTTTTCAGACAATTAGGCATGGTCCACATTTGCCTCTGGCACTGGTGTAGATATAAAAATCCCATCTGGGTCATCAGCAAGTGTTTAAGCTTTTAAGCATTTTCTTTTGGAGGTTTTTATTAATCCACGAAGAAACACCCTCAAAGTCTCTCCCCAAGCCCTGAGCTCTTGTCATTGGCAATCCAACTGCTTTGGGCTTCAGAAGAAAAGAAAGAGAACACTGCCAGTAAGGGTAGTCACAGATTCTCTAGAATCAGAAATAAGCACTTTCCACCAGCTCCGCTGCAGCTGTTGAGTCCCTTCCAGCCCTGTGCCCTCCCTCCCTCTCTCTCTCACATCTCACTCCGCACCCCAGTAAGGTGGGCTTGGCCAGAGCTCTGCAAGGGAACTGTGAGCTCAAACCCGTACCTGTTGTTCAAGAAAACCCAGTGTGCTCCAGACTTCTCCCCACTCTGTACTCTTATTCCTGAGGCATTGAGAAGTCAAACTAAGGAAACGCCCTTCTAAGAAGGTGGCACATATACACATTCCGGTCCCTAGGCTACCTGGCCAAGTCTTCAGTTCTAGCCAATGCTTCCTCTCTCCAGATGAGCCACTGTCTTCAGACCACAGGGCAAACACCCCAGTGTCTTCTGGGCTGGCTCAAGCCCAGTTGAAAAGACTTTGATTTGTACCCGGCAAGAGAAAATTGATCACAACTGCCTCTCTAGTTAGTGAAACCTCAGTGGCCTTCTTATTTGTTCACCTTCCTCTTTCCAGTGATCCTTAACCTTCTATGGGTGTTTGGCTCATCTGCACTTAAGTGAATGATAAAGTGATCTTTAACTCTCTGATGGTCCCTTTCTACAAGTCATGGAAAAGGCTATTGAAATGCACTTCTTTAGCCCAAAGCAATTCCAGGTGACTGGGGGTCAGTAGGAGTTATCCCATTCTATGTATGGGGGTGGGCAGGGAGAGGGAGGGAAGAAAAGATGATAATGGCAGAAAGGCTTTTACTGAATTAAAAGGTGGGCCGGGCACGGTGGCTCACGCCTGTAATCTCATCACTTTGGGAGGCTGAGGTGGGCAGACCATGAGGTCAGGAGATCAAGACCATCCTGGCCAACATGGTGAAACCCCATCTCTACAAAATACAAAAATTAGCTGGGTGTGGTGATGCACACCTGTAATCCCAGCTACTCGGGAGGCTGAGGCAGGAGAATTGCTTGAACCTGGGGGGTGTAGGCTTCAGTGAGCCGAGATCGCACCACTGCACTCCAGCCTGGGTGACAGAGCGAGACTCCATCTCAAAAAAAAATAAAAAATAAAAAATAAGGGTGATGGGGAGTTCAGAGAAGTAAAGCAACTTTCCTTGCAATACCTAGAAGTGGCACTTTATCCCCATAGTCCATTATCTCACTCTTTTCCAACACTCTTCTTCGAACCCTTTCATGCACACAGTTCAAAGTGTTTTTCCATCTCAGAGCTCTTTAATCCCAGCAATAACTGCCTGACACAGCAGATGATGACAGTGATTAGGCTGGGAGAGGGAGGAACCAAGGCCAGGCAGAACAAGAGGATTTAGCCTGGGACACGGTCGAGTTGACCTTGGCACCCCACAGGCTGCTTCTGGGAGGCTGGGCTGGAGAAGGACTCCAGGGACAGGTGGAGGCATTGTAGGTGGGGAGAGTGGGCTGACCTGGGGTTCCTGGGTCTCTCCAGCCAGGGGCAATGATGGCTGAAGGCCAAGGTCAAGACTGCAAAGTAGATGCCCTTCATCTTGAATCTGCACAACCTCACTGCTCAGCCCCTGCTCCACCTCAACCCTCCACTCTGTCCCTGGGTCCCTCATACTCTCAAACTGCCCATCCTACAGATGCCAACTGGTAAGTTAGAACTTGAGCATATTTTGGTGTCTCTGGGGAGTCAAGGTGTCTGACTTTCTTGAGGTGGTCTGTACTTGACCTGGACAATCTCATCCCTCTCTTACTCTTGTTTGTTTGTTTGTTTGTTTGTTTTTGAGACAGAATCTCGCTCTGTCGCCCACACTGGAGTCCAGTGGCATGATCTCGGCTCACTGTAAGTTCCACCTCCTGGGTTCACACCATTCTCCTGCCTCAGCCTCCCGAGTAGCTGGGACTACAGGCGCCCACCGCCACGCCCGGCTAATTTTTTTGTATTTTTAGTAGAGACGGGGTTTCACCATGTTAGCCAGGATGGTCTCGATCTGCTGACCTCATGATCCACCCGTCTCGGCCTCCCAAAGTGCTGGGATTACAGGCATGAGCCACCGTGCCCAGCCTGTTTGTTTGTTTTTTTGAGACAGAATTTTGCTCTTGTCGCCCAGGCTAGTG
Organism: Nomascus leucogenys; assembly: GCF_006542625.1. NCBI lineage: Eukaryota > Metazoa > Chordata > Mammalia > Primates > Hylobatidae > Nomascus > Nomascus leucogenys. Next base: position 60,431,242 of record NC_044399.1, read on the forward strand.
CAATGGCATGATCTTGGCTCACTGCAACCTCCGCCTCCTGGGTTCAAGCAATTCTCCTGCTTCAGCCTCCCTAGTAGCTGGGATTACAAGTGTGCACCACTGCACCTGGCTAAGTTTTGTATTTTTAGTAGAGACAGGGTTTCACTATGTTGGTCAGGCTGGTCTCGAGCTCCTGAGCTCAGGCAATTTGTCCGCCTTGGCCTCCCAAAGTGCTGGGATTACACGGATGAGCCACCACACCCAGCCCCCTCTCTTACTCTTAAATGAGTTTGCTTTTATTTTTCTTGGAGCCCTCCTGCTGTCAGCCTACAAATCAACGTATATTGAGGGTGATGTAGGCGGATGGGTGACTGGGGTTCCCCTTCTGGGAAAATGTTCTTATTAATTATTCAGACCTTGTGTCAAGGGCTGAGTGGATGACAATTGGCATTTGGGTTGAAGAGATGCATTGGGCAATCTGCCTCCCCTGCCCTTTAATTACAACAGTGACAATGACCACCCGAACACTTACCACCAGAGCCACCAGAGGATTTACTAAGCATTTATTCTAGGCTGGGCACCATGCTCATTTTGTCCCAAACCAGACTGTCCTGGCATGGTGGCTCACACCTGTAATCCCAGCACTTTGGGAGGCCGAGGCAGGCAGATCACCTGAGGTCAGGAGTTCAAGACCAGCCTGAACAACATGGTGAAACCCCTTTTCTACTAAAAAAAAAAATACAAAAATTAGCTGGGCGTGGTGGCACCCATGTGTAATCCCAGCTACTCAGGAAGCTGAGGCAGTAACATCTCTTGAACCTGGGAGGTGGAGGTTGCAGTGAGCCAAGATCACGCCACTGTACTATAGCCTGGTGGCAGAGTGAGACTCTGTCTAAAAAAAAAAAAAAAAAAAAAAAAACAAATAGGCTGAGATTGTCCCCATTTTGTAGATGAAGACATTGAGGCCCAACATATTTATGTAACTTATAGAAGGTCCTAGTGCTGGTAAGTAGCCAAGCTGTTCCTCAAATCTGCCCAAAGTCTTCATGTTAAGTCAAAGGCACTTCAAAGAGCTCCCAGGAAATACACAAAGGGCAGCATTTTATCCATTAATTTTAAAAAAATGTGTATTTCCATTGGCAAGATGTGCCATGTCTTATCCTAGGCATTGGGGAAAAGGGGTGTATCAAATGCAGACCAAGCCCTTGGAGAGTCTGGCATGTGTTGGGTCCTTAAAGATTGTGGTAATTTCACAGAGAGAAGGGGGCAGTACCTGGCAGGGAAGGGTCCACTTTGGGTCAGGAGGTGACATTTGGGCTGAAATCTGAAGGAGGAGAAGGAACTAGGAGAAGCAAAATCCTGATGGAAATTACTGCAAGGACAAAGGTCTAGAGGCAGGACTGAGTCTGGCAAGTTGAAGGACCCCAAACTGGCCCAGCATGGCTGCAGAGACATGAGCTCAGGCCAAAAAGGTCACATCAAGGGGGCCTTCGCAAGTCATAGGAAGGTGTTAGAGTTTTATTTTATTGGTGAGATTCTAGCAGGGAGCAGAATGTTCTGATTCACGATCTAAATAGATGGCTCTGGTGTTGAGGGATGGGTTGGAATAGAAGCTGGAGACCCGTCAGGAGTGTCAGGGAGGAGGCCTATGCATCTTACACCGTGCAGAGAGGAGTCTTAGGAACAACACCAGTTAGCAAAACCCTAGCACCGGTACTGATACTTTGCTGAGCCTGGGAGGCGGCCGATGCAGGGCACAAATAGACCACATGGAGCCCATTGGGATGGGGCTCAGCCTGCTTAGACATAGCACAGTGATAATGCCCATTGTAGGCACCATCCAGAGGGGTCAGCACCAACTTCGCCCTCCCCAGAGCTCCCTCTTGAAGCAGCTGCTCCACTGGCACAAACGCTCCTCTGGGTAGACAGATCCCCAAACATTCCCCCTTCCCATCAGCAGCTGCAGTTTCAGCCTCTGTTTTAGCCCCCAGCTGTGAGTTCTTGTCCCACACTATACAATGGGCCAGCTCAGGTGATTAAACCCCTTACATGTAGCCATCAGGGGCATGAGGCAAGAAGCAGAAAAATCACAGTAGCTGGCAGTCTGTGGATGTTTCCCTGTACCAGGCACTCTGCTAAGCACTTATGCATTGACTCTGGTCTCGTCCTCAAATAACCCTATAAGGCAGACACTATGATTATCCCACTTTACGGGAAACTGAGGCACAAAGCAGTTAAGCAACTTCCCGAAGGTCACAGAGAGAGAGAGAGTCAGGGAGCAACCAGCATTCCAACCCGAGCTGTCTGGCTGTGGAGTTCCTGCTGTTGTCTCATGCTGACTGCCCTCTCAGAAAGTCTCTCCCAGGGGCCAAGAACGCACAGATCCTTCAAGGTCTAAGCAGCCTCAGCCTTCTTTAACCAGGAGTAATTCATCTTCCAAAATAATGCCATCAGAAAATGAGGAAACTTCAAAAAGAAACGAAAAGGATGAGAATTCTGAGAAACCCTAATGTGCAAAAACAGTTAAAGAAACAGAGTCCTGTGATTATCAGAGGAGAAAGGCCCCTGTGGGGCTGAGCCCACAGCCTCGCTTCCCTGGGAAGGCAGAGGGCCAGGGAAACTCTCTGGTGCTTGGTTGCTGATGCTGGGAGAACCAAGCCCTTCTGTGGGAAAATCAATGATGGCAGTGACTGTTTCCGTGCCACAACAAACCTATACTTAAATATGATTAAATATGCTTTCTGCGAAGGAAATACCCTATGGTTTATCCAAACACGGGGTCACCCTCTCTCTCCCATGCACTGTTCTGGTGGTTTATGTGGCATACTATATTCTGAACGGGGCTCAAGTCTATTACGCCAAGTTCCAAACTATTTGTTTTTTTTCTAGCAGTCAGGCCTCCCTTACGCCAGACGGGTCAGACCATGGGAGCTGCATCCCTGAGCCCCACTCTCCGCTTGAGACTGAGGAAGGGCAAACACCAAACATCCCCAGATGGTTCCTCTCTGTGACTCTGATCTCCACCTGCTGACCTTCCAGTTCATTTTTCTGAGTCTCTGAAACATTCAACTTCCCTTCTCCAGGGGGAAACATTGGGAAGAACAGTGTATTTCTAGGTGACAAAAGAAAAACATATATGTTTGTCCCTTTCTCATATCAGGCAATTAAAGGAATTAGAGGGTGACTTGGTAAAACCAATCCCCTTCCCTCTCCTCCCACCCCCAATTCAACTCAGAAATAGAGATAATGGTTTCCATTTTCCCTCTCCAGTGTAGTTGGAGGAAAGCCATTTTATTCCCCTAATTATATGGACACCCACTCACATACATAAATATCCACATATGAGATGATACGTGTGCTTGTGTGTGTGTGTGTCTACACCCTCATGCATCTGCTTCCAGATCCTGTAATTAACACCCCATAAAGGACAATTCTGTGTACTTGAAGACACCAGCCTAGATCCTGGGTGATTGACAAGCCAGAAAACTTAATTTTCCCTCTTTGTAGGAGAGATCTTTTAAGCTACTGTTTGATAGCCTTACCAGATTAGCTAGCTCTGAACTGCTTTGGAGAATTGTGTTCCTTTACCCAAACTCCCTGACTCTCCCTCCCTGCCCCCAGAGCGATAAGGCATCTGTAAACACTCTCTGAAACTCCTTCCCCAATGTTCTTGGGTTTGCCGCTTTGAAGTAGAACTGCAGGAAGACCTCTGTATGAGATGAAAATGTCTTGCCAACTGATAAAGAAGTGCGGATCCAGCTAAAATCCACTCGGTAATAGGGATTAGTGAACCTGAGAAGGTTTGTTTGGATTGAAGACTGTGTTGAAAAAAAAAATGTGAGATTTGGATTCCATGAAAATGAACCCAAACCCCAGTCTCCCACCACCCCCCCCAGCCCCACCCTGCAGACACTATGAGTGCCCCTACCTTCCCATTCAGAAAGTCCTTCAATTTCAGAAATGGTTATCACTTTTCCTCTACGTTGTGGTTCTCAAATTTCATCAGGTGTTCAAATCACCCAAAGAGCTTGTTAAAATGCAGATTCTTGGGGCGATCCTGCCGCAGGATCTTATCTGCATAGTCTAGGTTGAGACCTAGTGAACTGGAGTTTTAATAAGACTCCAGGGGCTTCTAAAGTGATCAAGACTAGATTTTTTTTTTTTTTTTTGAGAAGGAGTATCACTCTATTGCCCAGGCTGGAATGCAATGGCGCCATCTCAGCTTATTGCAACCTCCACCTCCTGGGTTCAAGCAATTCTTGTGCCTCAGCCTCCCAAGTATTGGCTGGGACTAGAGGCACGCCACCATGCCCGGCTAGTTTTTGTATTTTTAGTAGAGACAGGGTTTCTCCACGTTGGCCAGAACTCCTGAGCTCAGGTGATCCACCCACCTAGCCTCCCAAAGTGCCAGGATTACAGGCATGGGCCACTGTACCCAGGGCAAGACTAGATTTTTTAAAATACTGTTCTAGAACCAGCTGACCAGTGGCCCCAATGCCACATATGCAGGGCTGTGATCCAGTGGGACATCCTAGCACTGGGGTGAAAATATTGAAATACTGGGCTAATGGTTGATAAACAGCCACGGCTTCTAGTTTTCTGAGTGCCATCTGCTGTCCCAACTACTTGCCCCCTCTCCCAGGACCTGCTGGACTTCCCCACATTTCAGACACCTGAGAGTGAATGACTGACAAAACAGAGGGTCTCTGGGTCCCTGAACCTGCTGCTAGGGCCCGCATCCACTCTGACTGGCCTGTGTCTTATCACTGGCTAAGTATTTTCACTATTCCCCTGCACATGCAATTGTATGACAGAAGCATACCCAGCTGTGGTTGACATCAGGGACGTGGTTAACCACTCGCTCCCCCCGGCAACACCTCCCTACCATTTTCCTGGTTTCCTCCTACCCTTGACCTCTGTCTGCTGCTTCTCTTTTGCAGTTCCCTTTGTTTTTGTTCCATATTGGTGCCCTGTCCTGGTCCCCTTCTCCTGTCCAGCCCTAAGTGATGACTTTAAGCACCATCCAAACGTCCTGAACTCAGAAGGCAATAGACAAGCTTATTAGACTTGCATAAAAAGTAAAAGTTAATAATTCTGAGGAAGGCAGACACTCTTTCTCAAAAAGAAAAGATGCCTATGGTTTATTGTGATGGTCCCCAGACACTCATTTGTGGATTAACCATAGCAGAATTACCCAGGAATATCTAAACAATGAGGATTCATTCAACTCCTGCCCTAGAGGACCTGTTTCAGTAGGTGTGGAATGGGTTCTTGAGAATCTCTGTTTGTTCAACAGCAGCCCAGGCAAAGGACATGAATAGACTATTCTCAAAAGAAGATACACAAATGGCCAAGAAACATGGAAAAATGCTCAAATGCATATCACTAATTATCAGGGGTATGCAAATTAAAACCACAAGGAGCTACCACCTTACTCCCACAAAAATGGCCATGATTTAAAAATAAAAAAATAACAGATGTTGGTGTGGATGTGGTGATAAGTGAACACTTTGACACTGCCAGTGGGAATATAAACTAGTACAACCACTATGGAAAACAATATGGAGATTCCTTAAAGAACAAAAAGTAGAACTACCATCTGATCCAGCAATCCCACTACTGGGTATCTACCCAGAGGAAAAGAAGTTGTATGAAAAAGACACTTGCAATGCAGGTTTATAGCAGCACAGTTCACAACTGCAAAAATATGCAACCAGCCTAAATGTCCATCAAGCAATGAACGGATGAGGAAATTGTGAGATATATGTATGTGTGTATATATATATATATATATGTATAAACACACCATGGAACACTACTCAGCCATTAGAAGGAACAAAATAATAGCATTTGCAGCAACCTGGGTGGAGTTGGAGACCATTAGTCTAAGTGAAGTAACTCAGGAATGGAAAAACCAAATATTGTATGTTCTCATTTATAAGCAGGAGCTGAGCTATGAGGACACAAAGGCATATGAATGATATAATGGACTTTAGGGACTTAGGGGAAAGGTGGGAGGGGGGTGAGGGATAACGGACTGTACACTGGGTACAGTACACTGCTCAGGTAACAGGTGCATCAAAATCTCAGAAATTACCACTAAATAATTTATCCATGTAAGCAAACACCACGTGTTCCCCCAAAACTAGTGAAAAATAAATTAAAAAAAATAGATAGATAAATAAATAAATAAAAAAGCAGCCCAAGGTGTTTGCATGCTTTTTTGGTAACTGCCAGCTGGTGCACAGGCTGCAGGGAGAGACCTTTACTGCCTGCCTCTGTGGCTTGCCACTATTGACATTTTGAGAGGGGCAATTCTTTGTTGTAAGAGGCTGACCTATGCATCCTGAGGAGTTAAGCAGCATCCCTAAACTCCTTCTACCCTCTGGATACCATAGCACCTCTCTCTCACTGTGACAACCAAGTCTGTCTCTAGACATTGTTATGTTTCCCCTGGGAGGTAAAATTGCCCCTGGTTGAGAAACTCTGATCTAGGATTTCAGCAATGTTCTGGACAGATAGATGGTTGATAGGAGACCTCTATATTCTATGGACTAGAAGATTCAGTTACCCAAAATATACAACAACATACGCAGCTGCTCATAAGGCCAACTTCTTGTATACGAAATGATTGCCTAAGCTGATAAGTGCATCTGTGCTGGCTAATTGTGTACGTGAAAATCAAGAACAGCTTTTCACTCATCAAAAAGAGATATCCTGGTCAAAGCTTATTTGAAGACTGCCATGTTTTAAAACTCGACACGACTTAAAACAGAATCCTCTAAGTTCCTTTGCTAAAATACTTTCAGGATGTGTTAGGTATAACAATAGTTTGCTACATGAAAATGGCTTTGAAAATCTTAAAAGTGTTTTAAAAGAAAAGGGACTTTTTTTGCAAGGCATTAAATCAGATGTGAATATGACAGATTTCAAAGACTGTCAAAATAACGAATTTACATCATAAATGCATCGGCTTTCTTTTTAAAGGCTCTTCCACCACTCAGGAAGGCATTTAATGGTGAGCAGGTTCAAAATGTCGCCAACTCCCACTGGTACAAAAGGGAGGCGATCCCCACTAGAGTCTCCGGGCTTCAGATAATGTCTCTGCCTCTTTTCAAGTTAATAAACTGCACTCCTGTCAAATTGCAGATAAATGAAAGAGACAGCACCATTGTTTTCTCCCACATCTTGCTAAGAAAGATATCTCCCAATATTTCGGGAGGACCAGTATGCCAAAAAATAAACTTGAAATAAATCCACCCTGCCGTGACTTTACCGGATCAAAGATGATGGAATTTCCACAGAAGCACTTTTCTGAAGTTTGCCGTGTTTTAGTTCAGATAGCGGCTCATTATGAAGCTTCTAACGCATTTGATTGTTTCAAAGTTAGCCATCTAAATTTTTAATCATGTGTGGATGCAAGATAGTCACAGGGTTGGGCCCAAACACTGCAAATTCTTGATATTCTAAAGAGTCATGTCAATATAATATTTTCCTGAATAATCAGCAGGTAGGCTTGGGGAGGGGGCTGCTTCAAACAGCTCCACTCTTTGATGGAGGGGTGGACAGGTTTCTGAAGTTGCTTTGAAAGAAAAATAAGTCTGAGCGTTTGAAATCTGGATTCCTTTTTTTTTTTTTGAGGGAGTGAGGCTGCTGGTCTCTTTGCTCCTCTCTCTCCCTTTCTTTTGGCTGAGACGGGACTGCTATTAATAAGACGGGGAGCAGAGATGTTTAACTGGGATTCCACTCTCTTCAACTGGGGTCTCTAGGACAAGAAACACACTCATTTACTCACACTCTCAGGTTAAGTGTCTTCCAGCACAAACCACAAAATGGGTTTTGTTTTTACCTCCTTTGGGGACAGTCTGGTTTTCTTTCTCAAGACCCTAGTATTTGGGAGCACAGAAGGGCACAGGAGCTTGCTACCCATAGCTGCGTAGCTCTCAGCCTAGTCTCAGGGTATCAGCTGCTTTGTGCATGTTGGAGTAGGAGCTGCACTTACTCTGGGCAGAAAATGAGGAAGGGGAAGGGGCTTGGAAGCGACCTTGCTGCAACCTCCTTGTAGAAAATACAGCATAGGTGACCTGGACCAGAAGAACCTTGGGGGGCCACCAAATTCATCCTGTGGCCTTGAGACGGCTCTTAATCCACTCCATATTTATTGAGCATTTACTCTGTGCTGACCCTTGTTCCAAGCACTTTACACAGATTAACATATTTGATCATTACATCAACTCTATGTGGCAGGTTCTTTGATTGGCTCCATTTTATAGGTGAAAAGGCTGAGATTCAGAGCTAGTGAGTTGCAGAACGAGGATTTGAACCTAGGCACTCAGACTCCAGAGTCCATGTTCTGGATGTCTGGATGTTGTTCTCATTGATAAAGTCCAGGTAGCGGAGTTGGTTGCCAAGCCTAGAGTTTTTAGAAATACAATTAACTTTGCTGTTTTCCAGGGCCATGAAACTGACCCTTCTCCCCGGCTCAACCAGCCCTTGACAATGAACATGACCAGAGATAGGAAGTGAGATGAGATAAAGCACTCAGAGCAACCAACTCTTCCACTGGGAAGATGGCCCTAGACAGGAGGTCCGTGGCCTTGCCTTTAAAGATGAAGTGACATTGAGCATCCATGGCTTAGTTCCATCATCAGACTACTTGGTATTTGGGATAATGAGATTCTGCCTGTTCATAAATTCCTTTATGCCCAACCACTCTTTCGTGCTTGGATACCTTATACTTTATCTCCTACAAAAACTGTCCTATTTAAATGCTTTGTTGTCTAAGTGAATACCAGGGTAGTATTTCCCATCGAGTGTTGCTTTTTATTTTTTCTTAGAAGTTATTATATACATCCCAAAGACTCCCGTTGTTTTGATGTAACATCCAGGAAGAAATGGCCCCTATGTTTTATAACAGCAACAACAGATTCCATTTACCAAGTGCTTATTATGTATCAGGTTCTGTTTTAAACATTTAATATATATCAGTGCATTTAATCTCATGTCAAGTGTATGAGATTTTGCAATTATTACAAGGGGAAAACTGAGGCATAGCAAAGTTAGGTTACATAGTTGAGGCAATATAGCTAGTAAGCGGTAGAATCAAGATTATATCTATGTATCTATATCTATATCATCTGTATCTATATGTCTATATCTATATGTCTTTATCTGTGTCTGTCTATATCTATAACTATCTATATCTATATTAGAGCAGTATTTACGCTTTGTTTTTTTTTTTTTTGAGATGGAGTGTCACTCTTGTTGCCCAGGCTGGAATGCAATGGCACAATCTCAGCTCACTGCAACCACTGCTTCCTGGGTTCAAGCGATTCTCCTGCCTCAGCCTCCCGAGTAGCTGGGATTGCAGGCGCATGCCACCATGCCCAGCTAATTTTTGTATTTTTAGTAGAGACAGGGTTTCATCATGTTGGTTTCACCATGCCCGGCCTATTAGGGCAGTATTATACCATGACCCACTTTTGTTTGGAGATTATGAATTCATCTTCGATATTATTTTAAAAACTTTTCCAGAGACATAAGAACTTCTCTAAACTTACAGTTCATCTATGTGTGCTCCTTTGCACGGGATTCCGAACCTTAGAAGGAAGCCATGGCAGGTGTACAGGAGAATGCTCCAGAAAGTCTCCCAAGAGGCCTCAGATAAGGACAGCAGGATAAATTTTTGGAGAAAGAATCCTCCATGGTGATCAGGACCCACTGCCAAGAGATGGGCCAGGTCACTGTGTGGGTAGCAGAGCAGGAGCAAAGCTCTTATCAGTCCAGCCAGGGGGATCTCCAAGGTAAGACAAACATGTGAGCAGAGAGGTGCTCATGAATGCTGTTCTACCTTTCTGATTAAAAAAAGATAAAACTCAAAGTGGGCACAGATGTGGGGAAATAGGCACTCTCATACTCTCAGGGTGGGAGAGTAAACTGGTGCTACCTATCTGGAGGGCAATTAAACCAACATAAACAGCCCTAAAAATGTACACACTTTTCAATACACCTAGCAATTTATTCTAAAAGAAGCCTACATACACACAACGATTTAGCTGGATGTTCCCTGCAGCACTTTTTATAAGAGTGATAAATTTGAAGCCATCTAAATATCCAAAAAATAGAATATTGCATATATAATTTGAAGTAGGTCTACAACAAAGAATATTCAATATTAAACATGTTGCAGCCATTACATATGACATATGAAAGAGTAATTAATGACATAGTACACAATGCATACCATACAATTAAGATAAAAAGCAACTTACAAAGTAATATATAGTAAGATTTCATATATAGGAAATAAACACATTCACAGAGAAAGAAGGGTGCAGAGATAGCCTGCTCAGGCTGCTATGACCAAGTGCCATAGACTGGATGGCTTAAACAACAGAAATCGATTTTCTTATGGCTTCAGAAGTTGGGAAGTCCAAGATCAAAGTGAATTTGATTTGTTTCCTGTTGAGGGCTTTCTTCCTGGTTTATAGCCACTTTTTCTCTCTGGGGTGACATGGTCTTTCCTCAGTGCATGTGTATATTTAATAGAGAGATCTCTTTCTCTTCCTCTTCTTGTGAGGCCACCAATCCTATCAGATTAGGACCCCATTCTTATGACCTCATTTAACCTTAATTACCTCTAAAAGCTCTATCTTCAAATCTAGTCACTTTGGGGTTAAGGCTTCAACATATGAAGTACGGAAGGACGCAGTTCAATCCATAGCAGAGAAAAAAGTGTTAACAGTAATTATATGCAAATGATGCTGATGATAGATTTTTAGTTCCTTTATTTCCACCCAATTTTTTTTTTTTTACAATAAACATAATTTACTTGGTGTAATAAGAAAAAAAAGTGTTTATAAACTTCAGACTTTTGATCCAAGTGATTTTAATCCACTTGGTACATGTGAATCCTGCAGGCCTCACTTTTAGCAAATCCTTTGGCCCCATCCCTCCACATCTTGGGTTATTTTATTTTATTTTATGTTTTGAGACAGAGTCTCACTCTGTCGCCCAGGCTGGAGTGCAGTGGCATGATCTCAGCTCACTGCAACATTTGCCTTCTGGGTTCAAGCGATTCTCCTGCCTCAGCCTCCGGAGTAGCTGGGATTACAGGCGCCCACCACCACGCATGGCTAATTTTTTGTAGTTTTAGTAGAGACGGAGTTTCACCATGTTGGCCAGGCTGGTCTCGAACCCCTGACCTCAGGTGATCTGCCCACCTTGGCCTCCCAAAGTGCTGGGATTACAGGTGTGAGCCACCGCCCCCAGCCTAGGGTTATTTTATGACATGGAGCACTGCCTTTCTCTGCTCTGAAGTAGCCTAAGAAGTGCCCAGATCAGAGAATCTCCTGAGGCTGGTTCCCAAGTAGGCCTCGTGTGTGGCTGACATTGTTGGGCCAAGTAGAACCTGGCAATGGCCACTCAGTGGCTGGGACTTTTGTAGATAGCACCATTTCTGTAGCCGTGCTACTTAGAAGCAGAACCAAAGTGCGTTAGGCAAGGTGGTAACTTAAGAGACAAACATTTGGGGCTTTGTTCAGGAGGATGCCAACAAATCCACAGCCTGAATGTCTGGGAGGAGAAATTCAGCAGACTGGAACAGCCTCAGTTTTGGGGCCAAACCATAAGGTTCAATTACCACATGGGAGGCCCTAGACAGGGAGTCTCCACTTACAAATTCCACCATTCTCAACCAGGGAAGCCAAAAGGATCACTGTCCTACCAACCTAGAAAACATATCAAGGACAAGATCCAGGCTTTGACATTCGTTCAAGTGTTTCTTCCCCAAAGTTCAGTCTCTTTCTGAGGTCAGGCCTGCAGACTTGGACTAATTTGCACAGATGAGCAGGAAGCATAAAAGTGAACTGAGATACGCACTGTTACAGCTATCACTGCAATGCAACGTATGGCCTCAGCCAGGAGACCTGCACCCTAGTCCTCCTCTACTGCTGACTGCAGGTGTAACTCTGGGCAACCCAGTTGCCTCTCTGGTCTCCATTTATTCAGCTTTCAAATAGGAACAAAAATATGTGCCTGCCTACCTTACAGAATTATATTGAACATAGAGTCCCTCTTGTTAACTGTTATATCCCTTGTGGCTTGTGTAGTGCCTGGCAACAGGACAAAGCTGTAGGGAAAGATTCTGTGGTGGTCTGGAAGTTGAAACTGCTTAGCCCAAGGGCTGGAGTCAAGTCACTGTGCAGGTAGCAGAGCAAGAGTGAGCTCTCCTCAGCCCAGCCAGGAGGATACCTAAGGGGGAGACAAACCTGTGAGCAGAGAAGCACCCACAAATGTTTCTAGGGACAAAGAGGAAGTGCAGAAGACCACTCATGTCTTCTTGAGCACACAATGGGTGCTTAACAAATATATCTTGAGGCACTGGATAAAGAAAAGAAAAACATGAGTTAATACCTATGAAAGTGGTCTTCAAAGTAGAAGGAACCTTAGACTTTGTGGCAGAGGCTGAGTAGCTAGGCATCTTCTCCCTTTCCTAGACTTTTTGTTGTTGTTGTTGTTGTTGTTGTTGTTGTTGTTGAAATGGAGTCTTGCTCTGTCGCCAGGTTGGAGTACAATGGTGCGATCTTGGCTCACTGCAACCTCTGCCTCCTGGGTTCAAGCGATTCTCCTGCCTCAGCCTCCCAAGTAGCTGGGATTGCAGGTGCACACCACCACACCTGGCTAATTCTTTTTTGTACTTTTAGTAGAGATGGGGTTTCACCATGTTGGCCAGGATGGTCTTGATCTCCTGACCTTGTGATCCACCAGCCTTGGCCTCCCAAAGCACTGGGATTACATGCGTGAGCCATCACGCCAGGCCTCCTAGACTCTTGCTGATGTGGCAGTGTGGTAGCACGAAACCTGGCCATGAAAATACCTGGGAAGCCAGGCATTGGACACAGCTCAGCCATGAGATGAAAGGAGACTGCATCTCTGAATGTCCATGTGAGGAAAGCCTGCCACCAAGTCACCAATTAGGCCGACTTATTTTGATTTTATGTAAATAAGTAACAAACATCTATTTTGCATGATCCCTTATACATCTTGGAGGTTAATGAGCATTTAGTGCTATCTTAACTAACATAAAGTCTCTGATATAATTCACAGCATTGCACTGTGAGGTTTCTAGAGGCTGTGGGATGTTGGCAAGGGGGTGGTTCTGGAATGTTGGACTCAATTCTATGGCAGTGACTAGCATGGAAATAAGCCTCAAGAGAGTTGGAAGCTTGTAAAAATGTAGCTGTGACTATGCAGTTTCAAATGGTCCCAGTGAAGACGCACAAGGGGATATGCCTGAAGAAACTAAATGTAAAGGGAATTCCCAGAAAGCTTACATTCTAAAGGACACGTATAACAAAAGGTGAAGAGGTCACATAACCAAGAACAAAGATTCCAATTGTGGACAAGTAGTTTAGAATTAGAAGAATAACATCAGGCAGGTGAGACTTCTGAAAAATACTTAGGATGACTCTATTAATTAGAGCAACACTAGCCACTAAAATCAACAAAGCACAGTTCAATGCGCATATCATAATTAAAGCTTCTTTCTCATTCATGTAAGTTCAGTGAGGGTGTCCTTATCAGCAGGAGGCCTTCCATGTGGTGATGCAGGGATCCATGTGCTTTCCACCTTGTGTTTCCACTTTCCTCCAGGGCCTCAGAGCCCTTTGCTGTCATCCCACAGGAGCAGGAGTAGAGGAAGAGGAAAATATCACTTACATCCTAAGCTGTTTAGCCCAGAAGTGACGTTTATCACTTCTAGCATTTCAATGGAAAGAACTAGTCACATGGCCTCTCTAGGTGCAAAGAAGGCTGGGAAATGTAGTCCTTGGCAAGCAGTCCTTCCCAGGTAAAACCCTACACCATGAAAGGGAAGGGATACATTGCTGGTGGATATCCAGCTGTCTCTGTTACAGCAACATGAAAGACTTTTCTTTTTTAAAGTGATAGTTAAAGCAAGAAGATGACCAAGAAAGGGGTAGACCTTCCTTTTGCGTCTAATGTTAGAGAATTTATAATGGAAAAAAGAATAGGAAGTTCTTCATCTCCTCTTGCTTTGATTCTCTGTCTGGAAAGAGAATAATCAGACTGACTAGAGTAGAGCTGACACTGGTAAGAAGGAATTAAAGCCCAACCAGAAATACTTACTGACTCCAGTTGGATCTACTCTCTTGACTGGATGGTTCTACCCTAGAGATCGCAAGAAAACTTGATAAAATAGTGCCAAATCAAACGTCACAAATAACAATAAACACATCTGACAATCAAAGATGGGTAAAATGCACTCCTAATTGTTATAAAAGAGAAGACGGTGTTTTCATGCATGCTTGCTGGTGTATTAATGACCAATCCCGGGTTAAGTCCTAGAAAGTCCTAAAAACAATATTTTAAAGGATGGTTTGTATGATCTTAGAAAGGTAAATAGTGATAGTTAAGAGTCAGCATAGGATGGGTGTGGAGGCTTATGCCTGTAATCCCAGCACTTTGGGAGGGCAAGGCGGGTGGATCGCAAGGTCAGGAGTTCAAGACCAGCCTGGCCAAGAAGATGAAAACCCATCTCTACTAAAAATACGAAAATTAGCCAGGCGTGGTTGTGGGCGTGCCTGTAATCCCAGCTACTCGGGAGGCTGAGGCAGAGAATTGCTTGAACTCGGGAAGCAGAGGTTACAGTGAGCCAAGATAGTACCACTGCACTCCAGCCTGGGCAACTGAGTGAGACTCCATTGCAAAAAAAAAAAAAAGGAGTCAGCATCGTTCTCCAAATCAAGACAGGCCAGGCTAGTTGCAGTTTTATCTTCCATGGTCATAATAATCTGTAAGTCAAGGAGATGCAGTGAACCCTGATAACTGAATTTTATGCATCACTTAACACGATCTCTTATAAAATCCAGGGGAGACTATATGGCCTGGCAGATGTTATAATTAGGTGGATTTATAACTGGTTGAGAAATCATACCCAAAAGGTGCTGATAAATTGGGAGAAGAGGCTACTAACTCAATACCTTTAGGAGTGAGACAGGTATCATCAATGAGTGCGAGTGGTCAGGTGCTTGGAACAAGGAATAGTGTGGGGACAGAGGCAACATAGACAGCCCATGTTTTGCCTAGTGGCTGCGGTCACTACACGCATCCAGGTGGAATGCGCAGTCTACAACCTATACAATCACACATAGCTGCTCTTGTTGAGTTGTGGAGTCAGTGTTTAGACATCTTTGATCTTCCAGAGAAAGCTAGAAGTCCAGATGTTGGCCACTAATTCAAAGTTTAAAAAAAAGAAAACATTATGCAGGCCAAACAAAACACATCTGCAGGCCACATTTGGCAATCAGACCATCAGTATGTGGCTTCTGACCCCAAGAAAGATTTCTAGTAGCACAGGGCTGTTGTCATTGGTCAGGTTCTATTCAACATTTTTATCAATGGCTTGGATTAAGTTCTAGAAAGCATGCGAATCAAATTGGCTGTTGACCCAAAGCCAGAAGGACAGCTGGATGACCGGCTCAGGATTTTGAATAAACTTGACAGACTAGGGAATGGGCTGAGCTGCACGAGGAGGAACTCTTGGAGAGTCAAATGTTAGATCATGTACTTACGTCAAAAAAAAATTAGCAGTACAAGTACAGAATGACTTAACAAGGGCACATGTTAAGAAAAAACAAATGCTGTCAAGTTTTAGTTGCCTGCAAATCAATATGAGGCAACGGTGTTATGAGGTTGCCAAAAAGCAAAGGCGATCTTAGGCTGCAGCAAGAGGAGTGAATCTTGCACTGCTCAGGCCAACTGTATCTGGAGCTTTGCCTTCAGTTCTGGGAAACATTTGAGGAGGAACATGGAGAAACTGGAACACATTTGGAGGATTTCAACCAGGAGGGTGAAGAGATTAAAAAGTATTCAAATGAAGGACAGCTAAAGATGCCAAGTCTCCTTCCCTTGGAGAAGGGAAGCCTCAGAGCTACATAAATGCTGGGTTTCAACATTTTGGAGAGTTGTCTTGTAGATGAGGACGCAAGTGCCAAGGCGGAAATGGTACAGAGAGCCAGAGCTCAGTTCAACGTTCCCATACCCTTCAAACATGTGTCTGGTTAGGGGAAGGGCTGCCCAGGATGAAGTTAGCTCCCCAACCCCACCCCTAAAGATAGAAATGTGGAAGCAGTGGGTGGGTAACCTTTGGCCAGGGATAGGGTGGAGGGAATGGGTGGCCATCACAGCAATGATGGACACGCCTGAGATGGAAAGCAGAAAGAGTCCAGGTGGGGTGGAGGGCTTTCCTAGTAATTGCTGAAAATAAATAGCCACACAATAAACCTGTGACAGACAGGGCTGGTAGGGAATAGCACATCAAAGAAACTTATGGGGGAGGGAGGCCAGGCATGGTGGCTCATGCCTGTAATCCCAGCACTTTGGGAGGCCGAGACAGGTGGATAGCTTGGGTCCAGGAGTTTGAGACCAGACTGGGCAACATGGTGAAACCCTATCTTTACAAAAATACAAAAATTAGCCAGGTGTGATGATGTGTTCATATAGTCCCAGCTACTTGGGAGGCTGAGGTGGTAGGATTGCTTAGACCTGGGAGAAAGAGGTTGATCATGCCACTGCAGCCTGGATGACAGAGTGAAACCCTGTCTCAAAAATAAAATAAAATAAAATAAAATAAAATAAAATAAAATAAAATAAAATAAACTTATGGGAGAGGGAAGGGCAATGACAGTGTGGATTTAGAAGAAATCTAAGTATGAGCATCATTGCAAACCATAGTCTCAAAAGAATAATCATGCAAATTAGAGTCAGCTGAAGATGGCACATCAGTCCTGAGGGAGGATAAGGGGACTGAATGTTCCATTGAATTTTCAGTAAGGTTGTGGAATTTCTGGGTCCCCTTATAATTGTCTTCCAATTAGCTTAATTGTGTATCACCAATTGAGCTACAGTTCTAGAACAATGTCTCCTTGAGTCCTTAAACTAGAAACCTCATGGATGAACAGTTCAACCTCTTTGTAGCATAAATTAGGAATTTGATTCTCAGAAAGGAAAAGTGTCTTGTCTAGGGTCAGATAGCTGGTAAATGACAGAAACAGAACCTGAACCAGGTCTCCTGACCCAAGCTTTTTTCATAATCATCATGACTCAGTTTGGACATGCCATAGAAAATTTGACATTGGAATCACATTCATGCTCAAAATCATCCCTGTTGTGGTGGCATTAAAAATGGTCTTGGTGGTTACGATAGTGGTTTTCAGACACAGAACCATCAAGAGCCTCAGAGATGGGTCTTCAAATACATCCATTCTGGTTTCCATGTATTTTCCTTCCAGGTGGATGGGTTTTGAGACTCATGTTTCATATATATTCTTTCCATATTATAAACCTCTACTTTCTGTGGTTCCTTTGGCATTTTCTTGCCAAAATGCAGGTCTAGTAGGGTCCCTGGGGAGAAAATGGAGCCTTCTCAGTTCATCTGTGGAAGCCAATTTCCAAATCCCCTTCATAGTCATTTCTCTTCTCTGAAGTCCAACTGGCATGATAAGGGAGGTAGACGTTGCCAAGGTCCACCCATCTGCCAGATTGGACCTGAATTCATTCCACGGGCACAGACTCTGCTTGAACTCATTGCCATGCCAATGTCTTCCCTTGATCTCCTGGGAAATATTGCTGAGACGCTACTGTGTGGAGATGAAGACAGCAACTGCCCACAAGGATAGGGTCACTCTATGCTGGGGTACCATCACAGTTCAATGAGCCCCCTTCACCTTCCACCCACCAGTGGCCAGAAAGGGTGATGGAGCAATGCTAACCGGGAAGTCCACGTGTCATCACACCAAGGTCCATCAGGTAGAAGCTTTCTCTTGGAGGTTTGGATGTTATTCTGTTGGGGCAAGGCTTCCTGGTAATAGAGCTGAGGTGGCATCCACAGGGTTTGGCTCCTTGCACATCAGCAGAGACCTCGGTTCTCTCTGTTGCCTTTCCCTTCTGTCTTACTGAAGTTCAGTGATTTCATACTTTGATAGTTGTGATTTTCTCAACAAGTTATGCGACCTTTTTCCACTCCCAAGTTCTGAAACAGGAGAAACCTGGGCCAGGTGTGGTAGCTTATGCCAGTAATCCCAGCACTTTGGGAGGCCAAGGTTGGAGGATGGCTTGAGGCCAGTAGTTTTAGACAAGCCTGGGCAACATAGGGAGACCCCCATCTCTAGAAAAAAAAAAAAGAATAAAAATTAATTGGATGTGGTGGCTCATGCCTGTAGTCCCAGCTATTAGGGAAGTAGAGGTGGGAGGATCGCTTGAGCCCAGGGGGTCAAGGCTGCAGTAAGCTGTGATCATGCCACTGTATTCCAGCCTTGGCAACAGAGCAAGACCCTATGAAAGAAATAAAGAGAGAGAGAGAGAGAAAGAAACCAAGAAAGAAAGAAAGAAACCAAGAAACCAAGGAATCAAGGAAGGAAGAAAGGAAAGAACCAAGGAACCTGCGCCCTTAAGCCTAACTCAAAACAAAGCACAGGGCATCAATTGTCTTCCAATGATGGGAGGAAACGTACATGTTATTATTGCCAAAGGAGGAAGAGAACCTTTGGAGTCCAGAGTCTTTTCCTATGCTCGTGTAGGCCTAAGGCTGCTCTAGGAAGCGTTAAAAGCACCTGTCAGAACAGGAAGTGAGATGACCTCTAGGTTAGGCAGGGAATCTGAGCTAGGGCCTGACCTCCTGGTCCTCTTTTACTTCATATCACTTCATACTGACTGTCCTGTGGTTGAACAAAATAGACCCAAATTTGTTGCAGACCATGACTCTGGTCCTTGGTTTTGCTGAAGAGGGTTCTGCTCATGAGCCTTTGTTGGCAGTGCAGGGATACTGGCTCACAGTGAGCAGAGAAGGCCTTTAGGCCGAGACCAACCCTTTTTGCCTGTATCTTTAAGGTGACATCCAACTGGAGCTTTTGTCTGTACCTTTAAGGTGATCTCCAACTGGACCTCCATCTGGAGCTCCAATTGTGCACATAAATGGCACAGTAATTTTCCTGAGTGCAAGAACATCTAATTCAATTTCTGTCCTTAGTTCTTGGCCTTGCTCACCACTCTGTGATAGCCAGCCTCCAAGATGGTCCCCAATCATTCTTGTTTTCTGAGGCTCACACCCAGTGTAAACCCCTCCCACACTGAGTAGGACCAACCTGAATAAGGCTGGCCCATGAGTGAACATGATATTGCAGGAATGATAGTGACTACTTAGCCAAGGTTGTAAAAAATATTGCAGCTTCCTCATTGTTCCTTCTTAAATCACTTGCTGTAGGAGAAGCCAGTTGCCGTGGTGTAAGGATGCTCAAGGAACCCTATGGAGAGCTCACATGACAAGGAACCGAAGTCTCCTGCCAACATGTGAGTGAATGAGCCACTTGGAAGCAGATCCTCCAGGCTGAATAAAGCCTTCAGACAACTGTAGCCCCAGCTGACCTCTTGACTGCAATCTCATGGAGGACCCTGAGCTGAGACCACCCAGCCAAGCTGCTCTTGAATTCCTGAGCCGTAGATATTATAAAAGATAATACATGTTTATTGTTGTTGCTAAATTTTGGAGGTAATCTATCGCACAGTAACAGACAGCTGATATATTCTCCACAAATTCTTGGTGAATGAATGAATGAGTAAAAAATGAATGAATAAATATGACAATGTCTTACAAGACTCAATGGTCAGTGCTATTGAAAAGAGGCAAATGGCCCATGTCCTGCCACAAAATGCCTCAATACCTGTCAATGCAGCAGGAAGGAAGTGGAAAGCCTGACATGGCTCCCGTTCTACCAAAATAAACTCATTTTCCATCAGTCCCCATCAGGCAAGGTCCTTTCCCCTGTGCCCCCAACAAACCATCCTAAATATCTGAAACCTGTTCCTTCATACCTCAACACTATTGCACGGGCTCTCTACCTTCTCTGGAGGCTCGTCCCTAATTCCGTCTCCTTGTAATTCCTACTTATATCTTTAAAAAATGAGAAGTTATTTTTATTTATTTTTTTTGAAATGGAGTTTCACTCTTGTTGCCCAGGCTGGAGTGCAGTGGTGTGATCTCAGCTCACTGGAACCTCTGCCTCCTGGGTTCAAGTGATTCTCCTGCCTCAGCCTCCCAAGTAGCTGGGATTATAGGCGTGCACCACCATGCCCGGCTAATTTTGTATTTTTAGTAGAGACGGAGCTTCACCGTGTTCGCCAGGCTGGTATTGAGCTCCTGACCTCAGGTGATCCACCTGCCTTGACCTCCCAAAAAAATAAGAATTAAAAAAGTGTCCAGAGTGAACTTATGAATCCCTATAAATCCTCCAGGGACTGTGGACCCCAGTTTAAGAAGCTGAACAATATGATGGAATATTATAGTCATTTAAATGGATATTTTAGAAGAGTCCATGACAAGAAAAATGTTTGTTAGGTACTGTTAACTGAAAAAGAAAAAACATGCACACTTGAACAAATATTACATCATGTAGTATTTGTTATTACTTATATTATTAATAAGTATGATATAGTTGTATGTATTGATAACAAAATAAATCCTTCCAGGTATTAACTCTTATGTAAAAAATAAAATACATCCTCATATAAACTTAGAGGTAAGTCGATTGAGAGAGGGAGAGTATACATAAAATGCTAAGAGTTCACCTCCCTGGGAGAGTATGATGAATAATTTTTAAAATAATTTTTGATGTTCTGTAATGTCCAGATTTCTACAATGAACATGTGTACATTGCTTATAATTAGAAAAAAAGAGTGTTTTTTTTTTTTTTTTTTTTTTTGGAAAGGCTGAAGACAGGGCTTGTGGCTGACTCCTCAGGCTCTGGGAGAAACTCTGCTCCTGGGGGCTGGAAGAACAAAGGGACAGTCGTTCCTACTGGTCCTTGGAGAATCTCCCGCAGTCACAGGGCAAGGCTTGATAGGGACCGGAGGCCTCATCAGGCTCCCACAGGCACGAGGAGCCGGGAGCAGCCTAGGGGCCACCATCTGGGCTGGAAGGCCAGAGTCTTTTCCTTCTAGCACAGCAGGAGTGGGATGAAGGGGTGTTGGGAGAGTAGGAATACAGAGCAGGGACTGGAAACTAGGTCACCAGGAAATCGAGGAAATAAACAAAGGGTTCCTGTGGAGGGAAGCTCGCTTTGATCCTGGGTGGGAATGGGACGGACTGACTCTGGGAAGAGTGACCAAGTGACTCTGACATCCTCAGCCCACCGCAGGCTGACACAGTGAGAGCCTTAGAGCTGCGCAGCTGGGAAGGGGACAGGGCCCAGGAGCCACCCCCAGCCTCCCTCCACTCTCTCACTCCCCCACTGGCCACCCCACAGCTCCACTCCCACTTCTGGTGACCACACCAACCTCCAAATGAGGTCTCAATCAGACACCCACCTTTGCCTCTGCCGATCCCTCTGCCTGGACCACTCTCCTCAGCTCTGCTTGGTGAACAACCCTCCTTTAAGAGTGAGTTCGGCTCTCCATTATCCAGAGCAGAATTATCCATGTTCGTTTTCTTTCTTTCTTTCCTTTAGTTAATTTTTAGAAATTGTGGTACAAAGCACACAACACAAAATGTACCATTGTAACCATGTTTAATTATAAAGAGGTGTTGAGTACATTCACATCATTAAGCAGCCATCACCCCTGTCCATCTCTAGAACACTTCATCTTCCCAAACTAAAACTCTGTAAAACCAACACACACTAATTTCCCATTCCCTACTCCCCCAGCCCCAGGCAACCACCATTCACTTTCTATATGAATTTGACTATTCTAGGGACCTCATATAAGTGGGATTATACGATGTTTGTCCTTTTGGGGCTGGCTTATTCACTTAGCATAATGTCCTCAAGGTTGAGCCATGTTGTAGCATGTGTCAGAATCTCCTTCCTTTCTAAGAATGCATCATATTCCACTGTATGTATGTACCATATTTTGTTTATCCATTCGTCTGTCTGTTGATGGACACTTGGGTTACTTCCAGGTTTTGGCTATCGTGGATAAGGTTGCCATGACATGGGTGTACAACTGGGATACATTTTGACTGCAGCAAATCTTACCTTGGACTTTGCTGACATCCAGCAACACTATTAGCTCGATCACTAGCTTTATTGATATTAGAATTTTATATTTAGTTCTACTTTCCATACTGCTTTTCTAAACGAGGCCATTGGAAACCTTCTTGTCTCTTGTGCAAGCGAAGTTTTCAGAAAGGGGAAATCCTAGGGCTGCACCTTGCATCAGTCTAAACCACAAAGGCAATCAATACAGTTTTTGTCTTCACTGAATACTTACAATTTAGGCGGAATAATGCCCTCCAGATATGTTCACATCCTAATACTCGGAACCAGTGAATATGTTACCTTATACGGCAAAAAGAACTTTGCATATGTGTTTGAGTTAAGGATTTTAAGATGCAGAGATGTTCCTGGATAATCTCGGGGGATGCACTGTAATCAAAAATCCTTATAAGAGGGAGACAGGAGGGTCAGAATCAGAGGAGGTGATATGAGAATAGAAAGAGAGGTCAGAGCAATTCGAGGAAGAGCCCATGCACCAAGGAATGCGGGTGGCCTCTAGATGCTGAAAAAGACACAAAAATGGATTTTCCTGCAGAGCTTCCAGAAAGAACACAGACCTGTTGTACTTTTATTTTAGGACATTTGACCTCCAGAACAGTAAGTTAATAAATGTGTGTGTTTTCAAGCCGTTATGTCTGTAGTGATGTATTACAACAACAATAGAAATGAACACACTGCATACCAAACTTGTTCTAAGCACGTCACTCATTTGTGACCCTTAACCTCTTCCTACCCCATGAAATAAATGATATTATTGTCCTTATTACATGGGTGGGAAACTGAGGAAAGGGAGTGGCTTGCCCGGAGCCTCCTGGTGATGATTGCTTTAGCTCTCCATAATCTTTGCCCCCTACTTTTGGGAAAGCAGCCCCATTTCTTTGTGGCAGATTGTTTCTCTCATCGAGGCCAATGTGTGGCCACATGACATAAACCAGGCCAATCCTAGGAGGTGACTCTTGAGCTGAGTCACCTAAAGACACAGTGGTCGCAGCAAATTCTTTCCAACAGAGGCATTTTCAGAACTGCCTGCTGCTTCTCTCCACCCACTGCATTCCCAATGCAAGAGTGGCCCTGGTTCCAGCCCATTGTCCAAGTCAGAGACAGTTTCTGTTGTTATGTGTGAGGAACTTTGCATCAGGTTACAGCCTCCACCTGAGATAAAGTAGACAGCAGGAGTAAGGGGAGCAGATCAGACTTCCTGAATTCCAAAATACCTGCCATAGTCAAATACAGCAGATTTGGAGGGTGTATTAGTCTGTTTTCACACTGCTATAAAGAAATGCCTGAGACTGGAAAATTTATAAAGAAAAGAGGTTTAATTGACTCAGCATGGCTGGGGAGGCCTCAGGAAACTTACAATCGTGGCAGATGGGGAAGCAGGCACATCTTACAAGGTGGCAGGTGAGAGAGTGTGTGAAGGAGGAACTGTCCAACACTTATAAAACCATGATAACTCACTCATTTTCATGAGAACAGCATGGGGGAAACTGCCCCCACGATACAATCACCAGGTCTCTCCCTCCACACATGGGTTGTTGACACAATGGTGATGATGATTGGAGATGAGATTTGGATGGGGACACAGAGCCAGACCATATCAGAGGGTCACATTCCCTGGTTATAATTCTGCTCCCCTCTTGTGGGCACAGATAGCCAAGAGTGGACCACATGATAATACACACACTTTCTCATCCCCCTTGAACAAGCAGGGGGAAGGAGTGACAAGCAGGAAGGACTTAAAGACAAGCCTCTAAACTTGCTGTTGCAATGGCATCCAATAGAAGTTCCCCAATCAGGCAAACATGCCAGGAACAGGTTTTTCTTTCCCAAGAGGTCCCTTAGGGCCCTGAGTTGCCCTCATGACTGTCACCACCCTGCATGGTGATGATGTCATTTACCTGTCTGTCTTCCCCAAAGCCCTATTGAGACTCTTCTTATTTGTTTTATGTCCTCAATGCCTACAGAATGTCTGGTACGGTATCCATGCTCCCACATTGTAAGTAGGTGAGTGAGCAAATAATTCCAGAAAGAGGATACGCTGCTTGCCTAGATGATAGATTTCTACCCCACCCAGAACTAATCTTCAGTGGCTAGATGCTTGGGCCTGCCTGGCTTTGCTTGATGTTCAGAGCAGCATGTCCCAGAGAGTGCAGGTCATTCTGACATCCCAGCATTTTCCCATGCTAGGCAGAGCTGCAAGCAGGGGCAAGCCACTGCTCTTGGTTAAGTCTTCCTGCTGTCTTCTTACTTCTGTGTATATTATGCACAGAAATGCATTATTTTAATTTGTATCCAAACCTCCCTACCCACTTCACATCTATATCCCAAACATGTATCCCTTAGGTCCAGGAGGCTGGCAGCATGGTGGCCTCAAATGCATAGCATTACAACTAATTTTAAGAAAAAAATCCAGGAAACAAAAGCAAAAATGCTGCCTTTGTCTATTGCTACTCTTAGGGGTTGGATTCACCAATAATAAAATGAGGAATAATCATCCTTCAGATTTTCTCTTTCCTTCTCAGACCTGCTAAACACAAGCTTCAGTAAGCTAAGGTCAATTTATTACCGAAGAAAGAGATTTTTAAATATTTAGTGTCGCCTAAGAGTACAGTGTTTATAAGTCTACAGTCATGTACAGTAACCTCCTAGGCCCTCACATTCACTCACCATTCACTGACACCCAGAGCAACTCCAGTCCTGCCAGCTCCACTCATAGTAAGTGTCCTATCCAAGTGTACCATTTTTAATTTTTTATACTGTATTTTTGTTGTACCTTTTCTATGTTTAGATATACAAATACTTACCATTGTGTTACCATGGCCTACAGTATTCCATACAGTCACATGTTACACAGATTTCTAACTTAGGAGCCATACGCTCTTCCGTATAGCCTCTGTATGTGGTAGGCTATACCATCTACGTTTGTGTGAGAGTACTCTATGATGCTTGCATAATGATGAAATCACCTAGTGATACATTTCTCATCATGTATCCTCATTGTTAAGTGACACATGATGTCTCAATGTTGCTGGGAGGACTCAAGGAGCAAATAACTGTCAGGCGTGTAGTGCAGACATTGTAAAAGCTCTGAATAATGACCGCTATGGTTGGATAGCAGCCCCCATGACTCCAGTGGGAGCTAAGTTAATTATTTCTCTGGCTCTTGATTGCTTTGTCCATAAAATGAGAGAGGAAAGGGCTAGGCCCTGCACTTCAGCTGTGCAGCTGAGACACACACTCCATTCCCTGTGTGTGTCTCATTCCTTCTCACCATTGGGACTTTTTGCTCATAGTTAGGGCACGGAATTAGTATTAAATTAGTTAGTTAGCATAGTTAGGATTAAATTCAGCTGCATAGAGAGAAAAATCTTTAATGAAAAAAAAAAAACAGCACGTAAAAAGATATAGGAGTTAATTTCTCTCCAGGTAGGTAGTCTAAAGCTGAGGTACCAGTTTCAAAGCAATCAAGGACCTAAGCTCCTTCGATCTTGTTGTTGCACCATTCTCAACACAGTTTCTACCTTGTGGCTAATATAGCTACTCAGTTTCGGCCATCATGTCTACGTTCAGCTAGCAGAAAGTTGAAAAGTTAAGGCAAAAGGCACATCGGCTCCTTTAAAAGACACTTCCTGGAAGTTGCACGCAGACTTCCACCTATATCCTATTGGCCAGAATTTAATCACATGGCCTCACTTCCCTCAAAGGAGGCTGGGAAATATTGTTTTCATTCTGAACAACAGTATACACAACTAAAATTTGTTGAAAATGTGTCAAAAGTTTAGTTCAAACTGAAATATATTAAAAATCCTCTAGTACTATTGAGGAAACAATAGATATACCAGGTATTGAGGTATAGCTAGTAGTCTGTGATACAGTATCCTCTTACCTTCCCCTCCTTCTCCTAGTAAACTCCCATTTATGAATTAGGTGAACAATTACTTTGACAAGGAAGTATTATTTCCATCCTAAAAGCCTATTCATTTCCTTTACAACATTTATTTCAGGTTGTAATTACATATTTTAGTGTGATTATTTGATTAGCCCCTCTTTTTCTTCCTAAAGTATAAACACAATGAGAATAAGGGTATTGTCTGATTTTATATACTCACTTTATCCCCAGTGCCTAGCATAGAATCTAAAATGTACTAAACACTTAGTTAATAATGGAGTGAAATAATCATACATTGTAATGACCCTACTAGCTCTTACTTACCATGGCCCTGTGATGTTTCTTACATTAGTTAGAGTGCCTCATTTGGCACCTCTCTAAGTTAGCACTTGAATTTCTTCTTCACAGATACACACAGCCTCCCACAGGACTCACAGCTCATCCTCAAAACTTACTATAAAGCTACAGTAATCAAGCCAGTGCGATATTGGTATAAAGACAAACAGATCTACAGAACAGAATAGAGAGTCCAGAAACAGACCCATGCATACCTGGAATCTAAACAACTGACTTTTAACAAAAGTGTAAACACACTTCAGTGGAGAGAGGAGTCTTCTCAACATATGGTGCTGGAACAACTGAGTATCGATAAAATGAATTGGACATAAATTCAGTGGAGAGAGAAGAATCTTCTCAATAAATGGTGCTGGAACAATTGAGTATCAATAAAATGAATTGGACATACTGGAAAATATTGAACATGAATAAAAATGGACAATAAAAAGAAATAAAGTTGGTCATCAATAAAAGTGAACTTTGGACATCAAAAATGAATAAAGAAATGTTGAGCCATACTTTACATCATGTGAAAACAAATTAACTTTAAATGGATCATTAACCTAAATGCTAATACCTAAAACTATAAAGTGTCTGAAAGGAACTAAACTTTGATGACCTGAGGGTTGGGCAAAAGTTTCTCAGAAATGACACCAAAAGCATAATTCATAAAAGAACAAATTATTAAATTGGACTTCATCAAAATTTAAAACTTCTGCCCTTTAAAAAAGACTGTTAAGAGAATGAAAAGACAAACTACAGACTAAAATAAAATATTTGTAAAGCATATATCTAATAAAAGACTTATGTCTAGAATATGTAAAGAATGCTCAAAATTCAATAATAAGAAAACAAAAACAAAAAAACCTAATTAAAAAATAGTCAAAAGATTTGAAAAGAAACTTTATCAAAGAAGATATACGGATGGCAAATAAGCACGTAAAAAGATCCTCAACATCGATTAATTTAAATTAAAACCAGAGAGAGATACAACAACATACCTATCAGAATGTTTAAAATTGGAAATGTCTGACCATGTCAAGTATTGGCAAGGATGCAGAGGAACTGTAACTCTCATACACTTCTGAGGGAAGTGTAAAATGTAAAATGTCATACTATGGTACCTTGGAAAGTAGTTTGCCCTTCCTTCCTTCCTTCCTTCCTTCCTTCCTTCCTTCCTTCCTTCCTCCTTCCTTCCTTCCTTCCTTCTTTCCTTCCTTCCTTCCTTCTTTCCTTCCTCCTCTCTTTCTCTCTCTCTCTTTCATTCTTTTCTTTTTTCTTTTCTTTCTTTCCTTGTGTGTCTCACTCTGTCACCCAGGCTGGAATGCAGTGGCAGACAAAGGCTTCCTGCAGCCTTGACCCTCTGGGCTCAAGTGATCCTCCCGCCTTAGCCTCCCAAGTAGCTGGGACTACAGGTGTGTGTCACCATGCCCAGCTATTTAAAAAAATTTTTAAAATAGAGATGGGGTCTCATTACATTGCCCAGGCTGATCTCAAACTCCTGGGCTCAAGCGATCCTCCCATCTTGGCCTCCCAAAGTGTTGGGATCACAGACATGAGCCACCATGCTTGGCTTCCATTTTTTAAAAAAAATTAAATACTTAGCTACCATATGATCCTACCATTTTACTCCTAGGTATTTACTGAAAAGAAATGACACCATATGTTCTACATGGCTTTTGCATGAATGTCTACAGCAACTTTATTTTTTTAATTTTTAAATTTATTTGTTTTTTTAATCATCCAGCCCAAAATGTCAAGCAACTTTATTTGTAATAGCCCAAAGCTGAAAACAACATAAATGTCCTTGAACTATGATATATTCATACAGTGGAATACTAAACAATAAAAAGAAATGGACCATTGATACACATTACAACATATCTACATTATGCGGAGTGGAAATTCAAACAAAAAAGAGCACTAAATTATCTTATGTGTCTAAAATTGTAGAAAATGCAAACTAATTTATGGTGACAGAAAGCTGATCATGATTGCCTGGGGACCATCAGGAAGAGGGGAAGGGGCAGAGAGGAAGAAAGGATGAAATATGAAGGAGCGTGAGAAAACTTTTGAGAGTGATGGATATGCTCATTATCTTGATTGCAGTGATCATTTTCCAGATGCATACATATGGCAAGACTTAACATATTGTACATTTTCAATATGTGCAATTTAGTGTATGTCATCTATACCTCAAAAGGTTCTAGGAAGACATTTCTTAAAATGTAAAAGAGGAAAGAAGAATTGCTGTGGAGAGTAAAAAAAATACTGCATATCAAATTCAGATATATACATATTCATATATATATTCATATATCTATCCATATATATTCATATATATATCCATATGTATCCCTATATATTCATATATATATCCCTATATATTCATATATATCCATATATATATTCATATATATCTCCATATATATTCATATATATATCCATATATATATTCATATATATATCCATATATTCATATATATACATATATTCATATATATCCATATATACATATATATATTCATATATATCCATATATATCCATATATATATTCACATATATATCCATATATATATCCATATATATTCATATATATATCCATATATATATCCATATATATATCCATATATATATCCATATATATATTCATATATATATATGACCAAGTTGTAAGCCTAACTTCCATAGAAAGTATCCTAGGAATTTGTTTCTAATTAACATTAGAAAATCTAGGTATGTGTGGCCGGGGATGGTGGCTCACACCTATAATCCCAGCACTTTAGGAGGCCAAGGTAGGCAGATCACTTGAGATCAGGAGTTCAAGACCAGCCTGGTCAACATGGTGAAATCCTGTCTTTACTAAAAATACAAAATATTAGCCGGGTGTGGTGGTGTGTGCCTGTAGTTCTAGCTACTTGGGAGGCCAAGGCATGAGAATTACTTGGACATGGGAGACAGAAGTTGCAGCAAGCTGAGATTGTGCCACTGCACTCCAGCCTGGGCAACAGAGTGAGACTCTGTCTCAAACAAACAAAAAAAGAAAAAAAGAAAAGAAAATCTAGGTATGTGATTCAACACATTAACAGATTTTTAAATGGCAACCATATTATCATCTTAGTAAATGTAACATAAAATATTCAATAAATTTACCACCCAACAAATCAGCAATATAAGGGAACTCCCTCATCCAATAACTTTAATAAATTTCATACCTAATGTAGAAACATTACAAGCTTCCCTTTAAAGTCAGAAATGATATAAATATGGTCCCTATCACTGTTTCATGTGTCTACTCAACATTGCACAGGTGATCCTAGCCAATGAAATAAGACAAGAAAAATAAA
Source organism: Nomascus leucogenys (assembly GCF_006542625.1). Lineage (NCBI taxonomy): Eukaryota > Metazoa > Chordata > Mammalia > Primates > Hylobatidae > Nomascus > Nomascus leucogenys. Next base: position 60,460,864 of record NC_044399.1, read on the forward strand.
TGAGAGGTAAGTTTGAAAGAGAACAAACAGTATTGGCAAAGATACAATTTTCCACATAGAAAATTCTTAAAGACTCTACATAAAACCTATTCAAACTATTAGTATAATTTTTAAAGTTGATTACTTGGGTATAAATTGCACATTGAGCCAGAGTCAGGCATCCAGGGCTACAAGGGACTGCGATAAATAAATCTAGTTAACTTCCTGCCACTGAGTAAAATAACAATAGCTGCTACTTATTAACAGTCTGCTATACCACAAATTCTACACTTTTTTAAAAAAGAGAATTACATTTGATTAACCATAATATCATCTACCTATAATTGAAAACGCAGGATGGAATATATGTACGAGACATAGTATTTATATAGCCTATCCATAGTGCCTGGTGCTCCTGCAAATATGCTTAAGTTGAAGTAACCCCACCACCCCTAGATGTCTGCAACTAACAGGTTGGGATCCACTGCCATGGAGAATTACAGCCTTTAGAGTTAGTTAGGCTAAACACTATTTCCGTAGATATTTTTGTCCTGTTCATGCATGTGTTTTCTTTCCTTGTATCCAGTAGTGGGAAACAAAAGCTTTCTTTAGACTTAGGGAAGTCACAATGTTTACCTCTTAGAAGTATGTGATGAGTAGCAAATATCTTTGGTGGGGAAAGGGAGAATCTTTAGATCATAGATATTGTTTTTCATATTTCAACAATTTTTTAAGGCCAATACTGTTACTGTCTACATATTATAGTTAAGGAAATTGAGGCAAAAAGAAGATATTAATAAGTCAACTTGCTTAGGATCTCACAGCTACTAAGAGAAAGAGTTCAGATTTCATCCAGGTCCGTCTGATCTTACCATCCAAGCTCTTTCATCCTGCTAGGCTACACCACTCCAAAAAGATGAAAAGTTACACTGTTGTAAAAATATCTTCAGATGACCATATTAAACAAAGAGAACAGTCAAGCAAGTAGTTCAAATTGGCAGATAATAAAACATCAATGGCTTTGAAGTCAGACAAGTTTTAAATCCCTGCTCTGGCATTTCTACCTGTATGACTAGCAAGTTTCTTATTCCCCCTGACCCTGTTACTTTATTTATAAAATGATAATAATAAAATGCCAGTTTTACGGAGTTGTTTTGAACATTATTTAGTCATTAATTTATTCAGCAAATATGTGTTAAGCAACTGCTGTGTGACAGGTATTGTAGTGCTTGAGATTCACAGAAGAGATAAAAATTCTGTCTCAATGGGCCTGTGAGCAATAACAACTCAGTGGCAATAATCACATCTGGAGCCCAGATCATGGTTTCTAATACCATTCTCTAATACAAAGAACCAGGACTCCTTGGAGAAATGGCTGTTCCTGGGCTTTGGGCACAGAATATACAAGATGAGCTTGTAGCATCTTATAGTGTTAGAAAGTAGGAAAGTGCTCAAGGAACAAAACCATGGAGGCATATCAATAACATAGGTGCCAACCAAAAAGGGATCCCAATAGCCAAAACTGAGTAACAAGATAAATAACAGTATTGGGTTATAATCTAGGGTATAAAATAAATATTCATGAGTCAATACTGATATAAAAATGATTGCATAAATAATTGAATGGGGGCACTGCTCAAAGAAATCACAGATGATACAAACAAATGAAGAAACAGTCCCTGCTCATAGGCAGGAAAAACCAATATTGTTAAAATGGCTATATTGCCATTTTATAAATTGGCAATTTATAAATTCAATAATATTCCTATTAAGCTACCATGACTTTATTCACAGAGTTAGAAAAAACCATTTTAAAATTCATATGAAACCAAAAAAGAACCTGAATAACCAAAGCAATCCTAAATAAAAGGAACAAAGCTGGAGGCATCATGTTACTTGACTTCAAACTACACTACAAAGCTACAGTAACCAAAACTGCATGGTACTGGTATAAAAACAGAGACATACACCAATGGAACAGCATAGTGAGCCCAGAAATAAAGCTGCACATCTACAACCATCAACAAAATAAATAAAAAACAAAAAACAAACAAGCAATGGGAAAAGTTCTCCCTATTCAATAAGTGGTGCTGGGATAACTCACTAGCCATATGCAGAAGATTGAAACTGGACACCTTCCTTACACCATATACAAAAAGCAACTCAAGATGGCTTAAAGACTTAAATATAAAACCTAAAACTATAAAAATTCTGGAAGACAACCTAGGAAATATCATTCTGGACATAGACCCTGACAAAGATTTCATGACAAAGATGCCAAAAGCAATTGACTAAAATTGAAAAAGTGGACCTAATTAAAGAGCCTCTGCACAGCAAAAAAAAACAAAAACAAAAACAAAACAAACAAACCAAAAAAAACTATCAATAAACAGACACCTACAGAATGGGAGGAAATATTTGCAAATGATGCATCTGAAAAAGGTCTAATATCCCGACTCTATAAGTAACTTAAACAAATTAACAAGCAAAAAAAATCCCATCAAAAAGTGGGTAAAGGATGTGAACAAGCACCTTTCAAAATAAGACATATATGTGACTAACAAGCATATGAAAAATGCTCAACATCTCTAATCATTAGAGAAATGCAAATCAAGACCACAGTGAGATACCATCTCACACCAGTCAGAATGAGCCAAAAACTAACAAATGCTGGCAACATTACAGAGAAAAAGGAATGCTTAGACATTGCTGGTGTGAATATAAATTAGTTCAGCCACTGTGGAAAGCAATGTGGTGATTTTTCAAAGAAATTAAAACAGAATTACCATTCAACCCAGCAATCTCATTATGGGGTATATACCCCAAAGGAATATAAATTGTTCGACCATAAAGACGCAATCATATATATGTTCATCATAGCACTATTCACAATAGCAAAGACATGGAATCAACCTACATGCCCATCAATGGTAGACTGAATAAAGAAAATGTGGTACATATACACTGTGGAATACTGTGCAGCCGTAAAAAAGAATGAGATCATGTCCTTTGCAGCAATTTGGATGGAGCCGGAGGCCATTACCCTAAGCAAAATAATGCAGGAACAGAAAACCAAATACCACATTAGTTCTCACTTATAAGTGGGAAATAAACATTGAGTACACAGTGACACAAATAAGTAAACAATAGACATGGGAGCCTACTTGAGGGTGGAGGGTGGGAGAAGGGAGAGGATAAAACAACTACCTATCCGGTGCTATGCTTGTTACCCAGGTGATGAAATAATGTGCACATCAAACCCCTGTGACATGCAATTTACCTGTGTAACAAACCTGCACATGTATCCCTGATCCTATAAGTAAATAAATAAATAAATAAAAGTTGAATGAGAGAAAGGAGATAAATCCCCTAGACAGAATAATTTTAAATAATTTATGTAGGTGCTCCACCATCAGTGAGTATGAGCTATTGTATTTCTGGGGCTGCCACAACAAAATCCCACAATCTGAATGGCTTAAACAACAGAGATTTCTTTTCTCATAGTTCTGGAGTCTGAAAGTCCAACATCAAATGTCAGTGGGTTTGGTTTCTTCTGAGGCCCCTCACCTTGATTTGCAGATGGCCGTCGTCTTCTTGTGTCTTCACGTGGTCTTTTCTCTGTGCACATGCATATCAGGTTCAAACTTCTTCTTAAAATAACACCAGTCATATTGGATTAGCGCCCATCTTAAAGACGTCATTTTAACTTAATTACCTCTTTGTAAACTTTATCTCAAATATGGTCACATTCTGAGATACTGGAGGTTACGACTTCAAAATATAAATTTTGGGAGAGCACATTCAGCCTACAGTGGCTGTGCTTACTGACTTGCTTCCCAAGAGTAAGCTGTAGAAAAGAGGGGGAAATGTAACTTTACGGTGGCGAAACCTGGCAAACATTACCTCAGTCAGTGGATCAAGGTTAACATCTTCAGTGATAAGTTGTGTTGATAACATGACCTTTGCTATAAAGGATGAGAGTAACACTTTACCTCTATGCTCTTCCTTCCAAAAACCCGTAACTCCTGACCATGAGAAAAACATCGGATAAACTCCCTCCTGAAGGACATTCTTCAAAATACCTGGCCAGTGCTCCTGAAAACTGTCATTACCAAAAACAACGAAAGTCTGAGAAACTCTCACATATCACAGGAACCCAAGGACATATGACAATTAAAAGCAATGTGAGATCCTGGAAGGGACCCTGAAAGAGAAAAAGGACATGAGGAAGAATTAGCGAAGTCCAAATAACGTCTGCAGGTTAGTTAATAGTAATGCACTCATATCATTTCATTTTCTTTCTTTCTTTCTTTCTTTCTTCTTTCTTTCTTTCTTTCTTTCTTTCTTTCTTTCTTTCTTTCTTTCTTTCTTTCTTTCTTTCTTTCTTCTTTCTTTCTTTCTTCTTTCTTTCTTTCTTCTTTCTTTCTTTCTTTTCTTTCTTTTCTTTCTTTCTTTCTTTCTTCTCCTTTTTTTTTTGACAGTCTTGCACTGTTGCCCAGGCTGGAGTGCAGTGGTGCGATCTCAGCTCACTGCAACCTCCGCCTCCCTGGTTCAAGTGATTCTCATGCGTCAGCCTCCTGAGTAGCTGAGATTACAGGCATGCATCACCAGGCCTGGCTAAGTTTTACATTTTTAGTAGAGACAGGGTTTTGCCATGTTGGGCAGGCTGGTCTTGAACTCCTGACCTCAAATAATCCACCTGCCTCGGCCTCCCAAAGTGCTGGGATTACAGGTGGGAGCCACGGCGCCTGGCCCCACTGTCATTTCTTTAGTTGTGACAAATGTACCATAATAATGTAAGAAATTAACAATGGGGGAAACTCGATGTGGGGTGCATGGAAACTCTATTATCTTTGCAACTTTTCTGTATATCTAAAACTCTTTGAAAATAAAAAACTGTGTTTTAAAAAACTTCCCACCCTCGTGGACTTATATTTTAGTAGGTGGACAGGGACAACCAACAATAAACAATAAGTAAGTTTAAATTCAGTACATTATATGGTGTGTGTGAAGGAAACACATACTCTATATAATTATTCATGTGGCAGCTCTGCTTTCCAAATATTTTGGTAGGATGATGTTCAAATGAATTGCATGATAAAGTCCACATAACGGAGGGCAAGGAGAAACAACCCTAAAACTCGCTGGTTCACAAAAGAAAGAAAGATTTAAACATTTTCGTACAGGTGATCCACAAAATGAGATGAAATTTAGCAGCACACCTGAGAACTGATGGCTGTCTATTCCATTAAAAATCTCCTGGGAAGGGAGGGGAACATCACACAGTGGGGCCTGTCGGGGGATGGGGGTCAAGGGGAGGGAGAGCATTAAGACAGATACCTAATGCATGAGGGGCTTAAAACCTAGATGATGGGGCCAGGTGGGGTGGCTCACTCCTGTAATCCCAGCACTTTGGGAGGCCGAGGCTGATGCATCACCTGAGGTCAGAAGTTTGAGACCAGCCTGACCAATATGGAGAAACCCCATCTCTACTAAAAATACAAAATTAGCCAGGTGTGGTGGCGCATGCCTGTAATCCCAGCTACTTGGGAGGCTGAGGCAGGAGAATCGCTTGAACTCGGGAGGAGGAGGTTGCGGTGAGCCGAGATCGCACCACTGCACTCCAGCCTGGGCAACAAGAGCAAAACTCCATCTCAGAAAAAAAAAAAAAAAAAAAACCAACCTAGATGATGGGTTGATAGATGCAGCAAACCACCATGGCACATGTATATCTATGTAACAAGCCTGCACAATCTGCACATGTATCCCAAAACTTAAAATAAAATTTAAAAAAAAATCTCCTAGGAAAGAGGCTTTATAAGAGCCCATTCTTTTAGGTAACAAGCCCAAGATTTGGAGAGTTCTATTTTAGCATTCCCATTATTGGTGATAAATAATGATAACAAAAAAGAGTTAAGAGTTTTCCCCATGTTAGTCAGGCTGGTCTCGAACTCCTGACCTCAGGTGATCTACCAGCCTCGGTCTCTCAAAGTGCTGACATGTATGGAGCTATGTATGTATGGAGCTATGAAAATAATTATAGCCACGTATCCTAAGTGTAGAGTATTATAAAGTCTACAGTAGTGGACAGGAACATCCTAGGCCTTCATGTTCACTCACCACTCATTCACTGACTCTCCCAGAGCAACTTTTAGTCCTGCAAGCTGCATTCCTGCTAAGTGCCCTGTACAAGTGCACCATTTTGTATCTTTTATATTGTATTTTTACTGCACCTTTTCTAGGTTTAGATATGTTTTCTATGTTTAAATATGCTCTTTGGCGTGCCGACTGGGTGTCATAATAACCCCGCAAAGGAGATCATATTTCACCCATTTTACAGGTAAAAAAACTGAAATATCGTGTGTTTAGAAAACTTGCCCCAAGTAAAGCCAGTAGCCAGGTGTGGTGGCTCACACCTGTAATCTCAGCACTTTGGGAGATCGAGGCAGGCTGATCAACTGAGGTCAGGAGTTCGAGACCAGCCTGGCCAACATGGTAAAACCCCGTCTGTACTAAAAACACAAAAACTAGCCAGGTGGGGTGGTGGGCACCTGTAGTCCCGGCTACTCGGGAGGCTGAGGTGGGAGAATAGCTTGAATCCGGGAGGCAGAGGTTGTGGTGAGCCAAAATCGCGCCACAGCACTCCAGCCTGGGCTACAAAGGGAGACTCCGTCTCACAAAAAAAAAAAAAAAAAAGAAAAGAAAGAAAACTTGCCCCAAGTCGTGGAATTTAAGCCTTAGTACCTAAATTCCTCCTGTTAGTCTTTGACGTTGAGAACCAAGTACAAGGCAAGGTCAGCTCATTTGTTCCATTCTTAGGAGCCACGGGGGCCTAGTACCCCACGCTCCCTTAAAATAGGTTGGCCAGACACCCCCACCCCAACCCACCTCGACGCATGCCAAAGAACCAGAAAGGCTCCATTTATGTGGTCCCACAGGAAGCAAACACACGCAGGGCTGATGACGGTGACTCACAACTTCTAACCCTCCTCCTGGCCCATTGCATAAACTTTTCCAATGTATTGAAGTCTTGTAGAAACAGTGCTTCATGGGAAGATATCAAGGAAGGCGTCCCAGGAGCCAACCAGCAGGACCTACTCGGAATCCTCGGCCCCTTTTTCAGGTTTCTCTTTTTTTTTTCCCTCAGCAATTCCTTTCAAAAAAATTTTTTCCCTCACCATTGACCTTGTTAGAGTTGCTAGTACTTTTTCCCCTTACACTGTAGCACTTCTGTAAATGTTTTTGTTCTTTGTTCTACTTCCTGCACTCTTTGAGCTTGGCTGTGATGTCTGTTCAGTGGGGCCTTTCTGATCCAATTGGCCCTTGCCTGTACATCCTCTCCCCAGGTATCAAAAATGAGGGCAGCACGGCCTGGAGGGCCCCTCATTAGAGGGAGGCGGCTCAGCTCTCCCACCAGTCACAAGCGGAGAGGGCAGAGCCGACTCCACGAATGACCAGTATTGAAAAGAAAGCTCCAGGGGTGAGAGAGAGACACAGACTGGCAGAGTCAGAAGCAGAAGGTTAAAAAAAGAAAAGGGGGAGAAAAAAACCAAAAAAAAAAAAAAAAAAAAAATTCTTTCTGAATGCCTAAGCGGCTCCCTTTCACGACCTGAGCCTTTCCAGAAAAATGTCTTGTGAAGAGCAGACCATTTCAAGCTGCACACTCTTCCATCAGAGGGCAACACCTTGGTACATTGGGCATTCATTCCCAGGCTGTGGGCCAGGCTTGGCTCTCCACTCTGGAGATGAGGAGATGCCTTTTGTCCCAGGAAACTCTGCCACAGTAATCAGAGGGTGTGTTGGTGGCCAGCTCCAGCAGGACCAGAGTCCAGGAACTTTGCTTGGAATCCAGATGAGTCAGTCTCCTTGGAGGGAGGAGGATGAAGAGAGAAGTCTTGGAGCACTGCCCAGGGTGGGCCAGGGCTGGGTGCAAGACCTGGGCAGAGAGCTACAGTGGTTGGCAGGGATGTTGGCTTTCCCCAAAATGGAGAGGCTTGGCCCTCTACAAAGAGCACCATTTATTCTGCATAGTGCAAGCAGCACTGGCTGCGGGCAACTGCAGACCTGGCTTTGAGCCCCAGCTGACCCAGTGTGACCTTGAACAACCATCCCAACCCTCTGAACTTTATTTCCTTTTCTATAAAATGGGGACAATGCCTTGTCTTTATTCCTCGTTGACTGTGTGTTCTCTTGCGCACCTACTCCATGCCAGCTGCTGGAAATAGAAAGACATCAAGATGGCCAGATGCCTGCCTTCAAAGACCAATCACTCTAGTAGGAGAGGTGGACACATAAATTGATCATTAAAGTCTGGCGGGAAGAGTACAGTGAAAGACGTATGTTCAGGGTGAAGAAATAACACAGGGGAAACAGGGATTCTTTCTTTCTAGGGAGATTATTGATGCTGATGTTCAAGTCTTGAAAGTTAACTGAGGAGTTTGATAAGCGAATGAGTGGAGAAGAGAAAGTGGCATTGTAAGCAGCAGACACCCTTGGTAGCAAAGTATGAGGAGCTCAAAAAAACTGGGATGTGTTTTGTAGGGATGGAGAATGGGGTACCAGTTGTGCGTGTGCGTGTGTGTGTGTGTGTGTGTGTGTGAGACGCAGGGCCATGACTAGAGTGAAGCAAGTGAGGCCTTTGCCTAGTGCCCCAAATTTAAGGAGACAACAAGAGAACAACCTCAGTCATCAAGATAAATAAAATGTCCATGCAAGATTTTAAAAACTCAAAATTAATACAAAAAAATCGATGGTGAAAACAGTGACAAAATTTTAAATAGAGGCAGGATTGGGCCACGTGCTTGCACAACTCACCTTAGTTGCCTCACCCTAATCCTGGCTCTGTCAGATCCTCCCACCCTTTATCCAGCCCAAACAAGAAGGTTCAATAAACGTGGGTATTTCTGAGCCGGCATTCAGTGTAACACAGCATCTGTTCTCTCTTTTCAAAGAGCATCTTCCTCTAGTCTATGGGGGACGGTGGGGTAGAAGGAGGTCAGGGCTTGTTAGTTTTTCTGCTGATTGACATGCTGTCCCCATTTGACACAGTGCTGCTGCTGCTGTTATGGTGCCCTCAGAGGAGGGATAGTCCCGGGGCAGACCCCACTTCCCTTGACCTCTTTAATTCCCCTCAGCACGCATACATTGCCAACAATAAGGCTGTCGTTTATATAGTGGATGTTACTGAAAGTATAGAGATAAATAGAAAAAAAATAATGTGAGGAAAAGTGTTTCAAACTGAATATGAAGGTTTCCAGATCTGTAGGGAATCAGGAAAAGAGAAAATAAGATAAACTCTTCCAAGCCGAGCTTCCTTGCCTTAAGGGCTTTGTCTTTCCTTCTTTCTTTAGACATAGAGTCACCTCAATCCTTTTATCTCTGTTTCTCTTTAGGAAAAACATTTTGTTTTTCCTAAAAGTGTTTGAGGCCGGGTGTGGTGGCTCACGCCTGCAATCCCAGCAGTTTGGCAGGCAAAGGCGGGTGGATCACCTAAGGTCAGGCGTTCCAGACCAGCTTGACCAACATGGAGAAACCCCGTCTCTACTAAAAATACAAAATTACCTGGGCGTGGTGAGAAAGCCTGTAATCCCAACTACTTGGGAGGCTGAGGCAAGAGAATCGCTTGAACCTGGGAGGCGGAGGTTGCAGTGAGCCGAGATCGTGCCATTGCACTCCAGCCTGGACAACAAGAGTGAAACTCCCTCTCAAAAAAAAAAAAGTGTTTGAAACATGAAACAAAACGTTTGTTTTGTCTGGGAGCTGTTTTGCCACCCACCAGTACAATTCATGGGATATAATCATCCCTGAACTAGAATCCAACCACCTGAGTTACACAGCCTGCAGTAACACTGTAGGGGTCTTCTGTGGGGCAAGCCAGGGTGGGCACTGGTGCTGCAAGTTTAGTCTCTTTCAAACTCTTGGCACCAGTGAGACTTTAGACTTGGACAGAATACATATAACTTCCATGGGTATCATGCAGCTCTCAAAGATAGTGGAACCTAAACTCGTATTCAGAGTAATAAATATTTTCTTAAAATGACATAATTGATCAAGAGTTTCGCAGTCCCTAATACAGAAATATAGGCAGAGAAATTTCTATTTTTCTTTTTTTATGAATTCTTCTGCTTATAGAACATGTCCACCAGACCTAAGACATGGGAGCTGTTCCATTACCTTCACAAAGAGTCATGCACTCTTTAGGTCCATCCTAGCTACCTGAAGGCTAGGTAGAAGCTTTGAAATTCCACTTTTTCTCCGCTTTAGCTAATAAAATTCTTAATCATGCCTGTCAGCACTCTGAAGTAGAAGGAGGGTACAGAATCAAGGTTTGTTTGCCTCAATCCAGAGCACATCTTCAAAAGTAAGGAAAGAGAGGGCTTCTTCCATAAACTATATCAGGCACAGAATTCCTCTGCCATGAATTCTAGGCTTATCATAGGCATTATTGAGTTTTCTCCCTTAAGTAAAAAATAAGTGGGAACAAATGATAAAACTGAAATGTTATAACTCTAAGGCCACTGCAGTTTGAGCCACATGCAGTCAGTGACAGGGAGAGAAAACAGCTTGTATTCTAACAGGCAGTCCATTGATTGGTCCAGGAGATCTTACTACTTCTAAATCTACACACCAAATCCAGTGGTTTATACTACATATTGAGGGGATATAGCAAAGTCTCCTTGTAAGATGGGTGCAATTCATACAATACTGAGTATGTGATGATTAAATAATGCCATCTCAAACTTCACTTCCAGGAATGAAGAACAAGGTAACCAAGGTAATTTAGACTAATCTCCCAAACTATGTACCATGAGATAAGTTGGATAAAGTAGTCTTAAAATCACTCTAAGGCGGGAGACTATTAACAAGGTACTGAAGAATTATTGGGCCAAGATCTAGGAGCGGATGGCAACCCAGAGAGATGAGCCTGGATTTCAGGACTGCTTTTCCTCTGGGAGCATTTGGCAATTCTACAAGAGACACTGAGAAGCTGAAAGGCTGAACAGTACGTTCGGCAGACTCCCAGCAGTAAGAGAATAAAGTTGTTGTCCAGTGTCTTCCAAGGTTGAATGGCACCTGGTAAGACATCTGCACTTAGAAAGATCTATGGCAAAGACTACAGTCCAGGTTTCAGTAATCTCAATGGAAATGGGATTAAGGCAATGCCATATTGCTAATGTTCCCTATAGAAGCAAAAGAAAATTCTTTCTAGAAGATAGCCATCATCTTAGTCCACAAATTATTCCCAAAAATCATTTTTCAAATACAAAGCCTAGCTCACAGTCATCATCATCGTTATGATCATCACCATCATCATCAAATTAAAAAAAAGACAAGAAAACATGAATGAGAACTAGTGAGATAAAGATAATAGAAACAGATCTACAGGGACTCCAGATACTGAAGTTATTAGACACAGACTTTAAAATGACTGTGCTTACTATGATCATGAAGAAGAAGATAAGAGAGAATTTTTGGCAAGAAACTCTAAAATACTTTTTTTTAAAAGAGAGAAGATAGCATATTTTAAAAGAAACCAAAAAGAAAATGTAGAACTAAAATATATAATAACAAAAATTAGAACTCAATGAATAGATTTTTTTATAAAATTAGACAAAACTGAAGAGAGAATTAGTGAAATGGAAGGTAGGTCAAACATAATCACAATAAGGGAGAGAGAAAGAGAAGGAGAGACTAAAGTGATGTTATAAAAACAAATTGGAGCCAGGCGTGGTGACTCACACCTGTAATCCCAGCACTTTGGGAGGCTGAGGCAGGTGGATCCCCTGAGGTCAGGAGTTTGAGACCAGCCTGACCAACATAGAGAAACCCCATCTCTACTAAAAATACAAAATTTGCAGGGTGTGGTGGCACATGCCTGTAATCCCAGCTACTTGGGAGACTGAGGCAGGAGAATTGCTTGAACCTGGGAGGCAGAGGTTGCGGTGAGCCAGATCATGCCATTGCACTTCAGCCTGGGCAACAAGAGTGAAACTCCTTCTCAAAAAAAAAAAAAAAGTAAGTTAAATAAAAACATTTCAGATGAACAAAAACTAAGTATTCATCACAAGCACACTTACACTAAAGGAAATACTGAAGTGTATTTCAGACAGAGGAAAAGTTATCTCAGACAAAAAATAGGAAATGAAAGAAAGAATGAAGACCAAAAACATGAAAATATGTGGATAAATCTAAATGGATTGTCTAAAACAGTAATAAAAGAGATCGATAAATAGCCCCCATTGAGAAAAATTGTTCCAGAGTAACCAATAGAGAAAGAGCAAAAGAGTGTGTAACTTGCAAGTTACTAGATAAATAAAATAGGATAATAAAATATACTTAATCCAAATGAACCCTCACTCTCTCAAAAGGAAAAAAATAAAGACAATAGGATGGTGAAACAATAGGCAGTTCTGAGTAAAATCATAGATGTCAACCCAAATGGTTCAGTAATTGCGTCAAATATAAATGGATTAAATGTGCCAATTAAAAGGCGAAGATTGCCAACTTAGATTATTATTATTATGTATATACATTTTTTGAGACAGAGACTCGCTCTGTTGCCCAGGCTGGAGTGCAGTGGTGCAATCTTGGCTCACTGCAACCTCTGCCTCCCAGGTTCGAGCTATTCTCCTGCCTCAGCCTCCCAAGTAGCTGGGACTACAGGCGTCTGCCACCATGCCTGGCTAATTTTTGTATTTTCAGTAGAGATGGGGTTTCACCATGTTGGCCAGGCTGGTCTTGAACTCCTGACTCAGGTGATCCACCTGCCTAGGCACCCCAAAGTGCTGGAATTACAGGCATGAGCCTCTGTGTCTGGCCACCAACTTAGATTATTTTTTAATAACACCTAACTATTTGACTTTCCCCAGAGATTCATATGAAATATAAGGATATAAAAAGGTTCAAAGTAAAAGCATGGAACAAGGTTTACCATGTAAACATAAAACAAAAGAAGGCCTGTATAACTGTATTCAATCAGACAATGTAGATTTTAAGGGAAAAAATAATTACTAATGACAAGAAAGTTTAAAATGCGAAAAGTTAAAATTCATAAGCAAGTCAGATAGTAATTCTGAATTGTATGCAGCAAACAAGACCACTTTAAAATACATAAAGTGACAATTTTCAGAAGTTAAGGAGAATGAATAAGTCCACAGTCGTAGAGAAATATTTTAATACAGTTCTTAAGTTACCAATAAAACAGACAAATAATCAGTAAGAATATAGTAGACTGGAATAACATAATTAGGAAACTTGACTTAATTGATATGTATAGAATGTGGGAATCAACAACTCCAAATACACATTCTTTTCAAGCATTCCTTAAAAACATGATCTATAAATGAATATATGCTGGATCATAAAGCAAGTATCAATAAATTTCAAATATTGAAATCATACTTAATAAATTCTCTGAACACAATGCAATTAAGCTAGAAATCAGTAATCAAACAATAAGAAAATTCCCATATGTTTATTAAGTGATATACTTCTAAAACATACACATGTAAAAGAATAAATCATAATGGAAATTAGAAAATATTTTTAACTGAATAATGATGAAATGTGGCACATCAAAATTTGTGGGATACACCTAAAGTAATGCTTACAGTAAGCTACATAGCCTTAGTTTCATACATTAGACTAAAAAAAAAGCTTGAAGCTCAGCAATCTAAGTACCAAACTTGAGGAGTTAGAAAAAAAGAACAGTAAATTAACCTCCCTCCCCAACAAAGTAGAAGGTAATAAGAAATAAAGCTAATAGCAGAAATTAATAGAATAGAAAACAAAAATATAGAAATTAAATAATGCCAAAAGCTGATTCTTTAAAATAATTAATAAAACTGATAATTCCCTCATAAGGTTAATCAAATAAAAAGGAAAGAAGGCACAAATAACCATTATCAGGAATTAAGTTTAAAAGGAGACATTACTGCGATTCTTAAAGGCATGAAAATGATAACAAAAGAAGGTATTATAAATAACTTTACACTAATACATTTGGAAATTTAAATGTAACAAACATTTAGGAAAATTTAGTTTACCAAAACTGACACTAGAAGAATTGAGAAATGTGAATAGTTCTAAATCTAATAGAAAATAAATCTGTGATTATAAAGTTTTTCAACATTGAAAGATTCAGGTCCAGATAGCTTCACCAGTAAATTATTTCAAACACTTAAGAAAAAAACAACACCAATTTTGTGTGAACTCTTTGAGAAAATAAAAAAAGATGAAAAGTTTTTCAGTTCAATTTATGAAGACAGTGTACCCTTGACATCAAAATCTGATAAGGCATTTATAAGAAAGGAAAATTACAGGCTGATGTATCATATAAATAAAGACGTGAATTCTGAACACAAGACTGGAAAACTAAATCCTGAGATAGTAAAAAAAGATAATATATTATAACCAAGTTGAGTTTATTGCAGTAATTCTGGGTAGACTTTTATATCAGTAATAAATTCAACTTTGCTTAACACTAGAAAATTAACCACTGCAATTCACCATACTAGCAAAATAAATAAGCAAAATTGTATTATCTCTATAAATGTAGAAAATTTGCTTTATAAAATTTTACAACCATTTATGATCAAAAAATAAAAGTCTTTATAAATTAGGAATAGAAGAGAACGTTCTTAACCTGATAAAGGGTATTTACCCAAAACAACTTACTACAAACATTATATTTATTTATTTTTTATTTTTTTATTTTTTTTGAGACAGAGTCTCGCTGTCGCCCAGGCTGGAGTGCAGTGGCGCGATCTCGGCTCACTGCAGGCTCCGCCCCCTGGGGTTCATGCTGTTCTCCTGCCTCAGCCTCCCCAGTAGCTGGGACTACAGGCGCCCGCCACCTCGCCCAGCTAATTTTTTGTATTTTTAGTAGAGACAGGGTTTCACTGTGTTAGCCAGGATGGTTTCGATCTCCTGACCTCGTGATCTGCCTGCCTCAGCCTCCCAAAGTGCTGGGATTACAAGCGTGAGCCACCGCGCCCGGCCCAAACATTATATTTATAAAGTCTCCCCTTGAGATCAGGAAAGACACATGGTTGCTCACCACAACCACTTCTATTTAGCATTATACCAAAAGACCTAGCCAGTGCAATAAGGCAAGAAAAAGAAATAAAGGTATAAGAAATGTTATTCACAAAGAGCACAATTGTGCTTGTAGAAAATGTAAAAGAATCTCTGATTAACTGAAATAAATAAGAGATTTAGAAAAGTATTTGAATATAAATTTAATATTAAAAATCTAATATATTGCTATATACCAGCAACAATTAGAAAATAAAATTTCATTTTTACATACGTACAAAGCCATTAAACATATAAGTAAGCTGAAAACTAGTTAAGCTATTCAGGACCACTACCAGAAAATTTACAAAAGATTATTAAGGAAAATTGAAGATAATTTTTAAAAATAGATAATTATATCACATTCATATATTGAAAGATATTAATTCTCCCTAAACTGATCTGTAGATTCAATGCAATCCCAATCAAAATCTCAATAGATATTTTATGTGTGTATGTATTAAGAAGTTGATCCTAAAATTTATACTGAAATGCATATAGCCATGAATAGCCAAGATAATATTGAGAAGGAGTGATAAAAGTACCAGCTGTACTTGATATGAAGACATTAATTGCTATGTTTAAGACATTGTGGTAATGGTGACATGTTAGATAAATTAGCCAAAATAATAAAATGGAGAATTCAGAAACCTACCAATACATGTATAAAAACTTGATATACTATAAAGTTGGCACTATAGGACAATGAAAAAAGAAGGATACATCTTTACAATAAATAGTGCTGGGTCAATTGGATATGCATATAGAACAAAATTAATATAGATTCTTTTTTATACCATCTATGAAAATCAATTCTGGTTAGATTTTAGGTGTAAATAGTAAAACTACAATGCAGAAAAACATCTTCGTGATCTCAGAGTAAGCAAAGATTTCTTAAACAGAACTCAGAAAGCACTTACCATAAAGTAAAAGTTTAGCAAATTGGACTACATCAAAATTAGTAATATCCTTCCCCCCCCAACCCACAGACACCATCATAAAGTGAGAAGGCAAGCCACATGATGGGAGAAGATATTTGCAGTAAATATAACAACAAGGAACTCAATGTAAAATATATAAAGAACTCTTACAAATCAATAAGACAAAGCCAGAAATCCCAATAGAAACATGGTCAAAAGATATTAGTGGGTAGTTTACACATTGGATATTCAAAGGTCCTCTAAACAAGAAAAGGCGATTACTTTCATTAGTCATCAAGAAATGCAAATTATAACCACAATGACTTACCTCTATATACCCATCACAATAGCTAATGTTTAAAAAGCAAAAACCACTAGTACTAATAATTGGTAAGGATGTGAAGTAACTAGAACTCTCGTGCATGGCTTATGGAAGTGTAAATTATTACAATCACTCAGGAAAACTATCTGGCATTCCTTACTGAGGTTGAAGATAGGCTTATCCTGTGAGCAATTCTACTCTTAAGTATATGCCTAACAGAAATATATGTACCTGTGTAGCATGAGGCTTACACACAAGTGTCCCTAGCAACATCATTCATGTTGGCCAAAAATTGGAGACAAACCACCTGTCTGTCAACGGCAGAATGAATGATAAATTGTGGAATATTCACATAATGGAATGCTATCTGGCAATGAAATTGAACGAACCAAAGTAACACAACAGAGTGGATCCATCTCACAATGTTGCGCAAAAGACATCAAATGCAAAAACGTGTTCCTTTGTATCCTGTATGATTCAATTTATATACAATTCAAAAAAGCAGGCAAACTACTCTAGTGTTTAGGAACGCACACTTAGGTGATATAGCTATAAAGAAAAGTAAGGAAGTGGTTATAAAATTTACTCATGGTGGGGAGGGAAAGATTAGTAATGGGGAAGGGGTATGAGGGGATATGAGGGATCAGTGATGGGGAGGGGATATTAGAGTGTGTTTTTTGTTCTGGCTACATGGGTATTCACAATAAAACTGTAGTAATATACTGAGCCATACATTTTTGCTTTGTACACCTTTCTATATGGATGTTGTCAATCTTGGGTTTATGTTCAGCAGCTCCTGCTGAACCCCTGTGGAAGAGGGATGGATGCAAATACTGTGGAACAGGAAGTAATATGCGAGTCCATTCTTATGCCCCATGAGGGATCCTCTCTCAGCCTCTCCAAGGAGGAAGTGACTCTTTACACCAAACAAGGCTTGAGACCCTGGCCCATCTCCATACCTCGGAAGAAAACAGACTCTTCCAGTCAACAAAGCCATCATCATCTGCTTCAATGGCTACCCCTAGGGAGGAGAGGGGAATGAGGAACCCGGGCTGGGGAGACTGACTGTCGTAGTGGTTTCTTATTATAAGTGTATATTACAATCATTGAAAAAAATTTTTTTAGACATGGTTTTTTCTGTCACCCAGGCTGGATTGCAGTGGGTTGATCTTAAGCTCACTGCATCCTCAGACTTCTGGGCTCAAGTGATCCTCCCTCCTCAGCCTCCTGAGTAGCTGGGACTATAGGCATGTGCCACTGCACCCAGCTAATTTTTTGTAGAGATGGGATCTTGCCTTGTTTCCCAGGCTGGTCTCAAACTCCTGGCCTCAAGAAATCCTCCTGCCTTGGCCTCCTGAAATGCTGAGATTACAGGAGTGAGCCACTGCATCCAGTCTGAGGAGAGAAAAAGAGAGAGAGATGATGACAGTGTTAAAAAAGAATGAGGTGAGCAGGGCATGGTGGCTCACGCCTATAATCTCAGCACTTTGGGAGACTGAGGTGGGAGGGTCAGTTGAGCCCAGGAACTCGGGACCAGCCTGGGTAACATAGTGAGACCTCATCTCTATTTAAAAAAAAAAAAAAAAAAAAAAAAAGAATGAGGCAGAAGACATGAACTGAAATAGAAAGATCAGATAGATAGGTAGATAGGTAGATAGCCAAGTTCAAAAAGGAAGTCACAGAATGATATACAATTATGTATATATGAGATAATCTGATGATTTAGCAATAAAAATTATATACATATATATGTAAGTATTACAAATTTTGAAACTCATGTCCAGATGTTCAAAATAATTGACTACTTTGAAATGCAACTTAGTGGTAGGAAATAAGTCATAGTCGATTCTAAGGAAACTCACTCCATAAGATTTTTTCCTCTTTTTTTCCCCCCAGATGGCCTCTGACCTTGGAAAGAAGAGTTCTCAGAGAGTGTCCTGCTGCTAGAAGAAGGGTCTCGTCTGGGGGCTGTGTCTGTCCACGCCAGATTCCCTGTTGATGGATGTTCCAGTCTGGCCCCCAGGAGAGGCTCAAACCACACCTGCGTCACTGGAGGGGTCTCCACTGCTCTCTCCCTACCTCCCAGGTCTCCTGAGCCTCCCTTCTAGCTACTGCAGCAGTCCTTTTATTCACAACAGCAGAGGCGCATGAGGTCGGCTCTCCCTCCAGCTCCCCCCTAGGACCATGGGACACCCAGTGGCACTGCCTCAGGTCCTCTCTGGCCCTGGCAGCCCTCGTGGCTGCCACTATTGTTTCCACATCGTGGAGACCGAGAGCTCCTCAGTGGCAGCCACTTCCCACCCAGAGGCACAGTTCCACTGTGTTGGTGGATTTCCAGACATTTCCAAGGGAGGGTTCTTTTGCCGCCTTCCCTCTGTTGCAGCTTGCTGGAAGTGAGGGCAGCTTGTGAGTAGGGGTCTGTGTAGGGTTCACGTCCACCAGCATCTGACTCTCTGACTCCTCCTCTTCCTCTGCCCAGACAGTGCGTGCTCCAGGCTGGTGGGGAAAAACTCAGCAAGGAAGTTGGTCTCCTGGACTCTGGCTTTTTAATACATAAATGCCAAGATATTTTGATGCCTTTGTTCTCTGCATTTGTTGTCACAACTCTCCCTCAGGGCAACAAGAGGTAGGAAGAAAACGTGAAGAAGAAAGAAATCGACATTGGTCCCTATTATGTGATATCATCCTGCCACCTGTGTGTGGTTGTGGCTGTCGGGGGGAAGATCTGGAAGGAATCCCAGTGACCCACTCTTGGGGGTTATTATAGGAATGGAAGTGAGCTGGAGCAAGGTGCAGGCAGGGAGAGAGAGAGACTTCATTTTTTATCTGATATATTAGGTTGGTGCAAAACTAATTGCAGTTTTGCAGTTACTTTTAATGGCAAAATCACAATTACTTTTGTACCAGTCTAATACTTCTGCAATGTCTGAAATGTTTGAAATATTTACGGTAAGTCTATAATCACACATTCTTGCAGTAATTTTGAAATTACAGTTTTTTTGGTTTAAAAGGAAACAAAATTGATAGTACTCAGAGGCTTCTGTGGCTGAATGCAGAAGTACAGGTTAAACTTAGAGGTGGAGGCTCTGAAGGGCATTTTGGAAATATTAATATTTCTCAACAGAGAAATAGATGTTTTCATTCCCATCAGCGTAGTAGTGCCCTTCTTGGAAATTTGTCCTAAGAACTGATCAAAGATGCATAATTAATATACAAAATTTTCATAGTAACATTTATAATGACCAAAAATTAGGTGCAATAATAGGGAATTTGGGTGAGCTGTGGTGTAACCATATTATGAGCTACTACATGGTCATTAAAATGGTGATATGGGCCAGGCACTGTGGTTCACGCCTGTAATCCCAGCACTCTGGGAGGCCAGGGCGGGTAGTTCACTTGAGGTCAGCAGTTCTGGGTATCCAGCCTGGGCATCACAGAGAAATCCCATCTCTACTAAAAATACAAAAATTCACCGGATGTGGTGGTGGGTGCGCGTAGTCCCAGCTACTTAGGAGGCTAAGGCACGAGCATCACTTCCACCTGGGAGGTGGAGGTTGCAGTGAGCCAAGATGGTGCCACTGCACTCCAGCCTGGGCAACAGAGTGAGACTCTGTCTCAAAAAAACAAACAAACAGAAAAGAGAATAAAATGGTGATATGGAAGAAATGTGAAGTGAATAAAGTAGGGTGCAAATTGCATATGATTCAGATTGACTGATGGGTGGATTAATAGATGAATGGATAGGTGTGTATCAGTCAGCATTCTCCAGAGAAACAGAACCAATAGGAAATATATGTATGTATGTACATATAAAGGAATTGATATTGCAGTCTTGCAGCAGAATTTCTTCTTTTCTGGGAAACCTCAGTTATGTTCTTAAGGCCTTTCAACTGTTTGGATGAAGGCTGTATTAGTCCATTCTTGCATTGCTATAAAGAAATACCTGAGACTGAGTAATTTGTAAAGACAAGAGGTTTAATTGGCTCACAGTTCTGCCAGCTGTACAGGAAGCATGATGCTGGCCATCTGCTTGGCTTCTGGGGAGGCCTCAGAAACTTACAATCATGATGGAAGGTGATGGGGAAGCAGGATCATCCAAGGCCACAGCAGGAGGAAGAGAGTGAAGGAGGTTGGGAGTAGGGTGGCACACACTTTTAAACCACCGGATCTCATGAGAACTCTATCATGAAGCAGCACTAGGAGGATGGTGTTAAAACATTAGAAACTGCCCCCATGATCTAATTACCCCCCATCAGGCCCCACCTCCAACACTGGGAATTACAATTCGACACGAGATTTAGGTGGAGACACAGATCCAAACCATGTCAGGGGCCAGCCAGATTATGGAGGAGAATCTTTTCTATCCAAAGTCAACTGATTGCTGATGTTAACCACATCTACAAAATACCTTCCCTGCAACATCCAGATCAGTAATTTGATTCAATAATTGGATACTACAGTGTCTTAAAATGCAGGTTTTTTATTATTCAGGTATAGTATTCACATCAGGAGGCGACTGCCATTGAACCGATGGTTATGCTCACACATCCCATGAGGAGGGGTACACCATGCCACAGTGGGGACGACGGGAAGGCACACAGGGGCGCACCAGGATCTGTTAGGAAGCAGAGACAGTGAGGGGAAAATGCAGGCAAGAGACTTTTTTGTGGTTTCTGCAGGAAGGAATGGGTGAGTCAGGGTAGGCAGGCTTAGGATTGACTCACCTAAATTATTTCACTGGGCTCTGGGGCATGGGGGCTGTCCCTAGTTGCTGACAGCTGGCTCTGGAGTGACTGGAGAAGGGCAATAGTAAGTAGCCCTGAGTGTAAGAGCCCAATTTCATTAGTCCATTGTCACGCTGCTATGGAGAAATACCAGAGACTGGGTAATTTATAAAGAAGAGGTTTAATTGATTCACAGATCTGGATGGTTGGGGAGACCTCAAGAAACTTACAGTCATGGCAGAAGGCACCTACCTCTTCACAAGGCAACAGGAGAATGAGCTGATTCAATTACCCCCATGATTCAATTACCTCCCACCAGGCCCCTCCCATAACACATGGGGATTATGGGAACTACAGTTGAAGATGAGATTTGGGTGGGAACACAGCACAACCATATTATCAATAAAGGAGGTGCTTGGGGTGTGGGCTCTAGATTCGTTGGTTTGCATGTGTGAGGCACTCTGAGTGAATCTCTTACTATCTCTAGAAATTGACTAAACTTGGAAGAGCCCGTACCTCCAGGGTTAGCAAGTCCTCAAGATGTTAAAGCATTAGAGTAAAGAAAAGGCGTGATTAATTAAACTAAGCATGATAATAGGCAATTAGAAAAATGACTAGAAAGTGTAAACAGAATTGTTAACAATGGTTATCTCTCAGTGAGCAGTGAGATTGTGTTGTGGAGTATTTTTTTTTCTGTCATTTCTACATTTTCTGTATAATCATGAATTGTTTTTCTGATGGCATGGAGGAGGAACTAGATTAAATCATCATTTTTGGTGTCCAGAGGGACAAAACTATTAAATAGCTAAGCAGCTGCCCTCTAGAGTTCTGCTCCTGTCTGGGCTGGTGGCAGGTGACACAGGTGACACTATGTCTCTGTCCAGCCCTGTCTTCTCTGTCCCCAAGGGCCAGGTTGACCCAAGGATAGCAGCAATACCTCCTCCTTCTTTGCCCGGGCACTCTGAGAAAAAGGGACTCCCTTAGAGGACACTGGGGTGTTTCTTCTGAGGAGCCTGTAGGGAAACCTGGGCTTTTGCACGGCTGTGTGTAAGTGCGACTGTGTGAGTGCCTGTACATGAGTGTGTGAGTGTGTACAGGTGTGTAGGTATGTGTACATGAGTGTGTGAGCAGACATCACAGTGTGTAAGTGTGTGTGTCAGGAAAGATGTATATGTGTGAGTGCACACATGTGTGTGTGCATGTGTTAGTATGTGTGTACATGAGTGTGTGTGCATAGGTGTATGTAAGTGGGAGTGACTCTATGTGTGTGGGTGTTCTGGGGTCAGCAGGCAGGGGGAGAAGGGTGGAAGGCAGGAGGAGGCACAGACACTTGCGCTCCAGTGTCCTGGATGAACTACGGTCACAGAACCCAAGAGCCACGGAAGGAGACCAGTCTCAGCGCCCTGCTCTGTCCGGGTTATACCCATGAATTTTCAGGTGCGTAACCCCCAGCCAGGAGGTCTGCATGGCTGGCCAAAGGGGCAGGTCTCCACTGTCACTGAGGCCCTCATTACTTCTCAACCAGGAGAGGGACCCGTCCCCTCAGGGGGCATTTGGACCTGTGGGGGGATATTTCTTGATTGTCGCATGTCTAGGGAGGGCTCTGATTTAGTAGAAAGAGGCCAAGAATGCTAAATGCCCCTCACAGTGGGCCTGTGGCAGCTAGGGGCTTGGTGGCAGCTGGGGGCTTCATGCCCGCTGTCTTCCCAGAGCCCTCACTCCATGCTTGCTGGGCCCTGCCTCTGGGGAATGTTAGTTAAATGCGAAACAAGACACTGGTGCAAAAACAGTCTCCAATGAACCTACCCAGCGCCACCATCATTCCTGAGGTGCAAACAAAAGCACCCGACGCAATCACACACCAGGAGAGTCCTAGGTTGCCAAACTCCTACCCCTCCCAGCCCCACCCATGTACGTCTTCCTGGACCCAGACTGAGATGACATGAAACAGATGAAACAGGGGGTGGGAGGAGGAGGAAAACAAGGTCTATCTCTCAAAAGGGATGTCCTTCCCCTCTGCGATGAAGAGGGCTTTCCTCCAGGGAGTCACCCCCAAAGTGCTGAGGCTTCTCTGAGCGGGAGCCGGCCCCCAGTCACACATTGTCTTTGAAGCTGACCTCCCGGTGCTGGGGCTGCGAGGGCTTCATGGGATGTCCCAGCCCCTTGGTGGGAAAGTATTTGAAGTGTCTGGTGAGGCCGAGCTTCTGAGCAGCTGAAAGTTCTGCATCAGACACTCAGGCAGGAGGGGGGTGTGGGCTCCTCAGGTGGGAAGGGCAGGGGATGGAGAAAGGTGCTGAGCCTTGTCTGAAGTTGAACAGGAGCCAAAATGAACAAGGGGCCAGAGGGCCCTTCGAGGTCCTTGTCCCCTCCCTGCTAGGCTGTCAACCCTGACAGCTGATCCCCCAGATGCTGAGGAGGCCCCGGGCCCCAGGAGCTTCTGATTTTGCCCCTCCTGAAGTCAAAGATGGGGACCTGTCCCCCAGGCCCCCTATCCCTGACAAAAGCAGCCAGAGACACCCACTGAAGGGATTCTCACCCTGTGGGCCCCTCCCCTGGCCCCTTGTCCTCCAGGGCTCTGCCACTCAGGGTGTGGGCCAGGAACCAGCTTGATCATCTCCATCTGGGTGCTGGGAAGAAGCACAGGACCTGGATCCCCACCCCAGACCTACAGAATTGGAATGGACATCTTAACAAGATCCCTCCACCAGAATTCGGGTGCATGTGGAAGTTTGAGGAGCACTGCTCCACTGGAGTAAAAAACCCCTTTGCCTCTCTCTGGGAAGAAGATATAATCCCTGTCTGGAATCAAACTGCAGTGGAGAGGAAAGTAACCCAACGCAGCATTAACTGGCACAGGACAAGCTTTCTACTCTGCAAAAATGCCTCAATCCTGGTAACTGCTGGTGAGAGTTATTTTATTTTGTTTATTTTATTTTATTTTATTTTAGAGACAGAGTCTCACTCTGTCGCCCAGGCTGGAGTGCAGTGGCATGATCCCAGCTCACTGTAACCTCCACCTCTCGGGTTCAAGTGATTCTCCTGCCTTAGCCTCCCAAGTAGCTGGGATTACAGACACACACCACCATGCCCAGCTAATTTTTGGACTTTTAATAGAGACAGGGTTTCACCACGTTGGCAGGGCTGGTCTCAAACATTTGACCTCAAGTGATCCACCCATCTCAGATTCCCAAAGTGCTGGGACTACAGGCATGAGTCACCACAGCCAGCCAAGAGTTCTAATATGATGAGTGTTTCCATTTTGGAGACAAAGAAATTCATCTGGGATTGTGTAGAGGGAGGTTATGAGATTTAATGAAGCCACACAACCCCTGACAAACAGACATAGAACTGGGACTCAGGTCTCCTGAAAGGTCAGCAGGCCAACTTTCCACCATCCTGGTGACCATTTATCAGCCACCCCAGTGGAAGGATGCTGGATAGAATGGAGAGTCAGGAAACCTCAAATTGGTCTCAGTTTGGTCCAGGCTTGGCTGTATGACCTTGATCAGGTCAATTAACCTCTCTGGGGGTGGGACCACATGATCTAGAAGAATAATTTCTGCCCTGAAATTATGTGCCTCTTTCCTCTCCAGAGGAGTTCACTAGAGAATATTTTCTTTGTATATTTCAAAAGGCGATTCTACATATCAAAATGCTGTTTACATCCACCCATTACATAAAACATGGCACTTGGATGTCCCTGGGGGTCAACAGGGAAGGAGAATTAGAGTCAGGTTTCACGTGTCACTAACAGGGAGGTGATTGTTGCTCAGTGCTCAAAGCAAAGTCAGGAGGAAGCCTGTCTCAGAAGAAAAGGATGCTTCCCAGGTAACCACAGGTCTCAGTGAATGCCTGCTGGCAATTAACTACAAAATAAACATTCCAGGTTGGAGGGAAGCCTCCCCTTGCTCACCTCTACTCTCCCTCCTTTTTTGTGGCTTTTGTCCCTGTGACTTTAAAAAAAAATTTAAGGAATAAATTGTATTCCTTTCTTTTTTTTTTCAGGGTCTGGCTCTGTCACCCAGGCTGGATTGCAATGGTGCGATCATAGCTCACTGCAACATCTGCCTCTTGGGCTTAGACGATCCTCCCACCTTGGCCTCCTGAGTAGCTGGGACTGTGGGTACATGCCACCACGCCTGGCTAATTTTTCTATTCTTAGTAGAGACGAGGTTTCACCATATTCCCCAGGCTAGCCTTGAAATTCTAAACTCAAGCAATCCTCCCTCCTTGGGCTTCCAAAGTGCTGAGATTACAGGCGTGAACCGCCTCATCCAGTCAGACTTTATTCTTTTTTATTCTTTTCATTTTAATCCAGATCCTGCACTAGACTTTCTTCTTTAGAGTGGTTTTAAATTTACAAAAAATAAGTGAAAATAACAGAGTTCCCATATTACACCACCACCAAATTTCTCCTATTATTAACATCTTGTTAATAACACATTAGTGTGGTAAATTTGGTACAATTGATAAGACAATACTGATACACTATTGTTAACTAATGTCTATAGCTTCCACGAGGGTTTCCTTTTTGTGTTGTATATTTTATGAGTTTTGACAAACATACAATGATATGTACCCATGACAATATCATACAGAAGAGTCTTACTGCCTTAAAAATGCCCTGTGCTCCACCTATTCACCCTCCTCCCTCTCCCCCGTGGCAACCACTCACCTTTTTATTGCCCCTATAGTTTTGCCTTTTTCCAGATGTCATACGGGTGGATTTGCACAGTACATGGCCTTTTCCGATTGGCTTCTTTCACTTAACAATATGCATTTAAGTTCTTTCCACATCCTTTTGTGGCTTGTTAGCTCATTTCTTTTTAGTACTGACCCTGTCACCTTTTGATATGGGGCTGAAGGTTCTGCAGGTTGGGCCAGGATCTTCATGGGAGACCCTCTAGCGTCTGGCAGTGCAGTCTCAGAACGGCTGCACACAGCAGAGCCTGCTTCCATCAGCTGAGATGTGCCAACACGTGAGGGACAGAAACAGAAGAAATGAGCCCAGGCTGTTGCTAAAGCCCAAACAAAATGGGTAGAAGGAGCTCCAGGGAGAGCTTTTGAGATGGGCTCTTCGCATCCTCGGATACACACCTCCCTGCAAGTGACGCAAAAGCCATCACCTGAATAGAGAATGATGACTTGTGACAAGGTGACCCCTCAGTACCCCCATGCTCCGCCCTGCTCCCTTCCCCCTAACTAGGGAAAGAGAATTCTGGGAGGAGAAAACCCAACTTCCAACCCACCTTAAATCACTGTCATCAGGGTCTGAGCTCACCAGCCCACGAGCCGTAACAGCTGCCCAGGAACTGGCCAGGAAAAGCAGATTGGCTGTCTCCCGGCCCCTCCCCCAGTAGGTGGTTTTCCAGAGAAACCAGACAGTGTCCTGAACACCCCCAGCATAGGCAGGGTCAGCTTGATCTCATCTGTCTAATTCCCTCCCGGGCCAGGACAAAAGTGTCACTCTGTGCCTGACACCGAGGCCTGATTTGCTCTCACCCCTGCTGTCCCCGTCAATGACTCCCAACCTTCGAGGCCTCATTCCTGCCTTTAGTCTTTGGCTGCCGTTATTTAGCACTGCAAAATGAACAGAGGAACACGCTTTTCACTCAAGGACACCACCCTTCGGGAGGAACATATCGAAAGTTTTGCAAAACTTGGGCAGAATCAAGGTCTCACCTCCTTCCTGTTGGTGGACTCAAGAAGGTCTGGGCTCAAAGAATTTCTGCACAATCAACCAAAGGTGGGGTACAGAGGCAGGAGGAAAACAGAAGACACAGACTGCCCCCAAAAGAAGAAAAAGTCCTTTAAACACCGTCTGGTAGCTCCTCAGCACAGGGTTTGGTGGAGCTGTTTTTAAAGTCTACATTTAACAATCCGGTGTACCCCAGGCCTGTGTATCTCAGTCTTAATGCCTCTGAAGCAAAAACTACAAAGGTCTCTGATGTTCCTTCTTCAGACTTTTTTTTTTTCCACGATATGAACTTTTTTTAAGGCTCCCGCTTCCCGGTGAACTCGCCTCCATCTCTTTTTCTTGCTGAAGCTGCAGATGTACATTGTGGTAGTGTGAAAAAAGCTAATTAAACTGCAGCGGCTCGGCGGGAGGCAGGGAAGGCCCCGCGGAGCACATGGGATGATTGATTTGCACTGTCACACGGCTCTGCTGGGTGTCATAACTTAGTGACAAATCAAGGATTACAGTGACCCAGAGTAACTCTCTTCCTTTGTTGTTCCGTAGACATCAAAGCAGCCAAGGATATTAGTGTTTTTAATAAGTAGCTAAGTCAGGAGTAGCTTACAGTTTGAAATTACTCTGTGTACAATCGAAGGTGTTGGGGGACAGGGGTAAGGAAAACAACAGCTCAAATGTTATTAGATTAAAAAAATTTTAATAAAATAAAACAAAACAAAATAAAATGCAGCCCATGCACCAGGAGCAAGTTCTTTGTAGGGGTTGTTGGAGATTTTTGCATTATTTGTGTAAGCCACGTGGAGGCCTGCTGTGGTGAGGCATACCCTCTGGAAATTAGGTTTTCTAGGGAGAGGAAACAAATGACTATCAATGCCACAGGTCTGGGGGGCTTCATAAGCAAATGCCTTCATCTTAATCAGCACAGAAGGAAGCCGGGAGGGTCACAGTGATGTGTTTGAGGACGAATATCCTGTTCCCCAACAATTAGGATCATAAAATGATTGGGGCAACTCACCTTTATCTTGAAAGTACACAGATCCCTGAAGACAGCTGCAGCCAAGGTTTGTTTTTCTTGGGATATTTACCTTCCACCACAGAAGGGAGGCCTGAAAATCAGAGCAAGGTGGGAATCTGAAATTCATTCCTGCCTACTGTGCAATTATCATCACTGTGTTGCTAATGGTTTCTCCCTGGATGGGCTCGAGTCCCTCTGGAAGGTGCTGCTGGGGCCAGGGCCGTGATGAGGCGCCAGAATGGATGGCCGCCTCTCTCTGTGGGTGCCCATTTCTCCTTAGTGATTTTAAGCTCGGTTAGCCCCGGACATGGAGAAATACCACCATAATCCCAAGATGCCCCCTGAGATGAACAAGTTTCCATCGACTGTGGCGCAATCCAGCCCTCTTGGACCCTACCCACTTGGGAGAGGAGCAAAGGTGACTCAGGACAAGACTGTCAACCTCCCTGGGCCTTGGTTTCTTCATTCTGCATAATTGGAGATCATCCCTTCTTCCTCACTCACTAGGTTATGAAAATCTAATTAAACAACGCTGGTGAAAATATTTCACAAATTCCTAAGCATTATGCAAATCAATCAGAAAATGGAAGCACAGGATGAAGTCATTTCCCACGCCCACGCTTCGCTGGTGTGGGTGGAGGAAGCCTACCATGGAATCACCACTGTGGGCACCCATGACAGATTTGAATTTCCAGCAGTATTTTCACTGAAATTCACTTTGGCCTATGTTGTGTATAAAATCCATTTGGGGTTAAACAATGGTCTTGATTTTCTTTTGTGTATATCTATGAATCTGTGCGTTCCTATTTGCATCATTATGAACAAAACACAAAACAATTTAAAATTGCAGTCATATGTTCAGTTTTCATTATTATGAATTAAATGAGGGAATCGGCCAGTTTTACATGAAACAGTGAGGGTGAGCGAGGCAGGCTTCCCCACACAGGGAGAAGGAGGCTGATAAAACAACACCCATTGGGGGAGATGAGGCTTTAAGGAACTGATGGTCCTTCAAGCAAATTCACGTTGACTGAGGAGCTAGAGGGGACAGTTCCACCTGAAAACTGCGATCCAGACCCCAACTAGTTAGTGCCATGGGCAGCCCCCAGCATTCCCTGACTCTTTCTCCTTTGGCTTTACCTCAAACACATCACAATTATGTGCATCACACTTTTGCCTACTTAAGGCAGTTCACTATCTAACAGGAGAAGCACCCTGTATTCACTGATGCATCCCACAGCTTGGGCTCCTTCCACATATGCCAAAGTACTTTGTTTATGTGGATTCTTATTTATTAAAATTGCAGACTTACTTTTTAAGAAAAACTAATAAATTTCTTTGTAATGGTTAGAGAAGCTACTTTTGAACCCACCCGGACATATGTTCCCCTTTCCTAATTACAGAGAGCTTTCTTCAAATGACAGCTTTTCTGGAAAAAAAAACCAAAAAACGTTCTGCTTTGTCTGATAAAGTTGAATCTGCTCATAACACTTTGAACCAGCAATTCCGTTCCCCAATATATGTCCATGTGCACCATGAGGCAGGACAGGGAATGTTCATTACAGCATCATATGCAATAGTGAAAACCAGAAACCGCCTATATGCCCATCAGCAGAAGGGAAAAATTGTGGCATTTTAATATAAAGAAAAACTATTGTTTAGAGAAAATATCTAACAGCTGTGGATATGAACGTGAATAAATTTCAAAAACATGAAAAAATGATGAACAAAGAAACACGTGTCATAGAAGAAGCCATAGCATATGTGTATGATTTCATTAATACAAAGTGCAAAAATGGCAACAGTAAACAATAAACTGATGACGGATACATATGTAAAGCGTGAAACTGTGAGAAGGAAGAAGAAAGGAAACATGGAAAGAGGAAGAGAGAAAGGAAGGAAGGAAGCAAGGAAGGAACAAAGGAAGGAAAGAAAGGCAGAGGGGAAGGAGAAGGAGGGAAGGAAGCGAGAAGTGTTCTTATTTCTGGGGAGAAGTGGTGTCCTCTCCTAACTCAGAGAGTTAGTGTGTTAGGAATGAGAGTAAAAATAATGAGGATTTCCTAGGAACTTGGAGTCCTTAGCATTACTACACAACATTTAGATCTATGGTTAGTAGGTACCAAGAGTTTACTAGCCAGAATGTTTACATAATTGGCTTATTTTCTTCTGCAGTCCTTTGGAGAAACAAAAGAGGACTAAGGTGGTTCACTCCAGAGATGTATTAAAAACAAAGAGCATCTAGAAGACGGTCTAGGGCTAGCAGACATTCAGGATGGCCTCCCACACTTCCGCAATCTCCAACTTGTATCATACACTTTATATACTCAACATGCTGCTCATGAACTCCTCAGATGGGGTGGGGGACATGTGGAGTGTATAAGGACAGGGGAGAATGGGGTCTTAGTTCCGATACAAGAAAGGGGGTGGAGGGAACAATAGGCGGTCCCAGACGGTGGATGGTCTGAGGCTGCCTCTTGACTGTTAATGTGTGAATGTCACTGTGAGTCTGTATAAGTGAGAGATGACATACACATGGCATCGGAGCGACTCTCAACATTAAGAACTGTTAGAGATTAAAAAGCTAACAAAGAAGGAAGAGATGTACCAGTTATTCATATTATTCACCTTAAAAGCCATCTGCTCACAAAGAGATTGGCAGTGACCACCCAATTACTTACCAACATATCAGTCTCTTTTAATCCTCTGCATAGTACTTAACACTTATCAGTATCTCACATTTTATGATCTGTTTGTGTGTTTGTTTATGGCTGGATTCTCCGAACCTCGAACCTCGAACCTCGGTGCCTGCCACTATTCCCACCATCAGGACAGAAGCTTTGTTCTCTTTTTATTCTGTCTTTAAAAAATGTACATATCTTTTGTCATTTTTAATTTTTGTGGTTATATAGTAAGTATATATATTTACACAGTACATGAGATATTTTGATACAGGAATGCAACACGTAATAATCACATCAGGGTAAACAGGGTATCCATCACCTAAAGCATTTATCCTTTCTTTCTCTTTTTTTGGGGGGGATGGAGTCTCTCTCTGTCACCCAGGCTGGAGTGCAGTGGCATGATCTTGGCTCACTGCAACCTCTGCCTCCCAGGTTCAAGCGATTCTCCTGTCTCAGCCTCCCGAGTAGCTGGGATTACAGGCATCTGCCACCACGCCTGGCTAATTTTTGTATTTTTTAGTAGAGATGGGGTTTCACTATGTTGGCCAGGCTGGTCTCAAACTCCTGACCTCAAATATTCTGCCCAGGTCCGCCTCCCAAAGTGCTGGGATTACAGGCTTGAGCCACCACGCCTGGCCATTTATTCTTTCTTTGTGTTACAAACAATTCCATTATACCCTTTTTGTTATTTTTAAGTGTACAATGAAATTGTTACTTTTAAAATTTATACTCTTTTAAGAATATTTTAACTTTTATTTTAGGTTCAGGGGTACATGCGCAGGTTTGAGTTAATCCGAGTGGCATCTCTTGAAGGCTTTCTGCATTAGATAATATTCAGATATCCAACAACTTTAATCTCACACAGATCTTCAAGAAACATTTTTAAAAACTACCGAGTAAGAATAAGAAAATAAGAATACCCAACATACTGGTAACAGTAATTGTTTCTGGGGAAACAAGCCAAGGAATTGAAGAGTAGGGATTTAAAGATCAACTTTTCACTATATGTTGTTATTTTGTTTGTTTTTTTTGTTTTGTTTTGTTTTTTCTTGAGACTGAGTCTCACGCTATCACCCAGGCTGGAGTGCAGTGGCGAGATCTTGGCTCAATGCAACCTCCGCTTCCCAGGTTCAAGCGATTCTTGTGCCTCAGCCTCCCAGGTAGCTGGGATTACAGGGGTGGGCCACCGCGCCTAATTTTTGTATTTTTAGTAGAGATGGGGTTTCCCCATGTTGGCCAGGCTGATCTCAAACTCCTGACCTCAAGTGACCCACCTGCCTCAGCCTCCCAAAGTGCTGGAATTATAGGCGTAAGCCACTGCGCCCGGCCACTACATACTTTTTTAATTGACTATTTTACCAAGCACATGTATTTCCATACTAAAAGTTTACCTTGATTAAACTCTCTTTCTCTTAACTCTCTCTGTGTCTTTTCCTCTGCCTCTGCCCCTGTTTCTTTATGAATTCACCAGAATGAACATTTCAAACTACCTCATTTAAAGTCCCTTGGACCTGACTAATGATGTTTCGAGGGTTCACCTTAAAGTCTCTCCTGCGTTTTCAAATTTAAATAAAATATATGGGTGTTTCTTGGATTTTCTTTTAATCTCCTTCACTGTCTTTTTCCCTGGAGGAGAAAGGAGACATTTCCAGAAGAATCTTGGGAAATGATGTGCTAGTGTGTCCACCTCCAGAAGTGACGGTTGGACTTGTTCTGAGCATTTGTTGCTGTGAACCGCAGCAGGATAAACAAAAGCTTTCTCCTCTCTCTTGCTGATGTCCTGCTGGGTTGGACCTCTGCACCTGAGCACCTCAGCACGAGTCTCCCCACAGCGGGTCGGTGCCCTCCCGTCTGCACTGGAAAGAGCTTCACTCTCCCAGAAGGAACCAGGTAGAGGGGACTGTCCATCATCTGTGCCAGTTGGCCAAGTTCCTCCCTCAGCGAAATCAGGAAGCTCATAAAAAGACCTTATCTCTGGGTAAGCCATGACTCTTCAGTTCCCACCCGCCTGGCGCCTGGGAAAGGACAACAAAGGGGTGTGGAGAACAATGACCATC
Organism: Nomascus leucogenys; assembly: GCF_006542625.1. NCBI lineage: Eukaryota > Metazoa > Chordata > Mammalia > Primates > Hylobatidae > Nomascus > Nomascus leucogenys. The sequence goes on from NC_044399.1 coordinate 60,493,332, forward strand.
TGTAGAGCCGAGCCTGCACCAGTGGAGTCACGGGAGCCCCAGGGTCTCAGTGCCTCCCTTCCCGGGCCCAGTGCCGGGCGGGGTCAGGTATCCTCCCTGGTAGACAGGCGGCCCTGGTGGCCATGTGTGCTCTCGGGCTTGTGGTGTTACCCACATCCTATCTTAAGTATTACACCTCTCCTAAAACAGACTGATGAGTGGCCTAGACTTCTCCTTTTATTTCTTGGAATACTCCCAGTGTCACAGCTCTAGAGTAACTGTGCCATTTCATTTCTTACCACCCCCTTCCTGAACTGGGCTAAAGACAATGTCCAGTGCAACATGTCACACCCTGCCCCTCACTTGCCCCCTGCTCAAGTCGAATCTTCTGTCCACCAAGACCACAGCCCTAGGAGTTAGGAAATGGTTCCATTTTCCTCTGCCTTGCCTGAGCCACACAATTGCCTGTAAATGCCAAGACATCCAGTCCTCTCTCCCATGAGGCGTGGTTTCCCAGACCCTTCAGGCATTTATGGTACCTCAGTAGGTCCCCAAAGTAGGCCTCCAAACTCCCCCACCAAGGCCCTGATCTCCGCTGAGTAACTTCATAATCTTTTCTTTACAATTCCCACCTGCTGTTTCACCTGTATTTTATTCACCAACCTGAGATATAAATAGATAAGTGTTTTATGGATAAAGAGACTAAGGCACGATTTGTCTAAGGTCATTACGCATTGCTGACCGAGAGAGAACTCAACACCTTTGACACCTAACCTAAGGCTTTTTCAATTCTATTACCATTTTGGGCACATGTCACTAGATTTCGGTCCTAGTCCATGTCTCTATTCACATCATAGACTGCTAGGGCTGGGAAAGACTTCAGAGTATATCCTTGTCCCCCATGCTCATGGTGAAACTAAGCCCCAGAGAGAGAAGTGGCTTCCAAGGTTATGTAATGAGTTGGTGGCCAAGTTCAGATGAAGTGGTTGGGCCAGTCCCCAACTTGGCTCATGCCAGACCTCCAGGCTCCCTGATGCTGGGATCCAAAGCCCTTTCGCCCTGAGCCCTCTCCTCCCCTTCCTCCCTGCCAAAGTCAGCAGGTTTGCCAGGCAGTCCTTGGTCTCCTGGCCCACAAGTCCTTCAGCATGGTGCTTGTTGGTGCTGGTACTCTTTGAAGGGGGCAGGAAGCAGGGAGAAAGCCTGGGGGACTCCTGAGGTCCAGGGAACAGAAGGGGAAGAAAGCGTGAGGTGAGAGAGACAGGAAAAAGGACAAAAATTGTAGTCATCAGGGACATGAGACCTTGGGAAAATCCCTCACTATTTATACTGATTATTGGTTCAGTCCAGAAGAACTAATAAAATGAGAAAAGAAAAAAAAAACATAAACAAAAACAAACAAACAAAAAAACGGTGTTGGTTCTGTAACACCACCACAAATTAGAGGTGATGAAGCAGAATGCTGTTCCCTGGGTCTGATTGCCGTGTGGCTCCGTAACTGTGCACGTCATCAAGCGTGTCAGATGGACTTGCTGCACGCTGTACTTTAGTAGAATGATAAGCCGTATCCTACCTGTTCAGTCTTCCAAGCAGGTTGTCTCGGCAACATGGCTAGAGCTTCAGGGTTAGAAGGGATTCGAAAGGACAGACCCCTATTTAAAACAAACCTAAGGCAAATATAGTGTCCTTGAGTTTTGCCTGTGGCTCCTTCCCTTTCTGGTTTCTTTTTGTTGTTGTTGTTGTTGTTGTTGTTGAGATGGAGTCTCGCTCTGTCGCCCAGGCTGGAGTGCAGTGGTGCGATCTCTGCTCACTGCAAGCCCCGCCTCCCAGGTTCGCGCCATTCTCCTGCCTCAGCCTCCCGAGTAGCTGGGACCACAGGCGCCCACCAACATGCCTGGCTAATTTTTTTGTATTTTTAGTAGAGACGGGGTTTCACTGTGTTAGCCAGGATGGTCTCGATCTCCTGACCTCGTGATCCGCCTGCCTTGGCCTCCCAAAGTGCTGGGATTGCAGGAGTGAGCCACTGCGCCTGGCCCCCTTTCTGGTTTCTAAGAGGCCACACTGAGTAGCCAGGGGGGCTGCTTAGGTCACTTTTCAGCCCTGAGTTAAGTTCTAGAGAAGCTGGGGTGAAGAGCAAGCTGCTCACTGACCTCTTTCGTTCCTGAGCAAGCGGGGTGAGTCACCTTAAACTGGGGACAGGAGCACCATGCCGCCAGGACGGCAGGGACACTGAGTTGGGAGCAAGCAGGGAAAAGGATACTTTCTAGCTTTTGGCCTGGAGGTTGTAAGTTTAGTGGATTTTCTCACCTTCATTTGATGGGAGGTGTGAAACTGACATCCCTCCCAATTTGTAGCAGCTCTTCCCAAAAGCTGCACAAGCTATTATGCCGCCCAGTAAACACATGCTTGTTTTGCAAACACAGCTTTAAGACTTATCCTCCTGCCTCCCCTTCTACCAGAATGATGCCCCCAAACTCTCTCATATGTAAATCTGGGAGCCGTCATATAAGCCTAGCAGTTATTTCCCTGGAGAGTAAAAAATCCTATGCAGAAAAACAAAAACAAAAACAAAAACAAAACAAAACAAAAGAGAAAAACCCCACCTAGAGGGAAATACTCTAAATATTAATGGTGATTTTCTTTCTTTGGTTGGTGGGATAAAGCCTAATTTTTTTCCATCTACTTTTTTCAATTTCTAAATGGGCTATGAGTATATAATACCTTTATGCTATGAAATATAAACTAAAAATTTAAGCAACACTAATTAGCACTGTCGTCCATGTAACAAGAATACAGTGAGTTATCTCCATGCAGACAGGGTCCCCAGAGGGAAAGTTCTTCCCCGAAGGAAAGCAGGTCCTGAACTATATCCCCAGTGCCTTCTGTGAAAAGCTCAGTTTAAGGATCCTTAAAGAGGTTCATATCCTTCAAGAGCTTCTCATTCCCTCCTGACCTCACAGAGACAGAGCCATATGGGGAAAGACAAATCTCGTTATGCTGCTCAGCTAAATGGTGAGAAAACAGAGGCTGGTACAGGCACCCGTGTTTTACTATGAAGTTTCAACAACCACTTGTAAGTCTTTCTCTGGCTTGCTTCTCTCCCCCATCAGGTATAAATATCCTCAGATAAGAAATAAATATCTCTTCAGGTAGCTCCAATGCAGTAAATAATTTTAACCTTTAATGTCCTGCATGAACTCTGATCTTAACTTCTTTAACACACTAAAAGCTTTAGCTACTTTAAACATAGACTTACCAGGGGATTTCTGGAGCAATTCTACTCCTAGGTATGTAATTAAGAGAGTTGGAAACATACATCCACATGAAAGCTTGCATGTGAATATCTATCTATAGCACCATTATTTATCAGAGCTAAAATGTGGAAACTACATAAATCTCCACCAACTGTTAAATGAATAAACAAAAAGGTTGCATATCCTCACAAAGGAACATTATTCAGCCACCAAAAGGAATGAAGTACAGTCTGTCCTCCTTATCTGTGGGTTCCACATTTGCGAATTCAGCCAACGATGGATCAAAAATAGAAAAAAAAAATGAAAAAAACCATGAAGCTCTAAAATGCAAAACAGAATTTGCCATACCCTAAGTACTACACTGAATCCAAGTGAATGAAGTGATGTCTAGCCTTGTTCGGGGGTATTTATAAGTTATCTAGACATACATGAGAGGATGTGCATAGGTTGGATGCAAATGTTATGCTATTTTACATAAGGGACTTGGGCCTCTGTGGATTTGGGTTTGTGAAGGGAGTCCTGGAACCAATCCTCCCCCTGGATACCAAGGAACGACTATACTGACACGTGTTACGACACGGATGAACCTTGAAAACATTATGCTAAGTAAAAGAAGCCAGTCACAAAAGGCCACATCATATATAATTCCATTCATATGAAATGTCCAGAAAAGGGAAATCGATCTACAGAGACAGAAAGTAGACTAGTGGCTTCCAGGGAGGGATTAAGGGGGTTGGGGAAGTAGGGAGTGATAATTTAAGGAATTGGAAGTTTCTTTCTCATCATTGATGAACATATTCTCAAATTGATCGTGTTGGTTGCACAACTTTGTGAATATACTAAAAAGCATTGAGATGTACGCTTTCAATGGGTAAATTGTATGGTAGGGGAATTATAACTTGACTTATTTTTAAAAAGCTTAGCTAGTTTATTCACAAATAAATCACATGCACAAACTTGCATGCAGGTTGTGCAGCAGCTCTGAGGCAGGGCCAGGGAGAAAGTCAAGGTTGAGTCCAGCTCCTGGGCGGCCAGATCAACAATCCATGCAGAAAGCAAACATCCGGCTTAGGATCCAGGAGGCCAGAGAGGTGTGCCAAGAAGTCAGAGCAGGCATGGGAGGGCGTTGTGGACATCCTGGAAACCCCTAAGTCAGGTGCACCAGTAAGAGGTGGGAGAGGAGCAACTGCTCAGAAGAAACTAGAGGTTGCAAGAGAGGCTGGATTCTTTTCTCATGAAAAGCAGCGCAGTTCCCTGGAGCCATGCTGGCCCATGTTTTTTCACCCGGACTTGCTTTGCCCAGGGGCTTTTTTGCTCTGGGGTTATGCTCTGTGGCCTAGTTTCTTGGTGCCCTGGGTGGGTTCCCTTCTCCCTGGAAGGCCAACACGCAAAGGGGAAGGGGCAGCATTCAGATCACCTGCATAGAGTTTTGTGAGGGTTTGCTTTATGGATGTTGGTCCCTGTACTTTGGAACATTTTAGTCCTTGAACTAAATTGCAAGCTAGGGACAAGGAGTTCTTTGTACCAGGCAAGGAGCCGATCTTGAGATTCCCTATTTTCCATTACAGAAAACAGGAGACTGATTCAATGTCACTTCCACACACAAAACCTTTGCACAAAGGTTGCTGCTATGGGGCAAAGAAGGCCAAGGTTAGAATCAAGGGGAAACCCACTCACTGTGTGCTAGGCACTGTGCTTTGCAGACATGAACTTATTTGAGCCTCTTAATTATCCTATGAGCTTCAGTTTCCTCCTCTGTATAGTGAAAACCAGGCCTCAAGCCTGCAAGTTATTTGAAAGAGTTAAGTGGGGTAATATATGTGAAACTTTCCACCACTCTTAATGCATCAGAAATCTTGGGTCTTAAAATTTTACAAGATATTTAGATACTGTAGGCATGCTTTCATTTGGTCCTGGCTGGAAGATATATTATCGATATAGTATCTCTTTCTTAAAGATAAGAAAGCTGTGATCAAGTAACCAACCCATGGCTATACAGAAAACTAAGGAATCATGGAATTAAAACCGCCTCACCTAGTGCCCCTCCCATCACCAGGGGTCTCAAAGTTCACTTACATCTGAATCATGCGGGCACCTGTCAAAAACGAAGAGGCCCAAGACCTACCCCAGACCTATGGAATTCAAATCCCCAGAGTGGGGCCCAGCCAACTGCATTTTTAAATCTTCCTCAGGTGATTCATGTGCACACTATAGTCAGTCTCTGCCCTGACAAGAAGAACTAGGCAAGAGAAAACCTAAAGGAAAAATGAAGAAGTAACCAGAAAAACCAAACGGTAAAGAAAGAAGCTAGAAGATACAACCTGCTTATCTATTACAGCTTTTACGCAGTTTTTACCAGGTGCAGGGTATGGTTGTAAGTGCTTTGTAAGTCTTACATGACCTTAGTTGAGTCTCAGAGTCACCTTATGACATCGGTGCTATTATTAGCCCCATTTTACAGATGAGAGAATTGAGGTTCAGAGAAGTGATAAGTTATTGCCCAAAGTCACATAGCCAGTAAAGAAAGACAGGAGATAATTTTTTTTTTTGAGATACCGCTTCACTCTGTCATCCGGGCTGGAGTGCAATGGTACAATCTCTGCTCACTGCAACCTCCGCCTCCTGGGTTCAAGCCACTCTGCTGCCTCAGCCTCCCAAGTGCTGGGACTACAGGTATGCACCACCACAGCTGGCTAGTTTTTCTATTTTTAGTAGAGACAAGTTTTCACTATGTTGGCCAAGCTGGTCTCGAACTCCTGACTTCAAGTCATCTACCGCCTCGGCCTCCCAAAGTGCTGGGATTATCCAGCATCGTGAGTCATTGCGCCTGGCCAGCAAGAGAGAATCTTAACCACCTTGATACACCTGTATAGAGGAAAGTGAGCCACGTTAATGAGAAAGGAGAAAGGGCAAGAAAAGAGGCACCATGGAAGACTAGCATGAAGCAAAGCCGTGTCCAGGTCCCAATCTAAGTCTTCAGAAACCCACCTGTGGACTTGGCAAGTTTGAGAATGGGACTTGGGTACCTGTAAAAACATTCATGGTGTGTGGATGGCAAAGCCAGTCCAAATGCTTCCCTGCCACTTGGCGGGGGGCACCCCACATTGGCTGCAGTGGTTTGAATGGTGACTCCAAACTATATGTCCATGTTCTAACCCTCAGAACGTATGAATGTGACAGTCTATGGGAAAGGGGTCTTTGCGAATGTAATTAAAGATCTTGATTTTTGAAATTATCCTGGGTTGTCTGAATGGACTCTACATCCAATAACAAGTGTCCTCATAAGAGGAGAAGACACAGAGAGGAGAAGAAGATCATATGAAGATGGAAGCAGAGACTGTAGTAAGCAGTCACAAGCCAAGAAATGCTGACCACCCCAGAAGCTGGAAGAGACAAGGAAAGGAAACTCCTCTGGACCCTCTGGAGGGAGCGTGGCCCTGAAAACACTTTGATGTTGAACTTCTGGCCTCATGTTGTGTTAAGCCACCAGATTCTGGTCCTCTGATACACAATATAGCAGCCCCAAAAAACTACACACTGGGCAATGTTCTATTGATAACTGATATATATATACATGTATATATATGTATATGTATATATATGTATATATATGTGTATATATGTATATGTATATATATGTATATATGTATGTATGCATATATGTATATATGTGTATATATGTATATGTGTGTATATATATGTGTATATATGTATATGTATATATGTGTATATATATATATATATATTTTTTTTTTTTTTTTTTTGAGACCGAGTCTTACTCTGTCACCCAGGCTGGAGTGTAGTGGTGTGATCTCAGCTCACTGAAACTTAGCCTCTCAGGTTCAAGTGATTCTCTTGCCTCAGCCTCCCAAGTAGCTGGGATTACAAGTGTGTGCCACCACGCCCGGCTAACTTTTGTATTTTTTGGTAGAGACGGGGGTTTCATCATGTTGGCCAAGCTGCTCTCGAACTCCTGACCTCAAGCAATCCTCCTGCCTTGGGCCTCCCAAAGTGCTGGGATTACAGGCATGAGCCACCACGCCCGCCTGGCCTGATAACTGATATAGTGGACACTGCTGTTTAAGTCTGCCTAGCATCCCTTTTTCATTTTCTCTGGTTATAACTCCTCCATTTCCCTAGACACCTGTTTCCCAAAACCTCCTTCATGTGATTCTGGTGGCCCGTTCTAGACGCAGGAAGTGCCATTCATCCAGAACTGGCCAGTCAGAGAACCCCATCTCTTCAGCTACAGTGATTGGTCCAGGGGTGGCTCATGACCCAGGCTGGGCCAATCAGAGTCTTTCTCTAGATTTTTGTAGAAGTGAGCTGTGACAGTTATACTTCTCTTTCCTTTGGAATTGTTAAGTTGATGCACCACTGAGGGGCATGTTTTTCTGTATGGAGAAAGCCCATCCATGTACAGTAGGCAGGAATGAGGCCAATGTGCAAAGGGAGACACAAATAGCGGCGGAGTTAGAGCGCGATGGAATCCTGACAGTATCTAAGTTTCCGGAGCACCTGTAACATAGTACACACCCACTGTTAAGTGTGAAACAATGTTTCGCTCTTGTGTGAAACAATGTTTCGCTCTTAAGTGAAACAATGTTTTGGCTTAGGCTACCTTAAGTTAGCTTCCTGACCTTGCAACCATCAGAGCTTGGACTAACACAAGGGACTTAAAGCAATTGCTGTTTTCTCCAGGCAGAACAGAGGGATCTGGGGATAAACTTTACTGCACCATTTGCATCTCATCCATTTCAGAGAAGTTCTGAGGATAAGATCAAGAGCTAGCGGTGAAGAAAAGATGTGGTGAAGAAAATAAATGAGAAATACGCTTGAGAAAATCAGTCTCCTTTATCTTGATACCATCAGGCAGAATGTCCTAAAGACGGAATGGGGACCATTTCCAAGCAGAAGCAAGTTCATTCTCATTTGGCAGAGCATGGAAAAGAGAAGGAAATGAAAAGATTCATACAGGGAGTCAAGTCAGGGATGGGCAGAGAGGCCCTGATTCCCCTTTGCATAACCGCACGAAGCTACCTATACATCCAAACACCAGCCTCAGGATGGCAGTGACATCTGAAACTTCATTTAGCCATTTCCTTCCCTGTTCAAGTCTCTTTGGGTTGCTCAGCCCATACGTTGCTGATTTTTCATCTTTTCAAAGCTCTCCATTGCATTCAAAGTCAGAATGCATCCTATTGGTCGCTTCTGAATTTGAGGGGGTGGATTACAGAGGTCAGCAGGCCCTTTAATATAGAAAGTAAATGAGCAAGCGAAGCCGTGCGTGAACATGTGTGTGCACGTGAGCACACACATAGCTTATTATTTCCTGCCTTAATCCACTTTTCAGCTCCACTGTGCAAGATCACAAGAAAGACTTGGACAGTACCTCTAAGAAAGGTTCCTGGCTTCTCCTTCAAGAAGCTTCTTCCTAAAAGTTGCCTTTTGTAGTTCACCAGGTCTGCTGTGCAGGCTTCAGCCAAGCTAATTACTGGTCAGCCAGCAGTCACTTTGAACTAGTCACACACCAGACGCCTCCAAGGATCTTGTTTGCTAGGTGACTGTTTTCATACAGTGCCTATTACATCTTCACATGGCAAAGAGCCTTTCTCTCTCACTTGAGGCAGAGCAGAGAGGAAACCCCTCCAATTAAAGCAGGGACAAAGAAATGGAGGAAGGCTGGGGCACATGGTCTTCTGACAAGGCTCAACAGAAAAGGGGGTCACAGAGAAACTAAATTTGGCTGCTATAATCCACTTAAAGGAAAAACTAAATCAAAGGAAGGGAGTGTGTGGAATAGGGGTGTGAGCCATGGTGTCCTTCAGGCATAACCACTGCATTTCCAACCTGCTCATGGCCACCTGCAGAGTTCCCAAGGGAGCTGTGTATAGGTCTGGAAATGTGGATCCTACTCACCTAAGGTAGCTTAGAGTGGGTGCTAGGAAAAGAGAAAAGTGTCAGGGGTCATTTCGTTTACCAAATCAGGTCTTTACAAGATAAGCAATAGGGAAAAAATAGTGAAAACCAAAAAGTTGATGGCATTCAGTCCCAGGCTGCTAATAAATTCGTTATAAATGTGACCTTAATTTCCGAATCAAAGATGAAGACAAATGGTCTTATGACTAGGAGAATACATGGAACTCACGGAATAGAATTTTTAAAATTTGACGCCCCTGAAATTATAGAGTAGTTCTCAACTAGGGGCAGTTTTGGCAATGTCTGGAGACAATTTTGATTGTCATGACTGGGAGGGTAGGGTGTGAGTGTAGAATTGGAATCTCTTGCATAGAAGCTAGGGATACTGCTCAACATCCTCCTAGGCACAGAACAGGCTCCAACAACAAAGAATTATTCCATCTTAATGTCAAATGTGCCACTGTTGAAAAATCCTGAGTACAGGTTGTATAACTGGCAAACCCATCAGAGCCATCTGATATGGTTTGGCTGTGTCCCCACCCAAATCTCATCTTGAATTGTAGCTCCCGTAATTCCCACGTATTGTGGGAGGGACCTGGTGGGAGATAATTGAATTGTGGGGGCGGTTTCCCCAATACTGTTCTTGTGGTAGTGAATAAGTCTCACGAGATCTGATGGTTTGTTTTCCCTTTTGCTTGGCTCTCATTCTCTCTTGCCTGCCATCATGTAAGACATGCCTTTTGCCTTCCACCATGATTATGAGGCATCCCCAGCTATGTGCAACTGTGAGTCTATTAAACCTCTTTTTCTTTATAAATTACCCAGTCTTGGGTATGCCTATATCAGCAGTATGAAAACGGACTAATATACCATACGAGACCATTTTAACCCCTAGGCAGTATATTCATCTTCCCTAAATTATGAGTGCATTTCTCACTAAAGACCTCGGATGCCTCCTCTCTGAAGAGTAAGATATTTTTCTTACAAACTCTCCTTTTGGAAATGATGAAGCCAGGCACATTTTAATCATGATTTATCTCAGCCCCAACTACATCTTATTGAACTGAGATGGACAACTGACCCAGGCTATGTCACTCAAATTCTTCCACCAATAATTTGTATTCACACAGGGAGACGGTCTGTTAATTAGGAAAGGGTAGGATATGATGCAGCAGTAAACAACCCTCAGATCTTAGTGGATTAAAAAATAATTTATTCTTTGCTCACCTGTTTATTCCTGGCATTACATGCAAAGGTAGGTTGCCAAGTGTGGGGTGGGGGTGGGAGACTTTCTCTGTTCCACATAATCACTCAGGCCCCAGGATGACTGAGGTTCACCTATCTTATGACACTGTCATCTCTACATGAAGCTTCAGGGTTCACCTTAGCAGAGGAAGAAACCACGGAAGGGACTCATGCTGGCTTTAAAAGCTTTGACTGGTAAGCGACACATGCTTCCTTCCTCTCACAGCCCATTGGCCAGAGCTAGTCATATGGCCCCACCTGCTTGCAATGGCGTAGAGACGTGCAGTCTTCCCAAGACCCAGGAGAAGTGAGGAGCCAGTGAGCTGTGAGAAGGTGGGCTGCAAGGCCATGTAGTACCAGGGCTTGAGTGGACATTAGAAGAAGCCAGAGCTGAGGTTATAGGAGAGCAGACCTCAGGAGAAAACAGAAGAGACTGGTCAGAAAAGAGAAAATGAGGCAGGTGTGCAGGGAGAATCAGAGAGCAGGAGGCTCTTGAGAGATCCAGAAAATAGATGCTTCAGTCTTGGGCAGCTTCCTGCTCTGCAAATAGCCTGCTATGCTCTGTTTCATGAGAACTCTAGGTCAGTACACCAACACCTTGCTCTGAGCCAGCATGAATAGATTTCTCTTCCTTGCTACCAAAACAGCTTTGACTCATGCTTGCCATTTGTCCTTCTTTAATATGTAATTCCCTGTTAAGATTGTTGGGTTGTGGAAGGAAGCTGGACTCTCACACTAATGGAACTGCCCAAAGACGATGAAACTCCTGAGGTGAGCTTTTCAGAAGAGCCCAACTTTCCAACAGCCCCAGCCTAACACAGCCAAGTGAGCCTAGGCAGGTAGCGGCTACTGAGGCAATTTAAGAGGCTCAGAAGGACAATCCCTATGTCCCAGTGCCACCGCCACATCCAAAAGATGCTGATGCAAGGCTTTTGGCCTGCTTTGTGCCATGGTGCCCTTCTCAGAATAATGCTTTTAAATCGTTTAAATATTTTTAAATGCAAAAAATAAAATACATAGGATTACAAAGGAAACCAATTACATTGAAAAGCAGTTAAAATATTTTAAAATCGAGACATAGTATTACGTGCACTTGTTATTATTGCATTTAGAAACTCTAGTGACAGGTTTATACCTATCATAATTTCAGTAACACTGAGAATAATTAACCTCAAGATATTTGCAACGACTATAACTTCATATGAAAATATTTATTTGTTTTGATGGTAACAAAATCAACAAAATCACAGACACTTTTACTACGTAAATGTTTATTCTGTAAGTGTTTATTCTGTAAGTGTTATTTTACTATGTAAAACAGTAAAAACCATTTTACTATGGTTTGTTGCCTGCATCTATAACAAAAACATATGCCAAATTTCCATAAAGGTTTGAGAATGGAATGATGTATTTTATTGTTTAGTAAAAAAAAAAAAAAATACGTATTTTGTTGTTAGTGAAAATAAAAACATATTTTCCCAGCCATGTTCATGGACCCCTTGAATTCTATGACCCGTTGGCCATCCATAAACCACAGATTGAGCATCTCTGGCCACAAAGCCCCAGACAAAACTCAAATAGATTTTCTGAGCAGGAAAACAGCTGATGAAGAGGAAACAGAAATTATTTATTATTGTAAGGCTAAGCAATAAACACTAAACAATGAGTGACACCTAAGGCAATATTAGTTGATCAGCTTAGTTCTTGTCACCCTCTAGAGACTTGAGTATGAATAGAAGAGGTAAGTCTTAACAAGAACTTGGTGTCTGTAGAGGATGCTGAATCAGAAAACATGAGGGTGGGTTCACTGGGGTGGAACAGCCACCGCCTGCAGGGCTATCTTTAGGAGCAGGGACACATTGGAAGTGCCACCAGACCAAAAGGAGAAATATCTGCCACTAGGCTTCAGGCCTGGCCACTGGAAGGAAATGTTCAAAATGTTCTTCAGAAATTAAGCTGATAATTGAGGAAAGAGAAAAAAGGTGGGGTGGTGGTGGTGGGAAGTCAAGGCAGATGGAATGAAATTCATGGGAACAAAGTTTGTAGGGTGGGGGTGGGGAGGCTGAAGTCAAATGCCTCAATCACTGCAACCCAACCCCTACGTTCTTTCTGTGGCTGAAGGCGCTTGAAAAAACAAGGGTTGTATGTGTTTGGGGAAGAACCAAAAATCTTCTGAACACATTTACAAAAGAAGAAACAATGAGCTGGGTTCTAATTTCCCTTTTGCCTCTCTAATCTGCTGGGCCATCTAAGTCAAGTCTTTTCATCTCTCTGGGCCTCAGTTCGCTCATCTATAAAATGGGAGAGTTAGACTAGATAATCTCATGGGCAACCATTTTACAACTTCAGGATCAGCCATCAATACCCTAGCACTGTGATTCCCAATCCTGGCTGCACATGGAACTCTCCTGGGGAGTTTTTTTCAAACAACAAATAAACAAATACTGATGCTTGGGTCCTACTTCCAAAATTCTCATTTAATTGGTCTGCTGTGGCTTGAGCATGCAGAGTTTTAAAGTTCCCCAAGTGATTCTAACATACAGCCAGGGTTGAGAAACAGCGTTGTAGCACAAATCTGTTAATTAGGTTGACTCTAGTCACTTGGGAGAGCACTTTTAGTTGGGTACAGGACAAAAATCAGACACCTGGGACAGACCAAATGTTCAATAGGCTCAGTCACATTGACACATGGGACCCCGACCCAGAGAAGACGGTGGACATCGTGTAGGGGTGAGCAGGGAATGAGGTAGTTTTGGCTTGGGATGCAAGGAATGAATCTGTCCTACTAGCTGAATGAACTTGGTCCAGTAACTTCCTCTTTCTGAACCTCCATTTTCTCTTCTGTAAAATGAGCCCCGTGTAGAGGAAGGGGAAACCAACATACGTTAAATACTCCCTATGTGGCAGGCCCTGCCTGAGGTGCAGTACCTATATTATCCAATTTAATTCTCACACTGTATTTGACAGATGAGGAAACTGCTGCTGGAGAGGTTAATTAACCTCTTTCCCCATCTCACTGAATTACTGCAGGGCCATATGAGAACAAGTGTCTGAAATAGTGTTGCCACCTTCCGCAAATAAAAATACAATATGCCCAATTAGAGTTTTAGATAAACAATAATTTTGTTAGTCTATCTCAAATGTTTTGTCTGACAACTCAAGTTGGAAATCATTTTATCAACCCATGAAGTATCATTTAGAGTTTTATTGGGTTGTTTGGCTTACTAGAAGGAAACTTTTCAGTATTAGGGATATTAACCTCCTGACATGTGTCCTAAACATTTTCTCTAGTTGTGTTTTATTTTTTTACTTTGTTTTCAGTGTTTGTTGTACAGAAGTTTTTAATTTTTTATGTTGCCACAAGTCCTAATCTTTTTCTTTATGGCTTATGGCATTTGTGCCATGCCTACACATTTCCACCCAAAGATTATACAAGTATTCATCAGTGCTTTCTTTCATGACTTTATTTTTTACATCTAAAGCATCTGGAATTTATTTGGGGGGATGATGGCACTTCCCCCCAAATGGCTAGTCAGTTGTCCCAATAGTGTTCAATAAATTATCTTTTCCCTTGCTTGTTTGAAAATACCCTTTATCATAGACTGAATTCTGAGATTTACATGTTGATATTTCTGGAACCTCTAATCTGTTCCACTACTTTGTCTTTTCCTTTCTCAGTGACACTATTAAAATAACCGCAATTGTATAGCATGTTTTATTATCTGGGGTGGGGGGAGGTGGGCTACTTCTTCCTTGTTTTCCTTCTAAGGATTTCCTGTTTATCCTCACCTTTATATTCTTCCAGATTAATTTTAGAATTATTTTTATCAAGTACCCAAAACACTTGTTGAGGTTTTGATTAATGTTGGGTCGAATTTTCAGAATAGTTTAGAGAGAAAGGACCTCTTAACAATACCGTATGTGCCTATCCAAAAACAAAGGATATTTCCCCGTTTAGTTTCCTCTTTATGTTAACAGCATCTTCCTCATGTAAGTTCTGCACATTCTTATTAAATTTATTCTTAGCATTTGATATTTCATTGGTATATTCTATTTGATTATTATTTTTGCACAGGTGTTTAACTTTTTCTCTTCTTTCCTTCTTTTCTTTCTCTTTCCCTCTCCCTCCATCTCTCTCTCCCTTTTCTTTCTCTCTCCTTCCCTCCCTCCCTTTTCTCTCTCCCTCTCTTTCTTTCTTTTTCTTTCTTTCTTCCTTTCTCTTTCCTCTCTCTCTTTTTTTTTTTTTTTTTGATAGGTTCTCATTCTATTTCCCAGGCTGGAGTACAATGGTGTGAAGCTTCAAAATCCTGGGCCCAAGGGATTTTCCCGCCTCAGCTTTCAGAGTAGCTGGGACCACAGGCATGTGCCACCATGCCTGGCTAACGTTTTTATTTTTTGTAGAGATAGAGTCTTGCTATGTTGCCCAGGCTGGTCTTGAACAGCAGTCCTCCCAACTCGGCCACCCAAAGGGCTGGGATTACAGGTGTGAGCCACCACAGCTGACATGAGTAGTTTTATTAATGGGAAGAAGACAGGAGTACCAAAGAGGGAAAGAGAGATAAAAGCAAATTTGGTCAACCTCAGAGTGTTGCCTTTATCTTCCCAAGAGATTCTAGGGAAGGTTCAATTCATGATGGTGACACCCATTAAAGGAAAGATGGTATGTCTGAGGACACCATTCTAAAAACTGGAGAGTCAGAAGAACCAGATACAATTCTCCCACATCATTCTATAATAACAGACTATTTCTCAGCTAAGGAGAGGCCGGGAGCACAAGGACCCGGGCCCTTCCCACAGGCGCCCGCCATCTTTGCCCCGACCACGCCGGGCATCCCGTTGGCTCTCAGGGAAAGCCCTGCCCCTTCCTTCTAAGGCTCCACTTCCGGTTCGGAGGAGCCAGTGTTCTCTGGAAATTCTCTCTACGGTTTTTTCTCTCTGGGCTTATTTCATGATAATTTGCTCCTCTGAAGGGAGTCTGGCATCTCCCTGACAAACACGTTTGCTGAAAGATTTACATTTTCGATTTCCTCGCCCATTTTCTGACTGCATACATAAAAGAGAATTGTAAATGTTTAGAAAAATCAAAGTTCTTCTTAGACACCTGCAGTTCCACCCAGTTAGTTTTCTCGATAATTCATGCCAAGAAAAGGCTGAAGAAATGAGGTGGAATAACCTGGCCATTTTCTTGCCGAGGTTTTCCAGACTTTATTTCCTCTCATTCTTGGAGTAGCTTCAAATTCTCAGGGCAGTTGGGAAGCTTGTCAGATAGAGCTCCTTGCTTTCCTGGGGCTAGAGGTAGTCCTGGGAGCCTCCTGGTCACTCCTCATGGGTATAAGTGCCAGGGGAGGAAGGGCAAGGACAGCAGCCACTGCTGAGGCTTGGAACATTGGCCTGGCCCTGGTTAGGGGCTGGCACTTGGCATGTCTACTAGACGCTGCCTTCGCCACGCCACGGTGTAGACTGTCTTGCCAGACCCTGCTTCTGTCCGTCCTTCCCTGCCTATTCCTCTTCTTTCTTTCTCTCTGTTTTTCTCTCTCTCTCTCCCTTCCTCTCTCTTTTTCTCTCTCCCTCCCTCCCTCCCTCCCTTCCTTCCTTCCTCCTTCCTCTTTCTGTTTCTCTTTCTTTCTCTTTCTTTCTTCTTTTTTTCTTTCTCACCCTTTCTTTCTTTTTTCTTTTCTTTTCTTTCTTCCTTCTTTCCTTCCTCCCTCCCTGCCTCTTTTCTTTTCTTTTCTTTTCTCTTCTCTTCTCCTCTCTTTTCTTCTTTTCTTTCCAGAGTCTTGCTTTGTCACCCAGGCTGGAGTGCAGTGGCATGATCTCGGCTCACTGCAACCTCTGCCTCCAGGGTTCAAGCTATTCTCCTGCCTAAGCCTCCCAAGTAGCTGGGACGACAGGCCCGTAACAGCATGCCTGGCTAATTGTTTTGTATTTTTAGTACAGACAGGGTTTCACTATGTTGCCCAGGCTGGTCTCCAACTCCTGACCTCAAGTGATCCACCCGCCTCGGCCTCCCAAAGTGCTGGAATTACAGGCGTGAGCTGCCGCGCCGGGTCTCTGCATATTCCTTTTCTTTAATTTAGTACCTGTGGGGTGCCAGTGGCTCTGCAGAGGGCATTCAGGGCTGAGGAAGGCTGCAAGCTTTTGACAATTAGCAAACATTTGAGTGTTAATAAAACATTTGAGTGTTAATAAATTCACACTCAGAAAAAGCATAAGCTGGGTTGTCATTTCCATTTTTTCAGATAGGCAAACACAAATGCTGAGAATCTTAAGGCTGTCCCTAAGAAGATGTGGAAGGGGAATGCACTTACTGGTCTCAAGAAGGACCAGTCCTAGACTCATGCCCTTGGCCCATTGCAGGGAATACTTGCTGAGTGAGTCTAGGATTTCTAGGCTGAGTGACGCTTGTCTGTGGAACACTGGCAACGAAAGCTGATTGCACAACTCTCTGCAGGCTCCTTGGACAGTGACTTTCAAACCACCCCAACCAAGATTGCTAAGAGAACCGCACTATTAGGTTTCAAGTTCACATCACATTGCCTTAAAAACCCCATGCTGTTCCTACGACCACACCTACAACTTGCACTTGAAAATGGAAAACTCCATTCCATAAAACAGGTTTCTTCTTTCAAGTGCCCCACCAGGACCCTTCAAGAGAAGTCTGAACTATCATGAATCAAAATTTCCCACATTTTCCACACCCCAGTTACGAAGGAGTGGACCACATTACGATTTCCCCAGGGCTTATATAAGACATATTTCTATTTTTCACTTTCCATTTAAAGGAAGGACCCTTTTGGTCATCTTAATCCTCTGGGCAGAGACAGAAGAAAAGACCTTATTCTCCAATTCTTTTCCCTGTTAGACACAATTCCTTTGAATGTTACAAAGAAAAGATACAGACCAGAAATACCTTTCCAGGAACTGATTTCAAATGTTGATTCCATATATTCCAAGAGACTGCTGGCATCCACAGTGGCAATCTTCATTGACTAATGTGTCAGGAGACAATTAGCAAGAGCTTGAGACTGTTTTGATTGCATGGAGAGTTGGTTTGGGCAGTTCGTGCAATAACAAGGTCTCGACAGTATAGTAAGTTTGGAAACACCAAAGTTAAAGAAAAGAACGAATTCTGGGCAAGGACCCCACTCCCATCCCTGGGACATTCACAGTGCTCTTCATTTTTGGCCCACTTATGTACCATTCATGGGTCCCAATTTTGTGCAAGCTTCTTAGCCTTCAACCCAGCCTATAAAAATGAGAGCATCTGGGAATTCCAAGGCAGGGTGATAGGGGAAACAATTTCATGGTTCCTCTCCCTCTCCCAACCTCGTTAGTTTTTATTGCTTCACAGTTCATGATTTCGCTCTTTCTCCCACCTCTCACCACTATCCTTCTGTTCACACAGGTCCGATGGGACACTTAATCTGGAGGGGGATTCGTGTTCCTTCGGAGTAGCCACTGGATGAGAACAGGCTCAACCAAAGGCCCAGCTAGGAAGAACCCTGCCCCTTTCAACATTCCCTCCATCTGGCTTACTATGGAGCAATTTCAAGGCTCGCCACAGCTAACGCTTGGGGTGTTTCCTTGATTTCTGCTTCTCGTCTGTTGTATATTCCCCAGGAACAGTCTGGTGATGAGAGTCAGGTAGCAACAATACAGTGAGTCTCTGAGACCAAAAGATAATTGAAAAATCCCCGTAAGTCCATTCCCTTTGGCCTTGAGTTCACATATGGTCACCACATTGGAGACCTTGTCCAAAAGACCAGCTTGGGACATGGGGTGGAGGTGATTTCTGTCGTTAACACAGCCACATCGTCCCCCAAGTCAATGGGCAATCAGAGCTCTGTGTACTCTGATTCATTGCAGGGCTGACCATGTCACTGGTTTTAACCCAATATGATGTCCTTTCTAGCATGGCCCTCACTCTAGGAGATAAAGTAGCTGTCTTCATGAGTGATTGCTTCCAGACCCAATGAAGAGAAACTCATGTGTTTGAAATGCCTGCCATTCTTCTCCATTTCACCATAAAGTAGCCAACTTAATTTTGCACAATACTGTTTGATAACAACCATGTGTGTGTCTTCTGTATTTATATACTCAGGAAAGGACCTACTTGGTCAGTGTGAGATGATTTCAC
Source organism: Nomascus leucogenys (assembly GCF_006542625.1). Taxonomy (NCBI): domain Eukaryota; kingdom Metazoa; phylum Chordata; class Mammalia; order Primates; family Hylobatidae; genus Nomascus; species Nomascus leucogenys. The sequence continues at coordinate 60,511,863 of NC_044399.1, forward strand.
AAGAAAAATGGAACCAGATGTGACTCCTTTTTATTTGGCTCTTCAAGCTCAAGCAATCTAATTCTAGGGTCAGACTTTACGCAGGTTTTCGGTTACCTTGCAGAAGAGGATCCTTTTACATTACAGCGTTTGCTTTTCCAAGGTCCCTGACAAGCAGAAGTAGGCAAAAGATTTTAGGGAATTTGTTCTCAGCTTAGCACTTTCCAACATTTCCAGGCCTAGAGATTCAGTGGGACAGACTGTATCCTCTTTTGGAATAATAGAATATGCCTTTTCAGTAGTAGACATCCCCACCTTTAATTCAATCATTCTTCCAGCTTTCCAGAATGCCCAAGCACTTTGGGGCTGGAACGCAAGATCAGATTGTGCTAAAGAGACTCATTCAAAACTCCAAAGCCAAGGAGGTGGGCGGGACTGACATCAGAGAAGGGCAGGCTCTACTCCTTTCATCTTGGTTCTTCTTTTCCTAAACAAACAAACAAACTTTCATCCCAACTTGTGCTGGTGGGCCTGCCATGTACAGCGGTGCAGTTTGTGCACTGCACAAAAATGCTTACAGCCAAGGGAGCAATTAGGGGCTGAAATGCAGTCCATGCTACACTTACCAAGGCCATGTACCCCAGAAAGTGATACATCTTCTTGGAAGAAGAAGCACCCCCCATGAAATCCCCCCCTAAAATATTAACTGCTCACCAAGTTGGCAACCCTGTGCACGCATCTTTGTAGCAGTGCACTTTTCTAAGAAGCAGCATGTGCTAGTGGTACCTTGCATACTGGTGACAGCCTGAGATATGAATAAATATGCAAACCGCAGAGGATGTGTCATCTAGTCCTGTGTATATTAGTACTGTTCAATGAGCCACACTCAGCCCCAAGATAAGTCATCTAGAGAAGTTTTAGATGCAGGATAACATCTAAAGTCGTGCACTTGTGCCACGACTCCTACGGCAGATGTGACTAATCAGTCCTGGAATTCTTTCATAGCCCAAATTCGTCACAACCCTTTTCCACTCAGTGGAGCACTCTGCTCAATCACTACCAACTGAATAGAGCTGGCATTCAAGAGAACACCTATCTGCCATCTGCCCCAGCTAGCTCTTGCCACAATAATGCTGCATAACAAATTACCCCACAACTCAGTGGCTGAAGACAGGAATCATTTATGTTTATTCTCCTATCTCTATGGGAGCCGTGCTTTGGCTAATCAAGGCTGACAGGCCAAGAGTGCTCTGCTTCGAGCTGCCGTCCAGCTGGGCTTGTCTTCTTGCTGTGAGTTGGACTTGAGTCTGCTCAATATGTATCCATTCTGGAGTCTGTGCTGAAAGGTTGCAGCCAGCCAGGGGCCATTCTTCTCATGGCAAGAGAAGAGGCACAAGAGGGCAAGCCCAGCCACACGAGCACATTTTCAGTCTTTGCTTACGTCGCATCCACTAACTTCTCATTGACCAAAGCAAGTGATGCAGCTGAGCCCAAAATCAAGGGGTGGAAAGGATGCCCTCTCGCTCCAACATAAAGGCCAGGGTGAAGAATTGTGAGAAAGGCCGAGCATGGTGGCTCATACCTGTAATCTTTGCACTTTGTCAGGGCAAGGCAGGAGGATCATTTGAGCCCAGGAGTTTGATTCCAGCCTGGGCAACGTAGTGAGACCCCATCTCTGCAAAAATAAAAAAGTTAGCCAGGCATGGTGATACAAACCTGTAGTCTCAGCTACTTGGGAGACTGAGGTGGGAGGATTGCTTGAGCCCAGGAAGTCAAGGCTGCAGGGAGCTATGATGGTGCCACTGCACTCCAGCCTGGGTGACAGAGTGAGGCCCTGTCTCAAAAAAAAAAAAGAGAGCAAGACTTGGAGCTGCCACAGCATCTGTGCCATAGGCAAAGGGGCAGGAGAAGTATCAAACCACATTTGGTGTGATGTTCCCTGCTTGGCTGGTGCTCCTATAAAACTGTCATTAAACCCACCTTCCCTAGACAGCCAATCAACCTCTTGGCCTAGGAAGGGAAATAACAGGGAAGGCTGAACTTCAGAGCCCAGGATGAGGGATAGAGTGGCTCTTTATATAGTCCAGCTGGCGAACCTGGTGAATAATAATTAAGCTGGATCTGAAACAGGTGTTTGCTCTAGGAAATGGGTCCACGTAAATAAGTGAGAGGGCCAGGTGGATTCAGGGTGCTCAAGCTTCAGGGTGTGTGATTTGGAAGAAATAAGAGAGTGAAGTAAGAAGAGCAGAAGTGACGGTGGTTTAGGACAGAGCAACCCAGAGCTTGGAAACCCTTGCTGGGCCACGCCCAAAGGGCTTTTCATTTTCACTCATCAAAAGGAAAGCATCACTTCAGGCCACAGCATCTCTGATGATGGTGACCGTCATCAAAGGTTAATCTAGAAAATTACAGAGCCAATGTCCTGCCCTCCAGAACTTCACAATCTGAGATGGAAACACAAGCAGCAACTCTAAGGAGTAAAATATAAACAAAGAACAAAGACGATGTGAGGCAGACAGGCGGCAAAGGGAGTTCCAACTGTAGAGAAGGAAAAGCAGGGATCAATCCCAGCAGGCTCCTGGGAAGAATGGGCATTCAGAAACTCCTTACAGGAGTGCTGCGCAACCAGAACAAGGATGTGACTTAACAGAGGACAAGGAAGTAGAGGTGAGGGGTGGGGAGAGAGGGCATCTACTATGGATCTGGAGAGAAGAGAGTGGAGGGAAGGGGCTGGATAATGAGCTCAGTCGTGTGCTGCTCAAATGATGGTCAAGAGCTTTGCACCGGCCTGACAAGGAGGCTTTAGAAGGGTTGTAAGGGGCCGGGCATGGTGGCTTACACCTGTAGAACCAGCACTTTCAGACGGCAAGGCAGAGGGATTGCTTGAGGCTGGGAGTTCAAGACCAGCCTGGCCAACATGGCAAAACCCTGTCTCTACAAAAAATGCAAAAGTCAGTCAGGCATGGTGGCATGGACCTGTAGTCCCAGCTACTTGGGAGGCTGAGATGGGAGAAAACACTTGAGCCCAGGAAGTCGAGACTGCAGTAAGCCATGATCGTGCCACTGCACTACAGCTTGGGCACCAGAATGAGACCTTGTCTCAAAATAATGTAAAAAATAAATAAATAAATAAAAGAAGGGCTGTAAGGATTTCCCTATAAGAAAAGTTTAGCTGCCTCTTTAAAAAAAAAATTACAATGCTGAGTAAAAAACAAAAAAGTTGACAGGAAGACTTGTTACCTCCCAATCAGACATCTTAGAAAAGGGAATTAAAAAGGGAGGAGGTCACCAAGTCTGCATAACCGCCACCCACAAGGACACCAAACCAAATCTAACCCGCCTGTATCCTATCCTAATTGTGTGGATCCATTAGGCCAGGCTCTGTGGGAAGTACTTTACATATTACTGCAAAACTGTGAAGTAAGTACTATTATCATCCCTTTCTACAGATGAGGAAACTGAGGCTTCCAAAGTCGTGTGGTTAGAGAATGCTAGTGCTAGGAGTTGAACCCAGGCCATCTGAATTTAGAACACACATCCTTAACCACTGTATAATACAATCCCTAAGAGGCTTCAGTTGCTTAAAAGACACAACAGACCAGGCCGGGCACGGTGGCTCACACCTGTAATCCCAACACTTTGGGAGGCCAAGGCAGGTGGATCACCTGAGGTCAGGAGTTTGAGACCAGCCTGGCCAACGTGGTGAAACCCGGTCTCTCCTAAAAATCCAAAAAATTAGCTGGGCGTGGTGGCACACACTTATAATCTCAGCTACTAGGGAGGCTGAGGCAGGAGAATCACCTGAACCCGGGAGGCGGAGGTTGCAGGGAACCGAGATCGGGCCACTGCGCTCCAGCCTGGGCAACAAGAGTGAAACTCTGTCTCAAAAAAGAAAAAAAAAGACATGACAGACATTGAGTTTACTTTAGCAAGGCCCAGCCAGCAACTGTAGGATGTGTTTGCCAATCAAGATGCCAAAATATGGCTATGAAGTTTTCAGCCACGTAGAAAATTGATGTGGCCTCATTTTCCACATTGTTCTGAAAAGCATGCTTCCTAAAACATCCAAGACCCTTGGGAATGTTCTTTTATCAAATGGGTCCCAGGTTTTTCCCTCTGTGCTGCAAAATCCTGGCGTGTTTTCTTTAGGAGAGAAGTAAAGTGTTAGTGACAGGCAAAGAGAGGCTGAGGGAAATATACTCTTCCCTTTGAAGCCAGGTTAACCGAGTCTGGTTTGTAGGCAGGTGAATCATTGATTTTCCTCTCTTCTCCAGAGAGCACTGCCATAGTTACATGGATAAAAGCCGAGGAATAAAGACAGAATTCAATGGTTCAGGTTGAAAGGAAACTTTTGAAACAGGTTAGAAGAGTCCAGTCGGGGGCTGGTTTGCAGTGTGCAATGCCTACTATCCAAGCAAGATGCCCAACATTGTTTAGTTGTGGTTGAGAGAGAGGAGAGGTTACATAATTATCATGCCTTCCGAAAGCTTAAAGGAAACCATTTTCTTTTGTCTTCTTTGTTGTTACTTGCAGCTTGTACCCGCTGTTCTGCAAGTCTGACTTTGAGCCTGGATTTTTCTGAAAGAGTTTAGGGTTTTTGCTTTTATAATGCCAAACTTCACACAACCCACAGTCAACTTTCATTGATGCTGAGGCTCCCGTCTTGCAAAGAACAGTCTCGAAATCATCAGAGAGGGACTGACAATGCTAGGACAGGTGGGTGGGAAGGAAGCCACTTTGCCTGGATGCCTGGTGAAGCATGCCCTGCTCTGGGACCCTGGGAAATATTCTGGGAAAAACTGTCTTCCAGTAGAGATCAGCCAAGACATTATCACATCTTTCAAGGGAGGTAATTCATCTTTGGTAAAAAGAAGGTAGAGGAAGGTGGTGGGTGGGACTGCAAAATAGGAAACATCAATTCACATCCACATATATTCTTTGAAGACCAGAAAATGTACTAAATAAAGCAAAGAACCAAATACATTTTAGCCACTTTTCATGAGAACCTCAAGAAACAATCTTAGCTAAAGGTAAGAAAACAAATGAGCAAACTGGGTTCTCTTTCCAGGCCAAAAAACCACAGATTTTTTTTTTTTTTTTTTTTTTTTGAGATGGAGTCCCACTCTATCGCCCAGAGTGGAGTGCAGTGGTGCAATCTTGGCTCACTGTAGCCTCCACCTCCCAGGTTAAAGCAATTCTCAAGCCTCAGCCTCCTGAGTAGCTGGGATTGCAGGCGCCCACCACACCTGGCTAATTTTTGTATTTGTAGTAGAGACAGCATTTCACCATGTTGGCCAGGCTGGTCTTGAACTTCTGACCTCAGGTGATCCACCTGCCTTGGCCTCCCAAAGTGCTGGGATTACAGGCATGAGCCACCGCACCCAACCAGAACCATAGATTTTGAATGGAATCAGTTAGGAGAAAGAGAATTCTATGCATAAAAGTTTGTGACAGTTGATGTGAGGGCTACATCCCTGTAGCCCCATGTGCCCTCTGAAATAAGCCAGAAAAGTCAAGATAAAGATCATTCTGTGGACCTGTCGTCAAAAGAGCACAGACTAGGAGGTGATTTTCCAACACTAGATGGGGTAAGTTGTGTTGAACCATCTGTGCTTCTCCACTGAGTGTGTCTTGTGACAAACTGCAGATATTTGCAAGGTGGAAGATCAAGGTTAAAGATTTGGTCTGAGCAAAACTATTTGATCCGTCTGGCCCAAGGCAACCCCTCAAGTCTTGGACACATTAATGCTGTTCTCGCTTGTCAACCAGTTCATGCTCTAGTTTGCTCACCTCCTTTTTCTTCTAGGTTTCTTAACACATGAAAGAATTTTCACCCCAGTTCTTCCTCACTAAACTCCATTGTGATTCTCTTTGGAAAATAATGACTCCCCTTCAGCACTTACTTAGCTGGAGAGACTCAGAGATTGGACCAAGTCACAGAGATCCTTTGGGCTCAGCTTGCAAGACTACTTCACAGGTCAAGCCAAGTTTTGAGGGTGAATGAAAATGAGAACAACCTGTGCAGCCAAGTATGTGGGGGTGAGGACTTTGGGACACACAAAAGTCCTCAGAGCCATCTGCCTGGACTGCAGAAGGAAAGCCTGCAGATGGCAGGGCCACTTCTCATGAGCAGGAATATTGTTTTTGCACTTTTCACCAGTAGCAAAGGCTGCTAGTAGCCTTTCTTGCCTACTTTCTCAGGAATGGCACTCTCCTTAGCTCTTTCGAGTTGGGCATGTGGCCTGATGACTATATTGACCATCCTTTCTTGCAGTGACTAAGCACTAGCCAGTGAGGTACAGGAAGCTGTAGGTGCCATGCTGGGAACATCCTCAAAGGGAAGGGAGTGTGCTCTTATCCTCCCTCTTTCCTCCTTCCTGCTGGCTGCAATGCAGACATGATGGCCTGAACTAGAGTAACACTTTCATTCTATGAGGACAAGGGTCTTACCCTAGGTCTTCAGATTTTTTGCTCTTAAGACCCACTTATTATGGTCTGAATGTCTGTGTCCGTCCAGAATTGCTATGTTGAAGTCATGCCCCCCAAAGTGATAGTATTTGGGAGGTGACCTGGTCATGAGGGTGGAGTCCTCATGAATGGGATCCAGGGTGCCCTTATTAAAAAGAGCCTAGAGGGCTAGCCCCGCCCTTCCCTATGAGGACGCAGTGAAAAATCACCATCTGTCATAGACAGCCAGACTCCAGATTCCTCATGGGAGAAAAAATAAATGAAGCTTCTTTGTAGTTGAAGAGGCTGCTATTTGGGGCCTTTTGTCCTTTGTGGAAAAACATAATCCTAAGTCATCTGCTCTTTGAGGGGAGGGTTAGTGGGATATAGACAGTGTCTCTGGCCCTATTTCTGTGATTTTTTTGTCTCCCCAGAGGCTAAAAATAACACATGCATTCTTATGCAATTTGAGCAAATTTTTACAAGACAAAAATTTTCAGGAAGGCATTCCTTTCTCTCTTTTGTCAGCTTTTAAGATAAAATACCTTCTTACATGCATACATATGTTCACTGCAGCACTATTCACAATAGCAAAGACATGGAATCAACCCAAATGTCCATCAATGATAGAGTGGTTAAAGAAAATGGGGTACATATACACCATGGAATACTATGCATTCATAAAAAGGAACAAGGTCATGTAATTCGCAGAGACATAGATGGAACTGGAAGCCATTATCCTCAGCAAGCTAACATAGGAACAGAAAGCCAAACACCAAATGGCCTCGCTTATGAGTGGGAGCTGAACAGTAAGAACACAGGGAGGGGAACAATACAAACAGGGAACTGTCAGGGAGTATGAGGGGAGGGAGAGCATCATGATAAATAGCTAATGCATGCGAGGCTTAGTACCTAGGTGATGGGTGGATAGGTACACCAAACCACTATGGCACACATTTACCTATGTAACAAACCTGCATGTCCTGCACATGCATCCCAGAACTTAAAATAATAAATAAATAATAATAAAAATCATGTTCACATTTCCTGCATAATGAGGGGAGCTGTACATGGAAATTCTGAGCCATGGGGTTCACTTGATGTGCAGTTGCACCACATTCTAAATATCGTTCCTGAATTTAAAAGCACAACACAGGACAGAGTTAACATTGATCTTTCCAACACCCCTGCAAGATGAGTGTGATTATCCCCATTCTGCAGATGAGGAAGCCAGAACATGAAGGAGCTTGGCAATTATTATAATATCATGCTTGCCATTTTCAAAGAATCCCTGTTCATTAATAAGCACATCCTCCCAATAAGCCTGTCGGGTACATAAGTGTACTTTGTCCTCACATCCAAGCACTCCTATATCCTTTATGAATCCTGAGCTCATTAATAATCTTCCAACATCCTCTGAAGCTTGTGGAGTATCCGGAAGAAAGTGGAGAAGGTATGCAGAGGGAGGAAGCCGCAACCCCCCGGGTTAAAAAGGAATGAATGAAGTGGTCGGGTCATGCCTGAAGCAAGATCACAAGATGGTTAAATATCAACCTGTTGTCCAGATCATTAGAATGCCCATCTGGGACTCTATCCACTTCTACTATGAGCTCCTCTCTCAGAGTCCAATACTAATTATGTTCAGGGTAGGACCTACTGCAGCCAGCTCCCCATGAGTGTGTCTTAAATACAGATCCATGAAACATTGCTGCGAGGCCCAGCAAGCCTCCAGCTTCACCTGCATTCTAGTGGAAGCACCCTTATTGAAGAAGTACTAAGACCATTCAATGGTCCCTCCCAACTTCTCCGAAGGTATATTTCAGTGGGTTTGAAATAGACTAGGGAAAGGAAAAACCATCAAGCTATTCATACTGCTCTAATGGCTATCGGTGGTTGAGAAAATGACTGCCAAAAAATCTGGTAGTGGATCCTGCTGTAAAACATGACATGGTACTTACAGCATGCCACATACTGCCATAAACTGTGCAAGCTCCAATGCCATAGGGCATGTAATTTAATTTTTTAGTGAGAGAAGGAAGAAATGGAAATAGGGCAGCCTTCTGGGGGGTGGGCATGGTATTCCCTGAAGCACTTTATAAGTCTATAAGGAATTAAATAGTCAAGTTACAGATAATATAATTGGTCATATTACAAGGGAAAATGAATAAAATAGGCAACCATAATTTTTCAGAAGAATGAACTTTAAAAAAATACATGTTGATTTTTTCCCCTTATCTCTACTCCACAGATAATTTCAGCAAGGCAAGAATGTATTATTGATGAATGAGCAAAGATGAACATAATATTATGGCTTAGGATAACACAGAATTTACTCATTTTCAATGTGATAATGCAAATAATATTATTCTTGCTCATACTTTCTTCATCTGTCCTTGCCTTCTTCCTTGCTAGAAATTTATTCTTAGGCAAAATAAAAAATACCTATCTCTCAAAATCACAGCTCTTAAGGGCCATAATAAGTCAACTGGCACAACTCTCAACGATATATCAGTATTTGTAATTCATGACTGGCTTGGCACTCTTATTGCGATACATTGGAATCCATCCTAATCCATTGATTAACATAGAGACCGAGAGGATAACCTCTTGCATTCCTTCCCATTATTACAATGTCCATCACCAATAGAATTATGCATCCATTGTATCGTGAGTAACAAAGTAACCTGCAACACTTGAAGTAAAAATTGGACCTACTGAGAATGCCTCCTCTAGGCCAAGGCACTCAAAGCGTGGTCCACAAACCGATGTTGGCCCATGAACTGATTTGACTTTGCCACAACATCTTAGATGATCCCAAATGATCAGTGGACTTGTCTCATTGAACAGTGTATATATCATTTCTGGAGCTGTCTGACTCCCTTGGTAAGTCATTTTGGTGATGCCTGACACCAGTCTTGTGCAGTAGAACTGCATGTTGGTCTGCAATTGGCTGAAAATTAGTGCAAACTAAAATAAAATAAATAACCACAGTGAGGTTAAGAAGCATCATTGTAGACCATTTTAGTCATGGAACCAATATTCTCTGCAGAGGTGAGCATCTTGCTGCTGGACAGAGTTGAATATAGGGATTGGAATTTCTTTCTTTTTGAGCGAGAGTCTTGGTCTGTCACCCAGACTGGAGTGCAGTGACGAGATCTTGGCTCACTGCAACTTCTGCCTCCCAGGTTCAAGCAATTCTCGTGCCTCAGCCTCCTGAAGTAGCTGGGATTACAGGGTGCACCATCATACCCAGCTAATTTTTGTATTTTTAGTAAAGACAGGGTTTCCCCATGTTGGCCAGGCTGGTCTTGAGCTCCAAGTGATCCACCCGCCTTGGCCTCCCAAAGTGTTGGGATTACAGGCATGAACGATGGTGCCCAGCTGAGATCTCAATTTCTACTAAGTAAACCCCTTTGGGTAAACATGTCCCTCCAAGCCAAGAAGCAGGCATTTGGGAGAGAATGGAGTTGATTTAAAGGGGAAGGATATAACTCTCTTGTTCTGGAGATTGCCAGGACAGTAAATGGAACATGAATTGAGTCCATTATGTGGATCAAATTCTAAGCCCAACAAATCTAATTTCCCAGGTACATCCAGATCCCCAACTTTCCACTTACTGGAAATTGTAATGCAAGGCTCAAAACCTCTCCCTTTATAAATCTCTTTACAGACATAATATTTGATCAGAGAGAAGTTTGAGTCAGTTCTTTTGTCATTGAGTGGCTCAAGAATATAACAGGTTTGCCCATCGAGGCCAGGTATCAGAGGTGCTTCATGATGGTGTGGTGATGGTGAGCACAAGAACAGTTCTTCCTGGTCCCCATCTTAGTCAATGAATTTCCTTGATCATTTCCTAGGTTTAAATTTGTAAACGTGAGTTTGCACCAATATGTTCACTTAGGGGACATGCCTCAAAAGGGCCTTTAGAAACTTCCAGCAGCTGGAGGCATGGTACCCAGTGTCATTCTTCTTCACACCACCTGCCAATCCCCTTTGTCATCTCCAGATCCCCAGATCTTCTTTTTCATTTTTTCTTTTTTTGAGATGGAGTCTTGCTCTGTTGCCCAAGCTGGAGTGCAGTGGCACAATATCGGCTCACGGCAACCTCTACCTCCTCAGTTCAAGTAATTCTTCTGCCTCAGCCTCCTGAGTAGCTGGGACTACAGGTGCACACCACCACACTGGCTAATTTTTGTATTTTTAGTAGAGACGGGGCTTCACTATGTTGGCCAGGCTGGTTTCGAACTCCTGACCTCAGGTCATCTGCCTGTCTCGCCTCCCAAAGTGCTGGGATTACAGGCGTGAGCCACCGCACCCAGCCTACTCCCAGATCTTCTAATGGTCAAGTTGGAATCAAACACCCAAGAGAAAAATATTTTAAGCCACCATCCAAAAACAGTATGTCTGTAATTAAGAGAAGAGTTTAATCTTTGAACAGGCAAACCAACACATGTTAAATGCACAGAGGACCAGACCAAAAAAAAAAAAAGCTGAAAACTTGAAACGTTTCATTTTTTTAAATATGCAGATTTCTAAGAAAATGTTCCTGCTGAGGGTATCTTAAATTTTGGCTTAATATTAATTGACAGTCACATCAGCGTGAAAACAGTGGTTTGAAGAAAATTTCTTCGGCCAGAGTGTTACATACTGCTTTGTTCTTTCATACTTTTCAGCAATCAGGAGAGAATGGTTAAGTATCTCTTAGTATTGAATCATAACAGAAAGAACTAAAATTCAAGAATGATCTTAACAGGAATAAGTTGGATACAGTTCTGCCTAGAAATGGGCATGACCCAGAAATGGGAGCTCAGCTTCCTTCCAAGTTTAAACTCCCAGGATAACTAACTTGAAACTAAGGATAAGTCTATTGATTGATTCAGATAAGCTTAATTAAAAATGCTTTTCCTAAATGTACTTTGAACTTGAGTTTTTACAGAGCCCTTCTCTTGAATACCTTATCAACAGGCAGCCAACAGAATCTTCCTTCCCGTCCTTCTTCCTGCCTTTCTTTTGTTTCACCTTCCCTCCCTCCTGTTTCCTTTCTTACCTTTTCTTTTCCTTTTTTCTTCCTTCTTTTTGTCCTTTCTTCTTTTTTCTTTTTTCTTCTTTCCTTCATTCTTAATCCTTCTTTCTCTTACTTTTACCTTTCTTGCCTTTCTTCTCTTCACCCTTTCCTCTTTTCATCCTTTTTTTCTGTCTTTCCTGCCTATTTTTTTGCTCCTCTTTTCTTTAACCCTTCCTTCCTTCCTCCCTCCCTCCCTCCCTCTCTTCATCTGTCTCCCTCCCTCCTTCCCTCCCTCCCTTCCTTCCTTCCCTTCTTCCTTCTTCTCTCTTTGCATTATTCTTTCTTTTTGCTGCTTTATTTCTCTCCTTTGTGCTTTTCCTTTTTTATCTTTCTTTGTCAGCTTCCTTTATTTTCTTTCTCTTTGCTTTCTTCTATTACGTCTTTCTGTTTATTCTTTCCTGCTTTTCTTTCATAGCCTTTTCCTTTCTCCTTGCTTAATTTTTTTTAAATTCTAGATATGTGGGCAAAACACTTTCTCCAAATTGGTTCCATGCAGTACTTATTCATTAGCTCCAAGCTGTGAAAACAAAAGCAAAAAGCTTACAATCACTTCTTATTTCCAAGACAATAAAATGTTTTGATATTGTAGAACATAACTTACTAAAATTAGTAAAAACATTGCCCCCTACTAACACTTTCCTTTGAAAAGTTGCTCTGTGCAAGTTTCTTTAAAACCTCAGAAGCATTAAATCCTCATTAATATAAACCCAGTGTATTTACGGTGTCAAAATATGTTTTAGAAAAGCCAAAAGCAACCGTTACACAAGTTGCCTCATTATCAATAATCTAGCATTATGCCTTTTATGTGTCATTTCTTTACACAATATACTATCGTTGATGACTTTTAGCAAATACATCATGGCAAAGGATTACTCTCATCAGAGGCAGGCTTTGAAAAGGATATGCTAATTTCTAGGGAGCAAGAAAACATCAAAACAGTGCCAGCAAATAGCCAAGGGACTTTTATGTCTTAATATCCCTCAGAAGTGCTTTATCTCCTAGTGCAACGTGTATCATAGTATAAACAGGAAATGAAACAGCCACAGCATCAAAGAAGCACCAGGCCATGGCTGTAATTTCAGATCAGGTTTAATAAAGGTTATCTATAGTAGGCTAATCAAACAAAAGGGTGCATGTTTTAAAGAGCCATTTGATAATTTCCATTTAAGATGCCCTATCAAAGAGACCCTAACAATGTCTTAAGACTCCTGCTGAGTTCCAGCACCTCCTTTCCAACACAACTCCCTTGTATGGTTGCAAGCCTATTTAGATGTCCTAATTTTTAGTTGATTCTAATTTTGAGGTGATCAGCTTACCAGAATTTGACTTACTTTCTTGCAGGCCTTGATTTTTAAAAATATATATATATTTTTTTCTGTGTGTATATATGTATATATATTATATATATGAACAAAAGAATCAAAACTGGAACAGAGTGTGAGCACCAAGAGAAGAGTATCTGGAAAGGCACCAAGCAATTATATCCAGATCCACAGCCAAGCAAAGGCAAGTTATCAGGCAAGTTTTTTCATAGAAACACTCGGTGCCTCCAATACGGCACTGAATTTAAGTCCAGCACAGCATCAACTCATGGCTTTCACCAGAGCCTGAACTTGAGAGCAACCATATGAAACAGTCCTTCTTCTATTTATCAGTTAGGTAGAGGAAGTGTCATTAAGTAGTTCAGCCTTCAAGGTTCTGATTTAGGTACCAAAAATGTGTCTGGGTATACCCGTGTCAGTGAATGACCAAGAAAACGAATCCAATTTTCTCTCTGCTCCATACTGACCATAAACGCCTTGACAGTCATAAACCTGAGACCTGCAGACAGAGAGCAGAAGGCAGATGCTTCCACATCGGGCTCAGCCCTGAGCTGGGAGCCATCCCGTGTCTTGGGTGACACAGCACCATATTCTCACCCCCATGCAACCACTCTGCACTCCAGCCGGCACTCGGCCCCACTTCCTAGCTAGGCAGAGAATACCCCTAACATGTGCAAATCAAATGCCTCATTCAGCTCATCCCAGCTGATGACCGTGGAGATGCTGGAGGACAGATGGGCCACCTGTCAAAAAATCTCATCAGGGAAGAGACAGTCAGGAAGGAAAATGTCATCCTGGCTCAGCTGGGGTCCAAGTAAGTCAGTCTGCTGAGTCCTCCCCTCCAGGCATTCCCAAGAAAACTGAGTAGGCTACGGCCAGTCTGTGGGCTTATTCTGTTCCATGGGGGATGTGGGGAGTAGAGTGGGTAGGGGAGTTTCTGGCTGGGGACATCTACAGTTTTGGGTCCCCCCCACCCCCACCAATGTCCCAGCTCTAAGCCTCTCAGAAAACAAGGCCTTCCTGCTTTTCCCCAGGCTGTGCCCCCAAGCCCCTCCACAGACCCCAGGGAGGGGCAGGGCGGGGGCCGTCAGGCACATGGCCGGCAGCCCATCCATCTCAGCCCATCAGGCAGGCAGGGCTGACCTGCATCTCCCCACCCCCCAGCTGTTGCCATGACAGGCCTCTGTGCAGTGGAGATCCAGGCAGCCCAGACACTGGTGGCCAGGGCACGGAGGGTCAACGCCGTGGCTGGGGCAATGCCATATGCCAAGGCCCGCGGCTCCGGGCTCTATCCACCAACAGTCGCCCACCGGGACCCCTCCAGCTCATTGTTGAAGCAGCTGGGGGGCGGGACATTTTATGCTTTGTTGAGAGATAGTCTGCCTTTTTCATCTCTTCCCTAGACCTCTGGCCCCCAACAGAGGCCTAACTATGTTCAGCCCAAGCGCACCAATTGGCTACGAGCCGGGGCTACGTGAGGGCAATGTTGATGGGGCCAGGGTCGCAGAGTGGAGTCAATGGTCCACACCCCCCCCATTCCCACCCAGGCCCAGAATCTAGCCCCGACGAGCAAAACTCAAGTTTGACAAATTCCCACAGCACAAGCGACCAAACCCATCCGAATTCCAAACCTGTACTGTAATTTCTCCACCCTTATATTCTGTGTGTAGGAATCTGATAAAACAAAAACTCAATCACTCCCACAAACAATGCCTGCTGCCCCATCCATTCAGTGTAACAGATCAAAGGCACCAAGGACAGACAGAGTCATAAACATCAATCTCAATCCCCCAAGAGCTTTATCCCTGGATCTCCACCCCACCCATTACAAACGTACCAGTGTGGTCTGGAGGCTCTGGGATGAGTTTCAGGACAAGTGTCTTTCCTTTCGTGAAAGCTGGCCATGGGAAAAGTTCTAGGAAAATAAGCTTGTCCAAGTCAATTTTTAAAGGCTTGCTTGTAACTGGAGTGAAGCTTTTGGTTTTTTCCTTCCTTATAACTTAACTTTTAGCCAATAGGGAAGTTGCCTGGCTAATAGGTAAGTTTGTGTTAGTTGGGGCTACAGGTAACTACCTATTACCATCATTTTTAATTTTATTCACTCATTAAGTATTTCTGGAGGGGTTTTTTTTTTTTTTTTTTTTTTTTTTTTTAAGACAAGGTCTCACTCTATCCCCCAGGATGAAGTGCAGTGGCGCAATCTCAGCTCACTGCAGCCTAGATCTCCTGAGCTCAAGCCATTCTCCCGCCTCAGTCCTCCAAGTAGCTGGGACTACAGGCATGAGCCACCATGTCTGGCTAATATTTTAGTATTTTGTAGAGATGTGGTCTCGCCATGTTGGCCAGTCTCAAACTCCTGAGCTCAAACAATCCTCCTGCCTTGGCTTCCCCAAAGCACTGGTATTACAGGCATGAGCCACTGAGCCCAGCCAGGGTTTTTTTTTACATAAGCTCAGAAGGACACCTACTAGAGTTCAGAACCCACTCTGTTTTATGTGAATATAATATTCCACTCCTCAGAGGGCCGTTACAGCAGTGGGTCACTCTAATTGCTATATTGCCATGACAGTTTCTTTGGGGAGTCCAAGTGACATATCCAAGTCCAAGAGAACTTGGATAGACCTGGATTTCAATCCAGCCCTGCAATTCATTATCTGTGAGAGCTTGATCTCCTCTTCTATAAAGCTTATAGGACTGTTGTGAGGATGAAATTGTCAATAATTATAATGGCAAATTCATTGAATTCTTAGTATGGACTAGGCACGGTACTAGGCACATAAACCTTTCTTATTTAATCTCAACTACACTATGAGATAGGTATTATTATTATTTAGATTTCAAAAATGAAACAAGAACAGAGAGGTCAAGCAAGCTGCACAAGATCACACAGCTACCTAATGGTGTAGTTGAGATTTGAACACAGACAAACATGTATACATATAAAATTACAGTGTGGAGATCAAGTGAAAAAAAGATTTTAAACCTGTGCTATCTGATACATGTAGACAGCATGGACAGAACATGTCCACCATCACAGAAGATTCTATTGGGGGCCGGGCACAGTGGCTCATGCCTATAATCCCAGCACTTTGGGAGGCCGAGGTGGGCAGATCACCTGAGGTCAGGAGTTCAAGACCAGCCTGGCCAACTTGGCGAAACCCTGTCTTTACTAAAAATACAAAAATTAGCTGGGCATGGTGGCGGGCGCCTGTAGTCCCAGCTACTCAGGAGGCTGATGGAGGAGAATCGCTTGAACCTGGGAGGTGGAGGTTGCAGTGAACCGAGATAGTGCCACTGCACTCCAGCCCAGGCGACAGAGAAAGACTCCATCACAAAAAAAAGAAAAAAAAAAAAAAAAAAAAAAAAAATATATATATATATATATATATATATATATACACACACACACATGAAACCTCAGTGTATCACATAAACAAAAGTGCCACTTCAATTAGCATTTATTTATTTTCTAAAGTCAAATTAGGCCAGGTGCAGTGTCTCACGCTTGTAATCCCAACACTTTGGGAGGCCGAGGCGGGTGGATCACTTGAGGCCAGGAGTTCGAGACCATCCTGGCCAACATGGTGAAACCCCGTCTGTACTAAAAATACAAAATTTAGCTGGGCATGGTGGCATGTGCCTGTAAGCCCAGCTACTCGGGTGGCTGAGGCACGAGAATCGCTTGAACTCAGGAAGCACAGGTCGCAGTAAGCCAAGATTGTGCCACTGCACTCCAGCCTCCACTGCACTTCAGCCAGAGTAAGACTCTGTCTGAAAAAAGTAATAATTTTAAAAATAATGTCAAATTAATAACATCTACTAATTACAAAGTTGGTGATAAACATGATTTTTATATATGGTAATTTATATACTACTTATTTTTAAACAATTTTTATTGTGAAAGATTACATATGCATATGAAAATGCATAGAAAATAAATGTGGAGCTTAACGAATAATTACAATGTCGATGCCCAGGTAGCCACCATCCATGTGAAGAAAATGAACATTGCCTGAAATTGAGTCTCAATTTCCTTTCCACCCCCCATCCCTGCCCTTTTCCAATCACATCCCCTTCCACCCACCAGAGTTTTCTGCCATCATGAAGCTGTTTCAGTTGACGAAAACAATGTTAAATTTAGGGTTACAGACGCAAAATCAGCAAACAGCTTGTGAGTTAAGAATGATTTCTAGGGCTACAGTGGCTCACACTTGTAATCCCAGCACTTTGAGAGGCTGAGGTGGGAGGGTCCTTTGAGTTCAGGAGGTCGAGAACAGCCTAGGCAAATAGTGAAACCCCCTCTCTACAAAAAATAACCAAATTATTCAGGTATAGTGGCACACACTTGTAGTCCCAGCTACTCAGGAGGCTAAAGTGGGAAGTTTGCTTGAGTCTGGGAGATCAAGGCTGCAGGTAGCCCTGATCTCATCACTGTACTCCAGCCTGGGTGACAGAGCGAGACTCTGTCCCAAAAGAAAAAAAAAAGGCTTTACCTTTTTACGTGGTTGCAAAAAAAAAAATCAAAAGAACATTTCATGACACATGAAAATATATGAAATTCAAATTGCAAGGTCCACAAATAATGCTTTATTGAAACAAAGCCATAATCAGTCTTTTACATATTGTATGTAGCTGCTTTTCTGCTGCCAGGGCAGAGTTGAGTAATCAGGACAGAAACTGCATGTCCCACGTGCAATTTATCATCTGGCTCTTTATAGAAAGAGTTTGCCTATCCCTCTTCTAGATGATAACTCATTCTTAAACTAGCCTCAACATCCAATGTATAAATTATTTCTACATTTTCATTTTGGCTATACAGCAATAAAAAACTTTTGATTCACACAGACTAGAGGCTGAGAATGGTTTGTTTGTTATACACCTCACCTTGCAATCTCAATACTCTTCAATTTTAAGTGGATCTGAAGACTCAAAAGAGAAGTAGCTTGAAATTTTATTTCCAAGTTGAAATACACACAATATCTTACCTTGGCTTACATTCTTTATTGTAGATATTGAAGTGAAAGAGGAAGCATCTTTAACCTAGGATAAGTGCAGAAAACATCTATAATACCATATTTTCAGGACACATATTATGTTTACTCATTATTGTGCAACTGACAAGAATGCCAAAAACATGCACGGAGCAGACGTGCCTGAGTTCTGCCTGCCTGTGAATGGAGTCGAGCCCACGCCAGCTGTGGCAGTGCAAAATTTCATGTGAACAAACCTGCAAAGCCTGAACTTAGGAAAAAAGCAATTCATTCTTTCTAATCAATGACACATTGACAAGGATTTAAATTGACCTACAGAGACAATAAGTTAAGAAAGACATTGGTGGTTTCTGATGTGTTACCATTTGGTAGCTAACACTCATGTGTAGACCTGTTGTTGCTGATAACAGTTTTTGAAAGTCTTGATTTTTTTAAATAGAAATTGAATTCAGTGGTTGGGGAACCCCCAGTTACTCATGCATGTTCCACTGGAATGTTCCCAGAATGAGAGAAAGAGTTGGGATTTGTTGTTGATGATTCTAAGGTAGTAATTTTCAGAGTCCAAACATGGAGATGACTCTGCATATCAGAATTGGGGAAGGAGATGTTATATTCATAACACAGACCACAGAGAGTCAAGTCTAACAAAGCCTTCTTCTTGGGGCCTGTGTTGTAAAAGGTTGATGAGCTCTGCCCTGGGACTGAGCTGAGCTGTCATTAGCATGCTTTGTGGAGCGAGGAATCTATTAGCCCACGGGCAATTGCTCCATCATCTTCCCAGCACCTTCCGGAATGGCTCCTAACACTCCCTCACTCAGCCAACTATCTTCTCCCAGTCTTTTTCTCGGTCCTGTTCTCCAGCCCCACAACTTCGCTGTCCGATGGACCACAACTTTCCTAACCTCCTGCTGCTCTTTCCTCTCTCAGTGCCAGGCCCAGCTGCACCGTGTCATCTGCAGACTGATTCCAGAGGCCCCTACCCTGTACCAGGAGATGGCTAACAACTGAAACTGGTCCAAGACCATCAGTTCTTGCTCTGTCCCACTCCAAAACTACATTTCCATGGACTGATTCAGTATGCATCCTTGTGCTAGCTTCATACCTTCTGCTGCATATAAGATTCATGAATTTTACTCAAAGATTCTTACTATATTATTAATGATTAAAATACTATTAAAGTTATTGACATATTTATTTTAAAATATTGTTTAAATTTTAAAATCAGTTCAATATTATTAAAATACTTATTTTAAAAGGAAATGTTATATTCATCCCTTTGATGGAAAAGAAGCAGGACTGCCATGCATAAAAGATACCTCATAAAAATCAATGCAGTGGGAACAAAGCAACATTAAATTAGATTCTATGTGGGTCCTATTTCAGCTGAGGGTTCTAAGCCTGGATCTTGTTCTCTGCCATTTAAAGGTAGAGGAGATTAGCAGGTTAGAGGGGTGTTAAAGCCACTCTCATCCCAGGCTGAGCCTTTCTTCTTGCCTGAGATCAAGAGGATTTAAAGAAAGTTGCAAGGAGGGGTAACTTTCTTGCTGTGTGATTCGACGCTATTTAGGCTGTATTCCTTTACAATCTAAAATCATCTCTCCTTCCTAGGAGTCACACACATCCCATAGATTGGGAAGCAATGCACAGGCATACCTCAGATATTGCGGGTTCAGTTCAGACCACAGCAATAAAGTGAGCCACATAAATTTTTCTGTTTTCTCAGTGCCTATAAAAGTTATGTTTACACCATACTGTGGTCTATTAAGTGTGCAATATCATTATTTCTGGGGGAAAAAAAAGGACATAATTAAAAAACACTTTATTGCTTAAAAATGCTAACAATTATCTGAGCCTTCAGCCCGCCATCATCTTTTTGCCTCGATGTTGATGGCTACTGACTCATCAGGTGGTGGTTGCTGAAAGCTGGAGTGGTTCGGACGATTTATTATAATAAGACAACAATGAAGTTTGTCATATCAGTTGATTCTTTCTTTCACAAAAGATTTCTCTGCAGCATAAGATGCTGTTGGATAGCATTTTACTCACTGTAGAACTTCTTTCAAAATTGGAGTCAATCCTCTCAAACCCTGTTGCTGCTTTATCACCTAAGTTTATGTAATCTTTCAAATCCTTTGTTGTCATGTCAACAGTGTTCACAATATCTTCACCAGGAGTAGGTTCCATCTCAAAAAACCACTGTTCTATCAATGGAGCAGAGTAGAGAACCCAGAAATAAATCCACATATTTGCAGCCCACTGATTTTGACAGAGATATCAAGAACACACTTTGGGGAAAGGACAACCTCTTCAATAAATGGTGCTGGGAAAACTGGATGACCATACACAAAAGGTGGGAAGTAGACCCCCATCTCACACCATATACAAAAGTCAACTCAAAATGGATTTAAGATGTAAATGTAAGACCCGAAACTATGAAACTGCTAGAAGAAAACATAAAGGAAATGCTTCAGGACATCTTCTAGGCAAAGATTTTATGAGTAAGACTAAAAGCACAGGCAACAAAACCAAAAATAAACAAATGGGACTACATCAACTAAAAGGCTTCCGCATAGCAAAGGAAACAATCAGCAGAGGGAAGAGACAACACACGAAATGGGAGAAAACATTTTCCAACTATTCATCTGACAAGAGACTAATATCTAGAATTTACAAAGAACAGCATAAAGGTAAATAATTCAGTTTTAAAATGGGCAAAAGATTTGAATAGACACCTCTCAAAAGACAAACAAATGGCCAACAGGTATATAAAAATGCTCAATATTACTAATCATCAGGGACACGCATATCAAAACCACAAAGAGATATCATCTTACCCCAGTTAGAATGGCTATTATAAAAAAAGACAAAAAAATAATAAATGCTGGTGAGGATTCAGGGAAAGGGAAACGCTCGTGCATTGTTGGTGGAAATGTGAATTGGTGTAGTCATTGTGGAAAACAGTATGGAGGTTCCTCAAAAAACGAAAGAGAGAACTACCGTAAGATCCAGCAATCCCACTACTGGGTATTTATCCAAAGGGAAAAGAAAATCAGAATACCAAAGAGTTACCTGCATCCTCATGTTTATCATGCACTATTCACAAGAGAGAAGATGTGGAATCAACCTAATTGTCCATCAACGGATGAATGGGTAAAGAAAATGTGGTATGTATACACAATGGAATACTATGCAACCATAAAAAAAGAATGAAATCCTGTCATCCACAGCAACATGGATGAGCCCGGAGGACATTAGGTTAAGTGAAATATGCCAGGCACAGAAAGATAAATATCTCTTATTCTCTCTCACATGTGGGAGCTAAAAAAAAAAATTGAGCTTACAGGAATAGAGTAGAATACTGGTTATTAGAGGCTGGGAAGGGTGGGTGAGGGGAGGATAAGGAGAGGCTGGTTAATGGATGCAAAATTACAGCTAGATAGGAGGAATAAGTTCTAGTGTTCACACTACTAGAACTAAGTAGGTGCCACAGCAGTCACCAACCTTTATGGCACCAGGGACCAGTTTTACGGAAGACAATTTTCCCACTGACCAGATTTAGGGCGGGATGGTTTCAGGATGAAACTGTTCCATTTTAGATCATCAGGCATCGGTTAGATTCTCTTAAGGAGCGTACACCCTAGATCCCTCGAATGTGCGGTTCACAATAGGGTTCATGCTCCTACAAGAATCTCATGCTACCACTGATCTGAAAGGAGGTAGAGCTCAGACGGTAATGCTGGCTGGCCTGCTGCTCACCTCCTGCTGTGTGGCCTGGTTCCTAACAGGCTGGACCGGTATCAATCCACGGCCCAGGGGTTGGGGACCCCTGTTGTATAGCACTATAGGGTATACATGGTTAACAATCATTTATTGTATATTTTCAAAATGATAGTTTGTTTTTTGTTTTTTTTTTTTGAGACAGAGCCTTGCTCTGTTGCCCAGGCTGGAGTGCAGTGGCTACAATCTTGGCTCACTGCAACCTCCGCCTCCCTGGTTCAAGTGATTCTTGTGCCTCTGCCTCCTGAGTAGCTGGGACTACAGGCACCCACCACCATACCTGGCTAATTTTTGTATTTTTAGTAGAGACGGGGTTTTGCCATGCTGGCCAGGCTGGTCTTGAACTCCTGACCTCAGGTGATCCACCTGACCCAGTTTCCCAAGGTGCTGGGATTACAGCCGTGAGCCACTGCACCTGGCTCAGAAGAGAGATTTTTAAATGTTCACAATACAAAAAATGATAAATATTTGAGGTGATGGATATACTGATTACCCTGATTTTATTTTTACGTATTGTATACATGTATCAAAATATCACTGTATCCCATAAATATGTACAATTATTCCATTTCAACTAAAAGGAAAAGAAGTTTTATCATGAGATTGCAGCAATTCAGTCACATCTCCAGGCTCAGCTTCTAATTCTCTTGCTATTTTTCCTACCTCTGCCATAACTTTCTCCACTGACATCCTGAATCTCTCAAAGTCATCCATGGGGGTTGGAATCAGCTTCTTCCAAACTTCTGTTCATGCTGATGTTTTGACCTCCTCTCATGAATCATGAATGTTCCTAATGACATCTACAATGGTGAAGCCTTTCCAATTTACTTTGCCCAAATCCATCAGAGGAATCACTATCTATGGCAGCTACAGCCTTATGAAATGTATTTCTTAAATTATAAGACTTGAAAGTCAGAATGAATCCTTGATCCATGGGCTGCAGAATGGATGTTGTGTTAGCAGACATGAAAACATTAATACCTTTACGTATGTCCATCAGAGCACTTGGGTGACCAGGTGCATTGTCAATGAGCAGTAATATTTTGAAAGGAATCTTTTTTTTTTCCTGAGGAGTAGGTCTCAATAATGGGCTTGAAATATTCAATGACCCATGCTGTAAAGAGATGTGCTGTCATCCAGGCTTTGTTCTTCCATTTATAGAGCACAGGCAGAGTCGATTCAGCATCATTCTTATGGGGTCCAGGGTGTTCAGAATGGTAAATTAACATTGGCTTGAACTTAAACTCACCGGCTGCTTTAGCCCCTAACAAGAGAGTCAGCCTGTTTCTAGGAGTTTTGAAGCCAGGCATTGACTTCTCTCTAGCTATGAAAAGTCCTAGATGGCATCTTCTTCCAATAAAAGGCTATTTCATCTACACTGAAAATCTATTGTTTGGTGTAGCCAAGTTCATCAATGATCTGAGCTAGAGCTTGCTGCAGCGTCTCCACAGCACTTGCTGCTTCGCCTTGTATTTTTATGTTAAAGAGATGGCGTCTTTCTTTAAACCTTATGAACCAACCTCTTCTAGCTTCCAACTTTCCTTCTGTAGCTTCCTCCCCTCTCTCAGCCTTCATAGAATTGAAGAGAGTTAGGGCCTTCCTCTAGATTAGGCTTCAGCTGAAGAGAATTTTGTGGCTGGTTTGATCTTTTATCCAGACCACTCAAACTTTCTCTGTATCAGCAATAAGCCTGTCTCACTTTCTTGTCATTTGTGTGTTCACTGGAGTAGCACTTTTAATTTCCCTCAAGAACTTTTCATTTGCATTCACAACTTGGCTAACTGGCACAACAGGCCTAACTTTCAGCCTATGTCAGCTTTCAACATGTCTTCTTCATTAAGTTTAATTATTTCTAGCTTTTGATTTAAAGTAAGAGATGTGTGACTCTTCCTTTCATTTGGACACTTAGGGGCCATTGTAGGGTTATTAACTGGCCTAATTTCATTATAGCTGTTTCTCAAGGAACAGAGAGTCCAAGGAGAGGGAGAGAGGTGGAAGAACAGCTGGTCAGTGGAGGTCAGAACACACACAACATTTATTAAGTTTGCCGTCTTATATGGGTCCAGTTCATGGCACCCCAAAACAATTATGATAGGAACATCAAAGATTACTGATCACTGATTACAGATCATAACAGATAAATAATGAAAAAGTTTAAAAATTGCAAGAATTAGCAAACTGTGACACAGGGACATGAAGTGAGCATATGCTGTTAGAAAAGTGGTGCTGGCCGGGCGCAGTGGCTCACGCCTGTAATCCCAGCACTTTGGGAGGCCAAGGCAGGCAGATCACCTGAGGTCAGGAGTTCAAGACCAGCCTGGCCAACATGGCGAAACCCCATCTCTACTAAAAATACAAAAAAATTATCCAGGCATGGTCATGCATGCCTATAGTCCCAGCTACTTGGGAGGCTGAGGCAGGAGAATCACTTGAACCCCAGAGGCAGAGGTTGCAGTGAGCTGAGATAGTGCCACTGAACTCCAGCCTGGATGACAGAGCAAGACTCCATCAAAAAAAGAAAAAGAAAGAAAGAAAGAGAAGAAAGAAAGAAAAAGAAAGAAAGAAAGAAAGAAAGAAGAAGAAGAAGAAGAGGAAGAAGAAGAAAGGAAGGAAGGAAGGAAGGAAGGAAGGAAGGAAGGAAGGAAGGAAGGAAGGAAAAGAAAGAAAAAGAAAGAAATAAGAAAAAAGAAAAGAAAAGTGGTGCTGATACACTTGCTCTACACAGGGTTGCCACAAACCTTCAATTTGTAAATAACACTTTATTGCAATAAAGTGAGGTGTGCCTGTAGTTACGAGCACAGAGAGCAAGGCTCCAAGACTGCTGCTGCCACTCCTGAGCTCTGTGTCCCCGACAAGTTCTTATACTTACTGTGCCTTCCTGGTCCCTTCTGGACAAGGACAATAACAGCCCCTACTTCAGAGTGACAGGGCTGGCAGTAAAGTGAAGTTTTTAAACACGGCTCCCATCACATAGTATGTGTGCAACAAATGCATTCATTTATTCAACAAATATTTCTCGGCTACCTGAAATGTGCTGAGCACAGCTCTGGGCATCGGGGACTGTGGCTCATGCCTGTAATCCCAGCAATTTGGGAGGCCGAGGCAGGCAGATCACGAGGTCAGGATATCAAGACCATCCTGGCAAACACGGTGAAACCCCATCTCTACTAAAAGTACAAAAAATTAGCCAGGCGTGGTGGCGGGCACCTGTAGTCCCAGCTACTCGGGAGGCTGAGGCAGGAGAATGGCCTGAACCCGGGAGGTGGAGCTTGCAGTGAGCTGAGATCGCGCCACTGCACTCCAGCCTGGGCGACAGAGCGAGACTCGGTCTCACAAAAAAAAAAAAAAAAAGCCCAAGGAAACTCCTTGTCCTTGGGGAGTTACATGCTGTTGTTTAACTATGACAGCCACAGACGATCGATGAAAGGCACTTAGATTACTCCTGGTCTTCAGAGTGACATCATTTTAGTCTGAAACTTGGGGCAGGCTTAGGATCTGACGACAGTCTAGCATTCTGTGCAGTTGTCCCTGCAACATCCTCTCCCCCAATGCTCTTGTCACTGAGGTTACAGGGGCATCCTTTGTGCATCAACTGAAAGCTTCATGGTAAAGATGCCTGCTCTCAAAAATGAGATCAAAGACTCCAGGTAACCAAGGCAACCTGTGAGAGAGACTCCAGGATGCCGGCCTCCCATTCTGAATCATCTCTGGCCGCAGCTGAGCTGTGTGGCAAATGTTTTCCTAGTGCGGCTGGCGTGCTTGGAAGAACAAGGTCTGTGGAACACACAGAACCTTCCACTTTTCCTCTTGTGAGGAGGGAAGGCCTTACCAATACCGATGATGTCTAAGTTTCAGGACCCCTCACTCACATGGGCCCCTCTGAGTGCAGGCAGGTGCTAGGAGTTCTAGAATGTTCTAGTGGGGAGGAGAAGCCAGGTGGCGATCAAGACACACTTCTCTGTAAGCATTTCTGATACTTCTGTAAAAATTTGTATCTTTCTCTTAAAGAGGAGACCCCAAAACTGTGTAAGCTACAGACCCTAGAAAACCTGAGTTTGGCCCTAACTGGGGGTTTCTAGACATGCTCTCTGGAGGATGCCAGTCTAGGGAAGAGCAAACCCCAGGGTTCTAGCCCCAGCTCTTGCCACAGACAAGCTGGGTGAGCATGGGCAAGCCCCTCTCTGGACAATCACCAGGTAAAGGGGACAGGAAGGCTGGCTTCTCTGAGCCTTCTTGCTCTGTTTGTTGAGTCACTCTTCTCTGCCCTGGCAGGCCCTGGAGCCAGGGGAGCCACAGACAGAGGGATCACCAAGAGCATGGCTTCCACACCACCATGAACTGGAGGAAGGTGGGGGCTTCTCCCATCCCAACTCCACTATATGGACCACCCCCACCCTAGGCATTACTGTGGGGTTTCTGTGCATGCATTTTCCTCAGCACTGTCTCCAAACTGGCAAATAATCTGGATATTAATAACCACTCTGTATTTTATTCATCAGAGTATGAATTGAGGTGGGCATCTTTTTTATTTTATTTATTTTTTTTGAGACGGAGTCTCGCTCTGTTGCCCAGGCTGGAGTGCAGTGGCGCAATCTCGGTTCACTGCAAGCTCCGCCTCCCGGGTTCATGCCATTCTCCTGCCTCACCCTCTGTGGTAGCTGGGACTACAGGTGCCCGCCACCACACCCAGCTAATTTTTTGTATTTTTAGTGGAGACATGGTTTCACCATGTTAGCCAGGATGGTCTCGATCTCCTGACCTCGTGATCCGCCCACTTCACCATCCCAAAGTGCTGGAATTACAGGCGTGAGCCACTGCACCCGGCCAAGATGGGCATCTTTATAACGAGTATGAGTTGAAATGTGCATCTTTATAACAGGCAGTATGTGATTAAAGGTTGCTGATACACACAAGCATGCTCCTGTGTGTGGAACTTTTTTTTTTTTTTTTATAAATTAGATGAAGTCTCGCTTTGTTGCCCAGGCTGGAGTTCAAGGGTGCGATCTCAGTTCACTGTAACCTCTGTCTCCTGGGTTCAAGCAATTCTCCTGTCTCAGCCTCCCAGGTAGCAGGGATTATAGGCAGGCACCACCACACCCGGCTAATTGCTTGTATTATTAGTAGAGACGGGGTTTCACCATGTTGTCCAGGCTAGTCTCAAACTTCTGGCCTCAAGTGATCCACCCACCTCGGCCTCCCAAAGTGCTGGAATTATAGGCGTGACCACAACACCCAGCCTGTGTGTGGAACTTTCATGATACGTGACATCTCAGCTGAACCAGCCCAAGGTCATTTTGGTTAAGCAACTCAAGGAAATTCCATATAAAGAAGGTGTCGCCGGTCCTGAAGCTTGCATGCATGACTTCATTCATTAGTCTGGTATTTAATATAAAAAATGTTATTTATCTAAATAAATGGATAGATAAATCCCCATGTAGCAGTGAGGATGTTTTTGGCTGCAAACGAGAAAACTCATCTCGAGCTAGCCTAACTACAAAGGGAATTTGTTGGTTCTTATAATGAAAAGCGCAAAGGTTGTGTGAGCTTCAGGAGTGGTTTGATCCAGACATTCAAACTAAAATAAGGACTCGATTGATTTTTTTCATGAATGTATTTTCTCTGCCCTTTATAATATGTCACTATCTTTGGTTGGGTGCCTGGAGAGGTAGAGTCTGATAGCAGGATTCTCAGAGGCAAGTGGTTTATTTGGGATTCCCATAAAACTCCAGTAGGAGGTGGGGAGATGAGACGGGAACAAGGAAGATGGTGAAAACAGGTGTGTTATCAAGCAAGTGACCACTAAGGGCAACCATAGTGTAACCCATGGAGCAACACAAGGAGACAATGTAGAGCATGCATCTTCAAATTACCCTGCCCAAAGAGCAAGGGAGTAGGGCATTTATCTGCCCATCCCAGTCAGTAGTTACTGGTTTAGGGTAGAGTTCCCTTATAGTAACAAAGATTCCAAAGCAATCAAAGGCCTCACTCCTCAACCCCCACATAAAGAGAGTACAGCTCTCTCCCAGCTTCCACACCAAGACTGAGAGCCACTCTGACGCATCGATGAATTGCACACCCAGTCAATCCTGAACTAACTGTATGGCAAGGGAGAGGACAGGATGTGCTGATTGGCTTAGTGCATAGTAGTGCTCTCTTTCCCCAACCACTACATGGCTTTCTGGCATGGACCGAGGACTTTAGAAAAGGGGAAGGGAAAAGCAGATACAGGCATCTACTGCACAATAATTAAGTAATGGTCTGGACTACTTAACAAACACTAGATTGTTAAACTCAAAGGCACCAGAGGTCTCCTGCATGGTCATAGACCAAAACGCTCCAGTGTCAGGCAATAATGCAAATGGTCAAAGAGGGCCAGCGGGAGGCTGCTGTGTTCTGTGGGCGCACACCCAGCCACAGCAACTAGACCCTGCGCTCAGCCCTGGCCAACGGCTGCCATGTGAGAATGTGGGCCCAGGGGTGCCAGATTCTCTGATATTTCAAGAGTAGCCAGAAATCTGGATTTTTAAATGAAATCTCCCATCTGAAATGTTGGAAATGAATTCAAAATGTTTTGGATACTTCGTGGGCCAAATGACATACATCTGTGAGCCAGACGCAATCTTGGATTGCCAGTTTGCAGCCTCTGATGCAGATCCACCCCTTAATTTTACAGAAGGGAAAACGGAACAGTTCCAGAGACACTCAGTGACTTACCCAAAGTCACGCAGCTGGTCAGTGGCAGAGCTGGGACTAGAACCGTTGTCTCACCATTGTGGTTTGTTATAATCGCTGGTGGACTGTGCTTAGGAAAGATCCACTCAGTGCCCAAACTAAGGATGGCAAACTAGAACCCCTGGGGCCAATCCTGGCTGGCAGTCTGTTTTTGTAAATAAAGTTTTATTGGAACACTGCCACACACATTTGTTTACATATTATCCATGGCTGGTTTCCCAATACAACAGCGGAATTGAGTCACTGGAACAGGGAACACATGGCCCACAAAGCTTGAAAATATTTATTATCAGACCCCGAACAGAAAAAGCTTGCCAATCCTTGTTCTAGATTCTTGATATTTTTAGATGCCGTAATTTTTGTTTCAGCTACTCATGAGATATCTCAACGATCTGAGGATATTATTTAATAACCCAACTGAATGCTATTTGCAATGTGGCAGGTCTGGGTTGCAGGTCCCAGGAAGGAACAGTGATTGAGCCAGGCAGCTGAAGCTTATCCTATGCAAGTTATTCCCGTGAGATGATGGAAGGAAAACCACTGCTATCACCACCACCATCAACGATGGCAACAACAAAAACACCTTCTCTCAATAGCCCTGAAAGAAAAAAAGAGTTAAGAGGCTGGAGCGCAATGGTGTGGGACCTCGGCTCACCACAACCTCTGCCTCCCGGGTTCAAGCGATTCTCCTGCCTCAGCCTCCCATATAAAGTCTCTTATAAGCAAATAGAAATTTTAGATAAATAGTAGAATTTGGTGATGGCAGTGAACAGCAAAGACACACGTACACACACCCCTCTGGAAACAAGAAAATGTGATGTGTGAAGCAATTTCAGAGACTGCTCCAAGCTGCATAAAAATTGTGTGCAGCCAATGAACGGGACAGCATTGATGGGGATGAAAAAGTTGCTAAACCAAGTGAGACTCAGCCAGGACCTCTTGCAGGAAACATGATCTCAGGAAGGGCTTCTGTCAGGGGCACTTCATCCCCCTGGCTTCAGGCTTCCACCAGGGTGGTGTCCAAGCCTTTCTCCCCACCCATCTCTGCCCTGCTCTTGGGAGCAGGGCTTGCTGGTATGATTGGTGAGGTTGGCAGGAGAAACCAGGCACACTCAGCTCAGTCCCTCCTGGGCTCACGTTGGCCACAGAGTGGCAATGCATTCTCAGTGCTTCTCTGACACATGGAAGGCTCTCGCCCTGGCGGAGGGGGCCTTTGCCTGTGCCAGGGTCTGGGTGGGTAGGAATATCCAGCTCAGGAATGAAATATTAGAAAGCCCATTGGGACCATATGCCTAAGCCATGCCTCCAGTCCAGCTTCAGTCACTGTCTCCAGCCATCTGACTCCTCTCTCTTGATTTGGAACTTGGAAAAAGGAAAGAGGTGTTACTTATTAGGCACGACTGTTTATAAGATAGCAGTGCTACTATTTCATAGTGCATTTTGTAGGGGAATTATCTTCTACGGCTGAAGTCACGGACCTGGAGATTTTTATGTTCCACACTCAAATGCCAAGGGCCCTATTGCTGATCTAGAAGCTATCAATGCAGGATAAGAAGCCCAGCCCACAAGATGTTTATCATCTACCCAATAGTTAGTAGAATGGTGATCAGTTAGTAGATGATCAGTTAGTAGATGATCAATAAGTGTTGTTTAATATATTAAATAAATTATTGAATAAAATATCACAAAATAATTTGGAACATAATACAGTACGTGTTTATATTTTTATATATATATATATATAAAATCTCAAATCAAACGGATATTTATCAGGCATTTGCTGTCTGTGATTTGAACCCTGATATAGCTACTGATACATGCTTTTTTTCAACAAATAAGTATGTAAATAAAAGTTCTTTGGGAGGAAAGGAACAGCTTCTCGGGTCCCATCAACCAAGAAGTAAAATCATGTTGCTTCAAAGGACAGGCATGTAGATAAACAACTAGAAAATAAAAGATACTTTAAAAATCTACATGCTCCTGGCCAGGCACAGTGGCTCACACCTGTAATCCCAGCACTTTGGGAGGCCGAGGCGAGTGCATCACAAGGTCAGGAGTTCGAGACCAGCCTGGCCAATACGGTGAAACCCTCTCTCTACTAAAAATACAAAACTTAGCCAGGCGTGGTGACGGGCACCTGTAGTCCCAGCCACTCTGGAGGCTGAGGCAAAAGAATCACTTGAACCCGGGAGGCAGAGGTTGCGGTGAGCTGAGATCATGCCACTGCACTCCAGCCTGGGCGACAGAGCGAGACTCCATCTCAAAAATAAAATAAAATAAAATAAATCAAAAAATCTACATGCTCCTTTGACATCATGCTCTCCCCTGTAACCAAAGGGTCATTCTTCACTTAGAATCAATTCATTAAAGCTCTCAGAATCCACCAGAATGCATGGGAAATGAAGTGAAGATTGTTCAAAGAGCTATTCCTTCTGGTCTTTCATTCTAAGATTCGTTAGAACCAAACAGAGTTAGAAGGCTAATTTGGAAGCATGTGTGTATGTGTGGGTAATTATTTCATCGACATTATCTATATAATACACACACACATATATACACATAAATAGCATTTTCATTCTAACTTTTCTGAGCACAAATCAACTGACGGCCAGTGACCGGGACCTTTCTGGGTGGCCTAATAGAAGTGAGATGTGTTACGGAGATATGTAAATGAGCAGCTAATTGCAGGTATATGAGCCACCTTATCTGGAGAACAAATTAGCAATTTGGATCAAGTGCTCTTAAATTCAAAGACTTGGACGCTGTAGTAGGAACCTAGGGCTCTGTGCTACAGGAAGAATCAGGATGCAGAAAAAGATGTACTTTTTTTTTTAATCGGAAAAAGATACAAGACTGTTGATTGCTGCTTTATTTATAATAGAGAAAAAAGGTATTGATCTGAATGTCCAACAAGAAGACAACAAGTAATTGCGGATTTTGCCACTGAAAGTAATGGCAAAACCACAATTACTTTTGCACCAACCTAATAGCCAATCAATTGCAATTTGTTTGCATGGGGAGAGGGAGGGGCAGGTGTCATGATGCCTGACCAGAAAGACAGTGTGGCAGAGTGGTTGAGCATGTGACCTCTTAATCAGATTGCTGGTGATCCCTCACGATGTTAACCTAAGGAAGTTAGCTTTTTGGGTTTGGTTTTCCTCATCTGCAAAATGGGGATGATGTTGGTAACCAACCTCATAAGGTTTGGTGAGGATTAATTCACTCGGTACGGGCAGTCCTTAGAACAGTCCCTGGCATGTGATAAGTGATAAGCCATCATTAGTCATTTTATGAAAAACGGGACATTTTGTAGTTGCTGGACAGCATGTTTTAGAAAAATGTCTAATGATACAGGGAATCTCTGTAAGTGCATTCATAAACATTGAGGTCTAACATAAGTACATAAATCTTAAGCTTACAGTCAATGAGTTGAGGCGCATAGGTAGTCCTATGTAATCTCCACTTCACACCCACCCGAGAGCTAACCACTATTCTGACTTTATCATCATACATTTATTTTGCATATT
Organism: Nomascus leucogenys; assembly: GCF_006542625.1. NCBI lineage: Eukaryota > Metazoa > Chordata > Mammalia > Primates > Hylobatidae > Nomascus > Nomascus leucogenys. The sequence continues at coordinate 60,543,703 of NC_044399.1, forward strand.
CTTGAATTTCATGTAAATGGAATCAAACTGCCTGGAGACCTGTGTTTGCCTTCTTTTGCTCAACTTCACGTCTGTGAGATTCATGCATGTTGTTATGTGTAGCGGAAGTTGATTTTTTAGTGCTGTATAGTATTTCATTGTATGAATGTATCACGTTTTAAATCTTTTCTACTGCTGCTGGGCATTGGGTTACTTCCGATTTTTGGTTATTATGAATAAAGCTGCTATAAACATTTTTGTACATTCTTTGGTGAACGTAAGCACTTGGGTATTACTAGGGAATAAATTGTGCAATCGTGCCCCCTTATTCATATGTTGAAGTCTTTTTTTTTTTTTTTTTTTGAGACAGAGTCTCACTCTGTTGCCCAGCCTGGAGTGTAGTGGTGGGATCTCAGCTCACCACAACCTCCACCTCCTGGGTTCAAGCGATTCTCATGCCTCAGCCTCCTGAGTAGCTGGGATTACAGGCATGCATCACTGCTCCTGGCTAATTTTTGTATTTTTAGTAGACTTGGCCAGGCTGGTCTCAAACTCCAGACCTCAGAGATCAGCCCACCTCAGCCTCCCAAAGTGCTGGGATTACAGGCAGGAGCCACCATGCCTGGCCCCATATGTTGAAGTCTTAACCCCTAGTACCTCAGAATGTGACCATATTTGAAGACAGAGTCTTTACAGAAGTAATTAAGTTAAAAATGAGGTGATTGGGGTCAGCCCTAATCCAATATGACTGATATCTTAACAAGAAGAGGTAATTTGAATACACACACATACAGAAAGAAGACCATGCGAAGGTACAGGTAGAGGCGGCCATCCACAAGCCAAGGAGAGAGGCGAGGAAGAGATCCTTCCCTCACACCCCTCAGGAGGAACCAGCCCTGACACCTTAATCTTGGACTTGTAGCCTCCAGAACCATAAGGAAGTAAGCTTCTGTTGTTTTAAGTTACCTAGTCTGGGCTGGGTGCGGTGGCTCACGCCTGTAATCCCAGCACTTTGGGAAGTGGAGGAGGGTGGATCACGAGATCAGGAGTTCGAGAACAGCCTGACCAACATGGTGAAACCCCGTTTCTACTAAAAATACAAAAATTAGCTAGGTGTGATGGCACATGCCTGTAATCACAGCTACTCGGGAGGCTGAGGCAGGAGAATCACTTGAACTCAGGAGGCAGAGGTTGCAGTGAGCCAAGATCGCACCATTGCACTCCAGCCTGGGCAACAGAGCAAGACTCCAACTCAAAAAAAAAAAAAAAAAAGTTACCCAGTCTGTAGTCCTTTGTTATGGCCGTCCTAGCAAACTGACATAGGCATACACCTAAGAATAGAGTTGCTGAGTCATAGAGTATTTATATCAATCATATAATCATAAGCTCTGATAGATACCACTGAACAGCACACAAGTTAAATTTAAAAATCAGGGGAAATTATACATGCTTTATGTTTCCAATTGTATGTGTGTACATAGATATAAATATAGACACATATATATCCAGATAGAAATATAGACAAACAGAGATATATGATAGAAGGAAATTTATCTGGAAGTTAACTATAGATTTTTTTTGTCTTTTTAAAAATAACTAACATGTCTCACTTATGTAATATAGAAATGTAATATTTACTACAATTTCAATAGTGGTTATTCTGGGCGATGCGATTACCAGTGTTTGGTAGTTAGTATTACACCAGTTTCTGTATTTTCAGATTTTTCTACAGGGGACATAAGTTCCTTTTATAACCAGAGGAGGGAACTGTTCTTAATAAAGAAAAGAGAAAAGGCTGGAAGAAAATATAGTAATGTGTTACTGGCATTGACCTCTGGGTTGTGAAACTTGGGATTATTGTTGCCTGTCCTTCATTTTAATTATCTGCATTTTCCATGTACTATAATGACCGTATGTTACTGTTATCATGGGGGTGGAGAGAAGAAAGGTTCTTCTAGAAAATTAGCAGGAAAAAAACTACAAATCTACAATAAACTACAAATAGAAATCGTGGTAATATCGTATTTCAACAATTGTTGACATACGACAACAATGGTATGATGCACTATTATTTTATTTACTAGTAAGAAGAAAAACACTTTTAACTGAACTATAACCCTTCATCGGTTATGAGATGCATACTGATTTCAGGGATGTTCAATTGTAGGGAAAAAAATGCATCTCACCACTGAAAACATTCAGTGAGTAGCATCACACACACTATATAAGAAGCAACATGATTTCAGCGTCCTGGAGCCTAAGCAGTCCTCACCATACCCAGTAGCAGAAAAGATGGAAGGCTGGGAGGGTCAAAACAGAGCCCAGTGGAAGACTGCAGCTGGAGGAGCTGGGATCCTGGCTCTGACCACCACTCCCTGGTGGCCAAGAGGGGAAGGAGTCACCCGCTTGTTGCGTGATTCCCTCCGTGGAGGACACCCACTGACTGGGCAGGGAACTGTGACGTTTAATTGGCTAATGTCTGGAGAATGCTTTGAAGATGAAAAGTACCAGGTGGGTATCATCACCATACACTTCTTAAGATGATGCATGAGAATAATAATAAAGTTCTCCCCAACTGGGCCTTTCATCCACGGATTTCAAAGCATTTAGCAAACCTTAATTAACTCTCACAGCACCTCTGTGAAGTAAGCATTAATAGCCTCTTACATTAGAGGGACAGAAACAGGAGGTGAGTGACTTGGCCAGGCCCTCAGAGAGAGACCAGGTGGACAATATGTGTTCATCAGGCAGGCGTGTATTCAGTGTCTCCTCTGTAGCAGGTCTCATGCCAAGCGCTGGGGAAACCCCATGGGGTGCCAGAGCTGGTCAGTGCCAACTCGCAATCTCCAGTTGTCAAATTTTCAAGAATTGTGCAAACCAGTTATGAAACAAAGCCATTCTTCAAAGTTAAATTATATAAATGTATAATTAAATAAATTGTATTGGAAACACAGGTAATGACAGCTCAAAATGTATCACTCCAAATTATTTTACAACTTTCTACTGTTACCTGCACACTTGGGGTTATTCACCTGTGGAATATCTGCGGGGTGGAAATAGTGCAGAAAGCTGTGCTGCTGCGCACTCCTTCCCAGCTCCCTGTTCAGTGACATCCCAGTGGTCCCTTGAAATTGACCACGGTGAGAGTATTTACACTATGGAAATTGGCAGATGCTACAGACCAGGGCTTGATTTACTGTCCTCTGGACTTCTAGACTTTAAAAAGTGATATACAAAATGTTAAAAATGCAGGTTAATATTAAAAGCGTGTCATTTCTATAGCCATTACATTGTGAATGGCACACACAGAAGATTGAGGAAAGACTTCCAGGCTTCAAAAGCCATTATCCAATTCAGCAAAGAAATCACTCACAATGTCCTAGACAAATGAGTGACATTCCTACATACATCCTCGTTGTTTCACTTCCATCTCACTCCAGAGCAAGGAAGATATCCCACCAGTCTCCATCAAGAGAGCCAAACGCCAAGCATGGGCCCTCACCCAGCAGAGAGGCCCAAGATCTGGGACCTGGACAGCAGATGTGTCTGCCCAGTCCAGTTTCCCATCCTGCCACCCCCTAGCCCCCACCACCGTGGGACTATCATAGAAACAACCATTTTATATAACAAAACCCTGCTGCCTTCCTGGCCACATTTGATTAGTCAAAGGCAGGCTCCTGGTCTCTTCCTCAGAAATGTGGGACTGGCACTGAGAAAGAGAGCCAGGCCTTCTGGTAGCTGAAGCTGTAAAATATCAATCTATGAAGCTGCAGTAGGAATCCACCTTACGGATAAAGCCAATCGGGGAGAGCAGAAAGAAGGCAGCCAGAGCAGAAAGATTTAGGGGAGAGATACGATACAGTTTGGCTGTGTCCCTACTCAAATCTCACCTTGAATTGTAATAATCCCCATGTGCCAAGGGCAGGGCCAGGTAGAGATAATTGAACCATGGTGTGTGTGTGTGTGGGGGGGGTTCCCCATACTGTTCTCATGGGAGTGAATAAGGCTCACAAGATCTGATGGTTTTATAAAGGGGGGTTCCCCTGCACAAGCTCTGTTGCCTGCTGCCATGTAAGACATGACTTTGCCCCTCATTTGCCTTCTGCCGTGATTGTGAGGCCTCCCCAGCCATGTGTAACTGTAAGTCCATTAAACCTCTTTCCTTAATAAATTACTCAGTCTCAGGTATGTCTTTATTAGCAGCAAGAAAATGAACTAATACAAGATATCTTGGCAATGTGTTGGTCCCTCAATTCCAGGTGGCCCTGAACTCATGTGCTTTCCTGACCCTCTTGCCACTTGGAGTTCAACTCTTCTTTGGATTCTACATTATGCCCCAGTGATATGGTTTGGCTGTGTTCTCACTCAAATTGTATCTTGAACTGTATCTCCCATAATGCCCACATGTTGTGAGAGGGACCTGGTGAAAGATAATTCAATCATGGTGGCGGTTTCCCCCATACTATTCTCATGGTAGTGAATAAGTCTCACGAGATCTAACGGTTTTATGAGGGGAAACCCCTTTCACTTGGTTCTTATTCTCTCTTGCCTGCCACCATGTAAGACGTGCCTTTCACCTTTTGTCATGATTGTGAGGCCTCCTCAGCCACGTGGAACTGTGAGTCCATTGAACCTCTTTTTCTTTATAAATTACCCAGTCTCGTGTATGTCTTTATCCGCAGTGTGAAAACGGACTAATACAACGAGTATTTTTCCAGCAAGATCCCCTCTTTTGCTAAGCTAGCTGGGTTTCAGTAACTTCAATTAGAATTGTCCTAACTATTATAACTACCAAGGATGCTAAGTTGATTCTTTCAAAAATCTTCACTGGGCTTCTCTCTAAGTTCATGGTGTGGTATAAAGAAACGGTGGGCATCCAATCCCTGAACACTGAAGTTGACCACCTAGATATAGAGCAGGGGGATATATGCATCCCAAAGACAGACAATTGGATAAAACCCAAGTACAAACCAGAAGCAATAAAGGTAATTTCACACAACATCAGAATTAGAAGTGAACTTTAAGGCCACCAAATCCAGCGCCTATCTGACATATGAAGTGGCTCTAAATTTCGACTTCCTGAAGGATTTCAATCCATTTTCAGTGCGTTCTTATGACAAAAAGATTCATCTAGGTTGAACCAAAATCTGCTTCCCTGTAACTTTGAACCACTGGTCTTAATTATATGCCCTGGAGCTATACAAAATAGATCAAAGATTTCCTTCACGTGAGAGCCCTTTAAATATTTAAAGTCAAAATACTATTATTATTATTTTTTTTTTTTTTTCTTGAGACGGAGTCTTGCTCTGTTGCCCAGGCTGGAGTGCAGTGGCGCAATCTCGGCTCACTGCAAGCTCCGCCTCCCAGGTTCACGCCATTCTCCTGCCTCAGCCTCTCTGAGTAGCTGGGACTACAGGCACCCGCCACTACACCCGGCTAATTTTTTGTATTTTTAGTAGAGACGGGGTTTCACCGTGGTCTCGATCTCCTGACCTCGTGATCCGCCCGCCTCGGCCTCCCAAAGTGCTGGGATTACAAGTGTGAGCCACCGCGCCCGGCCGCAAAATACTATTATTACTATTCCCATTTATTGAGTAATTACTACATGCCAGCACATGGTTATCACGTTTAATCTTCATCACATGCTGAGAAGTAGATGGCATCTGGAGCCTTATTTTACAAATGAGGATACTGGGACAGAGCTGGGGGTGGGAAGGGAAGGGACGAAGATCTGATCATTGTCATATGTCACCACCATCCAGCAAGGCATTCTGAGGAATTCAAGAATTGGACCTTCCAGGTTGTTCTGAACTTACATATGTCACAATGGGAGGATGGAACATATTTAATAGTTTGTGGGCTTGATTTGTCCCTTTCAATAGTTTAGATATGTGGTGCATTGGCCTCTATTTGTACTCCCATCTTGAGCCCCACAAATGTTAGGGGTGAGCCTGGTGGGATATCTTCAGAGGGGCTATCTCTTGGTGAACAACAGCTACACATTCCTCTGCATCTCTGCCTGCTACTGCTTACTCCTTAGAGTTCTCTTGTCTCCTATTTCCCACAAAGGGGGTTGTGCCTCTTATTCACATTTCCATTTAACTGTCGCCACCTTCTGCCCCTTCACTCTTGGGTGCTGAAGGCCAGCTGGGTTGAATTCATTCCCAGGTCAACATGTGGGTAGCACCTCAGTTTTCTAGTGTTGCAAAACAAACTATCCCAAAACAGAGTGGCATAAGGCAGCCATTCTATTATCCTGATGTTATATGAGCAGCAATGTGAACATGGTAGTGTGAAGCAGGCTGGTCTCTGTTCCACAATGTCTGATGCTTCAGGCGGGAAGACTTGATGACTAGAGGTGACTGGAATCATCTAAAGGTATCATTCTTCACACATCTGATAGTTGATATCAGTTCAGTTGAGACCTCAGGGTGGTTGTTGGCCTACACTGGCCTCTCTATGTGGTCTTTCCATATGAGCTAGTTTGTCTTCCTTACAGCATGGTGGCTGGATTTCAAGAGCCTAAAGAGTGAGCATTCCCAGAGAGCAGGGTGGAATTGTGTGGTATTTCTCTGCTCTAACCCTAGAAGTCACACAGCATCACTTTGGTCATACTCTACTGGCAGACGAAGTGAACAAAGGTTTTCCCAGGTTTAAGGTAGGGGACGTGGGCCCCCACTCAGTGGGAGAATTGTCACAGTATAAGAAGAGCATGGCATGGGAGATACTGTTGTGGTCATGTTGGGAAAATATTATTTTACACAGTGAAGAAAAGAAAGGATGGAAATGGTGCTTGAGACTGTATTCGATTCTCTGCACCAACAACTCCATTGACCATGCCACGTGGGTGTCCTTATTCTGAATTTGCAGGTGAGGAAACGAAGGCTCAGAAAAGTTCAGGTTTTTCACTCCTACACTGCTGGTGGGAATGTCAACTTGTACAACCACTATGGAAAACAGTGTGGAGATTCCTTAAAGAATTAAAAGTAGAACTACCATTTGATTCAGCAATCCCACTACTGGGTATCTACCCAGAGGAAAAGAAGTCATTATACGAAAAAGATACTTGCTCACGCATGTTTATAGCAGCACAATTCGCAACTGAAAAAATGTGGAACCAACACAAATATCCATCAATCAATGAGTAGATAAAGAAACTGTGGTGTGTGTGTGTGTGTGTGTGTGTGTGTGTGTGTGTATGCATATATATGGCCTCTGTTCCACAATGTCTGATGCATATATATATATATGCATACACACACACACACACACACACACACACCCTTTATATACCATTAATTCATCCCTTTTTATGGCTGAGTAGTATTCCAAAATGTATATTTATTATATATATATACTGAGTAGTATTCCATCATATATAGATACACACACACATATGTGTATATATATGATGTGTGTGTGTGTGTATATATATATATATTATATATATATATTATATATATATGTGATGGAATACTACTCAGCCATAAAAAGGAATGAATTAATGGCATTCGCAGCAACCTGGATGGGATTGGGGACTATTATTCTAAGTGAAGTAATTCAGGAATGGAAAACCAACATTGTATGTTCTCACTTATAAGTGGGAGCTAACCTACGAGGATGCAAAAGCATAAGAATGACACAATGGACTTTGGGGACTCAGGGGGAAAGGGTGGGAAGGGGGTGAGAGATAAAAGACTACAAGTTGGGTTTAGTGTACACTGCTTAGGTGATGGGTGCAACAAAGAACTCACTCATGTAACCAAACACCACCTGTTCCCCCAAAAACCTATAGAAATAAAAATTTTTTAAAAATAAATTTTAAAAAGAGACATTAGGGTCCTTGCCCAAGATCACACAGAAAGTGATAGCATATACCAGTGGCACTCAAACTTTACTGAGTAGCAGAATCATCTGAGAGGCTTGTTCAGACACAGATTGTGGGATAGCACCCCCAGGGACTTAGATTCAATCAATCTGGAGTGGTCCTCGAGAATTTGCATCTCCAACAAGTTCTCACGTCATGCTGATGATGCCAGCCCAGTGACCACAGCTGAAGAACTGCTGGTATACAGTTTTTGAAGCCATATCTGGGTGAACTTCTGCCTCATTATGCTTGTATAAGAGAGCATTGGTATTCCTCACCCAGGACCAGAGAAACAGAAGAATGACTCACAGCCATCATGTCTTTAAATCTTTTTTGTTTGTTTTGTTTTGTTTTTTGAGACGGAGTCTCGCTCTGTCACCCAGGCTGGAGTGCAGTGGCGTGATCTTGGCTCACTGCAAGCTCTGCCTCCTGGGTTCATGCCATTCTTCTGCCTCAGCCACCCCAGTAGCTGGGACTACAGGTGCCCGCCACCATGCCCAGCTAATTTTTTGTATTTTTAGTAGAGACGGGGTTTCACCGTGTTAGCCAGGATGGTCTCAATCTCCTGACCTCGTGATCTGCCCGCCTCGGCCTCCCAAAGTGCTGGAATTACAGGCATGAGCCACTGCGCCTGGCCATCATGCCTTTAATTTTAAGAGAAAACATATGTAGCAAGATAAGATTTTCATTATTCCTTAGCCACTTCTCTCTCTCCCTCTTCCACTAACCCTTGGAGTTCTTCAGTAAAACAGCATAAAAGAAAACAGACTTTCTCAGCATGATAACCTACCAAAGGTATTCTCTGAGAGGCCATCAATAACAGCAAAAGCAAGGAGGATCTCATTTGGGGCTTCACTCCGAAAAACCAAGATGTCCTCTTACACTAATGCTTAAGATTGAGATAAGAGGTAATGCGACCATTAGCATTCTTCATGGAACGGGACTCCATGAAGAGAAAGGAGAGGGGCAAAAAAGAAGAGAGAATCTTGAAGAAGAGGAAGGGATATTAAGTAATTGTAAGTGCTTAACATCCATTGTTTCCAGTTCTTGCATAGGTAAGATCGCATGTCCTGGCCCACTTCCTGTTGGGTGAGATCAGGTGGCTAGTTCATGCCAACTAAGCCAAGTAGAAGTGATGGGCATTGCTCCCATGCTGGGGTATTTGATTACCAGTGAGAGACCCTTCAGAGCTCTCTTTTTCTGTTAGCATGGTAGCTGGTGATGTTCACGATGATGGCAGCTAGATCAGTCTATGGCAGAACACCTGTCAACCCACGATGCACACATGAAGTGAGTGAGAAACTAACATTTGCATATTTTAAACTCCTAGATTTGAGGGAGTATTTGTTATGGCAGCATAGCTAGCCTATTCTAACTGATACAGGAGAAAAGAGAGAGAAGGAACATCCAGGTGTCTCTCCAAGGACCATTATGAAGACACCAAAGTAAGACTGGTTAGGAAAAGCAAATAAATCCTTTGTATCATTCCCTGGCCTCTGTGAGATTGATGACCTTCTTATAGTAAGACTCGTACATCTCTTCCAGATTTTACAAGGGCATCTAAGGACATTTGGACCTGCACTTCCTGTCATTCTCCACCGCATCACTTAGCTTTAACCATGTTAAACCAAAGCTAAACCTTTAGAAGACAGATGCCCTCTGAAGTGTAACTTCAATACAACATCCTGTAGCCAGATTCAAGGCTGAGATCCTGTGACTCCTGCGCCTCACTGAACCCCAGTTCTGGGTCCTAACAGAGCTTGCTCAGCAACATACTCTGTCTTCCACAGGTTGGTGAAGGTGCCAAGGCTTTGTCGATGCTGTTCCTGCAGTATTTCTCCCGCCACCTACTTACTGAGCATCCTTTGGAAGATGCCCAGGGCTGCAGCAGCCGGCATTCATGGCATTCCTGAAAGTATGTCCTGCCAGGCAGGAAAAAGGGGAAGCTTTGTGCTGCTGGTTTCTCAGCTCCCAGCACTGCACCAGCGATCAAGCGGCCTGGTTCAGACCATTGTCTTGCTTGATGGACATAGAGGGCCAGAGTTCCAGCAGAAGCAGCTGGGATCCAAGCCTGGATGGCAGAGGGTGGGCTGGAGCTACCCTAACCCCCTCACCTCCCCATCTGCCTCTCTGGGTTTCTATTGCTGTCTGATTTTTAAAAATAAGTTCAAATGGAAAACAAAGCAAACTTGTGAAAAACAATGTGAAGCGTTGAAATAATTTATATTTAGAGTATGACCCAAAAAATGTGTCTCCCAATCTTTAGCTCTATAGTCCTATCTTTTTCATCAAACTTTGAAAAGGAGAACAACAACAACAACAAATTATGGCGTGCCTTTAGTGCACTTGGGGTCACTCTAGGAGTCTCTGTTCGGTCTCCTCACACCCTCATAGCATCATCTCCAAACCACTCCAGGTTGGAAACAGACCTTGAAGCGTCCTGTGTGAACAGTAGCCACCCACCACTGCATTCCCCACATTAGTTATTTTCCCCTTCATGGTCTGCATCTCACCAAGACAGAAGCCAGAAACTTACTTTCCCATCCTCCTCTGCAGCAGGGCCATGGTCATGTGACTTAGGCTTAGCCAATCAGAAGCACCTTCATGGGATATGGATTCAGGAGCACCTCCAAGAACTGGGCACAGCACAGGATTCATTTAGTAAAGGATGACTATGTAACCAAACGTCTGGCTTCCAGCGTAGACGTGGAGCTTCCAGAGCAGAGGCTGTGGGGGCAGTTAAGTCCCAGGCTCTGCCTGCCTTTCCCAAGGAAAACGACCAGGGTTTTAGGGTCATTTGGACATTGTGTCAGGCTGCAAAGCTTCCAGGCCTGGTTCTCTGGTTTTTGTTAATATTTTTACGTAAATTTCTTTTCTGTTTACACTCTCTAGAGTGAGTTCTGTTGTTTGCAATTATGCATGTTGACTAACATGATAGTTAACACAGCACCCCGGTTATCCAAAATGTATGTTCCCTCTTACGTAGCCAGCCTCATAACAAAGAGAAAGATATTTTCTCAAGGCTCTTCTATCCCCTCCCATCCTGGTGTGGTCCAGAGAAGCATCTGAATTAGGAGGCTTTAGAAACTTTATTCATGGCTGATGTGGTTTGGCTACATCCCCACCCAAATCTCATCTTGAATTGTAGCTCTATAATTCCCACATGTTATGGGAGGGACCGAGTACCCCCAAATAATGGAATCATGGGGGTGGTTTCCCCCATACTGTTCTCGTGGTAGTGAATAACTCTCACAAGATTTGTTGGCTTTATAAGGGGAAACCCCTTTCACTTGATTCTCATTCTCTCTCTTGCCTGCCACCACGTAAGACGTGCCTTTCACCTTCTGCCATGATGGTGAGGCCTCCCCAGCCACATGGAACTGTGAGTCCATTCAACCTCTTTTTCTTTATATGTTACTCAGTCTCGGGTATGTCTTTATCAGCAGCATGAGAACAGACTAATACAATGAACAGACTAATCTTTCACTCAAAAGATAGTCACTGAGCACCTGCTGTGTTTCAGGCAGGACATGATGATACCCAGGATGCTAAGTTGATCCTTTCAACAATCCTTATTGGGCTTCTCCCTAAGTTCATGGTGTGGTGTAAAGAAATTGTGGGCACTCAATCCCTGAACACTGAACTTGACCACCTAAGATACAGAGCAGGGAGATATGGGCATCCCAAAGACAGACAACTGGATAAAACCCGCACTTATGTTGCTCATAGTGTGGTCAGGGAGACAGACTTTCACCAAAAAGCCACACACACTACTGCAAAGCTGCAGTCGTGACAGAGCGCCAAAGGAGAGAAAAACAAAGTAACAGGTGCCTACACGTGGGAGATTTCACCCTATGCAGACGGTAACGAAAGACTCACTTGAGATTATGGCACTTGTGATGGAAACAAGGCTATGTAGTCATCAAACTTCCATTTTTCTCCTGGACACATAGGAAGACTACATTTCTCAACCTTTCTTACACATAGCTGGGCCTATGTGACTAAGTTTAGGCCAGTGGAGTAAAGGCAGAGTGAGGTAAGCCATTTCTAGGCCTGGCCATCAAATATCCTTCATGCAGTCTTCCATAGCCACTCACCACCGCATTCCAATTTCTCTTTGAAATTGGCATCCTCCATTCCAAGATGACAGAGCTGTGCAATGGGAAGATCCTGGATCATTGAGTGATTGCTTCAAAGAGACACATCAGCCTTTAATAGTACCAAAAAGGCCAGGCGCGGTGGCTCACACCTGTAATCTCAGCATTTAGGGAGACCGAGGTGGTGGGATCACCTGAGGTCAGGAGTTCAAGACCAACCTGACCAACATGGAGAAACCCCATCTCTACCAAAAATACAAAAATTAGCCAGGCATGGTGGTATGTGCCTGTAATCCCAGCTACCTGGGAGGCTGAGGCAGGAGAATTGCTTGAACCCTGGAGGCAGAGGTTGCGGTGAGCTGAGATCATGCCATTACACTCCAGCCTGGGCAACAAGAGTGAAACTCCATCTCAAAAAAAAAAAGGTAGCAAAAAATAGACTAATTGTGTTAAGCCATTGAGCTTTCAAGGGCTATTTGTTACTGCAGCTTAGCTCATCCTACCCTAACTAATACACAGTTGAGCAGAGAGCTGAATAATGAATAGGACCTAAATATATAAAGAGAGAGGAAGTGAAAGCATTCTAGCAGAGAGAATGGCCCAATGCAAAGGCTTTGTGGTGGGAGCGAGAAAAGCAAGAAGGAAGAATTGGGAAAGGCCAAGGAAGGTGAACAGAGTGAGAGATGGTGTATTCAAGATAAGGCTGCAGTGGTTGGCAGAGACAAGACTGTGCAGCCCACGTATTGGCCAAGCGAAGGCGTAGCACCTGCAAGATTCATGCCTGTTCACATTCCCACTGCCCAGAGACTCTGGCTGAGGTCCTGTCTGTTTTCAAGAAAGAGACCTGGAGTTCTTCACTGTTAGCCTTCCTCGCTTTCAGATGCTGACAGCCTTGAGAAAACGCTGTACTTTTCCGTCCTACAGTAAGCTGCCCACATCAAAGCCCAAGAAGCCACAGGCATTTGGGGGAGTTGTGGGTCAGATATTTAATTATTCTAATCTAGAAGTCTATTCTCCCCACACTGCCAAGAACAGAAAGTTCATTTTGGAAAAAGAGGGTAGTTCCTTGGAAGGGCTGAATCTCGTCTTTGATCTGCAAAGCTCTCAGACCCACCTCAAGATTTCCAAAGCCCAGAAACCCACAGACACTATCCCTCACCCACAATAATGGACAAAACAAGAAGCCGCTAGTGCTCGTGGTAGACAGAGGTGAGGGAGGTCTTGGATGTATTTCATTTTTATTTATTTCTAAGAAAAACCACCTTTAAGATGGGGAGATGTGAGTGGACATACATTTCTAAACAACTTTGTTGATCTGATAAAATCAGATAAAGAAATTACTGTAAAAATATTGCCTCATCTACAAAGCTCAGGACATTTTTTTCCCTTTTGCTCTTTTTTTATCTTTGAGAAAGATAATGAAAGAGGAAGCTTGAAACCCCGTTTCCATTGATGTTCGAACACACAACTGCTGGGTTTAAGAACCAGAGGAGATCAAAGGGAATGGGGCCTATTCCGATAAAATTATAGCAGTGCTGGCAGAGGGTGTGGGCTCATTTAGGAAGTTGGAGGCAAGGAGTTGTTGACGCACCTTCATCAGAGCTGAGGACAGAAAGAAAAATGTCTGAAATTCCAAGGGATTAATTAGGAGTGTAGCTCATAATGTTACAGCAGCTGCACACACAGTTAGCTGATACGTTTCCCTCAGTGAACACTTCAAGCCCCAGATATCAGTACCATTCATAGGAAAAATGGATGGTGGTGACTCCCAGTTCCAAAGGAGAGTTCTTCTGCCCTGAAAATGTAACTGGCCTAGGCCCAGTTACATTAAGTCTGGGGTGAGAGATTGGGAAAAACAAATAAATTTGGAAATATAGTGGCAAGAAAGGAACCAAAACCATTTTGGGTTTATATCATATTAAAGTACCAACATTTTGGTATTTCATTAGCCCCATTTTACAGATGAGAAAACTGAGATTCAGAGAGGCTGAATAATTGTGTATAACTGTGCATAGCCACTTAGCCAGCTTTGAGTGAATTCTTATTGTTTTCCACTTAAAATGAGTATTCCAGTGGTTTTCCAGCCCCTGCACCCGCCGGTGGGTGGGGCCTCCATACCCAATACCTGACTATCCAGTGATTAGGCTGTTGGGCAGGTATGACAAATCAGGTAGGAATGTTTGGGATAAACCCACCTGGGTGGTCCTTGCAAATGCTATCAACGACTACATAAATCTAGTGCGACTATTAAGAATTGAGTCTCTGTATTAAATAGTAGAGACATGAACATTCCACACTGCTGTCCTAATCCTATACTCCTTAGTCCATGCCAATTTAAAGGGCACAGGAAGTTGAAAAGCCTAGCCAACCATTTTTATCCTAAACCAGTCATTGCAAATGAAAATATGCACTCAGGGATGCAACTTCTGACAATCAGTTGAAGTAGATTCCACAGAAACCAAATGGCTTTAGTATTAGCTTAATTCAAGTGTAACCAGGAAGGTGAATTAATTTGAAAAAGAGGGCCAGGCACGGTGGCTCATGCATGTAATTCCAGCTCTTTGGGAAGCCAAAGTGGGAGGATCATTTGAGGCCAGGAGTTTGAGACCAATCTGGGCAATATAGCAACGTCCCATCTCTACAAATTTTTTTTTTTAAGTAGCCAGGCATGGTAGTGCACAACTGTAGTCCCAGCTACTTGGGAGGCTGAGGTGGGAGGATGGTTTGAGCCCAGGAGTTCGAGGCTGCAATGAGCTATGATCACGCCAATGTACTCTAACCTGGGTGACAGCACAAGACCCCGTCTCAAATATACATATATATACAAATACATACTAAAAACATATTTTAAAGCATAACATCCCTGTTTCTTCACCACCTCTTTAATGGAAATAATATTATTAACAACTAGAATTTGCTTAGCTACAAAGGGTACTGTGTGTATAATATGCCATTTAAATCTTCTAACAACCTATTGAATAAAGTAATTTACTATCCCCATTTTAAAGATGAGGAAACTGAGACTTGGAGGGGCTAAATAATTGTATACCAATGTGCATAATCAGACAGTGAGTGGGAGGGCCAAGTCCCACTCACTGAATCCCAGTCTATCTGACCACTTTCCCACCTCTAATGCCCGTCAACACTCTCAGCTGGCTTCCCACCCTGCCTCTCAAGAGGAAGTTCATCAAGTTTCCAGCAACAGAGATTGTAATGATCAAATCAGCAGAGAGGAGGGCAGAATTGACAGATGATTCTAGAGCAGATGATCCCATTTAGCCCTTGAAAATGAAACTTCCCTGAAGAAAAGTAGCCACCCCACCCCCATACTTTAGTTGGTCAATCTACAGTAGAATGAATTACTGAGGAAAGCAGCATTTCTAACTTAGCAGCAAATAACAGTCTAAATTTTAAACAAAACGAGGCCAGGCACAGTGGCTTATGCCTTGTAATCCCAGCACTTTGGAAGGCCAAGGCAGGCAGATCATTTGAGGTCAGGAGTTCGAGACCAGCCTGGCCAACATGGTGAAGTGAAACACCTTCTCTATGAAAATACAAAAAATAGCTGGGCGTGATGGCACATACATATAATCACAGCTACTCGGGAGGCTGAGGCAGTAGAATCGCTTGAACCTGAGAGGCAGAGGTTGCAGTGAACTGAGATCGTGCCACTGAACTCCAGCCTGGGCAACAGAGTGAGACTTTGTCTCAACAACAACAACAAAAAGTTTGCCCTCCCAGAGTGTACTTGTTTCTTTGCATCTTGGAAAAGCATTCATAGTAAAACATATTGGGATTTAATGTCACCCAATAATAATGATAGGCTAAGATAATGTAGTTACCATGTATCATGCTCTTGCTAAAAGGCAGGCACAGTGATAGGCATCTGAAACATCTCATGCTGTCTAACTCACAACAATTCCATAGGGTAGGTACTTCCTTTCATCTCATTTTTCGGATAAGGAAACAAAGCATCCAAGATGTGAAATAATTTGCCAATTTCATACAGCTCCTAAGTGGTAGGGTTGGGATTTGAACCTGCATTGTTCCAAAACTTCTCCTCTCTCCAACTACAGCTGCAGTTCCTGTTATGACCTGCTTCTATCCCAACCAGTTTCTCCTGCCGGGTTTTGAGCAAGGCATCACAATCCAGGCTTCTACCCAGAAACCTGAGAGTCTTGTCTTCACATTTGGTAGTGCCCACATCTAATCAGTCAACGTCTACCATCGACTCTAATTCCATTACCAGTCAAAAGCGTCCCCTCCTGTTTGGATCCTTTACCAGCACACTACAGGAATGGAAAGAAATCACCACCACCATGAGGGCATTAGGAATGATAAAAGAGCATTTATGGCCAGGCATGGTGGCTCACGCCTGTAGTCTCAGCACTTTGGGAGGCTGAGGCAGGTGGATCACTTGAGGTCAGGAGTTCGAGACCAGCCTGGCCAACATGGCGAAACCCCATCTCTACTAAAAATACAAAATTAGTCAGTGTGGTGGCACGCTCCTGTAGTCCCAGCTACTCAGGAGGCTGAGGCAGGAGAATCACTTGAACCCAGGAGGTGGAGGTTGCAATGAGCCAAGATCACACCACTGCACTCCAGCCTGGGCAACAAGAGCGAAACTCCATCTCAAAAGAAAAAAAAAAAGAGAGAGAGAGCGTTTGTACGTGAAAACCACTTGAAACATAACTACAGGTTTAACTTTCCCCGTTACAGGCACGAGGGGAAAAAAAAACACAATAAATTATATTTTGAAATTTTTAAGTCTTACTCCTACTCTCATTGAAACATACTCCCACATCTCTTATGGCTATGAAAATTGATACAACCTTTTTGGAAAATAATTTGGCCATATATATCAAGAGCCATAAAAATCATAAAAATGTTCATCCCCTTTGACCTGGTAATCCCACTCCCAAGAATTTATCCGAGGGAAATCATTCAAAATAAGAAGAAGAAAAAAGAGCTAGTTGTGTACAGATGTTTGTTACCTCTTTGTAATCGTAAGAATCTAAAAGCAAAATAAATGTAGAATTATAGTGGAATAATGGAGCCAATTTCAGTGTAGTTAGCTCAATGGTATATTAGGCAGTTGCAAAAATAATAAATATGGGCACTAGGTAGAACCTAGGAAAAATACACAGGAAATAATGCCTAATGAAATATATATGTTCTGTAATTATAACTACATAAAAACATATATTTTTACAGATGAAAAATGAAAGGGGTCACGGAGGAATGTAAACAATGCATGTGATTGATTAGCGGGATTACAGACATGGCTTCTTTGATGCTTTAGAGTTGGATGAAAATGTTATAAAGCCTTTTGGAAGCTCCCTAATGAAGGGAGTGGTCGTGACCATGAGAAGGGACCCCGGCCACAGACCTGGGGAGGGAAGGGGCTTCCTGCTGCTTTCTGTGCCACATGTAGGGAGGTTGGCCAGCCCCGCAGACAAGACCATGACTGCCCTACGTACGGTAGGCACAGCCAGCAGAACCCTCAGAGGCTTTTCCCGTCTTGGGCTGGGATGTTGGTTTAGCAGAGTAGCGACAGAATCAACTCCTTGTCTTCCTGGCTTCTGGGTCTGTGAGAGCAGCCTGAGGCTCTCATTTTGCCAAGGTCGGGGACTGGATACGGACCCTCCCCTCAGGATAAAGCTTGTCCAAGTTCCAAACAGCAAGCAGAAGCGTGGTCAGGCCTCCCAGCCAAGGCGAGGAACCCCAGATAAGGATCCCAGTGAGGGCCGGTGGAAGATCAGAGAGATGCAGCAAAGCTGCCACAGAAAGGATTCAAACCCCAAAGGGCCTTGAGCCTGGCCTCACTGCCCACTGCCCCATCAGGGGGTGATCGAGCGGCAGTGCCAACCTAGTGCCCAGCCAATCTGCTCCTCAGCTGAGCCCACTCAGCCGTCCCACACGGCAGGGCCCTCTTCCCTCTTGCATGCCTCTCCCTCCGTTTATCCTCCTCTTTTCAGCCCTCCTTGACCCCAGACCTGTGAATGACACACACTCAAGGACACAGCATAGTCCCTCAGTGGGACCCAATGCTGAGTGATGAGTGAGTCATTAGGAGCCGTCCTTGCAGATGCGGTGTTAGATTCATCCATCATTTCCCTGCTGAGCAATTCCAGATCTGGCCATTTGCTGGAGGCATGGGCGAGGCTCTCCCCAGTGCCATCCTGTGAGTAAACACCCCTTCGTCACAAACAGGATGCATGCCGACACTGGCTTTCATCTGGCTGCACACAGAAGGGATGGAGAATCCAGGCTTTGGCTGATCAAAACAGTGGGCAGGAAGCCAGCAGGGGTCCATTGTCCCTTCTGCCACCCTGGACTTTGCTCCCACACAGCTGCCTTCGGATTTTTAAACAGCATTTGTTCAGGAGACAGTGTTTTTGCCAAGGCTGGCACTGGGCTCAAAGGAGTTGGAAAGTGGGTAGCTCAGAATCACAATGATTCCTCTTAGCCCTTCCCTCTCTTGGCAGGTGTCCTCTGCGTCCACAAGAAGATGGACAGATTCCACTTACAGAGAAACTTGTGGAGAAGAGGCCAGAATTAATTAACAAGAAGATGTTGTTATAAACAACATTTGCTTAAGAAATGCACTCATTACTTTCACGCCCAAAGATAAATTAAATCAGGCAAATTCAGGAGAGACTAAGAAAGAAACTGCTTCAAGGATATCAGACAAATGAGAGGTTTCTGCCTATCGTTTATAGATCGGTAGGTCCACCTAAGTGCTCAAGGGCATTTAAAAAAGGAAAAGCACTTTGTTTGTTTGTTTGTTCGTTCGTTTTGAGACGGAGTCTCACTCTGTCACCCAGGCTGGAATGCAGTGGCATGATCTCAGCTCACTGCAACCTCCACCTCCCAGGCTCAAGTGATTCTCCTGCCTCTCCCTCCCAAGTAGCTGGGACTGCAGGTGTGCGCCACCACACCAGGCTAATTTTTGCATTTTTTTGTAGAGATGGGGTTTTACCATGTTGGCCAGGCTGGTCTTGAACTCCTGACTTCAGGTGATCCGCCCGCCTCAGCCTCCCAAACTGCAGGGATTACAGGTGTGAGCCAACACACCCAGACACAAAAAGCACTTTTACATATTCCATTTGAACTCTTCTTATACTTTGCAGCATTTGGTGGCGGTGGTTGTTGTTAATTTAAGGCAGGGTTTCTCAACCTGGGCACGATTGACATTAGACGCTGGATCATTCTTTGTTGTGAGAGATGGTCCTGTGCTGTCGAGAATGTTTAGCAACATCCCTGGCCTCTCCTCACCAGATCATGTTAACACCCCCTCGGTTGTGATGAGCAAGTATGTCTCTAGATTTTCCCAAATGTCCCCTGGGCAATAAAACTGCCTCCTCCTCCTTTGAGAACCACTGATTTAGGAGGAAGAAGAAGTTAAGGAGGAGAAAGTTTGCTAATTCAAAGTAAAATTCAACCTAACTCCTGCATAGATCATCACTTCCTTATAAAGAAACAGATCTTTATGAATGGGATATTGTAGTGCTTTATATTGGAGCTTGACTAGAAAGGCAAAGTTTCTAATGCTGTCCTCTCCAGAGGAAAAGCATTCACTGGAAAAGGCAAAGCTGTTAACGTTGGTCATATAGGCACATCTGAAATGTCCCTGCTTTTTAAATGACCCCTGTTTGGGCAGGTTTGCTTACAAACTTACACAGCAGACAAAGGAAGGACATTTCTTTTACAAAAAAAGATTCATCTCATGGCTTCTTGAAATGAACCCCCTTAGAACTTTTCTAGTTCTTAGTGTTTGGTGTTATTAACTTGACAGACTGTCTAGGCTGCAGAGAAGCTGAGAAGATTAATAGAAATGAAGAACGCATTTATAAAATTCTTATTCACGTCAATTTTGTGTAAAGTGATATCTCTCTAATGGTTTTACCCCTGCCTTTTTCAGCTAAGATCTATTGGCCAAACTGAGGTTCAAAACAAGGGATCAGGTCTCTGAAAGTATTGCTCATTTTACAGGGATTCACACTTTGAACACTGGCTGGGCCTAACCTAGATACCTGGTAGTAATGACAAAAGAGTAAAGTATTAGTCACCCATGTTCAAGGTGCACGTGATCTGTTTGGAGAAGCAGAACATACACTTTTTAACCAGCTATGGAAAACAAGTCAGACAAAAAGTGAACTCTCCTTTTATGGATGGCACTGAGAAGAACATTCTTCCAAACAGGTGAAGTAAATCAAAGTAGACTTCCTGGAAGAGGGGGCTTTGAGTCAGGCAGGGATCAGTAAGAGTCTCTGCATACCTCCGCTGGATCCCAGGGAACACTGCTGACCACCAGAGCCTGAATAAGCAGCAACTTCAACCTTCTCACTTTTTCCTCCCCTCTTTCCTGTGCCTGGCAGATCCTTTTTTGGGGGTTGCAGTGGGTATAGCCATTTCCCAATCATGTGATCCCATCCTCCTGGCCACAGTTGGTTGGTTCAGGGGTGGGCATCTGAGCCAACCTGAAACCATCCAAATTCCCTCCTCTGGGAATTTGGAATATGAACTACAAGCTTACATTTGCTGTGACTCCAAGTCACGTCCTGCTTATCTAACAAACACATATAATGCTTACTATATACCAGGCACTGTCCTAAGTGGTTCATAAATACAAATTCATTTAACCCTCACAACAGTTCTATGAAGTAGATACTATCATTGTCCCTCATTTTACAGATGGGCACACAGAGGTACAGTGAAGTTAAGTAACTTGCCCAAAGACATACAGCTGGTAAGGGGCAGAGCTACTAACCATGTTGCCTTGGGGAATTAAAAATAAGCACGGGCCAGGAGCAGTGGCTCACGCCTGTAATCCCAGCACTTTGGGAAGCCAAGGCAGGTGGATCATCTAAGGTCAGGAGTTTGAGACCAGCCTGGTCAACATAGTGAAACCCTGTCTCTACTAAAAATACAAAAATTAGTTGGGTGTGGTGGCGCGCACCTGTAATCTCAGCTACTCAGGAGGCTGAGGAGGAGAATCACTTGAATCCAGGAGGTGGAAGTTGCAGTGAGTCAAGATCGCACCACTACACTCCAGCCTGGGCAACAGAGAGAGACTTCTTCTCAAAATAAAATAAAATAAAATATAAGCACATACAAAGCTGGAATCAGGCTTCTCGTCCCATTTCTGTCACTTTCTTTTTTTTTTTTTAATGGAGTCTCACTCTGTCACCCAGGACGGAGTGCAGTGGCGCTATCTTGGCTCACTGGGTTCATGCCATTCTCCTGCCCTCAGCCTCCCAAATAGTTGGGGCTACAGGTGCCCACCACCACGCCCGGCTAATTTTTTGTATTTTTAGTAGAGACGGGGTTTCACCGTGTTAGCCAGGATGGTCTCGATCTCCTGACCTCGTGATCCGCCCGCCTTGGCCCCCCAAAGTGCTGGGATTACAGACATGAGCCACCGCGCCCAGCCCATTTCTGTCACTTTTGATTTGCCCTTGAGTAAATTGCTTAGCTTTGCTGTGCCGAGTTTCCTCAGCTGTAAAAGACAAGGGTGGATTAGATCAGTGTTTTCCAAAGTGTGATGTAGATACTGGTGGGATGAGAGATTATAATATTTTTTCATAGCTATATATTTATCTTCATGTATATTAGAAAGGACACATAATAGATGATAGATGGATGGATGGATAGATAGATAGATAGATAGATAGATAGATAAATTTTACATACATATAGATATCTCCAAACCCGTGATATCACAAATAGTATTGCTTGAGATGAAACCAGAGTGTGTAGTAACATCATAGTTTAGAAGTGAGTTCAGGAAACACAGAATCGTATAATGGGAAACGTGGCCCTTGACGTTCACATGTGCCTCCACTGCCTGAGTCAGCGTGGTTTCAGTGGGGATGACTCCATTCCTGCACGTCAAGGTGCACTTATGACCCAGGCCGGCCATAGTGATTGTCCTGGGGAAGGACACGTGATCCAAGAGGACAAGTGAGGCCCCCTGGGGACTTTTGCTGGACCAATCAGGAAAGCCCGGTGCTGCCAAGGGCATCTGCCACCACCCAGAGAGGACAGAGGCAAGGCAGAGACACCTTTAAAGGCTGGAAGAGGGAGAGGAGGGCCTGTGAACGCTCCATCTAGCCTCAGAGCCAGTGGAGCTGGCATTACATCTACCCCCAGGGTTTTCCCTTACCTAAGGCAACACAGTTTTCTTTGTGCTTTCCACTGACTCTAGTTTGAATTTGCTTTTTGTCCGTTGCTAATAGTTTTGATGAACACAGGTAGGCAATGCAGTCTTAGGATTTAGTGAAGAATTGCTACGTTCTAGTACCAGGTGGTGACACCCGGTTTAAAAAGCCACAGTGACTTCGGTGGAGAGAAGGGACAGACATCATAGCTTCCATGCTGAAAGTGATGACTCTGTCTCAGGCAGCATGGGGAGAGAAAAGAGGCCAACTTTGACATTGACTACCCTCAGCCTCAGTTTCCTCCTCTGCAGAGTGGGAATAATAATATCTCCTATGCATGGTCATCCTAGGGCCAAATGGCATAACAGAAGCAAGCTATCTAATGAAGTTTCTTAAGTCAACAAAAGGTAGCTATGACCATGTTGTGCCAGGAGTTTTATATAAAGTATTGTACCAAATTCCATGTGATCCTCACCATAATCCTATACTTTAAAATCACCAGCTTTACTCCAGAGAAACTGGGATTCAAAGAGGTTAGGTGACTTGCCGTCAAGCAAACAGCCAATAAAGAACAGAGCTGTCCTTCAAGCCAGCTCTAGCAGACACCACCCAAGGCTGGGTGCTGGGGAATATTCCAAGGTTTTGGAAGCAAGACTCCAAGGAGCCAGTCATCAGGGGCAAAGGAATGTGAAAGCCACTGGTAGGGGCAAGTGAACCAGACAAGATAACAGAGGAAATTCCCTGAGAGCTCTCCTTACTTCCTGCCCACTTTGGAAAGTTCCTTGGAAAATCCTGGGGCTCACATTTGGAGGAAAATCAGCTTTGTGGAACAAAGGCATAAAATAATCCAGCAAAGCACCCAGTCCTGATGCATCAGGAGGAACTAACATTAATACACGGCCACAGATCCCAGATGTTGTTATGGTTGGATTACACGGACTTGGAAAGTTCAGGCATGAGATGCCTGAATGATAACAATAGAAAACAGATCAAAAGCCCAAAGAAAGAAATCAAGAGAAATGAAAAACAGAAGGAACTGCAGGGGAAGATGAAAGAGGAGAATTATAATTTGACACTGAAGGGGAGCCAGTGTTTAAGGTTTTTCTGGAAGTTGACCCACAGCCAGATGAGACTTTTTGTAGCATTATTGGCAGTATGAAGTTACAATCCTTGAGCTCTTTTGTAGACTTTGGGGACCTCAGGGTTAACAGAGTTCCCCGAGAAGCTCCTAAATCCACCTCTTCCTTTAAATCATCCTGGAGGTGTTCAGTGTCTGAATCTGCATAGACCTTGTCATATTCAGCTTGTCCATCAATACCAGGGAGAGCAGCAAGGTATACGAGGAATTGAAGGTAAGGTGGTACAATCCCCCTGGCCACAATCCCATAAGAGTCTCATTGCTCCAAGTGTCAGAAAACTCCCCGTTTCTCGGTTCAGATGATAGAGAACCTAATTTACACTGACAAACAAAAAAGGAAATGAATTGACTCAGAAAACTGAACAGTTGAGAGAGGTCTGACTAGCTTCAGGTATGGTTTGATCCAGGAGTTCAAAAGATGTCACAGGGCTCAGTATCTCTGTTTCACTCCATATTTGCTTTTGTCTCAAGCTCCACATGGTGACAAAATGGCAAATTTCATATTTGTATTCTCCCATGTTTGAGTCCAACAGAAAGAGAATATGCCTTTCTCCCAAAAGTCTAAGCACTAGGCTCATCAAGACCCGTTGGCTCTAATAGGGTCATATGCCCATCCCAGTGGCTAGAGGAATATGATGCTCTGATTGGCCAGGCCTGTACCTAGAACTAGCAGCAAAGTCAACTCCATCCCCAGCCTGAGAACTGAGAGCGGAAGACAAGTGTTTCCCCGAGAAAAAGTGAACTGCATCATTAGGAGTTGGTAAATGAATGCTGGGAATCAAAAAATAATGAGTGTCCACTATTTCCCATCCCAGCTCTGTCTCCTGCATGTGACTCTCTTTTGCAATTTTCTATCCTCACAAGAAAATAAGAAGTAACAGCATTATCATCTGGTCCTGAAATATCAATGGCATATACAATTTCTCCTTGTCAATTAAAAATCTAAAGCCCAAGTCATTTTACATTTGCTTTTCCAAAATGTATTAAATTGGATGTTTTTAAGTCTTTATGTGCAATACATAAATAAACAAATAAAAATATACCAGCAGCGGCAGGGCACAGTGGCTCATGCCTGTAATCCCAGCACTTTGGGAGGCCAAGGCAGGCAGATCCCTTGAGCTCAGGAGTTTGAGACCAGCCTGAGCAACATGGTGAAATCCTATCTTTACAAAAAATTTAAAAAATTAGCTGAGTGTGGTGGCATGCACCTGTAGTCCCAGCCACTTGGGAGGCTGAGGTGGGAGGATTGATTGAGCCCGGGAGGTCGAGGCTGCAGTGAGCCATGATCACCACTCACTGCACTCAAGCCTGGGATATATATCATCCACATAAGAACCACTCATTGACATCTACTTTTGACCATGCAGTATCTTAAGCACTAGGGGATACAAAAGGGATACAAGACCATGGTTCCTGTTGGCGAGAAGCCCACAGTCTAATAAGGTTTAGGGGAACATTGGCCTTAATGGCAAAATATCAACCTGAAGTTTCTCATTAAACTTTTTCGTTTTTTAATTAAGTCTCTCAGAAAGAGACCTGTCCTGGCACCCTTCCATCCCTCAAATTTTAACCAATGGCTTGACAGTTAATAACACATTTTTACATTTATTTTTGTATCTGAGACTCCCAATATCTCTAGGAGGGTTGATTCTATTTTTAATTGTCATTTTGTGATAAAGGAGAGAAAAGTTCAGACAGGTTGAGTGACTTGCATGGGGTCACATAACTAAAAAGTGGTTACACCCAAACTTGACATCCGCTCCCTCATTCCTACCCCTAGTCATGTGAACCTACCTGAAGTCAAAAACATTGTCACTAACGCTGGTTACAGAGGAAGCCAGAGGTCCACCAAGAGGCTGTCCCAAGACAGAAGAGCTCAGAAGCCATTTGAGGTCCATGCTGTTATCTTGCATTCTGTACTACTCAAGCCACATGGGTAAAACTGCAAGCTTTCCTCCATCATTCTCAGCAAGCTAACACGGAAACAGAAAACCAAACACCGCATGTTCTCACTCATAAGTGGGAGGAGAACAATGAGAACACATGGACACAGGGAGGGGAACATCACACACTGGGGCCTGTCAGAGGGTGCGGGGCAAAGGGAGCAAGAGCATTAGGACAAACACCTAATGCATACGGGGCTTAAAACCTAGATGACGACTTGATAGGTGCAGCAAACCACCATGGCACATGTATACCTATGTAACAAACCTACGCATTCTGCACATGTATCTCCGAATTTAAGATAAAATTTAAAAAATAATTGTAAACCTTCCTAAAATGGAACAAGGAAACAACAGCCTTTATTTCTTTGTTTGGTTGGCCTGTCTACTAGATGCCAGGCCCTGGGCCAAGCCCTGGGATTACCCAGACACAGTGAGTCCCTGTCCTCCAGGGATACACATTCTTGGGAAGTGGAAGAGAAAGACTCTTGACAAAGCCATGTGATGAAGGCAATGGTTAAGAAGTGCCTGGGCAGCTCAGAGAGCTGGAGAAATATACCTGCCCAGACTGGGAAGGCTGCAGGAAGAGGGAGAAGGTGGGGGTCTGTCAGGTAGCAGGGTTGGACGTGGGAAAGAAGGTTCGTGTGAACCGAAGTGGAGAGTAGGAACAGGGGGTCAGGGAGATGAGGCTGGTGATTCTGGCAATGCTTAAATGGGCACAAAGGAGATGGCCCGACTGACACCTGAAGGCCATCGGCAGCTCCAAAGAGGACAGAGGCTTTTTTTGTTTTGGGTTCTTTCCAGATGCAGTGCAGAAGGTGGGTTGGACGTGGGCACGTGTGCAGGTGGAGAGAGCTGTTAGGAAGCTGTCCAAGTTACCCAGGTGAAAACTAATGGCCACTGAAGCTAAGCAGTGCTGGGGCCATGGGGATAAATACTCAGGTTGGAGAGGGATTCCAGGGCAAGTTCAGACAAGGCCAGGAGGGCTGCTATGGGGGAGCAGGAGAGTGGAGAGTCAGAGGTGGCCACCACGGTCCTGGCACAAGTGACGCTTTTGTGAGAGGGGTGGAGGGCACGAGAGAGGAACATATGAGATATTTTGTGATGTTTTGAGATTGTGGTGCCCACAGGAAAGAAATGGGCCAAGGCCAGTGGGCTGTGGAATACAGAGGAGTGGGGCTTCCAACCTGGGCTGGAAAGACAGCTGGGAGTTATCCCGGGATGTCCACAGCCACGAATGTGAGTGGTGACTAGAGCACTAGATTGAATGTATCACTCAGGGGAGAGTTTATAGAACAAGAAACAGGCCAAGTATAAAGTCCCAGAAGACAAATAAAGGGGTATGAAGAAAACCTGGAGAGAGGGGTGACCTAGGAGCCCAAGAAGGGAAAGCTTCTCAAGGAGAGGGTAATAGTCAAAGCCTGCAGGAAAATTGGTCAGATAAGGACTAAACAGTGCTCACTGGATTTTGCAATAAAGAAGTCCCTAGCTTTGCTGGCAAGCATGTCAGGGAAATGATGGGACCGGCAGCCAGCACGCAGTTGATGGATAGGAAGATGGTAGGTGATGACATGGACTTGTGTCTGAGGAAACTCTTTCAGGAAGCTTGGCAGGGAAGGGACAGAGAGATAGGGCCACAGGATGGAGAGAGGGTTTAAGGCTTAGAGGTTTGGGCTGTTATTATTTTAAGAGAGTAAAAGGGCTTGGACATGTTTACAGGGTGCCTAAGGACCCTCAGCAGGTGGGGAGAGGATTGATTCTGAGTTTAGAAGGCAGGATGCACCTCCTCTTCTGAGGCTGGAGGAAAGAAGAGAAGGGAGCGTCAAGATTTAGATAAATGTGGCCGTGTGAAGGCAAGATGTCGAGAGAGGTCAGCCTGATAAGCTGGATTTTCTCAAAGAATTAGGGGGCAGAAGTGTTTGCCAAAAGTGAGGGGACAAGCATGGGGTGACCAGGCTAGCTCTGAGACAGTGGTAAAGATTCTGAGCAGCACCAGAGGGGAACAGGAGAGGCTGCTGAGCAGTGCCAGGACCATGGAGCTTAAAGGCTCTGAGGTTCCTAGTGGACCAGAGCAGCCCAGTTGTCTGGTTTTCCAATCTTTTGATCTGGAATTCATGGCAAGATCAGTAGGGACTGGGCTGAAATATCTTGCTTATGAAGAAAGAATGAGCTAAACCAAGACAATAAAATAAAATTAAAGAGAAATGTTTAATCTACTCGAGGGAACAAACTTTTCAGCATTTTGGCAGGACCTGTCTACAGTCCAAGTGATAGGATTATAGAAAAAGACACTCATCCATTCATTGAGGTAGGTCTGCAGAATTTCTACTTGGCAACACTTCTTAACCTGGACTGCTTTACTAAATGCTTTTGGAAGTAAAACTTTCCCAAATGTACCCTAATTTATACTTTTCAATAATTCAGATGGGGCAATGGGAATTAGTAAAAATGCCTATCTTAAAATTTAATAGAATTTTACATTTTAAAAAATTAATGCTAAGAAGTGAAATACCAGCATACTGGAAAGTTCAAGTCATGTAAGGTATGCAGGCAGCACTCTGGATATGTGCTTTAGACTCGGAGCAAGAGTCAATGTCCCCTCAACCCAAAACAGAGTCACTATAGGGAAGGACTAGGGAGTGTGAGCAAAGGCCGGTCCTCCCAGCCCTTTGGAGCACTGTACTCTGTAAGATGAGAATGAGGGTGGGGGTAGGAAAGAGACCCAGCCTCCCTGATAGAGACCACTGAAAGGAGCTGTTGTTAATTAGCAGGCACCCTGGTTGGTGACAAAAGCAAGAGTCCATGTTTATTGAGGATCCCCTCTAGTTTGACATTGTGCTAAAGAATTTACATTGGGCTATCTTAGGTGATTCAAACAACAGCTTATGATCTGCTTATGGTCTTCATTTTGGAAATGAAAAAATGGCGATCTATTGAGGTGAAGGGTACACATCTAAGGGTTCACAGTCAGGAGGAGGCAGAGCCAGGACAGAAGCCCAGATTTATCTTATTCAAGGCCAGAGTTCTAAACCACAGTGCCTTGCTGCTTCTAACCTTACATGAAGTCACCACTGCCCACATTTCTGGCTGTCTCAGAGAGGCCCAAGCACCTACAGACAAGCCCATGGGCTTTGAAGCAGGCACTGAGTTCTGAGCATAAATATTAACATAACTGTGCGGGGGCCACTTAGTGATAGGAGCCTTCAATGGAAAAGGTGTTTGTTCTTTTCCAAGCATGATATCTTATAGCTGGGTTGCTGTAAGATGTGAGAGAGGGAGAGTCAACAAGATTGTGTGCCCAGCACAAGGAAGGCACTCAGTTATGTCACAGAGGTGAGAAAAGAGAAGCAACTTTGGCAGGAGGGGAGGAGGTAAGAAAGATTCCTGGCTACTGAGCTTGAGATAGCAGGTTTCTTCTTTCTACAAACATGTATGCAGTTCCTAACATTTGAGTTCCTAACATTCCTAACTGCAGAAGGAACTTATGCAGTTCCTAACAGGTGCCAGATTCTTTTCTAGGCAATGAAATGACCGAGGGGAGGGGGCAGAGACTGTGCCTGACCTCAAAGAACCACAGTCTAGACCAGCAAGGACAGCACCCTTACAATAAAGTATGAAGATGCCATGGCCAAGGATACCTGGGGCATAGAGTATAAAGAAAGAGTGGGAAATTCAGCTTGGGGGTGAGGGCTAGGGATGGACAGATTTTAAGGGGGTTCTCTGAGCCCTACCTGTTTGTATCTATGCCCTTGTGGGTCCCTTCCCCTTGAGTGTGGGCAGAACCTGTTAATCACCTCTGGTCTACAGAATGTGGCAAAGGTGAAGAGATGTGCATGACCACGTGTATGTGACTAAGTTTACAATGCCCGTCTTGTGAAGAGACTTCCTCTTCTTTGCTAGCTTTAAAGAAGCCTGCTGCCAGTTGTGAGCTACCATCCAGAGAAGGCCACATGACAAAGAGCTGAGGGAAGCCTCCAGCCAACAGCTAACAAAAACAAAACAAAACAACTGAAGGCTTTAATTCAGCAGCCTGCAAGGAACTGAATGCCGCCAAGAAACACATGAGCCTATAAGCAGATCCTTCCCCAGTTGAGCCTCAGAGGAGACTGCAGCCCCAGATGACACCTCTATTGTAGCCTTGTGAGACCCTAAGCAGAGAACCCAGATAAACTGTGCTCAAACTCTTGACCCACAGAAACTTTAAGATAAAGAATGCCTGTTGTTTTAAGCTGCCATATTTGTGATAATATTGTCATGCATCGATAGATAACTAATATGGGGGCCAAAGGGACCTTCCTACAAGATGGAATCTTAATGTCTTTCTTTCCCAAACTTTAGCCATTTGGCTCTACCTTTCACAGAAAGACTAGTCTATCCTCTAGGGTGATTCCTCTTCTCAGATTTTTCAAAACAGCCCAGGTTTTATGTGCTATTCCTATTTTTAAATAAAAGTGATTCCTTCTATGTACAATAAAACATAATAGAAAATACATCATTCATGTCCTAATTTGTATACCAGTGTAATACATTTTGGTGGGAAAAAAACCCTTGAAATTCAGGAAAACAATTTTTATCAGCCTACGTTTCTTCATTTGGGGTTTGGAAAATACAATTTCACCTTTCCTTTTTCTGACACCAGGGAAAGCCACAAATGTACTAAAGTTGCAGTTTGGGAAACTGAGTACAATGTTCAGGTAAGAAAGCTTACTGGCTCAAGCAAATGGCATCCTGTCTAAACTACAGGCCAGTTCTACATGATTTCTGAGGAGAGAGAGGCTATTGCTGCCAAGCAGCCACAGTCATGCCTAAGCGTACAGGAGGCAAGCCTAGTTGGCCAACCCAGAGGGAAAGAGAAAATTCAACAAGTTAGGTGGTAAGAGCTTCCTAAGAAGCTTTTTTTTTTTGAGACAAGAGTCTCACTCTGTTGCCCAGGCTGGAGTGCAGTAGCTCAATCTCGGCTCACTGCAACCTCACCTCCTGGGTTCAAGCAATTCTCATGCCTCAGCCTCCCAAGTAGCTGGGACTACAGATGCATGCCACCATACCTGACTAATTTTTGTATTTTTTTTAGTAGAGACAGGGTTTCACCATGTTGCCCGGGCTGGTCTCAAACTCCTGAGCTTAGACAATCTGCCCTCCTCAGCCTCCCAAAGTGCTAGGATTATAGGCGTGAGCCACAGCGCCTGGCTAGTTACCTTGGGTTTTGAAAGCAGAAGGGATAGAAAAGAGGCTCTGGAAGAAACCAGGGCAATGCGGATGCTGGATTTCAGGGAGTGCTTGGAATGAAAACAGTTCAGGGAAAATGCAGCCAGATGCTTGAAATGAATTATGGGTATGAGAAGGAAACAGCAGAGAGGAGGGTCTGGGTGTCAAAAGGACACGAGGATAGAGGTGCCTGCCTCTGGGACAAAGGAGTAGGCAAAGAGCAGGGCAGGAGAGAAAACAAGTAGAGACACAGAGGGCAAAGAAGGACGAGGACAATGTTGCCCAATGCAAAAGATTCCCAGAAAGATCAAGAAGAATATGCAGAAGCAAATGGAGCACCATAACATAAGTGCCACAGAAGCAGGGTTTTGTCTATTTTGGTCATTGCTATATCCTGAGCCTCAACTCTGTCTGCCACAGACACTCAACAAATATTACTGACTGACTGAACAAAGACGGAAAGAAGTGGGAGAAGATAAGACTAAGATACCAAAGGTGGGGCAGAAGAGAGGTTTTACTTAGTTCATCCATCCATCCATTCCATCCACAAACAGTTGTTGAGTCTTTTCTTTGGGCTCAGCACTATAACCATCGGGAATAAAGCCACAATCAAAACAGCCAAGACACCCTGCTCTTGGGAAGTTCACATTCTACTTGGGAAAGACAGGTGTCCTACAGGCAAGCAAAGAAAATAAATACAACATTTTAAAAATGCTGTGAAGGAAATGAGTCAGGATTTAGTAGGGGAGAGTAATCAGGTAGGGGGCAATGAGCATGTGGTCAGAGACGATCTGGCAGAAGAAGAGGCTGCTGTTGGAGCTAGAATAAGATGATAAGCAGTAGCCAGTTATATGAAGAGATAGTAAAAGTGCATCCCAGTCAGGGTGAACAGCAAACATAGTCTCTGCTGTGAGCTGAAGGTTGTGTCCCCCCAGGATTCTATGTTGAGACCTAATCCCCTATGTAATGGTATTTGGAGGTGGGGCCTTTGAGAGATAGTTAGGTCATGAGGGTAGATCCCTTATGAATGGGACCTAGTGTCCTTGTAAGAAGAGACACACAAGAGCTGATTTCTTTCTTGGCTGTGTGAGGATACAAGAAGGTGGCTGTCTACACACACGGAGGAAAATGCTCACCAGACACCAGATCTGCCAATGCCTTGGTCTTGGACTCCCCAGCCTCCAGAACGGTGAGAAATAAATGTTTATTGTTTAAGATATTCAGTCTATGGCATTTTCATTATAGCAACCCAAACTAAGACACTCTCAAAGATAGGCACGCAGAGGGGCAGCAAACGGCTCATGTGGGTACAGTAGGGTTCAATGAGGAGGGGTCTAAGGTGAAGTCCTGAAGCTAGCAGGAACCAGATGGTGTAAATGGGAAGGAACTTGAGAAGACATCAGAGGTGAATAAACGATGTCATCTGACTTACTTGAGGTCACTCTCGTGTCAGGGTTGTGAAGGGGCAAAAACAGAAATGAGGAGACCACATAAGGGGACCGATGAGAGAGGACAGTGGCTTCCACCACTGCAAATGGTGGCCCTGGGGAGCAGAGAAGTGGGCAGGCTTATGACCTGCTTACTGTTATTATCATCCTCATTTTGGAGATGAAAAAATGGAGATCTATTGAACTTACCTTGGAAGAGGAGTGGACCCATCTTGCTGAAATGTTGAAACAAACTGGAAAGGAAGAGAATAGATCAAGAATGGCTGGCATGTTCCTAGCTAAGAACTGGATGGATGTCAATGCCATGGCATGAGATGGGTAAGGGCTGATGGGCACCATGCTTAGGAGGGTGCTCCTTGGGGAGATATGCAGAGTTCCATTTAGGACTGGTTGAGTTGAGATATCCATTGGACATCTAAATGTAGATGTCTCCCCACTTGGGTGGATTGGGAGTTATGGGCCCATATGACACCATGCAGAGAGTGTAGAGAGAGAAAGCCATTGATTTAAAAAAAAGTTTTTTTAACAAGACAGTTTTTTCCAGGCTGGGCACGGTGGCTCATGCCTATAATCCCAGCACTTTGGGAGGCCAAGGCGGGTGGATCACGAGGTCAAGAGATCAAGGCCAGTCTAGCCAATATGGTGAAACCCCATCTCTACTAAAAATACAAAAATTAGCTGGGCGTGGTGACACGCGCCTGTAGTCCCAGCTACTCCGGCTAAGGCAGGAGAATCACTTGAACCTGGGAGGCAGAGATTGCAGTGAGCAGAGATTGTGCCATTGCACTCCAGCCCGGTGACAGGGCGATACTCCGTCTCAAAAAAAAAAAAAAAAAAGACAGTTTTTTTCCCCCTTTCAAATTAGCTAAAATGAAAAAGAATGGAAAGACTCTGTTTCTCAGTTTTGGCAAAGATGTGGGAAAATGGACACTCTTTCAAACATGGCTACTGAGCAAGCAATGTGTATTTAATGCCTTAAAAGTCAATATATCCTTAAACCCAGCAATTACAGTTCTAGGGATTTGGTGGGGAGGGGGGATGTGGAATGTGCTCAAATATGTCTGTATCCATGTGTATGCTCATGGCAGCTTTGTTTACATATTGAGAAATAGAGTAGTTCAGTACAACGGAGTACCACATAGCCATTAAAAAATGATGTGGTGAAATTTTACTGTTGTGTCAGAGATAATAACGAAAGATTTTGAAATGAGCAAAGGGGTATGGAATGTCATTTGCATGGAATGCTGCGTGGCATCTAGTGGGCCCTTTGAGGTAATCTGATTCTATAGGTGTCTCCACCTTGCATTGTCTTTAATGAGGCTATTTTGCAACTCTCCAAGTTGAAAAAAAATAAATAAAAGGCAGTCATTCAAATCAATCTTATTCATAGAAATACAAATAAATTTTGCCCTAATTGTTGCTGATTGTTGTCCACCCTGCAGAAAATATGATTCCAAATGTAACATTTTATGGCCATGGAGATAGTAACCCGTTTTGCATCTGTTAACAAATCATTTTGGATATTTCTGATGACCTACAGGCTACGGTTTCAATGTGTCGCCTCCAAAATTCACGTGTTAAAAATTAATGGCAAGTATGCTAGCATTAACAGGTAGGAGCCTTTAAGAGGTGATTAGGTCCTGAGGGTCTCTCCCTCGTGAATGAAATTAAGACCCTTATAAAAGAAGCTTTGTACAGCAGTCACTTGTCTTGCCCTCCACCTTCCCCACGTGAGGATACAGTGTTCCTTCCCTCCAGAGGATACAGCAACGTGGTGCCATCATAGAAACAGAAACCAGGCCCTCACCAGCCTTCATCTTGGACTCCCCAGCCTCTAAAACTGAGAGAAAGTAAATTTCTGTTCTTTATAAATTAACCAGCCTCAGGCCAGGCGCAGTGGCTCATGCCTGCCATCCCAGCACTTTGGGAGGCCGAAGTGGGCAGATCGCCTGAGGTCAGGAGTTCAAGACCAGCCTGACCAACATGGAGAAACCCTGTCGCTACTAAAAATACAAAATTAGTTGGGCATGGTAGCACATGCCTATAATCCCAGCTACTTGGGAGGCTGAGGCAGGAGAATCTATTGAACCTAGGAGGTGGAGGTTGTGGTGAGCTGAGATCGCGCCATTGCCTGGGCAACAAGAGTGAAACTCTGTCTCAAAAAAAAAAAAAAAAAAATTAACCAGCCTCAGGTTTTTTTTATAACAACACAAACAGACTAAAACACTATACATATGTCTGTTCTTCAGATTCTCCTTTGAACAGGTTGTAACATATTACTGAGATTCCTAGTTAATTAATGAGCTGAATAAAATCTTTGACACATGTCAATTTTATATCTGCTTGACAGTCACAATTTTACTTTTTGAAAATTATCCTGTAACAGTTGGCACAGAAAGGTGTCTATGCTACAGACCAAGGACTGGCAAACTATGGGTTGCCAGGCAAATCTGGCCTGCCACATATTTAATAAAATTTACATTTAATAAAATTGTATTGGAACACAGACATGTCCATTTCTCTTCATATTGGTTTTGTACTATAGCAGCAAGGTTGAGAAGTTGCAACAGAGGCCTTATGGCCTGCAAAGCAAAATATATTTACTATCTGGTTCTTTAATGGTAATGTTTACTGACCTCAGCTATAAATGAAAAACTATTACCAAGCAGGATTCCAAAAATGCGTTTTATGGGCATACACAACACACACACACACACAGAGTCAAAAGTGCAGGAGGGTATACAGCAAAACATTTTCTAGGAATCATTGTGGACTTGAACATCTTGCCTTTATACTCCACCCACCAGTCACGACAGAATCCTCTGAATACTAAAGGGAAGTCCAACCTTAGAGTTCTCATAAAATGTTTAAATAAAGTTATTCAAAATGATTCATGAAAGCTGCAAGATGGGGTGGACTTGGAATCAGGTAACTAGTTTGTCCAAGCTTGCCCAAGACTTATCCAGTTTTAAAACTAAAAAGTCCCATGCCCAAAGAACCTCATTCCCAGGCAAACTGGGGCCACTGATCACTCCAGCGGGAAATCGTATACTACCGTGGCTTAGGACCTAGAACTGCTACTCACCAGCCACTTGACACCATTTACCCTCTCTAAGCTGCACTTACTTCAGCTGCAAATATATACTCCCCTGTTCTGATATCACTGTGAGTAGAAGTGAGTTAGCACATGCACCTGTGTTCAGTAAACCATGATGGCAAAAAAAAAAAAAAAAAAAAAAAAGGGTCATTATCACTTGGTCCCCTACATAAAATGATGCAATGGCTGGACATTGTGTGACATTACAACATAGATAGGATGAGAGGAAATTACCTAAAAAGTTGTCATGTAATTATAAGGTTACCACACAATATAATTTGTTGTCTAAACCAGGACAGTGTTGAGAGTGGAAGGGGCACCCAATAATTACATTGGCATAACAGGAATAAACCAAGCCCATCCTGGGCAAGCCTGTACGTACTATCAGGGACCACAGGGTGACATCGCATTAAGGCTGGCTTCATGAGTGTCAACCTGTACAGTCACACACAGCCTCACACTCAGAGGGCCACGTGCTTGGTTTCATGCTCTGATACTTCAGAGCATGAAAAAGTGCTCTTGAAATGCCATCTTGAAATTCTTCATAATTTTTCAACATGGGGCCCCACGTTTTCATTTTGTGCTAGGCACGGCAAATGATGGAACCGATCCTGCTTAGGGAGAATC
Organism: Nomascus leucogenys; assembly: GCF_006542625.1. NCBI lineage: Eukaryota > Metazoa > Chordata > Mammalia > Primates > Hylobatidae > Nomascus > Nomascus leucogenys. The sequence goes on from NC_044399.1 coordinate 60,579,267, forward strand.
CTGCTGGGCAGCGAGATGAGATGGCATGACCCCTGAAACCCCTTCCAGGCCTAGGCAGCTAAGCTTCCCTAAGGAGAAAGTTTCAGTTTCAACATCAGCTAGTTCAGATCCCCTGGAGTTAAAAATAACAGTCCATGATGAAGGAAAGGATGGAGACTGGGGTCCCCAAGCGGCCTCCCTGCCCCACTCAGAGCAGATGCCAGCCTGCTGTGAGGAACCAGCCAACACAAGCTCAGTGGTGCTGCTCAGGCTCCACCTCGCGCCTGTTTGAACTCTCATTTTGTCCGCGGCCAACTTTTCTGCAACCTGGCAAAGGCTTGGGCAACTGAACAGCTGGATGAACCCTAGAAGGCGTTGGAGTGTTAGTCATCCTACAAAGTTAAACTTACCGATCTGGCAACCCCCAGCCCCACTAATGGCTGCGAATGCCATTTATGGGGCTTTCAAGGGCAATAACTGTAAAATCCAGCTCACTGTCTTAACAAACCAGAACAAAGCCGGGTGGCATTGCCAGAGAACTGCAGCTGCTTGCACTGCAACTAAAAAGTCGATCTTAAACTCTGGGGCAAACCCTAGAAAAGACAGCAAGAAGTAAACCAATAGAAAAACCACTCCAGGTTTATTTTGGAGAAGGGAAGGGGCCATGGACACTGACCGTTTTCAGGTTGCACCTCCCAGAGCCCCAGTCATTCCCATTAGTTACAACACACTTTCCCAACCCCGGCGCTACTGACTCTTGGGCTGGATCACACTTTGTTGTGGGAGCTGTCCTGTGCACTGAAGAATGTTTAGCAGTGTCCCTGCCCTCTGCCCAGAGAGGCCAGTACCACCTCCCCCACTCTCCCACACATTTGTGACAATCCAAAACTGTCTCCAGACTTTGTCACATGTCCCCTGGGGTGCAAAATTGCCTTCAGTTGAGAAGCCCTTGTTTACGGCATGAAAGATTGTCTACATGAATGCTGATTATGGGAATGAAATGAGTTTATAATGGTTTACCCTCTTAGGACAGTACCTAACAAGTTAAGCACTATGTGAGTAATTGTTAAATAAATGAAATGATTGTACCCCACTACCCCCACCCAGCCCACGTGCCAGCAGGAGCGCCCCACTCACCCTACATAGCAATCATTCCATGCGCTTCTCTGTGTCTGTACAGCACCTCCACCTCTTTTTTTGCTTTTGCCTCTATTTGTGGCTCTGCCACTTGCTACCAGGGCAAATGTCTTCACTTCTCTGAGTTTCTCAGCTGAAAACTGAGAAAATCTTATTCATCTCATGAAATTGTTTTGATAATTAAATGTGTTCCTGTATGACAGGCACCTGCAACAGTGGCTGGCATACAGTAGGTACTCAGGGACTAATGAAGAGGTATTGTTTTTACCACCCAACCTTGCCTGACAAGTGTTTGAAAAAAAAAAAATGCACCTACACTGCATGGACACTGTGTGTGTGTTTAAGACTAGAAACTTGGCACTATTTCCAAAGACCAACATGGGATTTTTCTTTCTCTTCCCTCTCTCACTTATAAATGAGGGCACAGCTGGGTTCTGTGATAAAATGCCCAAATCCACCTGCGCTAGATGTTGCAAAGGTAAGTTTGGGCTCCTATAATTCTGCTGTGACACACCTGCTTCTGCAGCTCCTTCCTGGGATGGGGAGTGGGGTGGGGACACCTGATCATAGGGTGAGCAAGTGGCTCACCAGGACTGAGGGGGTTTCAGGGAGGTGGGACTTTCAGTGCTAAAACCCAGAATGTGCTGGCCCAACCAGGATAAGTTGATCACCCTCCCTGAGAGTTTGGGATTCTATGAGGACTCCTGTCTGGAGTGCAGCCCCACTGCGAGGGCAGTCCTTTATTGTCAGAAACCTTATTCCCAGAAGGAGACATGAAGTGGAAACTGAGCGTCCTCTGCCCTGCAGTGCCCAGCTCCATTCAAGGCAAACTTGGTCCCTCTGGCTTTCATGGGGATGTGAACGCCTTGCCAGGCTCCTCTCTGCTCCTTCCTCACTCCTTGGCACTGGCCTTGCCATCCTCTAGCTGAGCCCAGTTCCTGTCCCTGAAAAGCTGCTGCCCCAGCCCCACTGCCGGCACAACCCCACCCACCCCACCTGTCCCAGGGCCACCTGCACTCTTAGGCTCTATCTCTTCTTGGAGGCCACCCTAACACTGGTTCTCTTTTCACCTTAAAAAGAGTTGCTGGAACCCCAAACCCCAGTGACTTGCCAGCATTCACGCCACTCCTTCCAAACCCTCCAGAAAGCACACCTGTGGATGAGAGGCGCAATTAACGTTATCAGTCATGAAGAATCAGAAGGAAAACCCAGTGGTTGTTGGGAATTATGAGTGCCATAACCACTTCAAGCATTTGGGGTTTTGTTTTATTTTCTCTGGCCTGGAGGGGTGTGGAGAGGGGCCATATATAAGACAAAGCCAGTTTTCTCTTTCTGAGACAGAGTCTCATTCTGTCACCCAAGCTGGAGTGCAGTGGTGCAATCTCAGCTCACTGCAACCTCTGCCTCCTAGGCTCAAGCAATTCTCCTGCCTCAGCCTCCCAAGTGGCTGGGACTACAGGCACACCCCACAATGCCGGCTAATTTTTTGTATTTTTAGTAGAGATGGGGTTTCGCCATGTTGGGCAGACTAGACTCGAACTCCTGACCTCAAGTGATCCACCCACCTCGGCCTCCCAAAGTGCTGGGATTACAGGCGTGAGCCACTGTACCCAGCCCACTTCAAATTTACCACTCCAGACCTTTCTTCTAGAGGGGGAGAACTGGAACCTATGGGAAATCATATAGATCTGAAATTCACCCCTGGAAACTGACCTGGGGTGAGGACACCGGGTGGAATGAAACCCCAAGCAGACCCTACAGAGGCAAGGAAGGAGATTGAGAACCTTCTGTAGAAAGCTGTTATGAGCCTAGAATTTTAACTTACGCTATTGACACCATGCCAAGCACCCAAGGAAAAGGAAAGAGAAGAACCTACACTGCCTCCCCCTTGCTAGTGAGTGAGGTAAAATGATCTGCAGAGGAAAAAAAAAAACAAACAAAACAAAATGAGGTGAGGAACACCAGATGGAGCAGAGAGACTGCCCAGAAATTGCTGCTTTTGTCAACCTAGATTTGTTTGCAGGTGAGCGCAGTGCTGATAGAAAGCAAGTCTATTTCCAGAGGGGATCCCCAGGATCTCCTATCAAAGAGCAAGCTCTGGAATTAGTCCCCAAATGCAGACAGATCTACTGACAGGACCACGATCACTCCAACCCCAACCTCCCAAGAGGTTCTGAGGATACAATAGCTCTCAATCCTTAGTGCACACATTGTTCACAGGGAGTGACTCGGTGGTTAGTAATGGCTTATTAGGCTGTTCTTGGAGGTAATTTACATCTCGTTTGAGCCTCTGCTTTTCAGGCATTTTTCTGCAATGGCTCTAGGCTTTTTAAAAAAAAAAAAGAAACTAAATCCATTTAATACTCATGCATATTCTCCAAAACGCCTTAAATCAGTACCTAAAACTTGAAACTGGTTTTTCCCCCATTGAAGAAATTATCTGGCCCTGATCTCTCTTACTTGCTGTCCTGTGATTGAAAAGCACTTTTGTGGGGGAATTTTTAAAATAATTGCCACCAAAGACTTCAAATGGAATTCAGATTGCAGCCTATTTCACGTTTCATGCTTTTGTGACATTCTTGTTCAGGAATGAATCTTTTATGAAAGGTCTATTTTAAGTTGCACCTTCCAGAACCTTATTTTTGTCTCTGAAAGGAAGAGGCAGAGCAGAACCTGGATTCTTCCAATTCACCTACTCACTGTGAGCTTAGCATCGGCTCTCCTGGGGGGTCGGCGGGGTGGGGGATGATGGGCTCCAAGCAGAGGCGGTGGGGGGCGGGCACTGGCTTTGCACTCAGCCTTGCCGTTTGTTTTCAATCAGGCTGTTTTATTCAACTGAAAACAACCCCCCCCCCCACCGAGGATTTAAGCACGCTTTCTCGTGCTTTCTCCAGCTCCTCCCTGAAGGTGGAGAAACTCACTTGATCTTAAGCACCAACTGCTGTCCAGTTAAATTTCTCACCTCTGCCAGGGAGCCATGCCTTCGAGTTCCCAGAGCCTCGCGGGGTCTGCAGGCTGATTGTGGCTTCTGTCAGTGGACCCAGAGTTGTTTTTCCAGGTGTGGGGGAGGGTTTCCCCTGAGCCTTCTCCACCCACTCCTGTCTGTTCATTCCACAGATTTTTTTACTACCTTCCTTAAGAGAAAGTATCTAAAAACTCAGAAATGAGGCAAAAAGACGCCTTCATGCCCTTTCCCCAAAGCCATCCTAGCATTGTGTAATAAGTCCTGTGTTAGATTGGGTTCCCTTGATACGGACTCCGAGACAGGCAGGTGCAAGACCAGGGTGTACTGGGGCTGCTCCGGGGAGGAACTCTTGTGGAAAGGGAGGCATGGGTGAGGGAGAAGCTCACCTGCAGCGAGGCTGCCCCTGAGGCCTCAGCCTGTCCCATGGAAAGCTCTGGAGCCCAGGTAGCCATCAGTGTTGTTGCAAATTAAGGCAAGAGCACCAGACTTTGTATCACCTGTTCAAGACCAACCAGAAGTAAGGGAGGGAAGGTATACACGTGGGGGAGGAAGTTTCCTTCCATCTCAGGTGGTTTCCAGGTAAGAGCAGAGCTGTAAGCCATCTACCCATATCAGCAGCTGATAATCCCAGCAGCTGGGGGACAGGGCTGAACCCCAAAGAGGGGATCTGGGCAATACCCGAGGGTCCATCAATGTGAAGGGATGGGCACTTTGACTTAGTACTTATTACTGATTAAGGCCCAGATTCTAGATGCTAACTTAAAGGAAATTGCTAAGTTGCAAATGTTTGTCTGGTAGAGATGCAAACAATTCCTGTCTGATAGAAAAGATAGCCCCGGGCTGGGCACGGTGGCTCATGCCTGTAAGCCACTTTGGGAGGCTGAGGCAGGCGGATCACCCGAGGCCAGGAGTTCCAGACAAGCCTGGCCAACATTGCGAAACCCTGTCTCTACTAAAAATACCAAAAAAATTAGCCAGGCGTGGCGGCAGGCACCTGTAATCCTAGCTACTCAGAAGGCTGAGGCAGGACAATTGCTTGAGCCAGGGAAGCAGAGGCTGCAGTGAGCCGAGATCGCGCCACTGCACTTCAGCCTGGGCAACAAAAGTGCAACTCCGTCTCAAAAAAAAAAAAAAGATAGCCCCAAAGGTTATGGTTTCATTGTCCTATATATAGGACATAAACCAGTTTTGAATTTGATTTAGCAAAACCATTTTCAGTACTCCCTCTTTCAATGGCTACATCTACGTGAGTCTGTCATATACTCCTGGGGCCGATGTTACCATCCTGCTGGTTTCCTACTCCCTTGCCTCACCTAGTCCTGGCCCCAGCCTCATGTTCCCTATATTTGCCTGAGTCATGTTTTCAACTTTTTTTTTTTTTTTTTTTTTGAGACAGGGCCTTGCTCCATTGCCCAGGTTGGAGTGTTGCGATTATAGCTCACTGCAGCCTTGGCCTCCCAGGCTCAAGCGACCCTCACCTTAGCCTCCTGAGTAGCTGGGGCCACAGGCATACACCACCACACCTGGCTACGTTTTTTTTAATTTTTAGTAGAGATTGGGTCTTGCAGTGTTGCCCAGGCTGGTCTCGAACTCCCGCACTCAAGTGATCCTCCCACCTTGGCCTCCTGGAGTGCTGGGATTCCAGGTATGAGCCACTGCATCGAGACATGTTTTCAACTTTGACATCTGTGAGTGTCTCCTCTAGAAACAGTGTTGATGCAGCCACCCTCTGGTGAGCTCTAGTGATTTGTCAGGGTCTGTACCTCACTCTAGATGTGATCGGAGGTAGACACGTGCCTACTATGATCCAGGCATTGTCCCAGATGCAAGGATGAAGCCAAGAGGCTCTACAGGTGTGTTGCAGCTGAGACCCTAGGGCCAGTCAAAGCTGGGCTCAAACCTCACTGCTCACTGTTAGCCATGTGATCCTGAACAAATGATTGAGCCTTTCTAAGCCTCAGTTTTCATATCCTTAAAACAAGGCTAGTAACAATGAGTGCCTTGAGGAACTAATGCCCATAAAATGCTTTGTCTAGGGAATACTATATTCAACGAATGGCAGATATTATCAATAACCATTCTCTATTTGTATTGTATGACAAAATTCACCATTTTAATCATTTTCAAGTGTACAGTTCAGTGGAATTAAGTCCATTCACATTGTGGTACAACCATGACCACCATCCATCTCCAGAATGTATTCACCTTTCCAAACTGATCCTTTGTGCCCATTAAACACTAACTCTCCATTCCCCTCTCCCTCCAGCCCTGGGTAGTCACTATTCTACTCTCTGCCTCTATGAATTTGGCTACTCTGGGTATATCTTTTAAGTGGAATCATACACTATTTGTCCTGTTGTGTCTGGCTTTTTTCACTTAGCATGATGTCCTCAATGATGTTGTAGCAGTATCAGAATTTCATTCCTTTTAAGGCCGAAAATACTCCATTGTATGCCTATATATCACTTTGTATTTATCCAATTCCTCCGTCAACCAACATTTGGGTGGTTTCTACCTTTTGGATATTGTGGCTAATGCTGCTATGAACGCAGGGACACAAATATCTGTTCAAGTATCTTCTTTTGATTCTTTTTGGCACATACCTAGAAATGGAATAACTGGATTGGATAGTAATTCTATGTTTACTTTTTTGAGAAGCATCCATACTGTTTTCCATAATGACTGCATCATTTCACATTCCTGCTAGCGACGCAGAAGAATTTTAACTTTCCCACATCCTCATCAACACTTGTTATTATTTTCTGTTTTTTGTTTTTTTTATAACAGGCATCCTAATTGGTGCAAACTGGTATCTCATCATGGTTTTCATTTGCGTTATTTGCATTTCCCTAATGATTAGTGATAGCAAGCATCTTTTCACATTTCTATTAGCCATGTGTATATCTTCTTTGGAGAAATGTCTACCCCAGTTCTTTGCCCATGACTCTAATTGGGTTTTTGTACTTTTTTTATGGTGAGGGGTAGGACTACTCTTCTTTTTTTATTTTTCTTGAGACGGAGTCTCCCTCTGTCACCCAGGCTGCTCTGTCACCCAGGCTGGAGTGCAGTGGTGCAATCGCGGCTCACTGCAAGCTCTGCCTCCTGGGTTCATGCCATACAGGCGCCCGCCAACACGCCCGTCTAATTTTTTGTATTTTTAGTAGAGACGGGGTTTCACCTGGTAGCCAGGATGGTCTTGATCTCCTGACCTTGTGATCCGCCCATCTCGGCCTCCCAAAGTGCTGGGATTACAGGTGTGAGCCACTGCGCCAGGCGCTACTAGGTCTTCTTAACAGGAGAAAAGCCACTCTGTGTCCTCCCAACAGACACTCATACACACACTCCAGGTGATGGCCATAGAGTTGAGCCAATGGGACAGATCCCTGAAACACAAAGCAAGGAAGTGCTGCAGCAGTGCACGGACTTGCCTGGAAATCAGCCCCATGAGTCAGGGTTACAGGCTGTACTCATAAGCAGGACACTCCAGCCAGCCTCTGAGCACACTGGGACATTGGCTTCATGAGTGCAGCACACTCTAACCCAGTGAGATAACAGGCTACAGATGAAGCAACTCAAATACCAAGACAACTTGGCTCAGCACCCGCTGGGAGAGGACGTGGTCTTTTCACACCAGCTTCTGTACTGGGCTTGTCAATCTCACCTTGCTGAGAAGCTGAACAAACCCGGGCCTGCTCTTCTCACCCTACCCGATGCCAAGGCGATGAGGTAGCCAGTGACCAGGAATGTCTGAGCTTAAATTAGAGATGCCCCGTGCCAAAATGAAGGCTTTCCTTTGGAGTAAATAGAAGCACCCTGATGTCTTCTAAAAGTCTGGCCCGGTTTCTTTGGGCCATGCATCTAGCTCTGAGCCTGGAACATTAGAAGGGGTTTAACAAAAGTTGCATAGAACTTTGTGGCCCTGGGTGAAATCTGTGGAGAGCCCACAGAAAAGTGACTCTCCCCCTTTGTAATGAAAATCAAGGCCCCCGCCTTCCTGAAAATCTGACATCCTCACGGCCATCTGAAATCGTTTCCATGGCAAAGCAATGAACAACACATTGTATTCATATTAATTTGCCACAACAAAATACCACAGGCGGGTGGCTGAAATACCAGAAAAAGTTCTGGAGCCTAGAAATCAAGCTCCAGGTGTCGGCATGGGTGGTTTGTTCTGAGGGCTGCGAGGGGAAGTCTGTTCCGTGCCGGTCACCTGACTTCCGGTGGTTTGTATTCTTTGGTGTTCTTCCGCTTCTACTGCTTCACCTCAATCCTGCCTTCACGTGGCATGCTCCCTGTGCCTCTGTGACTTTCCGTAGTCATCTTCCTATATGACACCAGTCATACTGGACGAGTGGCCCATCCTTCTCCAGTACAGCCTCATCTCAACTTAATTACATCTGCAATTACCCTGTTCCCAAATAAGGTCACCTTCTGCAGGACTAGAGGTTAAGACTTCAACATATGAATTTTAGGGGACACAATTCAATCCATGACAGCATCTGAAATCTATTTCAGCCTGTATCAAAACATCTTATGTACCCCTAAATATATACACCTATTATGTATCCACAAAAAATTTTTTTAATTAAAAGACAATTTAAAAACAAAGTCTATATCTGTCACCTCTTTTCATTCAGAAAAGCCACAAAATAGCAATGATAATATTTCTCAAATAATGTTTGCAGAAGGTTTCTTTCCATTAGGGGAATCCCTACCCCCTAGCACAGGCCTTATAGAAAAGGTGACAACACAGGTTTCAGAGTCAAACAGGCTTTGCCTTGAAGCCCGGCCTCACCATTTCCTTCCTGGATGACCTAGAATGTGTTACTTAACCTCTCTAAGGATCAGATTTCTCATTTATATACAGAAGATAAAAATATTGGGTTGGTGCAAAAGTAATTGCAAAACCCACAATTACTTTTGCATCAACCCTAATAAGCAAATTGCAGAGTTGTTGGGGGCAAAGAAGGTAACATATAGTACTAACCCATAATAAAAGCTTAGATGCATCAGTGCGGGAGAATGCCAATTGCCACCTTTTCTCATAGCAATAGAGACCCCAATTTTTAGTGACATATGACCACCCAACTTCTCCATGCTGCTAAGTGTGACCCTGTGGCCAAGTTCAGCCAATGGCATTGAAGCATATGCGTCAAGTGGCAGCTTCTAGGAATCTTCACTAAAGCGAATGCTGTGCACACTCTGACTTTCTTCATTATCTCTTCCACCTGTCTGTTGTTGATGGACATGATGGCTGGAGCTGGAGCTGCCACCTTAGACCATGAGGTGACATTGAGAATGGAGACATGTATAGTGGACCAACAAGACAGAAGGAATCCAGGTCCATAATACTTCCTAGAGCAGAGCCCCACACCCATCCTGGACCACCTGCCTCTGAGGTTTGATGGGAGAAAGAAATAAATTGGCATCTTATTTAAGCTGCTGTTACTTGGGCGGGAGGGCGGCGGCGGGGGGGGGCACTCTATTACTTGGCAGCTGAACCTAATCCTGACTGATACAGTTGGGTCCTTTCCCTGGCTCATACTAAGTGATCCTTAAATGTGTGTTGAATTGGATTATCCTTAAATGTGTGTTGAATTGGTGTTGCATTTAATTTCACAAGTTTCCATGGTTGGCCTTCAGGGTTAGGTGTTCTGTCTCTGAGGAGCAGAGGGGCAGGTTCCTCTCCTTCAATCCATGTCCCTGTGCAAGTAGTGGTGAGTTTGTGACTCAGAATAAAAACCCCTCTAGCCCTTTGAGCACAACGGAGCCTGTTACTGAAGGCCTGTGAGGTAGTTTGTTCTATTTGCAGTAGAATGAAGGTGGGTAAGAGGGATGAAGAGAAAGAAGTAGAGAAAAAGCAAAGCAGTTCTCTGTGCCATTCTGCTTTCTCTCCCAATCTCCCAGGAATAGGGCTACTATTTCTTTTTTTAATATAGTGCTTTTTTTTGTAGAAAAACAGGGTCTCACTAGGTTGCCCAGGCTAGATTCAAACTCCCAGGTTCAAGTGATCCTCCTGCCTCAGCCTCCCAAGTAGCTGGGACTACAGGTGTGCTCCACCATGCCCGGTGCAGAATTGCTGTTTCTTGAACACAGTTTATATCCATGATTACCAATCCTGCAGGCCAGAGAACATTTCCCCCATTTTGCACACGGGGTTCTAAGGTTTGCTCAAGGCTCACAGCTATGGAACCACAGAGCCAGGATTGGAGTCCTCGTCTGCTGGGCTCCAAAACCTGAGCTCTCCTCAAACCCACATATTATACATCTCCCCCAAAACCCTGTCCATCTTGCTATTTGGAAAAACTTGTAATCCCAGGCCTGCAATCAAGTTGTTCTGAGTTGCTGTGACTGCAGGAGCCCACCACAATCCAGGACACACAAGGTGGTGGAGAGGATGGGCTTCTGAATGCTGGGAGATCAAAATACAAATCCCTGCTCTCTGGCTCGCATTTGTGTGACTTTGAGTACATTCCTTGGCCTCTCCTATTCATTTCTTCATCTGCAAGCAGAAAGAACACCCATCTCAAGGGTTCTCCATGAAGGCTAAGTTTTAACCAATGTGATAACTTATATAAAGTGTCTGGCAAAAGAAGGAGCTTGTATTAGTCCAGTCTCATGCCGCTGTAAGGACATACCCAAGACTGGGTAATATATAAAGGAAAGAGGTTTAATTGACTCACAGTTCCACAAGGCTGGGGAGGACTCAGGAAACTGACAATCATGGTGGAAGGGGAGGCAAACACATCCTTCTTCATATGGTGGCAGCAAGAAGTGCAGAGCGAGGCAGGGAAAGGCCCCTTTTAAAACCATCAGATCTCATGAGAACTCACTCACTGTCATGAGAATAGTATGGGGGGAATCACCCCCATGATTCAATTATCTCCCTGTGGTCCCACCACCTGGGATTATTACAATTCAGGATGAAACTTTGGGTGGGGACACAGCCAAACACATCCGAGTTCAATAAATATAACTAGTAACTCTCTTCCCCTTGGTTTTTTCTAGAAATTCTGCCTAGTAAGAAATATGCGGGAACACATGGGGCAAATCTAACTGGTCCCTCCAAACTACCCCCAAGCCCTTTCCGCCTCTTGCATGGCAGCCTGGGAGAGTGGATAGAGATGAGTTAAAGAATTGAAAGACCCATGAGCCAGTCCTGTCTCGGCCACTTGCCAGCTGGGTGACCTTGGGCAAGAAATATAACCTCTCTGGAGACCTGAGATTGCACACTGAAAGAATTTTATAAATGATAAAGGGCTGGTCAAACAAAGATGGTGGCACAGCGCTCAGATGTAGCATGGGGATAGAAGCCATCACTCCACATGTTTTATTTTTAGAGGACAGCTGGACAAAGGACTCTCCTCCACAAAAGACTAGGGAAGGCAGTTTGGTTAATGGTCCTTCACCCACAGGCCAAAAGGTGAAAGGTCACAGCAAGGCCTTGTCTACCAGGAGGATTCCTGCTGGGAGGCCTGGGGGCTGGCTGCCCTTGCGAGGCCCAGAGCGACTGGTTTTCCAACCAAAGAAAGGGACACTTTGTTTTCAGGATTCTAGGGAAGAAGAAAAGAGAAGGAGGAGAGTGGCGAGACTGAGGCTCCCAGAGTCTCCCGCTTGCCTCCTCACTAACTGAGCAGAATCCAGTGGCTCATTTAATGGCGGCCATCATTGCTATTATTAGTTAATACCTACTGAACACTGTCTAGGGCCCAGCATGGTGCTAGATAAGCACTGTCTCATTGAACCTTCACGACTGCCCAGTGCAAAGTTGATATACCTTAAGCTCCTCATTTGGCTGATCTGGCAACTGAGGTTAGAGGCACTTTCATGCCTGACTCCAAGTACGTGGCATCTTATGTAAGTGCTAATCACCAATGTGCCATCCTATGTAAGTGCCCATCACCAGTGTGCCATCCTATGTAGTTGTCTATCACCAATGTGCCATCCTATGTAGTTGTCTATCACCAATGTGCCATCCTATGTAGGTGCTCATCACCAGTATGCAATCCTATGTAAATGCTCACCACCAATGCGCCATCCTATGTAAATGCTCACCACCAATGTGCCATCCTATGTAAGTGCTCACCACCAATGTGCCATCCTATGTAGGTGCTCATCACCAGTATGCAATCCTATGTAAATGCTCACCACCAATGTGCCATCCTATGTAAGTGCTCACCACCAACGTGCCATCCTATTAGTTGTCCATCACCAATGTGCCATCCTATGTAGGTGCTCATCAGCAATGTGCCATCCTATGTAAATGCGTACCCATTACCTGCGTGCCATCCTATATGAGTGCTTGCTCATCACCTGCACACCATCCTATGTGAGTGCTCATCACCTGTGTGCCATCCTATGTAAGTGCTCACCACCCATATGCCATCCTACGTAAGTGCGGTTCATCACCTCTGTGCATCCTGTATAAATGCTCACCACCCCTGTGCCATCCTATGTAAGTGCGGCTCATTACCCGTGTGCCATCCTATGTAAATGCTCACCACCCACATGTCATCCCACATGAGTGCTCATTACCCGCATGACATCTTATGTAAGTCCTCATTACCTGCATGCCACCCTACATAAGTGTGTACTCATCACCCACATGTCATCTTATGTAACTGCTCATCACCCAAGCGACAACCTACGTAAGTGCTTACCGTAGATTAGGGTGTACCAGTGAAGCACCGAGGAGATAGAAATGATCCTGACAAAGTGCCTGGGTCACAGTGCATGAAGTGGACAAAGGCCTAAACAGAAAGAAGGTCACACGCAGGGCTTACAGGACCCCACATCCTATCTCCTCCTTGTTCCTATGCTCAGTTTTGGAACCACCACCCACAAACTACCCCAGGATTCTAGAATCACGGGGTGCAGGGTCTCCTTCTCCCCTCCCCTACACTCAGCCACTTGTCCAGGCCAATCATTCTGATGCAAGGTCAAGTTGCAGGTGCTAGGCTTAGGAGTGACTGACAGTCTTTATTATTGGATCCTATCACTGAGCGTCCGAAGGCAACCAGTACCAGTTTTGTTACAAGGAAAGGAACAAGACGGAGAAAAGGAGCTGGGTGCAGCGGTGCATGACTGCAGTCCCAGGCACTCAGGAGGCTGAGGCAAGAGGATCACTTAGTCCAGGAGTTCAAGATGAGCCTGGGCAACCTGGTGAGAACCTGTCTCAAAACCAAAGCAAAACAAAACAAAGATCAAGAAAAGGGCAGGTCATTGCAAGTACAGAGTGATCTTCTTGGGCATCTTCACTTAATTGGTGATTTCATGGGCTCTCATTTTATCCTCTCAACAGCTCTGGGATGTGATTGGTGTCCCTATTTCATAGACAAGGAATCTGAGGATCAGAGAGGGAAGAAACTTGCCTAGGATCACACAGCGAGGAAGTGGGCAAGCCAGATGTTCCCGTTCCAGTTCATTTCCATCTAGATCTACAGAGCAGGGAGAAGGAAGCCATTAATTAGGCTTGTAATAGATGCTTATAGAAGATGCTTCCAAAAAGACTTCTCAGAGGAGGGGCCTCTTGGGCTTAGGGGTAAACAGAATGGGTTTGGAAGTCAGGCTGCCTGGGTTTGAGTCCTATCTCCACACTCACTAGCTTCCAGACCTCAGTTTCCTCTTGTAAAACAAAGGTGATAATAGCAACTACTTCTTGGGGATTGTTGTGAAAATTAAATAAGCACATGAAGATAAAGCACTAGAATAGTGTTTGAAACACAGTAGCCCAAGCACTATTCTATCATTGAAAAGTAATAATATTATTCCCACTGTATGACTACTGAAGGAAGATCATAATTTGTTGAGCATCTATTCTGTGCCAGGTACCATGGCTGATGGTATTTCTATTATCACCACTCCACATTATAATATTACAAAGTAGGTGTGGTTATTATCCCCAGATAGAGAAAACCAAAACCCAAAAAGAATATGGTAGCCAGCCTCCACGGTGCTCCTCTGGTATTCATGTCCTGCTGTGACCTTCTCCCACATCAAATAGGGCTGACCCATGTAACCAATAGGATGTGGTGGAAACAAGGGTGTGTGACTTCTGAGGCTACATCACAGAAGACATGGAAGCTCCCATCACTTTCTTAGATGGCTAACTTTGCGGAGGCCAGCCACCGTGTCATGAGGACACTCAAACAGCCCTGTGGGGAGGCTGGCGTGGGGAGAAACTGAGTCCTCTTGTCCATGGCCAGCACCAATTTGCCAAGTAAATGAGCTGCCAAGGTAGCAGATTCTCCAACTTCAACTGACGTGTTTACCACAGCCTCATGTGAGACCTGTAGCCAGAACCACCCAGGAAAGCCACTCTTAAATTCCTCACCATAGAAACTGTGAGATTAAAAAAAAATTAAGCCTCTCTCTCTCTCTCTCCCTCCCTCTCTCCCTCTCTCTCTCTCCCTCCCTCTCTCTCTCCCTCTCTCTCTCTCTCCCTCTCTCTCTCTCCCTCTCTCTCTCTCTCTCTCCCTCTCTTTTTAGTGATGGGATCTTGCCCTGTTGCCCAGGCTGGAGTGCCGTGGTGCAATCACAGCTCACTGCATCCTCAAACTCCTGGGCTCAAGCGATCCTCCTACCTGAGCATCCTAAGTAGTTCTTTTAAGTCTCTAAGGGTTGGGTAATGTGTTACAGAGAAAATGACAGCGAATACAGAGGATGGACAACATGCATGAGAATAAGATTGAGATGCAAGTGTGCCTGGCTCAAAGTTCATGCCCATAAACTCCACATGATGAAGAAGGAGGAGGATATTCAGGTTGTGCCATACGCCTTCCTCCCCTAGCCCCTCTAATCAGAGTCCAGCTGGCTGGGGAATAATGGCACACAAAGACACCATGCTGAAGGCTAGAGCCAGTCCAGACCTGGCTCAAGAGGAGAGGTGGGGTTGCCCAGGGGCTGGAGGCAGCTGGCTGTCTGCCTCCTTCCTTGTTTTGGGAGGCCCTGCAGAGAGGAAGGGGTATTCACCTTGTTTGGAAGCTGCCCACTCAGGCCAGTGGCCATGGCAACCCTCACCATTCAGAGCTTCTCCTCCAAGCCTGGAACTGCCCAGAGTACCAGCTGCCACCCTGGGATGTACCCATCACGGCCCAGTCTGCCACCTTCCTCCAGACAGAGCCTCCCACAGCTGCCGGAGCCTCCACCAGGAGCTCCACTGGGGAGAAGCAGAGGTCCTCTCCTACCCCTTAGCCCTGGGGTCTGGAATTCAACCCTCCCCCACTCTGTTCCCAGTTGCCCTCTGTTCAGCAAGACGAGCCTGGAAACCACCTTGATCCAGTCCTCGAACTCCCCTACCCCTGTGCCACTCTGAATTCCAGGCTATCACCACGATATAACCAAAGCACCCTGGCTCGCTTTGAAAGTGTCTGGGGAGCTTTTGATCCCCTGAAAAAAAAGGCATTTATTATCAGAGACTGTTTGTACCATATTTTAGTGTCCTCAAGAGACAGAGAGAATTCTCTCTGCAGCTGAGTAAGCTTCGAAATAGAAAATCGGAGGGTGGAGTAGGTGATGGCCAAAAAGCAACCATCTATCAACCAGCAGGGAAGCGGGGACCGAAACCTCTTTGGTGGCTGCAGGTTTCATCACAGCCTGACTTACGCATCTGACTCTGGAGAGGAGGTGAGAATGGGGTGTGCAGAAGTCAGCGGGTCCCGCAGTCTTCCCTCCTTCAGCGTTGGTGGCCACAGTCTGTCTATGGTCACCTGCCCCCACAGCCCCCCGGCTCTGCCTTCCATTCACCAAGACCTTTCCTTTGCATTTGCAGAGGGGGAAGAAGCAGAGGTTAGGTTGCTGACATTCTGCACAACCCAAAACTCCCCAGGGAAATCCTGGGGCTGATCAGTAGAATCCAGCCACCTTTCACTGGCAGAAGGCACAGTGTTTTTCTCCCTGCAGATTTTTAACCTGTTACTTCATGTAAACCTCCTATTGTCAAACAGAGAGAAACTGAGGGGCTTTGGAAGCAAAAAGACTTGGGAAATTCTTGACAAATTCTTAACTCTGTCTCTTTGTGGATGACCTGGGATATGTTCCTGGTGTCCTCAGCCTCTGAGTGCTCTTGGAAGATTCAATGGGATAATCCATGTGCAGTGACCAGTGCAAGGCCCAGCATGTTCTAGAAGCTCAAAGGAATGGCTACCATAAGGCAAGGTAAGATGCTACCACTTTTCACAGATGACACGACTGAAGCTCAGAGAGGGTGAGTGACAATCCCAAGGTCACAGAGCATATTGGGTGCAGAGCCCAAACCAGGACCTGGGGCTCCAGGTCTCCATCCACCTTGCCGTTTGTTTCTCTCAATCGGATAGACATTTTCATTCCCATCTGTAAAATGGGGATAGGGATAGTACCTATTCATAGGATAGCTGGAAGGACAGTGTGGGAGGCGGTCAAGCATGTGGACGCTGGTACCAAGTTCCTGGGTTCAAATCCCAGTTCTCCATCTATGAACTTTGTGACCTTGTGGAAGTTACTGACATCTGGGTGCCTCATCTCTCCCATCTGTAAACTGGAGCTAATATGGATCTAGCTCACAGGCTTGTTGGAGGAATAACTTGGGCTAATGGTCAGTAAACATCCCTCAATAATCTAAAACCCCGCTGCCTGGGGTTCCCACACCCAGAGGTCTAGGCTAACCAAGGCCAGGGCAGGTTTCGGGGAGATGGTGAAGCTGGCTGCAGACCGTCCTGACCCCACAGAGGGCTTGGTGGGATGAGGAGAGGCACTGCCCTGGCAGGACTGGGACTGGGAAGGAAGGCCAAGGGGACTGGAGGCCTCTACCCCATGCCACCTTCAGCCAGTACTACCCGAGAATTGCTCCCTCTCTAGCTGAGTGGCGTGTCGGGCATGCGGGCCAAGTTCTTGAGTAACCCAGTTTTGAGCAATTCTCTAAAGGAGTGTTAAGCCCCAGAGGAATGCATGTCGGCTGTGTTGGTACAGCTTCTGGGTTTGATCTCTGTTTTAAAGACATTCATTAATCAGCCTCCACTCTATTTTTAGACAACTCTTGCCTAGCCATCCACCAGACTCTGGCCCCTCTCTGAGACTGGACTTTGTTTTCCGATTTAAAATTAAAAAAAAAATGAGAGGGAGAACTGAAGCAATTTTCTTAATGCTCCTTTAAGGAGGGGGTAATACAGAAATCACTTCTCAGCACATCAGCAGTTTGCTAAATTTACACAAAATTAGCTGTCCTGATAATGCTGTGTTCATTCCTCTATATTTGGGATGTTTGGCCTGTTTTGTGACTGTTTCTTTAGGAGTCAGCCTCCTCTACCAGACTGAGAATAAGCAGAGAGTCTGTTTCTCTTGCTGTTGACGTGATTTCTTCATTAGTGTCACCAGCATCCAACGCAGTGTCTGGCACCAAGGATTTCCATGGATATTTGTCAGGTGAATGCTCATCCTTCCTGTCCCCATCCCTTCTTTCTCTTCAGCAAGACATATGGCACCTTGAGGGTGGTCTTTGAGGGATAGAGATTTTGCCAGTCCAGCTAACTCTCTTTCCTCTACTTTTCATACAGAAATCCCCTTTCCACTAGGATTTCCACTGGGGACCCATTTCATGTAGTTCAGACAAGGTGAACCTTGTTCACGGGGTCAGACATGTGACCCAGACCTGGCCACAGTTCCCAATCTCCGTGAACACAGTTGGTTCAGACATGGACCCATGAGCTAAGAAAAGCTGACGAGAGCACCCGCAGGAGAGTGAGGTACAGCACAGTTTGGGATCTAGATCTGTGCTGTCTAATACAGTAGCCACTAGCCGTGTGTAGCTATTTAGATCTAAATTTGAATTAACTAAAGCTAAAAATTAACTAAAATAAAATAAAAAATTCAGCTCCTCAATCACATTATTCATATTTCAAGTGTTTAATAGCCATGCATGGCTAGTGGTTACTGCACCATACAGCACAGATATAGGAGAGTTCTATTATGATAGAAAGTTCTGTCGGACAGCACAGATACTGCCATTTCTGAACCGAGTCCCAAAAATTTCTTGATCGATCGATCTCCCTCCCTTCCTCCCTCCCTCCCTCCCTTCCTCTTCTCTTCTCCTTCTTCCTCTTCCCCTTCCTCCTCCTCCTCTTTTTCCTCTTCTTCTTCTCCTTTTTATATTAAGTTTGTTTGAGATGAGTTTCTATTATATAGAACTCAAATAGTCTTGACCAAGATAGATAGGACTAATTATAGTTCATCAAGCACTCGCAGGTGCTGAAGTTCATCCAGATGAGATCATTTAACACCCACAGAGTTATTCAGTTTCCAGACAAGCCCTTATCAGTGGATCACAGAATACTAGTTTATCTTCTCAACTTTGACCAGGCAAATATCTCACCCTTTCTTCCAGCTATTGATGATTCCAGATAGATGATTGATTCATAGATAGATAGATAGATATAGATAGATAGATAGATAGATAGATAGAGCATCACTCACTCACCTGGCACAGTAATCTTACACCTTTCTTCACTTAATTGCCTCCATTCTGATTTGATATCCAAGTTGTTCCTATTTGCACAATGAAAACCTCCGGCCTTTGAGAAGCAAGGATCTGAGGCTGAATTGGACCCCCTTAAATTTGAGGGCTACCTCAAATTTAAATTAAGGAACTTGGGTCAGTAAGAAAGAGAATTCTCACAAAAATCCTAGAACAGCTCCAAACTCAGGCTTTCCAAAGGTTAAATGACATGCAGAAAATGACAGGAAGACCAGGAATCAAGACACTGTTCTCTTGCATCTTCTGTAGCACCCGATTATTAATGTGACTCTATCCCCACTACTAACTGCTAGACTCTCAATTTCTATACCTTCAGCTCAAATTTTAAAGAAAGAGACTCTGAGGAACCTAATTTATTTACCCTTACCCCTGCTAAGCAAGTTCCAGACCAGACCTCCCCATAGGCTACCAGCCAGCCAATGAACTGGTTGCTCTTGGGTCAGGTGCTTTCCTCCGGTCCAATCAGCTGAGGTGGAAGGGGTTACACGATATCAGAACAATCACAGGTCTGATCTCTCAGCAGAGATGGTGGATGGAGAGATGGTTCTAAATATACAGTGTTAGAAAAGTATCAATGGAATCAAGGTTAAATGTACAGACTGTGAGGCCAGACTGGGCTCAAATGTAGTTCTTCTGTTCATTAACTGTGACCTTGGGCGAGTTATTTCAACTCTTATCTCTAAAGTGGGGGTAATAATACTTATCTCACTAGATTGGTTAGCAGATAGCCTGTTGGCAGCAAGCACACATACTCTGTTAGCTATGTTTTTATTTATTTGTTGAATTTATTATTTTTTGCATTATATGATTAGCCTATTCTAGATACCAAGGAAGTTGTCCACAGAGGGAAAAAATTATGCCAAGAAGAAAGAGAGCCTGTTTTCTGACCCCCTCTCAGTCACTTGGTAATTATTGTTCCTCAATCTTCACATCTGAGGATATAACTATTTTACCTGACAGAAGATAGAAAGGGTATACCAGATGGTTTCACCAAGATCCATCAAATTCTAGTCAAAGTTTCTTCTATTTTAATTAAGCCCATTCCTTCCTGTTTGATCTCCTAAGGGCAGAGAATAACAATGTAAGCTCTGACCATTTAAAAAAAAATCATCATTCCTGCTTTAATCATATCAAACCATTCATTCACTGGTCATCCCCAGAAGGTCAGCAGCAATCTCCGAAGAGTCTGGGACCACGTCCTGCTCACAAGTCACTGCTATAAGACTGACACTTATCAAAATGTCTGCCCATCTCAACAGAGATGCTCCTAATGTGCCTTGTTTCTGCTTTATGACAATGACCTTGGCTACAGCCAATTGGTCCAGGAATAGGCACCTGACCCAGTCTGGGCCAATCTGGCTCCCTCTCTTGGGAATGGTGACCAAAAGAGTCTGTCTCAGCAGAAACTGGAAATGTAACATAAACAGTCATAAGCCAGGGGCCTGCTGGCAGTGCCATGGGGACTAAAGAACAGAAAAGGCTAGTCTACAAAGAAATAAGAGAATGAAATTGATGTCCAAGAAAACTGGATTCAAGACACCAGAGAGAAAATGAGCTAACCCATTCACACTTCCAGACCCTTTCTGAGGCATGACAATGTGGCAGAATGGATTTTCCAGAATGGTTACAATATTTTTCATCCCACACACTCTTGCTCTTCCAGAACCTTGCCACTGCCTCAAAAGATGGTGTCTATATCCCTTCCCCCTGAGACGGTGAGCCTTTGTGACTGCTCACACTTCCAGGATGTGGCGGAAGTGATGCTGTGTGATTGCTGAGGCTAGATTATAAAAGGCAACGCAGCTTGCACACAGCTCTATCTCTTCGGACACTCATCCTTGGAACGCAGCCACCATGCTCTGAGGAAGCACAGGTCACATGGAGCGTCCCACGTGGAGACAAATGGAGGCCCCCAGCCCTCAGCGCTGGCTGAGCAACCAGCTGACAGCCAGCACCAACCTGCCACCAGGTGACTGCACCATCTTGAAAGCAGATCCTCCAGTCCCGGTGAAACCAGCCCAGGTGACATCACATGAAGCAGAGGTGAGACTTCCCCACTGAGCTCCATGTAAATTGCAGATTCAGGAGCAATATATGATTGTCATTTAAAACTGCTAAATTTGAGGTTGGTTTGTTAAGCAGCAATAGATCACTAGAACAATGATGTCTCTGTCTTCAATTTACAAAAGACAGCCCTGTATTCTTAGAGCAAAGCCCCCATTCTGGTTTAAGCTAGTTCACGTGGGTTTATCTGACCTACAACTAAAGAATGAAAGCTACTGAAGCCTTCTTTTCCCACCTTAAACAGAAGTGAGAGGAGGGAAAGGAAATTAAGGCTCTCTTTCTAATCTGCAGCCCACCACATGCGTTCAGGTATTCAGGTAAGAGTCCTTAGTCTTTTCCACATGTATGTGTATATTTGCATAGCTGGAGCCTTAAGCTTTTTTACCCCCTTAAGGATTAGTTATGAGGTTTTGCTCACTGTGGACACTTAACCCCAAAGACGACTGTCAGCCACAGAGTGCTAACGAAACCAAAAGACTGTTTCCATTAAGAACAATGATCCTGGCCGGGCACGGTGGCTCACACCTGTAATCCCAGCACTTTGGGAGGCTGAGGCAGGCGGATCACCTGAGGTCAGGAGTTTGAGACCAGTCTAGCCAACATGATGAAATCCATCTCTACTAAAAATACAAAAAATTAGCCAGGAGTGGTGGTGGGCGCCTGTAATCCCAGCTACTCAGGAGGCTGAGGTGGGAGAATCGCTTGAACCTGGGAGGCAAAGGTTGCAGTGAGCTAAGATTGTGCCATTGCACTCCAGCCTGGGCGACAAGAGTGAGATTCCATCACAAAAAGAAAAGCTGGGCACGGTGGCTCACGCCTGTAATCCTATCACTTTGGGAGGCTAAGGAAGGTGGATTACCTGAGGTCCGGAGTTTAAGACCAGCCTGACCAATATGGTGAAACCCTGTCTCTACTAAAAATACAAAAATTAGCCAGGTGCATTGGCATGCGCCTGTAATCCTAGCTACTCTGGAGGCTGAGGCAGGAGAATCACTGGAACCCGGGAGATGGAGGTTCCGGTGAGCCGAGATCATACCACTGCACTCTAGCCTGGGCTACAGAGCAAGACTCCGTCTCAAAAAAAAGAACAGTGATCCTTCCTGGCACAGGCTGCTCTGCCCAGCCCCTGTCACATAACATGTATCACATGACATAGATCACATAACATGCATCACATAACGTACATTACATAACTTTGTCATATAACACATCACATAACACTTAACATAGCACTGCATCATAGAACATACATCATGTAATGCTGCATCATATACAACACAAAATACCACATAACATACACACCACATAACACTGCATCATATAACATGCATGATATAACACCACATCACATACCTTACATCATCATATAACACATCACATAACACTGCATCATATTATAGATCATATAACACTGCAACATATAACATATCACATAACATACATCACATCATATAACACTGCAACATATATATCACATAATACCACATCACATACCATACATCATCACATTACATATATTACATAGCACAGTATCACATATATCACATAACACTGCAACATATAACATACCGCATACCATACATCACATAACATATATCACATAACATGGTATCCTATAACATTTATCGCATAACTGCAACATATGTATCACATAACGTATAACACATAACATATGTCACATCACACATACCACATAACACCACATCACCAAATGTACATGCTTCAGTAATTCATTATCCTGTGCAGAAGAAAAAACAAAGATACAAAGTCTGGCTGACCTGGATGTTGCCCCCTAAAAGTCAGGGTCTGAGCCACTGCCAGGGACACTCAGGACTCCTGAGCACCTGTAGGTTGAGCTGAGCCTTCAGCCACAGGGACTAAGGATCCACCATCAGGAAAGAGGTGAGAAGGAACTGGAAACAGTTGTGGCCCATCAAGAAGTTTCAGCCAATCAGGATGTATCCACCACACATGGTTACCACAAACTCCATCACAACAAAACCTCTATGTCATATAAAGATTTCTAAGCCCTGGCAAGAACCAATATACTGAGTTCCAGGGAAATCAATACATTTCAACAGAGTCTTGGTATATATGGCAATGAGACTTGACCCAGTGTCATCTCCAGGGTTGAAGAAATGTTGGAAATGAGTTCCAGGGAAATCAATACATTGCAACAGCCTTGGCATGTATGGCAATGAGACTTGACCCAGTATCCTCTCCAAGGCTGAAGAAATGGCAGAGCAAAAAGCTGTTGCTATACCACTCTCCTGACCTGGCCATGGAGTCAGGACTAAAATTAAGGCCAATATTAATATGCTGCCTTGATATCTGGTGAGACTGGGAAGATGTTGCATGGCCTAACCACAGGTTCCTCTCCCGACTCCTATGGGAAAGATCCCCCAGCCAGACAACCCTCCTTGGCAAAGGGACCAGGTGCTGTTCCTGCTTATCGTTGAGTAGTGGGTTTCAGTTCTCTGCCAACTATGGACGTATTCAAACAAACCAATCACATCCCTTCATGGAAATGAGGGGCCACCTCGCCCTCTTGATACTACAAAACCTGCCGCCCACAGCCCTGTTGGTTCCTTCTGTGCCTACCTCAGCCTAACCCCTGCACTCAGCTGCTGTTGGGCTCATCTGCCCAGTGTCAGGTGCTATGTATTTGGCCATTGCAGTAACCCTAGTGTGGGAGTCCCCTTCTCACCCATTGGGTGAATAGGAGGCAATTAAACCACTGGCCTTTCAAAAAGGTTCTGGTGCTTCCCATCCAGCAGCCTTGGTGGTGTTGAGCATCAGGATTCATTGGTTCTGCAGTCCATTCGTTCAATAACAGTTATTGCATGGGTTTTGGTGCCAGGCAGTGGCCTCCAGGGCCATATGCCCAGTTGCTGAGACCTTGTCCTTGACCTGTTGTGGACATTAGTCAGCAACGTTTACTGACGACACATACCTACCCAATTCCCAATCATTGGGAAGCAATTGGCCCAACAAACCGGTCCTCCACTGTGGGATGTGTATGACATGAGGCTGCAGTAAGGTCCTTGGTGCCATATTTAAGCTTCTACATGTTCTAATCCTGGCTTTTTCTTCCCCTCTAGAAGGCTGGAAACTTTTAAAAGAAGAAGAGGGTGAGTTTCTCTGACCATATTAGCCATGAGCAGCCACAGTGAAAGAATGAATGAATTAGTTGCCTTTGCTTATCTTGGCCCTGGACTTCAGATGTCCTTCAGGAGCAATGGAGGGATCCAAAAGACAACACTGGAAGATGTGGATGGTGCTTCCAGCTCAAGGATGTGGCCTCCAGCAAGTCCCTGAACATCTTTAAGCCCTCACCTGTCAAACAGGGTGGATGATTACTTTCTTTTTTTTGAGATGGAGTCTCACTCTGCCTCCTAGGCTGGAGTGTGTGGTGTGATCCAGGCTCACTGCAACCTCCACCTCCCAGGTTCAAGCAATTCTCCTGCTTCAGCACCACCCCCACCACCCCCACCCCCCCAACCAAGCAGCTGGGATTACAGGCATGTGCTACCCACACCTGGGTAATTTTTGTATTTTTTTAAGTAGAAACGGATTTTTGCCATGTTGGCCAGGCTGGTCTTGAACTCTTGACCTCAAGCGATCCACCCACCTCGGCCTCCCAAAGTGCTGGGATTATAGGCATGAGCCACCACGCCTGGCCAATGATCACATTTTCCTACCTAACTCCCTGGGCTGCTGGGATAGCAGATGAGAGTGGGTGAGAGGCTCTTTGGAGAGTGAAGGTGGTGCTGTCCAGCAGCTATGTCTGACTACTATGGTCTGAGTGTTTGTGTCCCACTACCCTGAGATGGATATGTTGAAATCCCAAGCCGCAATGTGATGGTATTCACCTTTGGGAAGTGATTAGGTCATGAGGGCTCTGCTTCATGGGGTTAGTACCCTTATGAAAGAGGCCCAAGCGGGCCGGGCGCAGTGGCTCACACCTGTAATTGCAGCACTTTGGGAGGCCGAGGCGGGCGGATCACCTGAGGTCAGGAGTTTGAGACCAGCCTAACCAACATGGAGAAACAACGTCTCTACTAAAAATACAAAATTAGCCGGGCGTGGTGGCACATGCCTGTAATCCCAGCTACTCGGGAGGCTGAGGCAGGAGAATCACTTGAATCCAGGAGGCGCAGGTTGCGGCAAGCCGAGATCGCACCATTGCACTCCAGCCTGGGCAACAAGAGTGAAACTCCGTCTTAAACAGAAAGAAAAAGAAAAAGAAAGAGGCCCAAGAGAGCTCATTCACCCCTTTCATCACATGAGGACACAGCAAAATGATGGCTGTCTATGAACCAGGAAGCAGGTCCTCACCAGACACCAAATCTGCTGATGTCTTGACATCGGGCTTCCCAGCCTCCAGCACTGTGAGAAATAAATGTCTGATGTTTAGAAGCCACCCAGTTTATGGTATCTTTTTATAGTGGCCCAAATGGTCTAAGACAGGCACCCAGTAGAAGGCAGCCCCTGTGTGTGGGTAGGTTCCACACAAAGGCAAGCCTAGCCTCAAGGTCGCCACCAACAAACCCCAGAGCCATTTTTCCATGGGGCCTGAAAACTGCACCATTAGATGCTGCTTAGTTTAGGACTTTATATTGGGTTGAATTGTGGCCCCAAAAAAGGATGTCTGAGTCCTAACCCCTGGTCCCTGTGAATGTGACCTTATTTGGAGAGTCTTTGAAGCTGCTATTAAGGATCTCAAGATGAGATCATCTTGGATTAACCAGGTAACCCTAAATCCAATGATGAGTGGTTTTTTTTGTTTTGGTTTGGCTTTTGTTTTTGTTTTTTGAGACAGAGTCTTGCTCTGTTGCCTAGGTTGGAGTGCAGTGGTGTGATCTCAGCTCACTGCAACGTCTGTCTCTCAGGTTCAAGTGATTCTCCTGCCTCAGCCTCCCAAATAACTGGGATTACAGGTATGTGACACCACACCCAGCTAATTTTTGTATTTTTAGTAGAGACGGGGCTTCACCATGTTGGCCAGGCTGGTCTTGAACTCCTGACCTCATGATCTGCCCACCTCGGCCTCCCAAAGTGCTGGGATTACAAGCATGAGCCACCACGCCCGGCCTATAAATGCTTTTTATAAGTTCAAATTGACATTTACTTGTTATCGAAGCTATTCATTGAGAATAGTTAGTGATATGGTTCAGCTGTGTCCCCACCCAAATCTCACCTTGAATTGCAACAATCCCCACATGTCAAGGGCTAGGCCAGGTGGAGATAACTGAATCATGGGAGCAGGTTTTCTGTGCGATTCTCATGATAGTGAATAAGTCTTATTAGATCTGATGGGTTTCTAAAGGGAAGTTCCCCTGCACATGCTCTCTTGCCTGCTTCCATGTAAGACATGGCTTTCCTTCTCCTTTGCCTTCTGCCATGATTATGAGGTCTCCCCAGCCATGAGGAACTGTGAGTGCATTAAATCTCTTTCCTTTATAAATCACCCAGTCTCAGATATGTTTGTTTGTTTTTTTTAGCAGCATGAGAACAGACTAATACAGTTTGGCTATTCAAATTAATGCAAAAATCTGGAATATGGATTATAGATACAGTGAACATATTGCCCAACCTGGGCGATATTAATTAAATGGGATGACAGGAACTGTCCCCAGATGACCAGGATCAAATGACCCTACTTATGCATGACCTTTGTCTTCCATGAGGCCCCAGGGCCCGTTAAACTCAAGTCAAATATTTTCTAGTTTCCCAGGCACCTCTGTGGAATCCAGTTTGAAAAACAGCATCTTATGCTACTCTTGGCCTGCCGAGGAGATGTTATCACATCACCCGATACCCCCAGCAGATGTGAAGATTAGAACCCTGGGCCAGGAATGTCTGAGGAGGGAGGCTGGGGGTAGGTGAGACGGCAGAGGAAGGAATGGGAAGAAAAGGAAAAGAGGAAGAATCTGAAAGGTCCGCCAGGAATAGGTTTTGGAGTTCAGGGTAAGAAAGGAGAAAGACTTCACCCAAGAGAGATGTGGAGAGGACACCACCTCCCAAATCTGTGCTGTTCATGAGGGTACCTGACAGTAACCTTGTTGATCCCCCAGGGCAAGCAAACATCTGAGGCTCGGTGAGCCTGGAGGGAGAGCAAGCTGGTGAGGTTCTGCACATCAGGTGTGTTTTAGGAATTATTTGCCAGGCTTTGAGAGAATGTTCTCCAGGCTTATCAACTGTGTTCAGCTTCCATGGTGTATTAAACAAACTGGGTGGTTTAAAACAACAAAAAGAGTGTTCTTTCCCAGTTCTGGAGGCTAGAAGTCTGAAGTCAAGGTGTGGCAGGACCACGCTTCCTCTGAAGGCTCCGAGGAAAAGTCCTCCTTGTCTCTTCCAGATTCTGGGGGCTCCAGGCCGTCCTTGGCGTTCCTCGGCCTGTAGCTCATCACCCCAGTCTCTGCCTCGGCCTTCACACGGCCTTTGCCCATCTGTGTGTCTCTGCGTGCACTCCTATTCTTACAATATAAAGACTACAGTCATTAGATTTAAGGGCCCACTCTAATCCAGTATGACCTTATCCTAACGAATTACATCTGCAAAGACCCTATTTCCAAATAAAGTCACATTGTGAACATGGTGAAACCCCATCTCTACTCAAAGAGGGTTTAGATGGACATGAACTTTGGCGGGGGATGGACACTATTAAACTCACTATGCATTGCATTCATTGGTATTGTAGATCAATAACTTATTGATTTATCCAGTACTGACTCCAGCTAAGGGGAAGGCAAGCTTTCTATAAGCAGAGTCTGCTGCTTCTAGTTCCCCCAGAATATTCTCCCTTCAATCCATCTTCTGAACTCTCCATCTTCCTTCTTTACAGGTCCCCCTTCTCCTACATTTCCTGTGTTGCCAAATAGAGCAACCACATGTTCAGGAACTACTCATGCTAAAAACTTGCAAGTCAGTCTCAATAGCTCATGCTCACCCACTTCCGCCACCACCAATCCTAAAACTCACACAAATCCCTGCGTGATTACTTCCATTTCTGTTATCCCCCTCCTCTGTCATTTCTGCTTTATGTCTTTATCGCCGTTCACCTGGACTGCCATGAAAACGCCGTGTCCCCGTCCACTCTGCACTTCACTGATCTCAAATGCAAGACTAGTCACGTACTCCATAAGCCCCTTTAGGAATCACTTGAAAGTAATAAACCCTCTGCTTCAGAAAAATTTACATAAGCACCTACTGCACACCACACTTTGAGTAGCGGCGAGTACATGCATAGTCATGACTCCTTCCATCATAATAATTGTACTCATTATTATATCATCTTATTTAATCCCTCCAGCAACCCTATAAGACTGGCATTATCATGCCCACTTTCTGGGTTAAAGAAACAACGACAACAAAACAGGTTTGGGCAGTGAAAGTAAACGGTCCAAGGTCATACCACTAGTAAGTAGCAGCAGAGCCAAGATTTGTACCCAGATCTACCTGTGTCTACATTTTTGCCTCTTAAACCAATACTAATGCCCCACCCCTCTTGTCATCAAAGCAGACGAGATGTCCCCTCCTTGGCTACCCATAGCAAGGACTTCTTTCAGGCACTGTTAACATTTCAAGCCTAATTCCTTGTTCACATATTTGTCTTCGATGTCCTTGAGTTCCCAGCATTTGGGCAATGCCTGGCACAGAGTAGGTGCTTAACAAACGTTTGAGTGACAGAGTTTCTCTTGCGCCCCACTGAGCTGGGCCCCCGTCTCTCAACTCAGTCTGAGATTAATTGTACTTTATTTTTAAGTCAGCAGGAGACCCCTCCAGATAAGCTACACACGCCTGAAGTGGCAGCCGGGCACAATACCCGGTCACTGGCCAGGGTGGGAGGCTCTCTAACCCAACAGGTGGCCCCCAGCCCAGATCCTCAGGGAGCCCCACCCTCCAGGAGACCGTGGCTGAGAGGCCCCTCTGGCCCAGCCTGCGCCTGAGTGCTGAAGATCTCTGTGTCTCCAAGCTGAGAACTGGGTCCCTGCTCCTTGCCAACCATTCACAGGGGAGAAATGATTAAAACACTGGAGAGACTGACTCATGGGGAAATATGAAAAAAGCACAACAGTCCCCAAATATGTTTAGCTTGGCCCCATCACAAAGGGGGGAGGTGATAAGGGCTCCAAGCTAAAGGGAAGCAACGTAAAGGCGGAAGAATCATGCAGAGCCGGCTGGCTGGGAGGGACCCAAGGGAAAATGAAAATGAGACGGAGGGGAATAAAATGGGGCATCGAGTTTGGAGGAAAAAGAGTTTCTGGAGCTCAAGGGCGTCTTTCCGTAAGGAGATCAGAGTTGGGGACCACTGCCAGAGATTTTAAACAGCCTCCTCCACACTGGCCAGGCATTGCCCAAGTGCTGGGAACTCAAGGACATCGAAGACAAATATGTGAACAAGGAATTAGGATTGAAATCTTCGGCAGGGCTTAATGGCTCATGCCTGTAATCCCAGCACTTTGGGAGGCCGAGGCGGGCGGATCACCTGAGGTCAGGAGCTCGAGACCAGCCTGGCCAACATGGTGAAACCCCATCTCTACTCAAAATACAAAAAATTACCCGGGGGTGGCGGTGGGTGCCTGTAATCCCAGCTACTCCGGAGGCTGAGGCAAGAGAATTGCTTGAATCCGGGAGGCAGAGGTTGCAGTGAGCTGAGATCGCGCCACTGCACTCCAGCCTGGGCAACAAGAGCAAAACTCCGCCTAAAAAAAAAAAAAAAAAGTTTCTGGGGCTCAAGGGCATCTTTCTATAGGGAGGTCAGAATCGGAGACCACTGCCAGAGATTTTAAACAACCCCCTTCACACTAGTGGCTCCTGGCTTTGGCAGCAGGAGACTAAAGTCTCATTCACTCCTTCAGCAAACACTTCCATGCCCACCCCAGGCCAAGCACAGTGCCAGGCTCGAGGTTGCTGAGTGATGAAAACAATGTCTCTACTCTCAGACAGCTTATATTCTACCAGGAAGAAGCAGCCCCTGAGGCCTCTGCCTTAGCCGTGCCATCTGCCTAGAACATTCTTCCACCGGGTATTCATATGGCCACCTCCCTCAACTCGGTCAAGTTTTATTGAGAAAACCCCTACTCCATGGGGCCGACCCTATTTATTATGGAAACTCTTAGTTTGTTCAGGCTGCTAGAACAAAATGCCTTAGACTGGGTCATTTATAAACCATAGAAATGTATTGCTCACAGTTCTGAGGGCTGGAAAGACCAAGGTCACGGGGCCAGCAGGTGCTGCGTCTGGTGGGGAGCTTGCTTTGTGCTTCAAAGATGGCACC
Organism: Nomascus leucogenys; assembly: GCF_006542625.1. NCBI lineage: Eukaryota > Metazoa > Chordata > Mammalia > Primates > Hylobatidae > Nomascus > Nomascus leucogenys. Next base: position 60,609,201 of record NC_044399.1, read on the forward strand.
TTGCGGCTGTGCCTCACATGGTGGAAGGGGCTGGGGAGCTCCTTCCAGCCTCTCTTATAAGGGCACTGAATTAGTCTGTTTTGCATTGCTATAAAGAAATACCTGAGACTGAATAATTTATAAAGAAAAGTTTAATTGGCTTACGGTTCTGCATACTGTACAGAAAGCACGGTCCCGGCATCTGCCTCTGGTGAGGCCTCAGGGAAGGCGAGGCGAGAGCCAGTGCATCCCATGGTGAGAGAGGGGGAGAGAGAGAGAGAGAGAGAGCAAGAAGGGGAGAGGGACTGGGAAAGGGGGAGGGGAAGAGGGAGGGGGAGGGGGAGGAGTAGGGGAGAAAGAGAGGGAGAGGGAGAGAGAGAGAGACAGAGAGGGAGAGAGAGAGGGAGAGAGAGGGAGAGGGAGGGAGGGAGAAAGAGAGGGAGGGAGAGAGATGGAGGGAGGGAGAGGGAGAAAGAGAGAGAGGGAGGGAGGGAAGAGAGAGAGAGGAAGAGAGGAAGAGAGAGGGAAGGAGAGGGAGAGAGAGAGGCAGGGAGAGGGAGAGGGAAGGAGAGGGAGAGAGAGAGGGAGGGAAGGAGAGAGAGGGAGGGAGGGAAAGAGGGAGGGAGAGAGAGAGAAGGAGGGAGAGAGGGAGGGAGGGAGAGGGACAGAGAAAGGGAGAGGGAGAGAGAGGGAGGGAGGGAGAGGGAGAAGGAAAGAGAGAGAAAGGGAGAGAGAGAGGGAGGGAAGGAGAAGGAAAGGGAGGGAGGGAGAGGGAGAAGGAAAGAGAGAGAAAGGGAGAGAGAGAGGGAGGGAAGGAGAAGGAAAGAGAGGGAGAGGGGAGTGACAAGGAGACAGAGAGGGAGGCAGGGAGTGAGAAAGAGAGAGAGGGAGAGAGAGAGGGAGAGGGAGAGAGAGAGGGAGGGAGAGGGAGAGGGAAAGAGATAGAGGGAGGAAGAGGGAGAGGGAGAGAGGCAGAGGGACAGAGAGAGGGGGAGAGAGAGAGAGAGAGAGGGAGAGGGAGGGAGGAAGAGGGAGAGGGAGAGAGAAAGAGACAGAGAGAGAGGGAGGGAGGGAGAGAGAGGGAAGGAGGGAGAGGGAGAGGGAAGGAGAGAGAGAGGGAGAGGGAGGGACAGAGAAAGGGAGAAGGAGAGGGAGAGGGAGAGAGAGGGAGAGAGGGAGAGGGAGAAGGAAAGAGAGAGAGAGGGAGAGAGAGAGAAGGAGGGAGGGAGAGGGAGAGAGAGAGGGAGACAGGGAAGGAGGGAGAGGGACAGAGAAAGGGAGGAGGAGAGGGAGAGGGAGAGAGAGGGAGAAGGAAACAGAGAGAGAGGGAGAGAGAGAGGGAGGGAAGTAGAAGGAAAGAGAGGGAGAGGGAGAGTGAGAAGGAGAGAGAGAGGGAGGGGAGGGAGAGGGAGAGAGAGGGAGGGAGAGAGAGAAGGAGAGGGAGGGAAGCAGAGGGAGAGAGAGGGGGAGGGAGGGAGAGAGAGGGAAGGAGGGAGAGTGAGAGAGGGGAAGGAGGGAGAGGGAGAGAGGGAGGGGAGAGAGAGAGGAGGGGAGAGAGAGGGAGAGGAAGAGAAAGGAAGGAGGTGCCACACTCTTTTAAACAACCAGATCTCATGCGAACTCAGAGGGGGAACTCACTCATTATCACAAGGACAGCACCAGGCCATTCATGCGAGATCCGCCCCCATGACCCGAACACCTCCCACTAGGCCCACCAACATTGGAAGTCCCATTTCAATATGAGATTTGGAGGGAAAGAAACATCCAAAGCATATCAGGCACTGATCCCATTCTGGAGGGTGGGGCTCTCATGACTCAGTCACTTCCCAAAGGCCCCACCTCTTCATACTATCACATTGGGTATTAGGTTCCAACATATGAATTTGGGGTGGGGGGACACGAATATTCAGACCACAGCAGTCACCTTATTACTGACCACCTTATTCAAGAGGGTCACCCACACAAAGTCCCGCCACGCCCGCTTCTCTATGCTGCTCCACTTGTTCTGTGTTCTAGGGGATTTCGCACCCTTCAACACACTAAGTAATTGCTCTTATTTTGTTTATCATCTGTTTCTTCCCACCTTGGAAAGGCCCACAGGGCCTCAACTGAGGGCTGCGGAAGTGACCTAAGGAACAGACACAGTTATCCTGTCTCAGAGCTCGTCTCCTCCTCACTGTCTCTGTTACCTCTAGCCAGGCCACCTGCAGAGCTGGCAAGCAATGGGACAGACGGGGAGCCAACGCTGGCATTGTCTCCCTAGTTTTGAGTCTGAACCAAGGCTCCCGTGTGAGAGTCAAAACACCTCTTCACATCTCTTGCCTCCTTCCTCACCTCCTTTGGGCCTCTTTTCTTCCAGCTCTCCGGGAGCCAGGCTGAGTTCCCCACAAATGTAAAGCAATCATAAAAAATCATCAGGCTAATGAGGCTGGGGGTGATCGTGCAGGAACTCCCTGCCACATGACAAACAGCCAGCTGCTGATTTATCATGGGACAGACGTAAATACTCGCCTCTCCCCTGAGCAGGAACACATGTTCTTAGTCATGTGGTAGCTGCTGGAAACACCCCACTGGGGTTGTTCACCCTCTGCTGAGATGAGAAGGAGGCAGAGAGGCCCAAGCTTTGCCAGGAATGAGCAGTGGTTAAAGGGGGAGGGTTCTTTCTCTTAGCCCATCAACCTGGCCACCAATTTAAAAAACTCAAATAACCAGTGGGTCTAGCATAGGAGTGAAGTGTGAGTTCTAGGCCCAAAAGTTCAGGATGCTTAAACTCCAACTGCCACCCAGTTGGGTGGGACCTCCATTAAGTTGCTTAACAACGCTGAGCCTCAGTTTTCTCCTCTGAAAATGGGTTAATAATAGTATCTTCCCCATTGGGTTGTTGTGAACATCAAGAATGAATGTCAACTGTTTAGCACAGAGTAAGACTTTAATAAACGGATGGCCGGGCATGGTGGCCCACGCCTGTAATCACAGCACTCTGGGAGGCTGAGGCAGGTGGATCACCTGAGGTCAGGAGTTCAAGACCAGCCTGGCCAACATGGTGAAACCCCATCTCTACTAAAAATACAAAAATTAGCCAGGCATGGTGGTGCACACCTGTAATCCCAGCTACTCAGGAGGCTGAGGCAGGAGAATCGCTCCAACCCAGGAGGCAGAGGTTGCAGTGAGCCAAGATCATGCCACTGCACTCCAGCCTGGGCAACAGAGTGAGACTCTGTCATAAATAAATAAATAAATAAATAAATAAATAAATAAATAAATCACAGTTAATGTCAGCATGCTCCATTGTTAGTCAACATGATTCTTGCTCTTATCCTGGAAGACCCCTTGCTCTCCCATGGGCACCTGGTTACGCTCACTCCATCCCGTCTTTGTCCTCACCCAGAGCCCCTCTCCTCTTCTCTCTTCCTGTCCAAATTCTAACCATCCCTCCCAACTGCTGCCTCATTTTTTCCAGCCATTCCTGATTTCTCCTCGCCTTGATCTTGTACTGGAAATAGTAAGTGTCCTTTAAACATTTTTTTAAGCCACAGATCCCTTTCTTACAAGGAAATCGCACACAGAAATAAACACAAATAAGAACGATAAAGGCAGAGCTGTGAAGGAAAGGAAAAGTGAGAACTAGAGTCTCTACCATCCATGGACTTACCTTAGGGTTAGGAAGATGAGCCCCTCCCGCTATGGATGTAGAGGGAATCAGATCACTGGATCACAGTGTCACCATGTTCTGCCTTGGACTTTGAGTCAGGCAGCTGCCATCTTCAGCCCATGGTGCACAGTCCTGCCCCTTCACCCTGCTTCATTCCTTTGTCCATCTTTCTCTCTCCTTCAATCAGCTTCTGGGGCAAGAACCATGCCTCCTTCATGTCTTCCTACTCACATCCCAAAACTAGGACAGAGCTCTGTACCCCGGCAGGCACCCAACATACATCTGTTAACATGAAATGAGATACATCCAGACAGTTTATAAATACACCTAAGCAAAGCCTCTCCTCATTATAAATGGGGGTAAACTGAGGCAGGGCCACCCAGGTATTTATCAACAGAGTCAGCTCTGGAATAGGAGCCCCCAGACACCTAGCTCCAGCCTCACCCACTAGCCTCGGTGGCTCCCAAATGTAAGTGACTTGCTGTTCACATTCCCTGGCATCCAGCAACCCAAGAATTTTGCTCTTGCTATCAGGAGAATGGAAAGATAGGAGCTTAGGGTGAGTAAGACAAAAGCTCTCTGGGAAAGAACTGTTGCTGTCTGGGCAAGAGAGACAGGGAAGAGAACCCAAGAAGTTTAAGGCAAGAATGATACACGTATCTTGTTAAATGCTAAGTTCTACTGTCCGGGCCAGGAGTTTTGAAGCCACAAGAACTTCCCAGAGGCAGATGGAGGTAGGAGGGAAGCCAGGAGTGTGTACAAGGGAAAAGGCCCCAGTGGGGAGGGTCCCAGACAGCCTCCTCCCCTACCCTAGCTTTCATCTGAGCAGCTCTGCCTTCATCAGTCTTACTTGTGTTTATTTCTGGATATGATTTCCTTGTAATGAAGGGATCTGTGGCTTAAAAAATGTTTAAAGGCCACTTACTATTTCCAGTACAAAATCAAGGCGAGGAGAAATCGAGAATGGCTGGAAAAGATGGGGCAGGCATTGGGAGGGATGGTTAGAATTCGGAGAGGAAGAGGAGAGGGGCTCTGGGTGAGGACAAAGATGGGATGGAGTGAGCATGACCAGGTGCCCACAGGACAGCAAGGGGTCTTCCAGGATAAGAGCAAGAATCACGTTGACTAACAGTGGAAAATGGAGAGGGTTGGGTGTGACAAGGGGTGGGGTGAGGGAAAGTGTAAGGCTGGACCTTCACTCTATTCCGCTGCAAATGCCTTCCTTAGACAGTGGCTCCCGATGGGCCTTGTAGATCCAACCAACAAAGCCCCATTCCCTTCCCCATCAGACATCCCTAGTTGCCTCTGAGACACTACCAGCCAATCAACTGTAGCAGGATGCCTTTCTCATGACCCTTTGTCATGAGGTTGCCAGAGTCACCCCCGCAACTACCTTGCTTGATCACCTGTCAGCTGTGTGAACCTTGATCAAGTGACTTAACCTCTCTGAACCTCAGGTCCTCATGTACCAAATGGGGTGACAGTGTTGTGAGAATTATACATGAGATAATTTATGATCGCACATACCAAGGTGCTGGCCCTTGAGGAATTCTCAATAAATACAAGGTAGTTGGCTCTAGAAGACTTTGGCAAACCAAGCTCGGGTTGTGGTTTATTATGGGTTACCATGGAAACCAGACCTAAAGCCTGGAGAACAGACAGGCCTAGTGTGCCCAGAGCACCTAGGCCTGATTCACATTAGGATCTATTTTCTTGAATCCTTAAATGCACCTTAGAGTTCACACAGGCATGAAGGAATGGCTCAATGCATTGCCCTCAGCCCCTGAGCAAGGGAGTAAGCCCAGTTCCACACAGGGGCAATTCCTGAACACACATTCACCGCGCGAAGAAAGTGCTGAGGACCTAGCTCTGTGCCGCATGTAGACAGGAGTGATTGATGAGTTTAACTTCATGCATCTCATTGCAGCCTAAAAGGATGTGACAAGGCCGGGCGCAGTGTCTCACGCCGATAATCCCAGCACTTCGGGAGGCCAAAGCGGGTGGATCACCTGAGGTCAGGAGTTCAAGACTAGCTTGGCCAACATGGCGAAACCCCGTTTCTACTAATAATGCAAAAAAATTAGCTGGGCGTGGTGGCACACACCTGTAATCTCAGCTACTTGGGAGGCTGAGAAAGAGAATCGCTGGAACCTGGGAGGCAGAGGTTGCAGTGAGCCGAGATCACGCCATTGCACTCCAGCCTGGGCAACAAGAGCGAAACTCCATCTCAAAAAAAAAAAAAAGATATGACAAAAAGTCAGGTGAACTTGCTGGTTTCATTCTATCCAAGTTGGTGCCTCTCAGGGGTTCCTTTTTTAGTTGACTTGTGCTAGGGTTAATGGAAGATATGCATCACTAACAGGTGCTTTTCATTGGATACTTTGATATTCATCACCAGCCAGCAGATTCCAAGGTTGAACCACTGCTGGTATGTCTGTTCTTAAGTGTTGAACTGATGGCTGCTCTATCCCTGGTAATAGGGTATCTGCCCCATTGGTAGCTATCAGTGAGAGGCACTCAAATGGAAGCCGCATAACTACCACTTCTAGTTCTATGAACTTGGCACTGGTCACTTAATCTTCTGAGCCTCAGTTTCCTGCTCTGAAAAATAGGTATGGGGCTGACACAAGCTGCCCTGCCTGCCACTGGTTTGCTGGAATAAAATCAAAGGTATAGAAATGGACCTTGGGAGGTCGAGGCAGGTGGATCACCTGAGGTCAAGAATTCAAGACCAGGCTGGCCAACATGGTGAAACCCCATCTCTACTAAAAATACAAAAATTAGCTGGGCATGGTAGCGCACACCTGTAGTCCCAGCTACTCAGGAGGCTGTGGCAGGAGGATCACTTGAACCTGGGAGGAAGAGCCTGTTCCCCAATCCCTTCCATCTCTATACTTTTTTTTTTGAGCCAGAGTCTCGCTCTGTCGCCACTGCACTCCAGCCTGGGCAACAGAGCAAGACTCTGGCTCACAAAAAAAAAAGTATAGAAATGGAAGGGCTTGGAGAACAGGCTCTGTCTCAAGCCGTCATTACCAGATGGTCAGCTGATCCCACACAACTTGTGAAAACACAGTAAGTGTGTTCCTGAGAATTAAGGGGGCGTGGGGAAGAATGCATCTTTCTGATATTCTAAAAGCCACTCTCTAGAGAGATTAGTTATAAATGCAACACAGAGGCCTTAATACAAGTGTAATATGCTTGACCTGTTTGTCACATGGTGCTGGCAAATTGCTTAATGTCTCAAGACCTCAGTTTCCCCATGTGCAAAGGAAAGGGACTTGGGTGGATGGTTTGCTCCTTGGCTCCACCTTCTGTGACTATTGATAGGCATTAGATTTTGAGCGATATGAGCCATAATGTCTGCAATCCCAACACAGTCTGTTTGAGCACAACTGAATTATCTCAGCAAGCACATGCTTGACTTTGGATAGGTTTCATCTCTTACTTCCTCACAACAAATTATCTTGCCAGTGAGAAAAGAGAGGCTCAGGGAAGTTCAACTCCTAAGGCCACATAGCTAATAAATGACTGGGCCAGGACTTGAACCTGGACCTGCTTGTCCCAACACCTATGTATCTTCCAAGACACAGTGCTTTTGCCAAGCGACAGAGATTTTCCAGATTTGCAATGTCGTTTTGTAGGGAAACCAGATATATAGAATAATATATATAAAATTACATATACATATATAATTATACATAAAACTACACATACATGTATAATTATATATAAAATTACATATAATACATTTATAATTATATGTAATATGTAATATATGACATATAGTATATAATATATATTTTTTCTATGTTATATTTTATATGTTATATATGTATTTTTGAAACCCTTTAGAAGGTCAAGACTCTTCAGAAGGTCAAGGTCATTTCGCGGATGAATGAATGGTTAATCCCCCCAAGCAACAACACCGTGTGTATAAACTGCCCCCAGAATGCAGCCCTTTCAAGATGGAGAAGGAGGGGCCTCAGGGAGGGCAGAACGCCCAGCGCACCTGCCAGGTCTGTGAAAGATGGGAGAGGTTGAAGAAGAAAGAGTAGGAAAAAGCTTTCTTCCCCCCTCAAGTTAGAAAGCGGGCAGAGCAAGAGAGAGAGATCAAAAACCACTAAAGGTCTCTCATGTCAACCTCTCCCTGTTTTAATTAAGCAGAGAGTCCACACCCCCACCCCCACTCCCTCAAAAATGCTTTGCACTCAGCAAGAGCTGCTTCACAGCAGGTTGCAGTTAAGCCTTCAAACAACCAGCAGCCTCAGGAAATGCCAGCAGCCCACAGGTGCGGGGCGAGGCAGGGCCCCTCCCCTTCTCCGCACCCAGGCCGAGCAGTCACAAGATGGACCAAGGAGCCGCAAGAGCATTCCCTGAACCCTTCTCCACGGGGCCGTGATTCTCAGCAGCGAGCCTCCAACTGCAGCAACCCTCAGTAAGACAGGCATCTTCCGTGGGGACCCAGCCAACACCTACAGACATCCATACATAGCAAGCTCAAAAAAAACTCACAAAACAATTCTTGCTGCTATTATGTGCAATGAATTCACATTTTCTACTTTTTTTTTTTTTTTTAAATGCTGATTGCAGCCTTCTATATTAGCTTCAGGATTCACTGAAGGTTTCCAAACTCATTTTGAAAACGCAGTCTGCTGGATGGAGGCATTAATGTCCTCCAAGTCAGACAGAGCCTGACCTACTCTCCCTCCTTGCCTCATTAGCTGTACCCAGCCCAGGCCCCCACTCCAGCAAACTTGCAGCTCTGGAATGTCTTTAGCTCCTCCGCACCTCCAGACCTGGGCCATACACCTTACTCAGCCCAATGCCCATTCTCCTGTCCCCCTCTTCTTCCTACAGTTGTGACCACCTCTATGTCTCTGAATTTTTTTTAATTTTAGTTTTTCTTCTTCCTTTTTTTTTTTGTTTTTTTTGTTTTTTGTTTCTGCTGGGGTTTTTTGTTTTGTTTTGTTTTAGACAGAGTCTCGCTCTGTTGCCCAGGCTGGAGTGCAGTGGCGCGATCTTGGCTCACTGCAACCTCCACCTCCCAGGTTCAAGCAATTCTCCTGCCTCAGCCTCTCGAGTAGCTGGGATTACAGACACACACCACCACACCTGGCTAATTTTTGTATTTTTAGAGACAGGGTTTCACCGTATTAGGCTGGTCTCGAACTCCTGACCTCAAGTGATCCGCCTGCCTCGGCCTCCCAAAGTGCTGGGATTACAGGGGTGAGCCAGCACCCCCGGCCCCCTCCCTGAATTTCTCATGTGTAATTGTTGCGGATTGCAAGTGCCTCTGTTCCCCACTGATCACCCTAGGTGTGGCTGTTCTATGGGGACCAGGTTATGAGTCCTCCAGGGCCTGTTTATCCTGTGGCCGGAGTCCCACTAATCAAAGTTTTTCCATCAACATTTCTAAATGGAAGAGAGAAGGCAGAAAGAAAGTGGGGTGGGGGTAGGAGGGGCGCAGGAGGAGGGAGGACTGGGATCTCCTCCAGAGATAAACCCCATTCCTAAGGAAGGGAAATTGCAATTATTGTCAACTTTGTACGGGGGACCTTCCATGCTTAGCAGGAAGAGGACAATGGTTTTCAGACCCAGCATTGATGGCAACACCTGCCTTCCAGGCGGGAGGCAGGATTCCTCTCAGAGGTGAGCTGCTGAGAGATGCCTTGAAGAACCTTCTCAGAAGAGAAAAGCAAGGCTCGCTGGACCTTCCAGAAAGGCAGGAATGAGGGGGAGGCAATGGTTAGCAGCCAGCCACTGGGAAAACACCATGCAGGTGGGCCCCTGGGGAGCGGGGGGGAGCTCCAGCGATGTTGAGGAGGGCATGGCGGGTGCATTGGGGGCTTCGTCTATTCCATCAAGCCCACCCAGAAAGGCAGGGCAGGCTCCGTGTCCCACTGGCCAGGTTCAATCCTGGGACCCTGGACTAGTTACCAAACCCTGCTGTGTTTCTGCTTCCTGGCCGTCACATGGGGACCTGCCTCTTAGGGTTCTGTGAGGACTCAATGGGTTAACACAAATAACACACTTAGAGCATGGCCAGGTACAGGAAAAGTGTTCTATTCATTTTATCTCATCATCACATCAACTCGTGGAGGTAAATTTTTTTTTTTTTTTTTTTTTTTTTTGAGACGGAGTCTCACTCTATCATCCAGGCTGGAGTGCAGTAGTGCAATCTCGGCTCACTGCAACCTTCGCCTTACAGGTTCAAGCGATTCTCCTGCCTCAACCTCCTGAGTAGCTGGGACAACAGGCGTGTGCCACCACGCCTAATTAATTTTTGTATTTTTGGTAGAGATGGGGTTCCTCTATGTTGGCCAGGCTGGTCTCGAACTCCTGACCTCAAGTAATCCGCCCACCTCAGCCTCCCTAAGTGCTGGGATTACAGGCGTGAGCCAGTGCACCTGGCCCAAGGTGAATATTATCCCCATTTTGTAGATGAGGAAACTGAGGCTCAGAGGGCCCCAGGAGAAGTGGCCTCACAGAATCCACTACACAAAGAATGTTTATTGAGCAACTGTCACGGGAAAGGCAGGAAATTCAGAGGAGGCTAATAGGCCATTCTGTCCCAAAGAGGTTTATGTTTCTGGTGGGGTGGTGATTGCAAACCCCAGTAAAGTTTTTCTGCTTTCAAAGGGCAGAGAGATCCCAGGGGAAGGAAGGTGGGAGAGGAAGGGGATTTGGGCTGGTTAGAGGAAGCTTTGCTAGGGGAACTAAGTTCCAGGATAATCAGGGTTTGTGATGGAGTGGGGAGAGAAAACCACCAACTCAGAGGCAGGAGAGGCTTTCAGAGTATTTGTATCCTCTCTCCTCAGGCTCTGCCTTGGCCGGTCCTGATTACAGAAAAAAAAATTGATCTGCTTCAGAGTGGGTCAGGAGACCCACTGATTAAAAGCCTCAAATGTGTGAGTACATATGGGCACCAAGAAGGGAACAGGCACCGAGTCCTACTGAGGGTAGAGAATGGAAGGAAAGTGAGGAATGAAAAACAACTATGCTTATTACCTGGGTGGCAAAATAATCTGCACACCAAACCCCTGTGACATGAAGTTTACCTGCACCTGTCCCTGTACCCCTGAACCTAAAGTAAAAATTTTTTAAAAAAAGAAAGTTGAAATGACTAATAACAAAAAAAATTTTTTTAGAGATGGGATCTTGCTATGTTGCTCAGGCTGGTCTTAAACTCTTGGGCTCAAGCGATCCTCCCTCCTTGGCCTCCCAAAGTGCTGGGATTATTTTTAATGATGTTTGTTCATACTTTGTTTGTAATACTTATGGAGATTCTCACCCACCATTACCAGTTAGCTTTCCCAAACTGTGCTTTAACTGTTGATTTTGTAATAAAAAGCAGTATCCTCAAATAAATAAATAAATAAAATGAACAAATTGAAAACACAAACAAAAAAGGCCTCGCTGTAGGTTTTCGGTCTCCGAGTGAGGCTGTATACACTCAGCCGGGGAGGAAAGGATCCATGATCATTGTTAGAGGTAAACATGGAAAAGATAGCACAGTGACAAGCCAGTGGTCCTCAACCTTGGTGGCATATTAGAATACCCTGGAAAGTCCCACTCCATCCCAATTAAGTCCGAATCTCTGAAGGTGGGGCCGAGGCATCAGTAGGTTTTAAAGCTCCTGGAGGCTGCTGTGCAAAGGAAAACTTGAAGCTCTGTTCCTTCATTTCAAAAAGAAAGAAAGAAAATGGAAGTAGCCAGAGCCTCTCTCCAGGCGAGGAACAGAAAGCAGAAAAGAACTGGCTTCTTTTTGTGATCTTGGTCCAAACCTCTTTTTCCTCTCACTGAAGGATTCTCCCAGCAACCTCCAAGCAACCAGCCAAGAGACGCTGCCCTGAATTTTTGGTCCTCAGCTATAGAACAAAGAAGTCTTTGAGGTTTAACAAGAGGCTGCTCAGCTCTCTGGCCCCTGGGCTACTAAGATCTAGATTGGGAGCCTCGACTGCCACATGTGTAAGGGAGGGAGCCTCGGATCAGGGCTGCCAGCTGGTGTCCTCCAAAGGCAGTATCTCACCTCCTGCCCACCCTCCTCCCAACCCTCAGGAGGGTGCTTGCAGTGAGATGAGATGCCGCAGGGAATAAAAACCAGCAGCACCCCCTCAGCGTCCCTCCACTGTGTCAGGATCACAGACAGTGAGCCCCAGCCCCCAGCCCAGCCCTCTCTCCCCTGGAGGGAAACCAGCTTAAATTTGACTGGTTAGTAGGAATCCCTCATCTGGCCAGTGCCAAGATATTCCCCAGCCTCCTGCTCCCTAACCCGGCTCCTCGGGGAGTGCTCTTCCAGGCAGGTGGAAACATAGCTTGCCTGAAGTGGTGGTGAATCTCGTGGTAGGGGTTGGGAGGATAGGTGGTACTTGGACTAGAGTTGGGAGTATGGGAGTGGGAAGGGCAGTGGAAGGAGGATTTTGTTCCATCTTTTTTTTTTTTTTTTGGTTTCTCCAGTCTCAGAGGTAGGAGATGTTGGGCAGCAGTCAAGAAAAAGTTCACCTCTCCAAGCCTTACCGTAGGCAACTGGCCACCACCCCTCCTCACTCCAGCAGTTTGAATGGTTTGCTCCTAACTGTGCCCTGTGCATTTGCCTTCATCCATCTCCATTCTTCTTTACAGTCAACATGCCAGGACCCTACATCTTCTCCCACATCAGTTGTTCACAGGGGCTCCTTCCCATGGAGTTCTGTCTAATGGCTTCCCAAACCTGAGTCTCATGGACATGTCTACTCTTCTCGTCCAACATCTCAGGAGCCTTGAATACTGCTGACCACTGTGGTTGTAGGGTGGTGTACGGTGGTGGTAGGATGGTGTAGGGTGGTGGTAACGTGGTTGTAGGGTGGTGTACAGTGGTGGTCGGGTGGTGGTAAGGTGGTATAGGGTGGTGGAAGGGTGGTTGTAGGGTGGTAAGGTGATGTTAGGGTGGTGGTAGGGTCATTTTAGGGTGGCAGGGTGGTGGTATGGTGGTATAGGGTGGTGTAGGTAGGATGGTGTAGGGTGGTGGTAAGGTGGTTGTAGGGTGGTGTACAGTGGTGGTCAGGTGGTGGTAAGGTGGTACAGGGTGGTATAGGGTAGTGGTAGGCTGGTGGAAGGGTGGTTGTAGGGTGGTAAGGTGGTGGTAGGGTGGTGGTAGGGTAGTTTTAGGGTGGCAGGGTGGTGGTACGGTGGTGTAGGGTGATGGTAGGGTGGTAGGGTGGTGGTACGGTGGTGGTAGGGTAGGGTGGTGGCAGTGTGGTTGTAGGATGGTAGGGTGGTGGTAGGGTGGTATAGGGTGGAGGTAGGGTGGTGTAGGGTGGTGGTAGGGTGGTGTAGGGGGTGGTAGTGTGGTATAGGTTGGTGGTAAGGTGGAGGTAGGGTGGTTGTAGGGTGGTAGGGTGGTGGTAGGGTAGTTTTAGGGTGGCAGGGTGGTGGTACGGTGGTGTAGGGTGGTGGAAAGATAGTGGTAGGGTGGTGGTAGGGTGAAAGTAAAGTTACATGTATATATTGAGGTCTGGCACACAGTGTTCAAAACATGTTAGCTCTCTCTCCCCTGAGTACTCTCAAGAGTGTATGGTGTTGAGTGTACCCTGGGCCCTGGCTCTGTGTCATTCAGCAATGACTGAGGAGGGCTGGAAACAAGGAAGTGCCCGTGGAGAATAAATCCACCTCTGGTTACTGGTTTGAGGCCTGGCAACAGTGGCCTTCCTCGACCTTCCTGGGCTGCCATCTTTGAAGACCACCATCCCTAAGGTGAACAGAGATGGTTCAGAGATTTTTCCTTTATCTTTCCATAGAGGAAGTACAACCAGAAGTTGGGATGAGTCAACCTTGAGATGGAAGAGATTTGAGATACCCCACTTTTCCCAGTGACTGCTTTGATAAGCAGACAATCTTCCTTTCTCTTTCCTTTGAAGATTTTGGTCCAATTTGCAAAGGAGCTAGTATCCCAGTTGTTTCAAGAATGTATAGTCCTGGCCGGGCACGGTGGCTCACGCCTGTAATCCCAGCTCTCAGAGAGGCAAGAGGCAGGAGGATAGCTTCAGCCCAGGAGTTCAAGACCTGCCTGGGCAATATAGTGAGACCCCATTCTCCCGAAAAAAGAAAAAAAAAAAAAAAAAAAAGAATGTATAGTCCTGGAGGCAGACACCAACTGAGAAAATGGAGCACCTAGAAAAAGGCAGATAAGGGAATAAAAGAAATGGCTAAATTCATAATTTTTTTTAAATTATGAGAAACAGAAGAAAATAGTTATGAGCTTAAGTAGGGAAGCACTTCTAAGCACACACATATAAGAACATATAATGGAAAGAGTGATAGATTGGAATATATTTTAAAAATGTATTTCTCTATATTAAAAAAAAATTTTTTTTTTTTTTTTTTTTTTGTGATGGAGTCTCACTCTGTCACCCAGGCTGGAGTGCAGTGGTGCAATCTTGGCTCACTGCAACCTCCACTTCCTGAGTTCTGGCAATTCTCTTGCCTCAGCCTCCCCAGTAGCTGGGATTACAGACGCCCACCACCACACCTGGCTAATTTTCCTATTTTTAGTAGAGACAGTGTTTGACCATGTTGGCCAGGCTGGTCTCGAACTCCTGACCTAAAGTGATTCACCTTCCTCAGCCTCCCAAAGTGGTGGCAGGCATGAGCCACTGTGCCCAGCTGAAAAACAATTTCTAGAGATAGGAAGAAACTATATATAATTTTATAGGTTAAAAAACAAAGTATTGGCCGGGCGCGGTGGCTCACGCTTGTAATCCCAGCACTTTGGGAGGCCAAGGCGGGCGGATCACGAGGTCAGGAGATCGAGACCACGGTGAAACCCCGTCTCTACTAAAAATACAAAAAATTAGCCGGGCATCGTGGTGGCGGGCACCTGTAGTCCCAGCTACTCGGAGAGGCTGAGGCAGGTGAATGGCGTGAACCCGGGAGGCGGAGCTTGCAGTGAGCCGAGATCTCGCCACTGCACTCCAGCCTGGGTGACAGAGCGAGACTCCGTCTCAAAAAAAAAAAAAAAAAAGTATTTGAAATATATATAACAAATTAATATCTTTAATATATAAACAGCTTTTACAAATTAATAAAAAAAGGAAAATCCCAGCTAAAAAGTTCAATGCACATAAATATGCAATTTACAAATAAAGACATACAGATATAAAAAGTATATCCTTTGAGTAATAAAATAAGTACAAACTAAAATAACAGTAAAATTCCTTTTTTTCTCACTTAGCTTATTGTCAGTGATTAAAAATAAATGCTTAATGTTGGTAAGATTATAGGAAACAGAAACTCTGATTCAAAGCTACTGAAAATATAAAGTTATGTAACGTTTCTGGGGGCAGTTTGCCAGTATGAATTAAAACTTTTATATGATTTACTCGCGTTCACTTTTAGGAAAGTCTCTTAAGAAAATAACTAGAAGTGGCCGGGCGCAGTGGCTCACACCTGTAATCCCAGCACTTTCGGAGGCCGAGACAGGCGGATGACGAGGTCAGGAGATTGAGACCATCCTGGCCAACATGGTGAAACCCTATCTCTACTAAAAATATAAAAATTAGCCAGGCATGGTTGTACGTGCCTGTATACCCAGCTACTCTGGAGGCGGAGGCAGGAGAATCCCTTGAACCAGGCAGTTGGAGGTTGCAGTGAGCCGAGACCGCACCATAGCACTCTAGCCTGGTGACAGAGCGAGACTCCATCTCAAAAAAAAAAAATAACTAGAAGTGTATACAAAGATTTGCATATAAAGATGTTAGTCAAAGAGTTCTTCATAATAATTTTTAAATTAAGAACAACCTAGGCCAGGCGCGGTGGCTCATGCCTGTAATCCCAGCACTTTGGGAGGCCGAGGTGGGTGGATAACAAGGTCAGGAGTTCGAGACCAGCCTGACCAACATGGTGAAACTCTGTCTGTACTAAAATTACAAAAATCAGCTGGGCGTGGTGGTGTGCGCCTATAATCCCAGCTACTCAGGAGGCTGAGGCAGGAGAATTGCTTGAACCTGGGAGACAAAGGTTTCAGTGAGCCAAGAGCACATCACTGTACTCCAGCCTGGGTGACAGAGCAAGACTCCGTCTTAAAAAAAAAAAAACAAAAAAGAACAACCTAAATGCTGATGCAGGATAATCGCTTGAACCTGGGAGGCAGAGATTGCAGTGAGCCAAGATGGTGCCACCGCACTCCAGCCTGGGTGACAGAGCAAGACTCTGTCTCAAAAAAAAAAAAAGGAAAGAAAAAAAGAACAGCCTAAATGTCTGCAAATAGGGACTTGGTTTAATATAGTTTGGCATAAATATATTGGATAGAATGCTGTACAGCAATAAAAATCATAATTTCGCCAGGTGCGGTGGCTCACACCTGTAATCCCAACACTTTGGGAGGCCGAGGTGGGCGGATTACTAAGTCAGGAGTTCGAGACCACCCTGGCCAATATGGTGAAACCCTGTCTCTACTAAAAAGTACAAAAAATAGCCTGTAATCCTAGCTACGCAGGAGGCTGAGGCAGGAGAATAGCTTGAACCTGGGAGGCAGAGGTTGCAGTGAGCCAAGATCATGCCACTGCACTCGAGCCTGGATGACACAGTGAGACTCCGTCTCAAAAAAATATATATATAGATATATATATATAATTTCAAAGAATATGAATATACAGAAATATTCACAATATAATATTGTAGAAGGAAGCTGGGAAGCAAAGGAAATGTGGTTTATAAAAAACAGGCTGAAAGAAATGGCCAAGAGAAGAGAGTCCTTGAGTGCTCTGCGTAGATCTTTTGTCCAGTCCTTTGGCAGGAAAGGTAGGGCTCTATGATTGACAGCTCATCAGAGTGAGCTGGAGTCGGGCAAGGAGGTTTCCCCAGGAAGGAAGGACAGGATAGACAAATATATAGGTCATCTGTGCAATTGAGAAAGTTGATTGTGGTGGTGGCGGTGGTAGTGATGGAGGTTGGGGGCAGGGGGAGATTGAGAAGGTGGCATCTGCAATGCTGGAATTCTCAATGACAGTGGAAGCATGTGCTTTACAGTCACCTACAAAGCAGGGTCCTAAAAAGTAATTTTGCCATATTTCCCAAAAGCTTTGAAATAGGGAGAAATCCAAAACTGCTCATTTCCTTACATTTATTTTATTGTTTAGCATTCTATTTGTTTGCAGCAGAGTCTCAGTCTGACCTCCAAGCCCACCCAGAGGGCCCGGGCGACTGCAGGAGGGCCACTGCTCCCGCACATGGAGCTGGAGTGAGGCCCAGAAACAGAGACTGGGGCGTCCACCAGGAGAGTCCCAAGGCTCCCAGACCAGAGCTCCGTACAAACCCTGGAGGGCAAAGCGGCGAGAGGGAGCCAAGATGAAGAGCCCAGGAGCCTGGAGAGCAGGGACCCTTTGTCTGAGGAAGCTCCAAGGAAACGGAGGGGACTCCCTGAAGTAGATTCCTTCATGTCTTCAGGGTGGCTTTTTATGCTAAGCCCCACCTGGGATGCTGGTGTGCTGAAGCCTTTAGGGAGCTGGCCTAGCAGAGAGGATGCAGGGAAAGCCTGGGGGTGGAGGCCGGGAGAACCACAGACCCCACCATCTGAGAGCTTCACACCAACAACAAACTTGTGGCCAAAGCACAGTGGGTACTGGGTTTTGTACCATGAGTTTCTGGCTGTATGACAACCCACTCTTGTGGGAACGAATCCATCCCCTCAAGAACTAATCCAGTCTCGCCAGAGCAAGATCTCACTCACAACCAGGAGAACAGCACCAAGCCAGTCATGAGAGACCCACCCCCATGACCCAAGCACCTCCTGCCAGGCCCACCTCCAACACCACCACACTGGAGATCAGATTTCAACATGAGTTTTGGCGGGGACAAACAAACCATATCCAAACCATAGCACATGCCATCATGGAATGCCAGAAACCGAAAGCCTAAGCGTGGCCCTATACAGTCTAGGCCCCTGCTCTGCCAGGGACCAGATTCAGCCACATGGCAAAGTCCCCAGCTGGTTCATGAGCACATTTGAGAAGCACTGAGGATCGTGTTAAACTGCAG
The DNA here is from genome assembly GCF_006542625.1 of Nomascus leucogenys. Taxonomy (NCBI): domain Eukaryota; kingdom Metazoa; phylum Chordata; class Mammalia; order Primates; family Hylobatidae; genus Nomascus; species Nomascus leucogenys. Next base: position 60,626,845 of record NC_044399.1, read on the forward strand.
GTCTTGATTCAGTATGTCCAGGGGAGGGACTGAAATTGTGTTGCTAAACAGATCCTAGATGACCCTGATGTTGCTGGTCCATGGATCACACTTTGGGGGAAAAAGTGGGTCTACTGTATCTGTTCTATGCCCCACCCCCCATTTTGATGCAAGCTGCCGCATCCCTCTCACCTGCACCACTACCTGACTCCACCCTCTAAGTGGAGCCCTTCCCTCTCTCCAGGCTCACAGCCTCTCCACTGCCTCCCTCACCCACTTTCACTGACAGGTTCTCAAAAGGCTCATGATAGTCAGGCGCGGTGGCTCACACCTGTAATCCTAGCACTTTGGGAGGCTGAGGCAGGCTGATTACTTGAGCCCTGGAGTTTGAGACCAGCCTGGGCAACATAGCAAGACCCCATCTCCAAAAAAAAAAAATAATACAAAAATTAGTCAGGCATGGTAGCACATGCCTATAGTCCCAGTTACTAGGGAGGCTGAGGTGGGAGGATCATCTGAGCCCAGGAGGTCGAGGCTGCAATGAGCCATGATTGCACCACTGCACTCCAGCCTAGTTGTCAGAGACCCTGTCTCAAAAAAGAAAAAAAAAAAGGCTCACGACATTATCTGCTTTGTTTTCCTCACCATTTCCCTCCTACAAAAGCCTAGCAATTAGCCTTTGCCTCAGACCTCTCTCTCTCTCTCTCTGTGTGTGTGTGTGTGTGTGTGTGTGTGTGTGTCTCTCTCTCCCCCTGCTGAACAGATTTTCAAAAGTCACCAACAACCTCTTAAAAACCCTGCTTATTGCCGGGTGCGGTGGTGCACGCCTGTAATCCCAGCACTTTGGGAGGCCGAGGTGGATGGATCACCTGAGGTCAGGAGGTCGAGACCAGCCTGACTAACATGGTGAAACCCGTCTCTACTAAATACAAAAAAAAAAAATAACCGGGTGTGGTGGCGCATGCCTGCAATCCGAGCTACTTGGGAGGCTGAGACAGGAGAATCACTTGTACCTGGGAGGCGGAGGTTGCGGTGAGTCGAGATCACGCCATTGCACCCCAGCCTGGGCAACAAGAGCAAGACTCCATCTCAAAACAAAAAAAAGAAAAAATCCTGCTTATTGGTCTTTTCTTAGTCCTCTCTCTAAGAAAGGGGACTTCTGCCCATTAAATGCTGTTGACCAAACCCCATACAGTTTAGCATAAAATGTTTGCCCTGTTTTGTCCTGATTTCTCCCTACCTCTCAGGCCTATCCCCTTTATTCCAGTTCTTCATTCTCCCTGAAATTGTATTTCTACCTCGAAGTTCAGACGGCATGCAGAACCAAATCTGCAGCTCCAACTTTTCTCTGAATCTCAAACCATGCATTCTGATTCCTGAAACTCAAGGTCTCAAAGGACACTCATTATTTTTCCATTTAATTCAGTGGAATGCAATAAACATGTTACTAGGCATTGTGCTGTGAAAACAAAGTGACGGAGCCTTCCTCCAAGGGGTTCCTAGGAGCAAACTTTCCTGATACCAGTGGTATGCTGGTAAACCACCTCTCTTAAAGAAAAAAAAAGCCCCAATTTATAACATTTACCAATCTCACCAAGGCTTATTTAAAGCTTCTGCCATAACATTACTAAACACAGACAGGAAAAGATGCACAGAATTGGCTCTCCAGAGCCAGAATGAGCCAGCTTCAGCACAGCACTGTTGGCCCTCACACAGCTACCAGTTATTGTCCCAGTCATCCACCCTCAAATCTTAGAACCAAAGCATCCTTGGCAAGGCATCCTTGATACTATGCTGTCCCATTCACCCTCACATGTAGTAAATCAGCAACTGTGATGACTTTTACAGCAAGGCCCTAAAACTCTTTGAAGGTAAGCTATGATAAATTAGAGAAGAAAAAAGAATAAATGGCAAATGGAAAAAAAGTAGCAAGATGGTCAGGACTTAAACCCAATCATGTTGATAATTACATGAAATGTAAATGGTCCAAATACTCTAATTAAAAGTCAGAGACCTAGATTTCTTCCACCCTGGAAAAAAACAGCAAGAGCCAACTTTTTGTTGTCTACATCATAAGACACAGATAAGTAAAAAGGATGGAAAAAGATGTAACATGCATGAGAAAGCTGCCAACTGAACAAACTTAACTTCAGAACAAGGAAGATAAGAGACAAAGAAGGATACTTCTTTTTTTCTTTTTCTTTTTCTTTTTTTTTTTTTTTTTTTTTTTTGAGACAGAGTCATCCTCTGTCACCTAGGCTGGGGTGCAGTGGTGAAATCACAATTCACTGCAGCCTCGGCCTCCCTGGCTCAAGCACACCTCCCACCTCAGCCTCCTGAGTAGCTGGGATTACAGGCACGTGTCACCATGTCTGGCTAATTTTTGTATTTTTTTGTATAATTTTGTAATTTTGCATAATTGGGGGGGGTTTGGTATAGTTTTATAATTTTTTGTAGAGAGAGGGTTTCACCATGTTGCCCAGGTTGATCTTGACCTCCTAGGCTCAAGCAATACACCCAACTCAGCCTCCCGAAGTTCTGGGATTACGGGTGTGAGCCACCACGCCCAGCAGATATTTCTTAATGATTTAAGAGTTAATTCATATGTACATTGATTATACATCCATTAGAAAATTTTAAAAAATAAAACTTCAAAAAGATATATCAATCAGAAATGTATATGCACATAAAGACAGAGCTTCAAAATGCATAAAGTATTCACTGACAGAATTTAAAGGTGAAATGAAGAAATCTTCAAATCTACCTAGCGATTTTTTTTTTTTTTTTTTTGAGACAGAGTCTCGCTCTGTCGCCCAGGCTGGAGTGCAGTGGCACGATCTCGGCTCACTGCAAGTTCCACCTCCCAGGTTCACTCCATTCTCCTGCCTCAGCCTCTCGAGTAGCTGGGACTACAGGCACCTGCCACCATACCTGGCTAATTTTTTGTATTTTTAGTAGACGGGGTTTCACCGTGTTAGCCAGGATGGTCTCGTTCTCCTGACCTCGTGATCCACCCGCCTCAGCCTCCCAAAGTGCTGGGATTACAGGCATGAGCCACCGCGCCCGGCGCTACCTAGAGATTTTAAACCTCTTCTCAGAACTGATAGAGCAAACAGAGAGAAAATCAGTAAAGATATAGAAGACTTCAACCACCCTGTTAACCTAACTGGCCTAATTGACGTGAATAGAACACTCCATTGAGCATCAGGAGAAGACATGTTCTTTTCAAATGAAATGGAACATTCAAGATAGACAGTTTGCTATACAATAAAACAACTTCCAATATGTATAAGAGTTGAGATGATAGATTATATTTGCTGACTACAAAAAAAGTTAAAATTTTAAAAAGAGAAAAATATGTTTGAAAAACCCTGAACTAATGTGAAACTAAACAAAATACATTTAAATAGCATATAGATCATGAAAGAACTCACATGGGAAATTAGACAATATTTTGAACTAAATGATAATGAAAATACAACATATCAAAATTTGGAGGATGCATCTAAAGCAGTGATGCTTATAATAGAAAAGAAGAAAGATCTAAAATCAACATTTAAAGCCGGGCACGGTGGCTCATGCCTGTAATCCCAATACTTTGAAAGACTGAGGCAGGTGGATCATCTGAGGTCAGGAGTTCAAGACCAGCCTGGCCAACATGGAGAAACCCTGTCTCTACTAAAAATACAAAAATTAGCCAAGCATGGTGGCACATGCCTGTAATCCCAGCTACTTGGAAAGCTGAGGCAAGAGAATGGCTTAGAGGCGGAGGTTGCAGGGAGCTGAGATTGTGCCATTGCACTCCAGCCTGGGTGACAGAGCGAGACTCCATCTCAAAAAAAAAAAAAAAAAATACATATATATATATATATAAGCTAGTAAATAGTAAGAAACTAGTAAAAGAAGACCAAATTAAATCCAAAGTAAGCAAAAGGAAGGAGACAATAAAAATAAGAGCAGAGGCTGGGCACAGGGGCTCACACCTATAATCCCAGCACTTTGGGAGGCTGAGGCAGGCAGATCACCTGAGGTCAGGAGTTCAAGACCAGCCTGGCTAACATGGTGAAACCCTGTTTCTACTAAAAATACAAAAAATTAGCCGAGCGTGGTGGCACACACCTGTAATCCCAGCTACTTGGGAGGCTAAGTCAGGAGAATCACTTGAACCTGGGAGGTGGAGGTTGCAGTGTGCAGAGATTGCGCCATTGTACTCCACCTTGGGCAACAAGAGCGAAACGCCATCTCAAAAAAATAAATAAATAAAAATAAAAATAACAGCAGAAATCAAAGAAATAAAACATAGACTTATAGTTTAAAAACTCAATGGAACCCAAAGCTAATTCTTAGAAAATATTAATAAAATTATAAACCTCTAGCTAGACTAGCCAAGGGAAAAAAGAGAGCACACACAAATTATCATCATAAGGAATGAAAGAGAGACTTCATTAGAAATCTTACATATAATGAAAGGATAATAAGCAAATAGCATGAACAACTTTATGTAAATAAAGTCAACAATTTAGATAAAATGGACAGATTACATGAAGGACAAAAATCACCAAATCTAGCCCAATAAGAAATAAAAAGTCAGAAACAGGCCTAATCTATTAAAGAAATTGATTTTCTAATTAAAAATTTTCCCTGAAAGAAAACTCCAGGCCAGGTGGCTACACTGGTAAATTCAATCAAACATTTAAGGATATCTAATGCCAGCTTCTCTCGAATTCTTTCAGAAAACAGAAGTGAGATCTCTTCTCGACTCATTCTATGAGGTCAGCATAACCTGATACCAAAACCAGACGGCTATTACAAGAAAAGAAAACTACAGACCAATATTTCTCATGAACATGAACAGAAAATTCCTTAACAAAGTATTAGCAATTTGAACCAAGAATGAATTAAAATAGATAATACATCATGACAAAGTGGGGTTCATCCCAGGAACACAGGATGATTTAACATTTAATAATCATCTAATGTGAATCATCCTATTAACAATAAAGGAGAAAAGCCATGTGGTCAACTTGGCAGACATATAAAAAGGATTTGATAAAGTACAACTTGCATTCATAATAAAAATTCTCAGAAAGCTAGAACTAGATAGGCACATCTTCAACCTAACCTAGAGTATCTACAAAAAACCATCAGCAGCAAACTTTATGATGAATGACTGAATACGTTTCACCTGAGATCTGAAATGAGCAAGGGTATTTAATCTCGTAACTTTTATTTAACATTTATTACAGGTTCTTGTTTGTGCAGAAAATGATTTTAGACATAGCCAATCTTTATGAAACTTAACAATCTAACAGAAATAAGGGAATTCAGCAAGGTTATATGATACAAGGTCAAAATAAATCAATTATATTTCTATATGCTAGCAGAGAACAATTGAAAAACAACGTTTAAAATACCATTTATAATAACATCTAAAAATCCATAAATACCTAGGGATAAATTTAACAAACTATATCCAAAATATATACATGAATATAATTTTGGTAAACAAAAAAAATTACCAAGAGAAATTAAAGAAGACTTAACCAAATGGTAAGATATGTTGTGTTCATGGGTTGGAAGACTTGGTGTATTAGTCCATTCTCACACTGCTATAAAGACACTACCTGAGACTGAGTAATCTATAAACAAAAGAGATGTAATTGACTCACAGTTCCACATGGCTGGGGAGGCCTCAGGAAACTTAAATCATGGCAGAAGGCAAAGGGGAAACAAGGCATGTCTTACATGGTGGCAGGAGAGAGGGAGAGAGAAAGTGTCATGCTTTTAAACCATCAGATCTTGTGAGAACTCACTATCAGGAGAACAGCATGGGGGAAATCCACCCCCATGATCCAATCACTTTTCACCAGGTCCCTCCCTTGACACGTGGGGCCTACAATTTGAGATGAGATTTGGGTGGAGACACAGAGCCAAACTATAACACTTGGTGGTGTCAATATGTTAGTTTTGCCCAAACTGATCTATAGATTCAGCTCAGTCCCAATCAAAATCCCAGAGGGTTTTTGTTTTTTTTTAGGTAGAAATAGATAAGGTGATGATAACATTTATATGGAAATGCAAAGGACATAAACTGGTCCCCCAGAATTTTCAAGTTTTTTTTTAAGGAATAAAGTTGGATGACTTACATCTAAACTGATGTCAAAACTTATTATGAAGCTAGTAATCGAGACTGTGCTATTTGGCATAAAGACAGATCAATATATAAATGGAACAGACCAGAGAATCCAGAAAAAAAATCCACACATATATGGTCAATTGATTTTTTAGTGAGAGTGCTAAAATAATTTCACACAGAAAGAATAGCCTTTTCAAAAATGCTCTTGGAAAAACTGAACATACACCTGAGAAAAAAATGAACCCTGAATCTTACCTCACACCATAGATAAAAATTAACCCAACATCAAGCATAGAGCTAAACTTTGTAAAATCTAATACCACAAAGAATTCTGGAGGAAAAATAGGCAAACATCTTTTTGATCTTGGCACAGGCAAAGATTTTTTAGAAAGGATACAGAAAGCACTATGGAAAAGAAGAAAAATGGGTGGATAAATCAGACTTCATCAAAATTAAAAATATCCACTCTTTGAAGACACCATTAAATAATTATAAAAGAAAGACAAAGACTGGCAAAAAAAAAATTGAAATACAAATATCTGACAAAAGACTTGTACCAAGATATACAAAGAACTCTTATACCTCAAAAATAAAACAAAGACCCAATTTTTAAAATAAGTAAAAGATGTGGTCAGACATTTCCCAAAAGAAGACATATTAGCAACCAACAACACACAAAAAGGTGATCAATGTCATTAGTCATCATAGAACTGCAATGAGATATACTACACTACGTAGACACTAGAATGTTTAAAAAGATTTATCAACGTTAGAGCAGATGTGGGACAACTGGGAATCTCATACATTTGCACATATTGTTAGTGGAAATATAAAATGATACAATCACTTTGGAAAACTGTTTGGCAGTTTCTTATAAAGTTAGACATATACTTACATACAAACCAATGATTTCACTCTTAAGAGAAGTGAAAACATATGGCCATCCAGACTTGTAAACAGATGCTTATTGGGCATTTACCGAGCATCTTTTTTTTTTTTTTTAAGACGGGCTCACTCTGTCCCCCAGGCTGGAATGCTATGGCACAATCTCTGCTCTGCTCACTGCAGCCTCAACTTCCCCAGGCCCGAGTTTTTCTCCCACCTCAGCCTCCCGAGTAGCTGAGACTACAGGCATGGACCACACCACACCTAGCTAACTTCTGTGTTTTTTGTAGAGATGGGGTTTCGCCATGTTGCCCAGGCTGGTCTTGAACTCCTGAGCTCAAGCAGTCCACCCACCTCAGCCTACCACACCTGGCCCCACTGAACATCTCAATGGATAAGTCTGAAGTAGCAGATTTACTCATAATATCCCGAAATTTGAAACAACCCAAATGTCCATCAACAGGTAAACATGTTATGGTATAATCATGCAAGGGACTAATAATCAGCAATAAACAAACCATTTATGTGTACAATAAATCCCAAAACTATGCTGAGCAAAAGAAGCCAGACATGAGGCCGGGCGCCGTGGCTCGTGCCTGTAATCCCTTTGGGAGGCCCAGGCAGGCAGATCAGGAGTTTGAGACCAGCCTGGCCAACATGGTGAAACCCCGTTTCTACTAGAGATACAAAAAATTAGCTGGGCGTGGTAGCGTGCACCTGTAATCCCAGCTACTCAGGAGGCTGAGGCAAGAGAATCACTTGAACCCGGCAGGCGCAGCTTGCAGTGAGCTGAGATCGCGCCTTTGTACTCCAGCCTGGGCAACAGGGCAAGACTCCGTTTCAAAAAAAAAAAAAAAAAAAGGAGAAGAAGAAGAAGAAGCCAGACATGAAAGAGTAGGTGCTGTATGATCCATTCATAGGAAATTCTAGACTTCTTAACAGTGGATGATTTTGGCCTCCAAGGGACATTTGGAAATGTCTAGAAATATTTTTGGTTGTCACAAGTTGGGATAAGCTACTGACATCTGGTGAATCGAGGCCAGGGATGCTGCTAAACATCCTTTAATGCACAAGACAGACCCCCACAGCAAAGAATTATCCAAATTATCCACTATTGACCCAAAATGTCGATAGTGCCAAGGCTGAGAAACCCTGGACAAAAGTAATCTATAGTGACAGAAAACAGGTTGGTGATTGCCACTGGCTGGGGGTGGGAAAGTTAGGGTTGATCGCAAAGGGGCATGTGAGTGGAGAAAATGTTTTAGGTCTTGGTTGTGGTAAAAGGGAAGTATTTCATTTTACACAAATTATACCTTGGAAAAACTGACTTTTAGAAAAATGACTCTGGCCAGGCGTGGTGGCTCACGCCTGTAATCCCAGCACTTTGGGAGGCCAAGCTGGGTAGATCATCTGAGGTCAGGAGTTCGAGATCAGACTGACAAACCTGGAGAAACCCCATCTCTACTAAAAATACAAAATTAGCTGGGCATGGTGGCGGGCGCCTGTAGTCCCAGCTACTCAGGAGGCTGAGGCAGGAGAATGGCGTGAACCTGGGAGGCAGACCTTGTGGTGAGCTGAGATCGCACCACTGCACTCCAGCCTGGGTGACAGAGTCAGACTCTGTCTCAAAAAAAAAAAAAAAAAGAAAAGAAAAGAAAAAGAAAAATGACTCTGAATGCTACTTCAAAATACTTTTTTTTTTTTTTTTTTTTTTGTCATTCCCATCCATCAGTTAACTACCTTGTAAATTGCCCTGAGCAAACCTCTCAAAAGTGAAGCCATTTTCTTTACTGGATGAGACCTTAGGTACAGAAATTGGGAAACCCCACACATCCCACAAAATTGAATCCATGTTTTCTAATTGGAATTTGAGGAGAGTGGAACCAACAGAGTAGCAAGAACAAAGAAACCTCCCCGTCAACCAACAGTATTACAGTATCATATTATTACACACATACACATGTGTGTGTATGGAGACACACACAGCCATTTGCACATGTGCTGTTTGCATGGTGCCTGGTACAAAGAAAGGATAAAACAAGTGTTAATAACCTTTGCCTCAATGACACATTCTTTATGCTTTTATTTCTACATCCACCGATGCTTTAATAAATAAAGCCAAAAGGACCGGCACAGTGGCTCACGCCTGTAAACCCAGCACTTTGGGAGGCCGAGGTGGGCAGATCACCTGAGATCACGAGTTTAAAACCAGCCCGGCCAACATGGTGAAACCAGGTCTCCACTAAAAATACAAAAATTAGCCAGGTGTGGTGGTGCGCGCCTGTAATCCCAGCTACTCGGGAGGCTGAGGCAGGAAAATAGCTTGAACCTGGGAGGCAGAGGCTGCAGTGAGCCGAGACCATGCCACTGCCCTCCATCCTGGGCAACAGAGTGAGACTCTGTCTCAAAAATAAATAAATAAATAAATAAATAAATAAATAAAGCAAGCCAAAAGACTCTTTAGCCTTTTAGCTAGGGTGCAGTCTTTTGGAATAAGGGTACTGTGAAGAGAAGGCAGCTTCTATGGGAATCCTCTCGAAAACTCACCAGTTTTGGGGTCCTTCTCAGTTGTGAGTTGGAACGAGTTCACACTGGCTTCTGAGAGCTGATCGTGGGCTTCTCTTCCAAACTCCCAGTTTGGCGACCTCAAGTTGGTAGTCGGAAATCGACCGTGGTGGAAGTCTTTACACCATGGAAATTGGCAAATGTGACACATCAGGGCTTGTTCCCCTGGAGAGCCAGGCGTTAAGTGTTTGCCAGCACATCACCGCCTCTGACTCAGAAAGAAGTGAAATTCATACGGAAGAGAGAGTGCACATGGGTGTGAACGTGAACATTGTGGTTTGAAATTTGTGATTTTTTTCCTCTTATGTCACGAAGACAGTTGGAATTGCCTTGACGATCCATCTTCCCATGAACAAAAAGCCAAGGGTGTGTGGGTGGGGAGCCTGGATAGGTTCCATACGGTATTTTAATAAAAAATTGTAATGTAGACTGGGGGCTTCTGGTTAAACAAAACAAAATGTTTAGTTTAAAAACCTGTTCTTTGCATTAGAATAAAGGTGAATGAGAGTATAGAGTTGGGTGAGATCTTAGCCATGTTCTCAAAAGAAGGACAGAGAAGCCCTAATTTAGGGAGGGCTTGGCCACAGTCCCTGTGTGATGTGCTTCAGATATTCATCATCCTGCAACAAGCTGGAGAAGACAGAGGCGTTTTGCTTAAGGGCCCCAACGTGAGTGCCAGGCAGGGCTGAGGCATCCTGCCCAGTGCTTCTTGCCCCTTACTTCCTGGCTGCTTCTCCAAGCTAGCAAGGTCAGGGTGGATGGAGAGAAACATTTCCCACAGGCCAGAGTTGCCCACGAGAAGCGGCTCTGCCCTGAACTGTCTCTCATTTTCTGGGGGCCAGACTGGCCTGTGAGGCAAAGTTGACTTCTTCCTGATATGGGGAACAAGGTGCTCAACCAGACATCCAAGTGTGGCTCAGCTTTTGCTGAGGCTTGGGAGGGAGGTGGGAGCCAGAGACAGTTCTGCAGCTTGAGCGTTCCTCTATGGATTTCATTTAAACCATCTTTTTTTTTTTTTTGAGATGGAATTTCACTCTGTCACCTGGACTGGAGTGCAGTGGTGCGATCTTGGCTCACCACAACCTCCACCTCCCAGGTTCAAGCAATTCTCCCACCTCAGCCTCCCAAGTAGCTGGGATTACAGGTGCACACCACCATGCCTGGCTAATTTTTGTATTTTTAGTAGAGATGAGGTTTCACCATGTTGGCCAAGCTGGTCTCGAACTCCTGACCTCAAGTGATCTGCCCACCTCGGCCTCCCAAATTGCTGGGATTACAGGTGTGAGCCACTGCGCCCAGCTAAACCATCTTTCAAATGGGATTTTAGGAACAGTGTTGGGTCACTACAAGATACCAGCCCATGTCCCTGGGCTTGGAAATGAGACCTGGAAAGTTGAAGGCCTTCTCTGAGCCCCATCTGAGGGCATATGCAGGAGAGCCTAGGCTGCCTCCATTCCCCCAGGCAAACAAAGAAGAGCAGAGAGAAGTGGAGAACCCCACAGCCAGGAGCCCCTCTGAGCAAGCCAGAGCTGGGCCCAGAATCCAGCCCACAGCCTTTGCCTCTAAAGAACCTGGAGGTGGAAGCATCACCAGTGCAGTCCCCAGCCTCCCAGCACAACAGCCAACAGCGGGGCAGGGCAACCTGCTCTCCTGGGTGGGGTTCGTGGGGGAGACCTCTCTCTGCGGCCTCCTCCCTCTGACAGTGGGACTTTCAAAACTTGATCAAAAAAATAATAATAAATTAAAAAAGAAAAGAAAAGAAAGCAAACAAGCACAAAAGAGCAGGCGGGGAAAACCCTAGGTAGAAATCAATGAAGCCTTTCAACCTTCTTCCCTGCAAAAGTCTGCATTTCTCTGTTGTCTTTGGGAACCCGCTGAATGGCTGGGAAACTGTTTTTAATAAACAAGAGTTCAAACGCTGAGTCTCCATAGCCAACAGTCACGCCTTAAACTCTAAACTTTACATGAAAACTCTCCCAGTCCCTTTGAACTCTCCTTCCCTCTCCGACGGAGCATTCCAGTGTTTATGCATTTTTCGAGATTGCTGGCAGGATTGCGAGGCGCTTTGAATACTTTCCCTCTCTTTAGCAATCTCCTGCCTTCAGAACCCATTAATGCCCCACTCAGCAACATCAAGGTAATGCTTTGAAGTCCCTTCTGGCTACAGGCCTCTCACACTCTTTGGTTACTGTGCAATCAAATAATTAAATGGATTCTCAGGGAAAAAAAAAAAATCATTCTTTTCCTTGGTAATTAAACACTCCAGGTTGGACAGGAGCGCTGTGTTGCCAAGGGAGTGAGAATCTATAAAGACTCCAAGCCCAGAAGGCTATGCTGGTGGCCCCCAGGGGATAAAAATAATAACAAGAAAGTCAGCTCAATCCTCACTTCCCTTCTTGGCTGGCAGCAACCCTGGCCCACCCCGGGCTCTCCTGTCTCAGGGCCTCCCTTCCTAGGGCTGGGGATGGGGGGCGGAGGGGGCATCTTTTGGCCAAAATAAGCTTGTCAGAGACTGCGGCTGCTGGAGGTCAAGGAGCAGGTTCTACTCCCCTCCCAGGGGGATTATGCCCCTAAGGAGGCAGAATGGGGGCAGGAAGACAGGGCAGAGGGTGGAGGAAGGGAGGGTAAAAGGAGCAGTGGGGGAGAGGCAAGAAGGGGAAAGAAGAATGAGGAAGAGAGATGCGGAAGGCAGAGAATGGGTGAAAGGGGGAGGCAGGGAAAGGGGAGAGAAAGACAGGAAGGAGCAGGGAGAGGGGTGAGGGAGAGGTGTGGGAGGAGGGAGAACATAGGGGAGGAGGGGGAGTGAAAAACTGTGTAGGTGGCAGCTGCGGCTGTTTCCTGCCTCTCTGTCTGCCATGCCTCCACCGGGGTCTGCTTCTCCCACAACAGATCTGACTCCCACCCTTCGTCTGGGTAGAGCCCCAACCTGGAAAAGTCCAGGGCACCCTCCACCACCTGCTTTGCCCTTATAGCCTCAACTCTCACCTCTTTCCCACCTTCTTGTCCTTGCCCAAACTGCTCTCTCTCCCTGAATTACTCTTCCACTGTCCTCCTGACCACCCCCAGGACCCCCGAAGTCTCAGCTCAGCAGTGACCTTCCTCTGGATGTTCAGACAAGTTTTATTCAAGCAACTTTTTTTTTTTTTTTCCCCAAAACAGAGTCTCGCTCTGTCGCTGGAGTGCAGTGGCTCAATCTCAGCTCACTACAACCTCCGCCTCCCAGGTCAAGAGATTCTCCCTCCTCAGGCTGGGGTTACAGGCGCCCACCACCACACTCGGCTAATTTTTGGTATTTTTAGTAGAGATGAGGTTTCACCATGTTGGCCAGGCTGGTCTCCAACTCCTGACCTCAGGTGATCCACCAGCTTCAGCCTCCCTAAGTGCTGGGATTACAGGTGTGAACCAGTGCGCCCGCCAACTTTTTTTTTTTTTTTTTTTTGAGATGAGGTCTCACTAGACTCCTAGACTCCTTGCTAGACTCCTAGACTCCTAGAGACTAGATTCACTAACTCCTAGATTCAAGCAATCCACCCACCTCAGCCTCCCAAAGTATTGGGATTACAGGCATGAGCCACCATGCCAGGCTATTCAAGCAACTTCTCCAATGAATCATGATCTCTCAATCAGGTGCTCCTCTGGGTTGGGGACCACGTTTTCATGGTCTGTTTCCCCACCCATACCACCCTCTCCACACCCAGCACAGGCCCATGGTAGTCCTCAGCAGGTGCTGGTGATGCTGGCAATGACAGTGATGTGCAGAAGACCGCCGAAGAGGCTTAGGCCCCAAGAAGCGCTTTTTAAAATGGCCGCTATATACCCTAGGCTTTGTTTATGAGCATCTCAACATGGCATCCTCTGTGACTGGAACTTGGAGCATCTCTTCATCACTCCCGTCTTGTATTCCAAAGTGGCCCATTCCCCCTCTCTAACCATCTCTCCCCATGTGGTGTATGCACCTGAATGTCCAGGAACTTGGGCTCCCTGTCATCCAAATTGGCCTTGAGAATAGATCCCCCCCAACCCCTAGGACAGGAGCCATATTATTAGTCAGAATTATTTGCTTTGGCCATGACAAAAACCCAAGACAAACTGACTGAAGAGGAAGAAAAAAAAAGATGACAGGATTTATTGACTCCCAAGGCTAGGCTTTCAGAGCAGTTGAATCTAAGGACCCAAGTAAAGTCATAGGACTTAGTGGATCTTTTTCTTTACCCCCACCCTGCCACCTTCTGGCTCTGATTTCCTCCTTAGTGGCTTCAATCCCAGATAGGAGCCTTTCATACCATGGCCCCAGAGGCCCAAGGATTTGGTTATCCCATTTCAGAAGCTTCAACAGGGAGAGAGCACCTCATTCTCTGAATTCATGGCACAAGTCCCAGGTGTGACTCTCATTGGAACAACTGAAGTCACATGTCCCTCCCTGGACCAATCACAGTAGCCAAAATGATGGGCTCTACTAATTGGCCAGATCATATGAGCATCTTTGCAGCTGAAGGGTGTTCCCCAAAGGAATACCAAGATGTTAACATCAGGAGGTGAAAACATGGATGTTGGGCCAGCTAAAACAACAGATAACCACTGCAAGAACAAATCTCACTGGTGCCATTTATGGAGATTCTTAGAGGGAGGTGGCTGGGAAGACTACCCTGTTAGGAAGACTACCCTAAATCCTGTTAGGGATGAAAGGGTAGAGACAAACTAGGATCAGAAACAAGATCTCATCAGATCTTGTACAAAGGTGGAAGGTGTGGAGCAATGGAACCAGGCAAGTAGTAGACAAGCCGAGCAGGTGACCAAAGAGTAGGACCTCCCAATAGGTAAGGGGCAGGGCAAGGCGGCAGGAACTCCAAGCCAAATTCTGTCCCAGTCCAGAAGTCAATGATACAATTCCTGGGGAGTCAGTAGCCTACCCTGGGCTCAGCCTACCTCCTGCCTCCAAGTGGGAGAGGCTATGCTATGCCTCTTGTTAGAAAAAGTGGAGGCATCAAAGCAGTTCTAGAAGGGGATGGAGGTAGTTTGCAGAAATGTCCACAAACTCTGCTTGAAGCAACGAAAGTCTTCACACATGGAGAAATTTATCCTGAAAAATTATGAGATGCTCGGAATGCTTTATTTGGTCAAGAGAAGATGTCATCTATTGAAAGGAAATACACCAAAATATTATCAGATGGTATCTCCGGGTAGTGGGGATTACAGTTGAATTTCTTTGTCTTTTTCATAATTCTGTGTGTTTTCCAAATTTTCTACCATGACTGTTTATTTTTGTGATCAGGAAAAATACAATTTAAAGGGCGGGCGGGGGGAACATCCCTAAACTGTTCCTATCAAATGCTGTATAAGCCAATCTTTCACGATCATAATCCACTTTTCCGTTTATTTTATTTTCTCGCTGTGTCTCTGCTTCTCACCCTGGGTATCCCTCAGTCTGGATAATTGGCCTCTGGCTGCCTGGAAGCAGTGGCTGAAGCAGTCCTATTCCCTAAAGTGAGGTTGGGAGGGGGCCCTGCTTCTCCCAGCTGAGGCTGGGCCGGGAAGCCCTAGCAGTAGTTCCCACTGAGCCCGGCTGCTGCTGATGAAATGGGACTCAGATGTCCAGCAGCTGTGACCCTCCCCAAGCTTGGATCCCTCCCCCTCCTCTCACCTCCTGGGCTTCTTCAGGCGGGATGAATGAACAACAAAGGCCTTGTGGCCAAGTCAGCCATGCCAAGAAATGGGTGTCATCTGGAGGACGTGTCAGCCCAAACCTTTTATGTTGACAAACCATGTAGATCAGAAGACTAATTGCTTCTTGCTGTCTTCAGCCCGCCAAGGGCTCAACAATGATCCACAAATCATTTATACAATTGATGATCACAAATGACTTTACCCTAGTGGAACTAGACACCCACACACCCATTGCCTGACTGGGGATGGGAGTTGAGACTTAATTTACAAACAAAGGTCCCAGCCAGCACAGGAAACCCTCCCCAAGAGTCAGTAAGACCACTCCCACCCGCAAGCAACCCAGTAGTTAATTCCTTCCCTTGGAAAAAATATGGTGGAATCACACTCACGGGCCTGTGCTGGACTCAGAATCCCAGAGAAAAAGAACTTTGGACAGCTAGCGGAAGACACAGCCTCCAGGCCAGTGGCGGTCCAAAAGCCACGGAAGATCCAATGCTTTATATTATCTCCCTGGAAATCTTTGGAGACAGAGATTTCATAGTTTCTCCCAATGACCTACTGCAGAGTTTTATATCCTGGTAACTGAGATGGTTTTTGGAGGAACCATTGCCTCTCCTGCTTTTCTTTTTTTTTTTGAGACGAAGTCTCGCTCTGTCGCCCAGGCTGGAGTGCGGTGGCGTGATCTCGGCTCACTGCAAGCTCCGCCTAGTTTTTTGTATTTTTAATAGAGACGGGGTTTCACCGTGTTAGCCAGGCTGGTCTCAATCTCCTGATCTCGTGATCTGCCCGCTTTGGCCTCCCAAAGTGCTGGGATTAGAGGTGTGAGCCACCGCACCTGGCACATCTCCTGCTTTTCATCCTGTTTGCCTTCCATGAGCATAGAGGGAAAGGCTCAGATCCTATCTTCATCTTCAGCTGGGCAAAGACAGGCAACTTGGATTTTCCAGTTTGGTCCAGGCTGGGTAGAAATGAAAACTAGAGCTGTGTGTAGTAGTCAGGAGAGAGTAAGTCCAAGAAAATCTGGCTTAGCCTGCTCAGGTTTGTGAAGGGAGGTAGGCAGGGGAAAGGTAGTTACTGAGATGATTTGCAGGGAGGAGTGCTGATGTCTTGCACGTGATAATGTCCGTTTCTCCTGGAAGTGATGCTTAAAGTTTTGTTTTTTGAAAATCTGTCCTTTTCTTTTTCTGTTAGGATGGAGAAAATGACAGCTGTGATAATTTTATCAGTCCAGAGACAGACAGCACTCTAGATCATTGTTTTGGGTTGAATTGTGTCCACCCAAAAAGATATGGTGAGGTCCTAACTCCCAGTACCTCAGAATGTGCCTGATTTGGAAATAAAGTCTTTGCAGATGTAATCAAGTTAAGATGAGGCCAGGCCTCGTGGCTCACACCTGTAATCCCAGCACTTTGGGAGGCTGAGGCGGGCGAATCGCCTGAGGTCAGGAGTTTGAGGCCAGCCTGGTCAACATGGTGAAACCCTGTCCCTACTAAAAAGACAAAAAATTAGCTGGGCGTGGTGGCAGGCGCCTGTAATCCCAACTACTAGGGAGGCTGAGGCAGGAGAATCACTTGAACCCAGGAGGTGGAGGTTGCAGTGAGCCGAGATCATGCCATTGCCCTCCAGCCTAGGCAAAAGAGAGAAACTCTGTCTCAAAAAAAAAAAAAAAAAAAAAAAAGAGGGACATTTGATTTGATTTGATTTGGACACAGACATGTCCAGAGAGACAACTGTGTGGAGGGATGCAGGTAGAAAGCCACGTGAAGACTGGAGTTGTGCTGCCACAAGCCAAAGAATGTCTGGGGCTGCCAGAAGCTGAAAGAAGTAAGGAAGGCTCCTGCCCCCCAAGGTTTCAGAGGGACCATGGCCCTGTTGATACCTTGACCTCAGATTTCCAGCCTCCAGAACTGTGAGACAATACATTTCTGTTGTTCTAAGCCTTCCAATTTGTGGTACTTTGTTACAGCAGCCCTAGGAAATGAATATAGTATTTTAAACAGAAAGTAAATTAATACAGAGAATCTGGCACTTTGAATTTTGTTTAAAGAGTCGACAGAGGCCGGGCGCAATGACTCACGCCTGTAATCCCAGCACTTTGGGAGGCTGAGGCGGGTGGATCACGAGGTCAGGAGATCGAGACCATCCTGGCTAACACAATGAAACCCCCGTCTCTACTAAAAATACAAAAAATTAGCCGGGTACGGTGGCAGGTGCCTGTAGTCCCAGCTACTCGGGAGGCTGAGGCAGGAGAATGGCATGAACTGGGGTGGGAGAGCTTGCAGTGAGCCAAGATCACGCCACTGCACTCCAGCCTGGGCAACAGAGTGAGACTCCGTCTCAAAAAACAAACAAACAAACAAACAAAATATATTTACTCCCTGTCTCATGGGTAAATAAGTATGCAATTAAATAATCACAGTTTCGTTACAAATTAGAAACTGCAGGGAAACAAATAAAGGAAGTTCTGCAATGGAGAGGATCAGACAGCCACACACATGGATCCCACGGTCAGAGAAGACCTCTGACATTTGAGACAAAACCCGAAGGCTAAAAGGAGACAAACGTAGGAAAGGGTGAAGAAGGGTGCGTGCCCAGCAGAGGGGTTGCATACACAAACTCCTGAGCAGCAGGTCACTTTAGGGCAGTGGACCCCAACCTTTTTGGCACCAGGGACTGGTTTCGTGGAAGACAATTTTCCCATGGACAAGGGTGGCGTGGGAGAGATGTTTCTGGGATGAAACTGTTCCACCTCAGATCATCAAAGCATTAGATTCTCATAAGGAGCACACAACCTAGGTCCCTCGCATGCGCAGTTCACACACAGTTTGCACTCCTGTGGCGATCTAATGTCACCGCTCATCTCACAAGAGGCAGAGCTCAGACAGTCAGGCTCCCTCGCCCGCCGCTCACCTCCTACTGTGTGGCCTGGTTCCTAAAAGGCCACAGCCCAGTACAGGTCTGCAGCCCAGGGGCTGGGGACCCCTGGTTTAGGGGAACAAGAAGGTCAGCCTGGAGGGAGCACAGAGGATTTGTTTTCAAAACTAGGCATTGGATGAGGTGGAGGAGGCCCTGTTCAGGGGTGGTGGTTCTACCTGAGGCAGACCCTTCTAAACACTCCCTACACACACATCTCCTAAGCTGCCAGACCTAAGGTCCTATACCAATTCTCCCTGTTTGGGCTCAGAGACTGTACCAAGCAGGCGGCCTGCTCCCTGGGATAATTCCGGTAATAGACAACATTTATCAAAATGCCTTTCTTTTCTTTTTTTCCAAAAATTAGCCAGGTGTGCATCTGTAGTCCCAGCTACTCAGGAGGCTGAGGTGAGTTGGGAGGATTGCTTGAGCCCAGGAGGTTGAGGCTGCAGTGAGCCGTGATCGTGCCACTGCACTCCAGCCTGGGAGACAGAGTAAGACTCTCTCTCAAAAAAAAACAAAAAAACAAAAAAAAAAAGTTTTTTTTTTTTTGTTTTTTTGTTTTTTTTTGGTGGTGGTGGTTGTTTTTGTTTTGAAACTAAGTCACCACTACCCACTTCCTGAGACAAGTCATGGAGTAGTGTCTACTCATACCAGATTTCTAAGAAATACGGTTGATAAAGTGAGATAATAACCACTAAGAAGAATGTAAAGCATTCTTTTGAAACTTTTGTGTAATTTGAGGTGTTTCTATACAACTACATTATCTACTAAAGGTAAAAAAAAAAAAAGGGGGGGAGGAACATTTTTCTAAACCCTAAAACAAAAACAACTTTGCCTGATTATTCAAGTAGACTGTAATATTTTTTCTAATATTGATAATTGACAATTTCCTTCTTTTTGACAGCATGATGATGGCCCTAAAATTTTCTAGGGTGGGGAGAATAAAATGGGATTTTCCCCCCAAAATCCAACATTTCAGACTCTTTCGCACAAACTGCCATCCTGGCTGCGAGCCCATAGAGAATTCCCAAGTACTGTAAGGACTTGGGCTTGATAAAGAAAAATTTACAGATGCTTTGTGGCCAAAGGCTGCCTCCAGCAGCAAGTCTGTTTCCAAATAAAGCAAGCCACAAACCCACTCTCCCACTACCCTGGGAAAGAGAGCAGATGGCAGCCCCCAGGTAGTACAGCAGGAAGGCTGTGAGGGTGGATTCCACACGAGGAGCAAATGGTAACAAGTGGGTGAGACCCTCACCCATGTCACCATCACAGCCACTCTAGACAGAGGACTCATGTGTTATCCTCACTGAACAAATGAGGAAACCGTGGCTCCCTACGCAGCCCAGCTGTGAGTGGACTCAAACCCAGGTCTGCCCGACCCACAGCCTGCTCTTGACCTCTGATCATCTGGTTAAGAATTAATCAGATAAATAAGGCAGGAACATAGAGAAAAGCCCAGGAAGTGAAGACGAAGTTATGTGATTTGAAGCTAGAGATGAAAAAGAGGAAGATCAGAGGAGGATTAAGGCAACAGGACGCCGGTGTGCACGAGTCCCCTGGAGAGGCGGGAAACACGCAGGTCCTGTCTATCCAATGGAATGGGGTGAGCCTCTGCCTCTCTCAGGCTCCCACATGAGTCCGCTCCATGGTCCTCAGACCACACTAGCGAGAGCCTGGGGGAGGGAGGGAAGAGTTTCTGGAAGAGTTGGGTCTTAAATTATTTGGGGACAAGGAATAGAGAAGCTGACAGCCCAAGCCATGGGTTTTAGCATTTTCTCTGGAGGCACAAATCCCTTTAAGAATCAAATAAAAAATATAGACCTTTGCCTCAGAGGAAGGCATACGCAGGTGATACTGTGAACAGTTTCAAGGGCTCTCAACTCCCAAAAGCACATCCACACGGGATTAGGAGGCCCTAAATGTTAATATGAGAGAGAAGCACAAAAATGGGCCCCTCTTAGAAGAGGCAGAAATATACAGTTCCAAAATAGATAAGAGCTCCTACAATTCAATAACAAGAAATCTAATAGCCCAATCTTTTCTTTTTTTTTTTAATTGGAGATGGTGTTTTGCTGTGTTGCCCAGTCTGGTCTTGAGCTCCTGGGCTCAAGCAATCCCCCCACTTTGGCCCCCAAAGTGCTAGGATAACCCAATTTTTTAACGGGTTAAAGACTTTAATAGACATTTCTTGGCCGGGGGCGGTGGCTCATGCCTGCAATCCGAGCACTTTGAGAGGCCGAGGCGGGGGAATCACCTGAGGTCAGGAGTTCAAGACCAGCCTGGCCAACATGGTGAAACCCCGTCTCTACTAAAATATAAAATTAGCCAGGCATGATGGCAGGTGCCTGTAATCCCAGCTACTCAGGAGGCTGAGACAGGAGAATCGCTTGAACCTGCGAGACAGTGGTTGCAGTAAGCCGAGATCATACCACTGGACTCCAGCCTGGGTGGCTGAGTGAGACTCCATCTCAAAAAAAAAAAAAAAAAATAGACATTTCCCCAAAGACATACAAATGGCCAACATGTATATGAAAAGATGCTCAGTGTCAGGCTGGGCGCGGTGGCTCACGCTTGTAATCCCAGCACTTTGGGAGGCCAAGGCAGGCGGATCACAAGGTCAGGAGATCGAGACCACAGTGAAACCCCGTCTCTACTAAAAATACAAAAAAAATTAGCCAGGTGTGGTGGCAGGCGCCTGTAGTCCCAGCTACTCGGAGAGGCTGAGGCAGGAGAATGGGGTGAACCCGGGAGGCGGAGCTTGCAGTGAGCCAAGATTGTGCCACTGCACTCCAGCCTGGGCAACAGAGCAAGACTCCGTCTCAAAAAAAAAAAAAGAAGTCAAGTCTAAGTGCAGTTACAGATCCTCTATTTTTAAAAAGGGTTCTTCCTAGGACTCCACTAAAAAGACCTGCTTTCCCAGATCTGAAGTATGGCCTGGCATGCATGCCAAGTGCTCAGGGTACAGGGAGGGCACGTTAGTTGAGCGGGCAACTGCCTGCTGAGGTCCTCAGCCACACAAGCACACCTGTCCACTGAGCAGTGCAGAAGCTGCCCGTGTCGCCTCCTCCTGAACCACCTGCTTGCTCTGTTCCCTGACCGGCCCTGGGCCTGATGGCCCACGATAAAATACTCAGATAGGATTAATAGTCAGCCTTGTTGATCAGCTCCCAGAATGGGGAGGGTTGCCTGGCTAGCTTTGATCTCTAAGTCCATTGGCCCCACGTGGACATTCCAGGTCTATGAAACCATCTGCTGAACGGCTTTCATGTCGGAGACACCTATTGAAACTCCTGGGAGGGCCTTCTCTCATCCCCTGGTCCCCTGCACCTACCTGGCCGGACTGGAGACAATCTGCCCAGGAGGAAGAGGCTGAATGGAGGTGTTACAGGGAAGAGGACCCCAAAGGAGATGTCATCTACAGCCTGCTCCAAGGCAAGAAAAGCCTCAGCCAGTAGCCAGGTGATTTGAATAAATGGTTTTACAAAACCTCCAGGTGGGTCCAGATCAGGTCAGGGCTCGAGGTCAGAGACGGGGCTTGGGCAAGATGGGAAATCAAGCACAGATGTCTACACACAAAAGGGCCCCTCGGCCCTGTTCCCACCCTGGGGATTCAAAGACGAGGAGGCCGATGTTTTGAAAAATATAAAATTTTAATAAAGGCTACATCTCTTAATTACAATAATTATTGTACCAAGTAATTTTCCTTAAATGAACTCTTTATAATGCATAATTTACAGTATAAGTAGAACAAAATGTCATGACAAAAGTCATTGAGTACAAGACTTGTAATAAAAAGGCATAAAATATATTTATACATAAACCCCTTTCAAAAAACAAGGGAAAGCTTGAGCCCTCAATATAGGGCGACACACGGAGCGGGTGACCGTGCAGGTACAGGTACTGTACTGATTTAAAGTCAAGCACTAGAGATAGTGGATTAATACTCTTTTGCCGTACACTATATACAGATGTATAGTACAAGTAACAATGGCAAACAGAATGTACAGATTAACTTAACACAAAAACCTGAACATCAAAATGAAGGTATGTGGAGGAAAGGTGCTGCTGGGTCTCCCTACAACTGTTCGTTTCTTTGCGGGGCAGGGGGTAGTTCCTGAATGGCTGTAGTCCAATGACTAATGTAAAACAAAAACAGAAACAAAAAAAACAAGGAACTGTCATTTCCACGAAAGCACAGTGGCAGTGATTCTAGCAGGCCTCAGGGCCCTGGGCCTGGGGAGGCTACATGAGGTGGAGCCTCAGTCACACGATCAACCTGGGGCCCCAAGGAGCGGGGTTCCCTGCCTCTCCTTCTGCAACGGATCATCCCATCCAACACAACCCCCAAAATGTTGATGATGACGCAACATGGTCAACCCTCAAGACCTTTAAGACAAACAGAGCAGCATAGGAAAAAAAAAAAAAATGCACCAATTTCTGCATGTGTCAATGGTAGGGCACCATTTTAAAAAGTCTGTCTAAAAAAGTCTGTCTTCACTTGGAGGGATGCAGTGCAAAGCATAATTCCTCTGTTAGTGAAGAAACCATGAACGCACTCCTAGCTCAACTCCTAAGTTTAGTCAGAACAATTAAAACTTCCTGTCTCCCCCTTCCAAGTTTAAAGCAGCATATCCATAAACTGGGGATGGGGGAAATCAACTGTTCTATAAATATCAGTAAGGATTCCTGTTCAGGTAAGCTATACACAGTTTCTCTTAGTTTATGGATTTCAGATCCCTAGGAAGTCATATATTATGTATGGCAGTCTCTCAAATACAGGCAGCATCTTCAATAGCCAAGAGTGGTCATGTTTTTAATAAATAGTTCAGGCTTTTCTTATCTCAGTCAGTACCCAGCTCATGAATCATAAAAATCAACCTCCCCCCGCCCTCCCGAAGGCCCACTGGCCGATTCTTCCTTAGCCTTTGTCTTCTTCATTGGTTTAATTTTCCTTCAAATTGTTTTGTCGCACTTGCTCACAGCCAAGACAGTTCACAAGAGCTTCGGGCTCCAACAGTTCACCAAAGCCAGACCCCAAGGCTCAATCGATCCGCTCCACTTTGCCCAGAATCCGGCCTTCATACATCGGGAGCACCGTCTCATCCTCCCAGATCTCCTCAAACACCGCTCCACAGGCAAACTCATCGCTTGCTTTTTTGAAGTAATACCTTAAAAGGAAAACCAGAAAAGCTTCTTGGTAAACTGCATTTTCCACATTGTTGAAAAGAAAAGCATACCAACATGGAGGACTGAGGTATCCTAGGAATTTGCTATGGCAGGTGTGCTTGGACACTGTTGCCCACATCTGCTTTAAGATGGCAACTGGGACTGGCCACACCACAAGCAGCAGGTGGGCCGAGATGATGAAGGCCGGGCACCTACTGAGCAGCAGCCTGGGCTGGGCCTGCCACCTACAATCTTCAGCCCAGCACCTCTGCTGTCTCCTGACACACATACACTGTGAAAAGCAGAGCTGCTTTTCCCCTCCAACCTTTTTCAGCAGTGGGGTGGGGGAGGGAAGGGAAGGACAAATGCCTGCAGTTCATTTGCAGCAGGAGCCAAGCAGGTCCTTCAAAGAGACTCCAGACTATCTCCAGGTTCAGCCGTCCTGAACCCATCACACCTGGAGAGCCGGAACCTGCTGAAGTCTGTAAAAGGCTGACTTCCAGATGGTTTAGCAGTCCAGAAGCCTCTCGGCCTTGCCATCCTCCAGGGACCAAGTGCAACACTCCTGGATGGCCCTGGCACAGCCACACAGGAGGCAAGCCAGCCCAACACAGCTTCCCAGGGCCAAACAGACGGCACTGGCCCCATGATGCCCTCCCCTCTTCTCCCCATTTCCAGGCCTCTTCTCCCATCCCACCCCTCCAGGGTCAAACAGCAAAGGCCCTTCTATTATGCTCGTTGATTAAAGGCTCCTTTCATCCCTCCCCAGCGTTCTTTCTTCTGAGGCTGTTTAATTGTACAGATGCAAATGCCTGGCCTCTCAGGAGCGCCACATTCGGAAACAACTGCTGTCCTCTTGGGCCAGGCCCACCCCCAAACCCCTTCTGAGGAAATTAAGCGAGGGCCTCTTCCTTCCCTGTCCCCAGCCAAGGGAGACCCCTCAGAGGGATTAAACTTGCCCCTGCAAGCTGTCATTTCCAGCCCATAAAGGCCACTCACAGAGGGAAGGTCACAGTCCCCTGGGGGGATGGGAGAACCTTTCAAGCATTTAATTGTGTCTCAGGGTTATGGTTGGGCTTTGTCTTTTCCCTTTAAAAATAAAAAAAAAATTAACTCCCCTTGGTTAGAGCTCAATTTTTTCCCTCTTTAATAAAGGCAAGCCAAATACTTTTGTAGGAGATAAGGCTAAATACAGTGAACAGCTGGGTTTAGTCAAGGTTCTTTGTTTTTAGCATTCCTGACCCAGCTAATGCAGTGGGGTGAACAACGGCATGGATCTGACTAGGCAGCACTGAAGACACGTCATGTTAAGGGGTCAAAATTCTCGGGGGAGCGTGAGGAGACAGTGAGAAAATGGGGAGGGGCTCTGTGCACAGGAGACTGGGGACAGTGGGGGGAAAAGTCACTTCTCCACATAAGAGGCTCAAATCCCAACGCCACCCTCAGACTCCTTTGGCCCCAGCTCCGACCCCTCCGGGGTTTACCAAGTTGGGCTTTCACAGCATGTCTGAGCAAACACGCAGCGACCTTTTACATAATTGCAACCTCCTCCAGAGAGGAGAGAGGCCACATTCTCTCGGCCCCACCCCCAGGACTTCAAATGCACTGCACTGCCCTCATTTTCTCCAAGAAACAGGCTTTTCCACTGCAACATGCTTTATGTGGCAAACTTTGCTTTCTTCTGACATCTGGCACCAATAGCGTCTGGCGCGTCTGAAGGGACTGTTTGCTTTTTGAACCCCTGCCATGCTGAGATTACTCAACGCATCCCAGGTCCCCCCACCTCCCACCCCTGCTCCACGGCCCCAACCTCACTGGGTTTTATTTTTTTGAATGGGGGTTGTATTCGTACAAATTGAGATGTTGAAGCACCAGCCCTGCTGGAAGGGTGAGGCATGACACCCTGTGTCCCTGTCCTACCCCAGGAGGGCACTGAGTCTAGCTCAGGCCCTGCAGAGATAAGGCAGCTGGGAAGGCCTTCCCACAGCCTGATCCACTCAGGAAAGAACTGGAGAGGATCGGAGAGTTGACCATTTGTGCAAGTCTTTGTGCATTAAAAGGGAGGCCAGGGCTTCAAAGCCAGGCTTATTAACTGTGCCTTGGGGAGAAAAAAAAAAAAAAAAAATCAGAGCCAGATGTGGCCAGAGCAGCTGAAGGAGGCACCTTCCCCACAAGCCTATGCCAGCGCCACATGGCTCTTCTCCGACGTCACCTGCAGTTCCACTCAAAGTCCAGCCCAGACAAAGCCAAGATCAAAATGAATCCCCAGAGGGGCACACTTGTGTCATTAGTTTCACCTTGTGTCTTTTCAAGATAAAAGCAGCAGCAGCAGCAGCAGCCAGGCCTGTTCCCCCATCCCTTTGATACCTTTTCACAACTGCCTCTGCCCAGGTGTAAAAGGGAATATCCAGACCCAGCGACACGCCCTGCTGGCCAGTTACCTCCAGGGGCTCAGTGCAACCTCCATCCCCTCCCCCTTCCAAAGAGAATCACTTTGAGCCCCCGCCCCCACTAACACCCAGATGAAGGTGGCTGGTAAAACTACACAGGGCCTGCTCTAGAGGGGAGGGTGTCTCAGAGCCCTGCAGGTGGACTCACCCCCGTCGAGGAGCCCATGCCCACCTGGCAGGTTACCAAGTGCTATTCAGAGTTTTCCACTCACGCCCCTGGCCCTGGTGGCGGCAATGGGTTCACACCTGGGCATAGACCGTGGTCCTGGCAGTGACAACGGCACACAGCTGAGGAGTTGGAACTCTGTCTCAGGTGTAGACCCCAGAGTGAGCACCTCCTTAAACTAGGGTGCCCCTGTCTCATCCTTGTCCCAGCCTGGAGCCCTAAACCTGGGACAGAACTGGAGCAGAATCCACACATTCTCTTGGGCTGCAGGCCATGGAGAGGGGCAAGGGAGGACTCCAGATGAACTGAGGCAGAGTCATCACTTGCTCCTTACGAGGGAAGTGATCAAGAGAAGGAATGGCCTAGGGCTGGCCCTCATCCTCCTCAGCTCTTGAACCCTCTCAAGGGCCCTAAAAAGTCAGCATGGACCTTCTCAAGGGCACCTTCGTCCACTCTACAGACAAGGTAAGGAGACCAGGAAGTTCCCTTCCTGAAGCCCCTGCAGGGGAGAAGGCAGCCGGGCCCGGACAGGGGGAGTAGACTGCCCTATTCACCCTGTGGCCATCCGCAGGTCCAGCCCCTTCTCTGTTATGGACAAAGGAGCATCCCTGCTTCTAATGGCCCACAAAACCCAGGGAGGCTCTTCAGGTGGAAAGGCAGGCTAAGAAAAACATGGCGGACTTTTCCTAGGCATGGTTCCTCACTTCAGTGTGGGGTCTCTCCTAAACTCAAGCCAGGAGGGCGGTGCTTCCAGACCCTCCCTCCTAATCAGTGTGCCTGTCCCTCTTTTTTCTCCCTGCTCCCCGCTCGCTCACAAGTCCCTCAATTGCAGGTAAAGCCTCTGCAGTGCGGCCTGAGCCCCACTCTCCTGTCAGAGCAAGCAGCTGCTCCTTTTCTCTCCTCAGTCTGGTTCACCTGGTGGAAAGAGCCTGGCCAGGTCCCCCAGAGAACCCTCCACGCAGCCTCCCTCTTACGGCTGCTGCCTCGTTATTGCTGCTAGTGTGAGGGGAGAGAAGAAATGAGAAGGAGCCTCCCCCAGCGCCTGCTGATCCCCCTCCCATCCTGCCCCGCCCAGGTCTGCTCAGCCAGGGGAGCTGCTCCAGGCTCTGGCTCTTGGTTCTGAGCAAACAAACTGAGAGCAGAAAAAAGCCACAGGACTCTTACCTATAATTTCCCTTTTTGCTGAGCTGCTCTTTAAAGTGGCCCAGGGTCAAGCTCTGAGCCTTCAGCATCCTCCGGTATGGAATTTCTTCCCCACAGAAAAAGTAAGTGACAACCAACTCACTGGCCTGGAGCGCATGGACACCTGCCAGTTTCTTTGGCTCTTTGTGACTGAAAATAAGATGGAATGGAACAAGTTTAGCATTTTAAAGCAGACACACATCTAAAGCAAACACACACGTGCACACATGTGCATAAGTGACAGGGTATCCAAACACTAGGGCTGCAATTGTAAACCCAAAGTGGGGGCTAGGGCAGAGCCCTACATCCCAGAGTCAGGCAGCTCTCAGGGACACACAGTCCAACCCCACATGTGCTGCATGGAGCATGCAGAAAAGGATGATTGCCTTTTGGTTGTACAGATTGGTATCATTTCCCCCACTGCCACCAAATGAAGGTATACAGCGGCCTCTTTCAGGTTGGCATAAATGGGGTGCTTCCCCAAGAAGATGAGAGAAGAGAAATTATCACAGAGATGCTGGGTCTCACCTGGATTGGAGAGTGCTAAAGAGACAAACCCAGAGCAGGACACCTTTGGGATGGCATGAACTCAGAATGCCTAAAGCCCACCCCTTATTCCAGCAGAATGAGAACAACTAATGGGGGCTATCGCACAGTCATGTCCATTTCCCCATTTATTCTGAGATTTTGTAGAATGGCTTGAAAAAAACGCTGCTAGGCCAGGCGTGGTGGCTCACGCCTGTAATCCCAGCACTTTGGGAGGCCGAGGTGGGCGGATCACTTGAGGCCAGGAGTTTGAGACCAGCCTGGCCAACATGGTGAAACCCCGTCTCTACTAACAATACAAAAAATGAGCTGGGCGTGGTGGTGGGCGCCCGCAATCCCAGCTACTCTGGAGGCTGAGGCAGGAGAATTGCCTGAACTCAGGAGGCGGAGGCTGCAGTGAGCCGAGATTGAGCCACTGTACTCCAGCCTGGGCAACAGGGTGAGACTCCGTCTCAAAAAGAAAAAAAAAAGTGGCTGGCCCAGACCCGGACAGCTGGTACACTTAGGGTCAACCAATTGAAACAATGAAAGGGTCCGGGGTGGTGGCCTATTGAGGACTTCAAACATTGCTCATTGATCAGGATGAAGACACTAAGAAAGAAAACTTTCTATAGACCATTTTAGATCTCTTTAGCAGATTTCTTTTTAATTGCACCATCCAGTAATTAAATTGAGCAAGCTCCTCAACCTACTTTGAAAGAGACTAAATTTACCAGAAGAATCACTGCCCAATTTTGGGGAAGATATTCTGTCTTCTCCAAACAAAAACACAAGGATGGGCCCCTCCATCTCTGCCACAGTGGAGACTGATCTTTCTGCTCAGGGGTGACAAATGTTTCCAGTACTACTAAATTGCAAGTTGAATGGGGACAACTTTTCCAGCTGAATTTGAGGTCCCTTCTACCCTTCTGCTAATGGCTTCAAGTCCCAGCTTTTGATTTGTGTATGACCAGAAAAACTTTTGCTATGACGCATTTGTCGGCAGGACATGGATGGCAACATCTACGTTTACTGTTCCTCATCCCTAGCACTAAAATCAAAGTGATTTTAAAAACCAAAAAAAGCTTCATGAAAATGAAACTCCAGATAGCGAATATTCCGAAACACAAACCACTCGGCAGATCTCAGTAATGTCAGGTAAAGACACTCACTCTTCTGGAGCCAGGCTTGGATTGGAGAAGGGCGTGGCTCCCACCTGAACAGTGGCCGAGTGGTTCCTGTCCCTCTGCTGACTGGCCACACAGCACCTGAGGACACAGCCAGGGCGAGGGATTTAGAGGTGCACTGTTGTCCCCAGAGCAATTGAAAAGCAGACAGAAAATTACTATTTGGCTTCCTGAAGAGACACGAACCCGACTTCCATCCCTATGGAGACCCAACCAAGACCCTGGGTTAACAGTGGCTGAAGAGGCCGGGAAGACGTCTTGGAATAGCCATTCTAAGCCCCCCTGGGAGCCCAGGATGGGACACTCTCAGCCCCAGCAAAGGGCTGAGGACTCTTGATCCTCCATCTCACAGCTTCTTATATACTCAACTAACCAGCCTTAAACAATCAAGACATTTGTAAGGAATGGGATTTGTAAGGAATTGCTGAAATTCATTCTCCCAATTCTAGGCATGACTTGCCTCACAGATCCTGGCTTAACTCTGGTAGAATGAACATAACTGAAAGGAACAATTTCTAGAAGCTGGAAAGCAGCAGCTTACTCATCCATAAGTAATTCTTCCTCTCATGGGAGGGTTTGAGACCCAGGCAGAAAGAGAGGCCCTCCCCATTAGCCACAGACCAGGTCTCCACCCAAACCCAATCCCTGCCTCAACCTAGGACCCCCTCACTTCCACTCACCGCTGCTTTGGGGGCTTCGACACCTCAGCCAGCCTGCGACAGGCCTCCTCCAGCTGAGCCAGAGTGTTGGGTGGGGTCAGGGGAGGCATCGCAGGGTCCTGGGTAAACAGGTGGGCACGGGGGGTGGTGCGGGGGTGCCCATTGTTGCCCCCCCACAGATGGTGCCGGCTGGCTCGTTCGCCTGGAGACGAGCGGGCAGACTCCAAGGGGTAGGCCTTTTTTGTGCTTTGGGCACTAAACAAGGAATGAGCAGAGAGAAAACAGAAGGAAAGAAACTGGGTTAGAAGAACTGGAAAATGTGACTTCAATAGAAACTTGTCTATTCTGCTCAGAGAGAGAGAAAAAAAAATAACTACCATAACACGAACAGGGGTCAGTGCCAAAACATGACATTTTTGTGGTCTGCTCAGTCCAACGTTTAATATTATGATGGCAGGAGCAAACAGTCACATTTGTATTCGGCGGACTGCAAAAACAGCCATTCCCACAATACCTCCGTACTGAGTGCCCGTGACCCTCGCGGCCGCGGCGGCGGCAAGCGGTGTTTACCTATGGGGCTTGGGCTTGCTCTGCCGCTCACTCTCCAGCATCCACTGCCAGACATCCTGCGACCTGTCTCCTTCCTCCCGGGGAAGCTGCAGGGCCCCAGCTCCGCCGGGGGCCCCTCCTTCCCTGGCGGGCAGGGCCAGGCCCGGCTCCGTGCCTTTCCCATTGCGTTTGGGCAAGGTACTGCCTCTGCTGCCGCTGTGGGGAACCAAGAACCACACCCAACCCAGAAACCCGGTTAAATCTCCGGGACTCCTAGAATCAGACAATTCAGCAAATCGGGGGGCCGGTGACACGAAAGACCCATGCACCTGCTCCCCGCACCCTCACCCGGCCGTGCCCTCTGCCGCCCTCTTAGAAACTAAATGCCTGTGATGCGGCTCCTACCTCGCACCTGCCCATGGACCTGGCTGGGAGAGAAGCCCCACACGGGACACTGCGGTCCGCCCGGCACTTACCCAAACTGCTCGCTGGACATGGTTTCCGGAGCCTTGGGGTGGCTTTTGCATTTCGAGTAGCAATAATACTCGGTGCCCCCAGGGCAGAAGCAGTGCACCCGCTGCGTGGCCTCCGCCTCGATCTCCTCCTTGGTCTTGGGGACGGCGTGGTGGTGGATGTAGTGGTGGTGGACATGCTTCGTCGTCTGCTTGGTCACAAAGCCCTTGCCCCCGAGGAGGGGGCAGGCGCCCGGCGAGGCGGCCGCGGGAGGCAGCTTGCCACCGGGCAGGAGCAGGGAGTGGTACTGCGAATGGTGGTGGTGGTGGTGGTCCGGGGAGCGGGAGCGTGGGCTATAGCGGCCTACGCCCGGAGACTGGCAGCCAGGGGTCTTGAGGACCCTGGACAGGTGATCGTCCAGTATTGTCTGCGGGTCTTCCTCGTAGGTGCCGGAGGGCAGTAGGGAGAGGGGGTGCTGCGTGGGCGCCCCCTCCCGCGAACTGAGTGTGAGCTCGGAGCCCTCCTTCTCTTCATCCTGAAAGGGAAGACGTCAGAAGAAGTGACCCAGGAAGCAGAAGGGCCAGAGGCCCTGGGGTTACGACATTCGGCTCCCTACGCAGGAGCACGCACACCCATGTGCACGCCCACAGCCACGCCTATGCGCACACGCAAGGCCCGCCTACACAAGTACATATCCACACGCGTGTGCACACTCACACGCAACCCACGCGCATGCGCACACAGCCCAAGCCTAGGCACACACTCACACGCAGCCCAAGCGCATGCGCATGCATCGCACATGCGCATACACATACGTGCGCGCACGCCATGTACGGAAGCCGGAAGAAGGCCTAGGCCGCATTACCTCTCGGATCTGCTGCAGGCGCTCCTCCAGGCTGTGGCGGCTCTCCAACTCCAGCTTCAGCTTCTCCAGCCTCGAGATCAGCTCAGCTGCAAAGGTGGCGGGTTCCACGGGGGTCATCTCCTTGGGCAGGCGGTGGGTTCTCTACAGGACGTGGAAAGGAAAGGGAGGAGGCACGTTCAGCAGGCCGGGTGGGCGGTGGCTTGGCCGGAGCTTCCCGCACCAGGCACTGTGCACCGCAAACCCATGTTCGGGTGGAGAGTGGATGGCAAGGCGGCCTGGGCTGCTCGGGACTTTTATGCGCTAGCGCCATGGCCTCATGGAGAGCCATGGTCCCCACCAGCGTTTGCCTTGGGCAGGAGCAGTTGGTCGCACTCCGAGAGGCCCTGCTTGTTCTCTCTGTAGTACAACCAGCCCATCAGTAGCTACTCTGAAGTAGAAAATCTTCAAAGACTGTTGTCAAACATCAAAAAAAAAAAAAAAAAAAAAAAAGGCAGTCCTCTGAGGTGGGGAGGGGAGAGACCAACTCAAGGAATAGAAAGTAGAATCTAAACAGAAAGGGAGTTGAAAATTTAAAAAAATAAGATTGGAAAGGAGGTGGGAGGGAAGAAAGGGGGGGAAAAAGGGAGTCAAACGGCCTGGATCAGAGAAGAAGTGGTAATTTATTTCCTGGCCGCACACTGCGCACCTTTGAGGTGGTGTTGTCTCAACACTGTCCTCGATCTCCCTCGTTTTTCTCCTTCCCTCCTCCCTCTCTCTTTGTACAGAAAATGAAGAAAGCTGCTGCAGGCTAGTAGCAGAACACTGCTGAGCTTGGCTGCCTGAAGCTGATCTATCAAGGGAAAAGGGAACATCTCCAAATCAAGTGCAGAATATAAAAAGGCACCGAGTACGCCTGCCAAAAGCAGCAAACAGAGAGAACCCCTGCTGCCCAGCTTTCTGTCCTTTTCCTGTCATCTCGCTCCCCCCACCCAACCCCCCACCTCTCCAGTTGTTCTACCTCCTTCTTCCTAATCTCCCTCTTGCTTAGCTCCTTTCTTTGGGGTGAGGTGGGGGTACCAGAAAGCTAACTTGCAAAGGCTAGCATCTCCGCCAGCTGAAAAGATGGGCCTTGCCACGGCAACCACTTAGCTGCAGAAACTGGGAGAGGACAGAAAGGCTCCTGTGTAGGTGGCCATTCTCACACAGGCTGGCTTCTTGCAGGCCCTGATCAAAGCGCTGCCTGATGGAGAAAGTCGATTTGCACACCCCAGGACAAAATCATCTAATTTACAAGCTTGGGCGATAGAACTTTTCTTTGTTAACTCACATATCCCCCAGTCAAAAAAAAACAATGATAGTATGTCATCAATACTTGTTATCTGTAGAGGGAAGGGATGCTAGAGGTCCTCAGAAAAGCAATTTTAATATGCTAATTTTAAAACAAGGTAAGTCTGCCCTTGTCTGTGTGAGGAGCTTTCAGAGAAGAGCTATAGTTTGTGCACTAATGCGACATGGGTTTAGCAATTCAATGTGTTAATTTTTTAAACACAACATAACCAGACAGACCAATTAGATTCTCTGAAGCTGGCAGGAAGGATTCATAAACACCTGCTATGAGCTGGGTGCTTTCTTCCCCTCCTTAAAGAAGAGTGTCCTTGCAACCTGGATCTGAGACTGTTGTAAACAGCACAGCCCTAAAATGGGAATGTAGATGGGGAAGTTCTCTTGAGTACAGCCATGTGCTGGCTGCTTTAGCGAGCATGGAAAGAAAAGGAGAGGTCCCAGAAAAGCCCTTCATCCACCATCTCAGTCACAGGAAGAAGCTGCTCAGGAGATCCTCACTTCTGAACACTTCATTCATTCTGCATTTGATAGGCACAGACTCACCAGCAGGTACCAGGCCAAGTTCTGGAGTTGGAAAGGAACAGCTACCCTCTAGGGCTTCAGGAGCCAGGAGGAGAAATAGTCAATGAATACATAAATGAATGACTAAAATCGCTGACTAAAATGACTTGGAGTCCTGTGGTTGACACAAGAAGTAGAATGTCCCAGTGAAGAGAGCAGGAGAATGTCCCAAGGGGGCA
Organism: Nomascus leucogenys; assembly: GCF_006542625.1. NCBI lineage: Eukaryota > Metazoa > Chordata > Mammalia > Primates > Hylobatidae > Nomascus > Nomascus leucogenys. The sequence continues at coordinate 60,660,255 of NC_044399.1, forward strand.
GAGGTTCCTTATTCATTCACTCAAATGTTTATTGAGCACCTATTATGTGTCAGGTACTGTTCTAGTCTCTGTGCATACAGAGGTTAACAGAATAGATAAAACTCCCTCCCATCAGAGGGCTTCCATTCTAATGGAAATACAGTGAGCTCACCAAGCTGTAGAGAAGCATGGATCATCTAGCATTTCTTGTTTCTGGGAAATAAGTGCTTCAGTTTCTTTCTCATAGGGAATTTTTTTTTGAATTCAGAAAATGCAAAGGTTCAAAAATAGGTCATCAAACCTCTGATATAGTTGGGATGTTTGTCCCCTCCAAATCTCATGTTGAAATATGATCCCCAATGGTGGAAGTGCGCCTAGTGGGAGGTGTCTGGTGCCCTCTCTGCAGTAATGAGCAAGTTTTCCCTGTATTTCATATGAGATCTGGTTGTTTGAAAGAACATGGCACTGCCCACCACTCCCCCAACCTCAGCTTGCTGCTTCTCTCCCTATATTACAAAGTGGCTCCCCTTCCCCTTGCATCATGATTGAAAGCTCCCTGAAACCTTCACCAGAAGCAGATGTTGGCGCCATGGTTCTTGTACAGCCTGCACATCCATGAACCAAATAAACCTCTTTTCTTTTTTTTTTTTCTTTTGAGACAGAGTCTCGCTCTGTTGCCCAGGCTGGAGTGCACTGGCGTTAGCTCACTACAACCTCCACCTCCCAGGTTCAAGTGATTCCCCTGCCACAGGCTCCCAAGTAGCTGGGACTATAGGCACGCGTCACCACGCCAGGCTAATTTTTGTATTTTTAGTAGTGGTGGGGTTTCACCATGTTGGCCAGGCTGGTCTTGAACTTCCGACCTCAGGTGATCTGCCCACCTCAGACTCCCAAAGTGCTGACGTTACAGGCATGAGCCACTGCGCCCAGCCATAAACCTCTTTTCTTTATAAATTACTCAACCTCCTTTATAGCAAAACTGACTGATACCTCATCATCACATCACTGTGCTCACCATCACAACCCAAAAAACCACGTGATGTCTATTGTCCAGTTCTTCTTTTCTCTCCCTTTGCCCTAGGGGACCTTAGGTACTGCTCTTTTCTACCTTCCCTATACCTCTCCCCATTCCACCACCCATTTCTTTTCTTTAGGACTCAACACAGCAGAAAACAGCTGCCTCCTCACTCCAGACTGTACTCACCGGGAAATGAGGTAGAGACACTTGGCCATTGGCCTTCACACTGCGATGCATTTCTCTCTGGAGCTGTTTCTTACTGCCCACACGATAAGGAGGAATTCCATCTCTAAGGGAAAAGAAAAGACAGAATCCACAGGCTTACGAGGATGTTTTCAGCACATGAGCTACTCTCATATTCCATCTTGAGATCCCGCCGACAGGGCCACATGCTTCCATAGGAGTGTCACATGTCTCCAGATACCATCGGTGTTCCCACAGGGAAGGACCCACCCAAGATCAAATTTAAATCCTGCCCATCAATCATCTATGGAAACTTGGCTCCCTCGGATGCAGAAGCATCGACTTGGAAAGAGCCTGGAAAGTTCATCTCTTGGGCTGTTATCTTAGAACTGGGTTACACTCCAGCCAGCCCAGGCAGAGCAAAGGCTCCCCTATTTTACAGGTGCCCCAAGTAGGAGATTCTCAGGCCCCATTGGTTCTCCCACTTGTTCCCACTGCTTCAAACCAGGAACCAGTGCCTTACGGATAGGGCCAGGGCAGAAAGTTGTAGGGATAAGGACCAAACCTACAGAGGGCTAAATCAGGCATTAGTGAAGCATGCATAACTCTTCAAGTCAACCTCCCAGTCATTTCCAAATGTATTTCTTTTTATAAACCAGTACAGGGTGATTAATAAAAAGAATATATAACATTTTGGCCCATTCTCTCAGCTCCAAACCCTACCACCCCCAACCAAGGAATTTTCAAAGACACATGACCAATGTGGGCATGAAGAGAAAAGCCCCTACTATGTGGTGGTCTGTGCAATCCATTTAAAGATTAGCACCTACTATGTGCCAGATCTTCTCCTAGGCACTAGGCAAGAGAGCAGTAGACAAAGTGGATACATAATTCAAACAACTGCCCTGAAGTTTATATTCTAATGGGGAGGCACAGGCAATGAACAAAATAAAAAATAGTACGTTAGTGATATGTACTATGAATAAATAGAAGGAAAAAGAGAATCACTGGTGAGTGGGTAAGCTGCAAATTTAAATTGGATGTGGGTGTCAGTTAAGTCCTCATTGAGAAAGGGACCTTTGGGCAAAGACCTGAAGAAGTATGGGCCCCTATCCGTTACATTTTTAAAAACATTAACAAGTGGAAGAATTTTTAAAAAGCCTCCAGTCCAGCTAGTGTTCACTATACCCATGACCTGGAGTTGCCATGATTTTTTCCACAAAGAATTTCCTTCTTAAAAGCAGAATGGTCAAGGTGTGACTATTTTCCCATTGATGTCCCTTCAGGAGGCCACTTATTTACAAAAGCCTCAGGGTGCAAACATTTTCATAATGAATCATACTTGGAGGCTGTAAATATTGAAATTGGGTGTTTGGCTACCTCCCTTTCCCCAATGTCTGGTTCATCATAGGGTGGAAGAAAAATAGGATAATTAGCAATGTCTAAAAATACCCAGGGGGCAGCCAGGAGTAACTGGTCAACCTCTAGCTCCTTATCTGAAATGCCCTAGAATTCTAAATAGCTGCATTTTCAGGAAGTCTGCTGACCTAGGTCAGAAAACAGGGCCACACAAGGGACAATGAAGATTCCAATAGATCAACAAACCAATGTATGTTAACCAAACCCTGGCTAAGGAGTGCATAAAGGATAATTGCACTGAGGGGAGTAGGGAAGGGAGAGAAGAGAGATCAGTATCCAGAACAACAGCTTACCCCCAAGTGTGAGTACTGCCCCAAAGAAAGGTGAGTATGGAGCAGTGACAGGGCATTGTGGGAAGGATTCGCAGCAGCTGGCTGACCAGTGCTGGAGAAACGTTTCCTACTCATGACTGAGAAACAGTCAGCCTCCTACTCATGAGGCTCGGCACTTGACCAAGCCCATCTAAAGATTATTTATCAAAACTCTGTGTCTTCACCTTGGGTAGTTGAAAACGGGACTTACAAGCATGCCTGGCTTGACCAGAAACCAAATCGCACCCAAGGCAACTGATGCCAACCTGAGAATGCCAGCTCCTCCATACTGAGTCCCTACTGTACGTCAGACATTGGACTTATAATCAGACTTCATTCTCTTAAGAACCTTAATGAGCCACATTTTACAGATGACCAGAAATGCTCAATAGCTCACCTAGTGTTACAGTCAGTAGCAGATTGAGAACTCATACCCAAGCCACTGTTGAACTCCAGAACAGGCATCTGTAACAACCTACACTTGGTCATTTCATTAAGATGCCCTTCCCAGCCCCAATCAGCAGTCAAGCTTCCTGATGGTCTGAATGTGGAAGTGCCATTTCCTAAACCCCACACAGTCACCTGACATTCATAAGGCATGAGGGGGAAATTTGTGGAATTTTCTGGAAAGTCCTCCCCAACCACCTAGTACTCACTAGCTATGGGGCTTGCCAGGTGGTTCCCAAGCCACGCTGAATATCCCCATCTCTCACCTAAGATATCTTGTATGGTAGGGGTGGTGGTATCCCACAGATTGGGCTCATGCTGGTCTAACCAAATTCTGTTGTCCTAGGGCTGTAAGACAACGTCTACCCTCTGTCTTTCTTCCAGGGACTTAAGACAGTGGATGACTCTGCTCCAGCCCTGTTCCTGACAGTCTTGGGGGCAGGAGTCAAGCACTCCATGGACCCACCATGACACAAGCGACATAAGGCTTCAAGAGTCCTAGAAGAGTCCCCCATCCACCCCCTCCAAGACTAACATTTCCACTAGTAGCTTTCACTCTCCTTTTCCTTCTCCCAGATGAAAGTCAATGGTAGAGCTTTTATGCCTCTTTTTCTTCTTTCATATAATAACGTTAAAAAAAAAAACAGGATAGGGGTAGGGATGGGGAGGAGAGTAGATAACTGCAATATTGAAGGCAAAAGGAACAAATGATTTCATAAGCACCTCATACCCCGCCCCCCGTCCCCCACCACCACCACCACACACACTCCATTACCCAGGGCAAGTGAAGGACTCAACTGCTGGAAAGGCAACTTGTAACCAGAGCAGAAAAGGAAGATGTCAGCCCGTAGAGGCTCAGAAAGGCTTAACAGGCGCCTTCAAGGAAATGTGGCTTTAATTCCCTCCAGCCAAGAATCTTCTTCCAAAACAGCCCCTCATTCCAAAAGGGGGCCTCTCTTTTATTCAAGCTCTAAAAGTCTATGATCAGTTTCCTGGCTGCTCAAGCCTGTGGGCTGGAGAGCACCAGAGTTTTGGTCCCTATACGGTCTCCTTTAATTATAAACATTTTAGTTAACGAGCCTGCTGCCGGGCCCAGCTGTTTCTGGGGAGCATGGTTTTGAAGTATGGACTCCACTTAGCTGCCATTTGAGCCAAGCCAATTAGCTTAGCCTTTTGACTCCACCGTGCCCGACCTAACCTGAATGTCATTTTCTGGCGACTTTGAAATAGCAGACGCATGCACACATGCGTCCACTCGCATCTTCATTTGGCAACCACTCTGAAGGCAGCCTCTGATCACAGCCAACATCAAAAGCCTGGTTTGTAGGAAAAGGTTAATATTTGAAGTTCACTCAGATGAATTTCCTGGTGTCCAAAGTAAACCCCCATAAATAAGATATAAAGAAATACAAATAAGTAACTCGCGACATTCCCTGTGTGGAACATCAAAAAATCATCTTGTGCTGATTTGGGGACACTCAGAGCTGAAGCAACATACAAACGTAGCTGATCTCGATTAGAAGTGCAACTCCTAGCAGAAAGAAGAGACAAAGGCGTCCACGCCACTGACTTAGCTTTCATGCTTCCTGGCAACATCTAACCATGGCTACACTTGGGCGGCAAAGAGTCTGCTGCTTCTGACGTTTTCAGCCTCTTCACTCCATCCTCCTAAGCCTGATGCCCTGGAATGGCCCCACAGCCTTCTGCCTCCAGTGCTGCAAGGATTTTGGTGGGAGTCTGGCAGTTAACGTTAAATTTTTTTGGCAGGTTGCGGTGGCTCACACCTGTAATCCCACCACTTAGGGAGGCCGAGGCGGGTGGGTCATGAGGTCAAGAGATCGAGACCATCCTGGCCAACATGGTGAAGCCCTGTCTCTACTAAAAATAGAAAAATTAGCTGGGCGTGGTGGCGCACGCCTGTAGTCCCAGCTACTTAGAAGGCTGAGGCAGGAGAATCGCTTGAACCCAGGAGATGGAGGTTCCAGTGAGCCAAGATCGTGCCACTGCACTCCAGCCTGGCGACAGAGCGAGACTCCGTCTCGAAAAAAAATTAAGCCATTTCTTCCGAGAATGCAGGTTTCAGAGTAACAGGCTCATAAAACAGCCTTCTCAGAGGCCCAAATCCCCAGCCATCTTTAACAGGGCTTTTTACTTAGCAGGAAAACAGAAGTCAGCAGTAGGCTTTGGGAGAAGGCAATGATTTCTTTAAAGCCCCTGCCTGCTCTGCACACGCAGGCCGTGGCGTGTGGCTCCCTGGAATAACCAAGTGCAGGCCAGCGCTGCCCCAACTTCTACCCAGGCCGCTTGCAAAGGCCCCCGGGACTTAATTGGTTCTGTCGCAAATGAGATGATTGCTTTCCTGGGTTTGTGTCTAATGAACTCCAACCTTCTGGAGTCTATTGAAGGCTGCCTGTGACCCCCTCTCTCTCCCTCTCCAGCCCCCCCCCAGCCCTGTTCCCTCCCCAGCTCCCAGCAGGGCAGCCAGCCCCCCTCCCCAGCCCCTTCACAGCCCGCACTGGCCATTGTGACGGGAGAAACAGCCAGGGCTCTTTTCATGCTTTATGGGGCGCTCCTATTCACTTGTTCAAGGAAATTTCAAAGGGGCCTGCTACCCTCTTATCCCCTCTAAGCTTCCCGGGATGAACAATGGGCTGAAAGCGATTCAGTTCAGCTTTTCATCCCCCACACACTTTATTTCTCGCCTGGTGCTCTCATCTGCACGAGGCCTACAATTGGCAGAGCTCTGAAGAGGGGGTCTGATCCCAACCCTGGGAATCCCGGGTGACCGCCCAGCACTGGGCAGGATCACACACACCCAGGGCCAGTCGGCCAGAGAACACGTTGCATCGCCAAGTCTGCTTGCAGCAGAGTGAGGAGGGCCCCAGAGACCCCCATGCCTGGCACCCAATGGCAGCTTGAGTCAGTGCCAACAAGTCTGGAGACCCTACTGATGTTTTCTAGTGAGCCCCACTAGAGGCAGTGTGAGACAACGCCCAAGAGACAGTGACCCCAAATGGATGCCAAATGCACTCCTAATTAGTATAAATGCCCAGGTGGGCACAACTGTGACAGTTAATCTGATAACCTGCGCACTTGGTTCGGAGAGGGCACAGAGCCATTCAACACCACCAGGACGAACAGCCGACACCATGAGCCCACGGGTCTCCAGGCCTTGCAGCACTTCCTCCTGGCTTCCTGGTTTACTCACTATCCATCCAAGGCAGCTTTGCCACAAAATAGGCTTATTAATACTCACAGGTTCTGCCACCAGGGACCCAAAGGTATCTGCTGTGCCCCAAAGAGAAAGCCGCTACATGAGAGATTTGCCCTCTTCTGTCTCTGTATCCAAGTGGACCTCACTGAACTACACACTAACCCTTGCCACCTAGAATAGGGACTGGCAAAGGTAACCTGATCCCTGAAAAGTGGCTCCCCCATGCTTGGAATCCAAAATGCTTCAGCTAAAGGGGGAAGGGTGAAAGTTTTAAAGTCACCTCAAAATAAAAGAAAGTTTTTCTTCTGGGAAGGGGATAAAAGAAGAGGAAGTAAATGGGGAGGCTGCAGGGGAGAACTTAGAACCTGCTCCCTTCTACCCCTCCCGGAACCAGTCTTTCTAAAAAGCAGTCTTGATTACTAAGAAATATAAATAAAAGAAACCCAAAGTGGCTCAAAGGTCTCATGACCAACTGGTCCTATTCACAGATCTCACGTTGAGAACGCTCGTGCCTGGGGGAAGGGCAAAGCAGGGGCAAAGTGCAGGGCCTGTGTCTGGCCTGGACCTGAAGTCTGTCTCAGAGGTGCATGGCTGTGGAAGCACCAGGCCTTATTTCCTCATCTGTAAAGTCCCAAGTATCTGCCTGCCTACCTTTCTGATTGGGTCTTGGGAGGATCAAACAGAAATAAGTGTGGGACTACACCCAAGTTATCTCATCATGAACCCAGAATAACACCTCAATGATGGGGACTGACATGCAGCCAAGGACCAGGAAACAAGCCAAAAATAGTCTCTAAGAAAACTAAACAGAAGTCTTACCGTCTTACGTAAACTGCATTTGACTTAGGAGATTCACTCAATGCCTTCAATCAATTTCAACTTACTCTTATTTTACACATAATGCTAAGAGTCCCACACAATCCACACAGTAATATATGCTACAGGAGGAATGCACGCTAGAAGCAAGCACACAGACAGCAGGGAGAATGAAAAGAGAAAAGAGAAACTTTTCCAAGGGGAAAGGGTCAGATAACCCTATGCACCCTCATTGCCTATGAAAGAAATACCACAACAAAGTACACAAACAGATCTTGATATTATTTGGATAACTGAGAGGTAAATTATGCCCTAATACTATTCAATAATGACAGAGCAAAATCTAAGAAATATGTCCACCAAAGAATTATCAAAGCATAATTTTTTCAAGTATGGATACCGAAAGTTCAGTCAATATGGAAAACTCGCTTCTGTGAAACTTCTCATATCTCCATATTGGATGAAAGATGTGTACTTTCCTGTTTCCATATTGGATGAAAGATGTGTACTAATGCCAAAATGCTATTTTTATTAAAATTCAAACTTTCACCTTGAGGATCTCTCTCCCTTTACTAACAAGGGAATTTGAGGTAACACAATAAAAGCCACCAGCAAAATAAATAGTAGGTTCCCAAACTCACCTCATCAACTTTCCCTCCAATTGGTCCCATGCCACAGGCCAGGCAACAGGACATTGGCCAATAAAAACCAGATAGTTTCAAACAAACTGGAAGAATAGATGGTCCAGTTTTAGGAAGCTAAAAGGAACAAACTCTAAATAAGTGTGCCAGAACTTACACGGTTCAATGGGTTTGCCTTTCAAAATTGTTCCCTTAGCAGGTGAAATTCTGACTCCAAAACATTGAAAAGCTTTCAAAGACCATTTCTGGAACAACGAATCTCAACCGGGTATTGGGTGAGAAGCCTTTGGGGAATTTCACCCATCCCCCCATCCCCAGGCTCCACTCTGGGTCTCCTGAACCAAAACCTCAAAGGACGGCCGGAGACGGGGATACCCAGGCCACAGCTACACATCCCTCCTCATGAGACTCACTGAGGATCACTGCTGTCCATCCACAGAGATTGCCATGACTTGACATCAGATGACCTAAAATTCAAAATGTTACCTTGACTAAGGGCCTTCTGACCTCAGACCACGCCAATGTCTTGGGTTACTTTCAAAAATCAAAGGCTGTCTGCCAAAGATCCAGATCAGACACTACTTTGGAGACAGCCCCTACTTAGGGTCCTCGGTATCTAACACAGAGTATCTAACACTCCACCCACACTTACTGAATAAACAATGTCCATTTAAAAACAAAACAATGCGGAACATTACACGCTGTGGCTCTTTAGAGATTTCTGGCTTTCTCACCCCCACTTGCAATGCCTTTTCCTCCAAAAACAATGAATACCTAAACACAGACCCTTCTAATGCCACCTTGTCTCCCAGCTGTTGGTTCTACAGACAGGATACCTGGGTTTCTGGACCAGCCAAGCAACTGTTCCTACAGGGACAACCAGATGATGATAACCAGAAGAAGGTTTTTTAAACTCAAGGAATCTATAAATATTCACTCATCCTAATCTTCTACTGTCCTTTAGTTTTTCTTCTGTTACAATATCCTCCCAACTTTCAAAGCTCTAAGCTTTACCCTACCCAGATGACCATGTCATCCTCCTTAACCAGCACCATAGCCTTGTCACACTCCCCTCCCACCCAACCGATGTCCATACATGCACAGGTGAGGTCTGCAAAGCCAGCTGAGGATGACAGACGATTCTGGCTAAGTGCCCAGGTGGTATCCACTCCCAAGCAAGCCTACAGAAGGGCGGCCAGGATACTCACACACTGCTGTCCGTCATGGACATGGAATCATCCGTCAGCGCATCGCTGGATATCTCACTGTCGTTGGCGCTGGTGGCTGGCGCAAAGACATAGCCAGAACCTACATGATAAGGATTAACAGGATCGCTCCTCTTGAAGGACCTATGGGCAAAGCACAAAAGTGGTTCAGTCACTGACCCTCACCAGAAACCCAGGTCATCAGGTGACCCCAGGACAACCCAGCGCACCATCCCACGATGTGCTCAACGCCAACCTGCTGCCCAGGTCCAGTTGCTCACCTGGGCAGAAAGCAGGGGCCACAAAAGCGAGGCCTCCTGAGCCACCGGCTCACCCTGGGGAAAGCAAGCTGGTTCCTCTGCCCCCAGTGGTGGGTCTGCCAGGGCAGAGGGTATTCCAGAGGCAGCCCAGGGGATCCCGTGAAGCTCTAAATGCACTTAGAGGAAGGAACTGGACTCTGCTTTAGGAGAGGAGGCCATGGAATAGAAGAGGGGAACGAGTCAGTGAAGATGAAATATCTTTCTCCGCTCCACCTCCCTATCCAATCCTGCACCAAAGAATACAATTTCAGGGCCCCAAGACATCTTAAGTATCCAAACTCCTTGTCTGGGGTCTGTTAGCCCAGTCCAGAGATGCCAACAGCTAGAGGCGTGTGGCCTTCTCACTTTGACCCTGGGCCCACAGTGAGCTGGACAGATGGGACAGAAAAGTTCAAGACAACGTTCAGGACTCCAATCCCACCTGTGAGCTCTGCCATGAGCCGTTGCCATGCCCCTTCCCCCACCCCCAGCTTCCTCTCCCCAGGGCTGGCTAGTGCAGCAGGATTGAAATGAGCAACACAGCTGTTTCAAAGGAAAGCCCAGGCCCCTCCTCCGGTGTCTCCAGCCCTTTTGTTTCAATGGCCTCTGGCTCCTCATTTCACCCTCTTGATCTCCTTCCAGAACTACCAGTGTGCACATCTCCTGCTGGGCCGCATTCCTCTTGTGTCACCAGTGAGGGGCTTAAGTAGGGGGAAGGGGCGGATAGGTCGGCAGGCTGCAGGAAGGGACCACGCTAAGGCCTGTTTACAAAGACTGGCATCCTCCACTGGTCCCACCAAGTCTATGCCAGCAGCAAAGAAATCAAGTGAGGGAGAAAAGAAAGGCTCAGAAAAGAGAATATATTCTATTAGTCCACAGCAGCTGGTCTGTAAAGATGGCCGTGGGGTTGGCAAATGAAAAGGACCCAGAAAGGTGACAGTCAGCTGCCTGCACATGTTCACCAAGCTCCTACTCATTTGCTGCGTGCTGAACTCTGGTCTCCCGGCACCCATGGCCTGGTGGGGGCATGTCACCATACTGTAGGGGTGTCATGAGGGAGGTACACTCAGTGTTATCACAGGCCCACGAGGAGGGGAGAAGGAGCACTGGACTGTGCCCATTCTACAGATGAGTCCAGAATTCCGGCAGCCTGCCCAGATCACACAGCGGAACTGGTGGGCATGGATTGAGTCACGTGCCTCTCCATCAGCCTGCCTCCCAATACAAAGACTAGACTCAACATGTTTCCAAGTTCTCACAGAATAAAAAGGGAAGGATGAGTTAGTATAGTAACCCAAATGACGGACAGAACATTTCTAGGAGGGACGGTTGGGGACGGCTCCCTGGGACAGATGGGACTGATGGGACTAATGGGGACTCCCTGGGACAGATGGGACTCATGGATGAGCAGGAATTTGAGGAGATGACACCCAGGACTGGGTAAAGGGAAAGGCAGTGAAAAGCTCTCCCTAGACTAGGGAGAGAGAGGGGTCTAATTAGCCAGGCTAAGAAGGCCTGGCAAAGGACATAGGTCTTCAGTGCAAGGTCAGAGTCCTGTCTTACCTGGATGGGGAGGGCCAGGAGGCCAGGGGACAGCAGGGGTGCCAGGGGACCGGCAGGGAGAAAGCATTCCCATCAGCACATAGGACCCGAGGTCTGTCACCAGGCTGGACGGAAAGGAGGGGTAGGTACAGGCAGGGAGCCCTGGGGGAAGCCACCGCCACAATTTGGTGTGAGGGTCTGTCTCAACAGGGGATGGTGGGATGGAAAAGAAGGTGGGAGAGGCAGTCTCTGCCTTTAAGGAGTTTGCGCTTGTTGGAGTCACCAAACAGACACAAAAAGTTACAGGGCCATAAACTTTTTAAGCCAGAAGGGACCCCTGTAATCATCACAACCACCGAAGGAGGTAACTTAGCACCATGTGGGCCAAAGGCCTTGTCAGACTTGGCCAGGGGAGCTGGACCACAGCTGTGCCCTTGATCCTGTCAGACTGCATCAAGTCAGATCTTAGAGATATGCTGTAGGCATAGAACTGACCAGAAGGTGCAGACCAGGAGCGCTGCACATGAACCCCTCAACACTTTTGACCAAGTGACTTGTGACTGTCACTTGGACACTCTGACCCTGTTCTCATATCTGTACAGGGCAGAAAGTCTCACGGCCTCCTGGGATTTTTTGGTGAAGATTAAATGAGAATGGTAAGATCTTGCAGGCCTTCCTCCTGGTCCGTGTGTCCTCAATCCGGAATTCCCCAACACCAAGGGCAGAGAGGAGTGGTGAAAGTAAAAAGAACAGTTCATTCTTCTGGAGAAGAGAAGGTTGATTCAGTGAAAAAGGCCTCGTAGTTGAGAAGGGGGACTCTCTGTTCAGCAACCCCACTAAAGGAAGAACAAGGGGAAATGGGCTTCAAAAGTTAGAAAGAAAAAAATACTTCTAAATGGTCAGAGGAAATCCATAAAGTAGGTGGGGACAGGCTGTGAAATCACCCAAGTCTTTAAAACAGGCCAAAGTGCCCAGCCATCTGGGTGCGTAAGTGAGGCATGGATACTGCCTTGAAGCAGGATGCACAAGATGACTTCCTTGGGGCCTTTTCCTGTTGTTAGGAATCCAGTGATGAGGCCATTCTGTAAACTCTCAGTAGGGACCAGAAGTCAGAGGCTGGGCACTGCTGCCGGCTTGGCTGCAGTACTCGCTGCTGGGCTGAGTCACAACCCCTCCAGACGTGGGCACCCACCTGAAGAGCAGGCAGTTGGATCATGGCCTCTGCACCAAGTTCTGGGGTCCTCCAAATGAACCAACAAAGGCACAGTAATTTGGGGGAAATCACAGGAAAATTCCAAGAAAAAACCAAGTGCCAACAAAAGCAGAGAGCTCCAGCCAGGCACGGTGGCCCACACCTGTAATCCCAGCACTTTGGGAGGCCGAGATGGGTGGATCACCTGAGGTCGGGAGTTCGAGACCAGCCTGACCAACATGGAGAAACCCCATCTCTACTAAAAATACAAAATTAACCAGGCGTGGTGGTACATGCTTGTAATCCCAGCTACTCGGGAGGCTGAGGCAGGAGAATCGCTTGAACCCGGGAGGCAGAGGTTGTGGTGAGCAGAGATCACACCGTTGCACGCTAGCCTGGGCAACAAGAGTGAAACTCCATCTCAAAAACAAACAAAAAAAAAACCAGAGAGCTCCTATTTTCTCAACTACCCTAATTTCCTTCATCATCTTTATCATGATTTATAATGACTGGGCACTGGTGTTTCCATGTTGAACACCTGTCCTGTGAAACCAGACTGTAAGCTCCATGAGGGACAGCCCTGTCCTCACACGAATCTCCAATGCTGAAAGTAGTGAGTGGCACGTGGCAGGGACTCAAAACCTTGTTGACTCTCCTTAAAGGACCTAAGACCATCAGATGGGTCGCTGGAAGTTTTTTAGTTTAACATGCATGGTGCAACACCAAAAAAGCCAAAACAGCCTTAAATAGCATTCAAACACTCTTTCTTCCATGCCTTCGGTCCTGCTATCTTGGTGGTATTAACACATCAACCATGTCTCCAGTGTAAGAGCTATACTTCAACCTCTGTGGGGAGAAAATGACTCAATAGAAAATTCCTTCCTCCCAGCAAAAAAGACACCTAACTCAAACCCTATGTGTGCTCACACAGCTTTGCACTCGTTGTTTAACACATGGATCCCAAAATAAACTTGTCTCCCTTCACTTCCAAAATAGAGGACTACTGTGTGACCAGTAATTAAAAATGGAATATACTGCTCTTAACTCAGTTGACTGCAATAAAGTACTTGGATTGTCCTACAATCATAACAAGACGGGGCAGAGAAAGGAGGCAGGGTTGTGGGGAGAGGCAGAGACTCAGTATTTCAGAACCCAGACCTTTGTCAAAAGTGCCACATAATTTTAAGAAAACGGAGTGGGGCTGTTTTCTTGTGATTACTTGAAAAAAAAAGGGGGGGGGAAGAAACTCAAACCATGCTACAGTAATTGTACCCAGATGCTTCATTTCTTCAGGACTGTTGTGCTTCCAGTTGCTGCAAGGATTTTAAATTCCTACACAGAGTAGAGGCCTATGCCGCAGCTTTTGCATCGGCCTCACATCCACAGACCTGGTTTGCAACCTCAGTAAGCAAAGGGTTTTCAGCCTGCAGGTGGCAGAGACCCCCGGAACCTTCAGGGAAAGGAGGTGCTGGCTGCTTTCTGTTTTCCCCTATCCTGTTCTTATCTCCCCTTAATGAGATGCTGTGGCCCTGCCCCTCCCCATATACCAGAGGGGAGCCTCCACACAGGGAGCACAGAACTGACCTGACAGAACTGACCATAAGGGGTCCTCCTCCTTCTCCTCCTCCTCCTCTTCCTCCTCCCTCCTCACGTTCCCTTCTCAAAACAATGCAACTTCAAAAGTATGTGCTTCTAAGTCTGTGCGTCCAGGGCTTTCCAAGAGCCCTCTGAAAATTTACTCACAAGGTCACTGCCCAAAAGGCGATACCCTCTTCAACAAGCATTTTCTAAGGCAAGATCAAGGGACACTCGGCAAGGGGCCAGGACTCCAACAGCACTGGGCAAAGGGGCCTTTTGAAAACAGGCAAACTTTTACAAGTGGATCTTAGCAAACTGCCCTCACCAGAGCTTCCATCCTCTAATTGTGGACTACTGCTTCCAGCATATCTTTCCTATGGCATCATTTTCTTTGATAATTGAAGCCAAGCTTGATTCCAATGGCTCCGCACAAAAACGGGCCTCATCAGCGAGTTCTTTCAGAGAACTGGAAGCAGCACTCAGAGCCAGCAGAGGGCCATCTGCTGGGCCCGACTTCTTTTAAGGGAGGCCAGAGCAGAGGGCCCAATGGGAGGCAGATGAGCCCCACCTTGGGCAGGACACACAAGGGCCCGTGCAGAAAGGCGAGGACACAGGGAGGGCTCTGTGCACCCAGCACCGTATTCTCCTCCCCAAAATAAATGCTGGACCCAGTGCCTAATCCCACAACCCCCCTTCGCACACACCTCGACACTGCGCGTGTGTGTGTCTGTGTGCCGACACTGTGCGTGTGTGTGTCTGTGTGCCGACACTGCGCGTGTGTGTGTCTGTGTGCCGACACTGCGCGTGTGTGTGTCTGTGTGCCACGGATTTTACACGTGCTCCTACCAACAAGTTGCTTTTGCTCTAGGTTATTTATAGCCAACGTCAAAAGCCCAGGCATCCCCCTCAACCACTCAGACCAGAGTCCTGCCCTCTGAGGATAATTCCTGCTCTTCCGCCCCAACTATTTATATTAAACCTGACACCAAATCAGTAAGGACACAAACAAGTCGTTAAAAACGAGGCTCCTTTGAGTGCCCGAGGTAAACACAGGGCTTGCAAGCCTGGTCAGTGCCCCAGGCATCCGGCTGCCAAGACCGCTCCTCAGCAGCTGATGAAGAAAGACCCTCCTCAGCAGGACTGACGTTTCTGTTTCATTCATTTTACTAACTTATTAAGCCCATCCCAGATGTCAGGTACTCTGCAGAATGAGTGAGTGTGCGGGGGAGGGAAGGGGGGAACTTAAACCTTAGATGGGATCTCTACATTCCAAGAACTAGCTGGAAAAACAGACTTCAGTTCAACAAGAAAGTTGAGGCATGGGGGACAGGGGGCCACTCTAAAACCTTACAATGGAAAATGGGCTAGACCAAGAGTCACCCTTCAAAAGTGACATCTCAACCTGGTTGCCCTATTTACATCATCATTACTAATTATACTAATTATAACACTTTGCGGCTGTTCAAAACGTTTCTCTCCACAAAAGGCTTTCATGTTTATTATTTTGGTCCTAATAACGATCCTATGACACAGACAGAAAGAATGGTGCCCACCCATTTTACAGATGGGCACATGCAGTTCAGAAAGGCTTCAACACCCAGGTAGTAAGTGGTGGACCGGGCTGGAATGCAAGCCTTTGAATAAGGAGTCAGCAGACCTTTCCATATACTGTGCACACACTCGAATATCTTACACGTTAAAATGATGTTAGATCATCTGGCTATGTCTTAAATTCTCTTTAAATATGCCCAGTTAAGACATATGAGCTTCAGAGAGTCCTTTAAGATGCTTCGTCTCAACCCAACAGTGGGAGAAGGCACACATGAATCTAGTATGGAAACTCTCAGGTCAATGACAAGCTGTCACCTCTTTATCAATGATGTCCACAGTTCACAGCCAAGAAGGCAGCCCTGGAAAACAGGAGCTTCTGTCCCTGCCTTCTGGATCACAAAAGCTTCATGAGTTGAATCCTGGTAATATCCCAGATGAGGCAAGCCCAGGCTGGGTCTCAAGTGCCCACCCACAAAGGGGAGGGTTCACAGCAGAGTCCTGCCTCGGGAGGGCATCCAAAACCACACACTGTGCTATTTACGAAGGTGACACTCCGGTCCCGACAGTGGGAGACACAGAAGCCCCAGTCAGGAGGCCCCTGGAGAAGCAGCCTTTACCATGGCCCTTAAGTAGTCTCAGCTCTGGCTGCCAGGCTAGAGGGCAAGGAGGCCAGCGCCAGAGGCTTACCCAAATGGTCTCACAATGGGGTGGGCAGGCGTAGCAGGTGCCCAGCGACTGACCTACTGCAGAGGCCAGACCCAAGATCTTCCTCCCAGACAACCTGACTCCATAAGCATAAAGACGCTGAAACACCTCCCTGGAACCTGTGCTTCCTTGCAAAAGTCAACCTGGTTCCACTTAGGTGTAGACCAGATGTCTGAGTAAAACTGGTTCCCAAGCCACAAGCGCGCCCCCTGGTGGTTGGAGAACAAGCCCTTCCCCACCTCGCCAACAATCAACTCTCTCGGCCGCCCCCTAAAATCATGGCCCGCTAGGCTAAGACCTGGCCACCCGGGGAGGCTCAAGATCAACCATCTGGTGCCCACCTCTCTTCCTGCTGCTGGGCACTGGAGACCACACCCTACAGAGAAAGGGAAATCCAGAGGCAGCTATCAGATCGCATCCTGGGCCCCTAACACACAGAGAGATCCACACAGAGGGCAAGATAAACCATTCTGAGAGCAGTCAAGCGCAGCCCCATCCCCTGCCTGTCATAAACCACACCCCAGAATTAAGAGGCTCATTTGTTGTTTCGGATATTTGGAAGTCGAGAGGAGGGGGGAAAACAGAAAAACTCATTCTAACAAGAGGTCTGAAGTTGCCTCCAAAGGTCAAGAATCTTAAGACTTGGCCATTCTGCAAAGAACTATTTGTCTTTGAAGCCTCAAAGAGAAAGTACTCCAGGGCCCCAGTACTCCCGGGCCAAAATCTCTTCTCCATCAGCACTAACAAAATAATCAACTGAAGTCTGACCCTCGGACTCATGAGCATTTAAAACCTGGATTAATATGCCAGCAGGCTCTAAAGTTAAGGGTCCTTCATTCGGGAAAGTCACAGGACCTTCCCTAGTTAGAGGCCTTTCTTGCTGGGTAAATATCTAATTCTACAAAGGGAACCACAAGCTCAGTTAAGTCAATTGCTGGCTCTTATCTTAACAGAAAAGTTCAAAAAAAAAAAAAAATCCCACTTACCCCTCAATGGGTGCACATATTATTTCCTGTGCCTCCACCACAACCCAGCTGCCTCCCTAGCCACATTAATTCCACCCTCTACTGATTAGTGGTGAAGTGACCCCTTCCAAAACCGGCGCTTAGTGGATCTGATGACTCAGAGGCATCAAAAGCTGCTGTCCTCTCTCTCTCTCAACCTCTTCTGAGACACTAGCCCGGGATAATAAGTAACCCACATTAGTGAATACTGCTTGCCACTGTTTGATGTCAGCATTGGAAGACTGCAGGTATTTACTGTATGTGCATCACTTTCCCCCTCTTTCAACAACAAAAAGCAAGATCAAAAAGGGTTCATGGCCAGTAGTCCTAACTCTCAACAGACCTGTCAGTCTCTGCAGCACACCCATCCATCCATCCATCCATCCACCATACTTAAAACATCTGCAAAGTCCACAGCATCAGCCCACCCGCCCCTGTCCAAGTCTTACCTGTATCCACTGTCAACAGTTTCCGTGGACCTCACACTCGCTGTCGCCCTCAGAGTTTTGCTGGACAAGCCAACCACAGTTGGCGAAAGTTTGCACTTGAAGTCGGCACAAGTCCACTCCTCTTCTTCGTTCAAGGTGGGGAGATAGCCGCACACGACCTTTAGGCTCCCGAGTCCCCCATTACTCATGTAAGCTGTGTTTTCTCCCCCACTCCTCACATATTCGAGGTATATATCAGAAGTCAGAAACATCTGGTAGGCATTTTCCTCCATCACCGACTGGATCTCGGTCTGCGCCTGGTCAAACATGATGGAATCAATCTGCTGCTTCTTGATGCCATCTCTTATGTAGGTCTTGGTGGCAGGCTTCAGCTGCTTGGAGACAATGCTGTTGTTCTCGATGTACCTTTTGTAGATCGCTTTGGCTACTCGTAAAGTTTTGGTATCCTTCAGGTTCATCTGCCTGAATCCATTGCAGGCAAACCAGAAATCTAAGGTATCCACGCATTTCTCCCTCTCCAGGAAAGTTCGGAACAGGTAAGCACCGTCTTGATCGCCCAACAAGGAGTGTAAGGACTTGGTCCACCGAGTCAGAGGGGAATCCGGAGATGCCCGCCCCTCCGGCTCCCCCAACCCATCTTCGTTCCGCCTGGTGTTGGAAGAGACAGGCATGGGTTTGGTGACCTGGCCCTTGCCCACCCCTGGCTGACACGGTGGGGTCTCCCCTTCTTCCCCTGGCACTGGGGGCCGCGGGGCATCCTCACGGAAGCTGCTGCTGGGGTCCGGGAGGCGAGTCACCAACATAGCGCTACTCATGGTGAGGGAGCTCTTCCCACTGAGTTTGGGAATTTTTCTTCTTCCAGTTCCTCTCAGCAATCGGCGTGGTCTCTCTGTCTCTCTCAAGTCAGCAGGGGCTCATCTGAGCCTCCTCTCTGGAAAGAAAGGAAGGGGGAAGGTGGGGAGAGAGAAAAGGGTATTGATCTAATCAAAACCAGATCTTACCCAACATCAAAGCAAGAAAGTAAACAGGCTTTTCAACTCCTCAAATTCAAATCAAGCAACCCAGCTATCTGCGAGGTGCTCATCTAAAGTATCAGGCGCTGCTTTTCAAAGGCGAAATCTGAGCTCCCTGCACACTTTTCGGGGTTGGGGGTGGGAGGGAGCTGTTGGGAAAGAGGCGGGGAAGGTGAGAGGAAGGCAAGAGCTGGGGACGGCAGGGGGACACCGGAGGTGTAAGACACAACCTTCCAAAAACCCACTCGACCAGGGCGCATGCAGGGCAGCTCAGCCCGCGCCTCGCCTCCCCTCCCTTGCCCTCCCCCGATACCATCAACTCCAAAAAGGCGCACTCCCAGCCGCTAGGCTGTGTGCAGGTGAAACCAATTTCGGTATATTTCCCCACTCGGCTCTGCACAGATAACTCGCGCTCCAAACATGCCCTTCCCCGGCATCTGGTTCCCATTCTCCCCACCCACCCCCTCCCTCTGCGCTCCCTCTTCCCACTCCTTAAAAATTCAGAAGATCCTGGCCCAAGAGAAGCCCGCCCAGCATAGGCGGATTGGGCTCCCGGACTCCCAGATTCAGCACGCAAACGCCCCCTCCCCAACTCAGATTTGAGTGTTCGCTGCGCGCCCCTTACCCCCGCCAAGAATCCAGCTCAGTCAACACCTCTGTCTTCCCTGACCTCCCCTAAACCAGAAACCAACTCACTCAGTGGAGACTTTGATCTTCAAACTTTGAGTGAGAACTGGGAAGCCTCGGAACCGTCGCCCCCGTGCCCCCAACCCACCTCCCGGAGCCGCGAAACCTACAAAACTGGATCACTAACCGTCTCACGCCACTACTGCCTGTGCCAAGAATCCCAAACTCTACTGATTTCAAGCCTGTCTTTTTTCCAGAGAAAAAAGTCTTATCTAACCAATAAACAAGCTGCTTTCCCTAGCACGGAAAGGATCAAACTAAGAAGGGTAAGGGCGGACTGGGGAACGGGGTGCAACCCCGGGCGAGAAGCCAGGGACCCCGGATCTGGGATGGGTGCACGCTAACCCCGACCAGAGCCTCGAGCCGCGGGACTGGGCGGCGCGGCCCATGGAGAAGTGGGCTGCCGTTAGCACCGCGCTACCCGGGCGGTGGGAGGTGGAGCGGCCCCGTTACCTGGAAGACGAAGGCCGCCGAGACCGGGCTCTCATGTCCTCCGAGCCCCTCCGGCCCGGTCCCCCGGCCCAAATGCAACCGAACGCCTCCAGAGCCCCGGCAGGCACACCTCGAGGCCGGAGCCCCGGGACGCGCCAGCAGCGCCCCAAGCCCGGGCGGGGGGTCGGTCCCTGGCGCCGCCGCTTGCAGAGGCGCCCGCAGAAAAAGCACAGAAAGCAGCAGCCTAGTCCAGAAATGGCGACGCGCGGAGTCTCTGCCTCTCCGCAAAAGGGGCCGGGGCGGCCACGGGCGCGGGGCGCGGGGCCCGGGCCGGGAGGAGGGACGCGAGGGACGCGGGCGCCCCGGACTTGGGCCGGTCCTGCGCGCAGACTGAGCCTCTGCCAGCGCTGTGGGCCCCTTAGCGCGGACCCGCGGCAGGGAGGGGAGAAGGGGAGGGGGGAGAGAAGTAGGAGGAGAGGATGGGGCGGAGGAGAGGCGGGGGGCGGGGGAGGGCAAGCGGGGGGCGCCGCTACCCTTTCATCCCACCTCCCAAAGGCACTCCCGCGCGCACTCACACCCCAACTCACACCCATAACCGCGACAGCGACGCGACCCCCGGGGGGTATCTGCCCCTTCTCCGCCCCCGCCACTGCCGCCACTCGGAGAAGTCTCCTCTCCGGGCCCCCCGCCAACCCGGTCCCCGCGCTGGGGAGGGGGCTCCGGCGCAGGGCGCGCAGGGCTGCCCGGCCAAGCCCCCCCGGAACGCTGGGCGCCAGGTCCGCCGCTCCCCTCCACGCCGGCCCCTAGCGCGCCCCGAAATAGCCCGCCTGCCAACTTCAAAGGGCCGCCCTGCACATCAAAGCGCGCGGGCCGCCCGGCCGCCTCGGCCTCGGCACTCACCATTGATCACCGCGCGCGCTCCGCGGCGAGACCTCGCAGGCGCCCCTGGCAGGGGCCCGGCCCCAGCCCCCGGCTCGGCTCGCGGCGGCAGCCCCGGGCCCCCCCGGGCCGGCCGCGGCGTCGGGGAACATGGGGAGTCGCGCGGCGGGGGAGGGGGTGCGGGAAACAACAATCCCGGGATCAGAGCTATAGCCACCGGCCGGGGAGGGGGAACGGCACGCCCCGCCGCCCCTTTTATGCAAAAGATCCGAGCGGGCCTCCGCCCCCGCCGCGGCCGCCCCCGGCCCCTGCGGCCCCCGCCCGGCCCGGCTTTCAACGCAGGTCCTGTTTCCAGCAGTCACTCGGCGCACCAAATGTCCTCCGGGCGCTTCCAACAAAAACTGCGCTGTGGATTTAACTGTGCACTTCAAAGGCGCGAGCCGAGCGCACGGTCCTGAAAGGGAGGTACGCGCCGGCCGCACCCCGGGAAGCCCCCCGTAGCCCAGCCGCCGCTCCGCAGGGCCGCCCCGCCCGTGTCCCCCTCCAGGCCCGGCCTCCGCCTGGCCGGGCCCCCTCCCGCCCCCTGCGCCCACGCCGCGGCTCGGTGCGACCTCGCCCCCGTCCGAGGGGGGCTTTCTTTGAAGCGGCTCCGCTGGGGCCGAGCCTCCACCCCCACCTTTTACAGCAGGGCCTTCGGCGGGCGCCTCGGCCGCCGGGCGGCCCCGAAATCCATCGCTCTGAGGGGTTATTTTTATTTCCCGGCTCTCGAGCTGTTACTGAGTTGCCAGGACCTTATCAAAGCGCAGCCGGCTCCAGCCGACTCCCCCGGGCCAGGCTCGCGGAGCCAGTGATCCCGCCGCGCCAATCACAGCCGCGCTCGGCCGGCCCGCGCCGCCCGCCTTAAAGGGACAGTGCCCCGGCGCCCGCCCCGCCCCGCCCCGGCCCGCCCCCGCCGCACGCTTCGCTCCCGCGTTAACCCTTCCCCGGCCTCTCCTCCGCCCCCTGCCAGCCCCCCGCGGCCCCGAGGGCGTTCTCAGCCGGAGTTCTGAGTTCTTCTTTCAAGTTCTCCGGCCTCTTTGCTCCCGCCTCCTCCCCCTGCCTGCCCTCGCTCTCCCAGGCTCTGGAATGCAACAGTTTCTTGTAGCATTATGGCCATCGCAAGAACTGCAAGCAAGCAAATTTTTTTTTTCTATCATCAAACGCTTTTCTACCTCTATTCAAGTTTCCCTGGGAATTTGGACTTGGAGGACTTTATAAAGGGAGTTCCGGCCCTGGGGTTGGCTGGCCCGCTGTCATAGGGCGGACTCGGGCCCAGCCGCTGGAGGCGTGTGCATGCCTGTGCGCGCTTGTGCACGTGCATCTGAGTTCGGGTAAATATAGGACTGCAGTTGGTGGATGAATTGCGTTTGTGCATGTGTGAAAGTGGAGTGTGAATCCGCCAGTATAGGCCTGAGTGCTAACACCAGTTAGGAGGTATACTTCAGTGACCTGAAGACCTAGGTCCAGCTTCCTAACCTGCTGGGCATAAGACCCTCATAGCGGCACACATTGGCCATCTCTCCCAAACAACTGCATACCCGTTACTCTTCCAAAGTCCCCTCTTCTGCCATATGTTACATATTAAACCGATATGGAATATCTTTTTTCCCCGCTCCAAACGACAAGGCATGCATGCCGTTTTAATGTATCGAAAACTCCTCACCCCATTGTCACCTTTGAATTTCTCCCACATTTCCCCAAAAACGTTTGTTTATAAGGCACACACAACCTTCTCTTCTCCCTTAAAATGAGAAAATATGTCACAAACCCAGAGCATTATGTATTTATTCTTCTGCTGCTATAGAATGATTCCTTATGTTATGAGCGAATAATTAACTTTTCTTCCTTTTAAAAAACATAAAGGGCCGGGCACGGTGGCTCACGCCTGTAATCCCAGCATTTTGGGAGGCCCATGCTGGAGGATCATCTGAGGCCAGGAGTTGGAGACCAGCCTGGCCAACATGGCGAAACCCCGTCTCTACTAAAAATACAAAAATCAGCCGGATGTGGTGGCACTTGCCTGTAGTCCCAGCTACTCGGGAGGCTGAGGCAGGAGAATCGCTTGAACCTAGGAGACGGGGGGTTGCAGTGAGCCAAGATGGCGCCAACTGCACACCAGGCTGGGTGACAAAGCGAGACTCCCTCACACACACACACACACACACAAAGGTGTGAACCAAAGATATCCAAGAAGTGAAAGGCAGAGTCCCTGCCTCAGAACTGTGCAAGGCTCTTAACTCTCCAACTTAATGGATGACGAGCCCTTTTAATTGCGAGATGGCCTGTCATTAGGCCTTCAGAACTTTAAAACGTGAAAGAATTGTGGCTCTATCTAGGTATCCATAGAAAAAGAGAAGGAAGAGCCTGGGTGTGGTGGCTCAGTGTAATCCCAGCACTTTGGGAGGCCAAGGCAGGCAGATCACCTGAGGCCAGGCATTCAAGACCAGCCTGGCCAACATAGTGAAACCCTGTCCCTACTAAAAATACAAAAATTAGCCAGGCGTGGTGGTGGGCGCCTGTAGTCCCAGCTACTCGGGAGGCTGAGGCAGGAGAATCATTTAAACCCAGGAGGTTAAGGTTGCAGTGAGCCTGGGCGGCAGAGCAAGACTCCATCTCAAAAAAAAAAAAAAAAAAGAAAAGAAAAGAAAAAAAGAAAGAAAAAGAGGAGGAAGATCCATCACCCATGATCTGCTGGAAAGGGGCAGGCTGCAGGACTGTGCGCCACCTGCCCTCAGCGTAAGGGGCTGGGACAGGGACTGGAAAGCTCTTAGAGCCATGCTGCTGGACTCTGGCTCGTGGGTGCCATGACAGGTGGCAGCTCCTCCCCAAAACCTGCCTCTCGGTGCCCATGGTCTGTCCCTCCAGGCTCTCGACCCCAGGCAGCCAGGTTGGCATAAAGACAGCAGTACCAGCTCTGAAATGTGGCCCTGAAGCCAGCCAGGAAGGCCAGGGAAAGAGTGTGGCCCGATGAATCATCTTTGCCTTAGGACAACTGCTGGTGTGAGGAAACCAGCGGGCTCTAAAATCCCCGGCCTGCTGGTATTCTGGGGGTTCAGTGGCCCATGGACCCTCTTAGCCACCAGCTCTGAGCTGGCCCAGGGCCAAGAACACAGCCACCACCTTTGGCCACCCCAGGAGTACCAAGAGTAAAACTGTCACTGTGGTTCCAGGGAGTCTTTAGGCCACAGAGGGTGTTATTACTGGAACAGAAGTGTAGACAGAGGAGTATGGATTGCCATAAAAGTGTCTACCGTATAAACAACAGTAAAGGCACACACACACACACACACACACACACACACACACACACACACAATGTGGGGGGTGGGGGAGAGACAGAAAAATCAAAACATCTAAAATCAAAATAAACAATGTTCAGAAAAAAGAGGTTTTCGAAAAGGAAGTGGAAACTTGCTCTTCATGGGCGGTTTTCCTCTCCTCCCAGTTGTCCCCACTGACCAGTCACTGCCTCCCGCAACCAGCCCTAATCACTGTAGGCTCAACTTTAACCAAAGGACTACCTCATTATCCCATGGCTGCGACCGTAGCAAGAGGGGACTGGGATCTGAGGCAGTGGACAGCTATGGGCCTGTGGGAGCGGGGGAGGGGAAGGGGACCCAAGAGCAAGGCCCGGTTTGGTTTGGATCTTCTCAGTCAATAATAACTGCTCTGAGGGCCGGGCACGGTGGCTCACGCCTGTAATCCCAGCACTTTGGGAGGCCGAGGCGGGTGGATCACGAGGTCAGGAGATTGAGACCATGATGAAACCCCGTCTCTACTAAAAATACAAAAAATTAGCCGGGTGTGGTGGCGGGCACTTGTAGTCCCAGCTACTCACAGAGGCTGAGGCAGGAGAATGGCGTGAACCCGGGAGGCAGAGCTTGCAGTGAGCCGAGATTGCGCCACTGCACTCCAGCCTGGGCGACAGAGCCAGACTCCGTCTCAAAAAAAAAAAAAAAAAAAAAAAAAACAAAACTGCTCTGAGGGCCAGGCACGGTGGCTCACGCCTGTAATCCCAGCACTTTGGGAGGCCAAGGCAGATGGATCACCTGAGGTTAGGAGTTCGAGACCAGCCTGACCAAAGTGGAGAAACTCCGTCTCTACTAAAAATACAAAATTAGCAGGGCGTGGTGGCACATGCCTGTAATCCCAGCTACTTGAGAGGCAGAGGCAGGAGAATTGCCTGAACCCAGGAGACAGAGGTTGCGGTGAGCCGAGATCGTGCCATTGCACTCCAGCCTGGGCAACAAGAGCAAACTCTGTCTCAAAAAATAAAAAAATAAATAAAAAATAACTCCTCTGAGAGCATGGTTTCCAGAACAGGTGCTTGGGTCACCTTAGGGCAGTGACTCCCTCCACCATCACCCCTGGCCTGTCCCCTTTCCTACAGCTTTATATCTGGTGGGACACTTCCCTCCCAGCAGGAGGCTGGACCAAGTGCTGGAAAGCCCTCTCTCTAGCCTCTGGGTCTCTGACTACTTGTTGATGATATTTCTAGAGGAGAATCCAAAGTCCTGTGCTTATAGCAGCCCCTTTCTCAAGATAGCACGTTTTCCATTTTCCCCTTGTCCCTGGCAGCAGCGCTATCATGTGACTTGTTGTAATCCTGCACGGTTGCCTGGAAACTGGAAAGCAAGGTGATGGATTTCTGCACATGCTCACTCACCCCCCCGCTCCACCTTTAAAGAAAAACCCTACAGAGGATAAAGAGTCCACTTTGCCTAAGTGCAGACAAGTTTAATAAAGCAGAGAGTGAGTCTTTGCTGGAATTATATACTGGGTTGAAATCCTAGAATCCCAGAAAACAAGGACTAAGGGCTCCCTGGGAGGCATCTGGCCAGATCTCTGACCTTTAGTCAGCCCCACAAAAACCACTGTGGAGGGGAAGTCACACCAGCTGGGACTTCAGAGGAGCTGAGACCCAGGACATTGCTCTCTCAGATTCAGTAACTTTGTCTTTTATTCCTTTGGAAAAGTGCCGCCTTAGACAATGTACGTTTGTTTGGGGAGGAACGCGAAGAGAGACACAGGTAACCTTTCCTAAGACTGGAGGTTACCTAACCACGCTGAGTTTCCATTTGTTCACCTGTAGACTGGAGGAAACCTCCCCTGCAAAGGCTGTTGTGAGCCTGAGCAATACAATAAATGCCTGGCACAGAGCTGGACACACAATAGAACATGGTGGTTATTTTCACAGAGTAACTCTGTTCCCTCAATAGCCTGTTACCTATTCTGGGAAGAAACCCCCTATCTCCAAAGCAAAGATACCGTCCATTGGGAGCGACAGTCTGGGGAAGTGTGACCCCAGGAGGCTGACCACGGGGGGCCTAAAGGAGATAAAGGAGGCTGTGCCTGCTACCATCTTTCAAGGACAGTCCTATGCAGAAAGAAATAAGCCCAGGGGCCATTCAAGTGTTATCTACTCCAACCCTTCATTTAAGAAACTAGACAAATTGGCTGGGTGTAGTGGCTCACACCTGTAATCCCAGCACTTTGGGAGGCTGAGGTGGGCGGATCACCTGAGGTTAGGAGTTCGAGACCAGCCTGTCCAACATGGTGAAACCCTGTCTTTACTAAAAATACAAAAATTAGCTGAGCATGGTGATGCATGCCTGTAATCCCAGCTACTCGGGAGGCTGAGGCAGGAGAATCGCCTGAACCTGAGAGGCAGAGGCTGCACTGAGCAGAGATCGCACTATTGCACTCCAGCCTCGGCAGCAAGAGCGAAACTCTGTCTCAAGGAAGAAAAGAAAAGAAGAGAAGAGAAGAGAAGGAAAAGAAAGAAATCGGACAAATTAAGCAAAGAGAAAGTGAGATTTCCCCAGGATCACTTTGCCCGTATCAGAGATGAGCTGGAACTTCTGAGGGGTCCTGAATCCTGGCCCAGTCTCTTTTTCCTCCACACCACAGTAAGGAGACCCAGGGTGGGGCTGGCTGAGTTGGAGGGGGCAGGACCATCTGGAGGTCTTGACTTTTACAACAGGACTAATACATACAATCTGGGATGCTTTCCTAAAAGAATCACAACAGGGCTTCTGTCTGAAATCCCTCTAAAGCACGCTTCATCCAGCCCCTACCTGTAGGTAGGTTGCCTTGACTCTGCCAGCTGGGCTACCCACAGCCTGATCTGGGACAGTTCGACCCACATCTTTTAGAGTGGCGGCCATTTACATGGGCATCTCCGTGAAGTCGATCCACCTAAGGGGGAATGGACCTACTTCCTCTCCCCTTTGCAGAGGAGGGACCGGGAATGCCAAGGTGGAGATTTTGAAGCCACAAGGGGAAAAGTAAGGTTTCCCTAAGAAATCCCATCTTCAAGGCCAGGTGCAGTGACTCACACCTGTAATCCCAGCACTTTGGGAGCCCAAGGTGGGCGGATCAGCTGAGGTCAGGAGTTCAAGACCAGCCCGGCCAACGTGGCGAAACCCCATCTCTACTAAAAATACAAAAATTAGCCTGGTGTGGTGGCGGACACCTGTAGTCCCAGCTGCTCGGGAGGCTGAGGCAGGAGAATCGTTTGAACCCTGGAGGCGGAGGTTGCAGTGAGCCGAGATCATGCCACTGCACTCCAGCCTGGGCGACAGAGTGAGGCTCTGCCTCAAAAAAAAAAGAAAAGAAATCCCATCTTCAGAAGTGTTGGGGGAATTTATTTGTTGATAAAATATCTTTTTTTATATGAAATTAAAACACAGTTAAACAGTAATTTAAAACTTCCTAATTGGATTGACTTTCGAGTGCTTTTATTATGGATTGTAAATAGAGCTGCAAACTGCTGATTTTTTTTCGGCGTCTCACCCTTCGTGGTCTTCAAGTTTGGCTTTTAGGAGTTGGCCTGAGCTTGTAACCAGAGGAGAGCACCGATATACCTATATTAAAACATACCCAGAAAGAGGTTTTGCTTTCTTTTTTCTTTATTATTATTATTTTATGTATGTATGTATGTATTTATTTATTTATTTATTTTTGTTTTTTGAGATGGAGTCTCGCTCTGTCACCCAGACTAGAGTGCAGTGGCATGATCTCGATTCACTGCAACCTCCACCTCCTGGGTTCAAGCAATTCTCCTTTCTCAGCCTCCCAAGTAGCTGAGATTACAGGCGCCCGCCACCACGCCCGGCTAATTTATTTTTTTTTTTTGTATTTTCAGTAGAGACGGGGTTTCCCCATGTTGGCCTTGTGATTCTCCCATCCTGACCTTGTGATCCGCCTGCCTTGGCCTCCCAAAATGCTGGCATTACAGGCATGAGCGACCGCCCCCAGCCCAGAGGTTCTGTTTTCTTAAGTGATCTTCTCCACAGCGAGAGACACCAAAACAAAGGGTGAGGTTGGGGGAGAAAACAGCCCCCCAAGGTCATTTTTAGAAAAGGAACTGAAAAATAGAAAGGAATCCCCCTAAAGTCATCACGCCAACCTGCGACGCGTGTTCCTAAGCCGCCCCCCGTAGACATTTTCCTCACCTTCTGATATCTTATTTTGCTCATTTTAAACAACTTCTGGGAAGCAAAGTTTAGCTGAGCTTGAAATAAGTTGCCTTATTCTCCTCTGGGCGCAGTGGCTCATGCGTGTAATCCCAGTACTTTGGGAGGCCGAGGCAGGCGGATCACGAGGTCAGATCGAGCCCATCCTGGCTAATATGGTGAAACCCCATCTCTATTAAAAAAAATACAAAAAGTTAGCCGGGCGTGGTGGCACACGCCCGTAATCCCAGCTCCTTGGAAGGGTGAGCAGGAGAATAGTTTGAACTCGGGAGATGGAGGTTGCAGTGAGCCAAGATGGCACCACTGCACTCCAGCCTGGGGGACAGAGCAAGACTCTGTCTCAGAAAAAAAAAGGAAAAAAAAGAAACCTGGGCCACATCTAGACTCCGCCTTCTCCCTCAAACGCCTCCATTCATTCACCCAGCCCTGTTGATTCTGCCTCTAAAAAATCTCCCACCACCACCCCCTGCTCCGCAAATCCACAACCGCTATCACGGCTCTTGCCAAGGACAGCCAAATGTTCTAATGATGCTTCACACCTACAGTTTATAGCCCCAACCCCTGACCCCCGTTACATAGTGCTGCAATGGTAAACATTGTGCGGTGCAAAGCCACCCATGTCATTCTCCTGCTTCAGATCCTCCCCGGCTGCACATAACCTTCAGGATAAGGCCCAGAACCCTTTGTGTGGTGCGCAGGTAGCCGGCCCAGGCACAGGCCCTTTTCCAGCTCTGTTTCTTTTTCTATCTTTTTTTGTTTGTTTGTTTGTTTGTTTGAGACGGAGGAGCCTCGCTCTTGTTGCCCAGGCTGGAATGCAGTGGCCCAATCTTGGCTCACTGGAACTTCCGCCTCCCAGGTTGAAGTGATTCTCCTGCCTCAGCCTCCAGAGTAGCTGGGATGACAGGCACATGCCACCATGCCTGGCTAATTTTCATATTTTTAGTAGAGACGGGGATTCACCATGTTGGCTAGGCTGGTCTTGATCTCCTGACCTCAGGTGATCCACCCACCTCGGCCTCCCAAAGTACAGGAATTATGGGAGTGAGCCACCATGCCCGGCTCTCCAGCTCTATTTCTTGCTGACACCCCTTGTCCCTACCATATGCATAGTGGCTTGCCTCTCCTTTTCCTCCCTGGCCGACTGCCCTCCCTCTGCCACTTCGTCAGTCCTCTCCCACCTCATCCCCCGAGACCGGGCTAGAGCCTGTCCTCCTACTCCTGTGGCATCTGGGGCTCACCTCTAGCAAACACTGTGGTTGATCTACTTCTCTGTCCCACCCACTCCACCATGAACTCTCTGAGGACAGGGACCGTGTTTTGTGATGCTTGCATCCCTTGAACTAGATTGTGGGAAGGAGGGACCTGGGAGATATTTAACAGCTGGTGAAACCTGTGTACCGGCCAATCAGAACTGATACCAGCCTAGGGTCTGGAACAGGGTCTTGGAAACCCCTTGCCAGAGTCAAGCCAGTAGTCGCTGTGTCATGAGGAGCTGTGGTTGGCATCCTCTAAGTTGGGCCCTGATGATCCCTGCTTCCTAGTTCCACACCCTGCATACTTCCCTCCCCTTGAGCATGTATGGCATTTGACTCTCTTCTAACAAATAGAGTATGGCTGATGTGACAGCACATCCACTCCACATTAGGCTATCAAAAGGCTGCGATTTCCTCCTTAGGTGCTTTCCCTAGAATCTTGAGGCATCCCTGTTGAGGGATCCGTGTGACGAGGGACAAGCCCTGCCACCAACCAAGTGATCTCAGAAGCCGAATGCCACCTAGGCAAGCCTTGACATGATGCAGGTCCAGCTGCTGGCTTGCTGGTAGCCTCATGGAAACCTCAAGGAGGAGGCACCCAGCTAAGTCTTGTCCAGATTCTGGACCCACAGATGAAGATGTATCCTCTGGGGAGGGGAGTGGTGAAAACCGACCTGCTGATGAGACTTTGCCCTGTCAGTTAACATTGCTAATGGTAAGAACTCAGTTGCAAGACATACAGGTTGTGAATCTTTTCTATACTTTTTTTCTTTCTTTCTTTCTTCTTTCTTTCTTTCTGTCTTTTCTTTCTTTCTTTCTTTCTTTCTTTCTTTCTTTCTTTCTTTCTTTCTTTCTTTCTTTCTTTCTTTCTTTCTTCTTTCTTCTTTCTTTATATGTTTTCTTTTTCTGAGACAGAGTCTCGCTCTGTTGCCCAGGCTGGAGTGCAATGACGTGATCTCAGCTCAGTGCAACCTCTGCTACCCAGGTTAAGGTGAATCTCCTGCCTCAGCCTCCCGAGTAGCTGGGAATACAGGTGTGCACCACCATGCCTGGATAATTTTTGTAGTTCTAGTAGAGATGGGGGTTTCACCATGTTGGCCAGGCTAGTCTCGAACTCCTGACCTTGAGTGATCGATTGGCCAGCCTTGGCCTCCCAAAGTGCTGGGATTACAAGTGTGAGGTACCGTACCCGGCCCTTTTCTGTACTTTATGAAATGACGGCACATTGATGGTCAATGACGACAAGCATAAGCTATTGGCAATAATTATCACATATTTGGGCCAAGCCCAGTGGCTCGCGCCTGTAATCCCAGCACTTTGAGAGGCCAAGGCAGGTGGGTCACTTGAGGTCAGAAGTTTGAGACCAGCCTGGCCAAAATTGGCAAAACCCTGTCTCTGCTAAAAATACGAAATAATTAGCTGGGAATGGTGTCAGGCGCCTGTAATCCCAGCTACTCGGCAGGCTGAGGCAGGAGAATCCCTTGAACCTGGGAAGCAGAGGTTGCAGTGAGCTGAGATGGTGCCACTGCACTCCAGCCTGGGCGAGAAAAGCCAGACTCCGTCTAATAAATAAATAAATATCACATATTTGAAGTTCTTCAAAGGTTACTGGAAATTCCTATTGAAATATATCAAAATTCTCCTAATAGATTAATAAAGAAATATCAAATTATTTTGAGATGTTACTGAGTTACAGGATAGAGACATTTGGTCACACTCAAAAGCAATATTTGCTTTGCTGCCACTTTTTCTTCCCAAATGGAAAGAACTCATTGGTCTAGGAGGTAAATGTGAATAGTCCTTGCAAACTATTGCATTCAAATTAGAGGAGAGGAAATGAATCTTCCCTATGGAGTGACTAGGAACTTGGGAGAAAGAGGCTAATAAGAGTATCGTGTGACTTAAATGTGGTGGCAAAATTAGTGGGGACATGGGCTAATTCTATGCATGATGATGGTTTTTAGAAAGCAGACCTCGGAGTCCCTGTCACTGAATTTAGATGGGAAGTGGTGGGGGCGGGGATTGGCGGGGATTGGCGGAGAGGATTCCTGAATGGTATGGCTCAGAAAGACTTTGAAGAAATCTTGGTATTTGATGACCCTTTTAATGACAGTGTGCCCTGGGAGTATGTTCTCTAAACAAACAAGGATAAATGGTCTACAGATCAGTATGGTTGAACGTTAATAGCTTTCTTAGCAAAAACATTACTATCACAAACAATAAAATGTGTAGATTGGCCAGGCGCAGTGGCTCACGCCTGTAATCCCAGCACTTTGGGAGGCCAAGGCGGCAGATCACGCGGTCAGGAGATAGAGACCATCCTGGCTAACATGGTGAAACCCTGTCTCTACTAAAAATACAAAAAATCAGCCGGTCATGGTGGCACGTGCCTATAGTCCCAGCTACTCGGGAGGCTGAGGCAGGAGAATCGCTTGAACCTGGGAGACAGAGGTTGCAGTGAGCCAAGAATGCGCCACTGCACTCCAGCCTGGGCAACAGAGCGAGACTCCGTCTCAAAAAAAAAAAAAAAAAAAAGAATTGTAAATTGAGACTCACCTCCTGGTAGTCATGCTCTTTTGGTAAATACTTTTGCTGATAACTTTCGAGCATAGAAAAAGATACAATAATTATTGAAACTAGAAAATCTATCTTGATAGCTTCAGTGAATCACCCAAACACCTAAGGGATGTTGGGGGGAAAAAAACTGGTCAGGTGCAGTGGTGCACGCCTGTAATCCCAGCACTTTGGGAGGCTGAGGCAGGGTGGATCACTTGAGCCCAGGAGTTCGAGACCAGCCTGGGCAACATGGTGAAACCCCGTCTCTATAAAAATACAAAAATACAAAAATTAGCTGAGCGGGAGGGAGAGCATAAGGATAAATAGCTAATGCATGCTGGGCTTAATACCTAGGTGATTGGTTGATAGGTGTAGTAAACCACCATAGCACACATGTACTTATGTAACAAACCTGCACATCCTGCACATGTATCCTGGAACTTAAAATAAAATAAAAATTAGCCAGGTGTGGTGGCGCACACCCGTAATCTCAGCTACTGGGGTCAGGGGGCTGAGGTGGGAGGATCACTTGAGTCCAGGAGTTTGAGGTTGCAGTGAGCCGAGATCGCACCACTGCACTCCAGCCTAGGAGACAGAGTGAGACCTTGTCTCCCTGAAAAATAAAAAAATAAAGAAAAGAAAGTGAGAAAAAATTCAGTGAAAAACAAGTATTTAGCTAGCCCAGCTTTTCAGATAAGGAAGACTGGAGCAAGACATCCCACCAGCTTCAACGGGCTAAGCAGAGTCAGCTTAGGTGACAAGGCAAATCTTTTAGCTGTTAACATTGTTCCCTGCCCCCACACCACCCCCAATGAAACGAGTCTTTCTTTTTGCAAACTGCCTTGTTTTCAAGAAGCTCAATTTGTTAAATGCATTCATCTGTCTACCTTTGTATAACTTTTCACAGGAATCCATTGGTTCACAAAGCAGAAAATGATCAAGACCTGGCGGTCTGACTTGGGGGTCAAAAAATACGGTCACAAAGAGCAGACTGCAGTAAGTAAGGGGCTCCATCCCCATCCTCTCTTCTACTCCAAGGTCAGAGAGGAGCCAGAGCAATTTGTAAGAGCACAGAGGTGTGAGAGGCAGGTGCTAGACGTGGCCTGCCCAGGGAAGGAGGGGGAGGTAGGGTCGCTGTCTGCAGAGTGGATATTCAGAGAATGCCCTTGGGGACACCCTCAGCTGTAGAACAGATTCCCGAGGTCAAGACCAAGAAAGGCACCAGGGCCACCCAGGAAGGGAGTATGGGGCGCTGTGGGGGCACTTCACCCATTTCCGCTCGCTCAGGCAGCCACCCACTTTGTGCAGGTCCAGCAGCTCCTCCAGCCGAACCTGGCTTGTCTGTAACAGACCTGGCCCTCCCCCACTCCATTCCCATCCGTTGAACTTTGACCTTTTCTCCCCAACAAAGGCCACCTGCTTTCCTTTCTCTCGCCGTCCCCAGGAGATGCCCTGCTCTGAATTTCCCTGTGAAAAGGCATTAACCTTAAACTCTACAAGACAATGGAGGGTCTTGCACACCCCTAGGGAGGCAGTTGTGCCTGGGAACATGGGGCTGGGTCTTTTCTCGGGGAGCCAGGGCAGCACGAGGAAAGCAGGCACCCAAGGCAGTGGGCACTGGGGCCCCAAATGGAACCCAAGAGCAGGGTCTCCACCCTCAGCAGCCCCCAGTCTGGGGGAGGGTGGGAAGAGGACGCCGATAATCCCTGTTTTGATATTTTTTGTGCCACATGATCGGCAGAAGAGGTGAGACAGACACAGGGCACAGGAGAGTTGGAGACTGTGGGCAGCTGAGAACAGGAACTGCAAAGACCCCAGGCAAGAGAAAGCTCTGCCTTTTCCAGAAACTCATAAAAACTGAGAACCAGGAAGAGCAAGGGAGGGAGAAAGGTGAGGTGGGGCAGACTGGCCTAGGCCAGCTTGGCAGAGCACTGTGGGCCGCGGGGAAGAGGTGTTTTCTTTATCCCAAAGTGTCTGGATGAGCCAGGGGAGTGTGGCTCAATGGTTCAACACAGAGGCTCTGGAAATGGACGGCCCTGCTTCTTATGGAGAGTCTGTCATTCCTCTGTGCCTTGGTTTCCCCAAGTGTATAATGGAAGGAATGGCGGTGCCTGTCTGGTGGGTCGTTGGGAGGATTAAATGAAGAAGTGATGCAGCCGAGTGCGGTGGCTCACGCCTGCAAGCCCCGCATTTTGTGAGGCCGAAGTGGGCAGATCACTTGGGGTCAGGAGTTCAAGACCAGCCTGGCCAACATGGTGAAAACTCAACTCTACCAAAAAATACAAAAATTAGCCGGGCATGGTGGCATGTGCCTGTCGTCCCAGCTACTCAGGAGGCTGAGGCAGGAGAATCGCTTGAACCCAGGAGGAGGAGGTTGCAGTGAGCTACTGCACTCCTGTCTGGGCGACAGAGTGGGATCCGGTCTCAAAAAAAAAAAAAAAAAGTGATGCAGTAAAGTGGTTAGAACCCCCCTGATGCCCAGGGAATACCTGGTAAGGGTTAGACATCTTTGGAAAAAAACAAAGAGAGCAACCTGGCCTAGGGCCCTGCTCCCCCAGCTAGGGAGGTCCTACAAGTTATTGGGCTCTTAAAGATGCCCCTCCCTTCCCTATAAAGTGGGAATGAAATATGACAGATTTAAGGTTAGGTTTGAATGGAAATAGTCTAGCCAGTACATTTAGTTTCTGAAAGACGTAAGTGCTCAGCTTTCTGGCACAAATGGCTTCCCAAGGCCCATAAAGGTCTTGGCGCACATTTAATCCTTTCACTGCTCATTGTAAGTCTTCAGCTAGGGGTAGCGGCTGCAGCCAGGTGACCCCTGGTGAGTCTCCATCAGAATGTGCCCACTCCCATGCTCAAGTCTTGCTGTGATGACAGCGGGGACTTCTAGGTACTTGCAAATGATCAAGTGTTCTTTGAATTCAGGAGCCCTGAACTCTTTACAGCATCGCAGCCCCCAGCCTTGCTAGGCGCCCTCATCACCACTAACCCCCAGGCCTTCCTCTGGCACCAAAAGCTGCACTGATGTGTTCTATAATTTTTTTTTTTTTTTTTTTTTTTGAGATGGAGTTTCGCTCTTGTTGCCCAGGCTGGAGTGCAATGGCGCGATCTCAGCTCACTGCGACCTCTGCCTCCTGGATTCAAGCAATTCTCCTGCCTCAGCCTCTGTAGTAGCTGGGATTACAGGCCTGTGCTACCACGCCAGGCTAATTTTTGTATTTTTAGTAGAGACAGAGTTTCACCATGTTGGCCAGGCTGGTCTTGAACTCCTAACCTCAGGTGATCCACCTACCTCGGCCTCCCAAAGTGCTGGGATTATAGGTATGAACCACCACGCCCAGCCTTGTTCTATAATTCTTGTTCCTCCTCCCAAGAGCTGTAAGGTGGGCCCCAGGGGGCACCCAAGACCAGGTCCAGAGGGGACAAAGGAGGGGATGCACAGAGGTAGGAAGCCACAGTGAACCTCTCTCAGAAGTATTTTCTGCCACGTGTCTGCATGCAGCCTGGGCAAGGCTGTTTTTATTGCATATATGAGGTACTGGATTTTTCTTTCTTTCTTTTTTTTTTTTTTTCGATGGAGTCTCACTCTGTCACCCAGGCTGGAGTTCAGTGGTGCAATCTCGGCTCACTGCAAGCTCCGCCTCCCGGGTTCACGCCATTCTCCTGCCTCAGCCTCCCCAGGAGCTGGGACTACAGGCGCCCACCACCATGCCCGGCTAATTTTTTTGTATTTTTTAGTAGAGACAGGCTTTCACCATGTTAGCCAGGATGGTCTCAATCTCCTGACCTCGTGATCCGCCTGCCTCGGCCTCCCAAAGTGCTGGGATTACAGGGTGCTGGATTTTTCTAAAGGTGCTTGTCCAGACAGCCCAACCAACATGGTGCCATGAAAGTTGCCAGAGCCAAGCCTTCCACTTGTTTTGTATCCAGCACCATGTGATATTAAGAAACAAGTGAGCCGGGAGCAGTGGCTCACGCCTGTGATCCCAGCACTTTGGGAGGCCGAGGCAGGCAGATCACGAGGTCAGGAGATCGAGACCATCCTGGCTAACACGGTGAAACCCCGTCTCTACTAAAAATACAAAAAAATTAGCCGGGCGTGGTGGCGGGTGCCTGTAGTCCCACCTACTGGGGAGGCTGAGGCAGGAGAATGGCATGAACCTGGGAGGCGGAGCCTGCAGTGAGCCGAGATTGCGCCACTGCACTCCAGCCTGGGCGACAGAGCGAGACTCCATCTCAAAAAAAAAAAAAAAAAAAAAAGGAAAAGAAAGAAACAAGCGAGGAAATTAATGAACAAGAAGTAACATCACACTATGGACTTTGGAGTCAGAAAGACAAATCAGATTTCAAATCCTGACCCCACACTGACTAGCTGAGACCTTGAGTAAGTTGTACATCCTTTTTAAGCTTTAATATCACCATCCATAAAATGGAGCTAAGGATAAAGACCCACTTTGTGAGGGTATCCTTCATTCGCTGGGTGAAATCACCTGTGAGCTATCCTTTTTTTTTTTTTTTTTAGGCGGAGTTTCACTCTTGTTGCCCAGGCTGGAATGCAATGGTGTGATCTCGGCTCACCGCAACCTCTGCCTCCTGGATTCAAGCAATTCTCCTGCCTCAGCCTCCCCAGTAGCTGGGATTACAGGCACGTGCCACCACACCCAGCTAATTTTGTATTTTTAGTAGAGACGGGATTTCTCCATGTTGGTCAGACTGGTCTCAAAATCGCGATCTCCAGTGATCCGCCCGCCTCAGTCTCCCAAAGTGCTGGGATTACAGGCATGAGCCACTGCACCCGGCCGAGCTATCCTTTTCCATATGTTTCCCACCTAACAGGTCCAGGATATTGTGGGTATCAAGATAATATATGCAAACCGGGCATGGTGGCTCACGGCTGTAATCCCAGCAATTTGAGAAGCTGAGGCAGGTGGATCACCTGAGGTCAGGAGTTTGAGACCAGCCTGGCCAACGTGGTGAAACCCCATCTCTACTAAAAATACAAAAATTGGCCGGGTATGGTGGTGGGCGCCTGTAATCCCTGCTACTTGGGAGGCTGAGGCAGGAGAACTGCTTGTACCTGGGAGGTGGGGGTTTCAGTGAGCGGAGATTGCGCCAGATTGCACTCCAGGCTGGGCAACTAGAGTGAAACTCCGCCTCAAAAAAAAAAAAAACAACAAGATAATATATGCAAGGTGCCCACCACAGTTGCTGGCACAGAGGGAGCAGAACGTCTGCTGGCCTTGTGGTTGGTGTAGTATCTTCTTCGGAAGTGCTCTAATCCAAAAAGCCAACCTTGGATACCTGGCCAGAGTAATCAGGCTGTCCTGTAAGTATGGCTGCTAGGCCAAGTCAGGCGCTCCTGTAGACCCTTGCAGACTGGCCTGGCACCAGCCACAGGGAATCCACTGCCCGGCCCTCAGAGGGAAGGTGGACCAGCAACACAGCTCAGCTCCTTGGCGCCATCTTCCCTCACAAAAGAGCGGCACTGTCTGAACCCCCAGGGCCAAGGAGCAGTAAAAGGCTGTAAACGCAGAGGGAGGAGCCGCCATAAACTGGAGCCAGAGTCCTTAGCAGTTTCCTTTCTGATAAGGGCTTCAAGGGTTTGGAGGAGACCTGCTGTGATTTCCTAGTCTGGGCTCGCGTGCCCTGGATGTTTGAATCCTTGGGTCAGAGTGCACAGAGGGAAGATCAAGGAGGAGAAACCATCAGAGGGGACAGGAAAGGACAGGAGGGGGCATCTGACGAAGGCCAAGAGGCAGGCTACAGAAGGGGCCGTGGAATAACACCAAAAGGGTGGCTCGGGCGAAGGCCACTTCCTGCACACCAGGCCACTGTGAAGGGATCACCTCATTCGCTCTCCCACCCAACCGAGAGTGAGACAGCCCCCCCATTACCAACCTATTTTTCAGGAGACCCGGGTTAGAGGCAGGATCTGCTACATCATGTGCAGGGTACAGTGTAAAATGCAAACGTCAGCCCCCTTTTGCACCATTTATTAGGAATTTCAAGATGGCAACCACAGAAGGTTGAAGCTAGTGGGCATCCTTCTGAGCGTGGGGCCTTGTGTGACTGCACCAATCTCATGTCCATGAAGCTGACCCTGTCTAGAGGGGTTGAGACGCTTGACAAAGGTCACATGATAGTAAGAAGCGGTGGCTCTCATGTGAACACAGTGCAGTGGGATAGGACAAAGCCCCGGGTGGGTCTTTTAGTTCTTCCCGTCCTTTCTACAAGATGGACAGTGCTCAGAGAGGGTCAGGGAGCTGTTGAGGGTCACACAGCTCCCTGAGAGGTGGGTTCTTCCAATAAGGCAGGGAATTCAAGATAGGCCATTGTCTTGGAAGATGTCAGTCTCTACTTGCTTAGACAAGCAAAACACACACCCAAAACACACCCAAACCAGGACACCAGCAGCCTGGAAATACCAGACAAGAAAGTGGAAGAAAATATATAATGAGGCCAGGCATGGTGGCTCATGCTCGTAATCCCAGCACTTTGGGAGACTGAGGGGGGCAGATCACTTCAGGTCAGGAGTTCAAGACCAGCCTGGCCAACAGGGCGAAACCCTGTCTCTACTAAAAATACAAAAATGAGCCGGGCGTCGGGGCACACGTCTGTAGTCCCAGCTACTCAGGAGGCTGAGGCAGGAGAATTGTTTGAACCCGGGAGGCAGAGGTTGCAGTGAGCCGAGATCATGCCACTGCACTCCAGCCTGGGCAACAGAGGGAATGAGACTCTGTCTCAAAACAAAAAAATCACAACAACAACAAAAATACATACATATATATATTATGAAATGAGTTTTATAGAATTGTAAGCTCATTTCCTGAGCGAGGGGACTTTTTTTAGTGAGTGCGAACAGATAGGAATGATAACTTTCCTGGCCCTACAATCCTCTAGCATTTCCATCCTCTTAGACACCCTGCTAGGGTAGCGGTGGTGGCCAGGGCTGGAAGGAGCTGCTGCATAAATGTCCTCCAGGTTGGAAGTGTGGACTCTACCACCAGGAACTCACCTGCCTCAGGCCCGGGGCTGAGGTCTGCCTGTCTTGTGCCCTCTTTTGCAGATAGGCGTTTCCTTAAACCCCTGATCCAGTGTTAGCTTTCCCTTCTCTAACAGGCGTCAGTGCTCATAGGCCCCCAACTCTGAAGGCAGCTAGTCCGAGCTGCTGTTTCTCAGAGCAGAGCCATCAAACTCAAGTGGCATTTTTATTAATTTTCCGGTTGACTACATGTTCTTATCAATTAAATGGACAGCCAGGAGGGTTAGTGGTGAGAGTCCAGGTTGGGCTCAGAGGCCTACATTCCAGTGCTGGCTGCAGCTCCCTCGTGACCCCAGACACTCTGGGCTGCCAGAAATCCTCATCTACACAAGGAGGGGCTTGAACA
The DNA here is from genome assembly GCF_006542625.1 of Nomascus leucogenys. Taxonomy (NCBI): domain Eukaryota; kingdom Metazoa; phylum Chordata; class Mammalia; order Primates; family Hylobatidae; genus Nomascus; species Nomascus leucogenys. The sequence goes on from NC_044399.1 coordinate 60,699,533, forward strand.
TCAGCCTCTGCCTCCATGACTCTTACATTAGCGGCTCTCCTAGCCCCATTCTTCTTCCTCACTGCATATGTTAGTCTGGGAGGCAGCTCAGCCTCACCTCCAAGGTGGACAGACTCATCAGAGCAAAGACTTCAGAAGGCACCCACTCACTCTTCTTCCCTTTTCACAGCCTGGGTTGTTGTTGGCCTCTTTGGAGGCTGGCAGGGAGAGGAGAGGTCCTGGTCTTGGCCTTGAGTCTAGCTCTCAGGTACAGCATTCAAGGACAACAGCAAGGATATAGGCAGATGCTAAGAGGTTGGGACCAACCAACGTATTCCCGCTATCCCTGTGGCCTCTTCCAAAAAGCCATCGTACCTCCACTTCAAGCGAAAGAGCCAGGTTTCCTAAACACTCCTGGAGTTAGTGGAGTCTAAGATGTCATCCTGTACATTCCTGAAACCATTCCAAGCATGTGGGGTTATGTATAATCATAGGAATTAGGAAATAACATTTATGCCTATAGGGGATTAAGAAAACCGTGCCTGCACATGGGAACATTATATAGTCATTGAAATGGTAATGGTGTTGTAATGATATTGGAAATGCTTATGACGTAATATTAACTCCAAAGAGCAAAGTGCAAAACTGGATAGAATATGTACTCAGCCAGGTAAAATACACAGGAAAAAACAACCAGGGTCAGGTGTGGTGGCTCACGCCTGTAATCCCAGCACTTTGGGAGGCCGAGGCAGGTGGATCACCTGAGGTCAGGAGTGCAAGACCAGCCTGGCCAACATGGTGAAAACCTGTCTCTACTAAAAATAAAAAATTAGCCGGGTATAGTGGTACGCCCCTGTAGTCCCAGCTACTTGGGCTGAGGCAGGAGAATTGCTTGAACCTGGGAGGTGGAGGTTGCAGTGAGCCGAGATCATGCCACTGCACTCCGGCCTGGGTGGCAGAGTGAGACTCCCATCTCAAAAGCAAAAAACAAAACAAAACAACAACAACAACAACCAGTACAGATGATGGGATCGTGGAACATTTTTTTCTTGCTTTTTGTATTTGCATTAGCATGTTTCTGTTGCTGGCCACCCCAGCCCCTTCCTGAAGCCAGGCCTGGCTGGCTATATTTTGTACCATGTGACCCCCACCCACTTCCCCCTTCCCCCTTCCCAGTCACAGCTGACTGGGATGTCACTTGTGGGTAGCCAGCTATAGGCAGGCCAACACCATGTGACTTGAGTAGTCTGGCCTAGAAAGATGAGCTGAGTTATTTGTTCAGCTTTCCTCTTGAGCTCAGAAATGTGAACTGAGAAACAAAGAAAAAATTTTGCTCCGCTGGATTGAAGCTGTGGAGGGGACCAGAACGCTGCTGGAGGAATGGCCACCTTGGGCGAGGGGCTTGTTGAGGCTATGAGGGGGCAGGGGCCAGAGGCCAGCAGAGAAAGCCAAGTCCTGGGGACAGAGAAGTCAACAGCAGCCACCTTGGCCAATTCCCCCACAAGCAACCTTATTCTTGCAACACACTCCCATTTTCCCTTGAGGTAAACTGAGAGGGTCTCTGGTCCTTGCAACTGAAAAATGTTATCTTACACCTTCCAAAATGTCTGTGGCTCTATACTATTATTATTATTATTGCTTTTGAGACAGGTTCTCACTCTGCAGCCCAGATTGGGGTGCACTGGTGCTATCATAGCTAACTGACCTTGAACTCCAGGACTCAAGTGATCCTTCTGCCTCAGCCGTTGGAGTAGCTAAGACTACAGTGTGTGTCACCATACCCGGCTAATTTATGTATGTATTTATTTATTTATTTTATTTTTATTTTTTTGAGACAGAATTTCACTCTTGTCGCCCAGGCTGGAGTGCAATGGGATGATCTCAGCTCACTATAATCTCCGCCTCCTGGGTTCAAGGGATTCTCCAGCCTCATCCTCCCGAATATCTGGGATTACAGGTGCCTGCCACCATGTCTGGCTAATTGTATTTTTAGTAGAGACGGGGTTTTGCCATGTTGGCCAGGCTGGCCTCGAACTCTTGACCTCAGGTGATCCACCCACCTCGGCCTCCCAAAGTGCTAGGATTACAGGCATGAGCCACCACACCTGGCCTTGGCTAATTTTTTTTTTTTTTTTAATTTTTTTGTAGAGATGGAGTCTTGCCATGATGCCCATGCTGATCCCGAACTCCTGGGCTCAAGCGATCCTCCCTCTTCACCCTCCCAAAGTATTGGGATTATAGGTGTGAGCCACCGCATGCAGCCTATATAACTTTTAATAAAATAGAGAACCACCAAAAAGGGAAATCCACAGCATGTCAGGTGACCCTGCCATTTTGGAATGCCTTCTTATACCCAGTCACATACTATAAATTTGCCTGGTCTTGTGTCTTTCCACCAGGGCTATAGAAGAGCTAGAGTTCTAGGCTGTTGGGACATTGTGCATCCCTGGATGTCCATCTGGGGCTTTGCCATCAGACAGTCTCAGCCAGGGCCTGTTGGCAACGAACTGCCAGGGCAGCAGGGCCTCGTCACCTTTGACAGGCACCTTGGCATTGCCTATCTTGTGCTGATCACATCCTCAGACAACGTTTGGTGGATCCCCATTTACATGTGGTCTCTGTACTGCCTCACACACTCTCAGCTCTCTCTCCCTTTTTTTTTTTTTTTTTTTGATGTTGTTTCACTCTCGCCCAGGCTGGAGTGCAGTGGCACAATGTTGGCCTACAGCAACCTCTGCCTCCCAGGTTCAAGCAATTCTCTTGCCTCAGCCTCCAGAGTAGCTGGGATTACAGGCGCCCGCCACCACATCCAGCTAATTTTCATATTTTTAGTAGAGATGGGTTTTCACCATCTTGGCCAGGCTGGTCTCGAACTCCAGACCTCAAGTGATCCGCTCACCTCGGCCTCCCAAAGTGCTGGGATTACAACTGTGAGCCACTGTGCCCAACCTCTCTCTCTCTCTCTCACATGCACTCACACACGTGTGCACGCACACATGCATATGCTGACACACACACACACAGATGCTCAGACACACCCAAACCAGGACACCAGCAGCCTGGAAATACCAGACAAGAAAGTGGAAGAAAATATATAATGAGTTTGATAGAACCGGAAGTCCATTTCCTGCGTGAGGGGACTTTTGTGAGTGAGTACAGACAGATAGGAGTGATAACTTTCCTGGCCCTATAAGCCTGTAGCATTTCTATCCCCTCACACACTTCTTCCCTTGAAGTTTCTGTTCTTCACACTTCCTGCTATCTCAGGCTCTTGGCCAGATCTGCGGACTTGAAAGGCACAGCGGAATGGCCTCAAACGTTCCTCCTCCTGGATAAAATGCACACAACTACGCTTACCTGTCTATTAGCGGACTTTCTTCCTCTTTGCCTGAAATGTGGATTGCTGAAGAGAAGAGGCCCAGGATGAAGTGGGAGAGAGAGACCGAGGAGAAAAAGGGGAGGAGTATGGACTCTTTTTTTTTTTTTTTTTTTTTTTTTTGAGATGGAGTCTCGCTCTGCCGCCTGGGCTAGAGTGCAATGGTGCGATCTCAGCTCACTGCAACCTCCGCCTCCTGGGTTCAAGTGATTTTCCTGCTTCAGCCTCCTGAGTAGCTGGGATTACAGGTACCTGCCACCACACCTGGCTAATTTTTTGTATTTTTAGTAGAGATGGGGTTTCACTATGTAGGCCAGGCTGGTCTCGAACTCCTAACCTCATGATCCACCCGCCTCAGCCTCCCAAAGTGCTGGGATTACAAGCGTGAGCCACCAAGCCTGGCCGTCTTCTTAAAGTCTAGCTTGGTGCACCCACCAAGCCTAGTGCACCCACCGCCGTCTCCCTCCAAGCAGACAGGTTTGATGCATCCCAAAGAAAACTGGTTTTGGTGACCTCAAGTCTGGGCTCATATCCCAACTTCAGCATTTAAAAGCTGTGTAAGGCAGTGACTCACACCTGTAATCCCACACTTTGGGAGGCCGAGGCAGGAGGATTGCTTGAGCCTAAGAGTTCGAGAGCAGCCTGGGCAACATAGCCCCATCTCTACAAAAAAAAATTAAAAATTAGCCAGGCATGAAAGCTTCCACCTGTGGTCCCAGCTACTTGAGAGGCTGAGGCTGGAGGATTGCTTGAGCCTGTGAAGTCAAGGCTGTAGTGAGTCATGATAGCACCACTGTACTCCAGCCTGAGTGACAGTATGAGAGAGACTCTGTCTCAAACAAAACAAAACAAAACAAACCCAACTCTGTGAGCTTGAGCAAATTTCTTTTTTCTGATTTTTTTTTTTTTTTGAGACGGAGTCTCACTCTATCACCCAGGCTGGAGTGCAATGGCGTGATCTTGGCTCACTGCAACCTCTGCCTCCCGGGTTCAAGTGATTCTCCTGTCTCAGCCTCCTGAGTAGCTGGGATTACAGGTGTCTGACACCACGACTTGCTAATTTTTATGTGTTTTTAGTAGAGATGGGGTTTCACCAGGTTGGCCAGGATGGTTTCAAACTCCCGACCTCAGGTGATCCTCTTGCCTCAGCCTCCCAGCTGTAATCCTCAGCTGGGATTACAGGTGTGAGCCACCACACCTGGCCTAGCTTGAGCAAATCTCTCACCCTTCCTGAGCTTCACTTTTCCCAATTGCAAAATGGGAATAAGCCGCTCTGTTACAGGAAGGATAAAATGAGAAATGGACATAAAGGTCCATGCATACTGCAAGTGACTTTCTTCATCTTAGGGAGTCAGACTGTGGCTGCCTTCCCTTCCGACTCCCCTCTGGCTTCCTCCTGGGAATATGTCCCTCCCAGGAGGCTGGTGGGGGCTGGGCAGTCACCCCAGGCTGGGGGGCATCCACCTTGCAGACGCTTCCATAGCAGACTGACTGCTTGCTTTGTACACTGTCAATGGGCAGTGCAGTCCGGGCCCAGGGAAAGGCTAGTGGCGGCTGCAGCTCTGTGACCAGGTTTGGAAACACGTGTCAAACCCAATTCCAACCAGATGAGGCTGGCCTGCTTCCAACGGCTGCTTTCCATCCAAGGTCTGGCCAAGAGGAGCTTTGCCCAGATCCCCTCCACAGGCAGCCCAGGCAGCAAGGCCTATTTGTTCTCCTGAGTCCTCGGGTCCAGACTGACAAGCTCACCTCTCTATTCCGGAGGCTGTGTTCAGAAGGTCTAAGCCATGAGTCATGGAGCCCTGCGCCATTGGGGAAGGTGGGAAGGGTAGGTGTAGGCTCCAGGGCACACAGCAACTGGAAGAAGCCATCTGCCCATCCTGTAGTTCAACAAGGCTGGTCCTCTCCCTGACAGGCAGGGGAAAGAGCTGGGCAAAAGAAGAGGACGAAGAGATGCTCTCCAACCACCACAACATGGGGCAAACATAGGCCTCCTCCAGCGAAGGGAAATATCTCATATGCAGCAGATGGGCCTGAGGCAGTTGGCCAGAGAGCCAGTGACTTCTCTTTTTGCTGCTTAGAAATGGTGGCTGAAAAAAACACACACGCCACCACCACCCAAAAAAACTAGAGAATTCAGCATACCAGCAAAGAGTCACAGAAGAAAAGGAAATCCAAATGTTTTGAGTTTAGCTATTAAGCATAGTTTCCAGCGAGTGTACTCATGTCTTGAAATGAAACAGATGAAAGCAACATGTGTCAATGGTTGTAGGAAGGCAATAATGTCATCAACAGGAAATAAAGAAATTGAACACTGAAGCCTCAGCCCAGAAATTAACTCTTCTCTTGCCCAGGTCCCCAAGGCTTTCTGCATGAAGACTGAGGGCACTTCCTCCTGCAAGACTGGGTCACTGCCTCTCTCCACCTGCCTGGAAGGTCCTTGAGGCACCCCCTGCAAGGATCACGAGCACCTGAGAAGGACTTGCTTTGTTTCTTAAGGCATGTGGCCTTGGAAGAAAGGGAACCCCAAGGGGCCCTGGACCAGCTGAAGAGGAAGCTGCACAGCCTCTCTCTCCATGAAGAGGCTACAAAGCCTTGGCTGTGGGATTACAGTTAAGAGCTCCTGGCAGGGACAGTGCTGGCTGCTGGAAGAGCCAGCAAAGCCAAGGCCAACGTGCTGGCACTAAAAGGGCTGGTGGCGCCACCAGGGAGTCCTGCAGGCCCCAGGAGGCTCTAAGTGCTGCTCAGGGGCCAGAAGCTAGGAGATCCCTTCTTAGCCAATCCCCCAACCTGAGATAGAATGCAGAGCGCATGCACTGGCCCCTCTGGCCGATCCAAGAGAACCTCAGGAAGACTGGGGACTTTGGGCCTTGGAAGGTGAGGCTAACGTTCACGTGCCTTGAGAGTGGCCGGGATGACTCCTGCAGGCCAGTCTCACTGGCTGCTTTTATCTCTGATGAATCCACCCTATTTGGCTTTGGGGATGCCTGACTCACTGTTGACATTGTATGTCACTTGCAAACAATTCATAAAACTTAAATATCAAACAGATCACGCTGGATCAAGTAGATCAAACAGATCAAGTGGGATCTTGGAGTGAGAGCATTCATGAGTTCAGTTTCAGACCTGGCCTTAGAGCTCTTAGGTCCAGGGGTGCCAGACAGCACCATGGGCTGCACCTGTTCTCTGCATCAGAGTCCTGGGGGAGGTCTACACAAAGCCGGATTCCAGAGCTTTTCTCTGGAGACTCAGGAGGTCAGGCTGAGGGGTCAGCAGCTTAGCCCAGTGATTTTTAGACCACTCTGGATCAAGATAACCTAAAGCAAATGGATGTAATTGTCATTACATACAGATAAAATTAATGGACAGAAATGCCTCAATTCTTTCTCCCTTTCTCCCAGAATTAAGAAAAATCAATCCTAAAAAATGTTTGTTAGGTCTTGACACTGAATTCTAGTACAGGATCTTTGGTATTTGCCCAGAAATATACATTTGGGTTTACTGTACCCATGTGCATTAGTCAGCTTGGGCTGCCGTAGCAAAACACCATACACTGGGTGGTTAAATCACAGATATTTACTTCTCATGGCTCTGGAGGCTGGAAGTCCAAGATGAAGATGCTGACCTCTTTGGTTCCTGGTGAGGGCTCTCTTTCTGGCTTGCAGAGGGCTGCCTTCTGGCTATGTCCTGCTATGGCTGAGAGACAGGGAGAGAGCAAGCTCTCTGGCATCTCTTTCTTTTTTTTAGACACAGTCTCGCTCCTGTTGCCCAGGCCGGAGTGCAGTGGCATGATTTCAGCTCACTGCAGCCTCCGCCTCCCAGGTTCCAGCGATTCTCCTTCCTCAGCCTCGCCAGTAGCTGAGATTACAGGTGCATGCCACAATGCCCAGCAAATTTTTGTATTTTTAGTAGACACGGGGTTTCACCATGTTGACCAGGCTGGTCTCAAACTCCTGACCTCAGGTGATCTGCCTGCCTCGGCCTCCCAAAGTGCTGGGATTACAGGCATGAGCCACTGTGCCTGGCCTTTGTGTCTCCTCTTATAGGGGCACTAATCCCACCATGAGGGCCCCATCCTCATGACCTCATCTGAACCTAATCACCTCCCAAAGGCCCCATCTCTGAATATTGGGGGTCAGGCATCAACATGGGAATTTTGGGGAGACACAGTTGGGTCCGTAGCACCATGTTTCATGGAGCTCCTCTGGGAGCATCACCAGGTCGATCTGACCCACATGTCAGGTGCCTGCCAGGTGGGCACTGGCTTAGGCTTGGGGGCAGTGTCAGCAATGGTCAGACCCAGACTTTTGCTCCTCAGGAGCCCTCATTGTGTGAGAGATCAACATAGAAACAGGGTAATGACCAAGGTGGAGATGTACCCAGGGTGCTAAGGGAGCAAGAGGGGGCACTGAGTCTACTTTAGAGGAGATGACAAGGGGTAAAATCAGCTCAAGGAAACTGAGAAGGGCAAACCTGGAAGATGGAACAGCATGAGCACAGGCTCCGAAGCTCGATGCAGCCTCGGGAGAGGGGGTGGCTCCCTGTGGAGCTGGAAAGCAAATAACTCCCAGGGGGCTGTCTGGAGTGGAGGTTGTTGTGGCCAGATCAAGGAGAAACCCAGGGCTCTGCTAGGAGCATGGCCTTGACTTCGCAGATAAATTGTCTTAAACCGGGTAGTGCAGGAGCTACGTAACCCGAGCTGGGTTTTAGAAAGCTCCCTGTTGTGGGCGTGTTGCGGCTGGATGTAATGAGAGGTAGGATTCAGGCAGCAGGGACCCCATGGGAGTCCATTACACGAATGTAAGCGATCATATTTGTTTAGATATTCACATTCTATTTCAGCAACTGTCTTAGATAGGGCTCCCCAGAAACTGACCCTGTGAGGGGAATGCATGTGAATTACTAGGAAAAGTCTCAGGAAAATCCTGCAGGGGAGCAAGGGAATGGAAGGGAAGGAAGCCAAGCAAGGCTGTGACACCGAGCAGTGTCCGCAGAGGGGGGACTTTGGTTCCACCCACGGGGAAATCCGGAGACAGCGTAGGTCACTGCTCACCACTGTCGTGGCTTGGGGACAAGGGAGCTGGAGGATTTATACCCCAGCATCTGTCCACCACTAGTTAAGGGCTGGGAGGAGATTAAGGGTATGGAGACACTTGCTGCTCTCCAAGTTGCCAGCAAAACACATTCTAGCAGCTTCCACCAAAGAGGCAGCAGGAAACACTGCGAGTGAAGCAGGAAGAAGCTGGTGTCCAGGGTGGGGTGGGGGTGGGGAGAGAGGGGGTTGGAAAGCAGAGCACTGAGGGCATCTGGTGCCATGTGAGGCTGCCCAAGGACTTCCAGTGCATCTCATGACTAGCCAGGGCCAGCCAGGAATTCCTGCTTGGGAAGAACTTAGTATAGTTCAAATCTAGAATGTCGAGGAAAGCCCAAAACAGGACAGCCGCATCAGCTCCTTTTCCAGGATTATGGGGACTTTATAACTTGAAAAAATTTTTTCCAGCTGGGAGTGGACAAGGAATTTGGCAAGCAAGGAATGCCCCACACTGACCTCACCAGCTAACTGAGAACCACATCAGTGGCTACGACAGGGCTTTGCTGCAAGAATCAGGGCCCATCCAAGGGCTGCCACTGACTGGTTAACTGATGTGGGGAAGGTCAAGTTCTCATCCATCGGTTACTCAGTGACCTTCATCTCCACAACCATGACGACTCTACCTGCCCTACTCATCTCTAAGACGGTTATAAAGATAAAAATGGGATTCCAGCTTGGGCAAGTTTTCCAAGAATGTTCAAGGCTTGTTGTAGGTCCATAGTATATGCCACTTCTGAAATGCTGAGTAATGTCAGACAAGGGCCAGCAGGGAGAAAAGTGACATTTACTGACAATGTCCCCTACAGGTTGGCGGCTGCCTTTGCAAGCTTCATGCAGGTGATGAGAAGGTGCATAGGGAGAACTTTGACCTTCAAGGCTGGATATTGACAGAAACCTTGGTCTGTCCCTGTGGCTGCAGCTATCACTAAGGCATGTGGTCTCCACCCAAAATGCAATTAATCACTGAGCACGGGCGTTACCTCTTCAGACTTGTGAATAAACAGAGATCAAAGACAGCCAGTCAATGAGACTCCGATAGGCCTTTAACCAGGCCCGGTGCCAGCTCGCTGGCCGACTGCACTCGTGATCCAGCCAGACACACTCAGCCACCCATATGTCAACTGCCTGTCCTGCCCCCCACCCTCCAGGGCCAGGCCAGCCTTCCACAGTGTCCCAGAGCCATTGAGCTTCCAGGTTAACCTCTTCCCTGTTATAATGGCGCATGGAAGTCATCTTTCTCTTGGAAAATCAGGACTGTGGATGACGTGGCTGGGACACCATCCCTTCCCCCTTCCCCTTGACAGCCCACTGGGTCCTGCCACTGATAGACCCAAAAGCAGAGCATCTCCCTCTGAAACATTCAAATCTGCGCCCCAGGCCCATTTACAAAGCTGACTTGTCTTGGAGCCTCAAGATTGCGAGAAAACAACGAGACTCTGACTGCAACATCTGAACCGTCAGGGAACTCCTGTATAACCTCTGTCGGCCTCTCTGCCAGGGTTCATGCCCCACCTCACTGTGGGAACCCTGGTGCCCCAGATGTGGGGATGAGAGTGAGGGGGACGGGGAGTCTGTGCCATGCTACAGGATGGCCAGGCCCTCCTGGCCACCCCCAGTGTCTACATCAAAGTCCCCACCCCATTGCCCGGCACGGGAACCTCTGCCCACAGCTCTACAACGTGAGCTCTTTAAGGGCAAGGAAAAGATTCATTCACCTTTGCATTTCCAGAGCTTCACCCAAAGCAGGGGCCCAGCAAGGGTAGGAGTCTTTGATGCAGGACTCACCACACACCACCGGGAACACTGAGGATCTGAGAGCCTGTGGGACTTGCCCAAGCTAAGCTGGTCAGTAAACGGCAGGGTCTGGACTTGAACACATGTCTGTCCGACTTCAAAGTCTGGGCGTGTTCCAATACATCACACATATGTCTGAGCTAAGACATCTGGGTTTACAACATCATAAAAATCAAAGGTTGGCAATACGTTCGCAGCATCCAGTTTCACACATGGACCAGTTTTGTCCCAGAGCCAAGGACTGGTGACCCTGGCTTCAGGCACCCCTTTGCTGACAGGGGCTCTGGGGAAGACACTGCAGAGGGCACTGTACATGCAGCCTCTCTGGGGGCAAGGACAGGCCATACTATGGATGTTTTCAGTTACACCAAGTTCTCTCTTCTCTAAGAGGATGTAGGCTGCCTTGTATATTATCTACATTAGTGGCCAGGCACGGTGGCTCATTATAGGCATGAGCTATCAGCACTGGGAGGCCGAGGCGGGTGGATCACCTGAGGTCAGGAGTTTGAGACCAGCCTGGCCAACATGGTGAAACCCCATCTGTACTAAAAATACAAAAATTAGCTGGGTGTGGTGGCAAACACCTGTGATCCCAGCTACTTGGGAGGCTAAGGCAGGAGAATCGCTTGAACTGGGTAGGTGGAGGTTGCAGTGAGCCGAAATTGCACCACTGCACTCCAGCCTGGGCAACAAAGCAAGACCTTGTCTCAAAAAAAAAAAACAAAACAAACAAACAAACAAACAAACAAAAAAACTAAATTAGCAGATGATTCTCAAAGTTTTTGGATTGGATTGTGGAACAAATCATATCATTTCCCCCATCAGGCTACACTGAATATTCGTCATAATTTTATTTTATTTATTTTTATTCTTAATTTTGAGGCAGGGGCTGTCTGTGTCATCCAGGCTGGAGTGCGGTGGTGTGATCATGGCTCATGGCAGCCTTGAACTCCTGGGCTCAAGTAATCCTCCCACCTCAAACCTCCCAAGTAAGCTGCGATGACAGGTGCACACCACCATGCCCAGCTAATCATCAGAATTTTCCAAGAACAAATCAAATGAATGCATAACCTATCTGTGATCATGGAGAGTCTATGTTACACACCATTACACATTACCTGCCCTTCTTCAGGGAACACTCTCTACGATCTCTGATAATCCAGGCATAGTTTTTGGCCACAGTGTTTCTTTTTTCTTTCTTTCTTTTTTTTTTTTTGAGATGGAATCTCGCTCAGTCGCCCTGGCTGGAGTGCAGTGGCACGATCTAGGCTCACTGCAACCTCCGCCTCCTGGGTTCAAGTGATTCTCTGGCTTCAGCCTCCTGAGTAGCTGGGATTACAGGCACCTGCCACCACACCCGGCTAATTTTTGTATTTTTAGTAGAGATGGGGTTTCACCATGTTGGCCAGGCTGGTCTTGACCTCGTGATCCACCCGCCTGGGCCTCCCAAAGCGCTGGGATTACAGGCGTGAGTCACCATGCCCGGCCACAGTGTTTCTTTCTGAGCTTAAAAAGCCAGAAAGGGGGATAAAAGGTTGGAAGTGAAATTTGGTCAGCTAGTTAGATCATGAGTGTTAAAACGTAATAAAATCAAGGGGGCCGCTGGCTCTGGCCAGAGTCATCTTCCCAACACAGCCTTTTTGCAAAGGTCTGGCAGCTGCAGGGCAGCCACACCACGGTACAAGAGTCAGCTGCAGAGGGAGTAGGAGGTCCCCAACTCTCTCCTGTTCTCCTTTGATTCTCCCACCTGAGACCCAAGTATGGCTTGTGTCTTGAGATGCTGCAGTCTCTTTCCCTAGGGTACATGTATACGGCTTCAGAGAAGCTTTTGGTGTTTCTGGTTTTTTAAAGAATAGAGACAGAGGCTAGGCATGGTGGCTCACACCTGTAATGCCAGCACTTTGGGAGGCTGAGGCAGGTGGATCACTTGAGCCCAGGAGTTTGAGAACAGTCTGGGTAGCACCTCATCTCTACAAAATATTTTTTAAAAATTAGCTGGATGTCGTGGTACATACCTGTAGTCCTAACTCACCTGGAGAGGCTGAGGTGGGAGGATCCCTTGAGCTCACCTCAAGCTGCGGTGAGCCATGATCAAACCACTGTACTTCAGCCTGGGTGACAGAGTGAGATCTTCTCTCTCTCTACCCTGTCCACCCCCCGCCCCCATATATATATATATATATATATATTTTTTTTTTTTTTTTTTTTTTTTCCCTACAGAGACAAGGTCTCACTCTGTCACCCAGCCCAGGCTGGTCTTGAATTCCTGGCCTCAACCAATCCTCCTACTCAGAGCTCGGGTTACAGGTATGAGCCACTGTGACAGCCATCTTTTGTTAGGAATGGAGTGAGGGCTGCAGATGGATGGGGCCACAGTCTTCTCAGGTGTGTTGGTGACTGTCTCCTGAGAGCTGGAGAGAGGCCTCTGCACTCTGCCTGCACTCAGGAAACATTTACAGAATCACACTCTGTGTGGAGCACTGTGTTGCCCTGGTGGTCTAGGGTGCATTTCCTGGTCCTTGGAGGACTCAGATGGCTCTCTGTAGAAGCCCAAAGGAGGGTTGGTGGGGCTGAGGCATGTTGGCAGTGGTGAGGATATTCTAGTAACCTCCCCCAGCACCCAGCCTTCCCACTGGTCGGGCCTAGGAATGTGGTCAGAGAGCCCTGCCCTGAAGTTTGCAGAGAGGCTATAGCTGCCCTGGCAGCTGGTCAAGCGTCTATCCATTTCAAAGGCTTTTTGTTAAACTTTTAACAGCCGAAAGGACAGCCTGAAGCCATGCGCCAGGAAGGCCTCCCAATTTTGGTGGCCAGGAAGTCTATTGAGCTCCCCTCCAACCCCTCCAACCCCTAGAATGGAGACCTGAGCTGGGCAATCAGCCCAATAAATCAGGGGATGGCACCCCAGGGGCCATGATGACCCAGGGGAGGCCCCCTCTGGCTTTGGGATTTACTGAAGGGCAACGCACAGGTGTGCAGGGCAGGAAGGCGCCAGGAGGCCTTGGAAAGATGCTAGCCAGGGCTGACGCCAGTGTCATACAAGTATTGGGTCTCCCTGGGGTGATGTTCTAGTTGGATGCAGTCTTCCTTTCTTCCCCAGGTCCTGTCTGCTCATCCAGCTCTAGCTGTGGGAGTCAGCTCTGCGTTTGGTGGGGGTTCTGCTACTACCAGTTCACGGGTGCTCTCCAGGCAAGCCATCTTGGCTTTTGAAATGTGATTTTCTCATTCATAAAATAAAGATGTTGGCCCGGTCACCAGGTCTGCTCCTCTCTGATGGGTGTCAGGGACGTCTCAGAGGACGCAAGGAGAGTGAGAGAGGTGGGGGATGTGGGGGAGGCCCCTGAGGGATCAAGCCCTCCTCCCACCCACAGGGCTCCCTGGTCCCTGGGGATTCCCAGCCTGCCCTGCAAAGCCTTCATGGGTGCCCTGGGTGCACCCATGAAGACCCAGGTCCACTGACACCAAGAAAGGAAGGCTTTCCTCCCCTCTGCCCCCAAACCTTGTGCCTTTAAGTGTCTTTGTTTGATTTGAATTCTTGATTGCCATTGTGGAGGGATGTGGCTGAGTGGGACCTTTGATCTCGCCGCCCGAGTTTCTGGGGTCTGTGGTTCGGCAGAGAAGTTTGGGGTTAGCAGCAGTCACTGCCATCCGTATGAGGGGGGCGCTCAGGCCCAAATTGATGTCAGGTTCCTGGCCGGGCGGAGTGTTACCTGGAGCTTTGAAGCTCGTAACGACTCCAGACCGTCTTCTCAAGTCAGCGGCTACAAATGTTAATAAAATTAAAGCCACCTGAGAGTTCAGCTGGGCGATCCTTTGAAAGCAAGTCTGTGATGGGTTATTACCCTCAATTACCTAGTTGTCCACTCTCTTCGCTTGGGGTTAAACTCTTAACTCTTCCCTTTGAAGTCATTATCCTTTTATCTATGACTGGACCAAGGAATTTCAGGACAATAATCAATGGAAACTTCATAAGAATAGAAGAGCCGGGAGGGGAAAAGGTGTGAATATCCCTTTAACCGTTGGGGGGAAGGGCGGTGGGGGGTGGGGGGTGGGGGGTGGGGGGTGGGGAATGGGGGCCGAGAAGGCCCTGTGTCCCCAACTTGAAGAAGTAAAAAAGGAAGTGGGGGTACCTGATAATGACCCAGCAAGCAATTTTCAGATCTTCTAGAAAATAAAGAGAAAATGATAATTTGGGGGCGATCAGAGAGGTGCAGCCCTCATCAAAGGGGAAGGGAAAGTAATGAAGCAAAAAGACACAATTAAAGAATGGGTTTAATTAGGGCTTTGATGTCTGACATGGTGCATGACACTGTTAAAGGGGGAGGGGGACCAACTATTCAAGCGCCAGGAAATGGCTTGTTAAAAAGATCCATCCCCCAAAGACGCTGTCAGAAAGAGGGGAAACTTCCATGCCGCTTCTCCCACCAAAGAGGAAAGCCAGTTTCACTTCGATCCTCACCATCAGGAGGAAAAAACATCACAACTCTTTTTTTTTTTTTTTTTTTTTGCAAAAGTCTTTCTGGGTTCCCAGAGGCAGCAGCCCTTTCAGGATCATTATACTTGGTGCTGGCCTCTCTCTGTTTAAAGAGAGAAGGAAAGAGAGAGAGAGGAGAGAAGAAGGAAACAAAACAACAACAACAACAAAAATGGAGTGTGTGTGCACTAACGAATGTTGCCAATGTGTGTTTCATTTCTCCTTTTCATTTAATCCCATTTGGAATGCTTGTCTACACAGAGAAGATGAAAACACACGGGGGGAGAGCCAGTGGCACTGGAATGAGCAAGGAGCCTTCTTTAGTAACGAGGAGCAGCCCCAGCCTGGTTTTAGATGTGACAGAGCCGCGTCTGCCCCTCCACCGCGCAGCCCGCACCTCTCAGCCTGACACACACATGCACACACAAACGCCGCCAATTGAGGATTTGAAAGCTCACATTTTGCCCTTGTTACAACTCCCCAACTCCTCATTAAAAAAAGAAATAATAAAATAAAAACTCCTTTTATTGTGTGCAACATCTGGAAAGCTCCCTTCTCCATCTGCTAGGTCCTGACGGTGTTTGCAACCACAAAGCCAGCATCTCCTCCTGCAATGTGTCACGAAGGCTGGGGGTTGGAAGCCCTGGTGAGAAAGCCTGGGAGGGGGTCAGACAAACAGGCCTGCCCTCTGCCTGCTGGATGTTGGAGCCAGCGTGGGTCCCCTTGGCCTGGGTTCTGGGGCCTGGGCTTCATGTGACTCTGAGTTTAAGGGAGGCAGGCGGTAGCCCCCTGAGTCTGTTCAGACAGGAAGCAATGGCTGAGCATTCTCATGTTCCTGGGAATAACTTGAGTCAGGCCCTCCTGCCAGTGCCGGGAAGAAGGACAAACAGCTTGGAGACCCTAATGTGTATGCTTGGGATTCAATTTGAAATGAGCCTGTTGGGTTTTTATTTCAAAACGATCCTGTGTTGGGTTTTTATTTCCTCTCTCGTATTTACACACACAGTCAGCTAGCACTCTGGGAAAAAAAAAAAAAAAAGACAGCAGGTTTTGAAAAGTAGAGTGGTTTATGTGAAAAGATCGAAATGTTTCTCATACTTTCTCCAAAGGCCTAGGGCTCTCTTCTCCCAGGGACTGAACTTTTTCTCAGAGACAGTAATCCTTTAAAGCCTTAGCCCTCATTTCTTTTAGGTCACTCTTCCATTTCTTGGATTTAAAGAAACCAAGGGGTCACAGATGTGGGCATGTCACTCAAAATGAGCCACAGGGCCCTGGTCATCCTGCTTTGGAGGATGAGGGTTAGTTAGAACGAGAGCCTGAGTGATGATGGGCTGGTGGACAGAGTCACATGATCCAGGCCTAGCCAATGAGAAGTCACAGAAATTTAGGATGGCTTGAGCAATGGCCAGGGTGGTGATGTCCTCAGCTGTAATGATCTTGGATACAGTGCCTAGACAGACATGCATGTATTTATATGTGAACCAAACATGCTGGGCTGTCCAGGATGCTATGATGTATCTGCTCCTGATGAAAGCGAATGCTAAAGTTAGCTCTACAAAAAGCAAACTTCTTCAGATCAAGTGTCATTATTCTAGATACCTAAAAGCTGCTTTATAATACAATTTATGCAGACCCTGGAGGAACTTCTACTTGAATTGGAGGGACTCCTTTGCTTTTCTGCCCAAACTACAACTGCTCAAGCATTTCTACTGTGAAGAAATAAAAGATCTGAAAAACACAGTAAGGCCAGGCACAGTGTCTCATGCCTGTAATCCCAGCAGTTTGGGAGGCTGAGGAGGATGGATAATTTGAGGTCAGGAGTTCGAGACCAGCCTGGCCAATATGGGAAAACCTCGCCTCTACTAAAAAAAAAAAAAATGCAAAAAAATTAGCTGGGCAGTAGTGGTGCACACCTGTAATCACAGCTACTCAGGAGGCTGAGGCATGAGAATCACCTGAACCTGGGATGGGGAGGTTACAGTGAGCTGAGATCGCACCACTGCACTCCAGTCTAGATGACAGAGTGAAACCCTGTCTCAAACAAACAAACAAAAAACATGGTAAGCCTAAATTGGCCCACATTAAGAATAACTGTAATCTCTCCTCACTTTAGGATTTTCCACTTTATGGTGGTTTTCAATTCTTTGTATATTGGAAAGTAAGATACTTGGGGATCCTTATAGCATCTTATTTTCTATGTGGAGGGGAAAAAAAACCATTATGAAGGGCCTGGATTTTGTAAAGAGTTTTTAAATGCCCTGGGTTATTCTAAAAGTTTCTCTCCTCACAAAAGGAAGACATGACATGAAGTATATATATTTTTTTATTTTTAAAATTTTTTATTTCTTTTTGGGACAGAGTCTCACTCTGTTGCCCAGGCTGAAGTGCAGTGGCATAATCTCAGCTCACTGCAACCTCCACCTCCCAGGTTCAAGCGATTCTCCTGCCTCAGCCTCCCAAGTAGCTAGGATTACAGGCACGTATCACCACACCGGGCTAATTTTTGTATTTTTGGTAGAGACAAGGTTTCACCACGTTGGCCAGGCTGGTCTCGAACTCCTGACCTCAAGTGATCTGCCCGCCTCAGCCTCCCTAAGTGCTGGGTTACAGGCACAGCCACCGTGCCTGGTCTGAAGTATATTTTTGATGATCGGTTTTGGGACAGTCTCATCTTGGCTTTGGATATGTAATTCTGCTGGGCAGAAAGGACTATGGGGAAAGAGGGCTCTGGGCTGGCACTGAGGCCCCAGGAGTCTAGCTGGGCAACGTTGAAGGCTTTCGGGTAACTGGGGTCAGGGATTGGCTTGATCCCAGTATCATTTTTCCATATTACCCACTGGAATATGCCAATATTTCACCTTTACATAGTGTTGGTGGTGGGGGCTGTTTGTTGATGTGACAAACATTTCTGCCGCAAGAGAAAACGGATGTTAATTACCAAGTGAAGCTAAACCCCAGTTTATGAAGAGCCTTCTCCGAAAGAAGCTGCAGCTACAGAGAGAAGTCTTACTTTAGGAATCAAGTAAAAGGCTTCCCTTTCATGTTGTTTTCAGAGAGGAAGTCTTCGTTTGTGATGAGAGTAGGTGTCAGGAACAGGCTCCTATTAAAGGTGGTTTTGCTGGAAGCAGGAGAGGGCCCGAAGCCAGGGATATTCTTTTTAATAAGTCCCCAGCCTCAAAGCAGAAACAGGGCCTTGGTCCCACTCGGGGGATGGATGCTTCCCGTCCAGTCTCACATTACAGGCATGAGCCACCGCGCCTGGGCTTATTTTCCAATAATTCTTCTGTGTGAACAAAAACAGGTAAGAATGGGTTGTGTTGAGGCTCCAAGACTGTAAGCTTTCTGAGAGTAGGAACTGCATCTCACTTTGTAGCCTCAAGTTCCAGCACACTGCTGGGCGTATGATGGACACTAATACACGGTTGTGGTTACTGTTATAGGTCACTGGAGAACTGCTGTTGGTCAGGAGAGGGTAGGGGATGAGAACTACAGTAGTCTTTGCTTTACAAAAGCATCATCTTGGCCGGGTGCGGTGGCTGTAATCCCAGCACTTTGGGAGGTCGAGGCTGGTGGATCACCTGAGCTCAGGAGTTCAAGACCAGCCTGACCAACATGTTGAAACCCCGTTTCTACTAAAAATACAAAATTAGTCGGTCGTGGTGGTGCACGCCTGTAATCCCAGCTATTGGGAGGCCGAGGCAGGAGAATCACTTGAACCCAGGAGGTGGAGGTTGTGGTGAGCTGAGATCACGCCATAGCACTCCAGCCTGGGCAACAATGGCAAGACTCCATCTCAAAAAAAAAAAAAAGCATAATCTTACAGGATTGTTAAAAGCGGACATATTACTTTTATCGAACAGATGGCACACTTTAAGGACAAGTTGAAGTCTGTGATGTGTGAAACAGGGGCACCTACTGATAGAGCTTGGAAATGCAACATGAGTCTATTAGACATTGCAAAGGAGGAAGAAGAGGAGGAGGTTCAGAGTTTAAGGATCCTCAACCCCTAGAATCAATAGAAGAGGAGATAAAGGTGGAGGAGGCATCTCAACTTAGGAAGAGTCAAATGCTACCAAGTTCTCAAATTGCTGGCAGTCTGCCACACCTGGGCCACTAAGCACATCCAACATGCCACAGACATCCTTCCCACAAGAATCTGATCCTAGGGAGTGGCTCTGCTTGGCCAGCACTTGAGATAAATCTGCCTCCATCTGCCCTAGCTATCTCGTCTGAGCTTCCTGACCCACCACAAACACGTAAAATGACTGACTAGGGCACAATTTCTAATGGTGGCACATTAAAAAATGGGATGCACCAAGAGCGGTTCAAAATCATGGCCTTGATGGATGGTCTGTGGACTGGGCTGACCAACTGGAAAGGCTCCCTTTCTCCACCTGGAGACAGTAACTCCACTCTTGCAATAGAATTTAATGGGAAAATAGGATTCACTTCGTAGTGATCTTCCCTGGAACCCGTGAGTGTCATGCCCTTGCCGTAGTGTTTGCTCCTGGGAAGAGGCGCCGTGCAGATAATCTGATGAGGTTGTCTATTCACTTGTTTCCATGAACAGTCGCTGAACACCTACTATGTGCTGGGCACTGTGCTAAGGACTGAAGCCCTACTAGAGCACCACAAAAGGGGTACTCTAGGGGACACATTTGTTATCGTGCTCCCCTTGTGTTAGAGTCATTGGAGCAATTCAGCAGTACTGATGATCCCTGGCTAACCATGTGGCTGTGGCCAAGCCATTTATATTCTGTCAATTAGTTGCTTCTTCAGTAAAGTGAGGGGTTGGACTAGATCATCTCCAAAGTCTCTTTCAGCAAAAACATTCTAAGCATCATGCTCCGTGTGGAAAAGAGCAGGGAATCGCCATCACTCTGGATAAACACAGTGTTACTAAAGGGTAGTAATAAATTTTCTCACTGTCTGTCATAATCATGTTCTGCCACATCATCTCTCTTCACACACAGATGTCTTTTTCCTCTATCAAAAGCCTGCTCCCTCCCTCCTGAGCGCCTCATCACTGTTGGTGCCATCCATTCTGGCAGGCTCCTTACTAGAACTGCCAAAGCACTAAGGCCTTGATGCCATGCCTGTCCCCTGACGCGAAGGGAAACAAGTTAGGTACATGACAGCATATCCACTCTTCTCTGAGCACCTCCTGAGGGGAAGGAGGCAGTTGGGCTATTTGAGGTGGAAGAATAAAGACAGGGAGAGTTCTTTCTCTAAAACAGCCATGTTGATGGCACAATGGCTCTTCCCAGACGTTCCTCGCCTTTGCGGGGCTTCTGATAGTCACCTGATTGATTGCCTAACATCTGGGGACTTTCCTGGGAGCTGCTGCATGGCATTTGTTCCCATATCTTTGGAGAAGATTATCAGGCATGAGCCTTAACATCTTAGTATTTTTGTAATTAGTATTTCTCCACTGAAATGGAAATGTCTTCTCTCCTACCCTGTTTTACTAGAACGTCGTGTAGGGTAGGTCTTCTGTTGTTCAAAAAAAGAGAGACTGTTTGGAACAGTCTGAAATATCTTTAAAGGAACAGTCAAATCATCCATTCAACTAAATAGGAGTCAACTCCCCTAGAAATCACTTCCAAAAACTTCCCTGGAGTATGACATTTTCAAAGCAAAATTCTTTTCTTTTTTCAAAATACCACAAGCAATGCATTGAGTTCAGGGAATACTGCCTGCCAAACTTCAATTTTTATATTTAACCTTTCTTCTTCTTTTTTAATGTCTTGCAAAAACATCCTTGAAACTCTTCAAAAACCTTTTCAGCTTGAAAGTTTGGGAAAGAGTCTTAACTGACGAAACTCTCAGTTCTTAGCTTCCCTGTGTCTTCCCTTCCCCCTCCTTTGGTTAAGGAGAAAAATTATTATTGTCTGTTCACCAAACAAGGTCAATTCTAATCAGCCTGGGAAAGGGACGGGCATTCGGTGCTGGCTGCCGGCTTTTCACGTCTACATTACCTGAGTGATTCTTAATCAGGTCCCAGTGTATCTTTTTAAAACAAAAACTCATAGGTTCTTGGGCCATTAAGAGTGAGAAACCCTAAAATTGTGATTGTGGTAGAAACATGACATTGAACACACCCCACTCCCCCTGTGTCAGGACAAATAAGCATTGTGTAGTCAAGTTCTGCCAAAGAAATTGAAAATATATCTATAAAGTGGAGCTACTGGCTAGTCAGTAGAAGAATTGAACTTGTAAAAAGGTGTTGATAAAATACTTGTCAGAACAGGAAAATTGGATTAGTGGTGGTGTTCTGGGCATGACGTTCTTTGGGCCAAAAAAAGAAAATAATCATGTTTTTCTATTTTTCCTGGGGCCCAGCAAAGCAGTCTCAGCCCAAACATCAGGCCTCTAATCTTATTTTCTTTTTCTCTAGCATGTATTTTATTAACCCATTTTCTCATTTACCCACTCTGAATAGCTCAGTGGGTAGCATCGTTCTCAGAAAGTGAAAACCTCCTTGGAGATGCTGTGTCGAAGCAGAAATGCACACAAACCCCAACCCTCATTGCAGCAAAGAAAAGCCCCTTCTGTAATCCTGTCTGGTGAATCCACACATTGTATTCCAGCCTGCCAGGAGTGCTCATGCCTTATTAAAACATGGGCCATCAAGGAATGCAGCTGGCAACAGGCTGGCAGCTTGCAAAGTGATTAATATCTAGGTAGGGATGAAAAGAAGTCCTTCCCATCCAGGGCCCAAGGCAAAGGGTTTCCACATATCTGCCACCTGGCAACAAGCTACTGCCCCAAAATAGGATGGGTCCAGAGCTGATGGTCTTCTGAAGGCATCAAAGTGCAGCTTGCCTCGGACTGCATGTTGTAGGGGATCAGCCATGGGTTTAGATTCAGCCAGGTGACCTGTGTTCACATCTTATTTTTGCTACCATCTTGATTTAATGACCTTTGACAACCACTTTCCTTCTTGGAGCCAAATTATAGGGGTAGTCCTGAGTCACTGATCTCACTGGACAGATGTGTTGTGAAGAATTCTAGACCCTCGAAATAAAGGGTCTAGAATGCCCAGTTCTAGGACCCTTGGAATACAGATGTAGACGCAATGTCCCTATTTCAAAGGCAAGGCCTTAAGGTGGGGAATAGGTATGTATCCCTGCTTCCCCACTACCAATTTCTCATTTTGACTTTTGGAAAAGTCTGCCCCATAGTCTCTTTGCAAAAGTGAGATAGGGTGAAGGCTGATGAAGAGCTGCACAGGAAGTGAGCTCACTCAGTCAAAACCAACAAACCCTCAGTGCCCACTGTATACCCCAGTCTGTGCCAGTTGCTGGACAACACAACATATACATCATGTGGTACTGGGGAAGACAAAACCACAATGAGTTAACACTATACTTTCACCAGAATGGCTTAAGTTGTATAAACTGTCAATATCACGTGTTGGCAAAGATATGAAGCAATGGGATCTCACGTACCTTGTTGATAAGGGTGTAAATTCGTTCAACCACTTTGGAAAATTGTTTGGCAATACCTGCTAAAGCTAAACATATGTGCGTCCTATGTGCTGGTAATTCTATTTCTGGTACATATCCAGGGGAAATAATTGTACATGTTCACCAAAAGACATATACAATAATATCCATAGCAGCTATATTCATAATAGTTCCAAATGAGAGAACCAGCTCTATTACTGGAAGTGGAACTTGACACAATCTTTCTGATCTTTGTCTCTTAATCTTTTATATAATTAACATATCCTTTCATCCAAAAAATAAGAAAAATGCTGTGGAGGTGATTTTTTTTTTTTTTTTAAGATGGAGTCTCGCTCTGTCACCCAGGCTGGAGTGCAGTGGCGCAATCTCGGCTCACTGCAAGCTCCGCCTTCTGGGTCCATGCCATTCTCCTGCCTCAGCCTCTCCGAGTAGCTGGTACTACAGGCGCCTGCCACCATGCCCGGCTAATTTTTTTGTATTTTTAGTAGAGACGGGGTTTCACTGTGGTCTCGATCTCCTGACCTCGTGATCCGCCCGCCTCAGCCTCCCAAAGTGCTGGGATTACAAGCGTGAGCCACCACGCCCGGCCTTTTTTTTTTTTTTTTTTTGAGATGGAGTCTCACTCTGTCATCAGGCTGGGGTGCAGTGGCGTGATCTCAGCTCACTGCAACCTCCACCTCCTGGGTTCAAGTGATTCTCCTGCCTCAGCCTCCTGAGTAGCTGAGATTACAGGCACATACCACCACGCCCAGCTAATTTTTGCATTTTTAGTAGAGACAGGGTTTCACCATGTTGGCCAGGGTGGGCTCAATCTCTTGACCTTGTGATCCACCCATCTCAGCCTCCCAAAGTGCTAGGAAAACAGGCGTGAGCCACTGCACCGGGCATTTTTTTTTTTTTTTTTTTTTTGAGATGGGAATCAGAGTCTCACTCTGTTGGCCAGGCTGGAGTGCAATGGCACCATCTCGGCTCACTGCAACCTCTGCCTCCTGGGCTCAAGCGATTCTCCTGTCTCAGCCTCCTGAGTAGCTGGGATTACAGGCGCGTGCCACCACACCCAGCTAACTTTTGTATTTTTAGTAGAGATGGGGTTTCACCATGTTGGTCAGGCTGGTCTCGAACTCCTGACCTCGTGATCCACCTGCCTCGGCCTCCCAAAGTGCTGGGATTACAGGCATGAGCCACTGTACCCAGCCTGTGGAGGTGATTCTTATGCCCTGGAACATCTAGGATGTGTGTATATTTCTGTGTGTGTATGTTGGAGGGGGTGGTGTCAAGGAAAATGGCATCCAAGGAGATGGCTGGGTCTGCTCCTATTTGAAATCTTTCTACGCATCTGTGGGGCTATGGCATTGGGATAAACACTGGGGATTCTTCATGGTAGAGACCTCACCATCTGTGCTTCTGAGGCACTGGGGCCAAGAAAGCATCTTGCACAAAATCAAAAGTCAGCAAATGTTGACCTGAACTGAATTCCCTGCTCTCAGAGATCTTATAACATTGTCATAGAACAACAACAACAACAACAACAACAACAACAAAATTTCACCCAGAAACACTGCAATTTATGGCAAATCATTTAGTCCCAGTTGAAAACAGCTGTGTGGTAAGGTACTTTGGGCATTAAAAAATTTACACCTGTCTTAGTCCATTTTGTGTTGCTATACCAGAATACCATAGACTGGGTAATTTATAAAGAAGAATGTATTTCTCACACTTCTGGAAGCTGGGAGTTCAATATTAAGGTGTTGGCATCTGGTGAGGGCCTTCCTGATGCTTTATCCCATGGTGGAAGGTGGAAGATGGAAGGGGAAAGGGCAAGAAAGCAAGAGAGCAAGCAAAAGGAGCTGAACTCATTTTTATACCAAAGCCACTCTGGTGATAACTAACCCACTCCTGAGATAACAACATTAATCCACTCATGAGGGCAGAACTCTTATGACCTAATCACCTCTTATTAGGCCCCACCTCCCAACACTGTTGCATTGGGAATTAAGTTGCTGACACATGATCTTTGAGGGATGCATTCACGCCATAGCAACATCTAATCTTAGGTCCATCACTAACTGGCTATATGATATTGGGTAAGTCTCTTCTTATAATTTGGTCTCAGTTTCCTCATCTTCAAATGATGAGGGCCTAGCCATATGACCTAGATTTCCTTGCTGTGGTCAAACAAGAACATGAATGTGTTTGTGGTTCACAGATAGCAAAGGGGTCCTTGCTGACACTTCTGCTGGGGGACTTGAATTGAAGCTCAAAGCTGCAGGGTGATCTTGGCCTGAGGCAGCTTCCTTTCACAGGAAACTTGCAGGTGGTCAGCTGCAGCTCAGCCTGGGCATGAGATCCACTGGGAGGAAGGGGATCCCCTGGCCCTCTCACTTCTCCGATGCATATTCATGAGGACAGCCAGCCACCCGAATGATGAGGATGTGTTTGTGGAATCTGTTTGGTCCTTTCTAAAGCTCTAATCCCTTCAGGATTCAAGGTGGCACAGGAGCAGTAGTGTTGATGATGACAATCTGGAAATTGCAGCCATTAATTCTTGAGCACCTCCCGTGCAGCGCATGGCACTTTATAAACCTGGTGGGTGCCAGCAAAAGCTGACTACGCATCTCGGACTCATCACAATCAAAACCAAGCTCCTGGTTGTTGCTCTCAATCTGCTCCACCTGCAGTCTTCTCATCTCTTTTCGGGAAAACTACCTGCTTTGGGTTGCTCAGGCCAATCATTTTGTTTGTTGTTGTTGTTGTTTTTTGTTTTTGAGATGGAGTCTCCCTCTATCACCCAGGCTGGAGTGCAGTGGCGTGAACTTGGCTCACTGCAACCTCTGCCCCCGCGTTAAAGTGATTCTCCTCCCTCAGCCTCCTGAGTAGCTGGGATTACAGGCTCCTGCCACCAAGCCCGGCTAATTTTTGTATTTTTAGTAGAGATGGGGTTTCACCATGTTGGCCAGGCTAGTCTCGAACTCCTGACCTCAGGTGATCCACCTGCCTCGGCCTCCCAAAATGCTGGGATTACAAGCGTGAGCCACCATGCTCGGCCAGGCCAATCATTTTGGAGCTTACATTTTCTCTGTCACACGACACATCTCATCCATCAAGAAATCCCATCACAACTGATTTGACACCATGAGCTGTGACTGCACTGCTCTTCCAAATGCCTAAGTCAGCCCCTCATAACAATAGTGATGTATTTGCTTCCCTTTGTTTTTTAACAAATCAAAGAAAAGGCATTTTAGTGGTTCACTAATTCAATTGACTAAACAAAGCCACATGACTATGGCTACAGGTCACATCAGGCTCAGCTCTGCAATTTTCTAGTCTGTGAACTCGGGCCAAAGACCCCTTCATAAGTTCACTGTGGTTGCCTTACCATCCCATCCCAACTGGCCTTGACCTAAGGATGTCCCCAAATGCTTCCACTTTTGCTTTGCTTCTGTCTGCAAATCTCCCCTCCCCCACCTTCCACAAGCGCTTGCGGATGCTTGCCATTGCGTGGTCTCTTAGGATGAAATTCCTCAACCTCGGTCTCCACAATATCTGTGTGCAGTGTCTCTTCATTTCCTCAAGGATCAGATAGCGGGGATTAAATCTCATGGCGCCAGGGCTGGAGGATAGCTGACTGTCAACCCGAATCCCTTCTGCCAGCACTAACCAACTCCATAAGGAAAAAGGCCACTTATTACATTGCGTTGGGAATTAAGCTGCTGACTCATGATCTTTGAGGGACACATTCAGCCCATTATACCTTGGAATATCTAGAGTATGTGTATATTTGTGTGTGTGTATGTTGGAGGGGGTGGTGTCAAGGAAAATAGTATTCAAGGAGATGGCTGTGTATGCTCCTATTTGAAATTTTCCTAAGCATCCGTGGGGGTAGGGCATTGGGATAAACACTGGGGATCCTTCATGGTAGAGACCACATCATCTGTGGTGTGTGTGGGGACTCACCATAATTCTTAGGTCACCCGTGAGAGATGCTGCCACTGAAGGGGGAGGCGTATTTGAATTGGATACATAGGTTGTAGATTTAAAGGCAATGCTTGCTATGTTTTCAAAACGGAATTTTAAAATGAAGTTTGAAAAGTCCTATTGATTTTCAATTAGAAAAATTTCATCTTGGGCTGGGCGCAGTAGCTCACGCCTGTAATCCCAGCACTTTGGAAGGCTGAGGTGGGTGGATCACGAGGTCAGGAGTTCGAGACCATCCTGGCCAACATGGTGAAACCCTGTGTCTACTGAAAATACAAAAATTAGCTGGGCGTGGTGGCGGGCACCTGTAATCCCAGTTACTCGGGAGGTTGAGGCAGGAGAATCGTTTGAACCCCGGAGGCGGAGGTTGCAGTGAGCTGAGATCGTACCATTGCGCTCCAGCCTGGGCAACAGGACGAGACTCCATCCAAAATAAATAAATAAATAAATAAATAAATAAATAAAATTTCATGTTAACCTCTGGTCCCCTTTGGTCATTATGAAAACACAATGAATGGTATAATAGGATCTTTATTTAAATGGATTTGGTTGTACAATGCTCCCTGGGATCTGGAAGAGAATGAGGATGGATCCTAAAGTACTTTACATTTGAAAAAATGATGTGCTCTGGAGCGGAAGTGAGGACAAGCTGGGGTTGGGGATGGAAACTTTGAAGGGGTAGGAGGCAGAGGACTGATTCTAGGAGTCAATTTTAGGGATTTTGATAAGAGGTGTATTTGTCTGCCAGCCCCAAATGTCTGCTCATCTTGGGACTTTGAAGAAGTATTTTGTCTAGGCTGGGATGATGTGTCACCTTGGAGGGGAAGAGGCAGTGCTAGGCTTCATACAATGAGGGGTAGGGTAGGTGTAATATCCCTATTCTGCAGGCAGAGAGACTAAACTCAGTGTGACCAAGTTGCCTCCCAAGGTTGCAGTTAGTCAATGCCAGAACCAGACCTGAAGGCAGCTCAGGCTTGAGTCAGGTCTGAGCCATACTCTGCCCTGGTCAGGTGCATGCTGGTTCCCTAGGTTTCTTAGGAGCAGATGCCTTAGCACCCACAGTCCCCTGGCCAGGAATGGGCCAGTCCCAGGCTGAGCCGTAAGTGAAGAGAGTGATGAGGAAGAGTCTGGGTTGTGGGATGCTGGTGTTGGGCAGGGGACGTCTCAGTAGGAGGGCCTTGGATTCAGTGCCTTCCTGTGTATTCCTAAGAACCTGGTGTTGAGACCCCGGGCTTGGCAGAAGGGGCAGGGCATCAAAGCAGAGAAGCACACTGGAAAAGTAAACAGTGTCCTCCTCCTTATTGCCATCACTCCTGTCACCATGTGGGGTGCTCTGCAGGTGCTAGGCCCTGGCTTGGCATGACGGGCACCACTGCCTTTAATCCTACAGCAACCACATGTGGCAGGTTTTCTGACCTAAGGAGTGAGGCTTACGACAGAGGGGTAGGGGATCTGAGGACAGTGCCTCTGTTTCTTTGCTGGCACCAAGGGCTGGCAGACATCACTGCACAGGTTCTTATGAGAAGTGGATATCTGGGAGAGCTTCCGTTCAGGCTGGGAGACGCAGAGGCAAGGATGTGTTCCATTCATTTCCAATGCAAGGGGTAATGAGGGCAATAAAAGCATCTGCAGGAAAGAGGGCACCACCCGGCAGCTCCAAGTTCACACTGGACTTTGAAGCAGTGCAGGCCCCAATTATTCATTCCTCCCCCATAGACAGCCAAATGGCCACACTGTGCAGGGGGTCCCCTACCTTCACAGATTTATTTCTCCAGTATCGACAGCTGAGGCAGGGACACGCCTCATGAACAGCTCATAGGAAACCTCATTCCACCATGAGGCATTCACTCCCACCCACCAGAAAAGGCTTCAAAGCGGCAACCAAGCCTTGATCTAGTGGCCAGTTTGGGCACATTCCCTCCTCCCGGGTGACTTCCTTCTCCATTCTTTGTAAGAAATTCTTGTAAAGCTCTATAAAGTCTAAAATGAGGGCCAGGCACGGTGGCTCACACCTGTAGTCTCAGCACTTTGGGAAGCCGAGGTCGTCGGATTACCTGAGGTCAGGAGTTTGAGACCAGCCTGGCCAACATGGTGAAACCCCGTCTCTACTAAAAAAAAAAAAAAAAAAAAAAAAAAAATTAGCAGGGCATGGTGGTGGGCACCTGTAATCCCAGCTACTTGGGAGGCTGAGGCAGGAGAATTGCTTGAACCCAGGAGACGGAGGTTACAGTGAGCCGAGATCATGCCACTGTGCTCCAGCCTGGGCAACAGAGTGACACTCTGTCTCCAAAAAAAAAAAAAGAAAAACCAAGAAGTGTGACATCGGAAGGTCTTCTAACAGTGGTTCTCATCCTGGATGCACTTTTGAATCATTAAGAAGCTTTAAAAATATTCGCACATTCGCAACCCCAGCCCTGAGCTTTTAATTTAATTGGTCTGCGGTGGGCTCCAGGCCTGGGTGTGTCTTAGAAGCTCCTCAGGCGATTTTGATGTGCAGCCCGTGGTAAGAGGCACTGTGCCCTCTTCCTAAGTTAGTAGAAGTCTTCATCAGGCCCTACTGCATCACCACGGCTGCTTCTCCTTGAGAGATAACCTCTCAGACTCATTTCTTCATCTGCAAAGAAGAGCTAAGGGACTCTACCTCATACAGTGGCCATGAAGAGGATTCAGGGAGCAATGCCTGTAAAAGGGCCATGTCCTCCAAAAATAGATGATTTACAATCAGAACTGATCCACACTTGAAAACTCTGAGTTCAAAGTTTTCATGTTTTATGTTGTTCAAGAACAGGCCGGGCGCGGTGGCTCATGCCTATAATCCCAGCACTTTGTGAGGCCAAGACGGATGGATTACTGAGCTCAGGAATTTTAGGCCAGCATGGACAACATGGCAAAACCCCATCTCTACAAAAAAAGAAATACAAAAATTAGCCAGGCATGGTGGTACACACTTGGGAGCACTCCCATGCTACTTGGGAGGCTGAGGTAGGAGGATCCCTTGAGCCCAGGAGGTCGAGGCTGCAGTGAGTCGTGATCATGCAACTGCACTCCAGTTTGGGTGGCAGAGTGAAATCCTGTCTCAAAAAAATAAAATAAAATAAAAAAGAATAAATACAGCCAGTGACTCAGGAACGGTCTACACCCCGTTTTTCACCTCTGTGTAAACTATAGAAAGTGGGGCTCCAGGCTTATTCTGAAGGAAACCTGCCTCCTGACTGTCAAGGGTTTGGAAGCTGCTGGCTCCTGAGATATGATTTGAACATTATGTGCTCTTGGAGCATTTTATTTTAAGCAAAACAAAAAAGAATGTAACATTTTGAATCTGTCTTTGGCCACAGAGAGAATCAAACTTGGAAAAGAGGGGGCTCAGCTTCTTTTCTTCCTGGCTGTCCTAGGAACCAGAAACATTCCATCCACATCTCTCCTCAGCTGTTTTTCCATCATCTCCAAACAGAAAATTAGAGACATCAGCAATGTGAAAGCCAAATCCTATGTGTCTGAGGTGTTGTGAAGGGATCCAGTTTTAATAATGTCCCAGTGTGGGGACATCTGGCTGGACATCAAAGATCTGTTGATTGCTTCATACTTTCCCCACCCATTGCTCAAGGTTAGCTACTTATCTGCTTCCTAAGATTTTGTCATAGAGTCTTGGCGTTACAAAGACCCGAGAGATACAGATCACGGGCTCACATAATGCAATCTCCCATCTCCTACTGCTTCCCTGATACCACTGCTCCAAGACTTAGAGGAATGAGGGCCCGCTACCTTCAAGGACAAGGGAAGACCTACCTCAAATGGTAACTCTGACCTCGCAAATAATGGGAAAGGCTGCAGCTTCCCCATGGATCCTTTCCCAACTGCCCAGAGCAATCTCTCTCCAGAGAACTGGGAGGAAACAGAGGGCCCAGGCATGGAAGAATCAACAGTGAGTGAAGCCATTTGGAAGGGATGCCAGGACTCCCCTCTTGCAATTCCCACTCCATTTCTCAAACTCTTACCCAAGAGCAGACTCTTGCACATACCACTGTTTGGGACTCTGGCCAAGTGCTGTTCTCCTATAAAATGTCTTATCAGATGGTTTATGAAATTAAGCTTTGTTGCTGAATCCTACATTTCCAAACAGACACTGTTCCCAGGGCCACGGCAGACTAAGCCTTTCAACCTTTCTACATCCCAAGACACATAAAATCCTGAAGAAACCGGTAGATGGACATTGGCCCATGAGTGACCATTGTAAAGAAAAAAGACTTGGCTCATCTCACCATGGGTTAAGTTGATGTGTCTAATACTCCACAGTAAGCTGTGGGTGTGTATTAGTCTATTCTTGAACTGCTATAAATAAATACCTGAGACTGGGTAATTTATAAAGAAAATAGGTTTAATTGGCTCATGATTCTCCAGGCTACACAGGAAGCATGGCTGGGGAGGCCTCAGGAAACTTACAATCACGGCAGAAGGTGAAGGGGAAGCAGGCACGTCTTCACGTGGCCAGAGCAGAAGGAAGTGAGATCTTCTGATAACTCACTCATTAGCACAACAACAGCACCAAAGGAGAAATCTGCCTGAACGATCCAATCACTTCCCACCAGGCCCCACCCGCAACATCGGTGATTACAATTTGACATGAGATTTGGGTGTGGACACAGACCCAAACCATATCAGGATGTCAGGGAATAAGTAACAGGAAAGAGACTTTGAAGCCAAAAACTTGGATTCTAGACCTAATTTTAGCAACTAGGTAGCTGACCTTTGATCTCAGAAAACTCATTTTACCTTAGAGATTCTCAGCTTTCTCATTTATTAAAAAAAAAAAATGTGGGGGACATTAATAATACCAGCTATAAGGGTTTGTCCACACCTTTGGGAAAATCGAGTTAATGGATGAAACAAGATTTTTATAACGATAAAGTCAAATGAAAGGGAGGTGGTATGTTTAATTCCTAAGGCAAGAAGACATTATAACAAGAGGGACCAATTCTGGAAAGAAACGAAGGCCTTGGGTCAAAGAACCATGCAAAGGTTTTTTTAAAAGTATGAAAGTAAAAGGAAGGAAAACGAGGAAAAGGCTTCTGGTTGGCCACAGGTCAGTGAAGCCAAAACAATGGACTTTGAGTGGTTGCAAGGAGCAGAAACTCCTCTGTCAGCCTTGAATAAAGTGGGTGGCATCACCAGCACATCAGCCTCATTCCTTTGCTAGCTCTGAGCTTTAACTCCTGTCAATGGGAATCTTCTTGGATGAGGCCAGGCCACAGGTCACTGGCCCAGTGACTGAGAAGGGGGCTGGGTTGGTTGCAGCTAGAACAGGGGCTAGGGGAAGGGCAGGTCCCCTAAAGAGGGTGCCGTGAGTATGGCAGATGTCTTGAGGTTTAACCTGACACAGCAACCAGGAAAGTATACATACCCCTAAGCTGCAGTGATACATGTAAAGGATCCAGATCAAAGTGGGTAGAACCGGCTGGGCATGGTGGCTCCAGCCTGTAATACCAGCACTTCGGGAGGCTGAGGCAGGTGGGTCACCTGAGGTTGGGAGTTTGAGACCAGCCTGGCCAACATAGCGAAACCCCGCCTCTACTAAAAATACAAAAATAAGTTGGGTGTGGCAGCGTGTGCCTGTAATCTCAGCCACTCAGGAGGCTGAGGCAGGAGAATCACTTGAACCGGGAGGTGGAGGTTGCCGTGAGTCAAGATCGTGCCATTGCACTCCAGCCTGGGCAACAGAGCGAGACTCCATCTCAAAACAAACAAACAAACAAAACAAAGGGGACAAAACTCATTCATTCATTCCTCAACAAACATTTATTGAAAGTCTACTATGTGCCAATTCAAATTTTATATCTTTGCTTTCAAAGAGCTCAAAGTCCAGGGAGACCCAGAAATAAACTATTATCACACACACAGTGCATTAGGAGCTATGAGAGTGATGTGGACATCACATTGTGAGAATCAGAGCAGACATTCTTTATCCTGAGGAGGTGATGGTTGATACAAGCTGAGTCCAGAGGAATGGGTGGGCGTTAGCCAGGAGGCCGCCTGGAAAAGGGAGCTCCAGACAGAGGGAATAGCGTGTGACAATACGACAAGGCATGAGGCCACATGGCCCCGCCAGAAAGCTGCAAATCATGTAGCAAGGCACGGATGCCTGTGGGTGGGACGGTAGAGGTGGCTGCTGGGGGTCAGACTGCTTCACTTGGGAAATACTGAAATTAGCACCTGCGAAGTGCCTGCTAGATGCAAGGCTCTGTCAATACAAAGATGGAAACAATACAACTCTGCCCTTAGGGAGTTTCGTCCAATTGGGGAAGACATCCAGGCATGGACAATATTGTGTGCATAGGATGTGCTCATTGCCTGCTATGGACTCACAGAGGAGGCATCTCAGATTGTAAAGGATATTGAGTACTATGATATGGAGAATGGCCTTGATTAAGATCAGCTAGAGCAGGGGCTAGGGGAAAACGGAAGTTAAGGAGTGCAGGCAGGAGAGTAACAGGGTGAGAGCTGGGTTCCCAGAAGATAGGCTGGAGGCGGTGGGGAAAATGGACAGCAGAGCAGTGAGGCTGCTGAAGAAGCTACCACAATAGTTGAGAAATCTCAGAGGCTTGGGCTACAGTGCTGACAGTGAAGACAGAGAAAAGGAGAAGAGCCAGAAAGCTCTGTGGACGCTTGAACTTGCAGAAGTTGGGAACTAATTAAATGTAAGCATGAAGGGAAAAGCAGGGTTCAAGCATCTGCTGGGCTTCTGATGTGGGTGACTAGTAAAGGGGACAAGTTTAGTCTTAGACATTTTGAAATTCAGTTGCTCATTGGGCATGAGGGTGGAGACATCCAGTAGTTAGTTGAAGAAATGGCTCTAAGTTCAGAAGAAAGGACTGGGTGGGTGTCACAGTTGATGGGTAGAAGCTGAAGCCTGGATACGGAAATGATCATATATGGAATGAGGTCTACAGAAACCAACAATTAAGGGAAGCAGGAGGCCGGGTGAGTGGCTCCCAGCACTTTGGGAGGCCGAGGCGAGTGGATCACCTGAGGTCAGGGGTTTGAGACCAGCCTGGCCAACATGGTGAAACCCTGTCTCTACTAAAAATACAGAAATTAGCCGGGTGTGGTGGTGGGTGCCTGTGATCCCAACTACTCAGGAGGCTGAGGCAGGAGAATTGCTTGAACCCGGGAGGTGGAGGTTGAGCCAAGATCATGCGCCACTACCCTCCAGCCTGGGCGACAGAGTGAGCCTCCATCAAAAACAAACAAACGAACAAACAAACAAACAAAACAAATGCAGAAGAGAAGCCCATAAAGGAGACTGCAATGGCAGAGACGTGGCGGCGGGGGGTGGGGGTCAGGGTGAACCAGCCATAGGAGAAGAGTTTGAGAGAGTAGAGAGTGGAAGAAAGGCAGGTGAGGCAAAACTGGGGATATCCTTTGGATTTGACAATGTTGTAACTTTAGCAAGAGCAGTCTCAGTAGTTACAGGCATGGGAAGCGAGTCTGTAGTGGGTTGAAAAGTAAGAGAAAGGTTGGAGAGCGGAGACCTACGTGTAACAGCTTTTAAGAAAAGCATGGCTGAAGGAAAGAGAGCCAGCCAGACCATGTCCGGAAGAAGGTGTCCAGTGGGCACCGGTTTTGTTTTTTTTTTTTTTTGGAGATAGAGTTTCACTCTGTTGCCCAGGCTGAAGTGCAATAGCGGGATCTTGGCTCACTGCAACCTCAGCCTCCCGGGTTCAAGTGATTCTCCTGCCTCGGCCTCCCAAATAGCTGGGATTACATGCACCTGCCACCATGCCCGGCTAATTTTTGTATTTTTAGTAGAGACGGAGTTTCGCCATGTTGGCCAGGCTGGTCTCGAACTCCTGACCTCAGGTGATCTGCCCGCCTTGGTCTCCCAAAGTGCTGGGATTACAGGAATGAGCCACTGTGCCCGGCCTGGGCACCGCTTTTTAAGAGGATGATCAGCAAACCAAGTGTTCCCAGGAGGTCCCACAAGTG
Organism: Nomascus leucogenys; assembly: GCF_006542625.1. Classification (NCBI taxonomy): domain Eukaryota; kingdom Metazoa; phylum Chordata; class Mammalia; order Primates; family Hylobatidae; genus Nomascus; species Nomascus leucogenys. Next base: position 60,733,669 of record NC_044399.1, read on the forward strand.
GATGAAGGATCTGGAAACAATGGCACTTAGGAACTACTAAAAGAACTGAGGATTCTTCATCCGAGCTGGTGGCTGAGGGAGCCTTCTTCAAATACCCAAATGCCTGTCATAAGGGAGAAGAACTCATCTCCTTTCAGGTATTCCTAAAGAGCAGAATTAGGACTAATGGGTAGAAGTTATAGGAAGGACAATTTTGAGTCAATATAAAGAACAGCTTCCAACGAAGAAGCGTTTCCTACAGTGAAATGGATTGTCTTGGAAGATAAAAATTTTACCTTTTGACTGGAAGCATTTAGCTGATTCAAGACCAGCACATGATGATGCCGGGGAACCATCCAGAAGCAGCCTGACTTGGATGCTACTTTTCCATCATCCATTGAATTCCACCCCTCCGTCCTGGGCCTCATTCCACAAGAGACGGAGCCAGAAGTGACCTTAAGGGCTCCTGGCAACCTAGAGATTTTATGAGCCTAAAAAGTTTCTAGGCTGGGTGCGGTGGCTCACGCTGTAATCCCAGCACTTTGGGAGACCGAGGCGGGTGGATCGCCTGAGGTTAGGAGTTCAATACCAGCCGTGGAGAAACCCCATCTCTACTAAAAATACAAAATTAGCAGGGAGTGGTGGTGCATGCCTGTAATCTCAGCTACTAGGGAGGCTGAAGCAGGAGAATTGCTTGAACCCAGGAGGCAGAGGTTGCGGTGAGCCGAGATCGCGCCATTGTACTCCAGCATGGGCAACAGGAGCGAGACTCTGTCTCAAAAAAAAAAAAAAAAAAAAAAAAAAAAATTCTAATTAAAAGCATACAAACGAGGAAATCAATCCACTGCAAGCTTCACCTGTGGGCCAAAGCCTGTCTGCTGTTTTTGTGAATAAAATTGTACTGCAATGCAGATATACACGGTCTATGACTGCATTTGCACTGCAACTGCAGAATTGAGTAGTTGCAACAGAGAGCATATGGCCTGAGGCTGAAAACATTTGCTGTCTGGCACTTTATAGAAAAAATTCGCTGACCTCCTCTCTACATCCCTGAGATAGAATGGTTGAACACACTGGTCTTCCAGTCTAAGCTATACATCTAGCTGAGATTTCTCAGCTTATCTTAGACTTAGTATACATCTTTGGGAACCTGAATTTGTAACACAAAAAAAGAGCCAAATAGAGTCAGACCTGGAGCTGTCAAACAAACCCAGCTACAGGTGCACGTTTTATTAGGTTCAGGCTGGGTTACAAATACCAACTGTGCAAGGCAAACTTTGCACACTCCTTTTTTTTTTTTTTGAGACAGAGTCTCACTCTGTTGCTAGGCTGGAGTGCAGTGGTGCGATCTTGGCTCACTGCAACCTCCGCCTCCTGGGTTCAGGTGATTCTCCTGCCTCAGCCTCCCGAGCAGCTGGGACCACAGGTGTGCGCCACCATGCCCAGCTAATTTTTGTATTTTTAGTAGAGATGGGGTTTCACCATGTTGGTCAGGATGGTCTCGATCTCTTGACCTCGTGATCCACCTGCCTTGGCTTCCCAAAGTGCTAGGGTTACAGGTGTGAGCCACCACACCCAGGCCACACACTCTTAAAGTAGAAACAAAATAGCCAAAGGAGTCAGGCAGCTTCCCTTGAAGGGGGATGAAGGGGCTTTCTAAACCACACAGACTTGGGTCAGATTTGATGGAAGGGAGTTCTAGGCAGATTCAGAGAACGTTTCTTCCTCCCGTGTCTACTCTATGGCTAACAGTGATGCGGACAAAAGTTCTTACACAGAGTGTCCAAAATCTGCCCTGTACTGCAATCTAAGAGGGTCTGCTCAGCCACGGGCTTCTGGAAGGCGTGTATAAACAGCTAGCTCTACCTTTCTGACCCGAGTTTTCTCTTCCCTGTAACATCGTGATTGGCTGTCTTCACCAGAAAGCGGCCTTTTCTTTACTCCCATCCAGTTCCACTGAATTCCACGCTCCCTTACACTTGAGAATATGAAGCTGAGCCTGTGGCTACTCTGATGGGGTCGCACTCATGCAGGGCTGGGAAGGACACGCACTGACCTTGCCTATACCAGTGTTTCTCCAACGGAACACGCTGTTCTAGAAAGGGGACAAGTTCTCACTCGTCCTGAATCCTGGAGCATTCCAGCTACCCTTTCTTGAACTCTCAGGTTAGGAGAAAGCACTTCTCCTGGGCTCCTATTTAGAACCCTCTTATGAAATGTACCGCCAAATCCTATACATTACAGGTATTTATATACCACTTTATTTTTTCTAGACTGTGACCTCCCTGGGCACGGGACTTGTGCCCAATTCATCTTTGAATCAGTGCCTGACACACAGAGGATGTGTCTTGAATATACACAGAATGAATCATGGAATCTTTTTTCATTTTTATTTTTTTCAGATGGGGTCTCACTCTGTTACCCAGGCTGGAGTGCAGTGGTACGATCACAGCTCACCACAGCCTCAACCTCCCTGGGCTCAGGGCATCCTCCCACCTCAGCCTCACAAGTAGCTGGGACTACAGGCACGTGCCACCATGCCCAGCTAATTTTATTATTATTATTATTATTATTATTATTATTTTGTAGAGATGCAGTCCCAGTATGTTGCCCAGGCTGGTCTCAAACTCCTGGGCTCAAGTAATCCTCCTGCCTCAGCCTCCCAGTGTTGGGATTACAGGCATGAGCCACTGCACCTGGCCTGAATCACTAAATCTTTTTTTTTTTTTGGAGATAGAGTCTTGCTCTGTCACCCAGGCTGGAGGGCAGTGGCATGATCTCGGCTCACTGCAACCTCTATCTCCCGGGTTCAAGTGATTCTCCTGCCTCAGCCTCCCAATAGCTGGGACTACAGTTGCATGCCACCATGCCTGGCTAATTTTTGTATTTTTAGTAGAGATGTTGGCCAGGCTGGTCTCAAACTCCTGACCTCAGGTGATTCGCCTGCCTCGGCCTCCCAAAGTGCTGGGATTATAGGCGTGAGCCACTGCATTGGGCATCACTGAATCTTAAAATCTGCTAAGTAGTGGCCACCTGGATAGGCTACACCAAAGGGAAAAACTGGCCTCATTCCAACCAGGGTCAATCACTCTACAGGGGGCTGGGAGAACTGGGGGAAATCCGTCTCATTAGATAATTATGACTGTGCCCAAATTTGTGACTGGCCAGTTTGGCAACACTAGGCACAGGCTCTGTATTCATCTACCTGCAGGATGAATCTTGAATGAAAAATTAAATGAGGCATGTTATTCTTATAAAGCAAAGGAAGGAAATGGGGAGTCTGAACATGAGCAGTGTATTAGTCCGTTCTCATTCTGCTATAAAGACATACCCAAGACGGGATAATTTATAAAGGAAAGAGGCTTAATGGACTCACAGTTCCACATGGCTGGGGAGACCTCACAATCATGGCAGAAGGCAAAGGAGGAGGAAAGTCATGTCTTACACGGTGGCAGGCAAGAGAGCATATGCAGGGGAACTGCCCTTATAAAACCATGAGATCTCATAAGATTTATTCACTATCATGAGAACCAGACAGAAAACCCTGCCCCCATGATTCAGTTACCTCCCACCCGTCCCTCCCATGATTATGGGAGCTACAATTCAAGATGAGATTTGGGTAGGGACCCAGCCAGAGGATATCAAGCAGACTGGAAAATGTTCCCTGAGTTGGTGAATGAGAAAGGGGACTGGTTACAGCCTGGGCAGACGAGGTAAAGTACACCATGCCATGCAGAGTGTGCAGCTCCTACAGTGGTATGTGGAAGGCACTGTGCCCTCTGTCGAGGAACGTGGCCCAGTCTGTCACCCAACTTCTCCTAGACGGTGCGGGTCGCTTCTTAGCCAGTTCTATCCTCAGAGTGGTACTGAACCGTTGATGAAAGCTATCTGCCAAAGGAGCAGCCACATGGGTCACTTGCTAAGCTGATCTGAGGAAAGGAATCTTCCAGACACATTCTTGGAAAGTTCTTAATTCAGCAAAGGCCATTTTCTCTGACTACCCAACAGCTCTACTCTTTCCACCCTTCTTGGGTTATTAGAATGAAAAGTTCTACATGTTTTATCTTTATAAAAGTTGGAAGACGTGAACGTAACAATTCTTGGCTCCAGATTCACTAAATAAAGACAAACAATCCTCCACAACCTAATTGGTTACCAAGCTGGTAACAAGTTAAATTATTCTTATGTTTTTCTTTTTTCTTTCTTTCTTTTTTTTTTTTTGTGAGACAGAATCTCACTCTGTCACCCAGGCTGGAGTGCAGTAGTATGATCTTGGCTCACTGCAACCTCTGCCTCCTGGGTTCAAGTGATTCTCCTGCCTCAGCCTCCCAAGTAGCTGGGACTATAGGTGCCCACCACGCCTGGCTAATTTTTGTATTTTTAGTAGAGATGGGGTTTCGCCACCTGGGCCAGCCTGGTCTTGAACTCCTAACCTCAGGTGATCCACCTGCCTCAGCCTCCCAAAGTGCTGGGATTACACGCTTGAGCCACTGTTCCCAGCCTGAAATATTCCTTTTCGAAGGCTTTTCTTCATGGGCTGAACTGGTTGAATTTTCTAAAAATATGAGCTCAATGATGTTGGACAGAAAATATTACCTTCATATCAGCATTTTTCATTGATCCAAGGGCCTTGGAACTGCATTCAAAATTAGAGTCATCTCTAGAAAATAGTTACTGTGGACTTACTGTGCATGGATGATCTAGAAATCCATTGAATGTAACTGCAGGAAGAGAAAAATTCCCTTGTCTCCTTCATTGATTTTTCTGCACAATTCTTTGATGCTTCTGAATAGGTTTTTAAAGCTTTCTCTTGTGTTTTGACATCAAGCCAACAAGTTCATTTTTGGAAGTGATGAAACACTGCTTTGGTGGTGCTAAAAATGTCTACATGTTCTCATGTGTTTAGAAGAAAATTGGTTCTAGGTTGGGCACAGTGACTGGTGCCTGTAATCCCAGCACTTCAGGAGGCTGAGGCAGGTGGATCACTTGAGGCCAGGAGTTGGAGACCAGCCTGGCCAAAATACTGAAACCCTGTTTCTACTAAAAAATACAAAAATTAGCTGGGTGTGGTGCTGCGTGACTGTAGTCCCAGCTACTCAGGAGGCTGAGGCAGGAGAATCATTTGAACCCGGGAGGCCGCGGTTGCAGTGAGCCGAGATCATGCCACTGCACTCCAGCCTGGACAACAAAGCGGGACTGTGTCTCGAAACAAAACAAAACAAAACAAAACAGAACAAAACAAAAATTAGCTGGGCATGGTGGCACGTGCATGTAGTCCCAGCTACTCGGGAGGCTGAGACAAGAGAAACGCTTGAACATAGGAGGCAGAGGTTGCAGTGAGCCGAGATCGCACCACTGCACTCCAGCCTGGGCAACAGAGCGAGACTCTGTCAAAAAAAAAAAAAAAAAAAAAAAGGGAAGAGAATTGGTTCTTTTGCTCAAACTACTGCTTGATTCTGAAACATATGGATTCATCTCATCTGATTAGGTTTGTAGTATCCTATCAAAATTTTTCCTCCTCCATAAAAGAGTCTATCACATTCTCTTATAACTGAAGAACTGGCACTTTACATGCTTCAAATACTTTGTGTCCTTAGAAAATTGTGCTCGCTATCAAATGAAACCTCTTACTTTTGACTAAATGCGTTATTTCCAAAACTATGGCCTTTCTTGATCATTTTATTGATTTGAGAATCTGCACATCACATTTACTTTCCTTAAATATAGTGAAGCATGAAAACATTTTAATACTTGAATTTTTTAAAAAATGAAGTGTTGCCAAAAAGATCTGTTTTTTTTTTTTTTTTTTTTTTCCCTGATGCTCAGGATGAATCACTGGCAACCTTGACTTTGACTGGTAAGACTGATATAGGTGATAGTAAATACAGGTTTTTGTGGTTAGTGGGGGTCTTAACTCTGGTTAAGAAAAGACCTTAAAGAAGGGACACATAGGGCCAGGCACAGTGGCTCCCACCTGTAATCCCAGCACTTCGTGAGGCCCAGGTTGGGGGATCACCTGAGGTTGGGAGTTTGAGACCAGCCTGGCCAACACAGGGAAACCCCATCTCTACTAAGAATACAAAAATTGCCGGCTGTGGTAGTGCATGCCTGTGACCCAGCTACTTGGGAGGATGAGGCATGAGAATCACTAGAATCTGGGAGGGGAAGGTTGCAGTGAGCTGAGATTGCACCACTGCACTCCAGCCTGGGTGGCAGAGTTATAGCAGCGCAATTTGCAATTGCAAAAATATGGAACCAGCCCAAATGCCCATCAATTAACGAGTGGATAAAGAAACTGTAGTTTATATATACTACGGAATACTACTCAGTCATAAAAAGGAATGAATTATTGGCATTCACAGGAATCTGGATGGAACTGGAGACTATTATTCTAAGTGAAGTAACTCAGGAATGGAAAAGCAAACATCGTATGTTCTCACTCATAAGTGGGAGCTAAGCTATGAAGATGCAAAGGCATAAGAATGACACAATAGACTTTGGGGACTCAAGGTAAAGGGTGGGAATGGGGTGAGGAATAAAAGACTACAAATTGGGGCTGGGCGTGGCGGCTCACACCTGTAATCCCAGCACTTTGGGAGGCTGAGGTGTGTGGATCACGAGGTCAGGAGTTCAAGATCAGCCTGGCCAACATGATGAAACCCTGTCTCTACTAAAAATACAAAAATTAACCAGGTGTGGTGGCGGGCACCTGTAATCCCAGCTACTTGAGAGGCTGAAGCAGAGAATTGCTTGAACCCGGGAGGCGGGAGTTGCAGTGAGCTGAGATCACGCCACTGCATTCCAGCCTGGGTAACAGAGCAAGACTCTGTCTCAAAAAAAAAAAAAGAATACAAATTGGGTTCAGTGTATACTGCTCTGGTGATGGGTGCACCAAATTCTTACAAAGAACTTCATGTAACTAAATACCACTTGTTGCCCCAAAACCTATGGAAATAAATCGAAAAAAAAAAAAAAAAAGACTATCTCAAAAAAAAAAAAAAAAAAAAGAAGGGACAGATAGTAAGACTAGCTGCTCAGTAAGAAGGGTGAAGGGTTGTTCACAGTCAATATCAGCTGCAGGTAACATTTCTCTTTCAAGATGGCCTAAGCGGGCCGGGCATGGTGGCTCACGCCTGTAATCCCACCCAGCACTTTGGGAGAGCGAAGCGGGTGGATAACTTGAGGTCAGGAGTTTGAGACTGGCCTGATCAACATGGTGAAACCCTGTCTCTCCTAAAAATACAAAAAATAGCTGGGTGTGGTGGTATGCGCCTGTAATCCCAGCTACTCGGGAGGCTGAGGCAAGAGAATCGCTCGAATCTGACAGGCGGAGGTTGCAGTGAGCTGAGATCGTGCCAGTGCACTCCAGCCTGGGTGACAGAGTGAGACTCCATTAAAAAAAAAAAAAAAAAAAAGATGGTCTAAGTGATTTCTACATTGTGGCTTCTACATATTAAACACATCACTAGTATGATAAGGCTGTAGTCATTATCTCTTGTCTATTTATCCGGACAGGGAAGCTAAGCATACAGAATTTAAGTGGCTAGCCTAAAGGCCAACTTAACCAAAGTGTTAGAAATGGAATCTGGCTATCAATACAAGCTCTTTCCTTAAGTATTGTGAACTATACTTTCACTATAAAAAATTTGATAACATGCCTGAAGACGCAGTAGAATTATACCTTCTTTTCTCCATGGTCAGAAGGCAATAAAGTAAAATTCAACTATCCTTAGGGGTGTAATCACTTTACTAATACAGATAAAACCATTATGACCAAGTAGGAATTATGGCATAAGCTAAGCACATAAAATGGAATTATTTAAATTATACTACAGCTAGTCAGGAATAAGACTCCATTTATTTTTGGCCTGAACACTTCTTTCAGATGAAGAGAAATGTTACTCCCAGTTTTACATATATTTCTGGGAACGAAACTCAGGGCTTGTCCACGATACTACAAGTTTCCTGTGTTGGGATCCTCTCTACTTGAAGTGCCTGGGAGAAAAGCACATCCTGCTCAGCAATGAGTGGTAAGTAGTCTAAAATCAAGCTCACCATCACCCCCAGCATTTCTTAGCTTGATTTCAGCCAATGCCACCTGGCAGAAAAGTGGCACCGCTTTTACAACACCAGCCACCGAAAAATCCCAAGTCCATGCTACCAACCTCTCTCTCACTGTTCGATCTCTGCAATCGACTAGCTAACTGACATGCTTTAAAGTTGCAACTTGGTCTCAACTTCTCTTTTTCCACCTGGGAGAGGCACATTCTATTACTAAAAGAGAAATCCAGGGCTGGATTCATGGTGGCACAGCTCCCAGTTTTTGGCACATCTACTCAAACCATAGTCAATTCTACAGACGTTCCCAGTGGGGAATGCTACCTCCAACACGCTCTCAAAGCTATGGTACAGTCAGTTTGAGTTGACTGAATTCACCCAACATCTCAAGGGCATCAGGACAAATTGGCTTTCCTTTGCCACTTCTTTGAAGGACAGTTAGCAGATCAAAAGCATTTACTGAATTTACTTCTATAGCTCCCTCCCCACCCCTGGAGACTGTAAAGTACCCAAATGTCCTGTTCTCAATTTTCGTTAGTAGAAAAAAGTCATTTTCCCCCTTCCTTCCTCTAAATACGCTCACAATCGAAGCTATTTGACAGAATTGTAATGTCTTGCCTTGCTTTGTAAGTCCATATTAGTAACTTTTAGTGTTGGCATGAAGGAATTTTGGTGCCAAACTATGAAAAATATAAGCAAAGGAAGATATTTATGACTTCTAGACATTGTAGTAAGCATTTACAAAATTTACTAAAGAATTTAGGATATTAAAGTGTTTTTATGTAGTAAGAAAGTCTTACCAGTATTTACAGAATTTTAACAAGTTTAATTTCCCTTTTAAAGAGTTGTATCATCTTCCGGTGTTCAATACTAAAGCCCCTTACGTGGCTGTTTTTTGTTTTTTGTTTTTTTGAGACGGAGTTTCGCTCTTGTTGCCCATGCTGGAGTGCAGTGGCGTGATCTCAGCTCACTGCAACCTCCGCCTCCCAGGTCCAAGCAATTCTCCTGTCTCAGCTTCCTAAGTAGCTGGGATTACAGGGGCCTGCCACTATGCCAGGCTAATTTTTGGTATTTTTTTTTTGTAGAGACAGCGTTTTACCATGTTGGCCAGGCTGCTCTTGAACTCCTGACCTCAGGTGATCTGCCCGTCTCGGCCTCCCAAAGTGTTGGGATTACAGGCGTGAGCCACCGCACCCAGCCTACATGGCTGTTTTTAATGCAATCTTCTCTACCCCCAAAATGTTTCTATAGTTTGGATGTGTGTCTCTGCCCAAACCTCATGTTCAAATGTAATCCTCAATGTTGAAGGTGGGTGGGGCCTGGTGGGAATTGACTGGATCATTGGGGCATATTTCTTTTATTGTTTTCTTTTTTTTTGAGACAAGGTCTCATTCTGTTGCCCAGGCTAGAATGCAGTGGAGAGATCATGGCTCACTACAACCTTGACCTTCCAGATTCAAGCGATCCTCCCACTTGAACCTCCCAAGTAGCTGGGACCAAAGGCACATACCACCACGCCCGGCTAATTTTTGTATTTTTTGTAGAGACAGGGTTTTGCCATGTTGCCCACACTGGTCTCAAACTCCTGAGCTCAAACAATCCAATTTTCCTCGGCCTCCCAAAGTGCTGGGATTATAGGCATGAGGCACCAGGTTGGGCCAACAGGAAGATATCTAATGTATGATTAAGCACCATCTCCTTGATGCTGTCCTTTTGATAGTGAGTTCTCATGAGATCCGGTTGTTTAAAAGTGTGTAGCATCTGCTCCCACCTCCTTGTTCCTGCACCTGCCATGTGAGGTGCCTGCTTCCTCTTCACCTTCCACCACGATTGGAAGTATCCTGAGGCCTTCCTAGAAGCTGAGCAGATGCCAGTGCCGTGCTTCCTGTATAGCCTGCAGAACTGTGAGCGAATGAATCCTCCTTTTTTTTTTTTTTTTTTTTGAGATGGAGTCTCGCTCTGTCGCCCAGGCTGGAGTGCAGTAGCACAATCTCGGCTCACTGCAAGCTCCACCTCCTGGGTTCACACCCTTCTCCTGCCTCAGCCTCCTGAGTAGCTGGGACTACAGGCACTTGCCACCACACCCAGCTAATTTTTGTGTGTGTGTGTTTTTAGTAGAGACAGGGTTTCACCGTGTTAGCCAGGATGGTCTTGATCTCCTGACCTTGTGATCCGCCCGCCTTGGCCTCCCAAAGTGCTGGGATTACAGGCCTGAGCCACTGTGCGCCACCCTCTTTTCTTTATAAATTCCCCGATCTCAGGTTTATTTTTTTTATAGCAATGTAAGAATGGCCTAATACAATGTCTTCACAATCATTTGCCTGGGTTAACTACTGTTTGCTTGTTTTTTGAGGGGAGTGCTGGACATTATTAATAAGAGTAGTTTTGTGAATAAGTATACTAACTTGAGGTTAAGTTCTACCTAAATATCAGCTTAAGTCAAAGTTGACATTCTGTTGTTGTTTGTAAGAATAAAAATGGCTGAAAACCAATGATAATTCCAGGACTTAATATTAGTAAGGATCGGAAGCAAAAATATTTTACTGAGCGCAGAGGAACTTCCCTCTCAGAGGATCCATTTTATTATCAGGATTTATCCCAAGGGAGGGCTAGCTGGCAAAGTGGCTAACTCCATTTAGCACCTCTACAAAATTTATAAATTGATGCAGACTGTAGGATGAGAGAAGAGCTGAACTTTCAGAAACGTTTCCCTGAACTTTCATAAAGAATCCAGGAAACCAATTCACATGGCCAGGCCTTTATGAGCTTCAGTGATTTTGTGGGTTTAGTGTCTGGTGGAGCACCCCCCCACTGCAAACTGTTATCTAGCATCAAAGGAAGGAACTTCCTCCAATCCCTAAGGAACTCTCAGAATGTCTGGTCCACTGGCCACTAAGCTCAGGACTCTAGATGTCTGGGAGCCACCACATTCTCTAGTTTGGACCCTCAAGGAATTTAGATGTGTCTCCTCTAACCCACTGCCCATTCTGACTTCTTCCTCAAAGGCAAATTCAAAGGACTTTATCCTCTTTGAAGTACCCTTTGTCTAACCCTGCTGGCCATCCTTCTCTTATCCACTACTTCTCTTTTAAAAACTCACGCGGTGGCTCATGCCTATAATCCCAGCACTTTGGGAGGCCAAGATGGGTGGATCACAAGGTCAGGAGTTCGAGACCAGCCTGACCAACATGGTGAAATCCCGTCTCTACTAAAAATACAAAAATTAGCTAGACATGGTGGCGTGTACCTGTAATCCCAGCTACTCAGGAGGCTGAGGCAGGAGAATCGCTTGAACTGGGAGGTGGAGGTTACATTGAGCTGAGATTGTGCCACTGCACTCCAGCCTGGGTGACACAGCGAGAGCCTATCTCAAAAAACAAACAAACAAAAAACAAACTAACTCCTTTCCTCAGCTTCCAGAAAGGACTGTGCACTCTCCCCTGGTCCTCTCCTATTCCTCTTCCTCTCTTTTTCTGTTTTCCCCAAGACCTTCCCCTTCTTGGTGAAACCACTGGCTCTCCCAGTATCAACTGTAACCCTGGCTTGACAAATCTCTGGGCCCTGACCTAGGTTTCCAGTTGCCTGATGAAGCTCATTATGTCTAAACCCAAACTCATCCTTCTTCCCTGACTCAAACTTGTGCCAAACATCTTTTGAGGCTAGAAGCCTTGGCCCCATGTCTTCTGAAGCTGGAAGCCTTGGCCCCACATCTGTTTCTTTTTTGCAATCATCTCATTTATTCAGATGTCATGGCGGCTACTGAATCTTTGCCCCTTTCCATTCACAGAGAAATGCCTCTCTCACTGACGACTTGGACCAATTTATGGGAACACTGCACACATTGCCTACATTTTTCTCTGCCTGCAGCCTCTTGTCTCTTCTAATCTAGGGGTCCCCAACCCCCGGGCTGAGAACCTGTACTGTTGTGTGGCCTGTTAGGCATGGGACCTCACAACAGGAGATGAGCCGCCTTGGAGCAAGAATTACCACCTGAGCTCCACCCTGTCAGATCAGGGCGGCATTCTATTCTTATAGGAGTGTGAACCCTATTGTGAACGGTGCATGCGAGAGATCTAAGTTGCATGCTCTTTGTGAGTCTAATGCCTGATGATCTGAAGTGGAACCATTTTATCCTGAAACCATCCCCACTGCGTCCTACCCCCTGCCCCTACCCTGTTCGTGGAAAAATTGTCTTCCATGAAACTGGTCCCTGGTGCCAAAAATGGTTGGGGACCGCTGCTCTAATCTACCCCATCTCCGCCGGGTGCGGTGATTTATGCGTGTAATCCCAGCACTTTGGGAGGCCGAGGTGGGCAGATCACCTGAGGTCAGGAGTTCAAGACCAGCCTGGCCAACATGGTGAAACCCTGTTTCTACGAAAAAATACAAAAATTAGCCAGGTGTGGTGGCAGGTGCCTGTAATCTCAGCTACTCAGGAGGCTGAGGAAGGGAGAATTGTTTGAGCCTGGGAGGCGGAGGTTGCAGTGAGCCGAGATTGTGCCACTGTACTCCAGTCTGGGCAAAAGAGTAAGACTCCATCTAAAAAAAAAAAAAAAAAAAAAAAATCCATCCCATTTCATGCTGTTGCTGGATAAATGCTTATACAGCAATTTCTGATGATGTTATTCCCCTGTTCAAATGACTCTAATTGCTCCCTCTTGCTTATAAAATAACCTCCAAACTTTTCCTGCATGGAGACAATGCATTGTAAAGACCAAAAATGAGTGAATCAGAGACACAAGGGTTCCAATTTCTGCTTTTGCCAGATGTTAGATATGTGGCCTTGGACAAGTTTCCAAACTTCTCTTTGCTTCAGCTTCCCCAAATATAAATAAGACTTATAAACTTATTGAGAATTGTCATAAAATTAAAATAGCCTTCGTTTATTGAAAGTTTATAGACTTTTTAAAATGCAACACCTCATTTAATCTTCATAACCATGTTCTACTATTCCTCTATTTTCTTTTTTTTTTCTTTTCTTTCTTTTTTCTTTTTTTTCTTTTTTTGAGACAGAATCTCTCTCTGTCGCCCAGGCTGGAGTGAAGTGGAGCGATCTTGGCTCACTACAACCTCCGCCTCCTGGGTTCAAGTGATTCTCACGCCTCAACCTCCTGAGTAGCTGAGACTACAGGCATGCACCACCACACTTGGCTAATTTTTGTATTTTTAGTAGAGATGGGGTTTCGCCATGTTGGCCAGTCTGGTCTTGAACTCCTGGCCTCAGGTGATCCGCCCACCTTGGCCTCCCAAAGTGCTGAGATTACAGGCGTGAGTCACCGCACCTGGCCTTATTCCTCTATTTTTTAGGATCAGGAAACTCGGACTCAGAGAAGCTAAGCACCCAGCCCAATTCCAGATCCTTAACTGACCGTGCTGAGGCCTCGCCTAGTGCTGCAGGTAGTCAGTGCATGCAGTTCCCTTTGTCTTCCATAATCTGACTCTGACACACCTTCAAAAGCTTGTCTCATGCCACTTTTCTCCCAGCAGTTGTCATCTCCATGGTCTGAACTACCTGACCGGCTGTGACTCCACCTACAAGGCCCTTCCCCGCATTTCTACCTATTAAAATCCTACTGCTATCCTAAGCTCTAGCTAAGTGTCATCTTTTCCTAGAAGACCTGATTGCAAATGTTCCTGCCTCCCTGGAAATCTCGTAATACTTGCCATGTCTCTTATGCAAAGATCATGTTTTTGCTTGTATTATCATTTTTTTCCCTTTTGTGCTATGTTTTATTTTCCTTCTTGAATCACAAACTCTTTCTGGGCAAGGAGCATGTTGCCAAAGTCTTATTCAACCTTGTTTGCCTTTTAGTTCCAGGCTCAGTCCCTGGGACAGATGAGGCACTTGCAAAGTTCTGTAGAATATTTAATTTTTGCGCAAATTTAATCCAGCTTTGAAGAATTGAGCTCAATCTACAGTCTGCATGAAGTGAACGTGTTCCTCATGTGTTAGAGGTGATATCACAGGGAGAACAGTAATTACAATGTGAGATGGAGATGGGGCCAATTAGTCTTTCTCCTTTGCCAATAAAAAGGCAGATAGAGTGAACATTATATGGTTTTAGGCAAAGTACCTGACAGCAGGGACCAGCGGTAGGAGGTCTACTTAGGTTTGCTATCTTAATTAGCCTATTTTAAAAAGATTTCTGGCACTATAAAGATGTGTGGATTTGCCTTTGAAGGTATATGGATTTACCATCACTCTCGCGTGCATGCACACACACCCTTCCACACACACCCCACAATCCAAATAAGACAGTAGAAAGGGTTTTAAAAGAAAACCCTTAATCTACCCCATTTCTATTTCAGCAGCTTCCAAATTCACATGCCCGAATGCAATAAATAAAAATACTGGAGAAGAAAATCAGATAACACAAGTGGGAACTCAGTCAGCGAAAGGTTCCCTAACATTGTAGGAAATATCACTCTAGGCAGAAAACTGCTACCAGATCCTTAACTCTGAGAAAGAACAGGTGGAGACATGATGAGTCAATGCCGCTGAGGCTTCACGCAGCAGCCACTGTGGCCCAGCTTGGGTAAATATTTTTATTACAAACACGGTGATGCATAATGGGCCAAAAGATCAGTCCTGACAAAGATTGCACACAGGACTGTGACACTGCAGTAGCTGGGAAAGTGGGCTAGAACCGAGCTTACACGAACCTGACGAGCAGCATCAGGGTTGATGTCAGGTTAGTGACAGCTGCTGTCACCTCACAGGAAGCAAAAGTGGAAAATGAAAAATTCAGTTTTGAGAAATCTCAGTCGATGGCAAGACGTTTCTTTAAAAACTGCAAGATTCGCAGGACCCTCCACAATCCTCTTAGGCAAATATTTCTTCTTAAGGAAACAGTGTCTTTTTTTATTTTTCTTTCTCCCTCAAACTCTCACAGGCTCTGCTTCTTGGACTGAGCTGAATTCCAGTCAAACCAACCGTTTAGATGTCTTCTTTCTTCCTTCCTTCCCTTTCCTTCTTTTTCTTTCTCTCCTTCCTTCCTTCTTCCTTCCGTCCCTCCCTCCCTCTCTCTCCCTCTCTTTCTGTCTTTCTCTCTTTCTTTTTTAGAGATGGAGTCTCACCCTCTCACCCAGACTGGAGTACAGTGGCGCGATCTCGGCTCACTGCAACCTCAACCTCCTGGGTTCAAGCAATTCTCCTGCCTCAGCTTCCAAAGTAGCTGGGATTACAGGCAGCACCACTACGCCCAGCTAATTTTTGTATTTTTTTTAGTAGAGACAGGGTTTCATGATATGTTGGCCAGGCTTGTCCCGAACTCCTGACTGCAGGTGATCCGCTGGCCTCGGCTTCCCAAAGTGCTGGATTACATGTGCAAGCCACCTTGCCCAGCCTGTTTAGATATTTTCCAAACACCTGCGGATCGCAGGGTTGGACCAATTGTCTGGTGACTGTGGCATTCAGTAAGATGTGGAGAGTTAAGAGAGCAGAGGGGCCGCCCAGCCCCTGCACCTGGCTCCCTTTACACAGTTACCTTCTCCCCCAACCCCCAGGCTCAGGCTGAGAAGAATGAGATCCAGGAGATGGGCTAAGAGGCCAGGAGAGAGAGAACTGGGCTGTGGTGGTGAGAAAGTGAGAAAGCTAACGGGGCAATTAGAAGGCTGATTCATTTGTTTAACTAGATGATTATGCTCTACTTAGTTGAATAGTTTTGAAGTGCTCTGTGGTTCAGGAAATTTCCTCTCGCAGGCTTATCAGGTCCACAGCCTTCCATGTGCCTGATAGTTCCATGAAAGAAGGCTCCTGAGCACAGGGTATGAGTTTTGAGCGACCTTTTAATGATACACTTGCTAATATAATTAAGTCAAGTAATGCATACCAAACCTCAAGCCGAGGAGAGGTGAAAAAAAATTCAACTAAGGTTGCTTCCATCTTTTAAAAGAACAGAGAAAAAAGACATGGCCTCTTAAATATCCCTAACTCAGGGTTTCCCAAGAAGTGTTTCTAAATCCCCAACTGGACCTGTGATTCTAGAAATGCAACATAGATGAACAGAATTTTTGAACAGGAAGGAACTTTTAAGCAATATCTTAGGTTTGGGCATCTCTGATCAATATTTCACAGAACTCTACAATAAAATATGTGAGTCACAGAAGAAGCTGAAAGATAATTCTACGGATCGAATCATTTTAGGAAATTGCAGATTAAACAAAGTTAGGCTGGGCGCAGTGGCTTACGCCTGTAATTCCAGCACTTTGGGAGGTTGAGGCAGGTGGATCACTTGAGGTCAGGAGTTTGAGACCTGCCTGACCAACATGGTGAAACCCTGTCTCTACCTAAAATACAAAATCAGCCGGGCGTGGTGGCACATGCCTGTAATCCCAGCTACTCGGGAGGCTGAGGCAGGAGAATCACTTGAACCCGGGTGGTGGGGGTTGCAGTGAGCCGAGATCACGCCATTGCACTCCAGCCTGGGCGACAAGAGCGAAACTCTCTTAAAAAAAAAATAAAAAGGAAAAGAAAAAAGAAAGGTAAATTGGTTTCTTTAGCAAAGGATGTGGCAGCTTACAGACGGCAACAGATTCTTTGCCTTTGCTGGGTCTGCGTCCTCCGCCCTTGTCTCTGGGTGGGTTCTGTCTTTGACAGTTGAAGTGATCCTGCCAGTTTCTGGGCACTGGCCTTATGGGGTTGGTAGCTTCGATGTCTGGTCTCTGGCTGGGCTTGCACCGGAGGGCTCCTCAAAGCTGCCATTCCCCAGCAGACAGGCAGTGTCAGTTGCTCACCATGTGAATGGGTCTTGTGGGCTTGAGCCCTTGCCTCCCATGACTGCCACCCCAGCTAATAGCTGACTGCACCTGCAATGAAACCCAAGTGAGAACAGCCTAGCTGAGCCCGATGAACCCTCAGCACTGAGAGAGATGACAGGAAGTTACTGTTTAAGCCAGTAAGTTTTGGGGTGGTTCATGTTGCTGTATGGCACACAGTTGGCAATCAGCAACTATTTATTTAATTAATGAATGACTGAGTGAGTGGTGTAAGTGTGAATCTTCCAGAGGGTGGTATAGCACGCCACATTTCCTAAATATGACACCTGAATACTTCAAGACAAATCTTGCAGAACAGGGCTTGACGGAATGCTAGTCTGAGAAACAATAAATGAGAAGGTTGAAATGGTAGAGTTTGGGAAATATTGGTTGAGTTATACCCTTTTATGTTGTAGATTAGAAAAGTGAGCCAGACAGGTCAAGAGAATTGCCCGAGGAAACAAAACTAATTGTTAGACTCCACCTGTGAACGAATCTCCTTTCTTGGCTAAAGTAAAGGGTCTGGATACAATGGTTTCCCTCCCATAGCCACATTTTAGCTAATTAAATAGATCAGGCTCCTAACTTGGTAGCCCTCTCTTTCTGTTCCATGATAACGTCTTTGTGTCCAACTAGCTATTTTCCATGAGACCTCTTTTACGTGGCAGACTTCCAAAGATGATATAAGAATATGAATTAGGCTAGGTGTAGTGGCTCACACCTGTAATCCCAGCACTTTGGGAGGCCGAGGCGGGCAGGCCACTTGAGGCCATGAATTTGAGACCAGCCTGGCCAACATGGCAAAACCTCGTCTCTACTAAAAATAAAAAAAATTAGCCGGGCATCGTGGCGCACACCTGTAATCCCAGCTACTTGCGAGGCTGAGGCAGAAGAATCACTAGAACCCACAAGACGGAGGTTGCAGTGAGCCAAGATCGCACCACTGCACTCCAGCCTGGGCAACAGAGCGACAGATCAAGACTCCGCCTCAAAAAAAAAAAAAATTAAAAAAAAAAATATGTATTAGCCTAAAGTCTAGATTAAGCGTTCTCAAAATAGCAGAACCCATAGCAACATCTTGGTTCTTTGGTTTTAAAACACTTGCTTGGACCGGGCATGGTGGCTCATGCCTGTAATCCCAGCACTTTGAGAGGCCACGGTAGGTGGATCACCAGAGATCGGGAGTTCGAGACCAGCTGACCAACATGGAGAAACCCTGTCGCTACTAAAAATACAAAATTAGCTGGGCATGGTGGCGCATGTCTGTAGTCCCGGCTACTCAGGAGGCTGAGGCAGGAGAATCACTTAAACCCAGAGGTGGAGGTTGCAGTGAGGTGAGATCACGCCATTGCACTCCAGCCTGGGCAACAAGAGCGAAATTCCGTCTTAAAAAGAAACAAACAAAACTAAACAAACATTGCCTGATGGAAATGCTCGCTTAAAATGGAAATGTCTGGAAGAACAGATTTTCAGTGGAGCTAGCTATCGGTGAGGAATCCAGATTTTAAAATTTCTTCAGTCTTATGTTACAAATTTAATTTCTCTTCCTCCATATGAAAAGTAAATAATATGATCTGATTTTAAAACAATATAGTGAAGAATGTTAACACTAACCAGGTCAAAATCTAGGGTATTCCATTTTACTTTCCTTCCTTTTTTTAGACAGAGTCTTGCTCTGTCGCCCAGGCTAGAATGCAATGGCGCCATCTCAGCTCACTGCAACCTCCACCTCCCAGGTTCAAGCGATTCTCCTGTGTCAGCCTCCTGAGTAGCTGGGATTACAGGTGCATGCCACCACACCCAGCTAATTTTTTTGTTTGTATTTTTAGTAGAGACAGGATTTCACCATGTTGGCCAGGATGGTCTCAATCTCCTGACCTCATGATCTACCCACCTCAGCCTCCCAAAGTGCTGGGATTACAAGCATGAGCCACCATGCCTGGCCTCCATTTCCACATTTCAAATACCATTACAGCCTATGCCACCGGTTCCTAATCAAGTCTCCAAAGCCAAGAACCACTTCAATATCAGTTGAAAAAAAGTTTTATCTAATTATCTTCATTCCCTACTTTGAATTGACCAACGATGTATCTTTTTCTGGTTTTATCAAAGGGGCTGCCAGGACAAAAGCACATCCAATTTTAAGTAGGCTTTAGTTAGCAGACTTAAAATTGATCATGCATTTTAGTTTTAGTAACTTGCAATTTCTATACCCTTTGATAATTCACTTTAAAGAGCAAACCGTCTTTAATGACAAGGCTTAAAAGAGACGACACTTCTGAACAAAATATGAAAGCTCGGAAGAGATAGTTCTTTTAGGGAAACTATGAATTAAAATGACCTTGTGTTCTGAAACTTTTCTCCCACCATTTTTGATGTTTTACCTTTCCTTTTTACTCTTAGAAAGAAAGCTAAAACATCACTGCCTTCTATGGATGGTGATGCACTTTAATAAGAGAGCTGTTAATTGTTAATTCCAACTCACAGTTTCTTCTGTCTGCACTGTCTCTGCAGATGCCTTTAATGAGGTTGCTCACCACTGTAAGCATATACCCGTTTCTGAAGAAATCACTGTTGATATGTGACATTACAGGATAATGTTTGAATCTGAGCTATTTCCCTTGAATCACAGTCAATTCTTTTGTACAGTCTATGAAGCAAGTCCGTCATTCTCTGTTCCCTCTTAGTCTTCCTGTTTTCTTCATTATGCCCCTGATGGCTGCCCTCTGTGAAGTTCATTGTTGAGTGGGGAGGTTGCAAAATCAGAGCTCAGACCCCTGAAAGGGTGCACTGCTTGGTGATGCAGAAATGGTGGACTAGAACAAAATTGTGACATATGTGGATGACTGAATAGCTAACTTTGCTATTAGCCCTTCTCTTCCCTGACCCTGTAAGTGGATAATAACAAACACCAAGAACCTGGGGTTGCAGTGTTTCTTCTGCTTGGCTTGTTCCAAATCCTTTACCAGCCACTACCTGTTGACAATTACGGGTTGAAATAGAAAAAGCACAGGTGGATGACTCAGGTACAGCAGCCAATAATGATAACTTGAGATGTAATGAAATTAGGTACTTGTGATGAACAATTGATCTTCCAGCAGATAAAAGAACGGATTATATCTTAGATGATTTTATAATAAGGCACAGTGTTTATAATTTATTTCCTGAGCACTTTCTTTTTCTCCCAGTAGCCATTTCTATACTCACCGCTCAACTCAGTAAGGAATTTCAAACATGCCAAATGCAATTTTTCTTTCTCTTCCTTTATCAGAGAACGTTCACAAAGACATTAGTGTCAACCATCCATTCCTATCACATACAATCAAAATGACCTAAAGTTTCATTCCCTTTACTCCCAGATGTACAAGACATGGTTCAGAAGGGAAACAGGATCTGGGTAATGTCAAAGGTTCACCAGTGTTTGTAATTTCATAACCCTTGAAATAAGGAAAAGAAAGAATGGCAGGCAACCTTCCAAAACACCTACTGATATTTACTCATGGAAAACAAATAGTCTTGAGTGGGAGTTCCAAAGCCAGCATACAATACAATTCACAAAGTATTTTCACCTCAAGCACCTAATAACCTTACTAATGAAATCTGGTGAGCTTCAACTTGTTTTCCATGGTCTGTACAGAAAGAAGTACTTAACAGGAATCCTGTAGGAATCTTTCCATTCAGACTAAATCATAGTCTGAGTACCAATAATCCTCATTTGTTTTAACAGCATCTGCAATGATTTTGCTTTTTCCTAAATATTCTTGAAACCAGTACTATAATTTATTGTATATGCAGGAAAAACCTCATCTTCCAAAAGACAGAAACTTATATTCCTGGGGGAGGTGTCAGGGTGTCTGAACATTAACAGGCTGAGTGGTAGCCCCACAGAAATGAGTTAGTGCAAGAATCCCAGGCCTCCTACTGATGGCCACAGCCCAGCCCTGTTTATGCCAATTCCCTCCCTGGCTTTGGAAGTGGCCGTAAAACCTGTTACTTCCTTATCATCTTCGTGGCTCAGTTACAGTACAAAAAGGGGTAATTAATCCTTGGGCTGCAAACAACAGACTTGGGCGTGGGAAAGAGAAAAGAATTTTGAAAAAGTGTAAATAAACTTTGTGTCCCGTCCTTTTACAGTAAACCAGAGGATTACAGCCCCGCCCATGAGCCAGATTTTTAGAGAGCTCAAAACGCCCATGGCACACACCACAATGCAGTCGAAAGAATTTGGAGCATCCATTCACTCATTCTCCGCAATTCAAAATTTCCTTGGCAAATGGGTTGACCAATCATCACAGAACAGCTCTTGGGCATTTGAACGGGGAGAGGGACGCAGACTTAACCATCCACTCATGGAAGCAACACCATAGTCTCTCAACCAGGCGGTGCCCACATGCAAACCGGACCAAGTAAAGCACATTCTGTGACTACTTGCCAATGTGTTGTGTCCTCATAACCTGACCTCACATTTTTTAGGCTTTCTTAAGGATCATCGATTGATATTATAATTAAAACAACAACCATAAAAAAGGAGATCAAGAAAGTAACAATAAAACCACAGCAGCTATCTAAAATTGTTACACCATATTCTGCCTCTAGGGTTCCAGGACGTGACTGGAGACCAACAAGACAAATACTTGGACTGATATCAGATGATCCAGCGATTTTATCCTAAACACCAATTCATGCACTAATTATGGATTTGATTGTTGACATGATATAAGGTATATTTTCCCAAAGTACAATTTAAGATTGCTAACATTTGCTTGGGAAAAATACCATATATATGTCACACTTATTTTAGCAAATGAGGTTCAATAAAAAGTAGAAATAAAACTGATCAGTACAAAATAATATTTTAATAATATATGAACATGAACATGAAAACAATGTAAACAGGTTAGAATTTTTGATATGATACTACAAACGTGATTTTGATTGTACGCAACTGTAAAATTCTATGCAAAGGATTAACAAGGCATATCATAGGAAATCACTTTGCCCAATATAAGCAGTTCTCAGCACATACTCAAATGCACACAAACATGAAAATTGGAAGTAAAGGAATGTTAAAAAAAAACTTAGGCAGACAAATAAAACCACCCCACTAGTGTATGAATGATGCATGTTTTTATGATCTTAATTACATTTAAGGATTTAAAAAATGTCACTGATCTCACAGTTTACAATATCCAAATCTTCAAACCTGCTGGAAGAAGTCCACAGCGCAGCCTGGAAATTGCATCCATTGCATTCTCTTGTGCAGTTACCTGTAAACCAAAAATCACAGTCACGACTTTCTCTAGGTTTAACAGGTATGTCAATCAAAAAATAAGCTTCAATTCTGGAGAAGTTGATAGGGGTTGAAAAGGATATTTGATATCAAAATTTCATAATTGATGCTTATCTATAAGGGATCAAATCTTACCTACACCAAGCAAACAGAATCTTTTGAAAAATGTGCGATTCATAAGATCTTTCCTTTTAATTCAAAGCCAAATAAGTAGTTCAGTCTTTCACTGCAGAAACAGGAAGGGCGTTTGATGGAATTACAGCAGGTAAACACAATCTATGTTAGTGATGGCATTGGGAACCTTTGACTACAAAAGGTCTCATGCATCCCCAGAAAGAGCACTGAGGGTACTCAAGTCACTGTGAGTGCCGGATCACTGAGCTGTTGATCTATTCTGGTCTGGAGAACAATACCAAACCCTTAGGGGAAAGGACTTTGAAGATGTGAGCTATCCTAGCAAGTACTGCATCATCTCACTATCTTAAAGGAAGATCGTGTCTCCTTCCCTCCATCACTGGGTCTCAAGACAACGTCCTGTCCTCTTGTCCAGGTAAGGCCTGGACCTGCCATGCCCCTGCAGATCCTTTCATCTTTCATCTTTCATTCTTCTTTTTCTTGAGACAGAGTCTTACTCTGTTGCCCAGGCTGGAATGCAGTGGTGTGATCTCAGCTCACTGCAACCTCTGCCTCCCAGGTTCAAGCAATTCTCCTGCCTCAGCCTCCTGAGTAGCTGGGATTATAGGCGTGTGCCATCATACCTAGCTAATTTTTGTATTTTTAGTAGAGACAACGTTTTACCATGTTGGCCAGGCTGGTCTTGAACTCCTGACCTCAGGTGATCCTCCTGCCTTGGGCTCCCAAAGTGCTGGGATTACAGGAGTGAGCCACTGTGCCCGGCAGATTATCTCATCTTGTTTTGATAGTACAGACTAAGCACTGGGATGAGAAGGGGGGTGACTTCTTAAAGACATCCTACTTACTAAAAACAAGTCTTTTTCAAAACTGGTATTATGTCCAAGCATTTTAATAAAGACAAAGGCCAAATGAGGAGGCTCACAGATGACACAACACAAACTAATCAGGAGACAGACACTTGCTTATGGGCTGTACCTTCTGCCTTGATATGCAGTCAGTTCTTCTTGAAGGATGGAAGCTCTCTTTTTCAGAAAATTAACCTAGAAAAGACACCTTGTGTGAGAAGAAGTGGATGTGGCTTACATGTCAATATTATGCAAATAGTATGGTAAGATTTTATTTAAATTCAGACAATTCCCTAGATAAAACTCAGAGGATTTGTTGAATGTCAATGTTGTGTTTTTTACATTTGGTCACATCCCATCCTTATTGAAAATCCATCAGATACAACAGAATAAAGTTCAAACTCCTCATCGCAGAGCCATTTTGATCTGGCCTGCCCCCATCATTGTGGCTTTACCTGTCCTCAAGCCCTGCCCACCATTGCTCTTCTACACCACATCTTTCTCACTCCATTGCTCTCTGGCCCAGGCCACTTTCTCTCTTTGGAACACATGTCTTTCTGTCTCCCATTCATCCTCCACCATTTGGTTTAAATGTCACCTCTCCTGTGGAATCGTTCACCTCCTCCCCAGCTGCTCCTCGCCTCCTAGCCCCAGACAAAGCCAGCGGTCCCCTTCTCTGTGTTCCTCTCCTCTATTACTGGTACTTCTCAAACTGCTTTGTGGTTATTTGTTTTCATATCTCTTCCCTAAGCCTGAGAGCTTCTCTTGGGCAGGAATGATTTTCTGTCTCTCCACCCCAGTTTCTTTCACAGGGCTGGGCTTGTAGCTGGTTTCACTAGCTGTTGAATGAATGAATGAATGAGTGAGTGAGTGTAAAGAAAATTACTGCTTTCTGGAAACCTCAATCCATCCTAGGGATTCCCTGAGGTTGGAGAGACAGAACTTCATAGCGGAAAGAGCCCGAGCATTGTCTGGAGTTAGGCCAACTTTGGTTCAATCCCTGGCTTGCCATCTGTGGCTCTAGGAGAATTACTTAAGCTCTTGATGCTTAATCTGTGAAATGGGATTAATGACAGCTACTTCCCAAGGTTATAAGGATGACATGAAACAACCATAGAAACCGCCTAGTGCAGAGCTCAAAGCAGGTACAACCCCCAGATCGCCATTCTTAGGAGGCTGGAGGAAACTGGGTTGTTTAGCATATTCTCTTAAATCAGACCTTTACAAAGCATTTGATTACTGTGAAGCATACATTTCTATACTGTTAAAGATGCCTGTATCAGGCATGGACTCAAAAGCACCTTACACAACCCAATTGGTTTGGGGCCAACTTATAATGTAATCAAGAGTCAGTGGTATTTGATCGTTTCAGAATTGTTTATTCTTGCATCTTCGGTCTGAACTGAAACCATGGCAACAGTTGATCCCGAAACACAGTTATGCAAGAGAGTACAGCTGGCAGAACAGAAAATGTGCTTGAAAGACAAGAAAACACGGTCTTTCTAAATGGGTGCATCTCAAAGTGGTCCTCCTGGTTTTGCTTATTTGTATAGCACCCTGGTCTTCATTTTATCCAATTGCTCAAGTGACCCATAGGACAATTGATAATTTTGACAGATGCAGGGATTACACTGATTCAACTTCCCTCCCCCAACCATGCTCTGTAATCGGAATTCCAACAATTCTCAAAAAACACAGGCACCTGTGCTTTCAAACTAAATTTGCTCACTGTATGGCCTGTGACTCCTCCGTGCAGCTGCCAACTCTGAGGCCCTATCGCAGCTGGCAGCACTCTCTTTCTGGGTCAGCATCCAGTTTTAGGAGGCTGAAGTGGCTTTTATTACAGTGAAATGATATGAATGATAACAGAAGCCCTGCAGGTGGGTATCAGATTCCTTTTTTTTTCCTCTTCCTAAAAAAACTCCTCTGAAGGCGTCAGGTCCTACCTAGCTGACACTATCTGTAGCTCACCTACAAACTTAATGGGTAAACCACACCTGGAGTGGAGCTTTTCATGTAAATAAAGATTATTTAACCCTTTGTATGTTCCCATCTCCTCCACTACTTATTTTTATATGCAGGCATGAACAACATTTCATAGCCCTTAGAAGCAAAATTGCAAACAGTAGCATATGGATTGAGATTATGAACATTTCATTTTCAGATGAGAGAAGTTTTACTAGGGGAATATAAAAAGAGCAGCTAAAATGTGTTCCACATTTTATCTTACATATTATAAATAGATAACGTGGATATCATCAAATCATACCATTTATTTTATTCATAAATATATTTATTAAGCACCTGTTATGTGCCAGGCACAGTACTTGATACAGGGAGTAAAGAAATCCTTTCCTTCATGGAGTTTTTCAAGGAAAAATATGTCTTAAACTTCAAAGTGGGCTGGGCGCAGTGGCTCATGCTTGTAATTCCAACACTTTGGGAGGCTGAGGTGGGCGAATTGCTTGAGGTCAGGAGTTCAAGACCAGCCTGGCCAATACAGCAAAATCCCTTCTCTACAAACAAACTCCTGTCTCTAAAAATTAGCTGGGCATGGTGGCGTGCACCTGTAATCCCAGCTACTTGGGAGGTTGAGGCAGGAGAATCGCTTGAACCTGGGAGGCAGAAGGTGCAGTGAGCTGAGATAGCACCACTGAACTCCAGCCTGGGTGACATAGTGAAACTCCATCTCAAAAAAAAAAAAAAAAAAAAAAAAAATTCAAAGTGTATTGGAAATGTGAATATGTAAACTCTTTCTCACGACACCAACAACACGTAAAACATTCAAACATGTTAGAAGTTTTTCTCACATCATGAACCACATCACATTTCTTTTCTTTTTTTTTTTCTTTTTTGAGACAGTGTCTTCCTCTGTCACCCAGGCTGGAGTGCATTGGGCATGACCTCGGCTCACTGCAACCTCCGCCTCCCAGGTTCAAGTGATTCTCCTGCCTCAGCCTCCTGAGTAGCTGGGATTACAGGCACGCATCACCATGCCTGGCTAATTTTTGTATTTTTAGTAGAGATGGGGTTTCACCATGTTGGCCAGGCTGGTCTCAAATTCCTGATCTCAGGTGATCCGCCTGCCTTGACCTTCCAAAGTTCTGGGATTACAGGTGTGAGCCACCGCATCTGACCATATATATACATATATTTTTTTTGAGACAGAGTCTTTTTCTGTCACCCAGGCTGGAGTGCAGTGGTGTGATCTCGGCTCACTGCAACCTCTGCCTCTGGGGTTCAAGCGATTCTCCTGCCTCAGCCTTCCAAGTAGCTGGGATTACAGGCATGGGCCACCACACCCAGCTAATTTTTGTATTTTTAGTAGAGATGGGATTTTGCCATGTTGGCCAGGCTGGTCTCAAACTCCTAACCTCAAGTGGTCTGCCTGCCTTGGCCTCCCAAAGTGCTAGGATTATAGACATGAGCCACCACACCCAGACAAGAACCACACATTTCAACAAGAACTATTTAACCTAATTGTTTGAATACCTTGTCATTATTTTGCCTTGAACTTAGAATACATCTTGTTATCTCTAACGATCATGTAAAATACACACCAGAATTAAAGTGCTTCTAACATAACTGTGCTTTCAATTTCTCTGCACTTCTACACAGTGAGGAATCAGCCATATGCTAAGTGATGGCATTTTGGACCTGATACCAAGAATAAAATGATGAGGCTATATTAGAAGGTAGACTGTAAATGAATTGAAGTTATAACTGACTGAACTTTTCAATTTTAAGGGTGCTTTAAAGAAATTCTTATTGAGACAGTGAGTTATTAAACAAGTAAGAAAAAAATTTAAAACAAAATGAAAATTTATCCTGAGTAGTAGGTTATGCAATGACATCACATTGATTTGTGGCATCAATTTGGAATCAGATTTATTTGCAAGTTTCTTTTCAGAGTATCCCCTAAATCCTTGGAAAATGCCTTGATTCTAATAATTACCTGTGATTTTAGGGAGGAAATGGTGTCTTCAAGTTCTTGTCTTAGGGATGCTGGCATCAATCCTTTCAATTTTGTTTCATATTCTTGTCGTATGTCAATTATCTAAATTGGAAAAAAATTAAGAGTTATCTTTTTACCACATAAATGATTGTTTTGAATTTAAGAAGTCTCAGAACAGTATCTGTTGATCACAATGAAAGGTTTGTTACATGTGGTCAGAAACCAGACAATAAAGATGAAATAAGAAGAAAAAGTTAAAAACTGAAAAGGCTACCCAGCCTGACCCTGTGACTCTGAGAGAGATGGTCCCTGTAACAATGCTTTATTTCTTTAAAATCCTTGTGAACACAATTTTTGGCATCTGAATAAGTAAAATAATTGTTCTCTCCTTTTCACTCATGAGGTTCCCCACTATGCTAGCCCTGCAGCCTCTCCTTGATCAGGATGTGAACTCCAACCATACCAAGCTGTCATCTGAGGACAACTCATAGCATGTCTTTGCTTTGATTAAAATACTCCTTGAGGGTGTGGTGGCTCATGCCTGTAGTCTCAGCACTTTGGGAGGCTGAGGTGGGCAGATCACTTGAGCCCAGGAGTTTGAGATCAGCCTGGGCATCTCTAAGAAAATATAAAAATTAGCTGGGCATGGTGGTGCACAACTATAGTCTCAGCTACCTGGGAGGCTGAGGTGAGAGGATCCTTTGAGCCCAGGAGATCAAGGCTGCAGTGAGCCAAGACTGGGCCACTGCACTCCAGTCTGGGTGACAGAGTGAGACTTTCTCCCCAAAAACCCCCCAAAATTCCTACTCCTCCAAACTGTCAGGTAGTTGGGGCACTAAATGTGATTCATATAATCATGAAGACATGAATGAAGGAGAATCTGCATAGCTATGTCTCCAACCCCCTTTGACACAAGTAGACAGGTAGAGTGCACTGGGCATAGGAAGGTTCCTGGTTCCTGGTTTCTTTCTGCCTCCTGAATACTATCGGGTCTGTGTTTAACTAACTGATGCTCACTGGGCTAGTAAAAAAACTAGGTTGGTGGCTCATCCCGTTCATCTCTCTCAAGGCTAAAGGAGTGAGAGGGTAGAAGAAAAGCCTTTGGAAGAATATGCCTGAATAGGATGAAGATGTGCATGGATGAGACATGAATATGCATGTGTAGATATTGGTGTCTTTTTCATGCACACGTATGTTTATTGCGGCACTATTCACAATAGCAAAGAGTTGGAACCAACCCAAATGTCCAACAACGATAGACTGGATTAAGAAAATGTGGCACATATACACCATGGAATACTATGCAGCCATAAAAAATGATGAGTTCGTGTCCTTTGTAGGGACATGGATGAAACTGGAAAACATCATTCTCAGTAAACTATCGCAAGGACAAAAAACCAAACACCGCATGTTCTCACTCATAGGTGGGAATTGAACAATGAGAACTCATGGACACAGGAAGGGGAACATCACACTCCGGGGACTGTTGTGGGGTGGGGGGAGGGGGGAGGGACAGCATTAGGAGATACACCTAATGCTAAATGACGAGTTAATGGGTGCAGGAAATCAACATGGCACATGGATACATATGTAACAAACCTGCACATTGTGCACATGTACCCTAAAACCCTAAAGTATAATAAAAAAAAAAAAAAAAAAAAAGATATTGGTGTCCTTTTCGAGCTGTGTTTCTGCATTTCTCTTCCTCCTACTATGAAATATGATAGAATTAATTATTTTAAAAATCTGTTGCATGTGCTGTGCATGACTTAACCAAACATTAAAGCTGAGTTGCAGTGTATCGTACCAAGTGATTCATCATACACACTATACACACCTGGAAATAGGCAATATACTCTGAAAATTGTGTACAACTGAGTTGAGTTGGATAAGCCTATCAATTTGCTGAAGATAATTTAAAATTAACAGTCTTTAAGACCCAACTTTTCTTACACTAAACTGAATTAAGGAAGAAATGTGCTTAAGAATTCATTTCATCACCTACTAAAATCCTGTGGCCACTGTTCTAGAATATAAATTTCCAATTTTTGGCAAAGTGCTTTTTTTGGGATACGCTATAATCCTGTGACTTATACCTAAAGGAAAAAAAGAAATAATAAAACATGATCTCTCCCACAGATGCAAAGTCTTTACTGATGAAATATCTGTTGATTCTCCCATCTACTGATTTTTCTCACCTTCTCTTCTTCAACTTACTTCCAAGTGAGCCAGTTCCAGCTACTCACTTACTTGGGTCAGTTAGCTGACTCAAATGAAGGAAAAATGCAAAGCAAAACACATGCTTTATAAACCAGACCTCAAGGTAACATTTATTGAGGGTTCATGGGTTATATATTGACTATTTTTTTTTCTATCACTCAACGCTGGTTCTGAAAGTTTGAGTTTCAACTCTTTTAAAAACAACTCATGCATGCACTATTTCCTTTTTAAACAAATTTTATTCTGTATTTTACTACTGAAATATGTTGTCCTACCCATTCCCACCCCACAGTAAAAATCTCACCCAGGCTCCCTATTTCTTTCCCTTATCCCCTCTTCCACCACACCATCCCGGGACAAGTGATCCAGGATTCCCTGTCCACTGGCCATTCTGGAGTGTATCCTTTGGGTAGCATTGTGGAAACCACCAGGGCCTTTGTGGAGCAAATGGAGGGGGCTGAAGGAGTCCCAAGAGGGGCTTGAGGGCCTTGGATCCTTGCTCATAGGCGAGCTTGATCTCATCATCTGGACAGGTAGAGGCAGATTCTTCCTGAGCATAGACATTGCTCAAGTACCGATGCACGCTCCAGAAGGCCTCAGGGATGGTGAATCCCTGGTACTTTTTTTTTTTCTTTTGAGATGGCATCTCACTCTGTTGCCCAGGCTGGAGTGCAGTGGCATGATCTTGGCTCACTGCAACCTCTGCCTCCCAGGTTCCAGCTATTCTCTTGCCTCAGCCTCCTGAGTAGCTGGGATTACAAGCACGCACCACCACATCTGGCTAATTTTTTTTTTTTTTTTTTTAGTAGAGACGGGGTTTCACCTTGTAGGCCAGGCTGGTCTTGAACTCCTGACCTCAAGTGATCTGCCTGCCTCAGCCTCCCAAAGTGCTGGGATTACAGGCATGAGCCATGACACCCGGCCCCCCTGGTACTTCTTACATACCACTTGCACTATGTGGAGCATTGGCAACAGGTTGCAGTCAGCCAGGGTGAGCTCATTGCCATCCAGAAACTTCCTCTGAGAGACGCCTTCATCTTCAGAACTGGTTTCATCCACTTCTTCTGAGTGGGGGGATGTCAAGTAACTGTCTAAAACCTTCAGGACTTTCAGGAGTCCCTGCTCCACATTGTCATTGAGTGCTGGCTTTGAATTCTTGATGTAAGCAGAAAATTTCGCAAATATGTCCAGCTCAGCTGTGCTGGACTCAGGGTTCAGAGCTGCCAGCTTGGGGTACCTGGGAGGGCACAGCACTGCCTACAGAAATTCCTCAATCTTGTTGGTGTCCTTGTGCTCTTCCATGCCATACAGCAGGAATGGGAGCTGCCCTCCTGGGCACAGCTTTTGCACAATCTCGGTCTGCCTCTTGGTGTCAATGATGGTGACACTGAAGGTGACTCCCTTGAGCCACAGCACCATGAACAGTCTCTAGGAGAAGGGGCAGTTCCCAATCTTGGCCCCATCACTGCCAGCCTTCACGAACAACTCAACTTGCCGTTGTTCTTCAGCTATGGTTGTGTCGGGGACCAGAAAGTGGCCATAGCTGGGGAACTGGGGCATGCACTATTTCTTACATCCTTACCTGTTTACAATGTCTATCTGTTTTCCTAAGCTGGCACTCAGCAAGAAGGCCATGTTCCGTTTGAGTGCCAAGATGGTGAAGCCCAATGGTGAGAAGCCGGACAAGTTCAAGTCTGGCATTTTCCAGGGTCTTCTGAAGCTGGAGATGAACTCGGACCTCAAGGCTTAGCTCGGTTGCATTTACAATGCAGTCCTTGAGGATTTGGTCTTCTCACATCAAACTGGATGGCAGCCAGCTCATACAGGTTAATTTGGACAAAGCACAGCAGAACAATATGGAACACAAGGTCAAAACTTTTTCTGGTGTTTATAAGGAGCTCATAGGCAAAGATGTTGATTTTGAATTTCCAGAATTTCAATTGTAAACACAAATTATAAAGTATATTCACAGTAAAAAAAACAAAAAAGTCTATCCATTGCCTGTATATTTAAAAGACAACTTTGCTGGGTATAAAAATGCTTCAATCCCACTTTCTTTCTCTCATAACTTTGTGAATACAAAGATCAAGTTAGCTAGGCATGGTGGAGTGCACCTGTAGTCCCAAATACTTGGGAGGCTGAGGCAGGAGGATTACTTGAGCCCCTCAGAACATTTCTCCAGTGTTTTCTGGCATTACATATTGCCATGGTAAAGTCTGAGGCCAATCTGATTTTTTTCATGTTAAATATAACTTTCTTTTTCTGCTTAGATGCTATGATTTTCTTTTTCCTTCATTTAGTAACTTCACTGGGAAATGCTTTGATACTAATTATTTTATATTAATTTTCCTGAGACATTGTGTGTGCCCTTTCTACCTTTACATTCCATTATTTGAACAAAAGTTTCCTTTGTTAGAATAATTATTTGTATTTTATTATATATATATTTTTATATATATATTTTTCTGTTGGTTCTCTTCTTCAGAGACACAAACTTTGCATGTGTTGACCCTTCTTTGACAATCTCCCATAATTATACATTTTCTCTATTATCACTTATACTTTCATATCATTTTATTTTGAGACAGGGTCTTGCTATGTTGCCCAGGCTGGTCTCCAACTCCTGGACTCAACCAATCTTCCTGCCTCAGCCTCCTGAGTAGTTGGAATTACATGCACACATCACTGCACCAAACTCTTCTTATCTTTTATTTCTATTTTATATTTTCATTTCATTTTGTATAATAGCCTCTAGCCTAATTACTATATTTCCTTGGATGGTTTTAGTTATGATTTTTCTATTTTTGTTTCATCTACTATGGTTTCAATCTCTGTAATCGTTTGCTTTTGTCTACCATTTTTCCTAAGCTCTGAGAGATCACTTTTCATCTGTCTGTTGACTTATATAATCTTAAAATATGTCTCTTCTTTTTTCTACTTCTCTATCTCCCTCCACCATTTTCCTTGAGAGATGTCTAAATGTGTTTTGTGAATGCTTTGACACTGTGAAGAGCTGTTATAAAGAACTGTAATTAGTCTGAACCTTCCTCCTGTAATTTTCCATTTGATATACAGAACATTATTTGCTCACATTCTTTCTTCTCCTCTCTTTTAATCCAGCAAAGATAATATGCTAGTTGCTTTCTCTAAAAGAAAAATTACACCTCATTTTTGAATGGAACCAACTATTTGCTGAGCGTTGAGGTGTGGCAGGGGCAGCTGGGGTCAGGCCACAGCTATGCTTTGGTTTTGTTGTCTTCATTACACTTTGACCAAATCTATGATTTCATTTGCTCTGGGGGCCTATGTCCCTCAGTGTTCAAGTACTTTGGAGGTCACGGCCAAGTACTTAAGCCTTTTGGTTCATGCTCATGGTTGGTTTCTCTTGACTCTCCTTCCTCCCACCCTGCCCACTATTCACATGTGATGGTTTCTCTCTAGCAGGAGTCTAGGCCATCGAGAGTAGAAGATTGGGTGTGACTAAGGTTGCTCTTTGATCACCATTATTCCTTCCATCACTTTTCAAATTCAGAAGTTACATTTTCCAACATTTATTGAAGATTTGTGCATTTATACTTCCTGTCTACTCCTTTATTCTTAGTTTTTGTGATTTCAGTGAATTTGAATGAATTTAAAATAAGCCTCTGGAAAATATGAAATTACCTCATGTATGAGTGAGACTGTCAACTGGGAAAATATTACTACCCTGAATCCTTAAACTCAAATGCTCAATTTAAAAATCATTATATAAAGCTGAATCCTGTTACTTTAATAAAGTCATGAAAAACTTTAACCAATCTGTTTTCATTCTATTTATGAGGTTAATAAAGTTACCACAGGCAAACATCTACTGAGGACTTTCTGTGTGCCAGGTGTGACTCTCCAGGTTTTTATATGGACTTAATCCTTCTGATCACCCAGTGAGGGAAGCACAGAGAGGTAAAACATGATTTGAACTCAGGTAGTCTGACTCTCAAGCACATATGATTGTCCACTTTGCTCTACAGTTTCTCAAATAATCCTTCTAAATGCTGAGTTGATTTTTCCACCCTAGGGGGAAGAGAATGCCAGAGACACGTGGGTTAGAGGAGTCTTTGCTACCACGCTCTAGTGCTTTCCCCAGCACAACAGGGGCCAGGGCCAGGGGATGGGGCGTTGAACTGCAGTGCTTCCAGACATCCATCTAGTCATTGATCTTTTTAAAAAAGTGACAACAATAACAACAATGACAACAACAACTGGTTCCAGAGGACTCCCCACACTTTCCCACTGATTTAAAAATTTTAGCTTAGTACGGATTTATATATGACCAATTGAAGAAAACCTACACAAATGCAACGTACATGTCTGACCTAAAATAAAAGTTCCACAAATTCCCCAAAGAAGTACATATTCAAAAATCCAACCAGTGAAGGATACATGTAAATATGTCACATGGCAAAATGACAAAAGAAAAGGAAATAATTAGTTTATATTCCTATATATCACTCTTGATTCTTGTTACTTATTTTTTTTTGAGACTGAGTTTTGCTCTTGTTGCCCAGGCTGGAATGCAATGGCATGATCTCAGCTCAGCGCAACCTCCGCCTCCTGGGTTCAAGCGATTCTCCTGCCTCAGCCTCCTGAGTAGCTGGGATTACAGGCATGCACCACCATTCCCAGCTAATTTTGTATTTTTAGTAGAGACAGGGTTTTTCCATGTTGGTCTGGTCTCGAACTCTTGACCTCAGGTGATCCACCCACCTTGGCCTCCCAAAGTACTGGGATTACAGGCATGAGCCACTGTACCTGACCTTTTTTTTTTTTTTTTTTTTTTTTTTTTCAAGAGACAGGGTCTTGCTCTGTTATCTAGGCTGGAGTGCCATGGCACAATCACGGCTCATTGCAGCCTCAACCTCCCAAGGCTCAAGTGATCCTCCCACCTCAGCCTCCCGAGTAGCTGGGACTACAGGTGCGTGCCACCATACCCAGCTAATTTCTTTTTTCCCCATATGGATAGTTTCTCACTATGTTGCCTAGGCTGGTCTCAAACTCCTGGGCTCAAGTGATCCTCATGCCTTGGCCTCCCAAAGTACTAAGATGATAGGCATAAGCCACCATGCCTGGCTTTTGCTACTGCTTTTCTATCCCCACCTCTGACCCAGGCTGTGTTTAAGGGGAAACAATGAGGGAATGAGAACTTTTACCTGTGGACTATTCATGAACTTGGAACTGCCTGACTATGAAACAATCTGGCCTTACAACAGACCACGAAGCAAGATGAGGTTGAGTGGAGTTAGGCAAAGGGTTTGATGGACACACAATTCCTTTGATTCAAGATCAAAATTTTTACACATACATGTATTTTATTATTATATTTGAATATTAAACTCATTAGCATAAAGTGTCCTATTATACCAGTGAGTGATTTCTATTAAACACGAAGGTATTCAAAGGCTGTTCTGCTGTGGCTCATTTCCATCCTCTCTCCATTCCCACCATCCTCAAAAAGCACTGTGGATAATTACATGCTCTTCCACATCCCTCAACCATATCGCACCAAAGAGAGGGGCTTCCCTCTCTCCACCACGGTTACTTCTCTCTCTACCTTCCTTCATCTTCCTTCCTTTAGCAAAATAAAGTTAGGAAACTCACTCAGGACATTGTGATAATGACATTTCTATAATTAGTAATGACTCCTGTAAGCTGAGTGGAAATGGGGTCTTTATAACATGGTGCCCATGTGACCAAAGGGCTATGCCCTGCTCCGTGGCAACAGACTGCCCACTTTTCCCTCCAAGGCATGGCACTGACACTATGATTCCCTTAACTTTTAAAGTGAACTGTGAAGACCAAGACCATCCCTAACTAGAGTTTCATGTTCCAATCAAGTAAAACTGAAATCATGGGTAACCAGACAAATGCTCATTTGCATAAATAAGAGACTATAAGGTGTATGGAATGTGCAGTTGACTTGAGCCAAAGGGTCCCTAGAGATAAAAATTCAGAGTGACATTGGAAAAAAGGAGCCTTGAAAATCTATAATTTCATTAAAAATAGCAAAGGGAGAACTAAAACATATTTTATGATGTTTTTATTGAAAAAACACTGTATTGACCGGGTGCATTGGCTCATGCCTGTAATCCCAGCACTCTGGGAGGCCGAGGCGGGTGGATCACCTGAGGTCAGTAGTTCAAGACCAGCCTAGCCAACATGGCGAAACCCCGTCTCCACTAAAAATACAAAAATTAGCCAGGCACGGTGGCAGGCGCCTGTAATCCCAGCTACTCAGGAGGCTGAGGCAGAAGAATCGCTTGAAGCCAGGAGGTGGAGGTTGCAGTGAGCCAACATCGTGCCACTGCACTCCAGCCTGGGCAACAGAGTGACAGTCTGTCTCAAAACAAACAAACAAACACTGTATCAACCAGTCATGTCAATATGTCAAAACCATGTCAAATATGTCAATTTGTTTATAATAAAACAAAAACTAAGATGGAAATGTGCAGCTCTGTGCAATCAGCTTAGGCACAGGCCTCAAATGCAAGTTATTTTATTGCAAGCTCCAATATGCCTAACACAAAATTGTCTTTTGAGGAGCTGAGAAAAGAGGAACCTATTACATCGCCACTGGTTTATGCTACAGTGGTGGTTTATATGTCTCTGCATAGTCCTTTATTATCATATTTTGAGGTAAGGGTGAAGCAGTTCAGGAAAATAAGTGTGCATGAGGCCAGGTGTGGTGGCTCATGCCTCTAATCCCAGCACTTTGGGAGGCTGAGGCAGGAGTATCGCTTGAACTCAAGAGTTCAAGACCAGCCTGGGCAACATAATGAGATCTCATTTCTACTAAAAATAAAAAAAAAAAATTAGCTGGGCATGGTGGCATGCATCTGCGGTCCCAGCTACTTGAAAGTCTGAGGTGGGAGGGTCACTTGAGCCCAGGAGATCCAGGCTGCAGTGAGCTATGTTTGTGCCACTGCACCCAGCCTGGGCAACTAAATGAGACCCTGTCTAAAAAAAAAAAAAAAAAAAAAAGTGTGCCTAATACTACTTTACAAAGCCCAACAAGCATTTCTGGGGTCAGTTCAGCAGAGAAAAAGGGGAACTAAGTAAGAATTCTATTGATGTTATCTCCTGAATCTCTTTACACTTTGCCACCGGTACCATCCCAATCCAGAATACATTCAATACATTCATCTTGCACCTGCATGACTGCAATATTGGTATGTTGGTTTTGCTTTTCAAGCAGAATTTGCTTAACTTTTAAGATCAAAATTCATATCCTATATATGGCCAACAAGGCCCTGTACTGTCTGGCCCTATCCACCTCCTAACCTCCTGCAACTCCAGAGAGTCACCTGGCCTCTGGAATACCAGACATGTTTGCTTTCTTTCAATTCATTCACCAATGCCCTGTGCTTTTTCTCACAACAGGATGGTTCGTTTTTTTCTCTGATTATTCTTTCTTGTTGTGTGGGGTTTTGCCACTGTGTCCATCTGGACCTCTGGATGTTGGGGGCCCCTGCTCTGTGGTGATGTCAGGGAGGGGGCAGATCTAGGCACCCAGGGGGAGGGAGCTTGGACAGACCTTCATGATGAGGCTGTGTTGGGGCCAACTGACTCCCCTTTAGACAAGCCATATAGCCCTGAGTGTGGCAGGCACGAGCTTCATTAGCAAAAACAGGCCCCACACCAGCCCTTGCTTTCAAGCTGCAACCCAGGCTCCTAGCACTTTCCTGGCAAGGAGCACTTCTAGCATTTTTAGTCCCTGTCATCCCTAACAGGTTTCCTCCCAGCTGCCTCTGCTTGCTGCTGGGCTCAGTACCTGGAAGCTGTGGCTTCACTCACCACTTGGGTTCTGCTCTGTTTCTACATCACAGAGATGTTCGTCTTGCTTTTAATACCAAATACTGGCCGGGAGCGGTGGCTCATGCCTGTAATCCCAGCACTTGGGGAGGCCAAGGTGGGCAGATCACCTTAAGTCAAGAGTTCAAGACCAGCCTAGCCAACATGGTGAAAACTCTTCTCTACTAAAAATACAAAAAAAAAAAAAAAAAAAAAAAATTAGCTGGGCATAGTGGGGAGTACCTGTAGTCCCAGCTACTCAGGGAGGCTGAGGCAGGAGAATCAAATTAGCTGGGCATGGTGGCGAGTGCCTGTAGTCCCAGCTACTCAGGGAGGTTGAGGCAGGAGAATCGCTTGAACCCAGGAGGTGGAGGTTGCAGTGAGCCAAGAAAACAAATACATTTTTCTAATTCTCTCTTTCACTCTCTTTCTCTCTCTCTCTCTCTATATGTATTTTTTATGTATATATATTTTTTATTTCCATAAGGTTTTTGGGGAACAGGTGGTATTTGGTTACATGAGTAAGTTCTTTAGTGGTGATTTGTGAAAATTTCATGCACCCATCACCCGAGCAGTATACACTGAACCCAGTGTATAGTCTTTTATTCCTCGCCCCCTTCCCACCCTTTCTCCCTGAGTCCCCAAAGTCCATTGTGTCATTCTTATTCCTTTGTATCCTCATAGCTTAGCTCCCACTTACGAGTGAGAACATACGATGTTTAGTTTTCCATTCCCGAGTTACTTCACTTAGAATAATAGTCTCCAACTCCATTCAGGGTGCTGTGAATGCCATTAATTCATTCCTTTTTATGGCTGAGTAGTATTCTGTTGCATATAGACCACAGTTTCTTTATCCACTCACTGATTGATGGACATCTGGGTTGGTTCCACATTTATGCACCCCTTGTGAATTGTGCTGCCATAAACAGTTGTGTGCAAGTATCTTTTTCATTTAATGACTTCTTTTCCTCTGGGTAGATACCCAGTAGTGGGATTGCTGGATCAAGTGATAGTTCTACTTTCACTTCTTTAAGAAATGTCCACACTGTTTTCCATAGTGGTTGTACTAGTTTACATTTCCACCAGCAGTGTAGAAGTATTCCCTTTTCACCGCATCCACACTAACATCTATTATTTTTTGATTTTTTGATTATGGTCATTCCTTCCTTCCTCTCTTTCTCTCCTTCTTTCTCCTTCCTTCCTTCCTTCCTTCCTTCCTTCCTTCCTTCCTTCCTTCCCTTTCCTTTCCTTCCTTCATTCCTTCCTTCCTTTTCTTTCTTTCTTTCTTGTAAAGTCTCACTCTGTCACCCAGGCAGAAGTGCGGTGGCATGGTCCCGGCTCACTATAAACTCCACCTCACAGGTTCAAGTGATTCTCCTGCCTCAGCCTCCTGAGTAGCTGGGATTAAGGCATGCACCACCACTACACCCAGCTAATTTTTGTATTTTTAGTAGAGATAGGGTTTCACCATGTTCGCCAGGCTGGTCTCCAACTCCTGACCTCAGGTGATCCGCCTGCCTTGGCCTCCCAAAGTGCTGGGATAACAGGCATGAGCCACTGCGCCCAGCTGATGATGGCCATTCTTGAGAGTGTAAGGTGGTATACAAATGGCCAAAAATGCTCAACGTCACTAATGATCAGGAAAATGCAAATCAAAACCACAATGAGATCTCTTTATATTTTATCAATCATTGTAGAGTGTTTGGAGCTGAGGGGGTGCCTGGTAATATGACCTAATAGAGCCATCTAGTAGAAAAGGACAGACTGTTTTGTAATCTTTTGATTTAAAAAAGTGTAGGGATTAAGAGCCCAGATGCTGAAACTGCGGTCTGGAGCTGGGTCTGAGTTGTGCCCCTAATCTGTGTGCTCCCAGGAAGAGTAACTTCTCTGTGCCTCAGTTTCCTTATCAGGAAAATAACTTTTCAAGGCCACTGTGAAGATTAGATGATTTAACACCTGCAAAATTTTTTTAACAGTTGCACATAATAAATGTTCAATAAACATTAGTTATCATTATGACTTAATAGATTTTTATTATATATATTTCATATTATGTATATAGTATGAATTATATTTATATATATATTCCATTTAGCCAATTCTCTATCATTAAACTTTATTGCTATTCCTAATTATTTGCAACATTAGAAATCCTTATAGCAAATTATTTGCATAAATTAATGATTGAGGACTCCACTGAAATGTTTTTGTATTTTTTGGTATCTGTGGATTGAGAAAATACCTTACCAAAAGCTCCTATGAATCCAGAATCAATTTTGAATGAATTTAGATTTTATAATTCCAGACAATCTATATATATTTGAAAAACAGTAGTGCCTGTTTATCCAGGATACCAACAATGGCTAGTGAGTGTCTTAGTTTGGGCTGCTATAACAAATACCATAGATTGAGCAGATTAATCAATAA
This sequence comes from Nomascus leucogenys, assembly GCF_006542625.1. Taxonomy (NCBI): domain Eukaryota; kingdom Metazoa; phylum Chordata; class Mammalia; order Primates; family Hylobatidae; genus Nomascus; species Nomascus leucogenys. Next base: position 60,773,159 of record NC_044399.1, read on the forward strand.
GCATATATTTCTCACAGTTCTGGAGGCTGAAAGTGCAAGATCAGGGTGCCAACATGGCCAGGTTCTTGGCAAGAGCTCTCTTCCTGCTTCCAGTTTATAGCAATGTGTATGCGGACCTTCCCAGATGGCCTTTCCTTGATGCGCTCTGGTCTCTCTTCCTCTTTTTATAAAGACATTCATCTCATTATGGGGGACCTACCCTCATAACCTCATCTAGATCTAATTACCTCCCAAAGGCCACCTCCGAATACTATCACACTGGGGATTAGGGATTCAACACATGAATTTGGGAGGGGACACAAACATTCATTGTATAGCAGTGCACACATGAATTTTCTCAGATCCTTGTCAATAACTCTGGTCCACAGGTGGGGAACCATTGCTTCATTGTAAATGACTTAAGGGAAGGATCTCAGCTCAAAACTCTCTTTCCATCTGGATTTCCACCAATACATAGGAGGATTAAGGGAAAATAACATATACTTCTACTCGTTGTGGATTAGTTTATCCAGAAATTGTTCTTTGAATGCCTGGCTTAGCAGAATGTGTTAAGTAAAGTGAGTTTGACTGGTGGGTAGATTGAAGGGGGCAGGAGGAGGGGAGGGAGAAAAAGAGGTGACTTTGGAGCATGGCATGTACTCTGAGGCAGGGTGGACAAGGGCAGGCACTGCAATTGGCCATCTGGTGTAAGAAGAGTGCAGCAAAAAGACAAAGGGCTTCTGAAGGGTGGCGAAGGGCCAGAGGAGGTGGGCAGGAGCTGGGCACAGGAAGGCTTGCTGGGAGGGATCAGATGTAACACAAACAGGAATGTGGAGGATGTTTCTGAGGGATGGGCCTTTATGCAGCCAAACGTTTTTGCATAGGCTTTTTAGGGAAATGAGTATATTTTGGTTTCAAGAATAAGAACGAGGGCTGGGCGCGGTGGCTCATGCCTGTAATCCCAGCACTTTGGGAGCCTGAGGCGGGCAGATCACGAGGTCAGGAGATCGAGACCAGCCTGGCCAACATGGTGAAACCCCATCTCTGTGAAAAATACAAAAATTAGGCAGGCGTGGTGGTGCGCACCTGTAGTCCCAGCTACTTGGGAGGCTGAGGCAGGAGAATCGCTTGAACCCAGGAGGCAGAGGTTGCAGTAAGCCGAGATTGCACCACTGTACTCCAGCCTGGCAACAGGGCAAGACTCCATCAAAAAAAAAAAAAAAAAAAAAGAATAGGAATGAAAGAAATAGTAGTAAAAGATGATGCCAAAAAAATGCTGTAGTACAGGTGAGAAAATGTGCCGCCTTCTAAGAAATTCCATTTTTTTATTGGGGTTAAAGTATCATGTGTTGCCACAGCAACTGCCAAGAAAAATCCGTTTTAAGAAAGGTGCTCTGCTGCAGAGCTCATGTACTTTGATTCTGAAGTATAAAGTGAAAATGTAAAAATAACTGCAATTTTCTTAACAATCTTAAAAATATTCATTTGCCCCCTTTCTTCAATATCATTTCCTCTTTAGGTTCTTTATTCTAACTGGCGTCCTCTCAAACCAAGCGTGCAGCGCAATAAGAGTCCTCCATTCCCTGTTCATAGGAACCATTCCACCGCAAGGGAGTGAAACCTGCTGCTTAACAGGCCTGGGACTCCAAGGCAAGGAGGTGGCTGGTGCAGGAAGCAGTTGCTGACCTCTGTTGTTTGAAGGGTGGCATGAACTAGTTTCTGGAAAGGGTTATATTTTCAGGACCATTTTCTGATCCTGTGGAGAAAAAGGTGGCTTTAGCATGAGTGAGTGGTTCAAACCCAGTACATTAATAGGTTTAGATGCTCTAAATCCAGCTTCAGGTAGTTCAAAAGATTCTCTGACACCAAAAAGAAAACAAAGGTCTGGTAAGTCTACCTCTAAGGATTCACACACAGAGAAAAGATAGAAAATGGATAACACAGTCAAAGACCAGAAAATTACTAATAAACTGTCTGAATTCGTTCATGAATCGAAGACTTAAATTCCAAATAAGATTGAGGTTGTCATTGGGGCCGTACCATGGCGGCAAAGACTCAGAAGAGGAGCTCGGACAGTGATCCATCCCAAAGCACGAATTATTGTGGAAACCGGGCCAATAGTGATTGGCAAAGGGAACCTGATAGAAGAACAGGGCCTTATCATAAATGCTTCCTCGGATAATATCACTCCTGACACTGGAGATCCAGAACCAAAACCTATGATCATTGGCACCAATAATGTGTTTGAAGTTGGCTGTCATTCCCAAGCCATGAAGATGGGAGATAATAATGTCATTGAATTAAAAGCATATGTAGGCAGAAATGTAATATTGACAAGTGGCTGTCTCACTGGCGCTTGTGGCGACCTGAACACTTTTGAAGTCATCCCTGAGAATACGGTGATCTATGGTGCAGACTGCCTTCGTTGGGTGCAGGCTGAGCGACCGCAGCCTCAGACACTACAGCTGGATTTCTCGATGAAAATCTTGCCAAATTACCACCACCTAAAGAAGACTATGAAAGGAAGCTCAACTCCAGTAAAGAACTAAGAACAGTACATGAAATGCAGATAACATTTTGTCTTTGACTGCTATCTTTTGAATGGACCACAGTGTTTATGTACTCTTAGCAACTCACAGAATAATACACGTTGACTTTATTTTGTAAAATTGGGTTGAGAGGAAAGTAATGGATTTTCATTGTAACTATCCCTTATAATTCATATAAAATGTATTATTTTCCTATATCCTTGCTTCTTTTACGATAATTTACAGATTTAGCTTTTCTTTTGTTATATAAACTGCTAGCCACAGATTTTAGTTATGTAAAAGACTACCCATGACAAGAAAGGACATATTGTTATGTATTTATATTCTAGCATAGGCTAAACTGAATAAAAATACTGATAACAGGAAAAAAAAAAGATTGAGGTTGTGATGTAAAATAAACACATGTGAATATTAAAATTTTGGACAGTATTTTGCATATAAGCAGTACCCTTTACTTCCTGATGGAGATGGAAAAGCTGAAACCATATTACAGAGCTCCTATTAAATGTGGCCTTGGGAGGTACTCATTTAGAACTTCACAAGACACATGTAGTGCAGATTTTATTCAGCAGCATTCATTCCAGCATTTACTCCAGCATTATTCACCAGTTTTCTGGTAACTGGAATCTACCCCTCTCCCATTCTCTGTCCCACCCAAGGGTCAGGGGTAGAGTATGTGACGGGACCCTAAGGCAATCATCACGTCGCATTATCTGGACCATAACTATTGAGGGCCTGGGAACATGATCCAAGTCCAGGTAACCAGAGTCACTGACAGTCAAAGGATGCAGACTCTCTCATCCACTGGACTTTCCCCATGGATGTCATTCTGGAATTGTGACAACCAACTTGCTATCATGGAGTACGAAGTGAACTGAGGGTTTTGACAAGCCAGGGGAAGAATTGAGAAGTGGAGAAAAATAAACTAAGCCCTTTTATCAATCTGTACCTAAAGTTAGCCCTGTCTTTGGATTTTTCAGTTTGGGTTAGATTTTCTGTCACTTGCAACCCAAACAGTCTGAATTGAAACAACACAGAATATGCAAAATATTCACTTACATTTATGTGTATCGCATCTGTTAAACCATCTGTCAACAAACTTCAGCCTGCAGACCAAATTTGGGACACTGCTTGTTTTTGTAAATAAAGTTTTACTGGAACACAGCCATGCTCATTTGTTTACTTATTGTCTGTGATTGCTTTCTCATGACCATGGCAGTATTGAGTAGTCTTGACAGAGACCTTATAGCTCACAAAGCCCTGAAACATTTGTTATCTGGCCCTTTATAGAAAGTTGGCTGACCCCTGTGACTAGACCCAGCTCCACTAGGTAGGGACTGTGTTTGTTTTGCTGACTGCTATGGCCTCAGCATTTACCATGGTGCCTGGCATATGCTAGCAACTCAATACAATAAATATTTGCTGATGAATGAATGAATCACACAGAGCTTACAACCTTTGGTGTTAAGTCTGTCTTTGTCTCAAAATGACAAGGTCTTCAGAATGTCTAGAGTAAACTCATCACACATGCTTTCCCTAAAGACAAAGAGAAGATTCTGTCATCTCAGTATTGCAGTTCTTAATCAGCACAGTGGCTATTAATAAGTAGGCTGGCTTCAAAGCTGAGAAAGTCGGAGGCAAACACCAGGGCCTACGGGGCTGCTGAGATCAAAGAGGATCTTAGAGATTCACCCCGAAGGAGGGGAGTTGGTTTCATCATGCTCTTTCCTCTTCTGTGTTTCTCCGGTTTACTCACTATCAGACTTTTTATATATGGTTGAGATAGTCAATGACTCATGCCTCTTTTCTTCTAAAACCAAATGCCAGCTCCTTTCTTGCTAGAATATATAATTTTGGTCTCATTTCTAATGTTTTTCTTCTTAATAATAACATTCTTAATATTTTTTCTTTCCTTAGATTGATATATACTATGAATACTCCATTCTTTTAAAGAAGAGCTGGTACAGGTCCTAAAGCAGTTTGAGCAGTATAGCAATTCTATAGGCATGGGATGAGAAAGGCTGAATGTGGAAAGTCTGGACAGGTACATGTTGAAGAACATGAATATATGGAAGACCAAGTTTAAACAAGTTAGAAGGAAGCATCTTCTCTATGTTGCAAGGTACATCCCTGAAAGCGTTTGGGGAAAACCTAGGGGAGGGATAGGGTGTTTTTCACTTCTGTTTACAATGTCTGACTTTCCTCTCAGAAAGAGGGTGACTAGGTCTTTTTGATTGGGGCCAGACTTCCTAAAAAGGGTAGTTTTCATCAACAAAGGACAAAAACCCCAACCAAAGGGTAGGTTTATACTGACTTTGTTAATAAAAGACCCAAGAAAACCTACAGAATAAGGCTGATACTCAGTGAGGCTGATGGGGGTTTTGGAGTCTCCCTGATATTTACAATTTATACACAGAAGTAAGGTTGGAGCACTGGGCACATAGCAAATGCTTAGTAAATATTGTTTTAATGAGTAAAAGGCTGAACAAAGTTGTTGTTGAATAGGTAGGTGGCACCTTGAAATTATGGAAGGTAGTAAAGGTTATGTCAACAAATTTAGATTGAATGTAGTAAAAAATAGAAAAAGCAAAGAAAACCCCACATTATGAACACCTTATATGTGCCAGATACTGTATTAAGCAATTGATGCATAATCTTTTACATACTGTGATGATTCTATTTAATTCTTACATACAATTTGGAAGACAGACATTATCTACTCATTCCATAGAGAAGGAAGCAGGTTCACAGTGCGTAACTGCTAGAACCACGATTGAAGCCTGACATCTAACCCTGTACTGTGCCCATTTATTACCAGGAGGTGGAGAAGGGAAGAGGATTGATATGGAAATATTGCGATGAAATCTCAGGAGAGGAGATTCTGGGATTCAGGGGGGCAGCTGGGAGCTGCTGGAGTGATCTAGGAAAGTGAGGAACTCCTAGTCTGATCTGAGGTGATGGCTATGGGAAGGTCATAAAATAGAAGCTGATTAATTACCTGTCTCATAGAATAGAAGCAAGAGATGAGTTATGTGAGAATATATGCTTCAGCCATGTGCCTAGAAGGGTGATGTTCCTGCAGAGACAAGGCAATGGGTACAGTACAGGGAGTTGGTCTGGGTGTGGGTAGGACACAAGGTATGTTTGGGGGTTTGCATTTACTTAGTTTGAGGAGCAGAGGAGACATTCATGAGGAAATATGTGAGTAGAGCTCAGGAGAAAAGCAGGACTAGAGGCTCAAGAATTACAGGCCAGAAGAAGAAGCTGTAGCCCCGGGAATGGAAGAGCTCTCTGAAGGGGAAAGGGGAAACAGGAATGTCCCAGGAGCCAAGGCTCATCTATAAGGGACTTCCACATTTAGGATGTAGGAGAAGGAAGCAGAAGCAGGGAATGACCAGAAATGGCTCCAGAGATGAGATGAAAGTTAGGAGAGCAGGGAGTAAGGCTTTGGGTTTCACACAGGAAGGAGGGAAAGTAGGTGTTAGGTGCTGCCAAGATCAAGGAAAATAAGCAAGAAAACCAGGCCATTTCAGTTGCAGTGAGCCAAGATCACGCCACTGCACTCCACCCTGGGTGACAGAGCGAGACTCTGTCTCAAAAAAAAAAAGGAAGACCAGGCCATTTCTATCCCCTGCCTTGAATATCACCACCGCATAGGAAATAGAATGGTCTAGATAGCAGATTAATCATGAGGGATTTTGGTGAACAACAGTGCTACAAATAAGAGGGGTTTAAGAAGAAATTAATTTGTTGATAAACATACAGTTTCCTATTTTAAAGCAAAACTTAAAATAAAAGATCCACATCTAACCTTCAGTTAAATATCATTCAAAATATCTGATTTAGACAGAGAGTTCTGACCTGGTTTGAGGGCATTTTTCAAGAGGCAAGCTATGACTGCTCTTTCTTTTCTGCATATTTAAACTCTTGACAATTATAAATAAGCTAAACCTCTCCCTCAAAGTACCAATTATCTCCTTATGTTTGAGAAGGCATGTCTTGCCAGATATGGTATTCTATACGAAACACAAAATACGAAGACAAAGGCAGCCGTTGTCCCACCGGTGCACCCCGGATTTACTTAGGCAGCTCGAATGAACACTAATGAGGATTTTGTGCCTGAATCTCCCACCTTCCAGCTAAAGGGAACCGAGACCCCACAACCTCACAGCAGAACATTTCTTAACACCATTGTAAACACTGACTCCATTCAGGAGTTGTTCACCTTTACACAGCAGAGAGAAAAGAATTTTTTGTTCAATTAAAACTTAGGGAGTGTGACGTCATCAAAATACTTCCTTTAGGCTTTCTGAAAGAAAAAAGCTTATACTTTTTACACGAGAAGTAAAAAGGAGCTTCAGAAATACATAACTGACATATAATAGGCCAGGAAGGGAACAGGAGACATCAGTAACTCCTATGTGGGATAATGGAGGCCTTCATAGACGTGATGAGATTTGACTGGGACATTGAAGAATGAGTAGGAACTTTCAAGATGGATGAGAGGAAGAAAAAACTGCTAGCCGAGGAAAGGGCAGGAAGCACAGAGGTGACTGTGTGTGGCATGCTTAGGGACTGTCACAGGGTAGAGTATGGGTGGAGGTCATGGGGTGGGCAGGGGATAAGTGAGATAGGTGGAGACAAGGTGGTTAGGACTTTGAAGCTTATGCCAAGGTACCTGGGCTTTATTCTGAAGACAATGGAAAAACTAACTCAAGGTTTCTGATTAGAGACTAATATACCTGGATTTCTCCTTCCTTCCTTCCTTCCTTCCTTCCTTCCTTCCTTCCTTCCTTCCTTCCCTTCCTCCCTCCCTCTCTCCTTCCTTCCTTTCTTTCCTTCTTTCTTTTTCTTTTTTCTTTCTCTCCTTCCTTCCTTCCTCCCTCCTTGTCTTTTTTCTTTCTTTCCTGCCTTTTCTTTTTCTCTTTTTCTTTCTCGTTCCTTCCTCCCTCCCTCCCTTTCTTCCTTCCTCCCTTCCTTTCTCCCTCCCACCATCCCTCCCTCCTTGTTCCTTTCTCTCTCTCTCTTCTCTCTCTCCTTCCTTCCTTCTTCCCTTCTTCTCTTTTTTTCTTCTCGTTTCTTTTTCAGACACGTTCTCACTCTGCTGCCCAGGTTGAACAGCAGTGATGCAACCACAGCTCACTGCAGCCTCCACCTTCTGGTCTTAGGTGATCCTCCCACCTCAACCTCCCAAGTAGCTGGGACTACAGGCATGTACCACCATGCCCTGCTAAGTTTTGTATTTTTTTTTGTAGAAACAAGGTTTTTGCCATGTTGCCCAGCCCAGGCTGGGCAATCCACTTGCTTGAGGTGAGCTCAAGCAATCCACCCGCTTTGGCTTCCCCAAGTGCCGCCTGGCCATACCTTGATTTCTATTACAGGAAGAGAACCCTAATGTCACCATCCTGCTTCTATTTTTTTCTTCTCCAACTCATTCTCCACACTCTTGCATGTTTCTCTAAAATGCAGATCTGATCATCTCACCCCAACCCCACTCCCATATAAAAACATTTCTGTGATTTCTTTTATCTGTAGATTAAAGACAACCTCCTTTGCATGGATCATCTAAGAACCTTCTCATATAATCTTAGACTAATTTTCCAGGACCTTGTGCTCCAGTAATGACTTGGCATTTTCCCCAAAAGTCCCATGTCATGCTGTGACTCATGCCTTTGCACATGCTGTTCTGTGCTCCTCTGCGCCCTTCCTTTCCCTGAGCTGGCTAGAGAACCACTCTCCACTCTCACATAGGACCTTCTCCATGACACCCTCCCTCAGCCTTCTAGTCATGGTAACCAACCCCTCCACTAAAATGCCTTGGTATTATGTTCATCTAACAGTTACTGATTGACACTTATGGAGTGTTTTCTATGTATTAGGCACCATATTGTACTCTTTTGCATATATTATATTTCATTTAATCTTCTACGAATGCTACATGGTACTTTTATGGCTGTTTACATAAGAAGAAATAGGCTTATCCATAGTCACACAGCTACTTGGTACCTGAGTTGGGACCTGTACAAGGTCTTCCTTACCCGAGAGCCTCCGCTTGTACTTCATTATCAGATACTATTATAACTATTGATTTGCACACTGCTTTCTCCTATTAGACTGTGGGTTCCCTGACAGTAAGTTCTATGTTGAACCGGAGATCAATGCTATTTCAAAAGTATGTAAGATTAAATAATTATTCTTTTGAAGTTTGAGATCATTACATGGACTGTTTTTGCCAATGTAAAGACATTTTTGCTAACCTATTATATAGGCTGGAGTTTGCATGAAGCAGAACATATCCAACCACGTAGACCTGGGCTCACTTAATCGGCATTACATCTGCTCTAGGTGAGATGGAGAAACAGCAGCCAATTAGTAGTTCACTTTCCATCTTTCAAGAGAGATTGACATCTATTTTTTTTTTACATAGCAGATAAACTGGTAATGAATATATATATGTATATATATATATATGTTTATTTATTTATTAAAAAATTTTTTTTGAGATAGGGTCTCCCTCTGTCACCCAGGCTAGAGTGCAGTGACGCAATCATGGCTCACTGCAGCCTCAACTTCATGGGCTCAGGTGATCCTCCTATCTTGGCCTCCTGAGTAGCTGGGACCACAGGTGGGCACCACCACACCTGACTAAGTTCTGTATTTTTTGTAGAGACAGGGTTTTGCCATGTTGCCCAGCCTGGTGGTAACGAATATTAACTTGGCTTGGTCCACTTAGACATACATGAAAGTACAATTTCTGTTAGAAACACTTACGTAAGAATATGAAAAAGATAAGTACACTGCTACTGACTTAGACAAAACCAGTGCAACCTTAAGAAACAGTACTGGGAGAGCAATAGTTATGTTAGATTGGGCAAGAGGCTGCATCTTCTAATCTTTTTTTTATGATTATTTTCACTAGTGTGCTCTTTCAGGAATGTCTCTGTGCATTCTTTATAAAACTGTTGCCCAGATCTTTTTTTAAATCACATCAAACCAAAAAAGGTCAAATAAAGAGCAGGAAGATTTTGTTCTTTCCGTTGAAGGCATTTCTTTAATATTAAAAATGTACTGAAATGTAGAAATCATATTCTCATGATGTCTGAAAAGAATTCATGGTAAAGAGTAAAAAGACAAAGAAAAAAACTCTCAACAATCACTGGTGGTTGAGGGCTGCGGGATCCTCATTGGGCCAGCTTTTTTCTTTACTTCAAATGGCAGAAAAAATTCACGATTTAAAATTAGAAAAAAATCCTAAATGTGTGTGGATATTACGATGAATGCCACTCTTCATGTTTATTGGCCCACATGGTAAAACACATTATGGTGAAAATTCCAACTTCATTTATAAGTGAAAACAAACAGAAAGGGCATCTTTTCTTATTCAAGTAGAGTTCTAGAGGGTGTGTTTTTGCTTTATTTCCAACCATAAGAGGCTCCTATCTGAAAGATCTTTCTGTGTAGCTTGAGTGCCCAAGTTGGCAACTTAGGTCTCTATAGCAATTTCATTCCCTCTCTTTATCTTGCACATGTATTTAAAACTGATGTTGGCAGCAGAAAGGCTAAGATTTTAGGGATAAGGATACTATTTTATCTTGTATGATGTTAACTTTTTTTCATCCAGCTTTGAGAAAACTCTTTTTTTCTCCTTCATTTTGATGAGCTGAATTAATCTTGCTTCTTTATGTCCTTAGGAAGCTTTAAAATACTAAGATAGGTGAAACCAAGTCCCTGTACTAAAGGTGGCTTATGTGATCTTTGTCATATCCAGTAATCTTCTGTGATCTTTGTCATATCCAGTAATCTTGGAAATAAAATGGTTGTTGTACTGTAAACTTAGGTTAATATATACTTTAAATGTCTCTTATGGCAAAGTAGATGTTTGATGCAATGAGAACTTTCAGAAGACTTGTCTGAGATTTTTTTATTTAGTCTACACATGGTATAGCTCAACTTAGTTTGTGGATCACATATGGCAACCATAGGAAGTCTGAGAGAAAAAGGGGGGTGGCCAGTAGAAGGTAGGAGCTCCCTATATTTCTTAAAACTATTCTGAGCCAATTAGAGACTGGTGGGTAGTTAGGTGAGAAAGTGCTAGGATGGTGTAGCTGCCTAGGAAACCCAGCCCGCAACCCAGCACAGAATTAGACATCTGCATTTTATGCCAGCTTCCTCCTTTGCCTCCCTGATCAATGCTGAATGCCTAAGAGTTGACCAGAAGTAGCCTCTGTTCTGTGCAGAACACAAAGGAAGAATCAAACCCTGTCTTCAAGGAAGTAACAGTTTTGGGGGGAAGCAAAATTAACCTATAAACATTATACAAGGCCGAGGTGGGCAGATCACGAGGTCAGGAGATTGGGACCATCTTGGCTAACACGGTGAAACCCCGTTTCTACTAAAAATACAAAAACTCAGCCGGGCGTGGTGGCGGGCGCCTGTAGTCCCAGCTTCTCGGCAGGCTGAGGCAGGAGAATGGCCTGAACCCGGGAGGCGGAGCTTGCAGTGAGCCGAGATCGCGCCACTGCACTCCAGCCTGGGTGACAGAGCAAGACTCTGTCTCAAAAAAAATAAATAAATAAAAAATAAAATAAATATTATACATCCAGCTACAGGGAAACTCAGTATAAGTATAATAGACATTTGGGGAAAGAAAAAGATCTTTGGCCATGGCATTGCTTGGGAAGGTCTGTGGGAGGTGAGTCTTGAGTTGTGCTCCCAAAGCTGAGTAGCAGCTGGACAGGCAGAAGTTTGGCAAAAGGAAATTTCAGGTGAAGGAAAAAGCATGAGCCAAGGCGAAAATGAGTGTGGCTGGTGTGAGAGCTGAGCAGCCACACTTGGCTGAGGGCTTGACAGGAGATGCTGGGGAGTGCTTAGAAATAATATTGGACAGTCCATTAATTAAGTTTTAAGAGAACTTAAAAGTCTGGCAGAGAGATCCAATAAGTGAGTGTGAGGCAGTTGTTTTTCTGAGCAGGGGAATAACATGATGACAATGGTATTTTAGGAAGATTGCCCAGATGTGACACAGCTAGGAAGAGACCATTTTGTCCAAATCCAAGGTGATTAAGAGTCAAACAAAGATGTCCATGGGGAGAATGGAGAAGATGAATGGAACTAAAGTGACATTTTGGAGGTAGAAATAACATGACTTGGTGATGAAATAGTTATAAGATGTGACCAATGCAGCAGGTAGAGCCCAAGACAATGAATGCCAAGGTTTCCAGCAGTCTTCCTCTCAATCCTGATAACACCATCAAGGACTCAGCATCCCCACTGAACTATCTTTCCTGGTTTCCACTTGTCTTAGTCAGCTCAGGCTGCTATAACAAAACACTGTAGATTGGGTGGCTTAAACAACATTTATTCCTCATAGTTCTAGAGGCTGGGAAATCCAAGATTAGGGTACCAGCATGGTCTGGTTTAGGTGAGGGCTCTCCTCCTGACTTGCAGATGGCTGCCTCCTTACTGTATCCTCACATGGCAGAGAGAGTGCAATATTTCTCTTATGTCTCTTTTTCTAAGGGCATTAATCTCACCATGAAAGCCCTACTCTCATGACCTAATTACCTTCCAAAGGCCCCATCTCCAATACCATCACACTGGTGCTTAGAGCTTCAATATTTTGGCAGGGTGAGAGGCATTAACATTCAGCCCATAATACCACCTCAATTTTAACGCCTTTTATTTCAACACCATAGATTTTTTTTTCACCCCCACTTTGCTGTGTCACTGGCCTCCTTTCCATTGGCAAGCCTAGCCCTACACCAAACTGCTGAGACAATGCAGGTCAGGACAGGAGGTACATTAAGAGCCTCAGTCCATCAGCTGGAGACAACTGAATTCTTCTTGCTATTGCAGACCCAGTATCAGGGGCCTCAGGACCAACTCAAGGGTGTGCTTCATTAACCCAGTTCATATGCATGGGCTTCTGCCATTCCCTCCTGCCTACTGCTCTAGGTCTCTGCTAGAATTAGCGCACAGGGCAGATGAAAGACGAGCCTAGGATACTGCGCGAGGTTCTGTGGAACAGAACTTTCTCTTTTCTTCTGACACAAGCCTGGAAACATAGGCTCAGGAACTGATAGCAGGTATCTTGCAACCATGAAAAGGACAATTTGTGGAGAATGGAGCCAACAATAAGGGAACAGCTAAAAAATGGAGAGAGAATAATTGGCTTTTGGTCACATAATTTAAGCTATTGGATTAAGCCTCCCCTGAAGCCAATGCTACTTTCTCAGTTTACCTGAAGCAACATATTCTTCTTACTGGTTAAACCATCTGTTCTTCAACCAGCTATTTCTAATAAATTATTTGACTGGGGCTGAGATTCCCTGCCAAGGACCTAGACTTTGTACCCTATGAGCTGGCCCCAGCAGTCCCCCAGCAAGGTAGTGAGGGCCACTCAGTTTAAACTCTGCCACACCCTACTGGCTGGACTGGATTGCTTTGGGTACTGACACCTGCCCCAGCTCTCAAACCAACTTCCATATCTCCAAATACCTTGCCTACCTCACTGTTCATCTGCATTTCAACCCTGATCACTCAGAAGTTGCCTACTTTCTGAATTAATGAGTTAGTTTCCTCGTGTAGTCTCTTGGTGACTTAACCTACAATTTATACACAAAATCTTATGTTGCCAGGTTTTTTGGGCCAAACCTGAACTCTGGGAGCTCCCTGACACCTGCATGCTTTATCCCCAGGCTATCTTCTGTTGCTACAGAAAGTAAACAACAATAATAAAACACACTCATGCTGTTTCAATAGGGTCATCTACAAATTCATGCTATTTAGCCTCAAAGGACCTTCTCCATTGCTGGTCAACCTTTAACTGATCTCTATTTTACACAGTGTGGGGGCCTTTTTCATACAATGTCTATCTCATGGGACACCCACATACTTGGTAGCCAACATTACTGATGATCTACATGATGATCAACATGCTGATGACTGACCCTGGTGTAATCTAGGGTTCATTAGTCCCTTGTGCTGGGTGAAGCCTTTGGTAATACTTTGGGAGCACCAGAGAAAATAACTTTACACAAAGACAAAGAGTTTAGTTATTTGCTGTATGTCTTAATTGATGCAAGCCATCAAAGTAGGAATTGCAGAGAACAAGGTATAAATCAATAAAATAAGTAAATGGAAGTGATTAAAGGACAGAGCCACTTTAAAGCAAGTGTTGCTCAATTTCCTGAAAACATAACCAAATTGCTTTGCAAAAGAAATCATAATGGTTTGCTTTTAGTTTTTCCTAAAGAGCACTAATAACAAATAATGGAAAGTTCAATTGATAATTAAAGAAAAAAAACACTTCACTTTTGAGCATTCATAAGTGAGGCAGTATTCTTTTCAAATTATTATACTCTGGCAAGGCATACTCAAGGTACTTGGTTCCTTTGTACTCTTGCCCTCTGTATTTCAGGTTTTATATGAATGAAACACAATGAGTAATTCCTTCTCTTTGGATCCTTCAGGATATTATTTAAACACTGGCATCTGCTCTAAGGGAAACTTCATGCTAAGTCAGAGGAGTATTTGAAAAATAGTTTACATCTGGTTTTGTACTACCCATCCCTGGAAGTATGCAGGGAGGGTGGAGGAAATGAGCACATTGCTGGCTCTCTGGGCTGTGGTGCTGGTGGGGTTAGGTCTTTTGGTGTAATGCATACCACAGCATTCCCTTTTATAAAGTGAGGGATTAGTGCCACCTTCTTTGTAGCAATGTCGTGACCTCTATAATGCTTCTTAAATTGAGGACAATGATGGACCCACCAAGCCTTAACACATGATTTAAATCTGATCTGACAGTACTTAAACCCAGAACTCCAGAGGGCTAATGGTTGAACAAGCTTCAGAGAATGTCCAGGGAACCAAATGTAGAAGCCCGATGAATTACGGAGGAATCACAACTCCAGGGCAATGGAGGGGGGAGTAAAATGACATATTCTGAGTTGTTATCTTTTATAGGATTGACTAAAACTGTGGTCCCACTATAATGTGCTAGAAAGCAAAAAAATATATATTATTTTCACTCGTACATCTACAATTTAAGAAGGATATGAGTTTTAACAACATTTGTACTCTTACACACACAAACACACAAAACCTATCGAGAGGAATCTCTCATACAGGCTAAAAATTAGAAGCAATAATATTTTAAGGTGGTCATTAATTTTAGGTACAGGTATATAGTATTTTAAATTTCTCACATTTAGACAAACTTAGAAACCTGATTAAAATCAGTTTGTGGTATTTGTATACTGAGGATAAACGTAACTTGTAGAACCATGAAGAGCAAAACACTCAATAATGAGTCACAGCAGGACCCATGGAAGCTCACCTAGCAGTGACGTCTGACCTGCAGCAGCCACTGTGCTCAGAGGGAGGCCAATGCCTGCGCCACTCCCTTGTGCACTTTTTTTTTTTTTTTTTGAGACTGAGTCTCGCTGTGTCACCCAGGATGGAGTGCAGTGGCGTGGTCTCCACTCACTGCAACCTCGGCCTCCCAGGTTCAAGTGATTCTCCTGGTTCAGCCTCCCAAGTAGCTGGGATTACAAGTGCCCACCACCATGCCTGGATAATTTTTGTATTTTTAGTAGAGATGGTTTTCACCATGTTGGCCAGGCTGGTCTCGAACTCCTGACCTCAAGTGATCTGCCCGCCTCAGCCTCTCAAAGTGCTGGGATTCCAGGCATGAGCCACTGTGCCCGGCCTCCTTGGGCACTATTCTTAGGGGACCTACTCCATTTCAATAAACTACAAGTTGGTGACAGGGCCAATGTTTATTTTGTTTTTGGCTTGTAAACAATTCACACATTGAAAACATCTCTGCCCTGCTCTTTCACTAACCCTCAGGGCCCTCCAGGTATGCCGAGCTGTTCAATATACATGTTAAGCCTTTGGCATTAAGTCAGGAACTTTCTACCCACATCCAAGAGACCTTATTACCCCTGTGACTTGTATTTCTGCATTTTTCTTTTCCTAACTCAGATCCCCCACCTGGAAGATCTTCTGTTTGTAGTTAAGCACTAAAAGTCTATATAATTCATAACCGCAAGGGCAGAGAAGGCAGAGAAAACTCTAAAACCACCTGCCTGTATGTGGCTTTCAGGAAGCAACATTCCTGTGATCACACAAGCTGAAAAGGAATAAAAGTGCTCTCTGACAACAGCATCAAGTTAGAGGTACTTTCCCTTCTTTCCTGGGATGGAACAAGAAGTGTTTCCTTTCTTTTCCATGTTTGATAGAATTTGGATGGTTTCTATTCTTTCAACTCAGTGTTACTGATTGGCTGGAAGAGTTCGTGCCACCCTTTTAGCCAAAGTCACTTTTGAACAGGCTGTTTTCGACTGCCAGGCAAGCACCATACAAAATTGGCAAGAGATGCTTTTCTTTGGTTCCTTTGGCTTCTCCTTTCTCTCTCCATCACTCCACTTACAGAATCTTGCCCTCCCCATCTAATGCCCCACATTGTCACATTTTCTCCCCATTTTCTCCTAGCAAACTTTCTTTTGGTAAAATCTCTAATGTGTGACAATTTCAATGGGTAACTTGCATTAGAAAGCCTCTGATTGTCAGGTAAAGTTCTAGTCCCTAATACCTGAATTTTTTTGGCCCTCCTCAGTTCAGTTTTCAGCAGGTGGGCAGGGGAAGCATTTTGGGAGAGGGGCAGCTGGCCTTTCTCTCCTCACTGAAACCACACTACCAGTATGACTTCGCCTGGTGTTAAGATTGATTCTTTTACTACTGCCTATTACTGACTCATTTCTCTTTCCTTTTGAAAATACGTTATGACATCGAGCCCCAAATCCAAGTATAAAACTAGACTTGGTGGCAAGAAATTATCTTCTAAGGAATAGTTTTAGACTTTAGAGTCTGATGAGCCAGATTGAGATGCATGTGTTACCACAGGGTTATAAACGTAGGGTTGGAGTTTGAAAAATAGTATGTATAGCCTGGCGACAACAATTTGAGAATCACCACAATAAATGAGACCTGAAGACAATGGGGATAGATGATATCATTGAGGCAGAGAGAATGTATAGCTGGGAAAGAAGTAGGGAATAGATACCAGAAAACAGAGATTATTTACTATACGGGGGAGGCCAAAAATCAGAAGTCAATAGAAGAGATTGAGAAGCTGCGGTCTAAAAAAGAAGAAAAGGCCGGGCACGGTGGCTCATGCCTGTAATCCCAGCACTTTGGGGGGCCGAGGCGGGTGGATCATGAGGTCAGGAGATCGAGACCATCCTGGCTAACACAGTGAAACCCTGTCTCTATTAAAAATACAAAAAATTATCGAGGCGTGGTGGGGGGCACCTGTAGTCCCAGCTACTCAGGAGGCTGAGGCAGGAGAATGGTGTGAACCCGGGAGGCAGAGGTTGCAGTGAGCCAAGATCGTGCCACTGCACTCCAGCCTGGGTGACAGAGCGAGACTCCATCTCAAAAAAAAAAAAAAGGAGAAGAAAAATAGGATTATGCTGGGGTAAGAAGTCAATGCAAATTAACCTTAGGAATCTCTTCTACTTGGCTATGAGCGCCTTCAGGAAAAAGACTCTCTTATTTACCTTACAGTCCAAGGCTAATGGCTCCTGGCACATAGTAGGTGCGGAATAAATGTTTGCTGAATAAGTGCCTTCTCTTTTTAAAAATAACCTGTTTGTCCCTTCAGTGGGGCATATGTTCTTTGAGGTTTTTTTGTTGTTGTTGTTTTAATTGATGCTTAAAAGACGGTCTGAAACTTTTGTGTTCTGTTATTTTCAAAATATCCTCTAATTATACCCTAATAGTTATATAGGTATCATAGCTAGAATTTCCCAACAGGCAGAATTTCAACTCACTGTTTGGGTCCTGTTACCTTCTGTATATTTTTATAACTCAGTTGTAACTAAAAAAAAAAAACCCTCATAATTGAAATTCTCAAGAACTTTTCTATTTACTGGCAGTATATTAATATACACAAATGCAAACACATTTATTATTCTTTGTCCCCTATTTAAAAACTGAATACCAGCAAGTGTCAACTTTTAAAACCCATTATGCATTCTTCAGGCTTCACCTTAACCCCACCTTCCTCCAGACTTAGAAGCTCCAAAATATCATGGCTCACAAAGAAATAGAGCCTGCAACAATTAACCAACTTAATTTTCACAGATGCTACCATCAATCAATACATATTATATATTAATTTTCACATAGGCTACAGTTTTTCACGAGCTCCACTAAAAAGGTCAGTGTACACCGAACCAAAAATTTAGCAGTTTTAAGGACTAATGAAAACTAAGTAGATACTACTTCAGAATTACGAATCTGACTGCCAGCCAACTCAGGGTCCAAAACCTTATGGAAGGTACTACTCCTGTATTTACTGATCATGCAGTTGAATGCCTGTTTTGTACAAAGCACTGTGGTAGTGGGGGGGTGGGGGCAGACCAAGATTAAGCTCAATACAGATAACTGGGGAATCAACCCACACTACAGTCGTTGAAAAAATAACCCATTATTATAAAGAAATGTATCAAAACAACATAACAGATTATATAAAAAATATAAATATCTAAATATCCACTATTATATCTAAAAGGAAACACATTTCTCAGATGTCTGTTGGGGTTGTTTGGCTGACAAGGGGGTGGGTAAAACAAATAGAATGCAGCTGGTGGAAAGAGAAGGACTATAAGCAGGTGGCAAAAGGGAAAACAGTAGTCACTGGGGGTCAGGAATCTGAAGGTCATACCACAGGGTGACATCACAGAAAAGAGAGCCCTGACTATACTTTCAGAGCTCCCGAAGGGGAAATTGGGAGGCAGCATCAATAAGGGGAGAAGCACCCCCATATACGGGGAATGCTACATCTCAGAAAAGAGGATCTTGCACTGAGGGAGCCCATGATGAGTGTAAGAGAAAAGGGTCAAAAAGTCTCTTTGTGACTGATGTAAGGACAAGAAGAATGGTGTTTCCATCCTGCATATGCAAGAGGACTTGGAGGCTTTCTGTCTCTCATTGGTACAAACTCCCTGAACCAACTGGAGATAAACTCTGTTCATCTTCTATGTGCTGAAAGTTGACTGTGGAACAAACAGACGTACTATATACACCAATACACAACATATATGTGTGTGTGTGTGTGTGTGTGTGTGTGTATGTGTGTGTGTATGTATATATATAGTATGTATGTGTGTATGTATATATATAGTATGTGTATGTATATTTATAGTACTTGTGTGTGTATGTGTATATATATATTTATTACATATGTTATGTGTGTGTGTATTCCTACTATAATATATTCACTGCCCTCAGAGGAGCCTTAGTCTAGTGGAAATGACAAAATATGTCCACAAGTATTTAGAATGAAGGTGATGTGTCTGAACTCAACAAAAGGTAGCTATTAGAAATCCTCAGGAAGCAAACTCTTTCAGTGAAACTTAGGCATTCTCATTAAAGATAAGAAAAAAACAAGGACACATACTATCACTGGTACTAGTTGATATGGAACTGGAGGCCTCACCTGTGCGATATGACAAACATTAATAAACAAGGATGAAATATAGGAAGGAAGATACAAACATTATATCTGTTTAGGAATGATACAACTGCCTACTTAGAAAATTTAAGAAATCAACGGAAAGATCATTAGAAGTAATGTTGGTAAGGGCTCTGCTGAGACAACTGTAATACTCCTAAATACCAGAATTACCCATTTAGAAAAAACAAGGGAAATCCATGAAAAGAAAATATACCATAATATGTTTGGGAACAAGTTTAATAAGAAATGTACAACACTTCCATCCATATTAGGATAGATTTCAGTTGTAATGAAAAAACTAATGAAATGCAAAGAGATGTAAAGTTCCTGAATGGGAAGACTCAATATTGCAAAGATGTCAATTGTCCTGAGACTAATTCGTAAATTCAATACAGTCCCCATAAGACAATCAGTGGGATTAAAAAAAAGTGAACTCTACAATCTTAGCCCAAGATTCATGTGAAGGAGAAAATGCTTAAGAATAACTAAGACAATGCTTTAAAAAGATGATGAGAGGAGTCTTCTCTGTATAGATGATATTTACTACATATTAGTACTCTTCAGAAAGGTTTTACTTGTAATATCTGATTGAATCCTCACAACAAATTCATAAGATGAGTACCACTATTAATCCATTTCCAAGATAGGGAAACTGAGGCAAATCAAGCAAGTAACTTGCTTAAGGTTCCATAGCAAGTAAGTGGAAGTGGCAGAGCTGGGATGTGAAGCCAGGCACTGTGGCTCTGGAGCTCATGCTCTTAAGTACCATAACAGATGGCTCATATTGGCACAGGAAATCGATAAATGGGAAAGAAGAAAAAATCCCAGATTCACACGCATATCAAAAATTTGATTTTTGAAAATGATGGCATTTCCAAAAAATGGAAGAAATATATCTCAGTCAATACATGGTATTAGTATCAATAACTGGCTACCTATTTGGAAAGGAAACTTGTAAGATTCCTGTATTAGTTTTCTATCATTGCTGTAACAAATTACCCAAAGTTAGCAGCTTAAAACAACACAGATTTATTCCCTCACAGTTTTGTAGGTCAGAAGTTTGAGGGAGCTCAGCTGGATCCTCAGCTCTGGGTATCACAAGGTCAAAATCAAGATGTCAGCTAGCCTGGGCTCTTATCTGGAGGATCTGGGGGAGAATTCACTTCTAAGCTCATTTGGGTTGTTGGCAGAATTCACTTCCTTGGCACTACAGGGCTGAGGTTCCCATTTCCTGGCTGGCTGTGAGCTGGGCATCCCTCTCATCTCCTTGCAACTGCTCTTCCTCATCATGTTGTCCTCTCCCTCTTTAAAGTGGCAATGGTGCAATGGTTCTTAGGCTTCAAATCTCTCTAGCCGCCCCCCCCGCCCCTTTTTGCCACATTTGCCATGTTCTCCTGCCCCCAGCTGCAGAAAGTTCTCAGCCCTTAGTGATCATGTGTCTGGATCGGCCCCACCACTTGGCTAATCTGGGATCATCTCCCTTTTTTAAGGTTACTCATTAGTAACCTTGATTATATCTGCAAAGTCTCTTGCAATGCAATGTGCATAGTCACAGATGCCAGGGACTGGAGTATGGACCTCCTTCAGGGGCCATTCTGTCTACCCCAATCCTTCTCCCACATAATATATCTCACATAACATAATAAATTTGAGGTAGATTAAAGAGTTAAATGTATGAAACGAAACTCTCAAAAGTATAAGAAAAGAGAATATATTTCATAATCTAGGTTAGAGAGTACCTTCCTAAGCAAGCTTGGAAACCATAGGGAAAAAGATAGAAGATAATCTTCTCAAAAAATTAAAATATTGAATAAAAAATTAAAAGATAAGCGATTCTGAATTCTGAGAAAGTATTTGCAACTTACCTAACTAACAAATAATTAACAAACAGACTATGCAAAAAATAAACTTTTTTTTTTTGGAGTTGGAGTATCACTCCATCACCCAGGCTGGAGTACAGTGGTGCAATCTTGGCTCACTGCAACCTTCGCCTCCTGGGTTCAAGCCATTCTCCTGCCTCAGTCTCCCGAGTAGCTGGGATTACAGGCGTGCGCCACCAAGCCCAGCTAATTTTCATATTTTCAGTAGAGACAGGGTTTCACCATGTTAGCCAGGCTGGTCTCCTGACCTCAGGCAATCCGCTCACCTCAGCCTCCCAAAGTGCTGGGATTACAGATGTGAGCCACCATGCCCGGCCAAAAAATAAACTTCTATAGATCAAATTAGAAAAACAAATCAATAGAAACAATTAGCAATAAATGTGATCAGGCAATCATGGACATGAAAATGCTTTCCACTCTTAGTAATGAATGTTTCGATAATCCATTCCCAGGTCTGTTTCAAAATGTTAGGCAAGGCAGGGAAGAATTATGGAGTCAAGATCCTGGAGATGACATAAAGCAGGAGAATTTGTAAAGCTGGCATGTGGGGACATTTTTACATGGTGGCCTTTGCCAATTCTAGAGTGGTTGGTGAGAGGCTGAGAAGCTGAACAAATCTTTCTTTTAATAGTTTCACATAAAAAAATCCAGAGAGACAAAAATTGCAGTCCAGGGCTCACTAAGGGGGAGTGTCTGATAAAATCCCTATACTGTGGGTGGATTCCAAAGGGCTACACTCTAGGAGTAGGAGTGAATTGGAAATAAACCAGCTCTCTCCAGAACTGAAGTTTAGCTTCAAGTCATCTCAATCTCTGAAAATAAATTAAGGCTATTCGAGATTACAAGTGCCACTACCCGTCTATCTAGAAACAAATGTAAGTTCTCTGGAGGAAATTAACATCATCCTAGGTCTTAAAATTGTTTCTATAAATTTTCATGTAAAATATCTGGCACTCAATTAAAAATAGCCAGACTCACAAGAAGCAAGACAACATGCCAAGAGAAACAAATGACAATGAAACAAGATCCTTGCGAGCTCCAGATCACGGTTACAAGACTTAGACTTTATAAGAACCAAGACATAGGGCCAACAGAATAAGAAAAATGATTGTGAATTTTGATATAGAATAAGTAATTTAAAAAGAACTAAGTAGAAAGTCTAGCTCTGGAGAATATAATAAGCAAAATTAAGAATGAGTTTAACAGTAGGTTAGATACAGCTAAGGAGAGAATTAGTGAGCTAGAGATTGGGTAAAAATAAAATATCCAGAATAAATACAGACATAGGAAACAGGGCTAGAAGGCCTAATATATACATAATTGTATTTCCAGAAGGAAGACAGAGAGATAGAGTTAGGCAGAGGTAAAAATAGAAACATCTAAATACCATAACTACTAAAAAAAGTACATCTATAATTAATTACAAATCTTCCAACAAAGAAAAGTCTAGGCCCCGATGGCTTCATCAGTGAACTCCACCACCTACATTACAGGTGTCCACCACCATGTCCAGCTAATTTTTGTATTTTTATTAGAGATGGGGTTTCACCATATTGGCCAGGCTGGTCTCGAATACCTGACCTCAAGTGATCCACCCACCTTGGCCTCCCAAAGTGCTGAGATTACAGGTGTGAGCCACCATGCTCGGTACCCCAAATATTTTAAAGGAAGAAAGACTATCAACTTGATACGAATACTTCCAGAAAATAGAGAATACTTTAATTTGTTTTATGAGGCCAGCAAACTTTAACACCAACATCCGATGAGAACGTTATAATAAAAGAAAACTATAGGCCAATCTCCCTGAGAAACATAGATGCAAAAATCCTAAACAAAATATTAGTAGACCAAAATCCATCTACAGGTTAAAAAAAAGGGATAACAAATGGGATTAATTCCATGAATGCAATATTATTATATTATTAATATTATTATATCAATAACATTAGAAAATAAACCTGTAAATTTTACTGCATTCACTGAATAAGAAACAAAATTCATATGATTACTTCAAAAGATGGAGAAAAGGCATTTAAGAAAATTCAACATCTACTTGTGATTTTAAAAATGGAAAATGAACTCTTAGTAAGAATAGAAAGAAAATTCCTTACTGTCATGAAGGCAGTCTATACAAAGTCAATTGTATTTCAGCATGTTAGCAACAAACTGTGAGAAAATGCAATTTTTAAAAATGCCATTTAAGGCCAGGCACAGTGGTTCACGTAGTACTGCGCACTCTGGGAAGCCAGAGGTGGGCAGATCACTTGAGGTCAGGAGTTTGAGACCAGTGTGGCCAACATGGTGAAACCCCATCTCTACTAAAAATACAAAAATTCGCCAGGTATGGTGGCATGTGCCTGTAATCCCAGCTACTTGGGAAGCTGAGGCAGGAGAACTGCTTGAACCCAGGAGGCGGAGGTTTCAGTGAGTCAAGATCATGCCACTGCACTCCAGCCTGGGTGAAAAAGTGAGACTCTGTCTTAAAAGAAAAAAAAAAAAAAGAAGCCGTTAAAAATAGCTTTATAATATGTTAAATAAATAGGAGCAAATCCTACCACCCAGAAGATGTTAACGATATCTTCATAGAAAATGTAAAACATAACAGAAAAATTAATTAATGTTTAAATAAAGTAGAGGGATATACTATGTTCACAGTAATGACTGGAAAACATTAGAAATTGACAAACCGAGTCTAAAATTTATATAGAAATCAGAAGAACCTACCACTGAAATGTAAACTTCACAAGGGCAAAGATTTTTGTTGGGTTTGTTCAGCAACGTATATCCAGGCCATATAGTAGGTGCTCAGTAAATGTTTGGTGAATTGAAGTTTCAAACTGTCTAAAGAGTTTACAGTAAGAGTTCATGCTGAGCTTCATTCAGTTACCATGGCACATTCTGATATACCATCTCATTTACCTTCCTGGTTATGAACTCACACAAAGCCTCAAAATCTTATATGCTGAATGGAGCAATTGGGATCATTCAGTTTAGTTTTTCATTCTTTCTTCAGGGCATTCAGGCAAATAAAATCTTAAGCTGAAGGGTAGAAAAATAAGATAAATTGCTGCTCTGGTTTCAACCGGGGGAGCCTGGCCCAGAGCACCACCCCTTGGATTACCAACCCTAAGAAACAGGATAAGCATCTGAACATGATGTCTGTGCCCTCTCCAACATGGCTGCTACCTAACTGAGCTGAGAAGAGCCCCCCAGATAAGTTTGTCAGGGCCAAGACAAACCGGCTACAAATTCCTTCTTATTAATAATAAAAAACTGGACAATCTGGCTGTCAGCATGCTCTTTACCTCCTATTTCTTCTCATCATTTTAGAATAAACCTGGCTGTAAATCTCACATACAAAACCTAAGAAGGATCTTTAAACTATTTATTTTCCTTTATTATAATAGAAGCTCCTAGAGTATAACCACGTTTTCTATGCTATTTGTATATACTGAGAGCTAAGTATGTATTAAGTTGCTGGATTCAAAAGAAACTTTGTACTTAATAAAATTTAAATGATGCCAATTACATTATATTCTTTACTGATTCTTATTTTTTCATTTAATTCAATAAGTTACATGCATTTGAACATTTTCTAACTACGTATTTTTTTCTACTGGAACTATGCCTTCTAATTTTGTATATAAATCCAATAGGATATCTACATGGAACATATATTTAAATGGCCTTTTAAACTTCTGAATTGTCTGTTGTATTGAAAAATCAACTTTCTTTCCTTGTTTCTAGTTTAAACTGATGTATATCTGGTACCTTTAAAACATCTCTGCTTCGGCTGGGTGTGGTGGTTCACGCTGTAATCCCAGCACTTTGGGAGGCCGAGGTGGGTGGATCACTTGAGGTCAGGAGTTCAAGACCAGCCTGGCCAACAGGGTAAAACCAGGTCTCTATTAAAAATACAAAAATTAGCCAGGTGTGGTGGTGCGCGCCTGTAATCTCACCTACTCAGGAGGCTGAGGCATGAGAATAGCTTGAACCTGGGAGGCAGAGGCTGCAGTGAGCCAAGATTGCACCACTGCACTCCAGCCTGGGCGACAGAGCAAGACCTTTATCTCCAAAAAAGATAAATAAATAAATAAATAAATAAATCTCTGCTTTTTCATTTGTTTGCCAATAAACAATTGCAATTGCTTCTACCTCAAAATAGCCCTTTCTCAACAGGAAAAGGGCTGGACTATAGTAAAAAAAGGAACTGCAAGTTAAGTGGCCTCTCGGAATGTTTGATACGTTTTTCCAAACATGACAAGCACAATCAGTAGTCATCAAACATTTCTCTCTGCTGACTCAACCCCACCCTCTTTTTAACATCACTGTGTTGATCTCTACTTTCTCTTTCTACCTGTTCACTGAATTCTATGAATTCCGTGCTTAGTAGCTGTCAGAACAGTAAGCCTTGACAGAATACTGTGGGAACATAAACATATATATTCCTTTTTATCTTCCTGGGAAACTATATTTGATCACCCAGGTTAATGCTTGTTAATTCTGCTTGCCCACAAATTTTAAAAGGTGGGATAGAACACATCTTGGTTTTAAGTTTTTTCTATTTTTTTCTTTAAGAGCCTCCATAATTTACTTGTTTGGAGTAAATCATATGTTTTGATCGAAAACATAATTTTTAATAAGGCTAAAATTAAAGCCAAAACTGTCTTAAAAATTAAACGGAAAGACATGAGACTATACCACAACATTACTTCATTCTAAGAATAGAAGATGAGATCCGGCCCCAAGGCAGGCACAGCCTGGCTTTGAACCCTCCAGTCCCAGGTCAGAGCCCTGTGTGCTCCTGCGGCCTTCCCCATGGTCTTCGTCATCCCTCAGTATTCATTGTAGGGACGAAGAGCCACTTCAACAATGTAGAAAATGCTTTATGGAAAAACAGCTGCAGCAATGCAGTCGGTGCTTTGCTGACATGTGGATTTGATATGTCAGCAAAGCACGGGATTAAAAACATGCAGCAAGAACATAGAGGATCCCGCCTCTTCTCTCCTCCCCCAGCACACTCAGCCCAGTGAGGTTAAAAACAAAGAAAATCTCAAGAAAGCAAAGATGAAACAGAGCACGTTCACACCAGAAGAGTGCTTTAAGTGATCCTTTAAAAATGGCATTGCAATCATTGTGTATGGTTTTTAGTGAGGGTTTTGGGTACAAGTGTTTGACTTGCTTTGCCACCAAAATCTATTAGAATAACTAATTTATAAGAAATATTTTGATAAGATGTGTATTTAATAAAAATACTAATGTCCTTGACACTGTGGTTCAAGGTTTTTTTGTTTGTTTGTTTGTTTTTTCAGAAAGCAGAGGCAAGTATTCAAACTGTCACGGAGAATAACATGTGGCCAAAATTAAATGTGGTTCTATCTCTCATAACAAGCCTTAGAATGATGCATCATACCAGCTGTCTGGGAACAAATGTATTTTGTTGGCATGGGAACAAAAGAATTAGTCTGAATTTTGTAAATAAACTGTGGTTATTAAAATTACTCAAAACAAACCAGAATAATAACCATTAAACATGAAAAGTCAATAAGAGTCTTTGAATTACATTTCTGTTGCAATTCCTGTTTTCATAATGTGCTTTGGGATGAAACACAGCTTTGAGTTGTTAGTACTTCTAAATAGACTTCACTGCAGATGAGTTAGCCAACAGCAGCTAAGACTGTGAAGTTTTAAAATCCTTTATGGAAAATGGAAATTAAAGGCTTGGAAATCTGTAGAAGACCAATTCTTTTTTAACAATTGTCACAATTGTTGCACAATTGATTTTCTGTCTCTATAGCATCTTCTTCTTTAAGGTTGTCTGTGACTCCATAGATTTGTTGGTTAACCTTGATGATGGCTGAGGTGGTTTAAAGATAAGCAGTGCTATCTACTGAAAGCTTTAAATTTATTGATTTTGGTTCTCCTAATATCCATGCTACTCCTGGATACATCACTGGGCATTGTGGGAGGCAAATGAACTCTTTGGGAATACAAATGATACTAGTTGTAATGGTATAACAGGTGGAAGGAGCTAAGGAGCTTCCAGAGTCGTCTAATACTGCCTGAAAGCTACTTATACTAAAGGGACCAAGTTTTATTCTTTAAAAACCCAGAGACCTAGGAAGGAATCAGCAGAATGCTAAGTTCATCTATAGAGAAAAATCAAGGACTTTTTTGGTGTCTTTTCTGCTTTGGCCTTCTTATAGGAGAGATTTGAAATAAAAATCTGTCGCTTTAGAGGAGAGCAGAAAGGTGGGCCGCACGGGCAGGGCACTGGCATTTTGCTTTCTCTCCATCTTTCCCTGACCTGTGAACGCTTTTTGGTGCTATAATGTCTGAGGAATAGCTGAGGGCCCAGAGAAGCCATGAATGACCCTACCAGATGAAATGACCACCCCGGATGAAAATGATAAAAGAATATCTTTAGTATTTGTTTTGATAAAAGTCTAGACAAGAATACACTTAGAAAAAGTCACTTAGAATATGTTTAGGAGGCCCAATACCAAGGGCCTGTGATCAGCACCCAAGTTCCCCAAGTTCAGCAACTTTTGGAACTCTTCCTTCTCAAAGTCCCTGTGGCCTGTGATGCTGCTAATTCTTCCTCCCTCCTTCTCTCCATCTGTCACCCTCCCTCTCCCTCTTTCCATCCATTCCTTCTTCCTCCCATTAATTCACCGAACACCATTGGGCCTGATGCTGGGCTAAATGCTGGGATACAAGGATAAACATGACACAGTCCCAGCTCAGATCCCACCCTCAAAGTGTACCATCTACTGAGGGAGTTTGATGGAAAAAGTTTTAATGCGGGGGGTGGGGGGGGTGCTTTTTAGTCCGTTCTCACACTGCTATAAAGATACTACCCAAGACGGGTTAATTTATAAACAAAGGAGGTTTAATTGACTCACAGTTCTGCATGGCTGGGAGGCCTCAGAAAACTTACAATCATGGCGGAAGGGGAAGCAGGCACCTTCTTCACAAGGCAGCAGGAGACAGAGTGAGTGACAGAAAGGGGAAGAGCCCCTTATAAAACCATCAGATCTCGTGAGAACTCACTAACACAGGAACAGCATGGCGGAAACCACCCCCCATGATCCAGTCACCTCCCACCAGGTCTCTCCCTCAACACCAGGGGATTACAATTCAAGATGAGATTTGGGTGGGGAAACAAAGTCTAACCATATCAGGGGGCCATAGGAAGTGCTGCAAAGGCACAGATAGATAAAAGTGGGACATCAGGTGGGCAGGGCTGTTTTGAGGATAGGGGCTCCGGAAAGCAAAGGCCTTACAGAGTGATTGAATTCAACAAGCGTTGGTGGATGCCATGAAGATGACAAATTGGGTCCTTACCCTAAGGGGCGTAATGTCTAGTAGGAAATTCTCTTTGGTTTTCCTGCCTTTAAATTCTCCTGGCTCTGCTCTTCCTGCCCATTACTTTTCAATCCTCTTTGTATCCTCCATCTTCTCTGGTCCCTTGGCTGTGATCCTGCCTACCAATCTGCTCATGGCCCTCTTATATCCCTCTATGCTCTTCTTTGTCAATATTATCCATACGTTCTGGGTTTCTGCTATATCTGCATCAAGATGACTCTGACATGCTTAAAGTCCTAGGGCTCTTTCTTGACTTCTGGATTCAGATTTTCATTTAAATGCCTCCAAATGAATGTCCTCCGGCTAGCATCTAGGATGCAACATCTAAAAAAATGATAGTGTCATTGTCCACTATACACCAGCTTATCAATTAAAAACAAGGTATTATTTTCAACACATTCCTTTCTTCCACTCTCTAAATCTCTATATTCTGTGAATTTTTCCTTTTTTTTAATTTTTTTTTTTTTTTTTTTTTTTGAGACAGGATCTCCCTCTGTAGCCCAGGCTGGAGTATAGTGGTGCAATCTTGGCTCACTGCAACCTCTGCCTCCCTGGCTCAAGGGATCCTCCTACCTTAGCCTCCTGAGTATCTAGGACTACAGGTGCACATCACCACACCTGGCTAATATTTTTGCATTTTTTTTTTTTAAGACATGGGGTTTCACCATGTTGGCCTGGCTGGTCTGGAACTCCTGGGCTCAAGCAGCCTGCTTGTCTCAGCCTCCCAAAGTGCTGGGATTATAGGCATGAGTCACCACGCCAGGCCTGAATTTTTCTTTTCTTTCTTTCTTTCTTTTTTTTTGAGATGGAGTCTCACTCTGTCACACAGGCTGGAGTGCAGTGGTGCGATCTCAGCTCACTGCAACCTCTGCTGCCCGGGTTCAAGCAATTCTCCTGCCTCAGTCTCCTGAGTAGCTGGGATTACAGGCACCTGCCACCGTGCCTGGCGAATTTTTGTATTTTTAGTAGAGACAGGGTTTCAACATCTTGGTCAGGCTCGCCTTGAGCTCCTGACCTCGTAATCCACCCACCTTGGCCTCCCAAAGTGTTGGGATTACAGGCATGAGCCACCGCACCTGGCCTGAATTTTTGTTTTTAAATGCGTATTCACATTTATCCTCTTCTTTCTACCCCTTTTGACAATATCCAGCTCAAGCCTTCTGTATTTCTCTTGTGACCAGTGATATGAATTTTAGGCCATAACCTCTGAATTGGTCTCCTTTCATTTCTTGTTCATCTTCCCTGCTGGACTAATCTTTGTAAAATATAACCTCAGTCATCTAGCACTCCCCAGCAAATAAAAAGTGCCCCATTGCTGACAACTGCTTTCTAACGAATGACTGAACTGCTCAGCATTCCATCCAGAATTGGCTGCTGGTCCTGACACACAACACAGCGCTCAGTAAAGAGTAGATACTGAGTAACAAAGGATCCCTCTTCCCTTTTTTTAATGGATGAAATGAACAAAACGAACTTTCTGGTCTTGTTTTCCTCTTCACTGATATCACACCTTCTGGCCAAGATGTTACTCAATGTCCCTTCAACACTCGGCATGTTCTGCTCTTCACTCTGCCCTCTAACTAGAATGTCCTTCCTCTCTGTTAATGCCCAGCCCAGATGTTCCCTTCTCCTCTATAAATAACTATAATCACACACGTTGCATCTCTATGATGTTTGATAGTTTTTGAAGTATTTTTACACACTTTATCTTGTTTTGATGTTCCCAAGAACGCTGTGGGAAGATATTTTACTAACATTTTACTGATTAGGAACCCATTATCCAGAAAGGTTGAGTGGCTTACCCATGATCACATGATTAGTAGTGACAAAGGTGGACTGAGAACCAGCAGCACTTTTCCCACTAGATCACGACAGTCCTTGAAGCCTCTTCTGGTTTCTCTCCCTGTGCCTTGGTGAGAGTCTCTGGGACCCTGCAACCCAAGAGGGAACCTCTTTCCCCACCCTGCAACCCCTAAACACACACGATTACCACAGAGACTGTCTTTGGTCACTGGTGTCTCTCCTAAATTAGTTGATGTGTCTAGGCCTTAAATATGAAGTTGGTTGCTGCAAAGCTGTGATCGAAATGTTAAAGTGTGACTTTTAACTATTTTAAAATAATTTATGAGTCACTGTGCCTGCACAGTCCAGACCTTTAATGCTTGCAAAACCAGATGAGGCTTAGAACTAAACCAGCTGGCTGCAAAAAATACTGAGCAGAAAACCAAAGAGGACCCCAGGGGCAACCCAAGACAGCAAGACAAGGTAGAAGCCAGGAGCCTTCAAGAGAAGGCTGGCAGAATGCTGATTCCTTCCGACCAGCTTTGGAAGGACCCGGTTCCCCAGAGGGCCGCAAGCTCTTGAAACAACCCCAAATTAGCAAGTGCCACACACTGCCTAGGCAGTGGGACCCTAACCTCTTCCTGGGTAAAGATCCTCTCCTTCCTTCCGATAGCATCAGGGAAGATGGAAGGAAGGACCAGTACTTGTATTCTTTCTGCATATTGTGATTCTGAGCCTCCAAGCCATTGAGAAAAAGAACCAACTTCCACCTGGGTGCGGTGGCTCAGGCCTGTAATCCCAGCACTTTGGAAGGCCGAGGTGGGCAGATCACAAGGTTAGGAGTTCGAGACCAGCCTGGCCAATATGGTGAAACCCGGTCTCTACTAAAAATACAAAAATTAGCCAGGCGTGGTGGCAGGCGCCTGTAATCACAGCTACTCAGGAGGCTGAGGCAGAAGAATTACTTGAACCCAGGAAGCAGAGGTTGCAGTGAGCCAAGATAGTGCCACTGCACTGCAGCCTGGGCAACAGAGCGAGACTCTGTCATTAAAAAAAAAAAAGAACTAACTTCCATTCCATGCCTGGGGTCTACATTTTATACACATCCCATTTACTCTATCAGACTGTAAACTCCTTGAGGGCAAAATCTATAACTTATTCATCTTCGTTTCTTCTCAGACCTAACACTGTTTAGCAAAATACACCTGTTAAAAGAATAAAATGTTGAGTAAAAAAAGACTGAGTCTCCTGTGAAACACTCAGCGTTGTATTTTACTTATTAGAACATCTCTAAAATATTGTTTTTTCTCACTAATTTGTTTAACAAAATATTCTTCTGGGAAACTGAGTGATTAATGTAATTAAAGCTATTCATACTTTCAAATTTTAAGATAGCCAGTTTGAAGCAGGGGGTTTTGCTTGTGTATATTAATATCCACATATTGGTATGTTAGAATCTGACATTGTTTGGTGTCTTTGTTATAAATACATGCTTTACACAGTGTTAAGAATAACAAGAAAACTTTTAGACTATTTTCTTCCTTTTCTTTTCTATAATTTATCAAACCAAATTATCTAGTCTCATTGTGAATAACGAAACATTGTTTGCTCCCCATTGTGAATAATGAAACTAAGTGAATTTTAGTTTTACCCATAGTATTTTAATCTGTACCTGCACCCGAGTGACAGATGGCATATATCCATTTTACACAGTGTTTAACGCAGTGGAAAATAATATTCTGGGAGTAAGCAGACCACTTACAGACCTACCCTGGGTCTGCCACTACTGTGTTGTACATTAGGGAAGTCACATCCTTCCTGATGACTCAGTTTCTTTGCACAATGAAAAAGTCTGACTCAAGCTCTGATCTCCCTTCTTTGATGAAATTATGGGGTTCTTGCTCAGAATAAACTGGAATTAGAAATTATTACCTCCTCCTATGAATAAAAATAATGGTGATTTTAAATTGCTGTTTATTGATTCGAGAAAACATCATGTTTCTGTAAAGCTGACTTAGAAAATTTATTTTCTGATTCTATTAGTGTTATTTCTCTTGAATCTGCCCAAGGAGAAAATTAACCCTTTGTGCCTCCCAGTGAGCACATCTTCCCTGGGGACTCTGTGTGCTGATCTGTCCACGTGAGGGGACAGAAGGGAGAGTTGGTGGCACCAAGGCATGTGGTGGGCAGCAAAGATGCCACCCATCAAGACCTGATGAGAAGCAGCTTTTTGTTTTTAATTAAAAACATAACTTTTACAATGCCTCATTCATTTCTTGTTTTTATAGAATCAAAACGCAGAAATTTTTCTTAAATGAAAACCAGAAACCATTGAAACATTTTTAAAGCAAGCAAGTTAAAAAAAGCAGCTTAGGAAATTGTCTTTTGTAATTCTGCCAGTTTCAATTTTGATTCCTTAATGCAACTAGTATCAGGATAACAATATTTGCTTGAAAAGAAAGAGAAGATAGTCCTCAGGGGCTGTTTCAAACACATTTTAGTTGTTCGATTGGCTGATGTGAGACTAGCTACTGTTACTGAAGTTGCTTTGATGAACAGCAAAAAATACATTCATAATGTAACAATCTCAACATTTTAGATATCCTTAGTAAACTCATATTTAGCAGATCCTAAAAAGTGTCTATGACAATCGTTCTAATTTTTTTTTTTTTTTTTTTTTTGAGATGGTGTCTTGCTCTGTCACCCAGGCTGGAGTGCAATGGCACAATGGCACAATCTCGGCTCACTGCAACCTCCGCCTCCCAGGTTCAAGTGATTCTCCTGCCTCAGCCTCCCCAGTAGCTGGGATTACAGGCGCATGCCACCACGCCTGGCTAATTTTTGTATTTTTAGTAGAGACAGGATTTCACCATGTTGGACAGGCTGGTCTCTAACTCCTAACCTCAGGTGATCGACTTTCCAAAGTGCTAGTATTACAGGCATGAGCCACCTTGCCCAGCCTAGTTCTAATTATTTTTGACTACTTGTATTAGTGTCACAAATTTAAAGGGGGACATAGGTCAAATTTAGATAAAAGATTAAGTTAAATATAGATGAATAGTATTTGTTAAATATCTATTATTTGTTATGTGGTTTAATTGAAACAACTGCCTTTTTTTTTTTTTAGCTACACCCTAGGACCTTGTGGAAAGAACCCAACATCTCTTGGTTACAAAGATTATGAAATATTCAGCTTTACCCATGGGTATTTCCTGACATTTCTTTGGTAAACGGTAGCCTAATAGAAGATATCAGGAATTAGTGTAAGAAATATTCTAAAAAGCTATTGTCACTACAAAGATGAAAGCAACTTTGATGATCAAAAAGAAGTCAATAAAAAAAGACTGAAAGTAGTTCCTGAATCCTTCTCTATTGTTCATTTGGGATTTCTTAATTTCCCTACTCTCAATATATTATGGAATTTTCTGTGTGAAGTTTTGCCATGAATTAAATTGATGTCAACAAAAGTTTTACCTTAAGTCATATTTTACCACAAACAGAGAAACCCCAGTCCTCCAGAGAACACCTTTTCCTGCCTTTAAGAAGCTTGTCTTTTCTCCTTCTTTTAATTACAAGCATCATCTACAGAGGACGGGGCTCAGTTGACCTTCAGTGACGATTAGACCTGCTGATTTGACATGAACAAATCCATGCTCCCATCCGAGGAGGCATTTTCATCTCCTTGACTTGGCACATGATGGGCAAGTCTGCTGTGCTTGTGTTTCCTTTGCTTGCTGCTTTTCTCTGCCCATGGAAAGTCAACGGCATTTGCCCCTCTACCAGGAAGCAGGAATACGATGTCTGTTTGCCTGCCATCCTTGATAAGTTTACTTTCTCTATCATTGCTATCCAGTTTTTTTTTTTTTTATTTGCTAGATATGTAACTTGAGAATTGTCATGGAAGGAGCAAAAGTTTGGAGTTCAGATAAATCTGGATCTGAATACTCTTCTACTACTGTGTGATCTTGGATCTACTGCTGCGTGATCTTGGATGAGTTAATTACTGTGGATTTTGGCGTGCTATTCACAAAATGCAGATGATAATACTGATCTTACATGGTTATTGTGAAAATTAAATGAATCAATATGTATAACATTTCTTGTACAGTGTCTGTCATCTTGTCAGCATTTGATAAGGTATAGTTATTAATTTTTTTCTTTTTTTTTTGAGATGTAGTCTTGCTCTGTCTCCCAGGCTGGAGTGCAGTGGCGTGATCTCGGCTCACTGCAACCTCCGCCTCCCCAGTTCAAGCAATTCTCCTGCCTCAGCCTCCTGAGTAGCTAGGACTATAGGCACCTGCCACCACGCCTGGCTAATTTTTGTATTTTTAGGAGAGACAGGGTTTCACCATGTTGGCCAGGCTGGTCTCGAACTCCTGACCTCATTGATCTGCCCACCCTGGCCTCCCTAAGTGTTGAGATTACAAGTGTGAGCTGCTGCGCCTGGCCTAGTTATTATTAATTTTTTATTCTAGTATTATTCTATTTTGTTATCCTATTGTTGGGTGTATTACATAGACATTGTATAAAACGTATATGTATATATGTATATTTATGCATCTCATATACATGATATGTACATACATATGTGATATACATATGACACAGAGTTTATTAGAGAGTAGGAAGGAATTATAGGAGGGCAAGTCAATTCAGTAAGTGTTAACAGTCAGCATCTATTAGGTGCTTACTTTCATCATTTTGTACAATCCTCTATCATGGGATCCTGTTTGTAAACATCTCCAGAGATTAAAGAAGAAAAGAAAACCTATTAGCCTTACTTTTGTGTTTCCCCTTCCCCCAAATTCAGAATAAGCTAATATAATATGCCAGTATTCCTGTACTGAGTTTTACAACCAAAGTATAAACATCTGTCAATTCCTATGACTGTTTCTGTACATAATGGATTGATGGCACTTAGATCAATATTAGCAATGCTATACTCAATGGCTGAGGACAATGCATTTATAAAGGGTTTCATCAAGATTCATGGTCTCTAGTGATACATGTTGACTTTTTAGTTTAAATTGTCAAAATTACCACTAAGTGTAATTTATTATAACCAGAAGAGTTGGGTGAAAATAATACTGTCATTTAAAAATAAAATAGGTCATTAGCTATTGTCATAGCCATACTATTCTGGGTTATATTACATTATTTTGAAAAGAATGGAAAGAAAGAGGAGAAAACTAAAATTCAAAAGAAAACATGATTTATGCCTCTAAGCAAAATAATATCCATTTATTTTGAAATGATAACATAGCAGACACTGTTGGCTGCATACTCAACACTCCATTTCCCCTTCTTTTTGTTCCAGTTTTCCTTCTCCCAGTTTCATCACCAGCAGGTGGGTCCTGATTATTCTAGGCTAGTTTTGTATACTCAGTTGTTTAGCCAGGGATTGGGTATGCCAGGCTAAGCATGTGACCTTCTCTGGCCAATGACATGTAAAGGGAGGGGGTAGTTTCCGGGAAAGATTTCCTTACTCATTAGGCCCTAGAAACCGGCAGCCTCTTTCTGCCTCCAAAGAGTGCAGATCTGGACAGAATGCCTGGCACTGCTGCAGCCATCTTGAAGTTGCTTCTAGAATGAAGCCAGCACCGGAGGCAGAGTCATGAGAATGCTTTACTTGTGGACTTCTTGTTCTGTGAGGTAATAAATTGCTTTATTTTTTATGTCAACCATGGGTGGGATATTCTGTAACTTGCACCCAAAGTATCTTAACTGAAACAGGCAATGCGTAAACTTGTTTTTTTTTTTTGAGATGGAGTTTTGTTCTTGTCACCCAGGCTGGAGTGCAATGGTGCGATCTCGGCTCACTGCAACCTCTGCCTCCCGGGTTCAAGTAATTCTCCTGCCTCAGCCTCCCAAGTAACTGGGATTACAGGCATCTGCCACCACATCCAGTTAATTTTTGTATTTTTAGTAGAGACGGGGTTTCGCCATGTTGGCCAGGTTTGTCTCGAACTCCTGACTTCAGGTGATCCCCCCACCTCG
The DNA here is from genome assembly GCF_006542625.1 of Nomascus leucogenys. Taxonomy (NCBI): domain Eukaryota; kingdom Metazoa; phylum Chordata; class Mammalia; order Primates; family Hylobatidae; genus Nomascus; species Nomascus leucogenys. Next base: position 60,809,239 of record NC_044399.1, read on the forward strand.
GCCTCCCAAAGTGCTGAGATTACAGGTGTGAGCCACTGCACCTGGCTGCACACACTTCTTGACCTAGAGAAAGTAAACAAGAGAGTCAAATAGTAAAGGAGTGGGTACCTGTTCCTGTGACTCTAATTCTTTGTGTTGTAATTTTTTCTCTGCACATCGCACCTGATTAGAACGGTTTTCTAATTCATCTTGTAAAACCTGAAACAGTATAAAATAAAGATATCATTAATAGTTAGCACACTTGAAAAAATAGTTTTACACCATGAACTGGCACTAAAAAGGCCTCAGATCTCTAGTTTATTACTCTTGTTCCAAAGCATTCAGGCAAACAATATCAGACTTTTGTGTGTCAGGCCAAGATGTTTTCTGCTTGAAGAATACCTAGTATAAAAAATTCCAAAGTTATAGACAGATTGGCAGATGTCGATTATATATTAAAATGTCTCATATTCCCAGCACAGAACCACAAGCATGTAATAAAGCATATGTAATAAAGCACAACACTATTGCAATGAAAATGGCTCCCTCAGGACACCTGCAACGTACACTTACACTCTGAATATCATTGTGACAGATAGGAATTGTAGTATCTGACCAGCATAACATTTTTCAAAATTATATTATGATAATTTGAGTAAATTGTAGTGGCCTTAAAGGAATTTCTTTATAAAGTCAGAGAGGATGGTATGGAATTTGAGGAACTTGTAAGAAATGGACAGAGGTGAACTCTTTCCATTGCCAAGGAGCTGTTTGAAATAGCATTCAGGTTAATATGGGAAATGGAAACCACAAAGACCAATAATTACCACTGCATCAATTACTATGTTAAGTAAAGAAGTGAACTAGAAAAAAACCTTGTAGTTCCCATGTACTATTTCTATAATGACACTGGATTGTCCATTCAAACAATCCAGTGTAATTATAGAATTACTACATGGAAAGTTACAGTGAGCAGAATGCATGGGGTGGTAACAGCAAAGGTGCCAAATTCACAAAATTCAATTCATCCAGTCAATATTAGTGAGTTCCTGCTCTATGTCAAGAATTGCAATAGGTACTGTAGACATAGCAGTGAAAGAAAATAGACCAAAACAAAACAAAACCCTGGTCAGGCACAGTGGTTCACATCTGTAATCCCAGCACTTTCAAAGGCTAAGGCAGGAGGATCACTTGAAGCTAGGAATTCAAGACCAGCCTGGGCAACATAGCAAGATGATTTCTACAATTTTTTTTAATTTAATTAGCTGGGTGTGGGGGTGCAAACCTGTGGTCCCAGCTACTTAGGATACTGAGGCAGGAGGATCACTTGAGCCCAGGAGTTTGAAGCTGCAGTGGGCTATGATTGTGTCACTGCACTCCAGTCTGGGTGACAGAATGAGACCCTGTCTCAAAAAAAAAAAAAAAAAATCCTTGCATTCACATGCTTAGATTATAATGGGGTGGAGGTAGGCAATAAGCAAATAGTAAGTATATTATATAACCATGATGAGTGCAGAAGAAAAATAAAGCAGGGAAGGGGACATTCTGGAGTGGTGTGAGGAAGGGGGGATTGTGATTTTAAACAGATGGTCCAAGAAGGCCTAGCTGGGCAAAGACCTGAAGGACGAGAGAGAGCAAGTCACACGTAAATTTCCACAGGAAGAGCCTGCCAAGCAATGGCCACTGCATGTGGAATGACTCCGAGATGGTATGTTTGTGGAACCCATAAGGTCACTGTTGAGAGTGAGCAAAGCAGCAGCAGTGAAGTCAAGGACATAACAGGGTTCAAGTCACATCAGGTCACGTGGAGTCTCGCAGGTCAAAGGCTTTAGATTTTGCCCAGAGATAGACAGGAAGCTGCTGGGGGGTGGGGAGCAGGTGCTGCTTTCATTGTTGTCTGAAGAGCAGACTGAGGGGCAAGGCAGAGGCAGAGAGCAGGGGAGAGGCCACTGCAACACCGGGAAAGGGAAGAGGGAGAGTGGGGCCAGGTGGTAGCAGCTGATGAAGGAAGGATCAGGTCTAGGTATGAAATAGGGATGATGGCCCTGAGGGAGTGGAAGCAGAGAGAGGAAAAAACAGGACCCCAGGGATTCTGGCCTGAGGAGCTAAGACTGCAGTTGGCATTCACAGAGACAGGGCAGGTGTTGGTGGAGAGGAGCTGGAGCTCAGCCTCAGTTGGGTTCAGTTTGAAATGCCTATTACACATCCAGGTGGAGACACGAGTTCAGACACAATGGCTAAGTTAGTGTCCATTAAAGATTCCTGCCAACACAATGCCAGCCTTTTTTATGTCCAGATAAACAGTGGTTCTTAACCCTTTGGGAGGTTCTAGACTCCTTTGAGAATCTGATGAAAGCTATGTAGTTACTCCCTAGAAGGAGAAAAACCATAGTTGTATGATTTTGCCTCTCACTGTAGGGCATTCATAGATTGCCTGAAGCCCATCTGTGAATGGACCCCAGGCTAAGAACTAATTTAAAAAGTGAAATGGTCTGTGAACGAGCTTGCATGCTTTAGGGTGTCTTTGATATTAGACTTGATTATAAATCTACAACTCAACCAGGTCTGAGAATGAGCTTGGAAATCTCTCCATTCTTGAATTGTCTATAATTCTGTTGTTCTGTTCTACTTCCAAAAGGATGAATGCAATAGTTCCTGTGCTTGTTGATGAGGTAGCCTTTCCCCCGCCCCCCACTTTCATAGCTACCAACAAATAGGATCTTATCAGTTTCTTTTATGGCATAATTGGGGAAAGTAATGATTACTGTATTGGGAAGAATATTTATCTATTATTTTTGTCCCCACTCTTTCCTGCTCTCTAATCCATCCTCACACCACTGTCAGAGTGATCTTCTTAAACTTAAATCTGATTATGTTGTTCCCTGACTGAAATGCTTAAACAACACTCCAGCCCCGCTGAGAGACAACTCTCACTCCTTAGCACAGCATACAAGGGCCTTCATCAACTGGCTTGGTCTCCAGCCACGCTGCGCCATAGGAAGCCTTGGCATGCCGTGCAGATGTCATTACCAGCAATAACAACAGAAGCTATCATCCACGGAGTGGATTTTATTTTTAACCCTTATGACAATTTTGTGCACCCAGTATTGTTTCATCTACGTTAGAGAGGATGTAATTGAGGCTCCATGCAGTTAACTACCTTGCTCAAGTCCATGTGGTTAGTAGTAAGGCACTGGACTGGAATTTTTTTTTTTTTTTTTGAGACGGAGTTTTGCTCTGTCACCCAGGCTGGAGTGCAGTGGCACAATCTCGGCTCATTGCGACCTCCGCCTCCCGGGTTCAAGCGATTCTCCTGCCTCAGCCTCCAAGTAGCTGGGATTACAGGCATGTGCCACCATGCCCGGCTAATTTTTTATATTTTTAGTAGAGACAAAGTTTCACCGTGTTAGCCAGGATGGTCTCGATCTCCTGATCTTGTGATCTGCCCACCTCAGCCTCCCAAAGTGCTGGGATTACAGGCATGAGCCACCACGCCCAGCCTGGGCTGGAATTTTAACACATTTCTGTAACTTCAAATTCAATATGTTTGTGCTACTCCATGCTGCCTCTTTCCCACTCTGTACTGATTTTCTCTTTTCTTTGCCTGGAAGTCTCTACTGCACCTACTCTGCTCAATGATGTAATTGCCCTAATCTATACAAGAGCTAAGTAATGGACTTCTCCGGGCTTTCATCTAGTGTTTAAGAGAATTAATTTCCATGTCTGGGTGGCATGCAACTGTCTGCATGCAACTGCAGCTCAGGGCTCTCCTCTCTTCATCTCTGCAAGCCCAGTGCCAAGCCAGCTCAATGCCTGGTACACAGGTGACACTGAAGTCATGTTTGTGGAAGGAACTCATAAACATTTGAATTCTACTCCCTAAAGACATTTACTTCAATTGTCAGGGCTTCTGACTGTGGCACATTTAACCAAAGGTGATTATGTGTCCTGAGACACAAAATATACAAATATATCCTCCAAATGTCTGTATCTATCTCTGAACATACACACACATATCATAATGATAATAATTGATAATATATTATCTGGTTTCTGCTACAATAAAAAATACTCCTTTAATTTTATTTCACAGAAGAGAAAGATGGCATGCCTCTCCCTTCTCTTAAACGAAGAGTTGTTCCCCACCTCCTGGATTCTCTCCCTCCTTGCCTTCACCTGCAGAACCCTGAGAGTGCCACACTCGGCGTCCCACATCCTCCCCCATTCACTACATACCCCGTTACACCTGCCCCCTGTCCCCACTGCTCTCCTGAGTCAGTTTTCACACCAGTCACTTGTCATCTCCCAAATGCCAAAGCCAGAAGCTAACTTTCTTCCTTTTTCCACAGAAGCATTTGGCCCTATCCACACCCAATTGTGTTTTTCTCTGGAATTTTGAGGAAATAATTCTGCTCAGTGAAGTCAAGGGATTAAAAAAAAAAAAAAAAAGAGGATGCTGCAAAAGTGAAGGCCAAAGACAACAGTCCTGGAAAGAGGGTGGTAGATATGGAGAAGGGGATGGGTGTAGTGGAACCATTGACAGGGGATTGGAAAAAAGGGACTCAGAGATACCCCAAGGCTTTGAGATGGAATGACCAGAGAACAGTGAATTCTTGCTCAGCACAAGTCAGAAGCGGTGCGGCACTGTGCTTTCTCACATGCTGGGTTGAAGGTGCTGGTGGGACTTCAAGGAGGAACTGTTGCTAGAGTCTGAATATTTGTGCCCCCTCCAAATTCATATGTTGAAATCTTAACCCCCAAGGTTATTAGGAGACGGGACCTCTGGGAGGGAATGTCCTCAAGAATGGGACTGGTGCCCTTCTAAAAGCTCTGAGTGAGGTCCCTGGCCCCTTCCACCATGGGAGGACACAGCACAAAGATGGGTGTCAATGAACTAGGAATCAGGCAGGCTCTCCCCAGACGCTGAATCTGCTGGTGCTTTGATCTTGGATGTCCCAGCCTCCAGAGCTGTGGGAAATAAGCTTTTGTGTTTAGGAGCCGCCCTGTCCAAGGGATATTGTCACAGCAACCAGAGCTCACTAGGACCCCTAGCTAGCAGATCACGTTGCTCAGTGCGTCTGAACAGTGGGGCATGCTCTCAGACAGAGGCGCAAATGTGGAAACTTCCTTAGGGAAGTTTCCTAAAACGAGAAGAGGTTCTACAACCTGCCCTTTGGGTGATGCCCACACTCAGACAGGCAGAGGAGGAGATGGAGGCCAAGAAATCTGGTGAAAGTCCAGATAGGCAGGAGGCAATTGAGGAGAAGTTAGGATGACATATTACGGAAATCTAGCCGAAAGAAAGTTCCAAAGAAGGCAGGGTAACATAACTAGATCTGATCTTTTTCCGCACTTCACATAGTGAACAGACTACGAAGTCAACCATATTTTATCAATATTATTAAAATGGAATTCAAATTACATTTGCTTTTCAAAAAGGCAGGCCTTTAAAAATTTCCTCATAAAGATGTAAAGTGTGATCTTTCTAAAGTTAATCAGAGAAAGCAGTTGTATTTAGAAATGACTTTCGTTACCTATTAAAGATCAGTTAAAAAACTGAAAAGTCACCAAATAATATTTCACTTTCAAAAAAGTGAAAATGTATGGCATGAAAGGAAAATGGCAGTTTATATTGGCAGCTGGTCTTGGTTTTATATTCTAAAAGATTATTAGGTTATTAGAGTTCCAACCTCAGAATTTGACATAAGGACTATGTGAAACTGACCACAATTGCTCAATAAGTACAACCGGGGACTTTAAGTTGTGTCTTCCTTATTCAAAAAAGCTTCAAATTTGACATTTCACACACACATACAAAATCACAACTTTTAGTTTCTTCCTGAGAAAAGCCCAAGATAATTAAAGAATAGAATGTCCAACACTGGGTCAAAAATATAAAACAAAACCCAACTTGAACAGTTAAATTGTTTATTCTGCAGAACTGTCCCTCCTCTCCTAGCTCTGCAGTGTTAACTGGCATCATTACTGAAAAGACAGTTCTTTTCTCCCAATTAAATCTGCCTTTAAATATGCTGTAAGTCAGCTGGCTGTGGGAAGATACACCGCTCCTGACTTTCAGAGTGCTGTCTGCTGGTCGGGAGTAAAGAATGACACTTTCCAGAAGAAAAATGTAAATGACATAAGCAGCTCCACAAGAACAATGAGTGCACACCGCACTCTTTAAAAGGGAGAGCGTTGTAGGATAATTTGATTTGTTTCAAATCTGAAAATAATGAGAGCAAATTAAAGTGTCAAAAATTGAACATGTTAATGGGCTCTTCAGGGTGAGGAAAAGGACCTGGTAGCTAATATGCCCATTGAATGGCACTTGTGACAGTACAGGGCTTTCCTGTGAGTTTGGGGAAAAAGAGTAGTCAATGCTATTTTAATAATATGTATGAACATAATTCAGCTCAAGCCACTCCTTAACTTGTAAAACCATGCATTAAGGAATTATGTGTAGTCTTACCAAAGTTTTCTCTTGTAGTTCTGAGTCAATTAAACAAGAATAAAGTGATGGCAGATACATGCCTTTTAATAATGAATAAATGAAACACAAGTTCATTTCAATTACAAAGTGGTTAAAAGGTTTTTTAATAAAGGAAAACTTTATTGGAAGAGAAAAATACTAGGTCACAATGATAAAAACAATTTTTTAAAAAATGTTCCCAGAATACATGGTATATAACAGAGAGAGGCTTTCAGATGTATTACTGTAGCAAGACCAGACGTCTTTCTAGAGATTTCTGCTCTCGCCTTTGGCCCGTTTCTTAGCCAGCTCCATTCCAGCAACCCAAGAGCTGTTACCTTACTACCCTTTTCCCAACAGGCTGTCTAAACATACAAACTGGTCTTCAGCTTATTGCTCAGAATATTGGTACTCTAAGTTCGTACCAGAGAATACAATTTCAAACTCTACTTTCCCATCTTTATCAAAATTCCATTTATGAGACATTTGGAAAAATCCACTTGCAAATCAAGACAGAATCATCAGCAGTATAAAAGTCACCCTTCTGAATCGTGGTCCTGGAAACACTGTCCTAGCAGAGTGGACTGCAGAGACACATTCTCTTACACATTTTCTGTCATGCAGCTTGTAGAGTGGCGTTCTTGCTCCCTTTTAGAGAGCTTCAAAGCAGTTCTCATTGAGTTGAAATTTAATGTGTCTGACACATATTCTGCCTCATTCTGTGTTGTGAAGCCTTGGTAACATACTAGTAGTGCCTGGCCTTTTCACCAATCATCATGAGGTCTATGAGCACGTTCTTCTGGGCCTGCCCTATATGAAGGGGCAGAGAGTAAATGGATCTTGTCCTCGGTTCTGTCCGTACGTTCACCCACGTGTCCTCTGGGAAGTGGGAAGCTTGAATGCTATAGTGTTCTCTTACTTAAAATAAACTGGATTGAATCATATGTAAGCAAAAAGAGTGTTGATTAAAGTTTTGCCCTATATAAATATAAAACTGGGGTTGGTAGAGTTGTGGATTTTAAGGGCCTTGGGGACAGTCTGTGGCCGTGAAACAAGGAACCAGATGAACCTCTGCTGGGTGAAACGCAGAGAGGGGCCTTGCGAGCTGCAAGCTCTGCAAAGCTGAGTTTTAACAAGAAGAAAAAGCCAGAGTATTTATACTAAAGATGCTGCCAAGAAGAAGTCACCCTGGCAAACTGCGGGAAACTGCTCAAGTGGGGTGATGGGTAGACGGCGGATCTGTGTACTCTTCTCCCTACTTTTGTGTATGTTTAAAAGCTTCCATAATAAAAAGTCAAAACATTGAAAAAAGAAAAAAAGTCCCACTTAAAAAAAAATGAGGTCATCATATCCTTTCCTTCATGAGGCTTGAATTTACTATCCTACTTTGGAGAAAACAGATGATTCATTCGCCACTCAGTGGGGAGGAGGGATGCGGGAGGATTTACCCCATGAATGTTTTGAACACAGAATGAAGAGACCAGGGGGGTAGGATATGCATATTTTGACTGAAGGAGAAGATAACTAGAAAAGGAAGGCCTATTTTTATTTTTATTGAGGTATAATTTACATACAATCCAATTCAATGTTTTTTTTCATGGTAATGGTCTGTTTTCCATTTAAAACATGTAAGATGATTTTTAAATGTGTGTCATAAAATATTTGTTAAGTTATAAAATCTTGACGTAAACCTCTCTTCCCCTGGCTGCTTGGTCCTTCAGACAGACGTGATGCCTGAGCTGGACTACAGTGAAGAGACACTAATTATAAAGGTGAAATAAGGGTGACTCTCATTTAAACCTTAATTACCTTCTTAATAATGCCCACATTTGTTTAAGCAGCATTACTCCAATTCAGTCTATTAACTGGGCTGATAATATTTCTGATGAGTAGGTCTCCTTTTGCCATGTAAATTGACACCGAAACAGTAAATGTTTTTCTTTCTACTACTGCTAAATGAAGGCTAAGGTAAAATACAAATAAAGCAGTAAAATCTCGCTCTATTTTCATGTGAGATGTACAGACTTATTTTTTTTAATCATATTGTAAATGACTAGGACAAAGCAAGAGGATCAAGCCCTGTCATCCCCATAAGGAGCGATAAATCTGGGGCTACCGAAAGTGACACAGTGGCAGCGTGACATTTTTACTGGGTGGTCTCATGGGCTATTTACAGAGGCCACTATGGTTTCTGTTTTATTATTATTTTTAAATAGGCTAAATCTACTAACAAAGGTAACTAGTCTTCTTCAACTGAAATGCCACTCAAGATTTCTTTTAAAGTGATTTCTTCATTCAGACCTACCCAGGATGAATAACAAACCATAAAAAAAGTTTTATTAGTGATTCTACAGTCATGGAAAACGGGTTATGCTGCAGATCTAAAGCCAGAGCCGCAGTTACTACTGCAGAGTCCACTAATGCATTCACAACACAACTGTATAATTTTTTTTCCTCTACGGCTTATGTTCAGTTTTTCAGTTTTTTTTCCACATCCAAGCAACACTTATTTTTTGTTCAGGTTTTCAGCTTTTTTTCACATTCCAAGCAACACTTATAAAAAAAAAAAAAAACCCTGATAATTCTATCTCTTTTGTGATACTGATGTGAGGTTTTTACCCAATACATATGTTACTCTTCACATAAGGCAAAATTCCTTTCACGTGAAAACTTTTTAGTTGTTGTTGCGACAAACCACATGCATGAGAAATTGCATTTTCATATGAGCTATTGCTATAGTACTTATTAGGCTACTGATTCAACATAAAAGGCAAAAATACTGTGGCCACTATATAAAGCAAGAGTTTTTCTTGTTTGTTATTCTCCAAGTACGAAAGTTTTCACTTTTTCTCTTTCCTTCTCTCTCTCACCTATTTTGAGTCCTTTAAAATTCCTAAAGGACTTCCTTTAAAGGTCTTAAAAATGCACTTTTTAAAAAGTTAATGTTTCCTGGTCTTAACAGAGGTTCCAGGAAAAGAAATCATGTTATTTCAAGACTTTGATGATCTAAGGAAGCCGGAATCTCCTAACGCACCTCATTCATGTTTTCCTAGTCACACAAAAGACCATCCTGACATTACCCACGTCTCCTCTTAAAGGGGCCAGTCTATTTCTGCTCAGGAAATTCAAAGCACATTCCCCCCCTTTGTGGCTCTAGACAGCTTCACTTGTGAACAAGTTCTTATCTCGGGTGGTAGAAATCTAGGATCAAATTCAAGAACCACAGCTAGGATTTTGCAAGATCACAGAGGAATTTCCTTGTCTGGCCAGGAGGATAAGCACTCGAACTTGAGTTCAGTCTCTGCAGAACAGACTGTTAACTGTTAAATCCTCACAGACCACCCCACTTCGGCGCAAGCCCAGTGAAGAGGGAGGACCCATAAGCCATTCATTTAAATTTCGATTTTCTTACAAAGACTAATCATTCACACATGCCATCCCCTGAGCCTGCAGTATCATTTCCAGTCCCCTCCACCAAACTGTGTATTTCTCCTCCATGAAAACTGAAGATTCATTTCTTCCATGAAATATTTCAAATACAGATTAAACTATTTCGCATTGTCATTATATTCCCTATATGATAACATATTTATAGATCTCTTCCTATTGTGAATTTATCTAACTTTTTTTTTCATTTTAGGCTCTGAACTTCACCAGAGCAACAGCCTTTGCCCCGCCATTATTTGTTAAGCAGTCTCTGAAATGCTTGGTAAAGTGTTATTTACACTACAGTAATGAGCATTTACTGGTAACATCAACCAACTCTATAAAGAGCAAGTTGCCTTTCATTTAAAACAGTTGGGGTGATCCCACTAAAATTCTCAGATTTTTTTCCCCCTTAAGCTATATTTCCTCTCATTCTGTCCCTAGAGAAAAATAACTGAGTTTTACCCAGTCTGCTCCCTTGAGTGTCAGAAGTGGCCTCCCTTCTTGTTTTTTAATAACAACACATCTATCAGTGCCCTTTTTTCATGATCTAGAGGGCTGGCCACCACTGTTGCTCTCTCCCTTTTGCTAAGTCCCTTTCAGTATCTACACTGGCATGTTGTCTTTACCCGTCTGCCCTTCAAGAAATTGGCCACATTTCTTTTGTTTGTTTGTTTGAAGAGACGGGGGTCTCACTATGTTGCCCAGGCTGGAGTGCAGTGACTTACAGGCATGATCATAGCACCCTATAGCCTGGACCTCCTGGGCTCAAGTGATCTTCCCACATCAGCCTCCCAGGAAGCTGGAACTACAGAGGTGCACCACCGCACCTGGCTGTTTTTGTTTTTGTTGGCCACATTTCTCAAGTGTTTGACTCCAGAAGGGAGGCCACTTCTGACACTCGAGGGAGCAGACCGGGTAAAACTCAGTTATTTTTCTCTGCAAGGTCAGCAGTGATTCTCTTATTGATGATCCAGTGGCCTTTTCCACAACTCTATTCTCCTGGACCTCTCTGTTGTACTGGGCACTATTAGAACACTCTCCTTCCAGAAATCCTTCCCTTTGACACCACCGTCATGCTGTCCTCCTCCTCCTTCCCACATGCTTTCTGCTCCTCCTCCTCCTCCTCCTCCTCTTCTCTCTCACTTGTGGATATTTCCCTAACTAGGTTCTTACCTCTCTAGCCTTCTTTTTATACACTGTGTCCTTTGGTTCATTACTTCCATAAGTTAATGGAAGTATTTCTATAATCTGGGCATATAGCATGTACCAGACGTGGTACTAAACATTACCCTCAAAATGCATCTAATCTAATGTGAACAGCAAGCTTATAAAGGAAATATTACGATACCACATGAATACTGCTAAAAAGTCTTACCGAGCATTGTGACTGAACACAGGAGGAAAGCAACAAATGCCGGGGAAGGTTTATACAGTGAGAACTTCCTCGAGGAGGTAACGTGGGAGCTGGAGGGTTTCCCAGGAGAGGAGAGTGGTCCTGGGGAGTGAATCGCAGAGGGAAAGGCATGGCGGCATAGACCTGCAATGCGTGTTGGCTACACCAAAGGCATGGCCAAGCAGAGGGGTGGCACTGAACCAGGAGAGGCTGCCTGGGTTGCATCTCAAACTTATCAAGTCCAAGACCAAACTCAAGGGCCTTGTGTGCCAGGAGGACTATAGATTTTACCCTGTAGGAATGGGAACCACAAAAGGGCCTAAGATGATCAGATTTACAATACAGGATGAACATTCAGGTGACAATGTGGAAAATGGTGGCAGGGAGGCCTGCTAGGGACAATTAACAGAGTCTTGGCAAGACATAGGTGAATCTATGGGACAGGACAGAGGCAAGGATGAGTTTCCACTCAGCCCTCTCTGTATACAGGAGAAAACCAGGCCCAGAAAAATACACCTGTAAGCTTCATGATTGTTTGTAAAATGGCCAGGAATACAGAATGAGGCTTAGGATATTAAATTTTCGGTCAATGAGAAATGCTTTAGAAACTCTAAAAATGAAAAGAATAAAAAAGCACAATTTTACAGACTGTGTAACCAAACATCCAAGAAAATCTGTCTCAGGAGTTCACTCTGCCATGGCTGGGAGGCCATTAGGAGGCCATGCAGTATCACGTGGGAGATGAGCTTGATTTGGACAAGAGAGGGCGAGAATGATGGGCCCGGGGGAATGCATGTGCCGGGGTGGCAGCAGAGCCACAAGACAGGTTGCAGTGCTTGGTCATGCAATGAATGTGCCATGTGCAAGAAGGAAGTTTAAAGAATGACTCTGAGGCTTTCAGAATAGGTGGCTTGGGTGCTGTCATTAACTAAGACAGAGAACACAGTAGAATTAAAATATACAGAAAGGAAGGGGAAGAATAAGTTTCTGCATGACACGGATTCAACAGGAATGATGATGCCAATGGCTTGACCATTAGAGTATGGTGTCAAAAAAGAAATCATGGAAGGAACAGTTTTGGGGAAGTAAGATCATGAGTTCCATTTTAGAGTCACTGAGTTTGAATGCATATCACGACATCCAGCTCTCCTGCCTGATATGGGCAACAGAAACACTAGCTCTAACTAGGGCTTGCCTGGTGATGACTCCTACACTCATCTCCATACCCAGGATCGCAGAAGTCCTCTAATTTGACATCTCCAACTGTCTCTCTTATGTGTGTATATGGTGGCCTCACCATCATCTCAAACTTACCAAGTCCAAGACCAAACTCATAATTTTCCCCCTCAACCAGCTTCCCTTCCAACTGTCCTGCTGATTAATGACAAAGTCATTCATTCAATTACCCAGTTCCTGGTTTTAAATCTCACAATCATTTGTAAGCCCCACTCTCTCTGTTCTCCCTCCTAGTTAGTTGCCCACATTCCTTCAACTTCTTTTTTTCGGGACGGAGTCTTGCTCTGTTGCCCAGGCTGTCACTGCAACCTCCGCCTCCTGGCTTCAAGCAATTCTCCTGCCTCAGCCTCCTGAGTAGCTGGGATTACGGGCACCCGCCACCACACCTGGCTAATTTTTATATTTTTAGTAGAGATGGAGTTTTGCCATGTTGGCCAGGCTGGTCTTGAACTCCTGACCTCAGGTGATCTGCCCACCTCGGCCTCCCAAAATGCTGGGATTACAGGCATAAGCCACTGCACCTGGCCTAACTTCTATTTGAAATGACTCCACTCTATGTCCTGATTTCTGCACACCTGGATTCCAGACTCTTTCCCAGTTGTATCCTCCTGTATCCTGGCATGTAGGATGTGTCAAGGTTAGCATCCTGCACCCTGCATCCTTATCCTGTCAAGGTTAAAATTTCTTCCCTGGCTCTGAATCCCTTCCTAAACTAGCTTCGTGTATCCATTTGGACTTCTTTCTTACTGTGCTCAATATACGGGAATCCCCATTTATCTGTGGTTTTATTTTCCATAGTTTCAGTTACCCGTGGTCAACTGTGGTCTAAAAAGAGGTGAGTACAACTACAGACAAGAATGTATTTTGTGAGAGAGGAGAGAAAGAGAGAGAAAGACCACATAATTTTTATCATAGTATATTGTTGTAATTGTTCTATTTTATTATTGTTGCTAATCTCTTATAGTGCCTAATTTAAATTAAACTTCATAATAAATGTATTAGTCCATTCTCATGCTGCTAATAAAGACATACCCAAGACTGGGTAATTTATAAAGGAAAGAGGTTTAATGGACTCACAGTTCCACATGGCTGGGGAGGCCTCATAATCATGGTGGAAGGTGAATGAGGAGCAAAGGCACATCTTACATGGAGGCAGGCAGAAAAAGAGCATGTGTAGGGGAACTGCCCTTTATAAAACCATCAGATCTTGTGAGACTTATTCACTATCACAAGAACAGAATGGGAAAAACTCACCCCCATGATTCAATTACCCCCCTTCCAGTCCCTCCCATGACACGTGGGGATTATTACAATTCAAGGTGAGATTTGGGTGGGGACACAGAGCCAAACCATACCAGTAAGTATGTATATACAGGAAAAACATATGATACATCAGGTTCATTGCTATCTGTAGTTTCAAGCAACCACTGGGATCTTGGAATGGAACCCCTGTGCATAAGAGGGGATTGCTGTCCTAACTCAAAGCTGTCATGCTAGCTCCAATGTGCAGGCACTATGCTGTGGCTTTAACAGCTTTACTGACTTTCACAACATCCCTCTGAGGTAGAAACCTCACCTTATAAGAAACAGCGAAGGGGTGGCCACAGTGGCTCACACTTTGGGAGGCCGAGGCGGGTGGATGACAAGGTCAGGAGTTCAAGACCAGCTTGGCCAATGTGGTGAAACCCTGTCTCTACTAAAACTACAAAAATTAGCCAGGCGTAGTTGCAGGTGCCTATAATCCCAGCTACTTGGGAGGCTGAGACAGGAGAATCGCTTGAACCTGGGAGGCGAAGGTTGCAGTGATCCAAGAGCGTGCCACTGCACTCCAGCCTGGGCAACAGAGTGAGACTCCATCTCAAAAAAAAGAAGGAAAAAAAAAAAAAAAGAAAGCTAAGGTTCCTGGAGGCTACTCAAGGCTACCCAGCTGCGAAGTCTTGCAGACAGGAAATGGCCCAGGTCCCTCTGCCTCTCAGCCTCCACCTTTTGCCACCAACAGGCCCAGCTCCACACATTGCCCTGTGAGCTCTGTGGGTCTTATCATATCTAGAATGCCGTTCTCCTGCTATTACTTCCATCCTTCAAAAGCCTTCTTTGTCCCCAAATGCTCTGGATTTACTATTAATATTAAAATATTTAGACTTTAACGAATTAAAATGTATAAAAAAAAGAAAAACAAGTTTTTGTGTCACGGATTCAACAGTCGTAATGATTCCGATGGCTTCCGTATTAGAGTATGGAGCCAAAACGACAGAGTATTACATAAAGTGATGAGTTGAATTATATCCTCCAGAAAGACATGTTGAAGTCCTAATCCCCATTACCTCAGAACGTGACCTTATTTGGAAATAGGATCCTTGCAGACATAATCAGACGAGGTCACCCTGGAGTAGAGTGGGCTCTTAATCCAGTATGACGGGTGTCCTCACAACAAGAGATGCACAGGAAGAGGTTGGCCGTGCGACGACAGGGCCACAGATGGGAGTGATCATCTACAAGCCATGGATACCAAGGATTGCTGGGAAACATCAGAAGCTGAAAGAGACAAGGAAGGATTCCTCCCTAGAGCCTTCAGAGGGAGCGCAGCCCTGCCCACACCTTGACTTCGGACTTGTGGCCTCTAGAACTGTGAGATAATAGCTTCTCGTTGTTTCAGCCCACCCAGTTTTTGGTTCTTTGTTACGGCAGCACTAGGAAACAAATACACATGGGAAGAAACGTCCCTTGCTTTCCACATTTTCTCTTCTAAAATGTGTAAAATACACACACGCACCAAACATTTCTTTCAACTACCCAGTCCCACTAGACCTCATTTTACCCATGTGAGGGCCAACAGTCCACTCATTATGAGACAATCTGGAAAATGGCATTAGGGTATTACTATGTTATATTTATCTATCGGTATTTTCTTAATTTTGTGTGTGTACATGGTCATATCAGATCATTAAGGAAGCCACTCCAACAGAATGATGGCTCCTTCTTAGCTGATGAAAGAGATACTGCTTGAGGTGCAGAGGTGGAGATCCTCAGGTGGGCCTGCCTCTCACACCCCACATTCACATGATGGATAGAAATCACTCATGCCAGATAAAGTGTTTTGCTTTTTTTAACCTTAGGATTCTGTGATATCTGGAGCCAATACTCATGAAGGAAGAAGTTTAAAACTTTCCATTTAAACCACTTAGAATGAGAGGATTTACAAAGATCCTGTTTAATGTTCAGCTGACACATTGTCAAAAACATTTATCATGCAACCTTTTGAAGTTTCTTCCACTCCCTTCTAGTTATTAAAGCTTGGATTGCAGTTAGTTATCAACAACAAAGCACACACGTGATGGTGTTTTTAGAGTCAGCCTTTCAGTTTGATTTCTGAACTACTAAGCAAAATTCAGTTCTCCTGATCAGAAAAATAATTAGTGACCTACTTTTCCTGCTGAATGCACAAAACCATTGATTTCTGAAATCACTTCTATATGGACCTAGAGATAATACAAGGGACATGGAAATTTCATTTGTATCATAATGCTCCAAACTGCAAGAATTTTCAGATATAAGAATCTGCCACTTCAAGTGAGGCTGTAATTCTTTCAGTGCAAATGAGGAAATAGTGACCTACATTATTGAGAAGATTCCTCTGGCAACTTAGTTCCTAATATAAATTTCTTCAGATTGAGAATAAGCTTCAGTTCATGTTTTGGCAAGAGGAATAAAACTCTTTCTGAATAATTCAAGCGAATACTATTTTTTGAGTCTGTACAATGTATTAGAAGGTACAGAGTTGGGTAAGACATAGCCTCACCTTTTACAGCACTTACATTATCATAGAAAGTATGTGATAAGGACAAAAAGCAGGAGAGCATGGTGAGTGTGTTAAGTGTTCAATCGAGAGAACAAAAGAAAAAGGAAGGACAGAAGAAGACGTTCAATGACACCACAAGGAAGCAGGCAGATAAATCCAGAATGTGGGACATTCTACAGGACAACCAACCTGGTTTCTGCAAGAAGTCAATGACATGGGAAAAAAGTAAGGAAGGGTCTGCTTTAGATTTGAAAAGACACGAGAGCTGTAACAATCAAATGTAATGTTTGGATCCCGATTCAGACAAATCAACTGTAAAATGGCATTTTAAAGTTAATTTGGGATACTTAGTTATGAAGTAAGTATTAGATGATACTAAAAGATACTTGTTCACTGTCTTAGGTATGACAATGGCACTGTGACTGTGTAAGACAATGCCCATGGTTTCTGAGAGGCATTCTGAAATACACAGTGTAAAACGACTTGATGTCTGGAATTTGCTTTAAAATATTTTAGCAAAGAATGAGGGGGAAAAGACAAAGTAAATGTGGCCAAATCTTGATAGTTACTGAAGGTAGGCGACAGGTACACAGGAGTTCATAGTACTATTATCTCTACTTTTGGGTATGTTTGAAAATTTTCATAATAAAACTAAAAAAGAAACAAACATTTTATGTACAGTAAAATGATATGAGAAAAACACAAAGAGAGATTGGGAACGTGTTCAGGAAGGAAGTAGTATTGGGAAAAGCCTTGAATAATAGCTACAGTTCTGACAGGCCTAAGGTGGAAAGGGGAAAGAATTGTCTGCCAAAGAAGTTGCATTTGCAAAAGTAAATACAAGGAAAATGGGGGTGTGCTCAACAAAGGGTGTGCAGTCCCTGGAGCAGGACCTGGAATATGTGAAGGGGAGGCAGACCTGAAAAGAGGAGGCCAGAGCACAGTGAACTTCAGAGCACAGGCTTTAGTTACACTTAACTTGGTGAAAAGGAGAGGGGCTTTTGTGCAATGCCTAGAATCAAGAAAGATACACACAGTTACTTCCTAGACATTTACAACATGTGTCCCAGGCTTAACAGGTTCAAAACTGGACATCTTATCAGTTTTCCCACTTTATTTCCCTCTCCTTCCACTCATCCTTTTGCCTCAATCTAATTATGTTCCTATATATTCAGATCTAGATTAATGGAACCCATATTCACCTAGTTATCCAAATCAGGAACTGCGAGGACACCCTTGAATTTTCTTTGCCATCTAACCATTTACCAGCCTTCCAAATATTTCTCCTCTTCAGCCCTATGGCTATTGTCCTTGTCTCTTTTCCTCTGGACGATGACTACACTCATAGATCTCTTCGTTCCAATTACTTATTGCCAGAGCAATATTCCCCATCATCTTCAAGTTTCTCTACCTCACTGCACAGTACCACTACCACCCACATGATCCATCAAATTACCCAAGGCAAAAACTCAGATCTCTTTCACAACTTGCTTCTATTCCACCTGTTCCCTTCCAAAGACTCCTGTTTATTTGCCACTAACCCCTGTGGATTCAATCTCTTTTAATTTGGTCCACTTCATGCCATTTTTACTGACATTCTCTGATTATATTGTCAGAGCCCCCGTTCTGGTCTCCATCCATTCCTCTGGGCTCCCCTTGGTCTCATCTTCATACAGCAGCCACTTACTTTGGAAGCCATTATTTAGGAGTTATCATTGAATCCCTTCTTTTCCTCACTTTACCCTGCCACATTCCATTTTCACTAGGAGTAGCGCAGGATGAATAGAAAATTATGTCTTTAAAGAAAAACCTTAAAAACATGCATAACCTACCCACTTCTCTCCATCTCTAGTACCACCTCCTTGGTCCAAGTCATGGCCATCTTTTACCTAAATATGACTCCAATAGCATAGTAGTCTCCATCTCCCTCCCATACATTCTACATGTCAGGTCTGTCCATTCATCTCTCTTACCTGCTCAAAGTTCTCCAGTGACTTACAATTACACTTATCTAAGCTCCTCACCATGCTTAGAAGGCCCTATAAGGTGCAGCTTCCACATGCCTCTCAGGCTTCTCCTTGTACCAGTCTCCACTTTGGTCCAGCCACACTTGCCTTCCTACTATTCTCTGAACCTTACAAATTCATTACCATTAGCACTTCCCTTCTTTCATCTTTAGTCTTTCTGATTAAAGTTTCTTGTCAGGAATGTATAAGCATTTTCTTCTCACACTAGCAGTATATAAGGAATAGAAAATATGTGTTTTACAAAGAAAAACTCTTAATATTGTTTTAACACCTTTCAAAGTAACTTTAAGAGACAATGTGCAAGGTGAATCAGAACTTCATGTACTGTGTAAGAACTGGTGTGATTCCGAACACCCAGCATACTTAACAGAGGAATGCAAATAGTCAAAAATATATTATTAAGCACAAACCAAGACTGGTTCTTGGCAGTGTAGCCAACAAATGTAGTTTAAAATGTGTTCAACCTTAACCTTTCATCTAAGGCTTTCCTTTGCTAATGAATCATGCCTGTAACTAAAACGCTAAGGTTAGCATGGCTTCTTTGAAATGAACCACCACAAACCAAACATCTAAAGCTTAAGATATAGTGTTTCTTTTCAAAACTGACACCTCCCCCCCAACCACCTTTTTTTTGTATTACATGACCAGTCTTCTTGAAATAATTGTGGTCTAGGAAATCTGACTTTTAAAATTAATTCTAAAAAATTCTATTTCCCCATTGATGTACTGTTAGTATGGTTTGTCAGTCCACTGAAATGCTAAGTGCATTTGATCTCCCACTAAGGGATCAAATCCTATTTTAGGACATAGTATCAATTTTAAAAATTTATGTTTTACTTCAGATTATAAAATAATACAGGCTAATTGAAGAAAAATGGAAAAGCATCAAGAGGGAAAAAAATTTCCATAATTCCTGCACTCAGATATAACCACTATTAGCACAGTGCCTTCTTTCCACGTCTTTTTCCTATTCATATGACACTGGCATGTTGGCTCTGTAGGGCTCCCTGAGTGTAATCACAGAAGCTTCTCTCTCTCATCTCCCACTGTTCCTTTAATCCGGCTTAGTGGAGGCAGTTCTTCTCTTGCCCCTTGGTGAAAATTCAGAAGGGTTTCTTGATTTTTCAGGTCACTCTAGTCCTGCAGTCACTTGAAATTGCACACAAAGTTTTAATCCATTTAGATCGTTCCCAACCAAAATTTAAATGGTTCCTAAGAGCAATCTGATGTAAGGCAAGACATATCTAAAGGATTCCAGAACACCATTATTTGACCTATCATCAAGGTACTTTTACTTCCTGTTTGTCTTTGACCCAGGGACTTGAACCTTAGTGGGGTGGGTATGGTGCCTGCCTCACACACCAATGTTCCTAATGATGACTAAGATTGGACTGGATATGTAGGTGTCTCCTGGCCTCACTCTCCTAGTTTTTATATTCTGTTCTCCTCTGGGAATATCCCTCAACGTCTGTTTTACCCTGTTTCCCCAGCTTCAGCCCTTTGTTGCAGGTCTCTGTGCATTTTTCTTGGCCTGCTGGATGAATACTCCTCTTCACTCTCGTCTCCCTTCTGCAGATAAAGGTAAAACATAACAATAATCTTCCCTTCACAGGGAAATGAGATGCCTGAACTCCAGGTTCTTGCAAGAGAGTAAAACATTAAATCTGCGGCCTAATTCTAATAAAAAGATTACTTTAACTAATAACAATAATAAAGATTTGCAATATATATATATATATGTTACAACAATTCTTAGATATTTGTATCAGTCTGTTTTCACACTGCTGATAAAGACATACCTGAGACTGGGTAATTTATAAAGGAAAGAGGTTTAATTGACTCACAGTTCCACATGGCTGGGGCGGCCTCACAATCACGGCCGAAGAGCAAGGGACAGCTTACATGGTGGCAGGAAAGAGAGAGAATGAGAGCCAAGTGAAAGGGGTTTCCCCTTATAAAACCATCAAATCTCATGAGACTTATTCACTACCATGAGAACAGTATGGGGGAACTGCCCCCATGATTCAATTATCTCCCACTGGGTCCCTCCCACAACACGTGGGAATTATAGGAGCTACAATTCAAGATGAGATTTGGGCGGGGACACTGCAAAACCATATCAATATTCAAATTTTAATGCATGGATAAAACCATCATCTGGTCCCAGGTGGAAGCATATGCTTTAGGTGTGTGCCATCAGTCCACATTGAGCAGCATTATACAAAATAGCTCTGAGAAACTTGATACTGCTTTTTCTGTAAGAATATTCTTAAGAACATCAGCTACATCTTACAGTTTTTCTTCCACTGATCTTTCTTTGCTCTGCATTGTCTTCTACATTGCTACCAATGATCTTTCCAAAACAAACCTGACCTAGATCCTCTGCTGAAAAATCATCAGTAGTTCTTCTCTACCTACAGAATAATTTCAGACCCGTAAGCGTGGCATGTATCCTTGTTACTCAGTGCCTGCTCTGAATGCCAGCAGCGTTGTAGGATCTTGAGCCCTACCCCAGACTGACAGCATCAGAGCCTACATCTTACCAAAATTCCCAGGTGACCTGCGGGCACATTCAGGTGTGAGAAGCACTTACACAGTGCACCCTTCATGAGGGTCCTACAGCTGAAATTCCTCTCTGGTGTCAGTGCTAGGAAAAGCTGTGTTTCTCCTAAGCACTTGACTTGGTTTCTATTAAGGACATGGGCTACTGAAATTCGATTTCTTCTTGTCTTTAGCTGCTATGAAGCCCAGGCCAAACATGGAACTCTCCTTTTAGCAGCTTTATTGGACTTCATGGCAGGCATTTTGTTTATGAATTCTATTCTTGATTTCATATTTTCATATCTTTTTGTTTTATTGTGATTTTCTTATTTATTTTTATTTTTATTTTTTTTTGAGACAGAGTCTTGCTCTGTCGCCCAGGCTGGAGTGCAGTGGCGTGATCTCGGCTCACTGCAACCTCTGCCTCCCGGGTTCAAGCAATTCTCCTGCCTCAGCCTCCTGAGTAGCTGGGATTACAGGCGCCCACCACCACGCCCAGCTAGTTTTTGTATTTTTAGTAGAGACGGGGTTTCACCATGTTGGTCAGGCTGGTCTCGAACCCCTGACCTCGTGATCCGCCTGCCTCGGCCTCGCAAAGTGCTGGGATTACAGGCGTGAGCCACTGTGCCTGGCTCTTATTAATTTTTATCCTATTGTACCATATGCATCTCTCTAAGTCACCTGAAATACTTTTGGGGATTTGGTGAGGTATGAGCCCATGATATTTGTATGTGTGTAAGACGGCAAGGAAGTAATAAAGTCAATAAATATTTCATTTCCTGGCCTTCCCTTGCCCTAAATGGTATGTTTAACACCAGTGCTAACTTCTCCCAATCCAACCTGTCTGTGTGTGCAGAAGTCTCATGTCAGATACTTTAATCACAAACCTAGAGGTATTTTCCATAGAAACCTCTTGTGTGAGAGGAATTGAAGATATGGAGGCAAGAGAGCATTGGTGGTAAGGCTGGTGGCAGGCTGGATGTCACAGTGTGAGGTCTAGGTTTCTCTGTAGCTTAAGAAGAGTGCTGGCCATCCAGGTCCCAGCTTACTCTGTGTCCCCGCTCTTTTCTAAATAAGGACTTTCTGCTGTCGGTCTTTTCTGTCATGAGCTGGGCTCCAAAGTGGCAACCTTCATTAAAAGGTGAAAACTGGGTGCTTCTGTCTAAAAACTAATTAATTCCTGTGGAGACATAAGACAACAAACGGGTTCATGTAATGACAGTCAACTGCTTGTGATGGCATTCCTGGGTAAGAC
Organism: Nomascus leucogenys; assembly: GCF_006542625.1. NCBI lineage: Eukaryota > Metazoa > Chordata > Mammalia > Primates > Hylobatidae > Nomascus > Nomascus leucogenys. The sequence continues at coordinate 60,831,367 of NC_044399.1, forward strand.
AGCATGGCTCATTGGTGGTGACGAGTGGGTGGCGAACTGGAGCTTCACTTTCTCTCTAGCAGCGTGGCTGGAGGCAAGACATGTGACCTCTTTGAACCTGTGTTTTCATCTATATCACAGCGAGACATTTGAGAGGTCATCTCCCAGCACTAAATTCAACTGTTATACAATCAATTGAGTTTCTAATATTAGAGAGGTCATTTAGTCTAGTGGTGAAACATTCAAATGCATGGTAGAGTAATGAAGCATTCAAGGTTTCCAGTCTGGCTGCCTGAGCTGGTTCATGACTGCTTCAACTCTTTGCTAGTCATGTGACTTTGGGCAAGTTATTTACATTTTTCTGGGCCTCAGTTTACTCATTTGTAAATAGAGGAATAATAACAGTACCTATCTCATATGGTGGACATGAGGATTATTACATAAAAACATAATGTTAGCACATATAAGAGCTCAATAGATGTTAGTTGCTATTTTATCACAACTGGGGAATAAGAAATGGGCAACCATATTTACCTATATGATTATATATCACACTTTTGTTAAGTTTTTGTAATTATTTTTCTTATGGAAACTCTGTATTAGGGCCATCTAACTGTATACTGCTGACCAAGCTGGGACTCTCCAGCTTTTTAGAAATTCATCAAGGTTTTATCAAACGCCTGAGTCAAAGCATTTGTGAAGTCAAAACATTTTTAACATACATTTTCATTCCCTCTATCTCCCCCTGCTATAGTCACAAAAATGAACAAATGGCAATAAAGTACAAGAAGTGCAAGAGGGTTGGGAGCTCATTCATGATCTTCTGGTAGAGCAGAGAGATTCCACTTTCTGTTTCAGGTACCACGTCCATTACCAAACAACCACATGACTGAACACATAACTCCTTCGACTCTTTGCCCATTACCAAAGTAGCATGTACTCACTGCATGCATTTTGTCAAAGTACAAGGGTAGAAACAAAGCAAAAATAAAACACCACTACCACTTTCCCCACAGCCAGAGGCTCCTACTGCTCAGGTTAATTTGCATCACAGAGTCAACCGACTGCTGTGAATGCTGCATGCCCAGCAGCCCTTCCCTGCTTGGTCAGAGAGCACTGCCACCGTCACACCAACATCTGAGAGTCAGCATGTTGAAAGGGAGACTCACCACCACCCTCTTGAATGCCCACTGTGCTCAACAAAATAATTTTTGAGATGCCATAAGTAAGGAAAATCAGAGTATGAAATTAATGGTTCTGGCCCCCATGGGGCAATTATGATCATTTCTTCTGTAATTCATGGCTATGATATACAGAAGATGAATAGTAGAACAAAAAATAAACACCTCCTTATCCACTTTTTTTAGATCTCTAAGGAGACTGAAATATTCTGTATTTATATGTCAGGTGGAAACGCTGCCTGGAGAAATGATGGCTAACATTGCTTATATCTCAGGCAGAAATAGTTTCAAGTACTTTTGATTTATGGCATATTAAAAATGCTTGCAGAAATAACATAAAACAGGTCAGGGCTATTCGCGTCACTATCCTCATCATGTAGTTACCGCCCTCTTCCATCTGACTGGCAAAGCCCAGACAAACATATAATTTCTGCTATGCTGTGGGGCTTCAAAAGGGCTTTGAGCAACAACAACAAAAAAAACCCTCTGCTTTTTTCACCAGCAAATGTAAATAGTGACCAAAATAGTACTAGAAAGTAAGCGGGTTAGAACTGTCTGGGTCCCGCTCTAATTTTCACTTTTGATGAGATGTGAACAAAGACTTTGCCCTCTCTGTAGGTGGGTGCTGTGGGCGATACTCAAAAGCAAGAACTGAGTAAGGCAGAGAGCTGTGCTTATCAGCAGCGAAGAACTATAATGAAGCTTGCATTCATGCCGAAAATCACCTTTGCCAAGTGACATTTGCTAATGTTGGGTCAGGAAAGAGAAAACTGGACATAAAAAATATGAATGGCAGACATAAGGCACAAAATAATTGGAAAACACATTCAAAGTGTAGCACGTTGATAACCGAAACCACAGTATAATCACCATACATTGGTCGTTCTCACTTTCCCTGCATGCTGTTTCCATTGCTGTGCTTTACAGAAAGGTAGGTAGACAGTACATGGCAACTCAGGATTCTGGCAGCTTTATGGAAATGCATACTATGTGAGTAGGGTACGCCTTTCTACCAGCTAGTGGTGGTCCGGGGGGTTACCAGGTAGGCAGACAATTAGAACCTGTGGAAATCCTTAAAATTATTATGAGCCTTCTGAAATTGCTGTTTTTATTTTGGGGAACGGCAAATCCAAATCTGCACAGGATACAAATTATATTAACTTTGGAAACAAAAACATAAGAAAATCTAAATATAGCTAATGAAAACCTATACTGTCTAAAGAACAATTTAGAATTTATTTTAAGAGCTGTACCAAAGTGTTGTGCTACACATTGGTTCCTAGAAAACATACTCTTGTGAAGGCAAAATTCAAATATTTCACAAATAATAGTTCATTTTGATCCCTCCATTTCTTTAACAGCTATTATTCCCTCTCATGTCAAGTCAATCGACTTTCTTTTTTTTTTTTTTTTTTTTTTTTGAGATGGAGTCTCGCTCTGTTGCCCAGGATGGAGTGCAGTGGCATGATCTCAGTTCACTGACAGCTCTGCCTCCCGGGTTCACACCATTCTCCTGCCTCAGCCTCTCAAGTAGCTGGGACTACAGGTGCCGCCACCATGCCTGGCTAATTTTTTTGTATTTTTAGTAGAGATGGGGTTTCACTGTGTTATTCAGGATGGTCTCGATCTCCTGACCTCGTGATCCGCCCTCCTCGGCCTCCCAAAGTGCTGGGATTACAGGCGTGAGCCACCACGCCCAGCTGTCAATTGACTTTCCTTCTTCCATAAGTTCATCTCCAAGGAGCTGAAGAACACCAAAGCCACCTCTTCTCTCTCAGTTTGGCCAGTCTTCATCTATCAATTGGATTTTGTTTTCTTTTTTAGGCCACCCTTCGAAAGGAGCTTTGAATGTCAGTTCTCTAAGCCTTGAATATGCCCCTTGCCTAAATTATGCAAGTACCCTCTGCCTTCCCCTCTTCAAAGTCTGATGATTCCCAAGAGAATATATCCCTTTGAGATCCAAGCATCATCTCTCTCCTGTCACTCTCTTCCATACATATGTAAACACACACACCTATATATATATGTGTGTGTGTATATGTATATGTGCATATCTCTCTCTTCATGTACATATGTACATAAATCTTGCCCACAATGTAAAGATGAAACATATTTAGTTAATTCTGCTTGTTACATCTAATTTATTCTGGGTTGTGATAACCCAACTGATCAAAATGTGAAAAAGTCAATACTATATATTTTATGATATTATTATTTTTTGGATCCATATGAATATCAAAGTTTTTTAAAATAATTATTAGCCATTTAAATGAAGATGAACATTCTTTAATAGTATATGTATCTGTTGGTTTACTCTTGTCCCCTTACTGTCAGTTCAGAATGTGAGCCCAGACCTAGCATCGCTTTCCCCAGCTCCTAACAATTACATGACTTGGACGTCTTCATTCATTAGCCACCTGTGTACCTAGTCATACTATCAGTTCTTTCATTTTCTCTCCTAGCTTCACCTCCATTTTGGAAACCCATTTGACTACTCACAATAGTATTGTATTATTATTTGGAATTGATGCATGTCTGAAAAATTAAGCAATCCCATATTCTGGTAAAAATAGCATTACCAAATATTTATATACAAGAAAATATTGGTATATTTAGGCAGAAAAAAATAGTCTACCTTAGATGATGTTTAGGGCACATGTAGGTACAATGGAGGATGAGGGGTAGGCAGGCTAGTGGAGCTGTTAGGCAGCAGGGAGCAGTTTAAAGTTTCTGAGTAGGGGAGCTGTATGATTAGACCTGAATGATATATGGTTGACTTATTTGCAATGGTAATAATACAAGCAGCAGTTGGAGCAGAAGGAGCAGGGAGACCCAGGAAGAGTCCAGGGGAGAAGTAGTAAGTGTAAAGTGGATTAGGGTAATGGTAACAGAAAGGAAAGGAGTAATAGAGAGTCAGGAAACAACTGATATGATGTAGGAAGCAGGAAGGGAAGAAGTCAGCTGACACTCTCGCTCCAATTTAAGTTAGGAGTAATAAGGATGGAGGGGAAATATGCTGAGTTCTAGAGGCCAAAAGATCATCAATGGAGAGGTGTCTATTCAGTCTGAAACCTGAAGAGAAGCCAGGGTCAGGTGCTCAGTCGGGATTGTTCTGCAAGAGGATTTATAGTTGAAATTGTAGGAGTGAGTGAGTTTGCTAACAGAGAAAGAATAGAGAGAAAAACATAAAACTCTGGGGCAGACATAGAGTCCCTGAAGAGAAAAGAAGAGGCAGCAAATGTATTAATAACCATAGAAGAATTTTCTTTTTTTGAGACGGAGTCTTGCTCTGTTGCCCAGGCTGGAGGGCAGTGGCGCGATCTCGGCTCACTGCAAGCTCTGCCTCCCGGGTTCACACCATTCTCCTGCCTCAGCCTCCGGAGTAGCTGGGACTACAGGCACCCGCCACCAGGCCCGGATAATTTTTTTGTATTTTTTAGTAGAGACTGGGTTTCACCATGTTAGCCAGGATGGTCTCGATCTCCTGACCTTGTGATCCACCCACCTCGGCCTCCCAAAGTGCTGAGATTACAGGAGTAAGCCACCGCGCCCGGCCAAGAAATTTTAAGTGTAGTGTAGAATCTGGGGAGTCAAGGGAGGAGAGAATTTCCAGGACGTGGTTATCAGAATTGAATGCCGATCAGGGGAGTTAGGGGGGATTTGTGATTAACATTATCCTTATAATCATCACCAACATAACAACAATCACAAGAACAACTACTACTACAGTACTACTATTACTGTTGCTAATACTAAAAATATGTAGGAGGAAATGGATTACTTCTAAGCATGTAGTTTTATTGGTTGATAGATGTAAATAAACAAATCAATTTCTTCATTCAACAAAAATTTACTGAGTATTTATACCAAGCTGAGCACTGGGTACAAAGCAAAGAATAAGAAATGAATGCATGGTAAAAGCAGAGAATATAGGCATAGGCCTACTCTTTTTTTTTTTTTTGAGACAGAGTCTCGCTCTGTCGCCCAGGCTGGAGTACAGTGGCGCAATCTCAGCTCACTGCAAACTCCAACTCCCAGGTTCAAGCAATTCTTTTGCCTCAGCCTCTCGACCAGCTGGGATTACAGGTGCCCGCCACCATGCCAGGCTAATTTTTTTTGTATATTTAGTAGAGACGGGGTTTTACCATGTTGGTCAGTCTGGTCTCGAACTGCTGACCTCAAGTGATCCGCCCACTTTGGCCTCCCAAAGGGTTGGGATTACAGGCGTCAGCCACTGTGCCCAGCCAGCCCTATTCTTTTAAGAGTTTGGTGGTTGAAAGAGACTGAGCGGGGAAAGTAGAGAGGGGCAGGGGAGGGACTACTTGGAGTCAAGTCAAAGTTTTAGGAAAGATCTGAATCTGAAAAAGATTATTTAGCCTTTATGTGTCTGAAATACTATATTGTGCTAATTGTACTGTGAGACTCATCCACCATTTATAATAATGTTTCTGTTGGAAAATGTGTTCAAAGTTTCCATCTGGGATACAAGGAACACATCCTTCCTTGCAATAGTCTTGGTAGCGTAATCAATTCAAAATGTGAGGATAATGATGAAAATGAGAAAAGGAACCAGGAGACTATGAGGAAAAAAAACTGAAGTGCATGATGCTGTAGAGGGGCATTTCAGGGACAAAGGGGTTCCGAGGCCCTTGCTAGGAACATGCTGGGGCAAGAAAGTGACAGGAATGGAAGGCTGGGAGTCATGCTTTCCTGACTACAGGTCTGGATTCTAGAAATCATTTATTATTGCCATCACCTTTAAATATGAAATTGCATTTAGAAACTTCAGAAGCCAGGAGTCTGTAAACAATGGTGCAAACAATTCAAACCTGAAGACATTCTCAGCTGCAATAAAATTTCTATTTACATGTTCCATTTTTTAAAATTCCTAGAAAAATGCTACCTTTATGACTGGGCTCTCATTGGGAAATATAATTTGCTCAGCTAAATAAATCTGTGTATTTCAGGACATGTAACCACATCACACTTACAAGTCTTTGCTATGAATTTAAAAAGGCTCCTTGCCTCTGGAAACAGCCTTTAAAAGGCTGTTGTGGGCCTCAGGCAAGTGGCTAGATGGGCGGTATTCAGCACACACATCATCCTCTCTTTAATCTAGAATGATCTCACAAACACAAAAACAAGTCAGTCCCAGAAGAGAGAAGATTCAGCCCCTCCCCCACAAAAAATACTAGAAATAGGACAAAAGTAAGGTTTTGAAACTTATTTGCTGGTTTTCAGAACTGCCATATTATGACCACTATCCTTAATATTTATCTTTTCTTTTGGTTGGTTTTTCCTCCCTAGCTTTTGAATCCTAGCTCTTCCTTCTGGTTCCGGGACTTAACCAAAAGGCAGATATTTGAAAGTACTTATTCGTGTTCAGTGTCCAGCACAGTGGGCCTACTTTATGGATGCTATACAGTAAATACAAAAGCACTGCTTTGCAAAATGTTTGTTTTTCTTCTCAAACCCTGTATCCCAAACTCTCATAGCTTTTGAGTTTTAATTTTCCCACTCATGATTTCTTGGAAAGCTGGCAGCTAGACAATGTGTGCTCAAGTGAAGGCATGAGTGGCTGACGGTGAAAATGTTTAAAAGGGTCCCTCACTTCTTGGCCAGGAAGAAATAAGCAACACAAAAGCAGGGAAGCCAACTGAACTGAACTGTCCACTGACAGTCATTTAAGGTTGTGGGCTCACTTGTTAAAAACCAAATGGAACAAAAAAAAAAAAATCCTGTACATTTTTTTTTCTGATAACTTTTCTCTATTAATATAAAATTTGACTTGTCTCTTCAACTATCCATATATAACTAAACAAAATCACGGGGGCATAAATGTGATATTTTGCTATATTTTAACTGGAAGTTGCATTTACCATTTAAATTTCAATCAAATATTTACTACTTTTGGCTGGGCACGGTGGCTCACGCCTGTAATCCCAGCTCTTTGGGAGGCCGAGGCAGATAGATCACCTGAGGTCAGGAGTTCGAGACCAGGCTGGCCAACATGGTGAAACCCCGTCTCTATTAAAAATACAAAAAAACTAGCTGGGTCTGGTGGTGGGCGCCTGTAATCCCAACTACTCATGAGGCTGAGGCAGGAGAATTGCTTGAACCCGGGAGGTGGAGGTTGCAGTGAGCCGATGTTACGCCATTGCACTCCAGCCTGGGCAACAAGAGCGAAACTCCATCTCAAAAAAAAAAAAAAAAAAAATTTACTGTTTTGTCTGTAGAATATAATCAATGATGGAGTTTTTGCAAAGTGTTTCCTTCAACTCATCCCATTACAATACTATGTTTTCATGAGCCCCTTAATTTTAATGTCTATTTCAGTAGAAGTTCAATGAGTATCTACTAAATTCTATTGACTTTATTTTGGGAGGGTTTAGTTTAGCTTTCTTTCTTTTTTTGATCTATTTGTTTATGCTTATTGATAAAATCAAAGGGATTTTTATGTCATGAAATAATATGGCCTTAACATGGATGAAAGAAAAACTTGGAGAAACATTATAAGAAGAAAGGAAAGGGAAATCCAACGTTGCAGACCTTCTAGATAGTTTAGGGACTGACGATTGAGAAGGGACAGACCAGAAAGTGTTCTTATCTTGGGGTTAAGCCTGTAAGTGTGATTGTTCTCTTAGCCCTAAAAATTTTGTCAGATGCTTCCACGTGAAACATTCAGAGAAACACTATAAATAATTTGCATCAGAGAGAGGTAGAGAGAAAGGGAAAGAAAAGGCAAGTGGGAAAATAGATCTGAGGACTCGCCCCCAAGCATGGAAAATTGAGGATGTGGGGATACTTAAGAAGTTAAATTTCTTGTTTTCTCTGCATATGTGTTGTCACATCATTGAAAAAAGAAAGTGCTTTCTGAAAGGAACTCTTTTTTGTTGTATACCTTTCATACAACAGTGGTCTATTTGACTGTGAACACTAGGCACAGGGCTCTGCTGTGAACAGCCCTGTTCTTGCCAGGATTAGGGGCCAGTGGGAGGCGCAACAGCACCCAGTCCATTGCATCTGGCTCTGCTACAGCAGGAGAACCAAAGGGCACAAGAGGTGAATAAAGAACGGAACATTACCCCGGCGCAGGGGCTCATGCCTGTAATCCCAGCAATTTGGGAGGCCCAGGTAGGCAGATCACTTGAGGTCAGGAGTTCCAGACCCGCCTGGCCAACATGTTGAAACCCCATCTCTATTAAAAATTAAAAATACAAAAATTAGCCCAGCGTGGTGGTGGCCAGCTGTAATCCCAGCTACTTGGAAGGCTGAGGCATGAGAATCACTTGAACCCTGGAGGCAGAGGTTGTAGTGAGCTGAGATCATGCCACCGCACTCCAGCCTGGGCGTTAGAGTGAGACTCAGTCTCAAAAATAAAATAAAATAAAATAAATAAAATAAAATAAAATAAAGAACATAAACCAGTCCTAGAGGCTGGAATGGTCCAGGAAATCTGTCTAGAGACAGAGACATCCAAGATGGGACCTGTAGGAAGAGTAGGAGTTGGCCAGGGAAAGGGGCAAAAGGGAGAAGAAACAGCATATGCCAAAGGCTGAGGATGAGAGAAAGCTCATCCTAACTGAAGATTTTTTAAAAGATCAGCAACGGTAGGGGTGTGAGCAGCAGGAATGGAAGAGGAGAGAGAGAAGACTGGGGCAGGCAGGGCAGCCTTGCGAGCGCATCTGGGCTGCATCCTCAGGGCCATGGGGACCCAGTGAACAAAGATCACTCTGGATGTGGTGTGGAAGAGGGCTTGGAAGGGGACAAGCCTGGGGGCGGGAGCCTGTTCAGAAGCAGGGGAGGGCCAGTACTCTCCTCAACTAGGGGAAGGGCCTTGTGAATGCACAGAAGAGGATGAGCCAAGCTGAGGCTCAGAGGGCTGGGTGATGGACTGCTCATGGCAATGAAAGAGAGGAGGAAAGGAAGGGTTGGGTCAAATAGGTGGACACTGCCATGAACTGCGTTTGGTAACACACGAACAGCAGCAGCAGGTTTAAGGGGATTCAGATAATGATTTTCATTTTGGACACGGAGAGTTTCAGTTTTCAGTAGGACATGTCATCTGTTTTGATATCCAGGGAGGTTTTGGAAAGGGCTAGAACACACTATGATCTAAAAGACCTGGGCTAGAGATAGAAAGTTGCCAGTTGTCAGAACATAGGTGGTAGTGGCTGAGGTTGCCTAAGAGAGATTGCAGAGCCTAATAAGAAAAGGAAGCCAGGAACAGCTTCCCTGAGGAGCAACAGGGTTTCAAGGCAAGAGACAAACAGGGGCCGTGAAGGTTTCTAGGAAAGAGCTGTCAGAGAGGCAGAGGGCATCCCATTGTGTCAGGTGCTTCAGGGGAGTCAAGCTGGTAAAGACAGAGGCAGCAAGGATGTCACTGGCAACCGGAAGAACAGTTTCTGTGGACTGATGGCAACAGAGGCTGGACTGTAAAGTAATAAGAAATGAGCAGGGATGGAGTACAGACAGAAGCTAGAAGGGAAACAGGATTAAGATAGATTTATTTAATATGGGCTACACTTGAACATATCTCAACACTTACTGAATAGGGTCTTTTTCAGTAATTTAACAGTTACATAAATATATGTAGGACCTATTAAGTAGCAGACACTATTCCAATGCTTTTCAAGCATTAATTCACTTGATTCTTGCAATTCCTATGAGACAGGCTTTATTGTTTCTCTCATTTTGGAAATGAGGAAACTGCTCCACAGAGAGGTTAAATAACTTGTTTGAGGTCCCATAGTTTCTAAATGGTGGATCTGGGATTTGAACTCAGGCAGCCTGGTTCCAAAATCCACGTTTTTAAGTTTTATCTCTCTCTCTCTTTTTTTTTTTTTTTTTTTTGAGACGGAGTCTCGCTCTGTCACCCAGGATGGAGTGCAGTGGCACGATCTCGGCTCACTGCAAGCTCCGCCTCCCGGGTTCATGCCATTCTCCTGCCTCAGCCTCCAAGTAGCTAGGACTACAGGTGCCCACCACCATGCCCGGCTAATTTTTTGTATTTTTAGTAGAGACGGGGTCTCACCGTGTTAACCAGGATGGTCTCGATCTCCTGACCTTGTGATCTGCCCGCCTTGGCCTCCCAAAGTGCTGGGATTACAGGCGTGAGACACTGCACCTGGCCTTTAAGTTCTATATCTCTCTTTAACACAACACATGGAAGATAATCTAAGGGGATACTTTAAGCCTTAAGAAAAATGCAACAGTGGTAGCATTTAAAAAGATTGGGCTCCAGGTAATACTTCATAGTTTGGCAAAGGTTGAAAAATTACTTAAAGTAGCACAGAGCCTGACATCTTCATACCACTGTGCTGGTATCCTTCCAAAAATAAAGAATGCTGCTGTCTTGATCTCTTTTATTTATACATTGATCATTTAGCACCATAGAAATAAAGTCATTTGAACTAAATGGATTCTCAAAACAACTGGCTTCCTCTTAGAAGACAAATTCCTCAGGCTTCTTGCAAATCAATCTTGGCGTAAGTGTCTTTGCGGAGCCTCCACATCTATGAGGCTGCAAGAGATCGTTATTGATCAACAGTTCCTTCCTTTGGAATGCTCTTTAAATTAGTGTTTAAAAAGATGCCTTTTCAAATCATAACCTCTTTTCTAAATTGGACTTGGACATTTTGTTTGCAAGGACCACTAGTATAATTAAAAAAAAAAAAAAAAATCACAGCAAGCAACAAAGCCAACTATTGAAGGAAACAAACATTTCTCAGACTGCCCACATGAGAAATGGCTTTGCTGAGCCCCACTCTAAAAGCCAAGGGAAATTTCTGCTTGAATTGCAAGGAACCACAGTAGAGGTGAGAAAGATGCTCCATCCATTTTAGCAGCTCACATATATTGTAAAGTAAAAGTAGTGTTTTCAGTTTCTTGTGCATTTGACTACGTGGAGTAGGAGGAGAAGACCAGACTTAGAAGTTCTGGATTTCAGACTTGGTGTTGCTAAGAGCTGCCTAAAAAGAACCAGGCACTTACCCTCAGGTGGGCTTAAGATTTTCATTTTTGAAATGGGAGATGAGGGTAGAAAGACTGGGAGGTCAGTAGAGCCAATTTCCTTTCTTTCTTTCTTTCTTTTTTTTGAGATGGAGTCTCGCTTTGTTGCCCAGGCTGGAGTGCAGTGGTGTGATCTTGGCTCACTGCAATCTCTGCCCCCTGGGTTCAAGGGATTCTCCTGCCTCAGCCTCCCAACTAGCTGGGATTACAGGCACGCACCACCACACCCAGCTAATTTTTGTATTTTTAGTAGAGACGGGGTTTCACCATGTTGGCCAGGTTGGTCTCAAACTCCTGACCTCAGGTGATCTGCCCACGTTGGCCTCCCAAAGTGCTGGGATTACAGGTGTGACCCACCATGCTTGGCCAGTAGAGCCAATTTTTTAAAGATTCTTTTCAGCTTCAAGATTCTGTTAATCAATGAAATAACATGGAATTATGATTTCAGCTGGTATAAAAGAAAACAGATTCACATGAATCCAGTATAGTTAATACTCCGCTCATTAAGCTTTGTTAAGAACAGAGGAAGAATGGATGAGAGAGAACACGATGTTTGAGAACAGAGTGATGGTGAGCTTAAGTGGAAAACTGCCATTTAGAAGAAAAGAAGATCAGAATAAAAACCTAGCTAGAAAAAATAGGGCACAGGATCTGAAAGACAAGTCTGATATTTGAAGTGATCGGAGCTCAGGATCAGTCTTCGTGAAAAAGCATTAGGTCAAGAAGTGAAATGGTAGATTTGTGAACAGCAAGGCTGAAACAGAGGCCACAACATGGAAGAATATCCATTGTCTAGCTGGGAGGGATTTGAGGTCAAGCACACATTCTGAGCTTCTCCAAATAAGCCTATCTACACAGTATCTAACCAAACACTATACAGTGTGTTCACAAAGATTACATGTGCATCAGATGTAGAACACAAACCATCTTGTGATGTTAATGACACACTTGTTTTATATTCAAACGGAGCCCAAACTGTTTCTGTGTTCTGTTCCATGGTAGGTGGACATGAACTTACAACGAGATGCTATTTATTAACCATGCCAAAGAAAAAAAATAGGCCAAACTCAGAGACTTTGTAAATAAGAATTTGCTGATGCTATTTTTAAAAACAAAATGAAATCAGATAAGCCAGCTTGGAAAATAGAAAGGAAAGTAAATATATCTCTCCAAAGAACATCAATATTTGCTAAAATATGGAATAATTAGTTTTTTAGGCAGCAATGAAATACTACCTACAAAAATGATTAACTGCATTAAAACTGGCAGTCCAGCTGAGGTCTTGTAAGCGTTGTACAGGAAGCCAAGTTTATTGGGAGGAACCTGAGAAGAGCTCAGTTCTCCAGATGAGAGAATACAGGCTAACATCACTTGTGAATTTGGAATGAATCTGCTACTAGAAATGGCAAGAATATAAAAGATGGGAAAAAAGCAATTGGGAAGAAAAGAAAAATAATGCTTGTCTGTAAGAATGCTGCTGCTTTGTTTTATGAACTAGTCTATTTGTTTTGGCTCCAACTAAACTCAAGAATGTTTCTGCATATTTTACAGTGTAGTTTATAGACATCAAAGGAACAATCTCCCCTTTCATCATTATTTACACATAAAAATAATGCAATTTGTGGTACATGTAAAATGTTACTTCTTAAAAAGCTCTCGAGTCTAATTTATTAATTGCTTGAGATTTAAAGTTAAACAAGGGTGAGATGCAAATCATCTGTTACTCTGAAATATTTTACCACCAAATCCTGTTTTATTAATGAGATGTTGAGCAGCCATATGAATATTTATTTAGGTGGTTAGAGGGCTTTATGAAGAATCCTACAGCAAGTGACAGAGACATAAAAGCTGAAGGATTCTGCTTCTCTTGAAAAAATGGGGGTTGTTCTTTTTTTTAATTCCACTTTTTCCTCTGTGTTTCCAACATTAAAGCATTCCTGTAACCCACCAACCATCCCGGCCTTCTTGCTCCAAATCTTTTGCTTTTGCTGCTACTACTGCTGCTATTATAGCAACAGCCTTCCATTGACAATTCGGGAAATAACAGCCTGGTCTTTTTGGATGGCAGGACAGCATCACATTAATTTTTGCCAATTACATACACTTGAAAAACATGATACATGTGTACTACTAGGCTTATTTTGCTTAATTTATTGATTTTGGTTCAGTTCCTTAGAAACTGTATAATTTACCATGCGATATTATAGATTTCCTGATGGAGTAGCAACAAGTTCCTTAAAAATAACTCTATATAAATGTAAAACAGAATGAGCTAGAAATGTCTTTAAATTGTTCCACGATTTATAAGGCACAGTTATGCAGAATCAGTTATAATAATACAACTATTTATTCATAACTTCACTTTTCTCTCAGTAGCATATAACTACTATTGGAAAATATACATATATATGCATATATTCATTCTTTTTCTAGAAATGTTTACACACATCTACAACATACGCATACATTCTACTTTCTTTTAAAAAAATTATACATATGTCTCAACCTATACATGTAAATATAGGATCAGGTACAATATTGTTTGAAAGACTTCTGAAGTCAGGTGTTAAAGTTCTACAGCAACAAAGATGATCTGAAATGAAGTCCACCAACAGGCTGGCTCTCAGCCTAGTCCCGCCCTAGGGGTAATTCTTCCCATTTCAGTCTAGCCCCTTTACCCCTCTTCCACTGAACAGCCCCTCCTGCTGCCCCCAAGGCTGCCCGCTCCCCTCTTGCAGACACCTTCAAGCTCTATTCCTCAGGTTCCTAAATGACTTCCTTGCCCTCTTCTTCTCCCTCCCCGCTCCAAATACCACCTCCTAGTCCTTCAAGTGAGATGATCTCATCTAATTGTTAGGAACAAAGTCTCTGATTAAACAGTTTCACATTAGAGTGTGAATTACTTCAAGTGGTTTAATATGTTAATACATCAAGGATGTCTCAATCTTAAAAGAGGAGTTTGTTAAACTGAAGGCTTAGATATTTAACTAATCCAAGAACTAACATTTTGTAGGGGTGGGGATATGGGGCCCCTGTTGATGTGTTTAAAGCTGCCTTGAAAACAAGCAATAATAGGTATAAAATAAATTAATATATTTAGTAACCAGGGATTATATGTGTATATATATATTTTGAAAGAGTCTCACTCTGTCACCCAGGCTGGAGTGCAGTGGCACGATCTCAACTCACTGCAACACCTCCTGGGTTCAAGTGATTCTCCCATCTCAGTCTCCTGAGTAGCTGAGATTACAGGTGCGCACCACCACGCCTGGCTAATCTTTTGCCTCTCATAGAAATGGGGTTTCACTATGTTGGCCAGGCTGGTCTGGAACTCCTGACCTCAAGTGATCCAGTCACCTGGGCCTCCCAAAGTGCTGGGATTACAGGTGTGAGCCACTGTATTAGTCTGTTTTCATGCTGTTGGTAAAGATATACCCAAGACTGGGAAGAAAAAGAGGTTTAATTGGACTTACAGTTCCACATGGCTGGGGAGGCCTCAGAATCATGGGGGTGGCAAGAGAAAATCAGAAGGATGAAAAAGCAGAAACCCTGATAAACCCATTAGATCTTGTGAGACTTATTCACTACCACTAGAACAGCATGGGGAAAACTGTCCCCATGATTCAAATTATCTCCCACTAGGTCCCTCCCACAACATGTGGGGATTATGGGAGTACATGATAAGATTTGGGTGGGGACACGGCCAAGCCATATCAGCCACCACGCCAGGCCAGTATCCAGGGATTATATTCTTTAAGTCAATGAAGTCTTTATGTTTGAGCACCCAGTACTGTGGGTGTTATGCAGAAACCAAAAGTGTGAGACATGAAATAATAAAATAATTATTGGCTGGGCATGGTGGCTCACGCCTGTAATCCCAGCACTTTGGGAGGCTGAGGTGAGTGGATGACAAGGTCAGGAGTTTCAGACTAGCCTGGCCAACATGGTGAAACCTGTCTCTACTAAAAATACAAAAAATAGCTAGGCGTGGTGGTGGGTGCCTGTAATCCAAGCTACTTGGGAGGCTGAGGCAGGAGAATTGCTTGAACCCGGGAGGCAGAGGTTGCAGTGAGCTGAGATAGCACCGTTGCACTCTAGCATGGGTGACAGGGCGAGACTCCATCTCAAAAAACAAAAAAAAAGAATTATTAAGGATTAATAACAGGACCTCATGAAAGTGTAAGGTTCCTGAGGACTGGGGTAGTCAGCAGAGCTTCATGGAGGAGGGAGATAAGACCTTGAGATGATAAAACTTGACAAGTCTGAGGGTTAAAGATGCTGCTGAGGAGGAAGGTGAACAGCATGAGAGAGGGCAGGCTGTGTGGCTGGCAAGGTGCTTGTGGATGGTGAGAACCAGCTTGATTGGAAGAGAATGTGTGTGTCAAGGAATAGTGAGAAACCTGGATGGGCTCTGAAAGCTAAGCAGAAGAGTTTGATTCATGATGATGAATTTAGTCATACGACATTGTAAGAAATTAAGATATCATCAAAAGATATAAAATAAAAAATGGAAAGTCCTATTCCCCTCAAATAATTACTATTACCCATCTGGAGACCTACTCAGGACATCTTTTTATGTATATGACATGCTGCACTCTTTTCATTTATTACATATTAGCAATCTTGCCTCATTTTCAAAGAGATCTACTTCATTCTTTAAAAATGGCCTCATAATATTCCATTGTGTGGCTGTGTCATAATTTGCTTTCCCCAGCTTTTTGCTCAAACAATCCCGCAAAGATATTGTATAGACTTGCAAGTATATCCACAGATAGATTCCCGTCAGGGGGAACTGCTGGCCCAAAGGTTATGTGCATTTCCATGTTGGTAGATACGACCATACTGCCCTCCACAGAGGCCACACTGGTTTATACTCCCAGAAATGGGGCTACAGCCTGCTGGTTTCCCCGTATCTTCATCATTGACCACGTTGTCAAAATGAAAACTTACACTGGTCGGGTGGCAGTCAGTCCCTTCAAAACTTTGGACTTCTGATTTACATTTATTTGATTATGAGTAAGAATGAGCATTTTTTTTTTCATAAGTTTGCTGGACATTGATGTTCTATGAATTCTGCATTCATGTTCTTTGCTCTTTTTGTCCACTAGGTTGTTAGTTTTCCTATTGATTTCCAAACCTTCTTTGTAAGACAAGGACATCACAGTGATTTAAGATTTCTTTGGCAGAGTTCTTCACACTGGACTGAAGCTGAGAGCCTTTTGGCAGGGATATCGGCTGAGAGGAGGCTGTTTTAAATCAATCACAAGTTGAGAAGAGCTCTGAATAGGATCATATCAGAGGAATAAGAAATACATTCAAGGACTCTGGTGAGAGACTTGAGATAAATTGGGATGAAGGAAAGAAAGGACAAAGATGAACTCAAAGTTTCTAACAGGAAACAGAAAGACTGGAGGTAACCCCGATAGACTGGAAAAAAGGGCCAATTTGGAAGCAAAGATCACAACTCAATGTTGTAGATGGTGACTCTGAAATCGTAGTGCATCTTCAAATGAAGATGATTCACAGGCAGTGCAAGATATAGGACCCAACTAGGAATCAGGCCAGGGCTTCTGGGAATCATCTCTATAGAAGTGACAGCTGACATCACAGAGGAGATGATCTTAGTGTGGAAAAGAAAAGGAGAAGCAAAGCCCAGGACATAGACTCGAGGAACACCCACTGGGAGGAAGAGAGACCAGCAGAAGACAGACAAGTAAAAGAAGTATCATATAAGCTAAGCTAAGTTAAGGTTGGCAAACTACAGCCAGCTGGCCAAATCTAGCATTTATCTTGGTTTTGTCAATAAAGTTTTACTGGAACATAGCCATGCCCATCTGTTGACATACTGTCTATGGCTGCTCTCAGGCCACAATGCTAAAAGCTAAATAGCTTCAACTGGGACTATATAGCCTGCAAAGCCTAACATTTTTACTATTTGGCCCTTTACAGAAAAAGTTTGACAACGCCTGTTTTAGAAGGAAAATTGTTGGTCAATCAATATAGTCAAATGCTCCATAGAGCTAGAGGATGATTAGAAGTAGAAAAACACTGTGGAATTTAGAGAAGAGGTGATAGGTTACTCTGTAAACTTTCTATATTATGGTGGGATTACAAAAGGAACTTTAAGAGAATAGATGGAAGAGCTGAATCATATACACATCAGAAAAAGAACAAGAGGTTGGTTGGTAGCTAGGAAGGGTTGCAAGAGAAACAATGCCATACAGTCTATCCACTTGTCTAGAGACCGTACTCTGCTTATTGAGCTTAGCCATGCCTATAGGGCCTGGAGCTGTGAGTCAATTTCATCAAGGACATGGGAGAAAGAGAACTGTTGTACCGGTGGTACTTGAGTAAATGTATTTCCTGCACCTTATGACATTGTGGTATAATTGCCTATAGTACAGCATGTTACTATACTGTAACATTACTTTATCATTACTGCACTATAGGCAATTATCTAAATATATTTAAACAAAGAAAAGGTACAGTATAAAAGATACAAAATGGTGCACCTACATAGTGCACTTACCATGAATGGAGCTTGTGGGACTGGAAGTTGTACTTGTGAGTCAATGAGTGAGTGGTGAGTGAATGTGAAGGCCTGGGACATTACTGTACACTACTGTAGACTTTAAAATACTCTACACTTAGGCTATGCTAAATTTATAAAACAACATTTTCTTTCTTCAATAATGAATTCACCTTAGCTTACTGGAATACTTTCACTTTATAAACTTCACACACACAAAAATTAAACTTTTTGACTCTTTCATAATAACAGCTTAAAACAGAAACACATTGTGCAGCTATAAAATATTTTTTCTTTGTTAAAAATTATTTTTATTTGACAGATAGTAATTGTATATATTCTATTTTTCTTTATATCCTTATTCCATAAACTTTTTTCTATTTTTTTTATTTTTACTTTGTAAACTTTTTGTTAAAAATAAGACAAAAACACACACATTAGGCTAGGCCTACAAAGGGTCAGGATCATTAAGAAGTTACTAGGCAGTAAGGATTTCTCATCATTTATTTCATTATAATCTTATGGGACTACCATCATCTATGTAGTCCATCTTGACTGATATGTTGTTATGTGACATATGACTGCATATATAAATATGTGCATATACACCTATGTAGCATATATTAGGCTGGTGCAAAAGTAATTGCGATTTTTGCCATTACTGCAATTACTTTTGCACCACCTAATACATATTAAATTGATCATTCAGTAATTTTGGTTGCTGAGGCTTATATTTATGTCACTCAATGATCATTATGTTCATTATACTGCCTTTGAATTATCTCCAATACAGTTTATCATTATTAAAGATTAACAATGTCCAAGTAGTTTTTTGTTAAATTTTTAAAATTAAAAAACTAAAATTATCCATATATATTCCAATAGTTTATTAACCAAAGTACTTCATTTTGGACCATGCAATAATACAATTAACCACCAGCCTGGGCAACATGGTGAAACCCTGTCTCTACTAAAAATACAAAAACTAGCTGGGCGTGGTGACCTGTATCTGTAGTCCCAGCTACTAAGGTTGGGGTCTGTGGAGGGAGGATCACTTGAGCCCAGGAGTTGGAGGCTGCAGAGAGCCAAGATCATGCCACTGCACTCCAGCCTGGGCCACACAGTGAGATTCTGTCTCAAACAAACAAACAGAAAAACTAATTAACCATATATAGTCACCTAGTGACTTCCAAAGAGTACAATTTAGCCATTGGTGAAGAGGAATCTACTTTCACCTGTGTTCTTTTGATCACA
This sequence comes from Nomascus leucogenys, assembly GCF_006542625.1. Classification (NCBI taxonomy): domain Eukaryota; kingdom Metazoa; phylum Chordata; class Mammalia; order Primates; family Hylobatidae; genus Nomascus; species Nomascus leucogenys. The sequence goes on from NC_044399.1 coordinate 60,850,321, forward strand.
CTCTCTCTACTCACACATTCGTGCATTCGCTCATCAAACCTTGATTCCTTAACGTACACAAGGCAATGTTCCAGTGGCTAAAAATAGCTCTTATAGCACTTGAAGGATTTTGTCCACTGAACAAAGAATCTTATTTGACTAGTTTTAAAATAAAATAAAAACTGCCAGAGAATAGAATCGGATGGAAGCTATGGGGTAAAAAAAAACTTTTGAGAGAGAACTGTTCATTTCTTCTATGCTCATTTATTTCTACTGCTTCTCCTTGCTCTAGGAAGCAAGGTCATTCACGGCTACAGTGTATCCAAGCTTATCTTCCAGAGCATTCTTCCTGAAAAATGGCACTTATGCTTTATGCTACTATGACTGAATGGCTCTGTCTTCATTTCTGAGTGAGCAGGCAAACCTTCTTAGGTGGGATGGAAAATATATTTCTATTCTTAGCATTATTAATTCTAATTCAGGAGGGCACAAAGAAAATGCCACTTTCCTTGTGCCCTTAGGACGTGCATACAGGGGAGACAAGAATTAAATAATGAACAGGTCCCAAACAATGCCATTTGATGCTAGGCATCGAGATTTCTTCCCGTTTCTCAATGCTACTAAAACACCACAGTGAGGTTTGTAATTTTATTCTTTGGGAAATTGATTCCTGTAAGCTTTTAGCACAGTAAGAATTGCCCAATCTTATGAAATATTCTACACCCCCCACTCCCTGCCCCCAACCAAGCAATTCTGGTAACACAGACCAGATTGCTAGATGTCCTACTGGCAGCTGACCTTTTCTTGTGAACTCCAGTCAGTAGCCAAGGGAGAGAAGCATCAATGCTGTAAAATCTCTTTTCTATGTCTGCAAGCAAAAATTTTACAACATTTCTCCTCGATATGAAATCTCTGCTTGGACATCTGGCTTCACAGTGAGAAACTTTCAATACGCTAGCTTCAAAGAAAGGACTTAGCCCTGGTGGTGCAGTGATGCCAGAAGAATGTTCCACAGTCTCTTTAAAGAACTATTTCTAACGTTTCCCCAAATGAACTTCTGTGAGCTCAGTGGATAGTGCTAACTCACATTTAGATAACTTGGCTTTGGCATACAGCCTTTTGTGGGCATTGCCCCTGGAATATACAAATTATGTTCTTAGATAATACAGGCATACCTCGGAGATACTGCAAGTTCAGTTCCTGACCACTGTAATAAAGTGTATACCATGATAAAGAGAGTCTCACATATTTTTTGGTTTCCCGGTGCATATAAAAGTCATGTTTACACTATACTGTAGTCTATTAAGTGTGCAATAGCATTATGTCTAAAAGAACAATGTACATACCTTAATTAAAACTTTCCTATTGCTAAGACATGTTAACAATCATCTGAGCGCCCAGAGAGTGCTAATCTTTTTATTGGTGGAGGGTCTTGCTTTTGATGCTGATGGCAGCTGACTAATAAGGGTGGTGGTTGCTGAAGGCTGGGGTGGCTGCGGCAATTTCTTAAACAAGATAAAAATAAAGTTCACTGCACCAATTGACTTCCTTTCACGGAAGATTTCTCTGTAGCATATGATGCTGTTTGATTTAACCACAGTAGAATTTCTTTGAAAATGGGAGTCCAGCTTCTCAAATCCTGCCACTGCTTTATCAACTAAGTTGATAAAATATTCTAAATCCTATGCTGTCATTTCAACAATGTTCACAGCATCTTCACCAGGAGCAGATTCCATCTCAAGAAAACATTGTCTTTGCTCATCCATAAAAAGCAACTCTTCGGCCGGGCGCGATGGCTCACGCTTGTAATCCCAGCACTTTGGGAGGCCGAAGCGGGCGGATCACGAGGTCAGGAGATCGAGACCACGGTGAAACCCCGTCTCTACCAAAAAAAAAATACAAAAAAATTAGCCGGGCGTGGTGCCGGGCACCTGTAGTCCCAGCTACTTGGAGAGGCTGAGGCAGGAGAATGGCGTGAACCCGGGAGGCGGAGCTTGCAGTGAGCCAAGATTGCGCCACTGCACTCCAGCCTGGGCAACAGAGCGAGACTCCGTCTCAAAAAAAAAAAAAAAAAGCAACTCTTCATTCAAGTTTGGTCATGAGGTTGCAGCAATTCAGTCACATCTTTAGGCTCCATTTCCAATTCTAGTTCTCTTGCTATTCTACCACATCTGCAGTTACTTCCTCAAAGTCATTCGTGAGAGTTGGAATCAACTTCTTCCAAACTCCTGTTAATGTTGATATTTTGACCTCTTCCATGAATAAAAAATGTTCTTAATGGCTCTAAAATGGTGAAGCCTTTCCAGAAAGTTTTCAATTTACTTTGCCCAGATCCATCAGAGGAATTACCATCTATGGCAGCTATCGTCTTATGAAGTGTATTTTTGACATAATAAGACTTGAAAGTTGAAATGACTCCTGGATTCATGAGCTGGAGAATGGATGCTGTGTTAGCAGGCAAGAAAACAACATTCATCTCCTTGTACATCTCCATCAGAGCTCTTGGGTGACCAGGTGCATGGTTAATCAGCAGTAATTTTTTTTAAAGGAATCTTTTTTTCTGAGCAGGAGGTCTCAATAGCAGACTTAAAATATTCACTAAACCATGCTGTAAACCAAGCTGCAGTACAGGCTTTCTTGTTCCACTGAAAAAGCCCAGGCAGATTAGATTTAGCATCATTCTTTAGGGTCCTAGGATTTTTGGAATGGTTAATGAGCCCTGGCCTTAGTCACCAGCTGCACTTGCCTTGAACAAGAGAGTTAGCCTGTCCTTTGTAGTTTTAAAGCTTCTCTAGCAATAAAAGTCCTAGATGGCATCTTCTTCCAATAGAAGGCTGTTTCATCTACACAGAAAATCGGCCATTTAGTGTAGTCACCTTCATCAATGACCTTAGCTAGATCTTCTGGGAAACTTGCTGTAGCTTCAGCACTTGCTGCTTCACCTTGCATTTTTACGTTATGGAGATGGCTTCTTTCCTTAAACCTTATGAACAAGCCTCTGCTAGCTTCGGACTTTTTTTCTGCAGCTTCCTCACCTCTCTCAGCCTTCACAGAATTGAAGAAATTTATGGCCTTGCTCTGAATTAGACTTTCGCTTAAGGAAAGGTTGTGGCTAGTTTGATTTTCTACTAGACTGCTACAATTTTCTCCCTATCACCACAAAGCTGCTTTGCTTTCTGCCATTCATGTGTTCACTGGAGAAGCACTTTTAATTTCCTTCAAGAACTTCTCCTTTGCATTCACAATGCGGCTGTTTGGTACAAGAGGCCTAGCTTTGGGCCTGTCTCGGCTTTCAACATGCCTTCCTCACTGAACTTAGTAATTTCTAGCTTTTGGTTTAAAGTTAGAGATGTGTGACTCTTCTTTTCACTTGAACACTTAGAGGCCATTGTAGAATTATTAATTGACCTACGTCAATATTGTTGTGTCTCAGGGAAGAGGAAGGCCCAAGGAGATGGAGAGAGATGGGGGAATGGCCAGGAAGTGGAGCAGTTAGGATACACACAACACTTATTGTTTGTTGTCTCCCATGGGTGCAGTTCGTGGCACCCCAAAACAATGACAATAGTAACATCGAAGATCACTGAAAACAGATCAATCACCATAACAGATATAATAATGAAAAGGTCTGAAATATTGCGAGAATTACCAAAATGTGACACAGAGACATAAAGTAAGCACATGCTGTTGGAAAAACGGTGCCAATAGGCTTGACACAGAGCTGCCACAAACCTTGAATTGTAAAAAACACAATGTCTGTGAGATGCAATAAAATGAAGTGCAATAAAATGAGGTGTGTCTGAATATACAAGCACATATTTTTTTAGAATCTGCATAATTAGGCAAAATATATGGCAAGATCTGAGTTCTCTCCCAATATCTGCTATACCATTACAAAATATTTATGAGCTTGCTGCCACTAAAAATAAAATCACAAGAGAATAAAGTGACACTATTTGTTATCAGAACCTTTTGTGATTTATGAGGGAACATCATTCGTTTACTCTGTGTTATTTCCAGCACTTCCATTGAAACAAACATTGCACTAAAGCTTGCTCTCAAAAACCTCACAGTCTAGATGGTGAGAAAGATAATCTAAATACAGGTCCACAAGGTTCTATCTGCACTCCTGAAATCCAAAAATCCTCTGCAAAACACAAATTGTTTTTGAAAGTCTGCAGTTAACTTCTTTGGGAAAAAAACCTGACTGATGTTGGGTGGGTACTTATAATCTCTGCTTGTCTCATTCACTGGGGACACTCACACATTTCACTGTTCCTGTATTTGTCTGAGTAGACTGTGCTATCCCAGGACCCAATGCAGATACAGCACAAGCACCACCTTCCTAGAACCTGCAGATTTGGACTGGGTGAGGGATTGTGGGTCAGCATTGTAACACAGCAAACACTTCATTAGAGGGATGAATAAGGTTGGCATGAGTTTCTCAATCTGATGCTTCACAGAAAAGATGACCTTAAGTCAAAGGGAAAGGACACTTTACACAGAGCTCATGGGCATTTCCCATGGGGCATGGGAAAATAGAGAACATGGCATCTATGTTGAGCACTGGCAGCTGATGAGGGGGACTGGAGGGTGATGTCTAGACAAGTGGTTCTCCAAGTGTTGGGTTTCAGGATTCCTTTCCACTCTTACAAACTGACAACCCCAAAGAGGTTTTGTATATGTGGATTACATCTACTGAATTTATCATATTACATGTTAAAACTAAGAAATATTAAAACATTTTATTCATTAAAATAGTAATAAACCTATTATGTGTAAACATAAATATAATATTTTAATAGAAAAATAACTATTTTCCAAAGCAAAAAAAAATTAGTGAGACAACTAGCTATGTTTCATTTTTTGCAAATCTTTTCAATGTCTGATTTGAGAGAAGGCAGCTGATTCTCAAATATGCTTCTGCATTCAATCTCTTGCAAGATGTTACTTTGATTGAAGAATAGGAAGAAAATCTAGTCTCACACAGATAAGAAGTTAGAAAACGGAGGAGTATTTTAGTAGCCTTTTTAGATGACCGTGGATATTTTTGTTACTATGCCAAAACTTGACAAGTGGTAGCTTCTTAAAAGTTAGTTGCAATGTGGAATCTGAAACTCTATCAGTGAGCTTTTCATACTATTACACTAACATCTATTGGTCTCTTTTGTAGTTTGAATGGATCTTTTACTCAGGCATGGTTTTGTAACATCAGGTGTTTGTCATTTGGAAAACATGGTTCTGTGAGTTATACAAATCTTCCAAATGTTGATACACTTCATTCTCTTCCTTCCCATCCACATCACTAATAATATCACTGATCTTAACAGAAAAGTCTGTAAGTATTGTGAGGCTGTCAGGTTCACAGTGGTGGTATTAGTTTTCCAAAATTCTAATTTTTGCTTGAAAGCTCAAATTTTATCATTAGCAACAATATAGTCAGTTGTTATCCTTGAAATGTCAGGCTTGTTTCATTTCATTCATTTTCAAGAAAACATCTGCCAAATACTCAAGTGTGAATAAGCATAGGTTGCCTGTCAATTGTTCTTTCAGAGTGACTAGAGTTCAGCTCATACTCATACAGACACAGAACTGCTTTTCTCTAAGACAGTCATCCTACTTCAGTATGCAGCAGAAGTGCTTCATGTGTACTTCCTATTAATATTAAAAGAGATGTGTCCTCGAGGTTTGAGATTTAACAAAATCAATACAGACGCTCTTCAACTAAGATGGTGTTAAGTCTCAATAAACCCAATGTAAGTAGAAAATATCGTTAACTTGAAAATGCACTTAATACCCTGATTAACCTATCATAAAGTCGAGAAATTGTAAGTTGAGCCACTGTAAATAAGGGACCGTCTGTATATTTTATTGCTTTTTTTTTTTTTTTAACCATAAGTACATGGTAGTGAAGAAAATAATGACCAGCCATATGGTTTCATGTTAAAGCCTTGTTTTGTGTGAAGCCACCACCAGTTTTACCCACCACTGCTTCTATATCATCTGTCAAGTATCAATATAGTAAAAAAGGAAAGTGATGTCTTTGTGTTATTACGAAAATAGTTTTGACCTTGTGGGGCTATTGTAAAGGTCTCAGGGAGTCATCGGAGTCTGCAGAGAATACCTTAAGAGCTGCTGTTAGATCATAAAGTGTTTTGTATGCCATGCTGACAAGTATAGGTTTTATCCTGTAGGCAACAGAAAGCCATTGATGAATTTTAAGAAAAAACAACATGCCCATATTTGCGTTTTAGAAAAGTTACCTTATCAATAGTGTGAGGCATAGATCTGAGAGGGTCGAGTTATTGGCAGTGATTCTAGATAAGGGTGATTGTGCTAGGCAAGGTCAAAGATGATGACAATCTGACCTAGAAGGTAGGATGTAGTGATTGGGGAGTGGGGTATGAGTTTGGAGATATTTAGGAGTTTTCTCTAGGAACTGACCTATAAGAGGTAAGGGAAGGAAATAATTAATTCAGGGGGATTTCTAGGAAATCTGACTTCAGTGAGTAGGTGGATGATGGTGGTACTTTAATTCAGATAATCAATACAAGAAGAAGAGCAGGCTGGGGCTGGGAGAAGAGCAAGAGGAAGATAAATTCAGTTTATGACAAGTCTAGAGTGTACAGTCTATGGTCCATCCAAATGGAAATGTCCAGTAGTAGTCAGAAATGTGGACTGAGGGCTCAGGAGAAAAGTTTGAATGGCGATGAAAATTCAAAATTCATTTGTCTGGAAGTTAACATGGAGGGATGAGATTGTCCAGGGACAATCCAGTATATACAGAGAAAACAAAATAGGCCCTAACTAATACCATTATTTCAGTGCAAAAAAGAGGAGACGGCAACAAGAATGGGAAAGAGGGGTTCCGAAAGGTAGATGCTCCAGGAAAGTGCTGCCATAGAGCTAAGGAAGTTTTTAGAGGCTAGTCATGTGCAGATTAAATCGTTGTTCACAGATGTTCATGGTCTTCTAACTAGAGTCAGTATATAATTTCCCTGCCTCATTGATGTGGACAGAAATGAGGCTGAGGATGCAGTGATTTCTTTCAACCCATCCTCTTGCACTTCTGTAATCTACCACGAACAGGATATTCTGGACAACTACTAGTCCAAGCCAACTGTACAGACGTGTAGAGCTGGCCTGAATCCGATCTAAAGCCTGGAGTCAAACCCAGTCAGTCAATGCACATTCTGAATTTGAACCACAACAGCGACCCGCAGACATGTTCCAAGAAAAAAAAATGTGAGTGAAAGCCACTGAGTCTCCAAAAGTGTTTGTTAGGCAGCATTATTGTTGTAATATCTGAGCAGCAGAAGATCCTTGTTAAATGTTATAAAGAAGTCAGATAGGCTTCTCAAGATTAGATAGTAGATTGAATGTCCCTCTCCCAACACCAATAAAATCAGTAAAGAAGAGTAAAAGCTAGCAAAAATGCACCAACAGAACAATATTGGGTGGTAAGGTAGACATCATACAAAAACCATCAAAAACCTGTGGTCAAGGAAAGAAATGTAATTCTGGAGCACAGTGAAGCGTTACACAGGCGCTCAACTTCAAAACTTGCCCATGCCCCTAGGATCACTATTTTTTTATGAGTCAAAATCCTGAGAATTCTCAATACTGTCACCAAATCTGGACAGAAGCAAATGGCATGGCAGCCTCATTTTTTTCCTCTTCTGGCTGAGAGTAGGGGAGATGGATGTGGTAGAAAAACAGATAAACATCAGGGCTGGCTACCTCTGAGGAAAGGACTTCAGAGACATACACCAAATTGGGATCATTACAAACTCAAAGGAATAGAAGATGCTGCTCCCGTGTAGGTAGTGTGAACCCTAAAACACACTTAACATAATCTCAAAACGAGAACAGTCAGTTCAGCCAGATGCATGCTGGCTTGTGCGCCAGCTCTGCCTTCCCCTTCCCTCAGGTCAGAGAACACACAGAGACACTCACTACAAGTCAGTTTCTCTTATAAGGAGAACCACTATGCCTCAGAAGCATTTGCTATTGAATACTGAACATGTAGACATATCTCAGTCGCTTACAGAATTTATCCTGGTTAATCTACTAAACTTACATGAGAAGACTTCTTCAGGAATGCCTTAGAAAATGCAAATCACTTCCATGGAGGTGCACTCGGTCTATGTCTGCTGGTCTGCAGACAGAAAAGTCTGCGGGGTCATGTCTGCTGGTCTGTCTAGCCCAAGCTTCTCATAGCAATCTTAAACACTCGATGAGCCGTGTTTACACACGGGAAGAAAATGTGAACAGGAACAACGCACCCACGTAACATGCCATTCAATCATACAGGTTAGCCAGCAGACATTCTTAAACATGAAAAAACTCAGGGAAGACAGCACCATCCAATCAATTAAGAAACAAATCAAAGTAAAAACTGTGGGAATGGAGCCACTATGGTAAAAGGCCTAGTATAAACACTGCATAGATTGGAATATAGCATGAGAATTAAACTGTAGGATATGGTTTAAAAATTGTGAATATCATAAACCCGGACAGTGTGAAAATACTACTACTATCCAAGGTAGGAGGTGGCAGGGAAGGGTTACGGGAGAAAGTATGAGGGTGCAAAAGTACACGTTTTTCAGCCAAAATCAACATGTTCTGTCCAAAAATTCAACAGTTCCTCTGTTTTACTCTAGTTTCTTTCATCTGTTGAATTAAAGTAAAATTAAAGATTTTTCTAAAACAACAAAAAAAATCTATAGTACTCATTTCAAAAACCTACTCGGCTTTCTGTTCTTTTTCCCTTATACACAGTAGGATATAAGAAATAATGTTTACCTTAATTCTATGATGGTTATTTCTGGATGATAGGATTTGGGGTGACTTTAAAAACTGTTACCGTTTTTTATTCTTGCATTTTAAATTATTTATAAATGAGCATATGACATTTCTACTTCTTCAAAAACAAGATAATAGATTTTCTTTATAAAAAAAGATGGATGCAAATATGCCATGATGTTAAATAATGTTGATTATAGGTAGTAGGAATATAGATATTTTCCTCTTTGTACTATTTTGTATAGTGGAGGCATAAATGGGAGATAAAAACCGGACCTTTAGTATAGACTACTGTGGTATATTTAAGATGGCCTCAAAATCTATGCCATTCCTCCCACTGAGAGAACGGCCACTATTTCTCCTCTCCTAGATTCTGGGCTGGCCCTATGACCTATCTTGGTCAATCAAATGTGGTGGAAGTGACTTTGTGAATCTTTCTAGGGCAGGGCTTAATGGAAATACAGGTTCTGCTTTTACCCCTTTTAATTATTTCTCTTTGACATCAGCTACTAGGTGAAAAGTCTGATTAATCTGTTAAAAAGGCCATATGGCATGGGCCTGAAACCAGCTCAGACATTCCAACCCCAGCCAAGCTTTCTGCTGAACGTAACCTCATGAGGCACCCCAGCCAATGCCACACATTGAGCAGATGGGCCACCCAGCTGATCCCTGCCCAAATTTCTGATCCAAAGAATTATGGACAGATAGACATTGCTCTAAGCCATCAAGTTTTGGGGTATGCAGTGGTGATAACTCTTTTGAAAGGTGTGACTTTGAATGTAAGGAGTGAGCTAAGGCAGTAAATAAGTGACAAAGACGATTTTTTTGCTATTGATTTTTAGAAGATAGGGTGTTACAGCATAAAAGATCTACTCTTGCTGGGTGTAGTGGCTTTCGCCTGTAATCCTAGCACTTTGGGAGGCTGAGGTGGGCGGATCACCTGAGGTCAGGAGTTTGAGACCAGCCTGGCCAACATGGTGAAACCCCATCTCTACTAAAAACACAAAAATTAGCCAGGTGTGGTGGTGGGCACCTGTAATCTCAGCTACTTGGTGGGAGGCTGAGGCAGGAGAATTGCTTGAACCCAGGAGGCAGAAGTTGCAGTGAGCTGAGATCGTGCCACTGCACTCCAGCCTGGGCAACAGAGCAAGACTCCATCTCAGAAAAAAAAAAAAAATCTACTCTTATGAATTTTGTTCGTTTGTGTAACTCTTTTTACACTAAAGGAATTCTGTTTTGTAAAAGACCTTACTTCATCTGTTATTTCTTGGACAGTGAGGATCATGCCTGCTGTTTGTCTCACCTACCACTATTCCCATAATGTTCAATGGATTTCTTCAGGCTGGTAGCTTTTCCCTTTTTACCAAACAATTTTTATTGCTTCTCTGTGCAAAAGTGCTATTATAGCTTAAATATAGATAAAATTAAAAAATCATAAATTCTACCACTCAGAGATATCCATTAGTAAAATTTTGATATAATTGTAGTCTTTTTTTCTCTTGAGTTATACTTTTGTTTTGCAAAAATGAGCTCATATCTATGTTTTGGGATGTGCATGTTCATTGAAAAATATCATGTGAACATTTTCAATATCCTTAAATATGCTCTCCAACATCATTTCCTATAGTGCACAGTTTTCAGTGTATTTGCTATAGTTAAAAATATAGAAAGGATATAGAGAATGCTGGTGTTGCAGGTACCTGTCACATAAGAGGAGCTGAATAAATAACTATTGACTGAAAGGATGAAAGCTAGAATAAGCATCTTTTTGATTAGCTAAAGCTTAGTGCGATTATTAATTGCCACCTTTGGGCAAATTCTGAAAATGGGTCAAAGGCTAGGTATATCTCTCAGGCAATTTAATAATGATAGGTATTGCCAAATTATCCTTCAGAAATGTTTTATCAAGTTATATTGCACATGACTGGTGACCCTTTAAGTGGATTTCAGTATACTCAAATTTTCTCTAGAATTACTTTAATGATTTATCTGCGGAAACATTATTATAAGCTCTGACAGAATGAGTACTAGGTTTACTCTCTGTCTCCATTCTTGATCACCAGCTTGAAAAAGGTCAGTTCATCATCAACCCAGAAAAGGAGTGAAGTATGTCTCACAATTAGCATGCACGCTACTTTTACGGCACTATTGAATATATCGGCAGACAAATGTATTTGGTCCCAGAAAATCAAGCCTCATAGCGGCTGTGCCTCTCTCTGAGTATCAATATCTATTCATGTACCTAAACCTATGTGTACAAAACACTTAAATATAATCAGAATGTCCAAATCAAACAACTGTTGCAAAAATGTTATATCATTCATGCAGAGAGAAGAATAGAATGAGAATATCTAGGTTCATTTTCGCACTTGGTCATTGGACTCATTTTTATGGACAGAATGTAGTACACTGGGGTATGGTATAATAGTTAATAGTTGAGGCTCTCAAGTAAGACAGATTGTGGCTTGAAACTGCCTCTGCCAATTGTTCAGCAGGATGATCTTGGGCTAGTTATTTAACCTCATAGTCGCAGTTTCCCCATTTGTATATGGGGATGACAGAAATACCTTCCTCATGAAGATTACCATAAGGCTTAAATGAGATAATGGAACATGAGATGAATGAAAATGGCAGAGCCTGGAACATAGTACATGATGAGTAAATATCAGCTATTATTCACAGTATTTTTTGTGATATAGCCTTAAAAAAAGAGCCAAGGCAATGAACGCTAATGAATCAATTACCTTAGCAACTTTAATGTAGGTTAGTAAAAAAGAAATGTCATTTACTTTATGTATAATCTAAGTGAGTGAATCAAAACTGAGCTATATCTTACCTATACTGTAATTTTAATTTTTTATTTTCAGGTAACATATGGTACATATGGTTTTTATATATATTATAAAACTGTAAGGATTTATAATTAAATTATTATTAATTTAAAAATTAAATAATTAAAACGGTAAGAATTAGTTTAAAATGAGCAACTGTACTAATTATAATTCTTTCAAGATTTTTTTAATCATCAAGAAACAATACCAGAACTATGTTGTCAGGAGTACATTCATATTTTCCATTTTTGCTTATATTGAGATTTGATTGTTCATTTAAAATTTGGATATTACCTACCACTTGGTATTTGGATATAAAGTGAAACAGAAATGCACTTAATATGTAAATTTTATAGAACTAAAACAATTTAAGCAAAATATGTAATGCAATTTATGTGAAGCAAAACAGTTCCATAGATCAATGGAGGCACTTCCTGTGCATTTGTAAATGAAAAAAACTTGAAAGATGTTTTTAAACCACCAGAATATGAAAAAAAAATCTCTCTCTCTTTTTTTTTTTTTTGGTCTCATAACACAGGTAGGGGAAATAAGCTTGCAGGTGGAAATATATAGGAAAAATGTCATTAAAAAAAAAAAGTCCTCAATGGTAAAGTGAGGAGGCCGGATGTAATGGCCTTGAAGGTTTTGTCCATCTGTTAAGGCTTTTTATTCTATTAGTGTTGTCTCAGCTTAAAGGGAATATATAAAAAGCAACTGACGTTAACATTAACTCTTCCCAACATTACTCAGATTGCCTGCAATAGGCTATAGAAAAAGAAGATGCAGAGGTGAGGCAGGAAAGGGCAGCTATAAAACCCAAATTTTTCTTTTATTGTTCTTTGCTTTGTATGATTACTCCACATGCTTTAAGTATTGTTATGTCAAACTAAAGTCGCTGAAAAATAATCTTTTGCTGGGAATTCTTTAAAAATTTTTTGTTCTCTTTTAAGCCTTATTTATAAAGGTTTCCAGATGCTTATCTTCACACATTAAACCCAGTATGATGTAGACACATACAATAATATTCACTGCTATGAAGCCAAGAAAAAACTACTTGGAGATCTAACTGCCTATCACTGAAAGAATTGGGGTCCAGGGAATTTTCTGTTGCTATTAAGGGTGTGATTCTCTGAAGTCATTTGGAAACAACCTAGTTTCTCAGCAGCAACACATCTATCCTGTACTGTGTCAAAGCACATCAAATGGTTGGCATTCCAAGCTTCGAACAGGTTATTTTTCATTATGTGAATACATAATGAAAGGATGTGGGCAAAGAACAGAATGCAAATTGGAAGCTGACTTCTGACTTTAACAGCCAGCAGTGCTGGGCTCAAACAGTCATTCTAATTTCAAGAGACAATTCCAAAGTGGTTCTCAAGAGAAAGGACAGGGTATTTTTAAAATATTTGTTCAATGTGAATGGATTGGGCTTGCCAAAAATGACTTTTTATGCTGGCATGCGATCTCTTAGAGGGAAATCAGCCTGAGTCACTGGATACATCAAAGGTAGAGTCCAGTGAATGGAATTACTGCAGGCTGTGTGAACACGCCAGATACCCGCATTCATCTGCCCACTGCTGGGATTTCAGCCCTCCTTTTAATTACATTAAAGCAGCTGGTACCACTGGTTACTGAAGTCTTCAGATTACCTTGATTGCTTGGTCATTATCTCTAATCAGCTGCTGCTTCTCATCTTCAAACTTTTGTCTAACATCCTGGAGCCGCCTTTCTGCAGCAAGCTGCTGCTGGCTGTTCTCTTCTTTCAGAGAGGAAATGGTTGTCTGAAGTTCTGCTATGATCTAAAATGAAAACAGCATGCTATAACTTCAAATTCTTCTGGGAGAGGCATCTATTTTATATGTATTGATGCTTAACAAAAGAATGAATTTGGCAAAACTTTATTCTACAAATTAAATATTTTCAATTAACATATCACACACTATAATGCATGAAATGCCACACAATAAGAGACTAATAAAAATGTGAATGGTGAACAACTGCTGAACCAAATATACTTGGAAGATGTTTCCACTCTAACATTCCACAATATTTACTCATCAGAAGAAAGAACATCTGTGATCTCAAAAATATGAAAAGTGTCAGATTTTATTTTATTGAGAAATATACTTACTAGAATGAGAAAAGCTATTCTGCTTTTCATAATACTTCGAACTGTAATAACCAAAGAAAATAATGAACAGAGTTTATTCTTCAGTCACCTAACTCTATACAGTAATTTTTGGGAATTCACTAATGTTTGTGTATTGTGTTTAACAATTTAAGTTCTTATGTCATTTACTACTGTGAAACAGGTATCATTATTGCCTATCTTTTGTTTTATTTTATTTTAATTATTATTATTTTTTTTTTGAGATGGAGTTTCGTTCTTGTTGCCCAGGCTGGAGTGCAATGGCGTGATCTCGGCTCACTGCAACCTCTGCTTCCTGGGTTTAAGTGATTCTCCTGCTTCAGCCTCCCGAGTAGCTGGGATTACAGGTGCCCGTCACCATGCCCAGCTAATTTTTTGTATTTTTAGTAGAGATGGGGTTTCATCATGTTGGCCAGGCTGGTCTCGAACTCCTGACCTCAGGTGATCCACTCACCTTGGCATCCCAAAGTGTTGGGATTACAGGTGTGAGCCACTGTGCCCGGCCTGCCTATCTTTTATAAATGAGGACGCAGAGGCACAGAAAGAGGACAAATATCTTACATTGTTGAAAATGACATTCAACTAAAGAGACAGGCAGGATTTGAACCATGCAGTCAGACCAATCACTGCAGTAACTGGGTCCTTTAACCTGCCGACTTTATGGGTTTTTTTGTTTTTGTTTTTTATTTATTTATTTATTTTTTTTTGAGATGGAGTCTTGCTCTGTTACCCAGGCTGGAGTGCAGTGGAGCAATCTTGGCTCAATGTAACCTCCATCTCTCGGGTTCAAGCGATTCTCCTGCCTCAGCCTCCCGAGTAGCTGGGACTACAGGCCACCACGCCCGACTAATTTTTGTATTTTTAGTAGAGACGAGTGTCACCATATTGGCCAGACTGGTCTCGAACTCCTGACCTTGTGATCCACCCTCCTCGGCCTCCCAAAGTGCTGGAATTACAGGTGTGAGCCACCATGCTTGGCCACTCTGTTATGTTTCTTTAAAACAAGGTTTTGGTATTGCAGGGAAGTTTATACTTCCAAATAGGTTGTCTTCTTCCTAACTCATGGATAGTTATTTTGGTTTACATGGTGCCATTTTCATTCACTCCTGTAGTATTCCCTGCATTTAAGAATCTGTTGTCTCCAGACAGCGTTCTTCTAACTTCTCAAATTAACCATCTGATGAGAAACTTTTATATTTAATTGGCCTTCTGAGAGCACTGTCCTTCCTTTGGTTTGGACGTATCCATTTCCTTGCAAATTCAATAGTGATGACTTTTTAAAAGCAGGAAATAGTTGTTTCTTCTAATAAAAGAAATAACATTAGACCCGCATTAGAATATAATTCTTTTGGTCCTAAGCAGAGGGGAGGGCAGTTGGTGAGAAACTCTGGACAATTATCTTTCTTGAAGCTCAGTTTTTCCAACCATTATTTGGTGACAAAACAAGATTACAGCATTATAAGGCAATAAATAGAAACTGTCTGGAGTCCCCCAGAAGCCAAATGCTATAGAAATACTAGTTGTTACTACTGACATAAATAATAGCATCTTGACAATAAAATATGGAGTATTTATGCTTTGAGAAGTGAGCAAATTCACTGTACCAAAGTTTGACACTTGGAATTTGTCAATAATCAGATATTTAGCCAATTGTGAAATGACAAAATACATAATAACAACATGTCAATATTATTACATGCAAACTTGGGCTTTCTGCTATGAGTGGAGGCATTCATTTACTGAGAATGAAGATGTTTTCATCCATCTTCTGAATTTTGATTAAATATTGTTTCCATTCTGGCATCGATTCAATTAATTCTCATAGCACTTCTGTGAAACAGGAAAGGTTAAATTCTCATAGTAAATGTCAAAAATTGATGCACAAAACAATCAACTCACAGTCACAGAGCCACAGGAGCCAGGGATAAAAAAGAGTCAGATTTCCTTGGCCTAATATGAAATTTATGATTGATCTTTTATGAGAACATGGGGCCAAATAGTAAAAAACAACTTACTATTTCAATGTTTTAAGCTGAGTAAACTATAACTTTGTAGACGTGAGTTTAATTCTGGAGAGAGAAGGAGGGCAAGACAGAGAATGAGAGAGAGAGGGTGTGTGTGTGTGTTTAGTTCTGCGCAGTTTAACACATGTATAGATTCATATATCCACAACTGCAGTCATGTGATATATTTTTAAAGTACAAAGTAATTTTTTCTTTAAAAAATACTAAGATTGAGACTAGCTTGTAACTGACCAAAGAATAAAGATAAGAATATCCTGGGATACTTCAAACGGTCAAAGGCCATGGAACAGGGACATTTCTCATTTTCAGAACATTTAGGACAAAATAATTCAGGTTTTGAGGCGGGCGGATCACCTGAGGCCAGGAGTTCGAGACCAGCCTGGCCAACATGGCGAAACCCCATCTCTACTAAAAATACAAAAAATTAGCCAGGTGAGGTGACACATGCCTGTAATCTCAGCTACTAGGGAGGCTGAGGCTGGAGAATCACTTGAACCCAGGAGGCAGAGGCTGCAGGGAGCCAAAGGCCGCAATGAGCCAAGATCGTGCCATTTCACTCCAGCCTAGGCAACAAGGGTAAAATTCCATCTCAAAACAAACAAACAAACAAACAAACAAACAAACAAACAAAACAAAAAGAAAAGAAAAAAATGCAGGTTTTGGAAAGGACTACAAGTGAAGTCCAGGATGTTCTAAGAAGGACATGCTTGCTTTTGTGTGGGAAATAAAACCTTACATTCTTTGGGGGAATAACGGGAGATTCCTTTGTGGGAAATAATGAGGTTATTTTTGGAAAGCTATTTCTAAAACTTAGGAAGGCGATATAAGGGGGAGAATGTTAAAACACTTCAGGTGAAACAACTTGGCTAGATATACAGATAAATTATTTGGTCGAATAGACTCACAGGTGATATGGATATGGAACAGTAACTAAAATAAGGATAATTTAAAAAACAAGATTTAATACTTTAAGACTGAGAAATAATCATAATAATCAGATTAACATGCTTCAGGTAAGGAACAAAACTCTACTGGTCATAGACCTAGAGTATAAGAAAATGGACTACTTTCTCCTTAGTTCAGTGTATGTAATAACTGGCACCCAGTTTAAGTGGTAGAACTATAATCATGGTAAGTAATAAAAAACCATCACCTGGCAAATTGTATTCAGCTAACCTACCCTTCTCATAGAATAATAATGTTAAAAGTTTCTAAGAAAAATGAAAGCTAATATATACAATCATAATCAAAACCCTCCAGTTTTGATTGAATCATAATTAAAAACCATAGAACAAAATGCTAGCACTCAACTAAATGTTTATACTGTATTAGTTTCAACGAAAGAAGTGGATTAGAGAATTTTCATATGGATATTAAAAGTTAGTATTTTCAGAAACAAAAGGAGAGCTATTTTGAGCTAATGGTGTAAGCAACCGAACTCATGAAAGTCATAATAGTTAATAATTGTTAAGCAATGAATGCTTTGCAAAAATGTCAGTGGTCTTAAAAAAAAAACCAAACAGGATCCTAAATAGGGGTTAGGATTTCATCTTCAACTCATTCTATTGTTTTTCAGATTGTAGTACAGTTTGAGAGTTTTATAAAACTCTTCTTTAAAATATAATACAATAGAGAAGACAAGCCACTTAGGAAGCCATGCTTACGAACATTAGGTGAACGGTGACGCGCCTCATAAAATAAGTGGATGCCCTGTGCATTCTGGGTTGGCCCCCAGGAGGCTGGCATAGAGATGGGCACAGGGGTCATGTGGAATATTCCCAGGTACTAATATGCATCAGGCGTTGGGAAGTGTGGGGCAGCGGTGGGAGACACTCGTCCCTTGGCAGCAGGCAAGCTCAACTGGCATTCCAACTTCAGTCCTGCCCATGTTTCTAACTATGGACATTCTGGCAAACTGGCAGTATCTTTCCTTGAAAAATGGCCACTAGATGACTAGGCTGAGTGGAAAAACTATATTAATATTGAAGAGGCAAAAGATTAATACATAATCACTTATTATTTCAATGTTTTAAGCGGAATAAACTCCAGCACTCACCACCACTGCAGTGTATGCACTGTCTCCATTCTTAAGATAAAAAAAATATGTGATTCTGATGGAAATGATATTTGGGGGCGTGCCCAGAGATGATGCAAACGCTGCAGTGGTGGCGAGGGTGAGTGCTGCAGATCTCAGAACGGGGCACAGGTCTCAGGTGTGCCAAGGGTTCAGTGTACACAGTCTATTAGGTCCTACAGGCTTGATAAAATCGTGAAAAGTAAGCAGCTTCCTCTAAAGGAGGAAAATCTTTAAAATATTTTCCAAATTTAATCTTATGCTCTCTGAGGTACCAACACATTCATTACTAATGCATTCACTTTCTTTTTTTCAGAGAGGGATTTTAAAAAGCCCAACAGAGTTAAGCACTTTGCTTTTAGTGTTCTCATCAGCCTAATGAGATATGAGTTAGAGATTCCAACAAACTATCACTTAAATATGAAGAGATCCAATCCACAGTCTTGTTTTATAATGCTCATTTTTAAATAATCTGACATGCTTCTCTGAACTGACTGGCATTGTAGACTAATGCTTCTCAAATGCCAGTTCACAGATATAAATATTTAGAAGTTGGCAAACAAAATATTATCAATGTAAGGTTATCATCCTAACTTTTATGAGAAGGATGGACTATCTTTTATTATATTACATCCTGTCTAAGTTTTTTTGGTGTTGCGCTGTCCCTTGATCAATGAAATGATGGTAATAGTATATGGTAGTTGTTACTATTTGCATTTTCCTTCTCCACCTTCAAGTCTCTTCTTGGGAAAACAGTTAGCAACCCTGTGCCTCTCCAAGCTTTTCAGGGAGATTTTATCAACTTGTGAACACTCAAAAACATGGTGTCTGAAGCAATAATTTGTTCCACCTTCCAAACCTTTTTTCATTCTTCCCTCCCTCCTTTCCTCTTTCTCTACGGCAATTTTAGTGCTGATACTATAATAATTCACATTCATTAAGTGCTTTAGTGTGTGCTAAGCACTATACTGAACACATTTTTGGCATTGTTTTACTTAATAGTTAAAACCATCCTATGAGGTTAGTACTGCTCCTCCATTTGACAAATGAGGAAATTGAATTCCAAAGAGGGCAGGTAACTTGCTCAAGGTCACGGAAGTGGTAGGGCTGGTATTCAAATCCAGGGGTGCTGGACTCCAGAGCTCAGGCTTTCTTCTGCATTAACTTACATTTAATTTGTTTTAATATCAACTAATCAGGCTTCTTCATACATTCCTCTAGATAAATACTCCTGTTTACACTCTCATTATTTAGGCATTTTTATTAGCTATCTTATATCTCACTCTCGGTCTGCTTCCCCAATTTAACATAAAGCGAAATAAGCAGGATGTTAGGATATGCCAACTGGGGATTTTTAATGTTTTAATTTAAACTTTAACTTTTGGCCTAAATAGATTTCTTTTGATTGCAAGAAACTTTTTTAGTGGATTAAAAGGATATTTCTCCATGTTCCTTCCTCAAGGAAGGGCTGGAATAATGGCAATCAAGACATAATCATCATTTCTTACATAAACACATAAGACTCTTCATTTGGACAAAGACTTTTTGCTTTTCTAATGGGCTGTGAATTAGTAGAACTGAAATTTTAGGCCAGGCATGGTGGCTCATGCCTGTAATCTCAGCATTTTGGGAGGCTGAGGAGGGAGGATCACCCGAGGTCAGGAGTTTGAGACCAGCCTGACCAATACAGTGAAACCGTGTCTCTACTAAAAATACAAAAAATTAGCTGGGCATGGGGGCAGGTGCCTGTAATCCCACCTACTTAGGAGGCTGAGGCAGGAGAATCACTTGAAGCCAACTCAGAGGTGGAGGTTACAGTGGGTCAAGACCATGCGGTAACACTACAGCCTGGGCGACAAGAGCAAAACTCTGTCTCAAAAACAGACAAAAAAATGAAATTTTATAACTATCACCAAAATTTTGCCACATTAAAAATGGAATGGATGGGCCAGGCGTGGTGTCTCATGCCTGTAATCCCAGCACTTTGGGAGGCTGAGGCAGGGGGATCACAAGATTAGGAGATCGAGACCATCCTGGCTAACAGAATGAAACCTCGTCTCTACTAAAAATATAAAAAATTAGCCGGGTGTGATGGCGGGCATCTGTAGTCCCAGCTACTTGGGAGGCTGAGGCAGGAGAATGGCGTGAGCCCGGGAGGTGGAGCTTGCAGTGAGCCAAGATTGCACCACTGCATTCCAGCCTGGGGCAACAGAGCAAGACTCTGTCTCAAAAAAAAATAAAATAAAATAAAATAAAATAAAATAAAATAAATGGGAGAGATTTGGCCAGGCTGGTAGTGTTAAGGTTAAGAACTTCCACTTTGAAGTCAGATCCAGACTGGGTCCTGGCTTAGTCACTTGCCAACTTGTGTGATCTTATCTCTTGAATCTCAGTTTTCACAAATGGAAAAATGGCACCAATAATAGTTCCTAATTCCAGAGTTATTGTGAAAGACTGAATGAGTCAACATGGTTAGTGCCCCATGAACATTAGATATTATTATCTTTTTTGTTGTTGTTACTACTATTATGTGGCATTATGTGGTAGTATGGTAAATTCTAGTTTATTACCAAATACCATTGTATATATATAAAAATATGAAGACAAGCTGATTTTAACAATCATTAGATATGCTCACAAAACCAAATGGCTTAACTTACCTACCTGCAAAGTAAAGATAAGTAGTATTTATTTGTTCTATAATCACTTATGCAAGTAAGGAAAACTTGGAGTTCCTTAAATGATACTACTGGATATCACTGTAACAACTTATGCTGAAAAAGTACTCTGAGCATCATATTTCAAGTAGAGACAGGCATTCAATTATTGGCCTTTCTTATACTAAAACTACGACAGTAAGTACAAACAGCAAGTTATGGATGTAGGGACTTAGAATTCTCTTTTTCCCGAAAGGAGTCAACAGTTGAGCTGTAGACTTAACCTAGAATTATTTGTCATTTTGATTTTTGTTTGAAGAAGCCTTTAGGTAGAGCAAAATGGAATATTACAGAAAAAAGCACAGATGGTACCAAACTGCTTACATCACAAATGTAGGTGTATATCTCCTGTTCTTGTGAAGTATGTTTCAGCCTGGGCTTGTTTAAGTGTACAGGCTGGTTTTACAACATCTGAGTGTGTGTGTGTGTGTGTGCGTGCGTGCGCGCTTGTGTGTGTTGTTTCAAATGGTTAAATATGCCTAATTTTTCTTGATTTTTAATGACTGAAATATTAAAATCATATTCTGTTTATTTGTATACCCATAAAAATATGATACCATTCCACAAAAAAAACTGAAAAGAATGAAGTTTAACTTGAAAGTGCCAAGGCTTTTATGTGGAGGTTTCATTTTTGTTTTGGTTTTACCTTGTTTTATGTCTTTTAATGTTGCTTACCTGTGAAGATTTGGCAAGCTTCTGAGTGTATTCCTTTTCAATCTGCTTCAGCCTGCTGTTGGCCTGAAAAACACACGTACATGAACACATACACAGTGACCTGTGAGCTTGGTATCTCTTCCACATGCCTATCACCAGGCAGCTGGGATGCCTGCCAGCTGCACCACCCTTCTGGGGCAGCCAGAAAACCACAGGGCTTGTCTTTGATGTTACGCCAACTATTCATCACTTAAAAAGCAAAAAAAAAAAAAAAAAAATCTCTTCTGCCAATTATTAGACAAACATAAGACTTCTGTGGATAGAAAGAGAAAGGGAGAAAGAGAGAGAAATAGACACAGCAAAAGTATGAAGGCTCAGAAGGTAAAGTAAGGGAAAGAGAGAAGAAACAAGAGGGGCAAGGAAAAGGGAGAGGGAAGTGGAGGAAGAGGAAAGGAAGGTAAATTTAGTACTTTTTCACCTTAATTAAAAAAATAAAAGAAATAAATGATTCTGGACAAAGGAGATACGGGATTTTGAGAATCACTGAGCAAAGAGTTGAGCCCTGACTCTGCCAAATACATAAGAGCTAATTTCTACAGTGACAAATGTATCTAAATCAAACAAGTTTTATGTCCTGGAAATAGGGTGGCCTTTCCAGAATCAGTCCACATTGCTTAGAACTTGGTTATCCCCTCTGCCACTCAAGTTCCAATTCTTTTTATGTGATCTGTTTTCTGCTCTCTGGAAACTTTTGGGATCTTTATTTCATCGTCAAGGTTTAAAAATGTCACAGTGACGTGCCCTAGACTGGGTCTTTTTCCCATCAATCATGTGGCCACTAAAGAGGCTCTTCACTCTGAACTTGTGTCCTTTACTACTGGGAAAGGTTGGTCATTACTCTCATTTCTCTTGTCTCTCTGTCTGTCCGTCTGTTTCCCTGAGTATGTCTCTCCCTGCAACTCTGATTTTGTACCTCTTAGATTTAGTATCTCTTTTTCTTGTTGTTTCTATGTTCCATTTCTTTGTCTTTTTGATTATTCTTAGAATTTCCTCAACTTTTACCTAAAACGTTATATTCTGCCATCATATATATATATTCATAATTTCCAACAGTTCCTTTTTGTTCTTTGAACAGCATCATCATTATCATCCCTCTTTTTACAGATGAGAAAACTAAGGCACAGAGAGGGTAAGTAACTTGCCCAGCATCACACAGCTAGGAAGTGATGAAGCCAGGACACAAACTCACACTTTGGCTGCAGAGGACAGGTGCTCCACCAGTGAGAGCACTGTGTCATGCCTTGCAATACAGTCCTTCTATCTATCTACCTATCTATCTATCTATCTATCTATCTATCTATCTATCTACTTTTCCATCCATCCATCCATCCATCCATCCATCCATCCATCCATCATCTATCTGCTCTATATGTCTATAACTATCTATCTACACATATATTTTAATTTTTTTCTGCTGAGTGTGTGTGTGTGTGTGTGTGTGTGTGTGTGTGTGTGTTTCTGAGTTACCTTTGTTTATATACTTTCACCTGTCTGTTTTGGTCTTTGTCTTTCACTTTAGATACTTTCCTCAAATATCTGGTGATCTTTGATGTCCTTTCTTATTCAAAGTGAGGTCTCCAAAGCTGGATAAAAGAATCTTGCATGTGTGTATGGGTTTGTGGATGGTTGGGCATCACCACAGGGTGTGTTACAAAGGGGCCTGGACTCTCCCATGCCAGCATCTGACTGGATTTCCCTCTTGGATCAGTTTGCCCAGAGCTGCATCCTCCAGTTTCCTGCCAGGCAGCACAAATCTGATGGCCAGTATTTTCAGAAGGGCATCGAGGTGTTCAGGAGAGTGACTATTGTGCAAGGCTAACCTCACATTTCTCCTCAACTGTACCTGAGGCCCTTTCTCATTCTACCTCTCCAGAGAACAAACCAGAGATAGGGATGGGGGCAGTCTTGGGATAAAATCTGGGCCATCTGTTCCAAATGCAGACTTTCAACCAAGCTTCCAGTTCTTCACTTCACCCCATACCCAGTCTCTCCAATTCCTGAACCTTCCCAAAGCTCTACCACAGGAAAAATCTTGCTGCTTCTAATTGGTATCCTTCAGGTCTCCCTTCCCCCAGAAATTGTTCAGTTTTTAGGATTCTTAGTTCTGCTAAGTTAATTTCAGGCCCAGCCTTTTTCAAGTTCTCAATGCTATTGATTTCTTATGTGTATGGTTGTCTCTTATTTTCTTTGAAAAAAATTATAGTATAAAAATCTTGATGCCTGAGTCTCATCTGCAGAGGTTCTGATTCAATTTATCTGGGCTACAGGCTGGACACTAGGATTTTTAAAAATCTCTGCTGCTATTTCAAAAGTTCAGCCAAGGTTAAAAACCACTGGTTCATGCCTTTTTCAATTTCCTTACTTTCATTTTGATGGGACTTCCTCAGGGAGTGGAGATAAGAACAGGTGAGTTCTGTCCACTACCTTTAGTTGGAAGCAAATGATTTGTTTATTTTCATATCGCAAATAGGGTGAGGAAGCAATCCCATGCTCACAGCCCACTCCAGGCTCACCTCTATGGTAGTACTAAGGCTGAATTGGTCATCGCTGGTTAACCTGTCTTTTTCCCACTAGATAATGAGATCCTAGAAGGCAGCTCCTAGCCCCTAACATAGTGTTTGGGGCATAATTGTCCATCTAATGAATGAGTGGATGCCGTACAAGACCTTTTCCTCTTCTATTGCCTCAGTCCATACCTCTGAAGTTTTCTTTTCATAACCATTTTTTTTATGGACTTAAGTTCAAAACCAGTTCTTTAGAGTTCATTCCATAAACCTCTTTGTATCTATAATCCCATCGAGTACACAGGGTAGTTTTGTTTCTTCCAGAATAGTGAGGGCATGTGACTATTGCTGTTTTTCTAGTAAGTCATCAGACTTGACTCCAGCTGTATTATGATTAAAGCCACTCTCCATCAGAATTAGGGCTACTCTGAATCTCTTGAGGTTTATTTGTCTTGGCTCACATTCTGTCACTATTTTTTTTTTTGTCACAAAATGCTTAATAAAGTATTTGTTGCTTTTAAAATAAACACTTAATAGAACTCATACCATGTCCCAGGCACTGTTCTAAGTGCTTTAAAAATATTCACCCACTAGAAAATCTAAAAATTAATTCTAGTGTCATAAAGATGAGGTTACTTTTCCCTAAAAATGCTAGAGTCATGGATAATAGTTAGTGCAGGAAAGCCTGTGTCTCGGTGTGAGCTACTCTTCATGAGTTTATGGCCAGTCCCCAAATTTCACAAACCCAATGAAGCTCCTTTATAACTAAATATCCAATTCATTCATCAACTCTAGGCAGCTGGACAACAGCAATGAACAAAACAGGCAAGAATCCCTCTCCATTTTTATGAAACATCTAGAGAGTAAACAAAGTAACTTTGAAAAGTTACATGGTGCAAGGCTTATGGAGAAGTATCAATCAAGAAAGAGAAGGAGGAAGTAATAAAAGTTAGGGGGTACTTTATAATTTTAAAAATACTGAAGTAACAGATGGCCTCCCTGAGAGGGTGACGTATGAACAAAAACCTGTAGGAGATGAGGGTAACCTCTAGAGAAACAGCATTCCAGGCAGAAGGAAGAACCAGTGCAAAGGCCCTGAGGCAGAGGCATGCACAGCATGTTCAAGACACAGTATAGAGGCCAAGAGCAGTGGCTCACACTGGTAATCCAGCACTTTGGGAGGCTGAGGCTGGCAGATCGCTTTAGGCCAGGAGTTCGAGACCAGCCTGGCAAAAATGGTGAAACCCTGTCCCTACAAAAAATACAAAAATTAGCCAGGTGTGGTGGTACATGCCTGTAATCCCAGCTACTTGGGAGGGTGAAGCAAGAGAATCACTTGAACTGGGAGGCGGAAGTTGCGGTGAGCCGAGATCGTGCCACTGCACTGCAGCCTGGGCAGCACAAGCTTCTGTCATACACACACACACAAAAATACAGTGTAGAGGCCAGTGTGGTTGGATCAGTGCAACCAGTGGAGCACTGGCTCCCTCAGACAACACAGGGCTGTGACAGAACCAGGTCCTGCACGGTGTTGAATGTGATTGTAAGGAATCTGGCTTTTAAGATCAGTGAAAGAGAGAGTCACTGAAGGGGTTTGTGTTAGTCCATTCCTGCACTGCTACAAACCAAACACCGCATGTTCTTACTTGTAAGTGGGAGCTGAACGCTGAGAACACATGGACACATGGGGGCAGGACCCACTGGAGCCTGTTGGGGGTTGCGGGGCGAGAGAGCATCAGGAAGAATAGTTAATGCATGCTGGGCTTAATACCTAGGTATGGGTTGGTCTGTGCAGCAAACCAGCATGGCACACGTTTACTATGTAACAAAACTGCACATCCTGTACATGTACCCCAGAACTTAAAAGTTGAAAAAGAAAATAAAAAAACAAATAAAAATGACAAAAAGAGAAATACCTAAGTCTGGGTAATTTATAAACAAAAGAGGCTTAATTTGCTCATGGTTCTGCAGGCTGTACAGGAAGCATGGCTGGGGAGGCCTCAGGTAACCTGCAATCACAGTGGAAGTTGAAGGAGAAACATGCATATCTTCACATGCCCACAGCAGGAGAAAGAGAGGTGGGGAGGTAATACACACTTTCAAACAACCAGATCGCATGACAACTCACTCACTGTCATAAGAACAGCATCAGGGGGGAAATCTGCCCCCATGATCCAACCACCTCCCACCAGGCCCCACGTCCAACACTGGGGATTACAATTTGACCTAAGATTTGGGTGGGGACACACACCCAAACCATTTCAGGGTTTCAGTATAGGTTTGACATAGGTATTAATTTGACATAGGTATTAATAAGGACACTCCAGCTTTTGTTTGGGGCAAGAATGAAGCAAGTAAGACAGTTAGGAGGGCACTGCAAATAATCTAGGATGGCAATAGAGGAGGTGGTGAGAAGGGGTCAGATCAGAGAAAAATTAGAAAGTAGAACCAACTGGACATACTGTATAATGGAAAGAGACGAGTCAAGGATGACTTTAAGATTTTTGTCCTAAGCAACTAGACGAATGAGGTTGTCATTACCTAACATGGGAAAAGCTATAGGTGAAATAGGTTTTTGCAGAGAAGATCAAAAGATCAGTTTGCACTTATTAAACTTGGAGATGCCTATTAAATGTGCAGTATTGAAGTATCTGGGTATTCAAGTCTTGAGTTAATGGTTTAAGGTCTAGGTTAAAACTATGAATTCAGAAGTCATCAGTTTATACAGAGTGTGTGAAACCATGCTACTGGATGAGATCCCAAGAATCTAGTGTATATACTGGATGAGATCCCAAGTATACACAAGAAAGCAGAGGTCTAAGTATACTCAGCCCTGCGCCTGCAAATGTTAGGAGGCTGGGACACGAGGAGGAAACAGACAGAAGAAACAGCCAGAGAGTCAAGAAATCAGGATAGGCTGGTGGCTCACACCTGCAATCCCAGTACTTTGGGAGGCCAAGGCAGGTGGATCACCTGAGGTCAGGAGTTCAAGACCAGCCTGACCAACATGGTGAAACTCCATCTCTACTAAAAATACAAAAAATTTGGCTGGGCGTGGTGGCGGGAGCCTGTAATCCCAGCGACTTGGGAGGCTGAGGCAGAAGAATCACTGGAACCTGGGAAGTGGAGGTTGCAGTGAGCTGAGATTGTGCCATTGCACTCCAGCTGTGATAGAGCAAGACTCTGTCTCAAAAAAAAAAAAAAAAAAAAAAGAAATGAGGATAATATGGAATCCTGAGCCAACTGAAGAAAAGTGTTTCAAGGACTACTCAGTTGTGTCAACTGCTACAGAGAGGCCCTAAAAAGTGAGGCCTGAGAATTGATCACAGTAGTTTGGCCACACGGAAGTCACTGGTGATAAGGATAAAAGAAATTTTGTTGTAGTGGCAGACATGAAATCTGGATTAAAGGGAGTTCAGAGAGGAGATGCACTGGAATTTGTTCAGAATTTTATTATAAAGGGAAGGTGAGAAATGAGATGGAAGCTGCCCGAGAAGTGGGTGAATAGAGAGGTGAATTGTTTTGTTTTTTGGTAAGTTGAGGAAATTAACGGCATGTTTGTAGGCTGATAGGAAAGATCTAGCAGTAGAGAGGGAGGAAAAAAACCAGATGATGCCAGAGCTTTCCTAGACACATGTCCTTGAGTTAAGGAGAGGGATATGTCATGGGGTGAACTGTGTCCTCCCAAAATTCCTATGTTATGTTGCAACCCTAAACCCCAATTTGACTGTATTTGGAGATAGGCCCTTTGGTGAGGTAATTAAGGCAAAATGAGGTCATAAGGGTGGGGCCCTACTCCAAGAGGATAGGTGTCATTATAAGAAGAGGAAGAGACACCCATCTCTCTCTGCCTGTCTCTCTGTACACACACACAGGAAAGGAAATAGCAAGAATGCAGCGAGAGGCCTCAGGAAAGCAATCCTGATACCACCTTGATCTTGGGCTTCTAGCTTCCAGACCTGTGAGAGAATGAATTTCCATGGTTTAAGCCACCCAGTCTGTGGTGTTCTGTTATGGCAGCCCAAGCCAACTACTACAGGGTGGGACCTCGAGCACGAGGGGAGGAGACGGCCTTTGCTGGAAGTGCAGGCAAATGATCCCCCAGGAACAGCGATGGGAGCTTCTGATTGCTCTCGTTATCTCTACAAAGTAGGAAGAAAGAGTCATCAGCTGAGCATGAGGAAGGTAGAAAACATCTTTGGGAAATTTCAGAAGCGAAGGAAGGCATAAAATAGTCATCTAAAAAAAGCAGGAAAGGGAAAAGACAGACAAATCCAGTTTGAGTCCCAGGACTCCAGGAAGCATCAGGACCCACTTGAAATTGCCAATGCTAAATTTAAAATGAGGCCAGTCTGTAATACAGAAACACTTCTGGAATTTGCTAACAGCTAAACAGAGTAGAATCAATACTTTGGAGAATAAGAGTAATCAAAGGAATAAAATTAACTGGTCAACTTTTGTGGTTTTTACTATTAATATTTTCTTCAGCGTAAATCATAGCTGCCTGAATTCCTGAACCCCTATTATATAAATCTAAAAAGCTCTGGTTTATCATGGTTGAAAATTCATGGCTAACTTATCAGGCAAACTGTCCCTAAAGCATTTTTTGAATAGCTTTAGTATCAAGATGGTACTGAGTGTACATTTCATTTCCCTGCTTAAAGGAAGGCTTAGTTATTTTAAACCAAGTCTTATTTTTATAGCTATCATTTGTATATAGAAACACAATTTTTAAACAACTACCAGCAGCATAACCTGAACAAATGTGTAACAGAAGAGGAGGAAACCACAATTTGGGAACCACATAGTGAGACAGGGTTTCACTATGTTTCTCAGGCTGGACTCAAACTCCTAGGCACAAGGGATCCCTCAGCATCCCAAGTAGCTAGGATTACAGGTACATGACACTGCCCTTGGCTCTGCTCTATTTTTATTATTTCCTTTCTTCTGCTACTTTGGATTTAATTTGCTCTTCTTTTTCTTGTTTCCCAAATGAAAGCTTAGGCTATTGATGTTAGATATTTCTTCTTGTCTCATAAATGCATTCTATGTTATAAATTTCTCTTTAATCACTGCTTTCTCCATATCACATAAATTTTGGTAAGTTGTAGTTTCATTTAGTCCAAAATATTTTTAAATTTATATTGAGATTTCTTCTTTGACCCGTGTGATTTTTAAAGTGTGTTGTATAATCCCAAAGTATTTGGGGATTTCCAGCTACCTTTCTGTTGATTTCTAGTTTAGTTCCATTGTGGTCTGAGATCAGATACTGTATGATTTCTATTCTTTTAAATTTGTTAAGATACATTTTACGGCCCAGAATGCAGTCTATCTAGGGGAATGGTCCATGTGAGGTTGCAAAGAATGTGTATGCTGCTGCTGTTGGATGAAGTAGTCCAAGATATCCATTATTTCCAGTTGACTGATGGTGTTGTTGAATTCAACTATGTCCTTACTGATTTTTCTGCCTGCTGGATCTGTCCATTTATGATAGTGGGTATTAAAGTCTACAACTATAATAGTAGATTCATCTATTTCTCCTTGCAGTTCTATCAGTTTTTGCCTCACATATTTTTGTTTGTTCGTTTTTGTTTTTTTTGCCTCATGTATTTTGGTGTTCTGTTAGGTACGTATACACCTGTTAAGGATTGATATGTCTTCCTGGAGAATTAAACCCTTTATCATTAAGTAATGGCTACCATATCCCTGATAATTTTTTGTCCTAAAGTTCCACTGTATCTGAATTTAATATAACTACTAATCCTTTCGTTTGCTTAGTGTTAGTATGGCATATATTTTTTTATCCATTTACTTTAAACTTATATATGTCTTATATTTAAAGCAGGTTTCTTGGAGACAATATATACTTGGGTCTTATTTTTTGATCCACTCTGACAATCTCTGCCTTTTAATTGGTATGTTTAGGCCACTGACATCCAAAGTGATTACTTGATATAATTAGATCATAGCTACCATATTTGCTACTACTTTCTATTCATTGTCCTTGCTCAGTTTTCCTATTTTTGTCTTACACTGTTTTTTCTGCATTTTGTGGGTTTTAATTGAGCATATTCCATTTTCTCTCCATGCTTCTTTTTTAAAACATATTTTTTACTGGTTGCCCTAGAGTTTATAATATACATTTATAAATAATCCAATTCCACCTTCAAATAACACTATATCATCTTATGGATAGTGGGAGTACCTTATATGAATGAAATAATCCTAATCTACTCCTTGTTATTTTTTGTATTACTGCTGTCATTCATTTCACATATATGTAAACTTATGTAAGTATATATGTGTGTATAAATATATATGAATATTGTTGCTGTTAATATTTTGAATAAACTGCTGTTAGGTCAATTATGAATAAGAAAAATAAAAGTTTTAATTTTATCTTCACTTATTCATTCTCTGATGCTCTACGTAGGTCAAAGTTTCTTACCTATATCATTTTCGTTTTATCTAAAAACTTGTTAACATTTCTTGTGAGGCAGGTCTACTGGCAACAAACTCCCCCAATTTTTGTTGTCTGAGAAAGTATTTCTCCTCCATTTTTGAAGAATAATTTTTTGAGGTACAGAATTCTAGACTGGTAGAGGTGTTTTCTCTCAACACTTGAGATTGTTCACTTCTCTCTCTTCACGCTTGCATGATTTCTTAGAAAACTGATGTAATTCTCATTTCTCCTTTTTATATGTAAGGTGTTCTTCTTTTCCCTCTGGCAGATTTCAATACTTTTTAAACATTTTTTATTTTCTGCATTTTGAATACGGTATGCCTAGGTATCTTTCATTTATGCTGACTGGTGTTTTCTGAGCTTACAGATCTGTGGTTTGGTGTCTGACACTAATTTGGGGAAATTTTCAGTCTTTATTTCATTAAATATTTCTTCTCCTCCTTCCTTTCTTCCCCTTCCTTTATTTTCATGTGTACATTACAACTTTTGTAGATGTCTCAACTACAAAAGATTTTTTTTTTTCAGCCTTTTTTTTCTCTTTGTTTTACAACTTTGGAAGTTTCTACTGAGATATCCTCAAGCTTAGATATTCTTTCTTCAGCTGTGTCCAGGTCCAGTCTACTGATGAGTCTATCACAGTCTTCATTTGTTAGTGTTTTTGATCTCTAGCATTTCTTTTTCATTCTTTCTTAGAATTTCCATCTCTCTGCTTACATTGCCCATCTCTTCTTGCATGACATCTACTTTATCCATTAAAGCCCTTAGCACATTAATCATAGCTGTTTTAAATTCCTGGTCTGATAATTTTAAGATCTCTGTCATATATGAGTCTGATTCTGATGCTTGCTCTGTCTCTTCAAGCTGTGTTTTTTGCCTTTTTGTATGCCTTGTAATTTTTTTTCCTTATGGCTGGACACGATGTATTGGGTATATGGAACTGCAGTGAAAAAGTCTTTAATCGTGGTGGTAAGGTGTCAGGGAAGACGAAGTATTCTATAGTCCTATAACTAGGTCAGTCTTTTAGTAAGCCTGTGCCTCTGGGCTGTAAATGTCACGGTGCTTCTCAGTTTCTCCCCCTCCTAGCTCAACCAGAATGGTTCAAGACTGGAGGGATCTGGGCTTGTACATTTTCCATCCCCCATACAGAAGGCTAGAGTTGGCTGTAGGTGGTTATCTCCTTTCCCCCAGATTGGTTAGGCTCTGAAAAATCCCCAATAATTTAGGTGCTTGTAAAACAGTTTTTCTTGATATCTTGTTGCCGTTGGATAGAAAGTTATATATAGCACATTTTGTCTAAAGCACAATTCAATGTCAGTATTTCCCTTTTAATTTTCTGTCTCATTGATCTGTCTGTTGTTGATGGGGGATATTGAAGTCCTCACTATTAACTGTATTCCTATCTATTTCTCCCTTCATGGCCATTAATATTTGCTTTATATATTTAGGTGCTCTAATGTCTAATGTCTAATGTGCTCTAGTGTCTAATATATATTTACACTTGTTATATCCTCTTCATGAATGTTCTCTTTATCATTAGTGACTTTGTCTCTTATGAAAGTTTTTGACTTGATGTCTATTTTAAATCTAAATATAGCCACTTCTGTTCTCTCTTTTTTTACCATTTGCATGCAATACCTTCTTCCATCCCTTCACTTTTAGCCTATGTATATCCTTAAGGCTAATGTAGGTCTCTCATAGGAAGCATATAATTGGATCTTGTTTTTTTATTCATTAAACCACTCTGTGTCTTTGGATTGGAAAATTTAATCCATTTATACTTATTGACATTTAAGGACTTACTACTGCTATGCTGTTTATTGTCTCCTGGTTGTTTTGTATATCCTTTGTTCCTTTTTTCCTTTCTTATTTGCCTTCATGATTTGGTGATCTTCTATAGTGCTAGGTTTTTATTCTTTTTTCTTTATTTTTTGTGTATCGCTATAGTGTTTTGCGTTGTGGTTACCACAAGGCTTACATAAAACGTCTTATAGTTATATAATAATTGACTATTTTACACTGATAACTTAATTTTTTCCACATACAAAAACGCTAAACATTTATCCTCCACCCTGCTTGATCTAGTCTGCTATTGAAGCTCTCTATTGTATTTTTAAATTTCATTCATTGAATTCTTTAGGTCCAAGATTTCTGTTTGGTTCTTTGTTATGATACCTATCTCTGTTGAATTTCTCATTCAGATCATAAACTGACTGATATCATTAAATTGTCTCTCTATATTCTCTTGTAATTTTTTTGAGTTTCCTTTTCTTATTTTGAATTGCTTTTCAAACAATTCATAAATTTTCTTTTCTTTGGGGTCAGTTACTAAAGAATTACTGTGTTCTTTGGTGGTGTCATATTTCCTTCCTTTTTTAGCTGCTTGTAAAACAGTATTTTTTGGTAGGCTTTGTTAAGTGCAACAAAGTGCTCTGGTGTATTTCACAATGGTCACTTTTCTCCTTCCCCTGCCAGAAGCACAAATGGTTTTTTCCACAATATTCATGATGAGAACCTGGTCAAGCTCCTGGGGGCAAAACTCACAAAAGCCCAACACTGCTATGGCTGCTTGCAAGCCATGTTAGACTCAATACCAAGAGAGTTTCCCTCAGCTAAGACTCTCCACTGTGGGGAACATTTAAACAGAAGGACCCCAAGAGCCCCTGCTACTGTGAACTGTCACAATATGTTGCTGCCACTGCTGCCCTAAACTCTTATAGCCTACAGCACTGAGGTACCCACAGTCATCTGTGATACTGATCACAGCTGAAGAAGCTGCATGGAGGCTTGACCACTGCATCTATTCAGAAGCGGGGCCAGCACATCCTTTTCAACCAGCACGTTAAGGTCTATCTGCAGATGAAAATATTTTCCTATGAAAGTAACTCTGTAAAGTTTGGAAGTGGTGACTGTTTCATCAGATGTGAAGACATCAATTTGGAAACACAAGAAACATGAAAAAGGAAGGAAATATGACACCACCAAAGAACACAATAATTCTTTAGTAACTGACCCCAAAGAAAAGAAAATTTATGAATTGTTTGAAAAGCAATTCAAAATAAGAAAAGGAAACTCAAAAAATTACAAGAGAATATAGAGAGACAATTTAATGATATCAGTCAGTTTATGATCTGAATGAGAAATTCAACAGAGATAGGTATCATAACAAAGAACCAAACAGAAATCTTGGACCTAAAGAATTCAATGAATGAAATTTAAAAATACAATAGAGAGCTTCAATAGCAGACTAGATCAAGCAGAGTGGAGGATAAATGTTTAGA
The DNA here is from genome assembly GCF_006542625.1 of Nomascus leucogenys. Lineage (NCBI taxonomy): Eukaryota > Metazoa > Chordata > Mammalia > Primates > Hylobatidae > Nomascus > Nomascus leucogenys. Next base: position 60,883,859 of record NC_044399.1, read on the forward strand.
GTTTTTGTATGTGGAAAAAATTAAGCTGTTATCAGTGTAAAATAGTCAATTATTATATAACTATAAGATGTTTTATGTAATCCTTGTGGTAACCACAAAGCAAAACACTACAGCAGATACACAAAAAATAAAGAAAAAAGAATAAAAACCTAGCACTATAGAAGATCACCAAATCATGAAGGCAAATAAGAAAGGAAAAAAGGAACAAAGGATATACAAAACAACCAGGAGACAATAAACAGCATGCAAATGGTAAAAAGAAGAGAGAACAGAAGTGGCTATATTTAGATTTAAAATAGACATCAAGTCAAAAACTTTCATAAGAGACAAAGAAAGTCCCTAATGATAAAGAGGACATTCATCAAGAGGATATAACAAGTGTAAATATATATTAGACATTAGAGCACCTAAATATATATTAGACATTAGAGCACATTAGACATTAGAGCACCTAAATATATAAAGCAAATATTAATGGACATGAAGGGAGAAATAGATAGGAATACAGTAATAGTGAGGACTTCAATATCCCCCATCAACAACAGACAGATCAATGAGACAGAAAATTAAAAGGGAAATACTGACACTGAATTGTGCTTTAGACAAAATGGGCTATATATAACTTTCTGTCCAACAGCAACAAAACACACACTCTCCTTTAGTGCACATGGAACATTCTCCAGTATAGACTACATGGTGGGCCATAAAACAAGTCTTAAATTTAAGAAGATCAAAATCATGTCAAGTATTATTTCTGGCCACAATGGTACAAAATTAGAAATCAATAACAGAATTAACTTTGGAAAATTCACAAATATGTGGAAATTAAACAACTGGCTCTGAATAATCAATGGATCAAAGAAAAATCAAAAGATAAACTGAAAACTATCTTGAGACAAATGATAATGAAAACACAACATACCAAAACCTATGGGATGCCCAAAAGCATAAACTTCCCATAAGAGGAAAGCTTATAGCAATAAATGTCTACATTAAAAAAGGAGATCCCAAATAGCCTAACATTATGCCTCACAGAATTAGAAAATGAACAAATTAAACCCAAAGGTAGCAGAAGGAAGGAAATTAATAAATATCAGAAAAGAAATAAATAGAGAATAGAAAAACCATAGGAAAAAAACAATAAAACTAAGAGTTGGTTTTTGAAAAAATGAACAAAACTGATAAACTCTTAGTTATATCAGCTAAAAAAGAAGACAGAAAGAGAAGATTCAAATATATAAACTCAGAAATGAAAGTGGAGACATTACAACAGATGTTCTCAGATATGAAATAGATCATAAGGAACTATTACTAACAATTATATGTCAACATAGTTGATCATCTAGGGTAAACAGATTAATTCCTAGGAAAATATAACTGAAGAAGGTTGAATAACAAAGAAATAGCTTGAACAGGCCAATAACAAATGAATAGATTGAAGTAGTAACTTAAAATCTCCCAAGAAAGAAAAGCCCAAGACCAGATGTCTTCATGGCTGGATTCTATCAAACTTTCAAAAAAGAATTAATACCAATACTTCTTAAATGCTTCCAAAAAAAAAAAAAAAAAAGAACTGGATAATACACTTGACCCTTGAACAACATGGATGTTAATGGTGCTGACCACCCCAAAATGCAGTCAAAAATCTGCATGTAACATTTGATTACCCCAAAACTTAATTACTAATAGCCAACTGTTGACTGGAAGCCTTACTGATAACATAATCAATTAACACATATGTTATATATTACATTTATCCTATACTTTATTCTTACAGTAAATAAGCTAGAGAAAAGAAAATGTTATAAAAATAATAAAGAAGAGAATATATATTTAATATTCATTAAGTGAGAAGTGGATCATCCTAAAGGTCTTCATCCTTGACATCTTGATGTTGAGTAGGCTGAGAAGAAGGAAAAGGAGTCAGTCTTGCTGTCTCGGGGTGGCAGAGGCAGAAGAAAATCTGCAGATAAGTAGACCCATGCAGTTCAAACCTGCGTTGTTCAAGGGTCAACACTACTTCCTAACACATTTTATGAGGCAGCATTACCTTGACACCTAAGCCAGACAAAGCAACATAGGAAAACTATAGGCCAACCTCTCTGAAGAACATTGATGCAAAACTCTTCAATAAAATATTATCAAACCAAATTCAACAACACATCAATACATCATGATTAAGTGGGTTTTACCCCTGACATGCAAGGCTGGTTTAATATACACAAATCAATCAATGTGATATATCACATTAACAAACCACATGATCATATCAATTGACAAAAAAGCATTCAGGACAGCTCAATGTCTGATTTGATAAAAACTTTTAACAGTTTAGATATAGAAGGAAAGTTCTTCAACATAATAAAGCCTATTTGAGTAAACCCCACAGCTAACATCATAATCAATGCGGAGAAACTGAAAGCTTTTTCTCTAAGATCTGGTATAAGATAAGGATGCCAACTCTTACCACTTCTACTTAGAGTACTGGAGGTGCTATCAAGAACAATTAGACAGTAAGAAGAAATAACAGGTATTCAAGCTGGATAAAAAAAGTAAAATTATCTCTATTTACAGATGACATGATCCTGTATGTAAAAAATCCCAAAGATTCCACATAAAAAAACAATTAGATCTAATAAATTAACTCAGTAAAGCTGCAGGATATAAAATCAACATATAAAAATCTATGACATTTCTATACACAACGATGTAGCCAAAAAAGAAATTGAGAAAACAATCTCATTTACAATCACATCAAAAAAATAAAACAGGAATAAATTTAACCAAGGAGAGAACTGTACACTGAAAACTATAAAACATTAATAAAAGAAATTGAAGAGGACACAAATAAATGAGAAGATATTCCATGCTCTTGGATTGGGAGAACTAATATTTTTTAAATGTCCATACTACTCCCAAAGGAATACATAGATGCAATGCAAACCCTATCAAAATTTCAATGACAGTCTTCACAGAAATAGAAAAAAAATCCTAAAATTCATAAGGACCCACAAAAGACCCCAAATAGCCAATGCAGTTCTGAGAAAAATAAAGTTGGAGGCATCACAAATCCTGATTTAAAATTGTATTACAAAGCCGTGGCAATCAAAATTGTATGGTACTGATATAGAAACAGATGCCTAGACTAATAGAACAGTAGAGAGAGCCCAGAAGTAAATCCAAACATATATGGCCAACTAATTTTCAGCAAGGGCAATAAGAAAACACAATGAGGAAAAGTTTCTTCGATAAATAGTGCTGGGAAAACTGGATTTCTATGTGTAAAAGAATAAAGTTGGACCCTTATCTTACACCATACATAAAAATCAACTGTCTCTCCAAATTTGGGGCCAGCAGTTTGCCCTGTGAGTTTACTTCTCTGATAAATATAAAAAATGCTGATCAGTTTTTTTTTTCTGCTTTTTACTTGTTGTTAAGATGAATGGCAACTTCCAAGCACCTTACATGCCAGAGCAGAAACTGGAAATTAAGCTAAAAATAACATTTTAAATATCCAAATGGCTCCCAGAGAGACAAGGAGTAAGTTTACTGAATAATCTCAGTTATCTCTGAGATAGTATCACATCAACTAACATATGCGTGGTTGTATCCCAGAAAGAGAAAGAGGTTTGGAAAAATATTTGCAGATGGAATGGCTGAAAATTTTCCAAAATGAAAAAAAAAAAAACCCTCTAAGACCACAAGTCCAAAAGATCATCGAACAAATAAAATAAAATAAAATAAAATAAAAAACCAAGATAAATACAGAGAAAACCATATCAAGGCATAACATAATAAAAGCAAAGAACAGAAATAAATATAAAATCTTATAAGCAGCCAGAGAAAACAGACACATTAAAAAGACAGGAATCAATGAAGATTTCTCATTTGAAACTATGTAAGTCAGAGAACAATACAATGAATCTTTAAAGTGCTGAAATTAAAAAAAAAATCTGTTAATCTAGAAATGCATATCCAGTGAAACTATCTTTCCAAACTGAAAGTGAAAAGCACACATATTCAAAGAAAAATTGGAGAGAATTTGTCACCAGTAGATGCACACTACAAAAAAGGTTGAAATAAGTTGTTCAGGCAGATGGACATGATACTAAACGGAAACCTGGATGAAACCAAGTGAACAAATAGTACTGGACATAAAAAAAAAAGCGTGTAAATATAAATTACTTTTTATTCTCACATTCAAATTTCTTTAAAAGACAATGAATATTTAAAGCAATAATAACAAAAGTATATTGTGAGGTTTATAATACTTGCAGAAACAGAGTATGAATGGGGAAATGGAAGTATACTGTTAAGAAACTTACATTTTATATGATCTGGTACAACAGCAGATGAAGACAGACTGTAATTAAGATGTATATAATAAAACCTAGATCAACAACTATAAAAACCAACAGTGAAGAGGTATAGCTAATTAGCTAATAGTAGAAATAAAATAAAATGTTAAGAAATAATTAATTCAGCCACTGCACTCCAGCCTGGGTGACAGAGCGAGACTCTGTCTAAACAAACAAAAAAAAAAAAAAAAAAAAAAAGAAATAATTCAATAAAAGGTAGGAAAAGAGGAGAAACAAATAGAAAAGAAATAGCAAAATGGTGGATTAAAACCTAACAATATCAATAACTATGTTAAATATAAGTAGCCTAAAAATTCCAACTAATTGGCAAAGCTTATCAGACTGTGTTTTTTAAAAAAGTTTAACTACATGGTGCTTTCAAGATAAATGCTTAAAAATCTTTTAAAAAACGTTAAGATTAAAAGGATGACAAAAGATGTATCATGCAAACAGTAATCATAAGAAAAGTGGAGTCAACATATGAATATCAAACAAAGTGGATTCCAGAACAAAGAAGCTGTTCTGTATCTCTGTAGAGATACCGAGGGGCATTCCACAATGATAAAAATTGAATTCATGAAAATGATATAACAATCCTAAATATGTATGTACCTAATTTTAAGGGCTTCAAAATACACGAAACAAAACCTGACAGAAATGAAAGGATAAATAGGGAAATTCACAAATGACAACTGAAGATAATTCAAAACTCCTTTCACAGGAATTGATAGGACAAGTAGACCATATTAGTGAGGATATAGATAGTTCAAAAACTGCTATCAACCTACTTGACCATTAATCAAGACAGACCATATTCAGGGCCATAAAATAAATTTCAGTAAATTAAAGAGGATTGATCTCATAGAGTAAATGCTCTGACCATAAAGAAATTAAATTAGAAATCCATAACAGAAATTTATCTTAATTTTTGTAAAGTAAAAGATAGACATATACTAATATTTGAGCCAAAAAAGAATCATGGCTAGGCATGGTAGCTCATGTCTATAATCCCAGTGCTTTGGGAGGCCAAGGCAGGAGAATTGCTTGAGGCCAGAAATTCAAGATGAGCCTGGGCAACATAGTGAGACCCCATGTCTAAGAAAAAAAAAATAATTTAAAAATTAGCCAGGTGTGGTGGTACATGCCTGTATTCCTAGCTACTTGGGAGCTGGGAGGTGGGAGGGTTGCTTGAGCCCAGGAGTTTGAGTTTACAGTGAGCTGTAATAGTGGCACTGCTCTCCAGCCTGGGCAACACAACAAGACCCTGTACCTGAAAAAAAAATTGCAAAGGAAATTAGAAAATATTTTGAAATGAATGAAAATGGAAGCATATACTTATAGAATGCAGCTAAATCAGTACTTAGAGGAAATTTTTACCTTCTGAATTCTTTTATTAGCAAAGAAGGGAGTTCAAAAATAAGTGGTATAAGCTTTCAATTGAAGCAACCTGAAAAAGAACAGTAAATTAAAGACCAAGTAAGCAAAAGAAAGAAAATAAATATAAGAGTTGAAATCAATGAATTAGAAAAGAGGAAAACAATAGAGAAAAATTAATGAAACCAAAAGCTGGTTAAGAACAATAAAATTGATAAATTTCTAGATGGATAGATCTGAAAAAGAAGACACAAATTAACAATATCAGAAATAGAGATGGGACATTACTATCAGATTCTGTAGACATTAATAGGGTAATAAGAAAATATGAACATCATATTTACAAATGTTTGATAATTTAAACAAAACAGATAAATCTCTTAAGTGACAGAAATTACTCCAAGTGACTCAAGAATTAGAAAACTCAAAGACCCCTCTATTTATTACACACACACACACACACACACACACACACAGCCCTTTCTGAAATCCTGATATACCCCTCTGCACTGTGTTAGTTTTGCAAACATTTACTTTGAGGACCTTCTCCGGGTTAGGCACTGTATGTTTACAGAAGTAAAAGATTTAATGCAGTTGGGGAGGGAAGAGACAGATGAGTGAATAAATAAAATACTGCATAATAAGTGTCATGAAAGAGATCTGCACAGGGTGTTATTAAGGAAAAAATATGAGATACCCTACATGAGAGAAGGCTTCCATAAGGAGGTGAATATTAAAGGGTAATGATGATAATGATGTTGATGATGATAATGACAATGATAATGATAGCAACAACAACAAAATAACTGTTTACTTTTCTCTTACTCTATTGACACATATTGGCTAAACGTGTTACACATATGAACAAATCTAAACCTCTCAAAAACTCTGTGGTAGGCACTATTATCCTCACTGAAACTGAGAGACCCAGCAGATAAAAAACTTGTCTACGGCTATGCAGCTAGGAATGAAAACGAATCAAGTTGACTGAAAGAGAGAGAAGAAAGTTTCAGATGACAGGAGTGACGTGTAAAGGTACAGACGCTTGAGGAAGCATGGTAGGTAGATTTGAGGCTGCAAGCTTCTTTCCTTCCTTCACAGGCACATTTCTTGAAAGGTAATATCTACCCTCTGCCTTCATTTTCATTTCCTTATTAGTTCAAGAAATATTTACTGAGCTCCTTGGTGACTACCCAGTCTTTCCTTGATGACCTGAAATTTGACCCTGTCCCTTCTATTCAACTTGCCAACTACCTTTTTACTGCTGTAATGAGGCCATTTTTTTTATAATACTCATTTTCTTTTGATTATAAAAGTAAATTCAGATTGTGATGATGGTGTACAATTCTGTAAATCTGTTAAAAATCATTGAACCAGACACAAAACAAGAATGTCTCCAAATGTAAATTATACTTAAATGCTCATTGTAGAAAAACCAGGAAATAGAAAGAAATACATACGGTGACTATCTCCTCTAATCTATCACCGCATGTAGCTAGTGATTTTTCCGTGCAATGTTTTGCACATTACCTGGATATTTCTGAAGTCTTAAACCTGATATTTTCTTCTACTCAGCCCTGCCCGGCTTGTCATTCTACCTTCACTGCCTCATGGGAAAGGATGGCAGAAGTATAGAAAAAGGAAAGGAGGTTGGGCACAGTAGCTCACGACTGTAATCCCGGCGCTTCAGGAGGACGAGGCGGGCGGATCACCTGAGGTCAGGAGTTCAAGAACAGCCTGGCTAACATGGCAAAACCCTGTCTTTACTAAAAAAATACAAAAATTAGCCAGGCATGGTGGCACACGCCTGTAATCCCAGCTACTTGGGAGCCTGAGGCCAGAGAATCACTTGAACCTGGGAGGTGGAGGTTGCTGTGAGCTGAGATTGCACCACTGCGCTCCAAGCCTGGGTGACAAAGTGAGGCTCTGTCTCAAAAAAAAAAAAAAAAAGAGTCCATTTTTAGATTTAAACAATAACCAGGGCTTACTGGATCCAGGGCAGGGCATAAGAATACTACTTGAAAGTCGGTTTTACCTCCCTGCTTCCCTCACCCCAAGACTAGAAAAGAGGGATGGGGCATAATCAGGAATGAAGGAGAAAATGTTTACCTGCGGTTTTGTTCCCGAGAAAAGACCCTATTTCTTACTCTGCCTTCTCCATTAAGCCTGGGAGATGGGGAAACAACAGAAGCCCCATATAGGTCAGGGATCCTCTGAGAGCAGAAGGAGCTGCTGTTCACAGACAGGTCAGGAGAGGTGAGAGGCTGTGGGGCCACACTGTAGAGCAGAGACACAAGCACAGATGAGCTTGGCAGCGTGTGTTCAGGCTGGCCAGCAAGACTGCAGGACCTGTTTCCTGTGGGCTCCCCACTGCCCCCTGACCACATACAGGAAGAATACAATATTTCCTGGGTGTCTGAGAGCAGCACGGATGTAGCCAAAATAATGTCAAATCAAAGATTAGTGGGGATAATCGATGTCTCGGTGGGTGCCTGGGTGGGTTGGTGACATCCAGGATCGGAGGCCCTACCCCATGGCATGATAGAGCCACTGGGGCTTACATGCTATCCTTAAACCAGGGGAGTGACTGAGGCCTAAGGTGATGAAAGGCAAGTAGCAAGTTTCTGCTGCACAGCCAAATGGTGATTCAAAACAGAAATGGATTACAGTGAAGTAGGCACCTCTGAGTTTATGGCCTGAGATCCGGACCCTTCACAGTGTATCAGCAGGAAGGGTTTGGCGAGGCTTTGGTGGTATGTGGCTCAGATCCTGGTTTGCTGCCCTGCTTCCTCTTCATGAAGGAGACACGCAGGAAAGTAGTAGCAGCAGCAGAGACACAAAAAGCTGCTTTATTACAGGCTGCTTCTGTGCTCAATACCCTTGATGTGGCGAGCGGGTGGGAACATGAGGCTCAGTTTCTGAGCCCCAGGAGGTCAAGACTCCCTTCTCCCAAGCTTGAAAATCAGCATTTGACCATCTTTTGGCCAACATAGGGTAGAGGAACCTGAAGCCACAGCAAGCTCACTTAGACCTAAAGAGAGAGAGCGAGACAACTGGGCCTGCCTGGGAAGGCTCCAGCCCTGTCATACCCGCACAGCTGGGACAAGGAGTCAGAGTAAGCTAGGGCCGTGAAAGTGTGACACCAGGGACCCTGCTCACCCTCAAGCATGGCAGAGACAATGTCCTCACCAGATCAGTGCTGCCTCTGCACGCAGAGGAAGGGGGTTAAGTAGAGATGGCAGGAAAGCACAAGCATTTTTATCACAGTTTTCCCCACTTTGCATTATATCATAAACATTTTCTCATGTAATTAAAATTATTTCAAAACCTAATTTTTAAAATTTTATTTTAAATTTTATTTTTTTGAGGTGGAGTCTCGGTCTGTCACCCAGGCAGGAGTGCAGCGGTGCGATCTTGGCTCACTGCAACCTCTGCCTCCCAGGTTCAATCTATTCTCCTGTCTCAGCCTCCCGAGTAGCTGGGATTACAGGCATGCGCCACTACGCCCGGCTAATTTTTGTATTTTTAGTAGAGATGGCGTTTCACCATGTTAACTAGGCTTGTTTCTAACTCCCGACCTCAAGTGATTCACCCGCCTCAGCCTCCCAAAGTGCTGGGATTACAGGCACGAGCCATTGCGCCCAGCAAAACCTAATTCTTAAAAGCTTAGTATTTTATCATGTGAGTTGAGACTTTTAAAATGTTCCCATAAATTCAGGAAAAAACTGATTCTTCTGTAGCCACAGTAACATGTAGCCATCAGAACTGGTTTTAAATCCGTTCAATTAATCAACGACAACTGGCTTTGGTGAACACACTTTCATAATCAACCAAGAGGTGTCAGCCCCTGACTTGGAAAAGCCAGCTAATCAGAGATGGACTCGCTGCAACAAACATACCTCTGAGGCCAACCAGTCGGCAACAGCCTCACACAAGTCTCTGGACTTCTACTTGACAATGTCAAGCCGTGGCTTTGGAAGGACCTCCCACCCCCATCTTTATGCCACCCCAAACCCTATACAAGACCTACCATCTGCTCTGTTCAAAGGGACTGTGCCTGACCGGCATGGCTGCCCCTTTTTATAGTTAGTAAGTGATCGCCTTTCTCTTTTTATTTGAGATACTGACAGGAGATAGCATGACTTATTGAACTATTCTTCTATTGCTGGATATTTAGATTATTTCCAATGCTTTATCATTATAAATAAAACTGTGGTATTTATCTGCACATAAAAATGTTTAATTGCACCACTGATTATATTTTTAAGATAAATCCCAGAAAGTGAAATGACTAAGTCAATGGATAGAAGTGGTTTTACAGATTTTTATAAATATTGTCAAAGTGTTTTCCAGAGAGACTGTATCAATTTACACTCATATATATCATTGTCTAGGTTGCCCATTCTGCTATATGTTTGTAAGAATTAAGTATTTCAATTAATACAATCTTCGTCAATGTAATAAGAATAGTTTCTTATTTTAATTTGTATTTATTTCTGAGAATGAATATGCTAGTTGTTTCCATAACACCTATTCTCCCTTCTTCCATAGGAATAAAATTTTTGGTTGGGCATCTGCTGTCCAGAATAAAGACTATATTTTCCAGCCTCCTTTGCAGCTGGACGTGGTCATGCGACCGCATGTAGGTGGCATGTAAATGGAGGCACTGTGTGGCAGCTTCTGGAAACTTCCTTTTGAGGCGCCATGTAGGTGAACTTGGATTCTTCTTTGTCCACTTCCCACTCCTCATTCTGATGCCTAGGCTTTAATGCAAGCTTGGACCACAAAATTGAGGACTGCACCATAGGCACAGGGTAAGCCAGACCGTGACCTGAACGTGACAGACATAAACTCTTTTGTTTAAGCCACCATTTAGATTTGGAATTTTCTGTGATTCGCTGATGATTCTAATCATAATGAATACACCCCTGTTTATTGGCCATATTTCCTGACTTTCTGTTCTGATTTGCCACCTGCTGACTTGCCACTTCCATCTAAGCTGTCCCCCTGAGAACATAAAAATTTCACATCTCGACAGTTCTATGTACTTTGAGGGTAGGAGCTGTGCTACAGTCATTTATCATCCCACTACCCACACACTACACACCAAGGCCAGTGATCAATAAGCAGGTGCTTATCGAAGTACTCAATATGTGTCTAGTGGTTGAAGTTCTCCTCCCCTTCATGAATATTCTTAATCTGGAGCTATAGCTAGGCTTTAAGAGTCCATAGACCACTCCCTAAAGTTTTATTCAAACTTTTTATTTTAGTTTATTATATTTTATTCATAAATAAATTTTTTATATATATCCTGTATTTTTTTCTGGAAGAGAATCTAAATATTTCAACATATATTTTCAAAGGACTAAATGACTCAAAGAAGTGTGAATGGCACTGTACCTACGACACACTGGAACCACCATTCTGCCCCACCAACAGGCTGAAAACCATTACTTTTTCTTCAGTTCATTGGTCCATCACATTTCCACTGCCTTACCCAATTCAGTTATTTCTCAATCTCATGTTGACAGTATTCTCCTGACCTGTCTCCCCACCTCAGTCGTTAGCCCATCTCTAATGTGCCCTGGACCTCTATGGTGACTGTCCTGCCAAAGAATCAGTCCTGCTTACCAAGTCCACAGTCCCCACCCTGGTACTCAAGGTCCTTGGTGATATGGAGCCCATGTCTCTTTCAAACACCACCTTTATCCTATTGGAGATCAACTTCTCAAAGGCAGGAATCTTTTGTCTGTTCTGTTCACTGATATATCCCAAGACCAACACACAACACAACCAATAACTGCTGAATGAATGAATGAATGAATGAACGTTTTCTAATATGGATTAATGGGGGTTTTCCAGATCACTTTTTTGCTTTGCAGTCTCTGTCCCTCTGCCATAATCCTACCAATATACCATGACTAATTCAAATGCTAACATTGTTTTCTTTGTTTATTTCCCTTAGAAGTGATTTACTTTTTGCTCTTTAGTATTTAGAGTCCTGGTAACATGCATGGCTGTTCTATAGTCTTTCGAAAATGTGTCTTCTTTCCGAATAGGTTAACACAGCTCATGGCTTTGGCATCATTGTTCAGCCCTTAGTAGTTGCTTGAAAAACACTGTTAAATGAATTAATAAAAAAAAGAAGGCTGTATGGGCTGAATTGGTGAGATTTTTATAGCTTTTAGATAAAAAGATGGCTATTTCTTTATCTCCACTTAGCATATTAAAGGTAAGGCAGAGGGAGAGGTGGAAGTGAAAAGGTTTCTAAGTATAGAAAAATATGATTTACTATACTTTTTTGTTATTTCTTCTAAGTGGAGATAAAAGAGAATTTGGGGTAAAATGAAAATTGGACATAAATTTACCAAAAAAAAAAAAAAAGGCATCTTTCAGGGTGCAGTGACTTGCACTTTTAATCCCAGCTACTTGGGAGGTGAGGCAGGAGGACCATTTGAGCCCAGGAGGTGGAGGCTATAGTAAGCTATGATTGCACCACTACACTTCACCCTGGGTAACAGAGCAAGACCTTGTCTCTGAAAAAAAAAGGGCATTTTTTGTCTTGGTAAACAATTTGTTTTATATGCCATAAATAGTTTAAGGCATTTTAAAATAATTCAAATATTTAAAGAAAGTTGATGATAAAAAATAACCTTTTAAAGACATAATTTAATATTAATTCAAAGAAAAAACTCTCACATTTCAGTTATAACTTCCCCAAACATTGTACTAAACAATAAAATCTTACTTAGTTGAAAACACAAAAGCTAATAATTGTTCCTTGCAAGTTACTATTAAGTAGTAGGCAGACTGTCATTTACAACACTTCTGATTATCACATTTCTAATTTCAAAGCCCCTTCTTGAAAAGAGTGATCAAGACAGGAGAGTGGCAGGAAGTGAGCAAACATTTGTGGACTATCTACTAAACGTCAGGTATGAATAAGATTTAGTTCTTGATGTTGTATCCTAAGACTTTTGAATCTTATCTTAAGTCAAGGACAAGTTCTCAGTTTGATGTCATCATCACAAGAAAGGGTACTTTAATTCAAGAATTCTTGTCCTTTTTCATCATTACATATAAATCCCAACTCGAGAAAATGGCAAACTAGTTTAAATAGCAAAACATCTGCAAATGTCACTGATCCATATTTAGTGACTCCTCAGTTTCAACTTGTTTCTAGAAAATTGACTGAATCATGTTAGATGGTTGCTTTACCCAGAAACAGAAGCTAATAATTAGGAACTACAAGTGTTCAGGTTTTTGTCACTGCCTATTCATTTTATAAGAATCCCATGGAAAAGCCACATACTTTATTAAAGAAGGAATAAACAAGACTGTTTTTGAGAAGTGTTGTAGTGTATGCTTATCAATATCTGTATTTCCTAATACTTAACAAAAGCTCTTTCTCCTATACTGGACCTACTGAGTACCTACTCATTAAATACTGATGAATCCATTCTAAGAAGAAATGTCCATATATTCCTGAATTTGGCCCTATTTCTGAACATGTCTATTGTTATTGGATACATTCTCTGTCCACACAGAGTTAGTAACTGTGGCCAGTTTTGTGGACTTTTATAATATTTATTTAATGGCAGTTAACCTAAGGAATAGCATGGGACAGTTGATTTTCTTCTCTCACTATAATTCAGGACGAATTTTCTCACCATTGCAACATATATTTACATGGCTAACACCCATAAATGATCACATAAGATTTACATGCATTTCCCCACCCTACTCACTGAATAAGAAAGCAAACTGTGAAACAGCTTATGGAAATAGTTAAAGAATTAAGATCTAATCATATTTCAAAGCTCACCCTCAGAGAAGCTCTCTGAAGCAAAGGCCACAGAAACTGAAACTCATTTATTACTTGGGCTGAAATACAAACTTTAAGAGAATGAGGGAGAAAAAAAACTTTACTTTGCTCTAGGGAAGAAGCAACTATTCTCTGATGTGCAAAAAAGAATTTATCATCAAAGACCAAATGTAAATGGGGTCAATTAATTTTTTTTAAATCTCTACCTTCTGTAATATTTTTGAGTCTTTGACACTGTTACACTTTATACTAAAATCTAATGTTGTGTGATTTGAAAAATGTCAAAGGAAATTGACTACTGTATTTAACAAATTTTAATAAGCATAATTTATACTTTAAATATACTTAACACAGAATTTACATATGAGTGGCCATTCTGTGGTATAGTACTCTTAGGAAGCAGATAGAACACCTATGTCAAATTTTGACTTCAAAGATTTAAAAAATAGTTGACATTGTTCAATGATCAAATGACATGAATCAGCCAAGTAATAAAGCATTTGAATTATAAGCTTTGAATCTAGGCATTAGATGCCCCAATTTGGCATGCTCATAATATCTTACTTTTTATTTTTAAAATTTTTTACTTTTTTGTTTATTTGGGTAAGAAAAAAAGTAATGTATATTAATTGGAAAGTTTATAAAATAATATATTTGTACTAAGCTATGCTATGTCAGATTTGTAGACAGTTCATTATAAAACAGTGATCTCAATACTTAACAAAAGCTCTATTTCCTATACTGGATTATTTTGAGTTTAGAATAGCTGCTGAAAGGATGTTCTTGAGATTTAAGCATTAGCTGTTTCTAATTTAAAATGACCTAGACTCAAGGATACAAAATCAATGTACAAAAATCAGTAGCATTTCTATACACCAATAACTTCCAAGTTGAGAGCCAAATCAAGAATGCAATCTCATCTACAATAGCTACACACTCACAAAAATAGGAGGGGAAAGATCTCTGCAAGGAGAATTACAAAACACTGCTAAAATAAATCATAGATGAAACAAACAAATGGAAAAACATTCTATGCTCATGGACTGGAAGAATCAGTATCATTAACATGGCCATACTGCCAAAGCGTTTTACAGTCTACAGATTCAGTGCTATTCCTATCAATCTACCAATGTCATTTTTCACAGAATTGGAAAAAAAACTATTGTAAAATTCATCTGGAACAACAACAACAAAAAAAGCCCAAATAACCAAAGCAATCCTAAGCAAAAAGAACAATGCTGGAAGATCACATTACCTGACTTCAAACTATACTATAAGGCTGCAGTAACCAAAACAGCATGGTACTGGTACAAAAACAGACACATCGATTCATGGAATGGAATAGAGAACACAGAATAAAGCACACACCTGCAGACATCTAATCTTCAACAAAGTCAACCAAAATAAGCAATGGGGAAAGAACTCCGTATTCAAAAAATGGTGCTGGGATATAGATAGCCGGCTAGCCACATGCAGAAGAATGAAAATGGACCCCTTTTACCGTATACAAAAATTAACTCAAGATAGATTAAAGACTTAAATGTAAGATCTCCATCTATAAGAATCCTAGAAGAAAACTCAGGAAACACCATTCTGGACCTTGGCCTTGGGAAAGAACTTATGACTAAGTCCTCCAAAGCAATTGCAATAGAAACAAAAATTGACAAGTGGAACCTAATTAAACTAAAGAGCTTCTGCACAGCAAAATAACTACCAATAGAGTAAACAGACATACTACAGAACAGGAGAAAATATTAGCAAACTATGCATCTGACAAAGGTCCATCCAGAATCTATAAGGAACTTAAACAACTGGGCAAACAAAAAACAACCTCATAAAAAATGGGCAAAAGACATGACCAGACACTTCTCAAAAGAAGACATACAAGTGGCCGACAAACATATGAAAAAAATGCTCCATATTAGTAATCAGAGAAATTCATATCAAAACCGCAATGAGATACCATCTCACACCAGTCAGAATGGCTATTACTAAAAAGTCAAAAAACAGATGTTGGTGAGGCTGCAGAGAAAAGAGAATGCTTATACACTGTTGGTGGGAATGAAAATTAATTCAGACACTGTGGAAAGCAGTTTGGAGATTTCTCAAAGAACTAAAAATGGACCCAGCAATCCCATTACTGGGTATACAACCAAAAGAAAATAATTCATTCTACCAAAAAGACACATGTACATGAGTGCTCACTGCAGCACTATTCACAATAGCAAAAACATGGAATCAACCCAGGTGCCCATCAATAGTGTATTGCATAAAGAAAATGTGGTACATATATACCATGGACTACTATGCAGCCATAAAAAGGGCAAAATCATGTCCTTTGCAGCAACATGGATACAGCTGGAGGCCATTAGCCCAAGCAAATACCACATGTTCTCACTTACAAATGGGAGCTAAACATTGGATACTCATGGACATAAAGATGGCAACAACAGACACTGGGGACTACTAGAGGTGGGAGGGAGAAGAGGGTAGGGGTGGGAAAACTAACTGTTCGGTACTATGCTCAGTAACTGGGTGACAGGATCATTGGTACCACAGACTTCAGCATCACGCAATATACCCAGGTAACAAACCTGTACCTGTACCCACTGAATCTAAAATAAAAGTTGAAAAAAATAAAAATAAAATTGAAAAAGAAATAGAAGACTATGCAAACTTTTAAGACAACATATATTATCTGCACTAAAAGTTTACTACTTTTCAAGAAAAATATTTTAAAAAATAAAGAATAATTCACATTTAAAAAATGGGTAAAGAACTCGAATAAGCATTTCTCAAAAGAAGATACACAAAAGGCTAAAAGCACCTGAAAGTTATTTAACATCATTAGTCATTAAATAAATGCAAATCAAACACATTGAGGTACAACTACATACCCAGTAGAATGACAATAGTAATAATAATGATGATGATGAAAATAACAAGTGTTGATGAGAATGTGTCAAAATTTGAACTCTCCTAGATTGTTGATAAAAATGTAAAATGTTTCAGCTGTTGTAGAAAACAGTTTGGAAGTTCTTCAAAAAGTTAGGCATAGAATTCTTATATGACCCAGCAATTACACACCTAGGTAAATACTCCAAAGAACTGAAAACAGGTACTCAAACAAATACTTGTACACAATTTATCATAACACTTCTATTCACAATAGCTAAAAGGTGGAAGCAATGCGAATGTACATCAACCAATAAATGGATAAGAAAATTGTTGTATAAAAATAAATAAAAGAAAATGACTTAGAGTGTATCTAGTTTTCCAGAATCATCTACATCGAGACTGAATTACTTTGCCACTTCATTTAAATACAATATTCAAAATGTTTGAAAGCAATGAGTATGATGCCCATACAAAACATGTCTTATTTCCCCGTTCGGTTGACAAAAATAAGGTGTCCAGTTGGCTCTGTTGCTTTATGTTGAATTTCCCATCACCCAGACCCTAAAATCTACTCCCACCATCTTTTTCATTACATAAAGTTCCTCTGATTAACTATTTCAACTGTTGCCAGCTGGTAAGCAGTAGAGCATGTGGTTAACAGCATGGGCTATGAAGTTAAACCAACCTGGGTGGTGTGACCATGGGCAAATCATTTAACTTTCCTGGGTACTATTTTATAACATGTAGATAAAGTGGACAATAAAGATTAAATAGGACTGAGGTTTAGCAATGTAGGAGTGATGCAAGTGCAAGATGGCAATGGATTAGAGAGTAGTGAGTCAGCACTGGAATGATGACAAACTCTAGGTTCTTTATGCGTGAGAAAATAGGAAAAATAAAATGCAAGGCAAGAGTGATCAAAAGGTAGACTGAAATCTTGGAGGTGAACTAGGCAAGTAATGTTAGGTCTAAGGCATGGCTACATTTTTGCATGGTCTAAAGTGGAAACAAGATATAACAGAAGTTACTTTACTATAGCTGAGCTTATAAACTTGCAGGGTCAGACTGTTAGAAAAGATACCTACCAAAGCAGTCTTTTACAGTAGATTCTGGTTACTCTTTCTTATTCATCTTTCCACTTTAAACCCAAAAGAACTATTTGCCTCAGCTTCTTTACTGGGGAAGCAATTTTCTTCCTGACATGTCCCCAAGACTGGGGTGCTCTGCTACTTTTTTTTGTTTGTTTGAGACGGAACCTCGCTCTGTCGCCCAGGCTGGCGTGCAGTGGCGTGATCTTGGCTGGCTGCAACTTCTGCCTCCCGGTTCACGCCATTCTCCTGCCTCAGCCTCCTGAGTAGCTAGGACTATGGGCACATGCCACCACGCCTGGCTAATTTTTGTATTTTTAGTAGAGACGGGGTTTCACCATATTGACCAGGCTGGTCTTGAACTCCTGACCTCGTGATCCGCCTGCCTCAGCCTCCTAAAGTGCTGGAATTGCAGAGTGAGCCACCATACCCAGCCAGATTTTCTATTTTTAATAACAGCTGTAGTAAGATATAATTCACATATCATAAAGTTCATATTTTAAAACTGCACCATTCAGTGGCTTTTAGTATATTCATAGATCTGTACATTTATCACAACAAAATTCTAGAATATTTTCATCACCTCAAAAAAACAAAAAACAACAAAAAAAGAACCCATCCCTATTAACAGTCACTTACCATTCTCCCATCCTTTGAGCCACTGGCAACCACTAATCTACTTTCTGTCTCCAGGGATTTTTCCACTCTGGGCATTTCACATAATTGAAATCATACAACATATGACCTTTCATGACCAGATTCTTTCACTTAGCATGTTTCCAATGTTCATCTATGTTGTGGAATGTATCAGCACTTCATTCCTTTTCCTAGTCAAATCTGTTGTGTAGATATACCACATTTTGTTTATCCACTCCTCAGTCAAACATTTGAGTTTTTTCCACTTTTTGACTACTATGAATAATGCTGCTGTAAACATTCTTGTACAAGTTTCTTTGGGAAATATTTTTTCAGTTCTCGTGTGTGTACTTAGGAATTGAATTGCTGAGTCATGTGGTAACTATGTTTAGCTTTTTGAGGAACTGCCAAACTATTTTCCAAAATGACTGCACCATTTTACAATCTCACCGGCAAAGTATGAAGGTTCTAATTTCTCCACATCCTTGCCAAAACTTTCATCTGTCTTGTTGATTATATCCAGTCTAATGGGTATGAAGTGGTATCTCACTGTTGTTCTGATACATGATTTGTGCTTATTTCCTTCCATCTGTGGGTTGTTCTTTTACTTTCTTGGAAGTTTCCTTTAAAGCTTTTCATTTTGATGAAGTTCAGTTTATCTATTTTTTCCTTTGCCGTTTGTGCTTTTAGTGTCATATCTAAGAATTCTTTGCCTAATCCTGAAATGTCATGAAAATTTACTTGCATGTTTTCTTCTAAGAGTTTCATAGCATTTTTCTCTGATATTGCTTTTTTCTAAAAGTTTTATAGTTTTACCGTGTATCTTGTGAGGTAGAGGTTGAACTTTACTCTTTTGCATATGGATATCTAGTTGTCCCAGCACTATTCGTTGAATTTCCATATAAATTTTAGGATCGGTGTGTCAATTTATACTAAAAAAGGCAGTTGGGATTTCGGTAGGATTGTGCTGAATCCGTAGATCAATTTGGGTAATACTGGCATCTTAACAATGTTGCTTTCTGATCTGTAAATATGAATGCCTTTCCATTTATGTAGATTTTAATTTTTTCATTGATGTTTTGCGTTTTCAAGATACATATTTTGCACTTCTTTTGTTAAATTAAATATTCCTAAGTATTTAATTATCTCATGCTATTTTAAACGAATTTGTTTTCTTAATTTCA
Organism: Nomascus leucogenys; assembly: GCF_006542625.1. Classification (NCBI taxonomy): domain Eukaryota; kingdom Metazoa; phylum Chordata; class Mammalia; order Primates; family Hylobatidae; genus Nomascus; species Nomascus leucogenys. The sequence goes on from NC_044399.1 coordinate 60,903,222, forward strand.
TTATCAGATTGTTTATTCCTAGTGTATTGGAATACAATTGATTTTTCTATATTGATCTTGTATCCTGAAACCTTGGTAAACTCTTATTTTTCAAATAGTTTTTTTTTTTTTGGTAGGATTCCTGAGAATTTTTCTGTACACAAGATTTTGTCATTTGAGGATAGAATTTTACTTCTTCCTTTCCAATCTGGATGACTTTTCTTTTCTTGCCAGACTTCCTAATTTCTGGCAATCTATTAGATATAACATTTCATTAGTGTCTTATTTTTCATTTCCTTGGTTACTGACGATATGAGCAGTTCTTCATGTATTTATGGGCTACTGATATTTACACCTCTGTAAAATGCTGTTTTGTCTTTAGCCAATTCTTTTTTTTTTTTTTTTTTTTTTGCTGTTGTTGTTGAGGCAGGGTCTCACTCTGTTGCCTGGGCTGGAATGCTGTCGTGCAATCATAGCTCACTGCAGATTTGATCTCCTGGGCTCAAGCTATCCTGCTGCCTCAGTCTCCTGAGTGGCTAGGATCACAGGCATGCACCACTACACCCGACTACCTTTTTATTTTTAGTAGAGATAAGGTCTCACTATGTTGCCCAGGCTGGTCTCAAACTTTTAGGCTCAAGTGATCCTCCTGCCTTCGTCTCCCTAAGTGCTGGGATTATAAGCATAAGCTGCTACACCTGGCCTCAGCCAATTCTTTTATTAAGCTCTTCACTTCTGACACATGCCAAATTTCTACGGCGTGTGTTAGAAATGAAGAGCTTAATAAAAGAATATTATGCCAAGTTTCCATAACTATATCTATATCATCTATATATATCAATATATAGCTTTACGTGCTGTCTATTCAGTTCCTTTGGTCAGTCTATCTATACTTGTACCAGTGCCAAACTACTAATGTCCACAGATTTGTAGCAAATTTTGATTTTGTATGTGGTAGGAGGCAAATACTTTTGACTTTTTCTTCTTCAGAATAATTTTGGCTGCTCTTGGGCTTTAGGCCAGGCACAGGTTGGCTCACACCTGTAATCCCAGCACTTTGGGAAGCCGAGGTGGGAGGATTGCGTGAAGCCAGGAGTTCAAGGTCAGCCTGGACAACAAAGCAAGACCCCCACCTCTACAAAAAACTTTAAAAATTTAGCTGGGCATGGTGGTGTGCAACTGAAGTCCCAGCTACTTGAGAGGCTGAGGTGGGAAGATCACTTAAGCCCAGGAGTTCAAGGCTGCAGTGAGCTATAATTGCACCAGTGCACTCCAGTGTGGGTGACAGTGAGATCCTGTCTTAAAAAATTACATTTATTTTTGTCAGATAAATCCAAAGAATTGCATTAAATCTATAGGTCAAATTGAGAACAACTGACATCTTTAAGATACTTAAGGTATTCAAGATATAGTGGGTATATTTCTCCATGATTTAGGTCTTCTTTAATTTCTTTTAATACAGTTAAAAGTTCTCCAAATAGGACTTATACGGCTATTCTTAGATTCATTCCTATACACTTTCTATTTTGCTGTGTGAGCAGAATCGTTTTTAAATTATGTTTTCTGTTTCTTGCTGGATCATATATTTAGACAACTGCTAAATTATCTTATTATTTCCAATGGTTTACTGATCCACTTAGGTTTTATGTATAGATTTTATGTATAGACAATCACATCATCAGTGAATAATATTGGGCTTGCTCCCGTCTTTCTAATTTGTATCCTATTTCCTTTTCTTGTCTAGCTGTGACCAATGGCATCTGTATTTCACTGTTGAACAGCAGCAGTGATAATGGGCATCCTTCTCCTTTCCTGATTTTAAAGGGAATCCTTCTAACATTTCACCATAAAAATGATGTTTGCTCTAAGTTTTTGATTAATATTCTTTATCAGGGTAAGGATACTCCCTCCTATTCCTAGCTTATTAAGATTATCACAGATATGAGTTGAATTTTGCCAAATGCTTTTCTTTACCTGAGATGATCACATGGTTTTTCTCCTTTCAGTGTGGCAATGTGATAGATTATATTAATGGATTTCTAACATGAAATCACCCTTGCATTCTTGCATTCAGTCCAGCTTGGTTGAAATGTATAATCATTTTTATGTACTGCTAGATTCTGTTTCTAAATTTTGGTTAGGAATTTTACACTTAAAATTAAATGTAAGATTGGTATGTAACTTGCTTTTTACTGTTCCTGGCTGACTTTCATATCAAGACTATACCGGCTTTAGAATAAACAGGGGATATTCCCTCTTTTTTTTCCTGTCACAGATTTTGTTTATTATTGGAGTTATCTGTTCCTTGAATGTTTGGTAAGAACTTGACCAAAATCATTTGAGTCTGATGTTTTCTTTAATAAAATATTTAAAATTAAATGCTATATTTATTTAATTTCTACAGGACTATTAGAGTTTTCTATTTCTTCTTTCACTTAATCACATTTTCTAACAATGTTTCCATCTTATCCAGATTTTCAATTTTATTGGCATAAAGTTATTCATTAAATTATCTTTTCTATGTCTTTTGACTCAATCAGCAGTCATTTTTCCTATTTCCTCCTTTCCCTATTTGTGTCTTCTCCCTATTTTTCTGACCAGTCTTCTAAAAAGTATGTATTTTGCTAGTCTTTTCAAAGGATCAAACTTTGCGTTTGCCGAATTACTGATTTTTAATTAAAACCTCTAACTCCTATGGCATCTATGTCCTTATTTTCTCCTGGTTCTCCAGGGACTTCTCTGACAATTGCTTATCTATCTATAGCTGGTTTTAAATAATTGCCCCATGCCATCTGCCCTTTCCTTACCATAGCAACCTCTCCCTTTTTAATCCATTCTGATAGTAAATCATCTTTTTGTTGATATGACTTCCAAATTCATCCCTAGGCACTACAGCCTTGGTTCCCAGATCCAGACACCTCTCTGTGATGTCCCAAAGGCACTCAACTAACTGAACTCAATCATTTCTCCTTGAGTCTGTTCCTCCTTATCTTAGTTAGTGGCACTTACATTTAGACACCCAAATAAGAAACTTAATAGAATTTCTTAGAATCCCTCTCTCTCACTCTTGACAGTCCTGCCAACTTTACTTCTAGACTTTCACCTTTCTCTCCTGAATTTTTCCAATAGCCTTCTAACTTATTGTCCTATTCACTCTAGATATTTCATTTTTGCTATCTTATATAGATCCACCCACCATCTTTCAACTGATACTCTATCTAAAGTATAAATATGATCATATCACTTTGTAATTAAAGAAGCAATTTTCATTGCTTCTTAGCAAATACTAAAGTTCAAGTTCCTTAATGGGGCATACAGCACCATTCAGGGCCAGGACTTTACCTCTCCAGCTTCATGTTTCTCTATTTCCCACTCCACCCTTTATGCCTCTGTGAACATCAGACTGTAGTTCCCTGAATATGCTATTTCACACCCTGTATTTTTGTCCCATCTTTTTTTTTTCATGAATATCATTATTTCCTTGGTAGGATCTTAATCATCTTGCAATAATCATTTGAGCATCATCTCCTCCAGGAAGTCTTCCACAAAACCTCAAGAAATCTGTTTGGGCCAAGTCACATTTCTCTATCAGACTATACACAATTATTTTATTGCTTATTATATTATATTAAAATTATCTATACAACTAGACTGACAACTCTTTAAGTGGGGGCGAATATGTTATACATGTTAACTCCAAGCATCTGGCACATAACAGGATGCAAATTTAGCTTCCTTGAGAGAACTGGATCGTAGCCCACCCTTCTGCTCCAAGTCTATATCCTAACTGTTGCCTGACAGGCTCAGTGTGCCTCACAGGAAGGGAGCAGCAGCTGAAACTGACCAAAGGAACAGAGGAAAACAAAATGGGTAGCCTTTGTCTCTTCCCTGCCTGTAGAAGAAGCTAGCAGCTTAAATCCTGGGCAAGAATAGATTAGACAGTTTGCTATTGAAAGTGCTTAATTTGAGAATGCAATATGGGACTTGGAAGGCAGAGCTTCTAGACAGGGGTAGTTCTTGACATTTGTGTCCTAAAGGAAAGACAGCCATTTTTGGCTTTATAAGAAGAATCAGAAGCAAAGACTACAAGGGGTCAAGGTTTCCAATAAACCAAGCTAGGGATCAGGGCCTGATTCAAATCCCAGCACAGATCTATGATGGGAACTGAGACCAAGGACCCAGGTAGAAGCCTGGGGAGTAAGGACAAAGGTGAGCAGTAACTAGGGAAGATGCAGATCATGACTACAAGGGCTCCTCAGGGGTCAGTTCAGTCGAGGCCCAGCAGGTGCTGAATGTGCAAGCTGCACTTCTATACTCTTGAAGCAGCAGTCCTCAAAAACCACCAGCTTGGGCCCAGCTGGCTTCAGCGACTGGGCCCAGTCTAAGTGCTCTAAATCATTCTCTCTTCAGTCTCAATCTCTCCAGTCCTCAGCTCCTTTGATTCCTCGCATGGAAGTAGCCTGAATTAGGATCTATATTTTCTAAACACAGGGCTCAGGCCATTTTCTGAAAGCTCTGCTTGCTTTTGGCTTTTCACAGTGATGCTCTAACATAGTGGCTCCCACCCAGGGGCCTTAGATTTAGGAGGCATCTCAGCATTATCAGAGGACCTAAGGAAAAGCCTGTTAGAAGAGCTTGGGGCTTGTAAATAGAATCTGTGATCTTCTGCTAAGTTCTTCAAACTGTTCAGTCTCTTCTAACTAGGCCTTGGCAGCATCACTGCTAAACCTTCCATCTTAGTCTAACACCCTTGCGTTGGGGATGTACCCGACATACAGGCACCAACTGGCATTTTATTTCCTTTCAGACCAAAATCAGCAATGCAGGCTACCCTATCTATATTCCAATTACACTTTATTTTGATCCCATTTGGAATGGGGGGGAGGTTTAATCTTCATATGATTTTGGGGGGGATTTGATTAATGTCAGACTGATTTATTACAGCATTAGTGTAAATCTTTTATATTTCACGAGAGGAAAAATATCAATAAAAGGATGACAGTAGGGGATGAAAAATAAAACAAGAAAACAAAATCTTGAGAAATAATTTTGTAAAGCTTAAACGTCTGTTAATGGGCTATAGCATTTCAAAATATTTCTCCAAATAGGATTAGAATGAAGAAAGAAAGTAGGAAAGATGATGCCAGAGTAACAGGAGAAAAACGCTTTTGAGCTTTTTCTACCGAATCAGCCACCAGGATCTTGTGGCCCAGGAATCTGATTTAAAAGCTCCCTGGTTGCTTCTGATAATCAGCTTTAGGTGAGGAACCACTGTTCTAGCTAATGAGGACAAAACAGAGGGCACTTCCCTAAGTAAAAGTATAAGGACAGTAATTGATACAAAACACATGATTTCTGCTAACCACTTCTGCCATATTATCTAATTTCTATGGAAACTTTTTCTCTGAAAAGAACTCAACCAGTTGAGATTGTCTATTCTAAATAAATGAATATCATCAACTTTGATAACCCCTAAAGAGTTTCTATAGTAACACAGAACAAAGATAACAACCATCAAGATCTAGCTAATCAAGACTGCTTAGTGTGCTTAAACTGGCTTACTTTAATGGTTTTAAATGCAGTAAAAACCAAACAGCTCAGCTCTAAGGAATCAGACAGCATCGCTACAAGAATATTTAATTATGTGGTCCCCCTAAAAAAAAAAACAAATAAAATACAATGAAATATACTGTTTAATCACAAAAGCAATTAAAATACATGAATACAATTTTCACTGAGTCTGCAACTCTCAGCATGTCATTATTTATCTAATTCAAGTCATGCAGCTAGGTGTTGGAATTAACTTCTCTGAACTAAATACAAAAATGGAAAGTCATTTTGGGATTTGATCCTCATTCATTTTCAACCAAATATCCAAATTCATTTCCAATTCACACAAGAACTGCCGCAGCTTTACCTAAATCAGTTTTCTACAAGTTAAACAGCGCTCCTACACTCAGATGTGATTGTGGAACTACTTTGATCTTTATTCCCAAATTTATTGCTCCATGTAATCCATGACAAAATATAATGTGATTTACTATATCTCTCTATGACAGCCCAGCAGCTGACAGAACTTAATAATTTAGCATAAGAAAAAAACCTTCTGGCACCAAAATACACAGATCGTAATGGGGACTCTTTAGTATCAGTTTACATTGAAGCCTATACAAGCTGATCCTAAGAACTTCAAAACAATTCTTTTTTTCATCATGCATTTAATGAAGGAGATTTTTATTCCTTAAACATGCTTTGTAGCTGCAAGCAAGTAATTCGGGAACATTTTGTTTTTGTTCTCATTAAAACAATGCAGAACTAGTTACATACTGATGTCCCATTCTCAAAGAAAAGTACTAAATTTCTCCATTGTCAAGTAAGTGAAGAAATACATCATACAGGAAGCTAAAAACTCTTAAAAAAAAGTAAATTTACGTTGTGTTACATTACATAAAAAGCGGAGATTAGATAATTAGGTACTGTCTAGAGAACCACCAGAATTAGGTGGAATCAAGACCTGTCTCTGAAGCTGCTAGAGCTGAATTTTCTCTGAGCTGCACATGTACCCCTGAACTTAGATGTCTGAAAACAGGAACAGAAGCTATATACCAAAAGAGGGTACTATTAAGTCAGAACATATGGCTGGCACTGATATGTTTTAGTAGTGGCTATTAAAAAAAAAAATTTCATGGAGGAAATTGCCTATACCAGAGATTATATAACTTCCTTAGTAATCTAGAAGGTACTGTTAATTCATTTTTAATAATCAAGAAAATACACGATTGAACACCTCTTTTTAGCTTGACAACCTCGTGGGCACTGAGGATGTAGCCATGTCCAAATCGAAGCTCCTGTCTACAGAAAGCTTACCCTGCACTGGTGGGGGGCGAGGGAGGGGGCACACACAATAAACATATAGACCAATAACAGAGTAACAGAGGGATGCATGAAATACGAAATAATAACCCAGAGCAAGAGAGTGAAGAGTGAAGATAGCTCATTTCTTTTTAGCACTGAATAATATTCCATTGTTTGGGTAGTACAGTTTATTTACCCATTCATTTATTCAGAGAACCAAATACCGCATGTTCTCACTTATAAGTGGGAGCTGAATGATGAGAACACATGGACCCATGAGGGAGAACAACGCACACTGGGGCCTGTTGGAAGGTGGGGAGTGGGAGAAGGGAGAGCATCAGGAAGAACAGCTAATGGATGCTGGGCTTAATACCCAGGCGATGGGATGATCTGTGCAGCAAACCACCATGGCACACGTCTACCTACGTAACAAACCTACACATCCTGCGCATGTACCCCTGAACTTAAAAGTTGGAAAAAAAAATAAACAAAAAATAAAAACTAAAAATGTCTTCCTCTAATTCCTACAAGAACTCACACTTTATCTCATATATTCTCTCTTTCTCTGCCCTTGAGGCAACAGGTGGCAAACTTACCTGAATCTGCTTTGCTAATACTTTGAACATAGACACATTTTCCTTTATTTCTCATCCTTACTTAGTCCATCATTTATGAAAACTGGATCTAAAATTGAGATAAATCTATACCCTCTAGGTTTGTTAATATATTCTTCTGCTCCAATAATTGTTCTACAGAAAAATAGCATTTGTGTATTCCTGGAAAAGTTCTTCTGGAAAGGATAATCTTTGTTGTACAATAATCCTAACTTCATTAACTTTCTCTTATTCCTTCAGTTTGACCTACATCTCATTTCTCTGTGAGTGCCCCCATTCTACTCCATAGCTACTAAGCAGTGATTATGGAAAAGAACTATTCCTGATGAAACAAAAAGAATGATAGTTTTCTTGAATAATTCAGATATTCTCTTTCCGCTGAAACTTCCATCTATTCAACATTTATTAAATGCCTGCTATATTCTAGGTAGTCTTCCAGGCACTGGGGATACAGCAGTGAACAAAACGGGCAAAATTTATGTTGTCATAGAAGTTACACTCCAATGGGGAGTAATAAAAAGCTGTATTGGCATGTATAGTCTTCTGTTGTAGGGTAAACTCACTTAAGGCCATATTCTTAATAATCATTTTCATCTTTGTACGCATCCCCATGACAAAATATTTCGCAAACCATAGAAAAAGGATAAATATTCATTAAAAGAATAGAAAAATGATCTGTTTCATAGTTTCAATCTTTCTCTTTCCACTGGCTCATTTCCTTTGCCAAATCTGAAGACAGAATAAGCTACTTCTCAAGCTGCTTTCTCCTTCTTTCCTTTCCTTCCCTCTATAATACATTTAATGGTTAGTCTGTGCCTACAATTTCTACTTCCTAATTTCTCCACATCCCACCACTTTACTGAAATTGGTTTACTGAGGGTCACCAATTACCTACAGGAAACTCCCCCTGGCGAAACTCTGAACTTCTCTAATTTCAGAAAAATATTTCCCATTGCCTACTAGAAAGCTCCAAATGGGTATCCTGATGGCATTAAACATGTGAACTCCATCGTTTTCTCCTTTGAATGTGCCTTTCCTCTATGCTCCCTCTGTAAGTTGGTGGATGGCATGACGACCTTGGGCATCCTCCTCAAGTCTCCCTTTCCTTTCCACCCACACCCAGTCAGGAATCGCATCTGCAGCTTCTACCATCTCCCCTTCCACCACCACTGCCTTAGTCCAAAACCTGTGTCACTTCCCAAGACAACTGCAATAGTCTTTCAACCAGTGTTCCCTTTCAACAATAACAGTGGTCACTTAGAATGTGAGCTCCACAAGGGTGGGGACTGTGATCTGTTTTGTTCATTGATACATTCCAAGTACATGGAACAGTATCTGACACAAGGCAGGTATTCAGCAAACGTGTTGAAAGAATGAATAAACTAAGTGCTGGGCATATAAAGCCCTTTAATATATACTCTCTCATTTGATCAACACAAAACCTATGAGGCTGGGATTGTCATCCTTATTTTATAGATGGCAACACTGTCACTTGGTAAGCTGTCCTAGTCACAGAGCTAATAAGTGTGGGAGGTGGGATTTGAAGCCAGGTCAGCCAGTCTCACTCTGAAACACCAGCTCATAATCACACTACTAACTGTCTAAACCACTCAGATTCTTAAGAATTGGTTACTCTGATTAAAGGGGTAGCTACTATTTAATGAATTCTTACTAAGTGCCAAGGCTTTGCATAATTACTTCACCAATTACAATTCTACAGAAGAGGTATTACCCCATTTTACAATTATGTAACCTAAGCCTCAGTGAGTTTAAGCAACTTGTCAAAGAACGGTAAGCTACAAAGCAGGAATTCAGACTCCAAAATTCTAGACTACCCCTGGTTCCCCACAAGTACTATACTAGAATTATCTCTCTAAAACTCACCATTTTGGCCAGGCACAGTGGCTCATGCCTGTAATCCCAGCAGTTCAGGAGGCCGAGGCGGGAGGATCACTTGAGGTCAGGAGTTCAAGACCAGCCTGGCCAACATGGCAAAACCCCTTCCCTACCCAAAGTACAAAAATCAGCCGGGCATGGTGGTGTGCACCTGTAATCCCAGCTACTTGGGAGGCTGAGGCATAAGAATCACTTGAACCCAGGAGGTGGAGGTTGCAGTGAATTGAGATCACACCACTGCACTCCAGCCTAGGGGACAGAGTGAGGCTCTGTCTCAAAATAAATAAATAAATAAATAATAAATAATAAAACTTACCCATTTTATTCCACTAAAAAATCTTCAATGGCGCCTAATCCACAAAAAATAAGGGCCCAACCCCCTGAGTAAGGCATTTAACACTGTTCACACTTTGGTAATTAGCTCTCATTTAGTCATTTCATGTAGTTTGCCCTGGCCACATGGGGTCCGCCCTCTGAATGTTTTCTGGGCCTCTCTATCCTTACTTAGAAAGCCTTTGCCACTTGTTCCAGCCCATCCTAGAAGAAGTAGTTAAAGTTACATCTCTTCTAAGCTTTCTCAGATTCCACCACTGAGAATGATGAATTCTGCTTCCCCCTTGATTACACGAGCACTGTGTACCTCTAATGATGGCTTCTGTAACAGTTTGTCTGTAGCAGTTATGTAGGTATGTTTGTCTTCCTTTATTAGACTATGATTCCTCAGAACACAGGAACCTTCTCTGAAACTCTTATAAGGTTAGCACAGTTCTTTGTGCAAAATCAACCACTGCAGCCTGCTGAATGAACTGAGAGAATGGCCTGGGGCTCATCTGTTGCAGGTAGGATAATACACCAACTCTGTATATGAGGGTATTTTTCTTTTGTACTCATTGATCATTACTTTAAAAATTAGCAAACAGTACTTAAGCAATATAAACATTTAAATTTCTTCTACGTAGAAATCAGATACTAAATTCTATTTTTTTAAAAACCTCACTGAAGCAGGAAGATCCCTTGAGCTGAGGAATTCAAGGCTGCAGTGAGCTGTGATTGACCCTGAATCTAAAAGCAAAACAAAACAAAAATGCCTCAAACACCTCATATAGTTTGAAAATACCAGTTAAAGTAGAATATTGTAAAAATGTATATGTCTTTAATATTGGTGCCTTGGTCATTCATTATATTAATAATATCTTGGGTCAGGCATGGTGGCTCACACTTGTAATCCCAGTACTTTGGGAAGCTGAGGTGGGTGGACTGCTTGAGTCCAGGAGTTCAAGAGCAGTCTTGGCAATATGGTAAAACCCTGTCTCTACAAAATAAATAAATAAATAGAAAAAAAAATTAGCTGGGCTTGGTGGTGCACACCTGTAGTCCCAGCTACTTGGTAGGCTGAGGTAGAAGGAACACCTGAGCCTGGGGAAGTCGAGGATGGAGTGAGCCATGATTGTGCCACTGCACACCAGCCTGAGTGATGGAGTAAGACTCTATCTCAAAAAACAAAACAAACAAACAAAAAAAACCCCATCTTTGATAGCCATCATGGTATGTACCATGATATTCATTTGGATATTAAGACTCATGATCAGTACCACTGATTTCATATTCTGTTCCCATTCCTTGGCTTCCACAAGAGTGACTGGTTCTGCTGGAGCAGCATAACATTTGGAGTCATACACTCGCCACCCAAGCCCAGACACAACTTTGTGGATATTCATCTGCAAAGAGATTGTTGAGATGTCCACTGATTATAATGTTAGCTTCTGGACATAGATGCATTTTCTAGTACCCGGTACCAGCATCTAACCCTGGCTCATTTGTTACTGCCTGTTTGCTAGCTTATTCTTCAGTACTTAAACAGTTTGTTTACCATTTGGGAGGATAAAGATACCTGCTGATCTCTTAGGCTGTCATATCTACCTCACTAGCATGTTTGTTTATCCTATCTGCAAATTCAGCTTATGATTTTCCTTCATTGAAATGTCTTGCTTTTCCTGTATACTTGACTCCAATGTCATGCTGACAGACATGAGTCATGTTTCCAGTTTCAAAATATCACTTGATTATAAAAATGTCCAGTAGCTTCATACCACACACCTGAATAGCTTAGAAAGGAAGACACAGCCAGTTCAAGGAAGGCTCATTGACTTTCTTCATTGAATCTGGTTAAGTTTGAAGAGGATTAAGTCATTTTTTAAGCCCAGTTGAAAGCTGGTTCAGTGCTTATGCTAGTCACCTCTTCTATCCACTTGTGAAAATCTTCTTTTGCCTGACAATCATATTTAATCTTGTTCTTGACCCTGATAAATCAGTGGAGGGACCCTTCATGAAGAGTATCATTGTGGTTTTAGTAGTGGGGGAGGCTGCACACGCATACAAGGGTCTCTCATGCTACTGGCTAAAGTGGAAACTGGTGGGAGATGCTGGCATCTTACTTGCATAGTGCCCCCTGGAGATGACTGGGTGGTATATGAGTGTGGGCCTCAGCCATATGGTCTAGCTGAGTTTGCAGAGCTTCAAGGTCCCTTCTGGAATCCCACTGGTTTTCCATCACTATGGTTCTCAAGAAAATGCCCCCAGCCCTCTACACTCCTTGGAGCTTCAGGAATTGTCAGCCTATGACCCTGATCAATGGAGAGTTACCTCCTGATCTCCTCTCCAGGTATTTAGTCATAAAAAAAAACACATTATATATTTATAACTTCAAAAATTTGAAACCTATTATCTTCTCATATGTATCTGAGTGAAATATTCTTTATCTGAATTAGTGTATACTGGGGAAAGGCTAGCTGGCTGGCTAGCTTCTAAGAATACTCAAGCACCTTTTCTGAAGTCATCAGTAGGATCCACCATGCATCATAATCTGGTTCCCTGTTTTTTGTACAAAAATTCAATGTTGTCAGTACCCCTGTGTGGTTATTTTTAAAGACTGACTCACGGACTAAAGTTATAGTAGACCTAGGTTCTAGGGATGTCTCCCTACTCTCCTATGTTCTATTCATTATTCAATTTCATTTAGATTTGCACATCACCTTGCTTGCATTCTAAACCAGCCTGATGACATGCTTAATATCTGTTATTTGTCACAAGCACTGATCTCCAGTACTGTAATAGCAGAAAAGAATTTGGAAAAATCCAAGAATTTTTACTGTCTCTTGTTCAGAAAGGTTATAGTTAATTGCTTTAGAATCCAAAGCTACTGACATCCTTTAAGTGCTTTTCTGATGAACTACATGACCATGGTTTTCCATTCACTAAAAAATTAAGAGCAAATAAAATTCTAAATTCGAAAATGCATTAGGAACCAGAATTTGTTCTGGAGTGCTTTAGTGAATCTTAATTTTTATTAATGACCAAAAGCCTTCAGAATATTAAAATACACAAAAAAATGAACTAACTCATTTATTAGCCAAAGAGGCAGAAACCAAATGTTTGAATTTCCTTGACTGTTCAAAGGTATAATACACATATTTTACCCTAAATTAGACTCAAAAGTTGTTCCCTTCCACTTGGTTTAAAAGGTTTAAGTATATGATAATGTAGTATTTAATTATCTAGTGTTACTTCCCTTTTGAGGTGAAATTAAGAGAAAATATTTTCGAGGCAAAAAATTTCCTGAATAAGGTGTATTTTCTTTCCCTTCCACTTCTGAAACAAATCTGTGGCTCCCAACAGAAGGTCTTTAAGAATATCTACCAATAGAAACACTGTCCTCTTAACAGCTCAGACAACAAACTTCCAATGCTGGGATAGGGAGCTGGGAATGTAAGCTGGCACCGGATCCTCTACCTTACCCACACACATCTCATTGTTGGTTATATCTCATGTCTGTCTCCCATTCAATTCTGGGGCTTCAGGGTCAACAATTCAGGGTTTTGGTCAAATCAAGGGGTCACAGGCCAAGAAACTGGATTTCATTCTGGATGCAGTGGGATGGGCAAGAGGTCTGTGAACAGAGAATAAAATGAATAAAAGTCCAGTTGGGAAGATGAATCCTCTGGGACTGCGGAGAATGATCCAGAAAAGCAGAGGAGACAACTGTGGCAATAGTCAAAGAGCACTGCTGCCCTTAGGCAAGGGCTTTTGTTTAAAGTCCTAAAGCAACTACAGTTCTGAGGAGACAAAGGCAGTGAAATGGGGCTATCTCAGCCTTGTGCCTCTTTCTGAAAGAGAAAGCCACATTGAGGCAAGTCAAACAACTGAACAAAAGGAAATAACTAAACAAAAGGTAATAATCCTTTATGCATCATCTACCTTTCTACCCTTCTACCATCGTTCACACACACACTGGTATCCACACACTGACACATTCACAAATGGATCTTCCTATAGTTGTTTTATGTTTAAAATTTTTTAAGCTTGGGTACATTTCTCAGAGTGCAACTAGAAAAAATGCAAGATGATGTATTAAGAGATTTATATAAACTACAGGTTAGTCATACATAATTCCTCGGAAACTAAGAATAAGAAACTTGTCCTCTGAACATGAAATCAGTTTCTCACATGTTCTTCTGCCTCTTGATAGACTCCTTTTCAATATTACTAACTGCCTTTTCTTCCATAGCCAACTCTCTTTTAAAAATTGAGATATAACTCATTTACCACAAAATGCACCTTTTAAGAGTATACATTTTAATGGTTTCTACTGTATTCATGAAGTTGTACAACTATCACCATGATCTGATTCTGATTTTTTTTCACTACCCCAAAAGGAAATCAATAGCCATTACTCCCCATTTCCCTCGAATGAAACTCTAATCCACATTGTTTCTATGGATTTGTCTATTCTGAACATTTCATATAAATGTAATAATACAATATGTGGGCTTTTGTGTCCAGATTTTTTTTATTCACATAGTATTTTCAAGGTTTATCTGTGTCATAGTATGTATTAGGAACTCATTACTTTTTACAGCTGAGTAATATTTCATTTTATGGATATACCACATTTTGTTTACCTATTCATCAGTGAATGGGAATTTGGGTTGTTTACACTTTTTGGCTATTTATGAATCATGCTGCTTTGAACATCTGTGCACAAGTTTTAATGCAAACCTATGTTTTCAATTATCTTGGTATATCCCCTAAGAGAGGAAATGCTGGATTTTATAATTCTATTTTTTTGAGAAACCATCAAACTGTTTTCTAAAGTGGTTGGGCGGTTTTAAATTCTCATTATAAAATATGAAGATTCCAATGTCTATTCATGTCTTTTTCAACACTTGCTATTGTTTGTCTTTTTTAATATAGCCATCCTAGGGGGTGTGAACTAGTATTTCATTGTGGTTTTGGTTAGCATTTCCATAATGACTAATGGTGTTGAGCATCAATGGTGTTGATCTGCTTACTGGTCATTTGTATACATTCTTTGGAGAAATGTCTATTCAACTCCATTGCACATTTGTCAGTTGTATTATGTGTTTTTGTTGTTGACTTGTGAAATTCTTTATATAGTCTGCTAGGCTTTTATCAGCTGGATGATTTTCTCCCATTCTGTGGGTTGTTTTCATTTTCTTTCTTTCTGTCTTCTTCATCTTCTTCATTTTTTCTCACTCTGTCACCCAGGCTGTAGTGCACTGGTGCACTCACTGCAACCTCCACCTCCTGGGCTTAAGCCATCCTCCAACTTCAGCCTCCTGAGTGGCTGGGACCACAAGCACATGCCACTACATCTGGATATTTCTAATTTTTGTAGAGATGGGGTTTCACCATGTTTCCTAGGCTGGTCTGAACTCCTGGACTTAAGCAATCCTCCTGCCTTAGCCTCCCAAACTGTTGGGATTACAGGCATGAGCCACTGGACCCAGCCATCTTCATTTTCTTGATGTTGCTGTATTCTTTAAAGTACAAAAGTTTTTAATTTTGATGAAGTCCAATTTACCTCTTTTTTCTTTTATCACTTCTGCTTTTGTTGTGATATTTAAGAAATCATTGTCTTATCCAAGGTCATAAACATTTTCTGGTATGTTTTACACTTTTATAAGTTTTATAATTTTAGTTCTTACATTTAGGTCTCACAAGTTGCTATTGACAAATTGTCTCAGTTTGTGTTTATCTGAGAATATTCTTCATTTTAAAAGGACATTACTGGAAGTAGAATTCTTGGTTAACAGTGTTTTTCTTTAAGGGCTTTTAGTGTTTCATTCCACTGCTTTCTGACCTTCATGGTTTCCAAAGAGAAATTAGCTGTTAATCTTTATTTCTTTAGACATAATATTTTAGTTCTTTGAACATATTTCAAGTAACTTATTTAAAGTCTTTGTCTATTAAATCCAACACCCGCGCTTCCTCAGGAACAGTTTCTATTATTTTTCCCCCTGCCCATGGGAAATAAAGTGTGCCCATGCCACACTTTGTTTCTTTGCATGTCTCATAATTATTTTGCAGAAAACTGGACGTTTTGAATATTTTAGTATGGCAACTCTGGAAATCAGATTCTCTTCCTTCCCTCAGGGTTTGTTGTTGTTGATGGGGACTTTTGCTGTAATAGTGGTGGTGATAGTGTTTATTTAGTGACTTTTCTGAACAAATGCTGTAAAGTCTGTGTTCTTTGTCATGTGTGGCAGCTGAAGTTTCTGCTTGGCTAGTTAGTGGTCAGCTAATGATTGGGTAGAGGTTTCTTTAAATGTCTGCAAACAATAAGTCTTCCAGTTTTCTCATTGCTTTTATGGAGAAGAGACTTTGTGGAGGCTTTTACTTTGTCATTTTCCCTGACATCCTCTCAGTACACTTGTTCACTGTTGTTTTCTACTGGGTTACATTCTTTCCCCTTTTCTCTTATTCCACAAAATTTCTCTGGGCAATATCATACACATCTAGGTCTTAAAATTATACCCAAAATTTATTAACTTGCAAAACTACATCCTCAGCACAAACATTTTCCCTGGAAGATGTATTTGTAAATGACCAATAGTCATTTCTATGTGTATGTTTTACAGATGTCTCTAGCTCAACAGGTCTTAAACCACTCACCCACTCAGTCACACAAACTAGAAAACTGGGAGGCATACTAGACTACTCCTTTATCTTCAATTCCTCACTAAAACACCTTCTATCAAATCTTACAACATTCCACCAGGCTCATCATTATCTTATCACATTATACATACCCCCATGTAAAGCATTTATTTACATGGATGTTCTTACTAGACTATAGGCATCTTGTGAGCAGGAATTGTATATATTTATCATCTTATTCTAGGACTCACCATGATGCCTAACTCATTATAGTCAGCCAAATGCTTTATCTGTGTAGCAGACTGTATTTTCCAAAGATGGCCGCATCAATATATTCCTCTTCCCACATGCTCTTCTCCCCATATAGTGTTAATGCTCCATCAAGGGGTGGAGTCAAGGAGCTCTCATCTCTTGAACGTTAGAAGACCTCTACAAGTGCCTTAACCAAATGAATGTGACAGAAATGACACCACTTGAAATCTAAGTCTAAGTCTAAAAGGTGATATGAATTCCACCTGGTTTCTGTCCCAGGACATGAGCCATGGAGTACTGAGCTAACATGTGAGATATCCAGCTACCCTGAAGCTGTCACGTGGACAGACTACATAGAGATAGAGATGCCAGAGGAGCTCCAGCTATATGTATCTTCCCTCTCCAAGTGCCAGGAGGGTAAGTGAAGAAGACTTCAATATGACCTCAGTTCCAGTTACTGTCTGACTGAAACCACATGAGACACTTAAGGCCAGAACCACTCAGTTAACGAGCCTCCAAATTCCAGAAATAGTAAGAGATAATATTGCTGTTTGAAGCCACTACACATTTTGTGGTGATTTTGTTATACAACATTAGATAACTAAAACAATAAATGAAGAAATGAAGATTAGAGTGGAGATATATCAATATCCCCCTTTCATTTCTCTACCATGCATCATTTTAAAGTGGAAAATAGTTTTAAATATGTGCTCAAAACAAAACTATCTCACACTTATATCAAAAAGTTTCAAGATGTAATTAATGTGGATACAAAATGAACATACATCTAGCAAGGAAGTCCTTCCTCCAAATACCTTAGGCGTTGCATTATTTTCTCAAAACACAAATGTCTGCACTATTTAATCAGTACCACATGCCATCTTAAAAGGTGAAACCCCTGTTCTTTACTCCCTCCCAATAGATAATTTCATGAAGATAATTTCTGGATCATCCACGTTAGAAGTTTCTAGTACTATAATATCTAAGTGCATCATGTTCATGCATTGACTGCTCTTAGGCAAACTGTTGCTAAATTAAATGTCTTACTGTGTTTTTGTAGTTTCCTAGTCAAAAGAGTATTTTTATGAATCATGAGCATTTCTTTTGATTCTTATTTTTTACACAGCAAAATTTAATAAACTTAATAATGAACTATTCAATATATCCTAGATGTAGACAAATCCACTGTTTGTAACACAAGTTTAACCTCAAGCTAATAGCTGTTAATATCTTAAGATTACATTTCTTTAGAACAGATGCTTACTTAACATAGACAAAAGAAACAACATTAAATGAAGCCTCATCCAGAAGAATTTTCTACCTTTCAATAGCCTTTCAGCATGTTTTAAAAAAAGAGTTGGGATTGATTACTTATAATTTTTAAAAATGTGTTTCGTCTGGTTTCCCTAAGCCAAAAGACATGTTAATCTAAATAAACACAAGAGAAGCTTTGTATTTTGATTCACAAATATAAAAGAAAATTTCTCTGAATTATTAAAATTAGATGAGCAATCTATGCTCATAATACTGTTTTGTATTCTATGTCCATAAAGCTCTTTTCAAAAGAACAAATTTCAGTCACTTTTCCATTTCAAATGTAGATGAATACATCTAATTATTCACTCAACACGTATGTTTGGAGCCCCATATTGACACAAAATTTCTCCTAGAAGAGATATTAGGAAAAATTTCTTTAATTGACATTTCATTTTGCTTAATACATTAATCATAATTTCCATTAAGTGTGTTTCTGATGACATCATTTAAAAAGTATCTTCTCTGAGTTTTAATTTTAATTTCTAATTCCAGTCTGCTGCATTCTGGGCAGAATAAGAAACTGAATGAAAAAATTACTACTGCTTTGTGAATTATTTAAAATGTATTATATAGAGGGTAAATAGAAAATTATCAAAACTAGACAAATTTTTAGAATAAATGTAATGTTAAGAATTATACTAAAAAATAAGCATTGAAACTGGAAACTGTGGTCATTCTAAATATGAATCATATCCTCAGTATGATATTAACAATATTAAATATCATCACATTAGGTGAGGGCCACAGTCCATCTAGCAAAGGACAACCTCTGTACAATTGATTTTTTTTTTTTTTTGAGACGGGGTCTCACTATGTCACCCGGGCTGGAGTGCAGTGGTGTCTCAACCTCCACCTCCCGGGTTCAAGCAATCCTCCCACCTCAGCCTCCAGAGTAGATTGTAGTACAGGTGCACACTACCACATGTGGCTAATTTTTGTATTTTTAGTAGAGATGGGATTTTGCCATGTTGACCAGGCTGGTCTCAGACTCCTAAGCTCAACTGACCCGGTCACTTTGGCTCCCAAAGTGCTGAAATTACAGGCAGGAGCCACCATACCTGGCCTACAAGTAATCTTTATAGTGGCAGGAAGAGTCATAAATGTCCTCATTAACATCATCATTTTCATGTGTTTTATGATATTTTACTATTTCTATGACTACTGTAATACCTCATTTGCCCAGAGATCAGAGTTTCAGTGGCAATGGTGTGTATTATTTAGGAGCTGCCCTTAGTCCCTTGCTCATGCTACTTGGTGTATAAACTCAGTCAACAAATTAAAAGCAGCTGCCAAAAGCATAAATTAACAACTGAAAGAAAAGGGAGGCAATGGAAGAACTATAAAAAGGAGAGAAAACTGGGATAACGATGTGGGGTAGATTTTATTGTAGGGAATCTTTTATGTGGTATCAAAACATTCTCAATGATGACGCTGAGTTGATGTCTTTAGCATTTTTCGTTTAAAAGAGTAGAGAAGTAGAGCGTGCTAGAAAAATATCCTTCAAAATGGTAAGCTTTGGCACATAGATTGAGATTACATTTTAGTTTTTTGGAAACTGACTTGCAGAACATTTTATTCCTGGACAATATCTGATAAATGAGGTATTCCTGTACTTCCTTTTATTTGGCTTGAAACAATCTCTTCAAAACTCTTCTAAGCAGTGCCTTGTTGAAAAAATAATCTGAATTAACCTATCCATGGTTTTAGCAAATTTCGCCACAGAATCTCTCAATGTTCTGCCTAAAATCAAAACTTTAAAAATATCTTCATATGGAAACAGCTTCATTCTCTTTATCACTTTAGTTTTCCTGTTTCAAATGTTTACCAGTTTTGTATTATTTTCAGAATTTTAAGCTGCATTATGGATCCATTCACATAATATTTGACACAAAAGCAGAAAAAAATATTTTATTATTTTGTCCTATTCTGTTTCCAGAGCGTTAGAAGTATCTGTATCAATACTACTGTTTGGTGAAATCAAGACCCAAGAATTATTCTTGACAGAATATTTTCAGTCTCAATTAGGGTGCTATAGTTGGAAAACATTAAAGATTTATCCATCTATCTATTCGACACACTTGTACTGGTGCCTAAAACATGCCAGGCATGTGCCCAGGGGAAACAAGCATGAATAAACAAGTAAGCTAATAATAATAACAAAAACAGTAATAATAAATCATAAGGATTGAGAAGTATTGTACAGAAAAAAGGCAGTGTACAATAATAGAAAGTGATGGGGGATATTCTAACATTTGGGTGGAGAGTAGGTAGTCATTGGAAAATACAAGATCCACTATGGTTTGAATGTGTCCCACAATATTCACATGTTGGAAAGTTAATCCTCAATGCAACTGTGTTAAGAAGTGGGAACCGTAAGAGATGATTAGATCATGAGGGCTCTACTATCATTAATATGGTTTGGCTCTGTGTCCCCACCCAAATCTCATCTCAAATTGTAATCCCCACATATTGGGGGAGGGCCCTGGTGGGAGGTGACTGAATCATGGGAGCAGAATTCTCCTTGCTGTTCTCGTGATAGTGAGTGAGTTTTCATGAGATCTGATGGTTTGAAAATGTGTGGCACTTCCCCCTTCTCTCTCTCTCCTGTTCCACCATGGGTGGGAAGATATGTCTTGCTTCCCTTTCACCTTCTGCCATGATTGTAAGTTTCCTGGGGCCTCCCAGTCATGCTTCCTGTTAAGCCTGCAAAACTGTGAGTCAATTAAACCTCTTTTCTTCATAAATTACCCAGTCTCAGTTGTTTATAGCAGTGTGAAAATGGACTAATGCAGAAAATTGACACTAGGATTTCTGCACTGCTATAAAGATACCTGAAAATGAGGAAGTGACTTTGGAACTGGATAAAGAGCAGAGGCTGGAACAGTTTGGAGGGCTCAAAAGAAGACAGGAAGATGTGGGAACGTTTGGAACCTCATAGAGACTTGTTAAATGGTTTGACCAAAATGGTGACAGTGATGTGAACAATGAGGTCCAGGCTGAAGTGGTCTCAGATGGAGATAAAGAACTTATTGGGAAGTAGAGTAAAAGCCATTCTTGCTATGCTTTAGCAAAGAGACAGGCTGCATTTTGCCCCTGCCCTCGAGATCTCTAAAACTTTAACTCAAGGGAAATGATTTAGGGTATCAGGTGGAAGAAATTTCTAAGCAATAAAGCATTCAGGATGTGATTGGCTGCTTTTAAAAGTGTATGCTCATATGCATGAACAAAGAGATGTTCTGAAATTGTAACTTATATTTAAATGGAAAGCAAAGCATACGAGTTTGGAAAATTTGCAGCCTGACCATGTGGTAGAAAAGAAAAACCCATTTTTGGGGGAGAGATTTAGGTAGGTTAGAGAAATTTGCATAGAGGAGCCAAATGTTAATAGCCAAGACAATGGGGAAAATGTCTCCAGGGCATGTTAGAGACCTTTGTGACAGCCCCTCCCACCACAGGCCTGGAGGACTAGGAGGGAAAAATGGTTTTGTGGGCCCTTCTGCTCTGTGCAGCCTCGGTACATGGCACCCTGTATCCCAGCCTCTCTGGCTCCAGTTGTAGCTAAAAGGGGCCAATGTACAGCTCAGGCCATTGCTTCAGAGGGTACAAGTCCCAAGCCTTGGTGGTTTCCACATGGTGTTGGGCCTGTGCGTGCACAGAAGGCAAAAGTTTGGGAGCCTCCACCTAGATTTCTGAGGATGTATGGAAATGCCTCAATGTCCAGGCAGAAGTCTGTTGCAGGGGTAAAGCCCTCATGGAGAACCTCTACTAGGGCAGTGCAGAGGGGAAATGTGGGGTTGGAGCCCCCACACAGAGTCCCCACTGGGGCACTGCCTAGTGGAGCTGTGAAAAGAGGGCCACCATCCTCTAGACCCTGGAATGCTAGTTCCACTGACAACTTTCACCTTGCACCTGAAAAAGCTGCAGCCACTCAATGCCAGTCCATGAAAGCAGCTGCTGAGGCAGTACCCTGCAGAGCCACAGTGGCAGAGCTGCCCAAGGCTGTGAGAGCCCACCCCTTGCATCGGCATGCCATGCATATGAGACATGGATTCAAAGGAGATTATTTTGGAGCTTTAATGACTGCCCTGTTGGGTTTTGGACTTGCATGGGTCCTCTAGCCCTTTTCTTTTTGCCAATTTCTCCCTTTTGGAATGGGAGCATTTACCCAATGCTTGTACTCCCATTGTATCTTGGAATTAACTACCTTGTTTTTGATTTCACAGGCTCATAGGTGGAAGGGACTTGTCTTATCTCAGATGAGACTTTGGACTTGCACTTTTGAGGTAATGCTGGAATGAATTAAGACTTTGGGGGACTGTTGGGAAGGCATGATTGGTTTTGAAATGTGAGAAGGATGTGAGATTTTGGAGGGGCCAGGGATAGAATGATATGGTTTGGCTCTGTGTCCCCAACCAAATTTCATCTCGAATTGTAATTCTCACATGTCAGGGGAGGGGCCTGGTAGGAGGTGATTGAATCATGGGGGTGGACTTCCCCCTTGCTGTTCTTGTGACAGTGAGTTCTCATGAGATCTAATGGTTTAAAAATGTATAGCACTTCCCCCTGCTCTCTCTCTCTCTCATGTTCCATCATGGGAAGATGTGCCTTGTTTCCACTTAGTCTTCCACCATGATTGTAAGTTTCCTGAGGCCTCCCAGTCATGCTTCCTGTTAAGCCTGCAGAACTGTGGCCTCCCAGTCATTCTTCCTGTTAAGCCTGCAGAATTGTGAGTCAATTAAACTTCTTTTCTTCATAATTACCCAGTCTCGGGTAGTTCTTTACAGCAGTATAAAAATGAACGAATACAATCATGAATAGATTAATGTCATCATTGCAGGAGTGGGTTTGATACAAAAGTGAGTTTGGCCCTCCTCTTGTTCTCTCTCACCACGTGCCTTCTGCCATGTTATGATACAGCAAGAATGCCCTTACCAGATGTAGCACCTTGATCTTGGACTTCCCATCCTCCAGAACCATGAGCCCAAGGAACTTCTACTCTTTATAAATTACCCAGTGGTGTTCTGTTATAGTAGCACATAATGGACTAAGATAAGATCTGACGGGGGAAATCCAGACAAAGAGAAAAAATAAGTTTAAAGGCCTTAGGTAGGAACAAGCTTGAAATACTTATAAATGGCAAGAAAACCACATGCTGGATCCATGTAACTGAGGGGGAGAGGAGTAGGGGATAAGTTGAAGAGATGGACAGGGGCCAGATTTCCATTTTGTTTCAATAGTGATGAGAAGCCATTGGAGGGTTTCAAGCATGGAATTAGATAATCTCATTTATTTTCCAACAGATCTGATTGTTGTACAAATGAACTGTTGGAGGAAGTAGGTGTGAAAATAGGAAGACCAGGTGGGAGTTACTGCAAGAGTCCAGTGAAGAGTCAATTTAGATTTATTTTAGACTTGGGTGGTAATGACAGAAGTGATGGGAAGTAGTTTGATGTAAGATATATTTGAAGCAGCAGGACTTTTTGATAGGAAGAATGTAGGCGTGAAAGAAAGAAATGCATCAAATATGACTCAGTACTAGTTACTGATATGAAGAATATTGGGGAAGAATTAAGAGCTCTGTTTCAGAAATATTAAGTGCCAGACATCTATTAGAATTTCAAGGAAGGTGTCTAGGAAAAGGTTGAATACCAGCCTGGAACTTCAGAAAGAGACTAGGACTAGAGATATAAACTGGAAGTCATCAGCATATAGATGGCATTTAAAGCAGTGAGACTGCACAAGATGAGTTAGGGACTGAGTAAAGGAAGTGGGGAGGGAAGACAAGGTGGTGCCACTAAAGGAGATGGGAGTAGGAGCAGCTAGCCAATTAAGAGAAATTCCTGGAGATCATGATGTTCTTCCTAACTGATAATGTGATTAAAACCTATCAGAGAAGGAGTGATCAGGCTGGGCGCGGTGGCTCACGCCTGTAATCCCAGCACTTTGGGAGGCTGAGGCGGGCGGATCATGAGGTCAGGAGATCGAGACCATCCTGGCTAACACGGTGAAACCCCGTCTCTACTAAAAATACAGAAAAAATTAGCCGGGTGCGGTAGTGGGCGCCTGTAGTGCCACCTACTCGGGAGGCTGAGGCAGGAGAATGGCGTGAACCCAGGAGGCGGAGCTTGCAGTGAGCCAAGATAGTGCCACTGCAGTCTGGCCTGGGCGAAAGAGACTCCGTCTCACAAAAAAAAAAAAAAAAAAAAAAAAGGGAGTGATCAATGGTGTCAAAACTTCTGAGAAGTCAACTGCGATGAAGACTAAAGACTGAGCACTGCATTTAGTGCAGAGATCATTTGTTGATTGGACAAATGTTTCAACATATTGAAGTGGCTAAGAGCCTCACTGCCATGGATGAAAGAAAGAAGAGAATATAAGGCAGTAGAATAATTAAGTATTAATAGAAAGACCTTTTGAAGACTGGTTACAAAGATAAACAAAGACGTGGTACGGTGATTGAAGTGAGATTTGGATTGCAACAGAGCATTTACTGGTAGTTGAATATACACCTGCCTCCCTATTGCATCTCCTCTTCCTCACACACATTTCCTAGCCCCTTGCAGGTAGGTGGAGCCTTTTGTCTAGTTCTGGCTAATGGACTGTGATTGGAATATGGGTCATTTCTGGGCCAAAGTACATAGAATTGGGTGTGAGCTCTTCATATCCTGTCTTCTCTAGCCATTGTTGACCAGTAGTGTTCAAGATAATGGAATCTTTCTATCAACCAACATTGAACTTACAATCTGAGAAAGTATTAATCACATTAAATTATTGATAACTAACCAGTCTAGATTTATAAAAACAGCAATTTCTTATGGTTTCACTTAACAAATCTTTGCTGAGTGAAGCCACTGAGATGTGGGGGTCAATTTGCTACCACAGTATAACTTAGAATAATTCGGCATAGGTGATCAGAGAATTCTTTAACATATTATTTCATATTTTTATATTTTGGAAATAATTTATCAGAGAGAAAAATGTTGATGTAAGAGAAATGGTGGATAATTATAGGAGAAAAACCCTTGAAAAAGGATGAGGAGTGTAGTGCACTAGTGAAGACCTTAGACAGAGGTACACATTTCCATAAGGAAGAAATTCATCTACCCTAAAGGAGGGAAGGTGGAACATGGATATAGATGCAATTGCAGAGTAGATTTGGGATGGGCAGATAAAGTAGTTCTCTTCTGTTTGCTTCCACTTTTCCAGTGAAATTGAGGTCATCATCTCAGAATAGAAAGGAAAAGGCAGTGTTAGAGGTTTGAGAAGAATAGACGGAGATGAAATTTTCTAGTAGGAAAATGAATTAACATTGCAGTGCTGTGGGCTCCACTGGAGCTTTTGGCCTTAAGTTAGAGGGAAGGATAGTTAACATAAGTGTCTCTTCTCTTGAACCATGGTCAAGTGTTTAGATACTGTAGCAGGGTATATGAGTGTTTGGTTTAGCCAGGGTTGGGGATTGCCAATGAGGAAGGTGAAGGTAAATAGGGGCAAGGAAGTTGAGAGTAGTTCAAGGAAGTGGTTACTCTGATGGACCATGAAATCTAAGCTGAGAAGTGAAAACATGAAGAAGTTAATGGAAAGTGGAAAATGATGTTAATCGATTGTAACTCTCACAGGGCAAAAAACTGCTAGTGTGAGGATGCTAACCTAACTGAGTTAGAAACATGGGGGTTGGGGAGGGCAGAGAGAATGGAATGCCAGAAACCAAAATTTTCAAGGTGGTACAGTTACTGGAATTGTTAAAGACTCTAGTCATATCCATGAACAGGTGGCTGAGGTGGAGAACTGATGAGCTCAAGAAACCGAGAGGCCAATGAGTTGCAATAATCTCATTCATGGGCTAATCCATCCAACGTCATCTTGGCTATGAACAATTATGATTTAGGGTAGGACATGCTTTGTTCTTCCTGTGCTAGTTTTATCACGTACAAGTTATAGCCACGAAAATCAAGCGCTGTGAATGAGATAGGGTGAAGCAATATCTAAATTTTTACAAGCAAAGTGTTATTTAAAGGAAAATTTCTTGAAAAATTGCTTTTCTTAACTTTATAAATCTCCCATTTAGAACTGAAAACTAAAGAGCCTTGCTTTTCTGTAATAACAGAATGCCTCATTTTTGGTCTACAATTCTAAATTGAAGTGGCATTTTACTACTAAAATACGTGTAAATTATTCTCTTTTTCTTTCGATAATTAATACACAATTTTCTGTCATTGCTGCTTTCCAATCCTAATCATATGTATTAATTTTTTTTTTTTTTTTTGAGATGGAGTCTTGCTCCATTGCCCAGGCTGGAGTGTAGTGGCTTGATCTCGGCTCACTGCAAGCTCTGCCTCCCGGGTTGACGCCATTCTCCTGCCTCAGCCTCTCGAGTAGCTAGGACTACAGGCACCCACCACCACACCTGGCTAATTTTTTGTATTTTTAGTGGAGACAGCGTTCACCATGTTAGCCAGGATGGTCTCGATTTTCTGACCTCGTGATCTGCCCGCCTCGGCCTCCCAAAGTGCTGGGATTACAGATGTGAGCCACCGCACCCAGCGATTGAAAGAATTTTTTATAGCTGAAAAGTATCTCACTTTCCCTTGATTTTTCATTTTCTCTGTTCTCCAGGATATTTACATGGGGAAGAAAATGGCCTTTTCCTCCTTGTAGATGATTCAGTTCAGAAAGGAACAGAACTGGCTTATACCTCATTGCTCCAAAACAGACCCTAAGAGCTCTGAGAAAATGTCTCCACATTTATCAGAATCTGCAGTCTGAAGCAGCTGACAAGGGCACCTGAAGCAATCCAAGTCAGCCCGTTTATAATTGAAGGCTTTTATTGAACTATTTTTGGATCCTGTTATATATTATCTCCACAAGAAAACAACTACATTAAAATGAATATTACAATGGGACAACAAAACTTCACTTTTATTTAGACAAAAGGCAACCTTCTAAGCAAACATCCCTAATCTCTCAAAGACAATGATAAGGCAATCTGGCAGCTTGAAAAGTCAAAGTGACTTTCAAGCATTGCTGTTTAAACTGACAGAAATTTCTACAGATGCCAATGCAAAATTTAAAAAAAGAAGTAACACGTTTAAAATGTATACACTTTAGAGTTTATATAGAATAAAGGCTTGTTTTCAACATTTCTAGGATTGAAAACAAAAGCAAACATTGCTCTTCCAAAGCCATTATTGAGCAGAAAAAATATTCATACAGAAGTAAAAATCTACAGTGCAAATTAAAGCACAGAGAAACAGTCTAGAATAAAACATTATTTCAAATAATAAGATAATGCATGCATGAGTGAGCATTTCCTCTGAATCCAGGTGACTAGCAGGGCATGATGGGAAGATTACACTTCTGGTTATCCTATACAGAAACACCAAGAAAAGGTCTGGTGTCTCTCCAGGGACAAGGACCAATAATTCTTTGAGCAAAGGCATACTGAGAGGATTCCTTAAGTCAAATGGATCTAAGATCAAGTCCAAAGTGATCAAATAATAGCTGAAAGATCAGTCAAGTACCAAATACTCAAGGAAACTCATCAACATAGAAACAAGAAATAGGGAAGGGGACTTGTGAACAAAAGGTGTGGGCAATGAGGAATTAGGAACCGAATCAGAGCCTCGTTGGGGAATAAAGAATGGGGCAACAAGCATGAATTGGTTCATAAAACCAATGATATTGTGAAACAAGAGCTGCTTCTATCTTTTGCTCATAGTGACCTATCTGAGCCAAGAGATGGTTGGATTTGCTTGGAAATGGCATGAGAAGCCAACATTCCTGACATAGGTGTTGGAGAAAGACACACTAGAATCTTGGTTCTGCAACTTGTAGCTGTGTAACTCTGAGCCAGTTGTGTAATTCCTCTGAGCCTCAGTATCTTCTACAATTCTAAGGCATTCAATGAGTTGGGAGAATTAAACCAATAAGGTACATGAAAGTGCTTTACACATGGAAGGCACACCATCAGTATCTTCTTCCATTAGGCCAGTACACCTGTATATTGCTTATTGTTTAACTTACACCAATTATTTTCAGGAATTTATTTGAGCACAAGGAAGTGTGGAATTAAGGATCTGTGTTGTGTCTGACTTTAAAAAATACAGAGAAGATCGTTCATTTTTTTCATGACATTGACAATGTCAACGTTTAACACAAACAATTCTATTTTAAAATCTGGTATTTCCTGATCAATCTGTTGGGAGTGAAAATTAGAAGAGAGGGTAATAAACAAAGTAAGAATTTGCAAACATAGTTGAACTCAGATAATAAATACCTATATCCTCTACAGGTGCCCTTTTCTCATAATAGAAAAGAGATGAGAAGACATGAAAAGTGAAAGCCTCAAAAGACAGTACCCATGTAAGGCAAGAGCAGAATCTGTTCAGAGAGGTTACTTGTCTAGGGCTGCTTAGCTAGTTATTGACAGGGCTTTGCTAGAACTCACATCTCTTGTGGAATGTGTGTCTAACATATTCTTACCAAAGAAGGAGTGTACGCATTATTTCCTCAGGGAAGCCCCTTCTTGGTCCCAAAACCAAGCTGTCTGCTCTGTATGCTCTCATAGCTTTCTATATTTCCCTTTTCAACACAGTCATCAGGCATATTGTTACCATGTGGATAATGGAGTGAGTGGTTAAAAGCATAGGTTCTGGTGTCAAACTGTGTTTGAGTCTTGTCTCTCTGAATTATTCAAACGAATTAAGCATCCAAAAAGAATAAAAGCACTTAATTTACAGAGATGTAGTGAGGAGACAATAAACCTTTACAACAATGCTTGACACTTCGTGCAATAAATGTTGGCTATTTGTATTATTAGTAAGGATAATTAAGGCAAGGAGTGTTTAATACTGGATGTCCAACACAGAGTGGTGCTCTCCCCAAAGATAGCACAGGATGTGTCCCCTGTCAAACACTCAGAGGAATTGCAAACCTATAAAATTAATAAACTTCGAAAGTAGTTGTGTGATTATGTTTGTTACATAAAGGCAATTCCAATTGGCACAAATTTCAGTTTTCATGGTTTAGTTTAAACAAACTCAGTGCCCCACCAACATAGTTAAAATTTCAGTTACCACAGTCTATCTTCTGTGGTGAAGAGCCTATTAAATCATTTTCTGATTTTTAGAAGTATGTTTTCTTCTTACTGAGTTCTTTATATATGCTGTATAAAAATACTTTTTCAGGTACATATGTTGCAAATATTTTCTCCAGGACTGGTTTGTCTTTTTATTTTCTTAAGAGTGTCTTCTGAAGAGCAAAAGTTTCATTTCTAAGGATTTCTAATTTATCAATTTTTTCTTCCATGGTTCATAATTTCTGAGTCCAATTGAAGAAATGTTTGTCTAAATCAACATCACTAAGGTGTCCTATGTTTCTTCCAAGGGTTTTATATTTGCAGCATTTATGTTGAGGTCTACAATTAATTTCAAGGTAACTTTTGTGTAACTGTGAGGTAAAAGTTGAGGTCTTCTTTGTCTCCATGTGAATACCCAATTGTTCAGAACTATTTGTGGAAGGACTATCCTTCCCCCATTCATTATCTTAGCACATTTTTGTCAAAAATTGATTGATTATAAATGTGTAGGTATATTTCAAGACTCTTTATTTTGTTCCACTGGTTGATATGTTAATCTTTACACCAATACCACATTCTCTTGATTACACAGCTTTATGGTTAGTCATGAAATCAGGAGGTGTCATTTCCCCAACCCTGTTCTTTTCCAAAATTGATTTGACAATGCTCTAATGAAATTTAGAGCCAGCTTGTCAAATTCAACAAGAAAACTGCTTAGGTTTTGATGAGGACTGCACTTGATCTAAGGATCAATCTGGGAGAAATGACATTCTTACGAGGTTGAGTCTTCCTGCCCATGAACTTGGTATTTCATTCCATTTAATTACATCTTTTCTTTATGCCACAAAAGTTTAGTTGTCAGCATACAGATCTTGGATATATCCTGTTAAACAAGTATTTCATATTTGTGATGATGTTGTAAATAGCTGATTTTAAAAATTTCAATTTCCAACATTCATTGCAAGTACATAAAAATATAACTGATTTTGCATATTGATTTGGTACACCGTGATCTTGCTAACTTTAGTTATTGGTTCTTGTAGCTTTGTATTTTTGCAGATTCCTTTTATCTCATGCAGATGACATGTCTGCAAATAGAGACAGTTTTACTTCTTCCTTTCTGATTTGTATGCCTTTTATTTCTTTTTCTTGCCTTGTTGCACTTGCTAGGACCGCCAGTATAAAGTGAATAGAAGTGGTAACAGTGGATGTCTTTTCCTTGTTACCAATCTTGGGAAAAAATAATATGGTCTGTCATCATTAAGTATGATTTTAGTTGTTGGTTTTTCTTTTTCTGGCGTCTTTTCTTTTCAAAAAAGTTTTTAAAAAACATTTTTGTTGAAATATAAATCACATACCATAAAAATCACCCATTAAAATGTCCAATTCACTGTGGTTTTGATTTGCATTTCTCTGATGGCCAGTGATGATGAGCATTTTTTCATGTGTTTTTTGGCTGCATAAATGTCTTCTTTTGAGAAGTGTCTGTTCATGTCCTTTGCCCACTTTTTGATGGGGTTGTTTGTTTTTTTTTTTGTAAATTTGTTTGAGTTCATTGTAGATTCTGGATATTAGCCCTTTGTCAGATGAGTAGGTTGCAAAACTTTTCTCCCATTCTGTAGGTTGCCTGTTCACTCTGATGGTAGTTTCTTTTGCTGTGCAGAAGCTCTTTAGTTTAATTAGATCCCATTTGTCAATTTTGGCTTTTGTTGCCATTGCTTTTGGTGTTTTAGACATGAAGTCCTTGCCCACGCCTATGTCCTGAATGGTATTGCCTAGGTTGTCTTGTAGGATTTTAATGGTTTTAGGTCTAACATTTAAGTCTTTAATCCATCTTGAATTAATTTTTGTATAAGGTGTAAGGAAGGGATCCAGTTTCAGCTTTCTACATATGGCTAGCCAGTTTTCCCAGCACCATTTATTAAATAGGGAATCCTTTCCCCATTTCTTGTTTTTGTCAGGTTTGTCAAAGATCAGATAGTTGTAGATATGCGGCATCATTTCTGAGGACTCTGTTCTGTTCCACTGATCTATGTCTCTGTTGTGGTACCAGTACCGTGCTGTTTTGGTTACTGTAGCCTTGTAGTATAGTTTGAAGTCAGGTAGCGTGATGCCTCCAGCTTTGTTCTTTTGGCTTAGGATTGACTTAGCGATGCGGGCTCTTTTTTGGTTCCATATGAACTTTAAAGTAGTTTTTTCCAATTCTGTGAAGAAAGTCATTGGTAGCTTGATGGGGATGGCATTGAATCTATAAATTACCTTGGGCAGTATGGCCATTTTCATGATATTGACTCTTCACTGGCCATCAGAGAAATGCAAATCAAAACCACAGTGAGAAACCATCTCACACCAGTCAGAATGGCCATCATTAAAAAGTCAGGAAACAACAGGTGCTGGAGAGGATGTGGAGAAATAGGAACACTTTTACATTGTTGGTGGGACTGTAAACTAGTTCAACCATTGTGGAAGTCAGTGTGGCGATTCCTCAGGGATCTAGAACTAGAAATACCATTTGACCCAGCCGTCCCATTACTGGGTATATACCCAAAAGACTATAAATCATGCTGCTATAAAGACACATGCACACGTATGTTTATTGTGGCACTATTCACAATAGCAAAGAGTTGGAACCAACCCAAATGTCCAACAACGATAGACTGGATTAAGAAAATGTGGCACATATACACCATGGAATACTATGCAGCCATAAAAAATGATGAGTTCGTGTCCTTTGTAGGGACATGGATGAAACTGGAAAACATCATTCTCAGTAAACTATCGCAAGGACAAAAAACCAAACACCGCATGTTCTCACTCATAGGTGGGAATTGAACAATGAGAACTCATGGACACAGGAAGGGGAACATCACACTCCGGGGACTGTTGTGGGGTGGGGGTTGGGGGGAGAGACAGCATTAGGAGATACACCTAATGCTAAATGACGAGTTAATGGGTGCAGCAAAACAACATGGCACATGGATACATATGTAACAAACCTGCACATTGTGCACATGTACCCTAAAGTATAATAATAATAAAAAATAAATAAATAAATAAAATGTCCAATTCAGTAGTTGTACTGAATTGTACATTTATAAAATGTCCAGTTCAAAGTTGTACAACCATCACTACAGTCTAAGTTGTTTTTTAAAAAAAATTTTTATTTCCATAGGTTATTGGGGAACAGGTGGTGTTTGGTTACATGAGTAAGTTCTTTAGTGGTGATCTGTGAGATTCTGGTGCACCCATCACCTGAGCAGTATACACTGCACCCAATTTGTAGTCTTTTATCCCCCACTCCCTTCCCACCTTTTTCTCCTGAGTCCCCAAAGTCCTTTGTATCATTCTAATGCCATCTGTTCTTTATTGGCTCTTTGAATAGGTGTTAAACTTTTAATGCTTTTTCTACATCTACTGATATGATTTTTCTTCTGTAGTCTTAATATAGTGAATTACATGATTTTTTAAAAATTCTGAACCAACTCTGCATTCCTGAGATAAACCCCACCTGACCTTGATGTGCTATCCTTTTTATATATTGATGGATTTGATTGGCTAATATTTTGTTAAGGGATTTTTTGTGTGTGTCTGTAGTCTGTAGTTCTTTTTCTCTTGCAATATTAATATCTAGTTTTGTTATCAGGATAATGATAAGTTCATAAGGTGACTTGGAAAATGTTTCTCTTTTATTTTCTGAAACAGTTTGCGTTGAAATGGCATTATTTCTTTCTTAAATGTTTGGTAGAATTCACTGGTGAAGTCACCTGGTATAAAATACTCTTGTTTATTCATTATTCCTAAACTAATTCCATAAAAACATTGTGGAGGCAGTTGCTTACAATTCTTTCTTCCAGCAAATGCTAGCAGTTACTTGCATACAGAGATTGCCAAATAAGTATCTGTGAAAGCAAAAACTAAAATGTTACATACCTTTGTTTTTTCCTGCCTCACTTAAAAATATTTTGTGTGTGAACAAACAATATCAGTGATGATTTATATAGGTATATATTATACAAAATTAATTTTAAATGAAGTATAATATTAAGGGCTATTTATAAAACCCAGGTATAAGGAGATTGCTACTTATTATTTAACAAACATAGATACTTAGCATATTGATTAATATTCTTCATTTAATTTGGTGGTTAATTAAACCATTTAGGTTATGAGAACAAAATCAAAATAGTGTCTAGTTAAAAACGTTTCAAAACAGGGGCGAAAATATGGGGCTGAAACAACCAATAGCTATTTTATGGAGAAAGATTACAAAATCGTTTCCTAAATAACTTTCTTCTTTCCTTCTTGCAAGATCAGATGAAAGCAAAAATCAAGATTCCCTTCAGGTTCATGCAAGTTCCTGTTCCTGTGATTTTAAAAAGTCTGATTTCTCCAAAAATTGTCTTTCAAAAACTGTCCTATTTATTTCTAGCTTCTTGAACAATAACAGTTAGGCTTATAAAAATTGGACAAATTTTGTTTTGGCTCTATTCATTAGATCTCACGGGGTATTTCAAAAATAAACCAATTCCAACATCTGGATTTTTTATCAAAGTACTGTCTAATTCCTTGGCCATATAAGGCATATTTTAAAAAGCTGGTACAGAGCAGTTAAAAATCATGCTGAAACACCACTCTGGAAACTTTTATAGTATTTTACTTTCAGATTATAACCTAGTAAATGCAGATAACATGGAAATTCTACAGAGCCTGACAAACGTAATTTGCTTACCCTGGGTAAGCTTTTTATTTAGTTTGAGCTACTATGTTGGGGCTATTTTATTCTTAGCTATATTTTATGTGAAATAAACTAATTTGTATTCTTTTAAAAACCTATGTTAAAATATATTTTCATCCTTTAGGTCCTGATCAATTATGATGTCTTTTCTTCTTTGTATTGTCAACACTTAACAAGCTGCCCAGTTTACATTGTCATTACTCAATAAATGCTAAACTTGAACGTGAAGTTTAACCGAACTAAACTGGTCTTGTAGCAATTTACAAAGTAACCCAGAGGGTCAGATATCAGTGTGACATACAGTGAAGGAAGTAATTACACATTTTTCTTTCACTTGAAGTGGTTCTAAATATACAAATATATTTACTTTGCATTCCTCAGGTAAGCAGCCCTTTACCTAACTATCATGAAAAGAGTTTTTAAAAACTTTTTGTTAAAATAACAAAGCCCTCGTTGCAGAACACCAAAAGCCACATATTTTAAGATATCAAAATCTTAAATATTTTTAGCTCTTTAGAAATAGAAAACTAGCAAAAGATAGCACCATCAGCAAATAATATCTCAGCCCCTTCCTTACTACTCCCCCACCATCCTTCCTCAGGATTCCGTTCCAGTGAATGATCATCAGAAGCAAAATCTGAAGCAAAAATCTTTCAAAAATTACAACAAATAAGGCAAATGCTTGGCAAGTCTCAATTTTGTTACAGCTTTCTCCTCAAGGTTAGTATTATAAAACTATCTTGTAATAAGGTTATCTGGACACATCCCCCATTTAGTCCCCCTTAGATGGTCTGAGACTAAATGATTTCTACTTCAGAAAAAAATACTTCTATAACAGGGTTTTGGTTATTTAGCACAGTAGCATTCAAATAGCAGGAATTCAATTTTTG
The DNA here is from genome assembly GCF_006542625.1 of Nomascus leucogenys. Classification (NCBI taxonomy): domain Eukaryota; kingdom Metazoa; phylum Chordata; class Mammalia; order Primates; family Hylobatidae; genus Nomascus; species Nomascus leucogenys. The sequence continues at coordinate 60,937,791 of NC_044399.1, forward strand.
TTCAAGTAAATACTATATGGTCATTAAGTTGTTTAATCACAAAATGATTTCACAAAACAATACAGTTTGTGACTTCTTAAAGAACTTCTGGTGTTCAGATTGACTTTTAATACATTATGTCTCACACTAATAGTCACTGTATTTTTAGAAAAGTTAAAATCAAAATAATACCTATTACACCTCCATTCTAAGGAAAAAATATGTTTCATTAGGATGTTGCTGAAGATGTTAATTAACCATATTACACTTGTCCTCTTGGTGAGAATCTCTTGTAATTTTTTCTCTAAAGATTTCAATCCACTAATTTTTGAAATAATGACTTTTAAAAGTTTATTGCACTGAATCTTGTTTTAATTGTGATGCTTTTTATAAATTGACATTTGCTACTGAAAAATGTGGAGTCAAATATAGGTCCTTCAGCAGAATTTATCCAATGCTCAGTGTGTTGTGTTTTCATGAACACTACCACTAGCCTCACCTTATTTTTTCTTTTATTTTCTGTTAGATGTGATTCCTTACTTTAAAAGAACCCTGCATTTTAAAAGCGACCTTGAGCTTCCAATATTTTCTCTCCTAATGATATGAAACAATAAAAATAAAAACAAAAACCCCACACCCTCAGCATAACTTAAAGCTAGAAAAATGACAAAACTTCAAAGTAACTGTGAGTAAAAGAACAGGTAATTATTTCAGGTAAGATTCACCAATGGTTCAGACAAAGTTAGTGAACAAAAGTCTAAGAATATGTGCATAGTCTCAAACTATGTCTCCCAAGATATTTTACATCTTAGAAATGAAAAGTGATTAATTTTACAGCACAGAAACCTGGCAGATACCATCTTTAAAAAGTGATCAATGTTTGCATCACCAATAACAAGATATTTTGATACCATGCATCCTTTGATATAATGCATCTGAGAAAGGCACAATATCACTTCTGTATTATTCTTGCCAGAAATGCATAACCTCAATCTGATCATAAACAAAGTGAGAAACATTCTACAAAATAACTAGCAGCTAGTATACTTCAAAAGCGTCAAAGTCATGAAAGATAAGGAAAGACAGGAGAGGTGTCATAGATTGAAGGAGAATAAAGAGATATAACAAATAAATGCACTGTGAGATCCTGCATTGGGTCCTAGAACAATAACAAGAAAGGACTTTAACGGAAAGGCTAGTGAAATTAAAGTAAGATTTGTAGTTATTTAATAGATTGTGCCACTGTTAATTTCCTGGTTTTGGCAACTGTACTATAGATAAATAAGATGTTAACATTAGGGGAAGCTGGGTGAAGGACATATGGCAATTCCCTGTACTATTTTTGTAACATTTCAGTAAGTGTAAATAAAAGTTTAAAAACAAAAATGTTAAAAAGCCATCTTCAATCTTTTTAAAATAAGTGGGATTTTCATAAACAATTACTGTCTGACATTCTTTCAATTTTTCCTAAGCTCATAGCTTCCTCGTGTTATCCCCTTTGACTGCCTCAGAAAATTCTTCATATCTAGTGCCAATTCAAATATTGTCCCTCTTCCATAAAAGATCCTGATTCCTACGGACCTTCTCAAATTTCCCAGCATTGTACCCTAAAGTAGAAGTTTACCATGCATGATTAGTTTTCTAGTTTTTTTTTTACCGTATTTCTCATTGTCACTGGAATAAGAAAAGCTCCCAGAATGCAGTGACAAAGTTACATGTCTTTTCATGATTTTCCCCAGCACTGACCTAAATATACAGTAAATGCTTGTTAAATATACGTTGACTCATTCACACATAAATTATTTAAGGAAACTAGAGATTTGTAAGTTCACATCATCCATTTTAGAGCCTCTCTGTGAAATTCGACATCAAATACAGGACTGAATGGGCCATTAGTTATAATCTAAGTATGGCAATTCTGATAATTTCTTATTCTCAGGAAGTCTTTACAATGTAAAATGTATGATACTTCCTTCAACTTAATAAGGTAGTTGGGGTTGAATAAACACCAGAATCCATAGAAATAACAGGCCTAAATTTATAGAAATATAGGCCTAAATTATAAATCTTTAGAAGGTCACTGAAAACTCTGTTAGAATTCCGCATTCAATATTAATATGAAATGTACAATAACATAAGCAATTGTCACAAATAAGATTCAAAGATACCAATGTTTGATGAGATATTTTCCATGACCCGGGGTTGCTTCCTTAGAGTATTCCTAGGATGTCTACTGATCTGTTAAAGTCATGCAATGGGAACAAATGTCCATTTTCTTTGCCAAGAAAATACCATAGATGAATATTAAAAACAGTTATGTAAGCCAAAATTCACATCTGCACACACTTAAAATGTAGCTCTTTTTTAAAATAATAATTTGTAATACATTCTGAAAAAAAAAAAAAACAAAAAATGTTATACAATGCTCTACACCTGGCTGGGTAACCAGTGTTTAGCCGTAAGTGCAGTGATACAGGCTATGTAATTACTGAAATTGATTAGTGTACTCTAAATTGTGGAAATATGTATGTGTTTGTGTATTAATAACACTTTCTGGCATCTATTTCAGGCTTCTTCATATTATACTATGTGTATATATATATACATATATGTAGAATATGAAGTTCAAAATATACTCTACTGATGTAACAAACCAATTAAAGGAAATAGAATATGTTTAAAGGGAATATAAAGCATGGAACTTAAAGGGATTTTCTACACAATTTGGGGCTTCCAATACTTAAAAAAATTATCAATTATTAAACTAATATATATCTATCTATCTATATAGATAGATATATATTTTTTCTGAGATGGAGTCTTGCTCTGTCACCCGGGCTGGAGTGCAGTGGCGTGAACTCAGCTCACCACAACCTCTGTTTCCAAGGTTCAAGCAATTTTCCTCCCTCAGCCTCCTGAGTAGCTGGGATTACAGGCACGTGCCACCACACCTGGCTAATTTTTGTATTTTTAGTAGAGATGAGGTTTCGCCATGTTGGCCAGGCTGGTCTCGAACTCCTGACTTCAGGTGATCCACCCACTTCGGCCTCCCAAAGTGCTGGGATTACAGCAGGAGCCACCATGCCCGGCCTAATATTGTTTCTTTAAAAAAATGTTTAAAAGGTCACTAATTCACTAAGAAGATATCACAAGCAATGCTTTAAAAAGCTTTTATAAAAACAATTTTTAAAATACGTGTGGGGAAAAATATATTTTGGTCTGATATTGAAAAAGAAATGATTTGCAAAATTTTAAAAATATTTAAGTAGTCAAAATTCCCAGTTCAATGGAATATTTAGAATACATGCATATATAATACTACTTTAAAATATTTCCATATCATTTTATTCTTAAAAAGAATGATTACTACAGCGAGTTAGGATGAAGAATAATTTGTATCTTAAAAATAGATATTTAAAAACATAGATCACTTTTCCTATCCATGTTGGTTTATATTGTTGTTATCAAAAGAAAATCAGATGTATGGCATAGGACACAACAAAGTACAGTCTTCCTTAGGTACCCACAGGGGATTGGTTCCAGGGCTCCAGTGATACCAAAATCCAAAGATACTCAGCTCCCTTAAACAAAATGGCAGAGTATTTGCATGTAACTATGAACATTCTCTCACATACTGTAAAACATCTCTAGAGTATTTGTAATACCTAACACAATGTAAATGCTATGTAAGTGGTTGTTATACTGTATTGTTTTGACATTTGTATTACTTTTTATTGTTATATTGTTATTTTTATATTTTTAAAAACATTTTTGATCCACGGTTGGTTGAATCCATGAGTAAAGAACCTACAGATACAGAAGACAGATTATAAACTGAAAAATTACAAATGCTCATGTATTTTCCCTGGTACATTTGATTCTTCATAGGTTAGATTTGTTTTCAGGAGTCATTTTCCAAAATTCGCCAGTTTATTAATAACACATACCACTGTGAAAAATAAAATATGTTGACATATGTGGCATAATTAAAATTAATCCCTCATAGGGAAAACTATTAAGCAACAGGTATTCAGTTAATTATATATGTAGAAAAATTCCAAGGAATCTACCAAAAATAGTGACTAGAATTAATAAATGAGTTTAGAAAGGTCACACTGTACAATATCAACATTAAAACATCTATTATATTTATATATTAGCAAAGAACAATTGGGAATTGAAGATAAAATCATGATTCAATATCATCTAACAAAATATGTGCAACCTCTAGATGCTGAAAACTATAAATGCTGATGAAAGAAATTAAACAAAACCTGCCAGGCAGAGACACAACCAAAAAAGAGAATTTTAGACCAATATCCTTGATGAACATTGATGCAAAAATCCTCAATAAAATACTGGCAAACCGAATCCAGCAGCACATCAAAAAGCTTATACACCATGATCAAGTGGGCTTCATCCCTGGGATGCAAGGCTGGTTCAACATACGCAAATCAATAAATGTAATCCAGCATATAAACAGAACCAAAGACAAAAACCACATGATTATCTCAATAGATGCAGAAAAGGCCTTTGATAAAATTCAACAACCCTTCATGCTAAAAACTCTCAATAAATTAGGTATTGATGGGACGTATCTCAAAATAATAAGAGCTATATACGACAAACCCACAGCCAATATCATACTGAATGGGCAAAAACTGGAAGCATTCCCTCTGAAAACTGGCACAAGACAGGGATGCCCTCTCTCACCGCTCCTATTCAACATAGTGCTGGAAGTTCTGGCCGGAGCAAATCAGGCAGGAGAAGGAAATAAAGGGTATTCAATTAGGAAAAGAGGAAGTCAAACTGTCCCTGTTTGCAGATGACATGATTGTATATCTAGAAAATCCCATTGTCTCAGCCCAAAATCTCCTTAAGCTGATTAGCAACTTCAGCAAAGTCTCAGGATACAAAATCAATGTACAAAAATCACAAGCATTCTTGTACACCAATCACAGACAAACAGAGAGCCAAATCATGAGTGAACTCCCATTCACAATTGCTTCAAAGAGAATAAAATACCTAGGAATCCAACTTACAAGGGATGTGAAGGACCTCTTCAAGGAGAACTACAAACCACTGCTCAATGAAATAAAAGAGGATACAAACAAATGGAAGAACATTCCATGCTCATGGGTTGGAAGAATCAATATCGTGAAAATGGCCATACTGCCCAAAGTAATTTATAGATTCAATGCCATCCCCATCAAGCTACCAATGACTTTCTTCACAGAATTGGAAAAAACTACTTTAAAGTTCATATGGAACCAAAAAAGAGCCCGCATCGCCAAGTCAATCCTAAGCCAAAAGAACAAAGCTGGAGGCATCACGCTACCTGACTTCAAACTATACTACAAGGCTACAGTAACCAAAACAGCACGGTACTGGTACCACAACAGAGATATAGATCAATGGAACAGAACAGAGCCCTCAGAAATGATGCCGCATATCTACAACTATCTGATCTTTGACAAACCTGACAAAAACAAGAAATGGGGAAAGGATTCCCTATTTAATAAATGGTGCTGGGAAAACTGGCTAGCCATATGTAGAAAGCTGAAACTGGATCCCTTCCTTACACCTTATACAAAAATTAATTCAAGATGAATTAAAGACTTAAATATTAGACCTAAAACCATTAAAATCCTACAAGAAAACCTAGGCAATACCATTCAGGACATAGGCGTGGGCAAGGACTTCATGTCTAAAACACCAAAAGCAATGGCAACAAAAGCCAAAATTGACAAATGGGATCTAATTAAACTAAAGAGCTTCTGCACAGCAAAAGAAACTACCATCAGAGTGAACAGGCAACCTACAGAATGGGAGAAAAGTTTTGCAACCTACTCATCTGACAAAGGGCTAATATCCAGAATCTACAATGAACTCAAACAAATTTACAAGAAAAAAACAAACAACCCCATCAAAAGGTGGGCAGAGGACATGAACAGACACTTCTCAAAAGAAGACATTTATGCAGCCAAAAAACACATGAAGCAATGCTCATCATCACTGGCCATCAGAGAAATGCAAATCAAAACCACAGTGAGATACCATCTCACACCAGTTAGAATGGCCATCATTAAAAAAACAGGAAACAACAGGTGCTGGAGAGGATGTGGAGAAATAGGAACACTTTTACACTGTTGGTGGGACTGTAAACTAGTTCAACCATTGTGGAAGTCAGTGTGGCGATTCCTCAGGGATCTAGAACTAGAAATACCATTTGACCCAGCCGTCCCATTACTGGGTATATACCCAAAGGACTATAAATCATGCTGCTATAAAGACACATGCACACGTATGTTTATTGTGGCACTATTCACAATAGCAAAGAGTTGGAACCAACCCAAATGTCCAACAACGATAGACTGGATTAAGAAAATGTGGCACATATACACCATGGAATACTATGCAGCCATAAAAAATGATGAGTTCGTGTCCTTTGTAGGGACATGGATGAAACTGGAAAACATCATTCTCAGTAAACTATCGCAAGGACAAAAAACCAAACACCGCATGTTCTCACTCATAGGTGGGAATTGAACAATGAGAACTCATGGACACAGGAAGGGGAACATCACATTCCAGGGACTGTTGTGGGGTCGGGGGAGGGGGGAGGGAACAGCATTAGGAGATATACCTAATGCTAAATGATGAGTTAATGGGTGCAGGAAATCAACATGGCACATGGATACATATGTAACAAACCTGCACATTGTGCACATGTACCCTAAAACCTAAAGTATAATTAAAAAAAAAAAAGAATTAAAGAAAACCTAAATAAATGGTAAGATCTTCCATGGTCATGGATCAGAAGACTCAGTTTCATTAAGACTTCAACCTTAATGTAGATTAAACACAAATTTAAAAAATATCTCAGTAGGATTTTGTGTAGAATTTATTATGCTGATTCTAAGAAAAGCAAAGAAATCATCATAGGCAAAACAATCTTGAAAAAGATCAGTGTTGGACAACGTACACTACCTATCTCTAAGACTGACTATAAAAGCTATAGTAATCAAGATGGTGTGGTATTGGAAAAGGACAGACATATAGATCTATAGAAGGAAAATACAAAGTCCACTAGTAGGCCACACATATGTGGTCAAATAATTTTCAACAAAGCTGCAAAGGCAATTCAACGGAGAAAGGATAGTCTTTTCAACAAACAATATGGAAACAATCGAATCTTAATCCACACATTGCAGCATCCACAAAAATCTACTCAAAATGGACCACAGACCAAAAAATAAAACGTAAAACTATACAATTCTAGAAGAAAACAGGAGAAAAGCTTTGTAACCTTAAGTCAGGCAAAGATTTTTTATACACAACACCAAAAAGATGATCTATAAAAGAATAAACTGATAAGTCAGACTTCATAAAAATTAAGAATCTCTGCTCTTTGATTTGGGAGAAAGTGTTTGCAAATCACATATCTTATAAACAACTTGAATCCAGAATACATAAATAACTCTCAAAATTTAATAATTAGAAAACAGCAATAAAAAATCAGAAGAAGATTTTAATAAATAGTTCACCAAAAAAGATATTCAGATGACAAAATACACACAGGAAAAGGTGCTCAACATTATTAGTCATTAGGGAAATGCATGAATGGTGAGATATGTGTATTTGGATGACTAAAATAACATTATTAACTCCACAATATGAAGTGTGCAACCGAACTGGAACTCTCATACACTGGTGGTGGGAGTGCAAAATTACGTAGCTACTTTGAGAAACAGTTTGGCAGTTTCTAATAAAATTTAAAAATATACTTAACATACAGCTCAGCAATCTCATTTCTTTCTATTTACTCAAGTTAAAGTGCATATTCACACAAAATCTTTATGTGAATGCTTACCAACCCAGATATTTTCCAGCTGGAGAATGGATAAGCTTTTGTACTCCCATACAATGGAATATTACTAAGCAATAAAAAGGAACAGATTACAGTGACACACAACAACATGGGTGAATCTCTAATGCATTATGCAAAGGGAAAGAAGCCAGACTCAAAAGGCTACCTACTGAATATTTACATGACATTCCAGAAAAGGAGAACCTATGGTCACAGAAAATAGATGAGTGATTACCAGGAGCTGGGACATGAGAAAAGAAGTGGGGCTGATGACAAAGGTCTGGAGAAATGTTTCAGGTGATGGAACTGTTCTTTATCTTGATGTGGTGATGGTTTGTCAAAACTTGCAGAACTGCAAATAACGTATATAAGTTATATTTGTTTTAAAAAGAGGAATAAATGAAGAGTTAGAGGAATACAAGAAAGAGCTTGACTGCTTCTGAGTTGGTGTGGAAAGGAGGAAGGCAGGGACATCTTTGAGGAAGAAAGATGAGTTACCAAGTCTTCCAGACAGAGGGGAAAATGTGTGTGAAGCCACAAAGGGAGACTATTTACAGCCTATTTATGGAAAACAGAGTTGTCTGGGAGTGGGTACAGCACAGACTGTTATCTGTGGTGGGAGACACAGTTAAGAAAGTTAGAAGATATCAATTCACACCCATTACAATGGTTATTATAAACACTGTTGGCAATGAAGTGGAGAAACTAGAACGCTTGTGCACTGCTGATGGGAATGTAAAATGATGCAGATGCTATGGAAAATACATGGCAGTTCCTTGAAAAATGAAAAACAGAATTATATCGACCAATTCCTACTTCTGCATATATACCCCAAAGAACTGAAAGCAGAAACTTGAACAGATATTTACATACCCATGTTCACAAAAACATTATTCATAATAGTTAAAAGGTGGACACAACCCAAGTGTCTGTCCATCAGCAGAAGAATGGATGAACAAAATGTGGTATACACATACAATGGAATATTATTCATTTTTAACAAAAGAGGAAATTCTGACACATGCTACAACATGGATGAACTTGAAGACATGGTAAGTGAAATAAGTCAGTCATAAAAGAACTACTACTATATAATTCCATTCGTATCAGGTACTCTAGAGCAACGGTCCCCAGCTTTTGGTACAGGTTTCATGGAAGACAACATTTCCACAGGATGGGGATAGAAGGATGGTTTTGGGATGAAATAGTTCCACCTCAGATCATCAGGAAGTAGCTCACCTGCTGCTCACCTCCTGCTGTGCAGGCTGGTCCCTAACAGGCCACAGACCGGTACAGGTCTGCAGCCCAGGGGCTGGGGACCCCTGCCCTAGAGCATCAAATACATACAGACAGGAAGTAAATGATGCTTGCCAGGGGCTAGAGGGGGAGAAAATGGGAGTTATTGTTCAGTGGGCACAGGTTTAGTTTTACAAAATAAAAAAAATTCTGGAGACGGATCGTGGTGATGGTTGTACAACAATTTAAATGTACTTAACACCACTGAACTGTACAGTAAAAAAAATAGTTATCATAACTAAAATTAATTAATTAAAATAAATACGTAAGGAAGAAAAACTAGGAAAGGTACAGAGGGGAAATGAAATTATGCAAATCCTTGGCCAGAAAACTAGGAAGCTGTGGCAACTTCACTTTTTCTTGGGCTACAGCACTTTGTAAGTTTTTGAGCAAGGGAGGAAATGCCATTAGCTCACAATCTACCTCTTCCAGAAAGTTCTGCCGGATTCTGCCTGTTGCCTCCAGATGTCAGACACCTCCCTGCATTTCCCAGGGCATGCAGTCCAGCATATCTAGATGATGGCCCTTATTTCTGTTCAATGTGATCGCAGTTTGTTCCATCATCCCTGCCCCATCAAAATTCATCTCCTTGAGGGGAGGGGCTGTTTTTATATTACCAATGCCTAACTCAGCTCAGCAATGTGATTTATTTTTTCAGCAAGATCCCAATGTCAGGAGGACAGAGGTTGTCCTGTTCTTACCTTCTTCTCTTTGAGGTTAGATTTTCCTGTATCCCTCAGAGGCCTCAAACTTCCTGCCTGCTCTGTCTTGGGGGCATTACCATTCTCTTCTTTCATCTCTATCAGTCTCAGGGCTTGGTTTTCCTTGGCAGATGGATGGTCTAAACTCAGAGAAGCCCACATCTTCGTTGACCCCCCATTAAGATCTCAGAAGCAGTGATGAGAGCCCTCAGCGCAGGCTGTAGGGCAGGCAGAACTTCTAACGAGAAGCTAGTGAGAGCACAGCCTCCCTCCTCTGATAGAAAGATGACTTGGGCCCAGAGGGTTAGAGTCTCTGAGATTCCCCACCACTATCTCTTAGGTGGGGGTGAGGTGAGATAGTGACATCATAACCACACTGCCTTGCTCAGTTCCTGATGTCAGCTAATGTGATGCCAGGGCTAAAGGGCCAGCACACCCTCTTTGTGATTCTGGTCTCCCAGGGGCCGAAAATAGGAAGCAGGCTAAAGATGCCCTAGGACTTGGGGACAAGGCAACAGTATAATGAAAGGTTGACTTCTGTGCATCACTACGAAAGGCTGACTTCTGTGCATCACTGTTCAGCTTATAAAGTGCATAATAGAGAACATTTAGAAATACAGAAAAATACAATTCCAAATTCACATATCCCATCTCAAAGAGAAATGAACTAGCATATTTCTTTCCATGTTTTCCTGTGTGTAAGTGTGACGACGAATATTGAGTGTCAACTTGACTGGAATGAAGGATGCAGAGTATTGTCCCTGGGTGTCTCTGTGAGGGTGTTGGCAAAGGAGATTAACATTTGAGTCAGTGGACTGGGAGAGGCAGACCAACCCTCAGTCTGGGTGGGCACCATCTAATCAGCTGCCTGCATGGCTAGAATAAAGCAGGCAGAAAACGGTGGAAAGAGCAGACCTGCTGAGTCTTCTGGCCTTCATCTTTCTGCCATGCTGGATGCTTCCTGCCCTTGAACATCAGACTCCAAGTTCTTCAGCTTTTGGAGTCTTGGACTTACACCACTGGCTTGCCAGGGGCTCTCAGGTCTTCAGCCACAGACTGAAGGCTGCACTGTTGGCTTCCCTACTTTTGAGGTTTTAGGACTTGGACTGTCTTCCCTGCTCCTCAGCTTGCCAAAGGCCCATTGTGGGACTTCACCTTATGAGTCAATACTCCTTAATAAACTCCCCTTCATATATACAGCTATCCTATTAGTTCTGTCCTTCTAGAGAACCCTGACTAATACACGAAGCTTATCTATGGCTTACTTTCTTGCTCTCATGCCCCCTATCAAATCCATCAGAAAATCATATTTACTCTTACTTAAAGTATATTTTAAAAATATATCCAGAATATGATCACCTCCCCAGCTACCACTCTGGTCTAAGCCACCATCATTTCCTCTCATCTGGATTACCAAAGTTGCCTTCTCATTGGTTTCCCACCTTTGTTCTCATGCAGCTAGAATGATCTTTTAAAGCCTAAGTCAGATCATGTCCTTTCATGGTATAATACCTTCTTACTCTCTCATTACTCAGAGTTAAAGTAAAAGTCACTGGAACAGCCTCAAAGGCCCTACATGACCAGGCCTTGGAATGCCTCTAACGTATTTTCCAACTCCCCCATGTCCACTATGTTCTTGTCACACCGGCTTCCTTAAGTCCCCTAGCAATGCCAGACATGCTCTTGCATTAGGGTCTCTGCACTAGTTCTTCCTTCTATCAGCAATTGCTTCCTCTGAATATCAACATGCCTCACTCGACTCCTTCAAATTTGTTTGAATGTTACCTTCTTGATGAAGCCAGCTTTGGCCACACTACGTAAATGGTACCAGCCCTGGTACTTGAGAGTCTCCCTGAATCTTCTCTATCATTTCCTTTTCAATAGCACTTTGACACTTAAAAAAATTCTATATAAGTTACTTATGCAGCATGTTCATGGCTAACAATGTATCTCTCCTACTAGAATGAGCTCTGAGGGGATAGGGATATATGCCATTTTGCTCACTGCTATATCCTAAGTGCCTAGGGCCATTGTACAAAAATTAGGCACAAAATGCTGAAAGCAATGAGTGTGTGCCATTAGTCTGTTAACTGTTCCCCAGTACCTGTTCTTCATTTCTTTTCAAAATAGTCTCCCTGCAACTTTTAGCACAGTGCATGCAAACAGGTCCCTGCTTCCCCAGGTGTGCCCCTGGGACTGTTTTCTCCAGTAAAATGTCAGAATGATATGCACAACTTCCATGGCAATTCCCTAAAAGGAAATATTTGTCTTCCTCATCTTTTTCCTCTTTTCCTGCTGGTTAAGAAATGGTGTCCATCGGAAGAGCAGCCTTTAAAGCAGAGATGGAGACAGCATGTTGAGGATGACTGAGGAATCTCACTAGTCAGCCTAGGTTCCTAAGTGACCTCATGAAAGAGAACCATTTGATCCTAGTGCTGGGCCATCCTAATACATCTGGATTGTTATGCAAAACAGAAATAAACTTTCTTATTTAATTTCTCCACTGCGTTATGGGGTTCCCTCTTACAGCAACTTAGGCTTACTCTAACTAGTATATAAAGGATCACAAATAATTTTTCTTTTTTGATTTATCAGTATAGTGATTTATATTATTAATAATAGTGCTCCTAATATCAAACCATCTTTGCATTCCTGGAATAAATTCCATGATGTACAATATTTTAAATGTGCTACTAGATTCTCTTGCCTAATATTTAGTTTTTTATAATATTCAAAAGTGAGATTAATATGTTTTTAGAGAGTTTTTTTTTTTTTTTCAGTTTTGACACTGATGTTATGCTAACTAAGGAATAGATTACTAGGTCAAAAGATAGGGATATTTTTAAGGTTCACAATATAGATAACCAAAGGCTTTCAGGAAGGTTGTACCAATTTATATTCCCAACAATAGCATTTTAGAGTGTTTATTCACTGCACCCTAGGCATTTTGGTGTTATTAATTTAAAATTATGCTTGGTATGATTTAAACTATTTTACTGTTTCAATATACTAAAAAAATAGTATGTCTTAATTAGCATTTTCTTTATTACTTATGAGAATGAAGAGGTTTATTTAAGCCAACTACAGTTTTAGTGGTCATGTACTTTCTATTTATTTTTTTTACCATGTCCCATAATGTATTCAATTTAGTTAAATTACTCAACCACTTTCAATTTTTAATTTATTTAATCTGCACAAAGCTGGATCACGCAAACCAGGCCCATAGAGAATTTTTTTTTCCATTATGAATAAGAGTTAGAACCAGACCTGACTCTCAACACAGAACCCTTCCACTGTACTAGACCCATAATATATCTATGCAGCTTTAGGCCCATCAGCTCATTCAACTGTCCTCCCCTCAAAGAAGGTCTAAACATAGGAGCCAGGAGTGTGAAATAAGAGGCTCTGTCCCTTTATCCCAACATTCCTGAGTCTCTTAATAAAGAGAAAATAAGTTTGGTTCTAAGTGCATAAAATGCTATTTGAAATGTCGATATGATGTGGAAAAAACATCAGAAAGGCTGCTTGGAATATTAAAATAATTACAGTCTAGCTATCTATAAGCTAAATTTGGTATTACTGTCAAAAAAGCACTCATTTAAAATATACATAGTGACTACAATGATATTCAATAATTAAAGTACAGAAAACAAAAAAAGAAAAGGTATATCTTTTACATAAAAAGTACTCTTATACATATAACTTAGCATGAAAGCTGGGACATATTTAACAGTGAAAGGGATAGCAGGAAATACGGCTATACAAGATACTGAGACAACAGGTAAAAGTCAGAATGTTTTGGTCAAATCAAGATGTATAGACACCCTATTAATGGTAAGATATCAAAGTAGTACCATAAGTAATTATTTGTTCTTATTTGTAATCATTTCATCACTGATAAAGATCCTAGTAAAATATATTTTTCCATTTTATTAACTTCAGTGTTATAAAACACAGATGCACTGTCCAATTAGGCTATTACAAATTTAGTCATGAAGTTGAAAGGATCAAAAGATTTATACAGGCAAAGACTGGGAGTGGCATCAGCAAGATGGTGGAATAGATTGTCTGGCATCACTCCTGCCACAAAAATATAACTAAAAACTATCCAAAGACAAGAATACCATCCTGAGTTCACCAGAACTTGGAGGAAAAGCAGAGAAACTCCCTGAGCCCCCAGAATCGAGAGAAGCCATGACTGGTAAGAGAAATATTAATGTCGGACTATGCTGCCCTCTCCCACAAGCCATCCCTCACGCAAAATTTATCTAGATTCAGTTTCCAAGGTAAGAGGTTGTAGACATTAGATCTCCTCCACAGTCTGGGAATCTTCACAGGAAGACCATTCTAGTCTTGTCCCACAGGAACTAATGGAAATGCCAGGAATACTGAACCAACTGGGGTGAACTGGGGACAAACAGCCGGCACTGATTACTTGAATTAGTACATGGATCTTGGCAGCTACTCTGTACTTCAATCAGTGAGGAAGCCATATTAAAGAGACTGGTTGGTGCTGTACTGCTGCAGGGGGGCAGAATCTGTGGGAAGACTCGAATTCCTGGCTAGATTTTTCCACAAACCCCAAGTGCTCTATGGAGCCTTGCCCTGAGCCAGAAACAACTAAACAGTTGAGATGAAGTTCTGGTGCCTGCTTAAGTCTTCCTTACACTGGGAAAAAATGGCAGGTCAGCAAGGTAGTTCAAAGGCAATGTTTAACTTCCAATGCTCACTATAAGTCTTCCCCAGACCAGAAAACAGTGGCAGGCAGTGATTTTGTTTCAGAGAAGCATTTAAGTTCTGGAGTTCACTATAAATCTTCCCCAGACCAGAAAAAAATGGCAGGGCAATGAGTTTGTTCCAGTGCAGTGTTTTAGTTCTAATGCTCACTGTAAGTCTTCCCCAGAATGGGAAGTAACAACAGGCCAGCATTTAACTTCTGATGCTAAGTAGTAAAGGTCTGATACCACCAAAGAACATGTGCATAAAATAGGGCAGGTGGATGTCTCCTCAAATGTGCAGCCATCAATATAAAGATGTAAGGATTGTGAAAACTCAGGGGACTATGACACCACCAAAAGAAACTACCAATAGACTCAGAAGAGTTGACGAACTGTGAAATATCAGAGAATTCAGAATAATACTTTCAAAGAATTTCAGAAAATCAGGCCGGGCGCAGTGGCTCATGCTTGTAATCCCAGCACTTTGGGAGGCCAAGGCGGACGGATCACGAGGTCAGGAGATCGAGACCATCCTGGCTAACACGGTGAAACCCCGTCTCTACTAAAAATACAAAAAATTAGGTGGGCATGGTGGCGGGCACCTGTAGTCCCAGCTACTCGGGAGGCTGAGGCAGGAGAATGGCCAGAACCCAGGAGGTAGAGCTTGCAGTGAGCTGAACTCCAGCCTGGGCGACAGAGTGAGACTCCTCAAAAAAAAAAAAAAAAGAATTTCAGAAAATCACAAGCAAATATGGATACAAAACTAAAAGAAATTTGGAAAACAATCCAGGAACAAAGTGAGAAATTTGACAAAGAAATTGAAATAAATAAAAAACCAAATAGAAATCTTAGAAAAGATAATACAATAATAGAACTGAAAAACTCTTTTGAAAGTTTCAACGGCAGACTTGATAAAACATAGGAAAGAATTAGTGAGCCTAAAGACAGAACATATAAAATTACTCACAGAAGGAAAAAGGAAAAAGAAAATGAGTGAAGAAAGCTTACAAGATTTATAGGGAAAACAACAGAATATACATTCATCTCATTGCCACATAGAATATACTCTAAAACTGACCACATAATTGGACAAAAAACAATCCTCAGCAAAGGCAAAAGAACTGAAATCATACCAAACACACTGTTGTACCACAGTGTAATAAAAATAGACGGCAAGACTAAGAATATCATCCAAAATCATGTAATTACATGGAAATTAAACAACATGCTCCTGAATGACTTTTAGATAAATAATGAAATTAAGGCAGAAATTAGGAAGTTCTTTGAAACTAATGAAAACAAAGATACAACATACCAGAATCTCTGGGACACAGCTAAGGCAGTGTTAAGGGGGAAATTACACAGAGCACTAAATGTCCACATCAAAAAGTTGGAAAAATCTCAAATTAACAACCTAACATTACAACTGAAAGACTTAGAGAAGCAAGAACAAATCAACCTCAAAGCTAGCAGTAGAGAAGAAATAACCAAAATGAGAGGTGAAATGAAGGAAACTGAGACACAAAAAGCCATTCAAAAGATCAATGAATCCAGGAGTTTGTTTTTTGGAAAAAAAAAAAAAACACTAATAAGATAGATAGGCTGCTAGCTAGACTAATAAAGAAGAAAGAGAGAAGATCCAAATAAACACAATTAGAAACGACTAAGGAAATGTTACCACTGACCCCACAGAAATAAAAATAACCATCAGAAACTCCTATGAACATGCCTATGCATACAAACTAGAACACCTAGAAGAGATGGATTAATTCCTGGACACATACTTCCTGCCAAGGCTGAACCAGGAAGAAATTTATTTCACAAACAGACCAATAACAAACTCCAAAACTGAATCAGTAATAAATAGCCTAACAAACAAAAAAACTCCAGGACCTGATGGATTGACAGCCAAATTCCACCAGATGTACAAAGAAGAGCTGCTACCATTCCTACTCAAACTGTTCCAAAAAATTGAGGAGGAGGGACTCCTCCCCAACTCATTCTATGAGGCCAGCACCATCCTGATACCAACCTGGAACAGACAAAACAACAAAAAAAGAAAACTTCAGGCCAATATACTTGATGAACATTGTTGCAAAAATGCTCAACAAAATACTGGCAAACTGAATCCAGCAGCACATCAAAAAGCTAATCCACCACGATCAAGTAGACGTCATCCCCAGAATGCAAGGTTGGTTCAACCTACACAAATCAATGAATGTGATTCATCACATAAACAGAACTAAAGACAAAAACCACATGATTATCTCAGTAGATGCAAAAAAAGGCTTTCAATAAAATTCAACACCCCTTCATGTTAAAAACTCTCAATCAACCAGGCATTAAAGGACCATACCTCAAAATAATTAGAGCCATCTATAACAAACCCACCACCAATATTATGCTGAATGGGTAAAAGCCGGAAGCATTTCCCTTGAAAACCAAAACAAGACAAGAATTCTCTCTCACCAATCCTATTCACCACAGTGTTGGAAGTCCTAGCCAGAGCAATCAGGCAAGAGACAGAAATAAAGGACATTCGAATAAGAAAAGAGGAAGTGAAACTTTCTCTGTTTGCAGACATGATTCTACATCTAGAAAACCCCATAGGTTCGGCCCCAAAGCTCCTTCAGCTGATAAAAAACTTCAGCAAAGTTTTAGGATGTAAAATCAATGTACTAAAATCACTAGTATTCCTATACACCAACAACAGCCAAGCCAAGAGCCCAATCAGAAAGCAATCCATTCACAATTGCCACAAAAAGAATAAAATACATAATATAGCTAGGAATACAGCTAACCACAGAGGTGAAAAGTCTCTACAATGAGAATTACAAAACAGTGCTCAAAGAAATCAGAGAAGACACAAACAAATGGAAAAACACCCCATGCTCACGGATTGGAAGAACCAATATCATTAAAATGGCCAAAGCAAATTATAGATTCAATGGTATACCTACCAAACTGCCAACGATATTTTTCACACAATTAGAAAAAACTATTGCAAAATTCATACGAAACCAAAATAGAGCCTGAATACCCCAAGCAATCCTAAGTAAAGAGAACAAGGCTGAAAGAATCACCTTACTCAACTTCAAACTATACTACAGGGCTATATTAACCAAAACAGCCTGGTACTGGTACAAAAACGACACACAGACCAATGAAACAGTACAGAAAGCCCAGAAATAAGGCTACACATTTATAACCACCTGATCTTTGACAAAGATGACAAAAATAAGCAACAGGGAAAAGACTCCCTATTCAATGAATGGTGTTGGGATAACTGGCTAGCCATATGCATAAGACTGAAGCTGAATCCCTTCCTTACAATATAAACAAAAATCAACTCAAGAATAATTAAAGACTTAAATGTAAAACCTATAACTATAAAAACCCTGGAAGACAATCTAAGCATTACCATCCTGGACATACGAACAGGCAAAGATTTCATGACAAAGACACCAAAAGCAATCACAACAAAAATAAAAGTTGACAAGTGGGCTATAATGAAACTTAAGAGCTTCTGCACAGCAAAAGAAACTATCAACAGAGTAAACACACAATCTACAGAATGGGAAAAAATATTTGCAAACTATGCATGTAACAAAGATCTAATATCCAGCATCTATAAGGAACATAAATAAATTTATGAGAAAAACTACCCCATTAAAAAGTTGGAAAGGACATGGACAGATACTTCTCAAAAGAAGACACACATGTGGCAACAAGCATATGAAAAAAAGCTCAATATCACTGATCATTAGAGAAATATAAATTAAAACAACAATGAGATACCATCTCACACCAGTCAGAATGGCTATTAGTAAAAAGTCAAAAAATAACAGATGCTGGCAAGGGTGTGGAGAAAATGGAACACATACACTGTCGGCAGGAGTGTAAATTAGTTCAACCATTGTGGAAAGCAGTATGGCCATTCCTCAAAGAGTTGAAAACAGAACTACCATTCAACCCAGAAATCCCATTACCAGGTGTATACCCAAAGGAATATAAATCATTCTACCCTAAAGACACATGTATGTGAATGTTCACTGCAGCACTATTCACAATAGCAAAGACATCGATCAGCTAAATGTTCACCAATGACAAACCGGATAAAGACAATGTGATACATATACACCATGGAATACTATGCAGCCATAAAGAATGAGATCATGTCTTTTATGGAGATGGAGGCTATTATCCTTAGAAAACTAACACAGGAACAGAAAACCAAAGACCACATGTTCTCACTTGTAAGTAGTAGCTAAATGATGTTACCTATGCAACAAACCTTCACATGTACCCCCAAACCCAAAATAAACGTAAAAAAAAAAGACTTATGGGACATCAGCAAGTGAATGAATCTCCACATAACAGGAATTCCCAAGTCAGAAAAAGGCCCACAAAGCATATTTTAAAAAAATAATGACTGATAATTTCTCAAATCCCAAGAAAAATTATACCATCCAGGCACAGGAAGAAGTAATCAATCAAATTTAACCCAAAGGGGAAATCCCCAAGGCACACAATAATCAAATTAGCAAAAATGAAAGACAAAAAAAGCAGCAAGAGAAAAGACACATAACATATTCACTGGAGCCCCAGTATGGCTTTCAATGGATTTCTCAACAAAAACCCTGAAGGCCAGAAGAGAGTAGGATGCTATATTCCAAGTTTAGGGGTTGGGGGTGGAAAGGAGAGACTGACAACTAAGAATACATACCCAACTTCACTATTCTTCAAAAATGACGGAAAGATAAAGATTTTCCCAGACAAATCAAAGCTGGGGTTATTCATCAACACCAGACCTGTCTTACACAAAATGCTAAAGGGAGTTTTTCAATCTGCAAGAAAGAAATGAATGCTAACATGTAACAAGAAAACATCTAAAGATATTAGACTGACTTGGAAAAACAAAACAGACACATTCAGAATAGTCTAATACTGGAACAGAAGCACTTAAACCACTTATGTCTTGAGCATGCAGACTAAAAGACATATTATTTTAAAAATAATAACTACAATAATTGGCTAAGAGGCAATATAAGAAGATTTAAATTGAAGCATCAAAGAGTCAAAATGTGGTGAAGGGGATGGTGTTAAAGTGCAGTTTTTTTTTGTTATTTTTCTCTTGGCTGTGTTCAAAGGTAAGTCACTATCAGTTTAAAATAACCTCATAACCAAAAGATGTTTTTTTGTAAGCCTCATGGTGGCCACAAAGCAAAGTAAATACACTAAAAATAGCACAGAATCAATAGATGCACTAAAAATAGCACAGAATCAAAACATACTACCAAAGAAAATCACTTAACCACAAAGGAAGACAGTAAAGAAGGAAGAAAGGATTTACAAAACAATCAGAACACAAGTAAGAAAATGGCAGCAGTAAACTCTTTCCTATCAATAATAACTTTGAATGTAAATGGGTTAAATTCTCCAATTTAAAGACACAGAATGGCTAAATGGATATAAAAGAAAACAAGATTCAACTATATGCTGTCTTCAAGAAACTCACTTCACCTATAAAGACACACACAGACTGAAAGTGAAGGGATAGAAAAGGATATCTCATGCAAATGGAAACCATAAAAGAGCAGGAATAGTTACACTTATATTAGATTATATTGACTTTAAGTAAAGAACTGTAAAAAGAGAGACAAAGAATGTTATATAACAAAGAAATTAATACAGAAAGATAATATAATAATTGTAAATATACCTGCACCCAACACTATAGCACCCAAATATAAAAAAACAAAAATTAACAGACCAAAAGGGGGAGACTGACTGCAATGCAATAATAGTAGTAGACTTCAACATTCCACTTTCAGAATGGACACATAATCCAGACAGAAAATCAGCAAAGAAATATTCAAGGTAAACTGTCCTCTAGACCAAACAGACCTAACAGACATTTACAGAATTTTCCACCCAACTGCTGCACACATTTACAGAACATTTCCTCAACAGCACATGGAAGAGTCTCCAGTATAGGCCATATATTAGGTCACAAAACAAGTCAACAAATTTTTAAAAATCAAAATTATATAAAGTATCTTTTCTGATCACAATGGAATAAAACTAGCAATTAATAACAGAAAGAATGTTGGAAACTGTACAAATCCATGGATATTAAACAGCAGACCCCCCAATAAGAAATGGATCAATGAAGAAATTCAAAGAGAAATGTTAAAATTTCTTGAGACAAATGAAAATAAAAATACAACACATTAAAACCCATGAGATACAGGAAAATCAGTTCAAAGAGGGAATTTTATAACAATAAATGCCTACATCAAAAAAGCAGAAAGACATTAAATAAACAATCTTAACAACTGCACCTCTAGGAAATATAAAAGGTAGAACGAACCAAACCCCAGATTTGTAGAAGAAATGAAATTATAAAGATTAGAGCAAAAACAACTGAAATTGAAACCAAAAAAAAGAAAAATCAACAAAACAAAAAGTTGTTTTTAAAAAAAGATAAGCAAAAACTGGCAAACCTTTAGCTAGACTAAATAAGAAAAAAGAGAAGAGACCCAAATAAATAAAACTAGAGATAAAAAGGGTGACACTAAAATTGATACCACAGAAATACAAAGGATCAGTAGAGTCTATTATAAACATCTACATGCCAACAAAATGGAAAGCCTATTAACAGTAGAAATGGATAAACTTCTGGGCACATGCAACATACCAAAATTCAACTATGAAGAAATAGAAAACTAGAACAGACCAGTAATGCATAATGAGATTGAAGCAGTAATAAAATCTTCCATCAAAGAAAAACCGAGGACCTGAGGGCTTCACTGCTGAATTCCACCAAACATTTGAAGAACTAATATCAATTCTACTCAAAGTCAACAAAAAAATGAAGAAGAGAGAATACTTCCAAACTTATTTTACAAGGCCAGCATTAACCTGATACTAAAACCCAACAAGGACACACACATACACCCACACAAAGAAAACTAGAAGTTAATATCCCTCGTGAACATAGATGTAAAAATCCTCAGGAACATACTAGCAAACTGAATTCAGCAACACATTAAGAAGGTCATTCATCATGATCAAGTGGGATTTATCCTGGGGATGCAAGGATGACTCAACATAAATACATCAATAAATGTGATACATCACATTAACGAAACTAAGAACAAAAACCATATGGTCACTTCAACAGATGCTGAAAAAATCACTCAATAAAATTCAACATCCCTTTATGATTAAAAAAAAAACCTCTCAACAAACTGTGTATAATAGAAACACTTCTCAAAACAGTGAAGGCCATATATGACAAACCCAGAGCTAACATCATAGTGAAAAGGGAAAAATTGAAAGCCTTTCCTCTAAAATCTGAAATTAAACAAGGATGCTCACTTTTACCATTTCTATTCAACACGGTATTGGGAGTCCTAGTCAGAGCAATTAGTCAAGAAAAAAAAATAAGGAGCATCCAAATTAGAAAGGAAGAAGTCAAATTATCTGTATTCACAGACAACATGATCATATATTAAGAAAAACCTAAAGACTCCACCAAAATAATGTTAGAACCAATAAACAAATTCAGTAATGTTGCAGGACATAAAATCAACATGCAAAAATCAGTAGCAATTCTATACACCAACAGTGAACAATTGAGAAAAAAAAATCAAGAAAGCAATCCTATTTACAGCAGCTATAAAAAAAATCTAGGAAAAAATTTAACCAAAAGTAGTAAAAGTTTCTACACTGAAAACTTAAAACACTGATCAAAGAAATTGAAGAGAACACAAAAATGGAAAGGTACTCCATGCTCATGGATTGGAAGAATTAACAATGATAAAATGACCATACTACCCATAACAATCTACAGATTGATTGCAATCTGTATCAAAATACCAATGAGATTCTTCAGAGAAATATAAAAAACAATTCTAAAATTTGTATGGAACCACAAAAGACCCCAAACAGCCAAAGTGATCTTGTGCAAAAGTTATAAAGCTAGAGGAATTGCACTATCAGGCTTCAAAATATACTGCAAAGCTATCATAACCAAAACAGCATGGTACTGGCAGAGAGATATACACATTGACCAATGGAACAGAATAGAGAACCCAACACACCTTTACAGCTAACTCATTTTTGACAAAGGTGCCAAGAACATACCTTGGAGAAAGGACAGTCCCTTCAATAAACAGTACTGGGAAAACTGGATATCCATATTTAGAAGAATGAAACCAGGTCCCCATCTCTCACCATATACAAAACTCGAATCAAAATGGATTCAAGACTTAAATGTAAGACCTGAGAGTATGAAACTACTTGAAGAAGATATTGGTCTAGGCAAAGATTTTTTTTGGTAAGACTTCAAAAGCACAAGCAACCAAAGCAAAAGTAGAAAAATGGGATTATATCAAGGTAAAAATATTGAAAAATATTGAAGTAAATATACATTAGTACTGACTTTCTGCACAGCAAAGAAAACAATCAAGAGTAAAAAGAAATGAGAGACCATATTGGCAAACTATCCATCTGACAACAGATTAATAATCAGAATTTATAAGGAACTCAATAGCAAAAAACAAATAATCCAATTTAAAAATTGGCAAATGATCTGAACACACATTTTTCCGAAGAAGACATACAAATTGTCAACATGGCATGTGAAAAAAATGCTCCATATCACTAATCATCAGAGAAATGCAAACCAAAGCAATAATGAGAGGATATCTCATCCACTTAAAATTGTTATTATCAAAAAGACAAAAAACAAATGCTTATGAGGATGCAGAGAATGGTGAACACTAATACACTGTTAGTGAGAATGCAAATTAGTATAGTCACTATGGAAAACAGTATAAAGGTTCCTCAAAAAACTAAAAATAATCTAGCATATAACCCAGCAATTCCACTGCTGAATATATATCAAAAAGAAAGGAAATTAGTATACCAAAGAGAGATCTGCACTCCCATGTTTATTGGAGCATTATTCACCATAGCAAAGATATGGAAACAACATAAATGCACATCAGCAAAGGAGTGGATAAAGAAAATGTGCAATATATACACAACAGAATATTATTCAGCTATAAAAAGAATGAAATTCTGTCATTTTCTGTAACATGGATAGAATTAGATGTCATTATGTTAAGTGAAATAAGCCAGGCACAGAAAGACAAATATTGCATGTTTTCATTCATATGTGGGAGCTAAAAAAGTGGATCTCATGAAGGTGAGAGTAGAATGACAGTTACCAGAGGCTGGGAAGGGTAAAGAGGAGAAGGCATAAAAAGAGGTTGGTTAATGAATACAAAAATACAGTTAAACATAAGGAAGAAGTTCTAGTGTTCGATAGCACAGTGGGGTGACTATAGTTAATAATTTATTGTATATTTCAAAATAGCTAGAAAAAAAGATTTGAAATCTTCTTAACAGAAAGAAAAGATAAATGTTTGAGGTGTTGGATATCCTAATTTTTCTGATTTGATCACAACACATTGCAAGAATGTATAAAAATCTCACATACATCTGATAAATATGTACAATTCTTACATATCAATATAAATTTTTTAAAGGTTTGCATAATTATCAGCACTAATCTTAAACAAACACACATACAACAAAAAATAAACCAAAAAAGTCTCCCCAGACCTAAACTGTATGTGCACGTATGCGTACACACACACACACACACACGAGACTTAGGGCACAAATATCTGCTTATTTTACTCACTCCCACTTCTCTCCATTTAAATATAAAACTTTAATGATGGCAAATAAGCTCTTCTACTTTCAATAACTTTCCAAGTCCAGTCACTATCTTTTGCTGTATTGACCTAAGGCATTTTCATTTATTCTAAATAGAATTTTTTTCATCTCAGGGCGTCCAAAAAGACAAAACCAAAAACCTCTGAGGAATACAGAACTCCAATTTTTAATGGTTCTATTAGAATACTAAAAATTAGGCTACAGAAGGACAAAGGAGAATTAATCTTGTAATTTTTAAATGCCTACTTTAAAACTAAACTAATTCATTTATAATTCTAGGTTTTATTTTCAAATAATCTTAACATAAAATATACTCTCTTTTAATTTTCTCCAAGTAAAACATAGTTTTCTAGCTTCAGACAACTAGACTTTGAAGTTAAGCTATTGACTTGCTCTCCTGGATTGCCAGAAAATAAAGTGCTCTTTAATTAATGTGCAGCAGAAGGCAGAGGGAGAAAGAGGGATTCTTGGGGAAACTGTGAAAGCCATTCAGAAGGGAGCAGTCTATTTCTATCTACATCCATGACTCCACACTGACATTGAGCTTTGTAGTCCCTCTCAGGTAAGGATGATAGACCTTTGAACACGTAAATACTCAAGCATTAATGATGATAGGTACCCGTGCTTATTTTGTTAATAAACAAATGCTCCAGATATTATTCTAACATTTGTTTAGTGGACTCACTGTGATACGAGTGCCTCACATACAAACCAGATAAAGTAGGAGAGCTGGGGCTCATGTAAAATAGGGTCTAAGGAATATCGATTTCTTCTTGTTCCATAGGAGATACATAAATATATTTAAAATATTTGATTTGGTTTGATTTGTGTATTCTGTCAAAATAACAACAAAAGTCTTAGTTTTTCTTTTTAATTATGCCAATAAGTATTTTTAAAGGATTTTTTGGCTTTTTAATTTTTTATTTCTTTAAATACTCATCCTACAATAGTACTCCAAACCTCAGCATCACACAGTATACCCATGTAACAAACCTGCACATGTACCCCCTGAATCTAAAATAAAAGTTGAAATAAAAAAATTATCCTATAAAAAGTCTTAGTTTTTGTATAAGACAAGATTATAACCCCTGTCATAAGAAAGCTTTACAATTTAGGTCATTCAAAAGCACATTAATATAAACCTTCATATAAATTAACATCAATTCATCACATTCAAATTATGTACACATCCTAAGTTTTCCAAGTTATTTGTGTATGTTTTTACTTGGTAAATTAAATTATTGTTATATTTACAGGTGCCATTATCTATTACACCAGGCTATAGCTTATATATCCAGAGGAAAATGCCGACCTTAAGTTCACCAATATTTGTGGAACCTAATAAAAAATATACGGGATATTGTTGGCCAATCAATTTTATAATTCTAACCTGAGGATAACATTTAATTTAAAGTTTAAGGATATAAAACTTCACATTTTTTAGCAAAGGAAAAAGTCATGGAAAAGATGAAAGTAAAAAGAACAAAATTGAGGTTGGAAATCCATCTTAAGCCAAAATGACAATGTCTTCATAAGTTAATATTAATCCTTTAATCATAAATTTTAAAGGTTTAAGTAGTTTCTATGACCTTAACTTTGAATAATTATGCCATATGGAGCTTTTCTTAAACTTGAAAAAGATGCTGAATTGTTGCTCAAAGCCTTTTCATGACTTCAGGCTGGCAGAATTCCAGTATAATCCTTCAGACACCACTTAAAATTACAGACCAGGAACCCAAGCTGGTAAACGCTATGTCAAAATGCTAAGAGCCTTTTACTGAGTAGAGTACGTTGTAGAAAACGTTTGATGTGTTGGTATATTTATAAATATCAAAACATGAAGCTGAAAACAACTATTTATAGTCGAGAATTTACAAAGGAAAAGATGAACAGATTAGACTAAATTTAAATAAAATGTTTGTGTATCATAAAATTAAATCATAAAAGGCAAATGCCAAAGATATTTGCCACAAAGATAAGGGTTTTATCATTCTAAATATAAAAGGAGTTTATTAGATAAGCTGATGAGAAAAACATTAGGACCCTAAAGGAAGAAAAATTGGCAAAAGACAAGAACAGGCAATTTCCAGAAAATGAAATATAAATAAATAACAGGTAAATCCATTGTAAATGTTCAATCTCTCACACTTAAAAATACAAATTAAAACTGTTTTTTCACAAACATGTACTACAAATTAGGTAAAACTACTAATAAATCTACAGATAAGTAGATACTCTACTGAAGTAAATATACATTAGTATAAACTTTCTGAAATGCAATTTGACCTGTTAATTCTACTAGGATTTTAACCTAAAAAAATTGAAATTGAAAATGTCAACAGAGGTGTTAACAAAAGTTTATGTATAATGATGCCAATCTCCACATCAAACAATTAAAATAAAATCTAAAAGTTTGGCTGGATGCAGTGGCTCACGCCTATAATCACAGCACTTTAGGAGTCAAGGTGGGCGGATCACCTGAGGTCAGGAGTTTGAGACCAGTCTGGCCAACGTGGTGAAACCTTGTCCCTATTAAAAATACAAAAATTAGCTGGATGTGGTGGCGCATGCCTGTAGTCCCAGCTACTCAGGAGGATGAGGCGGGAGAATCGCTTGAACCCGTAAGCCAGAGGTTGCAGTGAGCCAAGATCAGGCCACTGCACTCCATCCTGGGTGACAGGAAGACTATCTCAAAAAAAAAAACAAAAAAAACCCTAAATGTTCTAAAATAAAGAAATAACACAATTAATTACATCTGGCTGGGTGTGGTGGCTCACACCTGTAATCCCAGCACTTTGGGAGGTCGAGGTGGGTGATCACGAGGTCAGGGGATCAAGAACATCCTGGTCAACATGATGAAACCCCGTCTCTACTAAAATACAAAAAATTAGCCAGGCATGGTGGCACGCGCCTGTAGTCCCAGCTACTAGGGAGGCTGAGGTGGGGAATCGCTTGAACCCGGGAGGCAGAGGCTGCAGTAAGCTGAGATCGTGCCACTGCACTTCAGCCTGGCGACAGAACAAGACTCCATCTCAAAAAAAGAA
Organism: Nomascus leucogenys; assembly: GCF_006542625.1. Lineage (NCBI taxonomy): Eukaryota > Metazoa > Chordata > Mammalia > Primates > Hylobatidae > Nomascus > Nomascus leucogenys. The sequence goes on from NC_044399.1 coordinate 60,965,152, forward strand.
AAATTATGTTATATCAAAGGCTGGATGAGGTGGCTCATGCCTGTCACCCCAGCACTTTGGGAGGCCAAGGTAGGTGGATCACTTGAGGTCAGGAGCTCAAGACCAGCCTGACCAACATGGGGAAACTGTGTCTCTGCTAAAATATAAAATTAGCCGGGCATGGTGGCACGTGCCTGTAATCCCAGCTATTTGGGAGGCTGAGGCAGGAGAATCACTTGAACCTGGGGGGTGGAAGTTGTGGTGAGTCGAGATTGTACCATTGCATTCCAGCCTGGGCAACAAGAGCGAAACTCCATCTCAAAAAAAAAAAAAAAAAAATTGTTATACCCGTAAAACAGGATATCATGAAACAATGAAAACAATATTTTCAAAGAATTTCAAATGACATTGGAATATTCTTAGTATAATGCTTTAAAAAGCAAGAGATTGAATTAATTAGTATGATCTTAGGCAGCTAAGTTAGTATGGTTATTTTACATGTACATTAAATTATTACTATTATAGCTGGGTGGTGGTAGGAACGGAATTTTACACCTTTCTCCACCTTCCCTATTTTCTAAAATATCTTCTATTTCAAGGAAGGTTATTTTTAAAATAGCTGAATAGCTTTCTAAAACAGTTGTCCAATTTAGATACCAAAGTTTTAATCAATCTTCTGAAAATTACCCACTATCATCACTTAGTAATGTTCTTTAATTTTTCAAAAGTTCATATTTTATGGACTTTGTTTCAATTCGGTTTGAAAAGATTTTAAAAGGCCACAAAAGAAGCTTTCACTTCGCAAATGTCAATCATTTACTCTCTTGGATTCTCTATTTGAAGCATTTTGACCTTGTGGAGGTATTTCATGTTTCTCTGAACTCAAAATCATTGAAGGTATCATCTGGGTCTAAACTGCTGCTGACAGGAACTCAGGTAGGATCTGGACTTAGGAATTCTTTTATAACCTTAACATTGTAAGTGCTACTGAAACAACACAGATCCATATAGAATGTTACATTGAGATTATTTATTATTCTGATGTTATTGTCCTCTCCTCAATTATACACTCAATGATAGAAAATGAACTTCTAAACCTCTGAATTCTTGACTGGGTTTTAAACTACTGGCAAATATTTTAAATTTCAGATTTATTTAAACACGATAAAAACATCAAACTTTTAAAAAGATATAGTGAGAAGAGTTCAAGTAACTGGCAGAATGACACAACAGACTCACAACAGAATCAGCAGCTTGTTAGTTTTAATTCAAACTCTTATAGTAAAAACTCAAATTTTAAAAAATTTGTGTAGAAAAATTCAAAGTATGTCTGAATAAAGATTAATGCTATGTTTTTAACTTATTAAGTGATATGAAGGAAATCAAAACACTAAAATAACATGTAAATGAGTATTTGAATACAAGGATGTATCATATCCTATCCAAAGTATTTATAATGATTTGAGATCAAATGTGGATAAATCAATAACAGTTTATTCACATGACCAGGCAGAGGCTATCTTGAATTTCTCAGTAGATTATCATTCTCTTTGTTTTGTTTTGTTTTGAGACGGAGTCTCGCTCTGTTGCCTAGGCTGGAGCACAGTGGCATGAGCTCAGCTCACTGCAAGCTCCGCCTCCCGGGTTCACTCCATTCTCCTGCCTCAGCTTCTCGAGTAGCTGGGACTACAAAGGCCTGCAACCACACCTGGCTAAATTTTTGTATTTTTTACTAGAGACGGCATTTCACCGTGTTAGCCAGGATGGTCTCGATCTCCTGACCTCGTGATTCGCCCGCCTCGATTATCATTCTTTTATTCACTCACTTAATATTTAATGAGTGCTTACTTTGTGTAAGGCACCATGCAAGCTCCTGGGGCATTAGAAACAAATATTTCCTGCTTTCACGGAATTCGGAGTCCAGGTCTTCACTGCATTTGAAAATGCTGAACTCCTTTGACTATTTATGTAAAAATATCAATCATTCAGAAATACAAATTACTCGATGTGGGCACAGGATTTAGATTTCATCATATGGGCTTTGAGGTTGGTGAATTCCACCAACTGGACAAAAACCAAACTCATCGCACTAAACGCCAGTCTATGTAAAAGAGAGTCTTCCCTTTCCCCAGACTCTCCCTTTTTGTCAACAAGTCCCTCCATTCTGGTTCATCTCAGTACCTCTACCCATGCCAGCTAAAAGAACTGTCCTCAAACCTCCTTTCTACCTTCTGGGATCCCTTGTGTTCTCACTTCAATCCAGGAGCATTCCATTCTTCCAGATGCAGGATACCCATGCTCCCTCCTCTACCTGCAGAACTCCAATTCTATAGGAACAAATTCCCTTACATCTTCTTCCTTTCCAAGGCATTCCACTGTTCAGCTGGAAGCCTGTTTCGCTTTTCTTGAAACTCCTCACCTAAGCAGACTACTCTGATTCTTTGCTAAGAATACAGATGCTATTAACTACAAAGTATTTTCAAGTCTTGTCAGAGAGCTTCTCTATATCTTTACCAATCCTTGACTTCCTTCCTCCCCGGTGAAGGTCATGCCTCCTGTCACTCATTCACGTCATACTCGGAGGGCACCTGCCCTGAGCTGGGTTTTCTAGGCACTGGCAGTACAGAAGTAAACAAGATAGACAAGGCCCTGCTAACAGAGCTTATGTTCTAGAGGGTGGGAGGAAATAAATAAGTGAACAAATAAAAGGATGATTTCAAGCAATGCTATGAGCTATGAAGACAATGGGACAAAAAAAGGTGGCATAGGTAGGCCAGACTTTGGATGAAAAGGTCAGGGAAGGATGCTCTGAGGAGTGTAGAATGATGTTAAGGAGGTTGGCCATCGAAAAAATCATGCGAAGATGCATTCTGGCAGAGGGTGACAGCAGCTGCAAAGACCTGGAGGTAGGGGAGAGTGTGGCACATTCTGGGAAAAGACCAATGGACCCTTGCAGCCTTGTAGCCGAGGGCTGAGGTGGGCCTGTGCTGGGTCTGTGCTGGGGATGCCATTCCCACCTGCACCACCTCACAGATCACAAGCCATCAGTGATCTCTGATTCTTCACATCATTAAGCTGTTCTTTCCATTAGTCCCTTCGTATGTACTTCAAAATGCTCAACCCATGTTCAGCCCCAAAATATATTCTCTTTAACTCCTGCTGCTCTTTGGAACTACTTCTTCCTTTTAACATTGTACTTTCCCAAACAACAGAATGTTCCCTCACTTCCACTTCCAGACTTATCTTTTGTAACCCTGTTTCTGGGCACACAATCATTTTCAGCGCACTGTCCAAGATCATCAATGACTTCGTGGTTTCACATCCAGTGACCTTTCTTCAACCCTCATCCTTCCTGAGTTTGGGTCATATTCTTGACAATCCCCCTTTCCAAATAGTCTTTTCCTCTATTTCCATAAAAATGCATTCTTCTCATGTTCCTTCTACCTTCATGACCCTTCTTCTACTGTTTCCTCCCTGACCTCTCAAATGGAGCTGTACCCCAAGTTCTTCCTTCACAGTTGCCCTCCCTCTCCCTCCCTCCCCGCCTCTTTCCCCCTTGCTTTAACAGTCCCACTCACTCTCAAGGCCACTGGCCAGGCCTTCTCTGTGGGTGATTCCCACAGCTGTTTGTCTCCAATCCTGCCTGCTATTGGGATATCCAGAAGCATTCTTTCAACAGCAAGGGAAAGTGTAGTGTCAGTTCAAACTCCACATGTTCTTAACTCAGTTCAGCTTCCTCCTCCTCCGACCAGAAACTTCTACATTCCTGGTCGATTTATATTTAACCAGCCTAATCAGTGCTATCTCTATGATGGTTTTCAAATATCCTCTTTGTCCCCTTGCTACTGCCGACACTCTCACTGCCTTCTGATGCACATCTACTGTGCCCTCAAGGACCTCCTGCCTGGATTAATCCAGTCCTTGTTACCTCCTGCTGCTGCTACCACATCTTGCCAACACCAAGAGAATCATGTTCCTAAGAATCACTGAAATCTTGACACTTCATTTCCCTAAAACCTTCAGCAACTCCTCACTGTTTACCCAATGAAGCAAAAATGCTTATCACAGCTTTGGAGACTTTCAATGATCCCGAAGCTATCTTAGTTTGGTCGCTAGCTCTCTCCTGGATCAACCTCTATGTCATGGAAGCGGTTTTGTTTGCTCTTGCTTTCCTTATTCTTTTGACTTAGAATGCCATCCAACATATCTACTAATTAAAATCCTACCTATGTTACTTATGTCTCATTCAAATGACATCTCTCCCAATTAATTTTCCCTGATTTCCTCAGCAGAAAATGATTTTTCCCAAATTCACACTGTCTTGCATTATAGTTATCTGTGCAGTGTACTTGCAGTATTTTTCTTGCAGTCACTATTATTTTTTCTATTTGAGGACAGTGGCCCCCTCCCCTGTTTTTTATATACCCACAGTGCCTGGGATAATGCCTTTCTGGGATATAAAAATTCAGGTTTCTGATACTAATTTTTAAATTATCTTTACCCTGTAAATTAGCATCACGTATAAACCTGTTTGACAAAGTTCATCTCCTATTAAAAAGAGGCATTTGGAATGTGAATATATAATGCAGGAAAATTATGGCCTAAATTGGATGTGTTATATGTCTGACTTTGGCATATCCAATTTTCTTAAATCAAGGTGCACAGGTATCTGTGCTATTTAAGAACATTTACTTAGAAATACTTTGAACTGCTAGAAGAGTTGACTGAAGCCAAGGTGAGGTGTGTGTAAGAGTTAACAGAAAAGGTAAGTGGCAACACCACTTTCACTTTCCATCAGTCTCTCTTTCATCTGCTGTTGTCAAAGTCCGAGACTATACCATATAAGAATATTTCCTGGCCGGGCGCGGTGGCTCATGCCTGTAATCCCAGTACTTTGGGAGGTCGAGTTGGGTGGATTGTCCAAAGTTAGGAGTTTGAGACCATCCTGGCCAACATGGTGAAACCCCATCTCTACTAAAAATATAAAAATTAGCCAGACGTGGTGGCGGGTGCCTGTAATCCCAGCTACTCAGGAGGCTGAGGCAGGAGAGTTGCTTGAACTCAGGTGCTGGAAGTTGCAGTTAGCCAAGATCATGCCACTGCACTCCAGCCTGGGCGACAGAGTGAGACTTTGTCTCAAAAAAAAAAAAAAAAAAGAATATTTCCCTAATTTCTGAACTGTATATTTCAGCATCCAGACATTATTATTTTATCCTGCTGTGAGGGAATTATCACTAACATCCCACTTAGCCTGAACATGTCCTGAGTGGCCCAACCTATTAGTCTTGTAGTCTTCTTCCTTTCGGCAAAGAGGAATTCCATCTGTCCACTGGCTTGGGAAAATAGCCTTGGTGCTGCCCATGACTGTTCCACCCTACTCCCCACCCCCCAGCATATCCCATGAACCAACAGTGAATGCTGTCAGCTCTACCTTCAGAACATATCCCAAATCTGATCAGGTTTTACTACCTTCATTGCTACTGGCTAGACTCAACTCTCTATTACCTTTCCTCTATATTTTTGCAACAGCGTTTTAACTGTTCTACTTCCTCCTTTACCATCAATACAGTCTATTCTCAGCACAGCAGATGACATCCTATTCAAGTGTGAGTCAAATCATGTCATTCCTATGCTCAAAATCTGCCAAGTTCCTCTACTCATAGAGAGTCAAAGCAAAGCCCTCTCATTGGCCTACTCAGACCTATGTGACCTGGACCCACACCCTGAGGTTTCTTCTCTGGCCTCATCACTTTCCCTCTTCTTCTCACTCATCATTTCCAGACACACCACTTTCCCTGCTATTCCCCCAAGAAGTCAGGCTCACTCCTGCCTATTTACAGTCCTTTTTCCTATTTATTTCTGGGTTCATAGCTATGCTGTCAAGGGCCAAATCTGCTGAAATCTGACTTTCAAATGAATTAAAGTACAATAAAGCAAGTACCTTAGGATCTCAGTCTATGTAAAATAAGTGTAGTAATGGCTAGTATGGTATTGCATACTCTTTAAAAGCTCAACAATAATTGAAGATGAAGAGGGATAGGTGGAAAGAAATTAAACAAAATTAGATGATTCTTAAGTTACCCTTTTCAAGTTTCTCATTCCCAAGACAAAGACTGGTCTTAAGAAACTCAAGAGGCAATTTTGGAAATAGCAATTCACATTTAGTACCTGACTAAAATAGTTATACTTTTTCTGAACATCAAAAGAAAGAATATTTGAGATTGTACCTTGAATGTAAGTCCAATCAAAATGTGTAAACATTATATTGACATTTATTCCAATAATATATAATTCTAAAAAGACTTTTCTTATCTCGACTGAAATATCAACCTGGGAAACTAAGTCATCATTTATGTGACACTGTTATAAAAAACTGTAAAATCTAGAAATGCTTATTAGACAACTGAGGGAAGATCTGAAACTTAGTCTCCATCTAGGAAAATGTAGGGATACAGCCCCAGAACTTCTAATCAAAATAATATTGGAAAATATTATAATATCACTTTATTACAATGTGTATTTAACTACTACGGAATAGGATATTCCATATAATCCCTTCCATGAAAGTCAAGAGAAAAGCTAGGAAATTCCCCAGATTATTTTACTGGTACTTAGACATAGGAGCAAGATACTTAAATTCCTCGATTGAAGAGTTTATACATTTAAAGAGTAATGCCATGTCTACTACCTTTTGGAGATTAAATATAAGGGTGGTGGCAATGGATTTTAAACGTGGGTTTCAACTGTCTATTAAAAAACCAAATATCTTACCTTTTCCAGTGTCATCTCTGTCTCAGCAGCATGAGTCTTTTTCAGCTCTATTTTCATCTTTTCTGATTCAGCCTTCAGTTTATTGACGACAATCTCATGTTCCCTTGTAGCCCTTTGCTTTTCCTCTTCACGAAGAAGACCAAGCTCTACCAGCTGCTGTTTCCGCTGTGAGTTCACATTGATCAGTTCTTCTCTCAACTTGTGAATGTGGGCCTCCATGTCGGCAACAACCTTGTTTTTAAAATTGGAAAAATGGGCAGAAGATATGAATAGGGGAGTCACAAAAGAAGAACCAATGGGCAAAAGGCCAATAAATGAAATATGAACATATGGAATAGAAAGCTTAGCTTGTACTCCATCCTTCCTTCTTTCCTTCCTTCCCTTCTTTTCCTCTCCCTTCCTTCCTTCCCTTCCCTTCCCTTTCCTTCCTTCCTTCCCTTTCCTTCCCTCCCTCCTTCCCTTCCCCTCCTGTCTTCCCTTCCCTTCCTTCCTTCCCTCCCTTCCCTCCCTTCCTTCCCTCTCTCCCTCCCTTCCCTCCTTCCTTCCTTCCCTCCCTTTCTTTCCTTCCTTCCTTCCTTCCCTCCCTCGCTCCCTCCCTCCCTCCTCTACTTCCTTCATTTCATATTCCCATGTCATTCCTTCCTAGCTCAGAGGCAAATACCACCTGGAACATTTTACCATACTTTTGGATCTTTAAACAACATATTGTTTAGTTTTACTTGTTTCTAATATCTATGTAAATGGAATATTACATGTATTTTTCTGAAACTTGCCTTTTCAAATATTCAACATCATCATGTTCCTGAAATTCATCCAATGTTCCCTATAGGATTTTTACTTTTTATTGATTGACTTCTGCTTTTATTTTTATGCCCTTCTTCCTACTTTCCTAAGGTTTATTTTGTATTCCTTCTTCTAACTTCTTATTTTGGATACTTAACTCATTTATTTTTTATCATTTCTTCTTTTCTGATTTATAAATGTAAGACTACAAATGTCTCTCTGAATATTGATTTAGTTCCATCTCTTTGGTTTAGATATGTGGTATTTTCATTATCATTTAGTTCAAAATACTTTTTAACTTCCATTATGATTTTTGTCTTTGACTTATGAACCATTTAGAAGTATGTTTCTTAATTCCCAAGCATATGGGACATATTAGTTTCCCAGGGTTGCCATAACAAAGTAGCGCAAACTAAATGGCTTAAAAGAACAGAATACAGAATTTTATTCTCTCATAGTTCTGGAGGCTAGAAGTCTTAAAATCAAGGTGTTGGCAGAGTTGGTTCCTTCTGGAAACTCTGAAGGAGAAGCTGTTCCATGCCTGTCTCCTAGCTTCTGGTATTTCCTGACAATCACTGTGCCTTGGTGTGTAAATGCATCATTCCAATCAGTGCCTTTGTCTTCAGATGCTTTTGTTCTCTCTGGGTGTCTATGTCTCTGTGGTGCCTTATTTTATAAGGACACTGGTCATACTGGATTTAGGGCCCACCTTAATCCAGCATCACCTAATCCTAACTTGATTACATCTGCAAAGATTCTATTTCCGGCCAGGTGCAGTGACTCACGTCTGTAATCCCAGCACTTGGGGAGGCCAAGGGGGGTGGACCACAAGGTCAGGAGTTCAAGACCAGCCTGGCCAAGATGGTGAAACCCTGTCTCTACTGAAAATGCAAAACTTAGCTGGGCATGCTGGTGGGCACCTGTAATCCCAGCTGCTTGGAAGGCAGAGGCAGAGAACTGCTTGAACCTGGGAGGTGGCGGTTGCAGTGAGCTGAAATAGCGCCACTGCATTCCAGCCTGGGCAACAGAGTGAGACTCCATGTCAAAAAAAAAAAAAATTCTATTTCCGGTTCTGTGTAGACAGGAAATTTTGAGAGGCACACCATTCAACTCAGGAAATGGACTTCAGTGGTTACTGTTTTGTCATTCACTTCTAATTGCATCGTGGCCAAAGAATGTAGTCTATCTCCCATTAATTCTTTGCAAATTTTGAGAATGTTTGATGGCAAGTTATATAGTCAATTTTTTAAAAGCTTTATGTATGATTGCTAAGAAATGTCTGTTCTGTATTTTCTACAGTTTTCAGTGCTATATCCTATACATGCCTAACATATCAAGCTTGTTACATTGTTGAAATCTTCTGTCACTTACTTATTGCCACTAACACATTAGCCAGCAATGCAACATTTTCCAAAACACAATGATAAATGTTTCATTTCATGCCTAATGTACGTTCAACAAGCACAGCCTAAACCAACATTTCCTTGACTGGAAACCAGAAAAATAAAAAAGTGACAGGAATCCAAATGTCACATTATGATGCTGGGAAGATGAATACAAAGCTAAATGATGAGAAGTTGCTTTCGTCAAAATATCTACAAGAATTATTTCGTTTTCAATATAAATATTATATTCATCCTATTTTTAATTTTAACAATTTTGTGATTTCTACATGATAAATAATAATTGCTATAATTTTGAGTGTTTACTTTGCACCAGGCATCTTATTTTGGATTGTGTTCAGTATACATTAGCTCAACTATTAACCCTGTGGCCTCTCTACCCTAGACTGGAAAAGACATCTAGAACAGTAACATTTGTGTTAGAGGAAAGAAAATGCTTTACAGTAATAAATCTGAGCCTTCGAGGCTGGAGGTGATAGGATGTCCCATTTTTATCCGGCCTTTCTAAGAAAAGCTTACTTGAACTAGTCCCAAAGGAATGTGTGAGAGGACTTTATATAAAAGGCTGAAACTTGTAAACCTGTAGGGGAAAAATTAGTTATTTTTTCTTCAGGAAATCTATGCAATGTTTTAACATCTATTTGTTTCTCTATTTCATAGATTGATATCAGTATATCAATAATCAGCTGTGGATCAACTGTCCATGAAAACAGTCTTTTACCTTTTGTTCTTTGTTTTATAATGATTCTTTTGAACCCAAGAGAAGAGATAGTCAATGCAATCAGATTCTGAAATAGAGGATACATCTTCTGAAAGCAGACAGACTTTAGCAGTGATAACAGTTACATGTTTGGGAGGCAGAACATTCTTTTTTTAAAAAAAAGCTCAGGGATATCAACATGGCAGACAAGGATGGGCTGCTGGCTCCCTTCCCCAAAATCAACCCTGGAGAAAGCACAGGAAGCACGAATCTGAGATACTAATGATTATAACAATAATAAACATAACAAAAGCAAATTTTGAGAAGCTCCTGGGTGGAATAAAAACAGTCCTAAGGGGGTACAGCCTGGAGAAGAAAATAATAGAAAACCGCTGTAAGAAGGTGGGTTGCAGGAATGCTTTACTTTCTGCTCTTGTCTCTCTCTTTTGTTGCCAGGTAAAATCATATCTGTTCCATTACCATGTTGGGAGCAAGAACTCAACATAGTGTTGACATCAGTCAGTCAATACCAAGGAAAGCAAAGCCCTCCTTGGGTGAGGAGTTGAAGAAAACAGGCACAGACTTCTCTGAACTCCCTGAGTATTCTCCCTTCCAAACACTTCCCTCCAAACTCCCAGGACTAGTGACTCAGTCATTAGACACTTATTTCCAGGAGCTTAGATAAATTCCCGAGCAGCAGGTTTTCCTGATGAAGTAACTGTGAAAGGGAGTGGTATGGCAATGAAGGGCTCTGTCTTGGGGTTCATAATCTCATCCTTCCATAAGCTCATCCAACAGGTCAGGGACTAAAGGTGGGCCTTCTGCTCTTCCCCAGTCGGGATATCTGATAGTCCCAGGGGAAAATGGGCTCCCTGGCCAAAATAAATAAACCTAAGGAGCAAAACTACTACCAAAAAGAGACACCTAAATAACATATATTATCTGAAGCAGTATAATTGGAACAGATGAAACAAGAATTTTTTAAGTGCGTAATAGGCCGGGTGTGTTGGCTTATGCCTGTAATCACAGCACTTTGAGAGGCCAAGGCAGGTGGATTGCTTGAGCCTAGGAGTTCAAGACCAGCCTTGGCAATATAGTGAGGCTCCTTCTCTACAGATAATAGAAAAATGAGTCAGGTGTGGTGGGGTGCACCTGTAGTCCCAGCTACTCAGGAGGCTGAGGAGAGAAGATCAATTGAGCCCAGGAGGCTGCAGTGAACCGTGGTCATACCCTGTACTCCAGCCTGGGTGACAGAAGGAGATCTTATCTCCAAAAAAAGTCTATAATAAACATACAAATAGTAACATATATACTTAATATACTGAAAAGTGTAATGGAAGAAGTTACAGACATGAAGCTGCAATTAATAAGTCATAGAAGAAGGAAAAAGTAAAAATGATAGGAAAAAGAGCAAGTTAGCTAAAGCCAAAGAATAGAATTGTGCATTGGAAGGATGGTAAGATTGAAGAACTCCCTGGGAGGCAGCAGAGAAAGATAATAATACAGAAAATGTAAAAGAAAAGCTAATATTTGTGGAGGACAGAGGAAGTGACAACATCTAAATAATAGAGTCTGAGAAAAATAGATATGGAAAGATTTTACCCAAGCTCAAGCTGATTTGAAAGCCTGCTTTTTATCATATACTGTATCATCTCAAAGTATTAAGAATTTATCTTAAGGAAGAGTACATATTTATTGTACTTTATTAATTTGTTATTATGCATTTCTATCCCCTAATTTTCACTACGGTTAGTACAAAGTTCACAATAAAAAGCCATAGGGCCATAATGTCTTTTTTGAAAATTAAAAAATACAAATATTTTTATAGACTTGGGAGCATAAGTACAGTTTCGTTACTTGGATATATTGCATAGTGGTAAAATCTGGGCTTTTAATGTAACCACCAGCCAAATATTATACATTGTGCCCACTAGGAAAATTTTTTTTAAATGAGCAAAAATGTTAGTTTTCCAAAAGCACTGAGACCATCCCAAATTGAATTTCAATCTCTGTCAATGTATATAAAAGTATTTTTATGCACATTGTCATCACTGTGTAGATACTGTTCTATATTTTCACACACCCAATTTTAATTTAATTCCCATTTATTAGCATATTTGTCACATTTAGTAGCTCCCTGGTATTTCATCCTTCCAGGACAGGCATATCACAGAGATACTGTGGGTTTGGTTCCCGACCACCTCAATAAAGCAAATATTGCAATGAAGTGAATATCTCAATGAAGCAAATATCTCCATAAAGTGAGTCACATAAATTGGTTGGTTTCCCAGCGCATATAAAAGTTATACACTATTCAGGAGTGTCCAAGGGAGAAAATACAGTCATGGGTTCTTAGTTTCTGTTTCTGGTTGGGCCAGTAAAGCCCCTTCCTCATCCCTCTTTTCTGCTTATCACTAGAGACAGAAACTTAAAAACCATGGCTTCTGGCTGCTAAAAGCCTAAAGCAAAACAAAACAGAACAACAGCAAAATAAGGTGGGTTGGACAAGCTTGCAGTTTATTCAGTGAGGATTATGTCTAAAAAACAATGTGCATTCCTTCATTTAAAATACCTTATTGCTAAGAAGTGTTAACTATCATCTAAGCCATTCTTAAGTCCTAATCTTTTTGCTGGTGTAGAGTCTTGTCTTGATATTGATGGCTTGCTAACTGAACTCCTGACCTCGTGATCCGCCCGCCTTGGCCTCACAAAATGCTAGGACTACAGGCATAAGTCACCGCACCTGGCCAATGTGTTTTATTTTAATGCATTAATGGAGTAAATTATATTATAGGTTATTTTCAAATGTTACATCAACCTTAGGTTACATTCAATTTTTTCCATAAGATAATATTACTGGATTCAGTTTGCTAATAATTTGCTAATGATTTTTGAGAGATTGACCTGAGGTTTTTTTTTTGGGGGGGGTGGGGGACTCTCCTTGGCATATTTTTAAATTGATGTTATGCTAGTCTCATAAATTGAGTTGCTGAATGATGCTACCTTTTTTATCCTCTGAAAGAATCAGTATAAGATGAGTTATTTGTTTCTTAAATATTTAGTGGAACTGGCCAGTAGGGCCATCTGGGCTTGATATTGTATATCTGGAAAAAATTTTGACTACTAGTTCAATTTTTCTGATGGTTATAGGATGATTCACATTTTCTGGTCTTTTACAGAGTCAGTTTTAGTAAATTTTTATAGTTTAGGAATTTTTCCTCTTCACCTAAATTTGTATTTGTTGGCATTTGTAAATTTCTATGTCCTTGCATTCTCTACAACTTGGTGATTACATACTTTATTTTTATACATTATTGGACTTGATTTGCTAATAATTCCAGATTTGTACGTGTGTGTTCATGAATGAGTTGGTCTGGAATTTTTCTTTCTCTTCTTGTATCAGTCATCTTTTCTATCAATATTATAATCTTTTAAATTGGTTTGAGAGTATTTTTCTCTTTCTCTCTTCTCTGGAAAAGTTTGTAAAAGACTAGAGTGACCTGTCCCATGGGAGATTTTTATAGCACTCACCTGTAAAATTATATGAACTCAGTGTTTTCTTTGTTGAAAGATTTTTAACTCTTTTTAAAATTTGCTTAATTATATTAGATTATTTAGTTTCCTGTTTCCTCTTGTAGCATTTTATGTATTCCTGGAAATTTGTCCATTTCACCTGGGTTCTCCAATTATTGACATAATGCTTTTTAATACCTTATTTTTTTAATCTCTGATGATCTGCAATATATCCTTTTTAAAATTTAATGTTAATATCTTTTATTGATAACATTACCATAGCTTTATTTTTGTTCCCAATACTGTTTATTTGCACTTTGTTCTTTGATCAGTCCTACAGGAATACTTCATTTTTCTAACTTCTTAAGCTGGTTGCCTACTTCATTAACAATTAACCATTTAAAAATAAATGGCAGGTAAAGTGTACCCATTTCTCTCATTTTAGCTTCATCCTTCAAGATTTGAGAAGTACTATTTTCATTATCAATTATTTCTAAGTATTTTAATTTAAATGTTATGAATTTATTTTTGATTAGGAAATACGTTGACATTGATAAGAATTTATAAGCCACAAAAGTAGATACAGTAAACTATCTTCCACTCACCCGGACTGTCATCAATAACCACCTCATCCCCACCCAAAATAGTACCAATGTAAAAAGTGTCAAAACTGTTTTAGGTCTAATTCTAGAGATCAATTCAAAGTGCTTTTAATTTTACCTTAATTTTATCTTATGGAAACAATTGAATGTAACCTAAGGTTGATGTAACGTCTGAAAATAACCTATAATATAGTTTACTCCATCAATGCATTAAAAGAAAAAACACTGGCCAGGTGCGGTGGCTTATACCTGTAGTCCTAGCACTTTGGGAGGCCGAAGTGGGCAGATCACGAGGTCAGGAGTTCAAAACCAGCCTGGCAACATGGCGAAACCTGTCTCTACTGAAAATACAAAAATTAGCTGGGCAGGGTGGCAGGTGCCTGTAATCCCAGCTATTCAGGAGGCTGAGGCAAAAGAATCGTTTGAACCCAGGAGGCAGAGGTTGCAGTGAGCTGAGATCATGCCATTGCACTCCAGCCTGGGTGACAGGGTGAGACTCCATCTCAAAAAAAAAAAAAAAGAAAAGAAAAAACATTATGATTATCTGAATACACAGAAAAACATCTGATAAAATTAAACAACAAAAATTCTTAGCAAGATAGAAATAGAAAAGATCACTTTAACCAGATAAAAGGTATTTGCCAAAAGACTCATCAAATTTCATTCATTCTTTATTGTGAAGTTGTAAAATATCCTTTTTAAACGAGGAAGAAGAGAAGAAGGTCTACTATCATTACTTGTATTCACAAGTGTATGACAAGAACATAAAAAAAAAAAAAACTGGGCCAGGTGCGGTGGCTCATGCCTGTAATCCCAGCACTTTGGGAGGCCGAGGCAGGCGGATCACAAGGTCAGGAGTTTGAGACTAGCCTGGTCAACATAGTGAAACCCTGTCTCTACTAAAAATACAAAAAAAAAAAAATTAGCTGGATGTGGTAGTGGGCGCCTGTAATCCCAGCTACTTGGAAGGCTGAGGCAGGAGAATTGCTTTAACCCGGGAGGCAGAGGTTGCAGTGAGCCAAGATTGCGCCACGGCAGTCCAGCCCAGGAGACAGTGCGAGACTCCATCTCAAAAAAAAAACAAAACAAAAAACCTATCTTTAATCGTAGATGCCATGACAGTATATATAAAAAATGAAAATCAATGTACAAATTATTAGAAATAATAAGAGCTTAGAGTGATGTCTGAATAAATGATCAATGTTAAAAAAGCAACTGCAGTTTTTATACATCAGCAAAAAAATTATAAACATTTACAACTATGACAACAAAGAATCTTAGAAATAAGCCTATCAAAAGATGTGCAAAACCCTAAGGAAAAAAATATAAGGCTTTTTGAAAGACATAAAAGGAAGATCTAAGTAACTAAGAGATATGTTAGGGTGATGGAAGTCTCTTCATCAGTTCTCTGCAGATTAATCTGGAGTGTAAGTCCAATTAAAACTTCAAGAAAAGCTTTCAAGAAACCTGACAAGGTGAATCTAATATGTACAGGGACAAACATAGTACCATGACACCCCTAAAAAGAACAGGTGGTGTGATATTCCCTACAAGAAATTTGGGTCTAACATAATGTTATCATAATCAACACAGTATAGTCTTATCATAGAGAACGGAAAAAAATTGACCAATGAAACAGAATTGAGAGCCTAGAAACAGGCTCACACTGGACAGAGCTGGCATTACAGTGTAGTGGGGATGTGACAAGCCAATGTATTCTAAAAACTATGCTGACAAAAGAAGTTATTCACATTGGGAAAAATAAAAGCAGGCCCCCATCTTACACAATGGACAAAAATAAGTTATTTCCATTTTTAGGTGTATATCCAAGAGAAATATAACCTATGTTAACACAAAAACTTGTAACATGAATGTTCATAGCAGCAATTTTCATAACAGCCCCAGAGGAAAAACCACCAAAATGTCCATCGATTGATGAATGCGCAAATGAGATACAGTATATCCACACAGTGGAATATTATTCAGCAATAAAGAGAAATGCAGAACTAATACATGCTACAGTAGGAATGAACCTTGAAAACATGCTGAGTGAAGGAAGCCAGTCAGAACATATTGTGTGATTCCAATATTTTACATGAAATATCTGAAACAGGCACATCTATAGAGACAGATTAGATTAGTGGATTGTCTAAGTCTGGGAGTGTTGAGTGGAAATGAAGACTGACCATTAATGAGTCTGAGTTTTTGGAGAGAGGTGACACAGTTAATGATGATGATGGTTTTGCAACCCTGAAGATACTGAAAACCACTGAATTGTGCAGTGTAAATAGGTGAATTGTATGGAATGGCAATCATATCTCAATAAAACTGTTTTTTTTTAATCAATTCTTAGTGGATGAGAGACCAAACGTGAGACAAAACTTTTAAAAATATGGGAGATGGCTTTATGACTTCAAAGTAAGGAAAGGCATGACTTAAAGGGCACTAACTTTAAAAGACTGATGAATTAGATTGCAATACAATTAAGAACGTTTGTTCATCGAAAGACACAAGAAAGAGAACGAAAAACTAAATCACAAACTGGAAGGGAACATCTGCAACATATGTAACTTAAAAAGAATATTATTCATAATGTCTAAAGTATATCAACAAGTAAAAGATAAATAACCCAACAGAAAATAAGTAAAACAATACATGACCAGGCACATCATAAAAGGCAACATTTTAATGGTAAACATGAAAAGGTGCCCAACTTCATTAGTCATCGCAAATGCAAATTAAGGCTATTTTGATATCATTTTACAATCACCATATTTGCAAAAATTAGGAAGTCTGACAATACCAAATGCTGGCAAGAATGTGTATCAATGGGTACTCTTACACATTACTGATTTCGGTGTTAAGGTGATAAAACCCTACTGTAAGTTAACTTGGCACTACCTCGGAAAGTTGGACACGTTCATAAGCTATACGTGTTGAGAATTTCTTACACATGAACACTAGGTACATGCCCAAGAATGTACACAGCAGTATTTGTACCATAACTCAGCTTGTCCCTCATGGTTGTCACTGATTTATCTTGATACAATGGAATATTATATACAGCAAAATGATTTAACCAGAGCTGTGCACAACACAATGGGTGAATCTTAAACATAAGACACTGAATGAAAAATGCAAATCAGATTACCTACAACATGCAACCATTTTTACAAAGTTCAAAAACAAACAAAAATCAACAATATTTTGTTCAGAGAATATATATATGTACAACAAAGCCATAAAACATTGTTAGGTAACTATCAACACACAATTATGAATAACTGTTAACTCTGGGGAAGGGTGGTAAGAAATATGGGAAAGAAAGGAGCGCACAGGTACAGGCAGCAATCTTAATAATGTTCCAATTCTTGGCCGGGCATGGTGGCTCACGCCTGTAATCCCAGCACTTTGGGAGGCCAAGGTGGGTGGATCACGAGGTCAGGAGATCAAGACCATCCTGGCTAACATGGTGAAACCCCGTCTCTACTAAAAATACAAAAAATTAGCCAGGCATGGTGGTGGGCGCCTGTAGTCCCAGCTACTTGGGAGGCTGAGGCAGGAGAATGGTGTGAACCCGGGAGGCGGAGCTTGCAGTGAGCCGAGATCGTGCCACTGACTCCAGCCTGGGCGACAGAGCAAGACTCAGCCTCAAAAAATAATAATAATAGTAATGTTCCAATTCTCAACTTGAGTGGTCAGTTCATGATGTTCATTTTGTTGTATGTATTAGTAATTAAATATTAATTATGACACACATTCTTTGTATGTATCAGACACTAGATAAAAATTTTAAAAAGATGATGCAGACGTTTTAAGCGCAGCTGACAAGAAGAATGCTTCTAAAAGATAATTTCTTAAATTTTAGAACAATAATTATTTTTGATACATTGTAAGAGTGCTACTATTTATTATGGAAATGCACATAGCCCAACAATTTTTCTTTTTTTGTGAATATTTCATAGGAGACACTTAATTCTAATTATGTTTTTGAATATTACATGGCTTCATTATTCCTTACTTTTGTTTAGTATTTAATAAAGTTAATTAAAAAATAATATATTCTCTTCAGAATAACGTATTAGTAGTTCTAGTATACATTTTAATTATGTATTGTTAATATTAAGGCCACCAAATTTATTATTTTAAATTGTATGAAATGTATCAAAATTATTCCTCCATTTTCATTATTCTGGACACAATAAATACACATACTTGGATTTAAGCTTATAAATTCAAAAAATACATTATTTTAATTTACGGTCTTTTAGTCTCCTAATATTATTTTGTAAATGTCACATGCAAAAGAATTTTCTTTCATTCTATAAACAACTCCCATAAGACCTTAAGCATAAAATAATTTAACCTTAAAAGAAAACCTGGCTTTTGCCTTCCAAAGATAAAAGTTACTACTAGAAATAATGACAGATGGTTAATTCGTTTCTAACATACTAAATACAATAATTAAATACTAATCAGCTCTGTTTTGAAGCAGGAGAACGGTGTGTCATGAGCACCATGGGTTCAGGCCATAGGCATGATTAAAAAGAAACAAAATGGGCCGGGCACGGTGGCTCACGCCTGTAATCCCAGCACTTTGGGAGGCCGAGGCAGGCAGATCACAAAGTCAGGAAATCGAGACCACGGTGAAACACCGTCTCTACTAAAAATACAAAAAAAAAATTAGCCAGGTGCAGTGGCAGGTGCCTGTAGTCCCAGCTACTCAGGAGACTGAGGAAGGAGAATGGCATGAACCTGGGAGGCAGAGCTTGCAGTGAACTGAGATCGCGCCACTGCACTCCAGCCTGGGTGACAGAGCAAGACTCTGTCTCAAAAAAAAAAGAAACAAAATGGTAGAAGACAGACTATTAGGAGGTTTTAATTCAGCACAGTCTGAGGCAGAGGTGTTCCTAGAAAGGTGAGTGCCTCCATAGCCAGGCGCAGTGGCTCACGCCTGTAATCCCAGCACTTTGGGAGGCCAAGGCAAGCAGTGAAGAGAAGAGATCGAGACCAACCTGGTCAACAAGGTGAAACCCCGTCTCTACTAAAAATACAAAAATTAGCTGGACAGGGGGCACGCACCTGTAGTCCCAGCTACTCGGGAGCCTGAGGCAGGAGAATCGCTTGAACCCGGGAGGCAGAGGTTGCAGTGAGCCAAGATCGTGCCACTACACTACAGCCTGGGCGACAAAGTGAGACTCCATCTCAAAAAAACAAAACAAAACAAAAAAAACGAGTGCCTCCTGGGAACTCTGGATTTGACACAGGTTTCAGATCTTTCAGATTTTTGATCCTCGGGCAGTTTGCCACTCCATGTGTCCACCTAACTATCCATTACCTCTTCGAGTCATATTTTAAGATGCTGGGTTGTCTATGTTAATGTGCCTGAGTGTCCCTTTCAGAAGAGCTGTAGCCTTGTTTATACCCAAGATGTAGCAAGGAAGCACAATTTTCAAGATGTGGATTAGATTTCAAGAGAAGCAGTCCAAGCTCCTGACTTCCTCGTCACTGGAAATTTCTTCCCACAGTGAAAGGGCAAGGACCCTAATAACTGGGGCCCCGACGCCATTCTCCCATCTTCCTTGACATTCTTCAGCTGGTCACAAACACAATTAGTTAGTGATACAGTATGGAAGTGACTAACCTTTGGTCAGGCATTATCAGAACTGCTTCATTCAGATTTCTGAGAGCTCAATGTCACAGAATTCAAATATACTTGTGCTTCTTATGTAAATTATGGGTGAGCGTAGACTAGAAAGGCGGAGGCGTGCCTGCTCATGGCTGTTGGCTAAAGAGCAGTACAACACCATCGGCATCTTTATTATTACAAGGATGTAAATGCCGCAGGACTGAAAACCTCCCAGATGAGTAAAGGTGTAAAATGAACATCTAATTTCTCGACTGGTCACGTCATGTAGAAAAGGTCAGAGCGCTACTATACCACTATAGCCACTCCTGCAGTGGGCGGGCTTTTTAGGGGTAAGCAAGAGTGTGTGCGTGTGTGTGTGTGTGTACGTATCTATGTACCTTTTATTCACTTGGTCCTTTCATTTTACTTTATACAGGAAAGACTGTTCTTTTGTGTGTGTTGTGGGTTTTTTTTGAGACAGGGTCTCACTGTCACCCAGGCTGGAGTGCAGTGTCATGATCTCAGCTCACTGCAGCCTCACCTTCCCAGGCTCAAGCGATCCTCCCACTTCAGCATCCCCAGTAGCTGAGATCACAGGCGCCATGCCACTATGACTGTCTAATTTTTGTACTATTTGTAGAGACAGGGACTTGCCATGTTGCCAAGGATGGTCTGGAACTCCTGAGCTCAAGTGATCTACCCGTCTTGGCCTCCCAAAGTGCTGGGATTACAGGTGTGAGCCACTGCACCCAGCCAAGAAGGACTGTTGCAGTTGGTGTGCATGGCTTGTATATAAGTGAGATAATTAGCTTATGGTAAGTATCATACAGTGAGAACTAAGCATACCATATTGAGGTGGGCAAGTTGCTATATAATACTGATGGCAGCAATGGGCCGTCCAGATCCCCAAGGCAACCTACTGCACCACCCACACCCTTGCACAGCTGGGCAGGACCGCTTCCAGGCCTGGAGCCTCTGCCATGGCCTCAACCACCCTCCCCACAGGTCTCAGGAGCCCACCAGCACGTGGCTGAAGGTGCAGCTGGGGACTCGTGAAGCCGGTACCAAGAGCATCAGGTTTGCTTGGGCAGGGTTGGCTGGGGTTGCCAGGCCACCTGCCCCTCACCTGCCACTGCAGCAGGGAAAATGCAGAGAGAAGGTGGGCAGTGTGCAGAACCCACTCTTGGGAGTCCCCCAGAGACCGCCACTCTGGGAGCTGTTTTGATGGGGCCCGGCCGCCTCACCTGACAGTGGGGGAGCAGCACGGTTGGGCACAGAGGGGCGGACAGAGAGGTGCCCTGAGGCAGAGCTGGGCCCAGGGTGGTGCTGCGCTCTACACAGCCAGTGGGAGCTGGGAGCAGGCACGCGCCTCACCCTCCTGGGTGCAGCTGGGGTCACTCAGGTCATGGCTGTGGACCTGGGCCTCCCTGTGCTCTTGGGGTCTAGAAGCAGGCAGGAGCCCTACCATCCTGGGTACAGCTGCAGCCACCCAGACACAGCCATGTACCCAGGCATCTCTGCACTCTCGGGGGCCTGGGAAGGCCCCCCATTTCCCCAACAGGGTCAGAGATGTCTGCTCCCACTGCCTGGCCTCTCCCTGCTCCCGGCACCCACTCCAATCCTGGAGCAAGGTTGGGGCCGAGCCCAGGTGCTGTTGCAGCCTGGTCAGTTGTGCGCACCCTGGAGGCATCACGGACACAGCAGCCCCGTTGCCTCAGTCCCCTCCAGACTTTGGGCACCAACAGGCACGGGAGGGAGGCCAAGGCGGGGCTGAGGGCAGCTTGGCATTGGCCTGCACCCCTTGGCACAAACAGCCTGGGCACCATGAATGGCAGCAGGAGGCAGACAGGCTTCTGGGAGAAAGGAGGTGGGTCCCTGGTGAAGCCCCACCTTCAAGCCAGGGAAGGGTTGAAGCCTGGGAGCTGGGCTGCTGGTCCCTGCAGATGGCAGTGGAAACCTGTGGTGCTTTTTCCCGGCCTGCCATGGCCATCCATGGACCAATCACAGGCACTTTCTCCCCTCTGAGGCCCATAAAAGCCCCAGACTCAGCCAGATCAGAAGAGACAAAGGATGACCAGCTGCCAAGAGGAGCTACCCACCTCAGGGTCCCCTCTCTGCTGAGAGCTGAACACTCATTGGGACAATCTGCTTGCAGAGAGGAGCTACCCTCTCTGCTAAGAGCTGAACACCTGTCTAGACACCCTGGCTACGGAGAGGAGCTACCCACTCTGGGTCTCCTCTGAGCTGTTCTATTGCTCAGTAAAGCTCCTCTTCATCTTGCTCACCCTCCACTTGTCTGCATACCTCATTCTTCCTGGACACAGGACAAGAACTTGGGACCTGCCAAAAAAACAAACCCATGCCCCTTGCTCACCACATTGCAGGCGACAAGAAGGAGAGAGGAGAAAAGAGAGAAGGAGAGAAGAGTTGCAGCCCTTCAGGGAGCCCAGACCCAGGAGCTCCCCAAGCCAGGGCTGTAACATCCTCTTTAAAGCTCTGTGGTTCCTGATGTCTCCAAGCTTTTGGGTGCCACATCACATTCCCCTGTGTCAGCCATGGCAGCTGCTTATGGTATGCCCAGTCCGGCTGCAACCTTGCAGGGAGCTAGCACGCCTGGAGCTGCCCGCCCCACTGCTGCCGGCATGCCCGCCTGTGCACAGCAGCTGGACCCCACGCTTGCTCACATACTATTCACCACTTTGAGTGGGATCCAGGCAGGTAATGCAAGCTGACACAGCCTGCCAGGCCAAGTGGGCGAAACAAACCCAGAGGACCAGAGCAAAATCCGGGCAAAGATGCCACTGGCCACAGAAGTTTCCGGCTGGCCAAGCAACACCCCAAGTATCCTGTAACAATACTCTAATCTTACTTTGAAGATTTTGAAAATACTCCAGGACCATACAGTAATTCAAAGTCATTACAAAGACCAATTATCAATGTAAAGTCACATAAATGTATAAAGTTTAAGAGATTGGGGTTAATCTACAGAAGCCAGATGAATATCCTGTAATTTTGAAAAAAAAATTCTTGTTATTAGCTATTTACTTTTATGGAGCCTATACATTTAAATTCTCCTTACCTCTTTTTCTTTAGATTCTAAATAATAAGGAGCTTATTTAATAACTTAGCTTTATTACTATGTATTTCCCGTTTTAATGTTTTTATATAAATCACCCCAAATTTGTTCTTAGTTATATGTCCCTAAAATTTCACTGAGACCGTTGTCAAGTTGGAAATACTGGGAGATAACTTTTAGTGTCTGCAGCAGCCAACTTATGAAGTAAAGGGGGAATGAAGTCACCCATGGCTATTTTTTCAAATAATGTTGAAGGGGGAAAAAATAAAAACCTGATGACTAGGTTTGAAAATACATATTTCTGTTATTTATAATATATAATCAAAGTATCTATGTATTATGAGTTTATATTATATGTATTAATAAATTTTCAAAATTAAAATATAAAGAAGAGATCTTCTTTCTGTTATATTTGGTTCTTGTTCCTTATGTCAATGTTATGAATGAGGCAAAACTTCAGACTTTTATTTGTCTAAAACTTTTCCTCCACCAAAATAAAATATCTCATTTTACTTTTTAATAAAAGAAATACATTGATGGCTAGGTGCAGTGGCTCACACCCATAATCCTAGCACTTCCCAGAGGACGAAGAAGATGGATCAATTGAGGTCAGGAGTTCAAGGCCAGCCTGGCCAACAAGGTGAAACCCTGCCTCTACTAAAAATACAAAAATTAGCTGGGCATGGTGCCGGGCACCTGTAATTCCAGCTACTCGAGAGGCTGAGGCAGGAGAATCGCTTGAGCCCAGGAGACGAAGGTTGCAGCGAGCCGAGATCGTGCCACTGCACTCCAGCCTGGGCAACAAAGTGAGACTCTGTCTCAAAATTTAAAAAAAAAAAAACATTGAAAGAAATATGCATTTTGAGATTTATCAAATATATAGAATTGATGTTTTGAAATTGAATATTCAGATTTCAAAGGACAGCATACACATTAAAAAATAATAGAATATATTAGGAAAATACTGTTGTATCAATAAAAAAGAATATTTTAGATAGGTTCAACCTGTCAATTTATTTCATGGAGATTGAATTTATATAATGCATACAACTATATATATGTTCATTAGCATTTAAAAACCGAAATTCATCTAAACAGGGAAAATAAAAAGCATATTTTACTATACAATTATACAATATGCATTTTAACATTTTTTGGAAATGACTGATTTCAAATTAAATCACAAGTTACATAGTTATTTTAGAGGTGAGGCAACGTTTTGCTGTAAGTTTCTGAATTAAAGTTTATATTTTTTATAGTATTTTTATAGGGCTCAAACTTGAACACGTGTTCTCGTAAGTTATTGCATAGACAGGTAGCTGGTAACAGTAGAAAAGAGACACATTAGGGATGCAGGTAAAGTCATACAGAAGTCTGGGCAAGAAACCAGCTCTTCAGATGCCCAGGCCAGCACATTTTCTATTTTTAACCTGCTGCATTCTAACCTGCAAATATAACTTTCTTCACTAATATTATCTGTGCTTTATCAAGTGGAAAATATTTTTAAGATCCCTTAAATGACCAAGAGCTATTTAGAAATACATCCAGCAGATTACCTTTAAAGTGATTCGAAAATTGTTCTGAGAGCCAATAAGGCATGTTTGGTATTATCTGAAATGCATGTGTGTTTTTCAACTCTTGTTCTACTATTATTATTAGACCTAGTAATTGGAAATGAAATCATTAGCCCATCTTGTGGTTTGGTGAAAATATTTCCTCTGCAACTTGTACAGATGAAGAAGAGGCTTAAATTCACCCAAACTCCAAAGAATAGGTTAGCTGTGGAAGGAATTCTATACACAAGACTAAAGTGTGGCACCTTTGTTCACAATGACACTAGAACTACAAGATGAAGTAGAGGACAGAACTTAACATATAGGAAAGGCAAGATAAACTTTTTTTTTTTCTTCAGACAGAGTCTCGCTCTGTCACCCAGGCTGGAGTGCAGTGGTGCAATCTCAGCTCACTGCAAGCTATGCCTCCTGGGTTCACACTATTCTCCTGCCTCAGCCTCCCGAGTAGCTGGGACTACAGGCAGGCGCCTGCCACCACACCCCGCTAATATTTTTTGTATTTTTAGTAGAGACGGGGTTTCACCGTGTCAGCCAGGATGGTCTCGATCTCCTGACCTCGTGATCCGCCCATCTTGGCCTCCCAAAGTGCTGGGATTACAGGCATGAGCCACCATACCTGGCCGATAAACTTTAATTTTGTTAAAAGTTTTAGAACAATTAATACCCAGGTTTGGAGCACACTACAAAGGTCTAATGTCAAGAAAAAAAATTATCCTCCCTGTAAAAAACGAGAGTACTCTAGGTAGAGAATAAGAAAGAAAGAAAGAAAGAAAGAAAGAAAGAAAGAAAGAAAGAAAGAAAGAAAGAAAGAAAGAAAGAAAGAAAGAAAGAAAGAGAAAGGAAAGAAAGAAAGAAAGAAAGAAAGAAAGAAAGAAAGAAAGAAAGAAAGAAAGAAAGAAAGAAAGAAAGAAAATACAAAAAAAGGCAATCAGTGTATATGCTTATCTGAAGGGGGAGAAAACTTCAAAAGGAGAATTAAAACATGTTACGAGTCACATGAACTAGAAAGCATTATGGCTACATTTGTTTTTTTGTGAGTAATGATACTGCTAAAGATTCATAACTGATGTTGAAATTTCTAGTTTTATTTTAAAAGAACTACCCAAATCATCTAATTAAAAATAGATCTTAAAGAAAGTGAGTTAAAAACTCCATAACAATTTGCTCCTAGGTTAAGTTAAAACTAAAAAAGAAAAAAGAAGGTTCATAGCACGTTGACCTATTTTGGAAAATTGCAAATGAAATATCTACTACACGTAAAACAGCTATGTAGAAGCATTTACTACATAAATTAAATGATTTTAAAGGTATTAGAAGTACTATATATTTTTTTTTCTAGACTCAAATAGAATTATAAAAGTAGAAACATTCCACTTGAGATTGAATGACACTGAAACAAAAATACCTTCAAATTGCACTTTTAATAGCCTTATCCTGAAAAATGCAGAAAATCAGTATTAAAAAGCCAATACAGGTGAATTATCCATAACTCACGCTGGCGCAACATCAGGGCTAACAAACAGAAGGACTACATGTCAGGAAGATGTTATTTGCAGCATCTAGAAACACTTAAAGTTATCTTCTTGACAGAGTTTCCAGGAGTGACAGGTAACCTATTTGGCCTTCGAAGAAGAATAAAATTCAGCCTGAATTATTCTTCACCAGAAAACTACTTTTATAAAGAATGTCATTCAAGTAATTGGAGAGAAGGTTTTCAACACCCTCTCCGCTTACTGTACTTCCCCTTTCCAGGGAAGCAGAGTTTTGACCTAGGTTTTTTGCCAGTTCTGTATTAGCTGCTCAACCCAAACACGCTACACACTAAGGTTGCAACCACCCACCCACATTATATGAATGTCATTCAGAACACACTAATTACTGTGCTAACAATGGTAGGACATTACTAAAGTAAAGTTTTGGTTGCTTAAATATAAGAAAATCTAGAACATGGGCACACAAATAGTTGAATTTTTAACAATGAGCCGATGAAAGAAAGGAGAGTGCTGCCCCCTGTGAAGTGGATTCCAGTGGCTGCCTTGGTCAGAATCATCATGGTGAGCCCTCCCTTATCATGACTTCTAACGGCATTTCCCTCCCATTATGTGCACGTTTTGGTGCACTGTGTTCACTCTGTGCAACTACCACTTTAAATACATGCAGGCCGGGCGCGGTGGCTCACGCCTGTAATCCCAGCACTTTGGGAGGTCATCGAGGCGGGCAGATCACGAGGTCAGGAGATCGAGACCATCCTGGCTAACACGGTGAAACCCCATCTCTACTAAAAATACAAAAAATTAGCCAGGCGTGGTGGCAGGCGCCTGTAGTCCCAGCTACTCGGGAGGCTGAGGCAGGAGAATGGCGTGAACCCGGGAGGCGGAGATTACAGTGAGCTGAGATTGCACCACTGCACTCCAGCCTGGGTGACAGAGCGAGACTCTGTCTCAATAAATACATTAATTAATTTAATTAAATAAATAAATACATACAGAGAAAGGAAATCACTCTAATGCCATTAATGCGTTGGTGTTGAATATCTCCAGGACAGCAGCATAGTATCCTCGCTAGACAACTCGACCTCAAAGGACAATTTTACTGACCAGGTGGGCCTCCCCAAGATATCTTCAGTGTCAGATGACCTTGCATTATGTTTATAGTGTCAGTAGAGAGTGGAGTTACCTTGCTCTTAATCCCTACACTTGTCAAAGCATTTTGGATGACTTTTACATCAACGAAGCAACCCCATGGGACTATGCAACAATCAATTCACTATAATAATTTGTACTTTTGTACATCACCTTATTTGCTGCTTTTTTTCTCTATTCATAAAATGAATTCACCTAATATAAAAATAAATTGTGTGGGCAAAGCCAAAGCAAATAACTAGAAAAAATGCACTAACTAAATTATTACCTTTTAATTATATTAACATTTTTGGGTTTCTTTTAGCTGAGGCTTTTATAAGATTTAACATAATAAGGCTATTCTTAAATAAATTCAAGTGTATATTCGAAAGGTATAAATAGCTCTATAATAAAAACTGGCCTATAGACATTAGAATCATAATACATGATTATTACATACATACATGAGAACAATAATATAAAAATAAGGGTTTTAAGTTAATTTACAGAGGGATTTAGACTACCATTTTTAAGAATTCATCTTACTAAATATAATGTTAAATTCTTGTCAACATTATATTCTTTCATCTGGTAAAACCAGACAGTTATGAAATTTAAGAAAACTTATTAATCTTAGATATTCAACCATTTAGCTACAGACACAATGATCCTAATTATAACAGTGTTTAAAATAAACCAAGAAACAAAAACTACCTAGATCAAAACCACGGATACCAATAGATTTTCAAAACCACAGAGAAATGCAGTAAGCAAGTTTAGAGATGAACAACTAAAAAAGTAAATGTGATTTCATTGGCTTAACATTTTAAAATAGCTATGTGAATTAAGTTTTTCACTGAATACTAATAAACATCAAATGTATTTTGAGATTGACATTTTTCATAACAAAATCTTCTACCCAATTTAGCTCACAGCTCTTCTAAAAACATTCTGCAATTAAAAAGCTTTGTCCATGTAACTTCTACAAGTCTGTATTCAATGGGTTTCCAATGCCTGTTAAAACGATTGGTAGCCTACTAGTTGCATGTTGTACTTACCTAGAGTACAGAACAAGGTCACCTGATAGTAAATGAGGTACATAATTTATGAGATTGTTTTCCTTTTTGTTAACCTAAAAGGTCCAGAAACTCCTTTCATCCTCTCTATCCCATGCAATTTCAGGCACCAGCTTGCAGTCTCCCTCCCACTCATTGTATCATTCCCTGGGAAGGAAGGACACACCCACATTCAAGCCAAAATGAATCTTGCCTCCAAGATGGGCTCGCAGCTAGGAACTTTGGTCATGGTCCCATCGGGCTCACTTGCCTGACTAAACCTTTTGTTACCCTCCATCTCTGATCTGGATTTCTGACCTTACGCTTCTGGCTAAATTGAGGTTACCACCTGTTCCTCAAATTGTTTTGTGATTAGATTCTTGACTTTCGGTAATTATGTTCTTTTATCTCTTGCTTTAACTACCTGGACTCTTGAAGTTCATTCCTTGACCTCTTGATCTGACTTCATTAACCTCAAGCTGACTTACTTGAGTTTCTGACCCATCATCTGACTCTCCTAATAATTTAATGGTCCCTATTAATGCTTAGCTTAGCTATCCAGCTTCTATTCTCCTCCCTTTGCCACCCCTTGCAGTATTGAGATTACTAGATTTATTCTAGTAAATAAATATCCATTTATCCCCCAGCACACCTAAGTAAGTTCTAGCAGGAAGATAACTACCTGCAAAATGTTGAAACAGAAATGCACGTTGCCATGGATACAGACTATATTTATGACCTAACCTTTATTCCATGCAGTTCCAAAGCAAAGAACTAGCCAATAACGAGGCAGGAACTTAACTAAGAATGTGATCGAAGAAATCAGAAACTACATATTACTTTTATTAGAAGAAAATTATATAAAGGGTTTTTGTTTGGTTTTTGTTCTTTGTCCAGTAAAAGATGCCTTGAATATGGGTATACCATATTAGCATATACCAATTTCATGTCATAAGGGAAGAATTTTTCCCAGTCTTGTATGATTACAATTGAGTGCATATAATAAAGTAGATGCTGTTGATTAAAACGCTCTGCTTAATACAAACCATATCAGTTAAATAATACTCTGCATTTCAATTTTACATTTTAGAAAACCATTGTATGTGTGCATGTGTGTACAGACACTCTATTTGCTTAAAATTTTACAAGTAGCTTCATAGTTATTTGACATCTTTATAAATATGTAGGTATTGTCATTTCCATTGAAAATGATAAAAATGGGTGCTCAAAAAGATGGGATTAAGGTATCTGCTTTAATTCACAAATCTTGCAAGCAGCAATCAGAGTTGACACCCAGACCTTCTGATTTCACTTTTTTGTACTATTAGACAGCACTGTCTTTTAGTTAACAAAAGCTTATTGCTCTAGATATCATAGAAATTATTTAGAGGCTTAGATTCCAGTAATGAGGGCACTTTCTTAAATTTTTAACAAAATCTTTAATGACCATTATTAATTTTGTTTTACTTTATCAACAATTGCTGGCTGGACCAATAACACTGATTCAGCTAACATGTCAATACAAAAGAAAACCAAAGTAACATTAGAGGGAGAAAGCACATGTTGGTTTCATCCAGATGAAGTTACTTCCCATGTATTGGCAAATTATCTCTCTGAAATAATGTCATTTTATTAAAGCCTGTAATTTTGCTTCTCTCTTAAAATTTTATTGCATCATAAAATTACATTTCAACAGGATGTTCAAGACTTATTATGAAAATTTTGACTCAATCTGTCTTTGATTGATTGCCACTAATATTTTGGTTTTCCATGCAATTTCTATTTCTTACAGCATTCTTCCTAATCCTTCTATGAGATTTGATATCTTCAACTTACTACCCATGTAGACAACTATATCACGGGGATTATCTAATGTATTCTCTATATTGACAAAACTATGCCTGTAAATTATTCTTCGCATTGTAATCACAAATGTGTCAATCTTTTTAAAGTATCTATGGTTTCCCTATGCTACCTTAACTGTTCATGATAGTAATTAGCTAAATGATACTTATCCTTGTCTTCTTAACCCTAAAATATTATATACCTTTGTTCCACTGACAGTAGATATATCTTACTGACCATTCTCATAAGAACACAGTAAATGATGGTATCAAAAAATGTTTTACAGGAGGCAAGATAGCTGTATTCCAAAACATCAGATAGAGACCTGAAATGTCTTTTAAATATCTCCAAATTTCTCTGAAAAAAAATTGATGATGAATTATTTAGTCAGAAATTTGTCCAAACCACAGAATCTAATTCTTTGGAACATATCAGGAAAGTTGACACAAATAGAAAAAGAACAGTTAGACCACTGCACTGCCAAAAGTTTTCTTTATGAACTTTTTCCACTGAAGTGTTTGTTTTAATTTAAAAATACACATAATCAAACCAAGTAGCATAGAAATGTCCTTAATAAAATCACTACATTATGACTTATGACTACCCATCTGCAAGTCACTCCCCAGAGGCAGACACATTTTTATTCTTTCAGTTATCTGTTTTCAACTCTGATGATCATTACCTTCGTACCTTTACATACTTCATAAATTAATTTATTCACAACTCATTGATTTTCTGCTATAAAAAATATTTCATTTACTTACACCATTTACTCTTTTTCGCTTCAAAATACAGTTGTGTCACAATTTTTAATTCCTTTATTGGTTATTTCTATAACTTTCAATAGAATAACTAAACTTTCATTTTTCCAGAAATTATGTAGCATCTTTTAATTCCTCACTTCATGCGATGAGAATATTAGTATAGCCTAACCTTCATTTGGCCTATTCATTCTCACAACCCCTATTATCTACATTTTCACTTCTGTTACCTGCACTTTGGTTAAAGTTGGAAACATTTACGTTGTGTCTGTAACCATGAGTATATTTTCTATGCTTTATGTATAAACTGATTTCAAAATGCGAAATTTAATACACAGAGTCTAATCATTATTCAAAACACAACCAGATAATATGTTACATAACTACATCTTGTTTCTGGCAGTTTTTTGTTTCTCCTGAGGCTTCTAATTTTCTTCTTTCTCCCTTGCATTTTTTGCTTTTACTGCCTCCTAACATTGTTGAGAATTCTCATGAATAGTATCTAGAGTCTTCTTCCTCACACTCCACTTCTGTTCCAATCTGGACTGGATGTTCTTTCCAGACTCACTGCACAACTGTACTGTGCAACTTGTCTCTTCTCTTCTCCTGAACAAGATCCACTGGTTCAACGAATCTTCTGTATTTCTCTTTCATATTTATTCCTCCATTTTACTTAATAACATCCACAGCAACCTCCAAAGAAATGCAGAAGATAAACTTTCCAAATCCTTGCATGTTTGTAATGTCTTATTCAACCTGAGATTTCTATATAATATTGAATATTGGCTTATGTATAGAAGTCTGACTTGTAATTTTTCCTTTTCATGGTTCTAATAAAGGCATTTTTCTCTTTTACCATTTATTATTTGAAATCTGATGCCAATCTATCTTGTTCCTACATAGAGGACCTGATTTTCCTCTGGGAGTTTTTGGGATCTCTCTTTTATTCCTTCTGTTCTGAAATGTAACAATGATATGTGGAGACGTGGACCTTTTCTTTTGTGATGCTGGTACTTATTAACCTTTTCAACCTATAGACCTATACCCTTTGGCCCTGTAACTTCATTGACTTCACTATCATTATTACGTAGCTAATTCCTCCACAACATTTTCTGTTTCTTGAACATCTTGGTTAATCATCTATGTCTTAGCTTTTTGAAATATATTTTTACACTCTATTTTTGTCTCTGCTTGTTGTTCTGTTTTGTGAAAGATATTCTTGATATCAATTTTGGCTGGCCTTTAAAAAAATTTAATTTCTAAGAGCCCTTTCTTATTTTCATTGTTACATTTTCAGAGCAGCCTGTTCTTCTTTTATGAATATTACATCATTTTCGATATTTCAGTTTTGCTTTCCTTAAATCTTCTTTTTTGTATCCTGAGGTTCTTGTTTTTTCTCTGTGGTCATCTGTTTGTTTGTTTAGTCTTTCTCATGCCTCTCAGGCCAGCCTTAAACTTCAGATAATCTGGGATTATCTGTTCATATTCAAGGCAGTAAAATGCAGATGAGAAGTCCTGCACGTGTGTGTGGCTAGAGTTGGCTTGGTAAGCGGTTTACTGCAGTCCAGGACATCTCCTTGGTCTGTCTGATTGCAGCCCAGCTGCAATTCAAATCTAATCCAGTTTTCCCACCTTGGGCTTTCTCCAAACTCAGGGAAGGCTGCTAAGCCCAACTGCAGGTGTGACCAGGAAGTACAGGAAGAGGCAGGAAGTGCAGGGCCATGCAGGAAGTACAAGTGTGGCCAGGAAATGCAGGGGCAGATGCCCTCTGGGAGCACCCTCAAACACAAAGAGCTGGAAGTCCAGGGTTAAGTGCTGCAGACTCCCTTTCTTTGGTGGAACAACTCTGTGCACATTCTAAAAGATTATCCAGGGGTCCTCAGTGGAATGGAGTCTCCCTTACTCTTAAAGTAGTAGCTTGCTCAAGGAGGCACCCTTTATTTGTTGTTCTCCCTTTTCTGTCTCACTCTCCTCATTCCCTCACTTCAGACTCCTAGAATTCGCCATCTCAAATAAATTGTCTCAGGGGCTCTATTTCTAGAATAACCCAAAACTAAGACAATACCATGCAAACTGAAGCTCTTAATAAGGTTCTTTGTAACACTATGTAAAACTGCAAAGGAAAATGGTAGGCTGATTTCTATGAATATGTCTAGTTATCCTTCATTCCAGTCGATTTCAATGGCCATTAGTTTAAAAATTAGTAGGCATCAAATTAGGTGATGTGATATGAGATGTACACATATATACAATGGAATATTATTCACCCTTAAAAAAACTTCATATTTGTGACAAAAATGGATGAACCTGAAGGATATTATGCCGAGTGAAAAAAGCCAGACACAGACAGACAAATACTATATGATGCCACCTATATGTGGAATCTAAAATAGTAAAACTGATAGAAACAGAGAACAGAATAGGCAACTCCTCATTCCAGGGAGCATTGGGAGGTGTTGATCAAATGATACTAAGTTTCAATTACACAAGATGAGTAAGTTCTGGAGATCTAATATACACCAATGTGACTATAATTAACAATACTGTTTTGTATACTTGAAACTTGTTATGAGGGTAGATCTTACCTGTTCTCTTTGCAAAAAAAGAATGAAGGAAGGAAGGAAGGAAGGAAGGAAGGAAGGAAGGAAGGAAGGAAGGAAGGAAGGAAGGAAGGAAGGGAGGGAAGAAGGGAAACTGTGAGATGTTGGATGTGTCAATTAGCTTGATTGTGGTGATTACTCCACAATGTATATGTATGCTAAAACATCAAGTCATGCATCTTAAACATATAAAGCTATTTGTCAATTATACCCCCAATGAAGCTGAAAAAACGATGAAGCAAATACATACATTTTTTAAAAGTCTGCTTTTAGTGACCTTTAACCAATTTAGTGAACTGCTAAGTGACCTTGAGTAAAACAAAATGATATAGGTACAAAACAAAGCCAACCATAAAAACAAAAAATGGGCAGGCATGTTTGGGGGACACTCATCAGTTAAGAACAGCTTTCCACCACTTTTGGAGGACAGAAAATAGGACAATACTGAGGTGTTGAGGAATGGAACATGCTGTGAAAGCCAGAGCTAGTGGGGAGGCTTCAGCAGACCTGGGAACCCATTTAGCTATCACACATTCTCAAGAGGCTCTGGGCTCAGGTACTATAAACATGGAGAAAACAGTGAGAAGTGAAAATAAGGACGAGCCCCCAAAAGCCTGCATACAGAGGGGTTGGACCCACCCCAACCTACAGATTGTAGGCAGTCCAGGTGAAAAACAGAAGGCTCTTCCCTAAAAAAAAAAATGGAATGAACAATCTGGGAAAACCTATGGCTTCTAGTATGGCTTCTACAACTCCAGAATAAAGCCTCTCTTCATTAAAGCCCTTAAGGGGCCTGAATTCTAACACATCTATTCCCCCAAAACCAGAACTCACTCTAAATTCCCACTCAGGGAGAGATATATTGGGAGACGGGACAGAAAAGAAACTCTCTTTACACAACAAATCACTATCCCACCTGTGTGAACTGAATAATGCATCCCTTTCCCAAAATGTTACCTTATATGTGAAAAGGGACTCAGCAAATATGATTAAATCAATGATTTTGAGACGGGAGATTCCCCTGAAATATGTTGTAGGCCCAAGGTAATCATAATCATGAGGGTCCATATCAGAGTCCGTGTCAGAGTCAGAAAGAAGGCATTGTGACAATGACAGCACCAAGAGGACAGGTGACATGACGTAGGGCTGCAAGCAGGAATGCTATGGGCCTGTAGAGGCTGGAAAAGTCAAGGAAACATACTTTCCCCCGGAACCTCCAGAAGGAGCCAAGTCTTCCAACAACTTCATTTTAATTTTGTAAGACTAATTTCAGATTTCTCACCTTCAGACCTGTAAAGTAACAAATTTCTGTTCTTTTCAGGTAGAAAGCTTGTGGTAATTTGTTACAATAGCAATAGGAAACTAATACCATTTCCCTTTCGTAAATGTGACTCAAAAGCAAGAATCATCAAGCAGATAAGAAAAGCCACGACAAATAACTATGAAAGATAAACAGAAAAACCAACCCTGAAGGAAAGAGACATTTCAGAGAATAGAACTTAAAAAGCGGTCTAATTCATCAACTTGGAAAGAGGAAAATTTATTATATTTATTAAATGAAAACAAGATGCTCTGAAAAAGAAATAGGAAAAGTACAAACAGATCTTTTCAAGTTTAAAAATATGATTCCAGCGCATAAGGGAAAGCAAATCTAAAAAAAATTAAGTGAAAAGACAAAATGAAAAAAAAAATTTGCAAAAAAAAAAAAAAAAAGTCATGCAGGCAAATCCAGGAGGTTCAATATACAACTAACAGAAGCCCAGAAAAGACAATAAACAACAACAACAAAGCTAGAAGACAGAAATTATCAAAGAAATCATCCAGGGGAATTTTCCAGACATGGAAAGGAACCTGTACCAAGTCACATCAATAATGAAACTTTAGAAGCCCCCATATTTTGTTAGATTTATTTCTGGGAACCTTGTGGTTTTGTGCTATTGTAAACAGTACTTTTTTTTAAATATGTTGTATATTGTTACTCATGTATGAAAATACAGTTGATTTTGTATACAGAATTGATTTTATATCTAGTTATTTTGCCTAATTGTTAATAGATTTAGGAACTGTCAAACTATTATTTAGATGACCTATAATAACAATAATTCTGTTTCTTGATTTCCAATCTTACCTTATTTTTTCTCATCTTACTATGGAGACAGGGACTTCTTTAAAATATGAGATAAAGTCATGATAATGGATATCATCATGATTTTTGTTACTATGAGCAAATACTATTTTGAAGAACATACGTATTAAAAACAGGTTAAAAGCCAACGAACTTCAAATTTAAAAAACGGGGGGCGATCCTATGGAGGCAGACAATGTGCTGAAGGCAGCTTCCATTAATTCAACTAACTGTGCAAGCTATGACTTCTTTCTTGTAAAATGCAATGACTATTTACTATCAAAGACCTTTCTAAGTTAGGCTCATCGTCTCTTCTAAAGAAGCTAGCATTGCCTGCTTTCTGAGTTCCTTGTCTGCTAAGTTCCTTGATTTAGAGTTAGAACATAACTGATAGAGGCAATGAACCACCTTGTAATTGTGAGGTGTGAAGATGTGCTCTGAGGCTGGGGCTAGCTCACACCTCTGACCAGAGTATGGACACATGTGGCCAGTGCTCAACATCAGTTTAACATCTTAATGTTTTTTATTCAAGCAATAAAATCTTTTGATTGTTCAACCTCGGGTCTTTACCTAATAAAGGAGCAACATTTATGAATTCCAAAATGAACTCAATTTCAAATGAGAAAGCTTATAATTATGATAAAAACACAAAAATGGGCCAGGTGTGGTGGCTCATACCTGTAATTCCAGCACTTACGGAGGTCGAGGAGGGCAGATCACAAGGTCAGAAGATCGAGACCATCCTGGCTAACACGGTGAAACCCTGTCTCTACTAAAATACAAAAAATTAGCCAGGCATGCTGGGAGGCAGGAGAATCACTTGAACCTGGGAGGCGGAGTTTGCAGTGAGCCAAGATTGCCGCCACTGCACTCCAGCCTGGGTGACAGAGAGAGACTCTGTCTCAAACAAACACCCAAAAAAACCCCCACAAAAATGGAATGGAAAGTCAAATGCTCTCTGGAACATGGAGGAATGCTACTTTTTTTTTTTATAACTGATGTATTTTTCCCTTTTGCATCATTTTTATGAGAACAGACACAGCCAAGTTTTACACATTAACTTCAGAAGCAAAGCAGAAAACAGGTGTGTGTGTGTGTGTGTGTGTGTGTATGCACATACATATACATTCATATTGCATGTTTTCCCCTTGGCCATCAGACATAGCTTCAAACAACCATCTTATTATTTTATCCCTTAAAAGTTAATTTATTGCCTTGGAAAGAGCTAAAGAGGTTTCTGAAGATGATCTCAGACAATCTTTTGTCAATTAACTATCCTTAATTATAACATCATACCCACTGGACATGGATAAAAAGAACAAGTGATGGCTCTGTGGTACAGCAGTGCCCCATGACACAAATACCACATTCATCCTCATAATGACAACATGCTAATGGTATAAGAGAAATATCTCTAAATACTGAATTTAGTTTATGCACCAGAGAAGCACCTAAAAAGTCAAACCACATCAATCTCAAGAATCACCACAAGGAGACCACAAAATTGAAAGCATTCTCTATTCTGAACCGCATTTTGAAGATTTCAATATAAACTATGGAGGAGAAATTAACACTACGTAGGAATACTACTGTTCCCTCACTGCGGAATCGGTAGTACGATTCACTACTTGGTTGATTGTGGTAGCTTTTAGCAAAGAACGAAATATGGGACTTTTGACTGTGTTCCTGCTTTTCATGGACATGGTAGCCTCCACAGGGAGAAATTATATGGAAGTAAAATTTTGTACTTACTGAAAAACATTAAAGGAGTAATAAAGGGGGAAAATTATACTCATTGAATAATATACTGATTGAAACTAAAGTCCACAAGAGCAGTGCCCACAGGGCATGCGCTACTGAAAAACAGAACCTCCCCTCTGCCTGCTGCCTGCTCCCAGAATGGCCTGCATCTCCTTCTTCATGGTTCATCACAACTGATGACGTCTCTAATACTGTACTGAGCACATAATTTCATATGTATGCTTCTTTGCCTTTTGCCCCTTAGGATTAACTGTGTCTTATTCATTTTGGCATCTTCAGCAGCTAGCAATGTGCCTAAACTAAGAAGGCCCGTGGTACATGTTGGACAAATATTCTTTCATTTCAATCATATTGCCAGAATGGTTCTCGGAAATCATTATTATTTGGAGATTTAATGACCATCTCTGCATATTTTAGAAATCTGAGGGTTAAAAAATATGATATGGAAACAAGCAAAGCCCAGATCTAAAGCAATCTCTGCAGCATAGTTCAATGTATTGATTTGTGTTCCCTCGTTCACTGATTAAGCATCAGCACTTGGGCCAGGTGCTCTAGTAGGTTATTGGGATTCAAAACAGACAACATATAATCCCTCCTCTGGAAGACACAAACATGCACAGGATAATGACTTTACAGTAAGTATAGGCTTATGTTATACATATGTCTTTGTCATTGTATGTTAAAAATTTTGTGAGAGCTCAAAGAGATAAGAATGATAAATACACTGGCAAAGCCACCATCCACTGAAGAGGAAACAAACAAAACCAACACTAAAACAAGTTGGTGGCTTCTCTGAGAACACAGCAAGCCATGAGCCTCTTTCCCTGTGACCCTACTCAATTCTTAGTTTGACTCCTCAAGGGGCCCTTCCTTGGCTTTTCTGTGGCTCCAATTCATCAGTGAATCTGCCTTCATTAATATAGCCACATGCATATGTTTGCTGAGGTCACAGTCTGTACTAGGAACCTTTTAGGCATCGGGTATACAGAAGTGAGGAAAATTAGTAAGGTCTCTTTTGTTTCAGTCTCAGGGTGGAACAAACAAACAGAATAATAAATCTGCAATT
The DNA here is from genome assembly GCF_006542625.1 of Nomascus leucogenys. Classification (NCBI taxonomy): domain Eukaryota; kingdom Metazoa; phylum Chordata; class Mammalia; order Primates; family Hylobatidae; genus Nomascus; species Nomascus leucogenys. The sequence goes on from NC_044399.1 coordinate 61,003,016, forward strand.
GAAATGGAAAAAAGTGTTATGAAGTTCACAAACAAGGTGCTCTGAGAGAAAACAGCAAAAGAAGATGCTGGGAAGGTAACAATTAGGTCAGATCATACAAGGTATTGCAGCTCATGCTAAGCAGTTTACATACATATATATATATATACACACACACACACACTTCATATATATACTTCATATATATATACACTTCATATTATATATATATATATATGATGTATATGTGTGTGTATACACACATACATTTTTCCTCCCAAGATAGAGTCTTGCTCTGTCACCCAGGCTGGAGTGCAATGGCACAATCTTGGCTCACTGTAATCTCCGTCTCCTGGGTTCAAGTGATTCTCCTGCCCCAGCCTCCCAAGTAGCTGGGATTACAGGCATCTGCCACCATGCCCAGCTAATTTTTTGTAATTTTTTTAGTAGAGACAGGGTTTCACCATGTTGCCCAGGCTGGTCTCTAACTTCTGACCTCATGATCTGCCTGCCTTCCTTGGCCTCCCAAAGTGTTGGGATTACAGGCGTGAGCCACCGTGCCCAGCCAGAAGTTTATATTTTACTCTAAGTGCAAGCTATGAAAGGATTTTAAGCAGGGGAGTTTTCTAACCCAATGTACATTTTGAAAAAGATCATTATGTCTGTTGAGAAAAATAAGAGATAAGGCAAGGTTATCAGTTATAAGATTACATAGAGGCCTGGACTAGAGGAGTGGGTGGCAGTGAATGAAGTGAATGGATTGGAGATCAATTTGGGGGACTGAATCTATAGAATTTAATGACAGGTTAAGAGAAAGGAAAAAAATCAAGAATTACTTCCAAGTTCTGCCTTGAGCACTGAATGTACGGTACATAGGGAGGTTGGGAGGGAGAGGTTTCGGTTCTGGACCTATGAAGTTTGAGGTGTTTGTGGACAAGCTAATAGAAGATGTCAAGAGCACAGAACACAGATGAGAGATGGGAACTTGAAGGTTATTAGCACATAGTTGTTTAAGGCCACTGAAATGCAGGTAATCACTTAACAGAAACATGAATAGAGAAAAAAGTGGGGGCAGACTCCAGTGTTCAACGTGAAATAGAGGAGCTAGTGGAGAAAACAGAAACTAACGTGGAGAAGTAGAAGTGGAAGAAGCAGGAGGAAAACTAAGGAGAATTGGGAAGATACAGATAATTCGGTAAGACAGCATGAAAGAGTTACTTGCAGTGATGAAAATCTAGCTACCTGATGAAAAGCAATGAAGACTAGCTAGTCAGGGTAATAAAAAAGAGGGAACTAAAACAGAATTACAGAGTGAACAGAGTTACACTGCGAGGAATCCAACTTCTTCCATGTAATTCAGTAAACTCTTACGTATCTACAGAAAATATGTAAGGAGTAGGTAAAATGTTTCCTGATACATCCTATACAAAAGTGTCTTATTTCAGGTTTTCTTCTAAAGAGGGAAAAAAAGTCTATGAAACATTCTAGAATATGAGATAGGCGATAGACATCATCTATAGGACTTTTCCCAATGGTTGATGTTTTGCAAATTTAAAACTATACATATTCAGAATTTATTCCAACTATAGTTTGGATATTAGTTTGTAGTTTCTTTCTTTTTTTTGAGACGGAGTTTTGCTCTTGTTGCCCAGGCTGGAGTGCAATGGCGCCATCTCAGCTCACCGCAACCTCCGCCTCCTGGGTTCAAGCAATTCTCCTGACTCAGCCTCCCGAGTAGCTGGGATTACAGGCATGTGCCACCATCCTGGCTAATTTTGTATTTTTAGTAGAGACGGGGTTTCTCCATGTTGGTCAGGCTGGTCTTGAACACCTGACCTCAGGTGATCCACCCTTCTCGGCCTCCCAAAGTGCTGGGATTACAGGTGTGAGCCATCACGCCCGGCCTAGTTTGTAGTTTCAAATAAAAATCCTATTTGAAGAGCTTGAAAAGAATGTTGTATAATTATTAAGTCTGCACAATTAAATGATGCCTAACCTCCCAAGTAAATGGAAGAACCATTTTTATATTCTGAGAAATAGCAGATTTCTAATATAAAGCAGGTGCAGATTATCTTGAGAAAATTTTCTAATGGATTGAGATTATTTATACTGATTTATATTTAGAACATTAAAAATTATCACTTTTTACTTTAAAGTGAACTTGGGTTTACCTTCTAGGTTTGTAATGTCCCTAAACAACTCATTCAGTTACTTAACTATTTGGCTCAAGAGAATATTTATCATTCAACAGCAACAGGGCAAAGACAATGTTGAAATCTGCTTTCATAAATGATTTTTTTCCAGATCAATAGCAGAGTAAGGGGAACTATTTTAACGCAAAACAAGTCATTGTTTTAAAGTTAAGTTGTTTTCCTTTTTTAAAAAAAAAACGGTTTGAATGAACTGCCTATGCTTCATTACCCCGCAATGCACTTCAACACATTTACACTGCAAGAAGAATATGTAATAAAAGAGAAGCTGCATCTTCAAATCCTTCTTGTCAAATTTGAAGAGATACCAATCAACCAAACACCTCGCTAATAGTCATGAGACTGCTGTTTTAATTAGCTGGTGATATTTTTGACTAAGACTCTCAGATGATGAAACTGTTTTTCCTTGTATTGAACCAGCTTGGCCCAGACTAGCCTGTCCTGCAGTGACATGTATATTGAATACAAATCAGACAGCACAGCTTTAAATCTGTGTTGCAGCTCTCATTTCCAATTCGAGAACTGTACTATAATCATAAGCTTCTGGTGGATGAAAGGAAATCAGCTCTCTGGATATTAGCTAATGCCACATTTGCAAGTCCTGAAGAGATCTTTGCTGTTAAAAAAAATAGATCATTTCACGTGAACCTATATATATGAATTGCTTTGTACTGCTCAACTGATAGAAGCAATGCCTGTGCTGGGATTAAACGCTTTTCATCATAAAACCTCATCTGGTTCGGAGTCCAAGTCCATCAAACCTTTTTCCTTTAAAGTCCCGCCTTTGGTTCCACATCAATTTATTCAAACCGCAGCTGGGTGGCTGAAAACGAAAGGACAGCATCATTTAAACCAACCATGTTCCCAAACTTGAAAGAGGGACTATAATTAAAAAAAATGGGCATAAAAGAATGGAAATGGGATAATATTTTTTAATGGTAGTTCAAAGGCCGACAGATGTCAGAGCCTTTGAAGATGTCAGTACACTGAGTAAGAAGTTGCCATAAAAGAGCTTGCCGGAGAGGTGAAGCAGCTTTTTAATGGCTAAAAAAACCCTTGCAGACACATCCTTGTGTTTTTAATTTGTCAGAGTTTCTGCAGTATTTTCTGATTAATGACACATGATTATAACAGCATAGCAGGCATATTTTTATACTTGGTTAAATGAATAGTTTATTTCACATTCTTTTAGAGCTAGATAAGAATAGGGACACTTTCCTAGGAAGTCCAAAACTATTCTGATTGATTCACATATTTATGCTAATTTTGTGGGACTGGCCCAATTCGGAATTACTATATGTTGCCAACTTTTGTTCTTTAATAGTCTGTTTGCTAATAACATTACAATTCACATGTGGTATTTAAAATACAATTCACTACAGTTTCATTCTTTTCATGTACATGGAACAATATGTAGCTGAATAATTAATTTGTGCACCAAGTCATGTCAAACCAAATTAATGTTTTAAGACATTCCTGAGCTCAATCTACACAACCGCAGGCTGCCATAGGGTTCAGAAGAGAAAGCGTTGCTTAGGGGAGAAAATGCAGCTATAACTATAATATAACATTAATGCATACTCAAAAAAACGAGCTGGAATACTATGTGCAAAATGCTGGGGGACACTCTTCTAAGATTTAGGGGAGGGACTTAGAATATTTCCAAACTATATGCCCTTCTAAATAGTTCTAACATGTCAATTTAATTTGTTCTGTGAAATTGCCCTCACAATATTCACGAATGTTAACCACAAGTCTCTAGTGAGTAGTGGCAAGAAAAGAAAACAGGTTTCCCCACCAGTGGATATGCCTGTAACTTATAACCATGATGAGGTGCAGGGGAGACAGAGTTCATGGCTTTGAAGTCAGACATATTTGGGTTCACATCCTAGCCTTTGCACTTAAGAGCTGCATAGCTTGGGTCTATCTTCCCACCTGTAAAAACTGAGACAATACATAAGTGCCTCCTCCCAGAAAGCATGTGAAGGTGTCTAGCACGTAATATTGTTCCTTTCTCAAACTACATGATATACAGAAAATTTAAAATTAGGCCACTTTCTGATTGAAAATGTTTATATATCACAAAATCACATTTTAATGAGAATAATCATTCTTTTAAAAGTGGATGTTGAAATTTCCCACTGCTTCAGGACCAATAGATTGTAAGTACTGTCTCCATCCTTACATTGTAATCTTATATGACCATGACTGGTCAAACCTGTAAGCGTACACCTATTTGTGTCTGAACATCTAACTTTCAGCCCAGTGCTGCGAGCACACCCATGGAGGCCGCTCAGCAAATGGGGTGCTAGGGCTCAGGCTGGGATGCAGGAGAGAGATAATATTCTCACGCAAGATCAGGCAAGAGACCTAGGAAGCAGAGAGGTGGAGTAGGCAGTGCCCCCAACCCAGAGAGAGCAGATCTTGCAGCAGGCAGGAGCCCTGCAGCCTGATCCTGAAGAAGCTGACCTGCAGTCCTCTTGCCACCCCTCAGGTTTTCTCTGGAAACAGAAGCATCTTGGAGTCTACTTTCCTCAGGGAGGGGGTGTTTCCTCTTTCAGGTCTCTAGGTGACTATAGTTTTGTATCACTAACCCTGGGGACAATTTCAAAGCAGGTAAAGTTTGCCTTAAGCATCTTTCTACCCTCTTGTTTGCACTTCCCTGTTTTTTTCTTGCCTTGCTCCAACCCACCTCCAGATGTCCACGTCTTCCAAAAACTCCCCCAGGGCATCCCACCAGGTTATCTTCCAGCAATATCACTCTTCCTTCTCCCTTTACAGTCTTTCCATACATCAAAACTCCCATTTTTTGAGTGTAATGGATTTCAGCTTGATGAGAGTAATTTAATTAGAAACAATTTCACAATATGGTACGTACAATAGCTATTTTCCTGCCCAATTCAATGCTGTTCAGATCTTCCCTTTGCTATGAAGACTCCCCCGTTTCCTTCAGGCAATCAGTCTTCTGGCTTGGGGTACAGGGCAGATAGCCTTTATCCCACTTATCATGCTACATCCACTTGCTAAATTTTCTGCTAAGAACCCTTGCAGGGGAGGCCTTTGTCTTGTTTTTGTATACTTCCTCTTAGCGCAGTGACTGCTACAAGAAGGTGTTCAACAAACGAACGAACAAAGAGATCAATGAAAGAAGATACAATTTCATCCTTAAAATCATCATTTTTTTTTTTACCATATATCATTATTCATTTAAGTTTTAACACTGTTCAGGAATTGTCTATTCAGGTATCCATTTTACTGTATATATTTATCCATTTTGAATTTTTGAATGCATTCATGAGTTACTTATTCAAGGCAAATGCACTAAATTAAAATCAAAGAGAGAATGTTACTCAGCCCAAACAAATTCTACTTAGAGATACTTCAAGCAATGTAGTGGACAGATTCCAGGCACAGTAAAGTATGTGGGGTAGGAGCATTCTTACACCGAGTGACTCAGTCTAGGAATCTGGGCATTTTAGAGGAGCTTCCATGCAGCTCGTGGTTGGAAGCTCCTTATCTCCCATTAGCTGATCCAAGATATGTTCTCCCGCTGATCAGTTCCTCAAACTCTTGGCTCTTAGATAGGCCCAGGCAAAACCTATTCCTTTTTTCCTATCAGAATTGAGTTTGTGCTTCACTGGGTGATCCTGCCAGTTAATCCCTGCTTCCCTAGGTGAGGCATGAAAGCTTTCTTAGTACCTAACTGGCAAATTTATCTGTGGACATGAAATCTTACTGCTTTCAGGAGCAACTGTAGGACTGGAGATGCTGGGCTGGTTGGGTGTTGTATTGATCCTCCCCATATCACTAAACAAGCCCAGTTTACTGCTGCCTGAAAATCATGCCTGTGTCTCTCAGTAATGGCCCAAGTTGCTTCCTTCGTCTGGATCTTGTTTTCCACCTCTAAAATAGACTCCCTGATCTCACAGCCCACAACCACTTCAGAATTTGGTGAGAAACAGCCAGTGTTCATGGACTGCTGTTCATTTGGTGTAGTAGTCCATTCATGTATAACCACAATTCACAACTCGAGAAAATAAACTAATATTGACAGGGTTATTCAGAAGCATTTGCCCATTCCAAATTCTCACAATAATCCACGAGTTAGGTATTATTCTTACTTTTTTCCTGGCTCCTGAAATACCACTTTCTCATGGTTCCCTGCCTCTCTCTCGACCCACCTTCCCACTTTCTTAGTCTTCTTGTCCAGCTCTATTTCCTTCACCTTCTCTTTAAGTAGTGTGTGTCTTCTTCTAATTCTCTTTCCCTCCATAGGAGATCTCATCTTCACTGTTGGTATCCATTACCCTCCATGCTCATGATTCTTTAATCTTATTTTCAATAGAGATGAAGAGCTGTCTTTTGAAGTCAGTCCTATATTTCTACTTGCTTAAGTAGCATCAACACATAAATGTCCTACAGCATGTCAAACCACAACTCGAGGTCTGTTCTCTCTCTCTCACTGCCACATCAACTTTCCCCATTGTCACTGCCTTGGCTAAGGCCCTCATCATCTCTCACGAGGGTGACTCTAACTAGTCACCCAGGCTCCAGTCTCACTGCCTGCTAATTCTTAATCTTCTGCTTAAAATTCTGCAATGACTTTCGATTGTTGACAATTATGGTCTCTAAACTTTTTTGTGACATGCCTATCATAAAATATACAGTGCATGTATATATACAAATTTGTAACACTATTAATATGTTAAATACATTATACAAATTTGCACAAAATAAGTATTTTTAAAGACAAAATTCAAACACACATTAACAGAAGTTCTGGGTTTTTTCTTCCTATACCCTAGTGAACCTCACTTGGGAGAACACTGCTCTAAATAATTACTAAATGGGATAATAAGTGCAACAAGTGGAATATTAAAGTGGAGGAATGGTAGAGGCATTGCAGATAGTGGCACAGACAGTATAAACCACAAACTGGGGATCACTGGCCAAGCAGACCCAGTCCGGACTTCTCAACATGGTACATGTTCTTCATATATTAATCATGCTACTCTTTCTGTTTAGAATGCTTTTTCCATTCTAATTTGCATAGAACATTTCAGTCATTTTTTAAAACTCAAAGCATCTGATGTCTACTCTAATGGAACCTCTTCTGATGACCTCCTCAGACCCGATGCCCCGACATCCCATAATTTCCATCTCTACTTTTCTTGGGATCAAAGCTTCATTATGACTTTGTTGTACTTTGCTGTAACTCTGGCAGGCCTGAAGGGTGAGCACGCTAGAGGAGGCCGCAGAATATAACCTTCTATTTCCATACTCCCTCTGTCATTCTCAGAAAGATGCTGACACTGTCATCAGTTACATACCTGGTGGGCAGGCAGGCGTATATTCAATGTTTCTAGACAGTAGAAATGGACCAAGAGGGTATCAATCTCCTTCCATACCAAAGAATGGTAAAGAACATTCCTTAAAGGGCCTGATTAAATCATCACAGCAATCAGGTGATATCATCAGCAAAGGGTGCCTTCATAACAATGTGAGAGCCAGGGGAGTTTGTCCTTCTGACCAGGGTTATTGTTACTGTGTCTCCTATACCACGCAGCCTTTGATGTGTGGTAAGATGCATCCTCTGTCTATGTTAAAGGAAGACATTCTTTACTCATATCTGTTGGTGTGAATCATAGTATTCTCCATTTATGACAGATGCAGAATGCCTGTTTCCCCATAGACTGTAAGCTTGAGGGAGAAACCATTCCTTTTTTATATACTTAGGTCCTGGCATAGGGGCCTGGCTCATAGTAGGAGCTCAATGAATGCCACTAAATGAATGAATGGATATCACAGGTGTGGAAAACGATGATCGGGGGTATTAAGGTAATTAGCTAATATGAACTCAGGTTTATAGAGCCAGTAAATGATAGAGACTGGCCATGAACCAGCATCTCTATCTTAATATTCAATAAGAAATAGGTAATTGCATCTGGGCCCATGCTTTAATTATTATCTATATGCCCAGTTCGCATCTCTGGAATCTCAACCTGCATATCCAACTCGCTGTCTGACACACTTCCCTCTGGATGTTTAACATGCAGCTCACACTTAGCTTGGCAACAAAAGACCTCCTGCTTTTGCTTCTGTTCCCCGGCAATCTTCCTCATATTTGACGCCACCATCTATACAGCTGCTCAAACCAAAACTCTAGGAGTTACTCGTACTTCTTCCCCTCATTCCCCACACCCAACCCATCTGCAAGTCCTGCTGCCTCATACGCATGTCATATAGGCATCTAGGACTGTTCACAAACAGAGCGATCTGTTAAAAACATGAATCAAATCATGTCACCTTACTGCTTACAGCCTCTGTCTTCCCATCACATTTAAAATGCAATTCAAACTCTTCACCAGGGCTTAAAAAGCCCTGTGTCTGCTACTCCCCGCCCCCTTTCTCACACCTGCTATGTTCGTGCCAGACAGGTCTCCTTTTTCATTTCGAGAACACACAAAACTTATTTTCCTACAGGGTCTCTGCACCAATTGTTGCCTCGGTCTGGTTGGCTTCTCATCAATCAGATCTTAAATGAGATATCCTTTCCTTGGAGAGGCGTTCTCTGATGGCCAGCTAACACAATTGTCACTGTGTCATATCTCTCAATTTTAATTCTCCACCTACAAGTTATTGCTATGTGATACTCTCCTTGTTAATTTGGTTTTTGTCTTATGATCTGTCTTCCCCACTGCAACTGTAATTTCCTTTAGAGCAGAGTACTGGTCTATCTTGCACTGGGTACAGGAATACCCTTACGGCCATATAGGCCATGCCCTGTACAACTCTGGGGCAACATTCACATAAATCAGGATGTGAAAGGCACCTCCTAAAGGTATGCATGCCCAGCCCTAGGGCCTGGCACAGAGTAAGCACTCCAAAATTCTTGATGAAATAAAATTGAAAAAAGTTGATGTCTGCCTAATTTTTGGCCAGCAAACTTACAGGGAAATAAATTTGATTTACATATTATCTGAAGGGTCATAATTATAAAATGTCCAAGTCACAGAGTTCCATTTTTTTCTATATTAATCTGAAACAATGAGATTTCAAAAAGCAATCAAAACGGTTAACAATAATTACGATTTTTCTTGAGATTCACTCTACTACTCTTGTTCCTGAATTGAATAATGTTTTTAAGAAACAGCAACATTATGGCAGTAGATGGTGATTTTTTTTTCTTGTGTGCCACTAGAAATGGTTAGAGAGGTGACATCACAAGAGCGCATTTCCAAATTTTGCCCCAAGTCTGAAACATCTATGCACAGTCTGGACTTTAACAGGGGAGCCTGGAACACACTGCAGCTCTTGAACTCATGGCATTTGTCTAATGACAGCTTTGGCAGTAATTGGTGGATAATTGAAGAGCAAAAGTTTTCAACCCTCACACTCCACTTCTCTTGTTGCGCATGTCAACATCACTATAACTGGAGCTATCATTTTAGCCAACAAGTGAGGATAACATTTACATTTCAAAAAATTAGCTTTTCAGGAAACATTTGGTGAACACATGCATTTTGTACATTAAATGACATCTTTGAAAGTAACGAAATCAGTAAGGTCCCACTTGACCCTAGGGATCTGGGGTTTGTTTTCTTAATAAATACTGACTTAAGGAGCAAACTTAAGATGAATGAATCACCAATTTAATTTTAACCTTTTTAAAGACCTGCGACTTTCAGGTCTTTCCACTGGAAAATTTCCTTGTTTTAAGATGGTGGGCCTGGCTGAACTACTGGATCTCTGTTCACTGAAAGCTCTTCTGTATCACAGAGCCACAGTATCCGGTGAAAGGACACACACACTCCTCGAGACTAGTGCAGCATTACAACTGTCCCTACAAACGAGGGAAGAGACCCAGATCCAGGTTACATAATTCAGCACACTTCAATCTCTGAGGACACCATTAACTCATATTCAAATGTTACTAATACTTTCAGTATTGACTAATACTTGACTTCATACCTAAGCAAAACAAGTAAAAATAAACCAGAAAAATAACACATTTTCAAACCCTGGAAGTCTAATTGTGTATTGTTTCTTTGTGATTTCTTATGATTTTTCCCAACCTCCCAGTACACAAATATCCAAAAGCACTCAAGAGATCAAGATGTAATTTAAAATAATTATTAAAACAAGTGAAAAAGTATAATTTTCCTTGAATTTTAATATTTGTTTCAATCAAAAAACATTATCTCAAGTTGCACACTAACCTACTGATTCAATACTTGGGGGCTCAATTCAGCCCATTTTTATTATCTAAAAGTTTCCACTTAATGACAATATTTATAAAATATTTTCTGTACACAAATATTACAGTAGTTTGAAAACAGACCATTATTTTCATATAATGCTGTGTTCTCTTCTCCAAATAGGCATTTAAGGTCTCCCTGACACCAATTTGTGACATTTTTGTCATGAGAAAAGCTCAGGTGTTAAGTATCTTTCATACCATGCAAGTAGGCATGATTCCAATTAGTCCTGAATGGGAGACAAAATGACAGTTTAATAAGCTTCAATTTGCCGGCTCTTTGAACATTTGATGATATCACCATTTTGCCAATCATTTCTTGCACTTTGGCTTCAACCTCTCTGTCACAAAAAATTACCACAAATATACAAATGAAGACATCGGGGATGTCTCTTACAGAACCGATTGAGTCAGAAATCCAAAAATGACTTCTCCAAGACATTAAGGAAGAAGAGTTATTCATCCAATACTTTCTCAGAGATAATTTCTGCCAATATTCCTAGTAATTTCATCGAGGCCTAGGTGAAAAGGAGAAGGAAGAGCAATATGCTAAAAATAACTCAAGGCATATTTCCTTATGTCAGTGGAAATGACATTCTGCATGCAGAATAATGCTTTATCTCTGGAGTATTTATTTTAGAAAAGAATTCATCTTAAAAGTTTTTACTTTGAGCAAAATAGCTCTAGGATGAAGCTAACACTGCATCAATATAAATTGTTTTTGAGGAGTCTAGAAGAAACACATTTTCTAATTATACCCTTGTATCAGCATGAAAAAATCTCCAGGTTTGAACTTCATAATCTTTTACCTCATTTCTAAGTGGCTTTTATTGGATTCTGTCATGCGATAGGGTCCTCATTCAGGTTCCTTTAGGAAAAAAATACTAACAAACAATTCTGTCATGCAATAGGATCCTCATTCAGGTTCCTTTAGGAAAAAAATACTAACAAACATTGAACTCTGAAAGTTAAAATTTCATTCTATAAAATGAATGGATCATATGTAATATTCCAAATTAGTATGTGAATATAACAAATATCCACAGATCATAAACCATTCACAAAAAACCATACCTTACCACTACTAAATACAAATTCCTATGCTGTTTTTATCAAGACTGGTAGGCCTCATTGACCCAAAAACTTGGTGGATTCTTACTCTGGGCACTCCTTCTTATTTCAGTAATAATGTGAAACCAAAAGTGAACCCATTTCAAAAATGTACTCACTACTCACTCTTCTATTCTACAAATTCTGAAACTTGTTGGAAGAAACCATATTCCAAAGAAAATATTAAGGATTGCATATCTCTTTAGAGTTTAATTTACCTCAAAAGAAAGACATAGTCATGGCTTGTGGTTTTGGAGAAAGAGTGAAACTACCAGCTAATACTTGATTTGGATACACATAGTTTGAATTATGAGTATCAGTATTTTAAATCTAGTAAGGTAGTGACAATCCAAAATGAGGAATATAATGGATTTACGCAGAATAAATAAAATTCAGAGACAATGTGCTCATACACTAGCAGGCATATGGGGTAGAGGACTTTGCTATGAGTCCCAGTACACTAACTCTTAGTTACATAACCTTGGGCAATTTATTTATGCTTTCTGAATCATTCCTCATTGGTAAAATGAAAATACATATAGTCATCTTCTGACCTAGGTAAAAAGATCAAAACAGAGTTTCCAGATAGCAAATGTCATCCTCATAAGGTATTAAAGGGTTGCATAAGAGAATGCAATGCAAAGGACCCAGCAGAGAGCTTGGCACATGGAAAGCACACCATAAATTGTTGTTGTTGTTGTGGTTGCTGCTGTTGCTACTGCTTCTGTTAAACACATACAAACATAAAAACTCAGTGTTGTTGGAGGAGCTACTACATACTCAAACTGGAAATCAGGCAGCATTATTCAAGCAATATTATGACTTTGGAGCAACATCAAATATGGCAAATTGCTGAAAGAAATGCAAACTGCTATGACAAGCTCAGCAGGGGAGCAGAGTACCAGTGTCTCTCTCTCCCATGCCAGGCAAAGATTCCTATATAATCCTGTTCCTTTTTTGCCATGTCCAAGTCTCTCCAAAAATCTAAAATCTTTCTTGGAGGAAACTATGATAGAAAGAGCACTAAATTTAGATTAAGAAGCCCTGGTTTGCTAGTTCTGTGACCTTAGGCAAGAGACTGTCCTTGAATCAAAGGTTTCTTATCTGTAAATGGAATACAGTTGGATGTGGTCATCTCTTTAGATTACTTTATCTGACTATACTACTGCTAGATACTTAGACACCTGATATAACTAAAAGCTTCATGTTGGCAGAACATATGGTATACAATGACTTGTGGTCCCTTGCAACCCTCTCAGTTCTCACCACTGCAGTGATCATATTTTACTCCCTATTTAAAATCTCTTCCATATTTAATTACCTCTTCTTCAAGAACAATTTTAATATTTCTAAAGAAATCCATTAAATATAATGAGAACAAAAGACAGATTTTTAAAACAATCATTATTAGTTGACACAAAGTTACTAATGCAAATGGAATACTTTATGGTATTATTTAGAAGGTTTGTCTTTAAAAGAAATGCTCCCTATCTAAAAGTGGACCAAATACCACAGAATGTGGTTTCCATGGTAACTGCCACATTTAAAAAATATGCACAGGACTAAAGATACACTGTATCTTCTACAAATGGATCGTTGTTAGAGAAATCATTTTTCCTGCCTCAGCTTATATTTTTTGCTTTTTAAACAATATAATTTTCTCCATGATGAGGACAAAGTTAAATTGTTTATAATAGTTTAATCACAGGTATATATACACTAGTTTTATGCCTTCAGGATGAAAACAATTACAGAACTTTAGAATTATAATGGAAAAAGAAAGCTGGTGACCTATACAAAATGTAAGCTTTACTTAAAATAGCATTTTCCGCTAACTAAATACTTAAGAAATAGTATTATTTTACGTATTAATGTGTATAGTAATATATAAATAATGCAAATGTATTATTAAATTCACATGTAATACTAATAGACACGACATTATTGCATACTAATGAAACACGATCTTCACATCAGTGCATCCAAACCAAAATATGATGAGAATTTTTGCCCCCTCTATTTGGAAAATTCTGTATGACCTATGCTTTTGGTGTCAGAAAAACAGTATTTCCCCCACACGCTTTTTTAAATGGCCTAGTTATGAAAAACTCTATCAATATTTTGAATATATACAGAAAGTTCCTGGGCTATCTTAAATACAGCACTTAGATAATACGATAAAACTTCATCTAAAGAAAATAGAGAATTGTAATGTGTGGTTTTACCAGGAGTCCACCAAAAATATCTTATTATCTTATTTTCTTTTTACAAAATAAAAGTGAAATAATAAAAACTTTTCCCACCAACCTTCTAATGCCTAACATTAAACTTTGTACATTGCAGTAAAGCCCACTTAATACTTAAAACACACTCTGCCTTCTCAATACAAATAACTCAGTCCATCAGGGGATGAGTAGCACAGCTTGGTGTGTACACAGCTGGAACACCAGGCCACCACTCTGATGTGACCATGTGTGTCACTAGGGAGAAGAGGGGAACAAAAAACAGGGTTACATTAACAGCAACAGCCTCATTAGGCTGGGGGAAAAATAGAGTTTACATGGCCTGGTTTTTCCAAGCAATCAGTCCAGTTTTATCCAAAGAAACAAAAATATATGCTACCTCAGGACCAAGCAAATGGCATTAATGAATAAATATTAGTGATGAAATACTATTTTGGTTATGCAGGTAGGATATGAATCATTTTAATACAGGTGTAAGTATCTTTTGGAGTGAATTACCATTTGATTTTATAATTTCTTTTTATAGTTTTTCATAACAAATTCAGAGACAAGAAAATCAGATATAAGAAAGCTAATAACACACTTGGAAATTAGTATTAGGCATTAACTCCTAAATAATTTCTAATCTCAGCTATGTTTCTAATTTCTACTTCCTAAAGACACTTTGTAAGTATTCCTGGCACAGTGATAAAACAACTGTACTAGAATTTGCTAGGCTGTGACTTAAAATATACTTTCTTATGATTCATAATATCTACAAAATTGCATTTCATAAAGCACTTTGTTTTTTGATTTGAGAATAATAATATTCTCAATAAATTAAAATGAAATGTTGGCACATTAAAATAAAATCTAGTAATTACATTTTATGAAAATACTAAAGAATCTAAAGTTTCCCCACCAGATTTTATTTCCAATGTTTTAACATATGGAAAATATCATCAATTATATTGGTCAACGTCCTTTATATTAAGTCTAATGGCATAAATTTCTCTCAGAACTGAGAACTAGAAAAAAAAAGAACTGCTATGATTTTTTTCATTACATAATTAGAATTATACAATTCACAGCAAAGCTTCCCTCTTTGCTGTGGCTTCTAGGCAAATGCAGAGCTAAAATTTCCGCTTAACTGTAATATTTTTTCTTCAGTATAGATTCTCTAATGTGGTTAATATAATTTATTGCTTAATAATTATTTTCAGTTATTTTAAGTGTATGTTTATTATAAAATGCTGCTTTAGATCCTTTTGATAGTAGCTGGCATATAAAAAAACTAAAATGTTTTCACTAGAAAAATGCTACCAAAGACCAAAAGCCATGTATATAGGTATAATAAGAATGTTCAGACTATACATATTGTTAAATTTACCCTTCGAGTAATCTTTAAAGAATGATAGCCAATGTTCAAGCCCCTGGATGCAGGCACACACTCAGTTTACAAATGGCGATTTTTATCTTGGGCCCAAATTTGCAAATGCATGGAAAATCAGGTAATGCAATTGAGATACAATTTTTAAAATTAAAATTGCCCTATCAATATCTTTCTAGGAAAACTTTTTTCTAAGTAGAAAAGAATTATTACAAATTCTACATTTCGGAATCAGTGATAGGTTCAGCTCTTAATGTGAATCACTATGGCAAAATCAAGATAATCTGTCCATTTATTATGTAAAAATTGTTCATATTAGATTTATGATTCTCAGTGTAGGGAATTAAGAAAGGCATTTAGATGCCAATGTTTTGCAAGAGCCACTGTACTATATGCAAATGCTAAATTCAATATATTTTTCAGATATGGCTGATGACCTTCGGCAAGTTTGCTGCATTTAATTTGCATGATACTGATGGTGATGCACAATGGCTGCTGGTTACCCTAGGTGCCTGAATGTCTCTATTGCAACAGGTCACATAGCGGTCCTAAGATGGTGACGCCACCTCTGGGGAGGATCACAAAGGTTCTATGCAACAGTCTCTACAGTAGTCACACACACTACTCAGTATGGCAACAAATGTAAAACATCAAGTAATCACTAAATAGTTCAGGGCCCTAAAAGGACAAGTAAGGGATCAAGGAACCTATGTTCTATTTTTCCTCTAATTCAACAGGATAAACTATAGAAATTCTTTCATTACATTATAGTTCAAAAGCAAAATAAGAATTACATGTAGAACTTCCATGTCAGAAGAAGCTAAGATTATATTTATAAATTTTCTTCATATTAAAATATGATTGAATCAATGCGATCATTCTCCAAAATAATTTCAATAAGAGAGACCTGGTAAATGAGAAATATTATACAATGAGGTTATGAATTTCTACAAGTCTTGATTTCTACTGGTCTGAATGCTTTTTTTTAAACATATGACCTTAGATAGATACCAGACTGAACATCTGGTATGATGGTGGTAAAATTTAATGTGCACATTAGCAAATTTAAGTATCAAAATATATCCTGCCATTGAAAATCAAAGTACTACAACAAAAATATAACATAGACATAAAATAATTACTAACTGAACCAAACAAAATGAGGAGACTAGTTCATTGTCCTTGGTGCATTTCTATGTCTTATCATTGCTCTTTAAAACAGAAATTATTAGAATAACAATTAACCTATAATAATTATAAAATATATTCACCAAAAGGGAGTCCCTAGTTGGAATGATTCACCTTAAGGTTGGTAACTATACTTTATAATAATGATTTTCTAATCAGCATACAATGTACTACATATTTGGAAGAAGTCAAAAATAGATTTTAAGGAAACTGTACTCATTTAAGAATCTGGTGGAAGGGAAGCAGCAAACAAAGTCATAGATTTCAAAATAGATATTTCACTGGTCCTCTTTTGGTTAAGTATTTCAAATAGTCCTTTTTACAAAATGGCCTCCATTGCTAAACTAGAATAGCCACACATTAACTGAAAATCAAATCTCTAACTGAAAATCGAATTAAAAAATTATACAATCTAATATTTAATATGTTTGCTCTGCATCAAACTACAACACAGTGATTTGAAAAAGATCTTCTATTTTGAAAATTATATGCCTACTTTGTTTTCTTGAAATTTGTGAATGAATTTAGAACTTAAAAGGTATTATACATTACATTATTTAGACCACAACCATGAAGAGATAGATTTTGAAAATTTAAGACTTACCTGAAGGAAACTGAATTAATATCCTCAGTAAATAACCAAAGACAAATACAAATTATGAGTATTTTGGTACATATGATAAGATTTTTTAAAATACAGCTCATTGCTAAAAGTTTTAAAAACAGTATTCTCTAAGAATGACGAAGTACAACATACACAAAATTATTTTCCTTTTGAGCAAGAATGCATTTAGCCTGTTTCCATTGCTTACTGGCATTCCCTTGACAACAATTCCAATTAGTAAAACATTCCAAGAAAGACATGAAATATGAGAAATACAATCCTAAATTACAACATTTGAGGAGGTCATATAGTCCTCATACTTAATGTTTCAATAGGAAGAAATTCAATTAATAGCTTCATTGTACTATCCCTGTGGCTTTATTATACGTAATAGAACTAAAATTTCCCTTTTGTTATGATTGGATGAACCGCACCCTATATGGCAGACATGACTCATGCAAAATCACAAAGGTTCCCTCTAAATTTGGCCTCCACTTGTATCGGCTTCCCATAGAAGCCCCCAAATAATAAGAAGTTATGTAAATTAGTGTATTTTATTTTATCCATTATACAATTCTACTATGCAAACAAATCCTACACTGACTCAGAACCCATATCTCTTACCATGTGAAAACAATGGTAAGGTTTAACATCATATTTGAAAGAGAATACGAACTAGAAAATATTCCTAATAAATTGAACGGCTAAGAGTCAAAACACCAGCATATATTTCACAAAGGCTCTAATGAGCCTGGTGGCAAAAATATAATACACGATGATTTAACAGGAACCACCTGAGTATTCTGGTACCATGGGCACTA
This sequence comes from Nomascus leucogenys, assembly GCF_006542625.1. NCBI lineage: Eukaryota > Metazoa > Chordata > Mammalia > Primates > Hylobatidae > Nomascus > Nomascus leucogenys. The sequence continues at coordinate 61,020,797 of NC_044399.1, forward strand.
CAATGACTACCTTTTTAGGTAGCAAACCACCATAAAACAAGTTGAAATAATTGTACTGTAAATGTATACCACTGACAACAAAACCTGTGCTGTGTATATTCATACTGCATCAGTTATTCTCTGAAAATAGAAGACAACTCAAGGTCAAATGAAAAATAACCAATAACTCCCATTCTTTGCCTTACCACCTCCCGCTGTCCACTCAAAAAAATTAACATCTTACTTAATTAGTAGTGTTTATGTTTAGATAATTATAAAATTGTTGAAAGACATAATATAATAGAAGGCTTGTTTTGTTTGAAAATTATATTATTTGGGGAGGAAGAATAACTAGAGGGAGAAGCTTGTGTGGTGTGGTTAGCATGGTTAGATTTCAATGGGAAAAGGGGTATTTAGACCTAGTATACAATATGTTTTTATTAGAAAAGAACATTATCTTTTTATTGTTATCAATTGCTCTTAAATTTTTCTTTAATACAATTTCACAGCAATCTCAAGAGGATACACTAAAGGCCCTTGATTATATATATTCTAAAGAATGTATTGTATCACAAAGATACACATCCAATAGATTTCTTTTTTCATCTGAAATTTATAAAGATAATTTTCCATGCTGACAGTGCACATTTCATCCACAAGTTTGAGGAGTCAAATGCTACCACAGCTGGGGGTTATTCTGCCAAATGGCTTCCAACAGGGACTACAGAGATGTGGGCTAGGAGGCATGTGTGTGTGCAGGAAAAAGCAACAGACCTGATGGGAAATAGCCCTTCTCTGGAGTCATTTTTATCAATTACCATCTGAGTGATCTAAGCAAATATAGTCTAATGAAAACAGCAACACTAGGAAGGAAAAGCAAATATTAAAACAGCTGCTTGATTACCTACATAGATTAAAACAAAAAGCAAGGAGTGAGGCTGATATATTTCATAGGGATTTGCTAAGGCTGAAGGGAGGGGTAAGGGGCAGATACCTTAAAAAAATCCATCATGAAAGGAATTGAGACAAGATTATAAAAAAGGGAGCCAAGTTATAGCGCGCCATGGGATTTTTAATCTGGCTACCTGTGGTTTCTGTAGTTAAAGCTTTATTCATCCCAAAACGGGGGGGGGAGGGGGGTGGGGGGGAGAAAAACAAAAAAAAAATCACATTTATATGTCAGTTTTGCAAATGATCAAACAGCGTGCATCAACAAGAATAATAAGAAAACATTAAACGCTGATGACTTTTTAAAAACAGATACCCGTTTTATCAAATATTATTGATAATTACCTGTGCATCTCGTTTCTTGAACTCCTGAATTTGATTTTCGTGCTCCATATTGGCAGCGCGAAGCTGTTTTTCCAGGTTTTCAATTTCCCGTTCATGGTCTCGGACTAGGCTATCCTTCTCTGCGTTATGCTGCTGTAATAGGTGCGTCTTCTCCTGTTCATGCTCCAGCTTCAGCTCTACTATCTGATTGGACAATGAGGAGGACAGTTCATCAACAGAACATCCTTGTCGTCATGACAACTCATGTACAGCTTAATTTTTCTCTAATTTGTCCAAGTTGAAAATTTTTATTTTTGCATCATTATTACCTCACCCTCGAAATACTCTCATTTGTTGGGGTGGTGGTTATGCAAACCTCCTAATATTCAAAATAGTTGGGCATATTCAGTAAATCCTTCTTCAATCTGTTGACACAAATGTCTGAACATTGAAAAAAATTATCTCAAATGCTAGTCACTTCCTCCCCAAAAATTCGGGTATTACTGATCAGCAATGGTTATAAATGGTTAATAGTCAGTACGCTTTGCTTTTTGCTTAAATATACACATGTAAAAAGCAGCAATTAAATCAGTCAGCTTTCTTCATGATTTTCAAATAAAAGATCGGAGCTAAATACGCATCTGGATTCTTGTATATACAGTTGTCTTTTAAAAAATAAAATGATAAATTTCAAAGCTCTATTATCTCATTGTCAGCTACGGTATACCAACATAAACAGATGTTATGTGTTCCAGAAGGGCACCTGCTGTGCTGCAAGCTTGCGCCATGATTTCATAAAGAGCATTCTATTCTCAGGATCCTTTCCCAGTCCACTCCACACTGGAGACTGTGACCTTGGCCAGTCTTAGCCTCTCCCTGCTAGACTGAATGGCAGCCCGAGACCAAGGGCCTGGTTGCCGCAGCTTTGATACTAATCCTCCCAGACTGTGCACAATGGCACCCTACCTGGCCTGCAAACTATAGCCAGCCAGGCTGTCTTTGAAGCAGGTGATGAATAGGGGACGGCAGGAAGCCAGCTTCCCCAGTGAACTCCAGGCCACACAGCTGCTAAGAACAGTCACTTGGATTTTTCTTCAGTTTTGGTGGATTTCAGGGGGAAAAACTGCTGTTATCTAGAATATGTTGTGTTATTTTCAGCGTGAGAATCCATCTTCAAGAAAGCTAACAGTAGGAGCCTGCTCCAAATCGATCTTGTTTCGTGCAATGAATCACCAGACTACCTTATCTTAAAGCTATAGCATTCATTTCTCCAGGCATGCACACTGCACTAAATTTCAGAAGTTTTCTTTTTAAATTTGAAATTCTTATCCCTTATGACAAATCAAGAATCAAAACACAAATGAAATTTGCTTTAAAACATAGGTTTCAAAATGTTTTCTTATTGTGATTAAAGAGTAGCTGGTACCATTCCTTCTGAAACTATTCCAAACAATGGAAAAAGTGGGACTCCTCCCTAACTCATTTTATGAGGCCAGCATCATCCTGATACCAAAACTTGGTGGAGACACAACAAGAGAAGAAAATTTCCGGCCATTTTCCCTGATGAACATTGATGCAAAAATCCTCAATAAAATACTGGCAAACCAAATCCAGCAGCACATGAAAAAGCTTATCCACCATGATCAGGTCGGCTTCATCCCTGGGATGCAAGGCTGGTTCAACATACACAAATCGATAAATGTAATCCATCACATAAACAGAACCAATCACAAAAAACACATGATTATCTCAATAGACGCAGAAAAGGCCTTCAATAAAATTCAACAGCCCTTCATGCTAAAAACTCTCAATAAACTAGGTATTGATGGAATGTATCTCAAAATATTAAGAGCTATTTATGACAAACCCACAGCCAATATCATACTGAATGGGCAAAAGCTGGAAGCATTCCCTTTGAAAACCAGCACAAGACTCTCACCGCTCCTATTCAACATAGTATTGGAAGTTCTGGTCAGGGCAATCAGGCAAGAGAAAGAAATAACACGTATTCAAATAGAAAGAGAGAAAGTCAAATTGTCTCTGTTTGCAGATGACATGATTGTATATTTGGAAAACCCCATCGTCTCAGCCCAAAATCTCCTTAAGCTGATAAGCAACTTCAGCAAAGTCTCAGGATATAAAATCAATATGCAAAAATCACAAGCATTCCTGTACACCAATAATAGACAGAGAGCCAAATCATGAGTGAACTGCCATTCACAATTGCTACAAAGAGAATAAAATATCTAGGAATCCAATTTACAAGGGATGTGAAAGACCTCTTCAAGGAGAACTACAAACCACTGCTCAAAGAAATCAGAGAGGACACAGACGAATGGAAAAACATTTCATGCTCATGGATAGGAAGAATTAATATTGTGAAAATGGCCATACTGCCCAAAGTAATTTATAGATTCAATGCTATTCCCATCAAGCTACCATTGACTTTCTTCACAGAATTAGAAAAAACTACTTTAAATTTTATATGGAACCAAAAAAGAGTCCAAAATAATCCTGAGCAAAAAGAACAAAGAATAAAGCTGGAGGCATCATGCTGCCTGACTTCAAACTATACTACGAAGCTATAGTAACCACAACAGCAAGGAACTGGTACCAAAACAGATATACAGACCAATGGAACAGAACAGAGGCCTCAGAAATAATGCCACACATCTACAATCATCTGATCTTTGACAAACCTGACAAAAACGAGCAATGGGGAAAGGATTCTCTATTAAATAAATGGTGTTGGGAAAACTGGCTAGCCACATACAGAAAAACGAAACTGGATCCCTTCCTTACACCTTATACAAAAATTAACTCAAGATGGATTAAAGACTTAAACATAAGACCTAAACCCATAAAAATCCTAGAAGAAAACCTAGGCAACACCACTCAGGACAGAGGCATGGGCAAAGACTTCATGACTAAAACACTAAAAGTAATGGCAACAAAAGCCAAAATTGACAAATGGGATCTAATTAAACTAAAGAGCTTGTGCACAGCAAAAGAAACTATCATCAGAGTGAACAGGCAACAATACAGAATGGGAGAAAAATTTTGCAATCTATCTATCTGAGAAAGGGTTAATATCCAGAATCTACAAAGAACTTAGACAAATTTACAAGAACTTACACAAATTTACAAGAAAAAAACAACCCCATCAAATAGTGGATGAAGGATATGAACAGACACTTTTCAAAAGAAGACATTTATGCAGACAACAAACATATGGAAAAAAACTCATCATCACTGGTCATTAGAGAAATGCAAATCAAAACCACAATGAGATAACATCTCATGCCAGTTAGAATGGTGATCATAAAAAGTCAGGAAACAACAGATGCTAGAGAGGATGTGGAGAAATAGGAGCACTTTTACACTGTTGGTGGGAGTGTAAATTAGTTCAACTATTGTGGAAGACAGTGTGGCAATTCCTCAAGAATCTAGAACCAGAAATACCACTTGACCCACAATCCCATTACTGGATATATACCCAAAGGATTTTAAATCATTCTACTATAAAGACACATGCACGGCTGGGTACGGTGGCTCATGCCTGTAATCCCAGCACTTTGGGAGGCTGAGGCGGGTGGATCACGAGGTCAGGAGATGGAGACCATCTTGGCTAACATGGTGAAAACCTGTCTCTACTAAAAATGCAAAAACAAAAACAAAATTAGCTGGGCGTAGTGGCGGGTGCCTGTAGTCCTAGCTACTTGGGAGGCTGACACAGGAGAATGGCGTGAACCTGGGAGGTGGGGCTTGCAGTGAGCCAAGATAGCACCACTGCACTCCAGCCTGGGCAACAGAGCCAGACTCTGTCTTAAAAAAAAAAAAAAAAAAAAGACACATGCACACTTATGTTTATTGCAGCACCATTCACAATAGCAAAGACTTGGAACTAACTCAAATGCCCACCAATGATAGACTAGATAAAGAAAATGTGGCACATTTACACCATACTATGCAGCTATAAAAAATGATGAGTTCATGTCCTTTGCACAGACATGGATGAAGTTGGAAACCATCATTCTCAGCAAGTTAACATAGGAACAGAAAACCAAACACCCTATGTTCTCACTCATAAGTGGGAGCTGAACAATGAGAACACTTGGACACAGGGTGGGGAACATCACACACAGGTGTCTGTGGGGGGGTAGAGGACTAGGGGAGGGATAGCATTAGGAGAAATACCTAATGTAGGTGACGGGTTGATGGGTGCAGCAAACCACCATGGCATGTGTATACCTATGTAACAAACCTGCATGTTCTGCACATGTATCCCAGAACTTAAAGTATAATAATAAAAAAAAAGAGTTAGAAAATCAACAATGTATTTCTAACCATAAATGTATTGTTATTTAGAATAAGTATGCAAACTCTTGAACATATACACTTATAACAATAAAATAATGTATAAATAATAAGGCAAAATGTATTTTGCATCTCAGAAGAGTGATGTGTTACCGTGAATTTATATTTATTTAAAATTTAGGGCTTTTCCCCATATTATTCTACTATTGGCAATATTCAGAAAAAATAGATAAACATTTTCTCCTAATAGATACTATACCGAGTAAGAAAGTTTTCTTTATTTAAAATAAATGTGTATGCTTTGTTCTGTGTCTCACAGAACTATGTTAATCCCAACAAAAGAGAGATTTCATATTGTATTGCTGTTATGACATTTTGCTCAGGAAGCTGAGTGAATGAATTACTGAGATGGAATATTTTTAGTTCTTGGACATGTTATTTCTACTCAGCGTTATACCACCAAGGATCATTATAATAAAATTATAAACTTTAATCAAAATCATTTAAGTATGTAACACAGTGAAGGGAAATGGGAGGTAGAAAGTTCTATTGAGATCTTCTTGAAAGCCTCAGAAATATTGGGAGAAGGAATGTGACTTAAAATTGATTAAAAGCAAAATACTTTACAATATTCTAGAATGAGAAAACTAACCAAATGAGCTATAATTGGGGCAAAAGAATTGCAGAATTTTCTCCCAACAGAAAACACATGACTAGAACTAGCTGTGAGATCATTAGTAATGACACCTCCTTGTTTTGTGCTCTAGTAGTAATGCACTTTCACAGTAACTTTCTAAACAGAGACATTTGAAGTTTCTTATAGACTCATCAATGATCATGTCCATGTTCAAATTTCACTTTATTCATTTTTAAAAATCAGGAAAAAAGGAAATAGTGATTATCACATTTCAAGCATAAACACAGTCATAAATGATTGTTAGATATTTTGCCAGCGCCTATTGCTCGTGATTCTACTTAATGAACAAATCTCAAGGTTGCCAAAGCCTTTTAAATATCATTCACTTTTACCTCTCCTGCTTGAATGGAGAATAAGGAGGATAATTTTCAATTTAAAATGCAATAGCTCAGGCTTGTCTGCTAAGCTCAACACTACATGGCTAACTTCTGGATGTCATGAGCCCTTTCTGGTCTTTTCCTAGGCTTCCGCACTGTCAGCATCTTCTGGCAAGGGTGTCTTCTCCAGATAAATGGTAGAGTCCAGAGAAGAAACCCTAATGTTGGGGGAATATCTTGACGATGGTATTCGTAACTACAAAGGATGTCATCAAGGTAGATCTGTAAATAAAAAGTTTTACGGGTGCCTAGCCCCATCCATGTAAATAAATGTTAAAAGAGTCATTTGGACTTTCCATTTGTCCTTTACTTGTTGACACATCTCAAAGGTAAACACAAAGTAGTTCTTCATGTTGGACTAGTAGATACTTTGGTTGACCAACAATAATGTCTAACGGAGTTAATGATGACCAGGAGGTGGTAAACTATGGACATGTAGAGGACATAAAAGCAGACAGAACCCACAAAATGAATATTAAGTGGTTAATAAGCCCTAAGTTAAGGGGTGTGGGATGTCTGGACCCATAGTACATGCTACAAGGGAGAACTGGATGCACCATGATCAAGGACCCTGCTTAATTAAGGCTGGCTAAGGAGTTCCCTGTAATAAAAGGGGGAAGGCTTCAAGTTCCATAATCCAAAAGCATTGAGCTATGAGACAGATAACAATACTGGGTATGTGCCCACCCTAAACATATTAAAGAAGACTGGCATGTCTTCCAGGGACAATGGTAGTGTCAGTGCTCATGTGCAAGCACCTGGTGGCATCTGATAGTCCTTTGAGATGTTAGGGTTGACAGCTTGGTGGTTGGGGTTCATTGTCTAGAAAATACTGGGTTGACTCGTAGGAAATTGTCATTTTTAAGGTCAAAACAGGAGATGAAAAAGGGGCTGGGGGCAGTGGCTCACACCTGTAATCCCAACACTTTGGGAGGCCGAGGCGGGTGGATCATCTGAGGTCAGGAGTTCAAGACCAGCTTGACCAACATGGAGAAACCTGTCTCTACTACAAATACAAAATTAGCTAGGCATGGTGGTGCATGCCTGCAATCCCAGCTACTCAGGAGGCTGAAGCAGGAGAATCGCTTGAACCCAGGAGGTGGAGGTTGCGGTGAGCCAAGATCGCGCCATTGCACTCCAGCCTGGGCAACAAGAGTAAAACTGTCTCAAAAAAAAAAAAAAAAGAAAAAGAAAAAGGGTCCTGCTCCATCCACTATGCTACTCCACAACACATGCAGAACTTGAAATTTAAGAGTAAAGTTTTGAAGTTCTGAAGTTCCTAAAAGCATCAGCCTCCATTTCAGAACAGACGAAATCCTTCTACAGCTTGATGGTGATGTCTTCATTCCAACTGAACTTTCATGTAAGTGCCTAAGGCCAAAAGTACATTCTAGGTCCCAAGAAAGACCAAGATGGAGCCACTGGACATCCAAGTCCCTAGGAATCTTGGGATATATATTTTAAGTCCTGGTAACTGTTTTACAGTGAAATTAGTGCTAGCAAATATGGCCTGAACCACTTTTAATAATCATATAAAGAAATAGAAAAGGAGATGGAAAAAGTCATTTCTTCTCAATATACAATATGTGGAAGACTAATATATCCCAATAACATAACTTAATGTCAGGAACGCCAGTGCTAAAAATATAAATTATAGAAGGATGTACCACAACACACTGAAAAGGGAAATGATGGTATAAAATACTAACCAAAATAATCTTGAAGGTAATCAAATTACAAACTTTATATTCTACATAGCCCTAGTGTAAAAATGGGCTAAAGCTAGAGAAAGTAGGGAGAGTGGTTCTCCATATTCTCTGGCTAGAAAAGGAGGAAGAGAGGGAGTCACAGTTAGATGCCCTGAGGTTATATTTGTCCTACAACTCAATGATAATTGCTCTCCCTTAAGTGAGTAGAAGTATGAAAGTTTAAGAATTTGGAAGGACTTAGAGGCTAGCTAATACAATGCTAATCTTAATCTAAAAACCTTCCCTATAAAACCCTGATAGTTGGTCATTCAGCTGCTGCTGGAATGATTTTACCAACAGGAGAATAACTGTATTCCAAGAGAAACCAATGCCTCATACTGAACATACTTGGCGCTAGAATCTCTGGGTAAAGATAATAGGAAAAACTGAAAATTGTGAAAAGAATAAAAACAAACGTTAAATAGAGAACATGAGAACATTCTCTGGCAGTGAACAAACAAGGAAAGAAGAATAATAACTTGGCCACAAATTTCAAAAGGAGGTAGTCAAGGAAGGAAAGAGAAGATTCTGAAATGGTTTGGTGACGCATACTCTTTTGTCCCTATACCCTAGAAGTAGAACTGGTAAGTTGAAATTATGCTGAGGATTATTTTCCAGTATCCCAATTTTAGAGAAAAATGAACTGAAGATGTATCATTCACTTTTCCCCCTTCTGCCTGGGTGGAAGATAAGGAGGACAATTTCAATGGAGTAAAAATGGCTACTGGAGAGAGATGAATAAAGCTAGGAAAGTAGGAAACTTGGGCTGATTCTCTCTGATAGAATATAAGATTTAGAGTTCACATAAAAAAGAAAACACTCTCTAATACACAGAAAAACCCCAGTGTGAGACATTAATAAATTGTTAAAAGACAGAGCCAGTATCAGTTTCTCTAACAGAAGTTGTTCAGAACTGCAACTAAGCTCTTTTTCTCCATCCCTATCATGATCTCATAAAAAAGTAAATGCAATGAAATACCTGTGCCTTCATACTGAAATTCAGAGGAGGACAGACAGGCTGAAAAGTGGTCAAAGAGAATTCATGAATATTATATCAGTCCATTTAACAGATTTGGACACAGGTGCCCACGTTAAGCCCAAGCAAGATGAGGGAGAAAAGTATCTGAAAACTAAATAAACATTAATTACATTAGGAAAAAGGTGAACTTAGTGACAAAGAAGAGGCAAAGAAGAAAGTAAGGAAGAGGCCCATCATTAAAAACCAGAAACAATTGTAAGAGAACTTAATAAGAACATGAGTGTAATGAAAGAATAATGCAAGGATAACAAGATAAAACAACATAATTAACTAAGGACCCAAATAACTCCATCATGAAATTGATTCTAAATCAGAAACAATGAGCTGAATAAACATGGTGAAAAATCAAATCATTGACATAGATAAAGGGCTTGAGGTAATCATAATAAAGGTCCAGGAAAAAGACAAAGAGAAGCTAAAGTAGGAAACGTGAAAAGAAAATCCATGTAAACACAGACCACAGTATCCGAAAATTTCCCTAAAATGAATGAAGAGATAAAATGTGTATATCAAAAAGACACACTGTAGACCAAGAAAAATAGATTCCAATTCAGGAAAAGAAACATGAAAGAAACTCAAGGACTATAGTCCCCAAACCACTCTTGAAACAAAAAAACACTTGGGGATAAATTTCAAGCAAGAGATGACCAGAGAAGCTGTTTTAAGACCAGTGTTTGCACCAAAAGGCAATGGATGATGTGTACCAAGTGACAGGGGAAAAAAGAATGATCAAAAAATTTTATGCCCAGCTAAGATATCCTTCACAAATAAGAGAACACATAGTGATGCTCAAGCATGCAAAAATGCAGTGAATACAACTATAAGCCCTTCTTGGAAAAGCTACTTGATGAAATCTCAGTAGTCAATAATAGATCAAAGTAAGAACTCAGGTATGAAGTTGTGCAAAAATCCTGGTGGTGAGCACATAATTGATTTAAATAAGAAGCTAAGTTTATATAACTGTGAGAATTATGGTTATGGAACAAAATATAAATGTTATAAACTCCAACAATGTATAAATAATCCTATGGTTGACAAAATAGACTGGTATAAGTAGGTGGAAGGAAATATAGGCAGTTTAATTTTTCTCCAATAAGGAGTTAACTAATGCCCTCAAAATTGAACCACAAAACTTAAAAATTAACTTCAATGTATTTTTAATTTCTAACATTCTAAAAATAATCTCTTCTGTGGTTAAAAAAATGTTTTTCTAAATTTTAGAAATCTTTCCATTTCCACTGGGCACAGTGGCTCATCCCTGTTATCTCAGCACTTTGGGAGGCTGAGGTGAGATGATCACTTGAGCCCAGGAGTTCGAGACCAGCCTAGGCAATGTATCAAGACCCTATCTCTATAAAAAATAAATAAAAAAGGAAAAATGTCTTTCCGTTTCCCTTGTTTCTTCAAATAATTTCACATATAATTTAATATTTTAATTAAAAGTGGCAAATGTAGCATGGTCCTGTTTCTAGAAAATTGTTTTTGTCTATATATCTACTTATCCTTCTATTTGTCAATCTCTCATAGAAATTTCTGGAATAATGCTCACCTAAGATTAACAGCAGTCGTTTCTGGAAGGTAAGATTTGGGTAAAATTTTTGTTTTCTTCTTTGTGTGCAGGACCATGCCAAATGCCAGTAGCTCCCTTCGGGGGGCAATATTTACTTCTGGTGGCAGTACAAGACTCTTAAACAAGGGATGTGGTCTCTCTTATAACAAATGGGTTCTGGGTCTGCGAACCGACTCAGATCTGGGAAACTAGGTAGAGGACTATGATTTTCCACCCTAAGTGGAAAACTGTTTCAGTTTCACTCACCAGTTCTGGACGTTTTTCTTGATGTTGTGCAAGCCAAGTAGTATTCTCACTGGCTATCTTGTCACTCAGAACACAGCTCATTATCACCACAGATCCCTGCAGGGCAAGACACCTGAAGGGCCTGTCTAGCCTTACTATCCAGTACAGTAATCATGTCTACCTTCCATCTGATATCCAAGTGCCCCACGTAGTGCCTGCCATTTTGGAACCCAACTTTCCTGTTGAAAGTAGGCAGCTCAGTTCCATAGCAGCATCTCCTACTGTCGGCCCCGGAATACAGAGGAAACCACCATGGAGCTGGCTCAGTGCTATGAGTGCCCGTCCCACCAGTGCACCTTAGCACCCTAGTAAAGGCCATATCCTCTAGGCTTCCCATGCACTGGCTTCTCTGGCCTAAAGCAACAAAACCACTCTCATATTCTTACTTTTCTGATACTTTGACCCTTCCTCCATAGTAAGCCAGGGCAGTTCTGTCATGGCTGAAGTAGCAGGGAAGTAAGTAGCAGAAAAACTACTGCCTAGTAAAAATCACAAACAATTATCAACATGCCACATTTTTTAAAAATAAAGATGAAGGACAGTTCAAACACTGTAAACTGTATCCAAAATTATATTGATCATCAGATTAATAGTTCAAGGGACACACTGCTTTAAAGTGGTGGCCATTAATAGACAGATTTTTCTACAGGCCTTGCCAGGTAACACTTTCCTCTCATGTTCTACTCAAGGGCTCTCTGTGGAAAACCTTTGCTTCTTGGTTGCAAAATTTAGCACTAGTTTTATTAGGTTGGTGCAAAAGTAATTGTGGAAGTAATTGTTGTGTTTGCCATTACTTTCAATGGCAAAACCCGCAACTACTTTTGCACCAACCTAATATATAGGTCATTAGACTCATGATGTTAAGATGCATACTAAGAAACAGGCAACAGGTACATCAGGCCCTGGTATTTTTCATGTAATGAGATATATATTTAACATCATCAGGTTATGTCTCTCAACAATTTGCATCTGCAAAATTGCACACTTGAAATGTCAAAATAAGTTGCTAAATTTTTTAGAGCTGCAGAAATTTTGAGCTAATGGGGCAGTCTACCGTAAAGGTAGTAGTTTCACAGACTGATTTTATATCCTCACTAAAAGATGTTCGAATCTTGCTTTTTAGTCACAGTTATATGGATATAAAACGTGCTATTGGATACTTCACTATATGAGAAAAGCTCCCTTAAAGATAAAATAAGGACATATACAATCTTCTCTTGAGTCTTTGGAGTCAGAGTAAAAATACATTTTAGCATAGAAAATACTACAATCTGGTCTTACTTTCTGAAAACTTTAATAGAAATAGGCACAAAAAAATTGTAAAAAGCAGGCAGTGTGTCAAGAACAGAAATAGAATGTGTCATTTGGGGATGGCCATGTGGCTCCCAGATTAGATATTTGCTACAACAAAAAGGGCCATCCATGAAATCTGTCAATCAACAGTTCAGTTTACGCATGGAAGTTCTCCTTATTTAAAAGTTTAATGTTGCTGTGATAACCGCTGTTAGAGATGGTACCAGGGCCTGCCAGCATACACTGATTCTTCATTCCTTTTCCTCTCCAGCCAACCATCAACAGCCAGGACTACTGCCTGCTGAAGCTCCCAAAGCTCATGATACAGGGAGAGCAGAAGGCTGGAAGCACAGCTGTGATTAGCAAGCTGATAGATGAAGCAAGGCTGGAAGCAGGCTCTATCTCCTGCGGTTATCTTCCCATTTAACACTTCAAAACACTTCTCCGGCACCTGTAGGTGATGAGTCACAATTATCCTGAGTTTTTAAAACTTTTTGAAAAATGAGCTATTACTTTCTGTGTTTTTATCTGCCAGATCTCAGTAGAAACTCAGGAAGAAGCCAGATAGTCAAATGCTTCAAAAGGATTTTTTTTCATGGTTTAATAATGGACAACTCAAGCCACACAAATTGAGAAAATAAACTAAGTTTAATTAAGATTAATTAACTAATTAAATTAATAAACTCCATATAGATGGAGTTCAAAATTTTTAGAAAAAAACATGTCTTAACTGTATATTTTAATTCATTTTACTTTATGTGTTTCTCTACAACACATTCAGTTCTCGAGGAAATGTCCATGTCTTAATCTAGTATGTCACTGCTTTTGAATGAACACGAAGTATAAAAATCATGTAAGTTTGCCAGCTAGAGTTCGTAATTTAGAAGGACAAATAGGTCAACCTGGTTATAAACTCTTCCAATATATAGTACTATGTCTTTACTTTCTTTTTACTTTCCTTATCTTGCCTACCACAATGCTTCGTAAATTATTCATCATTTTGAATGAAACAAGGTGGCATTCAAAAAACAGAATTACAAGTAGGTAGAAGACAGCTGCTTCATCTTCCCCATCACCAAATTGGCTGGTCCACCTGCAAAGACCCTGTCTTACCTATGGCTTGAACGCATGGCTGGCCTTGCAGCTACCTAAGGCAAGTCCCTTCATCTGTACATTGGATTCCATCCTTTCTTGCCAAATTAAGCATGTTGCTCTTGAAATTATCCCATCCCTCTCTGCATCATCAACATTTTCTTCTCTAGTGGATCAGTCTCATCAATAAGCAAACATGTTTTCAGCGTATCTCATTTTTAAAAAACTTTCCCTTGACCCCACATGTCCCTCTAAATACTACCCATTTCTCTGCTCCCTTTTCTTTCAAAATTCCTCAAAATGGCTGCTCGCAACCCATTGTCTGTCCACCCACATAATTCAGGCATTGGTTCCCACATTCTACTGAAACCAGTCTTGTTGAGCTGGCTAAAGACCTCGCCATCCGGCGGTCAGTTCTCTGTCCCCATCTAACTTCCCTTCTTGGCAACACCTGAAACAAGTGGTTACTCACTTCCTGAAACACTGCACACGGCTTATGGGAAATCCCACCTTCTTAGACCTTCCTTTTACCTCACTGGTTGTTTCTTCTCAGTCTCTTTTGCTGCTTCCTCCACCTCTTCCTCATATGTAAGTGTTGGCAGCCCCTAGACTCAGTCCTGGAAGTTCCTTTCTTTTCTCTCTACTCATGTCTCAGTGTCTGTCACTACCATCCACCTGGTTGCTCAGTTGGAAAACTTCTAAGTCACATTTTAGCCCCCTCTTTACCTTACATTCTATTTCACAACCATTGACAAGTCCTGCCTGCAAAATAGATCCCAAATCTGACTACTCGCCGTCTGCTCCGCCACTCCCACCCTAGTCTCAGCCCGGGTAACCTCTAACCAGCCCACTGCAATCATCTCCTAACTAGGTCCCCGGCATCCTCTCCTGCCTCCATCATAATCAAAGCTCCACACAGCAGCTGGAGAGATCTTTCAAAAATGCAAACCAGGCCAGGCACAGGAGCTCACGCCTGTAATCCCAGCACTTTGGGAGGCTGAGATGGGTGGATCATGAGGTCAGGAGTTCGAGACCAGCCTGGCCAACATAGTGAAACCCTGTCGCTACTAAAAATACAATAAAAAATTAGCCAGGCGTGGTGGCGGGTGCCTGTAGTCTCAGTTACTTGGGAGGCTGAGGCAGGAGAATCGCTTGAACCCAGGAGGCGGAGGCTGCAGTGAGCTGAGATCACGCCACTGCACTCTAGCCTGGGTGACAGAGTGAGACTCCATCTCAAGAAAAAAAAAAAAAAAAAAAAAAAAAAAAAAGCAAACCAGATCTTGCTCAAACGCTCCAATGGCTTCTCAACACACTCAGAATAAAATCCAGTCTCCCACCATGGTCCATAGGATGTGATAAAATCTACCCTGTACTGTACTTTGGCTCCTACCACTCTTCCAAGTTCACTCCATTCCAGCTACAAACTAACCCATCTCATGGCTGTTGCAACCATCCACCTGGAATGTTCTTTCCTTACCTCAGGTTTTTGTATGGTTTCCTCCTTCACTTCATCCAGGTCTTAATTTGAATATCATTTCAGTAGAGTCCTTCATGAACAATCTTATCTACAATAACACCTTGTATAAAATAATAACCATTTATAAAGTAGCCCTTTCACTCACAAACACTTTAGCTTGCTTTATTTTTCTTCACAAGTTATCATTACCTCACCCTACCTTAAATTATGTTTTGAAAAAGAGTGTGTGTGTGTGTGTGTGTGTTTGTGTGTGTGTTTGTGTGTGTGTTTGTGTGTGTGTGTTAGTAGTGGTGGTGGGTAGTGGTAGTGTTTTTCTCTTCCATCATAAGGGTAAAGGACTCTATATTTTGCTCACTGTTATATCCTAAGCACTTGGAAGAGTGTTTAGCACATAGTCACTCAATAAACATGTGTGAAATAATGAATGATTGAGAAGGCATTAGTTCTATTTTATATTTTAAATGTAATTAAAGAAGGAATAATGAGTTAGTTCATATCACTATCCAGGAAAACTTTTTTTTTTTTTTTTTTTGAAATGGGTGGGGTCTTGCTCTGTCACCCAGGCTGGATGGAGTGCAGTGGTGCTATCAAAGCTCACTGTAACCTTGAACTCCCAGGCTCAAACAACCCTCGCACCTTAGCCTCTAAAATAGCTTGGAACACAGGTGCAAGCCACCATGCCAGCCTATTTTTTTTTTTTTTAATAGAGATAGGGGCCCCACTACATTGCCCAGGCTGGTCTCTCACTCCTGGCTCCAAGCAGTCCTCCCTCCCGGGCCTCCTGAGTTACTGGAAATACAGGCATAAGCCACTGCACCCAGCACATCTTTGCTCTTTTAATATTCACTCTAGCTAAAGGTGCCACTTGTTTTAACCTAGATGACAACAGCTTCAGGCCAAAAGAAAAAAAAAGAGGAAGAGAAGGCTCTTCAATTGACTTTCACTAAATATCAGCACCCCTTCTATGACTCTAGGCTCCGACCACTGGACCTGGACACAGGGGCCCAGGCTCTGTAGCTTCACTACCTGGGTCTCTGAGTCTGGCAGCCTAATGGCTGGGAATCTGGTACTTTGCCATTGCCTGCAGGACCAGTCTGTGACTTGTGGTGTAGCTGCATTCCCTGAATTTGGTGCTTATTCAAAGAAGTAAGTTGAAAGGAAGCATCATTAGATCAAGGATTGCATTTGTCTCCATCACCACTGAGGACCACAGGGGCTGATACGTAGTTGGGGTTCAAAAATTTATTAGGAATTGGAAGAGGAAGGTCAAGCAAAAAAAGACTTTCAAAAAGAATATGATAAGGTGAGCAAGAATAAAACAAAGAGGGTAAGAGCAGCATACTGGATGTACAATAAATCATATATATCTAGAAATCAATAAGTCATATGGAAATCCATTTTGAAGGGATTTTAGGGAGCCCCACAAATCCATGGTCATTTACCTCAATACCGAAGAGAAAGTTTACGAAGTCTTTCTACTTGGATCAGTCTTGCTATCACCCAAATAATTTTAAACAATTCCCACTTTTATTTGCTCTCCTGTCCATGTAACTCCTCCAGTCTCAGCAAATGATCTTGCCGCCTATCTGACAAAGAAAAACCTCAGTAATAAGAATGTCTTCATCTGCCTTTTGCAGATCCACAAACTTCTACACACCTGGCCTTCCCTTCTTTTCTCACGAGGCACAGGAGAGAGTCCTGGCCATCATCCGAGGCCAGCAGCTCCCCGCATGATGTGGGGAGCTGCCCAGTATCTCCACCTTCCTAGGAACATACGCTAGTGAGTATCTTCCCCTTTCCTCTCTCTCTTCCTTTCCACCATCTCCTTTTCCAGTGTAGACTAAATAGTTTCACTTAAAAGAAGCCTGGCCAGGCGCGGTGGCTCATGCCTGTAATCCTAGCAGTTTGAGAGGCCAAGGCAGGTGGATTGCCTGAGCTCAGGAGTTCAAGACCAGTCTGGGCAACACAATGAAACCCCGTCTCTACTAAAATACAAGAAAAAATTAGCCAGGCGTGGTGGCGTGTGTCTGTAGTCCCAGCTACTTGGGAGGCTAAGGCAGGAGAATTGCTTGAACCTGGGAGGCGGAGGTTGCAGTGAGCCAAGATTGTGCCGCTGCACTCCAGCCCGAGTGACAGAGC